>NC_056627.2:357567129-360132129 GCF_002870075.4 Lactuca sativa | reverse complement strand
AACTTTTTTTTCGGAAAATTATAAAAATAGAAAAACGTCATTTTGAGGCCCTAAACAGTCCCGAATGGCCGAAAAACACCGTACGTCACAGCGACGCTGTGAGTTTTGTAAATCGCACCATTTTACATCAAATATGCGAATTTCGTCCAATTCCGAGACTAAACTTCATTGCGGCAAATTGTTTTGATGATGTCACTAAATTTTCATTCCTACTAGTGATGACATCATCATGATATGCTATGTATTCATATATGAATAAAGTTTAGAAATCATTACGACATATTTACTGTTGATGTTACTAACTTCCATCCCACTAGTAAAAACATCATTGTAATCTGTTATTTGTATTTATGTGAATAAACTATACATGTATATTTATTTATTTTGTGAATACAACCTTTATATATAAAAATAAACAACACACTATACAAATTGGTTTGTGAATAGTTTTTTTTTGTATATTGTAACAATATTATTTTACATGTAAAATTAACATTATACTAAGACAAAATACATTGTATTGGTTAATGAATATCATTTGCATTTGAATTTAAATTTAACACGATCAAAATGAAGAATATATTAAATTGTATAACATTTACACGTGAATATAAAAACATATTGTCTTCGTCAATGATATCTTCTCAATTACGTCAACCAATCGTCAACCACCAGGATATGAACAAACCATTGATTGAAATATTATTCTTTTATTGAGTTATAACGATACCTGAAAAACATGTGAATACACATAAAAAAATGTTTAAAATATATTTTTAGTTCATAATAATAGCGATTTATCACATTCTAATTATCACATGATATATTCACACATGAATGTATAATCATATGTGAATATTATATGATATATGTTGTTTATATTGTATATTTACATGTGATATTACATGGTATATTCACCAATGAATATTACATAGTATATTCACATATGAATATTATACGGTAGATTTACATGTGAATATTATATAATATATATACTTGTGAATATTACACATTCTAGTCACATCTAAATATTGCATGGTATATTCATTCATGAATATTACACAATATATTCACATATGAATAATATATAGTATATACACTTGTGAATATGATACAATATATTCATATTTAAATATTAAACGATGCATTCACTTGTGAATATTACATAGTATTATCAATTGTAAGTATTAGATCATATATTCACTTATGAATATTAGATGATATATTCATATGTGAATATTACACAGTTTATTCACATATGAATATTACACAGGATATTAACATATGAATATTACAAGGTATATTCACAAATATATATAATTTTTATATGTTATTCACATATGAATAACATATAAAATTATATATTTGTTTTGTGTTTTAATAATCATATACTGATTAAGGTGCGAAAACATATTCATATGTGAATATAACGTGATAATTTAGTTTATGCATTTCATCAAACAGTTGGAGTGCATACAAGTAAGCTTTTTCAAAAATGCTAAAAACATGATACTTTGACTATTTAAAACTTACAAAATAGTAGATTGATAGAGAATTATATGAAATTTTTCAAAAAAAAAATGATTTGATGTTTTTCTAACCTTAATTTCGAAATTTTGTTTGATGATCGATGTTGAATGAATGATATGAAGTGAAGCTGTTGTTGATTATCGATGATGTTGATCTAATGACACTGGGAGTATAATTAATCGTAGATGTTGAAGATATGCTCGTATTCAAGCAAAATTGAAGGTTGGATTGAAAGAACCAAAAACGAAATTTTTTTGTCTACTGTTGAATGACGTTGATGAACGTGTTTTTGACGAAGATGGATGATTGGTTAACACTGGATGATGTTGATCGAGGATTTAATTGAAAAAATCTGGATGATCGTTGAAGTTTGGAGAAGAAATTTGGATGATGAACAATCGAGTAGTAATTAATTTGAATTGTTATCAAATTATCCACAGTTACGTATCTGTGATTGAAGGATATCATATCATATTTACAAGTTTGCCACCGTGTATTTTATGTTAAGGTGCTAATTAAATGATTGGCTGAGAATGATTCCCCATTCTCAACCTTTTTTTTCTCAATCGAACCCTCCTATATATATATATATATATATATATATATATATATATATATATATATATATATATATATATATATATATATATATATATAACAAATAATTATTATTTGAGAGAAATATTATCCTGCATATGCGTTTTCTCGTTTGGAATGGAACCCATCAAATTCTTTAAATCAAATGGTTATTAATTTAATTTTAGGCCCAAAAATGTGCCTTCTATGTTGTTTATTTCTTTCGATTGTTTTTACCGCGTATTCATAAATGTGTGTAAACGTATTTCAATACTTTATTTTAATGGAAAATATTAGTTGAAAACTCTCCCTTACATTATTGTCTAAAGTTAATTCATTAAAATAATACCACCATTAATTACTTAATTCTTTATTTTTGTCTCCAAGATCACTCACTAACTCTTTTTCTGGCCAGTTAAAGTGGCCAACAAGTACACATGAATGAAAGCTATTCTTCCATGGATGTTTATAAAAAGATAATGCCTTCCAGAAAGCAAACCCCATCCGGAAAAATAAATAAATAATTAAATAAAAGGGAATATATCCTAAACATTATAAGTTAAGTTACCCAAACTCACCGTACTACTGGTTTTGTATCATATATGTATTACAATATTTTTAAATTTCAACATTTAATTTTTTAATTTAAATATTTTTTAATTTTCACTATTATCTTCCTTTTATATCATATATTTCTATTAAACACCTCACAGACTATATATATTATGGTTGCAAATAAAAATTATGTAATAATAAAGATAATGATGAAATTTCTAAAAATCTTGATGTAAATCAATTTATGAGTTGAATTTTAAGAACTCTAGAAGATTATAATTCATAATGATACACAACGATATACTATAGTGAATTTGGGTACCTGTACTTATATACTTTCTAAGGTATAATCATTTTTTCATATATATATATATATATATATATATATATATATATATATATATATATATATATATATATATAAACCTATCCCTTTAGGAATACGTTAAAGATAACCGAGCTGCTATCTTTAGGATGACGTAACTAACGATCGCTAACTAGCCTAGTGCCAGGCCGCAGCCCTCGCCCTCGCGGCCTCGCGCTAGGACTCAGGTGCTTGGCGCTCTTACGCATGGTCCAATTTCAAACGACAATCTCCGGTCTATAATAAGTCAAAACACAATTGATCGCTCCATAGGGCGACAAGTGTAATGCTCAGAGCATTATACTTTATTCCCTCTGCACCAATAGCAGAGATGACTACTGGTGATTTACGATGCACCAATGGGACTTCTCTACATCATGTCAACTCAAACATGACAAAGGAAACCGTTGGGATCATGATCAATGGATGACATGTATAAAAGCAATTCTTCTCCTTCAGAGGAAGGTGTAACACTGTAAATTTTAAACCAAAATTTTCAATTTAAAAACACATTTATCACAATTATAAAATCAAAAAATGTCACAATTTCAAATCATTAAATCTCATATCCAAAAACTGTATATATCAAAACTCCAGGATCCTCTTGATTTAACTCTATCCAAAAACTGTACCTGAAAATCCGGATGTTACTGAAGGGATCATTTCCTTGCAAATAAAACCAAAATCTATGCACTCTCTCGTAGACACTTAGACTAACTAGTCCATAGAAGCTTCGTCTCGGGATCGCCTCTCGGATGTCGACTGGCGCCACTTCTTCATTGTTGTGATTACAGGGCTTAACTCAGACGGAACTACCACAAGATCGTGAACTTAGAGTACATATCGCCACATTGGGTGCCATCTGGGTGTGTACTCACAGTTACACAACCTTGATACGACACTAGACGTCGACAATGACAGGAAAAATGACCTTTAGCATCCGACGGAGGAGAGATAAGTCAACTAAGATCTATGTTGTTGCTCGAAGGCACATAAACATCTGCACCAGAAGGACAAGCCTCCAGCCAAACACCAACCACACAAGAACCACCATGCTCTACAAAGGACACCATAGTGTTGTCAATAGCCAACTCAGGGCAACTGTTGCCAGTCACCACAGAGCATCTGATCGTAATCACGACCACATCGCCATAGTTAATGATGACTCAGTAGTCACAACCACCGACTTCTTAGTCATAATTGTTGTTGCGGCAAGCGAGGCCGAACACATGGTCCCCCAGGATCCATACTGTCCTCCGTGCAATACCCAGTGTTGAACTATCAATTCTCTCCCATTGTGTCCATGTCACACAATCTGCTCTTTGCACAAAAAAGGCTTGTGTTCAATCCATATATACATCAGCTGCAGGGACCCATTCCCTAAGTACCACCGTCGTAAGGGTCTAACCCTCATACAATATCGATGAAAGAGTCTAGTCCTAACTCGACATCAACACAATAGCTCATTCCCCACAGACAACAGTCGTAGGGAACGCTCCAGCAACCAGGATCGAGCTCATAGTTGTAGTAAAACACGCAAATAAGGTCGCAACAAACACCGTACATATAGCAGACGCTACGTACAATCAGGCATATGACAACCCGTACTACGCTCATCAATTCATAATATACGGTGAATGAGGACTGTCTCTACTTTCTACCAGGAACTCTTACAATACGAGATCCCACACTCGAACATGATACCAAGCATCCTAAAGTATGGCGAAATTATCGATCCAAACGAACACATCGACACTTACGAATGGACGATGACGTCATTGAGAATGGAAAAACATTCACTTGCACGTACTTCCCCGTTAAACTATCAGGAAATGCGGGAAAATGGTTCAAGGCACTATGTTAACACGTTGTCGCATGCATATTAGACAAATAAATATTCATTACTGGTTTCACTAAAAATATAGCACAGAGAAGCAGGGTCGAATCCTCAGGGATACAACCTAACAATCAATGCATTTTTGCATTAGGCACATTCTAGTCAATAAAACATAAATTATAAAAGGGTTTTTTTTAATTAAACTAAAAACTAAAAATTGTAGTGAAAATAAACTAAACAAAAATCAATAATAAAAACAATTTCAACTCTTCTACGACTTTCCTAATCATGAAATCAGTCCAGATCTGGTTATTTGAGATGCGTTCTATCTAAGTTGGTGCTAAGAAAAACTAACAAGCTCTAGTATAATCTCTTTTACCTAAATTAGTTAACCAAAACAAGATCTTAGAATTAACCCTAACTTTTTAATGTTCAATTAAACAAGATCTTAATTAAATCGGAAAAGCAACTTTATGATCTGTGTAAAATTCCAAGCAATACCCAATACGTCTCACAGACTCGAAAGCATAAAGATATGATTTTTATAGTTTATATCAGAGTTAAATCCCAACACGGAACCAATATGATACCTGTTACTTATTATCGGTTGACAAGAAAAATTACAGATTCTATTAACTGATTAACTGGAATGATAAAACCCTAGCTAGGTGATCAGATTAAAAAGAATTTAAAACCAAATGTTCATTAAGCTCAAAACTGGAAAATCCAGATAGAAACACAAAAATAAACGAGATCTGAAAATTAATCACATGAAAAGTTCTAGTTTATGCATAACTGAAAACTAAGGTTTAGCCAGACATGGCTAAAAACGAAACTAAACTAATAAAAAGAAACATTTATTGATTAATCTAGATAAACTAAACTAATGAGATGATTTGCACTCTTTAGATCTTCAAAAATCATTGAAAGGTATCAGAAATCGTCTTCAGGAGGGTATTTTATCGTCTAGAACCGTCTAACCTCCGGATCTGATAATGAGGTTTGTATTTATATGCGATACGGAAACTTCTGGAGAAAGAAACCGAAAAATGTGATAGCATATTCTGAAAATACGATCACAAATTTTCTGATTTTTTTCCAAATTTGCCCCTAAATGATGCAAGATGTTATTTTTTAACGTTTTCAGGATTTCGAGACAAAATTTTGATCGAATAAGTGAAAAATGCGATTGCATATTTTGATTTTTTTCTTTAGATGACTTATTTCGACCCTGGGAAACTTCGTGGCAAAAATGTGATCGCAGAAAAAAATGCGATCACTTATACGATCGCATTTAGGCATATGGGATCGCATTTTTGGCCTTCTACACTAACACGCAAGTCGTCCGAAATTTTGTCTAGTTTTCAGAACATTTAGAATCTTGTCAATCGGAGGTACGAGTCGTGAGATATGGTCAAAATGCTGACAGGGGGACAAAGTTGCCAACAACATCCCTTAGGCTTCAGATTGTAGCAATATATCATCGTATGATCAATTCGATCGAATGTTTCTTGAACAAAACATCTTTAAATAATTCCTCAACATCCTACATTAGTTCAACTCCATCTAGGCTCCAAATATGCATCCAGCTGCTCCCAAAGTACTGCTCCACTCGAACTATCTGAAATTGACACAAAAATGCTAGCAGTATAGGAATTTTGATAAAATATAAGAGATGAACATTATTTAAACAAATGGCATGAAAATGTACAAAATATGATGCTAAATGATAATAAAAACTACCTTAAAAGATTCATAAAATGGCATCTATCACACTACGACTGGACAACATCTCGAGCTTTGAACAGTTGTGGTACCTTTTCCTTAATAATTTCATGTAATTAAGGAAGAGTAAGGAGACAAGAACTCAATCATGGAGTGCAAGAAAAATGAGGGAGATTCAATAAGATCATATTATGATAAATTCACTCTAGTAACCCTAAATGTCCCGGGCCACGAGGAATTCCTTGTCACCGGTGCCTTTGACCAATGGTTACTTCTCAACCCACTATTGAAGAAGATGCAAGGAACGGTACCCCAATCAAGGGATGAACTCCAATATAGAGTTGAGAAATACCTCAGGCAAGTCGAGGGTGAACAGATAAAAGAAGCCAACCTAAAGGTTGTTGCCAATGCATACATAAAATAAGAAGAATCAATCTCTCGCCCCAATATTGGCCATCGAGAGCGCCATGACGAGGGCCATGACAAGCACAACAGACATTCATGACATTGTCTCATAGATATCATTCATTCATCAAATACGAACACCAAAAGCATTAACCCGACGTACATGCCATTGAGAAAACTCCACCAAAGGCAGAAATAGAAAAAGGGAAAGTAATGTGAGTATCACAAAAGTAAAACTCATGACACTAGCAAACGTAGATTGTTGAAGAAAAAGATTGAAGAAAAGCAACTACCGGGCAACCTCTCTAATATTGCAAAGGACTTGAGATCCAAGTTCGATGTCAAACGGAAGAATGCTCGAGCTCAAAAAGACGTTGGCAAGCGCCAAGACAAAAATGGTGACATCTTCACCATCATCAGGCCCCGAAAGAGAACTGAACCTCACGAAACAGAGGATGACATTGAGGTATTATCCATAAATATACTCAACATGACATTCTCTACGGAAGACCCAAGACCGCCCAATTGGGACCCCAGAGGTCCACTCTTGGTCACTGGCTACATACACCAAACGAAAGTCTATAGTTTATACATAGACAATGGTAGCAGTACCGACATACTTTACAAACATTGCTTTAGGAAGCTGTCTATCTCCTAGAAGGGGAGTAAAAAAATGGGGGCTTGAAAAACAAGTAATTTCTGTTGGGCTGTTATCCTTTTTTTAGGTTCATTAGGATTCTTGTTGGTTGGAACCTCGAGTTATCTTGGTAGAAATTTGAAATCTTTATTTCCATCTCAGGAAATAGTTTTTTTTTCCACGAGGAATTGTGATGCCTTTCTACGGAATCACGGGTCTTTTTATTAGCTCCTATTTATGGTGCACAATTTCTTGGAATGTAGGTAGTGGTTAGAATTTCTCTTATACTCAACCCCATAGTTGATAATAGAACTAGAATAGATAGTTGTTGTTTCCTACTCACGCGAACCCATATCCTTGTTTTTCTATCAATCTCTAATTCTAATCTTCCTCCCCAATATGATATTATGGTGCTGATATAGACGGAAATTCCATTATCGTTCAATTCTGACTGGTCTAAAGCCTCCGACAAGCAGTCTACTCGAAGGGTTCACCGGGCATAGTCTATGGCCATTGGTCACCATACATCTCCCGCTCACATTACTTAGTGACGATGAGAAAGACAAGATCACACGAACGATTGAATTCTCAGTGGTACGTTTTCTAGCAGTACATAATATCTTGCTCAAACGACCGTCACTTGATCAACTACAGGCCATAGCGTCAGCAATCTATGGTATCGTCAGTTCAGCACACGCATTGGGTCAACCACAATCATTTCCATTAACCCACGTGTATACCATTTCCATCTAATCCTTTCCGTGCCAAAACTAGTACGAGCCCAGAAAAATCGAAGGTTTCCATACAGAAAAAGACATCATCCACCTGGATTATCCAGAGCAAACAATACGAACTGGCGCCAACCTATCAAAAGAAACCAAAGAAAGGTTAGTTATGCTCATGAAACAGTGCTTCAAGGTCTTTGTCTAGAAACCTACATACATGATAGGAGTCGACTGCGAGGTCATCGAGCATAGCTTGAATGTTATGTCAGGAAGTGTCCCCATCAAACAAAAAAATGGGGGGCAAGCGTGTGATAGAAACAAGTAAATAAATGCAGAAGTGGCAAAGCTGGTAGACGCCAACATTGTATGGGAGGTAATTTTCCTTACCTTGATAGCAAAATCCAGTGACAGTGAAAAAACCAGATGGTTCGTGGCGGATGTGTATCAATTACTATAACCTAAACAATTCTTGCCCAAAAGATCACTACCATCTCCCAAAGATAGACCAAAAAGTTGAGTCATTGGAAGGATATAAATTCAAGTGTTTCCTCGATGCCTACAAGGGTTATCATCAAGTTCATATGAGAAGAGATGATGAATAGAAAAATTCTTTTCATACCGATCTTGATACTTTTTGCTACTGGAATATGTCATCCAGCCTTAAGAATATTGGGGCAACATATCAGCGTCTGATGGAAAAAGTATTTGCAAATCAAATTGTTAGAAATGTCAAAATCTATGTCGATGACATGGTTATTAAAATCCATAACGAGGAAGCATTGCTTCACGACATTAAGGAAATGTTTCAAACTTTGACAACAATACAGATGAAACTCAATCCAGGTAAATGTACTTTTAGGGTGGAGGAAGGCCAATTCCTGGGTTATTAGATAACCAAAGAATAAATTTCGCAAAATCAGACCAAGATACAAGAGTTCCTCGACTCCGAAACCCCTTACAATCTCAAATGAGTATAAGAAATCAATGGAAGGTTGATGACACTTGGTAGATTCATCGCCAAGTCGGCCGAGAAAGCTCGCCTGCTCTTTCAAACCTTGAACGTTTGTATTCATAAGAATCAATTTAAATGGATAGCAGAGGAGGACAAGGCCCTACAACACCTGAAAGAATCTTGACATCAGCTACCGACCATGGCGAGCCCCTACAAGGAGAAACTTTGCAAATGTACTTGGTAGCATCCGGGGAGGCCATATCATCGGTACTAGTTGTCAAAAGGGATAAAAAAATTGTCACTACATGCTAGGTGCATAAATTGAACCTTTCATAGGTCTATTTCATGTTTATTCATAGCATTACATTGCATTTTAGTATAAGTTTGCATGCATTTTGCATTTTCGGGACATTTTCGAGGATCAATCTAGTTTTCACCAATTTTTGTGGATGTTTTAGGGGCATTTGAGGATTTGGGTATGCTTAGGATATTTGAGGGAAGCTCTATGCAAAAATTTAGAAGAATCGAAGGAAGATTGAAGAAAAAGAAAAAATGAAAGTGAAAGCCTATTCAGAGCATTCCACCCGTTAAATGCCATGCCTTACCATTCCACGGTCATAGAATGAGGCTGTGGAATCATTCCAAGGGCATGGAACGTTGCCGACAGTTTTACTTGATTTATCCAACTTCCGTATTTAAGGACTTTCTTGGCCATTTTGAACATAACTTCGACCAAGAACTTTGAAAGGGCGATTTTCACACACTTTTTCATCCTTTAGCACTTTGGAAACATTAATTCTCAGATTTTGTAAGTTTGTTTAAGGATTAAACTTGTTGAATTCATGTTTTGTTTTAGCCATGTATGGGTTTTCCTTTCATTTCCGGTTCTAAATCCTTAAACACTTGTTGTTAGACTATGATGCGAACTTAATTTCGTGTTTTTATCTAGTAATATTTAATTTGATCTTCATTATATGTTTGATTTTGTACTAATTTCACTTGATCATTGAAATTAGGGTTAATATCATTCTTGTTAGTCAAATTATGAAATTCGTATATGTTTTATGATTTGATGTTGGTAACAAGCACTTAATTGGTTTAAATGGAATTAAAATTAGTGTAATCAAAGATTGGATGTTCATATTCCCAAGCTTATGAGAGAATTTGGACAGTGTTGGTATTAATCATGTGAACTTAAAGTCTATTAGTGATCTAATCTAAGAGCTTGTTTGGATTTTATCAACTAATTGAAGTTTTACTTAAATATCTTATTTTGAGTAAAATATTTTTTTTAATTAGAAGATATTCGAGCATGTTAGTATCTTAATTACCAACCTTGATTGACCATAAATTGAAATCACATTACATCTTACAACATAGTGTGAAAATGGGATTTGGAAACAAAAATGTCATTTTAATTTTTGAATTTTAGTCTGTAACTTATCATTTTATAAAGTCTAATTGGATGTCAACAAACCCCCCCCCCCCCCCCCCTTTTGACAATTGGTGATCAAGATGTGTGGAAACATGGTCAAACATTAAGTCTCGTATCCTTGTGGACCGACCATGCTTACACTATATTATCTTTAGTATACATAGTAGCAGTGACTTGTTTTAATTGTTATTATTTTATCCCTTTATTTTTTGGTTTGACAACCAAATAAATTAGCGTCGTTGTCGGCGATACGGTGGTACTATTTGTTTATGCCAATATCTTTTCGCACAAGTACACCTTTACCACTTGTGACAACCCAACATTAATCCGTTATATAATTCCGTTTCCGCTAACAGAATTCGTCGCTTTATGAAAGTTCCGTAATATTTGGAGTCATCAAAGAAATAAATATTTATTATTTATTTATAGTTCATATGATTATTAGTTAGTAAAAATAAATATAACTCGTTTATGTTAGTCCGTTTAACGAAATAAAGTTATAATATTTTTCTACCACTTAACCCGGGTAAAAAGTTTAAACCCCGTTAAACTTGAGCATCAGGTAGTCGTGTACCGGGTGCAATACCCGAGGAATATATAAGGAAAGTGAATACCACTTTGCACACTTTTACCACCCAAACACTCCCTCTCTCACTACTTTCTCTCTCTAGACCCGTTTTCGACTCCAAAATCGCGAATTCCGGCTTCCAAACGTAAGATTTTCCTCCCTAACTTGTTCTAAACATACATCATTGTGTTTATAACTCAAAAATCGTATGAATGAGGGGTAAACAAGGAGTTTACGGCCTAAGAAGCTCCTTAGGTCGTAAACACCCAAAATATGGCCAAAAGTCCAACTTTTCCTTCCTTTAGGCTTCTATGCTAATTAGGGATTTTACCTAGAAGTGTTTGGCCATCAAAACATGAGATTTTGAAGCATAAAAGAGGGTTTACCGCCCAAGCACATGCTTAGGCCGTAAACACCCTTTTTCCATGTAAAATTGCCCCAAAAAACTCATCCAATGCATGTTAGACTTGAGATATGAATTTAGGAAATGCCATTTCGAGTTTAAGGCCATAAAACATCACATTTTAGGAGGTAATTTAGAGTTTACGGCCCAAGCACAAGCTAGGACCGTAAAGTCCCCCAAACATCACCAAATGAGGGTTTAAAACCCCAAATTGGCCCTAGACCTTCACTAGAACAATTAAGGGATTGATTTAAGACCTTTGGCATCAATTTTGGAGAGTGAACAAGAGTTCACGGCCAAGCCATGAGGCTTACGGCCGTAAACTCCCAAGGAGTGGCATTTGGGCCGTAAACTCCAAGGGAGTAAACTCTTGGACTCCCCCGTAACCCCTTTTGGTCTTGTACAATCCCCGAGAACCACTTCCAATCCATAAGACCCCGAATCAATGTTAGGATATGTAAATGTTTTAATAAAAAGCATAAAATGACTAATATCTTGTAAAACACATATCTCACATGTTAATAGGGCCCTAAACGGTGTACAAGTCCTTAATTGACACCAAACGCTCAACCGACACTTTTACCCGATTTACCCGACTTCAGGTGAGTTCACACCCCTTAATGAACCTTTTTAATGTTTTCATATGTTTTAGGGGGGGATACAAGTCAAATATACATTTTTATGGAAATCAATCACATGTGATTTACTATCCGTAGTTCAAATCACATGTGATTTATCACTATGCTTTATAAAAGAACTTTACGCTTTCAAAACTACTTTGGAAAAATAAACTATTTTCTAAATGCTTTCTTTGGTCAAGATTTTTATTAAATTACTTTTCTTATAAAATGTATCTACACTAATATATTTATATAAGTAAGACTTGAAGGGCTTAGGACCGATGGCTCGCCTTACTTCCTGTTCTTGTTTGATGTGGGCTTAGGGTATTTGTTATCCATCCGACTGTCGTTGATTTCTTAGTTATATATCATGTATATCGGTGTTAGATACGAGCATTTTCATCTCATTCGTTGCCTATATTACTTAATTGCCAAGAATCATACACACTAAGTTAACTATAATAGGTATAGTTAAGGTCACTACTATTTGTTACCGCTACTACTATACATACTATAATTCATACTATTACAAAATGATACACGAATAAGAGAACACACTATGAACTACATAAAAGACTACTACACTATATTACAAGAGAAAACACTAACCCGGAAGGTAACACACTAAATCTCTACAAGATACTCTACGCGCTACATATTGTGACCAAAGCTTTCCGGAAGGAAGGCAACGCTACATGTATAGATCTATACGGAGCAGACACTATTTGATCCCGACTGTTAACTTTAGTCCGAGCCGAGCAGGCCCAGGGATGGCACTACTTCACTACACTGTGCATGACCGGGAAGGTCATGTGTAACGCCCGTAGATCAGGGCTAGTCAATTTAGAAACAATAAGCGTCAAAAATGACTTTTTGATGGAAGATTATCTAGAAGGATTAATCTTAACCAAGTTGTAGTATATGTCACAAGGTTTCCGTGCATATAAAGAACGCCCAAATCTGACTTCGTATGAGGAAGTTATGATTTTTCTAAGATTCGGCTTAGCAGTGCACGGCCCGAAACTCGAATTTTAGTTCGAGCGGTTTTTGGCTTACGCGACCTAAATGAGAGTTGAAGGTCTCATTAATAGGAACTCAACGGTAAAAGTATGGACGAAAACGGAGTTCGTATGAAGGAGTTACGAATTCTTCGCGGTCATTTAACAGTCTAAACACCTCCTACTGTTAAATTTGAGATCGGTCAAGATTTAGCCGACGGAGTCTAAACGAAAGTTGTAGATCTTGATTTTACCTACGCGTGGATATAAAGAACGTCAAAAACGGAGCTCGTATGCGAAAGTTATGATTTTTCTAAATTCGAAGGCTAACACGCGATAGGGGTGACGTGGCTCCACCCAGAGTTTGACACGTGGCACCAGCAGAAAGCCGCCACATGGACCAACTCGGCGAGTAGGTGTCCCCTACTCGGCGAGTATGGCCGACTCGGCGAGTAGGTGTCCCCTACTCGGCGAGTAGATCAGATATTTTCACTATAAATAGGATGCGAGGGTTCAGGGATTATTTGCTCATTTCTTCTCTTCTTTGCGCCGAAGCTCTGCATTTTTACACCCCGAAGCCCCGGTATTATACTCTAGCCCCGAGGCAAGTCCCGAGATCCCGAAGATCCCGAAAAGTGCGGTTCCCGAGTCGAAGCTCTGCCCGCGAGAAGTTCGATTTTCAAGAAGATCTTCCAGATCTGCTGTGGATTACTACTTCTATAAGCCGTAGTGCTGTCCGATCATCTTCTGATCAAGTGAGTGTATACTACCTTTCATAAACACAATAATAATACGAGTTTGGTTTGAGTGTATTAAGAGTATTGTTGTTTATAAGTGTGAATGTGTAGTTATTTTCTTCTAACGCATAATTATTAAGTATTTTCGTTGAAATACGTGCTACGTGGATAATATAAAGTTGTTTATATGGATGGATGTATAGTCCCTTTCATAAACACGGGTATAATACAAGTATTGTTTGAATGTATTAAGTGTACGTTTGGCAGAGTGTATGGTTACTTTCTTCTAACACATAAATATGAAGTATTTGGTATAAAATACGTGCTATGTGTTTATATATTGTTGTTTATTTGAGATGAGTATGGCATGAATGTTTTATATAGTTTTAAAATGAGATAAACTGTATGTGTATTCTAGATCTACAAATATGTTGGGTAGAACATGGGTAGATGAGATAGTTGGTATGTGATGAAATGATGAGGTATGAAAGATGATTAAGAATGATATTGGTAGATGCACCAATTAAAGAATGTCATAAGACTAGCAGATGTGCTGTAGAATAATATCGGTAGATGCACCAAGTAGTGAATGTCGTAATCCTAGCAGATGCGCTTATAGGATAATGTCGGCAGATGCGCCAAATAGAGATTGTCATAATAAAAGCAGATGCGCTTATAGAGTGATCCTAGCAGATGCGCTTATAGGATATTGTTGGCAGATGCGCCAAATAAAGATTGTCATAATAATAGCGGATGCGTTTATAGGGTAATCTTGGCAGATGCGCTTATAAGATAATGTCGGCGGATGCGCCTAAAAGAGAATGTCATAAACCTGGCAATCGCGCCTCATAGTGTATGACGTAATCCTGGCAGAGGCGCTTAAAGGATAATGTTGGCAGATGCGCCTTATGTAGCAATGGAAGTTTGTGTAAATCCCTTAGGTCAATCCTTAGGAATGAAGGAATGACGAGTAGTTGAATTCCTAGGGTAAAATCCTAAGAAACATAATAGGGATGAATAATTGAGTTGATTGTTTGATGGTTGAATATAATAATTGTATTATTGTGGGTTGAAAACCCTATATGCTCACCAGGCTCCCAAGCCTGACCCACTCAGTTTTCTTTGCATTACAGGTAATGGCACAAGAGTATAAGTTGGTGGACTTGACGAGAGATTTTGGATTATAGGCCAGTAGTTATGAATAACTGTTGTAAGGTCTATTTATTATTGTTTATGCTTTTGGTCTGTATCGGAACATGACATCCCGAGGTTTTATTATTTAATGAAAATACATTCTCTTTGAGAAACGTTTTGATAAATGGTTATCATATTTTATTTTGGGAACAAATTCCGCAACCGTTTTCTTTAAACGATCACTCTGATTTATAAAGCAAAGCATAAACAAATCGGTCTTTTCTGGCCGTGAAAATGGGGATGTCACATCATGGGATCCTCTATTACTCACATTATTGGTCACATAGAAAGGAATACACTATATCCACAATAAAATACTAAGACTAAAGTCTCAGTTAATATCCCGAAGTAAAATAAGTATCTATTACTAATGGAAGTTCGCACCACTATCATTGTCAACAGGCATAACTTTTCTTTTACCTACATTACATACTGGAGATTTAGTATCCCACTTTTACAATAAACTGTTTTCAATGATAAAACTTACATTCAACTTAGAGTTTTTCACTTACGATGTATTTTCTAGAAAATATAGGATTTTCTAGAGTTTTCTACTACTTATAAATGTAAATTGCAATCTTTCACACTATATGTTCTAATAAATTTTATACAAAATCCACACTAAATTCTTATGAACCCACCAGCTTTATGCTGATACTTGTTTTCAAAATAACTTGTATCCTCAGGTCAAAGATAGACAGTTACAGGTGCAGCATTTTGGAGATGACGGAGCATACAAGATCCATCTCTTATTTTTGTATTAGTTTTGGTGTCTATTGAAACTTTACAGAACACACTTGTAATTAAACTCACTATGTAATGAAATGGTTATATGTTTCTTGCTTTTACTATTATACAATTGTGATGATACTGTACATGACGTCCTCCACCCCGAAATGTATTCCGCCGTTATCGGTTTTGGGGTGTGACACCACTTGATTTGGAGATTGATAAATCTGCGAACCAAAGAAGGAAGCAAGCTAGACTTTTAAATAAAAAACAACAATTCGAAGCTTCTTCATCAAATCCTTCAACCACATCTTCACCAACATCCAAAAATTCCACACCACCATCTTCACCTTTACCCGAGCCTGAAACTTTCATCCCTACTCCTACCATGGGAGACAACCATGGAGGGAATCAAGGTCTACACCTCCTAACAAACCTTTAGACAATGGTCCACCCAAGATGTTACCCAACAATCATTGTGCATCAATTATCCCACAACAATTTTGAACTCAAATCCAGACTTATCCATTTGTTGCCTTCATTCTGTGGTCTTAAAAGTGAAGACCCACACAAATTCATAAAGGAATTTCATGTTGTTTATGTGGGAATGAAACCACATGAGGTCACTAATGATCAAATTAGGTTAAGGGCATTCCCCTTTGCGTTACACGATTCAGCCAAGGAGTGGTTATATGACTTGCCACCAGGGTCAGTCACAACATGGAATGAGTTAGCACGGATGTTTTTGGATAAGTATTTTCCAAAAATGAGAGCTTTGGCCTTATGTAGGGAAATTATTGGTAACAAACAATTGAAAAGAGAATCCTTGCACACTTATTGGGAGCGGTTAGAGAAGTTGTGTTCAAGATGTCCAAACCATGGAATTTCAGAGTACCAATTGTTACAATATTTTTGTTAAGGGATGTCACCTTGAGAGAGAAGATTGCTCAATGCATCAAGTGGTGGATCAATAGCTGATAAAACACCTACAGTAATCAGAGCTCTTATCAAGAACATGGTAAAAGAGTCCAAGCATACAACTTAAGAAGAAAAATCGTACAGTGATGCACCAAGAGGAGTGAAGGAAATTTCTACCCCAAAAAATTGAGAGTCAACTTTTTGAGTTGAATAAAGTAGTGATGATGCTTGCTAAGGACAAGGGTGTGAAACCACCAATAGTTAGACCATGTGGTATTTGTACCTAATTTGGATACCCAATTGATATGTGCCCGATGTTACAAGAAGATATAGAGCCAGTTCAAGCCATGGGATTTTCTATTCAACAATAGGAAATATTCAGGCAAGAAACAATACAAATTGGCACCAACCCAATGTCAATTTTCAGCCAAGGTAACCACCTTATCAACGTAGACCTCCATTTCAAAATCACATGCATCATCAACCAAATTTATAGCCCAATAAACCTCATCATCAATCACAATTCCAAACTCAAATCATGCAACAAGGAAGTAGTTCAAGTGGTTCGACAATGTCTTTTGAAGACATTGTCAAGAGTTTAGCCGCAAGTACTCAATCATTTCAAAATAGGACCAAGGAGAGTATCAAGACCTTCAAGCAACAAATGACTCAACTCACCACTTATGTGAGTAAATTGGAGTCACAAGGCAAACTACCCACACAAACCGAGAAGAACCCAAAGCATAATGTATGTGTCATCACTTTGAGGAATGATAAAGAATATGAAGGTCCAAGTATAGTCAAATAAGATGAATATATGGATTTAGAGAAAGAAGATGAGAAGTCAAAAGCATCCTCAAATCCAATACCCATTGAAGGGAAAGTTACTCCACCTCCTTTTCTTACAAGATTGAACAAATCAATGCGAGAGAAAGAAGATAATAAAATCATGGAGATGTTCAGAAAAGTTACTAGCTTTAATTACCTAGTCTAAGATGTGATCAATCCTAGCTCTAATTATTTAATGGTCATAAAAAATTAGGAAAACAAGGTCATGCAAATATAATGATCATCTACTACACTAAAATCATATCAAGGCATTCAAGGACTAGAAGTAAACATGTTATGGTTTTGATTATCCAACGTAAGTAAAATCAATATAAAAAATCCAATATTCGAAATCAACACATACGATCAGGGTTTATCTTCACCAAATAGAAGTACGGGGTGATTAGCCCATAACTAAATTAGAAACAAACAATAAATCTAAGTTAACTATAAAGCACATGGAAAAATCTAGTAAACTGAATGATTTGATGATGTTCTTCCTTCAGTTCTCTTCAAATCTTGCAATCTAATCGATTCTTAGCCTTGTCCATATTTTATAGAGGTTCTTAGTAGTAAATCATAGCTTACCTCCCAAATTTGACCTAATATCTGCATATATATAATTACCATATATCTGACCACCACGATGTGATTGACCACCACCACGTCATGGTCTTCTAAGAAATCTTGTATGCAACAAGTCACTAAAGCTTATAGATTAGGACGCATTACCACGTCGTGGCCTTGAGATCGCCACGTCGTGGCATGAAAAACTGCACGAATTCTATTCCAATTCCACGCTACTCTAACTTTGGCCTCCAAGATTCTAGTTTTTGGTGCCTTTCCTTCAACAATGTCCTTTTTGGCTGCTTGTAACGTCCCAAAAATTCATAACCAAAATTTTTTGTTTTTATAATAAATAAACCATTAACTAAACATGTTTATCAAACCATAAGAAAATCAGAGTATATCAATAATCATCCAAGAATAATTCATAGTCGATAAAGCGGAATACCATGGTGTGTGTAATGCAATCATCCCGAGCTCTTCCCATTCGAACCGAAAGTACCTGAAACACAAACTGAAAAATGTAAGCACAAAGCTTAGTGAGTTCCCCAAAATACTGCATACAATACATATACGTCAATGTAAGACTGTATCGGGTCTATTTCACCCCCGAGTCTATTTCAACTCATATGTCAGCTCTAGGCTGTACCAGGTCAATTTCACCACCGGGTGTATTTCACCCCCGAGTCTATTTCAACTCATGTGTCAACACAAGGCTGTATCTGGTCTATTTCACCCCACATACATATAAAAAACATGCACACAGGCATACAAACATATAGCAGGAGTCATGAAGACTACAAGCACAAACAACCTCTAATGTCCTATAATATAGTGAGCAATCTCACATCGATCTGCTACTAAACAAATAGATGACCGGGCTATCGAACCGGAGAGTCCCCACACTAATTAATCAATAATAACACCTAATTAATAATTAGGTCATAAACCATAATCAAGACTCTAACCCACTAACCCGACTCCTAGGGTAAAAGACCATTTTACCCTTCCCTTAAGTTGCCCAATTAACTGTGGCCCAAACTCAATGGCAATAAAAGCCCAATATGGACCCAAATCTATAAAGTCCTAACTCAAAATGACTTGTGGTCCAATAAGAGCCCAAAACCCTAGAGTCCAAAAGTGGCCCAAAATCAATAAATGTCCATTGCACAGCATACACCGTGCATATCCAGCCCATACACCCAACGTACTTGCATTGACCTACAAACGGGCTGCTTACCCAATACGTCAAGCGTACTAAGAATTATGCCCGATGTACTGGCCAATTAGGCAGTCATCAACTTTTTGACTTCATTTATTAAGCCTTTAACATCCAACCAACAGATCTACTTCATTTTAAGTTCTTAACATGTAAAGTTGGAAACTTCACTCCTTTGCAAGTCTTAATTGGATCCAATACGCGTTTTTATCCATCTAAGTCCACAATATGAACACCACCTCTTGTATGGTTCATCAAAACCCATCAACATGGCTTTTTTTGCATTAACAACATCAGAACGCGAAGATCTAACATTCTAATCTCCTGGAGTAGCTCATACTCACAACGATGACTCAAAGGACCATAATATGCTCAAAAAAAGCCCTAGACTAGATCTAACAAATAGAGTTATCATGATAGAATCTATATAATTTCAGATGCTAGCGAATTTGATGAAGACTGTGGATCTAGGAGCTCCACTTCAACCAATGCTTGAACACCAAGCTTCATCTTCTTCTTCAAAGTGTACAAAAACATAAAAAAGTTAACCACCAAATCTCACGAACACTCAGGAACAAGCTAGGGTTTTGTAGGAAATCTTTAGAGGGAAGGAAGTTGAAGAGGGGAAGTGTCTTGAGTCTATAATGTCACTTAAATAGGGGCCAATACTTAAAAATTAGGGTTTATGGTCTGAGCGAGTACGCCCAACGTACCGGCCAGCACCCACACGTTACTTTTAAATGCCAAAGGGTACCAACTTTGCAAACATTTTACATAATAAGGGTAAAAATGGAATTACCTGAAAATCAAGGTGTTACAATTCTCCTCCACTTGAATCAAACTTCATCCTCGAAGTCCGTTGCATCAAATAACTCAGAATAATGCTCTCTCATCTCCTCATCATGCTCCCACGTCCATTCCGAGCCTTTACGATGTTGCCCCTGCCCTTCACTAAGCTCACTTCTTTGCATCTCAAGGTCTTTTTCTTCTTATCGTGAATCACAATTGGCCTCTCGACGTAATTCAGGCACTCATCTACCTAAATATCCCCCAAAGGAACCACTATGGTATCATCCACCAGACACTGCCGGAGCTGAGAGACATGAAATGTGTTGTGAATCTGATTGAGCTCCTCGGGCAGCTCTAAACAATAAGCAACCTTGCGCACCCAGGCAATAACCCTGAAAGGACCGATATACCTAGCTCCTAGCTTGCCCTGTTTCCTGAAGCGTATTACACACTTCCGTGGTGATACCTTCAGTAAAACCATGTCATCAGCCTTGAACTCCAAATCTGATCGTTGTCTATTTGTGTAACTCTTCTGACGGCTCTATGCAGTCTGTAATCTCTCGCGCACCTACTGAATCAACTCGGTAGTCCAGAGCACCACCTCCATGTTACCCATGACTCGCTGACCAACCACACCCCAGCAAATCGGGGTCTGACACTTCCTCCCGTAGAGCATCTCAAAAGGAGGTTGACCGATGCTAGCATGATAACTGTTGTTATACAAAAATTCCTCTAAAGGGAGATACGTATCCTAACTCCCACCAAAATCTAGTACACATGCCTGAAGCATGTCATCCAAGGTCTGAATAGTCCGTGCACTCTGACACATCAGTCTGCAGATGGAAACCCATGCTTAAATGCAGACGAGTACCTAACTCCTCGTGAAATTTCTTCTAGAATCTGGAAGCAAACTGAACATCTCTATCTGAAAAAACTGAAACTGGCACTCCATGTCGTGCCACAACCTCCTAGATGTAAACAACTTCGTGCTTCTCCACAGAGATACTCTCCTGAATTGGGATAAAATCCACAATGACTCACATCGAATCCACTCCATGTGTTGTCTGTGGTAACTTAGTAATGAAGTCCATCGCAATATCTTTCCATTTCCAAACGAGAATACCTAATGGATCCATCTTTCCGTGAGGTCGTTGATGCTCGTCCTTGACTTTCCTGCAAGTCAAACACCTCTCCACGTACTAGGCTACATCTCGCTTCATATAGGGTCACCAATAAGCAGGTCGGAGCTCTCCATACATTTCCGTTGCTCTAGGATGAATAGAGAGCATCGGCTTATGCGCCTCCTCCATCAACACATGATGCGCACCACCCCAATATGGTACCCACACCCTCCGATGAAGAGTCAATAAACATCGGCTATCATAGTTGAATGAGGACACCTGACCCACTATAAGCTCATTCTTCAGGAGTTCTTCCTTCATAGCCTCAACCTGAGCCTCCCAAATCTGCTCTTTAAGTGGGGTAACCAAAGTCATCCTCAAACATATATCTCTTATTGGGGCAAATAACCACCTTGCGGATAAGAGCATCGGCCACCATGTTGGCCTTCCCCGGGTGATAAAGGATTTCACAATCATAATCTTTCACCACATCTAACCATCTACGTTGCCTCATGTTTAGATTCGGCTAATCCATGAAGTACCTCAGACTATTGTGATCCGTGTAAATAGTACATTAGACCCCATAAAGGTAATGTCACCAAATCTCGAGGGCGAAAAGCATAGCCCCCAACTCCAGATCATGCGTAGGATAATTCGCCTCATGAGGCTTCGACTGCCTCGAAGCATAAGCAATCACATGACCCCGTTGCATCAGCATTGCACCCAAACCCGTGATTGACGCATCATAATATGCCTCAAAATCCTCAACACCCTCTACTAGGTTCAGAATCGGTGCCTCACACAATCTCTGCTTCAGAGTCTCAAAAGGTGCATGCGGCTCACGCCCCCAACAAAAAGTGACGGTCTTCTTCGTCAACCGTGTCAAAGGAACCGCTATATTGGAAAATCCTGAATGAATCTCCAATAGTAACCCGCCAATCCCAGGAAACTCCGAATCTTGGATGGAGACCTCGAAACTTCCTACCTCATCACTGCCTTAACCTTGTCCGGATCGACCAGAATACCGTTCTGGTTGACAAGGTGTCCTAGAATTTGCACCTCACACAACCAGAACTGACACCTAGAGAACTTCGCATACAACCTCTCCCTCCTCAATGTCCCTAATACCCCTATCAGATGATCCTCATGCTGCTCCTAAGTCTGTGAATAGACCATGATGTTCCTAAGTATTTGAATAGACCATGATGTCATCAATAAACATGATCACAGACCGATCCAACATAGGTCAGCATATACGATTCATGAGATCCACGAATGCGGCTGGAGCATTCGTCAACCCGAAGGGCATCACTACAAACTCGTAATGACCATAACGAATCCTGCAGGTTGTCTTCTTCATATCCTCCTATCTGACCCTCATCTGGTGATATCTTGAATGCAGATCTATCTTGAAAAACGAAGATGCACCCTAAAGCTAGTCAAATAAATCATCGATCCTTGGGAGAGGATAACGGTTCTTTACCATTAGCTTATTCAGCTCCCGCTATACGATACAAATCCGATGCGACCCATCTTTTTTCTTCACAAATAAGATTGGTGGTCCCCATGCTGAACAACCCTGTCGGATGAATCCCTTGTCTAACAACTCCTACAGTTTTGTAGACAAATCCTACATCTCTGGAGGTGCTAACCGATAAGGTGATTTGGCTATTGGAGCCGCACCTGGAACCAAGTCAATCTAAAACTCCACCTGCCTCTTCGGAGGCACTCCAGGCAAATCCTCTGGAAAAGCATTCTGGTATTCCCAAGCAATCGGTACATTTCCTACGGTCACCTTACCCTCCTCCCAGGTATCCATCACATAAGCCACATATCCGGAGCAACCCTTCTGAAGATAATTGTTGCTAAACAGAGAGACCATCCACCCTATACCCCTCTCCCATAATCACCAACTCTCCCTCACTTAGGGTCCAAAAATATGCACCAACTGATGCTCACAATCAATCATTGGCCCATTGGGGCTCAACCAATCCATCCTTACAATAACCTTGCTCTCGCACAGGGGAATGGGAACCAAATCAATTAGGTACTGCTCACTAAACAACTCCAATATGCATCCCCGATGATCCCTCGATACTCATACAGGACAACCATCAACAATCTCGACCTCTAATGGATACTCCAACTCCCCCGGAGCATCGACAAACCTCCCACTGAGCGCAAGAGACACAAAGGATCGGGTAGCCCCTGAATCAAATAAAACCAGAGCAAAGATTGTTGGATATAGTGTCTAAGTCGATAACTTTATTTGGTATGTACTTGAACCGACCCAACATGGTCCATTTGGGTTGCATGGCATTGCAATACTTGGATAGACTAAATGAGAGAAAGGACACTTGTGATTATTAATAAATTATAAGTTCTAATATATTAATAATAGTATTATTTAATTAGTGTTGATCAAGTATTAATTTAGAATTAATTTGGTGATCAAAATGAGACTAATTAAATATATAGGGTTGATTATGACAATCATCTAATCTTTTATGGTGGATTTATGATCCATGGTTTATGGAGTTGGGTTATAACCATTTGGAGCTCCATGGATAGTTCATGGGAGTTACCAACCCATGGATCATTATAAATGAAGAGTCATGACAATTAAGGGCATTCATGTGTAAACCCTAATTGTGACAACATTATAAAAGGAGCCCTATAGCTAGCAAAATCAGACTACTAGTGAGTTCTAAGAGGGCATAGCCTATTTTTGAGTGCAA
Organism: Lactuca sativa; assembly: GCF_002870075.4. Lineage (NCBI taxonomy): Eukaryota > Viridiplantae > Streptophyta > Magnoliopsida > Asterales > Asteraceae > Lactuca > Lactuca sativa. The sequence goes on along the minus strand of NC_056627.2, from coordinate 360,107,959 downwards.
ATGTATTCTCTCAAGTTATTCCAAGTCTTGTAGTGTTGTGTGAAGCATTTGAGACACAACATTTGGGGTGCTAGGCTTACAAAGTCTTCAAGAATCCAAGCAACAAGAAACGTATGTACTTCTACTAGTTTTTATATTAGATATTCCCCATGCTATGCTAGTTAGGAAGTAAACCTTGAAAAATCAAATTTGCATGTATATTAGAGAAAACATAGATTCAAGGTTTATAGGGTTGCATGTACACCATAGGAGTGTTAGAATGCTCAAAACTCATCAGTGGTATTAGAGACTAGGATCGTTGTCTGTATATTTGATGCAAACTGCTTGAAAAATCGAAAAATTGTTCACTGTTCGACTGGACTCGCCGAGTCCAAGGTGAGAACTCGATGAGTCCAAGACAAAATTCATCCTACTCATCGAGTAGGATCATGCACTCGACAAGTAGGTGCGTGTTGGGCAGTTTTCCGAGTTTTGTTGCTGGAAATGGGCTAGAATCATTATCCCAAACTGTTTTGGACTTGTAAAATCTGGTTTTTTAAAGTGGTAATGATTATGTTAACCCATTTCAAATGACTATTATCAATTTTCAAGTTTTATATGTGTTAATATGATTTCTTAAAATGGTTTGATATGAATATTTGTTCTTATGAGTTTTAGAAGATCATAGGAATTGTGTGTAACCTACATGCTTGTTTAATTCATGATCTTAATGCTAATGATGGTGTCCATAACTTGTCCTCAAGTTATGGATAACCAAAAGTCACTTCTTTAAAAGTTGTCATTAAAGAATAGGAGGTTTCATAAAATCAAGAGTCTTCAACTTTATGAACCATTTAAACTCATAAGTTACAAATTGAAGAGTCTTGAAATAGTTTCAAAACCTGCCCTCAAGTTTTGGAATTAGTAAAGTCTTACACTTTAATACTTTAATTCCAAATTAAACCTTAGTTTTTAAAAGGTTTAAAAAACAACACTTATACTATTATTGTAATCTTATTTATATAGATATGTATCCGAATAAGTCAATCTTACCGCAAGTAGGCCTCATTTACGAAGCCGGTCTATAAGGGTGGTATAAGGTCGTTGCCTATAAAATGGTAGCTTAATGAGTGTCCACTCTCACCCACTGCTTCTTTGACCGGTGGAGGGTCGTTAGCCGAACGGGTAGGATAAGACATTAACTCTCATTAAAAGTATAATGAATTATAAAGTAACTATACATTATTAATTCTCAATCGTAGTTACTTTAGGAAAATGTGAAATAGGTGCTAGCCCATAAAATTACACTTTTGTACCTTACCAAGTCGTTAGTGGAGCGTGTGTGGTTAACCGACACACTAACAAGGACTAGTAAGTGTGGCAAAGGGTAACTTGACTTTATTATAGATCGTTGGAGCATGTTTGGTTAACCGGCACGTCGATTAGGTAATATAGTTGAGGGTACCAAGTCAATTTGTATGGTTATTCACACCTTGTTTGTGATCCTCGGCATCCCAGTCACAAACTTGAGAGGGCACAATCGAGATTCAAACATGCCATTGAAAAGTTCAATGTATCTCAAAAAGATCTAGGAGTTTCAAATCCAATAAAACCTAATAATAAAATATTTCGTTCTTATGGTGCAAATTGGTAAATCGTCATTTACCTACCTTCAAATATTTTATAGTGTGGATTATGGCATCCTTCTTCCAACTATAAATAGTTTGTTGGATCCTAGCCTTAATATTTCATTTGGGTGACTTATTAAGGATTCTTCATCTAATTAAACTTGTCCTTCTTCATTTCAGATGTCTTCCAACACTACTACTGGCTCAAACCCTACAGGCTCCTTTTCCCTCATGAACTTGTATGGGAAAGTCACTTTTGATGGGTCTAACTTCAATTAATGGATTAGAAACATTAGGATGATTACCCGCTATAAGAACAAGGAATATGTTCTTGATAAGGAGCTTAGGGTTATCAATGAGTCCACTGCTACTCCTGGGGAGCTTGCGGAGTACACTGCACATGAGAGGGATGCTACCAAAGTGTCCTGCATCATGTTGGCTACCATGACTCTCGAACTCCATAAATCCTATGAAGATTTCTACCCCTATGAGATGCACCTAGATATGATGGATAGGTACCATCAGAGCGCGCGTCAAGAGAGGTATGAAATCATCTCCTCCATGATAACAGCCAGGATGAAGAATGGTGAACCCATCACCGGTCACTTGCAGAAAATGCAAAGGTTCGTGGACCAGTTATTGAAGCTGAATGTAGACTTCCCTGAGGACTTGGCGATTGATATCATTTTCCATTCCTTACCTCCTAGTTATAATCAATTTCGTATGACTTATCATATGAACAAGGAGGAAGTTACACTTAGCAAACTTCAAGGACTTTTAAGGACCTCTAAAAGTGGCCTTAAAGGTAAGTCGGCTTTTACTTCTACTCCTACTCCTATAGCAGCCCCTGTTCTTGCAATTGGGCAGGGAAAGGGTAAGAAGAGGAAAAACCCTTTGAAGGGTACCAAGGGTAAGCCCCTTAATGGTTCCTCTTCAAGTGGGACTAAGAAAGGTCCAATTACTCCTTCCTCAAGCCCAAAGGAAGCACAATGCTTCTATTGCCAGGAAAAGGGGCACTGGAAGCGAAGCTGCCCCAAATACTTGCAAGATGTAAAGGATGGGAAAGTTAAACCCACCCATGTAGGTATTTATACAATATTGTCTAATAACTCATCTAATGCTAATTCTTGGGTGCTTGATACAGGTTGTGGTGTTCACATTTGTACTGATTTGCAGGGCCTAAGAAGAAGTGACAAAGTGGAGCACGGGAAGATAAACTTAGTCATGGGCAACAGGAAAGCATCACCTGTCACCAAGATAGGAGTTTATTCTTTATTGCTTAATAATGGGTTAATGTTAGATTTGAATAAATGTTGTTACTCGCCTAAAATGGCGAGAAATATTATTTCCTTTCATGGCTTGTACAAACAAGGGTTTACATTTTCATTTGATAATAATAATGGTGCTATTAATGTTTATTACAATGATGTACTTTACTTTAAAGCATTACCTTGTGATGGTGTATATGAAGCTGTGAATGTTGTAGACAATCTAGGAAATAATGTGTTGTATATTGATTCTTCAAATAGCTTGGATAAAGCATCCTTGTAGCATTGTCTTCTTGGACATGTCAACAAGAAGCGCATAGGCCAACTCCAAAAGGCTGGAGTTTTGGAATCATTTGACCTAAAGTCGGATGATAGTTGCGAGTCTTGTTTACTTGGAAAAATGAAAAAGTCACCCTTCACCGGTACTTGTGAGATCGGTGAGGGTTTGTTGGACCTCATACACACAGATGTTTGTAGACCTTCAAATCAGCCACAAGGGATGCTAATCGTTATTATTTGACTTTTACTGATGATTATAGTAGATATGGATATGTCTATTTAATCAAGCATAAGTCAGAGACATTCGAAAGGTTTAAAGAGTTTAAACAGGAAGTCGAGAATCAATTGGGCAGGAACATTAAGATGCTTCGATCCAATTGTGGTGGTGAGTATCTTAGTACAGAGTTCCTTGACTATCTCAAGGAACGTGGGATCATCTCACAATTGACACCTCCGAGGACACCACAGTTTAATGGTGTGGCTGAGGGGCGTAATCGAACCTTGTTGGATATGGTTCGTTCCATGATGAGTCGTGCTTCGTTACTAATCTCATTCTGGGGGTATGCCTTAAAGACTGCCGCCCATATCCTCATTCTAGTCCCCACTAAAAAGGTTGCCAAAACACCTCATGAGATGTGGACTGGGAAAGTTCCCAATCTAGACCATATCAAGATTTGGGGTTGTGAAGCTTTTTTGAGGCGCGAGTCTCATGAAAAGCTTGAACCTCGAAGTGAAAGGTGTATTTTCATCGGCTATCCACAAAGATCCTTTGGTTACCTCTTCTGCAGACCCAGTGATAATGTGGTCTTTGTAGCAAGAAGAGGAGTCTTTCGTGAGAGAGAATTTATAAGCCAATGGGACAGTGGGAGGCAAATTGACCTTGAGGAGCTTCAAGATTCAAGTGGTGAAGGAACCTCAGATACTACCGACCAACTTGAGGAGGAAACTCCTGTTGAGCCGATAGTTGAGTCCGTACCTCCGAGGCGTTCCACTAGAGTTAGGAACACACCTGAATTTTATTATGGTTATCACATCACCACTGAAGGTGATACATTTATTAGTGATAGTACACTAATAGATTTTGATGAACCTAATAATTACAGGGAAGCCATGGCAGGCCCTGAGTCTGCTAAATGGAAGGAGGCTATGGACAACGAGATTCAGTCCAGGTATGACAATCAAGTGTGGGACTTGGTTGACAATGTACCAGGTCGAAAGACAATTGGGTGAAAATGGATCTTCAAAAATAAGACCGACATGGATGGGAAGGATCACACCTAAAAAGCAAGAGTGGTGGCAAAGGGATTTACTCAAACTCCAGGAGTTGACTATGATGAGACCTTTTCACCAGTAGCAAAGATTAAGTCTATTAGAGTTTTGTTGGCCATAGCTGCATTTCATGGTTATGAAATATGGCAAATGGATGTCAAAACCGCTTTCCTTAATGGAAAGTTGGCTGACGATGTTTACATGGCTCATCCAGAGGGTTTTGTCGATGCAAAGTACCCTAATAGAGTGTGTAAGCTTGAAAAATCCATTTATGGATTAAAGCAAGCATCTCGAAGATGGAATCTTTACTTTGATGAGAAAGTCAAAGAGTTTGGCTTTTCGAGGAGAGAGGATGAGTCATGTGTATATGTTAGGGCTAGTGGGAGTATAGTTAGCTTTTTGGTGTTGTATGTGGATGACATACTACTCATAGGAAATGACATCCCAACTTTTCAGGAGGTTAAGTCCTGGCTTGGGAAGTGTTTCGCTATGAAAGACCTTGGAGAAGCTGCCTATATCCTAAGGATAAGGATAATGAGAGACAGGAGTAAGAGACTAATTGGACTTAGTCAAAGTACCTACTTGGATAAGGTGCTGAAGAGGTTCAGTATGCAAGAATCCAAGAAAGGGGAATTACCTATCCAGAGTAATGCCAAGCTGAGTAAGACTCGGAGTCCGAGTACAGAGGCTGAGGTAGCTAAAATGAATCATATACCATATGCTTCCGCTGTGGGCTCTATCGTGTATGCCATGACTTTTACTCGCCCTGATGTGGCCTTTGCCTTGAGCATGGTCAGTAGATATCAAGGGAACCCTGGCAAGGCTCACTGGACTGCAGTAAAGAACATTCTCAAGTATCTGTGGAGGACTAAGGATTGGGTCCTTACCCTCGGTGGCAGTGATGACTTGAGAGTGGAAGGATATAGCGATGCTAGTTTTCAGACTGATAGGTATAATTTCCGCTCTCAGTCAGGCTAGGTCTTTATCCTAAATGGAGGGGCAATTACTTGGAAAAGTTCCAAGCAGGAGACAGTAGCCGATTCTACTTGTGAATCAGAATACATAGCAGCGAGTGAAGCGGCAAAGGAGGCAATATGGATAAAGAACTTCATCGGATACCTTGGAGTTGTACTAGCTATAAAGGAGCCAATGGAAATTTTCTGTGACAGCGAAAGTGCGGTTGCTTTGGCTAAGGAGCCAAGAGATCACGGGAGATCTAGGCACATTGACAGAAAATACCATTTCATCAGACATCGAATAGAAGAAGGACTCCTCGTGGCAAAGAGGGTATCATTAGATGAGAACCCAACACATCCCCTCACGAAGGGATCGAGTAGGGTTAAGCATTTACAACATGCGAGGCGCATCGGGCTGAAGGATGATATTAGTTTCAATGATTAGGTTTTTGAAACTTGTAAAATGTAATTGACATTTTGATGATTAAATAAAATTTGTTATTTATTTATGAGTAAAGTGTTACTATCTTATGTTAATCGTTTACTATGGTTTTAATTTTGCAAGTTTTGACTTCCAGAATAATTATTTTATTTGTACTCTCCACAGTCGGTCATATGTCGGAAGTAGATATGAACCAAGACTGTCATGAATTTGGTTTGTATGATATGTCTAAATAGTATTAGACATAGCAATAGTTGCTACAACATTCATGAGTACTCATAAGTCCCGAGTATTGGATTCAACCCACGCTCACTTGCATCACTTCATGGAATTTATCTCGAGTGATCGTAAGACGGTAATATCGTATAAATCTTTAAACCTAGAGATATGAGTTGTTGACTATGAGTTGGTTATCCATTGATTGTACGAAAACGCATTGGTAACTCGATGTTATAAAACGTTCTTTTGTGCATAATTCAACAAGTAGTTCGTACAAGCATATGAGTCGAAGTTTATCTGCTCCTTCTAGAAATAGAGGCGATATCTGGGCCCCTCGATGATTTGGTTTTGACTTATGTACCGGGCCCGGTCAGAACCTAATTGATGTGTTCAATTTAGTTCTATGCCGAAACAAAACAGAGATCGAGAAACAAATGTTGGACAATAATAAGACCATGTTCCATGTGTTTTTCCAGCTAATATCTTGAGAGCAGAGGATTATATGATCACTTATCTTAAATGGCGTATCATTATCATCTTAGTTCCCAGAGACTTTGAAAGAGCTACGATTGCTAGTCGGATCCTGAAGTCATATATGCAAATATAGTTATTAGACTTATCCAAGTGGGAGACTGTTGGATATAATGTCTAAGTCCATAACTTTATTTGGTATGTACTTGACCCGACCCGGCATGGTCCATTTGGGTTGCATGGCATTGCAATACTTGGATAGACTAAATGAGAGAAAGGACACTTGTGATTATTAATATATTATAAGTTCTAATATATTAATAATAGTATTATTTAATTAGTGTTGATCAAGTATTAATTTAGAATTAATTTGGTGATCAAAATGAGACTAATTAAATATATAGGGTTGATTATGACTATCATCTAATCTTTTCTGGTGGATTTATGATCCATGGTTTATGGAGTTGGGTTATAACCATTTGGAGCTCCATGGATAGTTCATGGGAGTTACAAACCCATGGATCATTAGAAATGAAGAGTCATGACAATTAAGGGCATTCAAGTGTAAACCCTAATTGTGACAACACTATAAGAGGAGCCCTATAGCTAGCAAAATCGAACTACTAGTGAGTTCTAAGAGGGCATAACCAATTTTTGAGTGCAAGTGTATTCTCTCAAGTTATTCCAAGTCTTGTAGTGTTGTGTGAAGCGTTTGAGGCACAACATTTGGGGTGCTAGGCTCACAAAGTCTTCAAGAATCCAAGCAACAAGAATGGTATGTACTTCTACTAGTTTTTATATTACATATTCCCCATGCTATGCTAGTTAGGAAGTAAACCTTGAAAAATTAAATTTTCATGTATATTAGAGAAAACATAGATTCAAGGTTTATAGGGTTGCATGTACACCATAGGAGTGTTAGAATGCTCAAAACCCATCAAAGATAACGTTCACAAGGAATGAACCTAAAAACAAAATATAGATATAAGCAGGAAAAAAAATCAAAATAAATAAAAGATAAGGAAAAGATACATACCCGTCACCACATCTGGTGTTGCACAATCCTCCTCGGCTGTCGGTTGAAATGCCCTGCACCTCACAACAGGTGCCTCTACCTTGCCCTGACGGACATCTATAATCCTCAAGGTCGCTGGAGTTGGTGCAACAACTAGTATTGTTGCTGCTAAGCTCGAACAATCAACCTTTTCATGGCCCCTCTGATTGCAATGAAATGAAATCAGACTCTGTCCCTAGGTAGTGGCAGTGCAATCTCGACTAAAGTTCCCAGTCTTACCACACTAGTAGCAGCCCGAACCACCCACCCTACAAGCTCCATCATGCGTTTTTCCGCACTTGCCATAGTGTCCTCAACCCTGCTGGCCCCTCGATCTCGAATCAAACACCTTGGGCCTCTTGCACGAGCCTTCTGAACTCTAAACCTGGTCTGACTTCCTCTTCTTCTCCATCTCCAAATCAATCTCCTTCTCCCTAGCTCTAGCCACCATATCATCCAGTGTCCTGCAACTGGATATCCTCACAAACTGTCTAATATCGCTCCTAAACATAACGTGATATATCACCTTCTTTATTTCCTCGTCTGCCACATATTGTGGAACTAGTAATGCCCTCTCATAGAACATAGTTGTGATCTTCGCTACCGTCTTAATAGTCTGGCAAAGGTACTAAAACTCCCTCGCCAACTACTGAACCTTAATTACAGGTGCAAACTCTGCGTGAAACCTCATTACGAAATCCTCCCAAGTCATCGAATCGACCACCTCGCCTCCCAAGGCATGACCAACCTCCTCCCACCAGTCTCGAGCTCTGTGTTTCAGAAGACAAGATGTAAGTCTGACATTTTCCCCCTTGGGGCAGTAGCTAGTACGGAAGGCGTTCGTGACATCCGCTAACCAACGCCTACACACGATAGGGTCCTTCTTCCCGAAGAACTACAGAGCCCCACATGCCTAAAACTCTCAGAAAGTCAAAGAGAGAGCTCCCACCATTGTCACCATCTCGAAAAGAAAAGCACCTAAGCACTCATCCAGAATCTCCATGATACCCTCATTGATCATGTCAAAGATCACAGGAGTCTGCTCTAGAATATTATGGGTAATCTCTAAGGAAATGAAATCTCATTTCTAAACATCCATATGTCTGGCCCTAGAGCCAGAACCCGAACCACCTTCGACACCCGAACCATCGTCAATACCCGAACCACCACCATAACCTCCTCGAGTGACCACCATACTGAAAATAAACCATTCAAACCATTAGAACATACCTGAAAAATCCTACATTCTACATGCTTCCTAAAATCATCATGAATTTCCTTGACTCGAGTATGAATCCTCTGCTTCCAGTAGTACATGCCTATACTACCTTCCACATCTATTTGTACTTTCCTCAAGAATCGACCCGTATCCACCAAGTTACTTCTCTAACAATCTGAATATCTACTTGCATAGCGAAACACTCACTTTTCTAAAGCATCTCCTAGGCTCTCCTTGGCCACCATCACACCACTCTCTGCTACCAGCTACAGAAGGAACTCCCTCTAACACCATCTAACTACCTCACGAATTCAATTGCATACTACCGACACTAGATAACTCTTCTACTGAAATGTCTCACACAACAACGGTTGGACTCAAACAAGAGCTGCACAATAAAGTAACACCTAACACTCTAAAACGATCTAATCTCAGTAATATGCAATTTAGCACATTTTCTTAATTATTAGCTTATATTAATGAATATTTCTAAATGTACAAAGCAAGAAGCATTCAAGCATTGAGTAATCTGAATCAATCATCACTTAAACAGGTCATCCTATCAGATAACTGATCCAATACTAGCATGCAATTCTATAAGCTCATACATTAGGCATATAAAGGCTTCTCTCTTAGCGTTCTATCATGTAATCTTGAGCATGTCCTTACCCCAAATCTAGCATGCCTTTCATTGATTCATATATAAAAGCATATCACAAAGAACATGTATGGGTAGTTTGGAAAGACTTACTTGAGCTCGGTCGATTGCATGCACCACACACCTTTATTTTATTAGAAAATCCTTTAATGAAACATTTATTTTTATGAAAAATCTACCAAACCCTTAGTTTGAGTACAAGCACACCTGAGAGTATACCCGAATCCCTCAAACCAAGGCTCTAACACCAACTTGTAACGTCCCAAAATCTCAGAACCAAGAATTTTGGTTTTTATAATAAATAAACCATCAACTAAACATGTTTATCAAACCATAAGAAAAACATAGTATATCAATATTTATCCAAGAATATATCAGAGTCAATAAAACGGAAAATCATGGTGTGTACAATGCGATCATCCCGAGCTCATCCCCTTCGAACCAGAAGTACCTGAAACATAAACTGAAAACCATAATCACATAGCTAAGTGAGTTCCCCAAATACCTCATACCATACATACACATCAGCTCAAGGTTGTACTAGGTCTATTTCACCCCCGACACTATTTCACCCATGAGTCTATTTCAACTTATATGTTAGCTCTAGGCTGCACCAGGCCTATTTCACCCATGATTCTATTTTAATTCATATGTGAGCTCTAGGATGTACCAGGTCTATTTCACCCCCGAATCTATTTCACCCCCGAGTCTATTTCAACTCATGTGTCAATACAAGGCTATACCAAGTCTATTTCACTCCCGGGTCTATTTCACCCCCACATACATATAACAGCCATGCACACATGCATACAAACATACAACCGGAGTCACAGAGACTACAGGAACAAACAAACCCTAGTTTCCTACAGTATAGTGAGCAAACTCACCTCGATCTGCTGGTAAACAAATAGACGCATGGGTTGTCGAGCCAGAGAAACCCCACACTAATCAATAAATAATAATACCTAGTTAATATGTAGGTCATAAACCATAATCAGGACTCTAATTCACTAACCTCGAATCCTAGTCTAAAAGAACATTTTACCCTTCCTTTAAGTGGATCAATTAATTATGGCCCAAACTCAATGCTACTCAAGGCTCAATATGGTCCCAAATCTATAAAGGTCTAACTCAAAAAGACTTGTGGTCTAACAAGAGCCCAAAACCCTAGAGTCCAAAAGTTGCCTAAAATCTATAAAAGTTCATTGCACAGCATACACCCTGTGTACCCGGCCCATACGCCCAACGTACATGCGTTGACCCGAAAACGGGCAGCTGAACTAGTACACGTAGCGTACTAAGAAGTACGGCCGACATACCGGCTAGTTAGCCATTCTTTAACTTTTTGACTTAATTTATTCAACCCTTAATGTCTAACCAACATATCTACTTCATTTTAAGGTCTTAACACATAAAGTTGGCAACTTTACTCCTTTGCATGTCTTAGTGGTACCCAATACTCGTTTCTATCCATCTATGTCCACAATATGAACACGAAATCTTGTATGGTTCATCAAAACCCATCAAGATGACATTATTATGCACTAACAACATCATAAATGCTAAGATCAAACATTCTAAGCTCCTGGAGTAGCCCATACTCACAAGGATAACTCAAGGGACCATAATATGCTCCAAACAAAGCCCTAGACTAGATCTAACATATAGAGTTATCAAGATAGAAGCTTTAAACCTTCAGATGCTAGCAAGGTTGGTGACGACTCTGGATATAGGAGCTCATCTCCAACCAATGCTTGAACACCAAGCTCCTTCTTCTTCAAAGTGTACTAAAACACCAAAAGTTAACCACCAAAGCTCAAGAACACTCAATAACAAGATAGGGTATCATGGGAAATCTTTAGAGGGGAGGAGGCTGTTGAGGGGAAGGGTTTTGAGACCATAATGTCACTTAAATAGGGGCCAAACCCTAAAACTTAGGGTTTGAGATCTGAAGGAGTACACCCAGCATTCCAAACGTATGCACAACATACCAAGCAGCACCCACACGTTTCTTTTAAATGCCAAAGGGGACCAACTTTGCAAACATTTTACATAAAAAGGGTGAAAATGGAATTACCTGAAAATCAAGGCGTTACATGCAAATTGTAATTTAACTCATTAAGTACCAAATATCATTGTAATTAACCAAAATAAAGCTTAAAACGTATTAAAATGCTACCTATATGTATGAATGTAGCAATGTCAAAATACCCCACACTTAGCTTTTTCTTGCCCCCAAGCAAAATTGATTTTTTTTATTATCATCACGTCAAAACCCTAGCTACCAACATTGTAGAAGACAATCCATTTTGAGCATCTCCTTTTCATCAAGATCGCAATGCATGTATTTGTGTCTAAATTTCCTAAAAACCTCCCTAATCCTAAATACTTACGACCCTCATAAACACTATCCCACTTATTTTGAACAACACTCATTTTATGCATTCCTCTGAATATATCCCCAGAAAACTTTCTTAACCTCACGGTATTTTTGGTTAAGCAACCCAAGCATAGACATGGTAAAGTAACCTAGAAAGTAAAATTACAATATAAAATAACTTGAGAATTTGCCTTATTCTTGAATCTTCGATAATTTGGAGCTTTTGTTCATGATATTTCTCGATCTTCATAACTTTGTAGACTCTTAATTCTCAAACTTTTGCAACTTTTTATTCTTTTTCCTTTTTCTATTTTTTTTCCTTTTCTCACTTTTTTTTCTCTCGAACTAAAAACCTATAAAAACATATGCTTAGCAAGGGAACTTAACTTAAACCTTTAGTAGTTAGAGATATTAGTCTAAGCTTCAATGACTACATAAGCTCTACTAGACACATTTCTAGTACACGCTGCTAAACATATTATGGCGCTCAAACTAAGAAAGTTCGTGTTTTTGTTCCTTGATTTCACTAGGATAGGGAAGCCAGAAATACACTATAACATATGTTGGCTCAAATAAACATTGAAACTTACATCAAATCATCCCACACTTAAATGCTTGTTTTCCTTCATTCAACCCATACCCCACACTTAAATGAAGCAATGTCCCCATTACATGCTAAAACAATTAAAGAACATATAAATTAAAGAGGAAGAATTAGAACAGACTCCCATGAGGTAGTACTGGCGAGATCGAATTCTTAAAAGTGTGTGGAAAATCGTGGACATCTTGAAAATTTCTAAAAGCTGGATCTTCAACAATGCATGAATGTGTCGGATAAATGAAACCAAGAACCATGCACTTAAAAATATGGTGTACCAAAACTTCAAATAATTCACTGTATCCCACCCACGAGATGGAAAAGCAATTCCACGTCGTGGTGTCGAGGAAGAAATCATCCTGATCGCGAAAAGTAAAAGCGCCATGTCGTAGCCTAGAGACATCACGTTGTGGTCATTCAACGATTGAAAAAAACAGATATGTTAAAATACACTCCTAGAAATGTATGGAATTTGTTCACACTTGCAAATTGCAAATAATTAACTTTCAGTACTTTCAAAAAACTCTCGACATGCACCCTACACTTATGCAAAGATTTGGCTCTCGATTATACGCTTCAATTCTTACGGCATAATATTATCTCTTAAGAACTTAACCTCTATACCGGACAACCAAAAATAAAATAAACTTCCTAGATAATTTCAAAAAACATCACAATTATTCGGTTACAATCCTAAATAAAAACAAACCAAACCAAAAAAGAATAAGAAGTTTTAAACAAAACACACCAAACATAAAAATAAAAATAAAAAAAGATAAAAATCACTAATCATCATCCTCTTGGGATGCGCTCGATCCTGCTCCAAATTTTCAAGATGCCAAAATCTCCTCCAAACTTTGATTATAGGGAGCTTGTGGTGGCATAAGTGGTGGGCACTCGATATGGAAGTGAGAATAAATCTCGTCAATCGCATTGTTTTGATAACGAACGACCCCATGAATGTTATCCAAATAATATCCAATAGTACTCTGAAACGGGTCAGTAGGGACACCCTCAGTTGGTATGTCGTGGGATTGTTGCGGTTGTTCCTGCTCTCCTTGTCCTCGCACATTTCGTGGACGCCTTTGTTAGTATAGTGTCTTCGTTTTCGTCCTTGAAAGCTTCCCGTAAAGAAAAAATTAGATGAAAACGATGTGGCTGAGGCTCGAGTTGGACTCGATTCCCTTATATAGATTCGCCGTCTGTTCCCAAGGTAAAACAACCTAAACAGTATTGTGTACTGCCGAATATCACCACTTGCCTGAAAGAATCGTCGGAAGCAGGAGTACAGAGAAGGAAGAAGAAGAATAGTAATTTCATTCGTGTGTTTGAATGAGAAGGCAAGGTCTTCTTTTATAGTTGAATCGTGAAACGGAAACAAATCACTAATTGATTGAGCGTTTAATGGCAATAAATGTCATTAATTACACAACTAATGCATCCATTACAGAATTCAAAAATAGGGACCAAAACGGTCAAGTTTAGCAAAAATGAGGATAGCGCGCGCCCGAGTTTTCGGAGCTGCATTTGTGTCCGCAAGTCGCGCCCATGCACGAGTTCGGTGTTTTTGGTCTACAGAACCAAGATTTGCACCCCCCCTACGCGCGGGTAGGAATTGTAGCATAACCATAGACACAAGCTTGTAAGCCTTCCATGCAATGAAGCTTATAAACCTTGTTGAGTTTGGTCTCTCTACCAATGTTGGACTCATTCCCACATTCCTCTCTTTTGCTAAACTTATTCTCAAATACCCATCTTTGAGTATCGATATCTCATTCACTTATACTCTATATTGTACATATAATATATCGTTTCGAAGTCCTCATGGAGAAGAACACAAACCCACTTAGAGTTCGTTATATATACAACATATGTATATATTTATATATGTCCAAAGTTAGTAAAAAATATAAATATTTATACTAAATTTCCAACAATCCCCCACATGAATGGAGATCGATCTCTGCACATCCAATTTCCAGACGAAATTTTCAACAGTTGAATCCTGCATAGGATAGGTGGGTATTACCCTTTGAACTCTCCCTTAAGAAGTTACACTTAATCTCCTAGCAGTTAGTAGATCTCGATGTCTTTGAACTAAGCTGCCATTTATGTGGACGACAATGTAAATCTCACAGGACTCTCCCTGACAAGGTCATATCCTCATAGACGTATTCGTTTTGGTCATGAACACTAACCTGGTTCTACAAGAGCTTTAGGAGTTTTTGCCCCCATAATTCCCTTCGAAGCGACCCCACTTCTCTCTCACATAGGTGATTCCAAGAATCATTAAAAACCATATGTTTAGCCTAATTTTGTCACTACATGAAGGAGTGAACTAGGAAGAAATGTCAACTCCCCCCACAGTGACCTGCCCCACTCATACAATTAGGTTATCCTTTTGAACCCAGGTCTTAATATCTCCACTCTTCTGGGTAAGGTTACTTCGTATGAATTTATTCATTCATTGGCTTTAGTCCCATTCCTCTTGACGACTTATAAACTTCCTCTCTACTCAATCCTTTTGTAAGCGGATTCGCAATGTTATCCTTTGACTTCACCCAGTCAACCGTGATAACCCCCATAGAGATTAGTTGTCGTATCATT
Organism: Lactuca sativa; assembly: GCF_002870075.4. Classification (NCBI taxonomy): domain Eukaryota; kingdom Viridiplantae; phylum Streptophyta; class Magnoliopsida; order Asterales; family Asteraceae; genus Lactuca; species Lactuca sativa. Next base: position 360,092,932 of record NC_056627.2, on the reverse strand, counting down.
TTATGTCTACGTCTAATGTGCCTTGATTTACCATTATACATTGTACTTTGAGCTCTACCAATTCCCGATTGGTTATCACAATGTATACATATGGTCGTTACCGACTTAGGCCATTCGGGAATGTCCTCTACAAATTGACGTAGGCACTCCGCCTCTTCAGCACAAATATCTTAGGCGATAAATTCATATTCCATCGTGGATCTAGATATAAATTCTTGCTTGGATGATTTCCATGATACAACAGTACCTCCAAGTGTAAACACATATCCACTTGTAGATCTGGAATCTTTTATGTCAGATATCCAATTTGCATCTGTGTATCCTTCGATAACTGCTGGATGTCTGCCATAATGCAGTCTATATTCTCGCGTGTATCTCATATACCTCAGCAACCTAGTAATACTCTTCCAGTGTTCAGAAATAGGTTTACTAGTGTATCTACTTAGTCTGCTCACAGCATATGCTAAGTCAGGTTTGGTACAACTCATTAGATACATAAGACTACCAATAATTCTTGAATATTCCACTTGATTAACACTATCACCTCTATTTTTACGTAGATGTTGACTAGTGTCAATTGGAGTTCTAGTTATGCTAGTGTCTCTCTTAGCAAATTTTTCAAGAATTTTATCCATATAGTGTGTTTGACTCAAAATAAAACCACTTTGGGTTCTTGTGATCTTCGCTCCAAGAATCACATCTGCTAAACCCATATCTTTCATGTCAAACCTGAATTTCAACATATCCTTCGTGGATCTTATTATATTGTCATCACTACCAATGATAAGCATATCATCAACATACAAACACAAGATGACATAACCATGAGTGGTGTTTTTCAAATAGATACACTTATCACACTCATTGATTCTAAAGCCACTTTCCATCATGACTTGATCAAACTTTTGATGCCATTGTTTAGGAGCTTGTTTTAATCCATATAGAGACTTAACAAGTTTACAAACCTTGTTCTCTTGTACCGAGGCAATGAATCCCTCAGGTTGCTCCATATAAATTTCTTCTTCCAACTCCCCATTTAGGAAAGCCATTTTCACATCCATTTGATGAACTTGCAAGTTTCTGATAGCTGCAATGGCAAGAACTAATCTAATGGATGTTATCCACGTTACCGACGAATAGGTATCAAAGTATTCTAGACCTTCCTTTTGTCTATAACCTTTGATTACTAGTCTTGCCTTGTATTTATCAATACTGCCATCAGGTTTCATCTTTCTATTAAAAATCCAATGGTAACCTAGTGGCTTGCTACCTGGAGGTAGATCCACTAGTTCCCACGTATGATTTTGTAAGATAGATTCTACCTCATTTTTGATGGCTTCTTTCCATTGAGGTCCCTCAGAAGAAGTTACCGCCTCTTGGTAGGTTTTAGGTTCACTTTCCACTACATAGGTGAAAAAATCATCACCAAATGATTTTTCAACTCTAGCCCTCTTACTTCTTCTGGGTTCTATCTCTTCCTCCTCAGATTGAGCTTGTTCTTCCTCTCGAACAACTTTGTTATTTGGTAAAGATGGGCTTTCAACTTCCTTGTTCAAACAGGGAAACACATCTTCAAAGAATGAAGCATTCCTTGATTCCATTATGGTATTCTTGTGTATTTTAGGATTCTTAGAATCATGCACAAGGAACCGATAAGCACTACTACTTTGTGCATACCCAATGAATACACAATCCACTGTTTTAGGCCCTAACTTTTGTACCTTAGGTGGTGGCAATACAACTTTAGCTAGGCACCCCCACACTCGTAAGTACTTATACGATGGCTTTCTTCCCATCCGAAGTTCATATAGTGTTTCATTCTTTTCCTTGCGAGATATCTTATTTAAAAGATAGTTAGCCGATAAAATAGCTTCCCCCCACATTGACTGGTTTACACCCGAACTAATTATCATGGCATTGACCATTTCTTTCAAGGTACGGTTCTTTCTTTCAGCAATTCCATTGGATTGAGGTGAATAGGGTGATGTGAATTCATGACGAATTCCATTTTTAGCACAAAAATCAGCATAGGGAGAAACATATTCACCACCCCTATCACTTCTAACCACTTTAATTCTCTTGTTGAGTTGATTCTCAACTTCATTTTTGTACAAGACAAACTTGTCTATTGCTTCATCTTTACTCTTAAGTAAATTTACGTAGCAATATTTCGTGCTATCATCGATGAATGTAATGAAGTAATTATTCCCACCTTGAGTAGGAATTGACTTTAGATCACACACATCACTGTGAATTAAATCAAGAGGTTCGGTGTTTCTTTTGATTGTTTGGAAAGACAATCTAGTTTGTTTGGCTTCAACACATGTGGGGCATTTGTGATTTGAGTCAATATTAAGTTTTGGTATGTATTCTAGTTTAATTAATCGCTCAATTGAATTGTAATTTACATGTCCTAAGCGACCATACCCACATTTGAACACTCAAGAAAATAAGCAGATCTAGAACTTTCATTATTCATTTTTTTGTCACCATTACATTCAATTTGAACATGCCATTCAAGGCATATCCTTTTCCCACAAACATACCATTTTTAGACAAAACAAACTTGTCCGACTCAAACACTAGCTTAAAACCAAATTGGTTCAACAAACCACCCGTCACTAGATTCTTACGAAGTTCAGGAACATACAAAACATCCCTAAGCTTCACTTCTTTCCCCGAAGTCATTTTTAGAATGACATCACCAACACCTTGGATATCCGCGGTACCTGCATTTCCCATGTAGATCTTTTCACTATCTTCAACTTCTTTGTAGGTGTTGAAAACACTTTTGTCATGACACACATGACGAGTAGCTCCCGTGTCAATCCACCACTCCTTTGAATTTGTATTCATGAGATTCACTTCAAAAACCATAGCCGTGAGATCAGTTATCATGGCCACCAACTCCATGTTATCATTCACCATGTTTGCTTTACGGTTTTCCCTCTTAGGTTGAGGGCACTCCGAAGCCTTGTGACCCGGTTGACCACAGTTGTAGCACTTGAAATTCTTCTTGAAAGTTCTTGCCTTGGGGCCTAGGTTTTTGCCCTTTGCTTTCCCTTTGTGAGATCCCTTGCCTTTGCTTTTGGAATTTTGACCAGCTTCCACCATATGAACCTTAGAAGATTCAACTTCACTGCCTTTCTTCAAGGCCATTCTATTATCTTCTTTAATGAGAAGACGCACCACCAGTTCCTCTACAGACATCTCCTTTCGCTTATGCTTATGGTAATTTTTGAAGTCTATCCAACCAGGAGGAAGCTTTTCAACCATTGATGCAACTTGGAATGATTCATTAAGATCCATCCCTTCTGCATTGTTATCATGTATGACGACCTGAAGGTCTTAGACTTCACTCATAACAGATTTCGAGTCAACCATTTTGTATTCCAAGAACTTAGCAACAACATGCTTCTTAGTTCCAGCATCTTCTGTCTTATACTTCCTTTCCAACGACTCCCATAGTTCCTTAGCAGTTGCAACTTTACAATAAGCATTGTAAAGTGCATTTGTTAGCCCATTCAGCACATAGTTGCGACACATAAACTTTGAATGCTTCCATGCCTCCACAGCATTCACAGATTGAGCATCAACCTGCCCCTCAGCAATTACAGGAGCAGTTTCTATTAGGAACCGAGCCAGGTTCAAGGTGGTCAAGTAGAACAGCATCTTCTATTGCCACCTCTTGAAGTTCAGACCAGAAAAATTTTCAGGTCTCTCAGCATGATTAGCCATGACGTTTGGAACCGGTGCATTTGGGTTCACAACAGAGGTAGCACCAACAGCAAGAGTTCCAGTACCAACGGGAGTTGCATACATTCTGAAAGAATCGTAACCACAATCAAATATATTAATACAGGAAAAAAATCGATACAAACTCGATTTTAGAATACAAGAACAGAAAAGGAAAGTTTTAGAACAAAGAATAGATCTGTTTAAGACTATTGGTATAGTGTCTTCGTTTTCGTCCTTGAAAGCTTCCTGTAAAGAAAAAATTAGATGCAAACGATGTGGTTGAGGCTCGAGTTGGACTCGATTCCCTTAAACAGATTCACCGTCTGTTCCCAGGGTACAACAACCTAAACAGTATTGCGTACTGCCGTATATCACCACTTGCCTGAAAGAATCGTCGGAAGAAGGAGTGTAGAGAAGGAAGAAGAAGAAGAGTAATTTCATTCGTGTGTTTGAATGAGAAGGCAAGCTCTTCTTTTATAGTTGAATCGTGAAACGGAAACAAACCACTAATTGATTGAGCGTTTAATGGCAATAAATGTCATTAATTACGCAATTAATGCATCCGTTACAAAATTCAAAAATTGGTACCAAAACTATCAAGTTTAGAAAAAACGAGGGTAGTGCGCGCCCGAGTTTTCGGAGCTGCATTCGTGTCCGCAGGTCGCGCCCATGCACGAATTCGGTGTTTTTGGTCTACGGAACCAAGATTTTCACCCCCCCTACGCGCGGGTAGGAATTGTAGCATAACCATAAACACAAGCTTGTAAGCCTTCCATGCAATGAAGCTTATAAACCTTGTTGAGTTTGGTCTCTCTACCAATGTGAGACTCATTTCCACATTCCTCTCTTTTGCTAAACTTATTCTCAAATACCCATCTTTGAGTATCGATATCTCATTCACTTATACTCTATTTTGGACATATAATATATCATTTCGAAGTCCTCATGGAGGAGAACACAAACCCACTTAGAGTTCGTTATATATAAAACATATGTATATATTTATATATGTCCAAAGTTAGTAAAAAAATATAAATATTTATACTAAATTTCCAACAGCCTTTGCCTAGGCTCTTCCACTTGCTCATCGGGCTCAACGGGTTTAACTGGGTCCTCAGCAAGAATAACATAAACTCCTCTCACCAAGTTCGCCACTTGCATGGTCTCCAAAAAACTAATAGCAATATTTTTTTCACGACCACGTGTCAATGTTGCAATCATGCACATGGTTAACACACCATAAGACCTTGCCAAACAAATAAAAAAGTGTCCCCCGGTAATTGGACTTTCTGATCGCGAATTTGCTGCATTTTCTCCAAAAAAACGGTCCAACATATATGGTAAATCACAAAAAATGTATGGCATAATAATGCTCCATAAATAGAAAAGATTTGTACGCAGTACCTTATCCCCACTTTTTTGTGGTTGATACTAAATGTAAGAAGTCGATGCATGAATCAATAGATATGAATCTAATATAACTTTTTGTCAATGCATGAATCAATAGATAGGAGATTTAATATAACTTTCTTGGGCAGATTTAGTCACATAAGTCTTATTGGAAATTTGATGCCAAACTCCATATCTTGCTCTTTCGATTGAAAACTTCGCCTCATCACCTCGAAAAAAAAAAGGATGAAAATTGTGGTGACGACAAAACTTGATCCTGACTATATAAACCAACCAGCCATGCAAACTCCGCTAGGCTACATTCCCGATAACACCACCAAGCCTAAATTTGATAGCTCTCGAGTACATCAAATCCATAGTATTCGCCTCGAAGTTAAATGTAGCAATAAAGATCAACCGAAATCTCTTTGTAAACTGCTTCTTGAATTCCAAAAATGTTCCACCACCCATTACATATGAACGACATCCCATCACCCTCATAAGTTTTATCCAAATAAGGGTTCACATGATCCATAATTCCCTGGTGAGTCAACCAAACCCAACATTTATTGAATGTAATCATCCCACATGATTGTTAAACCTTTCCAAAATCTCTTGTGGCATGTTTTGTGGAAATTGACAAAGCAGGTGGAAATTTGACACATCAACATTATCCTCACTAGATCTTCTTTGTGCCATTCCTGTAACTGAAATCAAACAAAAGAAACCCAAAAATAGAACCAAAAAATATTAAACAATAAATCACAGTTTTGTGAATCCAGTCGCCATGTCGTGGTGAGAACAGGCCACATCATGGGCATTGTGCGACAACAAAGATCGATCATGCTTGAATCTAGGAAGAAATGGTCCAACAATGTCAATGGGTTTTGTCATAAGGCTATTTTAAACTCAGTAATGCAACATGCACCCAACAATTTTAAACCAAAAACAATAATTTTGAAAAATCTAACCCTAATCTTCAAATAAAGAACAATGGTAGTAAAATTGAAATATCAGGAACCAAGAACGCATACATTTTAATGGATTATAATGGAGTTGAAGAAGAATATGGAGAAAAAGTTGAAATATGGGTGTGGGGGATGTTGTGTCATTCGCAGTCGTGTGTTGTTATAAGAAAGTGACGTTTGTTTTTTCCATTTAAAGTGATACATATCCAACTAGTCCCTTGTTGGGCCATGTCGTGGCGAGGTAATAGGCCACGTCATGGACCTCAAAGAATCAAAAAGATTGGGCTGGTCTGGATCACCAAGTTGTGGGGTTTTAATTTTTGCAAAAACTTAATATTTTCTCCAAATTGATATTTAATCATCAACACAACTCAAAATTTTAACCCCACACTTGAATGGAAAACAGGAAAGAATGATGAAAAGATCAAATATCCTAAAATTTAAAACGAAAACTAAAATACAAAGATATGAAAAGAAAATTCAAACCAAGACGATCGGGTTGCCTCCCAATAAGCGCTTCTTTTTAGAGGAGTCATGAGTTGGACCCCTTCCCACTCTATGTTGTTGCCAGTGGGAGTGGGATATCCCTCTGCTCCTTTTTCTCCTTCCATCTTCGTTTGTATGCTTAAACTCACCTAATGTATGCCTTTTTTCGATTTCTCTTTCTTTCTTGGAGTGACGTTTTCTTCAAGCTTGCATTTTAATCCCATGTCTTTAGGCTTTGACTTGACTCTTTCCAAGTTTCTCTTTTCAAAATGGGACTTATCATCCCCTTCTTCTTTTTCATCAATTGGCTCTGTGGCTTGATCTAGTGGTCTTTTTAAAGCGAACACCTCAAAAATCATTGGCGTTGAAACTCGAAGTTTCAAATGATTCACTAGTTTTTCCGATTCCTCTTTAGGTAAAGGCTCCTCCCATTCCTCCCACACTTCTTCCTTAACACTTTCAACTTCATAATGCTTAAGGAACTTCGAGTTTTATCGTTTCATTATATTGGCATTGGCATGAGATAGGTAAGGAAGAGGTGGTCAATACGGATCAACGATAGAAAAATCAATATCTTCCTTCAGTGCCCACAACGTGGCACTATCACCTCCACGTCGTGGCAACTAATCAGATTCATGACTATTTTCTTCTTCTGCTTTTTCCTCAAGTGACTGACTAAACTGTTGATCTATGAAATCAAGGACCCTCATATGCCTTAGTTCTTCCTGCTCTTCTATATAAACATCCATGACTTGAGAGATAGGTATTGACTCAACTTTTCTTGAAGGTGAATCTAGTAGCTTTTCTTGTACAAGCTCTATTGATTGTCCCGCTTGCATATAGATGCTCAAAAGTAGATTCTTTTTTTCTCTAAGTGTTGCATTTGTAGCATCATGTCGTTTTTCGCTAGCTTCCATAAATCTAAATAACATTAACTCGAGAGTAGATATTTTCTCGGATTGGACTTGTTCTACCACACGCTGACCCTCTCAGTCGATAATGGCACCGAAGCGGCTCAGCCAATCCATACCCACACTCACACAGACATCCCCCATGGGAATATGAATCAAATTGATCGGTGATGGAGGTTAAGGGTGAGCAAACCCTAGCATCCACATTCCTTTAAATAGGGAGAAAACTCATAAAATATGGTGATGGAGGGTGAGGAGGCTAAGGGTGAGCAAACCCTATACTGCCGCGTCGTGGCGGCTTAAACGAAATACGTTGGCTAACCTTGACTTGCCATGTTGTGGTGCCTCCCCAACATGTCGTGGTGATCCTATAAAATGCCAAATTTTGCAAAATATAAAGTACCTAAGGATCCGAATGTTACAGTATGGCACCCAAACTCTTCCATCCAGAGTCAATAATCCTTGATTGTCGATGTCAAACGCAGAAACCTGAATAACCACCCGCTCACTTTTCCTATTCTCTTCCTTAATGGCCTCATCCTGAGTTTCTCTAATCATCTCCAAAATATGGGGTTACAACATGCATCCTTAAACATAGTTCCTGAATCGGAGCACTAACCACCTAGCGACTCAATGTGTCGGCCACCACATTGCCTTTCCCTGGGTGGTACATGATGTCACAATCATAAGCCTTCACCACGTCAATCCATATCCTTTATCTCATGTTTAAGTTCCTTATCCATAAGGTATCTCAGACTCTTGTGATTCGTATAGATGGTGCAACGAACTCTATAGAGGAAATGTCTCCAAATAGTGAGGGCAAAAACCACCACCCTCAACTCCAAATCATGAGTAGGGTAGTTAGCCTCGTGAGGCTTTAGCTGTAGGGATGTATAAGCTATCACTCTATATTGTTGTATCAATACCTCTCCTAACCTTGTAATGGAAGCATCACAATAACCCACAAAATCTTCAACATCCTCTGGCAGGGTCAACACTGGAGCCTCACATAACTTCTGTCGAAGTGTCCCGAAGGCTGCCTGCTACTCAGGCCCCCAAAAAAAATCAATACCCTTCTTCTTCAAATGCATGAGAGGAACCGCTATCTTAGAGAAATCCTAGATGAACCTCCTATAGTACCCCACAAGTCCAAAAAAACTCCCAATCTTGGATGGAGACTTCGGGGCCTCCCACAACATAATTATCTCAATCTTGGTTAGATTGACCAATATCCCATTCTGGTTGACGAGATGCCCTTGAAACTGAACCATCTGCAATCATCAAGAACATCTGATTCATAATCATCAGCAATCACCTTTGATTTCATTCCTTTCACACCATCTTATTTTGCAACTAACACCAGAGGACCTGCATTTGGAACTAGTTTTGTATCTTCCATGATTTTAGCTTCATGTGACTTCAAAATACCAACCACTTAAGCCAGACTGTAGTTTATGAATTGCTCATGTGCCTTTAAAGTTGATACAATCATTTTCTAGTCAGATTGTAAAGCATTCATGAAGGTTACTTTATGTTCAATCTTTTATCGATCTAACTTGTTCTTTAACATTCTACTCAACAAATGATTGAATCTATTATCAACTTGATCAATTGTTTCATCAAACTGTTGTTTGAATGATCCAAATTTTGAAAGAAGTGTTGTTTGTACAGAATAAGTTTGATTAGCATCTCCAGAGTAAAATTCCTTCAATCATTCCTAGTTAGTATGATCAGTTGGTAAAGAGCATATGAGTCTAACGTATTTGGTGGAAGAGCAAACCGTAGATCTCTTTTAGCGTTCAATTTGTTTTGATGTCTCACTTTCTTAGCTGTTGTTATATTAGTATTATTGACAATGATATCATCCAAATCAATGTGAGGATGAACAAATTGTTTTGTCTTTGCATATTGATATGGACCTTTAGTAATGGACTGCTAAATACTCGAACCATGAGTTTGAATTCTAGTGATGTAATCTTCGAGGTGTAGAACCCAAACTTCATAATCTTCTATAAAAAGAATTGGAATTCTAGAAGTAGATATAATCTAATAAATAGATTGAAATAAATTGAGTGAGAATCGTATTTAGACGTGATTTAAGAAAACTTGTGCATGAATCAAATCAATGAGCGAACACATATTTTAAATCGAAACAAGTGATTTGAACAAAGAATTTTAGATCAGATTGCAAAATACATAACATATAAAAAAATCCAAAGTATAAATCAGAAAACTGAAAGAACACGAATGAAATTAGGGATTTGAAAAGACCTCAAAGAAATCTTGAGTTGATACCACTTGTAGGATCAATGAGATTCTAAAAGATAGAAATCGTAATTGCTAAGACGAAAGTGTATGAACACTTCAAAGTAATTAATAAGATTTGAATTTCATTAGAGTAAAAATGTTCAATTACAATGACACAAAGAAATTCTTAAAAGATAATCTCTCTATCCAACTAACTACCCTTATATATAAGATGTGAAAAGGGAGTCGGTTAAGACATGACTAATAAGGTCATAACACCTAAGCTAAGACAACCTGTTAAAATAACTAACGAGCCAAGACTACAAACCTTAAGTACAAAAACTATGAGACTAAAAAAATTGTCTCGCATATACAAGTGAAGACTCAAATATAAAAATTGACGGACCTTTCACATACGAAATCAAAAACAACTATTTAATCTACGAGACCTAGCATGCTTAAATAGTCAGTAACCAATATAGTGTATTATGGGTTGTCACGTGTTGGTAGAACCATCCTACTTAGTTGTTTCGAGACATCTTCGAGTGAGTTTTCTTACTATACTATATTATTGTATGTATAGTATGTATATCAGGATGTAGTTGTACTGTAGTCAACTATCAATTGTGTTGGACGATTTGTTTATCTGCTATATATATATATATATATATATATATATATATATATATATATATATATATATATATATATATATATATATATGAGGAAGTATCATGTTGTGAGTTGAGGGTGGTCCAATGTTGTGTTAAAGAACAAGATACTCAGGTGGACTAGCCTTATGCTGAAGGCCAAAGGGGCAGACCAGCTTTGTGCAGAAGGCAAAAGGGGTGGACTAGCTTTATGCTGAAGGCCAAAAGGGCGGACAAATTTTATGCTGAAGGCCAAGGGGGAAGACCAACTTTGTGCTGAAGACCATTATTTATATACATTATATGCATATTGTTGTATGTGTTATTTTGGGGAACTCATTAAGCCTTGGCTTATAGTTACGAATGAAATGTTTTTCAAGTTATCCTCTAGCCTTGGGAAGGCAATAGCGTGACTATACTCTTATCGAAGAAATAATTATGTTTTAGACTTCTACTAAACTTTTTTTATATTTAATGAATGTAAGACTATGATCTTTTAATGAAAAAAGGGTTTTGAAATTATTCCATTTATGTTTTAAAAATAAAAAATGTTGGTTGAAAATCAGGATGTTATATATATATATATATATATATATATATATATATATATATAGAGAGAGAGAGAGAGAGAGAGAGAGAGAGAGAGAGAGTAAAGATCAAATAAGAAGGAAAATTTTGGTAGAAATGTAAGAATTTTTTTCTACATATTTTTTTAGCGAACAAACAAAATGAATCATTAGATAATTCAAAAGTTAGATGAATCATAAGAAAAAATTCCCAAAAAATATCTTCATAATTCATTTTTAAGTAAATTAAAAAAAAAATATTTTATAACAATTTTAGTGAATAACAACAAAATCTTTGTATAAATGAATCATCGAGATGTTTTTTTGAATTTTTTTTTTTGTTAATCATGTTATTTTTTATGCATCTAGTGATTCATTTGTTTTCTTCGTCAAAAAAATATGTAGAAAAAAAAAACTTCTTACCTTCATACCAAAAAAAAAAATATTACCGGATCTATATCCTTTTATATATATATATATATATATATATATATATATATATATATATATATATATATATATATATATATATTAAAACTACAATGATGCATCTTGTAAAGTTTTAATGAATCGTGGACATATAATGTAATTTTTTTAAACTACACTGATGCATCTTGTAAAGTTTTAAAATTTTGAATTAATAATGTGAATGTGACCAAACCATAGGGACCAGAACTATAATTTGCTCTAGAAATAATGAATCAGTATTAATGCATTATTACTTTATTACTTTATTAAAAAGGAAATTTAGTCCATTGTTAACTAATACGGTTCCAAAAAAAAAAAAAACTAATACCGGATACTTAATTAAGAAATTAATCAGGGTATGCTTTGGATGAACACAGCCTAACGCCACCTCGAATTCATCATTATTTGTCCAGCGTCCGTACTATTTAACCAACTCATCAATGTCGGATCATCCACATTAATTACATACTATTTAATGTTTAATAATGATATCATCAGTCTTTCACAATATAAAACAGTCGGTTATGGAAGACAACTTAAACTTTAAGAAGGTTGAGTTGATCTCCAAGCAATCATATTATTTTTGCATATATGTCTCACATCACCCACCATCAAATGTAGCCTAATAGCGATTATTTTTTATTTAAAATTTTATAAAATGTAAAGTAATTAGATTTGAATAAAAAATGCTTCCATTTTTGCTGTTCAAAAAATTTATATGCCCGAATGTAAATCACATATTAAAGGTGACAAAACGATAGGTTGAAAATATAGGACAATTTGTCAGACTAAGTAACTTTCAAGTCAATGGAAGTTAGTTCGAACTATCTCGAGGATATCTACACAAAATTTATTAAGTTTGTCTGGATTTATCTTAAGTCGTTTGTGTTTATTAATGTATCAACTTAAATTTTTTTTTGTGTTTTCACAGTAAATATGTTTGATTATGTTATATGCTAGTAATTTAGAAAAAAAAAGAAATATATATATATATATATATATATATATATATATATATATATATATATATATATATATATATATATATATATGAAAAAATGTTTAATTTAACATTGCAAAAAAATATTTATACTTCTATAAACGTAAAAATATGTTTATATATTTCTAACTCTATACTTCTAAATACATGAAAGCATGTATTTATATTTCTAAAAACATATAAAAAACATAAAGATAAATGTTTATGCTTTAAAAAATATATCTATACTTTTAAAAACATAAAATACATATGTATACTTCTAAATGGCATATTAATATTTATACTTATACAAGACATATTTTTATATTTCTCAAAAACAAAAAAAAAATACATATTTATAAATTAAAAAAATAAATAAATATATATTTTTACATTCGCTAGAAGTATAAATAACTTTTTAGAAATATTAATGTATCTTTTAGAAGCATAAATCCGATTTTTAGATTTTTTAGAAGTATAAATACATTTTTGGATGTATAAAAATGTTTTTATAGAAATACAAATATGTATTTAACCATGTTTACATATTTAAAAGTATAAATGCATATTAATATTTCTTTTATATATATATATATATATATATATATATATATATATATATATATATATATATATATATAAAGTTTAAAAAATATTTATACTTCTAATTACGCATTTATACTTCTAAAACGTATTTTTCTATTTTGAACCGTATAAATAAAAAAACCAAAGGTAAAGGAAAACAATTTAAAAACATGTAACTACAATGTGTAATTAAATATTTTTCATGTACAAATACGTTTTCTCTACATTAATACCTATAATATGAAAATGAAACATATTATAGTGAAAACAGTTTTTTTGTTTAATTAAGGGTTTAATCTATCAAATTTTATTTCATGGTAACTTGAAAACTTAGTATAACAAGTAACAAGGTTAAAAGTGAAAAATAAACTTGTAAATTTATGGTATTAATGAACATAAAAATAAACTTAGGGTAAAAGTGCAATCTTAACACAAACTCAAAGGCTTAGTGTCCCAATTTTTTAAGTTACGTTGACTTCTGTTTTAAATTTTAAAAGTAGTTAATCTGTAAAACATTATTACAAAATTTTATTATTAGAATGGTAGCCTAATTTATGTGAATGACATGATTTAGGATGGTCTAAACGTCTAAATATATCTAAATAAATAGTGATTAAACTATTGGCTCAGCAGAGAGAATAACTTATGTGAATGATATGATTTAGGATCGTCTAAATGTCTATATATATATATATATATATATATATATATATATATATATATATATATATATATATATATATATATATATATATATATATATATATATATATATAGTGATCAAACTATTGGTTCATCAGAGAGAATATTAGATCTATACAAACAATATGAATATATTTTTGGTTACTTGATCACAATAGAAAAGGTTGAAGTGGTTGAATATTAGTGAGTTAATGTAGCGTCCCGTTTTTCATACTAAATTTTTCGTTTTTAAAATACAATATTTCATTCAAACATTCATTCATTCATAAAGAAAACCATTATTTGATAGTCAAAAGTCAACTATTCAAATCAAAATATAAAATAAAACGTGTGGTAATCTCAAAACATGATGTTGATGCGCGTGTATAGTAAAACGTTTCCCGTTTCCCCGATCTAATGAAATACCTGAAAAATAATTAATCAAAAAGTATAAGCCAAATCTTAGTGAGTGCTTCAAGATACCACATACACAATACACATATAATTCATACGTATAATGGCCTTCAACGTAAAGTTGGCCCGTCCCTTTAGCCTTCATTGTAAAGCTGGTCTATCCTCACAACATAATATGTCAACACACATGCGCATGTGCGTGCACACACACACACACACACACACACACACATATATATATATATATATATATATATATATATATATATATATATATATATATATAACAGATAGACAGACAAATAGTCCCCACACAACTTGCATCTAACTAAATTAGTCTACATGCCTAACAACACCCTAAAACATAACAACATCCAAACATACAGAGGAAACATCCTACAAAATATAGTATAGTGAGCAAACTCACCTGAACAATTACCCGAACAATTATTAGCGATCCAACTAACAAGTTGGCACTCCAGACATGAAATGGCCTATAATGATATGACTGATTAGCAACTAAGGAAATCTGGTAACAAAAAGCTAGAGCCTTCACTAATCCAAATAACATTATATGACTATCAAATAAAGATAAGCTGGTCAAGACAATTAGGAGGCATAATCATTTAAGCATATACCTTTTCTAAAATCCTAACAACCATGCCAATGTGTCAATCCTATACACCACAACCTTATGTAGACCAATCCATATAATAATTTGGATTAATGATTAATCTAATACACAAGTTTATAATAACGACAATGGGTATTTTCATATCAAGTAATACTTAAGTGAAATTGTAACTTACCCATTTCACGAAAACCGAATAGTCGCGAGCAGAACTTCAACGCTTGATACTTCTCTTGAAAATCCTATTGAAACTTCCAGCACTTCACTACCGATAATACAGAATGAGAAGTCAAATCATAAGGGTATGAAATGTTTGAGGATGTGTTCGTGTTTGTATGTGAAAGAGAGAGAGAGAGAGAGAGAGAGAGAGAGAGAGAGAGAGAGAGAGAGAGAGGGAGACTCTAGAAGAAAGAATGATGCAAATAAATAAGGAGACTTGAGCCTCTTTTTATTGTGCTCAAATTGCACCATCTCGTCGTGGAAAAGAGGGTGATGTTTCATGACCTCTTCTTGATCAGGCTTCTCTTCGTGTGTACACAATGTTGGCTGGTAAAGTCAGGTGCATTTAATGCACCATGCCATGACACATAGAGGACTGCGTCGCTGTGTTTTGTTTATAAAATCCACTAAATCTTCTAAAAACCATAACTTCTTCATACGAACTTCGTTTTTGACGTTCTATATATCCACGTGTTTGTCTTGACGACTACTACTACTTTCATGTTGATCATTTTGGCTAAAAGGCAAAGTATTTTCACTTTCATTTTTATAAACAACAATTTATATATTTATCTTTCGAAAAGTGAAAAAAGGGGTGTTACAGTTAAAGGTAACTTGCAAAAATCTTAAAAATATGTTGCAAAATGGTCATATCTCATACATTGTTGTTGATGATTTTTCTAATGAACGAGAATTGTTACAAAAATATTCTTGAATATTCCCATTACAGTTGCATCCACGAAAAGAATTTTTCACAACTAAAGCTTTTAAAATCTTATTAATGTTTGACCATGTCTCTGGAGATATTAAACGCTTTCACTTTAATTTCAATTGAGAACAAATTTATTGATAATATATATTATGAAAGGGTATAGATGAATTTGCTTCTAAAAATGTTAAAAGGTTGATGTTTTGAAAATAGTAATCCATTGTTTTTTTTTTTTTTTGAAAATTTGCTTGTAACGGTTACAACTTATTACTAGTGAGTGAAGACATGATATTGTGGTAGTGAATTTACCTGACGTTTGTTAGCAACTTTAAGTTTTGAAATTAACCGTAGCAAAAATACTTAATAATATTTTACGAAAAAAACTATGGGGCCTCACTTTGAATTTTGAACAAGTCTCCAAAATTTCAAGGTCGGAACTGAAGCAAGGATTCCAATTACTTCCATTAGATTTGAAAAATTACGATCCATCTTTATTTCTTAATATTCAAACTCCTTGAATTCTCTCGTCGAAGAGAAGATTCCATTTTTCAAAATGCTCGTTCTTGTTTATAAATGAACTTCCGAAGCTTACACACTCTTCACAACCTATCTTAGTTTGACTATGTGTTAGTTCCCATCCATGTTTGTTATCTTCTTGAAGATCCTCTAAAATTTACGGTTTTAATGTCAAGTGTTTGATCAACCTAGTTTTTAAACATCCATAGATTCAGTCTCGCTCTCCAAGTCCTCCTTCTATCTTGTAGTCTTTTAAGGCCTACCAAAGCTTCTGATAGATGGCATACTCTGAATGTTATCTACCGGTGACTTATATTCATTGGTAATATAGATTCTATATAACTAGGTCTATGAAGTCTTCTATCAAGTTTTATCAGGAAGAGGTGGAGGTATGTCAATTTCCTTATTAGCTCTTTCAAACTCAAATTGAATGTTAAGAAAACTTTAGGTTCTTCGTTGGTTAACTCTTGAATCTTATCAAGATTAGCGTGACTCCCAATACCTATTTTGGATAGCAGGTCCCTCTCTTGGAAGACTACCCTTCAAGCCACAAACATTTTGTTCTCAAAAGATTTAATGTCCAACGAGATAACACATCCCTCTTCGAATTATTAGATTATAGATCACTTCACAACGAGCGTAAGCCTCATAATCATAGACTTCCACATATTCTAGAAGAGATGAAACATAATTTCACATTTCAGAGAGTGTCTCCAAGACCAATGAATCTTGCAGCACTATTCATGGTACAATCCTTCAAGTTTTAGTAAGCATAATACTGATGGGTTTTCGAGGTTACAATAAAACATAAAACGACGCAGCAGAAAACATAAAACTATTTGTGGGCACATGCAAACTAGAGATCTATGACATTTTCTCATTATAGCAACATACTATGAAAAATGATTAAATTTACTTATATGAAACAATAAATAAAATTAGTCACATGCCTTTTAGTACAAATAATTATACTAACTCTTGAGTCTTAAAAGCTCCATGGAAAGCAAACATCCAATAGTGTGAATGTCTCTAATGGCTCACACCAAACAAAGCTAGAACATTAGAAATCAAGAGGAGAGAGGATGAGAAGTATGAAATTCGGATTTCATCCTTCTATTAGGTCTAGGAAGGAAAATATGATGTCAAGGGGTGTTATTTATAGCTGGTGGATCTTCAAGATAAACCCTAAATTGAATAATTAAATATTCATATTTAATCTATTCAATGCAGTTATCCTTATCAGCTATCAAGAGGCTTATAAAAACCTTCTAGCCTCTATGAAACCATCCACCACAAGAAACCATCTAGAATTGCCTTCCTTGATTAATTATGAACAATTACAATTCATCCATTGCACATTTAATTAATTTCAATTAATCTCGAATCAATTCCACATTAATTATGATTAATAATTAATTAATACCAATCATTTCTAACTAATTTATTAATCATATTATAACTTAACAAATAATTTTATCTCTATCCTAAAGTCATTTATAGCTATTTTTAATTATTGAGTGTAACCCAAAAAGTACATTACTTTTATTCCATAAAGTTATACCAATTTAGGTATGACATTGACTAATTTAGTTATGACCTTTGACACCTATTCCAATAGTCTCACACTTGGACAAGTCATAAAATACAATTGCAAATATAGACTTAGAATAACTAGAAAAGTCTGCCTTCCACGGACAATGTCGAACTCTGAATTAATCAAACATTAGACCTTAGATAAGTAATCAACTATTCCTTCGGTCTACCAGATATCATATGGATACGAGGAATGGATACAAATCAATCTTGTAGTCCAAGATCCTGCTTCTCGATTTCGGATTTATGATGACTAAATTCAAACTATAAATTGAACACATCAATTTGTACTGTACTAGGCGTAACACATTAATTTCAACATCAAATCATCAAGGGGACCAATGATATTGCTTTTCCTGTTAAGGAAAAAGAAATGAATAAACTTCGACTATATAATTATGACCTTTACTCGTTATGCCACACATGGAACTACATTTTATAATATCCATTTATGGTTGCATTTATGTAATATCAATGTACAACAGATTTGCAAACCACAACTTATGGATCTCCACTTGAAGAATAGAAGATCTTTAAGACGTATGGGTCTTTCAATAAAACTTAACAAAATAAATTAAATAAGAACAAACAATCCAAATAGCAATTTAATCTAAAATCTTAATAATTCATCTAATCATAAACGCAAAGTAAAAGATTTTAACACCCTAATTTAGAAAGTAAAAAACATATAGAAATAATCGAAATGCTAATCATGGTTAGAACGACAAACCAAACGGTACCTGACATGAATTAGCACTTGAATCCTTTAGATCTTCGCTCCAAATCAGCTTAACGACCCTCCGACCACCTTCTAGATCCTCAAAACGACACTTTTGGGGTTTATTTTTGTATCTCATTAGGGCTAATTTTTTTTATTATTTTATAGGTTATAGTGACGCCACTGCGTGGAAAAAGACTTGCCACACTGTGGAAGATGGAATCTTCACGTCCACGAAATTTTCTGATTTCCCATGCCATGTAAATGGCTTTGCCACGGTGTAAAAACTAGGTTTCAGGATTTTACACAAACACAAAAGTCATCCGAAATTTTGTCTAAGTTTTCAAAACATCTTGAAGCTCTTCAATTGGTGTTACAAGTCATGAGATATGGTCAAAACACTGAAGAGAGTTCAAGTTGTCCAACAACATCCTTTTTAGTCTGTTTTAGCTCCATTCTTATCTTTTTGCATCACAACTCTCATTTTAACTGTAATTGAACATTTCAAAGCATATTAAGTATCATAAATCTTAAATTATAAAAATTTAATAAAATATATTTGGAAAATGGACTAAAATACATAGTTAAATAAGGACATATCACTATTCATATGATAAATCAAGTAAAAATTATTGTAAGAACTAGTGAAAGATCTAAGCACAAGATCTATTGCAAGACTCTTGTTAGCGACGATATTGAGATTCTCGAGTTTATCTATGTAGCTCTCATTAAGCATATACAAAATTCTCTCATATAGCTTGTATGCATTTAGGAACTTTTGACCATTTTCAAATCACTCTTTACCTCCCTTTGAGTGAAACATTTCACTAAATTGCAAATTCATGTCGTATATTTAGATGTTCACAAAAGGTCCTTTTGGAAAATCGAGGACATAGAGATAATCATGAAAGAGACCTTATTTAACAAATCCACATGTTTATGGGAATAACAACTTCTTCAAAGTCGATCCATTATTGATTTGAGGAATATGCTCATCGAGAACATCTTTTCCATTATCTAATCGAGGAAGATTCCATAGAAAATGAGCTATTCTAATGGAGTATGGAGAGAATTCATAATTCAAAAGTGAATGAGGAGGTAGGAGAGGATTTTCATCTAACCTAAGAGAGAAAGTTCAAAGAATTCAATTCAATCCTTAATTATCAACCCAATTTTAAATTAAGGTTAGGATTCATATTTTCAATTCGTAATATGAAGAAGGATGTTGTAATCACATCACGAATCTATTTTAGGTAGGTAAAGAACTTTACCAATTTCAATCATCATGAAACTCCTAGATCTCTTGAGATTTATTGAACTATCAATGGCGTGTTAATCTTGGATTATGCTCTTATATTTATGACCGGTATATTGAGGATCACAAATAAGATGTGAATACCTACGCGAACCCACATGACACTCTCGTTCTCATTTATGATCTCACATTAATGTGTCGGTTACCCAAATACGCTCCATCAATAATCATAAACTCAAGTTTTCTCATCATTTTTACTTTATAGTCCCAAATTAATGTGTCGATTACCTATACACACTCTACTAACAACTCATAAAGAAATGATATGTGTTTTCATGGATTAGCATACAAGTTCACATTTTTCCTAAGTAACTAGAGTGAAATTTTTTATATGTTCTAGTACTTTATGTTATACTTTTAACGAGATTTATGTCCTATCAGAACCCTTTTAGTTGAAGACAATCCACCAAACAAATAAGCAGCGAGTGAAAAGGACACTCGTTCAATGGTAATTTTATATGTCGTTTCCTTATACCTCTCTTATAATGTAGCTCTATTAATGAGGCTTACCTTGATTCAACTGAAGAAATATTATTCTTTTACATATACTACTATATAATCGTATAAATATTTGTAAGGGTGTATTTTAAACTTTTAAAGAATACAAGGTTTAAATCTTGTTAACTTAATTAACTTTTAATTAATTAATATTTAAACCATTTAAGATTTAATAATTATCTTTAATTAAACTTTTAATGGATTAAAATTAAATTTTTAAGAATTAAATAATTATCTTGATTAGAATTTTAATTAAATAATATTAATTCTTTTCTTTCTTCTTTAATTTTCGAAATTAGGGTTTATCTAGTTATCATGTTCAAATTTTAAGTAATTAAAATAACCATCAAGATCTAGTAATTATCTTGTAATTCAAAAATGGCAACAAAACCCCAACACCTAACTACAGGGGCAGGGCACGTTGGGCTAGTTAGAGAGGCACATTGCGCTTACGATTCAACAGGGTTTTCTCGGTTTTCAGTTTTTACAATTTTTCACCAATGCGTGTATCATAGAAAATCCTATGATCTGATACCATGACGGGTTTTCTAGGTTACAATAAAACATTAAACAATGCAATGGAAAACACATAACTATTTGTAGGCACATGGAACCTAGAGATCTATGGTATTTTCTCACTATAGCAACATATTATGAAAAGGATTAAATCTGCTTATATGAAACTATAAATCAAATTAGTACCATGCCTTTTACTACAAATATTTATACTAACTCTTGAGTCTTTAAAATCTCCTTGGAAAGCAAACATCCAATAGTGTAAATGTATCTAATGACTTACACCCAATAAAGCTAGAACACTAAAGAGGAGAGTGAATGCGAAGTATGGAATTCGGATTTTATCCTTCTATTAAGTATAGGAACAAAATTATCATGCCACAAGGTGTTATTTATAGCTAGTGGATCTCCAAGATAAACCTTAATTTGACTAATTAAATATTTAGATTTAATCTATTTAAGGCAATTATCCTTATCAGCTATCAAAAAGCTTCCAGAAACCTTACAACCTCTATGAAACCGTCCACCGCTAGGAACCATCTAGAATTGCCTTCCTTGCTCAATTATAAACAATTATAATTCAACCATTGCACCTTTAATTAATTTCAATTAATCTCGAATCAATTCCAGATTAATTTTGATTAATAATTAATTAATTTCTATGTAATTTATTAATCATTTAATAAATTAACAAATCGATTTATCTCTATCCTAAAGTCATTTCTAATTATTTCAAGTTATTGAGGCAACCATGAAGGGACTTCACTTTTATTCCATAATGCTATATCGGTTTATTTATGACCTTAGACACCTATTCCAATAAATACGGCTCATCAAGTGCCCTATCAAAAAAACACTTGTTTTTTTTAAATACACTCCTTGTAGCGTTGTTTTGGGCGGAGATAGCTTATGAAACATGTTCATAGTTTCTTAGATGATCAACATAGATTTGATTAATATGCTCATAATCCCAATTGGATCTGAGTAGGAATGTTATTCACGTCGGAACTGGACTAGAACTGAATTACTCGAAAACTGAATAAGAATAAATAGAGGAACCGAAAACCGGACCGATTACACTTGTACGGGTCCAATTCGGTTCGAGTATTAATTGGTTCGGTTTGTTTATTACTCGAATAAACTGGATAGCATTTACAATATGATTAAGAACCGAATAGAACCGAAAAGAACCAAATAAGTTGTAGTGCTTGGTACTTTTGTTTTTTAACCCAGGGGGTTGTTTTTGTAAGTATTTAAGGTATTATAAATGTAATAAGTATATTTTTGGATGTATTAAACTATTTCTACTGTTGAGTTTCACAAGGTTTTAAATACTACTTTTATTATTTTTTTTAACATTCTATGATGCTACGGTTAAATGCTAACTCATATCGATTCCTTTATAAAAAAATAATGACGATCGATTATAAAACTGTAAATTATATGCATCCAAATCTTGATATATAGTTAATATATTAAACACTAAACTTTAAACACTCAAAAATACATATATAAACATATAAGTTAAACATTAAACATTAAACACCCAAACTAAAATATGAATCTTAAGTTCCTCACTATATCTAAAATAACATTTACCAGAAAAAAATTAACTATTATGGAATACTGATTGGTAGTTTTCCCATTCCACCTCTATTTTTTATCGCCTCTTACAAATCTTTCGCGACATCATCGTATCTCGAAATCTATTCAATGTTGTCCACAATTGAATTTCTTGATTTCCTTACCCAATCTTGGGTGCAAACCAAAACCAATATTATATTTGCGGAAAAAAAATTTCGGTATGGATCTAATATCCACACGCTGGTACTAAAAGTCGCCTCAAACGCCACAGTAGAGATTTTCAGTCCCCAAATATCTATCAACATAAACATAGAAAGTGTTAAAATATAATTATGAAAAAGTATGCAAATAAATAAATGTAGTGGCCGAAATTTAGAGGCTAAGGGACTCTATTTATCTGGTTTCCTAATTATCTCCAAGGGATATTCTAGAACCCTAAGGAAGCCTTAAATTTCCGGCCTCCTTTAGACTATTCTATAATCTCTCTCTTGTTCAACTATTGAACAATTACAACTTATATCCTTCCACTTTTAATTAATTCAATTAATCCCAAAATTAATTCCAAATAATTTTTGATTAATTTATAATTAAATAATACTATTTCTAATTAATATATTATTCTCATAACATATTAATAAATTCATTTATTGTTATTTATTAATCATATAATAAATCAATAAATCAATATATATCTCTCTCTTACACACACACACACTAAAAGTCATCATATTCAATTACCAAGTTTGAGGGCAACCCAAAAGGAATTTGTTAATAACTCAATTATATATCAATTTAGTTATTGACTTAGAAACCTAATCCAACATAAACGATGGGAGAAAATAATTTCTCCCACTTCTTTCCCATTGTTTGAAAGCAGCCACAAGAAGCGAACCCTAATCTCCTTTGCTTCCGCCATGTTATCGCCAATTGGAGCATCACCGGCTGCCACCACTCCGAACCACCGTCTCGCCGGAGAACCTTTCTTACGCCTAGCAACCGATGGTCGCCAGAATTAAGGAGTAAGTAAAGGAGGAAGGATCAGTCTAGGGTTGTGAAGGTTGAACATTGCATTGTAATATACTCTTTCTTGTTTCTTTCTCCATTTTCTTAGTCGTAAATGCCATCACCACCACCATAAGGGTGGTGGCTGCCTCCGTCGGTTGCCATTACCAAGGTAGTTGTGGGCGGTGATGGTATATACCCCATATTTGTGTCCTTGTGATTTTTGGGTGATGATTGGATTCAAGACCAATATAATAGCCATTTTTAATCTTGATTGGTATTATAGGAGTGTTGCAAAGTGATTTTCGGTAATTGGATCTTGGGCTATTATTTGATGTCTATTTTGCAACTCGGGGTGAGTTTCTCATTACATTATATGTATGAAATTCATTAAGATTTGTGCTTACCCTTTTCCCTTTAAAATGATCGTTTCAGGATCGATAGGTACTTAGGATGGTAGGGCGTGAGTGTATACACTGGCTTGTTTCGGAGTGATATATTTACATTGGGCCTTTTATATTACTTTGATCATGGGGGTTTGTTTTGAAACTTTTTGAAATAAAAGTTATGAATTTTAGTTAAACCTATGTTGTTTTAAAAAGTTAAAATTTATTAAAAATTTTGGGATGTTACAAGTTGGTATCAGAGCACAGCTTGAGAGAATCAACCTCACTTTGGTGAGTTCTGAACTCAAGTTTATGACTCGTGAATTATTTTGAAAGAATTTTTTGTAAAAAACAATAGAAATTTTTTTGGGAACATGCATCGAGGATGCAGTGTGTATAGTGAGCCGAAGCCATAAGAAAATGTTAAATTGTTTGATTTGATATATTGCTTTCTAGGACATAAGATGTATGCATGCTTGTGTTGAGTATAGAAGATATTGAAACTGAGTTCGCATTTCTGATGAGGGCTATCATTGAAGACTTAAGTGGTTTCTTAGTTTATTTGGTATGTGATGTATTAAACCACTATATATATAGCCTTAGCTTAGCTTTTTAGGTAAGCTACCCAAAACTCCCTTTTTGTATCAATATTAGTTAGGTTGAGCAAAACGAAAGACTTTTTGTATGTTCCTTTTCTCAATCAATAATATAAAAGAGCTTTGACCAGATTACTTGTAAAATTTGTGTGATTGATTTTCGATTTTGATTCTAATTCCGCACTCGTCATTTCATTTTGGACATCACAATTGGTATCAGATCCAAATCTTGCAGATCTCATAGATTATTACAAGAAACGATTAGAAATGACGCATTTCATTCATGAATCTCGCTCTGTTCTTCAAGTTTTGCAAGTTTTATGAAGTGGAAGTGAAATCTCTTTTGTATCTGCAAAATTCAATCTAGATTCAAAGTTTTTGTTTGAATTTGTTGTTCTCTACACACATTCTTTCATTTGATTCGTGTTATAGAAGTGAAATTGAAGAAGATTTTTGAGTTTTATTCTCAAATTTGTGGTCAGATCCGTTTTCTCTCTCTAGAAACGTGTTCAAATTTATTTTCTCTCTCTTCGCGTATTGATTTCTTGTTGAAGATTTAATGGATTCATTGAAGTCAAGGTTGTTAACCTCAATTAGAGCACTTGGATTAAAGGTTACAAATCGAAGTTTTCATTTTCTAAATAGTTAGGAGTGTGGGGGTGTTCCTAATCAATCTCTGTTAAAGGATGCTTATGATATGTATAATCTCTATGTTGATGAGAAGATATATGACTACACAGAAAATAAAGATGATAGATATGGATATTGTTATGTAATAAATGATGAGATTTTATCAGAGCAATTTCGTACTATCAAAAGATATGAAGAGTGGGAATATGAAATTTTTTTTAAGGAAATAGAGAATAGAAAAAGAAAAAGATTATGTTATGAGAAAAGAAAATGAAAAAGAAGATGCTATGAGAAAAGATGTTTGTGTTCATGCTATTCAAGAAGATGTTCTTGGTGTTCTTGATAAAGTTCATGATGTTCTTCACGTTTTAGAGAAAAAGGTGACTCCAGATGATTTTGTTGAGGGGGAGTCAAGTGTTTCTACAAAGTCCTGTGATTCAAAAGCCTTACACTTCGAATCTGGTGTTTCAAATGGTGAATCACAAAGCAAATCTCCTAAAATCATGAAAGTGAACGTGTTTTGTTCTATTGGAACTCAAACAGATGATTCTACATGTTCTATTAGAACTCAAACCGATGATTCTTCATGTTCTGGTAATTCATTTGAAGGAATGGTGCTTTCCATAAATCTATTATTCAAGATGTTCAAATGTACGAAACTCAAAATTTTTGTGTACCAAAAGCTTCTGATGTTCAAATTCTGAAATGTGATGAGGTAGTGCAAATCCGAAAATCAGTTTTGAAGTCTCGAAATTTGAAAAAGAAGAAGTAGAAGAAAAGAAAGGTGAAAAAGGTTTGCGTGCCAAAAATGAAAGTTTCTAATGCTCATGAAAAAGTTCAGAAAGTTGAAACCAAGCATGTTGAAAGAAAATTCACTTATCATATTCGTTTAAATGGAGGTGTTAGAAGTTAGAGAATTGAGAAAATGTTCTATGGTTGGTGTATAAGATATTCTAAATTTTTTGTGTTCCAACTAAGAAGCTGATATCAAAATTTTCTTAATATTCAAAAGTGATTTCTCATTCTGATCCAAATGTTTCTCCAAAGAAATGGGTTTGCAAAGGTTCATCTCCGGTTCTTAATCTCAAATGGGTTCCTAAAATTTCATATTAAGAAGTAAAGTTTATTTGAGGCAGATTTCTTATTATTGGAGATAATTAATTTCGTTGGTTTGAGATGCGAATGAATTTACAAAGGATTCATAATCCTTATGGATTCGTATCGTTGAGTTTTACTTTGTGTAACTCAAATAATACATTTGATGGATTTAAAAAAAAAGAAGAAAAAAGAAAAGTGTATTTGTTACCACCAATACTTTTGACTGAAGATGGCCCATAAAGATCTATATGTATTAATTCGAGTGGCTCTATTATCTTGGTAATCGTGATTGAAGAATGGCTTTTTCTACTTTTCTTTTTGAGTTCGCAATCAACACACAAATTTTCTTTATCATATTTGAGTAAAGGTAAGCCTCTGACCAAATCTACGAGAACAACTTTATTAATATCTTTGAAATTGAGATGCGAAAATCTCTTATGCCATAACCAACTATCATTTGATGATGCTTTCGTAAGCAGACACATAGAAAGTTTTCCTTGAATAGGGTTCATGTTGAGTGGAAACATTTCACCTTTTTCTTTTTTACTTCAAAATTGTTTTCCTTGAATAGGATTCATGTTGAGTGGAAAGTTGAAGACATGTACCTACAAGAAGTTGAGAAACACTTATTAAATTGTGTTGTAATCCTTCTACATAAGCTACCTTACGAATTGTGAATTCGTCATTTGTTATCATTTCGTATCCTTTGATTTCTCTAGTTGCATTATTTTCATACTTCACTCTTCCTCCATCCTTAAAAGTACGATATTCTCTCAGTTGTGATTTCCTTCCAGTCATATGACGAGAACATCCATTATCAATGTACCATTCGGAATCGAACTGCTCATCACAAATCACCTACAAAATTAAACAGATTTAGGAACCCAAACCATCTTGGGCCCTGATGATAACTTTGATTTAGAAGAGAAAGCAAGAAAAGTCTTTGTTTTATCAATCTAAAATAATTTTCTGATTAAAGTATTATACATCCCCTTTTCGATTTAGAAACTTGAGTTTTCTTATCACAAGGATTTATTTCAACAAAAGAACACTACTAGAAAAACAGCCTTTTTCGACGCTCATTGCGCGTCGTAAAACGCTCAGACGACGCGCAAATGAAGGAAGGCCTTGTCATAAAGAGAGACGACGCGCTTTTGCACGTTATCTATAGACGACGCGCATTTACGACGCGCGGTTATGACACGCAATGCGTATCAAGGAAGGCCCTGTCATAAAGGAATACGACATGCATTTGCGTGTCGTAACCTTACGACGCGCGTGTTTATAACACGCAATGCGTATCAAGGAAGCCCCTGTCAAGAAAGGCCGTATCATAAATGAAGATAACACACATTTTTGCGTATCATAATTTTAAATGTTAAAAAAAATATTATGTACAGATTTACTAATTTTCAAATCAAATTTGCATTTAATGTCTCTTAACAGAAAATAAAATACCATATACAAAAAATACAATCCATTGCATAAAATTTATTGTCATACAAATAACAAACTTTATTTCATATTCATACATATGATTACATTATTCATTAAAAAAACATATACCTACATCTTCCCTTAAAATGTTATTACATGATGTTGGCCACTTCATTGATGGATCACCAAGAGGAAAACCAACAACTGCCCTAAAATGTTCCATGATGTGTCGATACTCATGTCCTGTAACTTTAAATATTTAATAAAGTAAAATACGTCCTAAAAATAAAATTGCACAAGAAACAACACATCATAATGAGAAATTACTAACATGAATAGAAGAAGTACACTATAAATTTGTTTTACCAAGAGTGGCATGGACGATCAGGTGCTACAAAGTTTGTCCAAGCTGCCAAACAAAGACTGCATGCAAACCAAAACATACATACACTATAAATTTAATTACCATACAAATCATATTCATACATATGAGTTGGTTTTACCTTTTTTGCCTCATATCTCTATTTTTTTTATTCTTATTAGCCATGGAGTGTTGGTGTTTTCTTTTCTCTCGTTAAATCAACCCTTTGTTTTACTTTAAAAAATTAACAATTTCCCTACCAGTTGACTCTGCATCAAACAGAAAAAGGTAAGTTAATTAATAGTCAATGGTCAATACCAACTACAAGTTTTTACTGAAGTAACCTGACACCATAAATACTTTGGTTTAATGAACAAGAACATGTATGTATAAAAATCGCAATTGAAGTACTTTGGTCTAATACCTCCATTTCTACTAAGTTTCCAATCATTGTTTGTGAAGGTTGAAGACCTTTAAACAAAAAACTCCAAATAATGTCATTAATGTGCATCTTAAGAACAGGAAACTATTGTAGTTAATGCACTAGACAACTAAATATTTCCAAAATATTATTTATTCTGAATTATAAAAAAAGAAAAAGAAAAAGAAAAAAAAAAGATAATACCTTTACTAATTCATTGTATACAAGTCTAGCACATTGAAGACAATGATCCAACAACCGAGCTATTTGTCTTCGAACCAAAACTTGAAGTGGAACCTATATATATGTATTAAAGGGTTAAATTATTAATATAAATAAATAAATAAATAAAAATCTAAACCTCTGGCACGAATAAAGCGGATCAAGAATGGCCATGTCATGCCACTATGAAGATATACGTGCTTGAAAGAGATACAAAGTGCTAGCCAATAATATTGAGTGATAAAGAACCTCATTATTGCTTAGAGCATTAAGTTTCTCACCAAAGTTAAACTTCAATGCCAAAATGTTGTGAGAAAATAAAGTGTGAAGAGGGCAGAGTTAACCTGCTTAAAGTTGCTAAGAAAAACAATGATGAAAAATATCAAATCAAGAACACATCTGATGAGCTCAAATCTTCAAGCAGAACCTGCAACAGGAAAAATCAGTTACTGGAATGTACAACATAAAGAAAATTGAACAAGAAGTAAGGGAAGGGAAGGGGATGTCTCTTTTCTGACTTAATGGATTACAAATTTAATATATAGTTATTCCTTTTTTCCTCTCTTTGTTTTTTTAGATCACAACAATTTAGAAACGAAACAGTACAATACTTGAATGCTTACTTTTGCTTGTAGCAATCAGCATATGAAGTATACTCCAGCGGACCAAGATACCCTTCTTTCCTAGGATTTGCTACTGTCATGTCATCACTTTACCTTCTATCAAATCCCAATCCCCATTAATATTACTATTGTATGATCGCATCATAGGAGGAACCAATCCAGATGCTTTCACAACATCAAATTGTGCACAACTCACCAAAAAACTGAAAAGCAAGCAAGACATGGAAGTATGCTCATAATTATAGATTTTTCATAATGTAGAAATGAATAAGATGAAAAATTCTAAGTGATGTATGTCCCTGTAATGACACGTGGTCAAACCATAACCAAAATAAAATAGAATAAAATACAGGAGAACAATCAAGTGAAAGGCAGATTTCAGCAGCCATATCCCATGCATCCCTGTAATGATACGTGGTCAAACCATAACCAAAATAATCAAGATTCAAGAATTATATCATAAGCAATTTCATGTGTTTATTACCACATATGGTGTTGATGAGTTGGAGGCAACATTGGATAAGATACAAGAGAACAATCAAGTGAATAATTAATAAAGGCAGATGACCTCCAGTTCCGCTCACCAAGAAGTGTCTTACGATCATTTTGTCTCCCAGGTATTCTGTCTATAAGTGAATAATCAAGTGATTCATGTAGTAATTATCGAGTGCAAAACCATCTTAAGGCAATCTTGATAGGAGTTGTAAGGCAAGAAGTGAAGACGTCAGTAGGAAACTCATGACTTTGTGGTAGGGTTTCACGTGCTTCACATGCTGCAAGTAGAATACAGTCTCTTGGTGAAGTTCCTGAAGAAGAACTTGAGGGAGTCCAATCCTAGATCTATATACATATAAATGATATTCAAGCATTTAGTTAAACAATAATAACAATGTTGTCAAGAAATAAATAGTTAATAATACCTCTATGAAGGCATTGGTAATCATCCTTGTAGCAGAAAATGGATCTAGCTGAATCTTGTATTTGGCCTTGGGTTTCCACCTTTCATACTGGAAACTCAATGTTTTCCGATTGTTTCAAGAGCTTTTTGTGGGGCCATAGAAAATGGATCTGAAATCAAATACATTTAAATATAAACATCTGAAGCACTATATAACTAAAACAAAACTGACAGCCTTGAAGAAGAAACAGATGTGTTAATAGAGAGAAAGAGAATGTGAATGTCATAAACTCATAATTATACCTATCCAACACTCCATTCTGGCACAAGGTGAAATCTTTATTACATCGGGTGGGTCCACGCTGATATTCAAACATAGAAAAAGAGCAACACGTCCAGATTTCATCTGCAGTTATTAAAAAACATCATTTCAGAGCTAACTATAAAGAAATACACTACCAATAACCACCCAACACCAACATAGCATTTGTTTTCAAATGCATAGCTGTATTAGCAATGAATTATCACTGCTACAAGAACAACATGATAAGATTTTTATATCACAACAACAACAATATGCTGTTGGGTTTGGCATATAGCAACAGCAGCCTCCAGCAAATCTCTAAAGCGAACTACTTTGATAACCATGTAAACTCTAACTAATAAAACTAAATCACCCACTACAAGCTTTTTGATTAATAACTGTTGGTGCAAGACACTCAGGCATGGCAAAATATAGCTTTTTGTGGCAAGCATACATGATAACAGGTCACCCTAATCTTCTAATCAGTATTAGTGGGAAACTAATAGGTCAGACAGATGCAGGAATACATCTTGTCTGATAGCAGATTATCTCATAAGCATATAAAATGCAAAAGGAAATTGATAATGATAAATAGGTAAATGCAGGAAACAATAGATTACCCGGTCCTTAGGCCGCCATTTGGATACCAGCCCACTTAACCCTCAATTAGTTAGGTATGCTAAATAACTTAATTGGTTGGGTATGCTAAATAACTTAATGAGATTAACATTAATGAGATTAACTTAATGAAATTACATATGAAACTAACTAACTTAATGAAAGATAATGCTTTACATAAACAAAAATAGATTACCAGTAATGAAAACAAACATTTAACCCTGAATTAGTTGGGTATGCTAAATAACTTAAAGAAATTACATATGAAACTAGGTTACATGCTCTATAGGTTTCTTCTTTTTTCTCTCACAATCAGAAATTATAAAAGTAACATCTCATATGCATTTATTCAAACAGATTACCTGCTCTCATGGTTCACGAGTGAACAGATAAAAAATTTCCAAATTCACTTTTTTTTGTGCTCAAATCATTTTTCTATGAAGAGTGATTTCAATCAGGTAAATCAAGTAATTCTCATGAACATTAATAATAAAATTTTTTAATTTCTTCACATACAACACAAAAGATGAACTCACATGGAGTCGTGAGCTTTGGCGAATCGGATCTGATTAGCGAACCATGGGAAGGCAAGAAGTAGGCGATATGGAGAACATTGGTCAGCAGAGTAATTCAACGACTGAGAATGAGTTGTAGTGGTGTTGTTGAGGTGTGTCGAGATAATGATAAACAAACCTTAATCAACCGTAGGGATTGGAAACTTGAGCAGTCGTTCCAGTCTCCGGTGAGGTGAGGTGAGCCTAAGGTCTCCGGTGGAAAGAGGTGAGCTAAGGTCGCTTGCAGGTGAGGAGATTCGATGTAGAGAACATTTCAGAGAGCACTCCTTGAAAAAATCCCTAGATAATGGTCCCATTGATTTTTTGATAAGATAAATAGTATGTTCCATGAAGACGAGGGTTAGAAGACGACGTTGAATGAATTTTTCAACGGTGAGGACAAGAACGTTCATCGAACAAACCATACCATTTCATCCTCCTCATGAGAGCTTTGCATTTGAATATTCTTCGTGGATTTTTGTCCTCAAGAGTTAGAGGCATTATCGCACCATTACAAATTTTGTTGAGTCGTCCCTTTTCAATTTTGCATCGTAGATTGTATTCTCCGTTCAATTTCAACTTTGCGTCTAGTCTTTCCTTTTCATTTGAGCGTTGATAATTAAGGCAAGAGGGAAAGGAGAAAAAAAAGGAAGGCGGGGTTTTTAATTTTTTAGGATTTCATTTCCCCCCTGGTTATTAAGGGATGGAACGTGCGTTCCATTAAAATTTATAAAGCGACATCCATAGACGACGCACATTTTATTATAGGTGCCCTTCGTGTTTTTTTTTGTTAGACACTAATTTAAGGGCACTCAGTAATACGCGACCTAAATTCTTAAATTTTTTGAAGAGATGACACTTTTTTAATGTCGCTCTCTAATGCGTAACATAAATCAAAGAGCGTCGTATTTTGCGTGTCGTAAAAGGGTCTTTTCTTGTAATGGAAGTTTTTCGATTGATAAATTTTTTCTTTGTTTTGGTATCTTTTCCAAAAGATTTTCTTCGTCGTCTTTAAATTTCACATTATCCGCTTCAACATGAGCATCATTTTTATTTAAAATTTTCTTTGAATATTTTTTATTTTTTTTGATGGAATGGATTTACTTTTTGAAAACCAGGATGAATTAACATTTTGATTAGAAGATCGTTTCGTACCAACAATTTTTTTTATTATTGATATTAGATGAAAAATCATTATTATCCATTTCCTTTTTCTTCCACAATTTTTTTCTTTTATTCAAATTCTTTTTATATCTTGCATTCATTACTCTTTTATTTGCTTTCAATTCCTCGAAATTTTTTGAAAGTTCACATTTTTCGAATTGCTTTTGATTCCATTCTCCTTTTGAATTTCAGTTGGAACATCTTTTGTTCCACTTGATCCAGCTTCATTGTGTGAAGATTTCATAACGTTTACTTGTTTGGAAACATATTTCTCCTTGACTTTCCATGAAGTCAATTCATACAAGCATTTCGTATCAGAACCATTGTCGATTGGTTTGGACCAAAAGAACTCTTCACAACCTTTTGCACTATCTAGGTTGACCATTGACGTTAATTCTGATCTTTAATTTTTGTCCAATCCCTTTTTCACAAAAACTTGATTTTGAGTTTTTTGATCTCTTAGAAGCTTGATATTTCACATGCTATATTGGATGCCTGTTATGTGTTATTTCAAATTTGTGCTAGTAGTGATAGGTTTTTATGTGAATGTTTTAGATTGTATACAATAGGAACTAGATGTACTTAGAATGTGTGATTGATATTGGTGTGCATTTCTCGTCTAAGTCAAACCATTTTGGTGCATAATCTTTTATTCGAATAACTACCTGGTTTAACATTTTATACGATTGTGCATTCACGATATGACACGTTGGGAATGGTGGATATTCCATATGATTTAGAGTAGCAGGGTAAGGGTGGTTCATACTGATATAGGAAAATGTAGCAAATGCTAGTATAGAATGGATATGATAGACATGCCTGTTAGACTAACTGCTTGAATGATGCTTGCTTTATGCTAAGAGAAACCTATTTTGATATTTGATAACTATTAAGCAAATATGTTAGGTTGCATGCAATAAAAATTAAATAGTTTTAGAATGCTTGATTTGGATCAATTGCAAAAATCTTGTTTGAGTCTAACCGTTGTAGTGCATGATATTTCAGTAGAAAGACTATTTAATTTTTGTTGCATGTAATTGTATTCGTATGATAGTAAGTTAACATCGATAGAAGTTTTTCCCGGGGCTGATATCAGGGTGGGGTGGAATTCCTAGGGACCTAGGAGACATGTTAGCACATGCTAGTGTAGACATGGGAGCTATAACTGTCAGCGAGACCGACTTTGTCACTTCGGGACGGGTCTTGGAACAGGCATGCATAGGTATGGAAGATAGTAGTAGAGCTCCTACTATCGGAAACACATTATCCACACTCGAGTTAGGAAAATTCATTAGGAATCCAAGGAGTTGAGTGTGATTTAGTAAGCATATTAATAGTTTGCTAATACATCATTATAATGGATGACCATTCAATTGAGAATGGTAACCAGGGATACCAATGGATAGATAGATATAAAGTAGAGTAATGGTAACCCTTTGTTTAGATGGTTATGAGTTCTATTATATTCAAAAAAATGTCGACTACTCGACATTTAGCAGAGAACTTTGGGATTGGTGCGGTCAATGCAGAACTGTGTGGTTGGATTTCGCTAAGGTTCCACATGCCTTCTTAGAAGATTGGATCGGTATCATTGGACAGATAATTGATAGGTTGGTTGTCTTGTTTGAGGAGTGGATTGCAGTCATTCAGACTACTGATAGGATTATGGTGGCGTCTCAAGAGAGAGAGCTTAGTTTAGAGACATAGCTAGGAAAAAGTAAGCAGGCGTAGGATCAGAATTTTCTAACAACTACCAAGAAGTTGATATTGTTTTTCTGAGGAATACGTAGGTCCTAATGACTGTTACATCTATAGAAAAATTGGAAGGACCCACGAGTCTGTTCACTTCAATTTTTAATGTGTCAGGTATAGATAGAAATGTCATATTCGTCAGGATTACACACAAGAGGTGGAGTTATGCCATGGTGACATTAGGTCCAAATGTGTATGTTTAGCAGTAAGGGTAGCACATGTCCTAATACCTGCGGATTTGCAGGAGGTGGAGGCAGGGCCTCAAGACATAGCTTGTATGTGTTCTTCGTGTCGTATGTATAGTCGAATTTGTATTAGTTATAGTGTAACTATGCTTGGGTATGTATAGCTGACATTGTATTACTTATAGTGTAATTATGATTGGGGGGTTACATGAGTAGGTCTGTGTAGCCTAGGAATTTTTTACTTAACAACCTTAGTGATTGGGGATATTAGGACTACCACTTGTTATATTGCATGATATTACGACAAAACGGTGACGATGACCTATGGTTACCGAGGTTGAACCTTAGAGGGGTGTGGTGAGAGGGTATCGATCGACTTAATTCCAATAGTGATGCAGGAGCTGCGTAGTAACCTACTACGTTACAGGTGCAGATTCGGAACCAAGCGGGGGATAACCATTCGTACAAGTGATACCTTAGTCGGTACACGACTATATGTTCGGCTGTAGGGCTCAAAGTTACCTACTACGTTATAGAGTCGAGTATTTAGCAATTGTGAAGAGTACGTATGGCGACAAGGGAAAAATGATTAAATATGTGTAGGTTGTTTAAGAGTCCTTTAGATGTGTCACTGGGTGACACGTCATGGATACCATCCGAGCACTAAGATGGGTTTCGTAAAAAAATTAATCACTTAGAATCTGAATAGTATGGTTCGTCAAGGATAATTTGGACTCGATCAACCATGGCGTAGTGGTGGATTTTTGTTAGATTCCAAGTAAGGGAGGGTTACCAACCTGAGCAACAGCCTAGGGACTAAGTAGACCTCGGTATGGTAGGGAAGACTTGAGACAGTTGAGATATATATATATATATATATATATATATATATATATATATATATATATATATATATATATATATATATATACTGAAATTTCTAGTCTCTTCAAGTGATATGTGCAACGCAAGTAAGAGAAAAAAAAAAGACAACCATCATAGATGGATGATATGATTCAGGAAAAGTGTATTAGTGTGGTATTTTATGTATTTAAGGATGTCGCAGGTTCGATTGTCTATTAGAGGTGCAGCTTGTCACTGGTAAGTATTCGTTAGGCGTTCTGAGTCATCGACATCGATTCACATATTTGGTATTTGGATAGGCTCTGGTTTAGGATCGTGATGATGGTCCCCTTGCATGTTATTTTCTGATAAATGCTTGGAGATTAGAGTTGTGGTCCAAAAACTATACAGTATTGTCTAGGCTCCTAGGGTTCGGTATTTGGTTTTGTTCTTAACTATTACTATTAAAGGATGTGTGATGTTGGTTGGGTTCCTTTGGGTCAGTGGGATGATGGTTTTGTACATATAGGCCCATTGAGGTGTTGGTCGTGAGTCAGAAAGACCAAATTAGGATGATAATAAGAATGGTGATGTATCATGATCTAAATGAATGGTATATGAGTGTACCATTTGACGGGTTATGAGCATAACATCATTCCTATGGTGTACATGCAACCATGATTGCTTTGATCTAGGTTTTTCTAATTTCAACATACAACATTGAATACCAAAGAAATAAACCCTAATCTAGCATGCTTATTTCGAAATAGACATAATAAACAAGTTACAATGATTACCTCAACTTGTTATGTAGTAACAACAAGAACTCCTTGACCTTTGAAAGCTTAGTGCCTCAAATGTTGCACCTCTAATGGAGTCACAAACACCACTAGCAACAAGGAAGAAACAAGAGAGAGAGAGAGAGGGAGAGAGAGGCTCAAAATCGGCTATGTAATCCTTATAGGGTTTCTAGTGCCGATGGCTTGCCCAAGGGTTCCTTATATAGCTGAGCAATTAGGGTTTCAGTGAAAAACCTAATCCAGTTGCTTAGTCCTTGAGCATCCCAAAGGATCCTTCCAGAAGCCCCCCTTGGACGATTTCTATATGGACTCCCATATAGAATTTGACCATTGCTTCCTTATGGATCCTAAGTTCAACTTTGTAACTATCTTATAATTACAGTATCAGTCCCCTTGATTTAATTAATCTCTTTTGACCACAAAACTAATTCTAAATTAATTCTTGATCAATATTAATTAAATCATATTCTCTTTTAATATATTAATAAATCACAATTAATCCTGTTTCTCCATACTTCATCCTATCAGTAGCTAAGGTGAAGGCAACCCAAAAGGACCATGCTCATAATTGGGTGAAGTACATACCAAAATAGTTTTGGGCTTAGACACATAAACTAACAGTCTCCCACTTGGATAAGTCGAATAACTATTTTGCAAGTACGACTTCAGAACCTGATTAGCAATCGTAGCTTTCAAAAGCCGCTGTCGAACTCTGATCTTATCAGCAACGTGTCCTTTAGATAAGGGATCATATATTCCTCCATTCTAGATATCGTATGAATTGAGACATGGATCATAATCATTCTCTCTATTAATGTGTTGTTTCCCGATTTCCGATTTAAGACAACTGAATAATTGAACAAATTAAATCATTCATGGCTTGTCCAAGCGCTTTGGGGTGTCATCACTAAATCAACGATGGGCCCACATATATCGTTTTTATCCCTCTTAGGGTAAAAGGAACGGATAAACTTCGACTCATATGTTTGTACTATTTACTCATCAATTCACACACACCAATACGTTTTATAACATCAAGTTACTGATGCGTTTACGTATTATCAATGTGCAACCGACTCGCAAACAACAACTCATATCTCTCCGTTTCAAGAATATAAGATATTATCTTCTTACTAATCACTCGTGATAAAATCCATGAAGTGATTCAAGTGAGTGTGAGTTTAATCCAATACTCAAACCTTATTACATGAGCACTCATAAACACTGCAATAGACTTTTGCTATGTCTAAAATGCTTTAGACAATCTACAGTCGGATTCATTACGGTCTTACCTCATTACCTACTTCTGAAACATGATTGACTATGGATGTTTGAATAACCTAGTTATTCTGGAAGTCAAAACATGTGAAGTGAAACACAAGAATAATCGAATCCAATATCATCTCAAACTTTTGAGTATAAATAAAACATCTTTTATTTAATCACCATATCAATTACACATTATTCATTGTATAATGTTTCGGATAATCAACTTAACACTTCATATGAAACAATAGTCATCCCATGCTCCAAGCATGCACACTATGTTTATCTATGGTCCTTACTTTGTGAAATAGATAAATTAGACACATTTCCAATGATGCCCATTTCA
The DNA here is from genome assembly GCF_002870075.4 of Lactuca sativa. NCBI lineage: Eukaryota > Viridiplantae > Streptophyta > Magnoliopsida > Asterales > Asteraceae > Lactuca > Lactuca sativa. The sequence goes on along the minus strand of NC_056627.2, from coordinate 360,055,045 downwards.
CAATTCCCAATCCTTATAATAAGTCTAAGAACATCAAATTCTTGCCACTATCAGAATATGTTAGATTCTAACATTTTATATAGTGATCCTTTTGTAATGTCATAGCACCAAAGTCACAAAGACTTTGCCAATGATATTACAAAGTACTCTATGAAGTCTCACATTCAAAGTACATTCCTTTGAACATCCTTCCTGCATAAAAGTTTCTAATCTACATAGATTCTTAATATCCAACTCCCATTATGGAAACATTTCCATATTTGCCATAAGACAACTCATTCTGAATAGAATTCTATCTATTCATGATAATGTCAATATGGTCCATCCATTACCATACTTCCAAGTGCCCACAAGTGACCAATCCTTGGCGAACTGTAGATCGTCCTTGACAGTTGTTTAATTATTTTAGTCATATCCGATTCTGGTGTTTTTTCCCTTTTAATGCCCTAAGCATTTGCAAAATCTGAACGGTCGAATATTACAGCATATGTAATCGATCCTATACCTGAAACGTATGGGATTTGATTCATAACTCCTTACATAAAGACATGATATTTTACCAGTCTCTTGCTATAATATTCCCATATATAGAATTCCCTTATGTTGAATTTTTTCAACATAACATTCATATATATATATATATATATATATATATATATATATATATATATATATATATATATATATATATATATATCTTTTGACTAAATTTGATTAAAATTTCTCGATCTAAGATTTTAGATTTGAAATGAAGTATAAATTTCTCTCCTTAATTATAGCAAAACAACTTTTTAACATCCACAACTTTGCAAATTGAAACTGTTGTTTTCTATAATTAGTATTGCCAACTTGCAACACTTAACATAATAATCATGCTCCCACTAACATGATGATTATATCCTTATCAGCATAACACTTATGCCCACACTAGCTTTGACATGTACTAAGAAAACAGTTGGACTTCTAGAAATCAATACTTATTGACTTTCTTAGCAAAGTTCATATGTCTTATACGTGATGCTTTGATAGGACTTTATCTAAGCTCATACACCTTTTATTTGAAAGCTCATATGCGTGTCTAACAATTTCAGAACTTACAACAATAAGTCTTAAATGTTAAACTAATTGCTAAATCCTACAATTCGAACTATGAAGAGGGATGTCGTAGTCATAATCGAATTCAAGAATACAAATATCACAATCGCTATCTCCTTAAAATCTTCCTAGTGAAAGCGTTTCCTCACAATCATTTTCATGAAGTGGAGAGAAACTTTATCACTTAGATTTTATGGTGTATATGTTCCTATCCATGTGAATTCATCATAACCATTATCACAAGACAATGTTTGTGACAAATCCAAACTCATATGGACAGAACTTGTTCAATCTTAATTTCTTGCTATTTGGCAGCAGAAGGGCCTACCATGTCTTCCAAGTAGTTATGCAGATCACCCATACAGATCAATGAACTTTCATTGATTAATGTGCTTTACTTTTATGCATTCAAATGAGAACTCATAGAACTCACATTCATAGTCAAATCAAATGGAATGGCACAGAAACAAGAATGTGTCAACATGATAGGTTACAAACCTCAAGTTTTGTGCTAGTGTAAAAAAAAAGTTTACTCTTGATAAGTTCTTGAAATCTTTTTCAAGATCATTTAGACTCCCAGTAACCTCTTGACATATAAGATTATCTTGTCAAGAAGCATTCCTTGACAAATCAATATTCAAGAGATAGTGTGGGTTCCTATCAAGACAAACACTTTACACAATTGGTCATGATTGGTCTTTGTCTTATCCAAGACATCACATCTTACCAATTTCAAACTTGAAGGAGTAAGAAACTTTTCTACTCCACATATGATAAGTGTTATAAAATTTCTTAAAATGTGTTACTCAAGTCACAATCTTGGAGTATGACTCTAAGACTTGATTTTGGAACAAAGTATGATTCACCTTTTGATTTAACCATTTCAACAAAATCTGGTTACTCTTCTTAGCCATACTAGTGCACTACGGTATCCTTAGAGGATCAATTGTAACATGGTTTCATAATCACTAAGAAAATCATAAAATACGATACTTAAGTACTCTCCCTTCTTTTCAGATTGCAGAAACTCTCATCTTCCTGCCTAATTGATTCTTCATGTTCGTTCTGCTATACATTGGAACTTTTTCAATGATACAAAATTATACTTAATCTTGTAGGCATAACCATATTCACTAAACTTTTAGCAAATCATGGCGGATATTCTTATCGTTCTTCGTGGTGGACTTGACCTGGAGCACAACAATGCGTACTAGATCTCCTATTCCTTCACTTGACTCACATACTTATGTGAACAAGGAACTAGTCTACATTTCCCAAATACAAAGATTTTCATTCATCATACAATACAAGTCACATGATTTCAAGTTTCTGTCTAATTGAAACTTGGGTTATGAGATTTTTCATTATTTGTAAATCTATGACACTACCAAAAATAACATAACTAAGAACCACATCCTTTTCAATATTGTTATCAATAGAAACATACAAACATCAATTTTCACAAATGTCATTGCAAGGATATATAAATAAGACAAAACAAAATTTATTTTATTTATAAAAGTGTGGAAAAACTTGTCCTTACAATGCAACTACAAATGAAAACTATGTTACTAAACATTTCTAAGCAATCTATCCTAACTCTTAAATTGTAGCTCAAAAATCCGATCATCGAACAAGGTGATCAAAATCCATTTCTTCGTGATCAGACTCAACTCACTCATTCTTTAAGCTTCCTTTCTTTTCTTCAATCCTACAAAACATCAAAATGCAATCTTATCACATCATGTATTAAGAATCTACAAAAAGGAACTTAATAGAGTTAGATAGTGAATTTTACCTAAAGCAGAGTCATACATATTGACTCTCCCATCTTTGTGATCCTTCAGTTAGATAAGGCAGCTTCACATCCAATGCCCCTTCTCTTGGCAGTAGAAACAAACGTACTCTTTCGGAATAGCACATGGGACAATCTCAGATTCAGCCTTTCTCTTTACCATTCGATCAAACGGTTTGACCTTGGCCGATCCCTTTCCATTGGGAATAGAAGACTTTTCTGGACTTCCAATGTTGTCATCGTCGATATCCATGGAAGTTTGGGAGGTTGACTTACCGGTCAAAATTGTTTTACCAGTGCGCCAAATCATTGCTGATTCAGCAGCAATAAGCAAATAGGTAAGATCAATGAGGGTCACGTCGTGGTCCATCATATAGTACTCTCTAATGAACTCACTATATGAGTCAGGAAGTGATTGAAGAACCAAGTCAACAGCCAGCTTCCTTGAGACATCGACACCCAACATTCCCAACCTGTCAATATGTAACTTCATCTCCAAGATGTGAGCACATAAAGACTTCCCATCTTCGTGTTTTCTTGCCAATAGGGCTTGAGTGACCTTGTACTTTTCACGTCTACGAACACGTGGGCCGGGGAGAATTATCGGAGGAGGTGGAGGAAGTGAAGCATGATTTCCATTTCCATGATCCAATCGTAGAATAGCATCTTTATGTGGAAAGCTTTTTCCAAAGGATTCGGGAAGACCATAGTTGTTAGATTTTGACATCTACAAAACGGGAGAATTTCAAGTTAGTTGATTCAATCCTTAATATAACACCCAAATGAAATATTAAGGCTAGGACCCAACACAATATTCTATAACTCGGAAGAGGGATGTCGTATTCCAGTTGCAGAATATTTGAAGGTAGGTAAATGATGATTTATCAATTTCCACCATGAAAAACGAAAATTGAAAATTAGGTTTTAGATGAATTGAAACTCCTAGATCTTTTGAGATTCATTGAACTTTTCAATGGCATGTTTAATCTCGATTATGCCCTTCAAGTTTGTGACTGGGATACCGAGGATCACAAACAAGGTGTGGATAACTATGCAAATTAGCTTGGTACTCTCGAAGATGTCTATCACCTAATCAGTGTGCCAGTTAACCACACACGCTCCATTGATCTATGATAATCTATGAGCTACCCATTTCCATCCTCCATTGGTCCCATATTAGTGTGCCGGTTAACCACACACGCTCCACTAACAACCAACAAGGTGCAATGTGCAACTTCATGGATTAGCACCAACTCCACATTTTCCTAAAGTAACTAAGATTTTGGAATGTATACAAGTGTTTAGTTACTACGTATTTCATTATACTTCTAATGGATTAGCAGTCATTTTACAGGCCGCTTCCTTAAACACCCCTTATAGACCAGCTTCGTGAATGAGGCCTACTAACGGTAAGACTGGCATTTACTTATACATATATAATATTAAACTTTTAATTCTATATAGTATAAGGGTGAATTTTATACTTTTAAAATACTAGGTGGTTTATTCAATTAATAAATTATACTTTTAATTTGATTAACCTTTAAACCATATTATTATGGAGTTATTAACTCTTAATTAATTTAATAAAATCTACAAGGGTGTAGTTTGAATTATTCAAAATACTAGGGTTTTAGAATTTAATATTTCAAAATTAATACCTTTTAATTAAATTTTAAATTCCAAAAGTTGAGGACAATTTTTTGAAACCTTTCAAAATATTAGGGTTTAACTATTTAAATATTTCATAAACTAAAACTTTTAAGTTCAAATTTAAACTATAAAACCTAAAGGATGTAAATTGAAACTTTCAAACTTACTAGGTCAAATATTTGAATCATAATAATCCTATATTATCCATATTTAACCAAATCCACCAATTTTGATAAGGATAAACATACCAATCATGAAAAATCGATTTTAGGCAAGAAAAACGAGTTTTGGCCACATAAAAAACTACTCAAAACATCGAAAATCCCGTCCAACAGCACCCTGGACTCGCCGAGTTCATGCAACTCGTCGAGTCCACTGATGGAATTGCCGAGTTCATGCAACTCTTCGCGTCCACAAATGGACTCGCCGAGTCGGCTTCACAGACAGCAAAAATTAGACTTTTTGATCCTTTGGCAGTTCACTTTTGCATCTATTCAACTAGAAAAACGACCTAGTCTCTGATACCACTAATGGGTTATGAGCATAACATCATTCTTCTGGTGTACATGCAACCCTGATTTCTTTAATCTAGGTTTTTCTAATTTGAACATACAACATTGAATATCAAAGCAATAAACCCTAATCTAGCATGCTTATTTCGAAATAGACATAATAAACAAGTTAAATTGATTACCTCAACTTGTTATGTAGTAATAACAAGAACTCTTTGGAATTTGAAAGCTTAGTGCCTCAAATGTTTCTCCTTTAATGGGGTCACAAACACCACTAGCAACAAGGAAGAAACAAGAGAGACAGGAGAGGCTCAAAATCGGCTATGGAATCCTTCTAGGGATTCTAGTGTCGATTTTGGCATGCCCAAGGGTTCCTTAGATAGTTGAGCAATTAGGGTTTTAGTCAAAACCCTAATCCAGTTGCTTAGTCCTTAAGCAGCCCAAAGGATCCTTCCAGAAGGCCCCCTTGGACGATTTCTATATGGACTCCCATATAGAATTCGTCCATCGCTTCCTTATGGATACTAAGCACAACTTTGTAACTATCTTATAATTACAGTATCAGTCCCCTTGACTTAATTAATCTCTTTTGACCATAAAACTAATTCTAACTTAATTCTTGATCAATATTAATTAAATCATATGATTTCTCTTTTAGTATATTATTCACATAATATATTAATAAATCACAATTAATCCTCTTTCTCCATAATTCATCCTATCAGTTGCTAAGGTGAAGGCAACCCAAAAGGACCATGCTCATAATTGGGTCAAGTACATACCAAAATAGTTATGGGCTTAGACACCTAATTCAACACCATTGGAATATATTGGATGCGTGTTTAGATTTATTTAGTCAGTTTGGGCGGTAATTGGTTGACGAGGGTACTGTTTGGTACAGTTTGACACAAAATGTGAGACGTTGGGTGTAAATTGAAAAAGTGTAAGAGTCTGGGTTGTGCGTATTAATGGAAGATCATTAGTTAGTGGATGGGATATGCCTTATCCATGTAATTGAGAATGTTGATTGGTTAGTAGCACGAAGTAACATTTCTGGATGAGAACGTCAAATGTGAAAGAGTTTCAGGCAAGATTCTGACTATTAATTGGGACAGTCGGGGTTATTTGACATATTATGCTTAGGTTCGTGTTCCTACACTTGAGGTAACAAGAAGACATCTACATTAGTGAGGTCATAGCTAGGCACAAGGTGCCATTTTCTATTGTCTTTATAAGGCACATTCGATTCAAGTCTCGATTTTGAGAAAGGTTTCAGTAGGAAATGAATGCTTAGTTGTGTTTTAACACGATCTTCCACCTAGGGATGTTATTCGGGTCGGAACCGAACCGAACCGACCCGAACCCGAATAAACCGAAAACCGAATAAGGGTAATTGTATGAACCAAAAACGAACCAAATAAGCAATACGGGTTCGGTTCGGTTCGGGTATTATTCGGTTCGGTTTGGTTCCGACCCGAATAACCCAAATAACATGTAGAAGATGATTAAGGAGCCAAATAACCTGAATAAACCGAATAACATTTACAAATAACATTTACAATGTGATTATAAATATTTTATTTTGTATGACTTGAATGGAGTTTGATCATAGTAGAAACTAGAAAACAACGATGATGAGACGATTATTTTTTCCAGACGCAAGGGTCGACTTTTTTTTTCTTATCGTGAATAGACTTTGAAGTTTGAACTTTGAATCGGTGATGATTGATCAATGAGTCCAGGTTATCGTAAGTCGCAAGGGCAGTAGCCGCAACTGTCGATCAAAGAGTAATGTCGCAAGGATGAGAAAAACCTCAATCGATCAAAGAAGTCATGTCGTTGACTCGTCGATTTGGTGTAATACGGATGATCGAATTCGATTGCGTTGATTTTTTTGGTGTATTACGTGGGTTTTGTTGGGTAACGATCGATAGAAAAGAAGATCGAATAAGCAATCATGTTAGGAAAAAAAATGTGACTTTTCATATTCGGTTCGGTCCTTTTGGACCGAATAAGCCCTTATTCGGGTAACCCGAACCGAATAACCCGAAAACCAAATAAGCCTTATATAGATACCTGAAAACCGAATCGAATTGCTTATTCGGGTCTAATTCGGTTCGGTCCGGTTCGGTTTTCGGTTCGGTTTTGGTTTTCGGGCCAAATTCTCATCCTACTTCCACCCACGAATATGCGGTCAGATTAAATGCATGGTTCAAACTTTGAGGATAATTGGGATTGGTATCTTCCATTAGTCGGGTTTTCCTATGATAACAGTTTCCACTCTAGTATTGTCATACCTCCATTAGAACTATTGTGTGGTAGGAAGTGTAGGACGCCCATTTGATAGGCGAGGTAGGTCATTGGGTACTGAAGAGCACAATTACTATGCATAAGCTGCATGAGTTGATTTAGATGGTATGGGAACAATTTGTAACCGTGTAGAGTCGACAAAAGAGTTACATCTATAGGATTCTTCGGTTCACTCAAAATACAAACCTTATTCTCTCAAAATGTCTTCTAAAAACCAAAATAATCCCAACTCTTCCAACCCAATTGCATTCTTCGGTCACACTCTGTCATCTAACTTACCAGCCACAAATTGATCCATCAATTTACTCTCAAAACCAAATGTTTGTAGGTGGTGTTACTAGTTACTATTCACATATCCAAATGTCATAACAATTCCAATTCCAATCTCATCCCGCCACCAACAACACCCCAACAAAAACTCAACCTAATTCCAATTCCAATGTCAACTGCCTTGAACGCCCTAAAGCGGAAATCCTTACAATTCTGAACCTGTACAAGAAGTTCAACCAAAAATAAAAGGGAAAATCGAGAGTATAAAATGGAGTAAAAAAGAAGAGACGAAATTAGCAAAGGCATGGGTCAACATATATGAAGATAACGCAACCGGGAAGAGCCTATTGCGTGATTATATTTAGATACGTATTAAGGAGTGGTTTAATAAGGGTATGGGTTGAAGTCCATATTATGGGATGCATGGGCAATGTAACTCAAAATGGGCTTATATAAACAAACTCGTCACACATTGGAACAAAATTTAAACAAACTTTGAAAAACAATGGGCTAGAGGGGAAAGTGAGACAAGTTTGTTGAAAAAACGCACACGACATTCCAAGATGAGATGCTAAAGCCTTTTATATTCATGCATGTTTGGGATGTTGTAAAAAAATAGTATTAGGTGGAAGTAATTTGGAACACATGAAGACATTTCCAATCATCCAAAAAGAAGCAAAACATCTACATATTCAAGTTCATAATAAATATTGTCGGATGGTCATATTAACGTTGATCTTACTGATGATAACGACGACATTGAAGAAATACAATCACCTCCTCGTCCCATGGGAAGGGACAAAGCAAAGGTAAAGGGAAAGCAAAATCGACATCTTCAAATTTGTCGCTCGGAACCAAACAGTCAATCAAATAAGAGGAAATGATGACGTAAATGACACAATTGAATACAACTTTGGAGAAGCATAGGACTGAAAACCGTTCCACTTACAAAATATTCATTGGTAATGCAAGACATGAGACACTTCGACCCCGAAGATCAAGAAGTGGCTAAGGCAGGCGAAACGTCGATTCGAGAAACATACAATCTACTATGCAAATGAAATTTCAATGTTATTTTATTCTTATTTCTAGGTTTTTAATGTAATTTTTAATTTCATGTTATTTTTTGTAGGTTTTTTATGTAACTTTTAATTTCATGTTATCTTTTTTTTTAGGTTTTCTAAAATGTAATTTTTAATTTTATGATGTTTTTAATTAATATTAATGATTTTTATTAAAAAAGATCATATAATTTTAATATGAAATAAAAAAAATTCATAGACAAAACCATCACCACATCCAAGTAATATGAAAAAAATATGAATTATAATAGAATCTTACGTAACACCTATATGACATACTTTTTTCATAGACAAAAAAAAAATAACCATATCATTTACCCTTTAGCCTCATGCAAATAGATTTGATCAACATTTTGCCAATAAAAATTATATTTTTCATTGTTTAAAATACAATCTAAGTTTTCCTTAAAAAATAATGTTGACAATCACCAAGAACCAATAGTTGGTAGTAAGGTTATGTTTAACGTATTAGCTGAAAAGTTTGCTGATAGCTAAAAAACTTGTTAAATAAAAAACTAGCTGATAAAAAATGATGTTTGGTAAAACTAATTGAAAAGCTAGCTGAAATATATAAAATTACATAAAAATGCATTTAAGAGAATGTGTTTCTATAATTACTTAAGGGGTATATTTGGAAATTTTTTAAAAATCTTCTAAAAACCAGTCTAAATAACTTTTTAAAAAATTAGTTTATAAGCTAACTTATAAGCTATTTTTTATCTTGCCAAACACAACAAATTAAAAAAGCTCAAAAAATAAACTAACTTATTAGCTACAAATCAAATACAGCCTAAGAGAAACAAAAGAATTATCAGTCAAAATAAAAAAATGATAGAAATAAAAGGTTTGTAAAATCTAAAGTCATTTTGAAAGAAAAAAGCAAATTACGTTGTTGTTGTTGTTATTATTATTATTATTATTATTATTTACTTGCTCGTAACAAAAATAATTTTGGAGAGAATATCAGTTGTTTTATGTGAAAATGAAGAAAATATATTTAAATAAAAAATATTTTATAATATTAACCCATTGATAAATTTCTCAACAGACTCTTTTCCGTTCATGACTCAGGGGTTGTTTGTTTTGCCTCTTAATGATCCCATTAAGAGGCTGGATCTGGATCATTAAAGATTCAGAGTGTTTGGTTGAAACACTTTTACCCTCTTAATCGGTCAGATGCGGCTAAAGCTGATCTAATTTGGTAAGATATGAGGAGAAGTTTGAATAAAAAAAATTCATCTTCTACCCTTGCCCTAACAATAAATTGCGGCCGACTCTTTTTTCTTCTAGTTAGGGTCAGTATAGTGTTGCGTCTATTGGGCTCGTTAGCTAGTCCAATGTTTATCTCCGGTATGGGTCTGTCCATCCGTGAGTTTTGTAGGGTTTAGTATAAATAGATGCTTGCATGCATCCTAGAACGTAATGATTATAAACGATTAGAGAAGTATTGTTCAACATATTCATCGTTCTTATTTTGTAACCCTAGAATCCTCTACAGTGGAAGTTCTTAGTCGAGCTCTGCTGAGGATCGAGTAATCTAATCATTCGACACATTCTGATTCATACTTGTGTTTCGTTTTTACTATCTTTACGTTCGTTACTTACCTGTTGCAAAGATCTAATCGATCAAAGAGTTATTTTATAACTCATCAATTGGTATCAGAGCAGGAGGCTGTGTAATTCATACACATCTTTTCTGTGAAAGAGTTTGCGATTAGGGTTATTCCGCATTAACTAATATTTATTGAGCCATCATTCCATAATTGACGTAACTCAGCATTTATTTTTTTTGCCCTAATATTACATATCACAAGTCTGATCTTTCAAACAGGTTAAACGAACAAGCATGGACGAGTCACAATCTAATCCCATCAACATCTCAAACAGCATTGGATCAACGACGAAGATTCCTATTCCTTACACCCAGGATTACGAAGTCTGGGCGCATCATTTTGAAGATTATGTCATCGGATCTGAAGACAATGGATACCTTATTTAGGAAGCAATCGTATCTAGACCATTTGCTCACTCAGGAACATCAAAAATCATTAAAACTCAGAAAGAGTATAATGATCTGTTAAAGGATGTAAAGGATGTTGCTCAAGACGAAAAGGAAAAGTTTCAGTGCAACATTAAAGCATTGAGACCGATTCGATTCGCTCTTCAATCAGATACATTCAGGCTGGTGAGTTCATGCAGCACCGCTAAAGAAATCTGGGATAGGCTGCGAGAGCTATATTCCACAGATGAAGATTTGGAGCATTCTATTCAGACCTTGCTTTTGTCTGAGTTTGGTGAATTTAAACAGAATTCTGATGAAACTGTTACTCAGACGTTTGATCGCTTCAATCATCTTCTTAGCAAGATGATCAAACACGATATAGAAACGAAGCTGATTGAACAAAAAGTAACCTTTTTGAATGGCCTTAGATTCGAGTGGAGAGCGGTTATGTCTACTGTTAAAGCTCATGAGCAATTTAAATCTTATTCATTGGCAAAGCTGGTGGGGATTCTGAAATCCCAAGAAAAGATTGTCTTGCAAGAGAAAAATGTGGTCTCGAGTTTGGGATCCTTGGCACTCCTGTCTAAAAGCAAAAGTGTGGTAGAAGATGAAGATCTCAACTTAGAAGACTATGATCTTACTTCTGAGGACTATGCAATGATGGTGTCGAATCCAAAGAGGTTCATTAAGAAAAGGTTCCCTACCAATAAGAACCGAAATTGGCAGGGAAGCTACAGTTATGAAAAGGTTAAGGAGGAACCGAAGACAGAAGAACCAAAGAAAGAGGTGAAAGTTGAAGGAGATTCTGGTGTGAACTGCTACTACTGTGGAGGAAAGAACCACTATGCCAAAGACTGTGTCCTAAAGAAAATGGCAGAGAAGGATGAGGAAAAAGATGAAGAGGCTGTGTTGATGAAAAAGCTGGAAGAGATCAAGAGAAAGAAAGCTGCTACTAACCCTTCTATGAATGCTTTAATAGTGCAAGGTTCGGTAGTGGATGATGAGTTCGGTGGCGTGCAAGTCTGGTCAACCGACTCAGAGGATGATGAAGTTAGGAAGTCATCTCATGGAAAGGCGTAAGTTGCAAGAGGTGATGAAAGCAGTGGGAAGTGTTTGATGGTGAAAGATATATCTCAAATGAGGGGATACAATATAGATGGTGGGAAAGAGGACACCAAGGAGCGAGAGGACTTATGCTTCACAGCAAAACCTCTCAGTGTGCAGATCAATGAGCTTGATGAATTGATCAAGAAGGTACAATCCGTTTTTGTTTCATTCAAAGTCCCACAAAATTCATATGAAAAAGAATTAAAAAGCTTAAACTCAAGAATCTCAAATCTAGATAGCAGTTTAACTCAAACACGGGTCACCAATTCTAAACTAACTGACCAAATAAGGAGGGTGTCATCCAAGAGTGAGGAACGGAGGATGTGGATAGAGCTGAAGGAGTCGGAGTTGATTAAATCTAAGGACGAAAACATTTATTTACAAAGAGACAATTTAAAACTTCTGAAACAGAGAAATGTTTTTTGTTTAATTGCTAAAGGTCTTTATGCTAACATCACTCAACTTCATCTGAACTGTGAAATAGGGCAGAAAATTCATCGCATGATTTTGCCCTTCCTTGAGTTTAAGGATGATGAAATCGATGCTTAAGCATATAATTGTGAAAGTGTAGTTTCGTCTGATGATGTGAATCCGACTTATATGTATGGTCTGGACAAAATCGAATCTTTTATAAAGTCCAAGGACCATAAGGACATGCTGAAAAACCTTTTGGATGAAAACGATAAACTGAAACTAAGGACCGAAACCATACAAAAATTTGACTCATTGAATGCCAACTTGAGCTCAGAAAATAAAATTGATGTTGAAAACGCGTCTGAGCTTAATGAGGATGATGATATGAGCGTAATTTCTGTAGAGGATGAAGTTGATTGTTCTGAGTTTGTCAAGAGCGAACCCGAAAACCACAAAAATCTTATTTCTGAAAATTATGTGGAGTTTGCTCGTTTGTCCCAAAATAAGTCCCCGATTCTTGAAGAAAAGGCCATTGTGTACCAAAAGGTGAGAACAACACCAAATCAGGTGTATAAGGTCACAGGAGTAACCGAACGTCAGACAGCCGAACTCACCGCCATAGTAAACGAAGATAATGCAGATGGCTGTGATGAGTTTTTCTGGTCTGCTCCTATAGATAATGCTGACGAAACCGTTGGTCTGTCAGAGCGAACGTCCTGGAAAACCAAAGGCAGATATGTGCCAGAGCCACTAAACAAGCCTGACAACTTCGATATGCCAAGTACTAGTGGTACAAAAGAAGTTCCTGTAGAAGAAGTCACTCCTACAAGCGAAACATCATCTGTTAAAAGTGAACCAGCTGAAAGGAAGCAAAAGCAAAAAGCCAACATCCACCTACAGCCAAAGCAAGTGAAGGATCAAAAGCAGCAAAGGAATCTGAGATACAAAAAGAATCTCTCAGAGCGAAAACAGTTTTGGCGATCTCAAAACGCCCATTTCTCTTATCATGACAAAAATTCAAAGTCAGAGAAAAGTACTGTCAGGCCGCAAGAAAGGAATAACAACCGAAGGGAAAGGTTCGGTTCAGAGAACACCAGCTTCCGAAAGCATAGGTTCGGTTCCGAGAGCAAAAGCTATCGAGGTTCAAGGTTCGGTCCCACTAATAACCAAAACATAAAGGGTCACTTAGACCCTCAAGTCAAGAAAACATCTCAGTCTAAATTCTCTCATTCTAATTCTTCTCAACCCCATTCTAAATCCAATTCTGTTCAAACTCAAAATCCAAAATCTTCAGCAGCTTTGAAAGGAAAATCGAAGGTTTCCTCAGTCAAGAATGATCAAAAGCATTCCAAGGCCCAAACGCCTGAACCTGAATCCAAACCGACAGTAACAAATCCTAACAAAATTAAAGTTTTCACTATTAAGAAGAAAGATGAAACAACTTTAATAAAAAGAACGTATATTGTTGACATTTCTCTTACTATTCTTGTTTCTGTGAAAGGCTCACGTGGATCCAAGAAACTTTGGGTTCCTAAATCTGCTTGATTTTTGCAGGTTATCAGTGACGAGCAGTTCGACGAAGAATGGTATATTGATAGTGGCTGCTCACGTCACATGACAGGAAGGAAGGAAGAGCTGAGGGGATTTCGATCTCTTCCAAACGGCGGGAATGTCAAGTTCGGGAACAACTCATATGGCACGATAAAAGGTTATGGGATGATAACAAATGGAGACTTCACGATCAGAAAGGTTGCATACGTTGAAGGACTATAGCATAACCTCATCAGTGTATCTCAGCTTGTTGGAGGTACCGGTCTTAAAGTTTCATTTGACGATGAGGGTTCGGAAATAATAGAGAAGAAAACAAAAAGAGTGATTCTCAAATCAGAGCGCAAAGGCGAAATGTTTCCTCTCAATCTCAAACCTATTAAAGGAAATCCAGCTATCTGTCTGTTATCCAAAGCACATTCTGACGAAAGCTGGCTGTGGCAGCGAAGGCTCTCCCATCTCAATTTCAAGGATATCAACAAACTTTTCACAGGAGGTCATGTTCGAGGTCTTCCATTGCTCAAGTTTGATCGAGAACATTTGTGTGCTGCGTGTGAAATGGGGAAGCAGAGTCGTCAAAGTCACCCATCCATTATAAACACTAAAGTCGTTGAACCACTTGAGTTAATTCACATTGACTTGTGTGGTCCATCATCTATCGAAAGCATTGGCGGTAGTAAGTATATTCTTGTTATTGTCGATGACTTTTCACGTTTTACATGGGTGTTCTTTTTGAAGCACAAATCTGAGGCAACTCTCAAGCTAAAGATGTTTATTAATCAGGTTGAAGTGCAACTGAGGAAAGCCGTTCGTAACATCAGAAGCGACAATGGGCTGGAGTTCAAAAATAAAGAATTTGAAGACTTTTTGGCAGAAAAAGGAACCAGTCACAACTTCTCAGCCCCCTACACCCCTCAACAAAACGGAATTGTCGAAAGACGAAACCGATCTTTGTGTGAGGCGGCTCGAACCATGTTAAGTTTTGCTTCTCTACCTCTATATTTCTGGGTTGATGCTATTGTTGCAGCATGTTTTACGCAGAACATGTCCTATCTCAATAAGCGTTTCACTCTTACTCCTTATGAGATCATCAACAACAGGAAGCCAAACGTTAAATTCTTCCATGTATTCGGCTCACGATGCTTCATCTTCAACTCTAAAGAACATCGTAACAAGTTCGATCTTTAAAGCCGATGAAGGAATTTTTCTGGGATATTCTCTTACTTCAAAAGCATACCGGGTTTTAAACAAGCGTTCGAGGAAGATTGAAGAAACATATTATGTGACTTTCGATGACAACTACGTCAAGAAGCTGAAGGCTATTGAAGAAACAGTTGGAGAAATTTTCTCTCAAACAGGCCAAGTCACGACCTCGATTGCAAATTTATTTGAGCAGTTTGTGGAGTTATTCGATGAACCGGAGAAGGTTACTCTCTCAGAAGCCAATGCAGCAGACAACAAAGTTGACCATTTGAAGCAAATCGTAGAAGACGCTGCCAAACGAATGGGTGAAGGAGAATCAGTTTCAAATGAACCTCCTCAGCACGGTGCTTCAGTTGAGGGGGAGAATCCATCTTATACAAAACAGTCGAGCTCACAAGTTGAGGGGGAGAACTCTTCTCCAACTGCACCCGAAAGCTCTAATGCACCCGAAGGTACTGTAGGTCCCGAAAGCTCAATTGCACCCGAAAGTCCTGTAGCAGCGGAAAGTCAAGATACACCTGAAAGCTCATCAGTCGAGGGGGAGAATGTCGATATGTTTTATGACGATGATAGTAAATATGAATTAGAAGAAATGGTAAATGCTGAATTGGATCCATCATATGATCCAAATTACCCTCCTCTTGTCAAATGGACCAGAGATCATCTTGTTTCACAGGTTATGGGTAATGTCTCTGAAAAGGTTCTGACCCGATCTCAACTGAAGGCAAAGCAAGCATCTCTATTCTCAAAAGTAGAGTTCTGCATGTTTAACTCTTTCGTCTCAAAAGTTGAACCAAAGACAGTAAACACTGCTCTTGATCACTCTGATTGGGTTCAAGCTATGCAAGACGAACTTAATCAGTTCGAAAGAAATAAGGTTTGGCGCCTCATTCCAACTCCTAAAGATGCCTTGGTTGTTGGTCTCAAATGGGTCTTCATAAATAAAATGGACAAGGAAGGCAATGTGATAAGAAACAAAGCTCGTCTAGTGGTGAAAGGATACTGCCAGGAGGAAGGAATCGATTATGAGGAAACTTTTGCCCCTGTAGCTAGGCTGGAATCTGTTAGAATATTTCTTGCCTATATTGCACACAAGAACTTTGATGTCTACCAAATGGACGTAAAGTGCGCATTTCTAAATGGAGAACTTGAAGAAACGGTGTACGTCGAGCAACCTCCGGGATTCGTCAATGAAAAGTACCCCAATCACTGCTATATTCTGGACAAAGCTATTTATGGGCTGAAACAAGCACCAAGGGCCTGGTATGAAACGTTAACCAAGTTTTTAAAGATGTCCAAATTCAAACAAGGTTCGGTTGACCCAACCTTCTTTCGTAAGAAGGAAGGTAACCACCTTATGATTGTTCAAATCTATGTCGATGATATCATCTTTGGCTTAACGAATCCTAGCTTAACAGCTGAATTCAGAAAGCTGATGGAGACTAAATTTGAAATGAGCTCAATGGGTCCGATTAATTTTTTCCTTGGTTTAAATAAAAGACAGGGACCCGAAGGCATCTTTATTAACCAGGAAGCATATACCAAGACTCTCCTTGCTAAATTCGGAATGATGGGAGACTCAAAGGTTAAAGTTCCAATGGCGTTCGGCACCAAGCTCACTCCATCCTTGGATAAGCCAGCAGTCGATATTACGCTATATCGCCAGATGATCGGTTCTTTAATGTACCTTACTGCTAGCAGGCCTGATATAATGTTTTCTATTTGTTACTATGCTAGATTTCAGGCGAATCCTCGTGAACCTCATATGCTTGCAGTGAAGAACATACTCCGGGATCTAAAACGAACTACCTCTCTCGGCTTATGGTATCCATCAAACTCAGGTTTCTTCGTTCAAGCCTACTCAGATGCAGACCTTGGAGGTTTTGGACTAGACAGGAAAAGCACCACTGGAGGCTGCCAATTCCTTGACGGGAAGTTGGTTAGCTGGCAATCAAAGAAACAGACTTGTGTATCTCTTTCTACAGCTGAAGCAGAATACATCGCAGCTGCCTCCTGTACATCTCAAGTGATTTGGATCCAAAGCCAGCTCCGGGACTATGGACTCAATATGAAAAAGATCCCACTTTATTGCGACTCCGAGAGTGCAATTAGGATATGTCATAACCCAGTGCAACACTCCAAGACTAAGCACATAGCACTGAGGTATCACTTTATTAAGGATCATGTGGAAGATAGGAACGTCGAAATTCATTTTGTTCGAACCACTGATCAACTGGCTGACATCTTCACCAAAGCTCTTCCTGAAGCTTCTTTCAACAAAATTCTACAAGGACTAGGAATGATGGAATCGGAGCCAGTACCAAAAATTACCTCTCAAGATCAAAAGTAAGAAGCGAAATAGACCGAACGTTCGGGTTCGGGTCTCATATATGCCGAAATGAACCGAACGCTCGGGTTCGGGTCTTGTTCTGGTGTACCAAAATGAACCGAACGCTCGGGTTCGGTTGTATCATCTGATCTTCGCTTATGACTCAAAGGTAGTTTCTTTGGTTGTAAATTTTTTGTATTATTTTTCCAAATTCATTTATCTTATTGTCAAAGTTCTTTTCTTTTTCAAACTTATTTTTTTTGGCAACCGAAATAGACCGAACGTTCGGGTTCGGTTCCAAAATTTTCTCAACCGAAATAAACCGAACGCTCGGGTTCGGTTCCAACATTTTTTTTATTCATTTTTTTTATGTCTTATTTTCCTTTCTATCAAAAATTCCAAAAAAAAAATTTAATTAAATTCAAAAACTCCAAAAATAATTTTTTTTCTCTTTCTTTATGTTATTTTACTTTTGGCTCTTATCTTCTTGCATGTCTCCTTGTGGGTCAATCATTTCACTAGCTAAGTGTCCCTAGAAGCATGCTGTTGTATGTGTCCAAAGCCTCACCTGATTCAGAATAAAAGCCTTACTGACTTGGTACAAACAAACCTTGTCTTCCCAATTAGACTCTCATATTTATTCTAATCATGAGCTACCTAACTCTCTTCTCACATGAGATAAGAGTTTTCTGCTTAGTCCTTATTTTTTCACAGCAGAGGTACTTTGGTCTCTTTACACCATCTACATTATTTTTTCTCCATCTCATTCGCTTCACAAACGTAACCCTTGAGACTCTCAGACATTACCACTAAGGTTTATGGTTGCACAATTTCTGTGTTCATGATCTTAGCTTCGTGTCACTACGTGCTAAGTGAAACCCACAATTCAATACCTACTATGCATTGACGGTGAACAATTAACTTGCTCTAGCTTTCACTAATGAATTGACGGACTTATCCATGGGAGTACAACATGAAATCTCTATTTTTCTTTTGAGTGATTCCTATGAAATTGTTAAATCCAATAACATTTCTTCCCTTGGGATCCAGTTTTAATTTTTTTTTGAGATTTCGCATACATTAGTTTACCTTGCCACTTAAATTATCTCCAACCTACTTGTTCAACAGACTACATTGGTCTCACAAGTACTTCGTTCGATTTCTATCTTATATCAAGATCAGGAATTATGAATCGAAGCGAAAGCCACCCTCATAAGCCTAATTAAAAGAAGCCTTTCAACACTTCTTAATAAGTGTCTGATCGTTATTCAACGGGAAACCACACAAACACTTTAAGGTCTCTCTTGACTTTGAAGGAAGAGATTCGTGCCCGGGATCAATTGTTTCGTGTCATTGTTGACATCACCTAATCCCTCAAAAGTGTTGCTTTATTTCTTTTTCTTTTACACACTCACCACGAAAATCTTTTTGATTTTCCAAAATTCTGGTTTCATTAATTTCAAGACATTTTAATTGGATTGGCTGTTATAAAAAGGTTGTGGTTGATATTGATCCATGTGGGCGATTTTATTTTAAATATGCCGTTAAACTCTAAAGGGATAAGATGACAAAATGATGACTCAGGCAGGAGTCCAATCGATTTGATTTCAAACGGCGCAAGAAGGCAAAGCGTGCGAATTGGAACTGTTTCATCTCCAAACGGCGCCTGATGGGAAGGCGTGTAATTAGGGACTGACACTCTCTCTCTTGCGTAATCATCGGCAACACCAACTGTCACGCGTCAATCGCCTCCGAAAAACTCTTCGTTTTTCAATAGAAGATTTGGGAAAGATTCTTCTCTCTCCTTTATCCACAGTATAAAAGGTAATGTAAACCACCGTTTACCTCTTTACTGCACCTATATTTCCAGAGAGCAAGAAAATCCTCCAACCTCTACTGTTCATCATCTCTCCCATCTTCATCACAACAATGGCGGATTCTTCATCAGTTCACACAACTTCTCACATCTTGCCTATTCGTCCCCAGTAGAGTTTGATCATTGATCTTACTCCTCAGGCATACGACGCTTTCATGTTTCCCATCATCGAGTGCCTGAAATACTCGCCAATCGCTCCTGCTCTTACCAGGGCTGAAGTTGTTCCCATGGAGTTCCTGTCATAGATTTTTGCCACAGCTCACTACGACAAGATCGTCGATAGGATTTTCTTCGATGTCTTCGAGCACAAGGCGTCGATTTCCAAGCAGAGGTTTTGTACACTGTTAGGGTTTGAACATGATTCGTCGAGGGTTAATCCTGAAACCATTTCGATGGGTCATCTGTTCAACATGTTCTACAACATGGGGTACACTGAGGTGCTCACAACGGTCATGAAATTCAAGAAATCGTGTCTGCCCCCTCAGTGGAATGGGATGTTTACTGTGCTTTTCAAGGGCTTGTCTGAAAGAAGTGCTGGATCAGATGGGGCAAGTCATCTGTTCCTATCCATCATGTACGAGATCTACAATGGTATCAACATGGAATACGGGTCGGTCCTTTGGCAACAGCTCATTCAGAGTCTCTCTTCCACTTCTCAACATTCAGAGATTTCATATGTCCGGTTCTGGACACTTGTCACTAAATGGGTGATGGACAAGTACCACGTCCCCATTGTCGCTGGTGCTCCAATGTCTTCAATTGGTACTTTCCATACCATGAAGATCATTGTTTCTGACGCATCCAAATTTCCCTTCAACGGTTCTATCCCTGAAACAATGTATGGTGGTGTTCCTGCCGAAAGCCGGATTATCAAAACGTACAAGGAGTTCCGACGTTCTGGTCCGAGAGACCTTACTCCAGAGATGCTAAAATCGATTCATGATGCTGACAAGCCTGCCCCCAGAGGAAAGAAGGCTGATAAGGGCAAGCAGGTTGCAAATGGAGCAAAAGGCCCATCTCCTAAGAAGAGGAAAACCACCAGAGTTGCCCAATCCCCTCCAATAAAGAAGCGAAAAACCCAACCAAGGCGAAAGCTAATCATCACTTCGTCCTCAAGCGAATCTGAGGAAGAGGGTTCTGATTCTGATGGATCTCAACGTGGTAACACTCCACCACGTTCGCCTACACCAGAGATTCATATTTCCACTTCTCCTATTTCCTCTCCACCAATTACAATTCCTTTTTCCATTCCCCCCATAACCTCCACCACTCAAATACCATCCACCTCCATCCGAGTACCACCACCTATATTTACCGAAGCAACAACCACCACCACTGCAGACGTAAGAACCAACATATCTGATACGGGGGTTCATACTGACGCACCCAAATCCACCTCAGCACCCGAACCCACACCAACAACCGAACACACCACCCAACCCGAAACTACTCCTACTACCGAGCCTCAAGCTTCAGCACCACCATCTTCTCCTGCTCATGCATCAGAGGATGACGAACCACTCCTTGGCGGGGAGGACATGACCTTTGATTCGGTCTATTACAGTCCGTTTCAAGTTCAAAGTGACGATGATGACGATGCTCCTGTCACAAAGAGGCATCTCAAGGAGGTACATGATAAAATCGATTCGCTCATTGCCTCATCTTCCACCTCACAGTCCTCGATATCTGAAGTTGCCATTCAGAAAATTGTTGATGCTTTTTCCAAAGCTCATCAAGTTTCTCTTGATTCTGCCACTGCAGCCATTGACGCCTCAACCAAAGCTTGTGAGGCAGCGACTGAAAAAGTCGATAAACTATTCACTGATGCTTCTTCCTTGTTGAAATCTTTACAGGAAAACGTTGAAGCCACCACGACAAAGCTGGAACCCATTGTCAACCAGCTGGCTAACTCAGTCGCATCAGAGCTGAAGTCGTTCGCTTCACTTCGTCAAACAATTTCTAACGACAACTCAGCTTTCAGAACCTCCATTGAGGAGTGTCTCTCCAAGCTTCAAGAAGACTTAGCTGCTGAGAACTCTCTCATGGATGCTCTCGCAAGGAAGACTACCGCTCTGAAGGTCAAGAGTACTCAACTCTCCAACTCTCAACAGGAGATTGACTCTCTTCGATCTGAAAGAGAGGTGGTTAAATCGTGTGTTTCGGATGTCCACTCAGCTATCTCAAACATCCTTTAAGCACATGACCCGATCCTCAATTATTCTGTGAGGCGTGATCTTGCAGAGAAGCTTGCTCCCGCCCTCTCTCTACTGACCAAAATTGAAGGGCTCCTTGATTTCGTGTCCATTCCGAAACAAGGGGGAGAAAAAGAACAAGTGTCTCAACCACCTCCTACTTCAGCAACTCACACAACCAAACCTCCTCCAGTAGGCCAAGCCTCAGGCTCCGGTGTGAGAGACAAAGGCAAGAAAATTGCTGAGGAGAGTGACGATGAAGATGATAAGGAGACAATTGTCGACCTTCTGAAACGACAAGGTCGAGATAAAGAGGCTGACATCAGTGCTCGTGTGGCTAGAGAGGCTGAAGAAGCCGGAAGAAGACATAAAGAAGCTCACGACCTTCTCGAGAGCAGGAAAACTCTTTTTCCTCCTTGGACTCTTGAGAAACTGATTAAAGAAGCCATCGAAACACCAAGTATCTTGTGGCTAGAACCTGTGATCTCTTTAGATTGTTCTAACACTGTCGACTCTCAGTTCGATATGCCACCGACCCGAAAGGCGTTTGTTTTTCATGCCTTTGACAACATTGTTGAGTTCCCCCATCCTCATCCACAGGTTGATCGGGAATTAGTCGAATTTTATCTGAGGGCAGCTCAACCACAATACCAAACTTGGAGCGCTCAGAAAATTGTCAATGTTTGGGTCCTAAAGCCGTTCAGGGAAGGCAACTTCACCAACGTTCGGTTCAAGGTACTACGGGGATCTGCCAAGACCGAACATGCAATCTCACTTGCAGATCTGCCCAACCTTAATCCCCATGACTGGATTATTTTGCACAACATCCTTCTTACAAACGAAGCTGAATATGGTCCGATCATCGACCACTTTAAGAGGATGCTTGTATGCTATGTCATGGAAGTTGCTTTGATGGATCAGGAGATAGCGAGCGTATTCAAGAAGAAACCCACCATATCTCCTGTTGGCTCTGCCAGTGATCTCAACATGATGCAGATGGGGAAGATTGACCCAAAGAGAAACTCCGTCATGTTTACCAGGAACGAAGGACAGAAATGTCTTTTTGCCTTGGCAGACAAACATCTCTACATCACTGCCTGTTTGGAACACGTTTTAGGGATCATCCATCGATGCAAGCAGAACACAGCGGATGATATCAAGTACTTTGATGATATGATTCAATGGTACATTCGCTTCAGACAGACAATCATTGCACTTATCACACGTCAGTTCGATACAGTAAAGAAGGCTCCCGCTGCTGGCCCAAGCAAGAAGAAACGATAGTCTCGCTCCAAATTGACGCAAAGGGGGAGATTGTTAGGGTCAGTATAGTGTTGCGTCTATTGGGCTCGTTAACTAGTCCAATGTTTATCTCCGGTATGGGCCTGTCCATCCGTGAGTTTTGTAGGGTTTAGTATAAATAGATGCTTGCATGCATCCTAGAACGTAATGATTAGAAACGATTAGAGAAGTATTGTTCAGCATATTCATCGTTCTTATTTTGTAACCCTAGAATCCTCTACAGTGAAAGTTCTTAGTCGAGCTCTGCTAAGGATCAAGTAATCTAATCATTCGACACATTCTGATTCATACTTGTGTTTCGTTTTTACTATCTTTACGTTCGTTACTTACCTGTTGCAAAGATCTAATTGATCAAAGAGTTATTTTATAACTCATCACTTCTCCTTCTTTCTAGAGATCTAGCTTTCATCCCTCATTCTCCATCTTCTTTAAGCGTTGACAACTTCCAATTTTTGGCTCCGTTGCCGCCTCCCCTTGCCTGCCTTCGACAACGCTCCGCCTTCTCCGCCTCCCCGTCGCCGGTAAGTTTTCAGGTATGGTTTTTTTCTCGAATCTGGTGCTCCAGTCGTGTTATTGTTGATCAATTTTGTATGAAATTGGTGTCAATCGTGTTCTTGCTGCTCGATTTTGTATGAAATTGATTTTTGTGCTTTGTTCTTCTTGCTCTGTATATGTGTTCAGTTGATGTTGTTTTTGTCCTCTGGAAATCTGAAAATAGCAATTGTTTTGCGTTTCTTGAAAATGTGTTTGTGTTTGATTGAAATGTTCTATCTGAAAATATGTGTTTGGTCATTTTTCAACTTGTTTAGTTGATATGTGATCCACAAGCTGAACATGAAGTTGCTAGTGATGGAAGATATCCACCAAGAAAACAGACTCGTCAATGTTTCAGAAGCAAGAAAGTCTAATGATCCAAAAACAGAAACAAAACGAGTCCTCTTCAAAGAGATTGTTGATGAAGAAACACATGAATCTGAATATCAAAAGCCAATTTGTTTTAACCGATTTATTGGATATTGTATGATGTTTATTTTGTATTCAGAAAATAATTTAGAGGGCTAAAATGGTCATTTTCCTCATTAATAGGCAGATATTCAGATGTCTAACCAAATATTATTTTATCATTCAGATTCCTAAAAAGCATCTAGATCATCCAGACATCTATATTATTCAGATATAATTCATCAAGATGCTACAAAACAGTCCATCAGTTTTTCCCTAGACAAAATTATATAGTTTATATATGAATCAGACAACTTAAAAAATCTTTAAGGAAACATTATTTAAAAAAAAAAAAAAAGTAAATTAGATAAACTTATGATTATAAACAAATTATGTGAAGCGTTCATGTTATTAATTTGCTCAGTTTATAATTGACGTTCCACCCGTGCGGGTTGTAAAGCAACGTTGATGATGTTCCACTCGTGCGGCATGTCACCGTCAATGTGGTACTTGTGGGTCCCACTCTTGTAGCATTACCAGACACAAAAATTTAGTATTCATATCTTTTAAAATTTAATATTTGAAAAACCAATTTATGCATATGTGTCAAGATATTCGATAGGTGGGTTGGATTCAAATTATGTTAAAACGAGTATCTTTTCTTTTCTTTTATATATATATATATATATATATATATATATATATATATATATATATATATATATATATATATATATATATATATATATATATATATATATATATATATATATATATATATATTAGTTTATAACCCGTTGGAATCACGACTATAAAATTAATTAAATTTTCATAACAAAAATTTATAATTATTAATGAATTATTTTAAATAAATCATTTTAAATAAATTATTAATTAGAAGATATATCAAATTTTTAAAGTTATTAGAAATTAAAATTTAGCATATAATTACAAAATATAAATTTAAATTTTGAAATGAGTTGTCTGATATATCTATATAACACATTACATAATATTAATGAGAAGTTGTATTATAATGACACTTGTCAAATATAGATTAAAATTATTCATTTATTAAAATAAGGATATTATATATATATATATATATATATATATATATATATATATATATATATATATATATATAGGTTCATTTGAGACCATGTCAATTTAATAAGACCGTGAGACGTAATCTAAAAATAATTTTAAAATGCAAAATAAAAGAAAAAATCTGAAAAATCATTTTTTAATTATTATTTTCGTCATTTTCTTTACCTAAAAAAATATTAAAAAATTACCATTTTTTTTGAAAAATACATGAAATATTCTAATAGAATATTACACTGTAAATATTCCAATATGATTTTTAGAATGTTAGAATATATTCTAATAGATTTTTCAAATATGTGTAATATTATAATATTCTGCTAGAATATTTTAATAGTCTACTAGAATATTTCAGAAATATTCCAAAAAAACGGTATTTATTTTATTTTATTTTATTTTTTGATAAACAATTGACGAAAATAATATTTTTTTTGAAAAATTTCAAACATTTTTAATTATTTTGCATTTTTAAAAATGTTTTTTATCAACAAAATGAGTGGTTAGGATTGCGTCTCCCCGTCTCACATAATATATTGGTTTTACATGAACCTAACCCTATATATATATATATATATATATATATATATATATATATATATATATATATATATATATATATACACAAACACACACACACACTAGCCGTTTACCCGCGTCAAACGACGAGTGTGAATAGTTTTTTCAAAAATTAGTTTTTAGAAACGATTAGTTATTTTGCACAAATAGTTTACTACGTCTAATTGAGTTAGGTGGCCGACTGATATCAAATGATTAGCCGGTGCCTATGTAGAGACCCTTAATTGGGCTACACGGTTGACATCGATGTCAACCGACTAATCAACATCTAGGTAGAGATCTATAATTGTATTAGAATTTATTTTTAAAAAAACCTAAATGTTACATATATTTAACAAAACTAATAACTATGACAGTTTTTATTGTTATTTATGTTGGGCTGGAGATTATTTTGATGCTGCGTCTTTTGGGCTCTATAGTTTAGCTATGTACACTCCGGTTTGGGCCTGTCCAACCGTGAGCCTTTTATGTATTATATATAAGTATATGCTTGCATGCATATTAGGTTAACGATTTTGAGAGATTAACGAAATAGCGATTCATCTAGACTACAACAGGTTTCTTTAATCGTTCTTGTAACCTACCAATCCTCTACAGTTGATGTTCTTAATCGAGCTCTTCTGAGGATTTTGTTTAATCATTCGACTCGTTTAATTCAATCTTGTCTTGTTCTTATTATTGCGTTCTTACTGTTTTATATTCATATACTTGTTCAAGATCTAATCGATCTTCATTGATTAAAAGTAATTAATCTCTTCAATTGGTATCAGAGCAGGAGGCTGTGTAATCAATACACATCTTTTCTGTGAAAAAGATTCCCATTAGGGTTTTTCCGCAATTATCGATATTTATTGAGCCGTCATCTCATTATTGACGTATCTTGATATTTATTGTTTTGCCCTAATCTGCTTTATTACAAGTCTGATCTTTGAACAGGTTTTTTCGATCATAATGGACGAGACGCAATCAAATCCAATTAATATTTCCAATAGCATTGGTTCGACGACAAAGATTCCAATCTTATACACCCATGACTATGAAGTATGGGCGCATCACTTCGAAGACTACGTGATCGGATCTGAGGATAATGGATACCTCATATCGGAAGCCATCATTAATGGACCGTTTTCTCATTCTACAACGTCCAGAATTATTAAGACACAAAAGGAGTACAATGATCTGCTGAAGGATGTTAAGGATATTGCACAAGACGAGGAGGACAAATTCCAGTGCAATATCAAGGCGTTGCGGTTAATCAGATTCGCTCTTCAATCCGACACCTTTAGGTTGGTCAACTCATGCACGACGGCAAAGGAAGTTTGGGATAGACTTCGCGAACTGTATTCTACAGACGAAGATCTTGAACATTCTATCCAAACCTTGCTCTTATCTGAGTTTGGAGAATTCAGGCAAGGAGCCGAAGAATCAGTGACCCAGACGTTCGATCGCTTCAATCATCTTCTCAGCAAGATGATCAAACACGATATTGAAAGGAAGCTTATCGAGCAGAAAGTTACTTTCTTAAATGGACTGAGGTCTGAATGGAGAGTAGTGGTTTCTACAGTCAAAGCCCATGAGCAATTTAAATCATACTCCTTGGCGAAACTGGTGGGTATTCTAAAGTCCCAAGAGAAGATTGTGGTGCAAGAGAAGAATGTCGTTTCTAGCCTTGGTTCGTTGGCCCTCCTATCAAAAAGTAAAGTTGTGATGGAGGATGAAGACCTCAACTTGGAGGAGTATGACCTCACGACTGAGGATTACGCCATGATGGTGTCCAATCCCAAGAGGTTCATAAAGAAGAGGTTCCCCAGCAATAAAAACCGAAACTGGCAGGGGAGCTACAGCTCAGAAAAGGTGAACAATGAACCGAAGGTTGAGGAGCCCAAGAAGGAACCATTGGTGGATGGTGATTCCGGAGTAAGTTGTTACTATTGTGGTGGGAAAAACCACTATGCTAAAGACTGTGTGCTTAAGAAGATGGCTGAAAAGGATGATGGAAAGGATGAGGAAGTTGTGTTGCAGAAGAGGCTGGATGAGTTGAGAAGGAAGAAGTCTACCGCTAACCCCTCTATTAATGCTCTTATTGTGCAGGGTTCGGTCAATGATGACGAGTTCGGTAGCATAGAAGTTTGGTCTACTGACTCAGAAGACGATGAAGTGAGGAAGCCTACCCATGGAAAGGCTTATGTGGCAAAGGAGGAGAGCAGTGGAGGAAAATGCTTCATGGTGTCTGACGTATCTCAAATGAGGGGATACAACATCGATGGTGGAAGCGATGGACCGAAGGTGCAGGAGGACATGTGCTTTACGGCCAAACCCCTCAGCCAGCAGTTCAATGAGCTCGACGAACTGATAAAGAAGGTACAATCAGTTTTTATTTCATCTAAAGTACCACCATCCTCATATGAGAAAGAACTAAAAAACGTTAATACAAGAATTTCTCATCTAGATAGTAGCTTAACTCAAACTCGGGTCACCAATTCTAACCTAACTGATCAATTAAGCAGGGTGGCGTCGAAGAGTGAGGAGCGGAGAATGTGGATCGAGTTGAAGGAGTCTGAATTAGTTAAAGTCAAAGACGAAAACATTTATTTACAAAGAGATAATTTAAAATTGTTAAAACAGCGAAATGTTTTTTGTTTAATTGCAAAACGTCTATATTCTAATATTACTCAGCTTCACCTAGACTGTGAAATAGGCCAAAAGATCCATCGCATGATTTTGCCCTTCCTTGAGTTTAAGGAGGATGAAATCGATGCCGAAGCCTACAATTGTGAGAGTGTGATATCGTCTGATGATATCAATCCGACCTACATGTATGGACTGGACAAAATTGAGTCCTTCATTAAATCCAAGGACCACAAGGACAT
This sequence comes from Lactuca sativa, assembly GCF_002870075.4. Classification (NCBI taxonomy): domain Eukaryota; kingdom Viridiplantae; phylum Streptophyta; class Magnoliopsida; order Asterales; family Asteraceae; genus Lactuca; species Lactuca sativa. The sequence continues at coordinate 360,026,860 of NC_056627.2, read as the reverse complement.
GCTCAAAAATCTTTTGGATGAAAATGATAGACTTAAACTGAGAACCGAAACCATACAAAAATTTGACTCTTTAAATGCCAACGTAAGCTCAGAAAACAAAATTGATGTTGAAAATGCATCTGAGCTTAACGAGGACGACAACATGAGTGAAATTTCTGTAGAGGACACGGTTGACTGCTCAGAATTTGTTAAAAGCGAACCTGAAAACCACAAAAATCTTATTTCTGAAAATTCTGTGGAGTTCGCTCGATTGTCCCAACAAAAGTCCCCGAAATTAGCAGAGAAAGCAGTTGTGTATCAAAAGGTCAGGACCACTCCGAATCAAGTATACAAGGTGACTGGAGTAACCGAACATCAAACAGCTGAACTCACAGCTATTGTAAACGAAGACAATGTTGATGGCTGTGATGAGTACTTCTGGGAAGCTCCAATAGATAATGCAAACGAAACCGTTGGCTTATCTGAAAGAACCTCCTGGATGAGAAAAGGAAGATACATACCTGAACCCTTGAATAAGCCGAATAATTTCAATGGGCCTAGCACCAGTGGTACGAAAGACATTCCTCAGGAGAATGAAAGTTCGACAAAAGAAGACGATCCCTCTACTCCCTCATCTCAAAGTGAAACTCCTTCAGACTCTCCCTCTGCTCCCTCGGCACAAAGTGAAATTCCTTCAGTTCAAAAGGAACCAGCCAAGGAGAAACCGAAAACGAAAGCTAACGTTCATCATCAACCAAAGCAGATGAGGAATAAGAAGAGAGAAAGGAACCAAAGATATAGGAAGAACCTCTCTGAAAGGAGACAATTCTGGCAATCCCAGAATGCATACTTTTCACACCAAGATAAGAATATGAAGTATGAAAACAATCCTGTTGGAAAGCCTGAGAATCACAATAACCGAAAGCCAAGGTTCGGTTCACAAGAAAACACCAACCGAAAGCAAACGTTCGGTTCTGAGAAAGACTTCAACCGAAAGCCAAGGTTCGGTTCACAAGACGATTTCAACCGAAAGCAAAGGTTCGGTTCTGCAGTCAAAAGAGATCAAAACTCTAAGGTCTGTCCTTCAAATGATCAAAAGCAAAAGGATCACCTAGAGTCTACAGCCAAGAACTTCTCTCCATCTAAACCTACTTCTTCCACTACTTCCAATTCTTCTACTGAACCAACCTCTTCTACTTCTTCTAATTCTTCTACTTCTTCTAATTCATCTCCATCTAGCTCTAAAGCTAATTCTGTTCGTTCTCAAAAACCTCATTCATCCGCTGAACAAAAGGGCAAACAGAAGGTCAATGAATCTAAACCAGAGTCCAAACCGAACACATCCAATCCTAATAAAATAAAAGTGTTTACCATTAAAAAGAAAGATGAAACAACTCTCATAAAACGAACATATCTAGTTGACATCTCTCTTACTGTTCCTGTTCCCATGAAAAGCTCACGAGGACCCAAGAAACTTTGGGTTCCTAAATCTGCTTAATTTTTGCAGGTTATAAGTGACGAGCAGTTCGACGAAGAATGGTACATCGATAGTGGCTGCTCACGTCAAATGACAGGGAGGAAAGAGGAGCTCAGGGAATATAGATCTCTTGCAAATGGTGGCAACGTCAAGTTTGGAAATAACTCTTTCGGCACCATAAAGGGATACGGGATGATAACAAATGGTGACTTTACTATAAGGAAGGTAGCTTACGTGGAAGGACTCCAGCACAACCTCATCAGTGTATCTCAGCTTGTTGGAGGTACAGGTCTAAAAGTCTCATTCGATGATGAAGGTTCTGAAATTATTGAGAAAAAGACAAAGAAAGTGATTCTCAAGTCAGAGCGAAAGGGTGAAATGTTTCCTCTAAACATGAAACCCATCAAAGGAAACCCAGCCATATGTCTGTTATCAAAAGCTCAATCCGACGAAAGCTGGTTGTGGCACCGAAGACTCTCTCATCTCAACTTTAAAGATATCAACCGACTTGTCACTGGAGGTCATGTTAGGGGTCTTCCATTGCTCAAGTTCGACAGAGAGCATTTGTGTGCTGCATGCGAAATGGGGAAGCAGAGTCGTCAAAGTCATCCATATGTAATCAACACAAAAGTTGTTGAACCACTCGAATTACTTCATATCGATTTGTGTGGTCCTTCATCTATCGAAAGCATCGGTGGTAGCAAGTATATTCTTGTTATTGTTGATGACTTTTCACGATTTACATGGGTGTTCTTTCTAAAGCTCAAATCTGAAGCGACTCAAAAGCTGAAAGTGTTTATCAAGCAAATTGAAGTACAGCTCAAGAAGGTTGTTCGCAACATCAGGAGCGACAATGGTCTTGAATTCAAGAATAGGGAGTTTGAAGAGTTTCTTGCAGAAAAGGGAATTAGTCACAATTTCTCAGCTCCCTACACACCACAACAGAACGGAATAGTCGAAAGACGAAACCGATCTTTGTGTGAAGCTTCCCGAACTATGCTAAGTTTCGCTTCCTTACCTCTTTATTTTTGGGCTGACGCTATTTCTGCTGCTTGTTTTACACAGAACAGGTCCTATCTCAACAAGCGATTCACGCTCACACCATATGAGATACTAAACAATAGAAAGCCCAATGTGAAATTTTTCCATGTGTTCGGCTCAAGGTGTTTCATCTTTAACTCTAAAGAACACCGCAACAAGTTTGATGTCAAAGCCGACGAGGGAATTTTTCTGGGTTACTCGCTCACATCCAAGGCGTACAGGGTCCTAAACAAGCGTTCAAGAAGAATTGAAGAGACATACTACGTGACCTTTGACGATAGCTATGTCAAAAAGCTTCAGGCCAAAGAAGGCACCGCTGGGGAAATCTTTCCTCAAACTGGCCAAATCACGGTCTCTATCGCCAATTTATACGAGAAATTTCTGGAACTCTTTGACGAACCGGAAAAAGCTTCTCTCTCAGAAGCAGATGCAGCTGACAACAAAGTTGATCATATGAAGCGAATTGTCGAAGATGCTGCAAGAAGAATGCATGAAGGAGAATCGCCCACTGATGACTCTCCATCCAACAATGCTTCAGTCGAGGGGGAGCCAAGTTCTCATGACGAGGGGGAATCAAGCTCACAAGTCCAGGGGGAGCCAAGTTCTACAACTTCAACCGAAGGCCCTTCACCAACCGAAGATGTATCTCCAACCGAAGGTGCTTCAACACCTGAAAGTCCAGCACCACAAGAAACCCCTGAACCTCAAATTACTCAAAGTTCATCAATTGAGGGGGAGCATGATGATATGACGCCTGCTTACGATAGCCAATCTGAGCCAGAAGAAATGATCAATGCTGAACTAGATCCAACCTTTGATCCGAATTACCCTCCTCTTACAAAATGGACCAGAGATCATCCTATCTCTCAAGTAGTTGGTGATGTATCTGAAAAAGTTCTAACCCGATCACAACTGAAGGCAAAACAGACATCCTTATTTTCAAAGGTTGAGTTTTGTATGTTTAACTCATTCGTATCAAAAGTTGAACCGAAGACAGTTAACACTGCCCTCGATCACTCTGATTGGGTTCAAGCAATGCAAGACGAACTGAACGAATTTGAAAGGAACAAAGTCTGGCGCCTAATTCCAACTCCACCAGATGCTTCGGTTGTTGGTCTCAAATGGGTTTTTAGGAACAAAATGGACAAGGAAGGTAATGTTATAAGGAACAAGGCTCGTCTGGTTGTAAAAGGATACTGTCAGGAGGAAGGGATAGATTATGAAGAGACGTTCGCTCCAGTAGCTAGGCTAGAATCTGTTAGAATATTTCTGGCTTATGCTGCTCACAAAAACTTTGAGGTTTTCCAAATGGACGTCAAGTGTGCATTTCTCAATGGAGAACTCGAAGAAACTGTGTATGTGGAGCAACCTCCTGGGTTCGTGAACGAAAAGTATCCAAACCATTGCTATATTCTGGATAAAGCTGTGTACGGACTCAAACAAGCTCCGAGAGCCTGGTATGAAACGCTAACTAAATTTTTAAAGATGTCTAAATTTAAACAAGGTTCGGTTGACCCAACCTTCTTTCGCAAAAAGGAAGGTAACCACCTTATGATAGTTCAAATTTATGTCGATGACATCATCTTTGGCTCCACGAATCCTAGCTTAACAGCTGAATTCAGAAAGTTGATGGAGACTAAGTTTGAAATGAGCTCAATGGGTCCTATTAACTTTTTCCTTGGTTTAAATATAAGACAGGGACCCGAAGGCATCTTTATCAATCAGGAAGCTTACACAAAGACTCTCCTAGCAAAGTTTGGCATGATGGGAGACTCCAAAGTCAAAGTCCCAATGGCATTCGGCACCAAGCTTACCCTATCTCTAGACAAACCGGCTGTCGATATCACGCTCTATCGTCAAATGATAGGCTCACTTATGTATCTTACTGCTAGCAGGCCTGATATCATGTTTTCTGTGTGTTATTGTGCTCGATTTCAGGCAAACCCTCGCGAACCTCACATGCTGGCAGTGAAGAACATCTTACGCTATCTCAAGCGAACCACCTCCTTAGGTCTATGGTATCCATCCAACTCAGGCTTCTTCGTTCAAGCCTATTCTAATGCTGACCTTGGAGGATGTGGACTCGACAGAAAAAGCACAACTGGTGGCTGTCAATTCCTTGACGGGAAGTTGGTCAGCTGGCAATCCAAGAAACAATCGTGTGTGTCGTTGTCTACTGCCGAAGCGGAATACATTGCCGCTGCATCCTGCACATCACAAGTGATTTGGATCCAAAGTCAACTTCGAGACTATGGACTCAATATGAAGAAGATCCCACTATATTGTGACTCTGAAAGTGCAATTAGGATCTGTCATAACCCAGTGCAACACTCTAAAACCAAACACATAGCACTGAGGTATCACTTCATCAAAGATCATATGGAAGATGGAAATGTCGAAGTTCACTTCGTAAGAACCACTGATCAACTGGCTGACGTCTTTACCAAAGCTCTTCCTGAAGCATCTTTCAACAAAATGTTGCAAGGGCTAGGTATGATGGAATCAGAGTCAGTACCTCACACTACCTCTCCACCTCAAATGTAAGAAGCGAAACCAACCGAACGTTCGGGTTCGGTTAAACCATCTGACTCGCTCATCACTTCAAAGGTAGTATTTCTCTGTTGTATATTTCTTGAACTAAATTGTTTTTCTTTGTGTAAAAAGTTTTTCCAAACTGCATGTCTAAACTCCTTGGTTTCTTAAAATTTTCCAAAACCGAAACCTACCGAAGGTTCGGGTTCGGTTTTCCAAAATTTTGTTGAACCGAAACCAACCGAAGGTTCGGGTTCGGTTTTTCAAAATTTTCATGAACCGAAACCAACCGAACGCTCGGGTTCGGTTTTTCAAAATTTTCCTGAACCGAAACCAACCGAACGCTCGGGTTCGGTTTTTCAACATTTTCTGCAACCGAGACCAACCGAAGGCTCGGGTTCGGTTTTTCATTTTTCTTCCAAAGTTTTTTTTTTAAGTCTTCTCTTTTTCTACTTAATTTTTTTCACTTCTTTTAATTTTTTATAAATCTCAAAAACACCAAAAATAATTTTCTCTTTTACTTTTTCTTGTGTGTTTGTTTGTTTATGGGGATATAATTGATGAATTACTTAAGTGTCCCTAGAAGCATGCTGCTGTATGCGTCCCAAGCCTCATAAGATTTTGAATAATAGCCTTCATGACCTGGTATACACAAACCTTGTCTTCCCAATAAGGCTAACACATTTATTCTAATCGTGAGCTACCTCACTCTCTTCTCACATGAGTTAAGAGTTTCCTGCTTGATCCTTATTTTCGCAGCAGAGGTACTATGTTTTCTTACACCATCCCCATTACACTTCTCCATTACATTCGGTTCATAATCGTAACCCTTGAGATTCTCAGAAATTACCACTGAGGTTTATGGTTACAAAACATCTGTGTTTATGATCTTAGTTTCGTGTCACTACGATCTGAGTGAAACCCAAAATTCAACACCAACGAATTGACGGTGAACAATTAATTTGTTCAAGCTTTCACCAAAGAATTAACGAATGTACCCTCATAAAATCTCAATTCTCTTTTGCGTGATTCCTATGAAATCGTTAAACCCCATAACATTTCTTCCCTTGGGATCCAATTTTTTTTTTTTTTTTTTTGAGATTTTATATTTATCCAAGTCACTTTAAAATAAAAATTTCTACCTACTTGTTCAACAGACTACACCGGTCTCACAAGTACTTTGTTCACTTTCTTTCTTATTTCAAGATTAGAATTGCTGAATCAAAGCGAAAGTCACCCTTATTTAGTCTAATTAAAAAGAAGCCTTTCAACATTTATTAATAAGTGTTTGATCGTAATTCAACGGGAATCCACATTAACACTTTAAGGTCTCTCTTGACCTTGAAGGAAGAGATTCGTGCCCGGGATCATCAGTTTCGTGTCATTATTGACATCACAGAAAATCCCTAAAAGAGTTGCTTTATTTCTTTTTCTTTTACACTCCTTGCACGAAAATCCTTGATTTTCCAAAATTCCGTTACTAATTATTTACAGGCTGTCTTATTACTTGGTGGTTCATTATGGAGTTGTGGTAAAAAACAATCCACGTGGGCGTTTAATTCAAAAAGATGTCGTTTAAAAGGATAAGACGAAAGGTTGCTGACTCGGCGGGAGTTAAAGGGATTCACATTCAAACGACGGTAAAAAGGGGCGCGTGTGAATTTGAAACGGCCTTGCTTTTACTGACAATGTGGACGCGCGTGCGACATCCAAGCGTCATCATTCTGGCATTAAAGGCGCGTGAGGAATTGGAACGATTTTCTCTCTGAAACGGCGCTTGTTGGGCGGCGTGATCCTAGGAATCTGACACTCTCTCTCCTATGTGATCATCGCACGCCTCAACTGTCATCCATCTGTCACTGAGGAAACCTTTTCGTATTTCCATAGAAGATTTGAAACGATTTTCCTCTCTCCTATCACCCACTATAAAAGGCCATCTATCATACCTTTTACCTCTTTACTGCCTCCGAAATTTCCAAAGAACAAATACTCCCAAACAGCTCTTCTGTTCATCACCTTCTCCAAACCTTCAACAATGGCTGAATCTTCTTCTGTCCACGCTACTTCACAAATCCTCCCCATCCGCCCACAGCAATGTCTGGTGATTGATCTTAACCCACTGGCGTACGAATCCTACATGTCGCCGGTCATAGAATGTTTGAAGTACTCCCAACTTGCTCCAGCACTCTCAAGAATTGAATCTGTGCCAATGGTGGCCCTATCGCAAGTTTACGCAACTGCTTATTACGACAAGGCAGTCGACCGGGTGTTCTTCGAAATTGCAGAACACAAGACTTCCGTTTCTCGCACACGTTTCTGCACCATCCTTGGGTTTACTGCTGACCCATCGAGAATAAACCCGGAGACGATTCCGGTTGGGTTTCTGTATAACATGTTTTACAACATGGGATACACAGAGGTTCTCACCTCTGTTGCTAAGTTTAAAAAGTCTTGCCTACCGCCATAGTGGAATGGCCTATTTACAGTCCTTTTCAAGGGCTTGTCGGAAAGAAGCTCAGGATCCGATGGTGCCAGTCGTCTCTTCCTGTCAATAATGTACGGGGTCTACAACGGGATTAACCTGGACTATGGGTTGGTCCTATGGCAACAGCTCATCCAGAGCCTTTCTTCATCATCCCGGCACTCTGAGGTGTCGTTGGCCCGGTTCTGGATCTTGATTACAAAATGGGCGATGGACAAGTTTGACATCCCAACTGCTGCCGGTGCATCGATGTCTTCTGTTGGTACGTTCCATACCAAGAAGATCATCGCCTCAGATGCATCGAAATTTTCTTTCAGTGGCTCCATCCCGGAGACAATGTATGCAGACGTGCCCTCTGACAGCAGACTGATTCGGACGATCAAGGAGTTTAGGCCAACTGGTCCTAGGGAACTGACATCGGATATGCTCAAGTCTATCCATGAGGCTGACAAACCGACGAACAGGGGCAAAAAGGGTGAAAAAGGGAAGCAAACGGCCAAAGTTCCTAAGGGTCCTTCTCCCAAAAAGAGGAAACAAACGAAGGCTGCACAGTCCCCACAGCCGAAGAGGAGGAAGACACAACCGAAGCGCAAGCTTGTTATTCCCTCTTCTTCAAGCAATTCTGAGGGAGGGAGTTCAGATTCTGAGGATTCTCAAGGAGACGAATCTCCTCAACGAGGCAACACACCACCTCGTTCCCCTACCCCAGAAATGGAACTTCATAATTCCCCCGTTCCTTCCCCTCCTCCATCTATTCCTACTTCCATTCCGACCATAATCCCCAACACCACTGTTCCACCAACATCTTTCCCTATACCACCACCCATTTTCACAACCGCAACCGAAACACCACCAGTTACCGAAACCCCTCCAGTAACCGAACCACCACAAACTAAAACCCATACAACCGAACCTACCCATACTCAACCACCACCCGAAACTAATCCCACACCCACTCAACCTGAACCTACAAAACCCACAACACCCCCAGCTTCACCACCCCCTCCATCTCCAGAAGATGCCTCTGATGGCGAAAACCCATACCTTGGTGGTGAACACATGAACTTCGATTCGGTCTACTATAGTCCGTTTCAAGTTCAGAGTGATGAGGAGGATGATGCTCCAGTGACAAAGAAGCATCTCAAAGAGCTCAATGAGAAGGTTGACCTACTTCTCGCCTCCTCTTCCAACCAGCAGTCCTCTCTTTCTGAAGCTGCCCTTCAGAAATATGTTGACACCCTCTCTAGGGCTCAACATGATTCGGTGGCCTCAGCAACTGCTGCGATTGATGCCTCCACCAGAGCCTGTGAGGCAGCGACCGAAAAAGTCGATAAACTATTCTCCGACGCTTCTGTCCTGCTGAAGTCCTTGCAGGAAAGCGCCGACGCCACCAAGACAACTTTGGAACCGATTGTTCAGCAATTGGCCAAGTTCGTCTCAACAGAGTTGACTTCGTTCGCTACTCTACGCCAAAATATAAGCGACGACAACTCGGCACTTCGTGCCTCCATCGATGCCCGCCTTGCTAAGCTCCAAGAGGATCTTGCAGCTGAGAATTCTTTGATGGACGTTCTGGCTAGTAAAACAACCGCCCTAAAGGTCAAGAGCACGCAACTATCCAACTCACAAGAACAACTGGATGCTCTTCGATCCGAACGGGAGGTGATCAAAACGTGTGTTTCAGATGTCCACGCAGCATTATCAAACATCCTGGAAGCACACGATCCCATCCTAAACCATTCGGTGAGGCGTACCCTCGCTGAAAAGCTCTCTCCGGCCATGGACCTTCTTAGCAAAATCGAAGGCCTATCGAGTTTCGTGTCCATTCCGAAACAAGGGGGAGATGAGAAGACTGGATCGAAACCACCTCCTTCCTCCAAAGCTACTCACACAACTGAACCACCTTCAACTGGTCATGCTTCGGGTTCGGGTGTGAAGAACAAAGGCAAAAACTTAGCTGAGGAAGAACATGAAGATGAAGACAAGGAGACCATTGCTGACATGTTAAAACGAAAGAACAGTCGCAATGCTGACGATGATGCCAGTCGTGTGGCGCGAGAGGCTGAAGAAGCCGAACGCAAGCAAAAGGAAGCCCACGATCTCCTTGAGAGCCGAAAGACTCTCTTCCCTGCATGGACTCGGGAGAGAATGATCAAAGAGGCCATAGAAACTCCCAGCATACTATGGCTCGAGCCGGTTATATCATTCGACTGCAACAATACTGTCGACTCGCAGTTTGATATGCTGCTGACTCGAAAGGCGTTCATCTTCCACGCCTTCTCTAACATCTTTGAAGTCCCACATCCGAACGATGAGCTTGACAGGGAGCTCATTGATTTCTATCTGGAGGCTGCTCGTCCTCAATACCTTACTTGGAGCGCCCAGAAGATTGTAAACGTTCGGGTGTTGAAGCCTTATGCCGTAGGGAGGTTCACAAACGTTAAGTTCAAGCTCATCCGAGGATCTGCAAGAACTGCTCATCTTATCTCCCTGGCGGATCTACCGAATCTAAATCCTCATGATTGGATTGTCCTGTACAATATCCTTTTGACTGATGAAGTCGAATATGGTCCCATCATAGACCATGTCAAAAGGATGTTAGCATGCTACATCATGGAGGTAGCCCTAATGGATCAGGAGGTCGCCACAGTTTTCAAGAAGAAACCGAAGATAGCTCCTGTGGGATCGGCCAGTGATCTAAACACAATGCAAATGGGCAAGATTGATCCGAGGCGTAACTCGGTTATGTTCACTAGAGCAGAAGGACAGAAATGTCTCTTTGCTTTAGCTGATAAACACCTTTACACCACAGCTTATTTGGAGCATGTTTTATCAATTATCAAACGGTGTAAAGAGAATTCGGCTGATGACATCAAGTACTTCAATGATATGATCCAGTGGTACATCCGGTTTAGACAGACCATCCTCTCCATTACCAAATGTCTGTTTAACACCGTGAAGAAGAAGGTACCTGCATCAGCTGCCGGCCCAAGCAACAAGTGAAGGTCTCGCTCCAAATTGACGCAAAGGGGGAGATTGTTGGGCTGGAGATTATTTTGATGTTGCGTCTTTTGGGCTCTATAGTTTAGCTATGTACACTCCGGTTTGGGCCTGTCCAACCGTTAGCCTTTTATGTATTATATATAAGTATATGCTTGCATGCATATTAGGTTAACGATTTTGAGAGATTAACGAAATAGCGATTCATCTAGACTAAAACAGGTTTCTTTAATCGTTCTTGTAACCTACCAATCCTCTACAGTTGATGTTCTTAATCGAGCTCTTCTGAGGATTTTGTTTAATCATTCGACTCGTTTGATTCAATCTTGTCTTGTTCTTATTATTGCGTTCTTACTGTTTTATATTCATATACTTGTTCAAGATCTAATCGATCTTTTAATGTGACATTCTCTTGTTCATTTTACTAGTAATGTTGGATGCAACCATATATTGAAAAATATTCCCTTTTAATGTGAACTAAGCATCAAGAATACATCCACTCTCAACCATTCGCAAATACATGTGACTCTAACTCAATAGTTCGCATATATGATGATGTAATGGCAAAATAAGTCAAATGAAAAGGTAATGAACATTTGTATAGGAAAGAACATTAATAGATGTTGTGAATATTCTCATTTTTGATAGACAATATGTAAATCATAAAGTGAAAATAAATAAAAGAACAAAGTCCAGTAATACTAACAGTAAATGAAGTGTATAATACACAGTAATGGGAAGAAAGTAAACACTTCCCATAAATCTATAGATGTTGGATACCCTCTAATGTCCTGTTGGAGATTTTAAACTACCTTAGACCATTTTTTTTTTCTATAGACATGCAAGAAGTACCCATATCTCAGTGAAAAGCATGTGGGAGTTGGGGAGTAAACTTCAAGCCAGAAACGAAAATAAAAACTTCCATCTTACTGGTTTTCCATACACACAGATACATACATCCACACATACAAAAATCATCCTGAATAGGAAACATCCTGGAGTTAAATCCAAAATCTTCCCTGGAATATAAAAAAAATTGGGATGGTTAAAACATGCTTACTAAGTCCTATGAAAATATGGAAAATACTTGTCTCAATATTGATGGGTTTTGAGCAAAACATACAATCTTATGTGTGCATGCAACCTTAATTAAAGATCTACATTTTCTCTAAATGAAAATACGATAGTAAACCACAAAGTGTAAACCCTAGATCCCTAGTGTATAATAAAAATTCACATAAAAAAGGGTTATGAAACATACCTTTAAGATTGTTATTGTAAACAATCTTGAATCATTGCTTGAAAAACCTTTGGTAGCAAGCGCCACAAGTGTCGCGCCTCTAATGGTTCACAAACAAACACAAGCAACAAAGGAATACTATAGAGAGAGTATTGGAAGGTAAATTTCGGCCCTTAGGATCTATGAGGAGTCATAGCTAAAATTTAACCCTAAGTAGGGTTTATATATGTGTTAGGAAGGTATTGGATAAGGCAGGTGTATCCAAGATAACCCTAATCCATTAACTTCCTCCCTCAGGCATCCAAGGAACCCTTAGAGCCCAAGGAAAGCCTAGGAGCATCTAGATTTCGTTCCCCCTACTATAGGGAGGTTCTATAATTGCCTAATGCTCAACTATTGAACATTGTCACCTTTAGTCCCTATAGTTTCAATTAATTCCTTTAACCCCAAACCTAATTCCAAATTAATTTCTGATTAAATATTAATTAAACAATATGATTTCTAATTAATAGATTATTTCCATAATACATTAATAAATCGTTTATTTTGATTTCTAGCTAATTTATTAACCAAGTAATAAAATAATAAATCATTATTCTCTCTTCAAAAGTTATCCTATTTAATTGCCAGGTTTGAAGGCAACCCAAAAGGGCTCCGCTACTATCAATTCAAGTATATACTAGTTATAGTTATAGGCTTAGACACCTAATCCAACAGTCTCCCACTTGGATAAGTCTAATAACACTATAGTTACAAGTATAACTTCAAAATTTGATTAGCAAATTGTAGCTACCAAAAGTTGTTGTTGTACTCCGACCTAGTCAGTAACATGTCCTTAGATAAGTGATCAAATATTCCTCTGTTAAACAAGATATCGTATCAATATGAGACATAGATTATAATCAATCTCTCTGTCCAAGATTTGTTTCCCGATTTCTGATTTATGACGACTGATATCAGACTACTAATTGAACACATCAATTCAGTCCAGGCTTGGCCAAGTGCTTTAAATGTCATCATTGAATCACCGAGGGGCCCACAGATATCAATTTTCCCATTAAGGCAAAAGGAACAGACAAGCTTCGACTTATATGTTTGCACTATTCAATCACCAAATCACGTACAACAATATGTTTTATAACATCAAGTTACTGATGCATTTACGTATTATCAATGCACAACTGACTCGTAAACAACAACTAATATATCTATGTATCAAGAATATAAGATATTATTGTCTCACAATTACTCGTGATAAAATCCATGAAGTAATTTTCTGAGCGTGGGTTAATCCAATACTTAAATCCTCATTTCAAAAGTACTCATGAATACCACAACAAACCATTGCTATGTCTAAACCCTTAGACAATCTACAGTCTGATTCATGACAGTCTTAATTCACTACTTACTTCCAAAAGTATGATCGACTGTGGATGTTTAAATAATCCAATTATTTGGGAAGTAAAACATGCGAAGTGCAATATAATAATAACCTAATTAACTATGGTCTCAAAACTATTGAATATAAATAAAACACGTATTATTTAATCACCATATTAATTAGACTTTATTAATTGTATAATGTTTCGATTAATCAACTGAAAACTTGATTAAAACATCAGTCATGCCATGTTCTAAACATTCATACTATGTTTTTCTATGGTCCTTCCTTTGTAAATTCCAATGATGCTCATATCACAATTCCAAATCCTTATTACAAGTGTAAGACTTCAAAATTCTTGTCACCAGTAAATGTGTTAGAGTCTAACATTGCATGCAATATCCTTTTGTGATGACATGGTTTCAAAGTCACCGAGACTTAGCCAATGATATCACAAAATGCTCCATTGAACCTTAGTTACTAAAACAATTTCATGTTAATGAAGTATCAAATTCAAGGTACACTCCTTAAACATCTTCCTCGTATTAAAGTTCCTCACTTGCATGTAGATTTCAACAACCACCTCCCATTATGGAAACGTTTCCATATTCTCATATGACTATCAATTTTGACGAAGAATTATCTTAATCCAAAACATGTAAATATAGTCCATCCAAATACTATACTTCCAACTGTCCATAACCAACCAGTCTTTTGGTAAACCTTAGACTGTTCTTGACAGTTGCTTAACAACTTTAGTCATATCTTGTTCTAGACCTTTTTCCCTTTCAATGCCCTAGGCATTTGGAAAAATCAGAACACGTGGATGTTATAGCATATGTAACCAATCATATATACGAAGCATATGGGATTTAATACATAATGCCTTACATAAAGGCATGATATCTTACCGGTCTCTTGCTATAATATTTCCATATATTGAATTTCCTATGTTGAATCATTTCAACATGATATTCATATATGCCTATGACCAAGTTCTTTCAAATCCTTTCAATCCAAACTTTTAGATTTGAAATGAAGTATAAGTGTCTTCTCCTTTAAATCCTTTTGTAGCGAAACAATTCACAAAATTTGCAATTTGCAAATTTGAAATCTTTGTTTTCTACAACTATTATTGCCAACCTTAATACTCAGCATAACAATTATGCTCCCACTAGCATAACAATTATGCTCCCACTAGCATAACAAGTATGCTCCCCCTAGCTATGACATGTATCCAGAAATCAACTTGACTTCTAGAAATCAATACTATTGACTTACTTACTAAAGTGCAGATTTCTGATATGTGATGCTTTGACAAGTCTTCATCTAGACTTCTCAAGCTCATACACCTTTCATTAGAAAGCATATGTGTGTGTTTAAACCCATTCAGAACTTACAGCTACAAGTCCTGAACGTTCAAACTATTTCTTGCCATTTCTCACAATTCGAACTATGAAAAGGGATGTCGTAATCATACGCGAATTTGAGAACGCAATTATCACAACTTCTAACCATAATGATAGTAATCAGATTTAAAATCTACTAACGAAGGTGTTTCCTCATAACCATTTTTCATGAATTAGAGTGAAACCTTATGCCACCTAGATTCTATGTTGTATGTGTTCCCATCCACGTGAATCTTATCATACAACCTATAATCATAAGATAAGGTTAAGGACAAAACCAAAATCAAATTTAGGTTTCAAGGGCTGAACTTTGTTTATTCTTAATTTCTCGCCTTCTGGTAGCACAAGGGCCTACCAACTCTTCAAAGTTGTCAAGCAGCTCACTACCATTGACCAATGTACTATCACTGACCAACGTGCTCTGCCTTTTGCAATCACATGAGAACCATAGAACTCATAATCATTGCAAACTCAATAAGAAGGTGCATAGAGACAAGAATATGTCAACTTAACACGATAGGTTATCAACTTCAGGTTGTGTGCTAGTGATAACTAAAAGGTTTTTTCTTGATTGACTCCTAAAACTCTTCAAAATCAAAAAGACTCCCACTGACTTCTTGATATAGTTTTTCTGTTAAGGAACATTCCTCGACAAGAAAAAACAAATATTCAAAAGTTAGTGTGGATTTCGACAAGAAAAACACTTCACTGAATTGGTCCTAGTTTATCCTTTATTTTAACCAAAACATCAAAACTACCAATTCCAAATGTGCTAGAGTAGGAAAACATTTCTACTCCAGATTTCATGAGGTGTTATAAACCTACTTAGTTTGAAATAAGTTTCAAGATACGATTTGTAGTTACTAGAGTATGACTCTAAAACTTGATTGGAAGTGAAGTATGACTCATCTCTCGATTAAACCATTTCAACAATATTTGCTTCCTCTTCTTAGTCAAATCTACGATGTCCTTTCCTTTCAGATTGGATAAACCTTTATCATTTTTCCTAATAGATTCTTCATATTCGTTTTGCCACTCTTTAAAACTTTTCAAAGAATCAAAATTATACTTAATCTTATAAGCATAGCCATATTTACTAAACCATCAGTAAAGCATGACGAATAGACTTGTCGTCCTTTGTGTAGGATCTGACCAGTGTATATCAGTATGTACTAGATCCATTTGTGCTTCACTTTGACTCACATAAAACATGTGCTCAACGAATTAGTCTTAATCTTTCAAAGCTCAAGATTCTCATACATCACACAATTCAAATTGTACGACTCCAAGTTTCTATCCAATTGAAACTTAGGTGATGAGAATTCATTTTCACTTGGTTAATCATGACATTGCCACAAACTTTATAATTAAGAATCAATCCACATTTAACATTATTAATAATCGAAATGTAACCACTAATTTTCATAAATGTCATTGTAAGGAAACATCAAGTAAATAGAATAAAAATTACTTTATTGATAATGAGTGAAAAAAAATTTGTCCTTACAATACAAATATCTGAAAACTATGTTTCTAGATATTTCCTAAGCAATCTATCATAACTCCTAGGCAGCAGCCCAAAAATCTGATCATCGAACTATGCGACCGAAATCTATCTCTCACAATTAGATTCAACTTACTCTTCTTAAGCTTCCTTCTTTCTCTTAGATTCTACAAAACATCAAAATGTGATTATCACATCATGTGTTAAGAATCTATGAATAGGAACTTAATAAAATAATGGAGTTATATAGTGGATGTACCTAAACTAGAGTCACACAACTTGACTTTACTATCTCTAAGATCTTTCAGGTAGTGTGGGCAGCTTCGCATCCAATACCCCTATAATTGGAAATAGAAACACATAAACCTTTTGGGATTAGCACATGGAACTATCTTAGAATTAGCCTTTTCTTTACCATATGGTCAAACAGTTTGACCTTGGCCGATCCCTTTACATTGGGAAGAGAAACCTTTTCTGGACTACCAATATTGCCATTGGCAATGTACATGGAAATTTGGGAGACATATCCTTCAAACATATTTTCTTGACTTGTGCTCTTAGGCATTTATGCTTCAGCAGCAATTAATAAATATGTTAGATCAATTAGGGTCATGTCGTGGTCCCTCTTATAGACGTCTTTTATGAACTGACTATATGATTCAGGAAGCGAGACTAGAACCATGTCAATGGCCAACTCCCTTGGGAAAACGACACCCAACATCCCCAATCTGTCAATATGCGATTTCAAATTCAGAACATGCACACACACAGACTTTCCATCTTGATGTTTACTAGCCAATAGGGATTGAATGACTTTGTATTTTTCAGCTTGAAGAAAATGTGGCTCAGGGAGAATTATTGGAGGAGGTGGAGGAAGAATTGGAGAAGCATGATTTCCAGTTCCACCATTGCTTGAAGAAGGGAATATTCTTTTACCTTGATCAACATGTGGAAGATCATCTTCAGATAGAGAAGGAAAAACATTTCTAGAAGGGCGAGGAAGACCATTGATTTCTGAACTTGACATCCATAATAGGAGAAAGAGAATTAAAT
Organism: Lactuca sativa; assembly: GCF_002870075.4. Taxonomy (NCBI): domain Eukaryota; kingdom Viridiplantae; phylum Streptophyta; class Magnoliopsida; order Asterales; family Asteraceae; genus Lactuca; species Lactuca sativa. The sequence goes on along the minus strand of NC_056627.2, from coordinate 360,009,762 downwards.
TTAGTTGATTTTAATCCTTAATTATTAACCCAAAAATTTAAATTATGGCTAGGATCCATATTTTCAATTCGAATTCTGAAGAGGGATACCGTAATCAAATTCGAATCTATTTTAGGTAGGTAAAACATTTACTAATTTCAATCTTATGAAACCCCTAGATCTTTTGAGATTCATTGAAATATTCAATGACATGTTTAATCTCGATTATGATCTCACTTTGGGACTTACGAGACACCCATTGCCAACAAAATTAGTCTCATATTAGTGTGTCGGTTAACGACACACGCTCCATTAACGACCAATAAGGTGCAATGTGCAATCTAATACGTTAACATCAAATTCACATTTTTCCTAAAGTAACTAAGAATAAGATTTTAGAAAATGGTTTAGTAACTATATCATTATACTTTTAATGAGGATTAATTGTGCTATCGAACCCGTTCTTGTCTTCTTAGATACTAATTCTTTAATAAAATTTTCATAATCAATTTGTTTTACTAAATGTTTTTCAATTGACAAAATAACTAATCCAATTAATATTTATTGTGACATTGTAGATCTTAAATAATTTTTTTAACAATTTTAATTTAGAAAAACTTCTTTGTATAGAGACAACAGTTAGAAGAATAGTTAATATAATCCTAGTGGCAACATATGCATTTGGAAAATAACTAAAATTTTTAATGTAGTTAAATATATTAATAACGGTCTCACGTTTTAAATGTAAAATATGTCAAAAAAAAGTTTTACTTTATGAAATAAATCTAAACCGTCAATACTTAAGCTATTATCAAGCTTTAAAGACTTTTCAAATTTTAAACTGTTCAAAAAACATCCTTATGACCTGCTATCGGAGGTTTAGCCGATTCCTTACATTCTTGTCAGCTCCGATGAGACTTCGGTCATCTTCTTCGGTGAGTCTCCAACCAAAAACACCAAAAAACACATACATAAACACAAAACACCTAGATTCATGTGTTTTCCTCCTGAAATTCTTCAAACCTTTCAACCCAAATTGAACATCTTCAAGAACAACTAGATCTAAAAAATGAGTTCATCAGACATGTTTTCAGATTTGTATGTGAGTGTGTGTGTTTGTTAGATCTGAACAAAAATTATCTGACCCTTGAATCGGTATGTATGTGTGAGTTTGTTAGATCAGAACACACATACATAATCATCTTCATCCCTATAAACCTTTCGACCTAAAAATCATAAACCCATAAATCGTTCAACCACTTCAACCCAGATCTGACCATCTTCAAGAACGAGTATATCAGAAAACAAGTTCACCGATGTATGCGTGTGTTCATCTTCTTCCTAGAAATCAAAAGATCTTCAACAAAAGTTATGTTTTTGAGTTATAGTTTTTTATTTTCAATTTCTAGGTCATTAGATTAAACCGAAATAGTTTTTCATATCCAAAAAACAAATGTAGAAGTGTTTTCATCATCCTTCCAAAAACCAAATCCAGAAGTGTTCATGTGAAAAGTTTGAATCTCGAAAATCACGTTTCCATTTATGTTCAAGAACACACTAAACTCAAATTTGAAATCAAGTTCATACAAGAAATCGAGAATCATGAGTGTTTATATGTTCTTGAATAGATGAAGATGACTTTTGGGTTTGTGCTTGTGTTCTTCATTAGATTTGTATTCTTGTTCTTCATCAGATATAAAAACAGACATTAATCTCTTTTTTGTTTGTGCTTGTGTTCTTTATCAAATATGGGTTTGAGTTCTTTAGAATATGTGTGTGTATTCCTCACCAGATCTGAAAATAGACAACAATATGAAGAACTCAAACGATTTATGGATTTATATTCTTGAGTTCATCATATTTTTTGTAGATTTCAGGGGTGAAGAATCAATATGTGTGTGTGTTCTTAAATAGGTGAAGATGATGTATCTTTGGGTGTGTGTTCTTGATCTAAAAATCAAAAATCAAGTGATTTTGGATTTATAGCCGGAGACTCACCGGAGAAGATGATCGGAGTCTGGTCGGAGCTCACAAGAATGCTGGAAACCAGCTAAACCTCCGATAGCAGGTCATAAGAATGTTTTTGAATACTTTGATAACGTCTATTTTATGTATATATTTATGATATTGTCTTATTATTTTATATTATGTTTTTATATTATTCAGAACTAAAAGATACTTAATACGCTTTGAAATGTTCAATTACAGTTAAAATGGGGGTTGAAATGCAAAAGGAGAAGAAATGAGCTAAAAAGACGCAAAAAGGATATTGTTGGCAGATTGACCCCTCTTCAGTATTTCGGGTATATCTGATGACTCATAAGTCTGATTGACGAGATTCAAAATTTTCTGAAAACTAGACAAAATTTCATACGCCTTATGTGAGGGGCCTTTTTGCTAATTCGGCTTTTATCATATCCAAAATTGGCCTTGAAAATGGAGCATAAAAGTTGGACGGAAATTCCCTCCATATTACTTATTCCCCAAGCACCACTTACCTTATTTTTATTTGCTTAATCCCTAAGCCACCATTAGTTTCCTTATTCCAATCCAAATCTAATATTTCATATTAATCCATCTCCATTCAACTATAAATATCCCTTACCATTCCATCATTTTCATCATTTATGATATTCCACTTCGACTTGTGTGACAAGAAAACTTCATAGCTGTTGTTTTGAGGGCCTAGAAGGCGGTCGGAGGGTCGTTAAGCTGATGTGGAGCAAAGATATAAGGGAGTGGAGAGCAGATTCATGTCGATAATCATGTGGTTTGTTATCATGACCACGTTTAGCATTCCATTGTGATTCCATTATGTGTTACTTTCTAATTTAGGTGTTAAAACCTTTTACTTTGTGTTTATAATTGAAAGAATCTTTGAATTTATGGTATAATTGATATTTGGATTGATTATTCTTGTTTAATTTATTTTGTCAATTTTGATTGAAGATCCATACGTGTTAAAGATTGTTGCTTTGTTTTCTATTGTTGAATTAATAAAGTTTAGATGACTTTCTAATTGTGTTAATGTGAATCATAGTTGTCCGGTAACCATTGGTTATTATGACTAGAGTTTTGACCAAAACCTAGGGTTAGGAAATAAAGTGATGAACTTTAATGTGTGTGCATGAGTAGAATGACCATTCTCTACATAATTTAACTCCTATTACTATTAGGGTTAAATAAGATCAAATCTTTCTTAATACGAATAAATATTGATTTGCAGGATTGTTTGTTCACATGATCAATGAATTAATAGTTGTGTTGAAATCAAAGGATTAGTTATTGTGACCATGCCACTAGTCATATTAGGAATCGGTGAATAATGAATAAATATCCATGGTATTAGTAGTTAACAATTAATTTGAGATGAAATTTATCTAAACCAAAGTACCTAAAGAAATTTGTCTTCCAGTCAGTTTATTGATATTTGATCTTAAGTGGTATTCAAAGTATTTAATAAAATATTATTTATTATTTTAGTGTGTTTAGTGTAACCTATAATAAAAAACACTAAGTTAATTCACCACTGTTCCCCTAGTGTTCGACACCTGTTCTTACCATATACTATTACACGATTAGGTCCACTGCCTAGTGTGTGTTAGTCTGGTTGCGATAAATTCAGTTTTATAAATTTAAAACTTGAGAAATATATATATATATATATATATATGTGTGTGTGTGTGTGTGTGTGTGTGTGTGTTGGATTAGTGTCTAAGTCCATAACTATTTTGGCATGTACTTGACCCGATGGTGCATGGTCCTTTTAGGTTGCCTTCACCAAAGCAACTTGACTGGAGAAATAATAGAGAAAGAGGTTATTATGATTTATTAATATGTTATAAGAATAATATATTAAAGGAGTAATCATATTTGTTTAATTAATATTAGTCAATAATTAATTAGGAATTAGTTTTGTGATCAAGTGTAATTAATTAAACTAGAGGGGCTGAATTGTAATTATGTGATAGTTACAAAATATGTTAATGGTTATAATAAATATGGGTTGAACGAATTCAAGGAGATAAGGATCCTTGAAATCGTCCAAAGGATAAAAGATAAGGGTTTTCAAGGCTTATCTTATGGTTGCTTGGTGGGCAAGCAACTAGATAAGGATAAGGACTGAAACCTAATCTCTACACCTATATAAAGACCCCCCAAGGCTCATGAATTCGTCCATGCCTTCCCAAGAGGTTCTAGAGATGAATTCTTATACCTCTCCTCTTTCTTTATACCTTCTCCATTTGCTCTTGGTGTTTGTGAGCCATTAGAGGCACTACACTTGTGGTGCTTGCTTTCAAGACTTTGGGTTTGAAGATTTAAGTTGTTATTACAATATAACAACAAGAGGTATGTAATCTAACCTTCTTGGTTAATTTCGAAAATAGCAATCATGATTAGGGTTTTATTATGTGTTCATAATGTTATGTATCTAATAGTGAAAACATAGATCCAATGCTAGGGTTGCATGTACACATAGGATTGTTTATATAAAACCCATCAATATATATATATATATATATATATATATATATATATATATATATATATATATATATATATATATATATAATCACACATCACACTTCAACAAGTTCAATGGGAAAATGTGGACAAAAAAATAACTCAGTGACTAAATGTGTACAAATCCAATAATGTGTTACCCTTTTAAGTCATTATCCCATATATATATATATATATATATATATATATATATATATATATATATATATATATATATATATATATATATATATATATATATATATATATATATATATATATATATATATATATATAGGAGGGTTCAATTGAAAAAAAAAATATTGAGAATGGGGGAATCAATCTGAGCCACACATTTATGTTATTGCAAAACACTTTGGCATACCAGCGAAAATGGACAAGGGATACATATGTGTTATAAAACCAAACATGTTTCCTTTAACTATATTAATCATTACCTTAATATATCCAAAAATATGGATTTTTTTTTTAAATTTTTAAGAAGCTATTTTTATCGAAACATTATTTTAAATATATCAAAATTCATAATTTTTTTATTCTCTGTAAATAGACATCCATATTTATATAGTTTTAAGATAAAATAAAAATTTTACCTTTTTTTATTGTTTCAGCTCTCATTATTCATAAATAAATAAAAACACATCAGAGTTTTATTACATTATATTCATTACTCACATATGAATAAAACGTATGCTTAATTTTTGTTACAGTTTAAATATCATTTATATATGAATATAACATATAATAAAGTTTTGTTACCTAAAATATATATTTCTACATCATATTTCGTAACATGTTATATTTATATATAAATAAAACGTGTATTAACTATCATCATATGTTGTATTCATATATAAATAAAACATTTATCAAAATTTTGTTTTAGTTCATTTATTATTCATATATAAATAAGTAGTATTTTAATATAAGATGAAGTGTTTTCAAAATTCGAACTCATTATTCATATATAAATAACAATTGAACTGTAATACAATTATTATAAATGTGTTATTCATATATGAATATAACTTATAAGAAGAGCAAATACATGTTTCATTCATATACGAATGATAATTAAACTGTAAAAAAATTAAGCATACATTTTATTCATAACTGATTAACGAATGTACTATAATAAAAGCTTATGCATTTGTATTCACTTATGAATAATGAGAACTGAAACTATAAAAAAATAAAAAATTTTATTTTGTCTTAAAACAATATCAATATGGATGTCTATTTATAGAGAATAAAAATTATGAATTTTGATATATTTACAATAGTTTTTTGATAAAAATAGCTCCATAAAAATTAAAAAACTATGTTTTTCTATATATTAAGGTATGGATGAACATAGTTTAGGAAACATATTTGGTTGTAAAACACATGTGTATTCATTTTCCCTTTCCACCGGTACAATGGAGGGTTTTGCGGAAAAAATAAATGATTGATTGACAATGATTCCCCCATTTTCAATATTTTTTATTTTCTCAATTGAACTTACACACACACACACACACACACACACACACACACACACACACATATATATATATATATATATATATATATATATATATATATATATATATATATATCTGTGTGTGTATGTGTGTGTATAATGTAATCAGTTCTAGATGAGATTTAACAATTTCATTAGCAATATTTCATCAAATCGTTTATTTTTTTGAATGATATGTTTTTCACGAAATTCAGGTTTTACTTCCATTTCGAAAGCTAATTCTTTTGAATCATCTAAAGCCTTTTAAAATTCGTCTTCTCTATTGTAATATCCCGACTCCCAGGTATGAAACTTTCAGGATCTTAGCTCATTACATAAGACCTACTTGGCGAGTTGGAGGCCCCAACTCGTCGTGTGGAAACTTATAAAGTCGCATGGATTTTGGAACCTACTCGACGAGTTGGAGCTGATTGGGAAAACCCTAATTTTTTGGGTTTGCGCCTTAATTAAAGGACGCAACCCACATTATTTGGCCTCCTTTATCACCTCATTTCCCAGAGAAGGAAGCCCTAGCCGTGCTTTTCTACTTCCTTGTGTGTGTGAGCTTAGAAGGTCATTTTTGTGCTCTTTTGGAAGGGTTTTGAAGTTTGAAGATGTTCGAGTAAAGGGAGAAGCAGTAGATCTGACATCTACTTGGTTTTGGCATCCATTTGGAGGTAAAAAGTCTTTACCTAGACCTCTTATTACTTAGATCTTCCCTTATGCAAGAATATGGTTATTTCTAGTGCAAAATGGAGTCACTCTCGGGTTTGAGCTTGTCATGTGGACATGGTATCAGATCTGTACTCCTATGGGCCTCCATGGATATAAAGTTGCCCACTTTATCTAGTCTTTGCCCTCTTCCATGCCTTAAACCTCTTATTAAGCTTAGTTTTAGTGTTTTAACCCCTTTGATGCCTTGCATGCACGTAAAGTTGGCAACTTTACATGGTATCTCAGTCCTAAGGCTGTCAACATACCCAGGGCAGCCCGGATAGACTAAAGGCGCAATAGGGCGTACCAGTCAGGTTGATGGCCCGAAGAACGGTCCAGATAGGCTGAAGGCCCGGTAGGGCGGACCAGTCATATTGTAGACTCTATATGCATGTTGTTTTTTGTGATATTGTTCTGGTTTGTATGGCGTTGGTATTTTGGGGGAACTCACTAAGCTTCGGGCTTACAATTTTGGATTTTGTTTTATGTACTTCGGATGATCGCGGGAAGGCGAAGGCTAGATAGTGCACCTCCTCACATTTTATGATTTTGATTTCTGGGATACTCTGATATGAAACTATTTTGAAAACATTTTGTAATAATTAATGGTTTTTGGATGATTGAAAAAGTTTTTAATTTTCATGAATTTTATGGATGTTACAAGTTGGTATTAGAGACTTGGTTTGAGTGCATTGGAGGAAAACTCATGTGAATCCAGTCTCAAACTAAGGAAAAGATTTTCAAAATGATTTTCAAATGGTTTTCAAAATACTAAAGCAGGATGCAGAGTGTACGACCAGTCGGAGCCAGTAAGTAAACCCCAAAATACCATACAGATATTTGATATTGTGATATGTTAGAACAACATGTTAGTGATAGGCTATGGATCTTCAAGAATTGTATGATAGAATTGCCTGATTATATGATGCCTGATAGCCTAGGATTTTCCTTATATGAAATTAACATCGTTACTGTAGTTGCTTAGTGTATGCATCATAGTTGTACATAATTAAGATCTTATAGCCTAAGAATGTTTGGTTTGGCCTTATTTCCGGTTCTTGTTTGATGAAGGGCTTAGGGTTGGATCAGATATTCGAATGTCTATAGGGTCCAACGTTATGTATGGCTAGCATACACGAGTGTTGTAGGGGTGGTGGAAGTTTCATGGATTATTTGTGCGGGTTCAGTCGGCCAGTTGTGAGATATTTAGCCTTCCTCTAGGAGTGAGGATCGAGAGCTCGACCATGCTTATGTACACTGTTAGGTTGTTGTGATGAACTTGAGACAAATATGGGTAGGTGTGGAAGGTAGTATGGGCCCATACTACTGAAAGCACAGGACCCATACGCGTAGCACGGAAGTCACAACCCCTTGGGATTTGTTGGGAGTTGGTTTCCCGATTATTATATGGAATATCTGACATCTTCCTGTTATATTTTCAGCATGGTGGTTACAAGGCGATTTGTGACCGGATCCGAATTGGGATCAAGAGATGGCATTCAGGGTAGACCAGCAGTGTCCGATACTATTGGTCAGATGAGGCAAGATAAGTTGGACGTCAGGATCAGGGAGATCCTGCATGATGAGGTTGCTACACTTTTCCGGGCTCAGTTTCTAAAGATGTTTAGGTCTATTAAGACGGATCTGGTTGAATACTTTGATGAGTGTTATGCCGTCATTGCTGAGACGGTTGCTGTTGCAGCCTCTGCAGCTGTAGCAGCCGCTGGTAGTGGGACCAATCAGGCTTTTCAGTATCGAGACTTCGATAACATGAAGCCCTCGGATTTTAATGGGATTCAGGACCCGATCATATCCATGAGGTGGATATCTGACGTTGAGGGATACTTTTTCACATGCTCATGTCCTACTGACCAGAAGGTCAGGTGTGCTCTGAACGTGCAGAGGTCCGAAGCAAAGGATTGGTGGAGATTGATGACAGGGTCGTATTCTGATGAGCAGAGAGCTGCGGTTACATGGGATCAGTTCAGGGAGATGATCCGCACTCGCTACATTCCACGGGTTGAGTGAGAGCGATTAGCATAGGAGTTTTTGGAGTTGAGGCAGGGTTTGGAGTCGGTGACGAAGATCACCCGTATGTTTGCTGAGAGGGTGATATTTTTCCCAGAGTTTGCTTCCGAGTAGGCTCATATGAATCGTTATCTAAGCATGCTTAAGACTGACATCAAACAGTTCGTTGATACCCAACATTGTGATACATTGTTGGAGTTATAGGAGGCCGCTAGACGACGTGAGCTTGAGATTAAGTTACAGTTGCGAGACCAGAGGCAAGCCCCAACGCAGTCGCAACCTGTGCCAAATCAGTCCAAGACCGCTGATTCTAGGTCTAGGGGCCAGCGCGGCCGCACTTATGGGAAGTACGTGAAGGGTCATTCTGGATTTTGTAGATCCGGTAGTGCGTGTTGTAAGTACGACAAGGAGGGGATCTTTGCTAGCGATTGCCGCCAGTAAGCCCCGGTTCAGGATATGATGATCTGTTACCACTGCGATCAAGTTGGTCACGTGACGACCAACTGTCCATTTCTTGTTGCCTGGCCGGTGCAGGCTCCAGCGTCGGCTACAATGAGCATTACTAATGGGAGTTGAGGTAGAGTAGAGCCCCTGAGGGATCAGGGACGTTCCTTTTAGCTCACCGTCGAGGAGGCCATGGCAGCACCGGATGTGGTGGCTGGTATGTTTCTATTCCTTATTATTACACCCCCAAACCAAGGATGGCGGAAACGTCCGGGGGTGGAGGACTTCATGTATTGTATCATAACAACAATTACAATAGTGATCAAAGTAAACTCAACCAACATAAATGTAATTGAAAAAGTTACACCATAGTATGAGTTTACATGTTTCCAAATCAATTACATTATGTTGACAAAAATTAAAATGTTTGACGCCTTACATCCCATCCTCAAAAGCACTTGGTTACCTGTTTATGGATTTCCTGAGAATACAAGTAGTTTTGAAAAAGTATCAACACAAGGTTGGTGAGTTCATAAGCTTTTGAAGGTGATGCTAAAATCCTTTCCATGTAAAAGTGATGTTTGTTCAAGAAAAATCCCATATTTTCTTATGTAATGCATTGTAATCTTAAAAGCCAAGACCGGAATGTACAAGTATTTTACCATACTTAAGGAAATTTGTGCAAGTTTAAATCGACATAAACTCGTTAAATTTAGAAGTAAAACCTATAAATCTTATGTTTGTTAATACCACATGTGAGTTATTATAACCATACTATGACTCAAACGGCCTCGTAATATGACGTTCTTCAGGCGTCGCAAATTAAATGACACTTGTTACCTCAGACCTGTCGGTCTAGCTGTTGCATGCAGCTCAGATGTGGGTTTGTCAGACCCAATATAGATATATACACAACTATCACGTTCTCCCTACAAGAGACTCTGGTTACAATTTACAGGACTTTTGACTTTGTTACATGGATGTAACACGAAGCGAGTGTCTCATAAATTTATTCATTAACAGATTTACGTGAACTGAGAACCTTTGGTAAAGAGTTTGAAATGTAATGAAACATAAACTATACCAACTATTGTTTATCATAGGTTTGTTATAGGTTGTCCTCATATTGTCAGTCTTTCGGTTATGGTTGTTCTAGATGAGGGTGAAGTTGGTGATTGTTCGGGCCCAAGTGGCCATGGCAATTTATACCTAAACGGTACAGATTTGTACGAGTTAGTTGATCTTAAGTTGTTGAAGACCTTATTCGAAGTAGTTCCAGTTTGAGTTGCGGGCCTCATGTAGAAAATAAATGTGATGATTGACCCAAGGATTGCAGCCTGATGATGGGTGGTCTTCCGATGGCTGGTATATCGTTCTCTACAACATGGTTATGTTCTTCCAACCTTCCGTGTTTGAGGGAGAATGGATCGTATGTTTTTCAATTGATAAATGGAATAAAGTGAGGGTGTTCTCCCCACATCAATTTTTGTCGTAAGGGCGTATTGCTCGATCCATGGTGAATCGTTTCCATATTACGACAAGGGAATGTTCAAGACTCGATTATGCTTTTGGTTCAATGGCCTAGGTGAAGACCATGTCGAACTCGGATAGGTGATGATTTTTGAGAATATTAGGTGTATCCGAGGAGGATCGAGATGTCCACTATTCGAAAAGGAGATTTCTGTTGATATGTTGAGTTTTTCAGAGATATTATTTCAGCATCTATAAGGGATTCTTGAGGCTTCAGGTGAGGATAAGGTTGTGGTTAAATTATTCAAATGTAGTTTTTGGTTGTGCGAAGTTCGATTTGTATGGTGCCTCATCAATCCAATGATGTCTTATTCAGATTTTCTAGGAATAAGGCAGCGATGCTGGGGAAATTTTCCAAGTTCTCCATATGAGATTTGGAGTTCCATTATGATTGGTTGATTATTATTTGAATGTTCATCTTGTGTTGTGTTATGCATATTGAGAGTCAATGTTGGTATATATCTGGTTGAGCCGGTCTGAGGCTTTGTTTTTTGCAGATGTCATTCGGTGGTAGTTTGAACCCTAAGTGGGAGAGAACTTGGTATTATGCTTGGAAGATTATCGGTTTGCCCGATTTTTATGGGTTCACAGTAATGGGTCAAGGAAATATACGATTTAAGTGTGAGAAGTTTTTGGTGTAGGGTTATTTTGCGTAAGAGGATGGATTTGGCCTACCATTGAAGTGCTCGTTGTTAGGAATTTTTCTCATGATATTTATCAAGGGTTTGTCGGAGTCCTCCATAGTTGCGAAGAATTTAAGGAAGTGTCATATTGTGAGTGCAGAGTAAGTTGTCTTAAGACTTATGTCTTCAAGAACACATATGTTGTTCTCTCAAAAGGAAGTCGGTTGGCAAGAACCTCGTTGTGGTCAGTAGTTCCTTATGGAAGTACCAAGGATATTGAGAGAATGGTGTTTGAGTTGCTCGGGTTAGGTATCAGATATAGAGAACTGTAACATCCAAAAAAATTAAGACCAAAAATTTCAATTTTTTGTTAATAAAACCATTATCCAAAGCAGTATCATAAAACCATAGTAAACTCAGAGTATGTCAATAAACATCCAAATACATCAGAGTTATATAAAATATGAAACAATTTGGTGTATGCAATGCAATAATCTCAAGCTCTTACCTTTTGAAATCGAGGTACCTAAAACATAAACTGAAAACCATAAGCACAAAGCTTAGTGAGTTCCCCAAGATACCACATAGCATACATATCAAACATATAATGAGCCTCACCTGTCATCATGCCCTGCTCGGTAAACATGTATGTTAGTCATCAGGCCACGCCCAGTATACATAAACATATAATCATATAAATACATGCAATAATCACAAAGATAAATAGTATACACGATAGTCGTCGGGCCCTGCCAGTTAAACATATAAACACATAACACATGCAAGAGTCACGCAGACAGCTAACATCCTAACATATCAAGCCATGGGCCAACATTGATGCTTTCAACCAACTAAACACAATGAGGAAACTCACCTCGATCACAGATAACCGAGACACATGCGTTGCTACTATCAAAATCCTCACACTAAACATAAATTAATAATGTCCTAATTAATAATTAGGCCTTAACCGAAGCGAGGGTCTAATTCCTAAAATCCTGCACCCTAGGGTAAAATGCCTTTCTCCAATCGGACCCACATCCAGGGCTCAACTCAAACAAATTCAAAGTCCAACAAAACCCAAAAATCCAATTTAGCCCACTGGTCAGCATACACTCGGCGTACCTAATCGCTACCCCCCACGTGGCCCAACTTGGACTAGACACATGACTTATTCCCATTACGCACACCGTACACGATGGTACGCCCAACGTACTAGCCAGAGTTCCAATTTCTCAACTAATGGTCTTAATCCTTAAGACCTTAAAATCCAAACCTCAGGTCAACACCAAAATAACATCTTAATCCATAAAGTCAAAACCTTTAAGTCTTTTCATGGATAAAGAGGACTAATCTCCAAAATCCTTACTTTCACAACACTCAAAACCACTTAACTCTTGCATGGTTCCAAGGAAAAGATCAAGCAAACATTTTATGACTCATAACACTTTAACACATCATAAATGACAGCTAATATGCTCTAGAGTACTCCATACTCATAAAGATCCAAGCTTTAGGACCAAAAATCTTATAAAACCATGCCTAAACAAGATCTAAGAATAGAGTCATCAAGTTTGAAGCTTTGTACCTCCAAAAGATAGATCAAGGTGAGCAAAGTCTGGATCTTCAAGCTCCAAGCCCCCCAACACTCTTTCAAGAAGCTCTTTCTTCTTCGATGTGCACCAAAATGCCCAAAATCACACTAAGAACTCAAATATTACTCAATGGAGGCTAGGATATCGAGATTATAGGTTGAGCGGGATGGAGGCTGCAAATGGGGAGGGTTCCAAGAGTTAATGAGGCTTAAATAGGGTCCAAACCCTAAAACTCAGGGTTTGCATCTGACCCATGTACGCCCAGCGTACAAGGGTGATGCTCCATGATGAGTTGAGCCTAGTACGCTCAGCGTACTCCGTGTACACCCAGTGTACTCGAATTTACCCCAATTCCTTGTTTACTTCAAATGGACACGACTTCTTCGTTTTAATTCTGATTCTGACGGTCCTTAGGTCCAAAGAAATTTAATAAGAAGCTCTACACTTCTATTAGTTACCCCTTGCCATAAAACGTTCCGAACTAAAATCCAAAAATCATAAAATGCCCGTACTGCCACTTTACTGATATACCTTTGGACTCCAAAACACAAATCGAACTCCCCGATCATCTAATATACATTATCCACACTCAAAGGGGACTAAGTCTCTTTCCCAAAGGCCCTAAGCCTTATGATAACCGGTCTTCGGTTCACATCCCCGAATTATGAAACAATTCGATACATGATTTTATAACTCTCCCCCGGTTAAATAGATTTCATCCTTAAAATCATTCTTTACTACTTCCTCCACCACTAGACGATCCTGCCTTCATGAATTCTAATTAAGACCGAAGAATCATCCCATACCAATGACCTTCTCCCAAACCTGCCATCCAAACCCCGTCGTGGCAGAAATTGCTTATACCTCTGAAAGGATGAACCTTAACACTTTGCCCTTAGCCCAAAAGAAGGAATCCTAGCAGCCCTACCCGAGAACTGAAACAACTACCTTACTCTTGCCAACTCGAAGACCTCATAACACTATGATAACCACTTAAAGAAGGAACTTCCCAAAAACATGAAGTTGTCGATATAAACCCCATCAGATTATTCCCTAGGATTACTGATCATTAATTCATTGTACCCACCCTTAGTCCCTAACTAGGAATACCATTCTACTATGTAGAAGGAAAGCTCAAAATATACCAATAGCGGATTACACCAAATCCCTAATTCGGAGGTTGCGCCTAACAACCTCAAATACCTGCCCGACTTCCTAACAAGTCATCACCAACCTGCTAATCTCACGAGCATAAGGATGGTCAATGCAAAAAATTATTATGTTGCAACCAAATCCCATGTCAGCTATGGCTTGAGATTCCATAACCGAATCCCAACATTAGTAACTGAACTCCTTATAGACAGCCCTCAAGCAACCCAAGTTCACAATGCAAACACTATGCAAGTGGCTACTGTTGCACAACCATCATTACTAACAACCTTAACTACCCACGTGATCCAAACCAACTGATCACTGAATCTCCCGACTCCCATTGTGCACTAACCCCCCAAATAAGCCAAGAAAGCTAGCGATCTGAGACCTAAGAGTCTCAATCAAAAGACTATCAGGTCTTACCCAAATAAATCATACAGCCACTGATTCACGATACATTGTGACACATGTTACCCACTAAATGATAAGCTCATGATACTAAACCGATCTTACCAGAATCCAAGCTACATCCCTCTCAATGCTATATGAACACCACATAGACCATACCCTTCTATCAAGCACAATTCCTTTCACAACACAGACTGATATCAATGCAAAACCATATGAACCTCAACCATTAACAGAAACATCCTCACGGACGATCGATACAAGATCCCACACTTCGATTGAAACCAACCAAATTCCACTAATATGTAACTAGCTCGAGAAAACTGTCAAGGTGATCTAGAAATGCTGCCAAAACCTGAGCCGGCTATGCCCCAAAATTCCACAACATAATTAAAGGTAAACATACCAAGGAACCAAAGAAATTATAAAACACACGGAACTTAACGATAGGTTGACGCATCCATGGAACTTCAACTGACACAACTCAAAACTTTCGAAGAACCTCCATTTTTGATGATGAACAAGAAGACCAATGATCGAGAATGCATTGACAACTAATCCAATAGCCCAATACACTTCTTGCACCAAAATTCATGTGATACTAGACATACCAAACTTTGAAGATGATTTATCAATCAACACTGCCCACCCTAGAACAGAGATAGAAATATATACAACAAGTCGAGGAGTTCCCCCAGCACTCGATGCTCAACCTGAGCATCTCAACACCTCTTAACCTATTCATCGAAATTCTGAAAGGAAACACTGGCTACAACAAGCTTCCTCATCTAACATCTTCTTGTCGAGAAGATGACTCTTGCATTCCTAAACACACACATCTGATGATAACTTGCTTTGCACCTCCGTCATAAAATCAAACATAACAATGATCCTCCAACCACAATATTCGGTTCTCCCCCACTTAGGGTTCGAACTACCATCAAATAATGTTGCAAACATACTACATATCAGATGGAAACCTCATTAACCTCCCAATCATAACCGCCTTTAATATCATAATCCCATGCAAATGCTAAAAACAATAATTATGTCCACTCATGACACCAATTCTCCATTTATAAACAAATGAACTACCACACACCTCGCCTAATTTCCAGCACAAAATTCGTTGCGAGCATTACCCATAATTATAAGAAGCATCATTCTCATATTCAAGCTACATCAGAGACAATAGAAGTTGCTCTTACTGATTCACTTCCCTTGGTTCCTGAAACAATCAACTAGCACTTGCCCTAACTAATTTAAAGAAAGCAGACCCCTGATCTCATCTCAAAGAAACCGTACCACAAAACTCTTTTGAGCATTCCTACGTTGCTATACCCATTGAAAAGGAAATCACAACCTTCTAGACCCGTTTCGTGATTACATCCCAATCTATCTGCCCAACACTTAATCTTCGGCTGCAATCCTCGAGCCATTCCTCAAAATTGCTACCTTCTTGAGTCCCGCAACTCAACTGTCACTACTTGAGTAAGTCCCTCTAGACATTAGAATCAACTACCTTCCATGTTTCTGCACCATTGAATCCCAAAAGACTTGGCCACTGATGCCTGAATAATCATTTGACCCATCCTCAACTTGGACGAACATACCCGATAAACTGATAAAGGCGGATATACACTACAATGAATCAGGGTTCTAAATCATGCCATCTTCCCTCACCAGCTCCTTAGAATCCCAAAAAATTTCCTCAAGTCGAGTATGGACCCTATGTTTCCAATAGTATGGGCCCAATACTACCTTCCACACTTATCCATACTCTCCTCAAGAATCATCTCGGTTCCTATAAATAACCAATCGTATATAAATCCTCCTATCCATTCTTATACACCCTTTCTCAAATGAATACCAACTACTAAACAACACAGGCCAACCCACTACGACACAACCTAGGCTCTCCTAGGTTCCCGACCCCACCCTGCCATTGGCTGCTGAAGAACTCCCAATAATGTCAATTAGCTACTTCATGAATACAATCACATACAAAAAAGCTTACATAATCCTTCGAGTAAACTAATCATACTTACAATGGTTAGACTCAAATGAGACTTGCACAGTAGGGTAAAATCCGTCACTCTGAGATTATCTAACCTATACAACATGTGACTTAACGTAGTCACTAAATAGTTAACTCACACCATCATGAGTCCCACAAAGCACAAAGCTAGCAGTATTCGCGTAGTAACACTCCAATTCATAGCCAAATAGAGGACATATATTTTGGATTAGTTTCTAAGCCCGTAACTATATTTGGTATGCACTTGACCTGGTTGTGCATGGTCATTTTGGGTTGCCTTCACTAGAGCAACTTGACAGGATGATTTATGAAGAGAGAGAGAGGGGTTATTATGGTTTATTAATATATTATATGAATAATATATTAAAAGAGAAATCAAATAGTCTAATTAATATCAAACAAGAATTAATTAAGAATTAATTATGTAGCTAAAAAACATTAATTAAATAAAGGGGACTTAAACTGTCAAATGTGTGATAGTTGAATATTGGGCTGAGAAGCCTTATGGATTAGGCATGGATGAAATTAAGGATGTTTCCATCCTAATTTCGGCCATAGAGGCTCTATTCCAGAAGGTTCCTTGGACTGCTTAAGGCCTAAGCTGTCTATTAGGGTTTTAACTTAAACACTACCAGCATAAGTATAAATAAACCCCTGGGGCATCAGATTTTGGCCATTGGAAACCCTAGAAGAGTTCATAGCCGAAATTATGCCTCCTCCCCTCTCTCCATTATCATCCTCTTGCTTGTGTGGTCTTTGTAAGCCATTAGAGGAGTGACATTTGAGACTCTAAGCTCCAAGACAAGAAGATTCAAGCCATTGTTGAAGAGGTAATCATCTAGATCTATTTTCATATGATAATTTCAAAATATGTATGCTAGATCTAGGGTTCATAAGTCTTGGATAAATTGCATTTACAATAGAGAAACCTAGATCCAAGCTTTAGGGTTTGCATGAGCACATAGGATGTTCTTTTGGCTCAAACCCATCAGTGGTATCAGAGCCTTGCTTGGTTTCTATTGTATTTGATGCATTGTGTGATTATTCATTGCTTAAAATCGATTTTCATGCCTTCTGCCTGACAGACTCGTCGAGTTCCAAGATGAACTCGACGAGTCAGATGAACTCAGCGAGTTCTGTAAGGGACTCGGTGAGTCGGGGAGTCAGACAGAGAGAAACTCAGGATTTATTGTTGTTTTGCTGAAGGATAATTATCAAAATTGTTTTTGACTTATAAAATCTGAATTTTATTATTATTATGTGATTATCCTTCCCAAAACAAAAGATAATTACCAATTAATTGAATAATAAATTCCTTATATGTTAAAACTTGATTATTTAAATTATTTGATGAATTATCTTGTGAATAAAATGGAATAGGTCAAATTTAGATAAAAATTAAATTAAATGTTAAATTATAAATTATTTGCTATTTGATCCTATGTGTTTTGAAAAGTTCAAAACTTGTCATCAAGTTTTGGAATTAAAATATTTTAATTAAAAGTTTAATTTTGAAATTATTGAATTCCAAACCTTAGAATTTTACAAGTTTAACATTCACCCTATACTATTATAATATTATAAGAATAATTATTATATATGTATAACTTAAATGATAGTCTTACCGTTAGTAGGCCTCATTCATGAAGCCGATATATAAGGGGGGGTATAAGGTTATGGCCTATAAAATGGCCGTTTAATAGGTGTCCACTCTCACCCACCGCTTCCTTGATTGGTGGAGGGTAGTTAGCCGAACAGGTAGGATAGGGCAACCCTTTCCTCACTAAAAGTATAATGAATTTATAAAGTAACTAAATGTTTTTTTAAAAAATTCTCAATCTTAGTTAATTTAGGAAAAAGTGAATTGATGCAATTCCATGAAATTACACTTTGTACCCTTACTAAGACGTTAGTGGAGCGTGTGTGGTTAACTGACACATTAATTGGGCTCTAAGCAAAGGTGGCAAATGGTGACTCGATGTTTGTCATAGTTCGATGGAGCATGTGTAGTTAACCGGCATGTCAAATAAGTGACTGTAACATTGAGGGCACCATGTACATTTGCATAGTTATTCACACCCGCTTTGTGATCCTCAGCATCCCAGTCACAAATTTGAGGCGCATATCGAGATTTAAACGTGTCATTGAAAAGTTCAATGAATCTCAAAAGATCTAGTAGTTTTCAATACATTTAAAACTTAATTTTAATTTTTTTCATGGTGGAAAATTAGTGAATTGTCATTCACTTACCTTCAAATTATTTGCAAATTAGATTACGGCATCCCTCTTCTAATTTCTAAATAATGTTGTTGGATCCTAGCCCTAATTTCTCATTTGGGTGTTTAATTGGGGATTCATTTCTAATTAAACTTGTCTCTTTTCTATTTTAGATGTCGAATGCGAACAACAACGCTTCTGGTTCCTCTGGCTCGTTCTCATTCATGAACTTGTGTAGGAGAGTGATCTTTGACGGGTCCAATTTCAATGATCGGATCCGCAACATTCGAATGGTCACTCGTTACGACGACAAGGAGTATTTCCTCGATGAAAAGCCGAAGGAAATCAACATCAACACTGCCTATGCTGAAGAAATCATTGCCTTTGAGGCCCATGAGCATGATGTTATGAAAGTCCATTGCATCATGTTGGCGACTATGACTGCAGAACTCCAGAAGTCCTATGAGGACATGTATCCCTATGAGACACCTCAAGATCTGCTGGACCGGTACCACCAAAGCGCTAGGCAGAGAGGTACGAGATCATCACTTCAATGATCACTACCAAAATGGGTAATGGAGAGTCCCTTACTGCTCATCTACAAAAGATGCAGAGATATGTTGATCGCCTGCTAAAGTTGAATGTCAACTATGATGAAGAGCTGGAAATTGACCTCATCCTTCACTCCCTGCCTCCCTGTTACAACCAGTTTCGCATGACCTACCACATGAACAAGGAGGAGGTCACTTTGAGCAAGCTTCAAGGCTTTCTGAGGATTGTTGACAGCAACCTCAAAGACAAATATGTTGCATCAACTCCTACTCTTGCTGCTGCCCCAGTCTTGGCAATTGGGCAAGGGAAGGGTAAGAAGAGGAAGGCTCCCTCAAAGAGCCACCATAATGGAAAGTCCCATGATGGAACCTCTTCTAGTGGAACCAAGGCTAGTTCTGCTAAACCCAACTCCAACCCCAATGAGGCAGAGTGCCACCACTACCACGAAATAGGGCATTGGAAACGAAGCTATCCGAAATATCTGCAAGATATCAAGGATGGAAAGATTAAGCCATCCTACGCAGGTATTTACACTATTAAATCTAGTGATTCATCACATGCTATTTCTTGGGTACTTGATACAGGATGTGGTTTTCACATTTGTTCTGATTTGCATGGCCTAAGAAGAAATAGGGATGTGGATCATGAGAAGATAAACTTGATCATGGGGAACAGAAGATTGTCGTCTTTCACCAAGATTCGAATTTACTCTTTAGTGCTTAGTAATGGATTCGGATTAGATTTAAATAATTGTTGCTATTCGCCAGTTATGGCAAGACACATAATTTCTTTTCATGGTTTGTATAGACAAGGTTTTAGATATTCATTTAATAATCAGAAGGGTTCTATTAATGCTTATCTTAATGGTGTTTTCTATTTTGAAGCATTGCCTTGTAATGGAATATATGAAACTGTGATGGTTATAGACAATTTAGGAAATGATGTATTGTATATTGATTCTTCCAATGGTTTGGATAAAGCATGCTTGTGGCATTGTCGTCTTGGACATATCAACAAGAAACGCATAGCCTAACTACAAAAGGATGGAGTGTTGGAGTCATTCGACCTTAGGGATGATGACGTGTGTGAGTCTTGTTTACTTGATAAGATGACCAATTCACCCTTCACTGGCACTTATGAAAGGGGTGATGGTTTATTGGATCTCATACACATCAATGTGTGTAGGCCCTTTAGATCCACCACAAGGGATGCAAGCCGTTCTATGTGACTTTCACCGATGATTATAGCAGATATGGGTATATCTAATTAATCAAGTACAAGTCAGAAACTTTTGAAAAGCTCAAAGAGTTTAAACAAGAAGTGGAGAATCAGTTGGGCAGGAAAATCAAGATGCTTCGATCCGATCGAGGTGGAGAGTACCTAAGTCTTGAATTCCACGACTACCTCAAGGAATGCGGAATCGTTTCGCAATTGACAACACCTAGGACACCGCAGTTGAATGGTGTGGTTGAGAGGCATAATCAAACCTTGCTAGACATGGTTCGTTCCATGATGAGTCGTGATTCGCTACCTATCTCATTCTGGGGGTATGCCTTAGAGACTACCTCCCATATCCTTAACTTAGTCCCTACGAATAAGGTTTCCAAAACACCTCATGAGATGTGGACAGGGAAAGCTCCCTCGTTGGCACATATCAAGGTTTGGGGTACGAGGCTTTGGTAAGACGATAGAGACTCACGACAAGCTCGAGCCTCGTAGTGAGCGGTTTGTATTTTCATCGGCTACCCGTAGAAGTCCTTTGGATATCTCTTCTATAGACCGAGTGACAATGTTGTCTTCGTTGTGAAGAGAGGGGTTTTCTGAGAGCGATAACTCATAAGCCAAGGGGATAGTGGGAGGCAACTCGATCTTGAAGAACTTCAAGAGACGAGCAATGAAGTAACCTCTAACACTGGCAGCTCAACCCGAAGAGGAAACTTCGGTTGAAACGATTGACGAGTCCTTACCTCTAAGACGTTCCAGTAGAGTTAGTGTTCACTTGTGTTGTGTGGTTTTCATATAACAAGTGAGGGTGATACGTTTATTAGTGATAGTACATTAATAAATGGATGAGCCTAACAGCTACAAGGAATCCATGGCAGGCCTGGAGTCTACAAAATGGAAAGAGGCTATGGACAACGAGATTCAGTCCATGTATGACAACCAAGTATGGAATTTGGTTGACAATGTGTCAGGTCATAAGACGGTCGGGTGCAAGTGGATCTTCAAGAAGAAGACTGACATGGATGGGAAGGTACACACCTAGAAGGCACGATTGGTTGCAAAGGGCTTTACACAAACTACTGGAGTTGACTATGATGAGACCTTCTCGCCAGTTGCGAAGATAAAGTCTATTAGGGTGATGTTGGCCATTGTTGCAATTCATGACTATGAGATATGGCAAATGGATGTCAAAACCGCTTTCTTTAACGAAAAGTTGGCTGAGGATGTTTACATGAATCAAACAGAGGGTTTTGTCAATGCGAAGCACCCCAATAGAGTGTGTAAGCTTGAGAAGTCCATTTATGGTTTGAAACAAGCATCTCGCCGATGGAATCTTTGTTTTGATGAGAAATTCAAAGAGTTTGGTTTTCTACGAAGCAAGGATGAATCATTGTTTCGATGAATCATGTGTATATGTCAAAGCCAGTGGGAGTATAGTTAGCTTCCTCGTATTATATGCTGATGACATAATACTCATAGGAAACGACATCCTGACGCTGCAGGAAGTCAAGTCCTGGCTTGGGAAGTGTTTCGCTATGAAGGACCTTGAAGAGATATAGTGAGAAACAGAAGTAAAAGACTAACAGGACTTAGTTAGAATACTTACTTGGACAAAGTACTAAAGCGTTTTAGTATGGAGAATTCTAAGAATGGGGAGTTACCAATCCAAGGTAATGCCAAGTTGAGTAAGACTCAAAGCGTTTTAGTATGCAGAATTCTAATGAGCCGAGTACCATACGCTTCTGCAGTTCGCTCGATTATGTATGTTATTGATGGGTTTATGTAAAACAAATAAACTAGAAAACAATTCCTAAGTTCACATGCAACCTACTTTGGATCTATGTTTTAACTATTGAACATATAACTTTGAATTATAAAAAAGAACCCTAGAGGAGAGAGGCTATTTTCGAAAATAACTAACTAGGGTTTAAGAGTTACATACCTTTCAATTGTTATAGTAAACAATTGATAATCCTCTTGAACTTGATCTTCTTGGAAGCCTAGCACCACAAATATAATACCTCTAATGGTATCACACCCAAGAACTAGCAAGAAGGAAACTTGAAGGAGAGAGGGTAGGGTATGTAAAAATCGGCCTAGGGTTTCTCCAAAAGCAAGAATGGCCAATATTGGAAGCCAGGAGGCTCCTTATATAGCTGAGGGATCTAGGGTTTAAGAAAAACCCTAATACTCCTTTGCTTGGGGCTAAGCTAATCCAAAGGCCTTATCCAAGCCCCCTTGGATGAAATCATTAGGGTTTCCCCTATAGATTTCGTCCACCCCGTTCCAAGGAGGTTCTGCAGCCTTCCACTCAACTGTTAGATAATTGCAAACTAGTCCCTACACTTTATAATTAATACAGTTATCCCCAAAATTAATTCTAATTAATTTCTGGCTAACTATTAATTAAACATTATGATTTCTAATTAATATATTAATCTTTTAACATATTAATAAATCATTTATATTAATTTATTAATATAATAATAAATTAATATCTCTCCTTTCATAATTTCCTTGTCCGGTTGCTAGGTTTGAGGGCAACCCAAAAGGACTGTGTTGCTATCAATTAAAGTACATACAAATTACAGTTATGGGCTTAGACACCTAATCCAACAGTCTCCCACTTGGATAAGTCTGTAACTATAATTACTAGTATGACTTCTAAATTTAACCAGCAAATTGTAGCTTCCAAAAGTTGTTGTCGAACTCTAACCCAGTCAATTATGTGTCCTAAGATAAGTGATCACATGACCCTTCGTTCTACTAGATATCCATAGACATAAGACATGGAATACAATCAATCTCTTTGTCTAGAATCTATGTTTCCTGATTTCTGATTTGTGATGATATAAGACTTCTAATCGAACACATCAATTTAGTCATGGCTAGGCCCAACAAAAAAGTCAACACCAAATCATCGAGGGGCCCACAGATATCGCTTTTCCCATTAGGGCAAAAGGAACAAATAAACATTGACTCATATGCTTGTATCTTTTACTCATCAAACAATACATGACAATATGTTTTATAACACCAAGTTAGTGATGCGTTTTCGTATCACCAATGTACAGCCGACATGCAAATTACAACTCATATATCTCTGTTTCAAGATCATAGATATTATCGTCTCAACATTACTCATGATGAGTTCCATGAAGTAATACTCTGAGCATGGGTTTATCCAATACTCAAATATCACTTTTTGAGTACTCATGAACATTGCAGCAATTCTATTTCTATGTCTATCCTTAGACAACCTGCAATCCAAATCATGACAGCCTTAATTTACTACTTACTTCCAAAAGTACGAGCGACTATGGAGTTTGAACAATCATATCATTCGGGAAGTCAAACATGCAAAATATGAAACACAATAATAAACAATTGACAAAAGGCAGTAAACAAACTCATAAATAATACTTTATTATTTAATCACCAAATGTCAATTACATTTACTTTGTAACAAGTTTTGAACTAGACTAATCTAACCACTAAAACTAATATCATCTTTCAGCCCTATGCTTCGAGCATGCTGAATATGCTTAGCCCTACTCAGACCCTTTGTGAGGGAGTCTGCTGGGTTATCTTCAGATGATACCCTCTTTACAACAAGATGACATTCTTCTACTCTATGCCTGATGAAATGGTACTTTCTGTCGATATGTCTGGTTTTACCATGGTCTCTGGGTTCCTTAGTTAAGGAAACCGCTCCCTCATTATCGCAGAACAGTTCCATAGGCTCCTAAATGGTTGGAACAACTCCGAGATCCCCGATGAAGTTCCTCAACCAAGCTGCTTCTTTAGACGCTTCACTCGCTGCTATGTACTCTAGTTCACAAGTAGAATCAGCCACCGTATCTTGCTTGGAACTTTTCCAAGTAACTGCTCCTTCATTCAGTAGAAATACCCAGCCAGATTGAGAATGGAAGTTATCTCTCTCCGTTTGAAAGCTGACATCACTGTAACCATCTACTCTCAAAGTATCATTTCCACCAAGTACAAGGACCCAGTCCTTCGTTCTTCGCAAATACTTAAGTATATTCTTTACTGCTATCCAATGAGCTCTGCCTAGGTTTCCCTGATATCGACTGACCATGCTCAAAGCAAAGGCCACATCAGGGAGAGTACATGTCATAGCGTACATGATCGATCCAACAGCGGAAGCATAAGGTACACGACTCATGTCAGCTATTTCCTCATCTGTACTAGGGCATTGAGTCTTACTCAATTTTGTGTTGCTCTGGATAGGTAGCTCTCCCTTCTAGGAATTTTCCATACTAAACCTCTTTAGTACCTTATCCAAGTATGTGCTCTGACTAAGTCCAATTAGTCTCTTCTTTCTATCTCTCAATATCCTAATCCCATGAATATAGGCAGCTTCTCCAATGTCTTTCATGGCAAAACACTTTCCAAGCCAAGACTTAACTTCGTTCAAGCTGGAATGTCGTCACTAATGAGTAATATGTCATCGACATATAACACCAGAAAAATTACTATGCTCCCACTAGCCTTGATATACACACAAAACTCATCTTCACTCCTATAGAAACCAAACTCTTTGACTTTCTCATGGAAGCAAAGATTCCAGCTGCGAGATGCTTGTTTGAATCCATAAATGGAGTTCTCAAGCTTACACACTCTATTAGGAAACTTTGCATCAACAAAACCCTCTGACTGATTCATGTAAACATCCTCAGCCAACTTCCTGTTAAGGAAAATAGCCTTGACATCCATCTGCCAGATTTCATAGTCATGAAAGGCAGCTATAGCGAGCAATATCCTGATAGATTTAATCTTGGCTACTAGCGAGAATGTTTCAACATAGTCAACCCCTGGGGTTTGTGTGAAACCTTTTGCAACCAGTCTAGCCTTGAATGTGTGTACATTGCCATCCATGTCTATCTTCTTCTTGAAGATCCATTTGCACCCAACTGTCTTACGACCCGGTTCATTATCAACCAAATTCCAAACTTGGTTGTCATACATGGACTTTATCTTGTTGTCCATTGCCTCTTTCCACTTGGAAGCCTCTCCTGGGCCTGCCATTGCTTCCTTATAAGAGACTGGTTCATCTAAATTCACCAGTGTCCTATCACTGATGAATGTGTCACCTGAAGTAATATGAAAACCATACAACTCAGGTGGCACACTCACCCTAGTGGATCTTCGAAGAGGTAATGATTTATCAATTGGTTCAACAGGAATTATTTCCTCTGGTTGAGTGCTAGTGTCATCTAACTTTCCTTCATTAGTTGACTCTTGAATCTCTTCAAGGTCAATGGTACTCCTACTGTCCTCTTTGAATATGATCTCTCTTTCTATAAAGACTCCTCTTCGTGCTACAAAAACCACGTTCTCACTAGGTCTGTAGAACAAATATCCAAAAGACTATTTTGGGTAACCAATGAAAACACATTTCTCAATTCTTGTTGCTAGCTTTTCGTGAGTCTCTCGTCTTACGAAAGCTTCACAACCCCAGACTTTAATATGTGCTAACGAGGGAACTTTCCATGTCCATATTTCGTGAGGTGTTTTTGCAACCTTCTTTGTTGGGACAAGATTTAGGATGTGGGCGGTTGTTTCTAAGGCATAGCCCCATAAATGAATTGGAAGTGGAGCACGACTCATCATAGAACAAACCATGTCTAACAAGGTTCGAATATGCCTCTCGGCCACACCATTTAACTGTGGTATCCTAGGAGGAGTCAATTGTCAGACTATCCCACATTCCTTTAGATAGTCGTTGAACTCAATGCTAAGATACTCTCCGCCTCTATCAGATCTAAGTATCTTTATTTTCCTGCCTAATTGATTTTCGACCTCATGTTTAAACTCTTTGAACTTTTCAACGGTTTCTGACTTATGTTTGATTAAGTATACATAACCATATCTACTATAATCATCAGTGAAAGTCACATAAAATCGATTAGCATCTCTTGTGGTTGATCTGAAGGGTCCACAAACATCTGTATGTATGAGGTCCAACAAACCTTCACCTCTTTCACAAGACCCTATGAATGGTGATTTTGTCATCTTTCCCAAAAGACAAGATTCACACAGATCATCTGATTTTAGGTCAAATGAGTCCAACACTCCATCCTTTTGGAGTTGGACTATGCGTTTCTTGTTAATGTGTCCAAGACGACAATGCCACAAGCATGCCTTGTCTACATTATTAGACAAGTCAATATTAAACACACTATTTCCTAAGCAATCAACACAAGTCACTGTTTCATACACACCATCACAAGGTAAAGCTTCAAACACGAAAACACCATTCTTATAAACGGAAATTGAACCATTCAAATCATTAAAAGAATATTTAAAACCTTGTCTGAACAATGCATGAAATGAAATAATGTTTCTTGTCATCTCAGACGAATAGCAACAATTCATTAAATCTAATCTAACATCATTACTAAGAAAAAGTTGATAAACTCTGATCTTGGTCACTGGTGAAGAATTCTTGTTTCCTGTGATCAAGTTTATCCTTCCTCGCTCTATCTCCTCACTTTCCTTTAGCCCCTGCAAATCAGAGCAGATGTGAAAACCACATCCTGTATCAAGGACCAATGAACGAGAAGATAATGAGTTATTAGAAGAAATAGTGTAAATACCTGCCGAAGATGGATTCACTTTGCCATCTTTGATATCCTGCAGATATTGTGGGCAGGTTCTCTTCCAATGCCCTTTTTTATTGCAATAAAAGCAAATAGCATCCTTTGGATCAGAAACATGGGGAATGGTGGCATTGGGCTTAGCCTTTGGGCCACCGCTAGATGACCCGACTTGGACCTTTGCCTTCCAGTTTGGCTTAGGAGGACCTTTCCTCTTTTTCCCCTTTCCATGTCCAATAGCCAGGACAGGAGCACTTGCAGGAGTGGAGGATATACTTTTACCCTTCATCCCTGCTTCAACAGTCTGCAACAAGTTGTGTAATCAGTGTTGTTCAAATGGTAAGTTAAGATAAACTGACCATAACAATCGGGCAATGAGTTCAAGACCATGTCAATGGCCAATTCCTCATCAAAACGCTCTATGTAGCATTGCATTCTTTGCACATGAGATACAACCGACTCCCCTTCTTTCATCTTGCAATCCATGAGTGACTTGACTACTTCAAACTTTTCTTGACGAGCTCGCTTATGGTACTTTCCATAAGGTCCTTGTTCATCTCAAAAGGCCACTAGTCCTCGTAGTACCTTTCCAGTTCTGGGGACATGGTTGTGACCATGATGCATTCCACTTTAGTAGCATCATCATAGTGCTTCTTGTAGGTAGCATACTCTTCGAGAGTGGCTTTGGACTCATTAAGTTCTTTGAGCTCCTTTTCAAGGACATATTCTTTGTCCTCAAATCAAAGCACCATCTTGATGTTACGCATCCAATCGTTATAGTTAGAGCCATCCATAACGACTTTGGAGCAAATGTTGAGTAAAGAGAAGTTGTGGCTGGAGGATGAAGCAGAAGTGTTTCCAGGAGTAGACATCTGAAAAGAAAGATAGTTTTAGTTAGATTTCAAGACATCTCAATATAATAACCCAAAGATATCATATCAAGGTTAGGATCCAACTATGAAGATTTACAACTTAGAAATGGGATGCTGAGATCCAAGTTTAAATCTCATAAAGGTAGGTGAATGACGATTCACCAATTCCACCATTAGACAAAATAAACGAAGTGAAATTCCTAATTCCTTTTGAGATACATTGAAACTATTCAATGGCATGTTTTAATCTTGGATTATGCTCTTTTATTTGTGACTGGGATACCGAGGATCACAAATTAGATGTGAACAACCATGCAAATGTGCTTGGTAACCTCATTGTCTTTATCATTAACTATTGATGTGCCGG
Source organism: Lactuca sativa (assembly GCF_002870075.4). Classification (NCBI taxonomy): domain Eukaryota; kingdom Viridiplantae; phylum Streptophyta; class Magnoliopsida; order Asterales; family Asteraceae; genus Lactuca; species Lactuca sativa. Next base: position 359,981,374 of record NC_056627.2, on the reverse strand, counting down.
TAAACCACACACGCTCCATCAACATGATAATTATGAGATACCCATTACTACTCTTTATTAGTGCCTATTAGTGTGCTGGTAATCCACAGACGCTCCACTAACGACCAATAAAGCATAATGTGCAATTTCATGGATTAGCATACTTTTCACATTTTTCCTAAAGTAACTAGAGTTGGGATTTTTGTAAAATAATGTTCTAGTACTTTCTTTAATAACATTATACTTTTAATGAGATGTAGTTATCCTATCAAATCCGTTCTACTAACGACCCTCCACTAATCAAGGAAGTGGTGGGTGAGAGTGGACACCCATTCAACTACCATTTTATAGGCAGTTTCCTTATACCCCCCTTATAGATTAGCTTCGTGAATGAGGCATACTAGCGATTTGACTGACCATAGTCTTATACATATATAATATTTAACTTTTAATTATAATATATATATAAGGTGTGTTTTAAACTTTTAAAACTTTAGGGTTTATATATAAATTTCGAAAATTAAGACATTAATCTTAAATTTAAAATAAACCAAATAACTAGATTTAATATTTATCTATTAATTAAATTTTAATTAATTAATTAAATCTTGTAAGGATTATCTAATTAAATTAAACAATTAATTTAATCCTAGTCCATATCCCTTCTAGATTTCGAAAATATGGGGATAAGATAATTTCCTTATTTTTCTCAGTTATCCAATAAGGCAACTATTATCCAAAACAAAGAAACCCTAAAAGGGGCTAGCATATTTCGAAATTTTAAGGGATGAGGCAAGGGTTTCCAAAACCCTAACCCTAATTTCGATTAGGGTTCATGGAGGCTAGGGTTTTTCGAAAACCCTTTGATCCAAAACCCTAAAATCGAAAAAATTGGCCTTTAGGGTTTAATGGCTATAAACCCTAATTTGCAATTCAACTATTATAGCAATTCAATTTAAAACAAACAATGCTCTGATACCACTGATGGGTTTTATGTAAAACAAATAAACTAGAAAACAATTCCTAAGTTCACATGCAACCTACTTTGGATCTATGTTTTAACTATTGAACCTATAACTTTGAATTGCAAACAAGAACCCTAGAGGAGAGAGACTATTGTCGAAAATAACTAACTAGGGTTTAAGAGTTACATACCTTTCAATTGTTATAGTAAACAATTGATAATCCTCTTGAACTTGATCTTCTTGGAAGCCTAGCACCACAAATGTAATGCCTCTAAAGGAATCACACCCAAGAACTAGCAAGAAGGAAACTTGAAGGAGAGAGGGTAGGGTATGCAAAAATCGGCCTAGGGTTTCTCCAAAAGCAAGAATGGCCAACATTGGGAGCCAGGAGGCTCTTTATATAGCTGAGGGATCTAAGGTTTAGGAAAAACCCTAATACTCCTTTGCTTGGGGCCTAAGCTAATCCAAAGGCCTTATCCAAACCCCCTTGGACGAAATCATTAGGGTTTCCCCTATAGATTTCGTCCACCCCCTTCCAAGGAGGTTCTGGAGCCTTCAACTCAATTATTAGATAATTGCAAACTAGTCCCTGCACTTTATAATTAATACAGCTATCCTTAAAATTAATTCTAATTAATTTATGGCTAACTATTAATTCAACATTATGATTTGTAATTAATATATTAATCCTTTAACATATTAATAAATCATTTATATTAATTTATTAATCTCATAATAAATTAATATCTCTCCTTTCATAATTTCCTTGTCCGGTTGCTAGGTTTGAGGGCAACCCAAAAGGATTGTGTTGCTATCAATTCAAGTACATACCAATTATAGTTATGGGCTTAGACACCTAATCCAACAGTTATGACTTGTACTCGCCCTGATGTGGCCTTCGATTTGAGCATGGTCAACAGATATCAAGGGAACCCTGGCAAAGCACATTGGACCACAGTCAAGAATATTCTTAAGTACCTTCGGAGGACCAAGGAATGGTTTCTAGTCCTCGGTGGGAGTGATGACTTAAGGGTGTAAGGGTATAGTGACACCAGTTTTCAAACCGACAGGGACAAATACCGTTCGCATTCGGGCTAGGTCTTTACCTTGAATGGAGGAGCAGTGACATGGAAAAGTTCCAAGCAGGAGACTATAGTTGATTAAACATGTGAATCAGAGTATATAGCGGCGATCTAAGCGTCAAAGGAGGCGATATGGTTAAAGAACTTCATTGAAAACCTTGGAGTTGTGCCAGCCATAAAGGAGCCCATGCAAATTTTCTATGATAATGAAGGAGCGGTTGCCTTGACCAAGGAACCGAGGGATCATGGTAGATCTCGACATATCGACAGAAAATATCACTTTATTCGACATCGGGTGGAAGAAGGACTCCTTGTAGTGAAGAGGGTATCGTCGGAGGATAACCCATTAGATCCCCTTACAAAGGGACTGACTAAGGTTAAGCATTTGCAGCACGCTAGGAGCATCGGGCTGAAGGACGATATTAGTTTAGATTAGATAGCTTTGAAACGTGTAATAGATAAATGTAACTGAAATTTGATGATTAAATAAAGGAGTATTACTTATAAGTAAAGTTATTGTCTTATGTTGATTATTTACCTATTGTTTCACTTTGCATGTTTTAACTTCCTGAATAATACGATTATTCGAACGTTCCATAGTCACTCATACTTTGGGAGTAGGTATGAAATAAGATTGTCATGAATTGGTTTGTAGATTGTCTAAAGTGTATTAGACATAGCAAAGGTTTGTTGCAATGTTCACGAGTGCTTATGAATTTGATTTGAGCATTGGGTTAAACCCGCGCTTGCTGGTATCACTTCATGGAATTTATCATGAGTGATCGCAAGACGATAATATCATATGGTCTTAAAACCTAGATATATGGTTTATCATTTGTGAGTTTGTTGTGCATTGATAATGTGTAAACGCATCAGTAAATTGATGTTATAAAATGCATTGTCGTGCATGATTTGATGAGTGAATGGAAAATGCATATAAGTCAAAGTTTATCTGTTCCTTTTATCCCAAGAGGGTAAAAGTGATATATTGGCCCCTCGATGATTTGGTTTGACTTATGTGTCAGGCCCGGTCAGGACCAAATTGATGTGTTCAATTAATTTCTATGTCAGATGAATCAGAGATCGAGAAAAAAATTGTTGGACAATAAGTATGACTATGTTCCATGTAACTGTCCGCACGATATCTGGAACGGAGGACTATACGATCCCTTATCTAAAGGACAGGTTACTGATAAGATCAGAGTTCGACAGCGTCTTTGAGAGCTACGATTGTTAATCAGATTGTACTTACATTTGTAGTTATTAGACTTATCCAAGTGAGAGACTGTTGGATTAGTGTCTAAGCCCATAACTATATTTGGTATGCACTTGACCCAATTGTGCATTGTCCTTTTGGGTTGCCTTCACCAGAGCAACTTGACAGGGAGATTTCTGGAGAGAGAGAGAGAGAGAGAGAGAGAAAGGTTATTATATTTTATTAATATATTATATGAATAATATATTAAATAGTAAATTACTGAAATCGTCCCTGTGGTTTGGTCAAAATTGCACGTTTGGTCCCTAACTTTTTTTTTGCACTCGGAACGTCCCTGTGGTTTGATTTTGTTGCATTTTTCGTCCTTGTGGTTTGATTTTGTTGTGTTTTTCATCTCTTACATACATAAAGTTAGGGACCAAACATGCAATTTTTACCAAACCATAGGGACGAAAAACGCAACAAAATCAAACCACAGGGACGATCCAAGTGCAAAAAAAAAAGTTAGGGACCAAACGTGCAATTTTAACCAAATCACAGGGACGATTTCGGTAATTTACTCTATATTAAAAGAGAAATCATATAGTTTAATTAATATTAGACAAGAATTAATTAAGAATTAATTTTGTGTCTAAAAGACATTAATTAAATAAAGGGGACTTAAACTGTCAAATGTGTGATAGTTGAATATTGGGCTGAGAAGCCTTATGGATTAGGCATGGACGAAATTAAGGATGTGTCCATCCTAATTTCGGCCATAGAGGCCCTATTCCAGAAGGTTACTTGGACTGCTTAAGGCCTAAGCAGTCCATTAGGGTTTTGACTGAAACCCTAGCAGCACAAGTATAAATAAACCCCTAGGGCATCATATTTCAGCCACTAGAAACCCTAGAAGAGTTCATAGCCGAAATTATGCCTCCTCCCCTCTCTCTAATATCATCCTCTTGCTTGTGTGGTATTTGTAAGCCATTAGAGGAGTGACATTTGTGACTCTAAGATTCAAGCCATTGTTGAAGAGGTAATCATCTAGATTTGTTTTCATATGATGATCTCGAAATATGTATGCTAGATCTAAGGTTCATAAGTCTTGGATAACTTGCATGTACAATAGAGAAACCTAAATCCAAGCTTTAGGGTTTGCATGAGCACATAGGATGTTCTTTTGGCTCAAACCCATCAATATCAATCTCACTTCCTACCAAGAAAGATTGCAAATCTAGTATAACATCCAACTCCTCTTAGGATACAAGGCACCACATATCAGGCTAATCTATCCACTAAACATTTCCGCAACTGAGAGACATGAAACATGCTTTAGATCTAACTAAAAAGCTCAGGAAGATCCAAGCGATAAGCAACTCGGCCCATCCAAGCCAAAACCCTGAAGAGGACCAATACACTTGGGGCAACCACCACACTACTCCCCGCCATAAGCTGCATAAGGAACTCCCCCTAACATCCTCCAACTTGCTTACAAATACAATTACATATCGCCGACACCAAATAATTCTTTGAATGAAAGGCCTCACACTATAACGGTTAGACTTAATAGAGAGTTGCGCAATAGAGTTAAAACCTAACCTTCTAAAATTATCTAGTCTCAAAAATATGTAACTTAATATACTCGCTTACTAGTTAGCTGGGGTTAATGGAAACTCCTAAAAGCATAAAGCAAGTAGCATTCTAGCATCGAGTAATCGGAACAAGCATAACCTAAACAAGTCATCCTATCATTGACCGATCAGTATTAGCATGCAAGTCTACAAGCTCATATATTAGGCATACAAAGGCATCTCTCCTAGCATTCTATCATGCAAATCATGAGCATATCCTTATCCATAACTAGCATGTGATTCACAAATTCACAAATCGAAGCATATCATATAACATGTATGGGTATTTTGGGAAAACTTACTTGAGCTCGGTCGATTGCATGCACCACACCCTTTTTCTTTTATTAGAAAACCTTTTTATAAAAAATTTCTTTTATAAAAAAAAATCTACCAAACCCTCAGTTTAAGTTAAGGCACACTCGAGAGTATGTCTGAATCCCTCAAACTAAGGCTCTGATACTAACTTGTAACGTCCCAAAAATTAAGACCAAAAATTTCAAAATTTTTATTAATAAAACCATTATCCAAAGCAATATCATAAAACCACAGTGAACTCAGAGTATGTAAATAAACATCCAAATACATCATAGTTATATAAAATATGGAACAATATGGTATGTGTAATGCAATCATCCCGAGCTCTTCCCTTTTGAAATCGAGGTACATAAAACTTAAACTGAAAACCGTAAGTTGAAAGCTTAGTGAGTTCCCCAAGATACCACATACCATACATATCAAAAACATAATGGGCCCCGCCCGTCATCGGTCCCCACCCGGTATCGAGCCCCGCTCGGTAAACAAATATGTCAGTCATCAGGTCCCACCTAGCATTGGGCCCTGCCCGGTATACACATAAAAAAATAAACATATAATCATATAAAGACATGCAATCATCACAAAGATAAATAGCATACAGGATAGTCATCGGGCCTGACCCGGTAGACATATAAACACATAACACATGCAAGAGTCACGCAGACAACTAGCATCCTAACACATCAAACCATAGGCCGGCATTGGTGCCTTCAACCCGCTAAACATAGTGAAGAAACTCACCTCGATCATAGATAGCCAAGACACACACACTGTTGCTATCGAAATCCTCACACATAACATAAATCAACAATATCCTAATTAATAATTACTCCTTAATCGAAGCGAGGGTCTAATCCCTAAAATCATGCACCCTAGGGTAAAATGACCATTTACCCCTTTCTCTAATAAGACCCACATCTAAGGCCCAACTAGAATAAATTCAAAGTCCAACAAAGCCCAAAAACCCAATTTAGCCCACTCATCAGCATACGTTCGGCGTACCTGATCCCTATGCCCCACGTAACCCAACTTGGACTAGACACGAGACTTATTCCCAGCACACGCAACATACACGATGGTACGCCCAGCGTACTGGCCAGAGTTCCAATTTCTCAACTAATGGTCTTAATCCTTAAGACCTTAACGTCCAAACCTCATGTTAACACCAAAATAACATCTTAATCCATAAAGTCAAAACCTTTAAGCCTTTTCATGGCTAAAGAGGGATAAATCTCCAAAATCCTTACTTTTACAACACTTAAAACCACTTAACTCTTGCATGGTTCTAAGGAAACGATCAAGCAAACATTTTTATGACTCAGGACACTCTAAGACATCATAAAGGGCATCTAATATGATCTAGAGTACTCCATACTCACAAAGATTCAAGCTTTGGGGCCAAAAAGCTTATAAAACCATTCCAAAACAAGATCTAAGAAAAGAGTCATCAAGTTTGAAGCTTTGTACCTTTAAAAGATAAATCAAGGTGAACAAAGTCTAGATCTTCAAGCTCCAAGCCCCCCAACACTCCTTCAAGAAGCTCTTTCTTCTTCAATGTGCACCAAAATGCCCAAACTCACACTAAGATCTCAAATATCACTCAATGGAGGCTAGAGTTTCGAGATTATAGGTTGAGAGGGATGGAGGCTACAAATGGGGAGGGTTCCAAGAGTTAATGAGGCTTAAATAGGGTCCAAACCTTAAAATTTAGGGTTTTCATCTGACCCACCTTCGCCCAACATACACATGGTATGACCAACGTACAAGGGTGATGCTCCGCAATCATTTGAGCATAGTACGCTCCGCATACTCCCTGTACGCCCAGCGTACTCCTCTTTGCCCCAATTCCTTGTTAACTTCAAATGACCATAAATTCTTCATTTTAATTCCAATTCTGACTATCCTTATATCCATGGAAAGGTAATGAGAAGCTCTAAACTTCTATTAACTCCCCTTTTCCTTAAAAATTTCCAAACCAAAATCCAAAATTCATAAAAGGGCCGAACTTCTACTATACCGATATACCCTTGGACTCCAAAACACAAACCGAACTCCCCGATCATCTAATCAACATTATCCACACTCAAAGAGGACTAAGTCTCTTTTCCAAAGGCCCTAAGCCTTATGATAACCAGTCTTCGGGTCACATCCACGAATTATAAAATGAGTCGAAACAGGGTGTTACAAGAACATGGTTAGCTCACAGTATGGGTCAGTTATTCTTGGTTGAGATGGGAAACTGTTGATCTTTCGATCAAATTCATAGTTCGATAAGAGCATTTTCAAGTGTCTTTGTTCAGTATGTGTGGGATCATCGGGTTTATTTTTCGATCCATTTCTGATCTTTTTTTTATTTTGTTCCTCATCAACAGTTGAGGTTATTCGAATGCTTCAGTTTGTATTAGTTGAAGGTACAATTAAGGGCCAATCCTTCTTCAAGTTCTATAAGGTGTATGTGTACTCTTGATTGTTTGGTTGTGGGATTGTTGTTCCAAGTAGGCTTGACTTGGCAGCTGTCCTTGGTTAATGGGAGTTCGGATATTAGAGTGATACTGTTTAGTTTTTCAAATATGTTTGTGGCCTACGTAGAGTCCAACTTTGGTAGGTCTCGTCGTTTGGGTTGGTTTTAGGGTTGATTCAACCAGGGTGTTGGAAACATATCAGGTAATTTTTGGAATTCTTCTTCGAATTTGGAAGTTATATTGGTTTAATTGTACATTGTTGGATCTGTTCAGCTTCATTTTAAGGTGTGAGATATTGTTTGGTTGTTAAGAGGATGTTTCTATTAACGGTTGAGGTTAGTCATTTTCATTCGATACATTGGTACTTCACCCTTGGGTAAGATTATGTTAAAGAATGAACACATTCGGTTTGAGGAATGTTGTGTTTTCTCCTGGGTAATTTGAAATGTTTTCAGTTCAACAAATATTGTCGTGATGGGTGTAAGGGGAGTGTAAAATTTTGTGTTTTCATGTTGGAACAGGCATTCAACTATCTAATCTTATTTACAAGTTGTGTGCGGCCATGTTTTCATCTGATGATGCGTCGGTGACGGCATAGATTGTGAAAGGGTTGCGTGTTACAAAATATTATGGCTCATGTGATTTTGGTAAGTGTTGAGTGGGATGTTGAATGGGTTCCTGTAAGTCAATGGGATGATGGTAGTATGCATATATGCCTATTGGGTACTGGTCGAGAGTCTTCATGTCTATGGTTGGATGATGGCAAGAATAGTGAGGAACCATCAGCTTCTCATTCCAATTCTTGGATGGTGTCACGACGTATCGTGAATCATCATGGATTTCACTTGTGTGAGTTGGACATGATAGTTAGGTAATGGAGACCCATGTGTAGGTTTGTTAGCCGTTTGGCATAGTCAGGTGTTTGAGTGGTATGGTGTTGTCACTAGTGGCTCGGTGAACGGTAGGTTGGGTCAAACATCTATAGGATTTTGACTTGTTGGAAACGTCATGGTTGTTTATTGGGAGTTCCTCATGGAGTTTTCATAGTGGATCCTTATTCCTAGTGGTTCGAGAATGGTTTGGAGTGAGTTGAGTTGCTAGTGATGGAGTTCATTGTAGTTCTTTTGGATAGTTAGTCAGATGGATGTCCAGCTAAGCTATTATGGGATATTGCATGCCATGAGAGATTTTAGGTTGGCCATTGCTACGCTCGTGGGAGTGGTGGGATAATGATGACTTGTTAGGAAATCAAGTGCGTACACAAGGTTTTTGGGCATAATTTCCAAAATTTTCCTGGTTGAAATTCACGATTGGGATGTTATGAGTGTTTGTTCAATATGGTTTGGGTGGTATTCCTAATCCAGGACTAGGTATAGGTACGAAAAATGGATGATGATCAATCATTAGGTATGGTCTCTAAAGCTTTAGGCCGATGGATCTCCTAGTTTGTGAAGTATGTTGATAAAGTTGATTTTTCGTCATAGATTCAGGAGTCTTCCCAGTTTGAGTAGTTTGAGTGTTGCGGTTGAATGTTTTAAAGTGATTAGGTTGTTGCAATTGGCATCAACTGGGTTTTGAATAGTCACTTGAGTTTTTAATTTGGATGTGTTGATTTTTATGAATTGGTTAAAGAGAGCATATGGATTGTGTTAGTATAATTTCTAGAATTTTAACTGAGTCGGATTTCGAGGACGAAATTCAGTTTAAGTGGGGGAGAATTATAACACCTAGTTTTCATGATGTTTCTAATTTCAGGATATCGGTTTGTAATTTGATCGAGTAAGGTCAAGTGCTTCAAAGGAATAGAGTTTAGAACATATCTGATATTAATAATGTTGGTTAAATAATTAAAGCCCTCGAATTGTTCCTTGAAGCAAAGGGTAAAATGGGAAAGGTGATAATTCGTGCTTCTTGCATGAATTAATGATTTTAGTTTGGTATTTTTTTAGTAAAAAATAACTATAAATAATTATGGGGGGTGTCAATATCTTTCTGTGCATATAAAGATCGCGGAAAATGGATTTGAAACAAAGAAATTATGATTGTTTTAAGTTGGAATGGAATTGGGCGAAAACTAGTCGCCATGAGGTGGGATTTGCTACGGGGTGGAAATCAAGTTTCCACGAAGTGGGAGTCGCCACGAGGTGGCCGCTGTGCAGCCAAAGCCCATGAATTTTAGTGTTTTCAACATATTTAATTGATGGGTCCATGTTTATAGGGAATTTTCTTAGCCTCCATCATATCTAGAGCCTCTTAAGAGAAACCCTATCCTCACTTTTACCACTTTGATCCTCCCTTCTCCTCTCTTATCCATTTTGTGATATTTTTGTGATTTTTATAAGGGATTTGCTTGCAAGATTGACCCTTGAAGCTTAGCAATTGAAGATCTCAACTTTCATCTATCTTTTGGACCTTTGTAAGTCACAAAGTTCCTTGCTTTTGGTATCTTGTCTTGGGATATTGATGTATTATGAGTTTTAGTCCATATTGATGAGTTTTGAGTGAGAGTTGGGAATAAAATTTGCAACTTTATTCCTCTGTAAGGTCCTAAGAACATTGTATGTTCATATCTGGACTCACAACTAGTTTAATATCATGCATGAGATTTTGACCCAGTTCTTGCCCTTTTTGACCTACTATTGGGAATGACATGTATTGGACATGCATTTCCATAAAGCAAGGATTTTTATGTTACATTTCGGTGTAAGAAAGCCTTCTGGGACTCTCCAATGTTATTGTTGTATTTTAAAATGCATGTATTTTCAGGAACTTAAAAGTTGGAGTATACAAATCGTGTAACATAAAACCTATTCCCTTGTTTTTATTGTTGGCCTATTTGTTCAGGCAATTGTTTTATTTGGAATTACGTTTTGTTGAACTTGTATTATTTTAACTCACTTTCCAAACTTCAACCAATGTATTCCTTGTTCTAGATTAATGAAAGTATGTAATATTAATATAATTTTTGTATTGTTCATTATTCATGTGTTATATGTGATCCGATGTTACGTCGCTCACACTGACGCTTTCGTCGCCGGGTGGGGGTGTGACATTGTAATCCTTAGTTTCAAGAACAATCATGGCTTTGCTTTTCCACATTGCAAAGTTATTTTCATCAAAAAGAGAAATTTTTGCAGATATAGAACCAGTAGTGGGTTTAGATCCAGAAGAAGACACCATTGCTTGATAAGTAGAACTTGCTCTGATACCAATTGAAGGATCAAAATAACACAATATATCAAGCAATAAAGAATAAGGATAATCAAAAAAACAATTTCGATTAAGAATATACTATACAAAGATGATCATATCACAAACATAACAGATCATAAAACTTGTAACTAAAGTAAACTTCATGTTGCAGATAGGCTTGGAGAGAGACTGACACATTGTGATAGAATATCAGCCTGAATGGTTATTTTGTCTTACAATTCATATGTCTCTTATTTAGTTTGGAACATTCCTCATATTAGTTTAAAACAATGGTTATTTTGTAATAAAGGTATGAGAACATATGTGATTTCCACTATTATCAAAAGATAATTTACCTTGAAAGCGGTTCTAAATATTATTTTTTATTCCCTCTTTCATGGCTGGCTTTATTTTCTCCTTGTTTCAAAGTTCCAATAATTAAATTTGACATTTGGATTTTTAGTAACTCATGTGAAAGTTAAGTTAACAATGTTTTTAAAGAAATAAAATTATATTTAACATAAACCTCCCAACATATGTTAAAAGCTTTTATGTAATTCAAATTGGCCAGATAATCTTGTATCACTATTAAATCAATTTTAAAGACAATTAAGAACTCGACGAAACATGTCATCATGTAACATTAAAGTTGGGCCATATCTATAATAAATGAAGGTTTTTTTGCCATATGTCCTCTTCTCATTCATTTGGACACATGGCATTTTCTAGAAATTTTAAATTTTTTATTTTCCACTTGTCATTTTATTGTATTTTTGATTTTATTAAATTAAAATTCCACATTTAATATATAAGGTAATATATATGTAAGGTATTTATTAGAAAATGATTTATATATGTAATGTATTCAAATGCATTAAAGTTTCATTAATTTTAATAATTCAAAAAAATTCTCATTTTTCTTATAAATTTAAACTTTTCAAATTGTTAAAATTTTATATTTAATTTTTTTTAAATAAACCCATGTAATACATGGGTCTCACACCTAGTAGTTAACAAGCGAGTCTTGCACATACTCTAAAGACTCCACCTGCATCTCCTAATGTGTTAATGGAGATAAGGACGGCAATGGTGGAGGCATTGACAATAGTGGTGATTGTAGTGATGGTGGCTAATGTGGCCTAGATGACTCCTCAAGGAAACTCAAGAGACAGATTATGTTGTCAGTAAGTAAACAATGTCATTGGTGGATGGTGGTGATGATGACGATGACGGTGACAAATGTAATGATTGTTTTAGTGGCTAATTGTCATCTAATCATCGTGTTCATGTAATCAATGAACCATAACTTAGGAACTAAAAACATGAATTATAAAAAATTTCGGAACGTCCTTGCATTGCAATAAAAAAATGAAATTAAAATAAAATTTAGACACAACATGTAGTTTAACCTATGAGAAAAAAAAAATCTAAAAATAAGTCATTTTGCAAACCCTAAGAGTGAACGGAGTCGGGCAAGGAAGGGAGGCTAGTTGGCTGAGATGTCTCCGATTTGGCTCTCCAGCATCGGCAGGAACACCATCCCCACTATCTCGGTACTGGGGAAGGGGGTTTCAGACATGTTCTTAACCCGAATTGGGTTCGATGTAAAGAAGGAAAAGGAGGAGGCAGCTTGAACGGGTTTGTCAGAAACACAGTTGCCTCCGCCAAGGTTCAATGACAACGGTTCCCTCCATCCTAATAAGGACATTGCTAAATGTTTTTATATTGCAAGAAAAAATAATATGAGAAATTAGACTAGACTAGTAATCTATACACACCAAACATGTAATTTAATTAATACATAAGATGAAAAACCCAAGACAGTGGGAACGAAGAATTTCGCAAATCCCTAAACCATGTTTTTGAAATGTCATTATTTTCTGGAAAAATAAATGGTTGGAATTTGGAAACATAACATAAAAAGTAACTTGTATCTTTTATAATTAGAAAACTAACAGAAAGAATAAATGGACATTGGACAACAATAAACAAACCCAGCCCTATCATTAACAAGCATTGTGGCCCATTCTGATGCACGATAGATCGTTATATTGTTACAATTTCCATCGCGCGCACACACACGACGTCGTAATCAACCAATTTCCAAAAAAACAACCAAATTAATAAAAAATTTACAACATTAACATTAGACAAGACCATAGGCATAGGTCACTCATGTCGCTTATAATCGACTTCACTCAACACAAAATAAGCAAAGATGTGCGACTGGTCAAAAGCCCCACCACGCACGTGGGACCCCGCCACACGTGTATGATCGTTACTTTTGTTCTAGAAATTTTATATTGAAATGAACTTAAGTAATATATGGTATATAATATATAGTTAAGACTTAAGATTATTATGACAACTTGTAGTGAATAAAAAATGTAGGTGGAATAACTGATAATTTAATATCGTTTTGTATGTATATCTTCTTACTTAGTAACTATGTTTTTCACATTTTATCTAATTATATTAATCCTTTAACCTATCAATGCCTTAAAATGACAATAACTATATGCTCAGTATTAAAAAAATATATATATTTCAATACCTATATTATATATATCTAGAAAATCTAAAACTAATAAAACACACATGCAAGTCACTGTTACATATTACATAAGCAGTTCCTAAAGGATCCAAACTCGATCTTCATGAATCGACATGTTGGTATTAAAAATAGCAAATAAAAAACCCATTTTTTAGTAAGAGACAAACTACAAAATTTCAATTTTCTAGAGATGCTTAATAAATACAATTGGTTAGTACGTTATGTCAACAATTGAATAATTGAACACTGATAATAAGTTAAAAATAGCCCAAAAAATCCAAAAAATTCATTTTTATTACAAGGGTGTAGTTTGAATGGGAGGCAATTGTTCAAAGTCCAAACCATAAAATAGGGATTAATTTATATAGTTTAAGCCATAATCTATTCTCTCTAATCATATGACATTCACACTTTCGTCGCTTGTGATTCACGAGACCGATATCATGAACATACATGTGAAGTTTAGTAGTCATGTATGTTTAAGTTCAATCTAAAAGCATAATCTGCAAAGTGAATAGTAATATTGTATTGGGATGACTAACTGAAAATGTAGTTTTTGCTTGATAAGTTAGTTGATAAAGACATAAAGTAACAATGTTTTGTAAAAATTAGTTGATAATTTAGATGACAAATATAGAATGATTAAAAGAAAAAGAATATTTACATATATAATTAAAAACTAATGATATATTATTGTTCAAATTTGTTTTGAGCCGGTAATATTTATTGAACAACACTACCTACGAAGGTGACACAAAGTGAAACAAAATTATTGTTCAAATAAAGAGCAAATTTCATCATATTAAACTAATTAGTAACAAATTGTTTTCCATTAATCCTATTAAACTAAACTTTATATGGAAGTAGAATGTACATGAAATATTGGCATTATAACTAATTAGCTCGTTATAATTTTTATTCTGATTAAAACAGAAGGTAAATAATTAGAATTTATTAAATAAATAAAATATATTCATTTCTTTTTTCACAACATAAAGGCATATTTTGAAAACTTGTGGAAAAAACCTTATGAACTTATTAATAAATTATCTCAAACATCTTTTTAAAAGGTTAGCTTATAAGCCATTTTAAGTTCTATCAAATACCACATTGCAATAACCTCAAAAAAAATATGATAGTGTATGCACGTCAAGTATAGACTAAATGTCACACATCTCTAAATATTATTAAAAGAGAACCTTTAATTTACCAATGAAGCAATCATGACCATTGATTGTATTTCAATCATATGTTTTCTACCATTATATCAAATTGATGACATCATCTTTCCAAATAGAATTCAAACACAATACATTTAATTATATAATCTTTAAATTGAACAATTATATTATTAATTAAAACATACCATTCTATTTATATAGAATATATATCAATTTCTATAATTAATATTGTTTCTAATTTAACTCCCTTATTTATAGCTTTTGGTTTTAAATTTTAAATCCGTTTTTTTAAATAACTCTGTAAATAAGCATATCATTAATTTAGTTATTAACCTATAAAATCTAATCGAATTCAATTAAATCTGCAAAATATTTTAGAGTCAAAATTAAAATCACTATCATTCATAATTTATCTCACAGAATATCACATATAAAATGAATCAGTTTGAGATAATGATTTAAATTTTAAAGCTAATAAAATAAGCAAGTCAATTAATTTGTAAATTTGAATCAATATAACTGATTTTTTTCTTTTTTTTTCTAGATTAATAGCCGGAAATCTTCAAGATGATATCTTAAGATCCCATTTTTTTAGAAAATAATGATTTGATTATTCAAAAACACCATATATATATACGATTACATTGAAGTTGTTATTTTTACGATTTTGGATTGAGTCTTACAATTTACAGTGTTCTTCTTTAGCAATTTTCTTCTTCAATTCTTTTTTCTAGGTTTTTTGTTTAGTTTGTTCTCCTTCTCATTCTCCAATTTCTTGCATTTACTCTCTCTTCTTATTACATTTTATTACTGTATTCCTGTTGAGAGATCATGAAAAAAATTAATCAATCTACTTTAAGCATATTAGTTTCATTCATCTCTAAATATTATTACAAGAGAACCCTTAATTCACCAATGAAGCAATCAAGACTCTTGATTGTATTTCAATCATATGTTTTCCACCATTAGATCAAATTGTTGACATCATCTTCCTCAAATAAAAATCTTTAAATTCAGCAATTATGGTATCAATTGAAGCATATCATTCTATTTATATACGAGATATCAGATTTTATAATTAATATTGTTTCTAATTTAACTCCCAGATTTATAGCTTTTGGCTTAAAAATTCCAACCCGTTTAGCTTTTTTTTTTTTGGAAAAAACTCATTAAATAAGCATATCAATAATTCGGTTATTAACCAACATAATCTAATCTAATCTTATTAAATCAGCAAAATATTTGTGAGTCAAAATTAAAGTCAATATTATTCATAATTTACTTTCAGTATGTCCCACGTAAAATGAATTTGAGATAACGGTTTGAATTTTAAAACTCATTAAATAAGCAAGTTAATTAATTTGAAATTTTGAATCAATATAACTGTTATTTTTTTTCAGATGAATAATCGAAAATCTCTAAATTGATATCGTAGGATCGCAATTTTTTGGAAGATAATGATTTCCTTATTCAAAAATGCTATATATATATATATATATATATATATATATATATATATATATATAGAGAGAGAGAGAGAGAGACAGACAGACAGACAGACAGACAGACAGACAGAGAATTACATTGAATTTTTTATTCTTACGATTTTGGATTGAGTCGTACGATTTATAATGCTCTTCTTCAATGGTCTTCTTCTCCATTTCTTTTTTACAAGTTCTTTTTTTACTCTGTCTCCTTCTTCTTCTCTAATTTCATGCATTTAATCTATTCTTATTACCTGTTATTACTATATTCCCGTTGAGATGTCATAAAAAATTAATCAATCTACCATAGGAAAGATACATGCTAACATTTTGAATTTGTATTGCCCTCCAGAAACCAACCGTAGTCTCATAGACCATTCCCACATATCTTAATAGGTCTTAGAATTCCCCAAATTCAGCTATAAGAAGTCATGGATGCACTTCTTGAATCAATCCTCTAGACTGAAATTCATTTGTTAGTTAGATTAAGTGACCAAAATGTAAGATTTATGAAAGTTCATTATTACTTATTAGTGTTAACCTTTGGCAAATTATGAAACTAATATTATATTTTTGTTCTGTCACACCCCCGAACCAGGCGGCGGAAACGTCCGAGGGCTGTCGTGACTTAATTGAATACCATAACATTGAATATATATGAAACATAACATCATTCATCACCATGCATTAATATAGTACAACTGAATAAGTTTACACTGAGTACATTGTTTTAACATTACATTCCCAAAAATAAATTGTTCGTTTCATAAATAAACAAACTGCAAGCCATTACTGAGTACATTTTCCTTCGGTTTACTTGTTACCTGAGAATACAAGTATTTTGAAAAACGTCAACATATGAAATGTTGGTGAGTTCATAAACGGTATTTGAAAAGCAATGTTTTGTATTATTTTGAAAAACTACCAGAAAATCCGATATTTTCTGAAAAGAGTTTATAAAAAAAGTTTGTGAAGATCCATAAGTATGCTTGTTTGTTTCTATAGTTGTAAAAAAAAATTGTTCATTAAACTTGTGTGCATTTCGAAACCGTATGTATTGAAAACCCTAGGAAAACCCGATGTTTTCCTAATGCTTTGAATTCCATGTAGTTGAAGAACCATCGCGGCGTGTGAAGTCATTGATTCCAGGCGACGTCGGATTATTGCGCATGGTGAATTGCTATAAACACGCGTTACGCAAACGACCAGTTTACAACTATACTAACGATCCCATAGGCGTCGTCCGTACTATTCACGTAATCCAACCGTCCTGACTTCGAGTAGTCCCACATCTGAAGAGAAAGAGGGCACGAAGACCTCGATAACTCCGTTAGCCGATTGGGGATAAAAAAAAAAGAGTACGAAGGGCCCTTGACCCGATTCGCATTAAAATAACCGACTTTACTAGCAGTACCAAAGGACCCTTGGGGACCAATAGTATAAAAGCCATTGAAAGTCCTTTTACGCTGTGTTAGATCATGTAAGACCCAACAACTCGTAAGGTTGAAGTCTTCGGGCCTAAAGATCAGGTCATTGGGCTAGCTAGGCCCAACAAACAAGATTTTACACTTTGGGGCCCAAAGATGGTGCGTCGACGTCTGTGCACTCTCACGTGTGTATTAAATTCCCAAATGTTACTTGTGTGAATCGTGTTATCGTCGTGTTAGTAGTTTCGGGTTGTTATTGATTCGAGACCGAATCAATTCGTTTAACAACGATTTTTGGTATTGTTGTGTATTGTATTTCGTCGGTAGTCGCGACGCCAATATTTGATCACGATGGGTGTATTGAATTAGCCTTGAAAATTTTCTGTTTTCAGCCCCTCTTTATTTTGTAAATTTACTTTTTCAACCCTTTGCGTAAATAAATTTCCGGTTTAGTCCTTAAACTATTTTTCTTGGCATTTTAACATCAAAACTTATTGGAATTGATATTTTTCAGCACATTTTTAGTTGAAAACAGTTTTAGTCCCTGAAAATACAGTTTTCTCGGTTGTAACCCCTCTTTTTCGCAGTTTTTACAATTTTGGCCCAAATTGGAAAATTTTTGCAACTTTGGTCCTTTTTAAATTTGAAAAGCATTTTAAACCTTAGAAAAGGACTTGGAACACTAGTAGTCCACTGTTTTACAGAAAAACACAGTTTTGGCCCTTCAAAACAGAAAATTTCACATATTGGGCCCTATTGGGCCAAAAATGCCATTTTTAGCCCATTAAGCTTGAAATTTATATTTTTAATCCTCCAAAAGAATGTATTTCCAGAAAACACTTTATTGAAACTGTTTTGACCCATCTCACCCATCAGAATTCGAAATATGTCATTTTGGGCCCTTTAACTTTATATTTTTAACATTTTGTGTCCAAAAATTGAGTTTTTAGCCCAAAGAAGATGTTATTAAGCCACTTAGCTATTTTTCTTGGAACACTTTGTATGTAGAAATATATTTTATGCTAGTATCATTTAACATAAAGTATATCTCGATTTTTAGGGGTTTATGGCTAGATCCAACATCATAAACACACAAAAACACACATATAAGCATAGAAATCATACAAGGCATACAAAACACATATAGATCTACACTTTCACTTGTATCCCCCCCCCCCCCCCACAAAACTTATAAAACTGGAAAATAGGGAGTATGAAGCTCACCTTAGGGTGTAGTTTCGGTTTTTGAAGAAAAGATGGAAGAAAACTTGGTGATTTTTGGCCTTAGCACCCTTTTCTTGAAGATCTCGAGTTTGAGGGGTTCTAAGACACAAGATTATGATTTCATATGAGTTAAGAAGAGATTTTTGGATATAAGAAGAAGTCTAAAGTGTGGATCCAAGTTTCAACTTACCTAGATGATGATTTTTGGGAAGAATTCTCCTTGTAATGCTCTTGAATCTTCGAAATTTAGGAGAGGAATGGAGAGAGTTCCTTGAGAGAAAAGATGAGTGAAATGTTTGTGTGTGTGTTTGGGATTCGGCCGAGAGGGAGAGAGGGAAAAGAAGAGAGAGACCTTGACAAGATACTTGCTTGGAAATATGAGTTGCATGCATGGAGACCCAACAAATAAAAGTGAGGTGGCAATCCAAAGTCAACTCTTCCTTTTCCTTGGGCTTGGGCCGAGAATGGAGAGGGAAGAAAGGATTTTTGGGCTTTTTGCCCCTAAGCCCAATATTAGAGTTAGTTTGGGTGATTTTTGAACCAAAAAAAATATATAATATGATTTTTACACTTTGTTGGGCTAGTTTAGGTTAATCATGGTTCAAAACTTTTAATTTATTTCATTCTAGGCTCAATATGGCCCAAAATGTTGAAATAAATTATTGTGGGTCCAATTAGAGCCCATTTAAGGGTTCTAAGCCCATGATAGTCAAATTGGAAGCTTATTGGTCCATTGAGTCCAATAAGGAAGTCCTAGTCCAAAATGGACCTAAACAAGAGCTTCTAGGGTTTCCAATTGTTTATTGACTATTAGTAGTATTTGTATGGTGCACTTGTTTGAAAATTATATGTCATGGAGTAAGCATCATACATGCTCTTTGAGTTTTTGATTTCCACATTTAACTTGAGTGTATAGATTACATGACACAAAATTTCTAGTTGTGACATGTGTTGGATAAGGTGTCTAAGTCCATAACTTATTTGGTATATACTTGACCCGACCGGCATGGTCCATTTGGGTTGCATCTCATCCAAACTATTATGGATAATTTTATGAGAGTTATACACATATGTTTATTAATATATTATGAGTTATAATATATTAATATGAAGTTACGTTATTTAATTAGTTTTAGTCTTAAATTAATTATGGATTAATTTAGAGATTAAAAGGAATACTAATTAAATTATGGGCTATTTGTTTTATATAGTGTGGGCTAATACTCATTTGTTAATGGGCTAGGCTTATGTGGAAGTCCATGGATGATCCATGGAGCTTTTAACCCATGGATCCTTGGAATAGGAAAAGACATGGGTTATTAGGGTTTCACCCTAACCATGCATACTATATAAGCATGCTTATGGAGCATGAAAGAGAGCCTAAGATAGCCTAAGAAAAAGCTAGTGTTCTAGTGTGTGTGTGCATGTGTGTGGCCGAAAATACAAGAGTGTGTATACTCTCTCAAAGTTTTCCAAGAGTTTGTGGTGTTTGTGATTCCATTTGAGGCATTCACACTATTGGTGCTTGGCCCTCAAACTCCTAAGAACCCAACACAACAAAGGTATGTAATCTCTTCTAACTCTTTTATGTTGAAATGTTCCCCATGCCATGTTAGATAGGTTATAAACCTTGGAAAATTATTATTTTGCATGTATTTAGACAAACATAGATCCAAGGTTTATTAGGGTTGCATGCACACTTAGGAAGTGTTAGATTGCTCAAAACCCAACAGTGGTATCAGAGCCTAGGCTTGCTTGTTCGATACTTGATGCAAAATAGTGAAAAAAGTCGAAATCGTTGCTGTCTGCATGCTAGACTCGCCGAGTCCATTGGGGGGACTCGCCGAGTCCAAGGCAAACTTCAACCTACTCGACGAGTCCGTTCGTGCACTCGGCGAGTAGGATCGAAAGAATGCAGAATCTCGACTTTTGCTGCTGGAAATGGACTGGAAACATTACCCTAAATTGTTTTGGTGTTGTAAAACTTATTTTAGTTGGTGTAATGGTTGTTCTAATCCATTTACAATAGCATATCAAAAATCCATGATTTTATGTGTTCATATAATTCTTGAATTTTTGATGATCATGTTCATGTTCTTATGAATTTAGAAAATGATAGGAATTATTTGCTGAATTGTTTAGAATTAATTCTTAATCATTTATGTGTTTTAATGGAGTCCATAATTTGTCCTCAAGTTATGGATTACCAAAGGTCACTTTCATTTAACACACACTTAAAACACATAAGTTACATGAAAATGAAGAGTCTTCATTTTTATGAACCTTTAATTCATAAGTTATGAAATGAAGAGTTTTGCAAAGTTACAAAACTTGTCCTCAAGTTTTGGAATTTGTAAAGTTTCACACACTTTAATAAACTTTAATTCCAAACCTTAGAGTTTTAATAGTTAAAATTCAACCCTTATACTATTTATAACATTAATGGTTAATTATTATATATATGTATAAGAATAAGTCGTTTTACCGTTAGTAGGCCTCATTCACGAAGCCGGTCTATAAGGTGGGTATAAGGTTGTTGCCTATAAAATGGCGACTTAATGGGTGTATACTCTCACCCACCGCTTGCTTGATCGGTGGAGGGTCGTTAGCCGAACGGGTAGAACAACGACTTTAAATCCTCATTAAAAGTATAATGAATATTATAAAATAACTAAACTCTTTTAATTCCCAATCTTAGTTATTTTAGGAAAATGTGAACATGGTGCTAATCCATGGAATTCACACTTTGTACCTTACCAAGTCGTTAGTGGAGCGTGTGTGGTTAACCGGCACACTAATTAGACTAGTAAGGATCACGAAGGGTAACTTAATGTTGTCATAGATCAATGGAGCGTGTGTGGTTAACCGGCACATTGATTAGGTGATAATATTAGGAGTACCAAGTGAGTTAGCATGGTTATTCACACCTTGTTTTGTGATCCTCGGCATCCCAGTCACAAAACTTGAAGGGCACAATCGAGATTGAAACATGCCATTGAAAAGTTCAATGAATCTCAAAAGAATCTAGGAATTTCAAATCCAATTAAACCTAATTAATCATTTCGTTTTCATGGTGGAAATTGGTGAATCGTCATTCGCCTACCTTTCAAATATATTATTACTTAGATTACGGCATCCCTCTTCTAAGTGTAATATATTGTGATTGGATCCTAGCCTTAATATTACATTTGGGTGTCTTATTAAGGATCCTAAATATCTAATCTAAACTTACTTTCTTCTTTCAGATGTCTTCCAACACTAATGCTTCAGGCTCTAACCCAACTGGTTCTTTCTCTCTCATGAATCTTTGTGGGAGGGTCATCTTTGATGGTTCCAACTTCATGGATTGGATTAGGAACATCAGGATGGTTACTCGTTACGAGGACAAGGAATATGTCCTCGATAAGGAGTTAAAAGAACTTGATGAGTCTACTGCTACTCCTGAGGAGATCGCTGAATTCAGGACTCATGAGAGAGATGCTACTAAGGTGGCATGTATCATGATGGCCACGATGACAGCCGAGCTCCAAAAGTCATATGAAGATTTCTACCCTTTTGAGATGCACCAAGACTTGATGGAAAGGTACCATCAGAGTGCTCGTCAGGAGCGGTATGAAATAATCTCCTCCATAATAACTACCCGCATGAAGGACGGTGAATCCGTCACGGGCCACATGCAAAAGATGCAAAGGTATGTGGACCGTTTGCTGAAGCTGAATGTTAACATCCCCGAGGAGTTAGCAATTGACATCATTTTGCACTCCTTGCCTTCTTGTTATGATCATTTTCGAATGAAATATCATATGAACAAGGAGGAAGTTACCCTCAGCAAGCTTCAAGGACTCTTGAAGACCGTTGAAACCGGTCTTAAGGGTAAAGCGGTTGTTACCTCTACTACTCCTACTCCAACTTCTACCCCTGTTTTAGCTATTGGGCAAGGCAAAGGGAAAAAGAGGAAGCACCCTTCAAAGGGTACCAAGGGAAAGTCTCTTGAAGGCTCCTCATCCAAGACTAAGAACGGTTCTGTCACTCCTTCTGCCATTCCAAAGGATGCTGAATGCTTTTATTGCCATGAAAAGGCACACTGGAAGCGAAACTGCCCTAAGTACTTGCAGGATCTAAAGGATGGGAAAGTGAAACCCACCTATGAAGGTATTTACACTATATTGTCTAATTACTCAACATATTCTAACTCTTGGGTGCTTGATACAGGATGTGGTATTCACATATGTTCTGATTTGCAGGGCCTAAGAAGAAGTGAGGATGTGGAGCACGGGAAGATAAACTTAATCATGGGGAATAGGAAGGCTTCACCTGTTTCCAAGATTGGAGTTTATACTTTGTTGCTTAATAATGGGTTAAAATTAGATTTGAATAAATGTGTATACTCGTCTGAAATGGCGAGGAATATTATTTCTTTTCATGCTTTGTACAAACAAGGTTTTACCTTTTCGTTTGATAATGAATGTGGTGGTATTAATGCTTTCTTTAATAATGTGTTTTATTTTAAAGCATTACCTTGTGATGGCGTGTATGAAACTGTGTCGATTGTAGACAACTTAGGAAATAATGTGTTGTATATTGATTCTTCTACTAGCCTAGATAAAGCATCATTGTGGCATTGTCGTCTTGGACATGTAAACAAGAAACGCATAGACCAACTCCAAAAGAGTGGAGTCTTGGAATCATTTGACCTCAAATCAGATGATAGTTGTGAATCTTGTCTACTTGGAAAAATGACAAAATCACCCTTCACTGGAACTTGTGAGAGGGGTGAAGGTTTGTTGGACCTAATACATACTGATGTATGTGGGCCATTCAAAACCGCCACAAGGGACGCTAATCGGTATTATGTGACTTTTATTGATGATTATAGTAGATATGGGTATGTCTACTTGATCAAACACAAGTCCGAAACCTTTGAAAGGTTTAAGGAATTCAAACAGGAAGTAGAAAATCAATTGGGCAGGAACATTAAGATGCTTCGATCCGATCGAGGTGGTGAGTATCTTAGTACCGAGTTCCTTGACTATCTTAAGGAGTGTGGGATTGTCTCACAATTGACTCCTCCCAGGACACCACAGCTGAATGGTGTAGCTGATAGGCGTAATCGTACCTTGTTGGACATGGTTCGCTCTATGATGAGTCGAGTTTCGTTACCAATCTCTTTTTGGGGGTATGCCTTAGAGACTGCCGCCCATATCCTTAATCTAGTCCCTACAAAGAAGGTTACCAAAACACCTCATGAAATGTGGACTGGGAAGGTTCCCAATTTGGACCACATCAAAATTTGGGGTTGCGAAGCCTTCGTGAGGCGTGAAACTCATGATAAGCTTGAACCCCGAAGTGAAAGGTGTATTTTCATCGGCTACCCACAGAAATCCTTCGGTTACCT
This sequence comes from Lactuca sativa, assembly GCF_002870075.4. Taxonomy (NCBI): domain Eukaryota; kingdom Viridiplantae; phylum Streptophyta; class Magnoliopsida; order Asterales; family Asteraceae; genus Lactuca; species Lactuca sativa. The sequence goes on along the minus strand of NC_056627.2, from coordinate 359,957,285 downwards.
TTTCTACAGACCCAGTGAGAATGTGGTCTTTGTAGCACGAAGAGGGATCTTTCGCGAGAAAGAATTTATAAGCCAAGGAGACAGTGGGAGGCAGATTGATCTTGAAGAAATTCAAGAATCAATTGGTGAAGGAACCTCAGACACTAGCAATCAACCTGAGGAAGAAACTCCTGTTGATCCAGCTGACGAGTCTGTACCTCCGAGACGTTCCACACGGGTTAGGAACACACCTTCGTTTTATTATGGTTTTCATATTACTACGGAAGGTGATACGTTTATTAGTGATAGTACACTAGTAAATTTGGATGAACCTAGCAGTGTTAAGGAAGCCATGGCAGGCCCGGAGTCTGCTAAATGGAAGGAGGTTATGGACAGCGAGATACAGTCCATGTATGACAATCAAGTTTGGAACTTGGTTGACAATGTACCAGGCCGTAAAACAGTCGGGTGCAAATGGATCTTCAAAAAGAAGACCGACATGGAAGGAAAAGTGCATACTTATAAGGCTCGACTGGTTGCGAAGGGTTTTACTCAAACTCAAGGTATTGATTATGATGAAACCTTCTCGCCGGTGGCCAAGATTAAGTCTATTAGGGTTATGTTAGCCATTGCAGCATTTCATGATTATGAAATATGGCAAATGGATGTCAAAACCGCTTTCCTTAATGGAAAGTTGGCTGAGGATGTGTACATGAATCAGCCAGAGGGTTTTGTCAATGCAGAGCACCCTAATAGAGTATGCAAGCTTAAGAAATCCATTTATGGATTAAAACAAGCATCTCGTAGCTGGAATCTTTGTTTTGATGAGAAGGTAAAAGAGTTTGGCTTCTTGAGAAGCGAAGATGAGTCTTGCGTGTATGTCAGAGCTAGTGGGAGTATAGTTAGCTTCTTGGTACTGTATGTGGATGACATACTACTCATAGGAAATGACATCCCAACCTTGCAGGAGGTTAAGTCCTGGCTTGGGAAGTGCTTTGCTATGAAGGACCTAGGGGAGGCTACCTATATCCTAGGGATAAGGATATTAAGAGAAAGGAGTAGAAGACTAATTGGACTTAGTCAGAGTATCTACTTGGATAAGGTGTTGAAAAGGTTCAACATGGAGAATTCCAAGAAAGGAGATTTACCGATCCAAAGCAATACCAAACTGAGTAAGACTCAGAGTCCGAGTACAGAGGCTGAGATAGCTGAGATGAGCCAATTACCATATGCTTCCGCAGTTGGCTCGATCATGTATGCTATGACTTGTACCCGTCCTGATGTGGCATTTGCTTTGAGCATGGTCAGCAGGTATCAGGGGAACCCTGGCAAGGCTCATTGGACCGCGGTAAAGAACATTCTCAAGTACCTGCGGAGGACTAAGGATTGGGTCCTTACCCTTGGTGGCAGTGATGACTTGAGAATATTAGGGTATAGTGATGTTGGTTTTCAGACTGATAGGGATAATTTCCGCTCTCAGTCGGGCTGGATCTTTACCTTAAATGGAGGGGCAATTTCTTGGAAGAGTTCCAAGCAGGAGACGGTGGCTGATTCGACTTGTGAATCAGAGTATATAGCAGCGAGTGAAGCAGCGAAGGAGGCGATATGGCTAAAAAACTTCATCGGAGACCTTGGAGTTGTACCAGCTATTAAGGAACCTATAGAGATTTTCTGTGACAACAATAGTGCGGTTACCTTAGCCAAGGAACCAAGAGATCATGGCAGATCCCGACACATTGACAGAAAATATCACTTCATAAGACACAAGATTGAAGAAGGACTCCTTGTGACAAGGAGGATATCGTCAGATGAGAATCCTGCAGATCCCCTTACGAAGGGACTGACGAGGGTTAAGCATTTTCAGCATGCGAGACGCATCGGGCTGAGGGACGATATTAGTTTTACAGATTAGATAGTTTTCCTGAAACTTGTAAAATGTAATCGACGTTTGATGATGAATAAAATTTGTGATTTATTTATGAGTAAAGTGTTACTATCATTGTCAATTATTTACTATTGTTTCAGTTTTGCATGTTTTGACTTCCAGAATAATTAATTTGTTCAAACCTCCACAATCGATCATACGTCGGAAGTAGGTATGAATCAAGATTGTCATGAATTGGGTTTGTAGATGCCTTAAAGGTGTTTAGGCATGGCAATGGTTGCTGCAACATTCATGAGTACTCATAAGTTATGAGTATTGGTATAAACCCACGCTCACTTGTATCACTTCATGGAATTTATCTCGAGTGATCGTGAGACGATAACATCATATAAATCTTTAAACCTAGAGATATGAGTTGTTACCTATGAGTTGGTTGTGCATTGATTGCACGTAAACGCATCAGTAACTTGATGTTATAAAACGTGCCTTTGTGTACAATTCAATAAGTAGTAGAACAAGCATATCAGTCGAAGTTTATCTGTTCCTTCTAGAAATAGAAGCGATATCCGGGCCCCTCGGTGATTTTGTGTTGACCCATATACCAGGCCTGGTCAGAACTAAACCGATGTGTTCAGTGAAGTTCTTCGTCAAACAAATCGGATAATCGAGAAACAACTGCTAGACAATAAGCAAGACATAGTTCCATGTGTTTGTCCGGCTGATATCATGAGAACAGAGGATTATGTGATCACTTATCTAAAATGGCGCTTCATAGTTCGACAGAGTCTTCATTGTTCGAGGGAGTTTTCGAGAGCTACGATTGTTGGTTGGTTCCTGAAGTTATAGGCAAATATAGTTATTAGACTTATCCAAGTGGGAGTCTGTTGGATAAGGTGTCTAAGTCCATAACTTATTTGGTATATACTTGACCCGACCGGCATGGTCCATTTGGGTTGCATCTCATCCAAACTATTATGGATAATTTTATGAGAGTTATACACATATGTTTATTAATATATTATGAGTTATAATATATTAATATGAAGTTACGTTATTTAATTAGTTTTAGTCTTAAATTAATTATGGATTAATTTAGAGATTAAAAGGAATACTAATTAAATTATAGGCTATTTGTTTTATATAGTGTGGGCTAATACTCATTTGTTAATGGGCTAGGCTTATGTGGAAGTCCATGGATGATCCATGGAGCTTTTAACCCATGGATCCTTGGAATAGGAAAAGACATGGGTTATTAGGGTTTCACCCTAACCATGCATACTATATAAGCATGCTTATGGAGCATGAAAGAGAGCCTAAGATAGCCTAAGAAAAAGCTAGTGTTCTAGTGTGTGTGTGCATGTGTGTGGCCGAAAATACAAGAGTGTGTATACTCTCTCAAAGTTTTCCAAGAGTTTGTGGTGTTTGTGATTCCATTTGAGGCATTCACACTATTGGTGCTTGGCCCTCAAACTCCTAAGAACCCAACACAACAAAGGTATGTAATCTCTTCTAACTCTTTTATGTTGAAATGTTCCCCATGCCATGTTAGATAGGTTATAAACCTTGGAAAATTATTATTTTGCATGTATTTAGACAAACATAGATCCAAGGTTTATTAGGGTTGCATGCACACTTAGGAAGTGTTAGATTGCTCAAAACCCAACAGTTCATAACAAGGCTTTTTTTTGTAATAATTTCTTTGATCGGAAGATATGTATATCTGATTAGGTGTAGCCTGAAAAATCATATTTTAATTTTTATAAGGAAAAAATATTTTAGAAATTGACCAAATTACAATGTCTGAGTTTGATGTTTATGGCTATGGCAATGCACTTTAATTGTAATGTTTATCAAATTTCTTTACAGAATTTAGCGTTGCTGGTACACATAGCAACTTATTGTTGCTTTTGGTTTTACATGATCAATATGAAAAGTGTCATATGAGCCTCCATGGGGTTTGTATACCGAACAAAGTAAATTTATAAAGCTACTACACAACATGTTTTAATCAATGAGTCGCATCGTGTTGTGATAAAACAAATATCACGTGGATCATTTATGTTAAAAATTACTATATTAAAACATCAAATTGCTCTAATACAAATATTAAATATTTTTATTTAATAAATTTGGTTCAAAAACTCAAAATGAATCTAACTAACATTTTTTATTAAAATTTCACCTAAAACAATACCATCTATCAATGTGATGTGTATTTAATTTATATTATACGCGTTTAACGCAGGTCATAATCTAGTTGCTTACTATTTGCCTTCAAATAAACAAAGTATAAAAACTTATTTATTTATACTTTCATCATTTTATTAATTTAACAACTTAACTATTGTCTAAAATGACTAAACAGTTACTCTTTTTGAGTTTTTGACCATTTGGAAAAACCATTTTCTCAATATCTAATTTTAATATCAAGGCAAAATACAAAAAAGAAAATCTGTGTTCACCTTTTTATCGATTTTGACATTGAAAGACATTGAAGTATTAATTTATATCAATATATTCATTAAACTATATTTTTTTGGTTTGCGATAAATAAATATAAACTACTTGTTCTTTTACAGAATGCCATTGATTTAAAGAAAAAAAATACACACACATTAATAAGTTGAGAAACTGCAAATTTGTGTTCACAAAATATCAATATTTCCATAGTTTATAATGGTATTTTGTGAAAATAAAAACAAACAATATAGTACTTATTCATGGTCATTTCTAAAAAACAATGATATTTTGTAAAAGAAAAGAATAGTTTGTTACTCAATTATAACATTGATCCTATTCATTATCGACTGAAGTATTGTTTTATTGATTTATCTTACAGATTTACTATAATAATAAAAAGAATTCAAACGGTAAACAAAAATGGTAAAAATATGTTGCGTTTTTGTATGTTGCCATTTTCTAAACATGGTGGGAAAAATGGTTTCTTTAAAGATGTTTTCGGGTGCTTTTTAAGGAAAAAAGTTAAAGGGATTTAAAATAAATTAGAAATAAATAGTGTTCTCGTTTTTCTAATGGAAAAAAAAAATTGAAAGAAAAGAAATGGACATCATTGATAATTTTCTTTTCTAACTTTTCTCTCAAAATGGAAAATTTTGGAGAGAAAGTAATCAAATACAAATATAAGAGTTTTTCATCATCAAACAAATATAGACCTTTTAATAACGATTATCTTCAACGCCTCACGTACTTAATTTATGTTCTCCATCATCAAACAACTTCATTCACCTTCCTTTCTTTCAAACTTGTGAACACGAAAATAAAAGACGATTTTTTTTCTTTTCTCTTCTTATTTTTTTTTTCTCTTTTTTTCTTTCTTTTATTAAACTGGAGAACACATAGTAAATGATCAAAAAAGATAACAATAGTTTCATTACTACAGAAAAAAAAAATTTGTGAAAGGCTACAGATGAGCTGGATATTGTATTATGTCCATATGAGATTGACGTAAACATTGTATAAATTCTACAACCAAACTTACATGATGATCATGATGGAAATTTTTTTAAAAAGCCACCGACGTGAAGGACCATGACTTGAGAGTTGAGAGTGGTGATAGAAATTGGAAAGCAATCTCAATCATTCACAGGTGTAATCCAGATTAGAGAAGACTAATCCCAATGATTTTTGGTCTAACACACATATACATGTTTTAATTAATATTATCTCCATGTGAAGGAATGTTTGACCAACTTTTAACACTTTGCATTTTGGAAGTATATATTGTCATAAAAATTATATCTTTGTTACTACAATAATAGTACAGTTATTATTATTATTATTTTATTTTTTACATACTTAGGCAAAATTATTCTCCCAAATAATGAAATCTTATAAATCAACATTAATGACTAATTCTTGAATGTCAAGAATTTAGTTTCGAAATAATGAATGAAATATGATAAATTTTTTCGAAAGTATTTTAATGTAAACATATGATCTACCGTCTAGTTCACATTACACACATTCAAACGAGACTAAAATTACATAAATGTCCTTGTATTTTTGAAACAACAACCAATCATCATATATTAATATATGGTATAAAATAAATAAATAAAGTGCAACAAACAGCTAGATGTTAATTTTTCCAGTTTTTTCAATTTTTTCGATTTAGATTAACAAACAAACTCAGTTTATATACCACGTGTGCAATAACACGAAGTAATAATTAGGTTTTTACCCACAAAAAGAAAAGTGGATGTATGTTTTGTTGGACTTAGAAGGAGCATTGTGTTTCATATTTATGATACAAGTATCGAAGGGCATTTTAACTTTTCTTGTACTTGTACCAAAAAGAGAGAACACTGTTCGCTGTTGGATAAACTTACTTTAGAATGTTCTGTGCTACCACTTCATTAAAAGCCAACATTCTTTTATCTTTATAAAGATGCACATTAGCGGTCCTGATTTGGTTCCGGACTGATCCTTCGTCGATTTTTCGGGACCAGTCTCTGAATGGTTCAGTATTTTTTTTAGACCAGTCCCGGATGGTTTCAAACCGATCTTTTTTATGTCCGGTCTTTTCAAGACCGATCTCAGTCTTTTTCGGTCTAGTCTTAACATGCACCTTTTAAAAGGTTCGATTTTGGGTTTTTTGCGATTCATTTTAGGTATTTTTATTTCAATTTCAAGTTTTTCCGCTAAGTGGTTAACATTAAAATTATATATTAAGATCTAATAAAAATAATACACTAAATTTTAATTAAAGAAAAAAGGAAAAAATTTAATATTTCATTAAAAATATGTAATTAACTCAAAAATGATATGTATACAAATTTGGATTCCGATCCTTCTTGAGACGAACCGGTCTCGGAACGGTTCATCCTTTTTTGGACCAGTCCTGAAGAGTCTTGGGCTGGTCTTTTTCAAATTTATTTTTAAGTCATTAGCTTCACATGAAAATCAAATTTAGTAAACTATATATCAATGTTTCTTTTCCCCTTGTTTAGAAAGCAACTGACTTAATTAGATTTTGACTTTTAAACTTCCGTGTTACCAAGTTTGCAATTTTTTTTAACAGCTAGTTAGTGATTAGAAGTTAAATTCACCTGAGAGACCTCCAATCTAAGAGTCTGCTCATCTATAGACTTATAGCTATTTTTTAATTAGCCCAATTTTGATATGTAAGCCCAGTTACATAATTATGATGAAGGTACTTTGTCTTTCTCTGTATAGCTTGATGAAATTAACTGGTCAGCCATATTTGAGTGTTTGTTTATTATTAGCTTAATGTGAAAAGAACGAGTTAACCGAAATAATCAGGGAAATGACACTTTGCCCAATACTTCCTAATTTTTTTACAACTTTGCCATTATCATGTACTTTTTAAGTATCATTAGTTCCAAACTGCCCTTTATAGAGAAAAAAGCAACACAAAACAAGGCCTAAAATGTTCTAAAAATATGATAAAAATCAATATGTACATTCAACTACATAAACATGTGAAAAACCATAAAACATATGCGTTTCTATTTTCTAACACTAACATTTTGTCATTTGTCATTTGTCATTTGTCATTTGTGGGTCCCACAAGTAAAATATAAAAATGGAAAACGTAAGAAAAACGAAAGCTTTACTTGGGGTAGTTTTGATTTTGAGGCAGAGGTATACCTTTTAAAACATCCCTCAAAGCATAGTAATGACTATCACACTTATGATCTGAAACCAAATTATTAGACAACAATATCCTTTCAAAATGTTCACCTGAATTTCTTTTCCAAAGTGTGAAAGAATTGAATCGGTTGCCATTATGTTTTTCTTCTTTCCTCTTGAGAAAATAAACACTTCCCGGAATAAAAAGTTCCTCATGGGGTTGGGGCAATAACGTCAAATCATCTCTTCTTTCCTCTTCAATCTCATCACCTTTTTGTCCAACTGCTTTTGAGGTTGATGATGTCATAATACTTGGTGTCACAACAGAATCTTTCACACCAGGAATGTCTGTTATCATCAAAACATAAGTCATTTTACTTTATAAAATAAAATAAATAATTTAGTAATAATACCGATAAATTTTGTCTGGCTTCCGAATTTGGTGTAATCAACTAGCTTCCTAGCTGCATCTTGTACAGAGGATACAACTTGTTTTGCATTACTAACCACATCTAAAACACTTTTCCAATCGTCCTTTTCAAATATGGTTTTCCTGAGAAATTCAAAAGGTTAAAAAAAAATTTAACACAAATATTAATCTTAATTCCCATTAGTTACCAATCAGTCTGAAGAATTTCATTCCTCAATCTCATCAAAGTAGCAACACTTAGCCTCGGGATTATATCATCCTGTTTATCAAAAAAAAAACAAGAATTGAAATTGATGCCAATAAAAATAAATATATAAATAAATAAATCAACCTGCATACAAACGGTTGTGACAAAATCAGAACAGCTATCAGCAAGATCTCTAGAAACACAAGGTGGTGTTCCATATCCAACAGCTGTAACAATCTCAGGGCTAAAACCTAATTCATCACATGTCTTTTTTCGAATCATAATTGCTAGCATTGAAGCAATTGCACCTCCAAGTGAATGGCCCACTAGTCTTAACCTAAATCCCTATAACAAATTATTAGTTATTCCATTAAAAGAAAAAAGAAAAAAGAAAATTAAGAAATTGAGCACCTGATGTTTGTGAAGGCAATCTTTAATGGTTCCCATTTCATGAGTGAGAAACCAACGAGCAGCTTCAGCAGTTCCAAAATGAGTGGAATACCCTTCAAAATTAACTTCCACATCACTTGAAGAAACAATGTCAGTGATAAAATCATACACAGTGTGGGTCCCACGAATCCCAAAAATCACAAGTTTATTGCGAATATCAACACCAATGTAGTATCCAGGTCTAAGCATGCTTGAATTCTTCACAAATTTTATGATGTTGTTTTCACGAAGCATGCTGTTTTTAGCTAGCCCACTAGCACTTTCCCTATATGCCCCTTTTGCTAGTTCAATATGGTATATAAGATCCTGCACCTACATAGTACATACACACAACAACTAAAAGGTCATGTTTTTATGTCAGAAATATGATTTGTGAATTTTAAGGTTGTGAGAAATTAAGAAAGTTACCACTGTGTCGGATGAAATCTTTACACCCTTCACATCTTGAAATGGATTTGTGGATGCTTGTTGAAGGTAGATAAGATATAAACCTATTGTAAGATCACTTAAGCTCCAATCTTTGACTCCAAGTTTGCTTCTTTGAATGCTTGCAAGAATTTCTGCAAGTGATCGACTACTAGGTGGGATTTTGGTTCCCTGTGCATTTCCTGTTTTAAATAGAATACAATATGTTCTCAAATACATACAGAACTTAATAGAAAAAAAAGACAGGGTGTTATAAAATAGAGAAAATTTGTAAACAGACCTGTGGGAAGAGGCCATCTACACAATTGTAATGCAGGTTCAAGTGCTTTTGTGAGCCAAGCAAGCTCTGGCTTCCACTTGTTGCTGATTGCATCTTCTTCATCAGAACTGTATTTGTTAACCTTAGAATTCGACTCTGTTTGGTTGTCATGTTGAGGTATTCTATTTCTAGGTGATACAGATGCATCATCTTTTGCATCTTTCATGTTTGGATCTTGTACTTTTGGCCATTGTGATTGAAAGCGTTTGATGACATTATATACACGGGGGTTATAAGGTTCCCTTTCCTTTATAAACTTGGAACTCAAATCTGCAACACCAAAAGTGAATGATATAAAGATTGAGAAAATAGAAATACAAACGCAAAATACTGTAATATGTTCTAAAAGTTTCCCTCTGAGATCATTATGAACTCATTGTTCTTGATCTTTGAAAGTTGTATCTGATAACTTTGCTTTTAAACTGATGTAGATATTTGTTTTTTGAGAACCAAAATTGTTTATACTAGTACACCCCACTTAAAAGGAGCTATAAAATGAGACTATGAGAATGACTTGTTGACTTTCAGGAATTCATGTATTTTTCGGTTTATAATAATTTTTAACTGGAGCATCACCATCTGTTTCAAGAAAATTTGCTAGAAATTATCAATTTTGGTAAACCGATATGTTCGATTCACATTGCGTTTCTCAAAAATCTATTGCAATACATATGTACAAAAGATGTCCGATGTAAAAAATTGCACGCAATCCTCATTAACGAAATATTCATAACAATTCTCAGCGATTGACATCTCAAACATTAAATAACACAATTTTAACTTGGTAGAATGTTCGTTTATAAGGAACAAATGGCGCAATTAGATCAATAAGTAGCTCGAGAAACCATTAACTCGACCGTAAAATATACTACAAACCGCACCTCATCCCTGTGATCAAAATTCATGATAATCACAAAGGAACGACTCATACGATGGCATTCGGTGCAGAATCGAATCAAACAAACGCATAGGGTTCATAACAAAAAAGTATTCAACCGTAGGATTGTAAGTACGGGTATTTAAACAAGAATATAGGTGAAATGAGAAGAAATACGTACTGATATTGTGCAACAAGCGTTTCATGTGTTTACTGGCGGCCATTGATGGTTACAAAAAGCATCGGGAAGCTTCAGTTTCAGGAGGTGGGATTTGTCTGAAAAAAAAAACCGACTTCGCCTTACGGTGAGAACTGCCAAAAGTGAACCGGTCAATTAGTTTGCTGGACTTTGACCATTAGAAAATGGGCTACCTTAAGCGTATGGAATGGGCCGGGTATCAACTATCAACCTTCTAGTAGACCTTTTAATTTTATATATATATATATATATATATATATATATATATATATATATATATATATATATATTATACTTGAGCCAACTTTGATACAAATATGAAAGTTTAATACATATCAATTGAAGGCAAACAGACAACAAGCTGCGTCGCTAGCCCTTTCTGGATGGCAAAATCAATTCTTTTGCAAACAACATTTGTGGATCTAGGAGATATGACATTAGAATGCATGACCCATTGGACTCTATTAAGGAGTTCCACCGCCTCTGGTGCGAGAAAACCAAATGTATCGAATGCAAAAGGAACAAACGCATGTTGATTTTCTCTACATGCATTCTCGTGCTTTACCACTTTGCACGCAGCGGCTTTCAAAGCAGCATGCTCAGTTGCGAAACCTCCACTCCCCAAACCAACGAGAGGAGAGACACCAGTAAGATCCACACACGCATGCTTCCCTCCTATCCATCCAAAGACCAAAATATCAGTCGATCTAAGTGTGGACCTGCCATCATGCGGGTCCGTCAAAAAGTTCATTGGCGCTTCTTTCTTCACAGAAATACCAGCACGCCGACAAGCATCAAAGAGAACATCTCGAACCACATCATGTCTATACTTGAAACCAGGGAGTTCTCTACAATGAACTGTGTGTTCCCCAAAGGTATCCAAACATGTCTTGCAACAAACTGTGCATATATTGTCAATTGGGAATATTGGAATCATGAGGCGGTAACAAATGATATATATATATATATATATATATATATATATATATATATATATATATATATATATATATATATATATATATATATATATAAGTTCATGTTCATTTGAGACCATTCTAATTTTGTAAGACCGTAAGACCAAATCTAAAAATAATTTTAAAATGCAAAATCAATGGAAAAATCCAAAAATTCTTTTTTTAAATATTATTTTCGGAACTTGAAGTAACTAAAAAAATAAAAATAAAATAAAAATAAAATAAAATCTCGTTTTTGTTGAAAAATACGTGAAATATTCTAATAAAATATTACACTGACATATTCAAAAAAATAATTTTAAAATGCAAAATAAAAGGAAAAATCTAAAAATTCTTCTTTTAAATATTCTAATAAAATATTACACTGACATATATTAAAGTTATGAAAAGTTTTAATAGTAAACAACCCCCTTTTTTTTGTCTAATTTGGCCCTCCGACTTATGTTGCTTGGTTTTTATCATTCAAGGTCCTTATGTTTTGCTGTATTTGTCACATTTTGTTGTATTTGTGGACCAGGGTATCGTTCCAAGGTTGGTTACTTCACCTGACTTTGGTTCGTCTGATTTATCCACCGCCTCAAATCTTCCCGATCCTTCCATCGTCCTTCTGCTTCTTTATCAGGGTTAACTCAACTGTCCACCGCCTCAGATGAAGACCTCGAAGCTTTGTATGCCCTCTATTCCCTCCACCATCGGCGATTAAAGGGTTTGATTGGGGTAAGTGCTACCTCTGACGGTCTCCGATTTTTTGCCTGCTTCCGCCTCCAGCGACACTGGCTTCGCCACAGCGTCCGCCATCAATACTGTTCCCACCTGACTCCTCTAACTGGTGCTCCTATTCATCGACCCCACCTTCTCATCGCCGATTGTGGGTGCAGCGTTGGAGACAGTAATACCTTATATTCGTCACTATTTTTACTTTTGTTTCTCTTTAGGGCTCGAATACTTCCCCAACCTTACTACAGCCACTGGAGTTGTGAATTGTGACCGGTGTTGTGAATTGTGATTCTCAACTCCGTTTTGTTTCATGTTTTCAGGTTTGGTTTGTACTAAAACTTTTGTTTGAGATTTCTCAACGATTGGTCTCATACTGCAATCAGGAGACACACCCACATGCATATTCCACCATAGTTAAGAAGCAGCGCTGTTAATGCCGATGGTGCTGTGATTTTCCAATTAACAGCCCTAAAACTTCTTATTTTATGCCATATATCAACCTTGAAGGTAAATCTTTGATTTTTATGTTTCATGTATGAATTACACTACATGCTTATCTCAAAATTTTCTGCAAAAGTAGCCCAAGATGATTTCTATAGGTGTTATATTAAAATATGTAAGAATATCCATGGATAATTGCTTCAAAGCAACTGTTATCTACAGAAAAATCAAAGGTTGGTGGGTCTCATAAGAAAGTAAGTTATCATCAATTTTTGTGTTTATAATTTTATAAGAGTTACATTACCCATCTCACCTATTCTATTCTCCATACCTTTCATCGGTTTCCGTTTCCAAAAATCCATTCATTGGGTTTATTCTTTCCTCTATTATCCTATCTTTGTCTAGGTTGATTATAGGGGGCATAATGGGTATAATAAATTGCCTCCTGGTATATTATGATTTTGGGCATATTTTTTATAGTATGATTTTTGTTATTTTATTAAATGTGTTTGATGATTATTTCAGTTGCCTATTGTAAAGCCTATTGTTATGCTATCAAAGCCTAATTCAGCAAAAGATAGTACATATGCAGGTAAATATGAATACCTCTAAATGAAAATATTTTGTTTATGTTTATGGATTTGTCATAAAATGAAGCTGCATAGTCAGTTTTTTCTTATTTATTAGATAATATAATTATTAGTGTTGTTATGTTGTTGGTTTCACTTTTAACCTTTTTTTTTTCAATGCCTGACAGGTAGGTGATGATTATTTGAAAGATCTTCTTGCAAACAAGGTAAAATACCTTTCGTTTATTTGTAATCAAGTCCATTGACTTTGTTACCATTTGATGTCCTTAAGTTGTAAAGTTCTTTTTTTCTGATTAACAGATATGTCTTTAAGTTATAAAGTTCTTTTTTGAGTTTCAGTGTCGTTTTTTTGTCATTAGGATGGACGTAGGGGTGATATTGGAATCCACAACAATAATATCCAACACACTATTGTGTTGTTTCTAATTATGACACAAGTTTGAATTTTTTGCGACAAATGGTTAACTGTGGTGTTTTATATGCATTACATGTTGTTCATCGCTTCTTGACGAAGTCTTTCACTTAGACGAGCTTCATAAATTGAGAATCAAGAAAGAATTCAGTAAGTTTCAATCTTTTAACAAGTTACAGTTTTAATTGCTTTTCAATTCCCATTAATGTTAATTTATTGTATTTCTATTATCATGAGTACATGTTGAACAATGGAGGTGATTTGGGATAAGTCATATAATTTTTTCTTTTTTTTTTGTGCCGTTTTTTACCAGCTTATAAGAAAAACTAATTGTATGAGGTAAAATGATTGAATTAGATAAGTCAAGGTTATATGGTTTATTAAAAAATTTGTTACATCGTAAATGTGTTTCAAATATAATAACTTCTATATATTTGTTCAGGCTCCATGAATAATATTTTCATGATCTATTGGCATTTGGCATTGCCTCTAACATAACATAATTACAAATTAGATCATCAAAACGAATAATCATTATGTTGCCTTCTCTTTTTGGAATTATTAATGCTATTTAAGAACAAACGGTTCGTTTACAGAAACATGTGTTAATAACTAGTTAAGTTAAAACAGCTTAGGAACTAAAATAATGAAAAGAGAGATATAATAAGATGTGAGTCACATACAAGTGGCCCACCTCATAATCATTCATAGATATATTTTTATTTCAATTAGGTAATAGATTTAATTTTTTTCCTCAAATTTCTAATTGTTTCAGCATTAGTTTAGTATTCGATTTTGCCTCTTCTTATTGTTTCAAAATACGAAAAGCAATATTTTTTTGTTGTAATTTTCCTTTTTAATAATCATACATACATGTCGTTAATAGGTAATTTAGTAATTATATATTTGTTCCAAATGATGGCATGTTTAATTTGTAGGCCAAATTACATAAAAACCACTTTATTCACCGTCTCATTTTAGGCCAACATAGACTGCTCTCTAAAGCTTCATAATCTATGAGAAGATGAAGCCACAACTGCGAGGTAAGGTTCATGTCCACAAATTGGTTATCACTCAGTCGTTTTTTTATTTTTGTTAAATTTTTTTAAGCTTTACAACTTTATATGGATTTTTCATTTTACTTTCGGTTGATTCTATGAACAGCTTCAGTTTATAATTTGTATTTCAGTTTGATGGAATGAATCTTTCATTTGGTTAACTTAGCAGACCATTTATAAAAAAAAAACAATGTTATATACTTAGGTTAAAAATGGAAGAAATATTTTTTGTATTTAAATGAGCAGTTGTTGCATATTAACCTCTACTATTATGACATTTTATATGCATCAGTGTATATAAGTCTGGACAAAATGCATTTATGTGGATTAGTTTATTTATTTATAAGTTAGCTCATAAAAAAACTTGAAACTCAGGAATTGGAGATTCCGACTCCACTTTTGTTGTTGTTGTTTTGTACTGTTGTTTTTTACTGGAAGCAAAGTGATAGAAAGTGTAATGGACAGGTTTCAAACTGATTTATAAAAACAAGAGTTCCTCTGTGGAATCTAAAGGTGGAAGAAAGGAACAAAGAGGTACCCTTTCTGAATCTTTTTTTATATAAATTAAACTTATCTTTATTTGATTCAATATAAAAAAAGGTAAATAGATGCTATTGGCTCTCAGGGATGAAGTGTATATTGATTCAACCATAGGAGATGGAAGGTAAGGTTCGGAATCTGAGGACAACAATTAAATCACTTAACATCCACTATCTCTTACGCTTCTTAAAGATTAAAATGATGGTTTGTTGTATGGTAACATTACATTCCTTTTTTATTTTTTATTAATCGACGATGTGATAATTTCATTTATAATAAATAAATTTTTTAATAAATGATATTACAGGAACAACATTGGACTTCTCCTGCAATGGAATCAACATTACATGCAGCAAATAAAACAAGCATTAAAAATGGCACCAGACCTTGCTGATATGTATTTTTCAAAAGCATTGCATGATGTCAATATACCGAGGGCCATATTGTTTTAATGAGTCTCCATAATAAATTACCCATTGGAATTTGAAGACCTTATAATGTATTATTGAAACATATAGCATTTTACTTTAATTCTAATGTTAGGTGCATGATTTGATCATTCAAGTAAATGAAATTGAAGAAGACATGTGAGAGATGGGGTAAGTATGAAGATGTTCTTTCTGTATTTATTGTAGATTGCATTGTAATTTCATTTAAAATTACTTGGATAGAAGATTGTATTTTCATTGTTTTCGAAAATCTGTTCAAATATAGCATTGTGCTTCTTTTAATAGTATGATCTATCATTACATTTCCATTCATCTGATTGATGGAAAATTACACACAACAACAACATGCTTTAATTTCGTTACCAATTTATGCAATGTACTTCATTATTTGTCTCACAAAACGAATACATTCCGCCTGGCGCATTGCGCGGGTAACCCTTCTAGTTGAAAAATTAAGAAATAATCTCTTAAAAATTTAAATATAGGTTATTTGATAGCCCTTTATTTTTTATCTTTTAATTTTTTTAAAAGGGAAAATGTGTAGCCCAACGAATTCTTTCTTTTTGGTTTAAAAGGTCACTGAACTTAATTTTCTGCTTTTTAGCGTTATAAAGTCGATATTGACCTGCTTATTTGGTCACCATTACCAATTATATCGAGCTACCACTGTCACATACCTATTTTATCTGATTTAGTTGATTGCTCATCAATGATGTGGCTACCTAGTTGGATGCCACTGTTTACAACTTGGTTCCTAAGGTTCTTACTTATCCTTGTATTGTGAATCATTCAACCCACATAAATGCATCATATCTTGCATTGTACAAGTGAATAACACCTTGTACTATACAAGTGAATCATACAAGTGATCTTGTACAAGTATAGTAGTGAATAACACAATATATACCAAGTCATTACTCTTATTCTCTTATTGACAAATAACCAAACACCTGGTGTGTAGTTTTTTCCCCTCGTACGACTACTACAATTCAACAAAACCATTTCCTTTGACATCTCGATGATCATATGATCAGAAAACCATTTCCTACCATCATCATTGGTAACAAGTCATAACATGAGCATACTACCAGAAGAAGTTGGATTGGATTAAAGAAAAACATAAAATTCAACTTTGAAGTCCAATTAAAGCTATATGACGGCAAACACGCTAGAGAATTTCTACTCAAACTTATTATCCTCTTCAATGAAAGTAATTTGCTTCAGATGACCTTAACCACTAACTCGGAGACGACAACCATTGGAGATTTCATGTTCAACTGATATCGTCATTTCTGATTCAGTGGGCTCCACCAACGACCAGCAAAACGAGGATGTTGAGTTAATGTGAAACGATATATCAATACATTTGGTGTGAAAGTTGAAATACTAAACACAGGATATTTCTCACTGATTTTTGATGATATTAAAAGAAGCCATAGTGGCTTTAAATACAAAGAAACAAAACAAACTAAGCTAATAAAATGGAAGACTACTAAATAAACGGAAATAGCTATGACTTGGTATATCACGTATGCACAACTCCACTTGACCAAGTCTGCTTTATTTGAATTCTTTTATTATCCAACGAACTACTAACTCCATCAAACCTTCCCTCAAACTAGAATAGGCTTCAAGGTCTTGTTTGACTTTAACATAACACACACCAAGTCTTTCCCTTAGGCCTTGAAACACATCACGATGCAGTGGCTTAGTGAAGATGTCAGCTACTTGCTCTCTAGATTCAACATACTCACCAACAATTCTTTTGCTTACCAAGTTTCTTAGGAAATGAAACCTCACGTCAATATGTTTGCACCTGCCATGAAAAACATGATTTTTTGACAGCTGAATTGCAGAGGTATTGTCACACTTTATCACACTGCTTCCTGTTTGTTTTAATCCCAGATCATCCAAGATTTCATGCAAATCACTTGGCAAGAACATGTTGCTGCTGCCACATACTCAGATTCGGTTGAAGACAAAGCAACAATGCTTTACTTCTTCGATGACCATGAAACTGAAGCTCCATCCCATAAAATTACATAGCCGGATGTGCTTTTCCTGTAAGTAAGGTCACCTGCAAAATCACTATCTATATGAATCTCCATTTTTCCTTTCCCTCCTTTTTGTACCAGATTCCATAATCTAATATGCCTTGTATGTATCTCAACACCCTTTTTGTTGCAGCAAGATGAGTTACCATTGGTTTTGCCATGAATTGACTTATGAAGCTTACCACAAACTGAATGTCTAGACGAGTGGTGGTGATGTACATCAAACTACCAACTAGCTGCTTGAATGAAGTCTAATCGACTCCTTTACTATTATCATGAGTTAGCCTGCTCCCTGGAACTATTGGATTTACAAATGCATTGCATTCCATCATCTTGAAACGAGTTAGAACTTCAACTGCATATTTCTTTTGTGAAATATGTATTCCAGCTGAGTTTTGTATTACTTCTATTCCTAGAAAATACCTCATCTTTCCCAAGTCTGTCATTTCAAACTCAGCTTTCATGGATGTCTTAAACTCCTCCATCAACTGCTCATCATTTCCGATAAAAACTAGATCATCAACATAAATGTTGACGTATAAAACTTTCTCCTTTCCTTGTTCTTTGACGAATAAAGTATGCTCTGTTTTGCTTCTCACAAACCCTTCTTTAGTAAAGTAAGCTTCTATACGACTATACCACGCCCTAAGGGCTTGTTTAAGTCCGTATATAGCCTTTTGCAGCTTATACACCTTATGTTCGTTGTTCTTTCTCACATAGCCTTGGGGTTGTTGCAGATACATGTCTTCTTGCAACATCCCATGCAGAAACGCCGACTTTACGTCCATTTGGTAAATGCTCCAGCCCTTTTGTGCGGCTAAAGGAAGCATCAAACGAATGGTATCCATTCTTGCTACTAGTGCATACACCTCCATATAGTCGATTCCACACTCTTGACCATATCCTCTTGCTACCAGCATCGCCTTGTGTTTCTCTATTTCTCCCTTCTCATTTAGCTATGTCTTGAAGATCCACTTCACACCAATACATTTTGAATCCTTTGGCAAATCAACCAAACACCATGTTTTATTTTTCTCAATCATTTCAATCTCACGATCCATTGCCATCTTCCATTTAGTTTCTTTGATTGCGTCTTCATAGCGAACTAGATCAGTCTGAACGGCTTCCATGACAGCCTCCATGGTATTTACTTCTTCTTCATTAGAGCTTAGATCAACACCATTCACATAATCCTGCAAATAAGTAGGACGTCTTCATTGTCTTCCCTCCCTAACTGGTGTATCTCTGAGACCAGATTCGTTGATTTGTGACTTTGATTCTGGTGGGTCATGTATTTCTGCACCATCTTCATCAATGAGAACATAGTCCTCATCAATAAAGTCACAATTACCCCAAGATATCTCTTCGTCCTCCAACACTGTTGTCACTTGATTCCACTTCCAACCTTTATCTTCCTCGAAGACCACATCTTTGCTTATAACAACCTTCATCGTTTCCGAGTTTATAAGACATTAAGCTTTTGATTCTTCACTGACACCTGTTAAAACACACACAAAACTTTTGTTATCTAGCTTATTTCTCTTCTCCTTAGGGATGTGCACATGAGCTAAGCACCCCCAAACTCTGAAGTGCTCAATTGTTGGTTTTAGTCCACTTCACGCCTCTTGTGGGGTCACATTTGAAAGAGCTTTTGTTTTGGTCATGTTCAACGCATAAAAGCTCCAACTAACTGCTTCATCCCATAACACCTTAGGCATGTTTTTAGCATAGAGTAAAGTGACAACCATATCAATCACGGTTATATTCTTTCTTTCTGCAACCCCATTTTGTCAGGGAGTAAAACTTATGGTTAGTTGTCGTTTGATTCCATGCAGTTTACAGAATTTTTTGAAGTCATTTGAGAGATATTCTCCCCCTCTACCGGTTCTAAGATCCTTGACCTTCTTCCCTGTTTCTCTCTCCACTTTAGTCTTGAATTCTGTAAAGCTTTCAAAGGCTTGAGCCTTTTCTGCCAATAAATAAACCCAACCCTTGCGACTGAAATCATCAATGAAATTTAAGAAATATCTCTTGCATGTGTGATATATGGGTGTTATTGGTCCACATATATCGGAATATATCAATTCCAATATCTCACCTGCACGCCATGAGCTTGACCTTGGGATAGCCTCTTTGGTCTGTTTGTCAGTCATGCAATCCCCACATATAGTAGTATCTACAGTGAAGTTAGGTAAGTCACGTACCGTTTCCTTTTGTTGCATGGTTTTCATGCTTGTTTTGCTGATGTGCCCTAACCTTTCATGCCATAATTTTGCTGCATTATCATCACTAGAATACAAACACCCATCCGTCTTTTGTTCAGGAGCTTTATTTGTATTCTCACTGAGTGGATACATACGATTGGTGCTCATGCTAGACTGAAACACCAATCCTCTGTCTCGGTGAAACACCTTACAACTATCATCTTGGAATAAGAAAGACAAACCTTTTTGTTGAAGTTGCCCAATACTGAGGAGATTGTTCTTTAGCTATGGCACAAAATACACATCTTGTATCACGTAGGTTGCTCCATTCAAAATCAGCTTCATGTTACCTTTCCTTCAACATTCATACGGGTGTTGTTTCCAAGTTTCACAGTGTTTGAAAAGGTCTGGTCTAAATCAACAAACCTTTCTTTATTCCCACACATATGATTTGAGCACTCAGAGTCTAGAAACCACAACAAGCCTTTGGTTTCAATTTTTTATTGAGCCATGAACACAAGGTCTTCTTCTTCACTTACATCAACCATTAACATGACTTCTTCATTTTCGTCGAACCCATCATAGTTGGCTTCTTTTGCATTTGGGTATCCGTATGCATAATGTCCTAACTTGTGGCAGTTATAACATTCAATGGTTTCTTTCTTAACAAAGGCTCGTCCTCTGCCTCGTCCTCTTCCTCTATAATTGCTACGACCTCTGCCTCGTCCTTTTGAATTCGAGCCCTCACCAACATCCATCTTCAAGGCTTGCTCTTCTTCTTTTTCATTATTCTTAAATTTATGTTCATGGACAATTAAGGTGCTCTGCAACTCTTCTATAGACATTTTGTCTATTTCTTTTGATTCTTCAATTAACACTACCACATACATATACTTCTCTGTGAGTGTACGAAGAATTTTCTCAACAATCTTAACATCAGTCAATGATTCTCCATTACTTCTCATTTGATTGGATATTGATAGAACCCTACCAAAGTATTCTGGTATGGTTTCGTTTTATTTCATCTCCAAAACTTCAAAGTCACATCGAAGTTTTTACAGCATGGACCTCTTTACCCTGTCGTTTCCTGCAAATCTCTTTTGCATGGATTCCCATACCGCCTTTGAAGTTTTTCGATCCAGGATTTGCTCAGACGTAACCCTATCAATGGCTTGGTACAGGTAGTGCTTGACCTGTAGGTCCTTCATGCGTAGCTCTTCTAGCTTTTTCTTTTCTGCTTCACTTTGGGCAACACCTACTGTTGGTTCTTTGATTCCTGGATCGATCAAGTTCCACACTTGCTTGGCACATAGCAAGTTTTCCATCATTTCACTCCAATGCTCATAGTGACCAATCGAACACCGGCACCTTCACCTTATCATCATTCATCTTGTTACTCTCTTTGATCGGAAATTCGCTCTGATACCACAATGAACTACTAAACACAAGATATTTCTCACTGATTTATGATGATATTAAAAGGATCCATAGTGGATTTAAATACAAAGAAACAAAACAAACTAAGCTAATAAACTAGAAGACTACTAAATAAACGGAAATAGCTATGACTTGGTATATCACGTGTGCACAACTCCACTTGACCAAGTCTGTTTATTTGAATTCTTTTATTATCCAACGGACTACTAACTCCATCAAAAGTTATGTTTTTATTTGGGTAAAATATAACCCTGTTCACCATCTTCAAACTCTAACAGCCACACAACACATTCTGTTACATTTTTGTGGTTTCCGATGAGTACATAAACCAGGGAAGTCCCTCTTTTTTTCTCTTCCATTTTTACTGATGTTGCAACCATTGGTAAAAGGAATCATTTTGATTTTGACAATCGAAGCTAAAATTTGCATTGAGTTTATCCTCTATCTATGTGGTATCGTAACCTAATAAATGAGTGCAAAGAAATTACATTGAATATGAATGGGAAGATGATTTAGAGGTGAGGAACGAGATGGTCAAAATATGAAGGAGAAATGGATTTCTACAAAAAGGCTAGAAAGATCTTGATGGGGGTGAAAAATGTAGAAGTAATTGGAAAATGCAGATGGTGGTACCAGGGGAGATTGTGATGGTTGGCAACAAAGATGGTGGGGTCGTCGGAGAACATACAGGCTTAAGGTTGTCGAGGTCTTGAAAACTCAAAATTTTCTGGAGAAGACAAAGTGGGAGTGTGGCCTACAGTGGCATTCTATTAGAGAGAGGGGGAGAGAGAGAGAGAGAGAGAGAGAGAGAGAGAAAGAGAGAGAGAGAAAGAGAGAGAGAGAGGGGGTAAACCACGTCATTTTTTTATCTATAAAACCGAAAAAAAAAGATTAATACTCTTTTTAACAGGTTATCAGTGACATTTTCCCTTGATAAAATCCTCTTAATATTTTCACTCTTTTTAAACCGAAAAGAAAGAATTCGTTGGCCTACAATGACAATTTCCCTTGTTAAAACCCTCTTAATATTTCAGATATGGAGTTGTATCTGAAAAGAAATAAGAGGCACGAGTTCCTTTTTTGTCTATTTCTCACATACTTACCCATAGTTATGCTCCTTGATAGGTGCATTTTATGTACCTATTTTGCATGTTTATTTCCATCTTTTTATAGAATTCTACTTCATAATTCTTGCATTTAGTTGATTATTAGGGCAATTGCATATTTCATTAAGAATGTCTGGTACTTCACTATTTTTGATTTATTTTGCAGGCATTATGGAGCATGAAACGTGGAGCATGGATGCATGGAGCTGGGATTCTTGGAGCTTTGGAGCATGCAGAGAAGATGAACCGGTCATTCCATGGAGGAAAACATGAAGACATAAATCGAGTCATTTTCTCATTATCATCATAGCAAATGACTACGTTTGAAATGCGGTTCTTGTCACACTGACACGGGTCATGTTTGTCCTTTATCGTCTCATATTTGAGCAACATGACTCATGGTGAAGCTAGATTGAAGATGGAGTCAACAGTGAAGACTTTTTGGAATTTTAGCAAAAAGCATGGGTCATACCAGAAACACATGGTCAAGACAAATGGCCATGCCAAAAACACATGGGCAAAAGGCATGGCCATGCCAAAAACGCATGGCCTCATGGCATACATGTGAACTTTAACAAAAGATAGGAGAAGACGTCATTTGAAGAAAGAACGGTTTTTGGAGCAGTTTGGGTGATTCTAGGAGAATTCTTGGAGCTTTTGAGAAGACCAAATCATTGCAAACATTTTTTATTTCATTTTAGTAAGCATTAAACATTTCAATTCCATCATTTTTCTAGTTTGATTTGTTATTAGCCGTGTGTGGCTAAGAAACCCTAGTTTCTAGTTCTTGTTCAAAACATGTTGATTGCTTGACTTGAAGCATATGATTTGATGTTTGATTTGTGATTCTATTCTAGTGATTATGTTTTTGTTTAAACTAGAACCCTTAGATTTGATTTGTGTTTGATTAACCACTTTCATTAATTGAATTTTTGTGCAGTTAATTAACTTTTAAGGCACCTAATCGTTCTATTAAGTTAATAATTGGTAACAAGCAATAAGTTTTCTTATTGTAAAACATATATCACATGTTTTCACACTTCCGAGCGTATGAGAAGAAATGAACATTGTTGGGAAGCTTGTACAAAACTTAATGCAGTTTTCCAATATAATCTAAGAGCGTGTTTAGGTTGAATTAGTGAAGCTAGGTCTAGTCAAAGAGCGTATTTTGGTTAGATAATTTGGAAAGCGAGAGGTATTAGAGCGTGTTGATATCTTTCAGTACCAACTTAGAATAACAATCACAAATTACATCAAGTCATAATCAGGTTAAATGACAACATTGAGAACTAGAACTGGAAGCACTTTTACAACTTGTTTACAAATCTATTTCATTTTCTGCATGTTTCAAAGTTGATTGTTATTTTTTATTATTTGACTTTTGCAAACAAAACCCCCATTTGTGACCAAAGTACCTTGTGCAGAAAAAGTTATTGACTTTTGTCCCGTGTCTCTGTAGTTCGACCCTGGTTGCCTTGTACTACTTTTTAGTGCATTAAAGCAGTGTATTTGGAGTCTATTGTACCCCTATTATTTGTTGGGTTTGACACACCTAACAAATTGGCGTCATTGTCGGGGACACGGTGTTACTAATTGTGTTTGCCTAGATCTTTTCGTACAGGTACACCATTGCCAATTGACTCAGAGATAGAAAGGACTCCAAAGAAGTTAAGGAAGCAAGCCAAGCTTCGTAAGAGGCAACCAGTTTCCGGTACTTCTTCACCATCTACTCCCCCAGTCATCAACATTTGGGAGGACATACCCCTCTTAAGTGTATCAGCCTCAGAAACAGAAAGCCCATCACTCTCACCACAACCATCTTCACCCATAAATACTATTCCACCATCTTCACCTACTTATAATAGCCCAAACACTACACCGACAGAAACCTCAACTCCTACTCATACCATGAGAGATAACCATGGAGGGAATCCACCTCCAAATCTACCACCCGAACAAACCCTTCGCCAATGGGCAAGGCAAGAAGTTACGCAACAACCTCTTTGCATCACCTATCCGGCAACCACAAATCTTCAATTGAAATCTGGTCTCATCCACTTAGGTGTTGTTTGTTTTTTGGAAAAAACCTCTTCAGACCTCTTATTGCTGCGCGGCGCAGCACATGCGCAATGCTTTTCATCTCGCAACTGTTTGTTTTTAGAAGTCTTCAGAGTCAAAAATTTATGTGCGTGCTCTGTTTGGCGCAACACTTGTACTGTCTCTTCCAACCTCTTCTTTTTCTTCTTCTTTTTTTGCTAAAAATTTTATTATATGTTGTTGAAATTTTATTTCACTTTTTTTTTCGTTTATTCTTGTTGAATTTTTATTTTTTATTTTTTTTATATTGAATAATGATAGATTCTTTATAAAATATCATTATTTTTTACTAAATATCTTTATTTTTTTTTTGTTGAAATATCATTATTTTTTTATTGAAATATCTTTAATTCTTACCGAAATGTTATACATTATTAAATTTTCCGTATTAAAAAACTATTTTTGATTTATAAAATTAGTTTATTTTATTTTTTTAATATCTGTAGCAGTATGCAAATGTTAAAAAAACAAACACGCTTCTTATTACAGTCTGCAGCCGTTTGGTCCACCTCGTCTACTGCAGAGGGTTATAGAGGTGGTCCGCAGACTTCATAAATTTTTGCTTCAGAAAATCAAACAGCACCTTACTCCCAACCTTTAGAGGCTTAGAAAACGAAGATCCCCATAAGTTCCTCACAAAGTTCCATGTTGTGTGTGTTGGCATGAAACCACACAACGTCAAGGAGGACCAAATCAAGCTTAGGGCATTCCCCTTTGCAGTGCAAGACTCAACAAAAGATTGGCTTTATGACCTTCCACCGAGGACGGTCAACACATGGGTGGATCTTGCACGCCTCTTATTAGACAAATACTTCCCAGAAATGAAAGCCTCGACCCTAAGAAGAGAGATAATTGGGATCAAACAACACGAGAGAGTATCCTTTCATACATATTGGGAGAGATTCAAGAAGCTTTGTGCCCATTGTCCAAAGCATGGAATTACCGAGTACCAACTCCTCCAATATTTCATTGAAGGAATGACCCCAATGGAAAGAAGGCTTCTTAATGCTTCGAGTGGCGGATCTTTACTCGATAAGACTCCAACCGAAATCCGCAACTTAATCAAGAATATGGCTGAAGATTCTAAGCATGCAAGCCATGATGAAGAATGGTACACGGATGCACCCCGAGGTGTAAAAGAGGTCCAAACTCCTCAAATTGAAGCTCAATTGTCCGAGCTTACGAAATTTGTAAGGATGTTGGCTAAAGACAAGGGTGTGCAGGCCACACCCTGCCCTTGTGGTATTTGCACTCAAGTGAGGCACCCAACCGACATGTGCCCTCAACTTCAAGATGAGGATTATGCGGAAGCCAATGCTTTAGGGGAGTATTCCGGGTCGAATCAAAGGGGATTTTTAGCAGCCAAGGGGTAATCAAAGATGGAACAACAATCAAGGTTGGGGAGGTAATCAACATGGGGATTATCAACAAAGACCATCATTTCCTCAACATCAACAAAGGCCTCCATTCCCACAATAAAATTACTAACCGAGGCAACCACAACCTCGTCCTCAACAAGTCGGGTCCTTAAGCATGTCCTTAGAAGACATAGTCAAAAGCCTTGCCACTAACACTCAAAGTTTTCAGCAAGAAACCAAGGCAAGCATCAAGAATCTTGAGCACCAAATGGCACAACTTGCTACTTCAGTTAGTAGGTTGGAATCTCAAGGAAAGTTAGCTGCCCAAACTGAGAAAAACCAAAGGCACAATGTATGTGCTATCACATTGAGAGGTGGAAAGAGTTATGATGACCCACCAATATCGGTTGATCAAGAAAAAGAAGAGGAGATAGTGGTGAATAAGTCAAGTAATGAGGAGGAAAATAAAGAAAAATCCAACAAAAAGAAGCTTGCCACCACCGAAGTCAAATATACTCCAGTCGCTCCATTTCCTGAAAGATTGGTGAGCACAAAGAAAGAACGAGAGGAGAGTGAGATCATGCAAATGTTTCAGAAAGTTCATGTCAATATCCCACTCCTTGATGTCATCAAACAGGTACCTAGATATGCTAAGTTCTTAAAGGAACTTTGCATATCTAAAAAGAAACTTAAAGGTAATGAAACGGTAAAAGTTGGTGAAAACATTTCAGCGGTTTTGCAAAAATAAGATGCCCCGAAGTGCAAGGATCCCCGTGTCTTTGCTGTGCATTGAAAATTGGGGAATCTTCATGTACCTCGAGCTATGCTTGACTTGGGTGCATCTATAAATGTCCTACCATACTCTGTTTACAAATCAATTGGTGTAGGAACATTGAGCAAAACCGGTGTAATCATTCAACTTGCTAACCGGTCGATAGTACACCCAAAAGGTGTGCTAGAGGACGTGTTAGTTCAAGTCAATGAACTTATTTTCCCAGCTGACTTTTATGTTCTAGTTATGGGAGATGATGACTCCCCAAATTCAAGTTCCATACTTTTGGGTAGACCTTTTCTTAAAACAACAAAAACCAAAATTGATGTCTACAATGGAACTTTATCAATGGAATTTGATGGGGAGGTCATTAACTTCAATATTATTGAAGAGAAGAGGTACCCAAATGATGTTCACTCTTTAAATTTTGAGTTTACTAACCATGATTTTTTAGATTGGGCTTTAAATAGGAACTTTGTTAAAAAAATTGGTCAAGGAGATTCCAGAAAAACTCAAGTTGGATAAAGAGATGTTGGTAAATGTGGAGTTTATAGATGAAAAGAAGAACATAAGGTTCCACGAAATGGGTATTCACCAAAAGCTAAAGATCCAAGAATTAGAGGAGATTAAAAATGAAGCATTTGAGAGCTCACACATCTACAAGGACAAGACCAAAGCATTCCATGATAAGTACCTCTCCCGTAAGATCTTTGAGATTGGTCAAAAGGTATTACTCTATGACTCTCGTTTTAAATGGTTTTTCGGTAAGTTACGGTCCCGGTGGATTGGACCGTTCATTGTTACTAATATATTTGATCATGATGCAATTGAGATTAAGAGTAACAAAACTGGAAAAGTATTCAAAGTTAATGGTCATAGGTTAAAGGTCTTCTATGAAGGTTTCCGAGAGAAAGACATGGAGGTTGACAGCTTGGAATGCCCAGACTACATTGAGTGAATCTAAAGGGCAAAGTCGAGCCAAAGACTTGAAACAAGGGCGGCTAACCGAGAGGCAACTCGAGAGTATTTCTTTCTATTTTCTTTATTTTGATTTATTTCATCCATGTTGTAATGTTTTTGCGTCTTTTCGAGGGTTTCGCACAAATAACTTTCCTATCTAATGGTCAAAGAAAATTTGGTTTTGAAAAAAAAAAACAAAAAAATCGTGAGTTTGATGTTTACAGAAAGAAAATGCATGGGGGAAGGCAAAAACTCACGGTCATTTTTTTGACCCGTGCCATGCCGTCGAGGTTTAAAAAAATTGCACAGGCTAGCTTCAAATTGCACGGGCTGGAAAGGAAAAACGCACAGCCTAGGGCTAGACCGTGCGTCCATATTGCAAGTCTGGTCCTCAAAGAAAAAAACTCACGGCCATGGTTCAAAAACGCATGGCCCGTGCATATTGTCGCTAGCTCCCGAGAATTACAAGAAAGCCGCACGGCTAGAAACTCATGGGCAAAGGGATTGAAAACAGAAACTCATGGGCAAGCTTTTGGTCATACACTTCCATGTGATTTGGTAATGCATCTTAATCAACTCTCTTCCCTCACAAACCTCACGATCGTGCGTTTGCTCCTCTCTTCATCATTATCGGCCGAAACCTCCAAAACCCTAATCAATTTTCGATTTTCTTCTTCAATTAATCCAAGATTAAGCCACCAAGGTATGTTACTATCGGTTCCTAACTTCACTTCATTCATCATCTAGGTCGAATTCATCATTTAATGGATAAAAATTGAATTTTTCTTCATAAACCCTAGTTCTTGATTTGCATAGTTTGAATTGATTCTTGTATTAAGTTTCGAAATTATTGCATATGGTTTGAAGAATAAGCTTGGGGAGGCATTTTGGAAAGAAAATTAGGAGCCTTCATCTCCAATTGGGCATTCCACCATTGAAGGATTCAAGCTTTCTTGAGGTTGAAGATGAAGTGAACAATACAAGCCAACACCACAAATCCAAGCGTTTGAACGGTACATTCCTTCCATATCTCAAGTTTTACACATTGAATTTAAGTTTGTTTGGTTAGAATAGTTGTGAATCCATTCTTATGCTTCATATAATTGTTCATTCGTGTTTGTCTAGTTGTGTTATCATCTTTGGGCACCACCTGTTTTTCATAAATCCGGTTTGTCATCATGCCAAAATGTAAAAACCCACAACCAAAAGAACAATTGGAATCCAAATATGGTGTCACCACCATTATTCACAACTCTCTTGAGCACCGTGAGCGATTCCTTCACCTCAAGGACCGCGAATACTCCCAACAACGGTTTGTAGATATTCCTACTCTCCAAGAACTAGGAGTTTATGATGGCGTCCATAGATTGTTTAGCAACATCGGTTGGGAGAAACTTCTCACTTTGGCACCAATGGAATCGTATAAAAACACAATCTTTGGAATTCAATGACAATGTCAAATGTCTCTCATTTCGTCTCATGCGTTTGCAATTTAAACCGAGTCTAGACAATCTTAATGGGTTATTTGGGATTTCTAAATTCAATACTTATGGTCCCAAATTAGGCTACATGCGAGAGAAAAATAATCTTTTCAAAACCCAGGTCAAAGCCTTTTGGAAGGAAATCACAGGACTTGATGGGTATGAGGCTCGATCCGCCAAAGCATCTCATATCATCCATCCGGTCTTAAGGGTGGCTCTCCGAATTATTGCTAATATTGTCTTCCCCCAAGAAGACGTTAGCAGAGCTGGTAAGATGGAGTTAGAAATTCTTTGGTGATGGTCACCAGCTTGAAGAGACCTCATTTTGGCGCCTTCCTTGCTTCCAAACTTCTTAAGGTCTCTACCAACGATTCTGCCCCTATTCATTGTGGCGGGATTATCTCCTATCTTGCCACCCGCCTTGCTTGTGCCGAGCTTTTTGAGAGCAAGCGCACGGATCTCAAGAAACTCACACAAGGCTCTAATACCATCACATCCAATGTCCTTGTAGCCTCATCTTTCTTCCGTAAAGAAGGTGATGGTAGTATCACATGGTTGGTGCAGGGTGAGCCACACCTTCGAGTTCCTGCTAGGGATTTTAGCTCTCTTCAAATCCAGTAGGATATCACTCAGACTCGGTGGTGTCTACCAAAGATCACTTCTGCAAATTCCATACCACGCACATTCGCGCCCATCCCGAGAGCTCCTGAGCGGTTGGTCGTCGACCACGAAGACGACATCCCTATTCCATCCACTCACTCCACTCCTCTCATAACAGGGGGATCCACTTTTGTTACCCCGGTGGAGACCGCACATTATTTCTACACCCGACGGGCAACTCAGTACCATGACACACATGAGGCGTTTTGATCACCTTGATCAAGCGGTTGTCGACATCCGCGCTGATTTGTCTGCAACCAACGCCTCCGTTCAGCAATTTACACAAACGGTACAACAAGCTATGCGGTTCATGTAGCATTGGGCCCCTCGTAGCTAGTAGATTGCCCTACCCTCTCCGAGCATCGTGGACGATGCTTAATCTTAAGCTTGGGGAGGGATCTTTGTACATTAGGTTCTAGTTTCCTCATGCATAAGTTGAAGTGGTAAATTAGTCATGACTTGAGATTAGAACTTGTTTGTTTTTCATTAAAAATATTGAAGCAACCTAATCTCACACGAACACGTCTCCCAAAGCTACTCGTGCAAAACAAAAAATGATAAGGTTATCAACACCGAAGCATAAAGACAAATATAGTTTAGCCTATGGAACACACGACCGGTCTTATGAGTAGTAAGTGCTCACTCATATCCAAACTTCAAATTCAAAAGAGCCATAAAATGAATATAAAATTTCAGTGACTCGAATTCCCCAACGCTCTAAAAAGTCTTTTCTACCTATTCCCGTCTAAATACCCTGCTTGGGGACATTGTTTCCAACTATACTTACGGGTCTTTGCGCGTTTACATCAGTCCCCCTAAAAGAGTCAAGACGGAAATATAAGGAAATAAGCCTGGCAAACAAAAAAATAATAATAAAATAAAAATTTTAAAAATTATTAAGTTAATCTATGGCCTTTGGGACTTGAATCAGTAAACCCCGAGGGGTGTTCTACACCTAATTGCCTAAAGTTGTATTGTTTGGCACTGATTGGGTTGAAAGTTTGCTACACGGGTTCCATAGAAAGTCATGACCTTAATAAAAACAAAAAATAATATAAATAGGTTTAGATATTCAAATAAAGCTAATCTGCGGCCTTTGAGGTTCGGGCAAGTAAACCCGAAGGATTTCTTTAAATCTAGCACACCAAGACCATATGGTCTGGATGTGTGGGTTAAAAGCCCGCTACATGGATTTCAAAGAAAGCCATGAGCTTTATTTGTAGGAAAATATAATTAGATAGTTTGTATATATTTGTGTTTATAGTTTAATTGAATAATATGTTTAGGAAAAATGCTTGGCTGCCCAAAGATTCCTTTGGACCGGACTGACTGTAAACTACTTTGACTGGTGTAAGTGGTTTGAAACGTGTAACCAATCTGGGTAAGTATTAGGGAATTTTTAGAAATTTTTTTAAGAAAAAGATTGTTGTTAGTCAACAAATAGTTGGAGTCGGTCATTGTCATGCTTTGCAAAATGAAAATGATTGAGCTCACATGTTTTCACGAGAGTAAGACCATAATTTGTTCCATGTGCTAACCCAATACCTGTAAAAGTGAGCAAGTGTTGTAACTTTTGATTTTGTTGAGTTGCGTTAGGGAATGGCTAAAAACCTTGTTTTACATGTTATATATCTTTGTGGGGGTTAATGTCAAGTTATCTCAAGGCCCGACAGGTACACCTTCGACTGTATGACATAATGAGGTTAATTGGATTGAATATGTTCGTTTTGTTTTGTTTATTGCATTAATGTTTGAAAAAAAAAAATTGTACATATGTTATTTTCATTAGTTCTTCTTTTATTGCATGCATGCACTCTTAATTCCATTTAGTCCTTTTCGTTCCTTTCATTCTTTTCATCCTAGTTTCTTTTTAGTCACCTATCGTTTTCTCTAGGTAGATTCTCAATTTTGTTCTTTCTTGAGGGCAAGAACGGTCTAAGCTTGGGGAGGTTTGATAGATGCATTTTATGCACCTATTTTGCATGTTTATTTCCGTCTTTTTATAGCATTCTACTTCATAATTCTTGCATTTAGTTGATTATCAGGGAAATTACATATTTCATTAAGAATGCCTGGTACTTCACTATTTTTTATTTATTTTGCAGGCATTATGGAGCATGAAACGTGGAGCTTGGATGCATGGATGCATGGAGCTTGGATTCTTGGAGCTTTGGAGCATGCAGAGAAGATGAACTGGTCATTCCATGGAGGAAAGCATGAAGACATAACCCGAGTCACTGTCGCATTTTCATCATAGCAAAGGACTACGTTTGAAATGCGGTTCTTGTCACACTGACATGGGTCGTGTTTGTCCTTTATCGTCTCATATTTGAGCAACATGACTCGTGGTGAAGCTAGATTGAAGATGGAGTCAACAGTGAAGACTTTTTGGAATTTTAGCAAAAAGCATGGGCCATGCCAAAAACACATGGTCAAGACAAATGACCATGCCAAAAACACATGGGCAAAAGGCATGGCCATGCCAAAAACGCATGGTCTCATGGCATGCACGTGAACTTTAATAAAAGACAGGAGAAGACGTCATTTGAAGAAAGAACGGTTTTTGGAGCAGTTTGGGCGATTCTAGGAGAATTCTTGGAGCTTTTGAGAAGACCAAATCATTGCAAACATTTTTGATTTCATTTTAGTAAGCATTAAACATTTCAATTCCATCATTTTTCTTGTTTGATTTGTTCTTAGCCATGTGTGGCTAAGAAACCCTAGTTTTTAGTTCTTGTTCAAAACATGTTGATTGCTTGACTTGAATCATATGATTTGATGTTTGATTTGTGATTCTATTCTAGTGATTATGTTTTTGTTTAAACTAGAACCCTTAAATTTGATTTGTGTTTGATTGGCCACTTTCATGAATTGAATTTTTGTGCAGTTAATTAACTTTTAGGGCACCTAATTGTTCTATTAAGTTAATAATTGGTAACGAGCAATAAGTTTTCTTATTGTAAAACATATATCACATGTTTTCACACTTCCGAGCGTATGAGAAGAAATGAACATTGTTGGGAAGCTTGTACAAAACTTAATGCAGTTTTCCAATACAATCTAAGAGCGTGTTTAGGTTGAATTGGTGAAGCTAGGTCTAGTCAAAGAGCGTATTTTGGTTAGATAATTTGGCAAGCAAGAGGTATTAGAGTGTGTTGATATCTTTCAGTACCAACTTAGAATAGCAATCACAAATTACATCAAGTCATAATCAGGTTAAATGACAACATTGAGAACTAGAACTAGAAGCACTTTTACAACTTGTTTACAAATCAATTTCATTTTTTGCATGTTTCAAAGTTGATTATTATTTTTTATTATTTGAATTTTGCAAACAAAACCCCCATTTGTGACCAAAGTACCTTGTGCAAAAAAAGGTATAGACTTTTGTCCCGTATCTCTGTGGTTCGACCCTGCTTGCCTTGTACTACTTTTTAGTGCATTAAAGCAGTGTATCTGGAGCCTATTGTACCCCTATTATTTGTTGTGTTTGACACGCCTAACACTCCTTCTTCTCTACCTATTTATCACATACTTACCTACAACTACACTCCTTCTTCTTTTTCTATTTCTCAGAGACTCCTTCTCGGTGAAACCTCTTGTGTGAGACCCACCTCTGACCTCATTGCTCCTCCATCGTTAATGCCGATTTTGCAGCGTCGGTGAAACCTCTTGTCTTACATCCGACGATCCACTTCTCTGCATCCCTTGCATCACCGCCTCCGCCATCCCTTGAACTAACTCCTCCAACGTCATCAAAATCTAGCGACATGTAAAACTTTCTTGCCCTAAAATCGATTTTTTTGCTGGAATAGTTTCCCCCTGAATACATCAATCCCCCCCCCCCCTGAAAATCGATTATTAGTAATACATTGATTTTTTATTTCTTTTTTGCTATCAATTTGATTATAAAACTCACATATCATTTTTGTTCTTGTTTTTTGCCTTGCCATATATCCCGATTACCATTGTGTATTGTTCATTTAATCAACATCAGATTGAATGGAAATTTAAATACTTTTTTGTAGATGTCACCTACTAAAATCATCTATTCATTTAAGCTTGTCTTGATTTATAGAAAGGTTGCATTTGAACTTGTTGCTTATATGATTGAAATTTAGATTAACCTATTGGTTTGAATATATTTTTTTAGGTGATTAGCATATGCTTGTAGACATGAAGACATTTTTGGAGTAAGATATTGGTTTATGTATAATTTGGATTACTTCATTAAAAAGCCTCGCTTCAATGTAAGCATCAATTAGGCCCAAAACTATGTGAATATCAAGATTATAAGAACTGTTTATAATTTCACACCAAATGGGATCTACTGAGTGATAAATATGTTATTTGCATTGTACAACATCAAAGTTGTCATGGTAGAATTGTCTAGAACAAAACCTTCAAATTGCAATCTAGCTACATAATTTGTGTTTTTGTTTTTTTATTAGTGTTCTTCGATTCAGGCTGTTTTCATATCTATTGTAAACTTGTTTTTGTAAAGGGTTAAATGTAATAAATAGCAATTTACTTTTATTTATTTCTCTATTATAACAACATATTTTCACCTCTTTCATTTAGAGCATTGTATTTTAGAAAAATAAACAATGAATTCAATAAAAAGAAATAATAGAAAGGGCGAAATGGTCATTTTTATAATTCAACACATAAATCTAGAGGTTCCAACCAAACAACATGTTAAAATTTCAAATCATAAGAATTCAGACCCTCTTAAAAATTCAGATCTTAAAAATTAAGATCCTGTTAAACGGCCCCTAATATTGAGGTTGAACCGGACTTTTTTTTTTCAAAGACAAGTCTCACAACGGTTCGATCTTTTTCTGAATAGGTCTCATATAGTTTTTTTTTTCAGATTAGTCTTTATTCGGTCCAGTCTTACGATCATGTGCGTCTTTTTTGGATTGGAGTTGGGTTTTTTATGGTTTGCTTCCGTTTTTTATTTAGTTTCGGTTAAGTTTTTCTGCTTTAGATTCATAAAGAGTTACATTACATAAGTTGCGGGTAGGAGTTAGTTGATTTTGTAAATAACCAAATTAGCTTGGAGTTGAGTGATTTCATAAATGTTTGAGCAAGTTAGTTTTAAGTTTGATGATTCATAAATGCGAGTCTGAAATACCCCTCTAAATATAATATCAATAGTGATGTTTGGTTTGGTATTATCACACTTAAAAGAAAAGGTTTAACTTAAAAAATAGTTGCAATTTCGAACGATATTGTTGTATTTCTTTTGTTAAACCTCGTCGATGGGCTGATGTTTGACAAACTTTGGAGTTAGTTGAAATGGCTTGGGGTTGTAGAAAATGTATAACAAAAATCATGGTGATTTGTTTACGAGTGAAGAAATTTTTAGGTTTGCACGTCTCCTGCTTTTGCATGTATGGGACCTCCAACTATAGCCACCAACCATTAATAAGACCACGTTCTAAGAGTAATATGCATTTGTACTTGTTTATTTTTACCATTTCCTTTGTTGCGTAACACGTCAATTTTTAAACCAAAATTTTCATTTTTAAATTACCAAAATACTGTTCATGAACAAAGTCATCCAAAAACATAAGTGTTAAATACAAATCATCATTCTAAAATATCAGAGTATCACAGACTGTCCCAGTGATAAATTTTCCAGCGAGTGTGTACAATCAAACATTCACCTTTCTGCGATCCTTAGAAGTACTTGACACACATAAATTAAAAACTGTAAGCATGAAGCTCAGTGAGTTTCCTAAGATACCACATACAACATAGCATAAATAAACAACCATAGATTATCAGCAACCCTGGGGACTATCAACAGTTCCAGTAGGCAAAAATATGCCCTATGGGTTATCAGAAACCCTAGAGACTACCTGTAATATCATTCATACATAACACCATAATACAAAAATAACAGTTAGACATAACTGGTCATCACAAATACAACTATTCAGCCATACAGGTAAGAATAAATGAGGAGACTCACCTGATACCGATGACAGATGAATCATACACCCGAACTGTCGGAACTAGACTCCGCCTCATAACACAACAATTAACCCTAATTAATAATGAAGGTCCTCAACTCGATTCACCAATCCAAACCTTACACTAAGCCCCTTAAGGTAAAAAAAAAGTCCATTTTTCCCCTCCCATGGTCTAAAACCCTAAATCTTGACCAAAGGTCGAAAGTCATCAAAAGTGAATTGCCCAAATCGTACGTTACTCGATGATCAGGGGGGTTCATGGTCTCACCTGGCTATGTTGGGTGTACTCTGTCTGACCCCAAATACCACTCCAAAATGGTCTTAATCATTAAGACGTGCATCCAAACACATATATGTCCTTCTTATAACGCCTTAATCCATAAAGTCCAAAACTTTAAGCCTTTGCATGGTTGAGCAGTGCTTAAACCATAAAACTCTACCTTAATCCAAAAGTGAATTGCCCAAATCGTACGTTACTCGATGATCAGGGGGGTTCAGGGTCTCACCTGGCTATGTTGGGTGTACTCTGTCTGACCCCAAATACCACTCCAAAATGGTCTTAATCATTAAGACATGCATCCAAACACATATATGTCCTTCTTATAACGCCTTAATCCATAAAGTCCAAAACTTTAAGCCTTTGCATGGTTGAGCAGTGCTTAAACCATAAAACTCTACCTTAATCCATACTCAATACTACCAAGCTCTTGCATTGATAGAAAGGGACCATAAAGTAACCATTTTTATGAATCTACAAGACCTAAAATGCATTAGAGGACAACTAATATACTATGGAGTACTCCATACTCACAAAGATCCAATCTTTGGGACAAAAAGCTCATAAAACTCATCCATATAGATCAAAAAGGAAACACATCAAGGTATAAATTTTATACCTTCAAAAGATGCATAATGTGATGTAGTCTTTGAATCTACAAGCTTGTAAGCAACACCTTCTTCTTCACTAGCATTCTTCTTCAACAAAGGAGCACCAAAAACACCAATAAGATCCAAACTCTCACGCACAAAGCTTAGACTTGAGATTATAGGGCTTATGAGGGAAGGGTGTCTGATAAGAAATTTTAAAGGGAGTTATAAGGTGGATTAAATAGGGAGAAAACCCTTAAATTTAGGGTTTAGAGGTTAGGCTAGTACACCTGGTGTACTACAGGTACGCCCAACGTACTAGTATGGCTTCAACCATTCGGGTTCTCACAAGTACGTTGTGTGTACCTCACGTACGCCCAACGTACGAGTTGAATTGCGATTCCTTAAACAACAAGGGACCAAATGCGTAAAATTAAAATAGGCTAAGGACTAAAATGAAATTACATAAAAATCAGATGTTACAAGTCTCACCTACTAGAATCAGACTTCGTCCTTGAAGTCCTCCTCGGGAAACAAATCAGGATAATGCTTGCGCATCTCAAACTCGGGCTCCCACGTCCACTCCAAGCCTTTCAGGTGTTGCCACTAAACTTTGACCAAGTTCACTACCTTGTTCCTCAAGTTCTTCACTCTCCGATACAGAATTTCCATAAGCTTCTCAATGTAATGCAGGCGATCATCGACCTGAATATCCTCCAAAGAAACCATAGTTGTCTCATCAGCTATACACTTCCTTAACTAGGAAACATGGAAGGTATCATGAATCTTTCTCAACCCCTCGGGTAGCTCCAACCGGTAAGCCACCTTGCCCACACGGGCCAACACTCTAAACGGGTCAATAAACCTGGGGCCCAGCTAGCCCATTTCCTGAAGCAGATAACACATTTCCAGGGTGACACCTTCAGAAGCACCAAATCCCCAACATGGAACTTTAGCTCATAGCGTTGCCGATCCATATAACTCTTCTGGTGGCGCTGGGTCATCAACAATCTTTTTCGAACTTGTTGTATAAGCTCGGTCATCTTAAGCACTATCTCCGTGTCATTATGTCGAGCACCACCCAATGTCACCTCAGGCGATGATGGTCGACGGCGACTCGCGGCGGCCATAGTGGGTATTCCGGCCAAAAAATTGCATAAACAACTTCACACCCATAAGTACACTCTCACACATACAAACACACAAACACACACACAACCGCCCCTTACGGTGGCTGGTGGCAGCAGAAAATGGTGGCAGCCACCACCATGAGGTGGTGGCGGTGGGTTTCTAGCCAAAACACTCATGCCAACACATTCAACTCACGAAAGCAACACATACATGTGATTGACTTGAGGCCAAAGCTCCCAACCACCGACTAGGAGGTTGTTGTCATCGAAACAAGAAGAAACGGTGGTTAAAGGATCACCGACGACCACAACCGTCAGTCACAGCGACAAACCAACGAAAAGAACAAAAGATGGGAGAGATAAGTCACGACTTAACCTTACCGATGACCATCCAGTCGTTCACGCCTGAACTTCGTCGTTCATGGTTCTTCTATCGGTCTCGATGATCTTTCAGGAGCATGCGAGATATGGCTCTGGGTTTCCGGCTTCGTCGGCAGTGGGCGTCACCGACGACAGCTGTGGCGGTCGATCGTGGCTAATCGGTGGCGGCTAAAGAAGGTTCACATGGTGATGGCGGCTGCTGCAACATATTAGGTTTAGGGTTTCTGTTTCACTAAAACGAGAGGGAAAGAAGGGTCGTCGGGTATATCCCGTGTCCTTCCAAACTTCGATCCAAATATCCAACTTCAGTCCCTCCTCACAGTTTTGTTTTCAATTTAAATCTAAATTTTACCTTTTAGCCCTTGCTTCCATAATTCCTTTCATAGTAAGTCCTAATAATTACCAAGCATACCCCCACTTCTAAAATCATTTTCAAATTAAATCTATAATTTACTAAACAACCCTCAGTTCTCAAAACTTTTCATAATAGGTCTAATACTTACCAAACACCCATCGTCTTCTAAAAATCTTTAAAAAATAAGTCCCGAAATTACACTTTAATCCCCGAATAATCCAAATTATAACATTTGGCCCCCAAAACCAACATCATGCTGAATATTATGGATTTTAGGGCTATTATTCATTCATAAATTTTATTTATTTATTTATTAAATAAACAGGATGTTACAATTACATTCCATGATCATATCGTTGCCATCAAACGCCACATGTTGTTATCATGAACTCCTTTTGAAACCTCCAATATAATGTGACAAATGGATATTAAGAGAACACCAAGGTCCAAGGGTTCCTTGCAGGATTTGTTAAAAGATATGGAGTTAATTAGAGAAAGCATATCACAAAATACCCATAATTAACACAAAATTAAATGGTAACAATATCTACTTGTTTTAAGGTACATACCTGTATGCCCATGAGTTCATGAGCCAACTCAACAGGTAAGGGTTCACCACCCAAAACTGATATTATGGATGAACCATCAGGTCTAATCATTTCAGCCAAAATCGATGGACTATAAACAGTCTGCATTCCATACAACACAATTTAGCATAAGGTAAAGAAAGGTTTGGGAGTTTAAATGTGCAAACCTGTGTAAGCAGAAGTATGGTCCTTTCAGAAGTGATTCTATGTTCAATACCAACTGATCATAAATCCTTTTGGGGGTGAAATACCAGAGGGGGCACAACCTGCTAACCCTCCCTAGCTCCGGCACCCCAATGATCATGAAATTGAAGATATTTTCCATGAAAAGAAGGTCATCGACACAACCTCTTTTACACTACACCTATTTACAACTAGAGTTACACTTACAGGTCGCCACTGGCTTAAAACCTCCCCTAAACCTCTACACAAAGAAAACCCTAAAAATCAAGACTGGTATAATTTATGTTAAAAAGGGCTCATTGACATTGAATCGACTGAAAGAATCAATTCACGCACACAGATACAATCATATACCTGAATTTTGAGTAATAGAAGAATCGACATAGCAAACAGACAGGGAAAGCGGAAGCGGAGTGACGATGAAGCATCATCGGGACCACCGCCGCCTCCACCGCCACCAGCTCCGCGGTTGTACTTGGCGGTAGTGACTAGAGATGGCTTGGCTAATAGGATTTTGGGGGCTTGATGAGAGGAAGCAGACGATGAGGCGTTTGGATTTGAGGAACCGCTTCCTCCACCGATTGTTGCCATTGCCGGCAGACTCCTCACTGTGTACAATTACTGAACAGAAGGGGGATTTTCAAGCGTACATACTTGTTTATCCGGAGAAAGCAGGAGCCCTCACCCAATATCTCCATCACCGACTTTCAGAATCAGAAAGAGAAAGAGATAAAGAGAGAGAGGTAGAGAAAGAGATAAAGAGAGATATATAAAGTGATGGTGAGGGGTGGGTTGTTTAGGCACTAATGGCGGTAGGGGCTGGTGGAACATGGCCGATGGTTTCTTTTGCCAAACATTAAAAGGTATGTTGAATGCTAGGGCAAGGTTGAAGAAAATTAGGATTAATTAAATACGTATTTAGTTACCAAAATTAAATAATAGGTAAGATTACATTAATACCCTTTAAGAATGATTGACTTATATTAAATCCTACAACCACACAATAATTACTTTAAATACTTGAACATCTCTTCTCTTTCTTTCTCTCTCTCTCTCTCTCTCTATATATATATATATATATATATATATATATATATATATATATATATATATATATATATATATATATATATATATATATATATATATATATATATGGGGTTTGGTTCAAATAAAACAAAAGAATTTTGTGAGAGGTGAAGATGTATTCCTAACCAATCATTTTTGTTGTCAACAAAAATCTACTAAAATACAAAAATAAATGGAAATTTCTGGAAAAAAAAATATATATTAATTTCGTCATTCTATTTAATGAACATAAAATAAAAAAAAGAAATTATTTTTTTCATACATTATATCGAAGTTTTTTAGAATTATTAAAATATTCTAATATTTATTAGAACATTACACTATAAATATTCAAATAAATTTTTTATATTATTTTAGTATTCTACTAGAATTGTTAAAATTATTGGAATATTCTACTATTTTATTAGATTTGTTAAAATATTTTATGTACATTTAATAAAACAAAACGGTAAATTATTTATTTATTTATTTGATAAAAATGATGAAAATAATATTTAAAAAAAAATTCAAAAGTATAATTTATTTTGTGTTTATTTTTTTATCTTCAAAAGCACCTAGTTGCGACTAACAGCTATAGCAAAAAAACCAATTTTGAAACTACTCCATATCTATGTTTTAAATTTTGGATTAAATCTACAAAAGAGTGTCAACCACAGGGACTAAAGCAGTAAATATGTTTTTTAAGGTATGAAAATGCAGTTTAGACTATGTTTTTGTGCCAATTGTGCATTTATTCTGAACTTACAACCGGATCCGCGGTCTATATAACCAAATGTAGTTAGGGTTTTGAAGCAAAGAAATACTATCGTTTGCGCCGCAGCATTTTCCTTGAACACACACAGTTTGAATATTGATTCAATAGTGTTTTATTTATTTTTTTGCGTTGTTAATTTGTTCAATCTTTGCTTATTGATTCGAAGTAATTCGATATGCATAGATCAAAGACTATTATAGCAATTTTAACACTATTCTTTTTCTTGTTTTCTTTGAATTTATTTCGAGATTGAAATGATGATGGAAATTGTTTTCCCTATTGGTTTGACTGTCGATATGATGGCACAAATGTATTAGCTCTATCTGATCTTTCTCTTTAAAATCGTTTTTGTTAAGTAATGTGATTTTTTAGATTTCATATTATTTTGGTCGTGTATTGGAAAATCAAGTATTTGTTGTCTTGATTTTTCAGAATAATCCCTTATTTATGAAAACACACAAAGATTGACATTATATTTATGGGCATTTTAATGGATTTGTGTTCAAGATTGACATGATGATGGAAATTGTTTTCCCTATTGGTTTGACTGTCGAAATGATGGCAACAATGTATTAGCTCTATCTGATCTTTCTTGATTTAGTATTTTGATTGATAACAGTTTTGGAGTTCTTGAGCTGGTTTTCGTCCTTCGTACAAAATGAGCGACATAACTTTATAATTATCAAATAATATTATTTCTAAACAAAATTTCTAACAACTAACAATGTCCATATTAGGTATCCTTTTTGAAACAATAAATTTTTTGCCGTCTAAACCTAAATCAGAACAAAAGATATTGAAGTTATTCGATTGTTAGTAAATTAATATATTTTGTTTAAAGTTTAAGCCCACATATGAGCAAATCATGTAAAGGAAAAAAACAAATCATGGAGGCTACAAAGCAGATATTGTAATCTAAAATCAATTAAAAAAAGTTTACATTGATCAGTTTTTAAGACTAAGACGAGATACAAATCAAATTCAATAATTCATATATAAGTCATCTTATGAATTACCCTTACTTTTTTGTACACATATATTATGCGTTATGTTTATTTGTTCAAACTTTTATTTTGAATATAAATCTCATTTTTTTTAATAATGCTTTATTGGTATGTTTTTCTAAGAACCATGAATATGATTAGGTGAAGTTTGATTAAGAAAACCACCATATAAGAACCTTTTTATTAGTATGCCTGGGAACAATTCCTAAGAAAATTTAGGAAAAAATGTTGGAACCTCATGGCTAAGGATAAGGTAGGATAAGGTAATGGAATTGATAGATAAATTCATAGACTTAGGTGGGATAGGAGAATTGATAAATGGAACAGAGATGATGATAGAGATCAGCCCTAGAATAGAAGAACAATTTTTATTTAAAGAATTATATAAGGATACAACTTTTAGAACAACTTTTATTTAAAGAATTATATAAGGATACAACTTTTATTTAAACGAAGCAAAAAAAGAATGCGATCTTTGTTGTCTAACAGAACAAATAGGTTCTAGAAGATTATTATCTCTTTATTTTTTTTATTGTGAACATTAACTTAAGTTGAAGTGGATCATGGATGAATATTTGACAAATGTTTGTAACAGTTGAAGTGGATCATGGATGAATATTTAACAAATGTTTGTAATAGTGTTTTGGTTATTTATAAACTATATAGACTATCTTGTGGGCTTAACATATTTACTTACATCAGGTGTTTTGGGCATCTGTTATCTTAGACATTGATGATCGATTATAATGAACTTTTATATATATATATATATATATATATATATATATATATATATATATATATATATATATATATATATATATATATATATATATATATATATATATATATATATATATATATATATATATTTGGGTCATTGATAATGATACCATATGTTTCACAGTTGTTGGTTGTTATGTATATAGTTTGACAATGGATTTTCGAAGTTAGCTGCTCGTCGATTTTTTCCATAATCTTCAATTGGGACATGGTTTAATAATATGATGATGTTCTCTCATGTTAGAAAATAGAAAGATCATTCGATATTGTAAGTATATTACAAATTAATAATTTTATTTAATGAAATTATTCAATGATCATGTTGAAGAATAACATAACTAATATGATTGTTCAATACCTGCATTAAGAAAAAATATTAATTTGAAAAATACTTACAATATCGGTGTGGTCTTTCTGTTTTCTAACATAAGAGAACGTCATCATATTACTAAACCACGTTCCAATTGATGTTTGACGGAAAAAATCTCCAAGCAACTATCTTCAGAAATCCATTGTCTTATGAAAAAACTATATATATAACAGCCAACAACTGTGGAACATATGGTATCATTATCAATGGCAAAAAAATATAATTATAATATATAAGTTTATTGTAGTAGATCATCAATGTTTAACATGACATATACCCAAAGCACTAGATATAAGTAGGTATGTTGAGCCCACTAGAAGATCGATATGATTTATAAATTGTCAAAGCACTATTACAAACATTTGTCAATTCTTCTTCTATGATCCTCCTCAATTTAACTTAATTTTCACAATAAAAGAAAAATGAAGCGATAAAAACCTTCTAGAACCTCACTCTAGAGTAT
Source organism: Lactuca sativa (assembly GCF_002870075.4). Classification (NCBI taxonomy): domain Eukaryota; kingdom Viridiplantae; phylum Streptophyta; class Magnoliopsida; order Asterales; family Asteraceae; genus Lactuca; species Lactuca sativa. The sequence continues at coordinate 359,913,660 of NC_056627.2, read as the reverse complement.
GAAATATAGTTTCAATCAAGCCTCACCATATGAAGATTCATGGTTTTTAGAGCAAACATAAACCAATATAGCATTATTAAAAAGAAAAGATATGAGATATCATTTCAAAATAAGAGTTTGAACAAATAGATACAACACAAATTGTATACACACCGAACCGATTTAAGGAACAATTCATTAAGGTGACTTATATGAGTTGTTGAGTTTGGTTTGTCACTCATCTTAAATACCGATCAATGTTAACCTCTTTTTTCAATTGATTTTAATTGGACAAAGTATGAAATATAGTTTCAATCAAGCCTCACTGATCAGTGTTCGGAATTGAAAACTTTGTAGCTAGTTCAATTTAGTGCTAATTAAACCGTTTATTACCCCTTTAAATGTGTCACCAGTTTTCCAAAATTGAAGCGTAGAGATGTTTCTAGCTGATCAACAAGCAGCAAAATATTTCCTATGATTACATGGAGATTTAAATTTTAATCCCATTCTATTTCCTGCCAAATAAAGTAATAAACACATGAAAAATAGCGGTGCATTTAGATTCCGATTCCATTAATCGTTTCCAAATGATTTTATGCTTATTTGATTGGTGGCCCAATCCACAACGGGGCATCAAAGAAGCATACATGGTGTTTATAAGAGGAAAGACATGTTTAATCAGAGCTGTATATCCAACCTATTAGGGAGGAGGGAGTCGTTCCCACTGAAACCACTGAACCCATTGCCACGTCAATTTTTCTCTTTGATTTTTCTTCATCTTTCCGAACCCACAACACACGGAAATCCTATATTTCTCAACCCACTCAATTAAAAAAAATACTAAACAGCTAAGATACAAGTCTTAAAACATATGGTACAAGAGAAAATGAGAGAGAGAAAGTAGAGAGAGAGAATGAAGTGGGTTCGTGAAACCAATTAAACAATCCGCCGAAGAGGGAGTGGTACCGACGGTAACTCTATTGCGAATTAAGATTTTACCTTGATTATTTTGTATATTTTTTTTAATTGATTGGGTTGAGAAAGATAGGATTTCCGTGTGTTGTTGGTTCGGAAAGATGAAGAAAAATCAAAGAGAAAAGCTGGTGTGGTAGTGGGTTCAGTGGGTTCGATGGGAACGACTCCCTCCTCCCTTAGGGAGGAGGGAGTCGTTCCCACTGAACTCACTGTCATATCAACTTTTCTCTTTGATTTTTCTTCATCTTTCCCAACCCACAACATGCGGAAATCCTATCTTTCTTAACCCACTCAACCCACTCAATTAAAAAAAAAAAAATACTAAACAACTAAGGTACAAGTCTTAAAACACATGGTACATGAGAAAATAAGAGAGGTAAAGTAGATAGAGATGATGAAGTGGGTTCGTGAAACCAATTAAACAACCCGTCGAAGAGAGAGTGGTACCAACGGTAACTCTATTGCTAATTAAGATTTTATCTTGATTATTTTATATATTTTTTTAATTGAGTGGGTTGAGAGAGATAGGATTTCCATATGTTGTGGGTTCGAAAAGATGGAGAAAAATCAAAGAAAAAAACTGATGTGACAGTGGGTTCGATAGGTTCAATAGAACGACTCCCTCATCCCTAATAACTCTTTCCACATTTTCCTATTTTGACTTTCAATAGATTAAAATCCCTTCAAAGATTTTGTTTTTAAATTAAAGTGTTCATTTTTTTTCTTGCTAGTGTCAAATGGATACATACATACATATAAGGGAGGAGGGAGTCGTTCCCATTGAACCCACTGCCACATCAACTTTTCTCTTTGATTTTTCTTCATCTTTTTGAACTCACAACACACGGAAATCTTATATTTCTCAACTCACTCAATCCACTCAATTAAAAAAATATACAAAATAATCAAGGTAAAATCTTAATTACCAATAGAGTTACCGCCGGTACCACTTCCTCTTCGACAGGTTGTTTAATTGGTTTCACGAACCTACTTCATCCTCTCTCTCTACTTTCTCTCTCTCATTTTCTTTTGTACCATATGTTTTAAGACTTGTACTTTAGTTGTTTAGTATATTTTTTTTAATTGAATGGGTTGAGTGGGTTGAAAAAGATAGGATTTCCGTGTGTTGTGGGTACGGAAAGATGAAGAAAAAATCAAAGAGAAAAGCTGATGTGGCAGTGGGTTCAGTGGGAACGACTCCCTCCTCCTTAACATAGATTTGCAATTTATACGTAGATACATTGATAGTTTAAATCTTTAATACATATATTATTCATACATACCTCAGATAAATACATCACTACTCTCATCTCATATGAATAGATTGATAAACATTTTGAAAGAGAATTTCTAATCAACAAACACAACTAAGGGAACTAAAAGGTGCTGTTTGGAAGAAATTCAAAATTGGAAGTGTTTCATTGAGAATTTAGTGGAGGATCTTGATATCGACTTTTAGAGGTAGTGGACGAACTTGCATTTAAACACAACCTTATAAAAGTGTAATAATATGTTCCACTTGAAGCCGCAATTCAGAATTAAGATCAACACAACCTTATAAAGAGTAATTTAGTGGGTGAAAGACGCAATTAGGTGACACATCAATTTTTTGTTCATATGGTATTATTATCAATATCACTATGTCCAATGAAGACGAAGACTTACAAGATGATGATGCTTTTGCTTAAAAAAAAATACAATCGAAATAACCAACTCAACTAGACAAAGATTAGACAACTTTTTTTTTGGGGGGGATTATTTGTTTCTCATCGATTTGTTATTATCATTTGATCAAGTCTTTTTTCTTTAACAACTAATTTTTATGTAACATTCACAAATTGCTTCTTTTCATTATATGATGTATAGTCCAGGTTTTTTTTATGATTATATGCATTCTAAGGTTTTAATTCTTTACAATCAAAGAGTTTCAATCTTCAATTAAGGTTCATTTCAAGTTATTGAAGTTGAATACCGAACACACTTCATCATTTTTCTTATACATTCAAGAACATCTGGACTTGTGTTCATGCAAAAAGGTTAAAACTTGATCATATAAAAGACAACATAGCATTGTAGTTTACAATCCCAATATAAGCCTATACAATTGCTCGTTACATGTTGATGACTATACAAACATGCATAGTTTTTTTTTTCCCCAAAGACACAAAAGACCTAAACTTGAAGGCAATACATATATTATTTTCGCATCAAATTTTTAAATAAATAAAAAAGAGCTAAATTACAACACGATATGGAAAAAATAAACAAAAAACCAACCCAACTAAGTTTAAGTCTGTGTCTTCGATTGTAATATCTGAACAAGTAACCAAAGTATATCCATCCGATGAACATTTCTGTTATTCTCTCCCTGAAATCATGCATCAACGCATTAAAATAGCAAATAGAAACAAACTTCATTTATTTATTTTTATACACACAATAGTTAATATACCTCGACAAGAAAACACATCCGAGTTTTATCACATTCGGGTTCTGTTACGCCTTTCAAAATAGTGAGACCCAAACTCCTAATGGCATCTGCTATCTCAAGAAAATGAACACCTTCTTCACACATCATCTGCGCATTTGATCGAATGAAATTTTTTTAGTTTATTTCTCAAAAAAAAAAAAAAAAAGATTTTCACCGCCAATCACCGCCATACCTCCACCAGCATTTGGCCGTTTGTACCAATGTTTTCTACTGTTACCGGACAAACTTTCATCTGATCCCCAACCTCCATTGCCCAACTTGAACCCTGTTCATGACTTGATGGACCTCGTATGCCTGCTTCCTTTCCTAGCAACTGCAAAAAATTTGTTTTGACTTAATACAGAAAGAACGACTTAATAGAGAAAGTTAGGGAAACTTGGTTAAATATTTATCCAGAGAGCAAAAGCATTACCTTAGATTCAGCATATTTATCGATTTTGTCAGCATGTTTTGTAACACATTGCATGAAGAGCATGTGCTTGATTGTTCTTTCCAGAAGCGAATCGATGCTGCACTGTGTCATAAGTCATAACTACCCCTTTTCAGTACATCCGGGCCCCACTTTTTACACAATACATGACACAACAAACAGTCTTGTACTGCCTTTGACATGCATTGGATTGGGACTAGGACTGACATTGATGTTGATGGAATATAAATTACAGTTTCTTTGTCCTATCCAAAAAGATAGAACAAGGTGGGACAGAGACTCCGCTCTCAATCTCTCGTCTGTGCAAAAGACGTAAATACCCTCGTCATCCACATCACTAAAAATAGCCCTAGAGAACCAGTCCCATCCTGTCCCGTGTAACTACACGGGACAGGACCGGAAAAGCTTTTTAGGGTTATTTTCGATGCTGAGAAGGATGAGGTATTTACGTCTTTTGCACAGACGAGAGATTGAGAGCAGAGTCCCTGTCCCATCTTGTTATACCTTTTTGGATAGTACAAAGAGACTGTAATTTATGTCCCATCGACATCAAATGTCAGTTACAGTCCCAGTCTCAGTCTAATGCATGTCAAACACAGTACAATCTGTTAAGTCCCATGTAACATGTAACAAACAGAACCTTAAAAGTTCCAAAATAGAACATAAAATAAAACATTATGTAGGGAGAAAGTTACCTTAGCTCCATTAGGAACAAGCTCACGGAGTTCCTTAATACGATCTTGAATAAGTTGTCTATCTCTGGGCCTGGGCCTACTACCTTCACCGGGTTTAGCCCGTTTCTTGCTAACATGCACCCGTTCTTGTGACTGCTCTAATGGTTCACTACACCTACTATGACTAGCCGATGAGAACCCTAATGAAGAACCATAAGTATCAAACGAATAACAACCTGAACCGCTCGTTTGCATGTCATTGAACCGCGGGTCGACCCATTTCACCGAGTTACTAAACTCACTATCGCTTTGACAAACATTGGCCACAACTGCTTCAAGAAGATGTTCGGAACCCGAGTTGGGTGTCAAATGATCGGTATTTCTCATTCCGATTCCGGGCATCTCATTGACCGTTTGACTATTGTAATTTTCATTTTGGTTAAAAAATGCGGGTCCTAGTGCTTCGTATAACTCGCATCCGGCTGGGAAATTGAAAGATGTATTCATGGTGTTGGTTTCGGTTTGGGAATCTGTATTTCCGGAGTTCATTAGCGTTTGGAAATTTGAAGGAACGGGAATTCCTGATTCCGGGTTTCGATCGGGATTGGATATTGTGTAGGATTTGTTGATTCCGAAGTTTACGGAAGTAATTGTATCGTTATATGAACTAGTAGTGCTAGGTATGCATCCGGTTAAAGAAGTTTGTAACTCAAGAAAGATCTCTCGGATGTCATTCACCATTTTCAAATCCTCAGGAATCTGTTGATTTTAGACAAAAGTATAAATTACCTAACTATCTATAACTTCAATCAAATCAAATAATTATTTAATGAATAGAAAAGAAAAAAAAAATTGTTCTTACATTCTTTAATGAGCCAAGTTGTACAACTCCATGAGGAATAACACCCACAACAACAATCGTCTGCATAGCAAGAAGAGATCAATTTATTTCACAAATCATGAATCATTGCAAGAAATAGTTTCATATATTTGTTAATTTACCCAATTATAGCAAATTCTTTTAAATACAAAGCAATTCTCATTGTTATAAATGGGTAGATTTTTCGAAGTAAAATATCCTAATAAGAAAAAACTAAAAGTGGAATGCTATAATTGGGTAGATTTTTTATTTTTCATTGTAATAGAAAAAAGAAAAACAAAAATTGGATGCTACTTGTTGTAAAGGCCATACATACCCTAATCCCAGCTTGCAGCTGAGTTTTCCATCCATCATAATCCTGAAAAACACCAAATTGCAATATAAATTGGGTTAAATACAACATTGCATTTTAAAAGATCTATCCACTTATAGCCATGTCATCCAAACATATAAAACAATTTTCACTTTCTATAATTGAGTATATTTTTCAAAAGTATAATATTCTAATAATAGAAATTAAAAGTAGAATGCTATTTCTTACCTCAAAGGACAAGCTGGGATCATTAACAAGCTGATCACCAGAAACCCATAGATGTTTATCTGTAACTGCAACCTGCCCAATGATTCTATAAAATAAAAAGTATCATGAGAATTTTTTTTATCATAAAGATTTTTTAAATGAAAAAGAAAAAACATTTTTAGTGTAGTGATAATGTGGTATACCCTTCCCCGAGAGAATATCTGTGAAAAGACATCTTTGCCACTGCTAGGTCAAGAAGGTCTTGTTCATGCAAATTTCCAATCATTGTATCAAACGGTTTTTTGCTCCCTGAAGGATCATTTTTGTCATAATAAGCATCTTCACAAGTCAACATCCTACAAGAAGTTCATATCACAGGCAATTGTGAACATCCTAAGGTTTATGAGGTAGTATAGGCATTCATGGATAGTTAGGTAATTTCACATCTATCTCAATAATCAGTTTTTATTAAAGTAGCTTCTTTACATGCTTCCTCCAGATCTGAATATTTTGACCCAAAATAAACGAAAAACTAAAATCAATATTGTCTAGATAAATGACGTTTAAAAAAAAAAAAGAGAAAGAGAAATTACAGTATGCTTAGGAAAATAGAAAAGGTTATGACTTAATGGAAAAAGTTTTTGACTTTCTTTGTTAAGATTAAGTCATGTCCTAATTAATTCAAAAAGAAATGGCACCTAAACAAATTAATATATACGATCCATGGAAATACCATCGATCCCACATCAAAAAACATAAAAATTGATTCGTATTTATGATCCCAATGACGATTCACAGAATAATTAGATGGTTTTGAGATAACGAAGATCAAGAAACAGACCCAGTTAACAATAACATATTTGATAGATACAATAAGTGATTAACGAACATGTAAAAGTAAAATGATCTTACATTCGAGCTTGAGGATTCAATTTCCAAAAAACAGCATAATTCCAGTCGGTGTTAAGACAGAAATTCTTGAGAGCTTGATGTAATGCGCTAACCCCCATCTTCTTTCAACAAAATTCTAAACAATTCCTAATGTAATTACACCACCAACCTAATGAATTATGAACTTTCACACCCCCAAAAAAAAGTTAAACCCTAATTTACACCTAGCTCCCCCTGTAAGAGCCTCTCCCTGCCTGTTTTCTCCGTAGCCCTGCTCTCCGTTTTATTGGTGGATCTACTGTTAGAATAAGCAGACTCTCCAATCCCATTCTCTTTCCCCCAATTACTTAAAAAACCCTAACCCTGACAGAAACCTAATGTTTCTTCAAATTTCAACAAATTTGAACCAAATTTATAAGACTGACATTCAAAAGATCAATACCCACATGAAAAACTACACAATTCAAGAACCCCTCCATTTAAATTCAAGAATTTTAAATTGAAAAGAGATATCTTCTTGGATCTTCCGATCAACAGTTTCAAAGAATTTAACTGATATCAAACGACATCGATGAAATGAGGGGAAAAATTGAATGTTTGTTCACTTTTCAGCATTAACTTTTCTTCCAATTTAGAAAAGATACTAAAAGAATTGAACTTTTATACACACAGAAAGAAAAGGAAAGGAGTAAAATCTGTGTAATAAGTGAGCTTCAAGACTAGACTTATAAACAGAGAGCGGATATTATTATTCTTCACTTAAGTTTAACAACCCACCCTCCAACTTCTAATAACTTGCCAATTGGTACAAGAATTGAAACCATATTTGCGAATTGACCCCAGTTCACCTAAAGCTTTTCAAGAATGATGACTCACCAAAAGAAGTGTCAGTTTGTGTGTACATAATCTTTTGATTCTCTACACTCATTTTTGTGATGTTATGAGTCACCTTTTATAGATGTTCTCATTCTTATGGCAAACAATATGATGTTTCAAGTTAGAAAAATGTTTCCTATTTCCCATCATCTTTCTTACTCACCCTTTCACAAAATACCTGCTCACCAATGATTTTTATATGTAAAAGTTATGACAACAACAAAACACCTCTATTCGGATTCTTTATTTATAATTTGTGTTTAAGTGGTCATTTGACTTGCATAATGTTTAGTTAGGTGGCAATATGGATGGGTCGATGAATCGGATAACAGTAAAAACGAAACATTTCCACAAACTTTTTTTAAATCTATTTCTAGAATTTTATATTATGATTAATATGTTATATATTGTTACAAAATCTATATTGGTACAAAATCCATTTGACTAGTTTTTTTTTGTAGTTGATCTTTTAGGTTAATTCATTTCAATTGTTCAAATTTAAGTTTAACTCATACCAACAAACTTACAAATAACTAAATCATAATCGTCACCTCTATGTTCAATACAAGAGTGATCTATATAGTTAAGGGAAGGTATATGTGTATTGTGTGGACACACTAAATTTCTTTTGTAGTGTAAAAATAAGACCTGAAAAAAAAACTTTAATAAAAATACATGTAAAAAAATTGTAATAACACCTGAAAAACAGGGTTAGACGTTTTAACCTTATTGTAAACGGATATCACCAATTGTATTATCAATTATATTATTGTAAACAAATATCATCGGTTGTATTTTGGAAAATTTTGTGGAGTTTGTTAACATGGAATTATATTTATAATTAGTAAGTTGTTATTTGGTTAACCTGATAATTGAGTCAAAAATACTAGTTGATAAAAGACCAGTTTACTAATTTTTATTTATTTATTTAGGTTTAGGTTTAGAAATACTAGTTGATAAAAGACCAATTTACTAATTTTTATTTATTTATTTAGGTTTAGGTTCAAGAAATTCATAAACTTTGTGAGATGCAAATTCAGTGCACTTAACCATCCTTGAACACCTCTAAAGTTAATGATGATTACATTTATTCTATTTTTTCTTAATATAAATAAATTATTAAGTAGAAGTATATAAAACGAATCAAACAAATTAGGGTTTCTTTTGAAGAATTCGACAAAGAGAGTATCATGAGAGTAAAGGGTTGTTTCTGATGGAATTTTAAAGTTACAACAATATGCACAATGTGAAAATCATTTAACAATTAAGAATAACACATACAACCTAAAAGGATCTTTGTCTCATGTAACGTCCCGAAAATCCAAGGTAAAATTTTCATTTTTAAAACAATAATCTATATAACATTTCGTTCCCAAAATCATTCAAGGTGAAAAATAGTATTTAAACATCACAACAAAAGTTATCAATGTGGAATAAACTCTGGGGGGACGTTGTGCAGTCACGTTGGACCCTTCCCTCTCGTACCGGAAATACCTGAAACCATAAACATGAAATCATAAGCATAAAGCTTAAAGAGTTCCCTAAAATACCTCACACCATACATATCCTTGGGCCTAACCCTCACATTGGGCCCAACCCATAACAATGGGCCTAGCCCTTCCTAATCAATGGGCCCGACCCAACATACAAATGGGTCTAACCCTTCCAAATCAATGGGCCCAACCCAACATACAAATGGGCCTATCCCGTCATACCATGGGCCTAACCCAATATACAATGGACGTAGCCCGACATACCAATACAAGGGTTACGAAGACAACTACCATTCTACATAACATATCCTAGTGGGCCGACATTTGTGCCTTCGACCCACAAAGTACAGTGAGGATACTCACCTGAATCACAAAGCCGACTAACACCCAACTCAAAGCCACGCAACCGCCGCTACAGTGCTCCTATCACAACATACAAGCACCAACCTTAGACTACATACTGAAATCAGCCATCTTGGCCAAAATTCAACCCAGGTCATAAGTCAATGGTCAAATTCAAAGTTAACAATCCCTAATGTCAATTATTCAGCCTCACCTTGTGACCAACCCTTGGTCACGTCGTGAGAGCTCACTCGGTCCGATTCCAACTCATCTCAACTCCACTCAGCCAACTCAGAAAAGAAAAGTCACTGGAGCTAATCTCACGTCGTGACCAGCTTCCTCTCATGTCTTGAGCTCCAAGAAGCTTAACGGAAAAAGGGGTCATTCAACCCTCACATTGTGTGTCATACCCCCGAACCAGACGACAGAAACGTTCAGGGGCGTGTGCGTGACTTTAACCTTGTAGTATCATCACATAGTATATAATTGAAACATAACATCATCATCATCATCACACATGTAATATAACAACATACAATGTTTACATCGAGTATTGTGTTTAAATATTACATGCCAAAATAATTAAAGTATGATGGAACAAAATATAACAAAACATCCATTAAATTGTTCAGCCAAACCTGCTTCAACGGTTTCCTGAGAATACAAGTTAATTTAAAAAGGCCAACATAAAAATGTTGGTGAGTTCATAAGCATGTTTGAGAAAATGATTTGTATAACTTTGTAATCACAAGAAAATCCTGTATTTCCTTAAAATAGTTTAGTATGTTTGTGCCCGATCTTGTATTAATGCATGTGTGTTTTTGTTTAATAGAATTCCAAAAGTAAATGAAGAGAATATAAAGAGAATGTCCCCAGACAACTCTATGTTGCCTACAAAAGAGAATGCTGGTAAGTCAACCCCCGAGATTGAGTACCGGCGCGAGTATGTTCCCGAATAATCCAAAGAGAAAAAAGAGTGGTCTCCCGTAAATTTCATAATGTTAATTCCTCTACGTGAGTCGTTATAACCATGCTAAATAAAGACAAGTTCGCCTGTCTTGGCGTTTATGAACACCGACGGAAAATAGAATAAGGTTTTTGTCACCCTAGACTGGTTTAGTCTAATTGTAGCGAACAGCTTAGGTGTGGGGTGTCATCCCCATATAGATCTATACACAAACCCCCCCCCCCTCTCCCTCCAAGAGACTCTGGTTATAACTACATGCTATGATCGTACACTAAATAGGTGTCAACCGACACGTCTCACTGGATGCTTAATCGAATTTACACAAAGAGAAACATATAAAACTCATTCCAAGCCCAATGAATCATGTAAGCGAACAACAGAGGCTCATTGAACACGTAAGTCATTTTTAGGCCCGAAAGGAATGAGATTATATAACATGGGCCTAAAATATATGTAAAATGACAACCAAGGCCCATTTCATATGTAAGGTATTTACAGGCCCAAATAGCACGCAAATAGTATCCAAGGTCCATCGAGCATGTTAATGGGTCAATGAGGCCCAATAAACATATAAAGAGTATTCATGACCTATCAAGCATATAAATGAGCCACTAAGGCCCAATAACATGAGAATGGTAAAAATTAGCCTGTTTGTTATTATTTTGCTAGTATTAGCTCAATTATTTGCTAAAATGGCATAAAAGGCCCACTTTTTTTGTAAAAATGACGTTCTTGGCCCATTAAGCCAAAAATTTACAATTAAGGCCCAATTTTAGTAAAAATAACATTTTAGGCCCCTTTTTGGACAAAAATTGTATTTAAGGCTAGTTTTTGTAAAAATAACATTTTTAACTCACTTTTATCAAAAATATCATTTTTGGCTTGATTTTTGTGAAAATATACATTTTCGGCCCATTATAGAAAATTTCATCTTTTTGGCCCAAATTTTCATAATTTCACAACTTTAACCCTTTTTATAAAAAAATTACGTTTTTGACAAAACTTTCTTGAAAATGATAATTAAGCCCACAAAAGACCCAAAATTACAATTTTTGGGCCCAAAACCATGAAAAGCCCAAATAAGGCCCATTCATGAAAATACTTACATTTTTGGTCCCTATAAGGTCTCAAATGTCGAGATTATCCATTTTCAGCAAAAATTTCCTTTTGAACCCCTTATTAGCCATGAGTTACATAAATAACCCATACTTTGTCATATTTGTCGATTTTGCCCCTTTCATGAAGTTTTCTTAGATTCAAGTATCCTAAATGTATTTTAAACCTTTTCTTGTATGATAAGTTGAAATAAGTGTTATATTATACCAATATCATCATCTTCTAGTAGATCTTTAAGTTTATGAAGTTTACAACACATAAACACATATATAACTAAAGAAAACACACAAACTCATGCATACACACATAGATCTACATAAAACAACTTGTATTCTCCCCCAAAACAAGTAAAAATCGAAAATAAGGGGTATGAACTCATTTTGCTTTGAAGTTTTCAGTTTTTGGTAAGGAAATAAGGAGATCTCGGCCCTAGATGTGTTCTTGATGAGATTTTCGAGCTCTAAGACGTTCTAAGAGCATAGATCATGAAATGATGTGGATTAAGAAGAGATTTTTGGTGTAAACTTGAAATTAAAACTATGGAGTCAAACAAAAACTTACCAAGAGTGATGAGCTTTGATGAAGAGTTCTTGATGTGCCCTTAAAATTCTCGAAAACTAGGAGGATGGAGGGGGAAAGTTCTTTGTGCTTGAGAGGAAAAAAAAGAGAGAAAATATTAAGTTTTAAGATGAAAAGTGATGTTGATGATGAAGGCTCTATGGCCGAGAGTGAGAAGAGATAAGAGAGAGGGAGGGAAATGTTGAAGTGATGTTGCATGGGTGTATGTGATTTTCTTGTTATTTGATGTGTTTAAGTATGGAAGTCCACCATGCAAAGATTAGGTGGCACATGTATGTTTAATCTCTTTTTTTTGCATAGTTGGGCCGAGAATGAGGAAGAGAAAAAGGGAATGAAATAGTTTAGGCCCTTTCTTGACTTAGTTCAAATTTATGAGGCCCAACATGAAGATTTTTCGGCCTATTGGGCCCTTATGAGGGTTTACGACCCAATTAAGCCCAATAATATAGTTTATAGCCCATTAGGGCTTATGAAACAATTTATGGCCCATCATGTCCCATTAGAGATAAGATGGATCATTCTAGGCCCACATGACCCAAAATACTTTAGTTTCATGGATGTGGGTCCAATTAGATCCCAAATAGGGTTCCTTGGCCCAAAATAGCCAAATTGAAAGTTTACTGGTCCATAAGGCCCAATAAGAGGATCCTAGTCCATAATAAACTTGAACTGAGATTTTTAGGGTTTTCAACCCATAGTTGGATATATGAGATGTATTGTATTAGATTTTGAACTTGGATATATGAGATGTATTGTATTAGATTTTGAACTTTACTTAGGGGTTTTGATTCAAGTAGATGATTTCATTTTAGCATATATCATGATATTCACTTAGAGTAAAAGCCTTATAATAGCTGATGTTTACATGAAAATAGAATCTCATAGCTCAAAATGCTAGTTGTGACATTGTGAGACCCTTTGTCTCACGTCGTAAGCACAGTCTGAAGCCAAAAATCTAACAATTTAAGTCTTTAATCCATTAAGCCTTTTACCCTAACTTTCCATTCATTCAAACTTGCTCGACCAAGGAGAGAAGTGGGACAAAAATTAGATCTAGTCACAAACAATAATAAGGGTGGAAGCTTTGACACTTACAAGGGTCCAGAAACAATATGAGGTGATAATGATGATGATTGCTTGCAATCCTCTTTAAAAGATCACCTTCTCTTCTTCTTCAAACCAAGAAAGGCTCCAAAATAACCAAGAATCAAGCAATGGATGAAGGATAGGGGTTTATGAGGTGGAAGAGGGTTGGGAGGCTGATAATGAACCCTAGAATGGGTTTAGAGGTGCTTAAATACGAAGGAAACCCTAAAATATCATGCGCTTGGGCTGTATATATTCTCACGTCGTGAGCCTTTATGTCTCACGTTGTGAGACCAGTCCCGAACAAAAGTTTTCATATAACCCATGAGGCTCCTTGTTTTCTAAAATCCAACATTTTGACTCCTTGAAACCCTAATTCATTTTGTTGGGTCACTTAGTTGTATATATTTGATTATGCAAAATATATATTGTATAGTTATAGTTGGTTAGTTAATCTGAAGATATGTTGATGGAAGTTCATATGTTGAAGAATAAAGAACATTGCCTGAGGACTGAAAGACCCTAAAGACTCTATCAGCACCAAAGGCATGAAGACATCATCTACTGAAGATTGATCAGTTTGTCCAGATGCTGAAGTCTATACACTAATGACATGCTGATCAGATGATACGCTGATGATACTCACTGATGGTCATTCACTATCTAAAGTTGAAGTTGATCGGCCTGACCCTGACGCCGATAACTGAAGTTGAAGCCAATTCTCTGATCATCTTCTGATGTGCTGGTGCTGATATCCGAATCTGCAGAAGATCTAATCTGATACATTCCTTATTTACATGTTCAGATTATATTTAGATTCGATTCAATCCCTTGATTGAAGGGATTCACTAGATTAGATTAGTATATATACAACATTAGGGTTAAACCCTAATGTTTAGCGTCTTGTAAATTTCTTGGTTTCATGACCGTCTTTGTGACGACCTTTCTTCTTAGTGAAGAAAAAAACTCTTTCTTAGTGAAAGATCAATTTGGAGAATCTCTTGCTTTCTTTTCGTTTTCTGTTCTTCATTGTTCTTTCGTTTTCTGTTCTTCATTGTTCTTTATTATTCTTTCTTGTTTATATTTGATGTACGAATCTACAAAGGGTTTGGGACCTTCAATTGGCATCAGAGCAGGATAACACATTTGTTCTAGGATGTTGAAGATTCAGAATTTCATTCCCATTCAGAATCTCGAAAATCAGAAGAACGAAAAGAAGAATATATCTTTTACATTCATCCAGATATGAAGAATACATCATGTGACAACCTGAAAATTTCTAGAGCAAAGTAAGTCTGAACTCTAACCAGGTACTAGTAAATTCACAACACACTTGATGCAATGAAACTTTGGAAACCAAGAGAGCATGCTTATACAAGTTCATATGTATATACACTCTTGAAAGTCAAGTTATAATGAACCTTTAAAAGACAAATGAAGTCAACAAGCCATCAAAAACTCAAAGGAGTCAACACAAGTTCAAGTAATATGTCTATGAGCATGCTATAGTATAATACTTAAGGATTTCAAGTTTTAGAACCTTAGAACACCCTTGGACCAAAATCAATTACTTTAAAGATGTTAGGACCGAAATCAATCCCATAAAACTAGTGGCGAATTTAGAAATGAAACTCACAAGTGTCCACTTAAAATAGAGTTATAAAATTGAATAACAAATTTATATTTTATTTTAATATATATATATATATATATATATATATATATATATATATATATATATATATATATATATATAAACAAAGTACATTTGTAAAAAGATAAAATGAAAATTTAGAAATTGGTAAATTTAAATGTTTATTGTAATTTGAACCATCACCCAAGGGTTACTACACATGATGGAAGCTATGACCTATAGTTAATTATTAATTTTAGGCTTTGACTTTTCAGAAACAAATTAAACTTTATACTGCATCTATCCACAAAACACCAAACTAAAATAAACCTAAGAGAGAGAAAGAGAATTACCTTAACATAGAGGAGTCGAAGATCAGGAGATGGAGCTTAACTATGCAAATGAGGTGAAGGAGTCAAGGAGAAGAAGACTGCAGGCGTCCGTCGGTCGATCAACATAGATAGATTGCTGACAACAACGAAGAGAGATTACGAAGGCAGAGCCCATTTACACCAAAATTTTTGTAAAATTTTGTAGGATTTCTAGCTAGTTTTCACTCTTCCTCATTCTATTATTTTTTTCCTAGAAGTTATACGGAGTATTTTAGTGTAAATGATTTATCTTTTGTGTTCTATTTATAGAAACGATTTGGTTTTGTAACAACCTCTTAAATCCATGTTCCTATAACTTTTACAAGTTTTAAGAGTTAAAATTAAAATAGATTATGATTGACATGTTTGAAATATTAAAATTATGGATTAAGTTTTGTTTTGTGTTCAAAGGGTGTCCAGTTTGTGATTTTCACGGGTGTCCCTCTGAAATTTATTATATTCCTTGTATATAAATTCTTAAAATTAGGGGTGTCCAAGGACACCCTTAAGAGACATGTAGCCTCGCCTCTACATAAAACCCACCATGACCGAAAATACATTCCTAAAAGTCATTAAGGCTGATATCCTTCCAACTAAGGACCGAAATCTATATCTTGAAGAGTAAAAAAGATGATTTCGGTCTTGATGGACCAAAATCCATTCCAAGTTAGCTGAAATCTCAATTAGCATTAAGGTAAGGTGCCACTTGATTGTCAGATTAAGTTCCCAATACAACATAATACACATTCCAATGTAACCATCCTATCAACCTCCTACTTCTCCTTCCTATTTAAGATACAAAATTAAAAATATTCTTATTCATTTCTCAGTAAACTTTTCACTCCATGTTTGCTCTTAATATCGAATCCCTCTCTAGTAAACCAAATACTCTCAAATTCTCTTAAATAACCTAAGCTTTACAAATAGAGAACTCTTCTAAGTTAGACTACAAGTATTGTTGTAAGTTCTTTTCTTTTTATCTAGTAGTTATTCAACACATAAGTTCTTGTTTCATCAAATATTCACACATTAATATGTGTTTAAACATTAGGATACGACTATCGTTTCGTGTTCTATATCGAAGTCACCGTGTTTATCTAGTTATCTAAACGCGACTACATATTAGGTAAGTTCATACCCCTATATTTTCAAGACTCTTTTTCTATGTTTTAGTGGGGGGATACAAGTAAACATGCATGAATATTTACATTAAAACTCAAACATTTAAATACATTATTTTACCATTTTTACGAAAAGTGTTAAATACACGAAACGGTTTTACTATCAATCACATATGATTCCACAAACAACATTTTGCAAAACTTTACATTATTCATACAAATATATATATATATATATATATATATATATATATATATATATATATATATATATATATATATATATTTCGAGTATTTTGCAAAACTTTACCATTATTCATACATACATACATACATACGTACACACACACACACACACACATATATATATATATATATATATATATATATATATATATATATATATAGTTTACGAAAATTTACCCTTTTATAACTCGTTGAGCAAAGGATAAAATTATATAAAGTACATATATAATTGTTTTACGAAATTTTCGACGTTATCCTGGAAATATGGGATAATGTCATTTACAAACGTTTTCATTTCAAAAACACATACACTCGTTGATTGGAAATTGTGAGACGCTGTCTTCAATCGTACCTATCTGAGGTATATTCGCAAGTCCTGTATTTATAACCGGAATCTCTGATACGAGAGCGTGATACTTGTGTACAGATCTATACACGACTGATGATCCCACACCCTGGTTGTTAGCTACAGCCAGATCGACAGTTGTGACATCCCTAATTTCACGGCTAGAAAAGACCGATTTAATTTATGCTTTTAAAATAAAATCAAAGTAATCTTTTCAAAGATGTGTTGCGGAATTTGTCCCTAAAACAAAACATGATAAAAAAAACTTATCAAAACATTTCTTAGAGAAATATGTATTTTCATTATATATCAAAACCTCGGGATGTCATGTTCTGATACATACCAAAAGCATATACAGTACATCATAAGCCATGTAACAATTATTTACAACTACTGGCCTATAATCCAAAAATCCCTCTTCATCATCCAGACTATGCTCTGGGTCCACTACCTGTAGTATAAAAGGTTGAGTGGGTCGGGCTTGGGAGCCTGGTGAGCATATAGGATTTTCAACCCACAAATAATAAATTTATTACTTTCATCAACAACAATAAATTTATTTATTATGTTTAAACATCAAACAATCAACCCAATTTCACACCCCCATTATCTTCTTTACTCTTAAGGATCCACCATAAGAAATCAACTAGTCCTCGTTCATTCATTCCTAAGGATTAACCTAAGGAATAAGCACGAAGTCCACTTTTTTTTTTGCCTATAGCGCAATTGTTAATGTTATTTATTAGGCGCAGCTGCCAACAACATCATTTATTCTCTAATTGGCACAACTGTCAATATTATTTATTAGGCGCATCTGCCAACAACATCATTTATTCTCTAATTATTCTCTAATTGGCACAACTGTCAATGTTATTTATTAGGCGCATCTGCCAACAACATCATTTATTCTCTAATTGGCACAACTGCCAATGTTATTTATTAGGCGCAATTGCCAATAACATCTATATCATCTTTCATCCCTCATTCTTTATCTACCCACGTTTTACCCAACATATTTGTAGATATAAAATACCTATACAGTTTAAAACCTGTATAAAACATTCATTCATCATCCATCTCAAATAAACAAACAACATATATACACATAGCACGTATTTTATATAAAATACTTCATATATATGTGTAAGATGAAAGTGACTATACACTCACATTATAAGACGACGGTTAGACAACACTTCGTCCCTTAAAATAATCGTTTCTGTTAAAACCGGGATGTTTTCTCAAAAACCGGGCTTCACGTGGGCAGAGTTTTGTCTTAAAAAAACTCTTTTCTCGGGATCTTCGGTGCGTCAGGGATGATACCGGGACTTCAGGGGGTGTAGTAAATTGAGAGAGTGTAGAGGGTGTAAAATGAGAGAATTCTAAACAAAAATACGGCAACCATCAGTTTATATTTATAGGGGCTGAAACATGAATTACGCTGGGCGTAATTCTCATGTACGCGGGGCGTAAGGCGTTGCGGCTCAGTACGCTGGGCGTACTCTGATACGTGGCTCAGGACGTGTCGAGTCCGTAAGATACATGTCGCATGCGAGGGTTTGGGCGACGTGGCCAACTCCGGTTCACACACACGATTATGTTGGGCGTACAAAAATTTTCCAAACTTCTAAAATCCATATCTCTCGCATACAAGCATCATTTTTGACGTTCTTTATATCCACGCGTAGGTGAGACTGTGCTCCACAACTTTCGTTTGGATTCCGTTGGCTAATTTTGACTTTATTTTTAAAGTTATATTTTTAACAGGCTAGGACAGGAAAAGTCTGTTAAAAATTCATAACTTCTTCATCCGATGTCCGTTTTCGTCTATCTTTTTTTACCGACGAACTAATATCAACAAGATCTTCGATTCTTGTTAAGGTTGTTTCAGCTAAAAATCTTTCGATCTCATATTCGAACTTCGGGCTGCATACTGGTAAGCCGAAACTTAGAAAAATCATAACTTCCTCATACGAAGTTAGATTAGGGCGTTCTTTTTATGCATACTCTAGGTTTGACAAACACTACAACTTTCGTTTAGATTGCTAAGGCTAAAAATCACTTTATCGTAAACTCACTTTTTTTTACGTCACACAGCGTCGTGCCTGTTCTGTCGCGAAACTTCGACAAGTCATAACTTCTTCGTTATAACTTGGATTCCGGTATTCTTTATATCTTCGGACTCCTTATTTCAACCACTACAACTTTCTTCATAGATATCGAGGTTATCTATCATTTATTTTCGACGCTTATTTATATCTTAAATTCATTAAATTATAATAATTAAGTATAAAACACATAATACTTAAATAATACATCTTATTATTTCTAAACAAAATACAAAGGTTGTCCTATACTATTACATCATCTTTAATGCTTATCTCAATAACACGGACATTACATCAGGTTATGGGTGACAAATGTCATAAATATCTCGGCGTCTAAAGAACCACGAGGCATGCACCGCATCTTAAAAGCACAGTTATAGAAACTCACATAGTGGAACGACTATACGTACAATTTACACGGAAATACGAATCTTCAAACGGTTTTATATACGAATAAAACTATATATTACTACTTTAATGTATGGAAATCACAGGTACATTTCGGTTTTGGAACTTTTACAGCTTACATCTCATTTATTTGAAAATATCGGATTTTATGGAAACAAACATGATATCTTTTTACGGAAAGGCTTACTATTTTCATATAAACTCTTATGAATTCACCAACTTAATTGTTGACACTTTTTCAAACAACTTGTATTCTCAGGAAATCAATAAAACAAGTAAACACTCCCTTTTGAGGATAGGGTGCTAAGGCGTCAAACAAGTCTTTTTGTCGTCATATTGTAATTGCCTTTTGAAACATGTAACATTTACAAAGATGTAACTTTTATAATTATATATATGATGGTCATGTTTGCTTTCCTTACTATTACTCAATTGTTATGATACAATACATGAAAGTCATCCATCCTCGGACGTTTCCGCCATCCTGGTTTGGGGGTGTGACACATCAGATATTCAGAAGAGAGAGTATGGTATGTTTTCTTATCCTTAGTATTATCTAAATGTATCATGTATGTTTGGTCCATATAATGTTTCTCAGATGAGAGAAGAATTTCTAATAGGAAGGATCAACAAAGATACAAATCTTCTTGATGAAGAAGAATACAAGGAAAGTTTGAAATATAAAAGGACAATTGATGAAAATCCTTTATCATGTTTTCATGATTTGATGTATGATCCAAATACACTTCTATCGTTGTTCTTCACTGTTGAAATTGATCTGAAAGACAAAATCATCAATCAAAATCAAGAATATATTGAAGTATTGAAGAAGGAACTGATATAAAGGAAGAAAGAAATATCCAATCTGAAGGAGAAGATTAAAGAAAATGGTGTGAAGAAAAAAAAAGTATCTGAATGTTCATCTTCAAGAAACTCTAGTTTTCATCCAGATGAATATCACAATAGCTCTTGCACTGACAAGTCTCACGCTGATAACCCTTACACTGAGAAAGTTCACACTGTTACTTCAACTCGTATTGCAAAGACATCAGACGCTAACAAATCAGTTCACCCTGATAAGGTTCACACTGACAAGTTAATTCAAGCTGACAAGTCGAGTATCACTGCAAAGACCTTTCACACTGTCAAATAAAATGATCTCAAGTTGTGAAGACTCCATCTCACCTTCTCAAGACTCATGCTCCAACTCCATCTTCAAACATCAAAAGATCTCTTGTTGGTAAGTTTTCTAATGTATGTTCTTGGTTCAATAACTCTCCTTACAGGGCATCATTCGAAAATAAAAGGAAGTCGAATCACACTAAGCCAAAGAAGGTATGGGTTCTAAACAAGTCATCTCCAGATCCAAGGAAGTTGAAGCAAGTGAGGGTTCCCAAAAAATTGTCTTCACAATCTGAAATAAATCCATGTAGAGAAGTCAGACAAAAGAAATGGAATTTAAAGTGTCTTGGAAAGTTTGTTGAAGAAAGTTACAAAACGAAAAAGGGAGTTTAGAGTTGTGAATCTGACATTTCTTTATCTGGTCAAAGGCATTAAAAAAGGGAGGTATGTTTCAAAACCCTATTCTCAAATGGGTTCCTAAGTCTTTTTGTTAAGTATGATGATATGAGAGACTCTGAATTTTCAAAATTCATATTTTGATGTCTCTCTCATTAAACAAAAAGGGCATGAAAAGGTATGTCTATTTTTTGTTTCTAATTTTTATTTGAATGTAGTTAGATTTAGTTCGTTTAATATGTTTACTTTAGTTTTCTAGTTATACTTTAAAAAATTCAAAAGTTTTATTTTCTAAAGGTTAAATTAATTTTAATTTCTATATTTTCTTTCTTAGTTGTAGTGTTTCTCTGAGCTTAAGCATGCTGATGGTATGAAATATGACATGATATTTTTTTTTAAAAAAATTTGGTTGTGTGTTCTTGTGTCAAAAGCTAGACAAGTGTCAGATTTATTGCTTTTGAAGAGCAGGCATCAACAAAAGTTGCATGGTCTCGTAATATCAGGTCAAAACCTACTAAAATGCAGCATGTGTGTTAGGGGTCAAAAATGGCATTGACCAATTCCTCGAACGATGGTCGTTGTGCCGCAATCGAATGCCTGGTCCTAGAGGGTTGAATGCGCTATATGGGTTAGGTTATGCCATTTCTAACACCAATTGGTTTTAGATCAACTGGTAGCGCTGATGTCCAACAATTTGCTTAAGAGATTCATATCTTAAAGTTCAATTCATGAGAATATACCATATTGAAAATGGAGAAAGTGATCACACTTCACTCTAAAATGGTATAATTTGGTTAGTCTTAGTCTTTTCTTCGTGAACCAAGAGAGTTTGTTGAAGGGATTCAATAGGTTAATCTTCTTAGTCTTTTAAGGTTGGTTCCCTCTCTACTCTTCCTAATTGATGATTCAGGTAATTTTTTAGTGAGGGTAACTATAAATTATATTGATGAGCACTTGTTGATTGCAACTTCTATGCCTATTTCATAGAATTCATTAACTCCCATAAAGGTGAATGTTCTTGCTTGGTGGTTGTGGTTGAATAAGCTCCCTACAACGGATAACATGGTGAGTAAAGGGCTTGACATCGCTTTACTTGGTTGCCCAACTTGTGAAGTGGGATTCAAGTATGTTAATCATTTATTCTTTTCATGCCCCATTGCACTTGCAGTTTGGTCTTATCTTGGAACTTGGTAGGGTTTGCTTATTCTAAATTTTACTTCATAATATGATTGGTTAAACTTGTTCATAGCTTTGCATTTGAGGTCAATGATGAAAAGGTCATTAGAGGCTACTTGTTTCACGACTTGGTGGTATCTTTGGATTCATCAGAATGCAATGCTTGTTGGTAATGTAAACCTAAAAATGATTATTTATCTTACTTACTCATGCGTTCTTTTGGATTTTTAATAGAAGAAGGAAAGTCAAACCGAATTGTATTGGTTGACATCAAAACTTAATCTTTGTTTTTTCTATGTTGTAATATTTCTTTGTTTTGTCTAACTTCTTGCTAGCTTTATAATATACTAGGCAAATGCCTGCGCGTTGCGCAGAAACACCTATATAGTTGAAGTCTTTACAAACATATGATTTTTTTTAATATAACAATAACGTTGTTGTTAAATTTGATATAATAATTTCTATATACTAAACTGATATAATATATTGATTATTTTGAATCATATGATAATATATACATTTATTATAACTACATAATCTCAATTGTTTGAATGACTTCTACCTGCGAATTATACATGAATAAAATTAAATATAATATATGATTTGATGTTATTTATAGTTGTTTTTATTATTAATTAATTTTTTAAAATTTATTTGCTTAATGTTTTAATTTCTATCATTATAATTATTTAAAACATCAAACATTGTTTTTTTATTTTAAAGCTAACAATATAATCATTTATATAGAGTTGTTTTTAACTATTGTTATTGTAAGTTATTTTAAGCTACTTATTTGGAAACTTTTAACGATTATAAAAATATATTTAAAAAATATTTTAGTTAAATTGAAATTACAATTTAGTTTTTGCTTTTATCACTACAAGTTATCACTTTTAACTATTTACAAAATATTCTTTAGTTTTTTTAAATGAAACTGAAAATTATATTTGAGTTGACATTGTAATGCGCAGAAACACCTATATAGTTGAAGTCTTTACAAATATATATTTTTTAAAATATAACACTAACGTTGTTGTTAAATTTGATATAATAATTCGTATATTAATTTGATATAATATATTGACTATTTTGAATTATATGATAATATATAAATCTATTATAACGTTATAATCTCAATCGTTTGAATGACTTCTACTCGCGAGTTAAACATCAATAAAATTAAATATTATATATGGTTTAATATTATTTATAGTTGTTATTTTTAACTATTTTTTTAAAATATATTTGCTTAATGTTTCAATTTCTATTATTATAATTATTTAAAACATCAAACATTATTTTCTGATTTTAAAGGTAACAATATAATCATTTATATAGAGTTACTTTTAACTATTGTTATTATAAGTTATTTTAAGCTACTTATTTGAAATTTTTTAACGATTATATAAATATATTTAGGAAATATTTTAGTTAAACTGATATTACAATTTAGTTTTTTGCATTTATCACTATAATTTATCACTTTTAACTATTTACAAAATATTATTTGTTTTTTTTAGTGGAACTGTAATTTATATTTAAATTGACACTGTAATGTTATATTTAAATTAACAATTTAAGTATTTTGTCCAAACTGTTCAAAAATTGTAGCTTTAAACTGATAATGGTTTACATGCAACAACATTTTAAATCTAATAAATTAAGTATAATATGTTACAATTTAAAGAAATAACTTTATAAATAGAAGTAAAGATATTATTTTAAAATTGAAATTTAGTCTATTTATGATTATACTTTAGGTTTGATATTTATTTAACCTTATTAACCAACTTACAATCATTATTAGAAATACATTACAATTTATAACTTTTAACTATTTATAAAATAATCTTTGGGTTGTTTAAGTTAAATAAAATTTATATTTAAGTTGAGCCTATAATTTTATATTTTAATTAATAATTTAAGTATTTTATACAAATTGTTCAAAAATTATACCTTTAAAATGATAATGATTTACATCCAACAATATATTAAAACTAATAAATTAAGTATAATATGTTAAAAGTTAAAAAAACATAATTTTATAAGTAGAATTAAAGATATTATTTTAATATTGAAATTTAGTTTATATATAAATACACTTTAAATTTGATATTTATTTAAACTAATTACCAAATTATAATTATTATTATAAAGAAATTGAAAAGTCATGGGAGTTTCAAATGAATGTGGTGAAAGAAAAAAAGAATGAGAGTTTCAAATACATGATATTCAAGAAAAAATGATACCTTATAAGTATGTATGATTTGTTGTTTAAAAAATATTTAAGATTTTAAAAAATTTTCCTGTTGTTTTAAACTGATTATTTTCTTCAAAATATATTATTATTTCAAACAAACCCTAAGAAGAGTGTTACAACTTACAACAACCATGTAGGAAATATGTGACTTAAATTGGTTCAATATGTTGATTCAAATGGGGTTGACAGTATCAATTTAGATTAAAAAAAAGATGTCTTCTTTTTGGACAACTATATTTGTAATAGGACATCTATTTATGGTCGTTGTGAGTATTCGTCTATTCTCATGAATATTTAATTATAATACGTTGTATTCACGTATTCGTCTATTGTCATGAATATTTACTTATAATATAACATCCTCAAACTATTATAGAACAAGATTAAAGAAAGACAAAAGTTAAAGACTTTAATCGTAAATTGTTTGAGACTCTAAAACAACTTTCTTTTGTGGCCATCGTTCAAGATGCTTGATTTTATCTTCTTTTAGTTGTAAAAGAAACCAAACATCATAAATGTCTAATATGATTAAAAAAGGAAAATGAAATGATACTTGTTGGATTTTCCATTAAAATTATTAAACTTGTCAAGCTCTTAATTGGGCATGGGATTATTAGTGTTCCTGTTTTGCTAACAATAATCATATTGTATGTTACCATATTTAATTGGAGTTGTAATGACCCAAAATTTGAAAGTATATTTTAGTGCATATAATATCTTTTTGTTTTATTCAAAAAATTTGGTTAATATAGTAATAATATAGTTTTATTAAAAGTTTTATAATATAATTGAAGATTAACAAGTTGTCAATCTAATCTGTCTATTCTTCCACCTTAATTGTTTTTATTGTTTTTATCGACAAAATAAGTAAAACAAAATACAATATGACATCATATGAAACAATAAACAATTTGTGTAAATGAAAATAAAATGTAGAAAATACTTAGTCAATTATTTGTATATTTACCAAAAAAGTTAGGGATCGAAAGGCATGGTTAGTGATGCTAATGATGATGAACCATTTGTATATTTATATATAAAAAAGATTGTGGCTGAAATATAATTGCAATCATAAAGTACAATGATGCCATGCTTTTTAATTTTTTAGTATTTAATCGATTTTGGTCAAAAGAATAGTAGAAATTTTTGTTAGAATTTGGACTATGGTTGATGAATAAATTTTCTTTATTTCGAATGACATAATCCATTTTTTACCTAATATCACTCATGAATTTATCTATATTTGTTTTTTTTTGGTGACAATGAATTATG
Organism: Lactuca sativa; assembly: GCF_002870075.4. Lineage (NCBI taxonomy): Eukaryota > Viridiplantae > Streptophyta > Magnoliopsida > Asterales > Asteraceae > Lactuca > Lactuca sativa. Next base: position 359,887,902 of record NC_056627.2, on the reverse strand, counting down.
ATCTAAAAGTTATTAAGAGCTAAAAGTTTTTTATTCGTTTAATAATGAATATTTAATAAATGATCAATTCGTGTGAAATTTGTATATGAGAAATTTATTAAACTAATTATTTTAAGTGGATTATTTAAAGAAAATAATCATATATATATATATATATATATATATATATATATATATATATATATATATATATATATATATATATATATTAAAAATGATTATTTTCTTATGAATATTTTACTCTAGAGAGTTTTTAAAATTTTGAACTTTTCTATTTTTTATTTTTGAAAAAAAAATATGTTTACTTGAATCCAAAATGATAATTTCGAAGTATTTAATAATTAATATATTTGTTTTTCGATTAAGTGTAGGATTTTATGTCCTACTATCGTAAATAGTTGCTTAACTTTTTGTTAAATTTGAGTAAAAAATATTTTTTTTCTCAATATTCCGGAATTGTTCATCGGATTCCGGATTTGTTCTTGAACTTGAGAGTTTTTTTTCCCGAACTCCGAAATTTTAGTTTGAAATCTGATATGTCAATCCAGAATCCGGAATATCGGTCTAGAATTTGAAAAGTCAATCCAAAATTTATTTTTTGTCAGAAAAATGTTTTTGTTTAATCCAAAATGTATCAATCCGAATCGATGGTTATTTTGGAAAAAATAAAATAAAAAATTAAACACACATTGTATTATAGTCAGTTTAGGTATTTCTCTTGTCTTGTGTGTTGTTAAATTATATAAATTTCAAGATACTTGTAGCATTAATCAAAGGTTTGCTAAGATTTGAAGCACCTATCAGTCTACCGTATGTAAGATTGGATAGTGATAGCCTAACAATTGTCCAATCTCACAGCGATCTTTGTAAGCATGTGCATGCCCTAGAAAAATAAATATATGATATATTTTAATGTAAAAAAGTAAAATATTGCTTTTATAATGCATACAAAAACAAATCAAACAAACAATACATTGATTGTACATCTACATCATAAAAAAAATTATGAAGATAAATACTTAATGTAGACTAACAAAGTTTAATATTATTATTAATTGAGATGTACAAGATACAATGAAAGAAAAAAAAACATAATATATAGACAAACTAATTAGGGATTTATAGCTAATGAGCCAACATAAAAACAAAGCCCAAAATCTTATTAGGCTAACATCCCCCCTCAAACTCACAGTACAACAACGATAAGCATTGAGAGTTTGTAAGACAGAAAATGAAATCGAGGAGTAGTCAATGGCTTCGTAAGAATATCAGTGATCTAGAAAGTGGAAGAAATATAAGGGAGATAGTTCTCTTTTGGAGATAATGTTGTGTGAAATGACAATCAATCTCAATGTGTTTTGTGCGCTCATGAAACACCGAATTCTTGAAAATCATTATCACACTCTCGATGACAATCAATCTCAATGTGTTTTGCATTCAAATGTCAATATCTGCTCCATGATACAGCCACATACACATTTAATTCATGTGACCATATAATAATCTATTGTCTCTTATTAAAACCATCACGAAGTTTTTCCATATATCTAACAAACATGTGGCGGATGGTGACATTTGGCCTCATTTTTCCGGTGTAGCTAATAATTGTCACATTTGTTATGTTTAAACACGTCTAAATGTTTCAACTATATTACTAATGGTCATGAAATACAACTTAAAATGTCACTAAAACAATGGCAGAATTTTAGCAATAACCTTTAGACACAGTTTTAGTCAAAAGTGTGGCTGGGCGGTTTTGGCAAAAGTGTGACCATAGGTTATTTTTGTACTAGTGCTCGTTGTCACAATACAAAGGGGTAGGGTGAGAGATATGAACGCCCATATCTGCAAGAAGTCATCTCAACCAAACAATCTCACAAGTGGCGATGACTATGGCTCGATAATCAGATTATGTAGAAGATCGAGAGACAACATCCTATTTCTTACTCTTCCATGATATCAACGAGTCTCCAAGAAAAACACAATAACCAGTAGTGTACTTACGATCATAAATATCACTATCCCAATTAGCATCACTATAGGCACACAACTTAAGACATGATATAGATGAAAACACAAGGGTGTGAAACTGAGTACCACGAAGCTATCTCAGAATACAAAGAACAACTCCCCGATAAACGGTAGGAAGGACAGTGACAAACTGGCTAACCACATGAACTACATAAGCAATATCAGGTCTAGTGACAATTAGGTAAACCAAACTCCCTACAATCGTACGATAAAGGCTTGGATCTGATAGAGGACACCATCAGTTAGAGAATACTTTGCATTACTCTCTATAGGCGTATCAACTGTTTGATTATCCATGAGTCATGCGCGTTCAAACAAATCTGAAATATACTTCGTTTGAGATAGAAGATAACCCTATGGAAACTGAGCAACTTCAATCTACAAGAAATAACTTAGCAAACCCAAGTCTTTCATAGCAAAATGGTAATCCAAATCATGCTTTAAAGACTCTATACTATCATAATCATCACCGATAATAATCATGTCATCAACATATAAGGAAAGAATAATTCGACCTGCAGCCGTACATCGAAAAAATAGAGTTGAGTCATGGTTACTTGGTTGAAAACCAAGCGGATTAATCATTATAGAAAATTTCTCAAACCAAGCACGAGGGGCTTATTTGAGGCCATGTAGTGTTTTTCGAAGTCGACAAACTTCACCTGGTTAATGAGCAATATCAGGAGGAGGAGACATGTATACTTCCTCATGAAGATCACCATTCAAGAATGCATTCTTGACATCCTTCTAATAAATCTTCCATTGGCGAATGGAAGAAACTGCAATCAAGGTGCAAACAGTTGTCATTTTGGCAACAGGAGCAAAAATCTCCTCATAATTCATACCATACTTTTGCGTGTACCATTTTGCAGCAAGTCTGGCTTTATAATGCTCAACGGATCCATCAGACTTTGTTTGATTTTATATACTCAACAAAAACCAATCGTGTGCTTTCCAAGCGGAAGCATAACCATATCCCATGTATGAGTCTCATAAAGAGCTGCAATTCCCTCAACCATAGAGATCTTCCAAAAGGGATTTTAACAACCTATTTGTAGGATGTTGGCTTAGAGAGACGATGTACATTAGCATTAAAGGAGACAAACACCAACGAGTAAGAGGAATAGACAAAGTCATGAAGCTTTATGGACTCCTTATTACGATAAGGCTTCGATGATGGGGGCTCTTGATGATCTGCATGTAAAGGATCAATGACATGTGGTGGATCAGCAGTAAGTGGTGGATCGGTAGAAGGTGGTGGATCATCAATGTCAATGCTATGTGTATAATCAATCGGAGAAATAAAGTGTACCCCAAGATACCCACACTGTTATTTGCTTGTGATGATTATGATAGAATTGCATGTGTGACACCTGATGTTTGATCCCTGATAGCCTAGGATAATCTCTTGTATGCTAGATGGAATTGACATCATTACTGTAGTTGCTTAGTATGTGCATCATAGTTGTGCATAGTTAAGAATTTATAGTCTGAGAATGTTTGATTTAGCCTTATTTCCCATTCCTTGTCTGGTCTCCGCTCGAATGTTACTTACTTTGTGCTTTGTGGGACCCATATTGATGTGAGTTAACTATTAAATGAATATGTTAAGTTACATGCCACAAAGTTTAAATAATTTTAGAATGATTGATGCGGCCCTATTGTGTAACTCTCGTTTGAGTCTAACCGTTGTAGGGTTGGGTCTTTTAGTTGAAAGATTATTTAAGTTTTGTTGCATGTAATTGTATTCGTGAAGTAGTTAGTTGAGATTAATAGGGTTTTTCAGCAGCTGATGGCAATGTGGGGTGAGGATCCTAGGAGAACCTATGAAGTGCTTAGCGTGGGAGATACGCTATTTAGCGGGTATTATGAGTATTATTAGAAGAAGGTGACTTAGAGGACTCATAATGCTTCTTGAGGAAAGCATGGATAGGTGTGGAAGGTAGTATTGAGACTATACTACTGGAAGCATAGGATCCATACTCAAATCAAGGGAAGTCACGAGGATTATAACGAGCTGGTTTAGGGTAGATGGCATGGTTTGATACCATGATCTGTGGCAGTGTTTCTGTATCTTTCGATCTTTTGGTTATGGTTTTTCAGGCTGAGGATGTTCCTAGTGATTGTTTAGGCCTTAGTGGCAATGTCAGTTTGGGTTTGAATGGTGCAGATGTAACATCCCAAAAATCATGACCAAAAATTCCTTTTAAAACATTACTAATCCATACCATTAAGTTATTCAATCATACAAAAAGGGGTTATATAACAAATCAGAGTATTTTCCCAAACACTTATTCATTTTATTAGAGTAAACATCTCAGGCTAAACTTCTTGGTATGTGTCATGCGATCATCCCAAGCTCCTACCTCCCCAAACTCCCGCATACCAAACATATCTACTGATCCATACATGCCATACATAATTCTGATCACATAACCACATATTGGGCCCTCGCCTGCCATTGAACCCCGTCCGTCATCAGGCCCCGCCTGGCATCAGGTCCCACCTGGCGTCGATCCCCACTCGGTATACATATATGTTTCCTTTAGGCCTCGCCTGTCTCCGTGCCTTGCCCACCATACACATACATACGATTAAATAACATAATGAAACATACATAAACATTCCATAACCATACCCTGCTCTAAGGCCTCACCTAACTTGGGCCCCACCCCCAGTCTGCTATTGAAGTAGTGGAACCCCGTCCACACTCCTACTAGTAGTGAGATACGAGCCCTCGCCCGCACTCACATCCTTCCTATCACGGGCCTCGCCCCTGCTCTGCTAATATCGAGATATGGAACCCCATCCATACTCAGTTAGTGATGAGATACGGGACCTCGCCCATACTCACCTCCTTATCATGCACATACAAGTGTCACGAAGACAACAAGTATAATCTAACGCACTACATAAGAATCTTCCTCGGGAATACCCCGACATCGGACCCTCGACTCGGAAACATCCTATTATCTAACATACTTCAGTCTTACCCCGATATCAGACCCTCGGTCAGGATCCTATCATACCTTCACATGCAAGAATCACGAAGACCTCTAGCATCCTAACATTCCTTGGGCCTCGCCTCGCATCAGGTCGTAACCCAGAACATATATCAATAAGTGTCTAGGACTAACCCTCGGGTCTTCCTTCTATACATAAGCATAAACATGAACATGAACATAATGGACTGACATTGTGGCCGTAGACCCATGCACACAGTGAGGAGACTCACCTCGCACTACTGAAAATTCGCTGAACACTTCTGACTGCTAGCCGGCAACTACTGAATCGCTGACCCTTTGGCTTCCCAAACTATCAATACCCAAAATAACATTTAGACCACAATAATCCAAAAGTCAACCCTAGTCAAACTTGGTCAAAGTCAACGGTCAAAGTCAACTTCTAGATGACTTGACTCGCCGAGTTGTTCTACCAACTCGTCGAGTACATACTCCTCTGATTCATTACAACCCCCGACTTAAATCATCCAGTCTAGTAAGAGCTCGACGGGTTCTCCTTCAACCATACAATTCAGGACCATCCTCAACCGACTCACCGAGTTGTATGAACAACTCGTCGAGTCCACCTTCATAACTAAGGAGATTGCCTTGGACTCGCCGAGCTCCTCCTCGAACTCGTCGAATACAATGATCTTCATGCCCAATATGAACCCAAACTGGCCGAGTCCTTCACCAACTCATCTCACTGATCTAACTCATAACCAGAGGGGATTTGGGTTTGTAACCCGACTCGCTGAGTCCATGAACCGACTCGCCGAGTCCGCTTTGTGACATCTCAACTCTGTTGATTAAAGTCCATTTCATTGCTTCCAACTCGTAGATCTGGACTCTTAAGGCTAGCATTACACGTAAAGTTGCTAGCTTTACGTGCATGCAAGGTGATATGGAGCTAAAACTCTTAATCCAAGCTAAAATGAAGGTCTAGGACATGAATCTGAGCCATAGCTGGATAAAGCTAGCAACTCTGAGCTTCTAAATCTCAAGAGTGCCTAGATCTGAAGCCTAAAACATCCTCAAGGGTTTAATACTCGGATTAACAATGGTAATGGCCCAAATGTAGGAAAACTACAAGCTAGAAAGGGAATCTAGATGATTAACAGCCAAGGTATAAGCTTTATACCTTCAAACGATCTGAAATGCCACACCAACTCTGGATCTATAGCTCCTTCATGCACCACTAAAAGTCTCCTTCCTTCTCCAAGCTTCAAATCACTCACAAAGGCAAGAAACTAGCTCAATAATCCACAAGGTCGATTAGGGTTTCGAGAGTAGGTGAAGGGAGTGATAGAGGCTAGGGTGGAGGCCTGAAATGTTGCTTAAATAGGGCACCAAGTCCTGAAATTAGGGTTTCCAAACCTAGACCAGACTCGCCGAGTCGGTCTCCCCGACTCATTGAGTCGGTCACTTAATCCGCGACCTGGGGCACGCTCCGACTCGTCGAGTTCTTCCTTAGACTCGACGAGTTGACCCCTTTCACTTAGGGGTTTTCTTTCCTTTCTGGGTCTTCTGGATTCTGGGTGTTACAATTCTGCCCCACTTAAACTAGACTTCGTCCTTGAAGTCCGCCACGGTCAACTACCTTACAATCCGCTTACAGCTTTACGCACTTCACCCATTAGGTCCATTCCTGGATATATCATCCTCTGAATAATCCGATCATTACTACCCTCGAGTACAACACCTTTACCCAACCAGTAGCCCTACCGGTACTTCGAGTGCACTTACACTGGTACACCATGGGTTCACCCTTTTTCGTTGCACTGCCACTAGCCTTTCCAAGGCAACTTCCTATAAGCAACGATCTTTCCGATCTCCATCAAGAACAAATATTCTACTGAAACCGCAAACTTGGATCCTCTTAGTTCACTCACGAAATATCCCCTCATACGATGCTCCAATACTGAAAACTCCACCCAACGTGTGAATTCAGACCATCCTCCGAGATTATCTGATTCCGCGGTGAGCAACTTAGCATTACCCGATCAGCTCACTGACTTCTGCACCAAACACCTAAGGAACTAGAGGTAAGGACGTAAGGTTCTTTAAATAGGGTGCAAACCCTAAAAATCAGGGTTTCATCTTCTAGCTCCTACTCGTCTAGTCTGGGACCTCCGACTCATCGAGTAGGTCCAATAATCCATGCAGGCTAACCCGCCTCTACACGACGAGTTGGGGGAAACCAACTCATCGATTAAGTCCATAAACATGCAAAAAATGCTTTAAAACTTATACCTAGGAGTCAGGGTGTAACAAATCTCCCCCACTTGAACTAGACTTCGTCCTCGAAGTCTGTTGTGGCGAACAATTCTGGGTAGTGCTCCCGCATTTCTGCCTCCAACTCCCATGTCCACTCGGATCCCCTCCTGTGCTCCCACTGTACCTTTACCAGAGGTACTTACTTGTTCCCTAGAACCTTTACCTTCCTCTCAATAATGGCTGCTGGCCTCTCCACATAATTCAGGCGCTCGTCGACCTGTATATCGTCTAATGATACCACTACCCCCTCATCTGCTATGCACTTTCGCAACTGTGAGACATGGAAAGTGTTATGGACTTGACTAAGCTCCTTCGGGAGATCTAGTCTATATGCTACCTTGCCACCCTTGGCAATGATCCTGAATGGCCCAATGTATCGGGGACCTAATTTCCCCCTCTTCCTGAAACGAATCACACCCTTCCAGGGTGAGACCTTCAGTAATACCATGTCTCCTACCTGGAACTCCAACTTAGATTGGCGCCTGTCAGCGTAATTCTTCTGCTGACTCTGGGTGGTTTGCAGCCGCTATCTGATTTGCTGAATCATCTCGGTAGTCTGCAGAACTACCTCGGTCCAACCCATCACCCTGTGACCGACCTCTCCCCAATAAACCGGGGTGCGACATCTCCGTCCATACAACAGCTCGAATGGTGGGGCACCAATACTGGAATGAAAGTTGTTGTTGTAGAAGAAATCTGCAAGGGGTAGGTAGGAGTCCCAACTCCCACCAAAGTCAATGACATAGGCTCTCAGCATATCCTCGAGAGTCTATATGGTCCACTCACTCTGGCCGTCTGTCTGCGGATGATAGGCTGTACTGAAGTGCAACTGCGTGCCCAGTTCCTCGTGGAACTTATGCCAAAAACGGGAGGTGAACCGAACATCGCGATCTGAGACAATAGAGACCGGCACCCCATGGCGAGCAACAATCTCACAGATATACAAGTCGGCCAACTTCTCGACCGATGAACTCTCTCGTATCGCTAAAAAGTGGGCGCTCTTGGTCGATTGATCCATGATGACCCAAAAAGCGTCGAAGCCCTTTGCCGTCCTCGGCAACTTGGTGATAAAATCCATTGTGATCTGTTCCTACTTACACATGGGAATCTCCATGGGCTGTAGCTGGCCCTGCGACCTTTGGTGCTCATCCTTGAGCATCCTGCAGGTCCGACACCTCTCCATGTACCAAGCGATTTCTCGCTTCATGCAAGGCCACCAATAACTCAATCGCAAATCCTGGTACATCTTGGTGGCCCCGGGTGAATAGAGAAGCGAGACTTATGAGCCTCCTCCAGAACTATCTGTCTGACCCCACCAGACATCAGAACCCAGACCCGGCCGCAATGGGTCAATAATCCCCGACTATCCTGCACAAACCGAGTGTTCTCACCCCTAATCCTCTCAAGCTTCCAGTTCTCCTGGCGCATACCCTCTGCCTGAGCTTGCCTGATCAAACTCACTAGTGGAGAATTCACTGATATCCTCATACATGTCACTGGAGTAGAAGGTCCGACTAACTTGCGGCTCAGAGCGTCTGCAACCACGTTCACTTTACCTGGGTGGTAAAAGATCTCATAGTCGTAGTCCTTGACTAGATCCAGCCACCTGTGTTGTCTCAGGTTCAGGTTCGGCTGATCCATGATTAGGCCTGGCAATGGAGCGGGTTTTGACCCTGATCCGATCCAAACCCTTAACAATTATATGGGTTTGGAGCATAGTTTTTTGATCCGTTTACCTGTTAACGACCCGTACCCGCTAACCCTTTTATTAAAAGGGTCGGGTATGGATCATTACCGATCCGCTCCGTTTACAACCCACCCCATATAAATTTTAGAAATATAAATTTATATTTTATATTGCCTAAAGTTTACATTAAATTCCAATCAGAAGTCCAAAGAGAAAAGGCCAAAGACTCAATTGTTTTTACATAGGACTCGAAGACTCAACTTCTAGACTTTTAGTCTTCTCCCAAAAGTGATGATTTCATTTCATTTATATTTCATCATGTAATCACCAATTTCATTTATAAATCAATAAAGTCATTTATCAACCGGAAGAAAGTTTGTAATTGCAATTCTCTATCAATGCAATCGACGATCAAAAACCAATCGGAAGTAACTAAAATAATGATTTTAATTCCAATAGAAAGTCTTCGAGTACATAATGTGTTTTCTAAATCAAAACTTAGTTTTATTTAATAAATGTGATTTTATGATTTAAGTAAAATATGTTTGATTATTCAAAAAACCTACGGGTTACGGGGCGGGTTTGGATATCTACTGATTCGATGGATAAGGGTATGGGTTTGATTATTCAAAACCCTGCGGGTTATGGAGTGGGTTTGGATTGGATTTTGAAATTTGTTAAAAGGGTTTGGATCAAGGTCGATTCGCTCCAAACCCGCCCCATTGCCAGGTCTATCCATGATGTGTCTCAGGCTCTTGTGGTCCGTGTATATGGCACAACAGACCCCATAGAGGTAATGTCTCAAAATATTGAGAGAGAATACCACCGCTCCCAACTCCAGATCATGAGTAAGGTATCTCGTCTCGTGCGGCTTCAGCTGCCACGATGCGTAGGCTATCACCCATCCTCTCTGCATGAGGACCGCTCCCAGTCCTATGATGGATGCATCACATAACACTACAAAATCCTCTACTCCCTCCAGGAGAGTCAAGACTGGAGCCTCGTCTCGTGTGACTTCATATTGGAAGTATGATCTGTTTGGTTTATAAATATATTGTTTGGAAAATCCACTTTGAACACCTTACTAAGATCTTGACTAGACATCACTCCCATAAGTAAATCAATCAGTATAATAACTAGAAGTACTAATAAACCTTATTTATAGGTTCATAATAACAATAATGAACATAAATACAAGTTACACTTAAAAGCATAGTAAGTGCAACTCAACTTACATGTTTTATAGAGAAAGCTCAAAAATTTTACGGGTAGAACTTCGATGCTGAATACTTATTTTTGTCTAGCTTTCCACCACTGCAACGCCTCGCTAAGAAATCCTGGAAATTCAGTAAAGTTGGATCCCGAGGGTGCGGGAAAATTTGAGAGAGAAAGGTGTGAAAAAAGTGAAAAAATGAGGCCATATATTGGACTCGAGAAAGTGTGTCACGCCTAAGGATGGTTGTGTTGCGCCTACATGTCAAAAATAATATGTTGGTGCTACATCAACACTTGGTTGGTGGGAGAGTTGGGTCTCGAGGTTCGCCGTGGCGCGTTCTTGTGGTGCCACGTCACCCTTTGTAGATAATTTCTCGCATTCTTCAAAAAATCATAATTTTTACATACGAGCTTCGTTTTCGACATTCTTTATATCCATAGTTTTGTAATTCCATTTTACTACAACTTTCCTTTATATCTCAACAACTAATTCACATTTTGTTTTCACTTTATAGTTTATATAGATTATACTGTGAATGACCTTGCGAATTTCAGAACTTCCTCATACGAGTTATGTTCTCAACGTTCTTTATATCTACTATTTCGTAATTACGTAGATATCAACTCTTGTTTATAGTACTTTGACTGACAAGTAATATATTTTTGTTTCGTATTTTACAACAAATACTGGCGAAATGCACAGTAAAGTGGATCTTCGAAAAATCATAACTTATTCATATGATGTTAGATTTTAGTGTTCTTTAGACCCATGTGTTCGTATTCACGACTACTACAACTTTCATTTGGATTATTTATTCTAAATAATCTTATTTGAGGATTTTAATTATTTAATAGAAATGAATAATTATAACTATAATCCTTTAAATGTCTAGCCCCAATTTATGGGTGTCACACCTGGTCAAAAGTTGTGGTGTGACCAGTGCTATATCACAGCGCGAATGCTGGTTTTCCAGCCTATAAATAGAGGCCTCAAGCCATTTTCTTTACCGTACCTCTTCAAATCTGCCTCTCGAGATCTCGGTCCCTCGTGATTCGATTTATCGTTCTGTAGTATCGGTAGTGAAGCGCTAGAAGTTTCTAAATGATCCTTAAGAGAAGGATCAAGCGTTGAAATTACGCTCGCCATTTTCCGAGTTTATCCATTAATCGGGTAAGTTACAATTTCGCTTTAAATATAACTTGATATAGAGTATACCTATTTTCCTTATTATGAACTCGTGTATTAGGTTAATCATTAATCCCAATTACTATACTGAGTGATCTACTTACGAGAGCGGTGTCTAAGATAGATATGTTGGCGTGGTATTTGGATTTCAAAAAGGCTATCTGCTGAAATGATCTTGCTTCGCAATTGTCTTGACTAACTAATCTTTATTTGATAGTCATTTAAGTATTAATGAGATTGGTGAAGGATCTAGATATTAGTCTTTGTATTCTCTAGACATTGATCTATTGTAGTATTATATGTTGTTACATGTTTAAATAATTAGTGTAACGTTTAAGGTTAATTATTTTGTTTTTAAAAACAAATATTAAGCTTAGATCCATCATTGTGTATTATATATATTTTGTATTTAAATAATTAGTGTAGTGTCTAAAGTTAAACAAATAAATGAGCAAAAATAGGGTAAGAGAGGTTAAACAAAGAATTTCAAGCCAAACCGGAATAACAGAGGATTTAGAGGAAACATGAAAATCGGGGTGATATTGAAATTCATAGGGTTCGTAAATACGGGAATTCGGGGTCAAGATTCGGGTTGGGGGAAATAGGCAAATTCATGAGCGGGGGTGGGAGAGGCTATTACCACCCGATTTGGTCTAGTTGTCATTCCTAGTGTGAACACATATTTGTTATTTTTTATAAATAGTTATTAAATGTATATTGGTTCTTTTAAGTTTTTTTAAGACAAAAAACGCAACAAAACCAAATCACATAGATTGTCCGAATGTAAAAAAGATTTAGGATCATTCGTCTAATTTACTTTTTTTTTTTTTTATAGAGAGCATGTCATTTTTTTTAAACTCTTATATAAAAACCTAATTTATTACACAACTGATTTTCAATTTAAATAAATTTTTTTTTTTTTGGAATGATCAAGTTTTGGTCTATATCGAGCAAAGAATATATATATATATATATATATATATATATATATATATATATATATATATATATATATATATATATATATATATATTTGGATTTTTTGTTGTTGGTTTAGGTGACATTTGTATCTTTATTTGAGTGTTATATATATATATATTATAGAATGATTAATTTGTATTTTTAATAAAATTGCTAGTTACAAATTTAGATTCATTGGCACAATCCTTAGGAATAATAAAATCATTTAACATGGATTTAAATGGAGTTTGAATAATCAAATTACATACTCTGGCTAAATAAACACGTTACGGAAAGAATGTTTCGTTCAATTTCTTCAATTGAACTAGATTCATAAACTAAATGTGCCCTGAGTATAAAGTGAAATAGGTTTCAAATCAATAATAATATATTCAAATAATTATAAGTTATAACTCCATAAACCATTTTATTAGAACAAAATTAGATGTTAATTTGCTAGTATAGTTTTGCGACCATATGATACTAGTTATTTATAAAATTCAAAAAATGATCCGACCCATTTTGACCATTTACTCCATTTTGTCAACTCTATATCATATAATATGGCCTAAAATAAAGCAAACACTATTATATTTGATTCTCCATTTGGTTTATGATTTGAAAGTAAAATATTGATTTGTGTATGGTTAGGGAACCCAAATCACAAAAGGTAGATTTTGTAGCATAGCTTTTGAGTAACATGTAATCTTAGAAAGGAGACTATTGAGTCTCCAAGATCATGAGTGGTGTTTGAACTCTTTCATTTTTTTCATTTCCCCTTATCAAATAAGTCAATATAGATGGCTTATAAAGCATCTCACAATTCATACCCACATAAATAATAATACTACATTTATAGTGAAATATGGTTATCTACTAAATCTAGTGGCCACTACTATCAAAACCTACATTACCTTTTTCACACTAATTCTTACAAAAACCGATCCTAAATGGTTTGTGCCACATTTATTAGTAGAAAACCATATTTCACTAAATACATGCATTTAGAAATGAAATATTTATTATTCGATTTGAATATGGTATCATGGACTTGTTGAAAACTATATTTTAAAAAACATGTCACGAAAAACATCCATGATATTGATTCTAATTCATTGTTAATTGGATAAAAAAACCGAAAATAATTCATTATTAATTGGATAACAAACCGAAAATAATATGTATTAAGTGTTAGGAAAATATAAGGGGAAAATTTCACTAAAGAACAGAACACAAAATTGTTTCTGAACCCAAGCCAAGTTGGCTCACATTTGAAACCTCTAGGCAAGAGAAAGTCTTTCTGCCATGAAAATGCTAAGAAAGTCTTTGTAGTTATAAATTCAATTTTCTTTTCATCCTCCCAATATAGGATAAAGCAAAAAACTCAATTAACCCATTTGTTAAGTTCTTCCAAACATCTCATTTTAACATATAATTTCTCATTCATCTTTAATCATTTTTGAAAGTGTGATATATTAAACCAAAGATATTACGGAGGATAACACAAACATATAATCGTTTGTACCTTTTGATTATATTTAGGGTTCGAAATTCAAGCTAAAATACGGTGAAAACCCATTTTGGAAATTTTGGTTAAACCCAATTTTCCAACATGGGCATTTTATTTATTTTAACATAATTTTTATGATTTGATGACTTTAAGGATAAAATAATTCAACATGGCTTTGTAGTTGTTGTATCTTCATAAAGTCGGCCATTTTTTCTATTAAAAAAAACAAACAGGAAAAGACTACTATTAATTTTTATTAATGGATATTAAGTATAAGATTCAATCTTTAAATCTTTAAATTATTATGAAATTTACAGACAACCCCTATTACAGATGACCGAAAGTAACACATGTGTCAAGTGACTCATTACCTTCCCACAAGAATCCAAGTCTAAAAACGTATCCAATGCAACAATATTCATATTGAATTTGGTCTCATGTCACACCAGGCATAATCCGATGCTCACTCACCCATTTGTTTTTTTTTTTTAATTTATTTCTAGTCAAATCATAAAATAATTGAAACATGTTGGTCTTCAATCTAATGGTCCTTTCAGTGAAACTTAAAGTTGTATTTGTTCCATGGGACAAGAAACTTAAGGAAGATGTTGTTTCTTTTCAATCCAATATGTAACAGATAATGATCTCTGTGTTAGGATAAAACGGTGTACATATAATATTTGTTTGTTTTTTAGATCGAATCATTTGAATAAAATTAAATGACTATTTTACCCTTACATTTAAAAATATAAATTTCAAATATTCATTAGTCTTAACAATATCCGGTCACTTTTAACATGAGAGGAATTGGGAAGGACAAATAGATCAAGTATTAACGACTTAACCTCTTAACCGACTAAGTCATGTTTTTTTTTTTGCTTAACCCGTTAAGACATCCGGTCTGGATTAAAAAAGAAACATCCATATATAGTTGTTCAGATTAAGTGCTTAAACTATTAAGCTCATTAAAAAAAACAACTCCCAAACATAACGAAGACAAGAAGGGTATTTACGTCTTTTACACATGTACAAGATAGTAAATCCTCAAATGGGACAAAAATTTGCAAAATTTGTCCCACCCACAAACCTAATTCACAGGCTAAACATTGTACAACCTATCATACCACCTACCTCAAAGAACCATAGACCCGGAATCAACAAACAAGTACAATGCTTGACAAATATAGACCAACATAGAAAAGTGTTACTCAAATCTTTGGAGAATATGGGCGTAATCGGAGGAAGGTGGATGATTAGTCCATGTGATTGTAACAATTTGTTATATAGTTGGTTTTTTTCTCTCTAGTTTTTCTCAGAGTTTGGAGCTTTCCATGTCCTGAATGCAATAAAAAAATATATAACTATATACATATTATATACACATACAAACATACGCATATACATACATAGAACAAAGCATGATGAATTGATGATAGTTACTTCCCTTGAAGACTCAGTGAGAAGCCAGCAAGAACAATATAGGACTGAAGCCATTAATGGAGTATAAAGATTTGGTGAATTGATGTCATAACTGGGGGTTTATATGATAGCCTACCACCAACTGGTTCTGTGATTCTTGTCCAATGACCCTGATAAACAAACAAAAATAAACATCAAAATTATATTTTGAACAAAAAATGGAAAAAAAAAATCTAATAGAAATGGGAAAAGAACAGCCTTCATAACTTGTTAGGAAATTAAAGAGTAATTTTCAATTTGGATAATAATCTAGTTAGAGTTATGGACCCACTGTACATAGCGCTTAAAAGCGAACACCATAACATCAACAAGGAGATCATAACACCTTTCCACAGTAATTACTCACACAACTTTGAAGGAAAAAACGATAAAAGTAACACTAAAGTGAAAATGGACGATCAATCTAAGAAAGTGAAAATGGAGTGCTGTTAAAGTGACAATTTTACATGTTAGTATGAGTGAGTTTGTGAAAGAAACAGAAGAAAACATAAATCTCTGTGAGAATCATACAGAAAGGAGGAGCATACCGGAAGAGATTTTAATGGCGGAATCTTGTTGTTCCCGCTGCAACGCAACGAAGCAGATGGGGAGCAGATCTGACCAAATTGGGGCTTCAAATGGCTTTTGGTGCAAGATTTGTAATTAGCCTAAACCCTGGGGTGAGAAAGTGAAATATAGATATATTTTGTAGCTTTTGCTGCACCTGAAATTC
This sequence comes from Lactuca sativa, assembly GCF_002870075.4. Taxonomy (NCBI): domain Eukaryota; kingdom Viridiplantae; phylum Streptophyta; class Magnoliopsida; order Asterales; family Asteraceae; genus Lactuca; species Lactuca sativa. The sequence goes on along the minus strand of NC_056627.2, from coordinate 359,871,843 downwards.
GTACAAGTAAGAACTTAGCCCCTATACTTTTAAACTGTACAAATTAAACCCTTCAAAAAGACACTAATGACTTCTTGCTTCTATCCTCATTTCTATATATATATATATATATATATATATATATATATATATATATATATATATATATATATATATATATATATATATAGGGGATAGGGAATATACATTACAGCCTCACCTAAGCTTAGGTACTAAACCTCTAAAATATGTCGTTTTAACATGCTAAATATACCCGGTTTGGTTTCACTTGGTAAATATATCATTCTCCATAACATTTCTTTCTTTCATTATCGTTTTATCATCTCCGTTCTCTTTCCTCAATTATCGTTTATTACATCATCCAAGTAAACATTACTAAACCCTAAACCTAAACCTAAACCCTAAATTTAAACCCTAAACACTAAAGCTAAACCTTAAACCCTAAATCTTAAACCTTAAACCCTAAACCCTAAACCCTAAACATAAACCCAAACCCTAAACCCTAAACCCTAAACTCTAAACCCTAAACCCTATTGTGTCGATCTTGAATTTACATCTTGAAGTATTAATCGTGAATTCATTAACCGTAATCTTTATATAGTAAAACAATGTATTTTCAAGAGGTTTAGTACCTAAGCTTAGGTGGGGCTGTAATGTATATTTCTTTTTCCCATATATATATATATATATATATATATATATATATATATATATATATATATATATATATATATATATATATATATATATTTCAATACATATCGACGGAAGACAGACGAACAACAAACTATTTCTATTTATATAATTAATCCTTTAAGGGTTAAACCGTTTCTACATAACCAATGATGTATGTAAAATAACAATTTTACCTTAGTTTATATATAAAGATATTAACATAAAAATCCTTTAAGTATTTTAAAAAGAGAAATTAAGTAATTTAACCACTTTATTGGTTGTTTTTTTTTAAAAAACTAATATATATATATATATATATATATATATATATATATATATATATATATATATATATATATATATATATATATATATATAAAATTACCACTTGGTCCGAAATAGGTTGTTTCAGACCCGATTTCAAATTCGGTTAAATGGGTAGATAATGCCGACCCGGTAATCTGGTTCTCCTATAAATACCATTTAACCCCTTTCGGACTACACTTCGACATCCCTTGTTTCAGACTACACTTTGCCATCCTATTCCAGACACCTCTACAACTAAAAATGTCTTCTTATAACAGTGAAGAAATGTAGTTTTTATTTGTAAGTTAGAAATTTGTTTATAATAAAATGCTTTTATTTTTTTATTATATGTTAAAAAAATTAATACGTAATTATATAGGTATTATAGGGTTTTCTGTGAATTTTAATCTTGTTAAGGCAGTTATAGGATTACATAGACTTATATATTTATACTACATGATACATGGTAATTAAAAACCCAAAATTTTGCTAGTTCGAAACGTTTCCGGAATCAAAAAATCAAGTCTGGAATCCGAAAATATGTCCGGAATACAATGAACTCGGTCCGAACTTTATGGTCCGGAATACCATACCCGATTTTCAGATGTCGGAACATACATACAAAAATCCTAATTTCGGAATACAATCAAAAACCCTAATTCCAGAATACAATCAAAACCCCTAAATCCACTCCGAAACATACATACAAAAATCCCTAACTAATAATTCTTTTTATTGTAGCACGATAGAACATATACACAGTTGTTACTACAACCTACAGACCTGAACTTGGGCGTGAAATCATGGCGCACTCACAAAACCGACCGGTTTGTGCGGCGATGTTTAGGCAATCATGTTTTGATAATTACGTGAACATGCCGATGTGTGTCGAATGTCAGCTTTTACTATGTCACCATCTTATGTGCAACGAAGTTACTACTTTTGATCCAGTTGACCTAGAAGAGCTTTTATTTCCATTTGGCGACTATCATGTTTGCTTTGATAGGAAAGCATTCTGCTTGGTCACCGGCTTGTGGTTCAGGGATTATTTCCATCCTAGTTTTGGTTTTGCAGCATTCAGAGAACGTGTGTTTCCATTTGTGCCGCTTTCACGTTCTGTAAGTATGAATGACCTTACGAACATGTTCAATAACTCACATCATCAATTAAACAATGAAGACGTGGTGAGAGTCTGTAACACCCCAAATTTCTAATGTTCAATGAAGGGCCAAAAGTTTAAATTTAGGAAAGGGACTCGACGAGTAGGTCCGCTTACTCGCCGATTCGGAGCGGGATTTTGTCGCGGTTTAAGTGGCCAACTCGCCGAGTCGGCGGCTTGGACTCGACGAGTTGGTGCTGAAGAGAGAAAACCCTAATCCCGGGGGTTGTGCCCTATATAAAGCACATTATAACTCACCCTCAGCCTCTTTTCTACCCTTTTGAGATCCAGAAACCCTAAATCATGAGTGAGAACCCTTGGAACCAATTTGGAGCCTTGATAAGTGATCTTGGTGGAAAGGGGCTTGAAGATCAAGAGGTTTGCTGCAAAGGAGGGGTGTAGATCCGGGATCTACTTCAGTTGGAGCTTATATTGGAGGTAATAATTTGTTGCTTGGGCTCTTTTGCATCTAGATCTATTATCATGTGAGATTTGGGGCATTTTTGGTGTGATTAAGAGCTATTTCGAGTTAGAGGATTAGATCTGAGGTTGCTACTTCAGATCTAGGCTTGTGATGGGCCATAATGTCATAAAGTTTTAATCATTGAGTTGTTGGTGAACCCCCTTTGTCTAAAACCCAAGCCTTAGTGTGTTTTGGGCCTATATCTCCTTGGTTTCACGTAAAGTTTGCAACTTTATGTGAGGGCTAGGCTGTAGAAGAGTGGATCTATGGATTGGAGCCTCTACATGGCTCGAAAAGCCTCTGTATGGATTGAGAACTGAAGAGACTCGGCGAGTCACATGGGTGTACTCGACGAGCTGTATGAACATGTGCATGGACTCGGCGAGTTGGAAGAACAACTCGGTGAGTTTGTTGAAGATTGCATTGGACTCGGCGAGTATGTTCTTGGACTCAGCGAGTCTGGTCGCAGAACCCAACCTCTTTTGGTTAAAGCTTTGGTTTAGTGAGTCGGTTGGCGACTCAGTGTGTGACATGATGGAATTCTGAGATCGTTGAACTCAGCGAGTCTTGGGGCGACTCGGCAAGTTGAGTCGTGTTGTGGGAGTTTCCTGAGTATAGGAACTCGACGAGTCGACGGGCTGACTCGGCGAGTAGAGTCAACCAGGAAGGTTGACTTTGACTGAGGACTTTGACATTGACCAAGAGTTGACCAGTTTGATTTCCAAGGGTATTTTGGTAATTTTGGTATTTATGGAATTGGTTCTTTGGTAGTGTTCTGTGGTGGAGTTCGTGTCGTTGGTCAGAGCAGCTTGGTCTCATCTCTTTAGTCGGCAATTGCAGGTGAGTTATCCTCACTATATCGACAGGGTCTACGGCACCAAGGCCGGCCCTTTATCGGATGGAAATCCGGGTATTGTTTGTTATGTTATTGCACTGATAGATCTGCATCTTGGTATTTAGGATGGTGTTATGTTAGTGACCTGGTTAAGTTCGGTACCCGGTATTTAGGGTAATGCTATGTTAGTGACCTGGTTAAGGTCGATACCCGGTATATAGAGTAATGTTATGCTAGTGACCGGTTAGGTCGGAATCCTAGTTAGGATGTTGATATGCTATGTGATCTGTTAGACTGTTGTCTGGTTAAGGATTTGTTATGTGATTAATTGTTGTATGTGCACATGGTTGTTTGACGAGGGGGGGGGGGGGGGTTGGGTTGAGGCGGGTCCTGATTTGTGCTGTAGGCCAACAAACCTAGGGCGGACCGGTTATTCCGAAGGCCTAGCGAGCGGTCCGGATAGGCTGAAGGCCCCAAGAGGGCGGACCAGACGTGCCGAGGCTCGGAGTGGACCAGGTGGATTGAAGGCCCGGTGCGGGCGAACCAATCACACTATAGACTCGATGTACATGGCTAGACTCGGAGGGTGGACTAGGGGGACTGAAGGCTCGGTGCGGGCGGACCAGTCACACAGTAGACCCGATGTGCATGGTTGTTCTATTTGTGATATGTTATGAGTATGTTTATGTGTGGTTGGTATTTTGGGGGTAACTCCCTAAGCTTTCGGGATTACAGTTCAGTGTATTGTTTCAGGTACTTCTGGAGATCGTGGCAAGGCGAAGGCATGATCGTACCGCTCCTTATGTTTTATGATTTATGTGATATGGTTATGGGGGATACTCTGATGCTTAAACTATTTTGAAAACAAGATGTATGAACCTAATGGTTTTGAATGAGATAAAATGTTTTAATTTGGCTCAAATTTTATGGGTGTTACAGAGTCTCCCTGGTGTATATGCTAGAGCAAGGATTTTCGGGGAAATACCTGCGACAACCAGTTTAATAAGATTGAGGACCATTTGAACCCAAACAGCAAGGTACCTATGGGGCAGATTGATATGAGATTTCACTTATAAACAACCACATACTGTGTTTGATAAGATTGAGGACCATTTGAACCAAAATGCGGGAAGAATCAACAGTAGATACACATATACTCTGTAGGGATTTGTCTATGCATTTAAGGTATGTACACTATGTTTAATAAGAGTTTTTAAACAATTGTAGATTTGGATCTTCGAGACATTTCCAATTGTAGTATTGATGGTTCCCCTATACCGGGTGTTATCCCTCGGGCAGTTGCATACCTTAGGATGGGGCGTTTGCATGCACCTGATTGTGAATGTATTCTCGATGTTACCAATGTATGTAGTTTAGTCCACCTTATAATTTATAATTTGATATAACATAATTAACTTACGATTAACCTTTGTATATTGTTTTTTTATGCAGCGTCCCCACAACGAATTGTTGTAGCATATTGTGGAGGAGCGTGCTGCTAGGTGGTGGATTGAGAGTGTCCAGTGGATAGATGTTGCATATTACGCTAATGTTTGAGTTATGGTTTTATTTGTTAATGTTTTAAAACAATTGTGTTTTGAACATTTTGTTGAATATTATGATATTGTACAAAAATCACTAAGGGTTTTTTAAATCAACAGTATCACTAAGGGTTTACACTACAATTATCACTGAACTATTACAATATAGGGAAACACTTACCTCCAGCATTATGTCGCTGACACCACCATTGTTGCATAATTGCTCGAAATAAATTGATCAAAATTGTTATCAGTAGTTTCCTTTCGTCTCTTTATAATGCATTAACGGACTCGACACTATTTGATGTCATAATATTGTACCTGAAACGTCCCAAAAATACAAACCAAAATTTTCGTTTTTGAATCATTATTAAAACCATAATATCATTGTCATAGTATAAAATCATAAACCATGTGTCTCAAAATATCATAATATCTGTCAACATATCAAAATCTCATGCGATCATCCCAAGCCCTTCCCTTTGCTAGTGGAAGTACCTGAAACCAAAAGTGAAAACTGTATGCACGAAGCTTAGTGAGCTCCCCTAAACTACCAAATACCATACAAATAACGTACAACTAGGAGATATGGGCCCCACCCACTCTCATGGAGATTCGCGCCCCGCCCACACTTCTCTGTCTTGGAGATTCGGGCCCCACCCACACTCACTTTCTAGGAGATTTGGTCCCCGCCCACACTCCGCTGTCTAGGAGATTCGGGCACCACCCACACTCTGCTACTAACTTGCATACAAGTATCACACAGACAACAAGTACATCTATCAAGCAATCACTAACTATACTCTAATAATACTATAAGATTCGGGCCCCGCCCACACTCAACTACTAACATATCATATATACGGCCCGACCTTGGTGCTTTTGACATATTGCTACTGAAAGGGAACTTACCTCGCAAAAATGACTGCTGAAAACTCGAGTGAGGAATCGTGTCTGCAGTTCCGGCGACTCTCCGACTCTCAATTCCATAACAACACTTAATCAAAATCTGATAATCTTTCTTAGGGTAAAATGACCATTTTACCCCTGTTCAAAGTCAACATCCTGGTCAAAGTCAAAGTCAAGGTCAACTCCCAGTCAACCCCAACTCGTCGAGTCATTTGTCAACTCGGCGAGTTCATGAACAACTCAGACACGTGGTCAACTAAGTCAACTCGTCGAGTCCCTTTATAGACTCGTCGAGTTATTCCTATCAAAGAGATCGGGACAGCCCGCTTCAACTCGTCGAGTCCTTTCTTTGACTCGCCGAGTTCCTCTGTCTGATTGAGCCATCACAATAGATTAAGCCCCTATTATCTGGATCCAAGATCCTTAGTTCGTTTTCTCACCCGAATGGCCTTTCTAATGGTAAAGTTTTCCAACTTTACCTGTTCATAACTCTTCTTAAAGGGTTTAGACAAAACCCTAATTCCTTTAGGACATGGATCTTGTCCAAAAAGCCTTAGAATCTCAAATCAACGCATGCAAACCTAGATCTAGGGTCTAGCTATCAGATGATCACTAAAAGTTTCAATCTTGCTTCCATGCATGGCCTTTTTGGGCTCAAAAGGCCATAAATACTTCTTTAGCACTTGCATGAGGAATCTAAGGGCATAAAAGTTTGCACCTTTATGTCCTCACAACCTCTCAAGGCACTAGATCTTGAAAATCAACTCATGGGTCAATCCTTACCCACAAGTTAGCAAATCTTGGACCAAAAACCCTCAAAAGAGGTCATAAATAGATCTAAGAAGAGAATGATCAAGTTTAAGGATTTATTACCAGAAAGTGCAACTAAAAGGATGAAACTTCTGGATCTACAGTATTTCTCTTGAGTCCTCCAACTTCTTCTTCTTCTTCCAAAAGCTTCAAAAGGCACAAATAACAATCAAAAGTGGCTCAGACACTCAAAAAGCACTCTAGGGTTTCGTAGCTGAGGATTTGGGACAAGGAGGCTACAAATGAGGCTAAGGGGTGGGGATTAAGGTGTTTAAATAGGGTGCAAAACCCTGAAATTAGGGTTTCACCCTGACTGAGCTACTCACCGAGTCAAGGAGTTGACTCGCCGAGTGGACAACTTAAACTCCACGCATAGTCGGCCTTCTACTCGACGAGTTAGGGTTACCAACTCATTGAGCCCTTCTCTCAAACTAAATAAATAATTAAATTAAATGCGTAACAGGGAACCAGGCGTTACAATTCTCCCCCACTTGTCGTAGACTTCATCCTCGAAGTCTGCTGCATCTGAAAACAACTCCGGGTAGTGCTCCCTAATCTCCTCCTCGGGCTCCAAGGTCCACTCCGAGCCCTTGCGGTGCTGCCACTGCACCTTCACTAGCTCAACCCTCTTGTCATCAACCTGAATATCCTCTAAGGGTACAACCGTCGTGTCATCCACTAAGCACTTTCGTAGCTGGGAAACACAGAAAGTGTTGTGGATCTAGCTGAGCTCGGCGGGAAGATCCAGTCTGTATGCTATCTTGCTCACCTGGGCTATGACTCTGAAGGGGCTGATATACCAGGGGCCCAGCTTGCCTCGAATCTGGAACCGTATGGAACCCTTCCAGGGCGACACCTTCAAGAGGACCATATCGCCCTCCCGAAACTCCAAGTCTGAACGCCGCTTGTCGACGTAGCTCTTCTGCCGAATTCGAGCAGTCTGAAGCCTACTTCGGACTTGTTGGATCCGCTCTGTGGTCTTAAGTACTACTTCAGTACTCCACATAACTCTCTGACCGACCTCACCCCAACAGATTGGGGTCCTACACATCCTTCCGTAGAGCATCTCAAAGGGAGGCCGGTCCATGCTAGCATGGTAACTGTTGTTATACGAAAATTCCGCTAACGGAAGATACGTATCCTAACTGCCACTGAAATCTAACATGTATATGTGTAGCATGTCCTCGAGAGTCTGTATCGTCCTCTCACTCTGTCCGTCTGTCTGATGGTGGAAAGCGGTGCTGAGGTGGAGACGAGTACCCATCTCCTCGTGAAACCGCTTCCAAAATCTGGAAGTGAAACGGACATATCAGTCTGACACCACCGAGACAGGCACCCCATGCCGTGCCACTATCTCGCGCACATAAATTTCGGCCAACTTCTTGGCCGATATGCTCTCCTTTATTGGGATAAAATGAGCTCTCTTAGTCAACCGATCCATGATGACCCATATCGAATCTACTCCATGTGCGGTCCTGGGAAGCTTGGTAATGAAATCCATGGTGATATCCTCCTATTTCCACACGGGAACGTCTAGCGAATGCATCTTGCCATGTGGTCTTTGGTGCTCGACCTTGACCTTCCTGCAGGTCAAGCACCTTTCTACATACCATGCTACGTTCCGTTTTATGCAGGGCCACCAGTAATCAGGGCGAAGATCTTGGTACATCTTCGTCGCCCCGGGATGGATGGAGAACCTTGAATTATGGGCCTCATCCATCAGAACATGCCATACTCCACCCCAGTACGGAACCCAAACCCTCCCATGCAGGGTCAACAACCCTCGGCTGTCATAATCAAATGAGGCCACTCGACTCACAATCCTCTTACACTTCTAGCGCTCTTTCTCTAGGCCCTCAACCTGCGCCTCCCTAATATGCTCCAACAATGGAGTGATCACCGTCATCCTCAAGCATAAATATCTAATCAGAGCCGCTATCTCCTTGCAACTCAGAGCGTCGGCCACTACATTGGCTTTAACCAGGTGGTAAATGATCTCACAATCATAATCCTTTACCACATCTACCCATCGACGCTGCCTCATGTTTAAATTCGGCTGATCCATGAAACTCTTGTGGTCCATGTAAATGGTACAACGAACCCCATAAAGGTAGTGTCGCCAAATCTTGAGGGAAAATACCACAACCCCCAGCTCTAAATCGTGCGTCCGATAGTTAGCCTTATGAGGCTTCAGCTGTCTCGAGGCGTAAGCTATCACATGACCCCAATGCATCAACACTTCTCCCATGCCTGTGATCGAAGCATCACAATAGACTACGAAGTCATCTACACCCTCTGGCTAGTGAGAATCGGTGCCTCGCACAACTGCTGCCTGAGCATCTCAAAGGCTTCCTGCTGCTCAGGTCCCAGTGAAAAACCAGCGACTTCTTGGTCAGTCGGGTCAACGGAACTGCAATCTTGGAGAAGTCCTGAATAAATCTCATGTAATACCCTGCCAGACCGAGAAAACTCCGAATCTCCGTTGGAGACCTCAGAATATCCCACTGCATCACGACCTCTATCTTGGCCAGATCGACCAGAATACCCTTTTGGTTGACGAGATGCCCAAGGAACTGCACCTCGCATAACTAGAACTCAAACTTAGAGAACTTTGCGAAAAGTCTCTCCCACCTCAGTATCTCCAACACCTCTCTCAGGTGCTCCTCATGCTGCTCCTAAGTCTTGGAGTAAACCAAGATATCGTCAATGAAAACTATTACAGACCAATCCAACTTCGGTCTACACACACGGTTCAGGAGGTACATGAACGCGGTTGGAGCATTGGTGAGCCCACACAACATCACCACAAACTTATAATGACCATAGCGAGTCCTAAAAGCGGTCTTCTGCACATCATCTGTGACAACCCGAAACTTCTACCTGGTACATCTAGTCAGTTAATCTAAGTTAAACTCGTTTCTGTTAACTTTTAGCCGGTTTAAGGGTCCATTTAAGTATTCTAAGCTTGGATACAATCAAGATTGAAGTGAGGAATGAGTTGACAAGTCATATAATGTCAAAACCGGACCATACACCCCTCTTGGAGGAGTGTGCGGCCGCACACATGGGTGTACGGCCGTACACACCCCTCATGGCCACACACCCATCCTATATAAAGGGTAGACCCCTCCCCTTCATTCCTTTCACTCCTTGGCAGCACACTACTCCTTTTCTCTCAAGAGTCTTCAACCGCAAACCCTCCCAAGGCCTCAAAAACGTGAGTTTTCCATCACCTAGCTCATCATACATGAAGGACCTATAGATCTAAGCCTTGAATCATCATGATCTTCATTGTTTGAAGGAATGCAGCCACACACCTTCATAAGGTGGGCCGCACACTCCTAAAAGACCCTCCAAAGTGAGAGTTGGACTTCCATATTCGAATTAGACATGAAACTAGCCTTGCCACACCCTAAATTTGGCATTTTGGACATCTTTGTGTGGGGTGTACGATCGCACACACCTGTGTACGGCCGCACACACCTATGTATGGAAGCACACTCCTTGTGTGTGGCAACACACTCTGACCACACACTTCGACCACACACTCTTTTATGTGGCCTTACACTCCCTTCATACAATCATATGTGATTGTAACACGTCGCAAGTGTTTCCTAGTCCCGTAGGGTGTCACTTATCATGATTAGTTGTATTATACACTAATTATGTCCATACATGTATCGTTATAGGTTAAATAGGGTCCGTTTATGCTCGAGGTTGCACTTGACGCTCAACATCCCTAACGATCTTTCATTCGAATCACACGTCAAACGGTGAGTTCATACCCCTACATTTTTCGTGTTTTTAATGTTATCAGGGGGGAATACAAGCCAAACTCAAAGTATTTTATTAAGTTTTAAACTTATTAATACGGTCCAACGATTTCCACGTTTAATAACATATTCAGATATTTTATCCCTTTTTGTAATATATTGAGCATAAGGGAAAATTTTACTTTAGAAATCTGTAACATCCGGATACCCAGGTATCCTATTTTGTTCTTTATTATTGAGGATTGTGAGGAGACTCGGCGAGTTGGTGTCTAAACTCGTCGAGTATGGTCGCGGTTTCGTATGCAAGTTCACAGCTGGACTCGACGAGTCCATGCTGTTTAATGAAACCCTAATTTCCAGGGTTTGAGACCTATTTAAAGGCCCTTAGGGCCGTCATTTGCGGCCACCAACCCCCAGAGAGAAACCCTAAGAGATCTAGAGCGTTTGTGAGGAAGGAGAGGCCATTCTTAATCCTTTTGTGGATGTTTTTGCAAGAAGGAGGTGACCAAGGCAAGAGGAGGTTGTAGGGGGAGCGATTGTGGTGATTTCTCAGTTCTTAGAGATCATATTGAGGTATTTTGCTCGGACCTTCTTTAGTTTTGATGTTGATTCTTAGTGTTAGGGTTTTCTAACCCTTTTAAAGGATGAATAAGTGGAGCATTTGGTCCCTTCTCGAGTCTATGTTCTGGATCTGGACCCAAAGAGGTCCAGAGACCTTAACCCTTGGAGCTTTATGAGTTATTTTGGGAGCCATGAGCTTGGGATGTCATTTTTGGGGCTAAATCACCAAGTTGGACCATTTTGATGTTGTATGAGTGTCAAGGTCTGAACTTTACATGGTTTTCATGCTTGGGAAGGCCAGATCTATGAATGTATGGGACATATCTGACCTCAGGAGGCTTGTGGAGTTTGTGCATGGCATGAACTCGTCGAGTCCGAAGAACAGACTCGACGAGTAGGATGAGGGTTTCCCGTAAATCACTCAGTGAGTGGACACTCTGAGTTGAGGAATAACTCAGTGAGTCAGGGAGAGTCAGGGGGACTGGAGTTCAAGGCAGAACTCGCTGAGTTGTTCTTGAGACTCGGCGAGTTGAGTCGGGGTGGCCCCGCGATTCATGCCAGGTGGAACTCATCGAGTCAAGGGAAGTACTCGACGTGCCAAGAGAGGGACTAAGAGAGTCAGTGGACACGTGTAGACTCGCCGAGTCGCCCTAGTGAACTCGACGAGTCGGGTCAAAGTTTGACCGTTGACCTTGTTGACTTTTAGGGTTGATTACAGTTGTATTTATGAGAGTATTACTTTATGTGATTAGGCGGAGGCTAGATCACATTTCTTCCGAGTCAGATATTTACCGAGACACCGAGGTGAGTCTTCTCACTATACGTTACATGGAGTGGTATTATGTGATGACCAGAGGGTCTTATGTGTTATGTATGAGAATATGTGCTATGTGATATATGTATGTTGTATTATGATATAGACTGGACCGGAGGGTCCAAAGAGCTATGACCGGACCAGAGGGTCCAACGAGCTACGGGACTGGAGGGTCCCGCTGAGACACATCGACCGGAGGGTCGCATTATAGCCTCGAGTGGCGTATGTGTTGTATGCGGTATTTCGGGGAACTCACTAAGCATTTATGCTTACAATTGTTGTGTGATGTGTTTCAGGTACCAGTGATGAGCGCGGGAAGGCGCCGACATGATTCGTACACACACATTGGAGTTTATATATTCTGATCTTGGGGTTTTGTACTGATACAATGTTTTTAAAAAGAATGTGAATGATATTTTATGGTTTTTCGAAAGTGAAAAATTGTTTCAAATTTTTACGGTGTTACAAAATCTAACTTCATAGCTTTCCTAAAGGTTTTTACAAAGCAATTTCTATATCAACTCTAATAAACTATAATGGGTATAGTTTGGGATAACCCTCCAGGCAGTTTTTACCAAATCAGATTTCATGAATGAATATATATAAACTATGACAAATTTAGTTTATGTTATATATTTTCTCAGGAGTATAGAATACAATTATTTCAATGTTTTATACTATTTCCCGCTAGTGAACTAGATTATACTGAATTGTGAGGCGCTACTTCAATATTGTACCCTTAGGTGTACATGGATAAATCCTTTTAGTATAACCAGAGTCTCCTAGAGTGAGAGCGTGAGATTTGTGAATAGATTTATTCGGGACTGACAATCCCACACCTGAACTGCTAGCTACAGTTTGGCAGGCATGCCTGGGGTGAACAAATGTCATTTAGCTTAACACCTGAAGAACGTTATAAAGGTCTCTTGGTTATATCAAGTATGGTTATACGACTCGCAAATAAGTATAAACTAGTTTTGGTTTTCGGACTCTACTCTTCATTGTTTTATTTTGAGTAATAAAACTACTTTCATAAATACACTGATAGTAATCAAGGATCTCTAAACTTGCTTCTCTACCTCTAGGAGGGATAAACTCTACTCCTCATTATTTTATTTTGAGTAATAAAACTACTTTCATAAGTACACTAATAGTAATCAAGGATCTCTAAACTTACATCTCTACCTCTAGGAAGGATAAACTCTACTCCTCATTGTTTTATTTTGAGTAATAAAACTACTTTCATAAGTATACTGATAGTAATCAGGGATTTCTAAACTTGCATCTCTACCTCTAGGACGGGTAACCTGTTTTTAGGGAAAATATAGGATTTTCCCAGGATAACTCGGCTTTTCATAAACATATTTGTTTGTTTTACATGTAACTAACAAACATTCATATTCATTCCACGACTCCTTGGATTGTATATACTTCGTATGAATCGGGAAGTCATGGAAGGAATGGGTTTTCAAACACGCTTTTCATAAGAAAATATAGGATTTTCTTGAAGAACACTTTTCAAAAGGATCAAAGAAACATTTTCCACCAAAACTAAAAGCTTATGAACTCACCAGCTTTATGCTGATATTCTTTCAAAACTGCTTGTATTCTCAGGGATTAGTAGACAGGTACTTTCAGGAGATTGAAGAAATCGGAGCGTTAGAGTCACGTCTTCCTATTTTACTTTGGATATGAACAAAACTATGTACTAAGGCAATGTAAACCTTATTCATATATGTATTCAATGTTTGGTTGTGTTTACTATGCTTGCTATGATACAATTTTTGTGATACTACGCATGACGTCCTCCGCCCCATAACGTTTCCGTCGTTTCGGTTTTGGGGTGTGACATCATCGTCTTTGACTCACATCTGGTGATACCCTAAACATAGATCAATCTTGGAGAACAGAGATGCTCCCTGAAGCTGGTCAAACAAGTCATCTATCCTCAGAAGTGGGTAACGGTTATTCACCGTTACTTTATTCAGCTCCCGGTAGTCTATGCACATACGATGTGACCCGTCCTTCTTATTGACAAACAGGATCGGGGCTCCCCATGTTGAACATCTCGGCCTGATAAAACCCTTGTCTAGCAGCTCTTGCAACTGTATAGACAACTCCTGCATCTTGGGAGGAGCCAACCGAGACGGTGCCTTGGTTATCGGAGCCGCACCAGGGACCAGGTCAATCCTAAACTCGACCTGTCTCTTCGGAGGTATCCTAGGTAATTCCTCCAGGAATACATCCGGGTACTCTCTCACTACTGGTACATCATCAAATGTAGTCTTAACCTTCTCCCGGGTATCCATGACATAGGTGATGTACCCCGTGCAACCCTGTTGAAGGTGGCACCTCGCTCTCGCTGCTAAACATAAAACCGGTCCGCGCTGTGGTCTCTCGCCCTGGATCACTAACCCTTCCCCACTAGGAGTGCGAACCCTCACTAGCTGCTGCTCACAATCAATCACTACCCCATTGGGGCTCAACCAATCCATGCCCACTATAACCTTATTCCCATACATGGGAATAGGAACCAGGTCTACTGAAAACTGTTGATCGAATAACTGAAGAGTACATCCTCGGTGAACCCTAACAACCCTGACGGTCCTGTCATCTTCCATCTCTACATCAAGTGGGCAATCCAGCTCCCCTGGAGCTCCTACGAATCGCTTGCTATGTACGAGCGACACAAAAGATCGGGTGGCTCCCGAATCAAACAGTACCAAAGCTGATATACCATTTACTAGGAACGATCCTATAATAAAACACATAAGCATAAGAAATAATCAACATAAATAAAGAGATAAGCAAAAGATACATACCCGTACAACATCAGGTGCTGCACGTGCCTCCTCTGCTGTCAGTTGGACGGCTCTACTCTTCGCCACTGGCGCCTTAGCATGGATCTATCGGCCATCTGTAATCCTCAATGTAGCAGGAACGGGTGCTGCCACCTGTCCTGCTGTTGCCAAGCTCGGATACTGGGACCGCTTATGGCCCCTTTGATTGCACTGGAAGCAAATCAAATCAGATGTTGTAGTCGTGGTGGTGGTTGTTGTACAGTCCCTGTTCACATGACCCGTTCTGCCGTGCTTAAAGCAGCCCGAACTACCCGCCCTACACGACCCATCGTGCCCCCTACCACACTTGTCGCAGCCGCCTCGGCCCTGCTGGCCCTTCCCTCGAGAATTTGTCTTGGGCTTTTTTCCCGAAACCTCCATACCAGTTGCCGCATCCGGTTTCCTCTTCCTCTCCATCTCTAAGTCAATCTCCCTCTCTCTAGCTTCGGGAATCATATCCTCCAGCGTTTTGCAGCTGGATCGGATCACAAACTGCTAAATGTCACTCCTCAACATCTCGTGATATCGGTCCTTCTTCATCTCCTTGTCCACCACATACTGAGGAACAAGAAGGGCCCTCTCCCTAAACTTAGCGGTGATCTCCATCACCGTCTCAGTAATCTGCTGTAAATCTTGGAACTCCCTAGCAAGCTGTTGCAACTCTATCACAAGTGCAAACTCGGCTCTGAACCTGTCCGAGAAGTCACCCCATTTCATCACGTCCATTGCGACATCATCCCCAATAGCATTCCCGACCTCCTCCTACCAGTCATATGCCTTGTCCTTCAGAAGACAGGATGCTAGTCTAACCTTGTCCCCCTCGGGACATCTACTGGTGCAGAATGCGTTGGCGACATCAGACAACCATCTATTACTCACAATGGGGTCCCGAGCCCCATGATAGTTGGGATCTCCACATGCTCTAAACTCCTGGAAAGTGAGTGTGCACGACCCCATGATGGCCGCCATCTCAGTGCGAAAAGCACTGAGACCCGATACCTTTTTGTTGGCTTGTTGGTGATGGGAACGTAGTTGTGTGTTTGAGCAAGTGTGTTTCTCCGATAGTTTAACCACTTGAAATGAATCATTAGTATTATGTTTTTTTGCCCTAATCCGCCAGTCATAATTATCCGTATAGCAAACAACTTCAAACCTGTCTTTTGTAAAATTTTCACTTTACATTGGAAACCTTCACTAACACTTTTCAATCCTAAATTAAGCTTAAGTTCTTCTTTGTTTTTGAAGATTTGTAATAAATTGAGATGAGAATTATAGTTGTGTGATGTGGCCCATTTACGATTTTTGAGCTAATTCGAGCAGTGGTAAAGGATCAGGCATACCCCAATGGGTGGGTTGTGTTTGTTCAGAATCGAAAAAATAATAAGGAAACTTTTCCTCATGTGCTTTTCGGGGTTGTGGTAAGGGATCAATTTCCTCTTCTCCATCTTCATGACCATCCCCATCAAATTCAATGTAACTTTGAAAATGTTCCACCGGCTCTCCATGTGGCACTATATTACCATCATCAACCAACATCATTAGTTTTGCCTCATCATTCGAAGATTCATCAACATCAACAGTAAGGTCATCCTAAACAACAACCTTACCTTTAGACCTATAATTAGCCCCATGTATAAATCCTCGTAATAAGGAACATGGTTGGTTGTCATAGGTAATAAATTATAAATTTGCTTACTTCCAACACCAGAAGAACCATTTCCAGAACGATTTTCCATGGTAAATTGATTAGTACCCGTTTCCATAACATTATTAACAACAAAAAATTGTACTGTGTTGGGAGGTATAGTAGTAACAAAACTAAGAAAATATCTAACATCACTGCTCCAAGATACCCTCCTCGATCGAACCGAAGATCATAGGAGTTTGCTCAAGAATACTGTGCGTGATCTCTGTGGAGATGAACTCCCTAGTCTGCTCGTCAAACTGCTCAACCCCAAAGCCTGAGCCTGATCCCTCACCGGCACCTAAACTGCCAACTACTGGCCTAAGGCGTAAAACTACCATTGTAACATCCGGATTCCCAGGTATCCTATGTTAAGTATTTATATTGAATTTATGAGGGGAACTCGGCGAGTAGGCGCTCTAACTCGCCGAGTGGGATCGCACATTTTTGGTCTGATTTAATGAAGGACTCGGCGAGTCCACACTGTTTAATGAAACCCTAAATTCTCGGGTTTGGGACCTATTTAAGTACCCTTATAGCCACCATTTGCGGCTACTAGACCCCTGAGAGAAACCCTTATAGTGCTTGAGCGTTTGTGAGAGAGAAGAAGCCATTATTGGACCTTTGTGGGTTTGTTTTGCAAGAAGAAGTTGATTCCAGCTTAGAGGAGGCCAAGGAGGTTGCATATTTGTGGATTTCAAGCAGAGGGCATCATCTTTGAGGTAGCATATCGACCTTCTTTCTGTTTTGTTAAAGAATCCATGGATCTAGGGTTTCCTATACCCTTTATTGGGTTGATTTGTTGGGAATATGTTCCCTTATCATGTTTAGACTTCAGATCTAGACCCATGGTGGTCCAGTGGATGTTATCCATCTTGCTTTATGTTGGGTTATGGAAGAAATGGACTTAGAGTGTTGTATTTGGGACTAAATCATCAAGTAGTGTCATTTGGACGTTGCATGAGTATCAAGTTCAAACCTTTACATGTTTATTGAGCTTCGGGAGGTTAGATCTATGGATTAGAGGAACAGATCTGACCTTAGAAGGTCATTTGAGTTTGAGCATGGCGGCAACTCGCCAAGTCCATAAGTGGACCCGACGAGTCGAGTCGGGGTTGCCCCGCGATTCGTGTCAGATGTAACCCGTCGAGTGGAAGGATGACTCGACGAGTCAAGAGAGGCTGAAAGGATTCAGAGAACCTGCATGGACTCGACGAGTCGCCCATGTGCACTCGACGAGTTGGGTCAAAGTTTGACCATTGACTTTCATTGACTTTAGGGTTTTGGTCAAGACTGATTCAGGAGAGTTCAGGGTAGGGTAGAATGGCCTTCTACCCAGTTGTAGAGATGAGATCAAGAGAGAATTTTGATCAGGATGTTATTTGAATAATAGGAGGAGGCTAAGTCGGGACGTCGAGCACGAGAGTTTATCCGACTTCATTGAGGTGAGTCTTCTCACTATACTGTACCTGGAAGGGTACCTGTGTGTGACCGGAAGGTCTTATATGCTATGAGATGTATGAGCTGTATGTTGTTAAGTGATATGTATGTGTTATGAATTTTATGTATGTTATGGACCAGAAGGTCAAGAGGTTATGGACCGGAAGGTCAAGAGGTTACGGATCGGAAGGTCGATACGTGTATGACCGGAAGGTCTACCAGGATTCGGGACGGAAGTCCCCTGAGACATATGGATCGGAAGATCCTGCAGAGTTATGGCCCGGAAAGGCGTATGTGTGGTATGTGGTATTTTGGGGAAACTCACTAAGCATTTATGCTTACAGCTATTGTGTTATGTGTTTCAGGTACTAGCGAGGACCGTGGGAAGGCGCCGACATGATCTGTACACACTCATAGAGATTATGTTTGAGATTCTGGGAATTATTTTGTTATGATAACATTGGATACATTATATTTTGATATTGTTTTGATGATTAAAAGTGTGATTTAAAAATGAAAAATTGTTTGGAAAATTTACGTTGTTACAACCATTCTGAAAAAAACACATCATAACAAACATCATAATACTAAACATAACTCGAGGGATCTCATACACTACAAGTTCCCTGGATTCATCTCATCCTTCCTTGGTTCGAGTACGGATCCTTTGCTTTCAGTAGTACGGGCCCATACTACCTTCCAAATCTATCCGTACTTTCCTTAAAACTGCCTTGACTCATCCAAGTCCCTTCTTCTACTACTGCTTCACGCGCTACTCTCAGCCTAGGCTTGCCCTAGGGTAATCACCATCCCACTCTCCGCCATCAACTACATAAGAAGTCCCTGCTTTCTTCCCCTAACTAGCTCGTGAATACTATTACATATCAGTTAGAGTAGATAATTCTTCAAATGAGAGATCCTACCCTACAACGGTTGGACTCAAATAAGAGATGCGAAATAGAGCTAGAAATAACCTTCTGAAATTATTTTGTCCTTGCAATATGTAATTTAGCATATTTGTTTACTAGTTAGTAAAAGACTACTAGAACTCCTAAAAGCACAAAGCAAGCAGCATTCGAGCATTGAGTACACATAATTAAGCATATACTTCTCAGGCTATCCTTGACTAATCTGTACTAGCATGCTGTTCTCATAGAGCTGATACACATATAACAGGCACATCAGGAATCCTTCCTAGATCCTTAGTCCTAATCTAGCTTACAGTTCTCATAAAGATGATAATCATATCATAACATAAACTTGTATGGGTAATTTGGGAGTACTTACTTGAGCTCAGCTGATTGCATGCACCACACCCTTTCTCTTTTCAAAGTTCTTTTGTCTTTTCAAATTCTTTCCCCTTTTTTAAAAATCTTTTTATAAAAATGATTTCCTTTTGAAAATTTTCATACCAAGTCCTTAGTTTGAGTTCAGACACACCCGAGAGTGTACCCGGATCCCTCAAACCAAGGCTCTGATACCAACTTGAAACGTCCCAAAAATACAACCCAAAAATTTCGTTTTTAAATCATTATTAAAACCATAATATCATTGCCATAGTATAAAATCATAAACCACGTGTCTCAAAATATCATAATATCTGTCAACATATCAAAATCTCATATCAAATGTCAGAGTAAATCTCCCCGACTAAAGACTGTGGTGTGTGCCATGCGATCATCCCGAGCCGTTCCCTTTGCTAGTGGAAGTACCTGAAACCAAAACTGAAAACCGTAAGCACGAAGCTTAGTGAGCTCCCCCAAACTACCACATACCATACAAATAACCTACAACTAGGAGATACAGGCCCCACACAATCTCATGGAGATTCGGGCCTCGCCCACACTCCACTATCTAGGAGATTCGGGCCCCGCCCACACTCCATTGTTTAGGAGATTCGGGCCCCGCCGATACTCCACTGTCTAGGAGATTCAGGCCCCGCCCACACTCCGGTACTAACATGCATACAAGTATCACACAGACAATAAGTATATCTGCCAAACAATCACATAACTATACTCAAATAATACTATGAGATTCGGTCCCCGCCCATACTCGACTGCTAGGAGATTCGGGCCCCGCCCACACTCAGCTACTAACATATCACATATACGGGCCGACCTTGGTGCCTTTGACCCGTTCCTACTTAAAGGTGACTCACTTCGCAAGACTAACTGCTGAAAACTCGAGTGAGGAATCCCTGTCTGCTATTCCGGCGACTCTCCGACTATCAATTCCATAACAACACTTAATCAAAATATGATAATCCTTTTTAGGGTAAAATGACCATTTTACCCCTGGTCAAAGTCAACATCCTGGTCAAAGTCAAAGTCAAAGTCAAAGTCAAGGTCAACTCCCAGTCAACCCCAACTCGTCGAGTCATCTCCCAACTCGGCGAGTTCATGAACAACTCAGACACCTGGTCAAATAAGTCAACTCGTCGAGTCCCTTAACAGACTCTCCGAGTTCTTCCTGTCATAAAGATCGGGACAGCCCGCTTCAACTCGTCGAGTCCTTTCTTTGACTCGCCGAGTTCCTCTGTCTGATTGAGCCATCACAATAGATTAAGCCCCTATTATCTGGATCCAAGATCCTTAGTTCGTTTTCTCACCCGAATGGCCTTTCTAATGGTAAAGTTTTCCAACTTTACCTGTTCATAACTCTTCTTAAAGGGTTTAGACAAAACCCTAATTCCTTTAGGACATGGATCTTGTCCAAAAAGCCTTAGAATCTCAAATCCATGCATGCAAACCTAGATCTAGGGTCTAGCTATCAGATGATCACTAAAAGTTTCAAGCTTGCTTCCATGCATGGCCTTTTTGGGCTCAAAAGGCCATAAATACTTCTTTAGCACTTGCATGAGGAATCTAAGGGCATAAAAGTTTGCACCTTTATGTCCTCACAACCTCTCAAGGCACTAGATCTTGAAAATCAACTCATGGGTCAATCCTTACCCACAAGTTAGCAAATCTTGGACCAAAAACCCTCAAAAAAGGTCATAAATAGATCTAAATAGAGAATGATCAAGTTTAAGGATTTATTACCAGAAAGTGTAGCTAAAGGGATGAAACTTCTGGATCTACAGTCTTTCTCTTGAGTCCTACAACTTCTTCTTCTTCTTCCACAAGCTTCAAAAGGCACAAATAACACTCAAAAGTGGCTCACAAACTCAAAAAGAACTCTAGGGTTTTGTAGTTGAGGGTTTGGGACAAGGAGGTTGCAAATGAGGCTAAGGGGTGGGGATTAAGGAGTTTAAAAAGGGTACAAAACCCTGAAATTAGGGTTTCATCCTGACTGAGCTACTCGCCGAGTCAAGGACTTGACTCGTCGAGTGGAGAACTTAAACTCCACGCATAGTCTGCATTCTACTCGATGAGTTAGGGCTACCAACTTGTCGAGTCCTCTCTCAAAATAAATAAATAATTAAATAAATGCGTACCAGGGAACCGGGCATTACTGTACCGAAGCAAGGGGAAACACGACCTTGCCCATCTCTCATTACCAATTCTGTCTTTGCCATGTCTGACAATCATCGTTTAGTGCACGGCATAGCCTACTCAAGCTTTCTTTGAAATCAGAATCTTGGTATTCCTTTGCATCCTCCCAAAATAAAATCTTTGTTCTCTCTTGCTTGTCGATCTTTGTTCTCATATTCATCAACAAATGGCGACAACAGAGTTCGTGATATGCATTCGGGAACACAGATTGAATGACAATTTCAATTGAATTGGCTCTATCTGATATGATAGCCAAAGATGGCATGTCTCCAATACATTCTTTGAGTCTTGATAAAAACCAAATCCATGACTCTCCACTTTCAGTTTTCCCAACACCAAATGCAATAGGAAGGATTTGGTTATTACCATCCATGCCTACTGCTATGAATATGGTGTCAAAGTATTTCCCTTTTAGCTTTGCGCCATCATTGATAATAATAGGATGCAAACATCTTTGAAACACTCGTACCTAAAAGGTAATTAATAATCTAATTAAAATGAATGCATATGTATAGACATTAAATATAAAGAAGTTGGTATATAAAATATATTACCGCACAACCTATAGCCATGAAAAGGTATTCAAATTTTTTGTCATCGCTCGTCTTTATATATGTAATTGTCCCTAGATTCTTCTTCTCCAAGCTGTAACAATATATAGGTAGTCTAAGAAAGCTTTCTTCAGGGGTCCCTCTCAATATATTTAGAGCATACATTTTAGCATTTAATGCTTGACAATATGAAATATGTACACAAATATTGTCATTTAAGGTTCGGTGTATTTGTTTCCCCCGCAACATATTACCGATACTATCAACTAATATGCTCAAACACAACTACGTTCCCATCCTCAAGAATCAGCATAACCATATTTGATCCAGGACATTGAGAAGATATATGAATTTGATTTGTGTATAACCTGGACTTGGAAGCAACGAACGTAACTAACCCAACAAAGTTGATATCATTGGTTATATTTACACCAACGCATGTGTACTCCAGAGCAAGATATTGCATACATTCGTCGATACACTGCCATTGTCCTCCACTAGAAACTGGAACTCGGAAAAAACCCGTATACATACTCATTCTGGAACGTTTATGGAAAGTATCTAACACATAAATATATTAAAAACACAAATGTATTACATATTTGAAAAAAAAACATAGAAAAACTCTAATTCTATCTCTCCGGTACACCACTCCGGTATGTATGGCCATTTCGGACATCAGTCTGAAATACACTTTTCTAGTCCGGAAGGTACGGAGTGTCAGATTTCAGACCACATCCCCACTAACCAGCACCCACTCTGGAACAATATCGTTAATACTCTTGAATATCGTATTCCGGAGCACACCTCCGGAAAAAGCTTCATGCTCTGGAATATTGTATTTCGGATCAAGTGGTAATTTTTCCAAAAAAAAAAATTGTTCCTTATTTTTATTAAAATGCTTGTTTATAAGAGTTAGATTAATCAATTTCCCTTTTAAAAATATATGATTATATTTTAATATTATTTTTGTGGTGCGTTAAAATTGAAATCTTGTGTGTATGTGTGTGTGTGTGTGTGTTTGTTTTCTAATTTTACTTATGGGTGAGTAAAACCGAACCCAGAAACCAAAAAACCGATGAAACCGAAACCAAACATAAACTATCGGGTTTGAGTTCGAAATCAAAAAACCAAAAATTTTGGTTTCGATTTCGGTTTTTTGTAAACCCATCGAAATACTGACCCGACACATTATTCATAAACCCGACCCAACCCTATAACCGACCTGTTATCATTTATTTCTGTTTTATTTAAGATTTATTTAATATTATCAAGTGGAGAAAAGAAAAGAACGGTAACCCTAACAACCCGTTCCCGAGTTGTAGCAAAGAAGAGAGAAGAAGAGAAAAGAAAATAATGAGAGCAAAGAAGAGAAATGAAAGGAAAAGAAAATTGTCTTTGTGTTCCCGAGTTTGAGAGAAGTGGAAAGAAAATTAAATATTTTGTTCTTTCTCTCCAAATCCTTCCAAATCGGAAGGAAAGTTAAAAGGAAAAGTGATCCTTCTATTTCCTTCCACTTCCTGCCTTTAATGAAACTCGAAAACACCAATTTCTTTTACTTTATTCTCACTTCCACCAATTTCCTTTCTTTTCTCTCATTAAGTTGAACTCGGGAACGGGGTGTAAATCTATTTGTCTCGAATCGCAGCTTTCTCACTTCTCCTCTTACTCTCTTAAGCTCATCGACGAACAAAGGAACCGGTGGAGTCGAAACATCGATCTCGATCTATCACATGTTCCATTCTCAAGTTTGAGTTGGTCTACAAGCAACATCTAGATCCCTCTCAGGTTCCATTCTCATGCTTTGCCTTTTATCTCGATATGCTCCATTACTCTACTCTTTAACTCGACATCAATCTTCGTTCAGGTTCAGTTCTCGACATCTATCTTCTGTTAATGCTTTTGATTTCTCGAGTTCTTCATCTTTTCTGCCTCTGCCTACTATTTGGTCTTTGAATTTCAGATTAAACTGTGAATTTCAATTTCTCCATATATTCTGCTTCTCCATCTATTCAGCTTTTGTGTTTGCCTTGCCTTCGGATTAAAACAGTGTTGAATCAGTTTAAAGCTTAAATTTAAGTTGAATTAGTTGAATTTGATGAATATGTGATGAATCAGTTTAAGCTTAAATCTGATTTTAATTAAGTTTGAATCTATTATCTATCTTTAATATTTTAATGTGTTTAATTGAGCTTGAAATTATGATTTGTGTTTAATGTAGATGGAAGGATCTCAGAAGTAAACAATTTAATCTAGATCCACCAATTGTTAATGTTGAAGAAGATGAAGAAGTTGGTGAAAATAAGGGTGGTTGTTAAAAAGTTTCTTGGGTAAGGAATCATTTTGATAAAGAAAGAATAAACAAGGAATTGAACAAAGTGAAATGCTCATATTTTTCAAAGATGATGTGTGCAAATTCCATGAAGAATGGTACGAGTTCAATGGGAAGTCACTTAAAACTTTATTGTATGAATTCTCTGATACAAGTTCAATGAGAAGTCACTTAAAACTCTATTGTATAAATTCTCTGGTACGAGTTAAATGAGTAGTCACTTAAAACTATATTGTATAAAGTCTCGGGTCTATAGTCCTAAGGTGCTGTTTGGTTTGCAAAATGTTGCTAAAAGAATTTGAATTGGAATTGGAAAAGGAATCTGTCAGGAAACTGAATCAAATTTCATATGCTGTTTGGTTGGCAGGAAATGGAATTGGAATTAATTCCAGAATCTGTTTTGTTCGCAATAAATGAAATTGGAATTCATGTAAAATGACATAATTACCCTTTTTCCTGTTTTGCTAAATTTTACCTTGTTTTCTAACTTATATGTAAAAATACGTTATGAAAATTATAAAACAATACAATTCGGCGGTGGTGGTAATGGTGGGGGGGGGGGGGCAGTGGCGGCGACAATGGTGGCTGGCGGTGATGGTGGCTGCGACGGTGATGGTGATGATGGCAGTGACATTGATTGTGGTGGTGATGGTGGCAGTGTCAGCTGGTCGCGACAGCGACGACGGTGATGGTGCTGGTGGTGGCAGGGGCGGCTGGTGGCGGTGGTGGTCATGGTAGCGGCGATGGTGACAGCGTTGGTAGTGGTGGTGGTGGTAGTGTTATTAGTGGTGGTGGTGGTGACGGCGGTGGTGATGGGTGATGACATAGGTAGTGGTAGTGGGTAATGGTAGTAGTGGTGGTGGCGGTGGTGGTGGGTGGTGGTAGTGATGGTCGGTGGCGGCGGCGACAATGGTAACGACGATGATGGTAGTGGTGGCGGCGTCGCAGGCAGTGGCGGTAGGTGGCGGCGACGGTGATGGTGGCGGCGATGGTGGTGGTGGGTGGTGGTCATGGCGGTGGTAGTGGTTGTGGCGGCAACGGTGGTGGTGATGGTGGTGTTGTTGTTGTTGGTGGTGGTGGTGGTCAGTGATAGTGGTGACTTTGGAAGGAATCCACTTTCCTCAATATGGTGGAAAATTTATTTCATTTAGGAATCCTTTTCCCTCCTGTAAGTCCAATCAAACGCATGAATTCGAGAGAATTTGAATATTTTTCCCTCGAATTCCATTCCTTTCCTGCCAACCAAAAGCACCCTAAAAACAAAGATGGTGATTCGGATAAACAATGTGTTTGAGTCTTAAAAAATCAGGAGAATTGGGGGCTAGTTCTTTGAAAGTTCATTCTTTTAGTGAAGACAAGTAGGAAAGCATAAATACTTATTTTACATATTTTGAAATATAGATAATTTATTTTACAAAATAAATACATGTTTTAATATTTTTTAGAAGTATAAATACATTTTTTTAGAAATATTATTATGTTTTTTTAAAAGTATAAATTCATATTTTTACGTATTTAGAAAACATAAAAATACATATTGATACGTAAAAAACATAAAAATATAAAAATACATATTGATACATTTTACGTATATTAATAAAAAACGTGTTTATATGAAAAATATATATATTTATATTTCTAAAAACATAAAAATACATATTGATAGTAAAAAATATTTATCTGTACTTTCTACAATACATTCCTGATGATACATGTATGATTAGTTATTTCCAGTTTATTGTTACTTGTTACTTGTTAGTAGTTAAAAATTAGTTCTGTATTGTTAGTTGTTAGGGCTTGTTATTTGGGAGAAAAACCTTGAACAACTTATTTAGTCACCCATGTTACAAACATGCCAGTTAGTTTCTATTCTGATGTAATCATCAAGTCTATCACTAGAACAATATGACTAACATATATTTCAGTAGAGATATCTCACATGCTCATTTGATAAAATCTCAGGTGATATAAGATCCTTCCAACCCAAATACCAATTGCCACTTGTTCAAAATTTTGTTTTGAAGATAGCCATTGGTACGAAACCTCTTTCCATTCATAAAAAACACATCTATTATATGAAGCATGTGATAAATCAGAATCACAGAAGCCCAAGTCCTGACCCAGTAAAACTGGTGAGTTGACATGGAATTCATTCATCACTGCCAATAACAGTCATCCATAATGACAAGATTTAGTAAGCTAACATGTCACTTCACTTGGATGCCATATGTGTACCCTGTTCCATAGCCATATTGTATGGGTCGACCTAAGATGTATACGAATGGTTTCGTGGGTGTGGGTCCCACGAATCAACAGCAGATCCTAACTTTGGCATGACAAATTTGTCAATTAAGTTCATGTTCTTTTTTCTTCATCAACAAGTAGTTACATATTCTTTTTTGAGCTACCTTATATTCAAACATGGCTGGTAGGAGTGCGACTGGGTAAGTATATTTACAAATAGTTAAATTTAATTTACACCTCAAATTATGAACTTTTGATTTTCTACTTAATTATGCAGGTTTCTATGCCTATCAACATTGTGGTTAATCGTTGATCCATAAAAGAAAAGGTTGATCCTTATAATTAGATAAAAAAGAAATGAATATTTCCATTATAATTGTTTATAGCGAAGATATTGTTTGGTGTTTAATACATTGTTATTAAAATAAATTTTTGAGAAGCCAGGAAGGAGCTCGGTGTTAGTGTTGGTTAAACGGCTTTTTGCAAACTTCCGAAAACACATGTCATTACAAAACACCTGCCTACTGTTTAAAATAGGTCATTGCAATCTTATTTTAACTAAACAAAGATGATTATTTATAAATAATAATATATCATATGCATACCCAACCATTAGTTTTAAAAGAAGAAACAATTATGTTAAATGCGTTTTAGTTTCATTGGCTAACAAAAAATTATAACTCTCTACGTTCTAAGAACTTAATAATAACTAGTAGGTGGATGAAACAACAAAAACCAAGAAAAAAAAAATCAAAAGTGGATGATTTCTTAATAAGTCAGAAAAACTCAGGGATCATTTCTCTAACTTGTGGTAAAGATGCAAGATAGAAAAGTAAATAAATAGGAGTCAATATTAGCAAAACCCACATAAAGATCCAAAGTGACACGTTCAACAAAAAGTAGGGACCATTAATGTAGGGGAAATGTGTATAACAAAATAAAAGTTACGCCAACTGTTCATTGGCTTTTCCGCTCACAATAGTCGCTATTCATATTAATAATAATAATAAAAAGGCAAGTGTCCTACCACACCAAAGCACGGACTTCTTTGAAGAACGCAAACTTTACAATAACTTGAATTCGTACGATTATCATCTAGAAAAATAATTTTTACAAGTACAATTATTAGTTGATGAAGTGAAGCCAATTTCTAATCGTTATCGCGACCATTAATTTAATGTTAGATTGCAACACAAATCTTATTATACAGTGATATGATTCATTGTGGTCCATTTCTAATTTCTCATAGGACCACAACTTTCAATAACAACAAAATTAAAAATTGATACAAAACTATGGCACGATTTTAAGTTTACAATATCTCAAATATAAATAAGTATGAATAATGTGTCTTCCAATGCATGCAGTCTCAAGTATGGATGTTCTCACTTCGAACTGGTCCAACATTCAATCTTTACCGGAAAGCTATGTTTTCCCACTTGAACGAAGGCCTGGAACCAATAATATACCAGCATCCAAAGACATTCCGATCATCAATCTAGAAAACATTTATGGCCCTGAACGACCTGAGATCGTTCAACATATTATAAAAGCAAGTCAAGATTTTGGACTTTTTCAGGTAAGTAATGATCCTAAGTTGTGAGTCACTTAATGTCATGTTTCTTGTAGTGATTAAAGAACTTATTACATTGATCGTTTTATACAATATAGGTGATCAATCATGGAGTTTCGAGGGACTTAATGGATCAAACAATGAGAATTTTTCAAGATTTCTTTGCGTCTCCTGCGGAATTTAAATCGAGATTCTACTCAAACGATTTAAACTCGAGTTGTAGGTTGTACACGAGCACGTTAAACTATAAAAATGAAACGGTTCATTACTGGCGAGACAATTTAACTCACCGGTGTCATCCTCTTGAAGATCATATAATCCATTGGCCTGAAAACCCTTCCGGTTATCGGTAACAAAATCTTGATCTAAACATTAAAAACTAATGATTACTTTATGTAAGATATATGTGGAGTGGTTGTTTATTCTCCATAAATGTCTTAAGGAAAGAAGGGAACACTTATAAAATGGTATCGTACAAATGTGATATACACTAACAATTTGTATTCTTTAATTGATATATTTAATAATGAATGCATAGGAATATTATTGGGAAGTACTCGATTGAAGCGAGGAAGTTTTTATTGACAATGTTGGAGCTAATTTGTGAAGGAATGGGGCTCGAAACGGGGTATTTTGGAGGCGAATTGAGCAAGACCCAATTGATATCGGTGAACCATCATATTCCTTGTCCAAATCCAAGTTTAACACTCGGAATGCCCGAACATTGTGACCCTAATCTTATTAGCATGCTTCAACAAGGTAATATTTCTGGACTTCAAGCTCTTAAAGATGGCCGATGGATCGGGATCGAGCCTCTCCCTAATGCTTTCGTTGTGATCCCAGGGCTCCAGTTACGAGTAAGTTCTATACTAAATTTGCATACCATTCGATGTTTTGGACAAAAACTGACAAATGGGCTAAAATTGAATAGGTTATAAGCAACGGGAAGCTATCAAGTGCGGTGCACCGAGTGGTGACGAATTCAAAGGAGTCACGGACCACCATCGGGACATTCGTGGCTCCTTCAAGTGACATTTTAATACGACCTGCGGATAGTGTGCTCAAGGAAAGTTCCTTGACACCATTGTATCGAGGTTACACATACAAAGAGTTTTTTAGTATGTTCACGGGTAACAATTGTGAGGCAGAAAGGGCACTTGAGTGTTTTAAGCTATGAGCAAAAGTCAAGTTGTCTTAATTAGGGTATCGTTTGTGTATTCTACTACATGTGTGGGTTCTTTTTTCTTTTTATAATAATAGTTTGAACGTTGTAAAATATATTCGTGTGTTAAAGTTTAATGATATGTATGATACAAGTATAAATATGTTATATCAATTGTTTTTTATATATATATTTATGATGATGAAGATATGATATGTGTGATTTTCTATAGATGTAGCAAGTAAAATGACTTTAATAACATGTCAAATTATCAACATTTATTTTTCAACTCTTAAAAAGTGTTATGAAAAAACTACTATATTACACTACTACAAAACATGATCATTTATGACGATGAAATTTGTCGGAATGACTTTTACCGACAAAAATTCGACCAAAAATCGTTCAACAAAAACGTATGGTTAATTTTATACGAAAGATTTTGTGATAGATTTGAAACTTTTACCGAAAAAAGTATTACTTCGTTAATTATCAATTGGTTTCCAACATAAAATATTTGTGAGAGACCATTTTATGAAAGATATACATAAACATACACACGACCATCACAAAGTAACTCTAATGGTTGGGGTGTAAATTTTCATAAAAAAAATTATATATCCAAAATACCCCTAGTACTTGGCGATTTATTCCTTATGTGATAGGCATTAAGATGAAATTAATTTGGATCATCTAGATGGTGGTGTGGTTTATCATTTTCATATATATATATATATATATATATATATATATATATATATATATATATATATATATATATATATATATATATATATATATATATATATATATATATATATATATATATATATATATATATATATATATATATATATATATATATATATATATATATAATAAGGTAAGTACTAAAATTGGGTGAAGATTGCAAGGACAATTATAGACCTTTGATTTCAAAAATCTATGGCCGAGAAAAATCTATATTTTGTTTCTCTTTCTTAAATATACGGTGGATATTTTGTAAATGATTGATTCCTTTTTGAGATTTCATTATTAAGGATAATGTACATGTAGGCAAAATTGTACCTAAAAGAAAAAGAAATGAGCTGGAGTTCAAGTCAAGTCATGCGGAGACACCCATATGTAACAATCAGTTTTCTCTCATTTTTTATACACAAAATACATATAACTTTTTTAATATTATACATCAAACACCATCGAATTCAGTTGGGTATTTACAAACATAAGTAAATATAAACAATACATATTAATACCAAACCTAAGATCTGACTGGTGTCACAAAGTTTTATACAAAAGAGGCTAATTTTTATCTAAAATAACTCCTACTTCTCCATGACTCCATGACTTCTTTCCCTTGCTTTGGTTTACATTTCATGCTTAACACAAACCACACTCACAAAATTAGCAC
This sequence comes from Lactuca sativa, assembly GCF_002870075.4. Lineage (NCBI taxonomy): Eukaryota > Viridiplantae > Streptophyta > Magnoliopsida > Asterales > Asteraceae > Lactuca > Lactuca sativa. The sequence continues at coordinate 359,841,263 of NC_056627.2, read as the reverse complement.
AATATTAGTGATTAATTTAACTATAACATTATTAAACAATTTTTAAACAAACTCCACATTTTATAAAATTTAGCCAGACTATAACTCATTAGGAGGCTTCTCGTTTTACTTCAAAATATGTCATATTACTTATATATAAATTTATCAACACATACATCAAACTTTTGGGATGTTCTTTAAATATAGTCTTATACTATTTATAATACATATTAAAGTACTCATATTGGTGTTTCCATACAACCATTTATAGAAATATACATTTGATTACATCATTCTAATTGCACAACACAATATATCTCATGAGTTAAAGTTTAACTACTCGCCTTGATTAGGTTGATAGGAGCTTGTTCCGATTCGTGAGATCCCGTTCCAACTTTTGCGTCACCGGAACCTAGTCAATAACACAACTCTTAAGTGTTATGATTCATTCATAATCAATAACACCACAACATAGTTCCATAATACTCAATTATGAGTAACACAAATTCCAAATACTCAATTTATTCATATACTTCCAATTGATCATATATATGTATCTTTGTTCGACATATTATAAACTCAACCCATTAAAATCACCAACTTTAATTTCTAGAGTTCATAGCAATTTATCCCCAAATTCACAAAATTGATTGTTGTTATTACTCTATACATTTAGAATCATGTAATTACAACTTCTATTTGCTACTACTCATCAGAATTTCAGTATAGAAATCAATTATTATGATTAGAGTTATTAAACCTCAAACTCGTATTTTCCCTAATTCACAAATTTGGTTAGCATATAAAGCTTACTCTTGATTCTAGAAGTAATAAACAATACCTTGATAGTTCCTTCTTAATCTCTCATTCTTTCTTCTTAAAAATTAGATTGAAATCCACTTTCCTTCGAGTTTCCCTACTTTAGAGTGAAAGGGTGTGAAATGAGAGTTGAAAAGAACTTTCATTAGTTTTATTTGATTTTTTTACTAACTGCGTCGTCTCGTCGTGGCGATACTCCTGCCACGTGGTGCTATCATTAGCGTGTCACATCGTCGATTTCCCTTTATTTATGACACTTTTGTTCCATCACTAAAAGATTCATCAAAAAAGAATATAACATCATGCTTTCAACCACGCCATGGTCTAACCTTCACCACATCTTGGTGCTTCATAGTATATTTCCCTCAGTATTCATTTTACGTCAACCAAATTACCGCTACAGGGCCACGTGGTGGTATTACTCTTACCACGTCGTGGTTACTAAAATTCACTCATCCTTTAGGACATTTGCTATTTTACCCTTGTCTACCATATCTCATTCCCGTAACAACCCAAAAATAATATAAATTTAAAATTTTCAAAAACAGCCCATTTTAACCATAAAATGTTTACAAAATCATTGTTTCAAGAGTATAATCATAATCATAGTTTCCCTAAGACCCAAAATCATAAAAACAGGAAGATGTGCATAATCACACCTTCACTTTCTTGTGATCATCTAAAGTACCTGAAATAATAAACTGAAATTATAAGAAAAAGCTTAGTGAGTTCCCCATAATACCACCACACAACATAACATATATAAAAATGCATGCTAGGTCTAATCAGTCATCGGACTGGAATACCCCTGGCCAAATCAATCATCGGCCTGGAATGCCAATATACAACGGGTCCACTCAGTCATTAGACTGGAATACCCTCGGATCCACTTAGTCATTAGACTGGAATACCCCCCGGTTTATTGGCTCATGCACAAAGCAGTAAAGCCTCAACCTTAACATAACATGTTACCATATAACATATAACGAACATATGCACCAAACATATAATCACACAACCAATATTCATAGGTAGTCCTATAGATCTACCAGTCTAACACATATAAGCAGCTATCATATAATCATGCAAATCTACCACATACTCAGCATGCCATCAATCAGTGTATAACAGGTATTGATCCAGTGGGTCAGCCTAGGTGCCTTCGACCCATATGTACAATGAGGGAAAAAAACTCACCTCTCGGTTTGAAAAAGATCTCTAAATAGGACATAACTTCGAATGTCAGCTTAAATGGTTACCTATTCATCAAATAAAGACCAATCTCGAATACCACTCTGAATACCCAAAATACCCTTAGGTCAACTTGGTCAAAGTCAAAAAGTCAAAAGTCAAAATTGGTCAACATAGTTGAGTACGCTGGGCATACCCAGCCTGTACTCGGGGCGTACTCAACCCTTGACCAAAATCTTGAAGCTGACCTAGAACGTGCAGTGTACCAATCTGTACGCCCAACATACGGAGCTCTCCATTAATCCTTCTATTAAGAGCTTATTCCTTTAAGCTTTAAAGTTTCCAAATTTATGGTGTTGCATGGCTAGAAAGTTCCCAAAAGCTAAAACATCAAACTCCTTAACCTATTAAGACACCTCAATATTTTCATGGAGTGAAAAGAAGGTCGACTATCACATTTTTATCACTCAAACTACTACCCTAAAACGTCCAAAAGGACAACTAATTTGGTCTAGGGTAGCTTATACCCAAAAGGACCAGGAATATGGAGCTAATAAGCATAAACTTCTAATATAAAAAAGATCTAGATATATGGTCATAAAGTTCAGAAGTTTATACCTTAAAATAAAGCTTGGAGGTGAGGTCTTTTTGGATCTATGTGGCCTTGATCTTCCAAGTTGGTTCTTCACTCTTCTCTTTACTTCAAAGACACCACAAACACACACTTTAAAGCTCAAAAGAACACACACATAAGAGATTAGGGTTGCAATGGACGAAATTAGGGTTGTAGGCTGGTGAGGGAATGAGCCTTGGAGAGTTAATGATACTTATATAGGGTCCAAACCCTAAAAATTAGGGTTTGAGGTTCTGGCACGTACGCCCAATGTATGTGAGCTCTGCCAATAATTTATAAAAATACCACTATGGGCCATTTTGCAACACTTCCCATACACAAGGGCTAAAATGCAAACAATCTTCATACTAAGGGTTAAAATTGGAAATTCCTAATCATTGGGATGTTACAATTCCTTAATGCGTTAAGTACTTTTTATTAAGAGCTTATTAATTTGATTACACTTATCAAGTTAGATTATTTCTTTATTAAGACATTAAATTTTTTACTCAAACTCATAATTTACACATATTGACCAAAATTCACTTTTTGGGCTAAACACTTTAGTTATCATATAGTTTAGCCTTTAATACATACACCTGCATACTTTACACTATTACTATATTGCAAACATCATTATTTACTTATAACAAAACAAATGTCACACCACGCGCCATTTCCATACTCTTCCGACTATGAGACACACGATATTCTCTTAGTGGTTTGATGTTTATTTTTTTACACCAATTTCAATGTTCTTCCATAATTTTTTTTTTCTGTGAAAAGTAAATTTCTAAGAACGCTAAAGTTTTTAAAATTTATTTCTCTAGAAAATGAGCCTTGTTGGGTCATATTTTTGTGGTATATGTTGGGCTTATATTGTTATTTGTTCTTTGGCTTAGATTAGTATTCTATTATTCGGTTTATTGTGTTCACAGTTGTAAGGACCGAAATCACTATGGTGATTTCCACCATAATGGGCTTGGACCTTTTTATGACATTGTATTTGGCTCATATATACATATATATATATATATATATATATATATATATATACACACACACACACACACACACACAACCGTTTAGGGGTTAGGAGTTCCATTATTTTGTTCACGGCTGCTTTGAGTTCGTATGTATCAGATAGTTTATTGATAATAGAATCGTGTCCATTTGAAGCTATTTTGTGTTCTTGAATCATTGTTTATCTAACATTCCACATTCTTTAAGCGATTAAGATTGATATTGCATAAGATCCATAGTTTTGGGACTTACAATTAGTATCATAGCCAGAACAAGTATCAATCATATTCAAGGACTTTGAAATCGTTTTTGGCTGTTTTTGGGAGCATTGGTTCAATCGGAAAAAAACAATTTTTTTAGATCTTCATTGATAATACATCCTGTGTTCTTCGTAAAACTGTTCTTAGTGTTCTTCCTGTTCATCGGAATTTTTGGGCATATTCTTCTGATTTATCAGGATTGGATTTGGATTGATATCAGTTGAATCACGAAATTTAAGGGATTGCGATATTCTATTAAATAATAAATCAACGTTTTCTGTTGCATCATTCTAAAGGGTTTACAGTGTTAATCTGGTCGAATCCTGAGTTTACGGTGCTTAATCTGGTCAAAGCCTGAGTTTATGGTGCTTATCTGGTCAAAGCCTGAGTTTTCGGTCAACGCTTAGACTGTAATCTGTTCGAGAAATTTAATTTTTTTCGGTGTTGATTCTTGACCGAAAGCGACTGTTTTTTATCAACAATTCTTGGAGTTTACGGTCAACAATTTTTGGAGTTTACGGTCATCTGTTTTCGGTGTTACTAATTTAAAATGGAATACCAATACACCAGTTGAATGCATCAAGAGTTGGACTCTATTATGGGGACTACCACTCGTATTCCCCAACTTTTGTCTGCTGATGGATTTCCGGAATAGAAATTCAGAATTGAAAAATACATCAAAATGAAGGATGCCAAGATATGGAGGAGCATTATCAGAGGTCCTGTCAGAATTATAACCGTGGATGATAAAACTAAAACGATTATTGATAAGAAGATAGAGGACTACACAGATGAGGAATTTGAAAAACTTGAAGAACATGACAGGGCTCTTGCCACTATTACCATGGCCTTGTCTCCTGAAATTGCTAAAGGATTTAGGGAATAAACGTCTGCGAAGGATTTATGGGAAGCCTTGATTGAGGTTTATAAGGGAAATGAGGACATAAGGCAGAGCAGACAGGACCTGCTTCGACAGAGGTTCAACTTGTTGAATCATGTTTTAAGGGAGTCTCTGGAAGTTCAACTGCAAAGGTTCATTACCCTCACTACTGAGATGAGTACAGCTGGAATCGATCTACCAACCTCAAAAATTAACAAGAAGCTACTAAATTCTCTTCCACATAGTTGGGACATGAATGTAACAGTGATCAAGAAGACTAGAGATTTGAGCAAGTTTACCCTTGCTGAAGTGATGGCCATAATCAAGGCGTGTGACATGGATGATAAGCAACGTGAAATCAACCATGTAAATTCCTACTCTACTGAAAATCTAGGAATCTCATCAAATAATGCCTTCTCAGTTCAACAAACATATTATGCTTGTCATGTTATGCCTCATCAACCTTTGGCACCCTCACGTTCTTCTGGCTCAAATGCTAAAACCAAATCCACAACCATAGTTCAAACTTCATCAATTCCTAAAGAAGCTGAAGAAAACATGGCTTTAATGGTTGGGTTTATGAATTGTTACAACGCTCTTCTAGCAGGAGATTTGGCCCCTCCAATCATAGTTGGAGAACTGGATCATATTCATCATGAGGACGTGGAAGAGATGGACATCACATGGAAAATAGTTATGGTTGTGTTCAGGGAAAAGAAGTCTACTCAGCGTACATGAAAGAACAATTGGGGAATGAATGTGGAGAAGAAGGTGGGGTTCAATAAGATCAAGATCCGGTGCTTCAACTATCACGATCCAGGTCATTTTTCTCGTGAATGAACCAAGCCAGATACCAGAAACAATTCCGATAGGATGCTGGTACCTGTAGGGAACAATAGAGGAGTTACAACCAACGATGAAACCACTAACTTGGCAATGGTGGCACAAAGTTTCAACTGGGAGGATCAAATGCAAACACTGAATTTGACTGGACATGAAGCAGCAAACCTGGCACAGATCAACGAGAATTCAAAGGTGGAAGAAGCTGAAGAAGAGATGATGGAACTGCAATTTGCCTTCATGGTGTCTACTACACCTGCTACAAAAGAGGTTACTGAAACTTCCTGTTCTCAAGCTTGTAGTGATAAAATTAAACTGTATCGCGATCAACAAGATTTATTAATTAGGGAAATTGAGGACCTTAAATATGAAGGATACACTCTCAGAAAGGGCCAAAAGCCTTAAAAAGAAAAACTAGAAGCCCAAACCAAAGACCTAAAAAGGATTAAGTAAGAGGATAGTATTAAATTTGAACAATATAATTATGCTCAAGTAAAGATTGTCAGTCTAACTGTCGAGCTTGACACATTGAAGAATAAGTTTGAAAATACAGATTTTAATTTCAAGAAATTAGATGTGTCAAGTAAGAAAGTTGAGACAATGATTGAAAAACAACTTAGGTGGAACGACAAAAGAGACCTAGGGTATAACGGTGTTCCTCCTCTATTCAATGATAACTACACATTTACTCCTCTGACCAAGGAAGAAATAGCAAAAGAAGCACACCTACAGTATGGCAAATCTACTATAGTTGAGCCAATGAATGATGATAGGGTGAACGTGAAGGGTTTTGAGCACTCTAACACTCCTAAGGTGTTCATGCAACTCTAGAAACCTTGGATCTATGTTTGACTAAGATACATGCAAAATTGATTTCCAAGGTTTAAAATCCTATCAAGCATACATGGGGAACTTTTAAACATAAAAGTAAGCTAGAAAACATACCTTGTAGTAGTTTGGATTCCTTGAAAACCTTGAAAGCCTAGCACCCCAAGTGTGATGCCTCAAATGTCTCACACAACACCAAATGCACTTGGAATAAACTTGAGAGAAATGTCACACTACTTGAAATCGGCTAGCCCTCTTTTTTCTTTCTTAAGTGTCGTTTTTGGTAAACATAAGGGTCTTTATATAGTGTGTTACAATTAGGGTTACACCATGTAAACCCTAATTGTCATGACCTTTCATTTCCATGACCCATGGGTTCTATAACCACCATGGAGCATCCTATGGGTTTTAGCCCAACTTGATAATCCATGGAGCATTAGCCCACTATACAAGTATGAGTGATTTACACAATCAAACCATATATTTAATTAGTCTTCTTTTGATCACTTAATTAATTCTAAATTCTTGATCAATACTAATTAAATAATATTATTAATATATTAGAACATATAATATATTAATAAACCATAAGTGTTATTTCCCTCATTTTAGTCTATCCAAATGCATGATGCCATGCAACCCAAATGGACCATGCCAAACCGGGTTAAGTACATACCAGAAATAGTTATGAACTTAGACACCTTATCCAACAGAATGATACTAACGTATCTATCTCATATGCAGATGAATCCTTAGTGCAAGATAGGAAAGAGGATGGTGAGAGTGTTTTTGTTTTGAAGAATAACACTACTTTTAAAAATAATGTTTTGAAAACTGATACTGCTATTTTTGTTAATTCGGTTGCTTGTCAAACAATCTTGCTTTGAAAATTGATACTTCTTTTGTTTCAAATATTTGTGATGATGTGGTTGTGAATTCTAATACCAATGCACCTGTTGTTAGTAAACATAGTCCACCAAAACAAGTCAAACAAACTGCCAACTATAAGTGTAATTGTGGACACAATCTGAACATGTAACCAGGGATAAGCGGTAACAACCCTTATATGAAGAAACCTAATTGTTTCTACTGTGGAACACTAGGACATACTGCCAGAAATTGGCCAAACCTTGTATATATTCTCTACTATGCACAAGGTAGGCGAAACGTATCATGAGGAAGATCTCTCAAAAGAAGTTCCTCGAGGTCACGTTTCAATGATGGTGATTGGAACGCTAATAAAGACCGAAATCAAAATCAAGTCATCAAAGAAAATAAAGACAAAAAGATTTCAAAACAAAATTAAGATACTTTGGCAAAACCGAAATTGGTCAAACTGAGATCGGTGTCCCCAAAGTCATCTCATGGGTCATCATCTAACCAAAGATGGATACCCAAAAGGTCAAACATAAAGGACAAAAAGGCTTCAAAATCAAATGTCAAAGCTCCCATCTATGTTAGTAATAAAATTCTTAAACCTGATTATAGATGGGTACCCAAAGGTCCTACGACCCAATCACCTCACCGTACTATAAATTCGTCAAGTACATCATTAGATTCATGGGATATGGTATAGCAAGAAGTTAAATGTGTAGATGGAAATGGTCAACCCAGTGTCTCTATGGATTGGGTCCCCAAATCTAACTAATCTCGCACATTGTGCATGAACAACTATGGGGGAATATCATCAGACGTTGGTATGTTGATAGTGGATGTTCTAGGTACAGGAAAGGAGACATCTTTCAGTTGCATGACATTCAAAACTTTAATAGAGGGTATGTTTCCTTTGCGGGAGGAGGAGGAAAAATCACTCAAAAGGGGACGATTACTAATGGCATTTTGAGCTTTGAAATTGTTAATTATGCTCCAGATTTGAAACACAGTTTGCTGAGTGTCTCTTAGATCTGTGACAAAGGTTTTTCAACTCATTTTACAAACAAGGAATGCTTAATTTTGAAGCTTGGTATCCTCATACTAGAGGATTAGATTTTGGTGAGACCTGAGTGTGAAAGGAATGCATACATCATTGACATGAACCACAATGTTCCCAAACAAGTAGCATGTATATTCTCAAAAGTTTCAGAACACAATGCTATGCTCTGGCATCATCGTCTCGGTCATGAAAATTCTAAGAAACTAAATCGCCTTGCTCAGAATAACATTTTCCAAGATCTTCCAATAAAGGATTTCATTACTTTTGAAAATTTTGTGGCCTGTGCTCAAGGCAAACATTATCACAAGCCACACAAGCCCAAACTGGTCAACCTAATCAACAAAACTCTCCAACTACTTCATATGGATTTATTTGGTCCCGTGAACATTCTGAGCATCAATAGAAACTCTTATCGCTTGGTTATAATCGATGATTAATCATGCTTTACATGGGTATTCTTTTTATCAAATAAGAGCGAAACTACTGAACTCATAAAAAAAGTTTATTGTGCTTATTGAAAATCAGAACAACGAGAAGGTGAAGGGGATTCGAAGTGATAACGGCACTAAATTCAAGAATGTTGTTCTGGATCATTTTTGTGCCGAAAAGGGCATATTACGTCAGTACAATGCTGCCCGGACACCTCAACAAAACGGTGTAGCGGAGCGGTGAAATCGAACTCTGGTTGATGCAACAAGGACCATGGTTTGTGACTCTAAATTACCGGTATTCTTCTGGGCTGAAGCCATTAACACAACATGCTATGTTCAGAACCATGTTCTGATCAACAAACAACATATGAAGACTCCATATGAAATTTTGTATGGTCATAAGTCGACGGTTGCTCACTTTAGGATCTTTGGATACCCTTGCATACTATGTCACCTGGAATCAACTCCTAAATTTAATTCAAAGGATGATGACTGCTATTTCGTGGGATATTCTAGACACACTGCTTATCGATTCTACAATAAATCCACCAAACAAATCATGGAGTCATTTGATGTGCGCTGGCTGAAAGAAACCACAACAGACGCTCGAGTTGAACCAGATTGGTTATTTGATTACACTTCTTTGTTTAAAATTTTCAATGTGTTTTCAAATGATATTTCAGGTACATGCCTAGGTTTGAGTATAGCTATGGTCATTCTTGAATCTCCTATGGTGGATGCAGCCACACCAAATACATCGTCCTCTTCAACTATCCAAAAGTCTATATCTGACCCGCAAGCCACTTTCCCTACTCCCGAAAAAGCTGAGGTTCTCTCAAAGGAAAATGTATTTGCCACACAAACCTTCATGGAGTTTCTCTTTCCAGAGCCATTCACAAATGAATTTGTTGCAAGTACTTCTCATGATCACAGACAGTCAGAAGGAGGTGATTCGGCAGTGGGCAAACTTGCCAACATCACAAATCTTCCAGTCACAGTAACTGATATCAGCCATCCTATCCCAACCAGAGTTCAACATGATCATCCTATTTAGAACGTTATTGGTCCACTAAAAAGCGGTGTCTAGACTAGAAGTCAAAGCGGGGATGTCAACGAGTGTCTCTACTCCTGCTTTATATCACAAATTGAACCAAAGAGTGTGACCATGGTATTAAATGAACCAAGTTGGGTAGATGCAATGCATGAAGAACTAAATCAGATTGAGAAGTTGAGAGTATGGCAGTTGGTAGAGCTACGAAAGGGCAAAAAGGCTTTGGAAACATGTTGGGTCTTCAGAAATAAGCAAGATGATAGCGGGGTTATTATGCGCAATAAAGCTCGTTTGGTCATTCACGGATTCAGGCAGATAAAGGGTATTGACTACACAAAAGTATATGCTCCTGTAGCACGTTTGGAAGCCATTTGTATATTCCTAGCATATGCTTCCTACATGGGATTTACAGTTTATCAAATGGATGTCAAGACAGCCTTCTTGTACAGATTCGTGAAGGAGGAGATTTACGTTGATCAACCACCCGGGTTTGTCAATCCAAAGTTTCCAAATTATGTTTAGAAGCTGGACAAGGCTCTATATGGGTTGCATCAGCCTCCTAGAGCTTGGTATGCTACCTTAACTGAAAATTTGCTTGAGAACGGATACACAAGGGGAACGATCGATCAGACATTATTCATCAAGAAAGTGGATGCAGATTTGATTGTCGTACAGATCTACGTAGACAACATCATCTTCGGGTCAACCAACATAGAGCAATGCAAAGAGTTCGAGAATGTAATGAATAAAAGATTTGAGATAAGCTTGCAGGGTGAGATGACAATGTTTATAGGGTTACAGGTTCGACAGGATTTGACCGAAATTTTATTGCATCAAGGCAAATATGTGGAAGACATGCTAGAAAAGTTCGACTTTAAAGATTCAAAAATCGCTTCAAATCCAATGGAAGAAAGATCACTATTGACTCCAGATCCAGATGGGGAATCCGTAGATCAAACAAAATATCGATCGATGATCGGATCTTTGATGTATCTGACCGCCAGCAGACCTGACATCATGTTTTTCGTCTGTCAATGCACTCGTTATTAGGCTAATCCTAAACTCTCTCATTTAATTATTGTTAAGAGAATTTTGAGGTACCTTAAAGGTAACCCTAAGTTGGGTCTTTGGTATCCTAAAAATGCCGATTTTGATTTATATGCTTTTGCTGACAGCAATTATGGAGGGTGTGATCTTGACAGGAAATCTACATCGGGTGGATGTTAGTTTTTAGGGGACCGATTGGTGTCATGGCAATGCAAGAAACAACAAACGGTGTCGACCTCAATGGCTGAAGCTGAATACGTTGCTGCCTCAGCCTGCTGCTCTTGGGATATCTGGATTCAACACCAATTGCTGGATTACGGTTTGAACTTTCTAGACACTTCCATTTTTTGTGATAATGATGCGACCGTTCAAATTGATAAAAATCTAGTTCAACATTCCAAAACCAAGCACATTAACATTAAAATTCATTTTATTCGAGAATGTTATGAGCTTAAACTCATTCATTTGGAACAAATTCACACTGATAACAACGTGGCGGATTTGTTTACCAAACCTTTCAGTAAAGCTCGTTTCGATGTGCTTGTGGGCTTTCTGAAAATGATTCGTTTTGAAGATTAAATTTCTATTTTTTATTTATTTATTTTTATTTTCTGTGTGTTTAAATTTGCGCATTTCTTTATTTAATTTCTTCTCCATGCACAAATTTAGGGGGAGAAATCAAAAAATTAAAAAAAATTAAAAAAATCAAAAATACAAAAAATATGTTTTCTTTTGTAAGTATTTTTGGCAAGTGATATGAAGTGTAGTGCTAAAGGGCAATATGAGATGCGTGTAATGCACTGAAGCTAAATTGTTTAGACTCTGTGTTCAATGTGCTGGTAGGCACGAAGGATTCAAAATTAAAGGAGTAGACACTGCTGACATGGAAAGGACTTGACAGTGTTAACTCATCTGGACTTAGATAATTTCATTTGGACTGACCATACGATGCTTAGATAGATTGACCAGTGAGATAAACAGGGAACCTACAAGATACATCAAGGTTACTTATTATCTAGAACTGTGGCTCAACTTTTCTTCAATATACAGACTAATGTCCTTAATTCTGGTGCTGATAGGGTGACCGGGGGGGGGGGGGGTTATGATAAAGTAGGTCGGTGTGAAATTGTCTTTCTTTCTTATCCTCTTTGTCAATCATATGTTTCTCCTTTTGCGTGATCGGAAGATCCGACTTGGGACGCAACATATGCACCTCTATTTCTATACATCCCTATCTATATTTCTTTCTATCCATCTATGTCAGTCTTATATTGTCCCCTCTGCGTGATCAGAATATCCGACCTAGGACACAACATATGCACCCCTCTATCTCTCTAACTCTCTATCTATGTTATTCATATGTTGCTCCCTCTGCGTGATTGGAAGACATCCGACATGGGATACAACATATGCATTTCTAAATTGAATTAACTAAAGGTTGTCTGTAGATTTCACTGCTGAATTTGAGTGGACAACAATATCCTTGGTCGTCGTCAGTAAAATGGTCTATTTAGAAATATAGTTGCAATGTCTTGTCACTTATAATCTGTCCAATTTTTCAATATCCTTTGTGCTTAAGTGGACCATAATATTGGTGATTGACCGGAGCTAAACATGCAGGTGTGTGCTGATAAACGGTATTGAATTGCTTGACAACTTTGATCCCAAAAGCTTTTGTTTTGTACATTTTGTATTTTATTTTTGTTTCTGTTAAATTCAAAAAATTATTTTATTTTGAGTGTATTTTTGTTTATTTTTAAAAAAATTAAATTAAAAAAAATTATTTTATTTTGAGTGTATATTTTTATTTAAGTGTGTTTATTTTATTTTATTTTACTTCAAATTTTATTTTTTTATTATTTTGACTATCTCCGAAACAAATTAAACTCTTAAGAGAAGCCCATTGATTTCAGTGGCCCAAAAGGCCGAGAACCCAATCTCCTTGGATATAAAAAAACATTTTTTTCTTCTTTTTCGCTTCATTTCTCAACATCCACACCGAAATCTGTTTCCCTCTTTTCTCTCCAAAACCCTAGGCTAGAACAGTTCATCGACGGTGTCAAAATCATCAAATTTCATTTGTTTTCCTGAAATATTTTCAAGGTATACATAATATGAACATCATGTCTCCATGTTATTGTGTTTTTTAGAAGTGTTGCAGGTGGGCAATGGAGTTTTCCGGCGTATTGACGGTGGTTTCCGGCATAACTGTCAAAGATGAATCGTCGGGTTTTTTTTCGGGTTTCGGTTTGATTCGGATCCAATAGAAAACCATATTTTTTGACCGAAAACAATATGTTTGACCGAAAACGTTTGGTCAAAAGTATTTTGACCAAAAACGATAAAAATAATAATAATAAGGGGAAATTGATCTTGACCGAAAACACATAAAGGAATTATCTGGACCAAAATCTACCATAGTGGACCAAACTTTATTTTTTTAAATTAAAATTAAATAAATTTTTTTAATTTTGATTTTAATTAAAATTTATTGTTCTCACTTAATTCGTTTGGTGCAGATAAATGGCAAATCAGTTAAAGTTCTTTGAAAATCACAATGTTGTTGGATATCTTATGGATCCACCTGCTGTTTATAAAGAATTCAAATCCATGATTGTGGGTTTGAATAATTGCAGAATCTCTCATGCTTTGCGTTCTAATCCAGTTATCTACAAGGACCTGATTGCTGATTTCTAGAAAAATGCCTCAATCAATATTCAGGGAGCGGATAGAGCTGGTTCTATTGAATCATTGGTGAAAGGAACTCAAGTAGTTGTTTATGAGCAAATTATTCGCGAAGTACTTGAATATGGTGATGCCCTTGCATTCCCAATTGAATACCCTATTAATCAAGTGAAGGAAGTACTTGAGAAGATGTGTTATGAAGGAACCTATCCCCCCCACCATCAAGAAGCTGTTGCCACCTTACTGGAGGTTTCTGGGGCACTACTTTGTGAGTTGCATTTCTGGAAGGAAGGGAGGGTTTGATGAGATTAGTCAGACTGCAACCTCAACCATTGTTGCTTTGACAATGAACTGGGATTACAACTTTTCAAAGTACATTTTTGAAGAAATGAAAAGGAATCTCCAAGGGAGGAAGAAGGATTTGTTCTTAATGTATCTCGGGTTTCTTCAGATGATTCTGAATGAAAGATATCCCCAGATCGAGAGATTTTCTGATACTTTGGACATGAAAGCTTTGGGTCCTAATACCTTTGGGCTCATGAAGCAATCAAGACAAGCTGCCAAAGTCGCTTTTCAAGGATTGAAAGAGTTGGTTAAGTTTGGAAAATTTGCAGAGATAAAAGGCATCCAATCTTCCAGTACTCAAATTGCTATAGTGGCAGAAGAACATATGACACCATTAAGGTCAAATATCAGTAGTTCGGTTGAAGTCTCTGATGATGATAACGATGATGATGATGATGACGATGATGATGATGATGATAACAATGATGATGATGATGTTGATGATATGAGTTTTCGTTTGATTGCTCCACCGATAGAGGCAATCAATGAAGCCGTGATTAACCCGGCTGAGACAGAGACTGAAATCAATATTTTTAGGCACCAAATATTCCAATGCCTGAACAAATGGATGCACTTATCAAAGAACTACAATATACTATAATGAAGCCTCCCCAAACAGTTCCTGTTACTATTGAATCTCCATCTGAGAGTGATAGAGACGAACCAAATGCGTCCCAGATGCCAAAGAAGCGAAGACAGAGAGATCCAAGGCCGGGAGTGATTATCACTAAGCAGTACAACAATCAATTTCTATAGTTGAACCAGCCCAAGTTCATGAAGATGTTCAAAGCCCAAGCATTGAACCATCTCAGGTTCATGAAGATGTTCAAAGCCCACTCATTGAACAAGCCCAGGTTTAAGAAGATGTTCAAGGTCCAATTTCTGAATCAGCCCAGATTCATCAAGACACTCAGATTTCCAATTTTGACGATGAATTTAATTTCGTAGCAAATGAGGAAACCTTTGCTTCAAGAAGTTCTTCTGCTCCACCACCTCCAGAGCACGATGTTGCATCCATTAAGCCGGCCAAGATTCTTTCTTTTCAAGATTCTATTCCTCAGTCGAGAGGAAATGGTATATGTATTGGTTCAGGACAAGGAGGTGATGAGGACTCACAACATACTAGCTCTGAGCTTAGACAAGAGATACTGATTTTGAAGCAGGAATCCATTGAAAAGGATGTGCTAATCGAGAAGTTGGATGTGAGAGTTTCGGTGCTAGAACAAGAAAATTCTCAAAAGAATAAACAGATCTCAGAACTCCAAGCTAATCTTGGTGGACTAACAACTTTCTACTTTGATCTTAAAGACAAACTAATTGGAAAGTTTGGTGATGAGTTCAAGTCATCTAGTTCTGAGAGTGCAAAAGCACCTGAGACTTCTGAGAGGGTGGTGGTTAGACCTACCCCAGATTCCAACATTGATAAATATTTATCTTCTGGTCCCGCTACAGCTGAAGAAAGACGGGAGAAATAAAAGAAAGTAAGTGTGTTGAGGAAAAATAAAATGCTTCTGATGAAGAATTCTGATGAGAATGCAACTAATGATCAACCTCAGATGTTCATTAAAGAAGTTGGGAAAAGAAAATTTGCTGACAGATACGACGATCATTCAGGTATTCGCATGTGGGGATTTGAAGCTAACAAGAACATGTGGGTTGTGAAACGGAGGAGCGAAAATATTGAATACTATGAGAAGAAGGTTGATTTTTTTTGTCTTGGACTAAGGTTGATCTTGCAGAGCTAGTCTATGATCCTTTTCACAATCCTACAAATGATCCCAAGGCCTGGGCGTTTAAAAAATTTCTAGAAGACAAATCGAGGCATAACTTTGCAGGCATGTCAACAGCGTCCTCATTCGTTAGAAAGGTCAAAGGTGTTATCGATCCGCACACCAACAAAACCATGGTAAACGTTATGTAGCCGCCTAGAAAGAAGACGAAAAAGATTCCTCTCTCTCAGCCTATACCTGATGGTTCTCTAAATGATCTTCAATTATGGGTATATAATGAGGCAACAACCACTATGGTGATCAAGACTGAAAAGGATCAGTTTCATCTCGTTGATCCCAGGGATTTGCTGAGACTTGGTGAGCGTGGCATTCACACATTATCTAGGAAACAACTTATGGTGGAAAATGAAATGTTCGAGGCTGCTGCGAAAGAATTTACTGGCATGACCATGAAGATTATTGATCAGAAGTTGTGGGCAAGAGCTTTAGCTGGTTCTGAAGTTCATCTTGTGGAGAAACCATAAATATAGCCAACAATAAACCAAGGGGGAGATTGTTGGGTCATATTTTTGTGGTTTATGTTGGGCTTATATTGTTATTTGTTCTTGGGCTAAGATTAGTATTCTATTATTGGGTTTATATTGTGCGGTTGTAAGGACCGAAATCACTATGGTGATTTCGGTCATAACGGGCTTGCACCTTTTTATGGCATTGTATTTGGCTCATATATATATATATATATATATATATATATATATATATATATATATATATATATATATATATATATATATATATATACACACACACACACACACACACATTTGTTTAGAGGTTAGGAGTTCCATTATTTTGTTCACGGTTGCTTTGAGTTCTTATGTACCAGACGGTTTATTGATAATAGAATCGTGTGCATTTGAAGCTATTTTGTGTTCTTGAATCATTGTTTATCTAACATTCCGCATTCTTTAAGCGATTAAGATTGATATTGCGTAAGATCCATAGTTTTGGGACTTACAAGCATAATCATGAAATTTTGAAAAAAAAAATCTTATTATTATAAAAAAACAACTCCACAAAAAAAATATTTTTCAAAAGTCATAAAACTTTACGGAATACTTATACTCACTATATTAATGAATTTATAAATAGAATTTTAGAAATATATATTATAAAGTGTTCATATTTTAATTTTAAGAAACATTAGTTTTTATAAAATATAATGAATTTTTTTTCTCCAAATCTAAAAACGCAACGTCTTACTGTTTTAGTAAGTTTGTAAAATAAATTAAAACAATATTGTTGTTGAGCCTACATACATTTTGTTTCAAGGAATCGAATGTTTAATAAAAAATAAGATGTGAAAATTTTCATTCTCCGAATAAAAAATCATTTTAAAGGCTTGCTATACATCATATATTGTGAGCTTTTCGAAAAAAAAAATCATAAATAGGGTCGTCTATATATCACACTTTATTTTAAATGATTAGATTTAAAAAAAAGTAATGTTGAAAATAACATCCAAAATGAAATGATTCAAAATATTTATTATCCAAAAAAATTACGATTGAACATGTCTATCATACTTAATTTTTTATGATCCAAAAACATTTTGATCTAAATATGTTATAATCCTTAATCGTATATTTTATGATTTAAAACTAGATGCTTTAAAAAATGTAATTATCCAGATTTTTTATAAACAAAAACGTAATGAAATTGAATATATTATGATCTAAGATCATTTTATCGAAAATAATATGATCCAAAAATGATATGATACAAAATATTATGATTTAAAATGATTTGATGCAAAATAATATGTGATGGGTTTTATAGGTTATAATATTACATGTAAATGCAAAAAATCACTTAGCACTTAAAGGAACATGAAACCTATAAGGATATTTGTCTTCATAATTAATAGCAACATACTATGAATATAAAGAACCCTATGAGAATCCTACTATAATCTAAATTAATAGATCCAAGGTTACATACCTTTGAATTGTTGTAGTAAACAATTCTTTGAATCCCTTCCTTTGTAGATCTTGAAAAGTTAGTACCAAAAGTATGATGCTTCTAATGACTCACACCAAAAACCCAAAAACCCTAGAATGAAGAGGAAAAAGAGGAAGGAGAAGGAATTTTTGTTCATAAGCCTCTTAGAAAGGCAATGCACGGAATTTTGCTCTCTAGGGGCCCTATTTATAGTTTAGGTAACTTGCAGGCAATGCCATATTTGGCTTGATTAAATAATATATTTAATCCCAATTCAAATGCTTTCCTTATCTGTAACCAGGAGGCTTCTAGAAACCCTAGGAATCCTTCCAATATCATCCATACCATTGAGGGTTCTTGTAACATCCTAAAAACATGATCCAAAAATTTTATTTTCAATTTAAGTAAAAACAGTATTCCAAACATTTCCATACATCTCGAATAAAATATGTGTATCAAACATCATAAAAATAAGAGTGAAATCTCTAGTGCGAAATCCATATGGTGTGTGCGATGCACTCAATTTGAACTCTTCCCTTTGGAACCGAAAGTACCTGAAAAATAAACTAAAAACCATAAGCATTAAGCTTAGTGAGTTCCCCAAAATACAATATACCATACATATAACAGATAACGGACCCCACCCTAACTCGCATAACGGGCCCCGCCCAATGAGTATAACGAGACCCGCCCTAACTCGCATAACAGGCCCAACCTAATGAGTATAACGGGCCTCGCCCTAACTCACATAATGGGTCCCGTATACATACAATTCATATCAAATAATAACATGCAAGAAAATCATCAGGCCCCGCCCAGAAAGCATACAAGCACATAAACACACTAGTGCCACACAGACAATGAGTATTCTAACATATCAAATCCTGGGTCAGCGTTGATGCCTTCGACCTGCTATACATGGTGAGTAAACTCACCTCAAATGTTGAATCTCACTGAAGATTCCTAGTTGTTGTCCTGACGACTCCCATAGTTGGGCGTAGTCCTTGGCTACGCTGGGCGTAGTCTTCAGATAAGGGTGCCAACTGTCTCACACATCGGACATATAAGACTAAAGGTACGCGGGGCATATCGGACCTCGTACGCGAGGCGACACATCGTTCATTGGATGTGAGGCTGATCTTCATCGGACGGCTGTGGCACTGCCACGTCATCACCTTCACACTAGGTTCATGATTTTCCACCCCGACTTCTAAAAATCATAACTCTCGCATACGAGCTCCGTTTTTTACGTTCTTTATATACACGCGTAGGAGGGAACATACTCTACAACTTTTTTTTAGACTCCGTCGTATAATTTTGAATTATTTTTAAAAGTTATATTTTTAACAGGCCGGGACAGGATTGGTCCGTTAAAAATTCATAACTTCTTCATCTGACGTCCGTTTTCGTCTGTCTTTTTGTCGTTATGCTACAAATAACGAGATATTTGATTCTCGTTTAGGCTGTGTCGGCTAAAAACCGCTTGATCTAATATTCAAACTTCGGGTTGTACATTGCTAAGCCGAAACTTCGAAAAATCATAACTATCTCATACGAAGTCAGATTTGGGCGTTCTTTTTATGTACCCTCTCGGTTTAACATATCCTACGACTTCCGTTTAGGTCGCTAAAGCTAAAACTCTCTCTATCGTAAATTCACTATCTACGCTTCCCGGTATCGTGTCGGTTTCATCGCGAAACTTCGACGGCTCATAACTTCTTCGTTATAACTCGGATTTCGGCTTTCATTATATCTACGGAATCCTTGTTTCGTCCATTACAACTTTATGTAAAGATATCGGGTTTATCTCACACTTTAATTTTGACGCTTATTTTCATCCTTTATTTATTATACATTTATAAATAAGTAATAAACACATAAATACACATAATTCACATGGTATTCAATTATATCATCTTTATTACTTCAAAAGAGTTACAATAGTTGACCTAGACTATTACACTGTCTAAAAATGCTTAGCCCCGAAACCCGGGCGTTACATATAGGCAGCTTCTCCACGGTCCTTCATAGCAAAACACTTCCCAAGCCAGGATTTAACCTCCTGCAAAGTTGGGATGTCATTTCCTATGAGTAGTATGTCATCCACATACAGTACCAAAAAGCTAACTATACTCCCACTAGCTCTGACATACACACAAGATTCATCTTCGCTTCTCGAAAAGCCAAAATCTTTGACTTTCTCATCAAAACAAAGGTTCCAGCTGTGCGATGCTTGTTTCAATCCATAAATGGATTTCTCAAGCTTGCACACTCTATCAGGGTACTCTGCACTGACAAAAACCTCTGGCTGACTCATGTAAACATCCTCAGCTAACTTTCCATTAAGGAAAGCGGTTTGACATCCATTTGCCATATTTCATAATCATGAAATGCAGCAATGGCTAGCATAACCCTAATAGACTTAATCTTTGCTACTGGTGAGAAGGTTTCATCATAATTAACTCCTTGAGTTTGAGTTAAGCCCTTCGCAACCAGTCGTGCCTTATAAGTGTGCACTTTTCCATTCATGTCGGTCTTCTTCTTGAAGATCCATTTACACACGACCGTCTTACGACCCGGTACATTGTCCACCAAGTTCAAACTTGATTGTCATACATGGGCTGAATCTCGCTGTCCATAGCCTCTTTCCATTTAGCAGACTCAGGGCCTGCCATGGCTTCCATATAGCTGTTAGGTTCATCCAAATTTACCAGTGTGTTATCACTGATAAATGTATCACCTTCCGCAGTAATATGGAAGCCATAGTAATGCTCAGGTACATTCCTAACTCTCGTGGAACGCCTCAGAGGTACAGAACCGTCAGTCGGATCAATAGGAGTTTCGTCCTCAAGTTGACTGCTAGGATTTGAGGGTCCTTCACCACTTGACTCTTGAATTTCTTCAAGGTCAATTTGCCTTCCACTGCTTCCTTGGCTTATGAACTCTCTCTCACGAAAGACTCCTCTCCTTGCTACAAAGACCACATTATCACTGGGTATGTGGAAGAGGTAACCAAAGGATTTCTGTGGGTAGCCGATGAACATACACCTCTCACTTCGAGGTTCGAGCTTATCGTGAGTCTCGCGCCTCACAAATGCCTCGTAACCCCAAATCTTGATGTGGTCCAGATTGGGAACTTTACCAATCCACATCTCGTGAGGTGTTTTGGCAACCTTCTTTGTAAGGACTAGATTAAGAATATGGGCGGCAGTCTCTAAGGCATACCCCCAAAATGAGATTGGTAGCGAAGCTCGACTCATCATGGAATGAACCATGTCTAACAAGGTTCGATTACACCTCTCAGCCACACCATTCAATTGCGGTGTTCTGGGAGGCGTCAATTGTGAGACAATCCCACATTCCTTAAGATAGTCAAGGAACTCTATACTAAGATACTCACCACCTCGATCGGATCGAAGCATCTTAATGTTCCTGCCCAACTGATTCTCCACTTCCTGTTTAAAATCCTTGGACTTTTCAAAGGTTTTTGACTTATGCTTGATTAAGTAGACATATCCATATCTACTATAATCATCAGTAAAAGTCACATAGAAGCGGTTAGCATCCCTTGTGGCGGTTCTGAAGGGTCCACACACATCAGTATGTATGAGATCCAACAAACCCTCACCCCTAACACAAGTACTAGTGAAGGGTGACTTTGTCATTTTAGCAAGCAAAAAAAATTCAAAAATATCATCTGAATTTAGGTCAAACGACTCCAAAACTCCATCCTTTTGGATTTGTCCTATTCGTTTCTTGCTCACATGTCCAAGATGACAATTCCATAATGATGCTTTATCCAAGTTAGCGAAAGAATTGATACACACCAGATTATTTCCTAGGTTATCAACAACCGACACAGTTTCATATAGACCATCACAAGGTAATGCTTTAAAATAAAGAACATTATTAAAGAAAGCATTAATACCACCATATTCATTATCAAACGAAAAGGTAAACGCTTGTTTGTACAAACCATGAAAGGAAATAATATTTCTCGCCATTTCAGACGAGTAACAACATTTATTCAAATCTAATGTTAACCCACTACTTAGAAACAAAGAATAAACTCCAATCTTGGTGACATGAGCTTTCATATTCCCCATGATTAAGTTTATCTTCCCATGCTCAACATTCTCACTTCTTCTTTGTCCCTGCAAATCATAACATATGTGAATACCACAACCTGTATCAAGGACCCAAGAATTAGAATAGGGTGATTTATTAGACAATATAGTGTAATTACCTACATGGTTGGGTTTCACTTTCCCATCCTTAATATCTTGCAGGTACTTTGGACAGTTTCGCTTCCAGTGTGACTTTTCATGGAAATAGAAGCATTGAGCCTCTTTGGGGTTGGCAGAAGGAGTGACAGAACCTCTCTTGGTTCCACTTGAAGAGGAGCCATCAAGGGACTTTCCCTTGGTACCCTTAGAAGGGCTCTTCATCTTCTTTCCTTTGCCTTGCCCGATTGCCAAGACAGGGGTCGCGGTAGGAGTAGGAGTAGTAACAACCGACTTACCTTTAATACCACTTTTCGTGGTCTTCAAAATTCCTTGAAGTTTTTTGAGTGTAACTTCTTCTTTGTTCATGTGATATGTCATCCGAAATTAATCATAACACGAAGGTAAGGAGTGCAAAATGATGTCAATTGCCAACTCCTCGGGGAAGTTCACATTCAGGTTCAACAAACGGTCCACATATCTTTGCATTTTCTGCATGTGGCCCGTGATGGGTTCACCATCCTTCATTCGGGTTGTTATCATGGAGAAGATGATTTCATATCGCTCTTGACCAACACTCTGATGGTAGCGGTCTATCAAGTCCTGGTGCATCTCAAAAGGGTAATAGTCCTCATAGGACTTTTGGAGCTCGGCTGTCATTGTGGCCAACATGATACATGCCACTTTGGTGGCATCTCTCTCATGAGTTCGGTATTCAGCGATCTCCTCAGGAGTAGCAGACGACTCATCAAGTTCCTTAAGCTCCTTGTTGAAGACATATTCCTTGTCCTCATATCGAGTGACCATCCTGATGTTCCTGATCCAATCCATAAAGTTGGATCCATCGAAGATGACTCTCCCACAAAGTTTCATGAGAGAGAAGGAGCCGGAAGGGTTTGAGCCAGAAGCAGCATTGTTGGAAGACATCTGAAAAAGAAAGAAAGTTTAGATTAGATACAAAGATAGTCCTTAATAAGACACCCAAATGTAATATTAAGGCTAGGAGCCAACACAATGTTTTATAACTTAGAAGAGGGATGCCGTAATCCAAGCTATAAAATATTTGAAGGTAGGTGAATGACGATTCACCAATTTCCACCATAAAAAATGAAATAAATTATTAGGTTTTAATTGGTTTTGAAACTCCTAGATTCTTTTGAGATTCATTGACCTTTTAAATAGCATGTTTCAATCTCGAGTGTGCCCTTCAAGTTTTGTGACTGGGATGCCGAGGATCACAGAACAAGGTGTGAATTAACCATGCAAATTACTTGGTACTCTTCATGTTTATCACCTATTCGATGTATTGGTTAACCACATGCGCTCCACCGATCTATGATAAACCTTAAGTCACCATTTTCCTACCTTGTTAAGTCCAGGTTAGTATGCCGGTTAACCACACATGCTCCACTAACGACTTAAGCAAAGTGCAACGTGTAATTTCATGGGTTAGCACTATATTCACATTTTCCTAAAGTAACTAAGCTTGGGAATTTATAAAAAAAACATTTAGTTACTTTACAATCATCATACTTTTAATGAGGATTAAAGTCATTGTCCTACCCATTCGGCTAACGACCCTCCACCAGTCAAGGAAGCGATGGGTGAGAGTGGACACCCATTAAGCTGTCATTTTATAGGCAACAACCTTATACCCCCCTTAGAAATCGGCTTCGTGAATAAGGCCTACTAACAGTAAAACGACTTGTTCTTATACACACACACACACACACACACATATATATATATATATATATATATATATATATATATATATAAACTTATAATATTATAAAGTATAAGGGTTGAATTTTAACTTTTAAAATTCTAGGGGTTGAAACTAAAGTTTACTAAAATGTGTGAGACTTTACATGTTCCAAAACTTAAGGGCAAGTAAGTTTTGTAACTTTCAAAACTTTTCAACTTCATAACTTCTGAGTTAATGATTTATGAAAATGAAGTCTCTTCATTTTCATGTAACTTATGTGTTTCTTTAATGGACTTTAAATGATGAATTTTGGTAATCCATAACTTGAGGACAAATAATGGATTCCATTAAAACACATCAAGATCAAGAATTAAACTAACAAACTATTTGCAAATAATTCCTATGATCTTCTAAACTCATAAGTGTATGAACATCCATATCAACAATTTCAAGAATCATAAATAAACAATACAAAATTTGAAATTTTGATAATAGCCATTGTAAATGGATTAGCATAACAATTACACCATCTAAAACAAGTTTTATAAGACCAAAACAGTTTAGGGTAATGTTTCTAGTCCATTTCCAACAACAAAACTCAAAAATCTGCATCCAGGGCCTCCTACTCGTCGAGTGCATGAACCTACTCGACGAGTAGGATGATTTTACACATGGACTCGTCGAGTCCTCCATGGACTCATTGAGTTCACTTAGTAGAATGCAGTTTTATCGATTTTCTTAACAAGTTTGCATCAAGTATCAAGAAAACAAGCCTAGGATCTAATACCACCAAAGGGTTTCGAGCATTCTAACACTCCTATGGTGTACATGCAACCCTAGAAACCTTGGATCTATGTTTTCTCTAAGATACATGCAAATAATGACTTTCCAAGGTTTACATCCTAACTAGCATGTTATGGGGTACTTGAATCATAAAACACTAGTAGGATTACATACCTTTTAGTAGTGGTCAATTGCTTGGAGTTTGAGAGCCTAGCACCAATAATGTGGATGCCTCAAACAGAAGTCACAAATCACCATAAATTTTGGAAACTTGAGAGAATGGTAGTACACTTCTAGAAATCGTCCACACCTTAGTTCTCACACACCCTAGTGCCATTTCAAGTGCCAAGGACCCCTTTATATAGTGTGGTGGATTAAGGTTACATTTATGTAAACCCTAATGCCCATGACCTTTCATTTTGAGATCCATGGGTTAAAGCTCCATGTACTATCCATGGACTTTCCATGCAAGCCTAGCCCATTCTAAATAAGCAATAGCCCACACTATATAAATACAAGAGTCCGTATTTAATTAATCACCTTTTTGATCACCAAATTAATTCTAGATCAAAACTAATTAAATAATATGATTTCATATTAATATATTAGAGCTTATAATATATTAATAAATCATAAACATACTATTCTCAAAGATTGTCCATAAATTGCTCGGGTGAAGCGCAACCCAAATGGACCATGTCGGGTCACGTCAAGTACATCTCAAATATATTTATGGACTTAGACACCTTATCCAACATATTCTTCTTTAGAATTTCATGATTCAATGTATGAAGCTAGACGCTGATAAGAATTCGAAAAATTTGTGTCGATGTATATCAGTGTTCGTGATATATTACTGCACCTACCCATTCTTTCCCAATAATTCTTCTATTAAAGAGGTTAATGATTCACTGTATTAGCCATACACTGATAAATCTTTGACACTCTTTGCCGATAGGTACATTTCATACCAGAATGTATTACACGCATCATTCCATTCTTTCCCATTATTCTTCTAATAAAAGAAGTTAATGATTCAGCATGTAGAAACATACGCTGATGAGACCTCACAACACTATGTCATTGAATGATATTTAAAACCCATACTATCAGGAGACATCACAATCTCACTTAATAATCAGCTGCATACTTGATCCATTGATTAAGTAATTCAAATAAGTTGATCGCTTCCGCTAGTACCATATATGTTGCTGATGTCAAAAAGGGGAGAAATAATCATATACTCAAGTGAATTCATTCATTTTCTTAGGGGAGATAGTTCACACATGGTTATAGTTCGACACATGGTCTTCGATATGTTGTCTTCAATATACCCTCATTTATGATTGGGCAAATATCTCAAAGTGAAGAATAGACTATGCTATCAGTTTTAAGAAAGGAAGTTCCCATTTTCAAGGGGAACAAATGTCAGATGCTATAAATCTAAGGGGAGCATATAAAAATTCTATCATTCTACTGCAACTCATGTTACATTGATTGTTTCCGCTGTTCTTACTGCTTCAACTACTGACAACCAAAAGTGAGAAAGAGCCAATACACTTTCTCATGGGAAGGAAATGTTAAAGAATTTCTTGAAGATTAGTTTTGACATCATCATCTAGGGGGAGATCATAAGGTCACACCTTATGATCTGATGAGTCAACACTTTACACGTTGACTACCAGCACCAGCACCAATGTCACCGCTAGAGTTAGTGCCAACACAAGACCTTATCAGTGTCAATGTAAAGATATTGATCTTTGTATATTAGGCAGTTATACGTATATATAGAATAGATATATGATCCGTAATCTTTTCGATTAGGATTAGACCTTTACTTAGATAGGTATACATTCCTTAATTAATGGATATCAGTTATTTTAATCATATATATATATATATATATATATATATATATATATATATATTCAACATTAGGGTGAAACCCTAATGTATGTATTGGTGACTGTCTTTGTGACCTCTGTTCTCTTCATGAGAACACATAATCTTTGTATAGTTAGTTTGTTCTTTGTTATTCATAGTTGAAGTGTATCCAATCGATACAAGCCTTCACTTTATATCCACATGTAGCTATCGACGAGATCTAAACCTTTCATTAAGTCTCTGTCGGCTAATTCTTACTTAATTTTTAAAGTTATATTGTTAACAAGCTTAAACTGTTAAAGTTCGTATAAAAATTATAACTCTCTCGCTCGACATCCATTTTCGATTGTTTTTATATCGATAGTCTCCTAATAATGAGATCTTCGATTTTTATTTAGATCGTTTTCCTAACAATCGGCCGATCTAAGATTCGATTTCTGTGTTACATACTACCATACTGAAACTTCGAAAAATCATAACTTCCTCATATGAAGTAAGAATCTGACGTTCTCTGTATACATGCTCTCAATTTTATGATTACTACGACTTTCGTTTAGATTATTTATCCTAATTAATCTTCTTTCAAAACATCTATTTATCACCGTGACAAATAATTACCCCATTATTCTTCAATCATCTAGCCCTATATCGCGGGAGTTACCAAAGAAATCAAGGTTTGGCAACAATCGGATCTTCGACTGATTACCACCTTCGACTATGTACGTGGCTCTGCCAAAGCTCTCGTCATTGTCGGAAGAAAATATAAAACAAAAACCTTCTACTCACTCACCAAAGATTTCCTTTTGCCTATAAATCATCCCTTCTTGCTTCTTACAACAATTTTCCATTCAAAAACCCATCCATCCATGCATGTCAATGTTTGCCTTGCTTCCGAAGCTCCTATAAGCCCACAAATCTCCTTCTCACATCATATCAATAATCCATCATTAGAAATCAACTCGATTCACTCTGATCCCAACAGATTAGACTAATTTCTTCTATCTCCCACTTTTAATTTGATTTCTGCACCGCCTCCAATCTTACACCTACGGATGAGCTCTTCTCCAATGGAAAAATCCTCCTGACCTAGATAAAAAAAACCCAAAATCATTCACCTGACACTTCCCAAATTAGAAACTTCACCATAAAATACGAATACCTAGAAGAAACGCCTCAAGGATGTCATATTCAATAACAAACAACAATAAAAATCGACATCCACATCGAGATCCTTTTGGCAGTTCAGGTGAAGCACAAGTTGATAGTGGTTAATGGTGATGATCTTAGACTCAACCCCTCTTTAAGAAGAGTATAACCAATGAGTGTCTGTGTGTGAGAGAGAGAGATTAGGGGGAAACGTGGACAAGAGGTGAGGTTGATTTAATTTAACGTTTTTTATTAGTTAAAAGTCATCTAGTACATGAAACTGATAATGATAGGTTATAGGGACTAAAAAGACAGACCACTTCAGAGTTTATTCCTTTACAAAACACGAAAATAAGTTATGAGACTGATTCAGTAAATTCAAAATACATAGTTGGACGAATGTGTTATTTTCCGTAGCATTTTTGTTTTATGGATTAAGAGGTCATTCTCTGACATAATTCTTAATATAATTGTTCCATTGTATTAAGTAAAACATTATTATCATACATACACAACACCAACAATTACGATCCACTTTAACATCCAGTAACATATATAATCATCAACACGTTTTCTAAAGAGAAAATGAAAAACTTGTTAACTTTAATGTTCTTACCATTTTTAGATGCAAAGGTTGAGAGAAAAACTATATTGGATTTGCAATTGAAAGAAAGAGAAGCTGAAATATTGGATGCATGATTTCAAATAAGATAACATGAAATGGATGTGTGACAAGCTCAAGTAGAAGAACAAATTACAATCATTTTGAGAAAGTTGAACAACCCACAAAGTAATTCATCAAATAGTTCCTAGTTTTATGAATAGTAAACATTTGAAATGTATTAGGCAATTTATTTTTGCGGTCATTTTTAGACTATGAACAACCCATCCGATAATCTGCTAGATAGTTCCTAGTTTTTTGGTGAATGTTAGTGACATTTTATTTTGGCCGATGAATATGAATAATGAGTTTTTTCTACATTTGTAATGCATTATTTGTTTTTCTGCATTTTAGGCAAAAAAGACCTCCTTATTTTTCAATTTGTTTTAAATAAAATCATTTTAAGGATGGATTTACGGTATATAGATCTGTCACAAATAATTGGAAAAGTCATAAGCAATCAATAGATAATAAATCTTGTAGACAATTTGTAGCTAAAATCCCGTAGGTAACCAGTAAAACAGGTTCTGTCCAACGACCCACGAGGTATATTTCTATAGATCTTTTTCCGTAAACAAACCGTTTTACCTACAACTTAACTACAAAATCTGTGATGGGCCAGTTTTCTAGTAGTGTAACATAAATAATAAACCCCAATTTCTTGTTAATTTAACCGTTACCGATACCAACCACATACATATTATATTATAGTCATCTTACATGTAACGACAAAATATCAAAATCAAAATTTAACATATATTCATGTTTATCCATCTCAGTCTCCATACATGCTTAAAGCAAACCACGTGTATTTATACTAAATCCAACATAATTCAATAAGCAATCGTTCAGATAGCACAGGAAACACGTACTTCAATATATACGTCAATAAAATACATTTTTTAATAAATTTTTTGAATGTTTGTTACATAAAATTCCATGTATCCGCAATCCCGTAATGAAATCTCTCGTTTTTCAACATTAACCTAGTTTATTAATTATGTCTAAATACGAGATTCGAACTTAAGTATCTTTCAGTTTTGGTGTTAAATCCTTGTGTTTGGTGAATGTTTGCCAAGGAGGTCCTCCAAAAGCTTATCATCCAAATACTCCAATTCTATAACCGGCTCTCTTTCCGATCTGCCATTGTTATCCCTCGAAGATATATTTGAAGAAGGCGATGACGAAGAGGACATTGATAATAACGTCGAGTTTGCTGGCAATGCCGCCATAGAAGCAAACCCGGAGCTCGACGGCAGCCCCGCCGTGGAAGATTCAACATTCCGGTAATGGCCGTCATTAGGAAAGTTAAGAATAGCTTGATGACCCCTTAAAGCATAAGCAGCTCTGTCATAAGCCCTAGCAGCTTCCTCCGCCGTATCAAAAGTTCCTAGCCATGAACGCGCTCCGTTTCTCGTCGGATCACGTATCTCTGCTGCGTACCTCCCCCATGGCCTCCGTCGTATCCCTCTGTACTTATTTTCTCTTCTTCCTCGTTCTCCACTTCCGGTGGGTTCTTGATTTGATTCCATCGCTTCAAGCCTCGATTTTTCTTTTAAATCCGTGAGTTTGATCGTATAAATATCAATAGGATTATTCGGAAAGAATTCATTGATTATAAAGAAGGGTCGTATGTGGTGGGTTGAATCGAATTCAACTTTGACAACAATCGCCGGCGGCCATTTCTTTGAAGCTTCGTGATAACATGACACAGTGGAGCGTATTCAAGTTGCTGGTGCACGTGGGGATACCTTAGAATAATCTAACAAACATTCTAGTCAAATCTTAGTCATAGTTCAATAAAAACATTTTGTCGTGAAGCCTTAAAATTATATATGTGATAACTAGAGTTAAATAATAAAACATGGATTTTTTTTTTTTTCTTTTCTTTTGTGGTTGATGAAAATAGAGATATCTTCAGAAAAATCTCGATATTTTGGGCAAATTTTTAATAAAGTCCTAAATTTTATTTTTTGAATAAAAATTTCCTGACTTTTTCACCTTTTGAATACAAAAGCCCAAGAAATCGGCTAATTTATTTATTTTAGTCCTTTTTAACCTGTTCAGCAGATCATGAGACCAAATTGTTAATTTTTCGAAAATAAAAGGATTTTTTTGCAGATTTCGTCAAAATTTTTATATAATGTATAAACATATTTTTTACATATCTATATCTATTTTGAAGTATTTTTGTATTTTTGATATTTTTATAAGTATATATTTGCGTATTTTTATATATTTTAAATGTATAAACGTATTTATATGTATTTTTATATATTTTTACGTATTTATGTATTTTTTTTAAAGCTTTTTATATAGATGTTTATGTATTTTAAGTGTATAAACGTATTTTTTACGTATTTATATCTATTTTTAAGTATTTTACATATCTTTTATGTATCATGTATTTATATATTTTTTAAAATTTTTTATATAGATGTTTTTGTATATTTATGTGTTTTAAATGTATAAACGTATTGTTTTACATATTTATATGTATTTTTTAAGTACTTTACATATTTTTTTGAGTGTCTTTATGTGTTTTTAATGATTATGTATTTATATATATTTTTGCGTATTTATGTATTTTTTTAGTTTTCTTATATAGATGTTTATGTATTTTTATGTACATTTAATGTTAAAGTGTATTATTTTTACATAAAAAATATATAAACACGTAAAAATAATACAATTAAACATTTAATATACATAAAAATACATAAACATCTATATAAGAAAACTAAAAGAATACATAAATACGCAAAAATACATATAAATACATAATACATAAAAAAACACAAAAAATATGTAAAATAGTTAAAAAAAAAAATACATATAAATGCGTAAAACAATACGTTTATACATTTAAAATACATAAATATATAAAAACATCTATATAAAACACTTAAAAGAATACATAAATACGTAATACATAAATTCGTAAAAATACATAATACATATAAATACATAATACATAAAAAAAAATATATAAAATGGTTTAAAATACATATAAATAAGTAAAAAATACGTTTATACATTTAAAATACATAAAAATACATAAATATATACATATAAAAACATAAAAATACACAAATACGTAAAAATTGATATAGATATGTAAAAAATATGTTTATACATTATATAAAAACTTTGACGAAATCTGCAAAAAAAGTCCCATTATTTTCGAAAAATTAACAATTTGGTCTCATGACCTGTTGAACAGGTCAAAAGGGACTAAAGTGAATAAATTAGCCGGTTTCTTGGGTTTTTCTATTCAAAAGATGAAAAAGTTATGACTTTTTTATTCAAAAAATAAAATTTAGGACTTTATTAAAAATTTGCCCAAAATATCGGGATTTTTCTGGAGATATTCCATGAAAATAATATATATATATATATATATATATATATATATATATATATATATATATATATATATATATATATAGAGAGAGAGAGAGAGAGAGAGAGAGAGAAAGAGCTAGATTCAAATGTTTCTAGCAACTATTGTGTTCCTAAATGTACCAATCATAATTTAACAAATAATTAAATAATTAATTAAATCAAAAAGGATATTTCTGGTTTTTTACACTTGCAATTAAGGAAACAAAATAAATACTGTATATGTTAACCTAATAATATCTTTAATTTAAATTCTTAATTTAAAACCGCCACTTACGTTCTTAATATCTTTCGTTCTTCCTCTGCAAATCGAAAAGTCCATTAGCCGCCGATCAAAAAGACTACTACTATTTCTCTTGAAATTTTATTCTAGCCGTCACTCATAGTGTTTCAATGAATCCCCTAATTTTATTTGAAAATTAAGGTATCAATATTCAAGAAAAATAGAAGGCTTGAAGCTAATGCCAATGGTGGTGGAAAGAAAATCATGTCAGGTTAATTTCTATATCATCTCTTCATAATGTATTATGTTGTTCAATTGAGATAAATATATTTATATCTCTTTGAAATTTATTAGTATTTGGCTTTTGTTTTTATAGAATAACATTAATACTTTTTGAAAGTTGTAAGAATCGATGAATGTAAATCGCACTAATATTTGTATATATGCAAATTAATATAGTCATTAATGCTTTTTTCATTATCGTTTTCATCTGATATCTTCAGTTTGTTATTTGATTTGTAGTTAATGGGTTGATTCATTAAAATTAGGTTTTAATTGTATTTTTCCAATCTCGCTGTGTGGTTTTAAAATTTCCTTTAATTTAATCCACAAATTATTGAAATTACATTAAAGTTATATATTCTTACTGTATCTCAATGATAATAATATTTTCTTGACAATTGCATTTTGAGATGGAAAAAGAACTTGAAAAACGAATTAATGTTTTTGTTAGATTTTAATGGTTTTTTATATTTTAGGCTTTGAAGAGACAACGGTTGATGTGATGAAGAAAACAAAACATAGAGAACGAGTGCATATTCAAACAGAATTTATTCTGCAAGAATGTATAAAATGATTATTAACAATAATATTCTCTTAAAATGGATTAGTGTTTTTGTTAAATTTTATAGTTTTATTCTTTTAGAATATACTAAAAATTTTAATATTTTAAAGTTGATTATGTTTTCTTTGTGAATATAGATTTTGAAGAGACTGTCATTGATATGGAAAAAGAAGAAAACATGCAGAACGAGAGTATTCTAGCAAAATATATTCTGTCAGAATGTATAAAGTGTTTCTTAAAAATAATCTTCTTTATTAGTGTTTTTGTTAGATTTTAATGTTTTTATTTTTATTTTTTTTAACCATTCTTAGTTTTAATCTTTAAGAATAAATGTAAGTCTTATTCTTTACGAATTAATATAATTAGTGATTCTTAAAAAATAAGATTCATCTTCTTTAGAAAATGTTATTCTTGATAATATGTTGTATAATTCTTCAAACATGTTAATTATAAAAACTATATTAAATGAACCATATTTTGCAAAAATAAAATAAAAAATATATTTACTGGTTTATGTTTGACTCTTTGTCATTCTGACAGAATAAAATCGGTTAGTATTAGAATTTATAATAGAATTAAATTTGAATTAATTTAAAAAATTCAGAATTCAAAAAAAGTAAATTAGTTATCTCTTAAAATCCGAAAATTTCTTTTTTTGCAATATAGGTTAATCGACCAAAATACCATTCTGCTAAAATTTGTGTGATTATATGATACATGTTACCCTATTTTAATATCCTAGACCCTCAGATCACGACCATTAATTTTATTCATCTATTGGTCCATAATTGTGCTTACAGACACACAATATATGTAAGAAACAAAATAACCTAGCCATATATATATACATACATACATACATATATATATATATATATATATATATATATATATATATATATATATATATATATATCATCTCTAATAAATGAAGGTTTTTTTGTCACTTGTCAAACTCTCATTGAATTTACCAAATGTCATTTTTGTGGTTATTTTGAAGTAATTATTTTTCCGAATGTCATTTTATGAGTTTTTCTATTTTATTAGATTCCACATAATATTTTAATGTAATAATTACAATAAATGTAGTAATAAATGGATATCAATTTCATTAATGAACTTATCTTTTAATTTCAAAATTCCCAAAATTAAAGCTTATTAATTTCTTTTATCTATTTAATTATTTGTTTAAATTTAAAAGATAAAAAACATTTCCATTATAATAACTTATTATTTTTCTTATTTTCTTTTAATTTAAAATTTCTCACATATTTTGACCTTTATATTTAACTTTTTTTTAATTAAACCATGTAATGCATGGGTCTCACAACTAGTATATATATATATATATATATATATATATATATATATATATATATATATATATAGAGAGAGAGAGAGAGAGAGAGAGAGAGAGAGAGGTCTTTGGGATTATTTATACAAGGTGTTTGTTAATTTATTATATTAATAAATATTTGTAAGAGTTTGTATACAATAAAATAGAAAATAGATGTTATTTTTAAATAAATTATTTTATAGAATGTTTCATTAAAACTTATTTAAAATATTTATTATACATGAAACCAGCTTGTGTGCTTTTATATATATATATATATATATATATATATATATATATATATATATATATATATATATATATATATATATATATATATATATATATAAAAGCTCACAAGCTGGTTTCATGTATAATAAATATTTTAAATAAGTTTTAATGAAACATTTTATAAAATAATTTCTTTGTTTATGTGGATGGCTAGGTTATAATGTGGATGAACAACTATTGTGTGAATGTGTGGACGATGCTATTCTATGAGAATTATTAACAGAATAATTTGTTTAGTAATGTGAAGATATTCAACCTCACTCAATTATTATCATTTCCATGCATTCTCATTAATTCTTATTCGTTTTTGTTCTCACGCATCGTTTTTTACTCATTTTCATTCTTACAGAATATGACTCAATAAACTTCCTGACAACATTCTGACAGAATGAGAATAATAAAAAAGAGTCTATAGTAACCTTATAGACGATTTAATTTGTGACAATGCATGATAATGACATTAGTTATGTAAGATTAAACGTATTTACATTATCAAACAACATATTTTCTTTGTCATTGTCACAGAATAACACTGTCCACACGTCTGTACAATAGATGTCAATCCACATTTGAACCTAACTACCTTTCTCTCTCTCTCTCTCTATATATATATATATACATATATATATATATATATATATATATATATATATATATATATATATATATATATACACACACATTGTATATTATAAACAGACTTTGCAAACACTCAACCAACTTGTGTGCTTTTATATATATTGTGTTTTAAAGTAACTAGGTTACAATACATGAAAACCACGACTGGTATGATTAAAAATTAAAATAATGACTTAAAAAGGTAATTTGTTTTCGATTTGTATAAATTTATTCACTAAATTTTTTGTGTTCATATTTGGGAAATAGACTTATTAAGGTAATTAACTTTTTGGTTTGTTCAGATCTAGGTAACTATCATTTTTTTGTACACATCAAGGTAACAA
Source organism: Lactuca sativa (assembly GCF_002870075.4). Classification (NCBI taxonomy): domain Eukaryota; kingdom Viridiplantae; phylum Streptophyta; class Magnoliopsida; order Asterales; family Asteraceae; genus Lactuca; species Lactuca sativa. The sequence continues at coordinate 359,806,144 of NC_056627.2, read as the reverse complement.
ACTTTTTAGAAGTATTCACATATAACCATTATGACCGGCTGTAGCAGGTTACATCCGGTCATAATGGTCATATTTGAATGCTTCCAAAAAGTTCATTACATATATGTGTACAAAAAAGATAGTTACCCAGATGTGAACATACCGAAAATGTAAGAGTAAATTACACAAATGGTCCATGTGGTGTAACACCCTAAATCTGGTATGTCTTGAAACCCTCAAGAATTACATTTTAGCATAAGTGGTCCCTTGAGACGTTGGGCGTACTTAAGTGTACGCTTACCAAATTTCCAAAGACTGCTAGATAGCATGATAGCATTTGGGTAATCGTCGAACGCCTGACTAAGAGTGCACATTTTCTCGCCATGCGTGAAACGGATCCAATGGAGAAATACGCACAAGTATACTTAGATGAAATTGTTGCAAGACATGGTGTGCCACTAAAGATCATTTCCGATCGCAATACTCGTTTCACTTCTCATTTTTGGGCGAGTATGCAACGTGAATTGGGATCTCGAGTTGCCCTCAGCACAACTTATCATCCCCAGTCAGACAGTCAGACAGAGAGAACAATCCAAGCAGTAGAAGACATGCTTTACGCATGTGTTTTGGAGTTCGATGGTAACTGGGATAAATACTTGCCTCTTGTCGAATTTTCATATAATAACAGTTACCACACTTCAATCAAAATGCCACCATATGAAGCATTATATGGTCGCAAATGTCGTACACCATTATGTTGGCGTGATGTAGGACAGAAGATCCTTGGAGGCCCTGAAATGATTCAAGACACCACCGACAAGATTCAAATCGTACGAGCAAGAATGAAAGCGGCCCAAGATTGACAAAAGTCCTATACAGAAAAGAGAAGACGACCGATAGAATTCCAAGTGGGAGATTTCATGATGCTGAAGGTATCCCCATGGAAAGGCCTTATGAGATTTGGGAAGAAAGGAAAGTTGAGTCCTAGATTTGTTAGACCTTTCAAAATCATCCAGAGAATTGGAAAACAAGCATACCGCTTAGAATTGCCTGAAGATTTGGCAGGTATTCATGATGTGTTTCATGTGAGTTATCTGCGCAAATGCTTGAGCATCTACGATGAGACAGTTCCATTAACCGAGGTGAAATTGGATAATAAGTTAAGATATGTCGAAGAGCCTGAAGAGATCTTGAATGAAAGAACAACTAAGTTACGTAATAAAGAAGTAGAATTGGTGCTTGTCAAGTGGAAACACCATCGAGACCCAAACTATACTTGGGAGAATAAGAATGAGATAAAAGCAAAATATCCCCATTTATTTTAATCGATGTAATTTCGGGGACGAAATCCTCAAAAGGAGGAGGTATTTGTAACATACATGTTTTGAAATCGTGTTTTGTAATGAATAAAACTATGAAATGCTATGTGAATTTGAGTATTGAGTTCTAACAAATTGTTTTTATTAGAAATGAAGTAAAACTATGTTTAGAATCACTCAGAAAATATTTGAAGTCTTATGAGATTCCAATTAAAAGTCAAATAGTGAAATTTAGCGAAAATATAAAATTTGAAATAAGTAAAATTTTATTATTGAACATTGTAGATAATCTCGTTAGAAACTTGTAGGCGAAAACCTCGTCAAAATCCGAGTTATAACGAAGAAGTTATGACCAATCGAAGATCCGCAACAAAATCGGCACGGCGCCGAATGACGTAAAAAGTGAGTTTTTGATAAACTGTTTTTTTAGCCTAAGTGATCTAAATAAAAGTCATAGTATTCGTTAAACCGAGAAGTTCAATAAAAAGAACGCCAAATCTGACTTCGTATGAGGAGTTATCATTTTTCTAAGTTTCGGAATAGCAGTAGACAGCTAAAAACTCGAATTTTAGATCGAGTGATTTTTAGCCGACACAACCTAAACGAGAATCAAAGGTCTCGTCATTTGTAGTACAACGGCAAAAAGTCTGACGAAAACGGATGTCGGATGAAGAAGTTATGAATTTTTAATAGATTTTCCTGTCCCGGTCTGTTAAAAAATAATAATATTAAAAATAAAGTCAAAATTAGCCGACGAAGTCTAAACGAAAGTTGTAGAATATATTCCCGCCTATGCGTGCATATAAAGAACGTCAAAAACGAAGCCCGTATGTGAAAGTTATGAATTTCGGAAGATTTTGGCTCAAAAACCGAGAAATAAGTGGATAATATCGGAAATTTTCGCATGGTCAGCACTCAGCCACGTCACCTCGCATGCAAAGCTAACCCGTGTCCTCCCCTGTGTCCGTCGCTGATTGGTCCGAAGCCGAGGTCCATTGGGCATACGACGCGCCTCGCGTCCTAGGCGCCGTCTAAGACGACTTGTAAGACGCCTTCGCACGCCTGTCTAGCCCTCGCATGGTACGCGTGTCCCAACCTCGCACCCTCCGTGTGTCTCTCTCCTTTGCTGCCACCTGCCTTCGCTGACTCACCCTTCTCGGCCGACCCACCTCCCTATAAATAGAAGGTTGCGAGCCTTCTTGGATATTTTTAAGAAATTGCCATTTTTGGCCCCTTTTTCCATATTTTGACTATTTCCATATCCCCCGAAGCCCCGGAATACGTCCCGAAGTGCCCGTGAAGCCCGAAAAATTTATCTTTTCGGTTTTGAAGCCTTAGCTTCGCAGTACCCGGTTTTCAATTAAGCTCCCGGTTTTCAACATAGAAAGTCATATTTAAAGCCGAAGTATTGCCCAAGTTACTATTTTGACCCCCGGTTAATTCAAGGTGAGTTCAATATATAGGAACAATTGTATGTTATGTGTTATATGTGCTATGTGCTTTTCAGTATTATTATTCCAGGTTATTTTCCCGTGTTATTTTATTTGCTATTTTTATAGCAAAAATAATACCTTTGACCATGTGATCAGTGAAAGGACTTAGATTAATATTGGTACTGGTACGTAGCCTCTGGCCATGTAGAGCATGTCTCCGTAAGAGAATGATTTCTATTCTATGGCATTGGAAAATGGTTAGACAGGGCTATAAGCCTGAAATCTTCCAAGATGTTAATCAGAAATCTTATGTCTTCTGTGCCATTTGGGCCGAAGCTTTATTGATGTATATCAAGTATGGAAATTGTTATGTCTCATTGATTGTATACCTTTGAATCAATTCATTGATTGATATGGAAAGCTTAACACATGATTCACATATGCCTTTGTTTTTCCTTGTTTCTCTTTGCTTCTGCCATATTGAAGTATATATATATATATATATATATATATATATATATATATATATATATATATATATATATATATATATATATATATATATATATATATGGCATAACATTATATTGTATCTATTATTAAACTCACTAAGCGTCACCTCTTACCCTATCCATATTTAACAATTGCAGGAGATAAGTAATCAGTATGATCGTATACTGTTGGAAGATTTAGAATAGTTTGTAATAGTACTTTTGTACTTGAGTTTATGTTTGTATAAATTACAATATCCTAGGTAGTCATGTAATATATAACACTTTGTAATAGTCGGTTTGTATCCAGTGGTCTGTAACCTCTTTACCAATGTAAAATATTATTTTTATGAATATGCAAGTAGCATGTTTTGGAGTAACTATATTGTCAAGTATGAAAGTTTGGGTCTTTCAGAAATACGAAAGTTAGAGTCTTTCAGTTGTGTCGCTGCCCTGCAGAACCGGACAGTGTGCCCCTTCCTCAGGCAATTCAAGCATTGCATTTCCTGACATACTCCGGTGTGGTGGTAGTTACACCCATCACACTTCGGGAGAGTTCCTGCATATCGACTGGCCGGTGCTGGAGTAGCAGGTATTGTGGCGGCGTATGTTGTAACCATTTGTTGCTCCTGTGTAGTTTCCTGTGTTGTTTGATCTTTCCTCTTTTTCCTCGACTTTCATTTGTAGTCCCTTCCCTTTGATGGCTTGGAACGGGGACGACTACGCCATGGCGAACTCCAAGGTCCATGAGCCTCTGGGCAAGGCTTTTGGCGCTATCAAATGTAGTTGGGTTAGAAGACAGTGCATCTCCTTGAATCGAGGTAAATAAACCCCAAATGTACCTTTCTATCTTCTTACTCTCCGGGGGTAACCATCTCAGGGCATAGTGCTTCCAGGTCGCTAAATCTGTCAGTGTAGGTCACTATGTCTGAGCCGACCATGGTGTGCTCCCATAGCTCTTGTTCCAGCTTTTGAACTTCGCCGCTAGGGCAATATTCTTCCAACATCGACTCTTTTAAGTTCTCCCAACCTATTGAGTTATCCAATGATTGGGTCAGTGACTTAACATGGCTATTCCACCATGCCAGGGCTCTGTTGGAGAAGGTGCAAGTAGAAAACTTCACTTTGCTCCCTTCTGGGCACAGCCAAATTTCGAAGACCGAATCTGCTCTCTCGAACCATCGCATCAGAGCAATGACTCCACCATTTCCATTAAAGGATTTAGGTTTGCAGTTCATGCAGTCCTTGTACGAACACTCCCTTGGGTGTATGTGAGTAACTCCAAGGTTTGACAAGTGGGTACCGCTACCAGTTCCGTTGGTACCACTTTCACTGAGGTGAGCTAAAGCAGCTGCTACTATGGCTGATATCGCTGCTTGGAGAGTAGCAGGATCGAATTGAGGAGGAGGTAGTGGAGTTTGATTTGGAGTTATCGGAGTAGTGCATCTCGCTGATCTACGAGGAGGCATCTTTGCTAAAAAGAATACAAAGATGAGACGGGAATAAGTCTATAGCATTGGATATAAGCCGAAAGCTGAAAGACTAAGTTATCCTAGTTCTAAGTGTATCTGGTTCTGAATTTCATAGGGTTCTGGAAACAATTCATAAAAGATACTATATAAAAAACTTTATGAATCAGAAGTGATTATCCTCGAATGAATTTCTGTGAATTTAATAACTGATACTGGCTGCATGCAAAGAAATAATTCTAACACATAGTGTGAGTAGTGAAATCACTAGCTCATGAAGTCAATTAAGGCAATTATTTATTTGTGTGACGCATTAGACGTTTTAGTTTCTCCGGCTGATCACTTCTTGGAAATCTCTTTTTGTCTCTCCTTGACTCCTCTGCTGACTTCTATGATGGAGTGGTTACGTCTATCAGGGTTTGTCGTACGAGAATGGAAGTGTCTAAAGAATCTATGGGATTAAGTGTAACATTATGGGGTGATCTGTCACACCCCAAAACCGAAACGGCGGAAACGTTCTGGGGCGGAGGACGTCATGTACAGTATCACAACAATGCTTAATAGTAAATAAGAAACAACATCATCCATTGCATTAATAGTATAACTTAATACAACTGTGTTCTGTATAGTTTATAAGACACCAAAAATGAATAATCAAAATAAAGATGAGTATTGAAAGCTCCGTCTTCTCAAAACATGGTCATCGGTACCTGTCTACTGGTGACCTGAGAATACAAGTTATTTTGAAAGAGTAGATCAACATTAAAGCTGGTGCGTTCATAAGTATTTTAGTGTCATTGTTTGTATGAAAGTGTTTGTAAATGTTTTTAAGAGTTTGTAGTAAAGGTTTGTATCTCCTTGAAAATCCTATATTTTCTACTAAAATTGTAGCCTTCTACCAAGGCCCGAATGTTCTGTATGTTGTTTGTTTGTAAAAGTGTGTAATTTTCCCAAGTGTGACTATCATTACCAAAATATACTTTACATTACCGTTTATGTGAGAAGATCACAATGTGAATGCAATGGGAAAATAAAGATGTAATGTAGTATTGTATATAAGTAACTACCAATGTACTAACCACCTTAAACCAATTATTAATTAAGGTAAAATGTGATATGATTGTAAACATACTTGCTCGACTAGTAAAACACGACACTCAAAGACGTCGAAATGGTATGACATTCATCACCCGTAGACCTGCAGGTCCCACTGTAGCTAGCAGCAAGGTGTAGGACGGTCAGTCCAGTATAGATCTATACACAAATTCACGCTCTCCCTCCAAGAGACTCTGGTTACAAAACATGACACATCAGTAGATTGCCATGCCATAAAGTAGTGGCTCATATTAATGTTATAGTATTCTAGTGTTTGTATAGTATGTTCTAGTGTATTGTATGTTCTCTCTGTTCTAGTGTATAGCATGTTCTCTTTGTGTAGCATAGTGTATGTTCTCTTAGTTTCTCATCATAGTATGTTCTTTATGTTTCTCATAATAGTAAGTTTGTATTGACTCATGAATGAACTGACTCTTGTATGTTTCATTGTACTAGAAATAGTTAATAGTGAACCTCTAAACTATACCTATTATAGTTTACTAGTAATGTTGTTTGAATGACTGAGTGTGTTTATACCCCTTTGCTACCAAAAGGTGCTGAACTGATGTAAGAACTTTTATATCTGTACATATATACATGATATATAACTAAGATTCAAACGACAGTCGGACAAATAACCAGATACCCTAAGTCCACAACCAAATAAGGAACATGAAATAAAGTGAGTTATCAGTCCTAATCCCTTTCAACCTTACTTATATAACTATATTTATATAGACATGAAAGTTTTGAAAAGAGTAAAAAGAGTTTTGAGACAAACAGAGCAGAGCCGTGTGTACGATCAGCCAGCGCCCGAACGGTGAATCCCCCAAAAGTACCCTTACATTATGTGTTATGAGATATGTTATGTTACATTATGCATGCTAGAGTAGGCTAGGTATACATTTTAGGACTAGAGTGGCCTGATTTATGATGCCTTAGCCTAGGAGATTTCTTCTGCTGAGATGCTTGAGAGCGAGTAGATAACAGTTAGGAGCTCATGAGGATAGAGTACTTGTAATCCAAGATCCAAGGAGGAGGACTTGGAGTGAATACTGATGTGGTGTGGTCAGTAGTATTGGGCCCGTACTACTGAAGACACCGGATCAGTGGGCATTCCAAGTAAGAATCTTTTGGACAACGGAGGACAAGTAGGGTTGCGTCATCGAGTATGTATATGCTCGATCGAGTCTCTGATAAATTTTGTTGTATTTTAGAGGCATCATGGTTGGGACTCGACACACACCTGAGAGCAGTGGTGTCAGCGACTGTAACAGCCCGGATTTCCAGGTATCTTTTATGTTTATGTTTTTGGTGTTTTGAGAGGGGACTCGACGAGTTGGAGCTCAGACTCGCCGAGTAGGATCGCGGTTCTGGACGCGGGTTCGCGCCTGGACTCGGCGAGTCTAAGGTATGGACTCGGCGAGTCTGCGCTGTTTAATGAAACCCTAATTTCTCGGGTTTGGGACCTATTTAAAGGGGCTTTAGGCCGTCATTTGTGCTCACCAGTCCCTTGAGTGAAACCCTAGCAAGTGTGAGCGTTTGGAGCAAAGTAGGAAGCCATTATTGACCTTGGAGATATCTTTTTGCAAGGAAAAAGAAGAATTAGCTAAGGGAAAGCAAGGGGAGCCACTTCCTGAAGGCTTGAGGTCCAGAACATCGCATTTGAGGTACATTCTTCGAGCTATTTCTGCTATGTTGAGATTTATGTTGATTTAGGGCTTATTGAGCCCTTTTATGATAAGATCTAGTGCTTCCTTGGTCCCTTAAGTGAGTTAAGTTATAGATCTGGACCTTTGGAGGTCCAGAGTGTCCCTTTGCCCAAACTTTTTATGAATCTATGAGGGTTTTTGTTTGGGGTCTTTGTGCTTAAGGTCAAAACACCATTTATGAGTCATGGGGTGCGTTATGAGCATCAAGTTATGGACTTTACGTGATGAATTAGCTTAGGAAGGCCAGATCTATGAGTTGTTGGAGCGGATCTGACCTCAGAAGCAAGTTTGAGTTGGTGCATGGCATGGACTCGCCGAGTCTGAAGAACATACTCGGCGAGTAGCATGAAGATTGTCCTTGACCACTCAGTGAGTGGTCCAGCCGAGTTATGAGTTGACTCAGTGAGTCGGGGTGAGTTAGAAGTTGACAGGTGGACTGAGTCGAACTGGAACTCGCCGAGTTGTTCTTGAGACTCGGCGAGTTGAGTCGGGGTGGCCCCGCGATTCTTACCAGGTGAAACTCGTCGAGTTAGGGGAATACTCGACGTATCAAAAAGGGAATCCTAGAGAGTTGGTGAAAACGTCTAGACTCGCCGAGTCGCCTTAGTGCACTCGCCGAGTCCGGTCAAAGTTGACCGTTGACCGTTGACCAGAGTTGACCAGTGTTGACTTCTTAGGGGTAGTCAACCTTAGTGTTAAAAAGTGTTAATTAGAGACATATGATGTTATAGGAGGATTATAGCTCGGAGGATCGAGCACGAGTGATTTCAGGATTCGTGAGTCATCGAGATACGCGAGGTGAGTCTTCTCACTATACTTTACCTTGAGCAGGTAATCAGAGTTATGTGTCAGAGTATGTGTATGTTATGTGTATGCTATGTGTTGTACTGCATGATGTCTATGTGATTTATGCTGTGCATGTTTATAGAGTTGGAACCAGAAGGTTCCCAGAGTTAGAACCTGAGGGTTCACAGAGCTTGGGTGCACGGACCCATAGAGTTATAGCCTCGAGTGGCTAATATATGTGATATGTTTGTGGTATTTTGGGGAACTCACTAATCTTTGTGCTTACAGTGTTAGTGTTGTTGTTTCAGGTACTAGCGATGACCGTGGGAAGGCGCCGGCTTGATCTGTACACACGCATGGGATTTTGATATACATTGATCTTGGGATTTTGTATAATGTGAATTGAGATTTACACTCGATGTTTTTATGAAAAGTTAATGAGAAATTTTTTTATAAATTGTGAAAAATTATTTTCAAATTTTCGGTGTTACAGCGACGAGGAGATCCGTCGGTTGATTCATAAGGAGGTGGCTGCTGCCATCCGGGCTGAGATTCCCGAGATGTTTGGGGACATCAAGACCACGCTGATTGAGACCTTTGATGAGCGGTACGCCGCGCTGACTGAGGCTGCTGCAGCTGCAGCTACTGCTGTTGTTGCTGCTGCCAGACCTCAGGGAGGTGACTCGTTGTTGTTCCGGGAGTTCAGCAACACGAAGCCACCAGAGTTCGACGGGATGCAGGACCCGATTGCCGCTATGAGGTGGATCTCCGACATCGAGGGATGATTCTTTACGTGTTCTTGTCCAGAGCACTTGAGGGTTCGGTTCGCTTTGAACCAGCTCCGTCTGGGAGCGAAGGATTGGTGGAAGTTCGTGACGGCGAACTTCACTTTGGCTGAGATTTCCAAGGTGACCTGGGAGAGGTTCACCACCATGTTCAGAGATGAGTATGTTCCCCAGGTGGAGAGGGAACGATTGATCCAGGAGTTCTTGACCCTCAAGTAGGGTACCGATTCTGTGACAGTGATCACCAGGAAGTTTCATGAGAGGGCGATGTTTTGCCCTGAGCAGGTGTCTTCTGAGCAGGCTCGCATGAGCCGTTTTCTGGGTGTTCTGAGGAGAGATATTCGGGAGTTCGTGGCGAACTCGACATACTGGACATTTGCTGAGGTTCAAGAAAATGCCCAGAAGAGGGAGATAGAGTTGGAGACTCAGGCCAGGGAGGAGGCCGAGTCACAAAGGGTGGATCGGCGACTGGCTCAGTCACAGCCGACAGCCAAGCGGGCTAGACCCGCTGATTCGAGATCTGGGGGCGCGAAGGGCCGCACTTGTGGGAAGTGTGGTAAGAGCCACGAGGGCTCATGCAGGGCAGGCGTGTGCTACAAGTGCGGGAAGGAGGGGCATGTCGCGAGGGATTTCCCCAAGGGATTTTCGGTTTGCTTCCATTGCAACCAGACCGGCCATCGGAAGGCCGAGGGCCCGCAGCTTCTTCAAGGATTAGCGCAGGGATCTGTGCCTACTGCTAGGACTACCGAGGTTCAGCCGGTGAAGGCTGAGTCCCCGAAGGCTCGTGGGAGAGCATTTCAGTTGACCGCGGAGGAGGTCCGCACGGCGCCCGATGTTGTGGCTGGTATGTATCCTTTTTTCATCTTTTATTTGAGTTGAGTTTTATGCTTATATGATGATATGCGTAGGTACTTTTCTTGTGAATTCTGTGCCTGCTTTGGTATAATTTGACTCGGGTGCGAGTCGGTAGTTTGTTTCCATAACATTTAGTCAACATATTAGTACCCGTCGAGAGGCGTTGGATCGGCCTCTGCGAGTTTCCATAGCTGATGAGCGAGCAGTGTATGCTTCGGATGTGATTCGAGGATGTGTCCTTGAGACCTTCGGTGTGGAGTTTCCGATAGATCTAGTCCCGATCGCGATGGGGGACGTGTGTGTGATAGTGGGTATGGATTGGTTGAGCCGTTATGGATCTGTGATTGTGACATCCCCAAAATCTCGGCCAGAAAAGACCGATTTTCATTTATGCTTTTAAAATAATTTCAGAGTAAATCCTTTTGATTTGAAAGAGTTGTGGAATTTGTTCCCAAAAACAAAACATGATAAAACAATGTTTACCAAAGCATTTCATAAAAGAAATGTATTTTCATTATATTATCAAAACTCGGGGTGTCATGTTCCGATACAGACCAATAAGCATAAACGATAACATTACAAGTCATTCAACAAATATATACATATACAGACTTGTAAACAAAACAACTTGATGGTACATCCATCTTATGCCCTCGCGCCACTTCCTGTAATACAAATAAAACTGAGTGGGTCAGGCTTGGGAGCCTGGTGAGCATATAGGGTTTTCAACCCACAATAAATAATCATATTTAATTTTCACCAACCAACAATAACCCAATTACCCATTCCCGTTATTCTCACTTTATGTCCCTAAAACAACTAACATAAGGGACCCAGTCTAAGAATATTTCATCGGGGCGAAAACACATGCTTCGGGGGTTCCTCAGCAATATAAGTCAAATAAGGCAACCATGAGGGGGATGGAGTACAGCGAATGAACACCCAAGTTCATTAACACCTACAGGTGGCGAACCTGCTAATGTTTCCACAAGACTATCTAGAAAAGTCTGTGGTCGTCATCTAAACTCCGCTAGATGACTAAATCAAACAACAAGGAGGCCTCTTGTCTGTTTATTACACACCAACTATCTACCCATGTTCTACCCAACATATTAGTAGATAAAATATACATTTTTATACATAGTTTAAAAACCTGTATAGCATGCTTTAATCAATACATATCCCACATAACAGATGAGGCACACACATAACACGTATTTCATAGAAAACAAATCAGATCCATGAGATAGAAGAGAGTGAATATACATTCACACATATAAACAACAATATACTTAATACACTCAAACCATACTTGTATTATTATCGTGTTTATGAAAGGTAGTATACACTCACTTGATCAGAAGAGGATCGGACAACACTACGGCTTACAGAAGTAGTAATCCTCAGCAGATCTGGAAGATCTTCACAAAAATCGAACTTCTCGCGGACAGAGCTTCGGCTCGGGAACCGCACTTCTCAGGATCTTCGGGATCTCGGGACTTGCTTCGGGACTCGGGAATATTACCGGGGCTTCGGGGTATTTCTGGCACGCAAATCGATGCAAAACGGGAGAGAGAAGAGAGAAAATAGCAAAAGAACTCGGCTGCCCTCGCATCCTATTTATAGGAGGCTGGAGCCTCGGAGTACGCGGGGCGTACAGGTCCGAAATCGTCATGGCGTTCTTCATTCGAAGAACTCGAGTGAGAGGTGTGTCATGCTTCGCTGTACGCGGGGCGTACTTCGGATCAGATCGGTGACGCCTTCGGATAATCATCCGAATTAAAGATTAAATTTAAATACAAATTATTTAATAAACTTCGGAAATTCATAACTTCTTCATACAAACTCCGTTTTTGACGTTCTTTATATCCACGCGAAGGTGAGACTACGCTCTACAACTTTCGTTTAGACTTCGTCGGCTAATTTTAACTTTATTTTTATTATTTATTTTTAATAGGCCGGGACAGAAAAACTTCGTTATAAATTCATAACTTCTTCGTTTGACGTCCGTTCTCGCCTAACTTTTTATCGCTTCGATACCAACAACGAGACCTTCGATCCTCGTTTAGATCGATTCGACTAAAAACCGCTCGATCTCAAATCGAGTATTTCAGGCTGCATACCGCTAAGCTGAAACTTCGATAAATCATAACTTCCTCATACGAAGTCAGATTTGGGCGTTCTATATATATTCGGAAACCTCGTTTCAACTACTACAACATTAACCAAAGATACCAAGTTTATTTTTATTCTTAATTAATAAAACCACATAATTAAGCAATTAAGCACAAAACACATAATATTCAAATAATATACTTCTATTATTTAAAAACAGGTTACAAAGGTTAACCTAGACTATTACATTGCTAAAAATGGCAAGCCCAGAAACACAGGCGTTACAATTCTCTCCACCTTAGAATGATTCCGTCCCCGGAATCACACATCAACAAACAAATGCGGATAGCGACTCAACATGTCACTCTCTGTCTCCCAGGTGAGATTTGGCCCATTCGTGTGTTTCCATCGAACAAGCACTAACCCAACCATTTTGCGTCGCAACTTCTTAGTCTTTCAGTCAACAATTGCCTCTGGTTCTTCAATCAACCTTTTGTTCTCATCAATTCTCAATTCAGAAATTGGAATTATGTCGGGAACTTCTCCCGTGAACTTCCTCAAATAACACACATGAAAAGTGTTGTGAATTCCATTCAGTTCCTCCGGTAGTTCAAGCTTGTAAGCTTGGTTCCCAATCCTCTGAAGAACTTTAAACGTTCCAATAAACCTTGGACTCAACTTTCCCCTTTTACCAAATCTTATAAGTCTCTTCCACGGCGAGACTTTAAGCAAAACCGAATCTCCAATTTCAAAAGTCATCGGTCTTCGCTTCTTGTCAGCATAGCTCTTTTGACGATCTTGAGCTGCTAACATTCTTTCTCTAATTATTTTCAACTTTTCAGCAATTTGATGAACCATCTCCGGTCCCATAAACTGCTTTTCCCCAGCCTCAAGCCAACAAGACGGCGTACGACACTTCTGTCCATACAAAGCTTGATAAGGTGCCATCTTAATGCTCGAGTGGAATAAGCTAACGGTCAAGAACCGTTCCCCAGCCCATTCTTTTTGTCAAGAAGAAGGACGGTTCGCACCGGATGTGCATTGATTATCGTGAGTTGAATAAGCTAACGGTCAAGAACCGTTACCCATTGCCGAGGATCGATGATTTGTTCGATTAGTTGCAAGGAGCATCTTGGTTCTCCAAGATCGATTTGAGGTCTGGGTATCATCAGGTGAGGGTACGGGAGGAGGATGTCCCGAAGACAGCATTCCGGAGTCGTTATGGGCATTACGAGTTCGTGGTGATGCCTTTCGGACTCACCAACGCACCAGCGGTGTTCATGGATCTCATGAACAGGGTGTGCAAACCAATGTTGGATTGCTCGGTGATCGTGTTCATCGACGACATTTTGGTGTATTTGAGATCCAGAGAGCAGTATGAGGAGCATTTGAGGGAGATCCTCGAAGTTCTGAGATCGGAGAGGCTTTATGCCAAGTTCTCCAAATGTGATTTCTGGCTACGAGAGGTCCAGTTTTTGAGGCATCTCGTTAACCAGAAGGGGATATTGGTCGATCCGACCAAGATTGAGGCGGTTATGAGGTGGGAGGTGCCGATATCACCCACCGAGATCAGGAGTTTTCTGGGATTGGCCGGCTATTATCGAAGATTTATTAAGGATTTCTCCAAGATCGTCGTGCCACTCACCAAGTTGACCCGGAAGGGTGTTACGTTTTCTTGGGGTCCGGAGCAGCAGACCTCGTTCGAGACACTTCGCAGGAAGTTATGCGAAGCCCCGGTGTTAGCCCTTCCGGAAGGGATGGAGGATTTTGTGGTATATTGCGACGCATCGATATCCGGATTGGGAGCGGTGCTTATGCAGAGGGGGCATGTGATAGCATATGCATCGAGGCAGCTTAAGCCTCATGAGTCGAGATATCCCACTCACGATTTGGAGCTGGGAGCGGTAGTGTTCGCTCTCAAGATCTGGCGACACTATCTGTATGGGGTTCGGTGTACGATATACACGGACCACAAGAGCTTGAAGTATTTGATGGATCAGCTCAACCTAAATATGCGACAGAGGAGGTGGTTGGACGTGGTCAAGGATTATGATTGTGAGATCGTGTACCACCCGAGCAAGGCTAATGTTGTAGCCGATGCACTGAGCCGTAGGGTGGAGAGCGCCTCAATGCGAGATGTTTGTTTGAGATTGACGGTGATGACCCCGTTTTTGGATGCTATTCGTGGGGCCCAGGCTAAGGCTGTGCAGCCCGAGAGCCAGAAGAGAGAACGAGTTGTCGGGCTGGTATCGGAGTTCGTTACCGATAGCCGAGGGCTTATGACATTTCAGGGTCGGATTTAGGTACCGTCCGTGGGCGGAACGCGTACCATTTTGATGGAGGAGGCTCATCGATCGAAATTCTCGATCCATCCCGGAGCCACTAAAATGTTTCTGGACCTGAAAAAGGATTATTAGTGGCCATGTATGAAGAGGGATGTCGCATGGTTTGTAGAGAGATGCTTGACCTGTCGCAGGGTTAAGGCCGAGCATCAGCGACCACATGGTAAGCTGCAGCCATTAGAGGTTCCCGAGTGGAAATGGGAACAAATTACCATGGAATTCATTACCAAATTGCCAAGAACCGCGAGGGGTGTCGAAGAAATTTGGGTGATTGTGGACAAGTTGACGAAGAGTGCTCACTTCCTGGCCATCAGTGAGAGCTCTTCCGCGGAGAAGTTGGCGGAGATGTACGTAAGAGAGGTGGTATCGCGGCATGGAGTGCCGATCTCGATTGTCTCAGATCGAGATGTACATTTCACTTCCAGGTTCTGGAAGAAGTTTCATGAGGAATTGGGTACGAAACTGCATTTTAGTACCGCATACCACTTACAGACCGACGGGCAGAGTGAGCCTCCCTTTGAGCTGTTGTATGGGAGGAGGTGTCGGACCCTTATTTGCTGGGGAGATGTAGGGTAGCGTGTGATGGGTAGTACCGAGATTGTGCTTCATACGACATAGCCGATCTAGCAGGTCAGACAGAGGTTGTTGACCGCTCAGAGTCGTCAGAATAGCTATGTGGACAGACGCCGGTCCGAGCTTAAGTTTCAGGTCGGCGACCTTGTGCTCCTGAAGGTCTCTCCTTGGAAAGGAGTCATCCGATTCAGGAAGAGTGGCAAGTTGGGGCCCCGATATATTGGTCCTTTCAGGGTGATCGCGAGGGTAGGCAGGGTAGCCTATCGTTTGGAGTTGCCAGCAGAGTTGGGTCAGATTCACGACACTTTCCACGTGTCGCAGTTGCGAAAGTGTATAGCTGACGAGTCGGCAATGGTTCCACTAGAAGATATTCTGGTGGATGCGAGCCTGAATTATGCTGAGAGACCAGTGACGATTAGGGATCGGAAGATCAAGGTTTTGAAGAACAAGGAAGTGCATTTGGTGCAGGTCCAATGGCAGCATCGGAAGGGGTCAGAGTTGACTTGGGAACTGGAGTGTAAGATGCGGGAGCAGCATCCGGGGTTGTTTGCAGAGTGAGACTTCGAGGGTGAAGTCTGATTCTAGTGGGGGAGAATTGTAGCACCCGGATTCCCAGGTATGATATTTGTTCCTTCATGTTTTGGGTTTTGTGGGGGAACTCGGCGAGTTGGCATCTAGACTAGCCGAGTATGGTCGTGGATTTGCACATGAGTTCACAGCTGGACTCGACGAGTTCTCGAGTGGACTCGGCGAGTCCATGCTGTTTAATGAAACCCTAATTTCTAGGGTTTGAGACCTATTTAAAGGGACTTATTGCCGTCATTTGCGGCCACTAACCCCAGAAAGAAACCCTAAGTTTGATCTAGAGCGTTTGTGAGTAAGGAGAGGCAAATCTTGAACTTTTGTTAGTGTTTTTGCAAAAGGGAAGTGTTCAAGAAAAGAGGAGGCTGAAGGAGGTGCGTTTTTGGTGGTTTTGAGCTCTTAGAGATTGCATTGAGGTATTATTCTCGGACCTTCTTCAGTTTTGGTATTGATTCTTAATGTTAGGGTTTTCTAACCCTTTTAGAGGATGATTAAGTGGTGTATTTGGTCCCTTCTCGAGTTTGTGTGCTGGATCTGGACCCAAAGAGGTCCAGAGACCTTAACCCTTGGATCTTTATGAGTCATTTGCGGAGTATTGAACTTGGAATGTCATTTTTGGGGCTAAATCACCATCTTGGACCATTTCTATGTTATATGTGTGTCAAGGTCCGAACTTTACGTGATTATCATGCTTGGGGAGGCCAGATCTATGATTGTATGGAACAGATCTGACCTCAGAAGTGGTTTTAAGTTTGTACATGGCATGAACTCGCCGAGTCCGAAGAACAGACTCGGCAAGTAGTATGAAGGTTGCCCATAATCACTCAGTGAGTGGACTTGTCGAGTTGAGGGAATGACTCGGTGAGTCAGGGAGAGTTAGGGGGGCTGAGTTCAGTTGGAACTCGCCGAGTTGTTCTTGAGACTCAGCGAGTTGAGTCGTGGTGGCCCCGCGATTCATGCCAGGTGGAACTCGTCGAGTCAGGGAGGTACTCGGCGTGCCAAGAGAGGATCTAAGGGAGTTAGTGGACACGTGTAGACTCACCGAGTCGCCTTAGTGCACTCGCCGAGTTGGGTCAAAGTTGACCATTGACCTTGTTGACTTTTAGGGTTAAGTACAGTTGTATTTATGGGAGTATTACTTTATGTGATTAGGCGGAGGATAGATCACACTTCTTCTGAGTCAGATATTTACTGAGACACATCGACCGGAGGGTCGTATTATAGCCTCGAGTGGCGTATGTGTTGTATACGGTATTTTGGGGAACTCACTAAGCATTTATGCTTACAGTTGTTGTGTTATGTGTTTTAGGTACTAGTGATGAGCGCGGGAAGGCGCCGGCATGATTCGTAGACACACACGCATTGGAGTTTTTGTAGAGATTCTGGGGAGATACTTTGTGCTAATAACATTTGATACAATGTGTTTGACTTTATTTATGAATGAATGAATGTTTTAAAAATGAAAAATTATTTTGAAAATTTGTGTCGTTACAAAAAGGTAGCAGAAATGAGTCTGGCTCTTGATTGATTGGCTGGACAAAACAAAAAATTTTGGGTTGTCACATCCTTGAATTTGTATTTTTTTTTATTGTTGCCAATCTTTGTTTCAGAAACCAAATCTACATCCATGCTACGATGGCGAAAAGTTACAGGTAGCGGAAGTTATAGTGGTGAAGGGTGAAAGAGGGTCATTGGGGGAAGGGAAGGGGAAAGGGAAAAGAAAGGGATAAGTGTTCATGTGGGTGGGCTCACTTTCGTTTCTTGCTCCTTATAAATATTGTCAGAGACTCTCCTAATGGTGATTGCTTCTGACATTAGGGTTTGATGGTGGGCATGAAAATTTTATGCAATAGTAGGGAAGGAAACAGATAACAATATGGAAACAATGTTTTAAAAACCGGTTTGAACCGTCCGAACGAACCGGTTGGACCGGGAACCTAGGAAGGAACGATTCAACTATCATCGGTTTTACGTCGATTTCTGAACCGGATTAAACTGGTCGGTTTTTAGAAAAACCCGGTTGAACCGGTCAAAATAAATCGGTTGAACCGGTTAAATCGAATATAAACACATAGAAAATAACTATTTGCATAATAAACTTTTGTTAATTTATCCAAATCTATATAGTTTTCTCTAAATAAAAACATAAGGTAAACACTATAAATTTTTTTGATGAGTTTATATTCATCTAAAACTATATTTTGTTTCGGTATTATATATATATATATATATATATATATATATATATATATATATATATATATATATATATATATATATATATATATATATATATATAGATGTATATGGATTGATATAAAACATTAAAACTTATGGTTATGTGTTATTTTATTGTATTTTGAGTTATCTACAACTTATTTTTATGTATATTTTTAATGTTTGAACTTGTAAACGTCAAATTCATGATTTATATATGTATGTATATATAGAAAAATAAGAAAAAATATGAAAATTATAGAAACTGGTTAACCCGGCGGTCGAAACGATTAAACCGGAAACTGGTCACTTTACCGGTTGAACTAAAAAACAGGTTTTTAAAACATTGGGTGGAAGGAACGTTAAGAAGGAAGGTGATAAAGATTAAAGGGTGTCTGTAGGACCAACAGTTTATAAACAAACTTTTTTAATAAATAAATAATTACTAGTTAGTAAAAATTAAATAAACTTAAAAGGTAAATATATAGGGGTAATATAGTTTTTTTAAATATGGTATGGACCAAACGCGCAACAAAAGCATATAATAGATACGGTCAAAATTAAATAAAAAAAATTAGGAACCAATCATATAAAATACCTAAACCATATGTATAATTTACAATTATTATTTTAGCTTGGCTCACAATTTAGTTATTTTAATTCCACATGTACACCTTATCTTAAACCAGACTTGGATGGTTGACTGCAACAATTCTACAACACCTTATATATCGATTAGGACAAAACCCCTTGAATATACATAAGGTTAATGCCATTCTTATCAACCAAATACTAGTTTTGATAAGGTTAATGTCATTCTTATCAATCAAATACTTGTTTTGATCACTGATCTTTTTTATATATATTCTAAGTCCTTAAATTTTCAAAAAAATATATCAAAAAAAAAACCATTTTTTTTTCCAAAGTAAAGGGTTTTGCAAGTGTTACGTTGCATTCCACATGACATTTTGATCAACAAACTTACCCGTGTGTTGTTCTAATTATATTTTATTGATATTAACTATTATTAGAGAAATTAAATATTTTTTTTTTATTTTTCTTTTTATTTATCCTTCTAACCATGTGAAATGATGACAAGTGTCTTAAAATATTATTATTATTTTTTTCAAAATATAACATTTGTCACTATTTTATATTAGTAGAAAGATAAATATAAATAAAAATATAGAAAGATAATTAATTTTTGTTATTATTTTTATATTTTATTTTTTTGATTGATTGTATTATTATTATTATTATTATTGTTGTTGTTGTTGTTGTTGTTGTTGTTGTTGCCGTCGTTTTCGTCGTCGTCATTGTCGTCGTTGATGCTATTGATTTGATGCGTCTTCTTGTATAGTTACATGAACCCCAAAGTAAGCTCATTTTGCTTCGATCTAGCACTGGCATCGCCAAACTTTTCTTTGGCCCGAGGATATCCCACCCCATTCACATGGAGGAGACAACTTAGTGTTTTAATAAAGGGTTACATGGGTCGATTGAGGATATTGTGGTTTGTGGGGGTTCTTTCTTTAGGGACATTCAATAACGACTTGCTTCATTACCAACTATGTTTGGTGGTTTGGGGTTGTACTTAACTGTAAAAGCTTCCTCCTATGCTTTTTGGCCTCACAAGCTAAATCGTGGGTGCTACAAGACCACATCTTACAAGATAACGACATATGTAGTATGAATTTTGATTATGTTTGTGCTTTGGCATGTCTTCGTGATACGATTTCGGGCTTTGATATCAATGATTTCACTAATAAGGACACCACCCCTCCAAATGCCCAATATTCATTAACGAGTGACATTTTTAGTAAAATTGTCCACGACATGGAAGTTCACTTTGACATGACGATTAGGCATAGAATAGTTTTTGAGTGTCTAAGGGCACCACATGCTCAAGATTTTCTGATGACTATTCTTATTGACGGTCTTAGGCAGCATATGTCGTCAGTGGAGTATCGTGTTATCCTCAAGTATCACGCTATGATCCTTTTATTTCCAGTTAATGAGACATGCTCAGTTTGTCGCAAGGCATGCTTGAACTCATTTGGGGAGCATTCAGTTCATTATAGAGAGCTCTTGAGTTTTAAGTACCAATACGATCTGGTTAGGGATGTTCTTTTCGACATATTTAGGCACACCGAGATTTCTGCCAAGAAAGAAGCACCTGTGAACTTTTTGACTGACCCATTGGAAGGAAGATCAACACTTCGACCAACGGATGTTTTAGTTTTTGGATGGGCTAGAAGGAAGCATGCATGTCTGGATTTAACAGGGGTTTCCCCTCTTGTGGGTAAGCGTGTTCGTTTGGATGGATCGGTTTGATCCGATCCAATTAAGCAAATCCAAATTGATTTCGGTTTTCAAAATATGGATCCGAATTGTCTAAACTAAATTCAAATCCGATCCGATCCAATCCAATTACTATTCGGTTGGATCGGTTTTTGTAATTCGGTTTCACAAGTCAGAACAATTTAAAACAACATATAATTATAATATTATCTAAATTTTAATGAAGAAGCAAAAATAAATTATTTAGTTGTGATTTAAAATTTATAAACAACTAGTAAGAAGGTATATTATAATTTAATATTTAATAGATAAAAAACTTTTGAGAGAAAATGCAAATTAAATTGTTTATTATGTGAACCTTTTTGAACTTCTTTGAAAAAAATAAATTATAAAATTAATAAATAATTCTAGATATATTAAAAATAAATAAATAATAAATTGTTGTTCGGTTTTTTTGGACTATTAGGTTCTTATTTCATAAACCAAAGTCAATCCGAAATCCAAAATAATAATTCGGTTTTGTTGAAATCCAATCCAAAAATCCGAATATCCGAATCAAATAGTCCAATCAAAATTGTCCAATTGAACAATTCAGTTTTATCCAAATAGTGAACAACCCTACTTGTGGGCTTGGGGAGTGGTGTGTTCACTGTGGGGCAAGCTGCTTTAAATAAAAGTTGCATCTTGCAAAGTGGCAAAGCATGAGAAAACATGCATATACAATCAACACACGTTTATGCCTTTTGCATTTGATACTTTTGGTTTCCTTGCGCCAGATGTTGTGGAACTCTTCAATAGAGTCCAACGGGTCATGCATAGTAATATTGTGACCCTAAGATCCATGAATGTTGTTTTTAAAAAAATTAGTTTTGTCTTTCAAAAATGGGTTGCGACACAGTTTTACTCGTTTACCCGCTACTCTATGTAAAATTTATTTTAATCAATTTAATGGAAATCCTCCACATTAAACTTAAATAATAATAATAATAATAATAATAATAATAATAATAATAATATAAAGGTTTCTTAGATTTAAAAATAGTAGACGATATATATATATATATATATATATATATATATATATATATATATATATATATATATATATATATATATATATATATATATATATATATATATATATATTGATTGTGTTTTTATTTTGCTTATCTTAATAGTGGCAAAATAAAACTTATAAAAAACACCATCAATACCAAAATTTTAAAACACTTATTCAGAATTAATTTTTGTGAAATATTCTATTAAAATATTTATATTATAAATTAATATACAATATTGGTGCTTTTCTTTTTATTTGAATCTTGATTAATCTCTTTTAAAAAAAAAAAGCTGTTTCTAGATGAAAACCATTTCATCTTATATCAATATCAAAAACGTACGTCTCAGAATTTTACACATAAAATACGGTTACAAATTGTTGTATAAAGTGGTAATTTCCAAATCCAATACGGCAACACCAAGGTTAATTTATTTCAAATCTACAAAATGGGTTTCGACTTTCGAAGGCTGTTGGATTACAAATACTGTATCCCAATTTTAAGAAGTAAAAAATTGAATAAAACAGAAGCCTTGTTTTTACCAAAAATAGAGTCTTTGTTTTGGTGGTTGAAAGTTGAAACGTTGGGATGTAATAAATGAATTATATTTGAACGAGTCTAGTGGTTGGTTGAAAATATAACATGAATTGGGTCTTGATGCTGATGTTGTTCCTCCTCAGTCGCCATCGGCGGCCACTCTTCTCTGGTTTGTGCGGTTGGGTTAAATTTAATTTATAGCATCGAATATTTAAACTATGCATTTATTTATCTATTTATTTAATTATTTATCAATTATTAGTTAGATTGAAATGGATAATTTTGTATGTACACGTGTAAAACAAAATGTTCTTGATGGTAGGTATAAATTTTTTAACCGAATAATCAAATTGGAACCGGAACCGGTTGGAACTGATTAATGGTATCCGGTCCGGTTTCCAATTCTTCCAATCCATCATTTTCGATTTTTGATTCTTTCTATTCCGGATTGGTTTAGCCTGGTTCCGGACCGGTTTAGATCCCTACCCAATGGTATCATGTTACATTTGTCCCAAGAGTCAATGGAATGTACCATAATATGAACTCGACACATTGATTATAGAAATATATTTCTTCATCAGTGGGCTCCGCACATGTGTATGCGTACATGGATGTTCAATGTTTGGATCGGTGAAATCATTGAAGGCTAAACTAAAATTTAAAATTAATGCTTGTGTTAGAGAGACGATCCCTCACAAAATCAAATGGAAAAGATGTTTTTCTATTGTTAGTTGATGTATATTTTAATGTATTAGTTTTACATTTATAATTTTTAGTCTATTGCATCTAAACCAACTCATTATAAGTTTTACATTTATAATTTTTAGTCTATTGCATCTAAACCAACTCATTATAGGCGGTGAACATGATGGAGTATAATATAGTTTGATAAACAATGGTGTTGAACAAAAGGATAACGGCATGATGGAGTATAATATAGTTTGATAAACAATGGTGTTAAACAAAAGGGGAACGGCGGTGAATTAACATTTTTTTTATTATAGATTACATTAAATAAACGAAAGCAATAAAGGGGAGGGTTTTTTTATTATAAAATCTCAAGCAATTCATTAACTAAACTAACTAGATAAACTAATTGGAAACGAATCACTTCAGATACATATCAAATTATGGCTAATTACTAAGTGCAATGGTTGTTTATTCATCAATCACTCAATCTTAATATGACTATCATAATTGGTCAGACTACTAATCTTTTGATTTTAACTGGTTATTAATTGTAATGATCAAGTGAACCAATATTCCGAAAAATCAGTGTTCAGATTGTATTAAGCATTATTTGATCTTTATTAATCTTAATGGTCATGAGAGTTAAATCATACATAGATTGATCATCTAAAACATGCACATACATTAAAGTTCATAACTTTATTAACCTAACCCTAGGTTATGATAAAACACTAGTCATAATTATCAATGATGATGAACAACTATGATTCAAATTCACACCGTCAGATTGGTCATCTAAACTCTATTAATTCAGCAATAGGTTATAAAGTAACGATCTTTAACACATATGGATTTTCAATCAAACTTGACAAAATAAAAACAAGAATAAATAATCCAAATAACAAATTCATCCATAATTTCAACAATTAATCTACTTTAAGCACAAAGCAAAAGGGTTTAGAGCCCAAAATCAGAAAGTAAGATAATAGGAAAATAATCGGATTACTAATCGTAGTCAGAACAGCAAACTGAATGCTTCTCGTTATGAATCAGCTCTTGAATCCTCCAGATATTCGCTTTATATTAGCTAGACGCCCCCCTCGACTGCCTTCTAGACCCTCAAAATGGAAACTATGAGTTGTATTGTCGCATAAATCAAAGTAGGTTGTAAGATATCTCATTAGGGTTAATTTATTTATCCATTTATAGTTTTCAGCATAGCCACATCGTGGTATCGAGTTTCCATATTGGACATGAAATAGTTAACTTGAAAAAATCAAAATTTTATTTTTCGAAAAGATGTGGCGTGCCTCCGGATAAGTTTTTTTTTTCTTTTCAGTTTTTCCGATTCAGCTCCGTTTTTCAGCGTTTTTTGCTTCCTTTTCACTCCAACAACATATTATATATATGTAAAATAATAATCCAAAGCTTTATACGCACCTTATGTTCCAAATAAGATCAAAATATAATATAAAATAATAGGGTAATGCTAGAAATATATGTGTAAAATACTTGTTATCAAAATACTTCACATTATTTTTTTTTGTCTCCAAACAAAACTAATTTATATTTGTGTCTAGATTCTAATTATTTATCAAATCCTAAATACTCACAATTCTTATAAACGTTCACACTCATTATAAATATATACAAAAACTAAACTTTCGATTGTGAGTAATAATCACTATAGCTAAAAGTATATGATTTTATGCATGATATATAAGTGTTTAATGCAGGAAGTTCAAATTAAATCCCCCAACTTTCTATAATCCTTCACTTATAACCTCTATTTTGTATAACATGCCGCTTGCAACCCCTTTACTTTGTAAAATGATATTTTTTTATTTATTTACTTTTTAAAATATCACTTTCACTCCCTATACCTTCAACTTTGTAATATATCACTTTCACCTTTTTATTTTCTAAACTTTTGTGTTTATCTCGGTCCCCGTAAAATTTATTGTAGCTAATAGTACAAGTGGTAAACCTTTTAATTTGTAAAATGATATTTTTCTTCTCTTTATTTTGTAAATTATCACTGCACCCCCCTTCACCTTCAACTTTATAAATTATCACTTTTACCCTCTATTTTCTAAATTTTTGTATTTATCCTCGTCCCCGTTCATTGTAAGTATTAGTACAAGTGGTAACCCTTTTATTTTTAAAATATAAATTTCACCCTCTCTACCTTCAACTTTGTAAAATGTCACTTTCACCACTCATTTTCTAAGTTTTTGTGTTTATCTTCGTTCTGTAAAATTCACTAAAATTGACTGTAGGGAATAGTACAAGTGGTAATGCACATTATACAAGCATATCAATGCTTAAAGTGTAGTTTTAATCCCTCAACTTTGTATAATCTGTCATTTTAAACCCTCATATTTAGTAAAATGATTTTTTTTTCATACTTTTACTTTATTAAAATATCACTTTCACCCCTCCGTTTTCTAAACTTTCGTGTTTATCCCGTAGTATATATAAATATGATTTTTCCTCCTATACTCTGTAAAATGCATTTTCCACCCCTCTATCTTTTAGAAATTTACTTTACTCTCTCAATAGAAAAATCATTATAGCTGATACTATTTTATATAATCAGTTACTTGCAACCCCTCTATTTTGTAAGATAATATTTCTATCAATTTACTTTTTAAAGTATCACTTTCACCCCCTCCACCTCCAACTTTGTAAAATATCACTTTTACCTCTTCATCTTTTATCCTCAACTTTGCATTATCCATCACTTGGAACCCTTCTATTTTATAAAATCATATATTCCATCTTTTTACTTTTTAAAATATCACTTTCACTCCCTCCGTCTTCAACTTTCGAAAATTTCTCTTTCACTCATTCGTTTTCTAAACTTTCGTGGCTATTCAGTATCCCCGTAGTATATATAATTTGATTTTCTCTCATCTACTTTCGTAACAAAAACACTTAAAAATCTGCGGCAAAGCGCGGGCTCAATTACTAGTTTTGAACAATATTCATGAATACACCCTTATAAAATTCCTTATCTTCAAGGTGTTTTTGTGAAGTTCTCAAACATAGATACGATAAAATAACATTGAAAATAAATTTAATAATTTTGATGTCTTTGTAATTATGACTTTATTATCTACATAGTTTGTAAGCTCTTATTCATTCAATAACTTTTGACATTTTTTTTTCTTTTTCACTACTTTTTTTGTTTTTTTTTTTCACAACTCATTTTTTTCTCTACTAAAAACCTAGAAAAAACATATCTTTAAGCTTGGAAACTTAACTTCAACATTTATTGTCTAATGATATAGTCTAATATGTAATGACTATATAAATTTTCATGTGTATATTTCAGTATACGATGCAAAACGTATTATATCCCTCAAAATGCATAAGTTTGTGTTTTTGTCTCATGATTTCAATAGAACTGGGAAGCCACAAATATACTATAACATCTTGGGTTAACTAAACCTTAAAATTATCTCACATAACACTAGCAAACTTAGTTCTAACGCAATAATATCAAAACAAAAAATTTAAATTGTCTAGATTTTTCCATTTTAGACCATTTTTTCAAGTCTTTATTTTTTTTAATCTAGCATGTTTTTATATCCTTATTCGACCCTACGCCACACTTATTTCATACAATATCCCCATTTTATGTATAAACAATAAAGCACATAAAAGCTAAAAAAGGAAAATTGGAATAGACTCCCCTGTGATAGCAGTGGCGAGACCGAATCAATTGTTGGTGAGTTGCTTCAAAATTTGCATTGGAATGATGTTTCGTCTGAATTTGTTAGAAACTGAAACTAGATCTGTTGTTACTTTTCTGCTCATGTTAGAACTCGATTAGCAAAAACATCATATAATAGTGAATGCAAAATCTAGGAATAGTGAGAACGTGACACACCATGTGGTGGGGCGTGGAAATATCATTGGGTTTGCTTAATCGGAACCTACAGATCATACATATGTAACCAATTTTAAGTAAAATATCACAAAAAGCATAAAATCATAATACCCTAAATTCCGAAGAAAAAAACTCAATCGCATATATACCCAATCAATGAACAATCGATCAAACAAAGTGTAACATCCAAAAAATCAAGACCAAAAATTTTGTTTTAATTATATTGCTTATAAAATTTAGTTGAGGAAAACAATGCTGATATCACATTAGTTCATAAACCATAGTTACATGTCTCAAACCCATAGTGTCAGATAGTAATATACTGTAATAATGTCATATTACAAATCCCAGAATTCTAAAATGCGGAATCATGTGTTTGCGATGCGCTGCTACCCTGCCGACTCCTTCCCCTTAGACGAAAAGGTACCTGAAATCAAAACTGAAAACTATAAGCACAAAGCTTAGTGATTTCCCCCATTATACCACATACCGAACAACATACATACTGTCGGGCAATTCTGGGGAACCCGACCCACCCATGTCCAACAGTTCTAGGGTGCTGACCAACCCGTGTCAAGCAGTTATGGGGTGCTGACCAACCCATGTCAAGCAGTTCTGGGCTGCTGACCTACCCTCCGATCTATCTCAACCGGCAACGAGGACTATTTCACCCCTATTACTAGCAACTCATAATCATACTATCATAATCATGCTGTCATAATCATACTATCAAGCACTCCTGGGGTACTGACCTACCCTACGGTCCTAACAACCGAGGCGGGGACTATTCCCTCCTACTACCATTATCACATACAACATATCATACTGACACATAAAGCACATCTAATTATAGCAACCTAGATAATTATCACACATACAATCATCTAACAACAATCCCTACTGGTGGACCGGCATTGTGGTCGTAGACCCACCTCTACTGGAAGGTAACTCACCTCGAAAACTGCATGCCGAATCTTGCGGAAAGTAGTCTCTAACAGCTGCTCTGATGACTTCCGGCTAACATAAACACATTAACACCGAGTCTATAACACATCTTAGGGTAAAATGACCATTTTACCCCTTGGTCCAGTTGGGACATTCAGGAGTCCCAATTCTAATCTATTAAGCCCAACCCTCCATTGGCCTATTAAAGACTCCTTAAGGCCTACTAATTTCCCAATTCCTGAATTGGTACCCATCCCCCTAACTGGGCCTAAAAGCTCCAAGTCCAAAGGTAATAACTCCAAGGGTCCAATCTTGGCCCAATAGGCCCAATGCACTAGTTCCAGATTTCTAATTCCAAACTGGTACTTCACAGTGGGTCACAGGGCCCCAAGCCCAGGCCCGGATCCTTAAGGCCCAAAAGCCCATGGTTTCCATTTTGCACACATACGCGCGGTGTACCTGGCAAGTACGCCCAGCGTACTCTTGGCCGCAAATGGAGGTTGAACCTAACGGTAACGGACCGTGAACCACCCCAGTATGCGCAGCGTACCAGGGTTTACGCTTAGTGTACTACCTAGTTTCCTTGGGGCTTCACTTCTGACTTAATCCAGTTTCCAGGTCCTTTAAGGCCTCCCAAGCCATAAAGTTACAAACTTTAGGTTCTTGCATGGATGGTTGGGGTCAAAACATGATTTTGGTCCATTATACCAACTTTAAGACCATCTAACCCTTGCATGGTTTTGGCTTAATCACCAAGATCCGATTTTTATGACCCTAGGTGTTTCTAAGAGTCCAAAAGGACAACTCTTAAGCTCTGGAACCAACAATACTCAAACACTCCCAACAATGAGGTCAAAAAGGACATAAAAAACCCCAAATAAACAAATCTAAGCATACAATGGTCAAGTATGGAGCTTGATACCACAAAAGAGTCAGAAATGGTGTCAATCCTCTGGATCTACAAGCTCTTGGTGGATCCTTGCTTCTTCTTCAAGCCCCTTTCTTCTTTTCTCAGTAAAACAACACACAAACACTCTTAAATGGCTTCTAAAACACAAAGGTGCACAAAAGGAGCTAGGGTTTTCGTGGTGGCTGGGTAAGAGTGAAAGGAGGTTGAACCAATAGGGGTTATGTTCTTTATATAGGGAGCAAACTATATTTTAGGGTTTATGGATCTGCACACGTACGCTGAGCGTACGTGAATGGATTTTCTGTTTCCTTTTCCTAATTACGCTGAGCGTACATAGCAATGTACGCCCCGCGTACAATGTTCCCCAACCCACTCTTAAGGGCCCAAAGTCAAAGTCCAACCAAACAACCCATAAATTTATTAAGGCAGATACTCATAATACCTTGAAAAATCTCGGATGTTACAAATCTCCCCCACTTGAATTAGACTTCGTCCTCGAAGTCCATTGTTGTTGCTGAAAACAGCTGAGGGTAGTGCTCCCTCATCTCATCTTCCGAGCCTTTGCGGTGTGGCCATTGCACCTTTACCAGCTCCACCCTCTTATTCCTCAAGTCCTTCGACTTCCTGTCGAGGATCACCACTCGCCGCTCAATGTAGTTCAGGCTGTCATCCACCTGAATATCCTCCAAAGGCACCATTACCAAGTCGTCCACCAGGCACTTCCGTAACTAGGAGATGTGAAAAGTACTGTGAATCTGATTGAGTTCAGCTGGTAGGTCCAGCCGATATGCCACCTTGCCCACCCGGGCTATAACCCTGAAAGGTCCACTACTAGAAAAATAGTCTTTTACGATGCACAATGCGTGTCGTAAAACGCTCAGACGACGCGCAAATACGTATCAAGGAAGGTCCTGTCATATCGAGATACAACACGCATTTGCACGTCGTCTATAGACGACGTGCAGTTATAACACGCAATGCGTATCAAGGAAGGCCCTGTCATAAAGGAAGACGACACGTATTTGCGTGTCGTAACCTTACAAAGTGCGTGTTTATGACACACAATGCGTATCAAGGAAGCCCTTGTCATAAATGAAGATAACACGCATTTGTGTGTCATAAACTTTAGTAACCATTTACGATGCGTCTTTACGATACTCATTTACGCATAATACAAAAATATGTAAACAAATATATACCAAAACAATCAAATTCATCCAATAACATCATGTCAAAAAATTGTAATACATTGATATTAAGGGGATCTAATTGTACATTGTTATTAAGAGGTTTTCCCTAACTATATAACCTAATACTACATTGTGTATCAAGGGACACCTTCTGCAAAGTAATGCTATACAAACTACAAAGATATACACAAAGATGATAAACATCAAATTCCAACTAAGTAGAGTTGCATCTTTCCTTTCATAATTCTTTAAGACTAATGAACCCCTTCTCCGATAATTCTTGTGACCTGATCAAATAAAAGTCAAAAATTAATATGCTAATATAATTAATAGAAGAATCAAATAAGGAATGTTAGTTGCATTTGTTTGAAAAATAAGAGAAATAAAGAGAAGGTATTTAAATAATATATTATTAAACATTTAAAAGTTAGTGACAAGAAGATTGAGTTCTCACATTTGTGCAATATATGTTAACAACTGAATAAGGCGACGCCGAAGTGCTAGAAAAACATATGCAGGGTTTTTTCAGATAATCTACCAACCACTGATACTGCATACTTCCGAACTTGAAGATCCTACCACGTATACATATATTTAAGAAAAAGTAATGGTAAGTGAAAAAGAATTTACAACTAATTTACAGCAACAAAGAGCAACCATTGGATCTACTGGGCTCCATCATCTCTTGCAGCAGCAAAGAGCAGCATCTTTCCTTGTGGCTCCATCATCTCCTGCAAATTGAAGAAGATCATGGCCCTACATGCATGAAATTGTAATGGTAAAGAATAGTAAATTGAATAAACTACATTTTTTGTCCCTATGCATTGCTGACTTTTGCAATTTTTACAACTAATTTGTGAATTATACAAATCTTGAATGCACCTTGAAATTGAATCGTGCAAGTGTTTGTAATGCAAGCTGCTCCAAAGCAGATCCAGTAAGTTCTGACATTTGTTGCATGTTGTTAGCCATGTTTGCTCGACTTGGAGTTGGAGATGCCCCTGTGGTCAAGAAGTGCTAAAGGTAGCTCTGGATCAGGCTCTACAAACAGCTCTGGCTTCGACATTATCTCATTCTGTAGCATAAAATTAATTATAATATTACTACTATTCAAGGCCTTAATTAATTATAAATTTACCTTTAGTTGACCTTTAACATGAGCCCTAAAGAGGGCCTTACCAACAGCCTGAAGCAAACGAAAAAATTCATACACCGATGAAAATCAACATACAAAATAAAGTATTTTATTAGAAAAAATTCATAAAGTATGCCAAGATCCGGTGAAATAATCCCTTCATCCAATCTATCAACCATTTGAAATACAACAATAATGGATCAAATTAGTTTTATTTATCTAAAACTGGAAAGATGTCACATATCTGATGGTGGGAATAATGAATTTATATATTAAAAAAAAATAAATAAATAAATAGAGTGACTACCTACCTACACATGAGAAACTCCCACAGACTTTCATTCCGCAGGTCCACCAGTTCCCTCCCATACAACTCACTTTCAGAAGCACACGGTTAACAACGAAATGATTCAAAACATAAAAAGTAAAAATAATTATCTACGACAAGTCCTCTTCATAATATTAAGGTTAAAGGCCACACCTTACAGCTTGGGTGGATAGCAGTTTTGTGCCATGCATAGTCCTCTTCACATAACCAAATCGGTCAACCTTCACCAAGTTACCTTTCTCTTTATCTATGACAAGTCGTCTAATAACCTTTTACAAAATAAATTATCACTAGTAGTAGTAGCAGCATGATAAACTTAGCTTGTAAAGTGAAAAAAAAAATATTAGTGGTGTTATATATTACGTTGATTTTACATCTAATGTATCGTTATGATATTAATTAAGATATATTTTTATAAGAAATGCAGTCATATATATAAATATTCATTTTTGTATATTCGTTACACTCATCTACACTTAAAAAAAACTGATTTTTAGAAAAAGAAGAAAACATATATTAAAAATAAAATTAAAAAGATAGTAAAAAAAGATATTTAAAATAAAAAGATAATAAGAAAAACTGAATAATAGAAGTAAAATGAAGAAAAACACTATTTTAGTAAATATTTTTAAAACTATACTAGATTTGTGAATAGTTTTTTTAATAACACCATTTTGGTTAAATCCATTATTACTTATTAGAAAGAAATAAAAGAAAAACAATTGAAGTTTTGCACTCCTATTTATTTTGTGTGTCTCATTATCCATATAAAATTAAGAAACGGAAAAAAAAATTAAAACTAACAAATAACAATTAAATAAGAAACCTCAATGTTTGTTACTCTTTGGAGGTTTGGACCTCCAAATATTAGCTATTAATAGATATTGATAATTAAAACTAACGAATATTAGCTATTAATAATGACAATTACCTTAATTAACCATTAAAACTAACATATATTAATAATTAACTAAAACTAATAAATAACAATTACCTTAATTATATCAATATCTATTAATCACAGAAACCTCAATATTTGTTAGACTCTTTGGAGGTCAGGACCTTCAGCTCATTCACTTGTAACTCCCCTTCCTTCTGGTCCAACATTAGAGTCACCACACTCTCATAATACTTCTCCTTGTCGTTGTGCCATATTATCTTCTTTTCACCCGTATCTCTGTGTCACATATCATATCAGATTCAAATGTCGAGGAATATGATGCATAATGGAGTAATAAGACTTTACTTACGTGTCACTAGGTGAAACTTCTACTTTGGCATCACCAACATCTTGTATCTCCTCCCTTTACCAAAATATAATATAATTACTTATTATATAACAACTTACAACACCATTCATTCTCTACTGTACCAATTGATCAAGGTTTTCAAGTAAGTATGCATACCAGTAAAATGTATTTCTGATCAGGGGAGGGATCAAGTGATGTGTATAGAGTTGGCTCCCCAAATAATTTCACACTCCCGTCTAAAGAAACTAAAAGAAGTTGTGAGGTGGCATAATACTCAAAAAGATCTTCATCATATTCATCTTTAAGAAGATCTTGGATGGTTCAAACTTGAACAACAATTTTCTACTCATTGGATTGGATTTTAGGACCAGAAGGGACACATAAAAAAAGGTACACATAAAAAGACAAGATATTAGTTTGAATCATTGAATGATGAATTATTATAGGTATTTAGTTACTGAAACTTGTACTTTCTATGACTGAACATCTTCATAAACCAGCACGTGTAGTTATTAGTTAAACGAATATTTAGATAATACTAATAAAAGAGTAGTACTTTAAATTCATAAGGTCAAAACATAGTTCTGTGAGGACATTTTAGCTTCCAAGTTTTCCGGTTGTCTTTCAAGTTTTAGCTCATTAGACCTCAGTCTGAGTGCCTACAAAAGACACATGTTTATGAATATATATATACATACTATCTGAAAAAGATATGGCATTGTTTTTTTTTTTTTTTAAATTTAGTTAATTAAAATTATACCTTCTCATCGAATCCAATAACCTCAAAAGCCAATAACTTTGAACGTTCATCAGCTGCACTACATTCTAACTGAGCATTTCCATACTCTGTCCTCATAGCCTCAAGTTCCACCTAATCACATAAATAAATAAATAAATAAATCATAGATGGTCTCTCATTTGGATTCCTTAATAGCCTGCTAAATGTGACAACCCAAAAATTTCCGTTAGTTTTAACGTCGGAGTTAACGTCAAAAATTAACATCGAAATTAGTTACGTCAAAAATTAGTCAAATTCATCCCGAAAATATTTTTGACCGAAATTAAACCCGTTGGAATATTTTAAATAATATTCGTCAAGCGAACAAAAATTAAGGCGGTATAATTTTAAAATTTGTCGTGATTAAGGAAGTGGTGAAAAACCCGTTCGCGGTTGGGGTCAGGAGAACCCTAGTCAGGCCATAAGCCCCACCCTATATAAGGGAGGAGTGGGATTCACTCCCACCTTTTTACCACCTTATACACACTCTCTCTCTACTTTCTCTCTCTACAAACGGGTTTTGGTCAAAAATCGCCCATTCAAGCTCCAAATCGGTAAGTTAACCTTCCTAGTTTGTTATCTAACTTACCTAGCTTGCAAATTCGTGACTTAACCGTCCGGAAACACCAAGAACATGAGTTTACGGCCCATGAACACCTTCATGGACCGTAAACACTCATAATGGGGTTTTAATGCTCAAAAACCCTTCCAAACCACTTCTCATGCTTAGAAATGGCTTAGATGCTTACCCGAAAGGACTTAGAACACCAAAATCGGACCAAATGGGGAGTAAACATGAGTTTACGGTCTAAGAATGTTCTTGGACCGTAAACCCATGTGCATGGACCATAAACACTTGTTTAAGTGTCAAACTATCCCTCAAACACCTCCAAGGGTTCCATGAACTTCCTAGAGTGCATAGAACATTATCTCCCTTCATTTTATGCACCAAAGCATGCAATATCATGTCACACATGAGTTTACGGCCCAAGAAGGTTCTTGGACCGTAAACACCCAATCTTAGACCATAAACACCCCCAAAGGGTGTTAAAGTGCCTTTAGCACTTCCTATGGCTTGGATTTGGACCTAGAACTTCGTATGCTTAAACTACAACCACAAAAACACATGATTTGGGGACTAACATGAGTTTACTACCATAAACTCATGTGTTTAAGGTAGTAAACTCCCCAAGTGTATCTACTTAGACCGTAAACACCTTTCCAAGGTGTATAAGTGCCCTAAACACCTTCCGATGCCTCTAAAAGCTACTAGAACCTTGTATACAAGAGTTAGAACCACCAAACAACCAAAGGAATGGGCCAACATGAGTTTACGACCGTAGAATCATGTGTTTACGGCCGTAAAGTCCTCAAGGAGTAAACATTGGACCGTAAACTCCATATTGTGCCCATTTTGAGGAGTAAACTCCAATGTGAGTCCATACTCACCTTCTATGCAACCCGGGACACTTTTAACAATTGTAGCAAAGTGTCTTTATGTCGTAAGACATCCTTACTTGCTTAATTAGTTATTAAACGACTAATTGGATACTTAAATGTATCATTACATGTTAAATAGGATTCGCGTGTGTGGTCAAGTCTTCACTTGACACTTAGCATCCTATACCGACACCTCCATCGGATCCACTTACATCAGGTGAGTTCATACCCCTGAATGAAACTTTTAAATGTTTTTACTTGTTTTATAGGGGGTAATACAAGTTAAACATGCCAGTTATCATATCAATCACATGTGATTGATAACCCGCATACACAAGGATTTACCACACTGTAAACTGTTCTACCAAGTAGGACACTATAAATGGTTTTCTAAAAGGTTTTTACGTGTTCAAAAACTCTTACTTATGCTGTTTTATCAAAATTCATTTTAAGCTGGTTTATGAAAAGTTTCCAAAGGATTTCTAAAGGTTTTCAAACTTATTTTACAACAGAATACCCCGTCGTGATTTTCTCAAGAATAAAGGCTTTCACCTACGGTTTTATACTCTTACTTGGCTAAGATACCACTGCTTCACTTCTACTTAGTTTAAAATCTTATTTGATAATGCTTTCACTCATGATAAGCTTATACTGTTATCACTTTTACTTCACTTATACTTATTACGCTTGTACTTCACTTATACTTGTTATCGCTTCTACTTCACTTATACTGGTTAACGCTCCTACTTCACGATTCACTTATACTTCACGATTCGCTTATACTTCACGATTCGCTTATACTTCACGATACGCTCCTACTTCATGATACGCTCTTACTTCACGATACGCTCCTACTTCATGATACACTCTTACTTCACGATACGCTCCTACTTCACGATACGCTTATACTTCATGAATATGTTTCCACTTGTTACACACTCAAACGTAGTTGGATGTATGCCTATGCTTGTATAGATGTATATGAATAATGGTTGGAGGACTTAGGAAAACTTGTTCGCCCTATTTCCTTTTCTTCGTTGAGATGTGGTCCGGTGGGATTGGATGTCCATCCGAAGGTCGTTTGATCATTAGTTATATATTAT
Source organism: Lactuca sativa (assembly GCF_002870075.4). Taxonomy (NCBI): domain Eukaryota; kingdom Viridiplantae; phylum Streptophyta; class Magnoliopsida; order Asterales; family Asteraceae; genus Lactuca; species Lactuca sativa. The sequence continues at coordinate 359,770,831 of NC_056627.2, read as the reverse complement.
GTATACAAGCATAGACATATAGGTTTACTCTAGTTAGTTCGGTTATGAGTCTCTACCTCTAGTTCAACACTGTATTGGAAACACACTACCCACTATTTGGGATGCATCTTCGGGACACGGCCTTCTCCGTCGTCTAGTTGGTAACCAGAGTCTCTCGTAGGGAGAGCGGACATTGTGTGTATAGATCTATACAAGATTGACACCCCCGCACCCTGACTGCTAGCTACAGTCCACGGCCTACCAAGCCAAGGGGTGATAGATGTCATATTCTCTAGACGCTTGTAGGGCGTCAGGTACTCTAGTGTCGGTTAGTATGGTTACGAGTATCCCAGGTTACCTTATAATTCATGGCCTTAAGGTAATGGTTTTTCACCAGCAATTTACACTGTATGCTGGAACCCACTCTCGGAGTCACACTGCTTTAGACCTTGCTAGACATATCATTCATTTGATACTGTCTGGGGTCTGTATTCACTGTATTCACTGCATTCACTGTATTCATTGTATTCACTATTTTAGACCTTACTAGTTGTACCTTTCATTTGGTACTGTCTGGGGTCAGTGTTCACTGTTTTAGACCTTACTAGTTGTACCTTTCATTTGGTACCGTCTGGGGTTTGTGTCTCTTTCTATTAGACTGAGCCAGGCGTGTCGTTCATTCGATACTCTCCTGGAGTCTATGATTACTTTTGCCTTAGTTAGCAGTCGTCACTGCTGAGGCATATGTTATTTTCCCTGATATTCTCCGACTTTCTTAAAAAGCAAATTCCGAATTTTGAAAATGAAAGTGTTTAAGGGAAAACTACTTTTACCACATAACTCTGACCAGTCTTGGTAGAAGACTGCATTTTAAATAGAAAATATAGGATTTTCTGGAAAGGACACTATTTCACTATATACTTGAAAACTACTACTTATATAAAGTTATTTGAATAAAATGTCACTAAATGCTTATGAACTCACCAACATTTATAAAAAAATGCTGATACTCTCTTTTTCAAATAACTTGTATTCTCAGGTCAGCATTAGACAGGTACATCCCCGGAGCATTTGATGAAGATAGTTTAGTACCTAGCTGCACACATATTATTACTTGTATTGCCTTGATGTATTGTAAAGTAAACTATGTAAAACTATTACTATTAATGCAATGGTTGTTGTACTTTGATTACTATAATGCATGTGTTGTGATACTTGACATGACTTCATCCACCCCAAAACGTTTATGCCGTTCCGGTTTAGGGGTGTGATAGATTGGTATCAGAGCATTGTTTATAGTGAGCTAAGTATATCAATTCATAAAAGATATACAGCCTATAAATAAAAAGGGATAAAACACTCTGAACAAGAATTATACTTTAAAATATAACCATATTGTACCAAAGTATAAGAACATCCAAAACCTAAACACTCGAACACAAGTATCAGAAGAAGAACAATAATAAAAGTCTTCGAATGTTGAGCACTACAGTCAAACCTGGGCAGTTATGTAATCGTAAGCTGGAATAAATGTAACCTGATCAACTACATTTATTCGAGATGCGATGAACGTGTGCTTGGGAGTGATAGTGGTGATGCAATAGGTCTGAAACTTACCAACTAGGAATGTTAGAGCCAAACATAAAGTTTAAAATACTATAGGAGTATTTTGGAATACTAAAAGACTAACAATAATCCCAGAATCATAATCAGAAGATAAGAATCAAACAAGAATTAAAATACCATAGGGTATTTTAGGAACCATAAACAACCTTGTGTGAAGAACTAAAAAGATCCTTATTGATATACCTACAACTACAGAGGGTATACTCCCAGGGTTATATATAATAAGGATCCCATAGGCTAAGAATGTGTGGTTTCGCCCTACTTCCTTTTCCTTGTTTGGATGTGGATATAGAGTAGTATCACATATTCGAAGGCCTATCGGATCTAAGTTATATATGATTTGTATACCCTATGTAATTGTAGCAGGACTCGATATGGATCACTTAGTGAAATGTTAATAATCTCTTAGGATTCTTTAGACATTTCCATTCTCGCACAAACCCTGTAGACATCCCTATCCACTTCAGTGCTTGACAGAAGAGTTGATTCAGACCCAGAAGAGGTTCATTGAGAAGATTTCCAGTTCGGAAATAAATGAACTGGGTCGAGACTATTGAATTCACCAAGTGCCTATATCTTTTTAGGGACCTCGGTGAGGAATTCGCCTAAACTTCCGAGATTCCCAGTCATCCATCCTGAAGCGACGACACCCAGAGTTGGATTCGGAGGCAAGGCGGAGTAGAAATTCAATATGTCCATATGAGGAGAGAACCCTAGGTAACTACCCGAAGGAAACCAACGCCGATTCTAGTTAAAGATACGAGGCAGATAGAGGGAGCCAGTACATGGAACCCAAGAAGTGTCTTACCCTCGTGTTCGTCACGCTAATACACCCATAAAATAATACAATTTAGTGAGTTAGTGGTTACACTACTCACGCTATGTGTTAGGTAAATCGCCTTTTCCCGTTGCCAGTTACACGATTAGAGCGGATCCTCGCACCTCTATTAAAAGTATCTAGCCATAAGCCTTCATGAGCCTTTCTTTCCGCGGTCTTCATTCCGAACTGTTCTCAAATCTTTCTAGGTCGGAGAGTGAAACCTTTCCCAGTATAAAGGTAACTTAGTAGGAACAACTCGCATCTTATGGCCTTTCCGATACTCATACTCCTACCTTGCATACCAGGACTACATCACAGGGATGTAGGTCGACACTCAGACAGCCAATATCCGAGGCACGGGAAAAAATTTAGGCCTAACAAAGTAAGGACTGATACGTCCAGGGTTAACCTTCGTCTCTCATCAGCTTGTGTTCCTCTTTCCGTGTAGGAACAACCATGCCTCCTAAGAAGCGAAACCCATCCGCTAGCAAGAAACCTACACTTTTATTCGATGAAGCTACGTTCCAAGCTGTAGTCTCGGCAGCCGTAGCAGCTGTCATGGCTCACCTGAATGCTGACAACGCCAATGTTAGCAAGGTCCATATCGAATATTCCAATCCTAGTAGTGGACAGCAGCAATCAACCCTGCATACCCAGCCACAAAAGAACCTCACTCACATCCACAGAAGAGAAAGATCAAGATCGAGGAGGGAAGTACCTCGGCTCAAGGACCTTCCGAAGGGCAACGATCTGAGATGGTCAAATTGCCTACCAACCCTTCCATCCTTACACCTAGGAGACCTTACTTAGGAAACCTTCCCCATTGCAGCAAGTGCAGCTACCATCATCATGGTGTCTGTCGGGAGCTCTATTGTGCTAGGTGCCACATGTTGGGGCATACTGCTCGCGTCTGCAGAACCCCAGTTGAGTTCATTACGTCAACCACCAATGTGGCGACCCGTACAGTTGCCACCTATGTGGTGAAGTGGGACACTTCAAGAAGGACTGCCCAACCGAAGGGAAAGACAAAGACACAGGAGGAGTCTAACTCTTATGCTTAGGGAGAAGCATCAAGGAACCTAGTAGATTTTGGTACGTCTCTCGATCTCGGATAACTAAACTGAAAACAATAAAAGGTTAATTCAAATGTAATTTTCTTCCCCATTAAGGCGAAAGTCGCAGCACTGTCATAAAATTTAAAACTCATCAGGTAAAACTATAATGGCAAAACATATACGTTACGGCCATGTATAGTTAAGATGGATAGACCTAGAGTGAGTGAATGCCGCCTCATTTCCTGTTCCTCGTTTGGTTGTGGATTTAGGGCGGAGTCGCTCAGTCAACAGTCCTCCCCACCTTAATTATACATGACTAGTATATGTTAGGCGATTATAGAAATGCCTCGTGAGAATCCATTCATGAGAAAGGTACTCTATTCAGAACACTTAGAACTCTCTATAGTTCCGCGTCTACTCTATCAGTCCAAGTATCCGCGGCAGTGATACACAGGACGAAACTCGAGACGCCTAGAACTGGTGTGCCTGTTCGGCGCATGACTCTATCGATCCTCATTTTATATTATGTCGAGGTATGCCAACTTCGACGAATATATCGATTATGGTTCGACCTTGTGCAACCATGTGTAAATCCTTAGTGTTGCGTAAAAATAACTTTCTCCGTAGCCATGTCGGCGAATAAAGGTTCTTCTGAACCTAAACATAATACAATTAATAAAACCTAATATGATCCGTCAGTCGTCCCTCTTATCTCAAACCTTCCGAAGTACCCAAGAGAAGGGTACCGCACGCTGTTGACCGACCCCTCTTAGTCATATGGAAACCGAAGCGAAAGAGACTGCAAGATACTCCAGAAGACGATAACCATCCGAAGCATATTCCGTAGATTCCCCAGAAAGACCCTTCGCACCTCGCACATCAGGTTCGTGAACCCAGAGGACACAACTCATGAGACTGACCACTATAACCAGGTATATGCATAAAGGTGGTATATAGTTGAGATCAAAAGATATAAGATGTGTGCTTCCTCCCTACTCCTTGTTCCTCGTTGGGTTGTGGGTCTGGGGTGGAGTCGCACAACTGAACATCCTACTGACCTCAATTATATACGGCCTGCATACACCAAGTATTAGTGGTTAAGCCAAGTATGAGCTCTACCACGAACCTCATAGTAAGACCCTTCATCCTATTCCATAAAATAGGAGCTAGAGTCAAGAGAACCACTGCGGGTTGAGCTACTATAATGACCACAAATCCGAAATTTGTTGTCATACCGATTAAGCTCACATGATAACTAACACCCTCAGTTAGTTAAGAGATTAAAGTTCCGAGTGATGGGAACTTATACTCACTAGATTTGACCTAGACCGAGAAAACTCAGAACCTTCGGAAGAGTAGATGCAGTAGATGCTCGCAGTACTCAGGCACTTCGTCCACCAGTTACCGACGAGCAGTGCCTAGGACCCTCCACCCTCTCGCATGGAGGAAATCGTCGTCGCCCTGTAGACGATAGATTCATTCTCCGAAGTGAACACTAGAACACCGAAAACCACAGGATAACCTCCACAGCCAAGAAAACTTGATCAAAGTGCGGAAGTAGTTGCGTTAAGCCTCATGACCCAGATCCTGAAGAGATTATAGACTTGACACCAGCCTTAGTGTTAGTCGAGGGGTTATGCAGGAGCGTGCACTTTCCACACTAGAATAAACCAAAATCTTGGAGATTCATTGGACTATTAGGTGTTTCACGAATACTATCTCACACAGAGACAGTAGAATCACCTCCAGAGATAGTCCAACACTCGTCTAGTGAAACCCTATCTCCCTGACCCTGAGGGTTTCCGTTGGAAATATCTCAATAATCAGAAGTGCAGATTCATGTTGCACAAGATTGAGATAGACCCTCTGCAACGAAAAGATACCATAGATACACAACCCACTCGATGACCTAGAAAGTCTCTAACAGCCAATTGACAAGAAACGCAAAACCAAGGACAACCCGAGCTTTCTAAAAACCAACCTGAAGGACTACTCTCCCAGTATGAGAGAACGTTTGGAACTTCGGAATGGCGATCACGCCAGTGATGATCTCGCCATAGAAGTCCACTGTGTTCTAAGTACTGAAAAGCTCTACCTTTCCGAGAGCTTGGGACCATCTGAGAATCCTCACGGAGATTTGGTCCAACTCTCGTCAGACCACTACTACCTTCGGAAATTTCACAAGTTTCACCACAGATCAATCCACTTCTTAGACTTGATATGTGTTTACCCGACGTCACTTTTCGTATCCCACTTATCTTGATAGAAACCATTAAGGACCCTAACCTCGTAGATACACCATTCGGAACTCACTAACAACATGAGACAGAATTTGCATCCCGTAGGTGAAGGTTTGTTGGGATGACAAACACAGAACAGAGTTCACTTGGGAATGCGAGGGAAAACAGAATAGGAAATACCATCCTGCCTCTACTCGGCCATTCATACTCACTTCCTTGCCTAAACCTGAATTTCGGGACGAAATTCCCTCTAACGTGGGGATGATGTGACAACCCAAAAATTTCCGTTAGTTTTAACGTCGGAGTTAACGTCAAAAATTAACGTCGAAATTAGTTACGTCAAAAATTAGTCAAATTCATCCCGAAAATATTTTTGACCGAAATTAAACCCGTTGGAATATTTTAAATAATATTCGTCAAGCGAACAAAAATTAAGGCGGTATAATTTTAAAATTTGCCGTGATTAAGGAAGTGGTGAAAAACCCGTTCGCGGTTGGGGTCAGGAGAACCCCAGCCAGGCCATAAGCCCCACCCTATATAAGGGAGGAGTGGGATTCACTCCCACCTTTTTACCACCTTAGACACACTCTCTCTCTACTTTCTCTCTTTACAAACGGGTTTTGGTCAAAAATCGCCCATTCAAGCTCCAAATCGGTAAGTTAACCTTCCTAGTTTGTTATCTAACTTACCTAGCTTGCAAATTCGTGACTTAACCGTCCGGAAACACCAAGAACATGAGTTTACGGCCCATGAACACCTTCATGGACCGTAAACACTCATAATGGGGTTTTAATGCTCAAAAACCCTTCCAAACCACTTCTCATGCTTAGAAATGGCTTAGATGCTTACCCGAAAGGACTTAGAACACCAAAATCGGACCAAATGGGGAGTAAACATGAGTTTACGGTCTAAGAATGTTCTTGGACCGTAAACCCATGTGCATGGACCATAAACACTTGTTTAAGTGTCAAACTATCCCTCAAACACCTCCAAGGGCTTCCATGAACTTCCTAGAGTGCATAGAACATTATCTCCCTTCATTTTATGCACCAAAGCATGCAATATCATGTCACACATGAGTTTACGGCCCAAGAAGGTTCTTGGACCGTAAACACCCAATCTTAGACCATAAACACACCCAAAGGGTATTAAAGTGCCTTTAGCACTTCCTATGGCTTGGATTTGGACCTAGAACTTCGTATGCTTAAACTACAACCACAAAAACACATGATTTGGGGACTAACATGAGTTTACTACCATAAACTCATGTGTTTAAGGTAGTAAACTCCCCAAGTGTATCTACTTAGACCGTAAACACCTTTCCAAGGTGTATAAGTGCCCTAAACACCTTCCGATGCCTCTAAAAGCTACTAGAACCTTGTATACAAGAGTTAGAACCACCAAACAACCAAAGGAATGGGCCAACATGAGTTTACGACCGTAGAATCATGTGTTTACGGCCGTAAAGTCCTCAAGGAGTAAACATTGGACCGTAAACTCCATATTGTGCCCATTTTGAGGAGTAAACTCCAATGTGAGTCCATACTCACCTTCTATGCAACCCGGGACACTTTTAACAATTGTAGCAAAGTGTCTTTATGTCGTAAGACATCCTTACTTGCTTAATTAGTTATTAAACGACTAATTGGATACTTAAATGTATCATTACATGTTAAATAGGATTCGCGTGTGTGGTCAAGTCTTCACTTGACACTTAGCATCCTATACCGGCACCTCCGTCGGATCCACTTACATCAGGTGAGTTCATACCCCTGAATGAAACTTTTAACCGTTTTTACTTGTTTTATAGGGGGGTAATACAAGTTAAACATGCCAGTTATCATATCAATCGCATGTGATTGATAACCCGCATGCATAAGGATTTACCACACTGTAAACTGTTCTACCAAGTAGGACACTATAAATGGTTTTCTAAAAGGTTTTTACGTGTTCAAAAACTCTTACTTATGCTGTTTTATCAAAATTCATTTTAAGCTGGTTTATGAAAAGTTTCCAAAGGATTTCTAAAGGTTTTCAAACTTATTTTACAACAGAATACCCCGTCGTGATTTTCTCAAGAATAAAGGCTTTCACCTACGGTTTTATACTCTTACTTGGCTAAGATACCACTGCTTCACTTCTACTTAGTTTAAAATCTTATTTGATAATGCTTTCACTCATGATAAGCTTATACTGTTATCACTTTTACTTCACTTATACTTATTACGCTTGTACTTCACTTATACTTGTTATCGCTTCTACTTCACTTATACTGGTTAACGCTCCTACTTCACGATTCACTTATACTTCACGATTCGCTTATACTTCACGATTCGCTTATACTTCACGATACGCTCCTACTTCACGATACGCTCTTACTTCACGATACGCTCCTACTTCATGATACACTCTTACTTCACGATACGCTCCTACTTCACGATACGCTTATACTTCATGAATATGTTTCCACTTGTTACACACTCAAACGTAGTTGGATGTATGCCTATGCTTGTATAGATGTATATGAAGATGTGGTCCGGTGGGATTGGATGTCCATCCGAAGGTCGTTTGATCATTAGTTATATATTATGTTTACAAGCATAGACATATAGGTTTACTCTAGTCAGTTCGGTTATGAGTCTCTACCTCTAGTTCAACACTGTATTGGAAACACACTACCCACTATTTGGGATGCATCTTCGGGACACGGCCTTCTCCGTCGTCTAGTTGGTAACCAGAGTCTCTCGTAGGGAGAGCGGACATTGTGTGTATAGATCTATACGGGATTGACACCCCCGCACCCTGACTGCTAGCTACAGTCCACGACCTACCAAGCCAAGGGGTGATAGATGTCATATTCTCTAGACGCTTGTAGGGCGTCAGGTACTCTAGTGTCGGTTAGTATGGTTACGAGTATCCCAGGTTACCTTATAATTCACGGCCTTATGGTAATGGTTTTTCACCAGCAATTTACACTGTATGCTGGAACCCACTCTTGGAGTCACACTGCTTTAGACCTTGCTAGACGTATCATTCATTTGATACTGTCTGGGGTCTATAGTCACTGTATTCACTGCATTCACTATATTCACTATATTCACTGTTTTAGACCTTACTAGCTGTACCTTTCATTTGGTACTGTCTGGGGTCTGTGTTCATTGTTTTAGACCTTACTAGCTGTACCTTTAATTTGGTACCATATGGGGTTTGTGTCTCTTTCTGTTAGACTGAGCCAGGCGTGTCGTTCATTCGATACTCTCCTGGAGTCTATGATTCCTTTTGCCTTAGTCAGCAGTCCTCACTGCTGAGGCATATGTTATTTTCCCTGATATTCTCTGACTTTCTTAAAAAGAAAATTCTGAATTTTGAAAATGAAAGTGTTTAAGGGAAAACTACTTTTACCACATAACTTTGACCAGTCTTGGTAGAAGACTGCATTTTAAATAGAAAATATAGGATTTTCTGGAAAGGACACTATTTCTCTATATACTTGAAAACTACTACTTATATAAAGTTATTTGAATGAAATGTCACTAAATGCTTATGAACTCACCAGCATTTGTAAAAAAATGCTGATACTCGCTTTTTCAAATAACTTGTATTCTCAGGTCAGCATTAGACAGGTACATCCCCGGAGAATTTGATGAAGATAGTTTAGTACCTAGCTGCACACATATTATTACTTGTATTGCCTTGATGTATTGTAAAGTAAACTATGTAAAACTATTACTATTAATGCAATGGTTGTTGTACTTTGATTACTATAATGCATGTGTTGTGATACTTGACATGACGTCATCCACCCCAGAACGTTTCCGCCGTTCCGGTTTTGGTGTGTGACACTAAAAGAGTACACATGAAGATATATGGGCACCAACAGATTGTCCCATTACATAAATCATGTTAATTAAATCTTTGCAAACCTAGACCCCTAAATTTCATGGGAATGAATTAAACCAAATATACATATAAATCAAATCACGCAACATGAAAATTGGAAAACTAAAATTGCTCTTTAGCTTTAATTTCATAATTAGGATTTGACAATTTACCTGGAAATACAAATGAAGACGAATATGACAAAAAGAGTGATGAACACGAAGATACAAAGGAAGAATCAGCAAACACAAAAGAAACTTGGACGATCTCGTGAGAAAATCTTACATGCATCTGGTAGGGATCGAAGATGGATTTGGTTATTTCTCCGCTTCTTTTTCCTGATTCTCGATACATTATTCTTTTCTTTTCTCCCTTTTCCCTCTGAAAGTTGCTTAAAATTTTAGGGCTTCTGCACTTGGAGTTTCTGAAAGTTTGTTAATCACTCACACAAACACACCCTGATTTCTCCATTACCAAACAATCACCAGCCATCATCTCCTTACAACCCCGTGACAACCTTCGAACGCCACCTCACACCCTCACCTGCAAATCGAATAAAAAAAGAAATAATATGAAGGGAGAAGAAGGGTTGTGATTGAACTAGAGGAAGAAAAGAGGAAGAAAGAGGAAGAATTGGCAGATCTTTTCTTTCTTTCTTTTTTCTTTTCGCTCTCAAACTCTGGTTGTAAATACGAAAGCGCGAGATATATTGAGAGAATATACAAAAGAGAGACAGAGATATTGATTCAGGTATGGTTGAGAGGTAAGAACATATAATCATTTGAAGAAGAAGAAATTTGGATGGGTGAGGGTGGGGATGAGGAAAACTTGTTTCCTGTGAGATCCAGAGCACAAAAGCCCTAGTTCTTCCAAGTTTGGGATGGCATGTCTTTAACGTCTCAGAGGGAGAAAATGGTGGATACAAGAGGATAGTCGACATCGTTGACCACTGTATTGCTGCCAAGCTCCAAAAATATGAAAGGGAGGAAGAGTTGCAGCCACATAATGTGGTCTAGGTTTCACAGAGAAAAAGAGAAGTAGAGAGTGAAGGTTATCGGATGGTGGAGAGGAATAATTCGTTATTCCTTCCCGAACAGCAACAATTTGATTAGAGAACGAAACCTAAAAATGAGGTCTAAGGTTTACATGGAAACCCTAAAAGATAGATGAAACGCGGGGTTTTTAATTTTTTTGGATTTCATTTCCCCCTGCTATTAAAGGATGGAACATGCATTCCATTAAAATTTATAAAGTCACGTCCTTAGATGACACACATGTGCCCTCCGTGTTTTTTTTTGTTTAGACACTAATTTAAGGGCACGCAATAATGCGTGACCTAAATCCTTGAATTTTTTTTGAAGAGACGACACTTTTTTAATGTCACTCTCTTTTGCGTAACATAAATCAATGAGTGTCGTGGTTTGCGCGTCGTAAAAAGGTCTTTTTCTTGTAGTGGTCAAATGTACCTAGGGCCCTACTTGCCCCGCTTCCTGAACCAAATGACACCAGTCGAAGGCGACACCTTCAAGAGCACCATGTCCCCGACCTGGAACTCCAGGTCTGAACGACGCTTGTCGGCATAGATTTTCTGCCGACTCTGAGAAGTATGAAGCCTGCTGGATCCTTTCTGTGATCTTGAGTACCACCTCAGTACTCCCCATGACCCTCTGTCCAACCTCACCTAGCATATCGCGGTCATGTACTTCCTCCCATACAACATCTCGAAGGGAGGATGGTCGATACTCGCGTGATAGCTATTATTATAGGAGAATTCTGCCAAAGGAAGGTAAGTATCCCAACTACCTCCGAAGTGATGGGTTTTGAGCAATACATCATTCCTATGGTGTACATGCAAACCCTAATAGATTTTGGATCTAGTTTGTCTAATGAACATGCAATTGAATATCCAAAGCTATAAACCCTAGATCTAACATATAATAAACCGAATTAGGGTTTAGAGAATTACCTTCGATTTTTGTATTGCTGTAACAATCAATTCCTTGCTTTGATTGGCCTCAGAAAGCTTAGTGACTCAAGTGTTGCACCTCTAACGGAGTCATAAACACCATATGCAACTTGGATGAAGAGGAGAATAAAGGAGGCTACCCAAAACGACTAGAAACCCTAGAGAATCAGTTGTCCACGTTTTTGGGGCATAGGGGCCCTTTATATACATGTAGGCTATTAGGGTGTTCAATTAGGAAACCCTAATCTGACTGCTTAAGCCCTAAGCAGCCCATGGACTCCTTTAACATATCCCTTGGACGACTTCTAATGGGCTTCCCATAGAATTTGTCCAACCTATATATTATTAGGTGATCCATAGCCCAATTATAATTATCTTATAAGTACAACTTCAGTCCCCTAGGTTTAATTAATCTCTTTTAGCCACAAAATTAATTCTAAATTAATTCTTGACTAATATTAATTAAACAATATGATTTCTCTTTAAATATATTATTCTCATAATATATTAATAAATCATAATTAACCTTTCTCTGCTTAATTCATCCTTCATATTGCTATGGTGAAGGCAACCCTAAAGGACCATGATCATAATCGAGTCAAGTACATACCAAAATAGTTATGGACTTAGACACTAATCCAAAAGTCTCCCACTTGGATAAGTCTAATAACTATTTTCCGTTTGACTTCAGAACCTGATCAACAATCGTAGCTTTCAAAAGCCGCTATCAACTCTGATCTTATCAGATAGCATGTCCTTTAGATAAGGGATCATATATTCCTCCATTCTAGATATCGTATAGACTGAGACATGGATTGAAATCATTCTCTCTATACTGTTTTCCCGATTTCCGATTTATGACAACTGAAAACAGACTACAATTTAACACATCAAATTAGTCCCGGCTTGGCCAAGCGCTTATGTGTCATCACTAAATCATCGAGGGGCCCACAGATATCACTTTCATCCCACTTTGGATAAAAGGAACGGATAAAATTTGATTCAATGCTTGCTTGCACTCACTCACCAAATCATACACAACAATATGTTTTATGACACCAAGTTACTGGTGCGTTTACATATTATCAATGTGTAACCGACTCGCAAGATACAACTCACACATATCGGTTTCAAGAATATAATATATTATCGTCTCACCAATCACTCGTGATAAAATCCATGAAGTGATCCAAGTGAGCGTGGGTTTAATCCAATGCTCAAATCATATTCATAAGCACTCATGAACGTTGCAGCAAACATTTGCATATGTCTAATATACTTTAGACAATCCACACACCAATTCATGACAATCTTCATTCATACCTACTTCCATTATATGAACGACTGTGGTCCGTTCAAATAATTTGATTGTTCTGAAACAATTTAATTATTCAGGAAGTCAAAACATGCAAAGTGAAACACAAGAATAATACTAATCCCATATGGCCCTAAACTCTGGGTATATATAAAACATTTTATTTAATCACCATATTGATTACTCATTATTTGTTGTTTCGGTTAATCAACTTCTTATTTGAATTATTACTACACTTGTCCCAAGCTCTCAGCATGCACACAATGTTTACCTACGGTCCTTACTTTGTGAAATAGATCAAATGAACACATTTCCAATCATAATCATTTCACAACTCCCAATCCTTATCATAAGTATAAGAATATCAAATTCTTGTTACTTATGCTAGATTCTAACATTTTATGCAATGATTCTTTCGTAAAGTCATAGCTCAAAATCATCAAGACTTGGCCAATCTCTATCAGAAACAATTCTATAGATATGATGTCTCACACTCAAAGTACATTCCTTTGAACATACTTCTTGCATAAAAGTTTCTAATCTAGACATAGATTCTCAATATCCAACTCCCAATATGGAAACATTTCCGTGTTTGCCATATGGCAATTCATTCTTAATAGAATCTTATCTATTCATTATAATGTCATCCAATACCATACTTCCAACTACTCACAAGCGACAAATCCTCAACAAGCTTTGGATTATCCTTTGATAGTTGTTTGATTATTTTAGTCAAAACCGATTCTAGTCCTTTTTCCCTCTAAATGCGCTACACATTTGGAAATTTTTAGAATGGTCAAATATAATAGCACTGGCAATCAATCCTATACCCGAAGCGTATGGGACACGATGCATAATGTCTTACATAAAGATATGATACTTTATCAATCTTCTGCCATAATATTTTATGTGTCTTGTTCTTACAATTCGAACTATGAAGAGGGATACCGTAATCATAATCGAAATTTAAGAACACACTATGTATCCTTTGACTAAATTTATTAAAATTTCTCAATCTAAGCTTTATATTTTGAAACGAAGTACAATATTCTCTCCCTTAATTATAGCAAAACAACTTTTCAACCCTTACGACTTTGAAAAGTATAACTCTTGTTTTCTATAATTAATATTGCTAACTTTCAATACTTGCCTTAATAATCATACAAGCAAAACATTTATTCTCCCACTATCATGATGATTATTATCATATAAGCATAACACTTATGCTCCCACTAGCTTTGACATGTATTCAGAAAACAACTGAACTTCCAGAAAACAATACTTATTGAATTTCTGAAGTTCATATTTCTAATACCTAATGCTTTGATAATCCTTTATCCAAGCTTCTTAAACTTATACACCTTTGCCTTAGATAGCTCATATGTGTGTCTAAACAATTCAGACTAATTGCCAAATCTCACAATTCGAATTATGGAAAGGGATACCATTACTATAATCGAATTCGAGAATACAATCTTCACAATCACTATCTTCTTAAAATCTCTCTTAGTGTAAGCATTTCCTCATAGTCATTTTCATGAAGGAGGGAATCTTATGACACTTAGATTTTATGGTGTATGTGTTCCTATCCATGTGAATTTGTCAAAACCAAAGTTTGCGACAAATCCAAACTCATATGGACTGAACTTTCTCAATCTTGATTTCTTGCCTTATGGTAACACGAGTGCCCACCATGTCTTCCAAGTAGTTAAGCAGCTCACCCATTCATATCAATGGACTTTTCATTGATCAAGGTGCTTGCCTTTTATGCGTTCAAATGAGAACTGATAGAACTCACATGCATAATTAACTCAATTGGAATGGCACAGAAACAAAATAATGTCAACACGATAGGTGATAAACCTCAAGTCGTGTGCTAGTGATGATTGATAAGGTTTATTCTTGATTTGTTCTTGAAACCTTTGAAGATCATTGAGACTCCCACTGACTCCTTGACATGTAAGATTCTCTTGTCAATAAACATTTCTCGACAACCAAATATTCAAGAGTTAGTGTAGCTTTTGTCAAAACACTTCACAAAATTGGTCCTAGTTGGTCTTTGTCTTATCCAAGACATCACAACTTTCCAATTTCAAATGTGCAAGAATAAGAAAACCTTTTTTTAAATTCCACATTTGATGAATGTTATAAACCTTCTTAATACTTGTCACTCAATTCACAATCTTAACTCTAAGACTTGATATTGGAACGAAGTATGATTGACTTCTTGATTTAACCATTTCTTCAATTCTTGATTCCTCTTCTCAGACATACAATTGCACTAATACTCACTTAGAGGATCAATTGAGATATGGTTCTTAATCATTAAAACCTATCATAAATCATAATAAAAGGTACTCTCCCTTCTTCTTAGAATAGAGAAACTTTTATCTTTCTGCCTACTTGATTCTTCTTATTCGTTCTGCTATTGATTTAAACTCTTTCAATCAACTTGGAATTACACTTAATCTTATAAGTATAATCATATTTACTAAACGTTTAGTAAATCATGACGAATATCTTTGTCACTCTTGTGGTGGAATTGATCAACACACGACCTAGTGTACTCGATCTCCTAGTCCTTCAATTGACACTTTGTCAAAGAATTAGTCTAAGTTTCCCAAATGTGAAAGTTTTTCATTCATTATACAATAAACGTTGCATGATTCCAAGTTTCTATCAAATTGAAACTTGGGCGATGAGAAACTCTCCCTATTTGGTAAACTTTTGACATTTCCACAAACAACATAATTAAGAATCAAATCCATTATTGCTAATAATAGAAACATTCAAACATCAATTTTTCATACATGCCGTTGCAAGGATAACTAAATAAGATAAAATCAAAATTTATTTTATTGCGGAAAAAATTTGTCCTTACAATGCAATTTAATTGAAAAACTATGTTATTACATATTTCTTAACAATCTATTGTAACTCCAAGTAGTAGCTCAAGAATCCAATCTTCAAGTAATGCGATCGAAATCCGTTTCTTCACGATTAGATTCAACTCAATTCTTCCCTTAAGCTTCCTCTCTTTTCTTCGATCCTACAAAATATCAAAATGTAATCTTATCACATCATGTATTAAAAATCTAGAATAGGAGCTTAAAAGAGTTAGATAATGGATTTTACCTGAAGTAGAGCCATACGTCTTGACTCTCCCATCTCTTAGATCTCTCAGTTAAATAGGGCAGCTTCGTCTCCAATGCCCCTTCTCTTGGAAATAAAAGCAAATGGACTCCTTTGGCACAACACATCGGAAAATCACAGACTTAGTTGTTTCTAGACTTCCAATGTTTTCGGTGTCCATTGAAGTTTGGGAGTTTGATTCACCAGACAAATTTGCTTGACCAACATGCCAAATCATTGCTGATTCAGCAGCTATAAGCAAATATGTGAGACCAATGAGGGTCACGTCGTGATCCATCATATAGTACTCTCTAACGAACTTACTATATGATTCAGTAAGTGACTGAATAACCCAGTCAACAGCCAACTCACTTGAAATCTCAGCACCCAACATGCTTAACCTATCAATGTGTGACTTCATCTCTAAGACGTGTGCACACACAGGTTTCCCATCTTCGTGTTTACTTGCCAAAAGGGCTTGAGTGAGCTTGAACTTTTCAAGCCTTTGAACTTGTGGCCCAGGGAGAACAATTGGAGGAGGTGGAGGAAGCGAAGCATGACTCTCATTTCCTTGATCGTATCTCGGAACGTCATCTTCATTTGGAAAGTTTGTTCCAAAGGATTTGGGAAGACCATTGTAAGATTCAGACATCTACAAAATGGGAGAAAATTCAAGTTAAGTTGATTGAGTCCTTAATAAAACACCCAAATGAGTTATTAAGGCTAGGATCCAACACAATATTCTACAACCTAGAAGAGGGATGTCGTAATCTAGTTGCAGAATATTTGAAGGTAGGTAAATGACGATTTACCAATTTCCACCATGAAAAAAGAAAAAGAAGTTTAAGTTTTAAATGAATTGAAACTCCTAGATCTTTTAAGATTCATTGAACTTTTCAATGGCATGTTTAATCTCGATTATGCCCTACTATTTGTGATTGGGATGCCGAGGATCACAAACAAGGTGTAAATAACCATACGAATCACGTGGTGCACCCAATGCTACTATCACCTAATCAATGTGCCGGTTAGCCACACATGCTCCATTGATCTATGATACACATCGAGCCACCCTTCGCCACTAATGTCATCCCCAAATTAGTGTGCCGGTTAACCACACACGCTCCACTAATGTTTGACAAGGATATGAAGTGTAATTCCATGGGTTAGCATACAATTTCACATTTTGCCTAAAGTAAATATAATTTGGGAATTTGTATAAGCATTTAGTTACTTTGTACTTCATTATACTTATAATGGAAGGTTTCTGTCCTATCCTACCCGTTCGGCTAACGACCCTCCACTAGTCAAGAATGCGGTGGGTAAGAGTGGATACCCATTCAATCGCCATTTTATAGGCAATTTCCTTAAACACCCCTTATAGACCAGCTTCGTGAATGAGGCCTACTAACGGTAAGACTGACTGTTTACTCATACATACATATAATATTAGACTTTTAATGTTATATATAGTAGAGGGTGTATTTTACACTTTTAAAAAACTAGGTGGTTTAACTTAGTAAATTATACTTTTAATTTAATTAAATGTAAACCAAAACTTTATGGGTTTATTAAATCACTTTTAATTATACACTTTAATTAATTAATAAAACCATAAGGGTGTGATTTGAACTTTTCAAATTACTAGGGTTTTAGAATTTAACATTTCAAAATTAAACTTTTAATCAACTTTTAAATTCCAAAACTTGAGGGCAAGTTTTGAAACATTTCAAAACATTAGGGTTTAACTTATTTAAATTTCAAAAACAAAACTTTTAAGTTCAAATTTAAACTATAAAACCTAAAGGGATTAATTTGAAACATTTCCAAACTTTATCAAGAATATTCTAGATCACAAAATTCAAATAAGGCAATTAACAATCAATTGGTGGTAATCTAATTTGACCTAGTCCAAATTCTTGCAAGATAATTCACCAAATAATCCAAATAATTAAATCTAATCATATAAGGAAATAATTATTTAACTAATATGAAGTTATCTTTAATTTTGGCAAAGATAATCACCCAATATGATAAAAAGCTGATTTATATCAATAAAAACGTTTTGGTAACTATCCCACAACCAAAAATTCGATTTTTAGATCAAACAAGCATCTAATTCACTAACAAACAGCCCTAGGCTCTGATACCACTGATAGGTTTTGAGCAATACATCATTCCTATGGTGTACATGCAAACCCTAATAGCTTTTGGATCTAGTTTGTCTAATGAACATGCAATTGAATATCCAAAGCTATAAACCCTAGATCTAACATATAATAAACCGAATTAGGGTTTAGAGAATTACCTTCGATTTTTATATTGCTATAACAATCAATTCCTTGCTTTGATTGGCCTCAGAAAGCTTAGTGACTCAAGTGTTGCACCTCTAATGGAGTCATAAACACCATATGCAACTTGGATGAAGAGGAGAAGAAAGGAGGCTACCCAAAACGACTAGAAACCATAGAGAATCAGTTGTCCACGTTTTTGGGGCATAGGGGCCCTTTATATACATGTAGGCTATTAGGGTTTTCAACTAGGAAACCCTAATCTGACTGCTTAAACCCTAAGCAGCGCATGGACTCCTTTAACATATCCCTTGGACGATTTCTAATGGGCTTCCCATAGAATTCGTCCAACCTATATATTATTAGGTGATCCATAGCCCAATTATAATTATCTTATAAGTACAACTTCAGTCCCCTAGGTTTAATTAATCTCTTTTAGCCACAAAATTAATTCTAAATTAATTCTTGACTAATATTAATTAAACAATATGATTTCTCTTTTAATATATTATTCTCATAATATATTAATAAATCATAATTAACCTTTCTCTCCTTAATTCATCCTTCATATTGCTATGGTGAAGGCAACCCAAAAGGACCATGCTCATAATCGGGTCAAGTACATAGCAAAATAGTCATGGACTTAGACACTAATCCAACACGAAGTCCATAACACACACCCGCAACATATCCTCCAGAGTCTGGATGGTCCGCTCACTCTGACCATCCATCTGCGGGTGAAAAGCTGTGCCAAAGTGCAGATGAGTACCTAGCTCATCGTGTTCTTCCAGAACTTGGAAGTAAACCGCACATCCTTGTCGGAAATCACCAAGACCGGAACCCCGTGCCGAGCTACTACTTATCTGATATAGATGTCGGCCAACCTTTCGGCCAAAATACTCTCTTGAATCGGGATGTAATGGGCGCTCTTGGTCAACCGGTCCACGATGAACCAAATCAAGTCCACTCCCTGCAAGGTCCTGAGAAGCTTTGTGATAAAATCCATGGTGATATCTTCCCATTTCCATAGCAGGATATCTAACGGTTGGGTCTTGCTGTGAGGCCTATGGTGCTCGGCCTTGACCTTCCTACAGGTCAGGCATCTCTCAACAAACCAAGCTACATCGCACTTCATGCAAGGCCACCAATAATCAAGACGAAGATCCTTGTACATCTTCGTCATCCCGGGATGGATGAAAAACCTAGATTTGTGTGCCTTCTCTGTCAATACCTGGCACACACCCCCATGATATGGGACCCACACCCTACGGTGTAGCGTCAACAATCCCCGACTGTCATAATCGAAGGAAGAAAAATGGCCCACAATCTGGTCACTCTTACAATTTTCCTCTTTCATAGCCTCCTGTTGGGTCTCTTGAATCTGCTCCAACAGCGGAATCACCACAATCATTCTCATGTAGATATCCCTGATCGGCGCTGCCTTGCGGCTAAGTGCATCGGCCACGACATTGGCCTTTCCTGGGTGGTAGAGGATCATACAATCGTAATCCTTCACCACATCTAGCCATCGATGCTGTCTCATGTTTAGATTCGGCTGATCCATGAGATACCTCAAAATCTTATGGTTCGTGTAAATGGTACAACGAACCCCATAGAGGTAATGACGCCAAATCTTGAGGGCGAAAACAACTGCCCCCAATTCTAAATCATGCGTCAGATAATTTGCCTCATGAGGCTTCAGCTGCCTCAACGCGTAGACGATAACATGCCCCCTCTACATCAATACCATGCCCAATCCCGAGATGGATGCATCACAATACACTACAAAATTCTCCACTCCCTCTGGCAGAGCTAAGATTGGCGCCTCGCACAACCTTTGTTTTAGTTTCTCAAATGCATCCTGCTGCTCAGGCCCCCAGCGAAAGACCACGACTTCCCTTGTCAATTGGGTCAAAGGAACGACTATCTTGGAGAAGTCCTGAATGAATCTCCGATAATAACTTGCCAATCCCAGGAAGCTCCGAGTCTCAGATGGAGACCTTGGGACTTCCCACCTCATTAAGACCTGCACTTTGGCCGGATTGACCGAAATCCCATTCTGGTTGACAAGGTGCCCAAGAAATTGCACCTCGCGCAACCAGAACTCACACTTGGAGAACTTGGCATACAAGCTCTCCCTCCTCAGAGTATCCAGCACCTACCACAAGTGCTCTGCATGCTACTCTTGAGTCTTGGAATAGACCAAGATGTCATCAATGAAAACTATCACAGACCGATCCAACATCGGTCTGCACACACAGTTTATGAGATCCATGAATGCGGCAGGAGCATTGGTGAACTGGAAAGGCATCACCACAAACTCATAGTGACCATATTGTGTCCGAAAGGCAGTCTTCTGCACATCCTCCTCTCTGACCCTCATCTGATGGTAACCTGAACGCAAATCAATCTTGGAAAACCAAGATGCCCCCTGAAGCTGGTCAAAGAGATCATCAATCCTCAGGAGTGGGTAATGGTTCTTCACCATTACCTTATTCAACTCCCGATAATCTATACACATCCGATGCTACCCGTCCTTCTTCTTCACAAATAGAATCGGGGCTCTCCAGGGAGACTGCTCGGCCTGATAAATCCCTTGTCTAACAGCTCCTGCAACTGTGTAGAATCCTCCTGCATCTCAGGAGGAGCCAACCGATATGGTGCTTTGGCTATCGGAGCCGCACCAGGAACTAGGTTGATCCTGAACTCTACTTGCCTCTCCAGAGGTATCCCAGGCGACTCTTCTGGAAATACATTCGCGTACTCTTGCACTGCTGGCACATCGCTCATCGTCGCCTTACCCGTTTCCCGGGTATCCATAACATTGGCGACATGCCCTACACAACCCTGTTGGAGGTAGTGCCTCGCCCACGCTGCTGAACATAAAGTTGGTCCGCGCTGTGACCCCTCGCCCTGAGTCACCAACTCTCCCCCACTTGGAGTCCTGATCCGAACCAACTGTTGCACGCAGTCGATTGCTGCCCCATTGGGGCTCAACCAATCCATACCTATAATAACCTTGTTCCCTCGTAATGGTATGGGAACCAAATCTACAAGGTAGTGATCCTCGTACAACCTTAAAACACAATCTTTGAAAACTTACGATGCTCGCATTGATCAGTCGTCCTCAATCTCGACCTCTAGAGGGCAATCCAACATGCCCGAGGACTCAGGGAACCTCTTGCTAAGCGCAAGAGAAACAAAAGATCGGGTAGCACCCGAGTCAAACAACACCTAAACTGGGATCCCGTTCACATGGAATGATCCTAAGCATAGCATACAATATGGCATATCAATATCTTAAGCGACATATATTAAAAGATTAGGGAGAAGAAATCATACCCGTCACCACATGGGGTGCGGTGCGTGCATCCTCGGTTGTCAACTGAAAAGCCCGGCTCTTCACCAATTGAGCCTTTGGCTTGACCTTCCGGCCATCCGCAACTCATGCAATCGCTGGAGTCGGCACATCCACTGGCGCTGTTGCTGCTACTGTTAATTTAGGGTAGTTGGCCTTTTTGTGGCCCCTATGATTGAAATGGAAACAAATCAGGTTTGATGTCTGGACCGTGGGGGCGGGGCAGTACAATCCCTGCCAAAGTGCTCCGTTTTGCCGTACTTGTAGCAGCCCAACGATCCCGCTCTACAAGCTCCCTCATGCGGCCTGCCGCATTTCCTACAGCGGCTTTGGCCCAACCGGCCCTTCGACCTAGTGTCGGATCCCTTGGGTTTCTTCCCCGAAACCCCAGTAACCTGCTACGTCTCAGCCTTCCTCTTCCTGAGGTGCTCCAAATCGATATCAGCCCTCAACATGTCATGATAGCGGGTCTTCTGCATCTCCTCGTCCCCTGCATACTGAGGTACCAACAAGGCCCTCTCTCGGAACTTGGTGGTGATCTCCGCCACTGTCTTAGTAGTCTGCCTCATATCAAGAAACTCCCTGGCCACCTGTTGAAGCTCCACAGTTGGTGCAAACTCATCCCTAAACCTGGTCATGAAATCCGACCAAGTCATAGCCTCGATGGTTGGGGCTCCCAGTGAGTCACCGACTGACTCCCACCAATCCCTCACTCTGTCTCTCAGACATCCTGCAGCAAAGTGGACCTTCGACCCCTCTGGGCTGAAGCTCGTCAACTGCACATACTTAATGTTTGTGATCCATCTCCTGGCAGCAATGGGGTCCTTCGCCTCATGAAAATTTGGCGCACCACTCCCCCTGAAGTCCTTGAAGGACAGTGTGCGTGTCCCTGACTGGCTAGATGCCAAGTCGCTCCTGAATGCCCGGAGGCAATCCTCCATCAGCTCGATAATCCCCTCCTTGATCCATTCGAAAATAATCGGGGTCGACTCAAGGATACCTGTCGTGATCTCAGACGCGATGAACTCGCGTAGCCCGTCATCAACCTGCTCAGATCCCGCACCCGAGCCTGATCCTAATACCGATCCAGACCCTGAACCTCCTGCTCCATGACGTGTAACCACCATTCTGAAATAAGACACATAAATGTCAAGGTCATACATACTCTCGAGAGGTCTCACACACTCTCCAAGTTCCCTGGTTCTATCTTAGCCCTCCTTGATTCGAGTACAGATCCTTTGCTTCCAGTAGTATGAGCCCATACTACCTTCCACATCTATCCGTACTTTTCTCAAGGATTGCTTCGACTTCACCAAGTCCCTGTTACTAATACTTCTTTCCAAACTAGCCTCATCCTAGGCTTGTCCTAGGGCACTCTCCAACCTACTCTCTGCCATCAGTCGCACAAGGAGTCCCTGCTATCATTCCCTAGCTAGCTTGCAAATACTATTACACATTCGATTACTAATTAGTTAAAGCTAGCTAGAACCCCTATAAGCACAAAGCAAGCAACATTCGTGCATCAAGTGACCATAACCAAGCATAACCTAATTAGGCTATCATACTGTTGACTAACCAGCCCTAGCATATAGCTCCATAAGATCATACAATAGGCATATAAGGCATCCTTCCTAGATCCTTATCCCTAATCTAACATGCAGTTCTCATAATCATATCATATAACATAACATATCATGTAAGGGTATCATGGGGAAAACTTACTTGAGCTCAGCCGGTCGCAAACATCACACACCTTGTTCTTTCTCAAAACTCCTTATTTTGAATGTTTAGAAAACTATTTTCTCGTAAAAATCCTTCAACCCTCGATTTGAGTCAATCACCCCCAAAGGAGTGCCCGAATCTCTCAAACCAAGGCTCTGATACCAACTTGTAACATCCCAAAAATCGAGACCAAAATTTTTGTTTCAATTATATTGCTTATAAATTTTGGTTGAGGAAAACATTGCTGATATCACATTAGTTCATAAACCATAGTTACATGTCTCAAACCCATAGTGTCAGATAGTAATAATGTCATAGTACAAATCCTAGAATTCTAAAATGCAGAATCATGTGTATGCGATGCGTTGCTACCCTGCCGGCTCCTTCCCCTTAGATGAAGTGGTACCTGAAACCAAAGGTAACAACACCAAGGGTCTAATCTTGGCCCAATAGGCCCAATGCTCTAGTTCCAAATTTCTAAGTCCAAACGGGTACTTCTCGGTGGGACATAGGGCCTTAAGCCCCTGACCAGATCCTTAAGGCCCAAAAGCCCATGGTTTCCATTCTGCACACGTACGTGTGGCTTACCTGGCAAGTACGCCCAACGTGCTCTTGGCCACAAACGGAGGTTGACCGTAAACGGTAACGGACCGTGAACCACCCCAATACACACATTGTACCAGGGTTTACGCTTAGCGTACTACCCAATTTCCTTGGGACTTCACTTCTGATTTAATCCATTAAGTCTTTATTCCGAAATGGAGATCCAGGTCCTTTAAGGCCTCCTAAGCCATAAATTTACAAACTTTAGGTGCTTGCATGGATGGTTGGGGTCAAAACATGATTTTGGTCCATTATACAAACTTTAAGACCATCTAACCCTTGCATGGTTTTGGCTTAACCACCAAGATCCGATTTTTATGACCTTAGGTGCTTCTAACAGTCCAAAAGGACAACTCTTAAGCTTTGGAACCAACAATACCCAAAAACTCCCAACATGGCGTCAAAAAGGACATAACCCCCCCCCCCCCCCCCCAAATAAACAAATATATGCATACAATGGTCAAGTATGGAGCTTGATACCTCAAAATAGTCAGAAATGGTGTCAATCCTCTGGATCTACAAGCTCTTATGGATCCTTTCTTCTTCTTCCAGATCCTGTCTTCTTTTCTCACTAAAACAACACACAAACACTCTCAAATGGTTTCTAGAACACAAAGACACACAAAGGGAGCTAGGGTTTTCATGGTGGCTGGGTAAGAGTGAAGGGAGGCTGAACCAACTGGGTTATGTTTTATATATAGGAAGAAAAATCTAATTTTAGGGTTTAAGGATCTGCACATATACACTGGGCGTAAATGCATGGCTTCCATGTTTCCTTTTCATAAGTATGTTGAGCGTACATAACAATGTATGCCCTGCATACGAGGTTCCTCAGCCCACTCTTAAGGACCCAAAGTCAAAGTCCAACGAAACAACCCATAAATTTATTAAGGCAAATACTCATAATACCTGGAAAAATCCCGGATGTTACACAAAGGTTATGATTAAGGAAAGCGGTACCTCAGACGTCATTTACACAAGAGGAAGGAAGAATAAAAACTCAAAATTATGATCGATTGTTGGCATAGGGCATGTTTGTATGTAACATCCTGTTCCAGATTGTATTGTGATTTAATGCCTGTGGGCCTTAATCCGAGTATGAGAAGGTTTTGAGGTTTTGAAGCAGAAGGAGCTTTGAAAGAGAATAGCTTGAGCACCTAGCTTTTGGATCTATATTGTTCTCTTGTTAATGCATCTTCCAGAGGTATCAAGATTTGAACTTGCTTATTGTTGTGCTAGTTTTTGTTTTGGGTCCATTTTAGGGGTTTTGGTCCCAAAGCTTGAAGCTTTATGACTTATTGAACTCCAGAGCCTAATATATGTCCCTTTGAGTATATTTAGTGATGTTATGTCATAAAAATCCAATCTTGGACGTTGGAATCAAGCCATGCATGACATAGGAGGTTTTTGAGATAAGGAAGTGAGTGTTTTGGGTGTTTGTGACCTTTCTAGCCATGCAAAAGCTTAAAGTCACTGAATTTATGGAGTAAGTGCCATTAGGGAGTCCAGATATGGGGTTTGACGTAATGTCTTAACTGTTTAAGACCAAATGAGTAGAAAGAGTGAATCTGGGGAGTACGCTGAGCGTAATTCCTGTATGCCCCGCATACTGCCCCAGTGTCCCCGATGGCCAATATGGATTCGTGAGTACGCTGAGCGTACCAAGAGGAGTACGCCCCGTGTAACCTCACTGTGGAATTTTGGGCTAAGTCTCATTTTGGGCCTTGAGTGTTGGGCCTGGAGTTTGGACTTGTTGCAATAGAGTCTTGGACCAGAGGATTATATATATATATGTGCTTTGAGCCCTTGAGTTGGGCTTGCCAAAAGATGTGAGAGAGTTGGGCCTCAGGAGAGCCCTCTTATTAGTGGGCCTTGGCGGGACCAATGGGTTTTAGGTCATTGATGGGCTGGTTAGTGGACTACCTTTAGACCTAATGAGTGAGAGTTGCATGGGACTTATTTCCTAATTGGAATATTTGTGGGTTTGGCACACAGTTAGAGGCCGATGCGTAGCAGCAGCGTTTATATAGGCTGTTCATCATCTGAGGTGAGTCTTCTCACTATACTTTACCTAGAGTGGTAAGTATGTCTGACCGGAGTGTCTTATGTTCTTGATTGAGTTATGCATGTTTATGTGATATGATCTGTATGCTATATTACATGTTACTTAGACCGGACCGGAGGGTCCAACGAACTATGAGACCGGAGGGTTCTCAACCTGACCAGACCAGAGGGTCCAACGAATCACGGGACTGGAGGGTCCCAACCGAACTGGACTGGGGGGTCCAACGAATTATGGGACTGGAGGGTCCCACTGAGACACATTGACCGGAGGGTCTTACAGAGCTATAGCCTCGAGTGGCTAGTTATTTGTGCGTGGTAATTTGGGGAACTCACTAAGCTTCGTGTTTACCGTGTTATGTGTTATGTGTTATGTGTTTCAGGTTTTTCTCATAATCGCGAGAAGGTACCGGCTCGATTGTACACACCAAAGATGGAGTTATGATTTGAGGATCCTGGATTATTATTAATTAATTATAAAGTGGTTTTTTGTAAATAAATTAAATGGGATTTTGCGAATCGTGTTATGAGAATTATGTGATTTTTAAATGAAAATTTCGTTTGAAATTTTACGGACTTACAAGTTGGTATCAGAGCCTTGGTTTGAGGGATTCGGATGCACCTCCGGGTGTGTTTTAACTCAAACTGAGGATTTGAGAAAGATTTTCAAAAGAGATAAATTTTTCTAAAATGAGAAAGAGTTTAAGAGAAAACGAGTTAGAACATTGTGTACAATCAGTCAGAGCCCGAACAGTGATTTCCCAAAATACCCTTACTTTTGTGTTATGAGATATTTATGAGATATTGTATGGGATATTATGCATGCTAGAGTTAGGCTAGGTATTTCATATTTTAGGACTAGAGTGGCCTGATTTGTGATGCCTTAGCCTAGGAGTTGCAGCTATCTGTGATTTGCTTTTGAGTATGTGCGGAGTAAGAGTATCCAACATGAATCCTTTTTAGAGAGGGATTTGAGTAGAGGAGTAATCTAGGAGAGATACCTAGATGAGAATTTTAGGAGTCTACTGAGTGGGTAGTCATATGCTCGCGTGGGGTAAAGATTCTTGTGTTCGGTGATATACTTCGAGTATGAGGAGAGCAAGTGGAGTACTAACCTAGAGGGGTTTTACATGCTGGTGGAGATTACTCGATGCTCGAATGCTCACTGCTTCATGCTTTGTAGAACTCTCGATGATGGGAGTCAGCTACTGAGTGAATATGACGATATTCAGGAGGTAGATGGCTGGCATCATAAGGAGTTCTTTAGTAGCTGATGACAGAAGAGCCTAGGGAGTGAACTTAGTCAGATGAGTACGCTGACGGAGGAGAGTATTCGCTGGAGGGAAAACTTGCATAACGAGATTGGTGAACAAGAAGGTTGAACAGTTACTTAGGAAACCTGGGACGATCCATGTGGAAAGTATGGGTAGATGTGGCAGGTAGTATGGGCCCGTACTACTGAAAGCAGAGGACCCATACTCAAAATAGGGAGAATTCCAGAAGTTCTAAGTAGCGGATTGAGAAGAAAGAACTGATGGGTTTTGGTCATAAGAACATCCTATGTGCTCATACAAACCCTAATGCTTGGATCTAGGTTTCTCTATTGTACATGCAATTCATCCAAGACTATAAACCCTAATTCTAGCATACAAGTAATCATATTAACATAAGAATGGGTTTAAGATATTACCTTGATTTTTATATAGCAATAACAATCCCAAATCCTTCTTGTATTGAGTTTAGAAAGCTTAGAGTCACAAATGTCACTCCTCTAATGGTTCACAAACACCAAGAGCAAGAGGATAAAGAGGAGAAGAGAAGGAGGTTGCCCAAAACATGTGGAAACCCTAGAAGGAAGCTTGTCCACGTTTTTAGGGCATAAGGGCTCTTTAAATAGTGAGGCTATTAGGGTTATCTAACAAGGAAACCCTAATTTGGATGCTTAAGCCCTAAGCAACCCATGGACTCCTTTCCTTAAAGGCCTTGGACGATTTCTAATGGGTTTCCCCATAGAATTCGTCCAACCTTATAATATAAGGCAATCCATGGCCCAATTGCAATTATCTTATAATTACAATTCTAGTCCCTTAAGTTTAATTAATCTCTTTTAGTCACAAACTTAATTCTTATTAATTCTTGACTAATATTAATTAAACGATATGATTTCTCCTTTAATATATTATTCTCATAATATATTAATAAATCATATTTAATCCTTTCTCTTCATTATTCATCCTATCAAGTTGCTTTGATGAAGGCAACCTAAAAGGACCATGCACCATCGGGTTAAGTACATACCAAAATAGTTATGGACTTAGACACTAATCCAACAGTCTCCCACTTGGATAAGTCTAATAACTATTATGCGTATGACTTTAGATCCTGATCTGCAATCGTAGCTTTACAAAGTCGCTGTCAACTCTGATCCTATTAGATACGCGTGTCCTTTAGATAAGGGATCATATATTCCTCCATTCTAGATATCGTATGAGACATGATTTTTTTAATCATTCTCTATGTACTATTTCTCGACTTTCGAGCATTTACGTTTGTCATCACTAAATCATCGAGGGGCCCAAAGATATCGCTTTTATCCTACTTTGGATAAAAGGAACGGATAAACTTTGATTCAATGCTTGCTTGCACTCACTCACCGAATCACACACAACAATATGTTTTATGACACCAAGTTACTAGTGCGTTTACATATTATCAATGTGCAACCGATTTGCAAGATACAACTCACACATCTCGGTTTCAAGAATATAAGATGTTATCGTCTCACCAATCATTCGTGATATAATTCATGGAGTGATCCAAGTGAGCGTGGCTTTAATCCAATGCTCAAATCATATTCATAAGCACTCATGAACGTTGCAACAAACATTTTCTTATGTCTAATACCCTTTAGACAATCCATACACCAATTCACGACAGTCTTCATTCATACCTACTTCCAACATATGAACGACTGTGGCTCGTTCGAATAATTTGACTGTTCTCAACCAATTAAATTATTCAGGAAGTCAAAACATGCAAAGTGAAACACAAGAATAATACTAATCCCATATAGCCTCAAACCTTTGAGCATAAATAAAACACCTTTTATTTATCACCATATCGATTACTCATTATTTGTTGTTTCGGGTAATAAACTTCTTACTTGAATTATTACACTTGTCCCATGCTCTTAGCATGTACACAATGTTTAACTATGGTTCTTACTTTGTGAAATAGATCAAATGAACACATTTCCAATCATACTCATTTCACAACTCCCAATCCTTTTCACAAGTGAAAGAATATCAAATTCTTGCCACTTATGGAATATGTTAGATTCTAACATTTTATGCAATGATCATTTCGTAATGTCATAGCACAAAAGTCACAATGACTATTGCCAATGAGCATCCTTTTGCATAAAAGTTTCTAATCAAGACATAGTTTTTCAATATTCAATTCTCAATATGGAAACGTTTCCATATTTTCCATATGACAACTCATTCTTAATAGAATCTTTTCTATTCATAATAATGTCAATATGGTCCATCCAATATTATACTTTCAACTATTCACAAGCGACCAATCCTCGGCGAACTTTGGATTGTCCTTTGATAGTTGTTTAATTATCTTAGTCAAAACCGATTATTGTCCTTTTTCCCTCTAAATGCGCTAGACATTTGGAAAATTTTAGAATGGTCAAATATTATAGCATTTGCAATCAATCCTATACCCGAAGCGTATGAGACACGATGCATAATGTCTTACATGAAGATTCGATACTTTATCAATCTTCTGCCATAATATTTTATGTGCTACGTTCTCAAAATTCGAACTATGAAGAGGAATGCCGTAATCATAATCGGATTTTTAAGAACGCACTATGTTTCCTTGACTAAATTATTAACATTCCACAACCTAAGCCTTTAGATTTGAAATGAAGCACAATATTCTCTCCCTTAATTATAGCAAAACAACTTTACAACCCTTACGACTTTGCAAGGTGTAAATCTTGTTTTTCTATAATTAATATTGCTAACTTGCAATACTTGCCTTAATAATCATACAATCATAACATTTATGCTCCCACTGTCATGATGATTATTATAAACATAACACTTATGCTCCCACTAGCTTTGACATGTATTCAGAAACCAGCTTAACTTCCAGAAAAACAATATTTATTGAATTTCTTAAGTTCATGTTTCTAATACTTAATGCTTTCATAATCCTTTATCTAATCTTATACACATTTCCCTTAGATAGAACATATGTGTGTCTAAACAATTTAGACTAATTGCCAAATCTCACAATTCAAATCATGGAAAGGGATACCGTAACCATAATCGAATTCGAGAGTCCAATTTTCACATTTACTATCTTTTTAAAATCTCTCTTAGTGAAAGCATTTCCTCACAGTCATTTTCATGAAGGATGGAATCTTATGACACTTAGATTTTAATGGTGTATGTGTTCCTATCCATGTGAATTTGTCAAAACCAAAGTTTACGACAAATTCAAACTCATATGGACCAAACTTTCTTAATCTTGATTTCTTGCCTTATGGTAACACAGCTGCCCACCATGTCTTCCAAGTAGTTAAGCAGCTCACCCTTTCCTATCAATTTACTTTCCATTGATCAAGGTGCCTGCCTTTTATGCGTTCAAATGAGAACTCATAGAACTCACATGCACAATTAACTCAATTGGAATGGCACAGAAACAAAATAGTGTCAACACGATAGGTTGTAAACGTCAACTCGTGTGGTAGTGATAATCGATAAGGTTTATTTTGATTTGTTCTTGAAACCTTTCAAGACCATTAAGACTCCCACTAACTCCTTGACATATAAGATTCTCTTGTCAATAAACATTTCTTGACAAACAAATATTCAAGAGTTAGTGTAGTTTTATCAAAACACTTCATAAATTGGTCCTAGTTGGTCTTTGTCTTATCCAAGACATCACAACTTTCCACATTTGATGAATGTTATAAACCTTCTTAATACTTATCACTCAATGTCACAATTTTAACTCTAAGACTTGTTTTGGAATGAAGTATGATTGACTTCTTGATTTAACCATTTCTTCAATTCTTGATTCCTCTTCTTTGACATACAATTGTACTAAGACTCACTTAGAGGATCAATTGAGATATGGTTCTTAATCATTAAGACCTATCAAAAAGCATAAAATGTACTCTCCCTTCTTCTTAGAATAGAGAAACTTTTATCTTTCTGCCTACTTGATTCTTCTTATCCGTTCTGCTATTGATCTAAACCCTTTAATCAATTCAGAATTACACTTAATCTTGTAAGTATAATCACATTTACTAAACCTTTAGCAAATCATGACGAATATCTTTGTTACTCTTATGGTGGACTTGATCAACACGCAACTTTGTGTACTCGATCTCGTAGTCCTTCACTTGACACTTTGTCAATGAATTAGTCTAATTTCCAAATATGAAATTTCTCATTCATCGTGCAAAAAAGTTGCATGATTCCAAGTTTCTGTCCAATTGAAACTTGGGTGATGAGAAACTCTCCCTATTTGGTAAATTCACGACATTTCCACAAATAATATAATTAAGAATCAAATCCATTATTGCTAATAATAGAAACATTCAAACATCGGTTAGATTCTGCTCACTTCTTCCCTTAAGCTTCCTCTTTTTTCTTTGATCCTATAAAACATCAATTGTAATCTTATCACATTATGTATTAAGAATCTAGAATAGGAGCTTAAAAGAGTTAGTCAATGGTTTTTACCTAAAGCAGAGCCATACATTTTGACTCTCCCATCTCTTAGATCTCTTAGGTAAATAGGGCAGCTTCGTCTCCAATGCCCCTTCTCTTGGCAATAAAAGCAAATTGACTCTTTTGGAACAGGACATAGAACTACTTCAGATATTGCCTTTCTCTTATGATCAAACTCTTCGATCATGGCATGTCTTTCGTTGCCATTGCCTGTATCCATAGAGGTCTGGAAGGCAGATTCACCAATCAAATTTTATTTTCCATTGCGCCAAACCATTGCTGATTCAGCAGCAATAAGCATATAAGTGAGATCTATAAGGGTCACGTCGTGGTTCATCATATAGTACTCTCTTACGAACTCACTATACGAGTTAGGAAGTGACTGAAGAACCCAGTCAACAGCCATCTCCTTAAAGACAACGGATCCCAACATTCTTAACATATCAATGTGTGACTTCATCCCTAGGACGTGTGCACACACCGACTTTCCTTCTTTATGTTTACTTGCCAAAAGGGCTTGAGTGAGCTTGAACCTTTCAAGCCTTTGAACTTGTGGGTTAGGGAGAATAATTGGAGTAGGTGGAGGAAGTGAAGCATGATCTCTTGTTCCTTGATCGAATCGTGGAATATCATGTTCATGCGGAATGCTTGTTCCACGGAATTTGGGAAGACCATAGTTGTCATACTTTGACATCTACAAAATGGGAGAAAATGAATTCAAGTTAGTTGAGTGATTGAGTCCTTAATAAACCACCCATATGAGATATTAAGGCTAGAACCCAACACAATACGCTACAACCTAGAAAAGGGATGTCGTAATCTAGTTGCATAATATTTGAAGGTAAGTGAATGACGATTCACTAATTTCCACCATTAAAAACGAAAAAGAAATTTAAGTTTTAAATCTTATGAAAACTACTAGATCCTTTGAGATTCATTGATCATTTCAATGGCATGTTTAAATCTCGATATGCCCCTCTAGTTTGTGACTGGTATGCCGAGGATCACAAAGCGGGTGTGAATAACCATGCAAACTTACATGGTGCCCTCACATGTTACAGTCACCTATTTGATGTGCCGGTAAACCACACACGCTCCACCGAACTATGACAAACATTGAGTCACCCTTTGCTACCTTTGCTTAGAACCATTTAGTGTGCCGGTAAACCACACACGCTCCACTAACGTCTTCGCAAGGGCACAAAGTGTAATTTCATGGAATTGTATCAATTCACTTTTGCCTAAGTAATTAAGATTGGGAATTTTATAAAAAAATTTAGTTACTTTGATAATTCATTATACTTATAATGGAAGGTTTCGTCCTATCCTACCCGTTCGGCTAACGACCCTCCACTAGTCAAGAGTGCAGTGGGTAAGAGTGGATACCCATTCAATCGTCATTTTATAGGCAATTTCCTTAAACACACCTCATAGACCAGCTTCGTGAATGAGGCCTACTAACGGTAAGACTGACTTTTACTCATACATATATATAATGTTAGACTTTTAATGTTATATATAGTATAGGGTGTATTTTACACTTTTAAAATACTAGGAGGTCAAATTTAATAATTATACTTTTAATTCAATTAAATTGTAAACCTAAACTTTTATGGATTTATTAAACCTCTTTTAATTATACACCTTAATTAATTAATAAAACCATAAGGGTGTGATTTGAACTTTTCAAAACAATACTAGGGTTTTAGAATTTAACATTCCTAAATTAAACCTTTTAATCAACTTTTAAATTCCAAAACTTGAGGGCAAGTTTTGAAACATTTCAAAACATTAGGGTTTAGAATTTAAATATACATCAAAATTAAACTTTTAATCAAAAATTTAAATTCCAAAACTTGAGGGCAAGTTTTGAAACCTTTTTCAAAACATTAGGGTTTCAACTATTTAAATTTCAAAACTAAACTTTTGAGTTCAAATTTAAACTATAAAACCTAAAGGGGGAAAATTGAAACTTTTCACAATACAAGGATCAAATAACAAATAATATAAATTAAACAATTAATTTCATCATTATCTATACTTGACCTAATTTCAATTTCTTGCAAAATAAGTTACCCAATTAATACAAATAATCAACTTTAATCATATAAGGAAGTTATTATCTAATCAATTGGTAATTATCTTGTGTTTTGGCAAGGATATTCTTTAAGAAACAATAAAATTCGTATTTTATAGGTTTAAAATGAATATGGTAATTATCCTTAAGCAAAACAGCAAAAAAAATCCGAAATTTCCTCTGTCTGACGCTCCGACTCGCCGAGTCACACTTTGGAACTCGCCGAGTGGGGCTGACTCGCCGAGTTAGGTCGAACAGTAAGCCAAAATACGATTTTCAACTACATAATGCATCAATACAATAGAAACCAATCAAGTCTCTGATACCACTGATGGGTTTTGGTCATAAGAACATCCTATGTGCTCATACAAACCCTAATGCTTGGATCTAGGTTTCTCTATTGTAGATGCAATTCATCCAAGACTATAAACCCTAATTCTAGCATACAAGTAATCATATGAATATAAGAATGGGTTTAAGATATTACCTTTATTGTTATATAGCAATAACAATCCCAAATCCTTCTTGTATTGACTTTAGAAAGCTTAGAGTCACAAATGTCACTCCTCTAATGGTTCACAAACACCAAGAGCAAGAGGATAAAGAGGAGAAGAGAAGGAGGCTGCCCAAAACATGTGGAAACCCTAGAAGGAAGCTTGTCCACGTTTTTGGGGCATAAGGGCTCTTTAAATAGTGAGGCTATTAGGGTTATCTAACAAGGAAACCCTAATTTGGATGCTTAAGCCCTAAGCAACCCATGGACTCCTTTCCTTAAAGGCATTGGACGATTTCTAATGGGTTTCCCCATAGAATTCGTCCAACCTTATAATATAAGGCAATCCATGGCCCAATTGCAATTATCTTATAATTACAATTCTAGTCCCTTAAGTTTAATTAATCTCTTTTAGTCACAAACTTAATTCTTATTAATTCTTGACTAATATTAATTAAACAATATGATTTCTCCTTTAATATAT
Organism: Lactuca sativa; assembly: GCF_002870075.4. Classification (NCBI taxonomy): domain Eukaryota; kingdom Viridiplantae; phylum Streptophyta; class Magnoliopsida; order Asterales; family Asteraceae; genus Lactuca; species Lactuca sativa. Next base: position 359,735,971 of record NC_056627.2, on the reverse strand, counting down.
TATTCTCATAATATATTAATAAATCATATTTAATCCTTTCTCTTCATTATTCATCCTATCAAGTTGCTTTGGTGAAGGCAACCCAAAAGGACCATGCACCATCGGGTCAAGTACATACCAAAATAGTTATGGACTTAGACACTAATCCAACAAGAACGTGGTTCGAGCGCCATGATTTGTAGTGGATCGAGAAGAGAGAACATGGTTCGAGTAGCATGATTCATAGCAGGTTAAGAGGAGATAACATGGTTGATAGCAGATCGAGAGGTGGCCACATGGTTTGAGTACCATGAGTCGTGGTGGTTAGTGCTTCTGGTTTTACCAGTTATTCCATTGTGATTGGTTAGACCGGGATCAGATGTGAAAGAGAATGGAGCCAGAGAGCCATGTTGAACAAGTTTTAACGAAACGTACCTTGAGAGGGAGATCAAGTTAGTTTTCGAGGTATTTTTGGTGAGATACCGTATGGAGTCGCAAGATGAAGAGATGAGTAGAGATGGTGCCTTATGGAGAGTTGCGACTTAAGTTGAGCAATCAGACGATAGTGGGTATGTCACTTTCTGTGATCAGAGTTGCACTATTTTCATTCTTGTGAAAAGTAGAAGCGATATTGAGCTTTCGGTTTCTAAGCTTGGAGGTAAACCCTGTGGGGTAGCATTGGTTGTGATCTTTTTATCAGAGTATCTGGGTAGCGCGTCTACCGTAAGGTAATACTATAATATGAAAGGGGTATCAGTAGCGACTGAGATGATCAAGGGCAAGGATATACCCTATTTGAGTATAGTAGGGCATGTATTAGAAGCAGTTTCAGGTGACCAAGAGGATCATTTTTAGGGCGGTGGCCTTCGTAGTCTAAGTTGTGTATCGGTTATGAGAGTGAGGTCTCTTACTTTTAGTATTATTCTCGCGTTGGGAGGATTTCAAGATTTTTGTCAGAGACATGATATTTGGAGGTTGTTTGGTTCCATTGGGAAGGTCCTTGAGTGATTGCATAGTATGTTTCAAAAGTCAAGTGTGACATGCCTGGTGAAACAGTCTATGGAATAGATTGTTAGCATGCCAATCGGTGTTGGTTCGAACCCTGAGTGGGGGAGAATTGGGTATTCTATTGGGGGATCAGCGATCCATTAAAGTGCGTTTAGAAGAATGGTTATGGAGATCTACGGTACGGACACATGAGGCCAGGGGTATTGGTGGTCGAGGTGAGGGCAAAGCAAGATAATGCATGTTGTATGTCTTAAGGAAAGGATGAGTGTCCCCAAAATAGGTGGTCGTTGGTCGAAGACCGTGTGGTGGCTCGTAAGGATACTTTCGATGGTTGATAATTTCTGGTTTGATGTATGGGTCTTTATATGCACTTCGGGAAGGGTAGAAGTTGATTGGGCAACCAGTTTCCGGTTCGGTATGGGTATTCTTGCATGGGATTTTGAGTAATTGAGGAGGGAGTTTCGGATATCCGTCTACGTGTTCTGAGTCGTTGACGATTCTTTCGTGTTTCAATTAAGAGTTGGAATATTCCTAAGTTACGTGTTGTGTGAACTGAATATTAGTTATGAGATTCTGAAGGAATGAATTGATGTATCTGTGTATGATGCCTTAAGTAGGAGATCAGTGGTTAAGGCAGGACATCGTGAGGTTTTGTGATGGTGTACCGAGGTATCTGAGTATGATGTTCTAAATTTCAGATTATTTTGAGACTTGAGTTATGACATGGCGAATGGTGTATCAGGTGTTTATAGTTCCAGTGGGAGCCCTTTCAGCTAATTAACATCAAGCGGGATTATCTGAGAATATGAATTGCAGCGAGAAGAAGTGTTTTATCCCGACGGTGGTCGTCTAGAGTAGTGATACTTAGCCTGGGTGGGTATGTGTACCTATCTATTATTGGGCCACGAAGCGTGAGTTAGTGAACGCAGTGAAGTAATGACCTGAGGGTGAGATTTTAGGGTGTTGTGATATTGTGGGGAGTCGTAGTACTCACTAATCAGTGAGATGGTGTTGTGATACTGCGGGGAGCCGTAGTACTCACTAGTCAACAAGAGGGTGTTGTAATACTGCGGGGAGCTGTAGTACTCACTAGTCAGCGAGAGGGTGTTGTGATACTGCGGGGAGCCATAGTACTCACCAGCCAATGAGGGAATGTCATGGTGCTCCGGGGAGCCATGTTATTCGTTAGTCAGAGCATGACACAGGAGAGTTAGGCTTGTATAGCCTCATCAATTGAGTATGTAGGATCTCGGTGGTTAAACCAAGGGAAAGACCGAGATCTCCATATTTGTCAGGACTCGTTATATTCTGAGTTAAGTCGTGGTTATTGCAACCGAAGGGAATTGGAGAAGTGGTATACGCGTGGATTGCAAATCTTGGGTCATGAGTTGAGTAGCAAATTGGAATTGAGTGGTTCTAATTCTGTTGTTGAATCCGACCCTCGAGCTTGTGTCTGGATTCGTTCATGTGTTTAGTAGGCAAGATGAGGTTTCGGATTCGTAGATGGGTTCATTTTGAGAAGTATTGTTTTCCATCAGATGTATTAGACCAGAGTGAGTTAGTTCGTCGGTATGGGAAGAACCACGAAACGCATGGAATTAGTGGTTGGTAGATGACTAAGGTCGAAGGTGAGACGATGTCAGATAAGTTGTAGTATTCTCTTGGGGTAAAGCGAACTACATGACTTGTGTGTCGCGATGAGATGAGATAGCTATTGTGAATAGGAGGGTTGTAAAGTCATTTTATTGGGTGTGCAAGGGGTAGCCCTTGGAGGTTCAACCGCTGGGTCGGGAGCTGACCTAGTACTCAGAGTTGGGAGTGTTTTATCCGAGTCTGTTATTCGATGAGTGATTATCAGGGTGATATTATGCATAGGAGGTCTGTCGGGGAGACAGACCACTATAGTTTCTAGTTCTGGAGAGTTAGAGGATGTACCTTCATGGAAAAAGGGGCCTGTCCTTCTTTGGCCAGGGAATTTCTATTTGGTTTCGGATGTCTTGGGAGAAGGATCGTTGAATGTTAAGATATTTCCGGTTATGCTGCTTGGGTTATTTGTTTCGATCTATGCGAAGAAAAAGAACGATTTTGAGGGCAAAATCTAATTTAAGAGGGGGAGAATTGTAGCATCCTGTTCCGGATTGTATTGTCATTTAAGGCCCGTGGGCCTTAATCCGAGTATGAGAAGGTTTTGAGGCTTTGAAGAAGAAAGGTTTAGGCCCTTTTTGGGATATGGGTAAGGTAGGTTGTGTGATAAAAGAGTTCAGTTTGTGCTTTAAAGCCCAAATGTATTGTTAAAGGCGCTGGTTTGGGCTTTTCATGAATTTTAGATCTGAGTTCCAGTGGGCTTCAGGATGAATAAAGTTGATAGAAGTTTAGGGCATCTCGTTACCTTTTCGTGGATATAAGGATCGTCGGAAACAGATTTATAATGAAGAAGTTATGGCATTCAGAAGTTTGTGGTTGTAGGGTTAGCCGAGTACGCTGAGCGTACACAAAGAGTACGCTGGACGTACTAGTGCAGAAGGAAGTACGTTGGGCGTACTGACCAGGGATGATCGTGAATGTTCTTTGGAGTACACTGGGCGTACGATATGTACGTTGGGCGTACGCAGATCAGACCTGGACCCTATTTTAGGGTCTTGGACCCTATTTAAGCTCCTTATATGATAATGTAACCCTAATATCTTCAGCCTCCATCCCTCTAAACCCTATAAATCGACCCTAAGCCTCCATTTGAGTGATTCTTGAGCATTTTGATGATTTAGTGAGTTTTTGGTGCATATTATGGAAGAAGGAGTTCCTTAAGGAAGCATTGCTTGGCATGGAGCTTGTGGATCCAAGCCCTAATCATGTTGATCTAGCTCTAGAAAGCATAAAGTTTGAATCTTGGTGGATTTAAAATGTGGATCTTGTGGGATGATCACTTGTTATGTTTGGCTTTTGAAGAAGAAGGAGCTTTGAAAGAGAATAGCTTGAGCACCTAGCTTTTGGATCTATGTTCATCTCTTGCTGGTGCATCTTCCAGAGGTATCAAGTTTTGAACATGCTTATTGTTGTGCTAGTTTTTGTTTTGGGTCCATTTTAGGGTTTTTGGTCCCAAAGCTTGAAGCTTTATCAGTTGTTGAACTCCAGAGCCTAATATATGTCCCTTTGAGTATATTTAGTGATGTTATGCCATAAAAATCCAATCTTGGACGTTGGAATCAAGTCATGCATGACATAGGAGGTTTTTAAGATAAGGAAGTGAGTGTTTTGGGTGTTTGTGACCTTTCTAGCCATGCAAAGGCTTAAAGTCACTGACTTTATGGAGTAAGTGCCATTAGGGAGTCCAGATCTGGGGTTTGAGGTAATGTCTTAACTGTTTAAGACCAAATGAGTAGAAAGGGTGGATCTGGGGAGTACGTTGAGCGTAATTCTTGTACGCCCCGCATACTGCCCTAGTTTCCCTGATGGCCAATATGGATTCATGAGTATGTTGAGCGAACCAAGAGGAGTACGCCCCGCGTAACCTCACTGTGGACTTTTGGGCTAAGTCTCATTTTAGTCCTTGAGTGTTGGGCCTGGAGTTTAGACTTGTTGCAATAAAGTCTCTGACCAGAGGATTATATATATGTGCTTTGAGCCCTTGAGTTGGGCTTGCCATTAGATGTGAGAGAGTTGGGCCTCGGGAGAGCCCATTTATTATTGGGCCTTGGTGGGATCAACGGGTTTTAGGTCATTGATGGGCTGGTTAGTGGACTACCTTTAGAGCTAATGAGTAAGAGTTGGGACTTAGTTCCTAATTGGGATAATTGTGGGTTTGGCAAAGAGTTAGAGGTCGGTGCATGGCAGCAGCGTTTATAGGGGCTGTTCATCATCCGAGGCGAGTCTTCTCACTATACTTTACCTAGAGTGGTAAGTATGTGTGACTGGAGGGTCTTATGTGCTTGCTTAAGTGATGCATGTTTATGTGATATGTAGTGTATGCTATATTATGTGTTACTTAGACCGGATCGGAGGGTCCAATGAACTATGAGACCGGAGGGTTCTCAACCATAACGGACCAGAGGGTCCAACGAATCACGTGACTGGAGCGTCCCAACCAGACCGGACCGGGGGTCCAACGAATTGTGGGAGTGGAGGGTCCCAACCAGACCGGACCGGGGGTCCAACGAATTGTGGGAGTGGAGGGTCCCACTGAGACACATTGACCGGAGGGTCTTACAGAGCTATAGCCTCGAGTGGCTAGTTATTTGTGCGTGGTATTTTTGGGAACTCACTAAGATTCGTGCTTACCATGTTATGTGTTATGTGTTTCAGGTTTTTCTCAGAATCGCAGGAAGGTATCGGCTCGATTGTACACACCAGAGAAGGAGTTAAGATTTGAGGATCTTGGATTATTATTAATTAATTTTAAAGTGTTTTTTTGTAAATAAATTAAATGGGATTTTGTGAAATGTGTTATGAGAATTATGTGATTTTTAAATGAAATTTTTTTTTGAAAAATTACGGTGTTACGTTGTATGTGTATTAAGTTTTAAGAAAACATAACCTGATAAGGGAGGGGCGTTATGCGTTTTAGGGCCACTGAGGTTTTTTTTGCGTCACGTTTTTTCCGACTTTCCTAATGGATGCAGGGCGTCTTTCTGTTTTACGATTTTTTTCGTTTCTCTTTTTAAATATCTCGGCTCCATACTTCTATTATCAAATACCTTAGAGCAAAGCCAAAACCTTCCGATAAGTGACACATTATCAACAAAAATAAAAATAATACTAAAAACGCAAAAACAAATACAAAATAATCAAATAAACTAAATTAACTAAAAACCGTTCCCTAGCAACGACGCCAAAAGCTTGATATGTATTTTAATGCACTAGTTTTACATTTATAATTCCTAGCCCATCGCATGCAACCCAACACCTTAAAGACAGTGAACCTGATCAAGTATAATATAGTTTGATAAACAATAGTGTCAAACTTAAGGGGAACGGTAGTGAATTTACATTAGAATTTTTTTATTATAGAATAAATTAAATAAACGAACCAATAAAAGGCGGAGTGTTTTATTATAAAATCTCAAACAATTCATTAACTAAACTAACTAGATAAACGGATTGGAAACGGATCACTTCATGTACTTTGGTTTAGGTTGAAATACATCTCAAAAGTATGGTTAATTACTAAGTGCAATGGTTGTTTATTCATTGTTCACGGATTCCTAATATGACTTGCATAATTGGTCAGACTACTAATCATTTGATTTTAACTTATTAGTAATTGCAATGATCAAGTGAACCAATATTCTGAAAAATCAATGCTCACTTCGTATTAAACAAGATTTGATCTTTATTAATCCTAATGGTCATCAAAATTAAATCGTGCTTGGATTGATCATATAACACATGCACACACATTAAAGTTCCTAACTTTATTAACCTAACCCTAGGTTATGATAAAACACTAGTCATAATTATCAATGATGATGAACAACTATGATTCAAATTAACACAGTAATGTTGGTCATCTAAACTCTATTAAGTTAGCAGTAGGCAATAAAGTAACAATATTTAATATATATGGATCTTCAATCAAACTTGACAAAATAAATTAAATAAGAATAAATAATCCAAGTAGCAAATTAATCCATAATCTTAACAATTAATCCACTTTAAACACAAAGCAAAAGAGTTTAGATCCTTAAATCAGAAAGTAAGACAACAGGAAAATAATTGGATTGTTAATTGTGGTCAAAACAAAAAACTAAATGATTCCTATCATGTATCAGCTCTTGAATCCTTCAAATCTTTGCTCTATATTAACTTAACGGCCCTCTGGCCACCTTTAAGACCCTCAAATCGGCAGATTTGAATTGTATTCTCACAGAAATCAAAGTAGATTGTAAGATATCTCATTAGGGTTAATTTTTAGATCTATTTATAGTTTTCAGCGCCATCACGACGTGGTAATGCCTTTGCTACGATGTGGTATCGCGTTTCTGTATTGGACACAAACTTGTCATCTGGATTTCTTTTTAAATTTTTTGAAAAGATGTGACACGTCCTTTAAATGAGCACGACATGTCTTTTAAATGGGTGCGGCACGCCTTTGGATAAATTCAATGGTTTTTTTTCAATTTTTCCAATTCAGCCTTGTTTTCAGCGTTTTTGCTTCCTTTTCATCCATCAACATGTTATATCTGTAAAATTATAATTTAAATCTTTATAAGCACCTTTTGTTCCAAATAATATCAAAATATAACATAAATTAATAAGATAATTTCGGAATATATATGTATAAAATACGCGTTATCATTAGCATATATTTCCCTTCCTATTTCCCTATGGTGGACGGAATATGTGCAAGAAGGGAGGCGAGGTCGAGTAGTTACGGTGGAAACATCATGACGGGCGCTCGAGTTGCAAAAGCTACCCCCCCCCCCCCCCTCCAATTCGACATGGTTGAAAATGTGGGTTTAAACATAAGCAAAAGTAAATATATGAGTTCACAAGATCCACCAGCCTTTTTAGTCAGTTTTCAATTACCATAGTTTCTGAAATATCAATCTGAATTCTTGCAAATTCTTAATTTTTGAGACATCATTCATATAATGATTTCCAACTTTTACAAAATCAATCAATCTTTGATCCCATTATATTTTTCACTCGTAACGTCCCTTAATTTTTTTAAACTCAAATCTTAAAAGTTTTACATAAACGTAGCGGGTAAATAGGCAACAAGTTGCGCATAACAATAGAACAGTAAATAATAAAATGATATTAGGATCATCTCAGGAACTATGAAATTGTTTCAATAGTTGAAACCACCCATAACACCAGAACCTAACAATGAGTCTAAAATGGAAAATTGGACATTACTAGATATGGTTAAATCTATGAATAGTCGAACTATGCTTTAAAACAAATACAGAGAACCTTAATCTATAGTTTGGTATGAGTTGACTATTCCTCAATGTTATTCATAATCGCCAGCCATACATGGAATGATCATATGTAACATGATGAGTGGTTTAGTTCGATATAGTCTAAGCTTATTTGTTCCTATCGTATAAAAGTGGTGAATCAATATCTATATGCTTCTTTAGGATCTCGTGTTAACTCTATCAAGAAACATAACTTTAAATGTTCATGAGTGGAAATATTCCATGTATTACAAATATCTACATATTACAAAACGAAAAGATAATATATATAACTTACGAGAACGAAAAGATAATCTATAACTTATTAAGACTATTATTCATAGCTTCCAAACTTTTGAATGTAGTACTTGTCATAGAGATGACATACCTTATGTAATTTGTGTGAGTTCGAGAATGGAGTTAGTGTGACATGTAAGTGGAAGTTTGTTGGAAATATGTCAACCGACATAAAAATAACTATATGATAGTTATAATAAATAAAAGGCCTCCTATAATTAAAAGGTTTTTGGATGATGGAAACCTTCCATGGAAGAGGGGAACCTCTATGTTTTAGTACATTATAGATAGGAGCCTCCAGTAACTCTAGTGAGATACAACTAATAATCAAGAGAACCATGGCCTCACTTGGTTTCCTTGTTGTTGGCAACTCAAATCATGTTCCCATATTGTAATGTCACAAAAATTCATAGTAAAATTTTCATTTTTAAAACAATAAATCATACAAACGAGTTGTTCCAAAACTGATCAAAGTGAATATATTATTTAAACATCAGAGTAATATCATTAATTGCCAATGTGGAAAACTCTAGGGGATGTTGTGCAGTCACGTCAGGCTCTTCCCTTTTGAATCAGAAGTACCTGAAACCATAAATATGAAACTATAAGTAAAAAGCTTAGTGAATTACCCAAAATACCACATACCGTACATACAATAAAGATTGATATGTGCCAATCATAGTCTTGCCATTATGCCATGAGTCGTATCATGGTCTTTCCTTGCCAGGCCGGGGGCCAAAACACTGGGTCTTAATGACAAGTGCCAAGAGCCATCTCCTGGTCTTCCATGCAAGTATCACAAAGGCAACTAGCATACTAGATATAACTGCTAGGATCCGAACCCTGGTCTTGCATACAATTTTGCGGGAGTGACCTCCAGGTCATTCATACAAAAGTCAAGGGCGACCCTCTAGTATTCCTATATAACATAAGTCAATGGGTCGACATTGGTGCCTTCGACCCCTAAAGTACAGTGAGGAGACTCACCTGAATCACGATGTTGACTAAAACCTCGCGCAATGCTGCACCAATCATAACCAATAGCTCTCTCCGCCGAACGATGGGTGCAAATTACCTCCTAACAATCCACACAAGGCAAAACCTAAGTCTACTTTCTAAAAATAGAGATTGACCAAAAAGCCAACGCATGCCAAAATTCAACGGCCAACATTGACTTAATCAACCGCCACGTCGTGGCCACCTATGGCCACATCATGGACCTCTAGCAATACTTCATTATGATATTCCTTATCGCCATATCGTGGTGACCTGGTGCCACGTCGTGGGCACTGAGTCTTCAGGAGCTTAATGGATTAAGCTGCCTCCCTCGATCCTAAGGGCTCCAAAGTTCAGATCTAGTCCATACTATTGTCTAAATGGATAAAGTTTCCAACTTTATCCATTAAGACACATAAACAGATCGATATCTCAAACCTTAGGTCCAAATAAAGCCAAAATCCATGATGTCTTAATCATTAAGCCCTTAATCTAAAAAAGTCCTTGGCCCAACCACTCCAAAAGGGTTTATAACACCAAATCTATCATAAAGGTGGAAGCTTTATAGACATGTATGATGGGTTTTATACGTTACAAAAACTCATTTTTGGTGGAAAAACATAAACCCTAAGTTCACATGCACCCTAAATGATCTATGTTCTCACTATGATTTGCAAACAACTATTAAATATCAAGAACCCTATGAGTACATTGCTATTTTTCAAAACTAAAAGGTTATCATAAAATACATCCCTTAGTTTGTTATTGGAAATAAACTAGTAATCCTTCCGTGTAGGTCTTTAGCATGCAAGCACCAGAAGTCTCATGCCTCTAATGGCTCACACCCAATCCCTAGAAAGCTGGAGGCTAAAGATGAGAGAGGAGAGGAAATGAGAATTTTTGGTTCTCATTCTAGTAGAGGGATGGAAGAAATTATGAACCCTCTAGGCGGGTTGATATAAGTGACTGAGGGAACTAAGATAAGACAAGTTTCCTTAGATAAGCCTTATCTCTTTCCTTGCTCCCTAAGGATTCCTAGGCTTCCTTAATGCCTAAGGAAATCACTTAAACCATTCTATAATTCGTCCCTCTCTCTTGGGAGGTTCTAGAATTGGTCAATTTTCAACTCTTGAATATTATCACCTTTAATCCTTCCACTTTTAACTAATCTACTTAATCCCAAAAATAATTCCAATTAATTTCTGATTAATTTTTAATTAAACAATACAATTTCTAATTAATATACTATTCTCCTACTATATTAATAAATTATTCATTTTTACTTCTATTTACTTTATTGGTTATATCACAAATTAATAAATCAGTATCTCTCTCTCTCTCTCTCTCTCTCTCTCTCTCTCTCTAAAAAGCAATTACTAGGCTTGAGGGCAACCCAAAAGGACTTTGCTAATAATTCAAGATTATACTAATTTAGTTATTGGCTTAGACACCTAATCCAACATTCTCCCACTTGGATGAGTCTAAAACTAAATTACAACTATAACTTTTAAATTAACTAGCAAATGGTGCTTTCCAAAGACCCTACCGAACTCTGATCCGGTAAGATGTTTGTCCTTTAGATAAGTGATCACATATTCCTTCATTGTAACACTTAAATCTTGGTAAGTTTCTATTTTGCCATTGCATTATTTAAATTATCAAATTTGGTCCTTAAGTTGTACGTAGGGTGTACCATAAGGTACACTTAGCGTACAAGTTGTAAAGAGAGTACGCTGGGCGACCAAGTAGTACGCTTAGCGTACTCATGCGAGGGTTTGATCGTGGATCCGGAGGTGTACGCTAGGCGTACAGAAGCGTACTTAGGGCGTACGTAAGGATTTTGAAAACCCTAATTTCTGGGGTTGGCCACTATATAATCATCCTTATGGACTTGAAATCCTCATTTATTCAACCTCCTTATCCACTCGTCCCTATACTTGAAACCCTAACTCCATAGTTAAATGTTCTGGAGCTTAAAATGTCTTTGGGTGCCTTTTTAGTGTTTTTGAAAGAAGGAGATCATCTTGGAGCTTCATTGGAAGAGTGGGAGCTTGTAGATCCAGGTTATCATCATCATTTGGTATTCATTTCAGGTATAAAGCTCTAAACTTGTTGTGTTATAGCTTAGATCTCCTTAGTTTGAGTTTTAGACCCATTTTGGTCCCATAGACGAGATCTTGTGGATTATTATCATTTTTGAAGCTTAGAGTTGCTACTTTTGGGGTTCTTTTGATCCTAGAGTCATAAGTTGTCATCTTTGAAGCTTAGAACCATCCATGCATGAGTTATGGTCATTGTATTAAAAGTAGTATGTTATGAATCAAAGTTGGGATATTTTGGGGCATGAAAAGTGACAAAGTCAGTGACTTTATGGTTCTAGATACTCTTTGGGACTGAGATCTATGTATTGGACGTTTAGACTTAACCATTAAGAGCTTAATGGAAGAAATGGCTTAATTGAGGAGTACGTTGGGTGTACAAGCCAGTACGCTTAGCGTACAACTGAGTACACCCTACATACTCAATTAGTTTGGGCTTCACATCTTATGGGCCTTAGTTGGATCATTTCTTTGGACTTTGTTGCTTTGGGCCTTTTGGGCCATCTGAAATCAAGCTTTTGGGCTTTAGGGTAAGGCCCATATTGGGGATTAGGCCCAATTTGGAAAATTGGGCCATAAGTGGGCCTTAGTGGATCTAGTGGTTTTAGGCCCTCTTTGGTTTATAGATTTGGGCCTCAGTTTGGTTTAAGCTAGACCAGGGGTAAAATGGTTATTTTACCCCTAAGTATGGATTATGGACTATATATTGGAACCCAAGTGTTAATTTGAGGTGAGTTTCCTCACTAGGTTTAGCGGGTCTAAGGCACCAATGACGAACCTTATTTATTATGCTAGGAGTCTGTGTGACCCTGGCATGTGTTATGTGCTGCTATATATACTGGGCGGAGCTCGATGCCAGGTGAGGCCTGAGGACTGGAGCATATGCTAGTGTTTATGGTCATTATATGTGTTATCATGATTATGTGATATAGATTGTATGTGTATAGCTAACGAGGCCTAGTGACAAGCGATGCCTGAGAATAATAGATCTGTAAACCGAGCGTGGATCGATGCCGGGCGGGGCCCGATGTCAGGCGGGGGCCCAATATATGATTTATTATGTACGGTATGAGGTAGTTTGGGGAACTCACTATGCTTTGCGCTTACGGTTTCCAGTTTATGTTTCTGCTACTTCCAGTGGCAAGGGGAAGAGCTCGGTGTGACTTAATTGCACACACCAAATGGACTCCACATTTGATATTTCACTTTGATTTTATGATATTTGATACACTAGTTTTATTTGGGATGTATGGATTGATGGGTTTTGGTCATAAGACATCCTATGTGCTCATACAAACCCTAATGCTTGGATCTAGGTTTCTCTATTGTACATGCTTTGAATCCAAGACTATAAACCCTAATTCTAGCATACAAGTAATCATATTAGATATTAGAATAGGTTTATAAAGTTACCTTGATTGTTATGTAGTAATAACAATCCCAATTCCTCCTTTTAATTGACTTTGGAAGGCTTAGAGTCACAAGTGTCACTCCTCTAATGGTTCACAAACACCATAAGCAAGAGGATGAAGAGGAGAGAGGATGGAGGCTGCCAAAACCTTATGAAAACCCTAGAAGGTTGCTTGTCCACGTTTTTGGTCCTTAAGGGATCTATATATAGTGAGGCAATTAGGGTTATCTAACAAGGAAACCCTAATTTGGTTGCTTAAGCCCTAAGCAACCCATGGATCCCTTTCTTAAAGCCTTGGACGAATTCATATGGGCTTCCCCCATAGAATTCGTCCACCTTATAATAAAAGGCAATCCATGGCCCAAATTGTAATTATCTTATAATTACAATTCCAGTCCCTTAAGTTTAATTAATCTCTTTTAGTCACAAAACTAATTACCAATTAATTCTTGACTAATATTAATTAAACAACATGATTTCTCTTTTAATATATTATTCCCATAATATATTAATAAATCATATTTAATCCTTTCTCTCCATAATTCATCCTATCAAGTTGCTTTGGTGAAGGCAACCCAAAAGGACCATGCACCATCGGGTCAAGTACATACCAAAATAGTTATGGACTTAGACACTAATCCAACAGTCTCCCACTTGGATAAGTCTAACAACTATTCTGCGTATGACTTCGGATCCCGATCTGCAATCGTAGCTTTCCAAAGCCGCTGTCAACTCTGATCATATCAAATACGCGTGTCCTTAAGATAAGGGATCATATATTCCTCCATTCTAGATATCATATGAGATATGATTTCAAATCATTCTCTTTGTACTATATCTCGATTTCCGATTTATGACGACAGACTAATTGAACAAATCAAATTAGCCCTAGCCCGGCCGAGCATTTACGTTTGTCATCACTAAACCATCGAGGGGCCCAAAGATATCGCCTTTATCCTACTTTGAATAAAGGGAACGGATAAACTTTGATACAATGCTTGCTTGTACTCACGCACCGAATCACACACAACAATATGTTTGATAACACCAAGTTACTGGTGCGTTTACATATTATCAATGTGCAACCGATTCGCAAGATACAACTCACACATCTCAGTTTCAAGAATATAAGATGTTATCGTCTCACCAATCACTCGTGATACAATCCATGGAGTGATCCAAGTGAGCGTGGGTCTAATCCAATGCTCAAATCTCATTCATAAGCACTCATGAACGTTGCAGCAAACATTTGCTTATGTCTAATACTCTTCTAGACATTCCACACACCAATTCACGACAGTCTTTATTCATATCTACTTCCAACATATGAACGACTGTGGCCCGTTTGAATAATTCGATTATTCTTAATAAACTCAATTATTCTGGAAGTCAAAACATGCAAATGGGAAACACAAGAATAATACTAATCCCATATGGCCTCAAACCTTTGAGTATAAATAAAACGCCTTTTATTTATCACCATATTGATTACTTATTATTTGTTGTTTCGGTTAATCAACTTCTTACTTGAATTACAACACTTGTCCCATGCTCCTAGCATGCACACAATGTTTACCTATGGTTCTTACTTTGTGAAATAGATCACATTGAACACACTTCCAATCATTCTCATTTCACAACTCCAAATCCATTTTTCATAAGTTTAAGAATGTCAAATTCTTTCCACTTATAGAATATGCTTGATTCTAACATTTTATGCAACTATCCTTTCGGAATGTCACTGCACCAAAGTCACAAAGACTATTGCCAATGATATTACAAAATTTCTATCGGATATTGTTACAATACAATTCCCATGATGTCTCTCACTCAAAGTACATTCCTTTAAACATCCTTTTGCATAAAAGTTTCTAATCTAGACATAGATTTTCAATATTCAATTCCCAATATGGACACACTTCCATATGTTCCATATGACAACTCATTCTTAATAGAATCTTATCTATTCGTAATGATGTTGATATGGTCCATCCAATATGGAAACATTTCCATATTTTCCAATACTATACTTCCAACTACTCACAAGCGACCAATCCTCGTCGAACTTTGGATTGTCCTTTGATAGTTGTTTAATTGTTTTAGTCAAAACCAATTCTTGTCCTTTTTCCCTCTAAATGCGCTAGACATTTGGAAAATTTTAGAATGGTCAAACATTAAAGCATTTGGAATTGATCCTATACCCGAAGCGTATGGGACATGACGCATAACGTTTTATTTGCTATGTTCTCAAAATTCGAATAGTGAAGAGGGATGCCGTAATCATAATCGAAATTTTAAGAACACACTTTGTACCTTTGACTAATTTTATTAACATTTCTCAACCTAAACCTTTAGATTTGAAATGAAGCATAATATTCTCTCCCTTAATTATAGCAAAACAACTCTTCAACTATTGCGACTTTGCAAAGTATGACTCTTGTTTTCTATAATTAATATTGCTAACCTTGCAATACTTTCCTTAATAATCATACAATCATAACTTTTATGCTCCCACTATCTTGATGATTATTATAAAACATAACACTTATGCTCCCACTAGCTTCGACATGTATTCATAAACATCTTAACTTTCAGAAAACAATGCTTATTGAATTTCTTAAGTTCATGTTTCTAATACTTAGTGATTTGATAATCTTTTATCAAGGTTTCTTGAACTTATACACATTTTCCTTCGATAGTTCATATGTGTGTCTAAACAATTAAGACTAATTGCCAAACCTAACAATTCAAATTATGGAAAGGGATGCCGTAACCATAATTGAATTCGAGAATGCAATTTTACAATCACTATCTTCTTAAAATTTGTCTTAGTGAAAGCATTTCCTCACAATCATTTTCATGAAGGAGGAAATCTTATGACACTTAGATTTAAACAGTGTATTTGTTCTTATCCATGTGAATTTGTCAAAACCAAAGTTTACGACAAATTCAAACTCTTATGGATCGAACTTTCTTGATCTCGATTTCTTGCCTTTATGGTACCACAGCTGCCCACCATGTCTTCCAAGTAGTTAAGCAGCTCACCCTTTCCTATCAATGTACCTTTCATTGATTAAGGTGCTTTGCCTTTTATGCGTTCAAAATGAGAACTTATAGAACTCACATGCATAATTAACTTGATTGGATTGGCACAGAATCAAAATAATGTCAACACGATAGGTTGTAAACCTCAACTCGTGTGCTAGTGATGATCGATAAGGTTTATTTGATTTGTTCTTGAAACCTTTC
This sequence comes from Lactuca sativa, assembly GCF_002870075.4. NCBI lineage: Eukaryota > Viridiplantae > Streptophyta > Magnoliopsida > Asterales > Asteraceae > Lactuca > Lactuca sativa. The sequence continues at coordinate 359,720,033 of NC_056627.2, read as the reverse complement.
AAGACCATTAAGACTCCCACTGACTCCTTGACATATATGATTCTCTTGTCAATAAACATTTCTTGACAAACAAATATTCAAGAGTTAGTGTAGTTTTTATCAAAACACTTCATAAATTGGTCCTAGTTGGTCTTTGTCTTATCCAAGACATCACAACTTTCCACATTTAATGAAAGTTACAAACCTTCTTAATACCTTTCACTCAATGTCACAATCTTAACTTTAAGACTTGTTATTGGAACGAAGTATGATTGACTTATTGATTTAACCATTTCTTCAATTCTTGATTCCTCTTCTTAGACATACAATTGTACTAAGACTCACTTAGAGGATCAATTGAGATATGGTTCTTAATCATTAAGACCTATCATAAAGCATAAAAGGTACTCTCCCTTCATCTTAGAATGGAGAAACTTTTATCTTTCTGCCTACTTGATTCTTCTTATTCGTTCTGCTATTGATTTAAACCCTTTAATCAATTCACAATTACACCTAATCTTGTAAGTATAATCATATTTACTAAACCTTTAGTAAATCATGACGAATATCATTGTTACTCTTATGGTGGACTTGATCAACACGCAACATTGTGTGCTCGATCTCTTAGTCTTTCACTTGACACCCTGTCAACGAATTAGTCTAATTTCCATATATGAAATTTCTCATTCATCGTGCAACCAAGTTGCATGATTCCAAATTTCTGTCCAATTGAAACTTGGGCGATGAGAAACTCTCCCTATTTGGTAAATTCTCGACTTTCCATAAATAACATAATAAGAACCAAATCCATTATTGCTAATAGAAACATTCAAACATCAATTTTTCATATACGCCATTGCAAGGATAAATAAATAATATAAAATCAAAATTTATTTTATTGCGGAAAAATTTTGTCCTTACAATGCAATTCATTGAAAAACTATGCTAATACATCTTTCTTAGCAATCTAATTCTAACTCTAAGTAGTAGCTCAAGAATCTAATCTTCGAGAGATGCGATCGAAATCCATTCTTTCACGGTTAGATTGTGCTCACTTCTTCCCTTAAGCTTTGTTTCTTTTCTTCGATCCTAAAAACATCAATTGTAATCTTATCACATTATGTATTAAGAATCTAAAATGAAGCTTAAAAGAGTTAGTAAATGGATTTTACCTATATAAGAGCCATACGTTTCGACTCTCCCATCTCTTAGATCTCTTAGGTAAATGGGGCAGCTTCGTCTCCAATGCCCCTTCTCTTGGCAATAAAAGCAAATTGACTGTTTTGGAACAGAACATGGAACTACTTCAGACATTGCCTTTCTCTTATGATCAAACTTTTCGATCATAGCATGTCTTTCGTTGCCATTGTCTATATCCATAGAGGTCTTGAAGGCAGATTCACCAATCAACTTTGCTTTTCTATTGCGCCAAACCATTTCTGATTCAGCAGCAATAAGCATATAGGTGAGATCTATAAGGGTCACGTCGCGGTTCATCATATAGTAGTCTCTTACGAACTCACTATACGAGTTGGGAAGTGACCAAAGAACCCAATCAACAGCTATTTCCTTATCCAACAACGGATCCCAACATTCTTAGTCTATCAATGTGCGACTTCATCCCTAGGACGTGTGCACACACCGACTTTCCTTCTTTATGTTTACTTGCCAAAAAAAGGGCTTGAGTGATATTGAACCTTTCAAATTTACAATCTTGTGGGTTAGGGAGAATAATTGGAGGAGGAGGAGGAAGTGAAGCATGATCTCTTGTTCCTCGATCGAATCGTGGAATATCATCTTCATGTGGAATGCTTGTTCCACGGGATTTGAGAAGACCATAGTTGTCAAACTTTGACATCTACAAAACGGGAGAAAACGAATTCAAGTTAGTTGATTGATAGAGTCCTTAGTAAATCACCCAAATGAAATACTAAGGCTAGGACCCAACACAATATTCTACAACTCGGGAGAGGGATGCCGTAACCCAAATTGCAGAACATTTGAAGGTAAGTGAATGATGATTCACTAATTTCCACCATGAAAAACGAAAAAGAAATTTAAGTTTTAAATCTATGAAAACTCCTAGATCCTTTGAGATACATTGAACTTTCAATGGCATGTTTATATCTCGATATGTCCCTCTTGTTTGTGACTGGGATGCCGAGGATCACAAAGCGGGTGTGAATAACCATGCAAACTTACATGGTGCCCTCACATGTTACAGTCACTTATTCGATGTGCCGGTAAACCACACACGCTCCACCGAACTATGACAAACATTGAGTCACCCTTTGCTACCTTTGCTTAGACCCATTTAGTGTGCCGGTAAACCACACACGCTCCACTAACGTCTTCGCAAGGGCACAAAGTGTAATTTCATGGAATTGTATCAATTCACTTTTGCCTAAGTAATTAAGATTGGGAATTTTATAAAAAAATTTAGTTACTTTGATAATTCATTATACTTATAATGGAAGGTTTCGTCCTATCCTACCCGTTCGGCTAACGACCCTCCACTAGTCAAGAGTGCAGTGGGTAAGAGTGGATACCCATTCAATCGTCATTTTATAGGCAATTTCCTTAAACACACCTCATAGACCAGCTTCGTGAATGAGGCCTACTAACGGTAAGACTGACTTTTACTCATACATATATATAATGTTAGACTTTTAATGTTATATATAGTATAGGGTGTATTTTATACTTTCAAAATACTAGGTGGTCTAATTTAACAATTATACTTTTTAATTCAATTAAATTGTGGACCTAAAATTTTATGGATTTATTAAACTTCTTTTAATTATACACCTTAATTAATTAATAAAACCATAAGGGTGTGATTTGAACTTTTTCAAAAACTATGCTAGGGTTTTAGAATTTAACATTCCTAATTAAACTTTTAATCAACTTTTAAATTCCAAAACTTGAGGGCAAGTTTTGAAACATTTCAACACATTAGGGTTTAAAATTTAAATATACATCAAAATTAAACTATTTAATCAAAATTTAAATTCCAAAACTTGAGGGCAAGTTTTGAAACCTTTTTGAAAACATTAGGGTTTTAACTATTTAAATTTCAAAACAACAAAACTTTTGGGTTCAAATTTAAATTATAAAACCTAAAGGGAAAAATATGAAACATTTCATAACAACAAGGATCAAATAACCAATAATTCAAATTAACATTTAATCACATAATTATCCATATTTGATTTATTTAATGATTTCTTGCAAAACAATTTATCAATTTACTCAAAATAATTAATCAATTATCTTATAAGGAAACAATTGTCTTATTAATTGATAAATATCTTCAATTAGATCAAAATTATAGTCAAATATATCATATAATCGGATTAATAATGATCTAACATGATAAGGTAACTATCCATAAGCAAAAACAGCAAGAAATCCCGAAGTACCCTCCATCTGACGAGTTGACTCGTCGAGTCAGACTTGGACTCGTCGAGTCTGCATGGACTCGGCGAGTTCAGCCATTTACTCGGCGAGTCCAGCCTCCAGAATCCAAAAAATCGAATTTTCCAGTTATATCAAGCATCAATACAATTGAAACCAAGCTAGGCTCTGATACCACTGATGGGTTTTGGTCATAAGACATCCTATGTGCTCATACAAACCCTAATGCTTGGATCTAGGTTTCTCTATTGTACATGATTTGAATCCAAGACTATAAACCCTAATTCTAGCATACAAGTAATCATATTAGATATTAGAATAGGTTTATAAAGTTACCTTGATTGTTATGTAGTAATAACAATCCCAATTCCTCCTTTTAATTGACTTTGGAAGGCTTAGAGTCACAAGTGTCACTCCTCTAATGGTTCACAAACACCATAAGCAAGAGGATGAAGAGGAGAGAGGATGGAGGCTGCCAAAACCTTATGAAAACCCTAGAAGGTTGCTTGTCCACGTTTTTGGTCCTTAAGGGATCTATATATAGTGAGGCAATTAGGGTTATCCAACAAGGAAACCCTAATTTGGTTGCTTAAGCCCTAAGCAACCCATGGATCCCTTTCTTAAAGCCTTGGACGACTTCATATGGGCTTCCCCCATAGAATTCGTCCACCTTATAATAAAAGGCAATCCATGGCCCAAATTGCAATTATCTTATAATTACAGTTTCAGTCCCTTAAGTTTAATTAATCCCTTTTAGTCACAAAACTAATTACCAATTAATTCTTGACTAAAATTAATTAAACAATATGATTTCTCTTTTAATATATTATTCCCATAATATATTAATAAATCATATTTAATCCTTTCTCTCCATAATTCATCCTATCAAGTTGCTTTGGTGAAGGCAACCCAAAAGGACCATGCACCATCGGGTCAAGTACATACCAAAATAGTTATGGACTTAGACACTAATCCAACAGTTAATGATTGGAATACTACTTTATTTGACTTTAAAATTGAAATTTTTGGACTATATTTTTGGGACGTTTCAAGTTGGTATGAGAGCCTTGGTTTGAGGGATTTGGGCACACTCTCGGGTGTGTCTAAACTCAAACTGAGGATTTGGTAAAGTTTTTCCAAAAGAAAATTATTTTTAAGAAAAAGGGAATTCTAAAATAAGAAAGGGTGTGGTGCATGCAATCAACCGAGTTCAAGTAAGTTTTTCCAAATTACCCATACATGTTATTTGATATGCTTTGATCTATGAATCTATGAACCACATGCTAGTTAGGGCTAAGGATTTGCTTAGTTTTTACATGATAGAATGCTAGAGAGATACCTTTGTATGCTTGTTGTATGAGCTTGTAGACTTGCATGCTAGTACTGATCAGTCAGTGATAGGATGGCCTAATTAGGTTATGCTTGGTTCGGATACTTAATACTCGAATGATGTTTTCTTTGTGCTTTTAGGAGTTCTAACTAGCTTAAGCTAACTAGTAAACGAATATTCTAAGTTACATATTATGGGAACTAAATAATTTTAGAAGGTTAGGTTTTAACTTTATTACGTAGCTCTTGATTGAGTCCAACCGTTGTAGTATGACACCTATCATTTGAAGAATTATCAAGTTTTAGTGATATGTGATGGTATTCGTGAGCTTGTTAGAGGAACTTAGTGGGAGTTCCTTATGCAACTGATGGCGGAGAGTGGTATGGAGTTAGCCCCAGGAAAACCAAGGATGAGATCTAGTGCTGGAGCCTTATATGTGAGGGAAGGTTATATGGATTTAGAGTAACCTAGTTGAGTCAAAGCAATTATTGAGGAAACTATGAATAAATATGGAAGGTAGTATGGTCCCATACTACAGGAAACAGAGGAACTATACTCAATTCAAGGAGAGTTGCGATAAAATCAAGGAGATTGTAGAGTTGTGATTCCTTCGATATATATATATATATATATATATATATATATATATATATATATATATATCGATGTGTGTGTGTTCTGATGGTTTTTGTGGCCTATTTTCAGTATGGTGGCATTGTGGGGCAGACCTATCGGCAGTTCTGGTGCTGGGGAGAGTTCAGGCTCAGGAACTGGGGCTGGGGCTGAGCAGATCGATGAGCGGACTAAGGAGTTTCTCTCGACAGAGATTACTCGTAGCATTCTTGATCAGAATCCTGTGATCTTCGACTCGGTCAATGAGGGTATCCTGGAGGTTTTGGAGGAGCGATTGAGCTTGTTTCATTCTAAGATTATGGAATTAGTAGGAGAATGATCTTTGACATTCAGGGAGTTCCGGGCTTATGGAGCTCTAGATTATCATGGGGTGAAGGACCCCATTGCAAGCAGGCGTTGGTTAGTAGATGTTGCTAACGATTTCTGCACAAGTCGTTGTATCGAGGGGGACAAGGTCAGATTAGTTTCCAGCCTTTTGAAGGACAGGGCACAAGACTAATAGGAGGAGGCAAGTCATGCACTGGGTGATGATGCGGTTGATGTGATGTCATGGGATGATTTCTCTACTCGGTTCCGAGCTGAGTTTGCACCAGTGATCGAGGTGCAACAGTTGGCGCGAGAGTTCCAAGATCTCCACCAGACTACAGAGACGGTGGCTAATATTACCGCGGTATTTTGGGAGAGGGAACTTCTGGTTCAGCAGTATGTGGTGGACGGTGAGATGGAGAAGTCCCGATATCATGAGATGTTGAGGAGCGACATTCGACAGTTTGTGAGCTGATCCAGCTGCAAGACACTAGAGGATATGATTACTCGATCCAGGAAGAGGGAGATTGACCTGGAGATGGAGAGGAAGAGGAATCCATATGAGGTTTATTCATAAGGGGGTCTGGGAAAGAGGCCCAAGGTATCGGATTCCAGATTTAGGGGCCATCAGGGCCGTAGCCGTTATGGTAGATATCGCATGGACATGAGACATGGATTATAATCAATCTCATTATCCAAAACTTTGTTTCTCGATTTCTCGAATTATGACGACTGAAATTTAGACTGCGAATTGAACACATCAATTCAGTTCGGGCTCGGCTAAGCACTTCAGATGTTGTCATCAAATCATCTAGGGGCCCAAATATATCTCCTTTCCAGTTAGGACAAAAGGAATGAATAAATTTTGACTCATATGCTTGTATCTTTTACTCACCGGATCATACATGACACTACGTTTTATGACATCATGTAATTGATGCGTTTTCGCAATACCAATGCACAACTGATTTGTAAGTTACAACTCATATATCTGCATTTCAAGAATATAAATTATTATCATCTCACAGTTACTTGTGATAAAATCCATGAAGTAATTCTCTAACCATGGGTTTATCCAATAATCAAAATTCCTATTTCCTAAGTACTCATAAACTTTGTAACAATCTTATTACAATGTCTAATCCCTATAGACAATCTACAATTCAATTCATGACAGTCTTAATTCACTACTTACTTCCAAAAGTATAAGTGACTATGGAATTTGAATAATCAAATTATTCAAGAAGTAAAACATGCAAAGTGAAACACAATAATAAACTAATTAACAATGGTCTCAACGCTATTGAATATAAATAATCTCTAATATTTAATCACCATAATAATTATGACTTCATTCATTATATAATGTTTTGAGTAATCAACTAACCACTTGAATTAAATAACATAAGTTATTTCATGTTATAAACATGCATACTATTCCTCTCTATGGTCCTTCCTTTGTGAATAGATCAACTAGACACTATTCCAATGATGCTCATTTCACAATTCCAAATTCTTGCCACTATCTAAAATGTATTAGAATTCCAACCTTACATGCAATGACCTTCTATGATATCGAAGCTTCAAAGTCACAAAGCCTGAGCCAACGATATTACCAAGTGTTCCTTTGAAAGTTTGGTACTAGAAACAATTCCATGATAATGAATTCTCAAATTCATGCTACACTCCTTGAACACTTCTCTTGCATTAAAGTTTCAAACTCACATGTAGGTTTAATAATCAACTCCCATTATTTAAACATTTCTATATTCTCATATGACCATCCATTCTGATCAAGAATCATCTCAATCCAGAATAATGTCACTATGGTGTAACGCCCGGTTCCTGGTATGTATTTAATTCAAAATTTTATTCACTTTTGCATAGAACCTCGACGAGTTGGAGGCGCCAAACTCGTCGAGTAGGAATGGAATTGGACACGGGTTGTAAAGTCTACTCGACGAGTTGAGAGCCTCAACTCGACAAGTAGGACTGGCAGAGTAAAACCCTAATTTTTAGGGTTTTGCACCCTATTTAAACACCTAAACTTCCATAGGTTGGCAACATTTACAGCCTCCAAGTCCCAAACCCTAAATCTCGAAATGCTAATGCCTTATGTGAGCTTGTGAGTCATTTTTGAGAGAAAACTTGCGTATTTGAAGCTTGTGGAAGAAGGAGAAGCTTGAGGGCCTAACATGAAGCTTTTAGATCCAGAAACTTCACTCCATTTGCAGCATTTTCTGGCAAGCAAGCTTCAAACTTGCTTCATGGTTACTTAGATCTCTTCATTTTTACTTTCATTGGGTTTTGGTCCAAGGAGCATGGTCCTTGGGAAATGGACGTCCCAAGTGAGTATACTTCCAGATCTAGGACCTTGAATGGCTTTCATGGCATAAAGGTGCAAACTTTATAGCCATTGAAGCCTCATGCAAGCTTTAGGATGTCATTTTGGCCTTTTAAGCTCTAAAAGGCCATGCATGGAGAGAAAGTTAGAGACTTTACGTATTCATGTAGTGTCTAGGGTCTAGATATCAGTTTTTATTCCTTAGATTGAGGTATTAATGGATTTTGGATCAAGATCTAGGTCTTAAAGAGTTAGGGTTTGAGCTAAATCCATTAAGGAAGGGTATTAATGGGTAAAGTTAGAAACTTTACCCTTAAAAGAACATTTTCAGTATGTATGTGAAGTATGGATCTTAGATCTACGGGATAGGAGCTTAATCGATTAAGATAGCTTAATAGACTGAAGAACTCGACGAGTTCATAAAAGAACTCGACGAGTTGGGTCGAGGTGTCCCGATTCTGTAAAAGGAACGACTCGAAGAGTTCAAGGCGGACTCGACGAGCTAAGTGGGAAAGTCCTGATCCTATTGATAGAAGGAAATCGACGAGTTATGAAAGAACTTGACGATTTAGATCACGATTTTAGGTTTTCTGATTTATGGAACTCGACGAGTTGATGGAATAACTCGGCGACTTGATTCAACCCAGAATGTTGACTTTGACCAGAAAGTGGACTTTGACTTTGACCAAAGTTGACTCCTAAGGGGTTATGAGTATGAAAAGTGTAATTAAGGGAAATCTTATATGTGTAGGAGTTTAAGTGATGTTGATTTCAAAGCCGTGGACAGTTCAGCGACTCTACAACATTGAGGTAAGTTACCTTCTAGCAGAAGTGAGTCGAAGGCACCAATGTCAACCCACTAGTAGTTGATTATAGTTGAGATGATTGTCTTTTTGATAATTGTCTGGTATGCCACTATCTATTATGATTTATGTGCTAGTATGCTATGATATTTTGTGATAGTGGTAGGAGGGGTGGGATAGACCCCGTTTTCGATCGAAAGGACCGAAGGGTTAGGCTAACACCCAGATATGCTAGGTAGTATGTGACATATGTGTTTATATACTAGGATGATATTTGGTAGTATTAGGGGTGAAATAGTCCCCATTACTGGTTGAAAGAGCCTGAAGGGGTAGACCAGCACCCATATATGCTAGGCAGTTACCGGTTGAAAGAGACCGAAGGGGTAGGCCAACACCCTGATATGCTAGGAAATTACCGGTTGAAAGAGACCGAAGGGGCAGGCCAACACCCATATATGCTAGGCAGTATGTTATTGTATGGTATGTGGTATGATGGGGGAACTTAGTAAGCTTTGTGCTTATTGTTTTCAGTTTTGGTTTAAGGTACTTCCTCTTCGAAGGGAAAGGAGTCGGTATGATCACAATGCATCACACTATATTTTCCACACCAGAGATACTTGGGAGTGTTACTCTGATACTGTTTTATCATGACATGTTTTGATTATGGATACATTGGTTTTGATATGATTTGATTCTATGATGTTTTCATACAATGGTTTTATAATTATTAAATTAAAATTGAAATTTTCGGTCTTGAATTTTGGGATGTTACATACGGTCTATTGAAATTAATACCATACTTCCAACTGTCCACAGGCAACCAATATTCAATAAACCTCAGAATGTTCTTGACAGTTTTTTAACAACTCTAGTCACAAATTTTTTTTAATCATTCTCCTCTCAATGCTCAAGACATTTGGAAAAATCAAAACAAGTGAATATTACATCATATGTAATCGATCCTATATCTGAAGTATATGGGACTCGATTCATTATATACGATATATGTTCAATCCCTTGCTATAGTATTTTCATATATGGAATTTCCTATGTTAAACCATTTCAACATGATATTCACATATGTCTATAACTAAGTTCTATTAAATAATACGATCTAATCCTTTAGATTCAAAACAAAGTATGAGTGCCCTCTCCCTTAAGTCTATCATAATGAAACAATTCCTAAACTTTGAATTTTGTAAATTAAGAACTTTGTTACCTACGAACAATATTATCAACACGCAATACTAGCATAACAGTTATGCGCCCATTAGCTCTAACATGTACCCAGAAATCAACTAGACTTCTAGAAATCAATACTCTTGACTTTCTTACTGAAGTCTAGTTGATTTCTGGGTACATGTTAGAGCTAATGGGCGCATAACTGTTATGCGTTATGTGATGCTTTGATAAGTCTCCAACTAGACTTCTTAAGCTTATACACCTTCATGAGATAGCATATATGTCTGTGTTTAAACCCTTTCAAAACTTGTAGATATATGTCATGAAAGTTCAAACAATTCCTTGACACAATTCGCAATATGAAAAGGGATGTCGTAATCATGTTATGAATTTGAGAATGCAATTAACATAGCCAATATCCACATTGATCTTTATCACATCTTTAAAATCTACTAGAAAAAGTGATTCCTCATAATCATTTTCATGAATTAGAACAAATCTTTACCACATAGTTTTCAAGGTGCATACGTTCCCATCCATGTGAATTTATCATTTGCAACCTACAATCATAAGGTTTAGGATAAACCAAATTCAAATTTATCTTTTCTTCATGGAATGAACTTCGCAATTCAAAATTCCTTGTCCTCTGGTAGCTCAAGGGCCTACCAATGCTTCCATGTTGTTAGCTACTCACTCATATTGATCAATGTACTTTCACTGACCAATGTGCTTTTTGCCTTTGCAGTTAAATGAAAAAACATAGAACTCATAAGCATTGCCAACTCAACTAGAAGTGCACAGAAATAAGAATGTGTTAACCAAACATGATAGGTTCTCAACCTCAGGTCACGTACTAGTGATAACTAAGAGCTTTATTATCGATTGAATCTTGAAACTCTCAATATCAATACAACTCCCACTAACCTCTTGACATATGAGTTTTCTCTCAAGGAACATTCCTTAATGAGATAAAAATGAATATTCAAAAGTTCGTGTGGATTCTCGACAAGAAAACACTTCATAGAATATGTGTCAATTTATCTTTTGTTTCTCAATCAACGAAAAGATCACACCTCCAGTTCTATATGTGCTAGAGTAAGAAAGCATATTTACTCCACATATTTCAAGGTGTTTTCAACCTTCTTAATTAGAAATGAGTTTCAAGATATGATTTTTAGTTACTAGAGTATGAATCTAAAACTTGATTGGAACAAAGTATGACTCATCTATGATTGAACCATCTCCAAAAATGTTCGAGTCCTCTTCTTAGTCATACAATTGCACTAAGATGTTCTTGGAGCAGTCATTCATGATACAAATTCACAATTACTAAGATGATCATAAAACATGATACTAAAGCATTCTCCTTTCTTTTCAGATTGGAGAATCTTTTTTTCTGCCTAATTGATTCTTCTTATTCGTTATGCTACTCTTTGAATCTTTTTCAAAGTATCAGAATTTTGCTTAGTATTATAAACACAACTACATTTACAATAACATCAGTAAATCATGACAAATAAAGTTATCATCCTTTTAGGTGGATCTAAATAGTCCATATCAACACGGACGAGATCCATTAGTCCTTCACTTGACTCACAAAAACATGTGATCAATGTATTAGTCTAATTTTTCAATGAACAAGATTCTCGTATACTATACAATACGACTTGTGTAACATCAGGTATCTGTCCAGTTGGTGATGAGATTTCTTTTCACTTGGTCAATTATGACAGTACCACAAGCGATATCATAAGAATCAAATCCACAATTAATATTTCTAATATTAGAAACGTAACCTACACTTTCATAAATGTTTTTTCAAGGAAATAAGAATAAGGCAATCATATAAAGCAAAATTTCACTTTTATTGAAAATAAACGAAAAATTGGATCTTGTCCTTGCAATGTATAAAATGAAAAATCATGTTTCTAGACATCTTCTAAGAGTAATAACAATCTATTAAATTATCCTAAATCCTAATTAGTAGCTCCAAATTCTGAGCATCAAACCATGTGACCGAAGTTCATCTTTCATGATCAGATTTAGCTCGCTCTGCTTAAGCTTCCTTCTTTCTCTTAGAACCTGCACTAACATCAAAATGTGATCATCACATCGTGTATTAAGAGTCTATGAATAGGAACTTGTTAAGACAATGGAATTAGATAACGGATGAACTTGAAGTAGAGTCACACGACTTGACTTTACTATGTAACATCCCAAGTCAGAATCAAGAGTTCAGGGGGTAAAGTGTAAATAAAGAAGGGGACTCGACGAGTAGGCATTCTGACTCGCCGAGTCGGAGCGGGATTTTGGTCGCGAGTTAAGTGACCAACTCGTCGAGTCGGTAGTTGGACTCGACGAGTTGGTGCTGAAGAGAGAAAAACCCTAATCCTGGGGTTGTGCCCTATATAAAGAATGTTATGTTCCTCCTTCAGCCTCTTTACCTTCCCTTTGAGTTCCAGAAACTCCAAAATTCGTGTGAGGCTTCATTATTGAGGAGATTGGGGGCTTAGAAGAGGAAATTGGTGGAAGGAGCTTGAGAAATTGGAAGTTAGCATCAAGGGCTTGTATAGATCTGTGATCTACATCAGTTTTGGGAACATCTCTAAGGTAAGGAGCCTTATCTTAAGCTATTTCCTTTTGGTTTATCCTGGGTGGTTGTTTTGGGAGTCCCTTAGCTTGTTTTGAGACCTATCTCAAATTTGGGAGTTAGATCTGGGGTTGCTGCTCCAGATCTAGACTCACGATGGCTTAGAATGTCATAAAGCTTCAGTCCTTGGATTGTTGGTAAAGCCCGCTTGTCTAAAACCCAAGCCCTAGTGTGTTTTGGGCTTATATCTCCTTGGTATCACGTAAAGTTTGCAACTTTACGTGAGGGATAGCTTGTAGAAGGGTAGATCTATGGATTGGAGCCCCTGCATGGCTTGAAAAGCCTCTGAATGGATTGAGAACTGAAGATACTCGGCGAGTCACATGAGTGTACTCGACGAGTTGTATGAATATGTGTATGAACTCGGCGAGTTGGGAGAACAACTCGGCGAGTATGTTGAAGATTTCCTTGGACTCGGAGAGTTTGTTCTTGGACTTGGCGAGTCTGGTCATGGAACCTTAACCTTTTCTGGTTAAGTCGTGAATCGGTGAGTCGAGGGACGACTCGGTGAGTTGAGCAGGATGGGACTCGAAGATTCTTGGACTCGGCGAGTAAAGTCAGTCAGGAAGTTTGACTTTGACTAAGGACTTTGACTTTGACCAAGAGTTGACCAGTTGACATCTTGGGGTATTTTGTTAATTATTGGTATTTATTGAGTTCAGTTATTTGGTGTTGACCAGTGGAGGAGTTCATGTCGGTGGTTGGAGCAGCGTGATCTTATTTCTTCAGCCGACAGTTGCAGGTGAGTCTTCTCACCATACCAATGGGTCTAAGGGACCAAGGCCGGCCCATCTTATGTTGTGTGATATGATAGTTATCTTTATGCTAGGTGGTATGCTGGTAATTATGTGATATGCTAGTTGTCTTTGTGATACTTGCATGGAAGACCATGTGGGGTAGCCCATGGCACAATGGTATAAGACCCTGGGGTAGCCCACGACATCCTTATAGGTTTATGTACGTGTATGAGTAGATATTTATGCGATGCATGATATGTTATTTGGTTATATATGGTATTTGCAGGGAAGACCCCAGGGGAGCCCGTGACATTGGATGTAAGACCATGTGGGGTAGCTCATGGCAGTCCTAGGTGAAGGCCATGTGGGGTAGCCCATGGCATTGGATGTAAGACCATGTGGGGGAGCCCATGGCAGTCCTACGTAAAGACCATGTGGGGTAGCCCATGACACTATTACAGGTTTTATGTATGCATGGCTTATGTGATACGTGTGATACGTGTGTAGCTTTTATAGCTAACAGGATATGTGATATGTGGTTTGTGTGAGTGGTATGCTCTGGGAAACTGATGTGTGTGAAACAAACTAGTTTTAATCCTACTAACTTAGACACAAAATAAACACACGAAAGGCAGTGTACCTATCGAATAGTAATATAGGTCAAGCAAGTAGGGTATCGAACACAGGGAACGGTAAACAATTAAAATAAATGCTAATATTATATAAATAAAACAAGTAATAGAAAGGGGGTTTCTCTAGTTTTGCAAGACTAGAAACTTAAACAATTAACTAAAATTTAAACTAAGAAACTAAGAACTAGATAAACAAAGATTCAACTAAATTCAATAACGAAGGGAACTTCTGTTTAGCTCAACTCAATTGATCCTATGGTTGATATTATGGTAATAGTGCAATGGATTAATTCTTCTACTGGCTACCGATTCAAGTGATTAGATTCACGTTCGCTGCACTAATCCTTAGAGAACAAACTAACTCAAACAGTGGCTAATTGTCTAATTTAACTCAATTCACTAGGTTATTTATTCGGGTTAATTTAGACTTGTAATGGTTAACTAATTTGGTCCTTTAGTTAACCTCTTGTTGATGATCATCACACAAGCTCACACATGAATTTACCTATTTTCTTATTAATTCTAGTTTCATGTTCATTAATCCTAGACATATGATAAAGTGGTCACATAAACATATGAGGCTAACAACTAAAAGATGTTCATGCAGCTAAATTATCTTCCTATTAACAGAAAAATAGTTATCATTCACACATAAGGTTCTTTAACAAGCTAGAATCAACAAAATCACCAATATTAAATCAATCCTACCATAAATCAAACCATAATCACAAAATCATCTATCCTAAACAGAAGTTATGAGCTCTTAGCTCATATCTACAGCAAATAACAAACTAAAAACATAATCTAATGATTGAAAGATGGTTTATGCAAAAGATTAAGATAAAAGTAGTGTGTTATTGCCTTTGATCTTCTTCCAAGTTGATATCTAGGTTGAAATCTCGAAAACCACAGCTTCTAAGAACCCTTCTGGCCTCCAAAAATCGTCCTAAACTTCCCCCATTCGTTAGGGTTCGAATGAGAAGCGTTTCTATATATATTCTGAAAACAGGGGCTACTCGACGAGTCCAGTGACCTACTCGCCGAGTACATCACTTAAAATCCCGTGTACGGCAAGGCAAAGTCAAGAATCGCGAAACTTCTGACCAACTCGGCGAGTTGGTGGCGTACTCGCCGAGTACGTTTGGAATCAGTATTTTCTCAAAACATGAAAGTCGTCTGAAATTGTGTGTAGTTTTAAGAACATTTTGAATCTCGTCAATCGGAGTTACGATTCATGAGATATGGCCAAAACACTGACGAGGGGTCAAGCTGTCCAGCAACATCCTTCTTTCTTCAAAATCCAAGATCCAAGCCTCCAATCGCCAATTCCGCTTCATTTTCCTTTCGAGCTTGTCTTTGTTGCTGAAAATGAAATATTTAAGCTAATTAAGCACCTTTTGTTCATTAAATGAGACAAAAACAGCATAAAGTATTAAGATAATGCATGGATTTTATAACTAAATATGCCCATAACACTGACGAGGGGTCAAGCTGTCCAGCAACATCCTTCTTTCTTCAAAATCCAAGATCCAAGCCTCCAATCGCCAATTCCGCTTCATTTCCTTTCGATCTTGTCTTTGTTGCTGAAAATGAAATATTTAAGCTAATTAAGCACCTTTTGTTCATTAAATGAGACAAAAACAACATAAAGTATTAATATAATGCATGGATTTTATAACTAAATATGCCTATATCAGAAACTCACTAAGCTTCGTGCTTACAGGTTTTTTTTATGGTTTCAGGTATCATCGTTTTGGAAACAGGAGAGCTCGGATTGATCGCAGTGCACACACCTATGATTTCCGCAATGAATGATTTTGGGATAAACTCTGATAAATGAATTGATTGACTATGATTTGAATGTTTGAATTAAATGGTATCAATGTTTCAGTTATATTAAAAATGAAATTTTTACCCCTGATTTTTGGGACGTTACATACTATCTCTAAGATCTTTCAGGTATTTTGGGAAGCTTTGTTTCCAATGTCCCTTCAATTGGTAGTAAAAACAAGTGGACTCTTTGGAGTCACCACATGGAACTATCCCATAACTAGCCTTTCTCTTTACCATATGATCAAACAGTTTGATCTTCGACGACCCCTTTCCATTGGGAAGTGAAATCTTTTCTGGACCACCATTGTCACCATTTTCAATGTCCATGGAAACCTTGGAATTAAACCCAATAAGCATCTCTGCTTTAGATGTGCTCTTAAGCATTTATGCTTCAACAACAATCAACATTTGGGACAGATCAATTAGGGTCACGTCGATATTCCTCATATAGAAGTTCTCAATGAACTGATAACTCAAGATTATACTAATTTAGTTATTGGATTAGACACCTAATCCAACAATGTATGTCCAATACATGTCTAAGATCCATTTTAGGTCAAACTTGAGCTCTAAAGACCAAAACTAAAGCAAATGCCAAGAACTTCTACCAAAGGCTAGATCCACAACATATGATGCTCTTGGGACTCGTGAGAGTCATAAAGTTGCCAACTTTATGAGTTCCTTCCCTCTAAAATTGCTTAAACATGAGGAACATGGAATAATATTCAAGATCCAACCACCAAAAGTCATAAAGCAAGGAGCTTGGACACTTACAAAGGTCCTAAGACAATGAGAGATGTTGATGGTGTTGCTTCCTTGCAAGATCCAACAATAGAGCACCTTCTTCTCCTTCTTCTATTCTTCTTTAAGCAAAGAAAGCTCCAAAAAGCTTATGAATCAAACAAGGGATCAATGCTAAGATTTTCTGCGGTAAAAGAGGGCTTGGAGGCTGATAATGAACCCTAAAATGGGTTTAGAGATGTTTAAATACAAAGGGAACCCTAAAAGAATGTTGGGCTTGGGCCAGAATAGCTGCCACATCGTGGAAACTCTTGGCCACCACGTGGCAGCTCAATAAAATTATGCGTGCCATTTATTCAATGCCACGCTGTGGGCATCCTTGCTCCATGCTGTGACATAGATTTTTTCCCTAAAACTCCATCTTTAGCCTTAGATAATAAAAGCTAAACCATATTGGAACACGGGTGTTACACATATAATGTTCTGGTCCAAAAAGGTGTCTCTCTTTCTTGTCGGTTTGTCGTTGTGGGGTGAAACCTTATAGAGATACTCTACTTTGAGCCTTTAGGATTTATTCTTGACTACAGTTATATGTAAATTTTCTTATCCTTCTTATAGTATACTTAAGTTGCGTGAAGTTCAATTAATAAGGTCATGTTTGCTTATGATGTTTTTTCTTCTGTTGTTTAATATGAAATAGTTTTTATTATGAGCATCATAACCCAACATAAACTATTTCACATCCAAACCTAGATAAACAGCTTAAAGCCATTAATACAAAAGATACAATCCATGAAAAACAACTAAGCTTGTTTGATAGTTGTTGAACGAGTTAGATCTGATTGAGTCGGATGAATGACTGGGTCTAAAGCTTTGACTGTATATGTCTCTAACTGAAACCATGTTGTTTGATTACACATTTGACTGACAATATTAAATGTTGAAAATGACTATTTTACCTATTTGTTCTGTTTGTAATGAATAAATTGTATCTAGGATTGTTGTAGTGTTTTGTAAAAGTAAAATCGTAATAATTTTTTTTCATACACAATAAACAATAAAATGTAGATACTAGTACGATCACTCTTTGTCCATATCCAATCAATTTTACTCCTATCATATACAACACAATCTTTTTTTGTTCTTTTTACATTTTATAATTTTTTTCATTATACAGTTTACATAAATAACACAAGAAACATAGTTTTATATCAAAACCTTAAACACAAACATTACCTTTGGTTCTTTTACATCAAAACCTAAATGCCTATCTTTCATTGCAAACTTCAATTTATCTTTTTCCACCATTAAATCTTCACAACAAAATTTATCATATACATTTCCCCTGGAATTATCTTGGACATCAGTAACCATGTTTTTATAATCTTCTTGACCATGGTTTGAATCAGTAACAATATCAGCATAATCAAAGTTGTTGCTCATAAAAGTCTCTCTCACCCCTATGTTTAGGAAATGTCTTCTTATCATCAGAGACAGGAAGGAGAAATGCATGCCCTCTTCATTCAATTCATCCACTAATTAATCATTTTAAGTTTATCCTCGGAATTAGAAATCATTCCAATATCCCTCTCAAAATTGCAAGCAGGGGAAGAATGAACCAATATGAGATTGAGTTTAGGAAAAGGAATAGATAAAACACCTTCACCAGAAGCATGAAGAGTTAAGTTTGAGTCGTTGATTGAAACTAGAAACAACATTTCAGACCCAACAATGCCCATAGCCTCCTTTTCCTTCCCGTCAACATCACTAATCCTTTTATTTTTTTCCGAGTAGGAATTTTTTCTTCAAAATCGAACTTCTTCATTATATTTGAGATCAACTTCTTCAAAACCGAGGCTAAAAGTTGAGTAGACAGGACCTCAAAATCAGAATACATCAACGTTTTATTTTTCATGACCTGATAAGACATCATGAACCGAGTAATAGGCAAAAAAATCTTTGTATCAAACACACCTATTCGGACCGCGGCATGACCTCTTACTGGACTCAGTAAAAGGTATATCAAACAAGCCAAAAGTTCAGACAAGGGGCGACTCAACTAATTTGGGGGCTTTAAGCAAACAAAAAATTAGGGCCCTTCGGTTTTATAACTTGAATCAAATCTCAAACTATTTCTTAATGCATCTCAGCTTTTGGGTATTTAGCTTTTGAAAAGTCAAAAGATTAACCAAACACATTTTAAAACTATTTTTTGTAAAAAGCCAAAAAATCAAAAAAGGACTTTTGTCAAAAAAAAACTTTTTAGCATGAAAAACAATCCCAAACACCCCCTTAGTTTGATAAACAAGTACTTTTACCACCGGGCCAAGCTTCAACTTGTCTTTGTAACCCAAAAAATATGTATATATACATATATAATTAACAAAATAAGCTTTGAAATTATTGGCACTTTAGAATTGGAAACCCTAAGTCATTGCTTAGTTTTCAAAAGGGTAGAGTCGGCCCTAAGTTCAGAACTTAGTTGATTTCTCACTTGGCATCAAACGGAAATACATGCATTTAAGGCATGCCTCATGGTGGAATTATTTCCGTAGTATAGGCGATGTTGAAACCTTCCTCTTCGGTAGCAAGCATTAAAGCTCGTCCTTTCTTGTGCTTGTGAATTGAAGTATTCTGTTAACAAATTATCATACGGAGATATTTGTCGAACCCTGAAATATAGTGCAAATAGTTTGCAAAGAAAGTGTCGACACGGTTTGTTAACTATCCAAGCTATTGTGTTTTGATCTACCACAACCATTTATCTCGAAATTCCCAACATGTTTTGCGTTTGAACTTTGAACCATATTGGCTATCTATCTTGGACAAACAGAAAATGCATCATTACTTCATTAGTTGAACATATCCTTGTCGCTATTAGCATGTTGCATAGGGCCACAGGATTTAGCCATGCCAAGCAGCTGATTTGGACGAGGGTAAATAACCACAAACAAATTGAATATCATTGGTGTTTTGTAGTTCTGATATTCCATTTAATACATGCTTGGAATTTCAAGCGCTTTAAAATAAAAATAACAAATACACCTCGTTGTGGTTTGTAAACGCCTTTTTAATTTCTTAATTATCCCATAACAAGATCTGCCTAATACGTAGGGTTGTTTACTATTCGGATAAAACCGAATTATCTAATTGGACATTTTGGATTGGACTATTTGGTTCGGATATTCGGATTTTTGGATTTATTTTCAACAAAACCAAATTATTATTTTGGATTTCGGGTTGGTTTTGGTTTATAAAATAGAAACCGAATAGTCCAAAAAAACTGAATAAACATTTATTATTTGTCTATTTATAATATATATCTATAATTATTTATTAATTTTGTAATTTATTTTTTCAAATAGGTTCAAAACGTTTCACCAGATAAAAAAACATTAATATGGATTTTCTCTCGAAAGTTTTGTATTTATAAAATATTTAACTATAATATATCTTCTTGTTAGTTGTTTATAAATTTCAAATCACAACTAAATTATTTGTTTTTGGTTCTTGTGTAAAGTTGAGTAATATTATAATTATATGTCGTTTTAAAATGTTTTGATTTTTGAAAACCGAATTATAAAAACCGATCCAACCGAATTGTAATTGGATCGGATTCGAATTTAGTTTGGACAATTCGGATTCATGTTTTGAAAACTGAAATCAATTTGGATTTACTTGATTGGATCGGATCAAACCGATCCATCCAAATGAACAGAATCCTCTAACTCTCAATCGGGTTGCCTTCCCAGGTCTCGCCGGTGTTGCCTGTAGGTCGTGATGTGCCTTGAGATGGCCGTCTCCTGCCCCGCCCCCCCCCCCCCCCCCCCCCCCCCCCTCCCGGGTCGTCGCTGTGCTGCGTCTGGCCCGTCCTATAGGCACCTTTGGTAGGCACCCCTACTACTACGTCCCATTTCCCAACTCATAGAGGCCCAGAATCACACCAAGGGCTGAAACTTTACTTAAGGCGGTAATACGAGGATATGTTCAGCCCAATCCGGTGAGCAAGCCAAGGCCCAAGTATAAAGTTTTTATAATGCTATATTTATATAGCGAGCTATAAATATAACTATTAGAATTAACAAACATTTCATAGTTTTTCTTGCATTTTAATAAATACGGTGATTAGATAAATGTTACCAACACGTTAGTTATGACTTGTCAGCCCAAGTGTTATTACAATTTTGAAAAAAAAAAAAGATAAACTAAGTAAAACTTATTCTCACCAATTATCATTCCGCCTGAAATGCCAAAGCATCCAACAATCCTTGATGACAATAGCTATAATCACACCCTTCTTAATCAAACACAGATGCAATGAGTCCACCCAAACCACCATATCCGAAACAGTCACATGCATAGGAAAATCAAGCTCCAGCCATCTAAATAACACAGTCCAAGTCCTCACAACAATCTCATGGTCACCAATCAAATGCAATAAAGATTCAGCTTGCAATGAACACAAATAGGATAGGAACGAAGGGACATCAATAACCTTATAAAACAAATTCGGTCTTAGTGGGCATCATATCGAAGCAAATGTGGCAGAAAAGATGTTGATCTTTTGTGAGCAAATTGGTTCCACCTTGTTACTCCACTTCCATCCGGCAATAATAACTCTTTTATTTACTTTTCTAGTCTCCCTAATTGTAAAACTACCATCAATACTCAAAGCCCACCGTCAAGCTATCTTGTTGAGAAGATACTTCGAAATCAGCCATTTAGGAGTGAGCAAAAGCTTAACTGAAATAGAAAAAAACCGAAAAGCCGCAAAAACCAAAACCAAAGTAAAAACCGAGGGTGTTGTTTTTATTTCTACAAAAACCGATATTTTGCAGTGTGTTGCGGCGGTTTCGATATTATACCAAACCCCACCGTGTTAATTACCACATAAGCTAATAGAATAATAAATATAAAAGATCTTGGTACTTAGATGCTTACTTGCTTAGTTTATGAATAATATATTGACATGCTTATCATGCAAACTTGTAATGTAAATTTCATACACGTTTTCACACATACGTAAATGTCTTTCAATTGAATTAATGTCTTTGTTTGTTTTGTGACAACCATATTATACCAAAACCCAACGGACAACCAACACAACACAAGCCAAAAACGAATGGTCCAATGCAGTCCAATCACATGCACTTTTGCGGTTTAAGAAACCACCCCAAAAGAGAAAAAACCCGCATCTTAAGAAAAACAATTTAAAACCCAAACCAAAACTGATACAAACCAAACTGCATAAAAAATCGCAAAACCAAGTCTATTAAAAACCGAACGGAACCGTTTCTTTATTTTTAAAAACCATATTTTGGTTAGCAGTTCGGTTTTGGCCAAAACGCATCAAACTGACACCATGTTCCACCTTTCCATACTTCATTGATCTTTTATGACATGATTCCTATTAATGTCCAACCAAAATAGAGTCAAAAACCACACACAAATGGGATATTACAAACACAAGCATCTTTCAAAACAGTCCAACAGCTGGCCCAATTCGAATTTAGCCCATCAGCAAGCTCTTTTCTCCATGTCTCAGCAGCCCAATAATCAGTCCAACAGCTGGCAATGGTTTCAATACCCGAATAATATGGATCAACCGACCACTTTACCGAACATTTAACACTATGACTCTTCAAGACCCAAACAATGCAGATTAGTATATGGACACCGGGGCAACCACTCATCTTCACGCCGATTTAGGTAGTCTCAAGTCCTTTAAAAATAAGTGCACTAATTCAAATATATCAGTTTTAGTCGGCAATGGGTCTCGTATTCTTTCACCAAAATTGCTCACTCTACTCTTGCTTTAAACCCTTTTCGCACCCTTATTTTAAAAAATGTTCTAATCACTCCCCAAATTATTAAAAATCTTGTTTCTGTTCGTCAATTTACTCGTGATAATAAATGTTCTATAGAATTTGACGAGTTTGGTTTTTTGTGAAGGATTTTCTCACCAAACGCACCCTCCTTCGATGTGATAGCACCGGAGATCTTTACCCAGTCACCAAACCGAGTCCTCAAGTCTTTCTCAGTCTCAGCTCATCATTATGACATCAAAGACTCGGTCATCCTGGTCAACCTTTTCTAAAACAATTAATTTCTAGCAATTGCATTTCATGTAATAAAAATGATTCGTCATTTCTTTGTCATGCGTGTCAACTTGGCAAGCATACTCGTTTATCTTTCTCATTATCTAAAACTCATGTTTTATTTCCTTTTCAAGTCATTCATTCGGATGTATGGACTTCACCCTTGCAAAGTCATAGTGGAATAAAATATTATGTTATTTTTATTGACCAATTTTCTCATTTTGTGTGGGTGTACCCTCTTAGACTGAAATCAGATGTGTTCTCCAATCTATTGTCAAACCCAACGCCACTGCAGCAGATGTTTGGAAGACTATTGAAGACCTGTTTCATGAGAATAAAGAGACTAAAGCCATGTAATTAGATGATGAACTTCGTTCTATCACCATTGGCGATTCTACAGTTATGGAATATTGTACACGTATCAAGTCCATCTCTGATCTTCTTGCTAATATTGGATCCCCGATACCCGAAAGAAACCTCATTATTTATGCCATCAATGGTTTATCTCAGAAATTTTCCCATGTCGTCACCACCATTCGACATCAAAAACAGTTTCCTACTTTCCTTGAGATGCGCTCCATGTTAACCCTTGAAGAACGGTCCATGGCAAAAGATCACTCCCGTCACGTTCAAGCCTCACATCAAGACAATGCATCTTCACCAACCATTCTCACCACCGAGCACCAAAATCGCCCCTCTCATTCTCGATTAAATACCACCGGAGGTAGAGGTGGTGGTCGGAATCAACGTGGCGGCGGCAGGGGAGGTCGGAACGGCGGGAGAGGTGGCGGAAGGCAGGGACAATCTGGAGGCGGAGGCTTCGCATGCGGTCAAAATTGGGGGGGGGGGGATATTCCCCCTGGATGACGCCGTCGCAGATTCAAGGTCAACACCAGCATCGTGGGCTATTACCTTCTCCACCAATTCAACAATTCCCATGAATTGGTATTAAGCCTATCACGTATATTAATACCACAATAATACATAATGGGCTAAATACAATGTTGGACAGCCCAAACAAATACAAACTAAATATAAGATATATATACAGATATACATCTAACACCCTACATGTCTACGCAAAAAGGAACGGGGAACAATACCCTTCTCATGTATTTTGGTGGCTGAAAGCATCACTCTAGCCCAAACACCATTTCCAAAACAGCATTTCTACCAACATAATTACAATGCATGACTTTAATAACTTTGACACATAAAGCATTTAGTTCATAGACATCTCCACCTTTATTTTTGAAGAAAAAAATGATTGAACTCTTCCAAACTTCCGATACCAAGATGTCATTTCTCTTTTGAATATATAACCAACTCATAACTTACGAATGTAGTTTATGAGAATTTAATAATTTTAGAGACAAAAGTAATAAACATAAAACCTTTTCTTTTCTTATCAATCAAACGATTTACAACCATTGTATTTATAGGGCAAAAGCTACTAATTGGAAAAGTATTTATAGGCTACGCATTGGAAAAGGAAACTAATACCTTAAATAAGGAAACTAAAAGCTTGGAAAGTAAGTAATCTACAACAATGAGAAAACGTAATACATATCTCAACATTTCTTCTCAAGTTGGACTCTAAAGATCACAAATATCCAACTTGCTATATAGAAAATGTAAACGAGCTGCTCCAAGTGCTTTGGTGAATATGTCGGTTGTTTGGTGCTCAGTTCAAATATGACAAGGCTTAACATCACCACTATTAACCCTTTCATGAACAAAATAGCAATACATCTCTACATGTTTTGTTCTTTCATGAAAAACAAGATTCACAGCAATATGATGTGCAACCTCATTATCACAAATTAAAGGAGTAGCACCATGTTGATTAGCATCCAGATCTTCTAAGAGCCATCTTAGCCAAAAAAAAACTTTACAAACAGTATTTGTCATCGCCCTATATTCCACTTTTGCATAGGATCTTGTGACCACAATTTGTTTCTTGGCTCTCCATGATACAGGCGTTCCTTCCAAACTAATGAAGTATCATGTGCAAGAACGTCTAGTCGCAGGGCAGCTTAACCAGCTTGCATCAGGTAAAAGATTATGATTATCGGTAGCTGGTAAGAACAACCTTTGTCTAGGCGTACCTTTTAGATAGCGTAAGACCCAAAAAGCAACATCCATGTGAGGCTTCTTTGGTTCATATAGAAATTGACCGAGTTGATTAACTTTGGTCGAGTAACAGTGAGATAAAGCAATCTTCCCACCAATCGTCTATACTATGATGCATCAACATTCTCTCCATTTCATCCATGGCGCAAATTTTGCTTCATAGGAAAATTACAAGGTCGGCACGCTTGTATACCAGTATCTTCAAGAATATCAAGAGTGTATTTTCGTTGACTTATAACGAAACCTTCTTCAGATCTTGCAACTTCAATGCCTAGAAAATATTTAAGAGTGCCCAAATCTTTGATGCTAAACTAAGACTGCAAATATTCCTTTACTTCTTTTATTTTCCTATTGTCATTACCTAATATGAGTATGTCATCTACATATATAAGAGCAACAATATGTATGGTACCTTGCCGAAGAAGAAACATGGAATGATCTGGTTTGGATTGTTGAAAACCAAAATTAATGAGGCCTTTGTAAATTTTTGATACCAATTACACGTTCTTTATTTTTATCAAAACCTTGTGGAATCTTCATATACACTTCTTCATTTAAATCTCCATGCAAAAAGGAATTATTTACATCCATTTAGTGCACCTCCCATTTCTTTTTCGCCGCTAGAGCAAGAGCACATCGAGCGGTAACAAACTTAGCTACCGGTGCAAAGGTTTCATGGAAATCAATTCCTTCTCTTTATGTGAAACCCTTAGCTACTAATCATAGTTTATATCGCTCAATCTCTCCATTGTGTTTATATTTCATCTTGTATACCCACTTTGAATCAATAGCCTTTTTCTTTCCAGTAAGTAACTTTGTTAACGTCCAAGTGCCATTTTCTTCATGCGCACGAATCTCTTTACTCATGGCATCTCTCCAATTCGAATCTTTAACAACTTGTAACAAGTTTATAGGCTCATCGTGAGAAGTAATAGTTGCAAGAAAAGCTTTGTGAGAATTAGAAAAGTTCTTATATGACACGAAATTGACAAGAAGATACTGGGCGGAGGATCCTTCCACAATCTTTAAATGAGTTAGTGAAGGTGGTAAATCAATGTGAAATTCTTCAAGATGTTTTGGAGCCGTTCTCGCCCGAGAACTGAATCTTGTTTGTTGTGATGTTTTATGACACGATTGAGCTGGTGTATTTGTCTCATGTGGAGGTTGTTCACTGTCGAAATTACTATTTGTGTTGTCAAAAATTTTGTGTGCATTGTCTATATGATCTTCAGCATCGGTTTTGGTATGACGCATACTTGGATTAATATCATCAGCCATCTCTTATTGTAATCTATGTAGAGATTTTGCAAAATTTGTGTTCTCAATGTCCATGTTAATCTCATAATTGTTTCCAAAAGGGAATACATCTTCAATGAAGGTCAAATTCCTACTTACATAAGTCTTCTTATTTTCAAGATCATATAGTTTATATCCCTTTTGTCCCATCGTATAAGCAAGAAATACACAAGGTCTTCCTCTCTCTCGGCAAACTTATCTTGTTTTCCCAAAGAATCAAAAGCATATGCCAGATAACCAAAAACCTTTAGATGCTTGTACGATGGAATTTTTCCTAATAACACTTCATGTGGAGTTTTGTTGTTCAACACTTTTTTTGGTAATTTATTGATGATTTATGTTGTCGTTAGAACACAATCTCCCCAAAAATCAATAGGTAAAGATGCTTGGAATCGTAATGCTCATGCCATTTCAAGTAAGTGTCGATGCTTGTGCTCAACAACACCGTTTTGTTGGTGAGTATATGGACATGAAGTTTCAAGCAAGATCCAATGTTATTTATAAAAGTCAAGCATATGGTGTGAATTATATTCAAATCCATTATCGGTCCTTATCCGTTTCACTCCTTTTTCAAACATGTAGTTAAACGACGTTAAAAATTATGATGCCTCAGATTTATTTTTCATTAAGTAAACCCATATTGCTCTACTATAATCATCATAAATGGATAAGAAATAATGACACCTATTAAGAGTAGCATGATGATAACGACCCCATATGTCAAAATGAATTAGCTCAAAACATTTACTAGTTTTCGAATAACTAATAGGAAAAGGCAACATACTTTGTTTAGCCCTAATACATGAATCACAAAAATGATTGCAATTTTTCTATGTCTAATTGTTGAATACTCTTTAAACTTCTTTTGATGCATGTCCAAGTCTCCTATGCCAAATTACTTGTTTACCAAAAACCGACAAGGCCTTCTTATTTTCTTTAAGCGGTTCCAAAGAATACAAGCCATCACGTTCCTTACCCGTCCTAATCAGGTTCTTTGATTACAAGTCTGTAGAACACAGGAATATGGAAGGAATGTAAGTGAACAATGTAAATCACAAGAAAGTCGACTAACAGGCAATAAATTGCAATTGAAGTGTGGGATGTTAAGTACATGTTTTAGTTCTAAACCTTTCGAAATTTGGACATTTCTGGTTCCTGAAATGGGAATAGTTTCACCTTTTGGAATGGTAACCGTGATACCGTCTTTGTTTTATCTAACATATTTAAACCAATTTTTATACGTGGTTATATGTTCACTATCCCCAGAATCTATAATCCATGAATTTTTTTTATATTTATCATATTTGTTTGAGGGATATAAGACATCTTATCTACCATATTAGCCTTGGGAGCATGATCCCGATACTTCATCGATTGAATCATATGTATTAGTGTAACACCCAAAAGTTGGTATGTCTTGTGACCCTCGAGAATTCACACTTTTGCATTTTTGGTCCCTTGAGTACGCTGGGCGTACCTATGGGTATGCTTAGCGTACTCTGCCTAAGTGATCGCGGAGGAGCCCCGCGTATGCTGGGCGTACGTGAGGGTACGTCTGGCATACGCATCAGAAGGACTAAACCCTAAACCCCAGACTTGTTCCCTATTTAAACTTCTTTTGGCCTCTTAGACCAAACCCTATCAGTCTCTTTAGCCCCATTTCGTCTTCCTACAACTGAGTTAGAGTGTGAGTGAGTTTTGGAGCCTAAGAAGAGGGTTTTTGTGGTTATTTTGGAGTTCTTTCAAGAAGGAGAGTTGTTAAGAAAGCTTCGATCAGTTGGGTGCTTCAAGGACCTGCTTTTGGGTCATCTTGCAAGGCTTCTGGAGTTCGAGAGGTTGCAGACTGTTAGGAGAGTAGCTTGTGTGTTCAGCAGACTGAGGTGAGTCTTCTCACCATACCCATGGGTCTAAGGCACCAAGTCCGACCCATTATGTGTTTATGGTATATGTGTTAGTCACTCTGTGATTTGATATGATATGTGATTGTGTGTTTTGCATGAAGACCCCGGGGGGAGCCCGTGGCATTGGATGTAAGACCATTTGGGGTAACCCGTGGCAGTCCTAGGCAAAGACCATGTGGGGTAGCCAATAGAATTCCTAGGTAACGACCATGTGGGGTAGCCCATGACATTGGATATAAGACCATGTGCGGTAGCCCATGGTAGTCCAAGGTAAAGACCATGTGGGGTAGCCCATGGCATTTTTGCTGGTTTTATGTATGCATGGCTTATGTGATATGTGTGTAGCTTTGATTAGCTACTAGTATATGTGTATGCGTGATGTGTGGTATGCTCTGGGGAACTCATTAAGCGTTTCACTTACAGGTTGTTGATTTGTTTCAGGTACATCGGAGCCTAAGGGCAAGGACAAGGCGTGATGGCGTGGCGTGCACTCTATCTCTCTTTCACTAATATGTTTGGGGAACTCTGATGATTTAAATAATGGTGTAAAGGATGATGTTTTTAAAACTAAATGTGGGATCTCATGGTTTTATGCAAATGTGTTTATTAATTTAAATGAAAATTTTCCTTGAGAATTTGGTCGTTACAATTAGCTTGTTATATTCATCTTTGGTAATGTTGGTACCACTTTGTTCACCAACAAAAGTTGTCGTATTAGTAGCTCTTGGCAGCGACTTCTTTCTACGTTGGTTTTTATTGGTAGTCTTTACGTTCCACTAATCTGGATATCCTATTATCTCGAAGCCACCATCAACAATGTGTCCTGACTTTTGATAATGATTACACCACATGTTAATATTCTTCTTTCCATGATCATCTCTCCTGTATCTTGACAGGTTATTAGTTCTTGAGGAATGTCGATTGGTGTTTTTCCCGTACGCTTGGAAGGTTGCCGCTTCTCTGGTAGTGTGCCGAGCAGAACCAATGGTGTGCTATCGTTCATCTTGGCTAACAAGGTGATAGGCAACTCCAAGAGTAGGAAGTGGATCGCTACTTAGAATTTGTGTTTTTATCATGTTGTATTCTTCATTGAGTCCCATTAGGAAATCATAGAGTATTTCTTTGTCACGAAATCTTGTAATCTCCTTGGAGATGTCACACTTACAATCTTGACATCTACAAGCAGGTAATTGGGTTACTGATTGGATTTCATCCCAAACACTTCTTAGTTTGGTGTAATATGTAGAGAAAATCATCCCCTCTTGGCGAATCATGGTGATGGTGCAACTAAATTCATAGGCTCTTGGGGCATTTTCTTTGTCAGATCTCTCTCTTCCAAGTCAACCTATATGTCGCAAGTAGTATTTGCATATTTGAAACTACTTTTAATTTCTTTATCCATAGAGCTGACGAGATATCCACACACCATGACATTGCATCGTTTCCAGTTTTTTAAGTCTGTAGAACTGTTGGTAGGCATCGACATTGATCCGTCTACAAATCCTAATGTGTTCTTTTCAAGTAAAGCAATCGTCATATCGCTCTTCTAATAATTGTAATTCCCATTGTTGAACAGATTATCACCTACAAAATTCAGACCTGGTGATCTACCGAGGTAAGAAAGAATGGAGATAAGGTGTCAATGGTTGTTGTCTCCTTTTTCTGTCGGAATGATCACCGGGGCCGCTGCCCGTCACTGTTTAGATGCAAAACTAGTATTATTCCCAGGTTTGCTCCGATACCAAAATAATTTTAGGGACAAAAGTAATAAACAGAAGACGTTTTTTTTCTTATCATTCAAACGATTTATAACCCTTGTATTTATAGGGCAAATACTATGAATAGGAAAAGGAAACTAATACCTTTAATAAGGAAACTAAAAGCTTGGAAAGTAAGTAATCTAGAACAATAAGGAAATGTAATACATATCTCAACAGAATCCCCTTCACCACCCAAGAGAAACTAGCTATTAGAGTCTCCAGTGTGTTTTTAACTTGCACCACATCATAAAACAACGAAAAAAATAATAAATCTTGAGCAAACCAAGGACAAACGACAAGAGTATGATCTACCACCAATTGAAAGCATATTTGCTTTACATTTGGAATTTTTTTTTCCAAATCTTTCAAATATCACTTGTGACCCTTGAACTCTATCCATATTTGAGCCAATTGGGATATCAAGGTATATAAAAGAAAATTTATCAGGAGAGAAACATGTAATTTTAGAAAACTGTTTAACTTCTTCAAACACCACCTCTACCTCTAACAAGCTAGATTTCTGAAGATTCAACCTCATGCCATAAATCAAATAAAAACAATTCAAAAAGTTCATAATATTTAAAATGTTATCAATCATCCATTCACCATCAATAAAACATCATCAAGATAAAAATGAAGGGATGTAGTCACTATCCTTACTCACCTTAGCTACCTTAAAAAGACATGTCACAACCACGTCGTAAATGGCCACATGCAGAATCTCCATGGCCAAAATGAACAGAAAGGGGAAACATGATCTCCCCAACATAAACCTCACTCAACTTGGAATTATTTAAAAGCATGCATATTAACAGGAACTGAGGCCCTCATGGAAACTAAGCAAACCCTAATCCATATAACCAATTAATCATCAAACCCTAAAAACTTCATAATACAAGTAAAAGAATCCTAGTTAAAAGAATCATAGACTTTAGCGAAATCAATCCTCATTAAAAGATTTGCTTTTTTTTCATTTCTTGTAACAATCAAAAAACGCATTCATTAATCATCATAAGAGTGTCGTCTAGGATTTAGCAACCTTTCATAAATTCAGACTACTCAATATTCACCACACTGTCAACCACTCAAGCTACTCTATTAGCCAAAAGTTTGGCTATAATTTTGTAATGCATCCCAATCAACTTAATATGAAGATGATAGTTTCATTTTATTTACTTTTTTTATAGTTTATTTTAGCATATTTCATTCATAATTTAGCTAATCTTCATGCATATTTTCGTGAGCGTAATTGCAAATTTTAAGGAGACTAATGGAGCGGGACCTTTGTGAAGAAAATGGACTTGAAGGACAATGAAGATTAACGGGCTAGAAGATCAATGAAGATGATGAAAATCATTGTCTTGTAGATTATTTGAAGGCTTGGAGAAGATGAGCTTTGAATTTGTACAAAAATGGAAGAATATCTGTGCATGCTGAGATTATTGATCGGGCAAAAACATGACCTATGGGTGATTTGAAGAAGCCAAATTGGGCTTTAAATGAAGAAAACTTGAAGAAAATGGGCTAGGATCTGGTTGGACTCAAACTGGGCCAGTGGGCTAAGCTATGGAGGCCCAAAAACTCAAATTAGCCCACATCAGGAGCCACCAACGCAAAGCACCTGCACAGCAGCACGCGGGTCGCACACATACATGCAGGGGAAATTTCGGAATTCCATATTGAGAGCTATTTGAGGATGGTTGGTGTGCATCTCTTGCATACTTCCACACATCCGAAATTTGAAGGTTTCTCTGGAGATTTCGGAGCATTTGGAAGGCCAAGAACACATAAAAAACATCATCTTTTTGCTCTTTATTCTTGCTAGATGTTTGGTATAATTTACTCTTACTTAGTTTTCTTGAGTTTAGCCATGTTAGGCTAAACTAATCTTGGTTGAATTTGGTGAAATCATTTGAATGTTGGTTAAATGTTGAACAACTCCATGAACTTGTTCTGGAATCTTTATGAAAATGTTTTGTGTTTTAACATCTTCTTACTACTTGTATGTTTTTATTCATGAGTTTAAATGTATTTGTAGTGATTAGTTGGATAATTTCTTAATTATGTCAAGGATCTTCAAATTAGCCAGGAACAAGAGGTTTTTGTGTTAGTTTTCACTTCACACAATTACAAAAACATTTTCTCCAACATGGAAGTGAAAACATTTGACTCCTCTTGGATTTGGTGAATTTTTGGTTCTTAATGCTAGTTAATTTTCACTAATTACATGTTTAATGAAAATTGTGACTTTAACTAAGGAAAATGTTATGAGTTTCTGTAGCTATTTTAATAACTAAGAAAAGTATAGGTAATATCAAGCTTCTTGGATTACTATAGCAAAACAAGAGATTTAAAACAAGTATTCCACAATTGGATTCTAATGATATATTCATCAATAGTTCAAGTCAGGAAACCTTAAGTCTACCATCTTTCCCTCATTGATTTCACATCCATCTCTTGTTTTTGTTGAATTGTCTATATAAACCTTAGTTTAACTTTACTTTTGTCTCAAGTGTTTCAAAAGACCAAAACCCCCCATTTTTTACTTTTATTGTCATTTTACAAGTATTTTTACAAAGAGGCTTACATTGAGTAATAAATTAAACCAATCTTCGTGGATACAATCCCTTTACCACTATATACTATTTTAGTGTACACGATTTAGGGTTATTTCTTTTGTTGGCCTCGATAACCACCAAAATTTGGCGTTGTTGTCGGGGATTGGTTTATTTTTAATCAGTTTGTTTCTCTATGCCCAGATCTCAACGAACAAGTGCTTTGATTTATAATCCAAAAATTGGAAAAGAAGCAAGGCATTTGGAAAAGGAAAGGAGAATAGAAAGATGTAAAACCTTAAAGCCTAACGGGGACCCGGAGGTTGAAACCGCTTCCTCTAGTGACACTGAACTCGAAGTAGAACCCGATTCTAGCTCCTACCCTCGCCAAGAAATTCCCGAAATACCACCCTAAAACAAAATCCACCCATCATAAATCAAATTCCCATGGCGGACAGAGAAGAAGTATCCGAAAGAACCTTGAGACAACTGATAGAAACCGATGTCACGCAAACTCCAACCAATATCAATTACCCCGTTTTCGAAGGAGGTTCGGAATTGAAGTCAAGTATAGTTCATCACCTTTCAACTTTTCATGGATTGGAGAATGAAGACCTTCACAAGAACTTGAAAATGTTTCACATCATTTGCACTAGCATGAAGCCATAAGGGTCAACCAATGACCAAATCAAGTTAAAGGCATTCCCCTTTTCCTTGGACGATAGAGCAGAAGATTAGTTATTTTACCTTCCACTAGGGTCAATCAACTCATGGACCGATATGGAAAGAGCTTTCCTTGATAAGTTCTATCATGTATGAAGAGTCTCAAGTCTTAGAAATGATATTTGTGGAATCCGCCAAGGTCAAAATGAGACTTTCCATGACTATTGGGAGAGGTTCAATAACTTGTGTTATAGTTTCCTACAACATCAAATTCTGGAACAACTTCTCATTGAACGTTCTTATGAGGGATTGTTACCAATGGAGAGAAGACTAGTTGATGCCTCAAGTGGTGGAGATGTCTTTAGCAAAACTCCTCAAAAAACAAGACA
Source organism: Lactuca sativa (assembly GCF_002870075.4). Taxonomy (NCBI): domain Eukaryota; kingdom Viridiplantae; phylum Streptophyta; class Magnoliopsida; order Asterales; family Asteraceae; genus Lactuca; species Lactuca sativa. The sequence goes on along the minus strand of NC_056627.2, from coordinate 359,686,651 downwards.
ACTCTTCAACACCATAGCCACAAATTCCCAACACTTTGGCCCCCGCCAAGACATGAAGAGGGACACACATCAAAAAATTAATGAAGTGGTGACATCAAGCCTCGAGTCACAACTTAAAGATCTAACATCCACTGTTCAAAAACTAGCCATGGGACAAATTCTACAAATGATGGTTTATGGAATATACGCAATAATGGGACATCCCACTGATATGTGACCCATTCTTCAAGAAGATGTAGAAAATGTAAAAGTCAAGGGAGAATTCCAAAACTACCACAAAATACCATTTGGTTACCAAAATACCTACAATTCAAGTTGGAAGCCAAATCCCAATATGAGTTACAACCCATGGCCATTGCCTCAAAATGCATTAGTTAGACCTTCTTACCCACCACAACAACCCCATTACCAACATCCACAACCTTATTATCAATCCAAACTACACCCTTCACATCATCACCAACAACCTCCTCAATCTCAATTGTTACACCTCTAAACCGGAATGGCGGAAATGTTCGGGGGTGGAGGACGTCATGCGTAGTATCACAACAATTGAATAATAGTAATCAAAGCAACAACAACCATTGTATTAATAGTAATATGTTTACATTGCATTTGAATCATACATGATTGACACCAAAAGTAAATAACAAGTAAAGACTCGAAGCTATTATGCTCCATCTTCTTGAACCCGGTGCGTGTACCTGTCTACTAGTGTCCTGAGAATACAAGTAGCTTTTGAAAGAGTATTAGCATAAAGCTGGTGAGTTCATAAGCGTTTTATTATGGAAAACTGTTCTTTGTTCTTTCAAAAAGTACGTTATGTTTCTCCAGAAAAACCTTACATATTCTGATAAGGTGAATGTTAACTAAAAATGATTCTTTGATATCTGTTGAAAGTGTTTCTCAAGAAAATCCAATATTTTCATATGTAAAAATGATTCTATGATTCTTTGTGCTTGAACTTGACTTGTTGTGCGAGTGGTGTTTCCAAAATGACCTGCTGAGGGTGCTTAAGGAAGGTTATAGGTGAATACCATACTCCTCGTATGAGTATTTTCGGGGTTTGAAGCAAGATGAAATTTCGAGGTTCACATCTAGTTTGTCGTTATGAGTGACGAGAATTTTGTTATTCGGTCGGTTTAAGGCAAAGGGTCTCCTCGGTGATACGTGGGTTCGGTATAACGTAGACTCATCTAGAATAGACGGGATGATGTCGTAGGATCATGTGTTAAGTTAGTTCGGAAGGAATGTTTGTTATGGCATCAGTGTATCTGTGTGTGAACGTTTATAGTGCTTTCTATGTTGACCTTGTTATTACTACTGTGAATTTTTTGTGATATGTTAAGTGTACTAACTGAGAATTTGTTCTAGTGAATGATACTTGATATTACGATCCCTATCCGGTTCCTCTATAATCGCTTGGTGTCTACAACTCATATATAATTAAGATGAATAAGACGGTCGACTGAGTGACTCTGCCCTAAATCCATAACCAGACAAGGAACAGGAAATAAGGCGAAATCACACACTTTAAGTATATTAGCCCTTAATTATATATGGCTCTACTCTTTACACCAAGTCATTATAGCCAACCAGAAAAGCGTATTTAGTTTCTATATAAACTATGTGCTTTGATTAGACGAGTAATAAATTATCATGGTTAGAACTTAATTAGGAAACGTATCGCTATTCTCAGGTGGTTCCGGGGTAGACTCTCCTGTAGTGATCATTAGCACTCTTCCTTCATCATCAGGGTTTCTGGCCAATGGACAATCTCTCATGTAGTGTCCTGCTTCGCCACACTCATAGCAGGTCTGACTCACTTCCTCAAATGGGATCTGAGAGATTGGTTGTGACGGTGCCCTACAGAAGTGCATGGTGTGTCCCCTTCTGAGGCAGTGTTTGTAATACAACTTCCGACACCTTTCGGTATGATGGAAGTTACATTTATTGCATTTAGGAAGGGTTCCAGCGTAGCGACTGCCGGGTGCTACTGTGGCTGGGGTCGTGGCAGCATAGGTTGTGCCTGTTTGTTGTCTCTCAGAGGGTTCTTGTGTTGATTTCCTCTTCTTCCCGCTTCTGGGCTTTTGTATATCATCACCTCCTTTGGTTGACTCGGGAACGGGGTCCATTATGCCTTGGCGGATCCCATAGTCCACCAATGTTCAATCCAGACGCTTGGCACTGTCAAATATAATAGGTTTAGCTGCTAATACGTTTCCTTGGATTGGAGAAGGTAGTCCCCAAATGTATCTCTCTACCTTCTTGCTTTCTGCGGTAACCATCCCCCGACATAGCACAACTAAGTCACTGAATCTATCGGTGTAATCTTCTATGTCCGAGCCTGCCATGGTAAGATTCCACAGCTCATGCTCTAATTTTTGTATTTCGCCCCTTGGGCAGTACTCTTCCAGCATCATCTCCTTTAGATTTTCCCAGCCCATTGCGTTTGCTATTGGAAGAGTTAATGACTTGACATGGCTATTCCACAATGTAAGGGATCTGTCAGAGAAAGTGCAGTCAACAAACTTCACTTTGCTCCCTTCTGGGCACGCGCATAACTCAAAATTTGACTTTGTCTTCTCGAACCATCGCATCAGGGCGATGACTCCCCCACTTCCATCGAAGGATTTGGGTCCACAGATCATGAAGTCCTTGTATGAGCACTCTCTTGTATGTTCGTGGTTAGTGTTGCTGGTACCACTACCCACTCTACTGGTACCACTTGCATTGATTTGAGTCATGACCGCTGTCACTTCGGCTGTTACTGCTGCCTGAAAGACAACCGGTTCATACTGAGGAGGTGGTGGCGGTGGTGGGTTGTTCTTGTTTTTTTTCGACTTCTTTGGTGGCATCCTTCTGCCATAAGATTTAAAAGACGAAACGAGGGTAAGTCCTTAGTGGTTACAAATCGAGTGTATTTTGAATCGAAGTTATCTTAGTTCTGAGTGTTTCATGTTCTGATGTCGAAAGTAATTCATAACAGAGGTCTATGCAACATAGACTTATGAATTTGATAATGACTACCCTCTTAATGAAGTTATGGGATCTGGTTTACTCTTACTAGCTGATATGATAAAGGCAATAAGCGTGACACATAGTGTGGGCAGTGTAAGCACTGACTCACTAGATCATATTAATTAGTTATGTATTATTATGACGTATATGATACTTTACCGCCTTGCACGCCTCGGGAGGGGTTTCATGTCCTGTTTATGATGATCCTGAATTCAGCTATGGGGATTTGTTGTCTCTGGACACTCTTATAGTTTCCTATTCACTGTAGATCACACTTCGAGTTCTATCACTGATCTCCACCACTTTCTGATAGACCTGACAATCGAGCGGGTTTTGACCCAGAACCGATCCAAACCCGCAAAATTTATATGGGTTGGGAACGTAGTTTTTTATTCGTTTACCTGTTAACGATCCATACCCGTTAAGCCTTTTATTAAATGGTTCGGGTATGGATCATCACCGATCCGCTCCATTTATAACTAGCCCCATATTAATTTTTGAATTATACATTTATATTTTATACTTCTTAACGTTTAATTTTAATTCCAATCAAAAGTCCAAAGGCCAAAGGCCAAAGAAAAAATGCTTTTACATAGGAATTGAAAAGTCGGTTTCTAAACTTATAGACTTCTAACAAGAATCATAATTTCATTCAATTTATATTCATCAAGAAATCGTCATATCCATTTCTAATTCAATAAATAATTTTTTAACATGAAAAAAGTTGGCAATTGCTATTCGCTATCACTACAACCGACAGTCATAAATCAATTCAAAGTTGTTGCAATAGTGATTTTTAATTCCGATTGAAATTCCTCGAGTGTGTAATGTCCTTTTCTAAATCAATTTTTTTATTTAAAAAAAATGTTATTTTAAGTATTAAGATATAGTATACATTTTTTTTATTTAAGAAATTTTATTATAGGAATTAGTTAAAATGTGTTTAAAAAACCTTTGGGTTACGGAGCGGGTTTGGATATTCGTTGATTCGGTGGATAAGGGTATGGGTCTGATTATTTAAAACCATACAGGTTACGGAGCGGGTTAGGATCGGCTTTTGAAATTTGTTAAAAGGGTTTGGATCAAGGCCGATTCGCTCCAAACCCGCTCCATTGCCAGACCTACTTTCTGATGGAAGATTTGACTCCTCGAATGATTCCTTCTAGGAATCCTCTTTATGAATCCTCCATGGTTCCTTTTTGACTCATCTGTTGGTGGTTGTAGTGAATTGGCTATCTATCTCTAGGTTGTTCGCGCGGGAATGGGAATGTCTAAAGAATTCTAGGAGATTAAGTAGAACATTTCTTATGTAGTTATTAATGATCCATACTTGGTTCTCCTATAGTCAAGCAGTGCATGCAAGCTATATATAACCAAGATCAAATAGACCTTTGAATAGGTGATCCTACTCCGAAACCACAACCAAACAAGGAACAGGTAATAGAGCGTAGATCACCAATTCAGATTCTATAAGATCCCAATTATATACAACCCTGGAAGCATGCACACTTCGCAATTATAGACCTGCCAGCATAGGTATTTTAGTTCTTATGTAAGTTTGTTATAGTGCCTAAAATACTCCTATAGTATTTTATCTTTATGTTTTGTTCTCAAAATCTTTTGTATGGAGTTAGGAAAGTTTTAGACTCGTTGCAACACCACCATCACTCCCAAACACATGTTGGTCATATCTCGAATAAATATAGTTGATCAGGTTATATTTATTCCAGATATGATTACATAACTGCCCGCGTTTGACTATAGTGTCCAACATCTAAATACTTTTGTTTGTTTTGTTCTTATTTAATCTTATTATGATACTTGTTCTTAGTATGTATGCTTATTAGTATACTTCTTGTAAAATACTTATATTTTAAAAGTATACTTTTAGTCAGAGCACTCCGGCCCCATTGTATTTATAGCTGTATATCTTTTACTGGTTGATATACTAAGTTCACTATAAACAATGCTCTGATACCAATCTATCACACCCCCAAACCGGAACGGCAGAAACGTTCGGGGGTGGAGGACGTCATGCGTAGTATCACAACAATTGAATAATAGTAATCAAAGCAACAACAACCATTGTATTAATAGTAATATGTTTACATAGCATTTGAATCATACATGACTGACACCAAAAGTAAATAACAAGTAAAGACTCGAAGCTATTATGCTCCATCTTCTTGAACCCGGTGCGTGTACCTGTCTACTAGTGTCCTGAGAATACAAGTAGCTTTTGAAAGAGTATCAGCATAAAGTTAGTGAGTTCATCAGCGTTTTGTTTTGGAAAACTGTTCTTTGTTCTTTCGAAAAGTACGTTATGTTTCTCCAGAAAACCTTAGATTTTCTGATATGGTGAATGTTAAGTAAAAATGATTCTTTGATATCTGTTGAAAGTGTTCCTCAAGAAAATCCAATATTTTCTTATGCAAAGTACAATTAACCCATTCCTTCTATGACTTCTTAGTTAATACTAGTTATGTATAAATCAGTATCGAATAGAAAATTAATTGTGTGGATCCGCCCTAAACCCACAACCAAACAAGGAACAGGGAATGAGACGGAAACCACACATTCCAAAATTTATCAGGTATTCTACATACGTAACATGGATGCATAAACTATGAAGTCATGGAATTAATAAAGAATGTTCGTTAGTTGAATAATAAACCAATTGTTTGTAAAATACCGATATTTAACTTGGAAAATCCTATATTTTCCTTAAGGGTACGTTATTTGAATTATCTGTTCCGAATCGTGGTGCACAAGTATCTACCATACTTATGTTGTTTAAGCATTGTTCTGTTTGAAAACCTTTGTATGAAAACCTTTGTATAGAAACCATTGTATAGTAGTCTTATTACATAAATAAAACTAAATGATAATGTTTTGTTCTGTATCCTGAAAGTGTTGTTAATACCCTCCTGTGATCACTTAGTTACTAACCTTGTTGACTGTCTATTAGGTATATTATTACGTGAACGAGTTGTTGCTTCACCTGTGGATTCTTATAACCATACTATTGACGATCAACATTACGACGTACTCGGACGTCACTAAAAGTGATGTTTGTCACCTTCGGTTGACTGTAGCTAATAGTCAGGGTGCGGGATTGTCACTCCCATATAGATCTATACACAAACTCACGCTCTCCCTCCAGGAGACTCTGGTTCCAAGGCGTCTCACATTGTAGTTCTCTCAACGAATCCACGAATAATACTATGAAAACCCTTTTTGTTATTAACATGAATCCCTATAAAATAATATCCTTTATTTTATAATTCATAAGTTTGTTCCTTTGTTCTGAAAACTGTGTTGGCAAAGTTTGTATCTTAACATGTTTATAAAACTGTCCATAAAACTATGTTCATCATGTTTAGTAAGTTCTATGTTCATTATATACCAATGATAGGAAAATATAATAAACCAAATTATATTTCTAAACACAAGATTACTTGTGCTTTTACTTGTACTCCCCCTGAAAACATTAAAAACTCAGAAAATATAGGGGTATGAACTCACCTCGAGTGAGTGGTTTGTATGAAGGTCAATATGAGATGATGAGTGTCAAGTGAAGTCTCGAACACAATTGGATCCTATTTAACATGTAATGACACATATATGATTCAAATTAGGTTATTTCACGACTAGACATGATAGGAAACCACCCTAAGGACTTGGAAACACTTGAACTAAGTGTTAAAACCATATGTGATTGAGTGAGGGAGGTGTACGACCACCCTAAGGGTGTGTACGGACCATGAGTGTAAGACCATACACTCATGAAGAGGTGTGTTTTTGAGGTGTTTCCAAGGTCATAACTAGCATCCAAGAAGTGTTCTAGGTCCCATACTTAGTTTTAATGCAAGTTTGAGGCCTATAAAGATCATCAAAGTGGGTTTACGGCCCTAAGAGGTGTGTGCGGCTGTACAAGGGGTGTGCGGCCGTACACCCTTCATGTTCATACTAAAGTTGTCGACTTTAAGGTAAAACAAGGCTAGGATAGAATGTTTAGTATGTCTAACTAGATGATAGGGGCCAAACTCTCACTTTGGAGGGCCTTTAAGGTGTGTATGGCCAACCTTATGAAGGTGTGCATCCGTACTCCTTCAAGGGATGAAGAACAATGTTGAAACTTGATGAACCAAGGCTTGAATCAAGAGTTCTTTCAAGTATAAAAAGCTAAAGAATGGAATACTTATGTTTTTGAAGCCTTAGAGGGTTCACGGTTGAAGAAAGTTAAGAGAAAATGGAGTGGTGTGCAGCCAAGAAAAGAAAGGAATGAAGGAAGGGAGGTCTACTCATATATAAAGGGGTGGGTGACCCACCACCTTGAGTGTGTGGCCATGATGGGGGGCTGTACGGTTGTACACCCATGTGTAAGGTCGTACACTCCTCCTAAAGGAGTGTATGGCCTGAAATGCTACTTTACGACTTCGTTAACTCATCCCTAATCTCAACCTTGGTTGTACTTAATCGTAGAACACTTAAACAAACCCTTAAACAGTGCTAAAAAAAACAGAAACAAGTTTAACATTGATTGAATTGAATACTTATACAAGATAGACTTTTCGGGTTGTCACATCAACCTAGTAGCCCCAAAATGTCTCTTGAAGACATTTCCAAGTCTCATGCGACTAGTATCTAAAAATTCCCAAAAAGACAAGAACTAGTATCTCCAACCTCGAAGAACAAGTGGGGATATAGTTACATACTTAATCAAATTGGAGTCCCTTAGCAAACTACCTTCTCAAACCAAAAAGAATCCAAATGTCAATGTAGTAACCTTGATAAGTGGTAAAAAACCGGAGAGAGTTGCTTAAATAAAAATTCAAGGGAAGACGAGGAAGAAATAGAGATCACTCCTATTGAAGATCCTATTGTTGAGAAGGGTGCACAAACCGGGGTTCCGAAGAAGACTTCCCCTATAGTCACTCCAGTAGCCACTCAACCACAATTACCCCCCTCGACTTGCAACTTCAAAGAAGAATGCGGAGGAAAAGAAGATCTTTGACACTTTACAAAATGTGCAGGTAATCATTCCATTACTTGTTTCAATCAAACAAATCCCTAGATATGCAAAAAAAAAATTAAAATAACTTTGCGTAAATAAAAGGAAATTGAAAGGGAATGAAAAGATTTCAATCAACGAAAATGCATCCGCGGTTTTTACAAAGAAAATTTCCACTTAAATGCAAAGATCTGGGAATGTTTATGGTTCCTTGGAAAATAGGGGATGCCACTTTTAGTAGTTCCATGCTTGATCTTGGTGCTTCTATTAATTTCATGCCCTATTCGGTATATGAATCATTAAATTTTGGTCCTTTAAATGAAACAGATGTCATAATTCCACTTGTGGATAAATCGAGTGTTTTTCCTAGAGGATTCTTAGAAGATGTTTTGGTGCAAGTGAACTAATTGGTCTTTCCGTTGGATTTCTATGTGATTGATTTAGAGGAAAAATTTTCCTCCAAATCGGCTCTAATCTTGCCTGGAAGACCATTTTTGAAAACGGATAGGGAAAAAATTGAAGTGTATGCGGGTAGTTTAACAATGGAAGTTGATGGTGAAACAATAAGCTTTAATATTTATGATGCTATAAGATATCCTAATGATGTTTCATCTTTATATTTTGTTGATGTCATTGAACCACTAACCCAAGAATTGTTTGAGTTGAGTAATGTTGACATGTTGGAGACGATTTTAAGCAACGGGTTTGATTGTGGGAAGCTAGCCGAGAAATTGATACTCTATTCCCTTGATCTGGAAATTTAAAAGTTGGTCAATAATTTGGAAGTGAAGAAATCCATGAGATTTTATGTCAAGCAAGTTGAGATACCTCTAACTCATACAAAGTTACTGCCTTCCCTTGTTCAACCACCAGAGTTAGAATTGAAAGTCCTACCTCAACACTTGAAGTATGCTTATTTGGGAAAGAACGAGACTCTTCCGGTTATCATTTCTGCACACTTAACCGAACTTGAAGAAGAGAAACTCCTCAAATTGTTGAAGGAACAAAAGAAGCTATGGGTTGGAAGATTGTAGATATCAAAGGGTTGAGCCCCTACACTTGTATGCACAAGATTTTAATGGAGAACGAATGCAAGCCAAGTCGGGATGCACAAAGAAGATTAAACCTGCCTATGATGGGGGTTGTGAAGAAAGAAATATTAAAGATTATTGATGCGGGGATGATCTATCCAATATAGGATAGCAAGTGGGTGAGATTGGTACAAATGCTGCCAAAAGAAGACGGGAATCATGGTGGTCAAGAACAAAAAAGATATTATGGTCCCCACCCGTGTGCAAAACGGGTGCAGAGTATGTATTGACTACCGAAAGCTTAATGCAAGCATGAGAAAAGACCATTTCCCATTACTTTTCATTGATTTGCCGGGATATCTCATTATTGTTGTCTAGATGGGTATTTCGGTTTTCACCAGATCCTGGTGGCACCGAAAGACCAAGAAAAGACAACCTTTACATGTTTTCATACCAAAGAATGTCATTTGGATTGTGTAATGCCCCGACTACTTTCCAACGTTGAATGGTTAGTATTTTCTCAGAATATGTCAAAAACATAATTGAAGTCTTTATGGATGATTTTACGGTATACGGAAACTCCTTCCAAGAATTTTTGACCAACCTCACAAAGATTTTGAAAAGATGCATTGAAACAAATTTGGTTCTAAATTTCGAAAAATGTCATTTTATGGTGAGTCAAGGTCTTATTTTAGGTCACATTGTGTCAAAGAAAGGAATCGAGGTAGATAAAGCTAAAATTGATGTTATTCAAAGCTTACCTTACTCGATTTGTGTTCAGGAAGTTCGTTCTTTTTTAGGTCATGCGAGTTTCTAGCGAAGGTTCATCAAAGACTTTTCGAAGATAACAAGACCAATGTTCCAAATCTTGCAAAAGGAGGTTGATTTCGAGTTCAATGACGGATGCAAAGAGGCTTTTGACAAGCTCAAGGAGTTACCTACATCTGCCCCCATCATACAAGCACCAAATTGGGATCTCCCATTCGAGATCATGTGTGATGCAAGCAATTATGCTATAGGCACTGTTTTAGGTCAAAAGAATGGAAGAGACTCTCATGTGATCTACTATGCATCAAGAACACTAGAAAATTCTCAAAGCAACTACACTACCAAAAAGAATGAGCTATTGACCATAGTGTTCGCTTTAGAGAATTTTAGGCAATATCTACTTAGCACCAAAGTCATTGTGTATTCGGATCATGCGGCTCTCAAGTACTTGATGACAAAGAAATATGCAAAGCCAAGAATCATCCGGTGGATCTTATTATTGCAAGAATTCTATTTGGAAATTCGGGACAAGAGCGGATGCGAATACCTTGTTGCCGACCACCTAAGCCGGATCATTTCAAGTGAAACTCCTCTCCCGTTGCGAGACGAGTTTCTGGATGAGCATCTCTTTTTTCCTTACATGATCTATTCCTTGGTATGCCGATATCGTTAACTTTGTTGGTCACAAAAAGGTATCCTGACACATTCACATGTGCTCAAAAAGATAAATTAAAAAGAGATGCAAAATACTATGTGAGGGATGCACCTTATTTGTGGAAACATTGTCCCGATCAAATCATTAGGAGATGTGTACCCCAACAAGAACATCAATCAAATTTTCAATTTGGTCATGAACTTGATTGTGGTGGACACTTCGGACCTAATCGAACTTTGACAAAATTCTTGAATGTGGATTATTTTGGCCAACCATGACACGCGATTGTTATTTATTTTGTAAAAGTTGTGAACGGTGACAAAGAAAGGGGAATATTTCTCAAAAGAACCGAATGCCAAAAATCAAATCCTTGTTTGTGAAGTTTTTGACGTATGAAGGATTGATTTTATGGGCCCACTGTAACATCCCGAAAATCAAGACATACATTTTTTTTGTTTTTAGTTTAATAAATCCTTAATATAGATTGTTTTCATAAAACTAGAGTAGCCAATATTTAACAAAACGTCATTAAATAAGAGTAATTCACAGAATGAGGAAACATGTGGAGTGTACACTGCAATCATCCCGAGCTCTTCCATTTGAAACCCAAAGTACCTGAAACATAAACTAAAAACCGTAAGCACAAAGCTTAGTGAGCCCCCCCCCCCCCCCCCCAAATACCATACAACATACAATTACATGAAGAACATGCAATAGAAAGGCATACATGAATTTCCATGGACTCCCTCCATGGTCTTTACTTGGAATGCCATGGTCTCCCCCACAGTCTGATAACCTAGTGCCATGGGCTCCCCCCATGGTCTTTACCTGGAATGTCATGGGCTCCCCCCATGGTCTGACATCCAATTGCTACGGGCTCCCCCCGAGGTCTTCCATGCAAGTATCATAGAGACAACTAGCATACCACATAACATGTAGTGGGCCGGCATTGGTGCCTTCGGCCCATGGATATAGTGAGAAGGCTCACCTCGCACTGTTGAATCATATAAAAACACCCTTGACTGCTGGCTAGCAGATCCCCGAACTATCAATAATAAAACAACACCCAATTAACAACCGGGTCCCAATCCATAACCACAACTCCATACCTGGGGTAAAAAGACCATTTTTCCCCGAACCTAGTCTCGTCCAAATCTAAGACCCAAACTTACAATTTGAAAGGCCTAAAGGCTAATTAATCAACCAATGGCCCAATTTTCCAAATTGGGTTCAACCCCTTACATGGGCCTTACCTTAAGGCCTTACCATTCTTTCTAGTCCAAAACACTTTGTGTTTCGATGGCCCATTAATAACTCACACACTCAAGCTCAAAATATCAAAAACCACTTGTGGCCCAAATCATGGCCCAATTTTCCAAATTAGGCCCAAGCCCCTTCGTGGGCCTTCTCAACATCACTATCAGACCAAAACTTGATGGCCCAATAGGGTCCATGAAAAATAAGCCCACCAGATGGCCCAAACCAAATCCCAATAAGCAAAACTTCCCCTAACTGAGTATGTGGGGCGTACTCAGTTGTACGCTAAGCGTACTGACTGTTTTGTTTGTATGCTACATGTACAAACTTGTACGCCCAACGTACTCCTCCACTGAGCCAAAACCTTCATTAAGCTCTTAATGCTTGACCCTATAAGTCCAAACCACAGATCTACTACTAAGTGAACGTCTAGAACCATAAAGTCACTGACTTGTGACTTTGCATGCCCAAGAAGGCCCAATCTTAAAGTGTAGCATTTTACTTACATGAAAAGGATTCAAACTCAAACATGGATGGTTTTAAACTCTAAAGGTGCCAACTTTATGGACCTTGAACCTCATAAACACTAAGAGGGGCAACTTAAAGCTCCTAAAATGGGATCAATACCACTAGATCTCATTCTTGGGACCAAAATGAACCAAAACTCATAAATGATATATCTAAGACATCAATGATCAAGGTTAAAGCTTCTTACCTCCAACAAGCTGGAAAAGAGACACATAAGCAAGATTCATAAGCTCTTCCTTGATTGACATCCTTGCACCAAACTCCATCTTCTTGGAAATGGACCAAACACACCAAAAATGGACACCATGAGCTCAAAAGCCACCATAAAGGCAAAAGGACGGTTTAGGGTTTTGAGATGCTGGAGGCTAACGTAGAAATGAAGGAAAAGGTCTAACATTATGCTTATATAGGGTACAACCCTAAAATTAGGGTTTTCAACCTGACCCTCGTACGCTCATCGTACCTCCTCGTACGCCTAGCGTACGAGGTCTCGCACCCTGACCCACTTCGTAACTATGCTATGCGTTCCTCCAACTATGCCTCGCATAACTCCCTTTGCCTCGGTACACCCTGCATACTACCTTGGTATGCCCCGCGTACCAGGGTTTCCCCTAAACCCTAATTCATTCGAAGACCATAACTTTCTTGATACAACTCCGCTTCCGACCATCCCTATATCCATGAAAAGGTATCAAGACGCTCAACACTATTATCAATTCATACTCGCCATAAGATATCTCGAATGAAAATCCACTTTCTATAAAAGCTTGAGCTGACAAATTATCGAAATGCCCTTGAGTCTAAAACACAAACCGGATACCCAAAACATCCGAAATACATTATCTAACTCCAACTGGGTCCAAAACTGAATTCCTCTAGGATCCGAACCCTACTAATACCCAATCCCTGATCACCATCCCCAACATGGGAACAATTCAAAACAAGGCATTACATTCATTTCCCGTTTCATTTGGCAACGTTTATATCTTACTCATCGTTGATTATGCTTCAAAGTAGGTTGAGGCCAAAGTCACAAGATCGGATGATGCTAAAATGGTTATCGAGTTTTTAAAATCTAATATTTTTGTGAGATTTGGTGTGCCTAGGGCCTTGATTAGTGATAGAGGAACACAATTTTGCAACAAGATGATGGAGGCTTTTATTGAGGAAGTACAACGTGACCCATCACGTTTCTACCGCCTACCACCCCCAAACGAACGGTCAAGCAGAGGTTTCAAATCGGGAAGTCAAGTTTATCATTGAGAAAATGGTGAACACGACAAGAAAGGATTGGATTTTAAGGCTTGATGATGCCTTATGGCCCTAACGGACCGCTTATAAGACCCCGATACGCATGTTGCCATTTAGATTGGTTTTTGGAAAGCCATGTCATCTTCTCGTAGAGCTAGAGCACCGTGCATTTTGGATGGTCAATCAATGCAACTTCAACATTCACAAAGTTGGAAGACATAGGAAGTTTCAACTTCAAGAGTTAGAAGAGTTAAGAAATGATTCTTATGAAAACTCAAGAATTTAAAAAGAGAAAACGAAGCTTTTCCATGACAAGTCTGTTACCCGGAAGCATTTTGAACCGGTCCATAGGGTCTTACTTTACCAATCACTATTGAAGTTATTTATGGGCAAGTTAAGATCAAGATGGATTGGGCCTTTTGTTGTAATAAAAGCTTTTGACCATGGAGCGGTGGAGATCCAAAGTGAAGACACAGAACATATTTTCAAAGTCAACGGGCACCTTTTGAAGCCATTCTATGAAGGTTTCAATGCAAATGTCCTGGAAATCATCCATTTGGATGTCCCGAGGTGTTAAATTGAAGCTAGGAGAAAGTCTCGCCAAAGATGTTAAAGATGGGAATTTTTGGAAAGCATTGTGCTTTCATGTTTTTACATTCGAATAAAGAAGTTTGAAGATGTTTTTAGAATCCTCATGGAGTTATTTTTTAAGAATTCAAGTGTTTCTAAGTGATCGAGACCTTCTAATGCAAGAACGGGTGAAAAACGGACAAAAATAGAGCAAAAACGAAAAAATGGAGTTGAGCTGTGGGCGCCCCAGTTGCCCTTGCGCGGGTGGTCTACGCGGGTGTGTCTGATCTAAATGGGGGAGCTCAAGAAGAAAGCATGATTCATAACTGCATGGTCTGCATAACCCGTACATCGTTTTGACGAAAATCCTATTTTTGTTAACCTATCTTTGACCTGCATTGACCAGCTCCTTAAGTGGTTTGACATGTTGACTTTCGTTGACCAAATGTTTTATGATGTAGCCTCTTCTTCCCCAAACATCCCCTGCACATTTCTTTCTTCCCTAAACCCTTCCATTTCTTTCAAGAACTCAAGAACACAAAAACCCACTTCGCCGGAAAACCCCATTTTCCCGTTGAACCGTCGGTCGGAATTCGATGAAACTGGCGCCAATTGCTTAGTTTTTCTGAGCTCTACAAACCACACCTAAAATTTTCTCTGATTTTTTGTCGGAATAAGGGGCGCCACCACCACCATATCGCCACTTTTCGACCATTCTTCGACCAACTCCGGCCACTTCTTGCGATCCGGCACCACCAAAGTGTTTCTTTTTCCGAGCTCTACACATCTAACCGAACAAAATTGAAAATTCTCATAAAATAAATCGCCAAAATTTTGAGCCACCATGAGCCGCTACCGGGTTTTTGCAAGAATCAAGTTGGAAACGTTAAACAGTTGGAAGAGTTTTGCATTTTGGCACCCATGAACAACTAAGCTTGGGGTGCAAGAGAGTGGATTTTGGTTTAAAGTTCAATTTTTTGGGATGAAAAAAACAATCGAATCGGGTATACTCTTTCTTTGGTTTTATTTACATTGCATGCTCTAAAATAATAATTGCAACCGACTATGCATTGAAAATTGCCTAGGTTTGTTAGTTATTACCCAAATTATTTAAAAAGTCTGGTTTGAGAATTGATGAATTTGGTTGATTTTCCTTGGAAACTTGATTAAAAACTATTCAAACTTTGGATGGAATTTGTTGAACTTAACTAGAAGTGTTGCCAAATATTAGTTGGAATTATTAAATGGAATCGAGTGGTGTTGTTTAAACTTGTTTTGAGTTGTCAAAATTTGGGTGCAATTATTTATTGGACTTGTTTGTGTTCGGTTTAAACATTGTCATATTAATTTTGAGAGTGGTGAGGAGAGGGATTAATGTATGGATTGGTTTTGTTTTTACAGATCTTGAAGAATGTCTAGAACTCAGACACAGACACACACCCATGGATCAACTGTTGATCCCAACCCGAAAAAGAATGATGTTGGTACGTCATGCAAGGCAGCCGGAAAATGCAAGAAAGGTGGAGATGAAGGAAGCGATCCTTCCCTCACAAACGCAGAAATAAAGAAATATCGCTCCAACCTCAATGATCGGGAAATCTGTCCAACAAAGTTCTACCACAAGGAGTCGATGGAAAGGTTTAGGGTCGATGAAGGGTTAACGAATTTATTCGAACGAATGGATTGGACTCGTTTCCTTAACCCATCTGATCGAACTTTCAAAGAACCAACACTGGAATACCTTAGCACATTCGTTAGGGATAACATAACAAAAATCCTCACCTTCCAATTGCAAAGATTACATCATAGAATAACTTACGAAGAGCTTAGTCAAATCATGGGTACCAATTACATACACTACTACTGCTCCCACACTGACACCTACCTTGATTTCCTGTGCAACCCCGATGCATGTTTTTGGAGGCCGATCACCGGACTCGACTCCTTTAACCCGATTCGACAGAGGGAAAATATATTATGCATCCTTGCTGGCGAATTGCACATCAAATCCTCTCCACTAGCATCTTTGGGTTACTCGAGCCTGGTCAAATTAACCATTTTGAACTATTCTTCCTCCACTGCATTCATGAGTGCAGGGTTACTTCTTTCTCCATGTTCTTTCTTGATAAATGTGACTCGGTCCGAAAACGAGCCACATGGTAGATTCACGTAGAGGGGATCATTACCATTATAGGTCGAGCCATCGGCCTAGAGTTCCCCATCCCCGCATACATACCCGTTGACCGCCTCCAACCTACCTACCTACTCGATTGTGCTGCTTTAGAGCGTATGGAGATGTTGCAAGACCAGGGCAATAATACGTATGGTTGGCTCAACAGTTACAAATCCCCAATCTACATCCTTCCAAGATGGATTGGTGACTCATTCGAAGCAGGAGACCCTAACACTTGGCTTCTTCCAGACCAGTTGACCCTCGCGGGTGTAATGCTGAATTCCAAGGAACACGAATATGAGGAACAAGAGGATGAGGAAAACAAAGAAGAGATTCCCGAGGAAGAAGGCCATTTCGACCAGCCTAAGATACAACACCCCATGTATCATCAAACCATGTTTCATTAGGACCACTTCGAGGTCCCTCCATAACATTTTGACCAGCCTCAATACCATCCCCAACAGCAGGGGGCACAAGATCCCATCATATTCCCCCCCCCCCCCCAACATTCTTTGATCCGTTTGCCACGATTTTCTCCATTATTTAGCATATCGACACTCAGACTCAAGAGAACACCCATGCCATACAGGATGTGGCAACCCGAGTTAGTAGGTTGGATAAGTCATTTCCCTCCACTTCCCATCAGATCCAGGATATGTGGGAATGCCACAACGGCCATGGCCACTTCCCGCCATCCGATCCTCTGAACTTGGTTATTTCTGCCCTTACCTTAACCATTGAGCACAATGCTTGTTCTTAAGCTTGGGGGTGGGGTGTTCCCTTTTAATTTTACTTTTTCATGTATTTTTAGTTAGGTTGCATAACATATTAGTCTTTAGCTAATTTGCATTCATTTTTTTTTATTTATTTTATAAAATTCCAAAAAGATTTTATTTTCTACTTTTCCAATTTATTTTTGCATAACATTTAGCTTAGAACAGTAGCATGCATGAATTTTTGTTGTTTGTTTATTCTCACCCCCTTGGATGCCATGGAATGGGTTCATAGTTATTGTATCATTATTGGTTTGATATCTTGTTGTTATCTCACACATTGAACCGGGACCATTAGGCCGCAGTTTGGAACTTCATACTTGGGATCAACTGCTCGAGCTTAAAGGGGTAAGTGATCATGGCCAGGTAGTTTTCATGAAGATTTATGCATGCAATACTAATAATTGTAGGTTGTACTATATCAATGGATGTTTTTACCCTACGGTCCATGTCGCTGAGAGGATCACACTTGAT
Source organism: Lactuca sativa (assembly GCF_002870075.4). Taxonomy (NCBI): domain Eukaryota; kingdom Viridiplantae; phylum Streptophyta; class Magnoliopsida; order Asterales; family Asteraceae; genus Lactuca; species Lactuca sativa. Next base: position 359,669,136 of record NC_056627.2, on the reverse strand, counting down.
CATGTCTGAATTGTTAGGATGAAGCACTGGTGCTTGTCCTCGAGTAGAATCCATATCTGGTCTCTTTACATCACAATATTTTGTTTTGCGATTTTATTAGGTTTTTAGAGAGTCTTTCAGTATACATTTAGACATTTTCACTATATTTTGAAAATCACAAGTTTTAAAAGGAGCATACATCTTTATGCTCCATACATTGGTCATTTTCACACTTAGACCATTTAGATTATTATCTTTCGGTTCCACTTACATACTTTTGGGAACCAAATTTCGAGTCAAAATGTTTCATTGATACAAATTTCGATGTGTTACAGTGTTACCTTCGAGTATGTTTGAAATAAATAAATAAATAAAAATAAGCAACTATTATTTTAGATTGGTGACCGGTTCAATTATTGAACAAATTTTCTTACATTTTGGTCACCCGAAGATTGATATTCATTTAGGTAGGTATGTTTTATTGTATATAGATCGAGTTGGTTTTCTCAAATTGGTGATGTTTAAGAGTCTATCGAGTCGGATACTAAGGGAGGTTCGGGCCAACACTAAGTCAACTAATTCCTACAACTCCACTGAGTGATGAAACCCAATCGCACTTGAGAGAAGCCGTCTGACGTGAGATCATGCAACTTTAGTGGTAAGAGTGTACACTTAAAGAAGAGCTTCACACGAGCCCATCCATCTACTTTTCCCTACTACAGGGGTTCTTTATTGTATGCATTTTCCATTGGGGATGCGACTGACCATCCTTCCTTACTCACCCGAAGGAGTTGTTCTGGGCTGTGGTTTTTAGTTCCAATGCCATCGAATGAAAAATTCTTGAGATAATAGCAAGGTAAATTTTGAACATGTTGACTAACTGTGATCATGTTCTATGGTTCTGTTAATTTTTTTAGGATATTTTATTTTAGTCTTGTCTTACTTGAGGACAAGTAAGGCTCAAGCTTGGGGTGATTTGATAGTTTCATTTTATTTACTTATTTTTATAGTTTATTTTAGCATATTTTATTCATAATTTAGCTAATCTTCATGCATATTTTCCTTTTTTTATTTTATGACTATTCCAGGTACTTTCTAGTTTTGTGAGCGTAATTGCAGATTTTAAGGAGACTAGCGGAGCGAGATCTTTGGGAAGAAAATGGACTTGGAGGACAATGAAGATTAATGGGCTATAAGATCAATTAAGATGATGCAAATCATGGGCTTGTTGATTATTTAAAGGCTTACAGAAGATGAGCTTTGAATTTGCAAGAAAATGGAAGAATATTTGTGCATGCAGAGATTATTGATCAGGCGAAAACGTGAGCTATGGGTGATTTGAAGAAGCCAAATTGAGCTTAAAATGAAGAAAATTAGAAGAAAAATGGCCTAGGATCTAATTGGACTCAAAGTGGGCCTGTGGACTAAGCTGTGGAGGCCTAAAAACTCAAATTAGCCTACATCAGGAACGACTCGCGCAAGGCACCCACGCAGCAGCATACGAGTCACGCACAGACGTGCAGGGGAATTTTCGAAATTCCATATTGGATCTATTTGAGGAAGGTTGGTGTGTATGTTTTGCAGACTTCAACACATCCGAAATTTGAAGGTTTCTCTGGAGATTCTGGAGCATTTCGAAGGCCAAGAACACATCAGAAACATCATCTTTTTGCTCTTGATTCTTGCTAGATGTTTGGTATAATGTACTTTTACTTTGTTTTCTTGAGTTTAGCCATGTTAGGCTAAACTAATGTTGGTTGAATTTGGTGAAATCATTTGAATGTTGGTTCAATGTTGAAGAACTCCATGAACTTGTTCTTGAATCTTTATGAAAATGTTTTGTGTTTTAACATCTTCTTACTACTTGTATGTTTCAATTCATGAGTTTAAATGTATTTGTAGTGATTAGTTGGCTAATTTCTTGATTATGTAAAGGATCCTCAAATTAGCAAGCAACAAGTGGTTCTTGTGTTAGTTTTTCACTTCACACAATCACAAAAATATTTTCTCTAATATGGAAGTGAAAACATTTGACTCTTCTTGGATTTGGTGACTTTTTGTTTCTTAATGCTAGTTAATTTTCACTAATTACATGCTTAATGGAAATTGTGACTTTAACTAAGGAAAATGTTATGAGCTTCTCTAGATATTTTAATAACTAAGAAAAGTCTAGGTAATCTCAAGCTTCTTGGATTACTATAGCCAAATTAGAGATTTAAAACAAGTATTGCATCATTAGATTCTAATGATATATTCATCAACTGTTCAAGTGAGGAAACCTTAAGTCAAGCATCTTTCCCTCATTGATTTCACATCAACTCTTGTTTTTGTTGAATTGTCTATTTAAACCTTAGTTTAACTCTATTTTTATTTCACGTGTTTCGAAAGACCAACCCCCCCCCCCTCCCCAATTTTTACTTGTATTGTCATTTTACAAGTATTATTACAAAGAGGTTTACATTGAGTAACAAACTGAACCACTCTCTATGGATATAATTATTGTTTTAGTGTACAAGATTTACGGTTATTTATTTTGTTGGCCTCGACAACCACCAGTCGATAATGTGTAACCAACAAAGGACAATTCACCTTTATAATTAGAGTATTAAAAAAGGATTTGCAAACCTTAGGCATAACGTAGTCATGGAAAGGGAGAGGTACCAGCGGTACCTCCAAGACACCATTCCCTCATCAATGGGTTGGGAGTGGTGGATTGATATGAGGCTTCCCTAATCCCACTCCACCATTTTCAACCATGCAATGACCACTTGTACATTATCCTTCTGTATTCGTACCAAAAAAAATTCTATTTTTTAGTTAGTTTGTGAATTAATTTTGTATGATTTTTATTAATTTGTGTTTATTTTGAAATTAAATCTTTGAGTGGGTTGAGTGAGTTGGGAAAAATGGATTTCAATGTGTTTTGGGTTAAGAAAGATGGAAGAGATAGGAGAGAGAAAAGCTAATTTAGAGTTGATGTGACAGTGTGTTTGGTGGGTAGGGAAGGAAGGATTCCCTCCACCCTTAGGAATATTTGTCGAGACATAAGAATCAGTAGCATACTCTATAACATTGGATTTTAAAATATCCCAACGCTTCTTAACAAGAGTAAAGGGAAAACCATCCAGACCAGGAGACTTTCATTTCCACAATATTAACCTGCATCTCGAACTTCCTCAATCAAGAGGGAGGATTCTAACAAACCTACTTGGTTCAAAGTTAATGACTTGAACATATGGCTACGGTTTATAGTTGCACACCTTCAATTCTTCTAAATTTGATGCTAAAAAAATCAAAAGAAACCATCTTGAAACTATCGGGGTTGGTAATCCAATCACCTGTTAGTTTGACCCTAAACAGAAAGTTGTCGGGGCTTCAAATTAAAGATCCCATGAAAATATTTCAGTTGCTTATCACCCTCAATCCCCCATTTTATCTTTGATTTTTAAACCACATTCATATATATATGTATATATATATATATATATATATATATATATATATATATATATATATATATATATATATATATATATATATATATATATATATATATATTCAACAAGCACATTTTTTATAAAAAGAAACTACTAAGAAGCTAGATAAAAAACCAATTACAAAGAATCATAAAAAAGATGGTTTTGCAAACACTGGGTCCAAGATATGCGACTTTTGCTACTTCTAGTAGAGAACCAATTAAAATAATGAATAATAATACTTTCAAAATATGACTTTTCCGCATGTTGTACATCTTAACACCTCATTATTCCTGTATGACCAGATAACCCCAAATCTTGGTGATGATAATTATTTCAAGCTTTCCTCTTTTCGGCGGTGTTAAAGGAATGCCATCCACTCATTCCATTATCTATGGAATATTTGTAAACAAAGGAAAATGGAGTTCAAACCACTTAAGCACTTTGTTCTAAATTTCATTTACCAAAACAAAACCAACAAACACGTGACTACAGTCTTTAACTTGAGTAGAGCATATAGGACATATCACATTAATCAAATCTATACCTCTCTAATCCAAGTTATAACGAGTAGGAAGTCTATCAAGAATTATTCAACAAAGATGAATATTAAGTTTAATAGGCACTAGCCTGCATCAACGCGTCCGAATCATGCAATCCTGCAATAAGATGGAATCAATAAATTTTTTAGTGTTCTTAACGGTAAAACCCTCATCTGGACCAACACCCCACTCCCATCTATCTTACATACATATCGAACCAAACTACCAAAAACTAATTCATTTTTTGTATATCTTAATTGATCAAGTGTATTAAAAATTAAAATTATTATTATGTATTTACAACATCTATTTAAAATTTAATAGTAAGCGTGTGTTAGACTTTTCTTGCATTATATTTTAGAAAATTACATTTTCTTGTTAAATTTTAGCTTTTATATATATATATATATATATATATATATATATATATATATATATATATATATATATATATATATATATATATATATATATATACACACACACACATAAGAAAACCTATGGTTTTCTCTAAATACACGTCAACTTAACATGAATCCATATTAGAATCTGAATTTTAACCTCCAGTCTGATCCACCAAGGTTTGGTTATGAAATACAACCAGTTGTCTAGACATTTATCATTTTTCTTTCCATGCCACATTTTGGACAACTGCATATACCAATGATAGAACATCACACAAAACATCACACCAAGGTCTGCTATGAAATACAACTGCTATCTAAACATTTTTCATTTTTCTTTCCATGTCAAATTTTGGACAACTGTCATATACCATTGATAAAAATGGTGTTCCTACTATCTCTTTGTTGGTTTTACCATCATCGTTTCTTTCATCTTCTCCCATCATATTTCTCTCAACCATTTGGCGTCTCTGCGTTGCTATCGCTTTCACTCTTCTAATTCCTGTTCAGTTGAGATGTGGGTTATTTTGTGATTTTTCTACAAAATATGAGGGACCGTTTATGCATAGTTTTCAAAATGGGCTACTAGTCAATTTCGTTTGACTTAGGTTAAAAGTAAAAGGCATAAACTCTCGTATATAGTAGTAAAAAGAATTACTCACAGGTTTGTTTTTCATGTTCTTTGTAGTTGTAGTTCACTAGTTCTTCAATTCTTGAATAATACAAGAATCAACAATCTTTGGCCAGTTCCTAGAGGGTGTTTGGCATTCCTTTTCAAATGATTTTTTGGACTTTTGGCTTTTTCAAAAAGTCAAAAATTTAAAATTTTGCTTGGTAACTTTAAAAGTTTTTTTTAGATTAATTATTTTAGAAGAACAAAAAGAAGTTGCTTAAGAAGTCAGATTTGTACTTTTAGTAACTTTTGGTTTTTTTCCTTTGCACCCTCAAAAGTTCATACAAATCGATTTTAAAAGTTTCTTTTGAAAAAAAAACATAAATCAAAAGTCATTTCCAAAAAAAGACTTTTAGTTTAAAAAGCATTCCCAAACAACCCCTTACTAATTTTTAGTTTTGTTTTCGCTGTAATTCCATATTCGATTTTCATTTGACATAACAAGTGGTGTCAATAAAGAGAATGAATCAAGTGTGGTTGAAGAATTCAAGTTTTGATTTCAAGAGCTTCTTTGGTCAAGAACAATGGTAGAAATCTAGTTTTTGTGTTTGCTATGAAATTCGTCGGTCAGCAAAATCTTTGTTTGAAACGATTATTAGTAACCACCATTGTTCAAATTATAGTTTTGAGGTAGAGGTTTTTGCATGTATACAATATGCTCGATAAAAGTCCTCATAGAAATTGTTCTTTATGATAGACATTTTTTTATATATACGTGGTTCAAGAATCATATCTCCCTAAGTGGTGATTGAAAAGTTCACGGAAAAGAACAATTTTAGTTTGTGGCAGATCAAAATGTGGGCATTACTAAAACAAAAAGAAATTTTGAGCCCTTTTGTTGGTTCCAAACCTGCATCGATGGATGATATAGAGTATATGAAACAAGAAGAAAAGGCGCATTCAATTATTTTGTTGTCACTGTCGGATGAGATCCTATATGAAACGAAGAGACGACAACATGTTTGTGGTTAAATTTTGAATCTTTATACATGACAAAGTTTCACACAAACAATTTGTTGCTCAGGCAACATTTGTTTTCATTACAGATGAGGTGAGACTCCATTCTTAAAGATCATTTGGGTTAGGGGTGGGAATTATTTAATCCAAAACCGAAAAACTCTAAAGCTAAATCAAACCAAAATTGATTTCAGACCGAACCATATTCAAATGCGGTTTTTGGTTTGGTTTGAGACCAAACTGAATTATTAATTTGGTTTTGGGTTCGAGTTTCAGTCTCGTGAAGTTTAAACCAAACTGAACCGAAAAAACCGAATTTCATAAATTAATTAATTAAATATATATTTTATATTTTATATTAAATAAAAATATTAATTATAAAGTAAAAATCATTCTAACTCATTTACTCTTTGGATCATTTTGTATGAAAATTTTGGATGTTTTTATTTGCAACTTTAGGTTTCTATGTTAAAAACATTTTAATTTATGTTTGAATTTTTTTCTTAAGTTAATATTTGGTTTCTTCGATTTTCAAACCGAACCAAACCGAATTAGAATTCAATGGTTTGGTCTAGAGACTTTGAATTCAATTTGGTTCAGTTTTCGAATTAGACAAAAAAAAATTTAAACCAAGGAAACCAATTCAAGGAAACCGAAAAACCGAACCGATTCCCACCCCTAATTTGGATGAGCTTAATTCTATCCTTATGGATCTTAAGAATGTAGAGGTTAAGATTGAAGGCGAGGATGCATCTCTCATCGTATTAGTCTCAATGACATCATCGTACGAGAATTTTGTTAACTCCTTTGTGGTTGGATGTGACACCATCATATTGGAGGAGGTGAGGTCAAGCTTTCATTCTTGAGAGTTATGCCATAAAGCTTCGGGAAGTGTTTACAAAAGTTAACCTGTTGGGTTGAATGTGTCGAACCAAACTAGAGGATGATCCGAAATGGGTAAGGGAAAAGGCGTAGATATCGGTCCAAATCGCAAAATAGAGGCCCGAATCCGAATGATGCGTGTCATAATTTTAAAGAAGTGAATCACTAGACAAAAGATTTGGTTTTGGTCACCATCGATTGTAACTAGGTAAGGTATAATGATGTATGGATGTTAGAATCTACATGCTCTTACCACATGTGTCATAATCGAGAATGGTTTGTTACCTATGAAGAAATCAGTGTCGGGAGCGTTTCGATGGCTAACGATGTGCTATGTAAGGTATTGGTATTGGGTTTGTACAAACTCACATGCATGACGGGGTTGTAAGAACACTAACACATGTCCGATACGTTCCACGTCTGAAAATGAATTTAATTCTATTAGGAACCATGGAATCAAAGGGTTATAAGTACTTTGGTTTGAATGGTGTACTTCGAGTTACAAAAGGAGCATTGGTGGTGATTAAAGGTTTGAGAGAGTCGATGTTGTATGTTCTTCAAGGAAAGATAGTTACGGGTTCAATTTCTGTTTCTCGCTTCGCAGAAGAAAATTCAAAGTCGGCCTGGTTATGGCATATGCAGTTCGATTACGTTGGTGAAAAGGTATGATTCTCTAAGTAATAAGGGTTTACTTGGGTCACAAGGTGGAGAAATTGGAGTTTTGTGAACATTGTATTTTCGTAAAATAACTTTTTCTTAGTTTTTCGAAAGCAATTCACCAAACTAAGGCGATGTTAGATTACCAACATTCGGATTGTTGGGGTCCATCTTGAGTTCCGTTACTTTGGTGCTGCTCGATATTTTCTTTTTGTAATCGACGATTATTCAAGGATGGCGTGGGTTTTTAATATAAAGCACAAGAGTGAGTTGTTTGAAAATTCAAGAATTGGAAGGTTTTTGTATATAATCAGATGGGTTGGAAGATTAAAAAGCTTCACACGAATAATGGTTTGGAATTTTTCTCCAGGGAATTTGACGATTTTTGTAGGGATGAAGGTATTGTTAGACATCGTACGGTTCAAAATATGCCACAACAAAATGAGGTAGCAGAAAGAATGAATAGAACTTTGTTTGAACGGGTATGATGTCTACTTTCGAATTTTGGGTTAGATCGAAGTTTTTTTGGCCGAAGCGGTCAATATGGTTTGCTACATGGTAAACTAAATTCCGGCTATCACTATTGATTGTAAGACTCCCACTGAAGTGTGGTCCGGTAAACCCATGGATTCTTCGGGTTTGAAGGTGTTTGGGTGTCCGAAATATTATCATGTTAATGATGGGAAGTTGGAACCAAGAACCAAGAAAGGTGTTTTCATGGGTTACGGTGACGGGGTGAAAGGTTATCTTATTTTAAGGGAACGTTCAATGTGGGTCTCATTTATGGAGGTAATCGAGAGTGTTCGGTTGTCGGGTATTCGGATTCCGATTATGCAGCGGATTTGGATGCTAGAAGGTCGCTAATTGGTTATGTTTTACAGTTGGAAATTCGGTCGTGAGTTGGAAGGCAACTCTTCAGCATACGTTGGATTTGTCTACAACCGAAGCTGAGTATATGGCTTTGACAAAAGCAACAAAGGAGGCGATTTGGCTAAAAGGATTGACCGGTGATCTTGGTATTAGTCAAGATCAAGCATTGGTCTATTGTGATAGCATGAGTGCTATATGTTTGGCAAAAGACCAACTATTTCATGACCAAACCAAACACATTGATGTATGTTATCATTTTATTCCGTCCGAGACACGAGTGAAGGTAGCAAAGAATGGAACTCACGAGAACCAAACATGTATGTTGACAAAGTCGCTCCCAAAACCGAAGTTCTAACATTGCTTGGATTTTCTCAACATTGATAGTTTGGAAAAAAATTGTGACTTAGTAGAAAAATCAAGGTGGAGATTTGTGGGTTATTTTGTGATTTTTCTACAAAAAATGAGGGACCGTTTGTGCATATTTTTCAAATCAATTTGGTTTCAACTTAAAAATAAAAGGTTGAAACTCTCGTATATACAGCAGCTGAGTAGCAGCTAAAAGAATTATTCAAAGTTCTGTTTTTCATTTTCTCTTACGTGTTGTAGTTCTTTCAATTCTTGAGCAATACGAGAATCAACAATTTTTGGCTAGTTCTTACTAATTTTTCTAGTGTTGTTTTCGTTGTAATTCCATATTTGATTTTGATTGGGCATAACAGAAAAATTGGGTATGTTCAGGCATGTGAATTTGTCATAAAATTCAAATTGTATTTAAGTTTTTATTTTTTTTATGCGTAAGATAGTTGATTTTGTTTTCTTGGGTTCGGTTCAAGATACCTCAAAAACCTTCAATTTCTTCGTAAGATTAAAGAACCAGAGCTTCTTCATGATTTGTCTTGCATAAAACCCATGATCCTTCAGTTTTGTTAATCAAGATCATATGAAAAGAGGTTCAATATTTCGCAAAAGCACTGGTAGGTCGATGTTTCAGGATGGGATTTTTCAAAATCCCAGTGGCTACCTCTTCTTTCTCGTTGGCTCCGCCTCTTCAGGATTCTAGCTTTGCGAACTCCAAACATTTGATTTTTTTTGTTATCGCTTTAATATTAATTTAAAATTAAGTTGGCATTCTTTAATATTAGCATTCCAAATGAAATCATGACTTCTTTTCCATCTCTATTGCATCTTGATTGATTTAAACCTGTTTCTAATTGGGAGCTTTTTCTGCCTATTAGTTATTTGATAAAATGCCACAATGAACTCAATTTAGTATTGTAGGATGCTACTTAGTTGTTGTACTCTGTATATGGTTGTCCATATTTTGCAAAATTTGTAACTCTTGCCTTTTATTTGCTTTTATTCCTATGACTGATGTTTATTTCTCTGATGGTAATCTTATTTGGTTAATATCATTTCATTTTCATTTTTTGTTTCCTATCAGCTATCAAAGTATTTTGTTTTCAGTTTTTTCGTAATTAAAGTGTTGCACTTTTAATAAGTTTTAAGGGTTGTTCCTGATTCTACTGAAGAGTGGGACTATGTAGGTTGCATGATGATCTTGTTGCATACTTAGGACTTAGGATTGAGGTTCACGTGACGTGGCATGGAACGTGTCGAATGTAGCAATGTTTTTTTAGAGTAAATTACACGAATGGTCCGTATGGTTTAGGGTAATATACGCGTTTGGTCCCTAATTTATTTTTTTAACTCGGAAGATCCTCACCGCATGCATTTTGTGACTGTTTGTGCTTTGACCGCTGGCAAACGGTTATTTTTGAAAATCTTTTACTTTTTTCTTAATAATTCAATTATAAATTCAACCCATATCTCAAACATATATCACATGCAACTTTCTCAATTCTACAACTTTTCAAACCCTTTTTTTTATAAATGAATCAAAACAATTCTCAATTTATCATTCACAGCAAATTGCGTCCAAATGTTTGACCTTTGGATACATTGGTTTACCGACCTCAACTTTATTCATCCATGATTTCACCCTGACCACAACCCCGTCCCAAGGGGCGAAGGAAATGAGGGGGCTAGCAGGTTCTTTGTCTCCCCCAACAATTCTTATTTGATTTATGAGATAATGACTTAGAAGTGTAATATATATTTTTAATTTGTATATATTTAGTCATTGAGTTTTTTTTCTTTCACATTTACCTTTTCAACTTGTTTAACTGTACATATTTAGTCTTTATTACCGGCTACTCCAGATAATACGAAAAAATGACTTAAAAGGGTAATATATTTCTCACTTTGTACACATTTAGTACTTAATATTTTTTTGCACATTTAGTCCTTAATATATTTTTTGTTGCAAAATAAGTATTTGTTGTTTTTGTACACATTCAGTACTTATGAATGATTTTTTAGGGTTTCTCACATCATCCTACACAACACAATCATTAATAAAATGTTCGGGTGTTGTTCATGGTTATGGCCATCACGACATCGACTGCTTTGTTGCTTAGTTCTTGTGGTTTGGCTTAGGTCTTGTGTTCTGAACATCGTAACTTCTTCATACGATCATAAATTTTAACGATCTTTATATCTACGCGTTCATATTTGAGTCTACTATATATTCATTTAGATTACTCCCGTTAAAAAATAATATATTTTTACTTAGGATCTTTATATTCATGTGTTCTTTATGAATGTATGTATAAATGTTTTTTTTAAACCGTAATTAAAAATATATTGTTTTTTAATGGGAGTAATCTAAATGAAAATTATAGTAGACTCAAATACAAACGTGTGGATATAAAAATCGTTAAAATCCGTGATCATATGAAGAAGTCACGACATCTAAAACACAAGACCTAAGCCAAACCACAATAACTAAGCAATCAAGCAGCCAAAGTCGCGAAGACGGTGGCAATAAGCATGAACAACCTTGAACACCTTATTAATGATTGTCTCGTGTAACATGTATACAAATCGAAAAATATATTAATTTTTAAGTAATTATCTATTGATTACTTTCATGGCATTGAATTTCATCACTTACGGTTTTTAATCATCTTATCCAACCTGCCCAACCCTATGGCCCAATATTATGATTAGTCTAAGGCTTTAAGAATTTGGCAATTATAAATATCAAATCTTTTATTATATTCAAAGATACACAACATTGCTTTTAACCATCTGCTTTTACCAACGTCAATTTCAATAACAAATATTTTAAACCAGTTGTTTGTATTAAAGTTTACTATAAATATTTATGGTTTTATTATGATTTGTATTAAACCTTTATAATATATTTTGTGCGTATTTTGTGCGAGTGAAACTTTATTTCTAAAAGTATTAATATAAAAACTGCTATGGTTTATAATATATTTTGTGCAAGTGAAACTTTATCTCTAAAAGTATTAATATAAAATTTATGGATATTGACGTTTTGGTTAAGAAGGTTATCGATAAAATGATAACGTGAATCAAATTTGATACATTGTCTAGTTTTGGATTCCAAAATTCCACAAGAATATTGTTAATAACAACTTTTTAATTAATATACACTAGTATATAACTCGTGGGAACCACGGTTGACAAAATTAATTAAACTTTCATGGTGAAAACTCAAAATTATTATTCAGTTATTTTAAATAAATTATTAATTAAAAGGAATTTTTTTAGTTATATAAAATTATAATCGTTTATTTGAATAAATATGTGAAATTATATCATCTTATAATTTTTATTAATTTTATTTTAATTTTTATTCTAATGTTATTAATTTTATTTAATCAGAGTGAGAAATTTAAAATTTGAAATTTGAAATTGAGAATCAATAGGTTGACAAGTGGCATGTATTAATTAGGAGATTTAATAGGATGTCACTTGGCAAAAAAAAGAATAAAATATGTATTAATTAGAAGGCCTAATACGATGACACATGTCAAAAGGAGATTAAAACTATTCTTTTATTAGAATATAAATATATAATATAATTCTTATTATTTATTGCACATTTAAGTTTTCTTTAAATTGTAGTTATTTTTTTAACAATATAATTTGTAAATGCTTTATTGTTATTAGTTTTTTTTATAATCATATGGTCAATCATATAATCCAAAGGTAGGTAAATCTTGAACAAGAAAGAAACCATTAATTTTTTTTCAAATGAAAGGAAGTTATTTATTACCCATAATTACATATGGTTAAGTGATAATATTAGAGAATAACCAATTAATGTTAAACCAGAAAAAAAAAATGATACTTCAAATTTAAGAGAGGTTAATTCCTTAATCTGTGATACCGAAGAATGACCTTCGATATTAAGTTATCCAACTCACAAACGTGATGGTAGGCTACACTGCAAAGTCTCTATTGAGGCTATTAAATGTCTCGCTTTCAAACATGTTCCTTAAGAGGTCATGATGAACGACCTAACTTAAGAAATCAATGGAATTTCCTTGGTTGGTTGCTTCTTATAACAAAAACATTGATGATCTTGTGCTAGAACATGCTCCTTAAACGATTTTCTTTATCAGTTTCTCTTTCAAATTCACTCACTCTATTAAGGTATTCATATATAAAATACATTTTTGCATCTTATTATGATTTAAGCCCCCTTATTCCAAAATCATGGCTCTGCATCTGCCCGTCTTCAACAAGTTTACTACCAATACTATTACCGATGCAACATCTTAGCCCAACCATCTTTCAAAAAATTTCCCTGCTTCTCGAATACATCCCGGATGTTGAATTTATTCAGGAATCACAATCTGATCCCAAGCTGGTAACCAAACCCGAACTGTTTACAGAAACCCAACCCGACGTTCGCGAAACACAAGTCGAACCATCCAACCCCAATGATGTGGGAAAGGAAAAGCTCTAGTTTTAGTAAAAGAGAACGAACCGACTCAACAATGGTAACCAGGTGAAGTGATAAAGTTAGCAGAATCACAGGTCTGACATTTATGAGGATTCACAAACTAGAAATATGCAAACAATGATACTAAAATTATTTCAAATGTATTGATGTTTGGAGATTTTTATCTGCCTCCCTGAAATGTGTAAAAGAGTACGAGGAAGAAGAAGGTCGTGAAAAAAGAACAAAAGTTTCGGAGATGAGTTACACTGCTTCATCGGATGAGCATTTTGGGGTTGATTTGCATGACTTGAATGAACTTGAACTCGAAAAGGTAGTTCAACCGATAGGGCGAGATATGGAGAAAAATAAAGGGTCTGTAACTTCCCAAAAATCCATGAAAAACTTTCATTTTTAAAATATCAAACCATACAACGATTTATTCCAAAACCAATCAAAATGGATATATTATTTAAACATCAGAGTAAAACTCTTAAACAACTACGTGGAATAAAACTCTGGGGGATGTTGTGTAGTTATGTCGGACCCTTCCCTTTCAAACTGAAAGTACTTGAAACCATAACCATAAAACTATAAGCACAAAGATTAGTGAGTTTCTCAAAGTACCACATACAACATACATGTATACATATAACAACACGTGGATGTGTCGGGTACGTATCAACCCCTACATCTGTTTCACCCCCGATTCCACAATGACTCCATATAATAGCTTATAGTTGTGTCGGGCCCGTAATAACCCCCAGGTCTGTTTCACCTCATATACGTAAACATACAGACATATATGCAAGAGTCACAAAGACAACAAGCACATACAGGCATATCAGTAAATGCCATAAAGAAAACCATCATCCTACAAACATAATCTAGTGGGTTAGCATTGGTGCCTTCGACCCACAAATATAGTGAAGAGACTTACCTCACGGCCTGACGAAATAGTTGAACAACACGTTGCTCCGAATACCAACTCTATCGGTCAGCTTTTCAATAAACAGTGGCTAAATCTCAGACTACAGCTCAAAATACCTGAAATACCCCTAGGTCAAACTTGGTCAAAATCCTGGTCAAAGTCAATGGTCAAAAAGTTAACCGAGTCAACTCAGGTTGAGTACGCCCGACGTACTCAGCCACTGCACCCAACGTAGTGCACTAGCTTGATCCGAATACGGGATCTCGACTAGGAATGCTCGGCGTTCCATCTGGTACGTCGAGCGTAATGCGCTGCCACGATTTCTCTATTTCATTAAGCTCTTATCTCATAAAGCCAAAGTTCCAAACTTCAGATCTTGGTCCAAAACATCATTCTAAATTATAAAGTTTCCATCTTTGTGACTTCCCATGGCTAGAAAAGGTTCAAGGGTAAAACCATATCTCAATAATCATTTAAGACATCAAAAAATTTCATGGAAGGAAAAGAAGAACAAAGATCCCATTTTATCACTCTAAACACTCTTACACATACAAAAGGACAACTCATTTGGTCTAGAGTAGCTCATACCCCAAATACACCAAGATTATGGGACTAAAAGCACAAAATTCCACATATCAAGATCTAATGATATAATCAACAAGTTCAGAACTTTATACCTTCTGGAGGTCGCTCAATGTAACGCCTGCAGATTCGGCTAGTCAATTTAGAGACAATAAGCGCCAAAAATGAATTTTTGATATAATATTATTTATAGTAAATAGACTTAACCAAGTTATAAAATATGTCACAAAGGGTTCCGTACATATAAAGAATGTTGAAATCCGAGTTATAACGAAGAAGTTATGACCCGTCGAAGTTTTACGCCAAAACTAGCACGACACCGGGAATCGTAAAAAGTGATTTTGTGATAAAATACTTTTTAGTCTTAGGAATCTAAAAAAAGTTGTAGTATACGTTAAACCAAGAACGTACATAAAAATAATGTCCAAATCTGACTTTGTATGAGGAAGTTATGATTTTTCTAAGATTTAGTATATCAGTGCACAACCCGGAAATCGAATCACAGATCGATCCATTTTTAAATCTCATTAATAATAGTTCAACGATAAAAATACAGTCAAAAACGGAGTTTGTGTATAGAAGGTATGAATTTTACACGGTCGTTAAGCAGTGTAATGTTCTCATACTGTTAAATTTAAAATCGGTCGAAAATTAGCTGATGGAGTCAAAATGAGAGTTGTAGATCATGTAAATACCTACGCGTGGATATAAAGAATGTCAAAAACGGAGATGGTATGCGAAAGTTACCTATTTTAGAAGATAATTAGTTTTTGGAGTAATCTGCGAGTGACACGTGGCACAATCCTGACCACTGCTTCCTCCTCACGCCTTGCCACCAGATGGTGACATGTGGCACACGAACACGACGAGTTGGATTCCAAGAAATCGCCAAGTTGAGCCAAATTTCCATCCTATAAATACCATGCGAGGCTCACTCATTTTCCTCACACCTTAACCCTTCTCTTTCTTTCTCTCCCTCTCTCTAACTTGTCTCTAAACCCCTCCCAACCCTTAGTCCTTCCCAAGTGCTAAGAGGCGAGTCCCAGAGCGCCAGAAGGCTCCGAGAAGAAGATCTATCGACTTGGAAGTTTCGCCCCGGCAGAGCCCGGTTCCTAGCCAAACCTCTCGGTAAGTGAGTTATAGTTACCCTACTTTAAGTATAGCTTATGTTTAAGTTCAATATCGTTCTTATGAACTTATAAAAAAATGTATATTATAAAATACAATATACAAAGTGTACTTATACTATCTTTTAACTACTCGCGGTACAAGGAATCTGGTTTGAAGGGCCGCATAGGATTGTTGGATTTCAATAGTGCTATAATGCCAAAATGGTCATGCCCTCCGGTATTTCATGTCTGGCCCCTGTTTGTACCTAGTGGTTGAAAAGTATTGTTTAAAACTTATAAAACAATATCGCTCATAAATAGTCGCAATAAATATTAGACTAAAATCTAGCGGTAATGATACTAGGTTTCGTCGAAGGAAAATAAAATTATTAGAAGGGAAGCATTGTCCGAGTTTGAAATCATCACTTTAACAAGTGAGTGCATACTTACTATCATCTTACACATAGGTATGAATTATTTAATATAAATTACATGCTATGTGTGCATATTATCTATGTTCTTGATATCTATGTTGGATGAATCGAATATACATGTTTTATTTGATGTAAACTATATATGTATTTTTATACATTATATTGGGTAAAAATGGGTAGATGAATGATGAGGGATGAAAGATGATATAGATGATCATTGGCAGCTATGGACTTAGTGCCCTATAGATGAACATTGGCAGCTGCGCCACAACCTATAGATGCTTTTGAACTGTGATGTACTCTAAACATCCTATCAGTTGCGCCTAAAGGATAATATCGGCAGTTGCGCTTAACAGAGAACATCATAATCCTGACTGCTGCAACTAAATGATAATTTTGGCAGTTGTGCCTAATATATAACATTGTCAGTTGTACTATTGGCGACGATGGACTTTGTGCCTATTCCTTAGGACAATCCTTAGGAATGAATAAATGAAGAATATATGATTCTTAGGGTAGATCCTTAAGAATAACGAAGATAATGGGGATTGATAATTGGGTTAATTATTTGATGATGAAACATAATAACTTTATTATTGTGGGTTGAAAACCCTATGTACTCACCAAGTTTCCCAACCTGAACCACTAAGTTTATTTGTATCACATGTGTCGATACGAAGTTACATTACACTGAGAGATTTAAAGGAGATGTAAATCACTAGTGTAAATGAATGTAAGGTCTGTTTATGCTTATATTTCTGTATTGACGATGACATCCCAAAATTTTAATATAAACAAATTAAATTTCTTTGGAAATGCTTTGATAATATATTTATCATGTTTTCTGAGAACAAATTCCGCAGTACCATTCTTTAAAACGAATACTCTGATTTTCAAATAAGCATAAATAAAATTTTTTAAATGACCATGAATTTGGGGATGTCGTAGTTGGTATTAGAGCATTATTTTAAGCAAACTAGAAATTTGTAGGAAATTTCTAGACTTAATCTTAGAATGCTAAGCGATAATCGTGAGGAGTGTGTCTAATATATTTTAGGTTGTACACCTGAATAGACACAAGCAATAGCTTATTTAAGGAAAATGTGTAAATTGCTTTTATGTGCTAAATGATTTATGTTATAAGATGCCTTATATGATTTATGATGCTATCGTTGATCAGGTCTATGGTCTGTTGCCGACCGAATCTGCAAATTTTATGTGTTCAGATTTCTAAACGTTTAATTACAGTAATAGAACTGACATGTAACTTTTCGAAAAGATAAAGAGATTTATATGTCTATTGTAAATAAAGCTTTCCTATCTAAATTCTCGTCACTTCACACCGAACTTCTGATTTGGTGCATAGATCGACATGGTGGGAACTCAAAGTGGATTTGGGAATGTTAATGGAAATGCTAACGCTAATCAGCGGCCTGTGATTGGGCGTGTACCAGAAGTAGCGGCTAAACCTGATCCAGTCACTATGGCAGGAGTACAAGAAATGATTCAAATGATGTTGGATCGTCGGTTGGAAGAGACAAGGCGTCTACTTCAACCGAATAGGGATGAACCTACTGTGCCTATTGAACAACCTGAACCGAATGAAGGTCAGTCAGGAGAAGGAAACTATTGTAGAACCGTTGGCCAAGATGAACCGCCAGTGGTTACGAGAAATAACCAAGATGAAGGGATTGAAAGAAATGGATGAAAGTACAAAGACTTCATGACTTGTAAACCATCAACTTTTACCGGGAAAGAAGATCCAATCGGAGTTATGGATTGGATCTCTGAAATGGACCTAGCTTTCACAACATGTGGTTGCAGGGGTAACCTACAAACCACTTATACAGTTCATCGGTTTAGAGGTGGCGATGTTTGCTGGTGGAACACCTTGGGGAATACCATAAGCCCTAATGAGCCACTGCAACTAACATGGGCAGAGTTCTTGGTCCACTTTAAACGCAAGTTCTGCTCAACCTAAAACATGTTGGAACTAGAGAATCGGTTTCTGACACTGAAGAAGGGCAACATGTCTATTGACGAGTATACCAATGCCTTCATAGACAAAATGGAATTTTCTTTCCACATATTCCCCGATGAACTAACAAAAGTCAATAAGTATACGAATGGACTACCACGGGAGTATGTTGTACCAGTACGCCAAGCACCTACTCTGGAGGCGGCTATCTGGGTTGCTAAGTCTGTTGAGGAGATGATCAAGAGCAGAGCTGCCAACAATGTCAAATTTGGCGAAAAGAGAAAGTTTGAAGGACTTCAAGGTCCAACGAGAAGAGCAAATTCTCAAATTCAGGTTCGAAGAAGTTCGGAGGAGTAGGAGGTGAGGCAAGATGGTGCAATAAGTGCAAGAAGAACCATTTTGGAAAATGTGGCGAGGAGGTGACATGTTTCAAGTGTGGAAAGTTTGGGCATTACGACACTAAGTGTACATTCAACGAAAGGGTGTGTTGCGGATGTAATGAAGAAGGGCACTTCAAGCAAGACTGCGCAAAGAGGGAAGGATCTAGAAAGCCAAATGCACCGCCAAAGCCGAAGGCAAGATCATTCCAGATGATCCTCGACGAAGCAGGTGACAATGCAAGGAATCAGGAGTGAGGACTTTATATCTAAAGATCAAGATATGAAGTAGCCATGCGGATAATATCATGTGGTGTAGCCTATTAGAGGCATAGTATAGGTTGAACTTGAACATCTATGTAATCGTTTCAAGAAATAATATCAAGCTTGGTTATGTTATCTGATGTGTTAAATGACTATGTGAAATTCTTGTATGGTGACCTGGAAAACTATGAGATAATACTTTGGACGAGTATGAGTAGGTGTGAATGGTAGTAGAGGCCTATACTACCAGAAGCACAAGACTCGCACTTGGATTAGGGAAAGTCACAAGGTTACCAAGAAGCTAATAATTGATTCCGTTTTGTTCAAGTATGCCGTTACAATCATTTTGGTAATGACTAAGAAGATTGTTATTCCGATCCTAGTGGTTATATCAAATCGAGTCCAACTAAGATGAGTATGTTACGTCGATCAGAGAACCAAGTTCACTGTAGCATTTGACTTAATTTAGAAGATTGAAGTGAAAGATAATCGAAGCGATCAATAGAAGTATCACGATCACCGTTAAAGTAAATAATATTGTAGTAAGAATTAATACATGCTAGAACACGATTATATAGCATTAGAACATGAAGGAACGTATATTCCATTCTGGAATTTAACTCTAAGAGACTTGAGTCTAAGCATTGCATCATACGATCAGAGGTCATTAGAACATGACCCGCCGGCCTGTCATGATAATCGAAGTAACGAACTTCTCTTAAGTTAAGTCTATTGAGAAGAAGAAGGAGTCTCCAATAAAGATTGATTTTATAACTCGAAGGTTACGATTGAAGGTCCAACACGAGATAGAGAGCAAATACAAGATTGAGCATCGCCAGCAGTCAGGAAATCTAAGAGTTAGACACTCATTCGAAGGAATATAGGAGTTAAGGTTATTACCTAGGATGAAAAGATAACGTATGGAGTCATTATACAAGCATTGTTTTGTTGATGATTCTGGGACGTAATCATCCTAAAGGGGAGATAATTATAACGTCTGCAGATTCGGGCTAGTCAATTTAGAGACAATAAGCGTCAAAGTGACCTTCTGATAGAATATTATTTATAGTAATTAATCTTAACCAAGTTATAGTATATGTCACAAGGGTTCCGTACATATAAAGAACGCTGAAATCCGAGTTTTAACGAAGAAGTTATTAACCGTCGAAGTTTTACGGCAAAACCGGCACGACACCGGGAATCGTAAAAAGTGAGTTTGCGATAAAATACTTTTTAGCGTTGGGAATATGAATTAAAGTCATAGTATATGTTAAACCGAGAACATACATAAAAAGAACGTCCAAATTTGACTTCGTATGAGGAAGTTATGATTTTTCTAAGATTTAGCATAACAATGCACAACCCGAAAATCAAATCTTAGATCGATCGATTTTTAACCAACTCAAACTAAATGAGAATTGAGCATCTCATTAATAAGAGTTCAATTATAAAAATACAGTCAAAAACGGAGTCCGTATGTAGAAGTTATGAATTTTACAAGGTCGTTAACCTGTGTAATCTATCATACTGTTAAATTGAAAATCAGTCAAGAATTAGCATATGAAGTCAAAAGGTGAGTTGTAGATATTGTCAATGCCTACTCGTGGATATAGATAACGTCAAAAATGAAGCTCTTTATTGAAACTTACGGATTTTAGAAGATAATTAGTTTTTGGAGTAATTTGCGAGTGACACGTGGCACAATCCTGATCATTGCTTCCTCCCCACGCCTTGCCACCAGATGGTGACATGTGGCATACCAACACGACGAGATGGAGGCCCAGAACTCGCTGAATTGAGCCAATTTCCATCCTATAAATACCATGCGAGGCTCACTCATTTTCCTCACACCTTAACCCTTCTCTCTTTCTCTCCCTCTCTCTCTCTCTCTCTCACTTCTCTCTAAACCCTTCCCAACCCTTAGTACTTCCCAAGTGCTAAGAGGCTAGTCCCGGAGTGCCAGAAGGATCTGAGAAGAAGAGCTTTCGGCTCGAAATTTCTGCCCCCACAGAGCTCGATTCCTAGCCACACCTTCCGGTAAGTGAGTTATGCTTACCCTACTTTAAGTATAGCTTACGTTTAAGTTCAATATCACTATTATGAACTTATAAACAATATATATATATATATATATATATATATATATATATATATATATATATATATATATATTATAAAATATAATATACAAAGTGTATTTATAATATCTTTTAATTACTCGTGGTACGGGGAATCTGGTTTGAAGGGCCGCATAAGGTTGTTGGATTTCAGAAGTACTATAATGCCAAAATGGTCCTGCCCTCTGGTGTTTCATGTCTGGCCCCTATCTGTACATAGTGGTTGAAAAGTATTGTTTAAAACTTATAAAAGAATATCGCTCATAAATAGCCATAATAAATATTAGACTAAAATCTAGTAGTGATGATACTGGGTTTCGTTGAAGGAAAATAGAATTGTTAGAAGTGAAGCATTGTCTGGGTTTGGAATCATCAGTTTAACAAGTGAATGCATAGTTAATTTCATCCTACACATAGATATGATGTATTTAATATAAATTACGTGCTATGTGTGTATATTATCTGGGTTCTTGATATCTTTGCTTAATGAACCGAATATACATGTTTTATTTGACATCCCAAAGTTTTAATACAAACAAATTACATTTCTTCATAAATGGTTTGATAATATATTTATCATCTTTTTTAGAATAAATTCTGGAATATCATTCTTTAAAATGAATACTCTGATTTTCAAATAAGCATAAATAAAATTTTTAAAATAACCGTGAATTTGGGGATGTCACACACAAAGGGTGCAAAACTCATATTTATGATGCTTGAAGTTCTTCCCTTGCTTTCCAATGGCTTCCTTCCTTCCAAAATGGACACTAAACACCAAAATGAGCTCAAAACACCACCAATGGAGATTAGGGTTTGCTAAGGATGAAAATAGGGGTGGAGGCTGGTGAATGAAGGGGCTTCAAAGAGTTAATGTTGCTTAAATAAGGTCCCAAACCTTAAAATTTTGTTTTGAGTTTCATGTGAGTAAGCCCGACATACCATATGTATTCCTGACATACTCAAAGGATGACCACGACCAATTCATGTAGTGCGCCCAACTTACATGCCATGTACGCCCGACATACTGACCAATGTTCATTTTCTTCCTAAGTTTCAGTGGTCATAACTTCACCGTCCCAACTCCGTTTTCGGCGTTATTTATATGCTTGAAAAAGGTAATAAGAAACCCTACAATCTCATCTAATCTCCTTGGACTTAAAACCATCTGAACTTGAATCCATAATTCAATAAAAGGTCTGAAGCATCACTTTTACCATTATACCTTTAGACTCCGAAGCACAAACCAAAAGCTTGGTTCACACATCCTATATAATCCACACCCAATTGGGTCTAAAACTAAAACCCTTTGAAGTGCAGGGCCATCACTTGATCCATTAATTTCCATAATTCTTGAAACCGAAACCCTTGTAAGTAGTCTGACACCTATCCTTCCCCAACTTACCCTTGGTTTCCACTCATGATTCGAGGGCATAAATCTCTCAACCAAACTTATCAACCATCAATAAGGCCTAAACCATACTTTCTTTAAGCCCCTGGGTCTTCACATATTCGATTTACAACCCACGAGTCCTGAATCACATAATAATCCTAAACATGGTGTTACAACTCTCGCCTACTTAAATTATATTTCGTCCTCGAAATCACTCTTTTCTACCTTCCAGTCACCCAAACGATTCGGTCAATACTTCCTGAACCGCTCTTCGGGCTAATCGTCGACTCCTACATACATCGGCTCTCCAATGTTGCAATCAAAACCTAACCTTAGCAGGATCCATATACTGACAACGATCGAATCCTTGCCCTGCTAACCTTAACGAATGAAGAATAACCATCACCAAGGTTGTAAAAATCGTTTGACGGTAGCTCGACGGTCGACTGGTGTTAAGGGATTAATCGGTCTTGGCGGGGATTAATCGGGGACCACAAATTATTAATAAAATATTAAAATTACTTAAATATTAATATATCTTAAGAAAAACAAGTACTTCAAAATTAGAAAATAAGAAAAGTTGTAATTAGGAAAATTGGAAATACGAAAATATGAACATTTTGGTATAATATTTGAAATTTTGAAAATTTTGGAGTAAAAAAAGAAAGTTGGTATTTTGAATTTTTTTTTTTAAATTTTGAAATTTTTTGACCTTATTTTTGACTTTTTTTTTGACTTTTTTGACTTTTGTTGACCGATTAATCCCGCCAAACCCGATTAATCCTAAATTTCTGATTAATGCCCTAATCCTCAACGGTTGGAGAACGCCAAGCGAGTAATCCACGATTAATCGCCGATTAATCCCGATTTCTGCAACCATGACCATCACTACTCCGCCTGAAATCCAGAAACTCAAAACCTTGCCTAACTTTCAGACAGGTAAAGCCATTCTGAAACACAATCAAAATGACTTCACTTGGTAACCCGAACCTTATGAAACTTTTCCGCCCCCAAATTATCTTGCTGACAACTAAAAACATAATTTCTGGACATCTATCTCTACTGAACTCCTCACTCGAAAACAGGGAGACTCCTTCACAAGTCTCAATCATTAGTGCCAAAACAATATTTCAGTCTTATCTTGTTGTCCATTAATCATATTTCTCATATATTCGCGATCTCTCAAATCTTGAACCTACTTACCGATTAACCAAAAAGTCGAATCTCTAACCGATTATTGTATCTGGTAGCCTCCCACATACCCACAACACGAGACTCTAACCATTAGTCTTCCCGAAAAAAGCTATCCTAGCCTGAGTGACAATATGGCTCCAATAGCCTTCCTGATCCAACCAAGGAGATATAGTCAATCACCACATGGACGTAAGATATTCCACCTCACTCTAGGTGAATACTACCAGCCCACATGTAGCCTCATATCACGACCCGTCCCAAATCATCCTATATCCTTCCTTGATTCACCGAATGATGTGGTCCTTCCGCAATCCCTTAACTTATCCTACTATCGTCTAATCCTACATTGAGAAAACTACAAGCGAAACCGATGATCCAATGCACCACCACAAACTACTCATTGACCTAGTGAATGCTACGGGCCACCCCGCAGTCTTACAACACTACTACCACTACCTGTTAAACTAATGAATTTTACAGCCACCCTGCATTCTTACAACACTTCTGCAGTAGGCTATCAACATGGTGAATATTAAAGCTACCTCGTAGTCTTACAATACTTCCACAACAGCCATGGACCTAACCCATGGCCTAGCTATCCATTTACTATAACATAATCGATCATGAGTCAAACCCAAAACCGACTA
Source organism: Lactuca sativa (assembly GCF_002870075.4). Lineage (NCBI taxonomy): Eukaryota > Viridiplantae > Streptophyta > Magnoliopsida > Asterales > Asteraceae > Lactuca > Lactuca sativa. Next base: position 359,644,854 of record NC_056627.2, on the reverse strand, counting down.
TTCCTCAAGCAGATTTTTGGGTCATGCTTCAAACCCGAAGGCCTTAATCAGACAAGAACAACTAGAGGGCTCTAACACAACCCTCAACCTGAACCTAATCATGTATTTGCCATGCACCACTACTGATGTGTCATAGTCACTACTTTCTATCCTCAATGAGATGACTCTGAATCTTCAACCCTTGATTCCCTAATTAAAGCTAACCATTGACATTATCCCTCGCATAATTCTCTGCTCAAACCACAATTAGAATTGACTATCCACTTGACTCTAAATAGGGAACTTCAAGTTGACTTGCACTTAGTGGTATTCTTATTAATCATAAGTGTTTTTCCCCTACTTGGAATCATCCACACACTAACCACCTTGAAACAGATTGAAATCCCAATCCATTTCCAATTTCACTACTCTAAGTTGCCTCCAATTTGAGCTTATAAGAACTGAAATTTCATGACCCGAGGACTAGCGTACACACAACCCAAAACTGCATGAAACACACCCCCAACATCTCAATAAACTTAATATCTCCAAGAACCTTCCATTGATATTTCTTCAAACATTTCGAGTGACTTTAACGGATGACAAGGAACGAATAACCCTCTATTGAAACATAAAGGTAACCACTCGCGATCTGCTTACTATGGAATGATCCCTATGCAAACCTATTATAAATCACCCTGAAGGTTTGAATTTAACAAATGTTGAACTTACCCTCGTGTATTGTCCGATCCTTCCTTCCATCGCAATCACGAATGACGTCCTCGAGTCTCGTTTTTAAGTCTGACATGATCATAATGTATCTTCCTCAGACTTCTTGGTGAACCATGAAATATAAATCAAATGTTGACTCTCCAAGCAGAATACTCATTCTTCCTCCACTTAGGGATTGCCCTGTCGCCGGTCGATGTTTCCCACATCGAAGTCCTATACCAGCTCATTTGGATACCATCTATGCACGACTCTCGATATGCAAAATGGCATATGACGACCCTCAAGAATATTAGTCAGGCAACCATAGAAAAAGTAAATAAAAAATAATGTCTCACAAACGCATGACCCACGATATATATATATATATATATATATATATATATATATAGTAAGGCACGAAGAAAATTAAAACAAAACACACTTGTGATAGCATATGATAGAACTCTAGTCTTCCCTACCTGTAACTGCAATGCTCTGCTCCTGACTGTTGGATCTTCCATGTTGTCCTCGCAGCCTTTAGTGATCCTCAATGTAACTGGTATAGGTGCCTGATGGGTTTTGAGCATTCTAACACTTCCTAAGTGTACATGCAACCCTAATAAACCTTGGATCTATGTTTGTCTAAGATACATGCAAATAATTATTTTTCCAAGGTTCATATCCTAACTAGCATGGCATGGGGAACTTGAATCAAATAAAGCTAGTAGAAATACTTACCTTGTAGTTGTATTTGATTCCTTGGAATTTAAGATCCTAGCACCAATAGTGTGGATGCCTCAAATGGAAATCACAAATCACCACAAACTTGGAACTTTGAGAGAATAGTCACTACTATCTTGAAATCGGCCCTCTTGTTGTACTCACCTCAACTAGTGTGATTTCAAGAACCAAAGCCTCCTTTATATAGTGTGGTGGATTAGGGTTACATCCATGTAAACCCTAATACCCATGTCTCTTCATTTCCATGAGACCCATGGGTTAAAGCTCCATGGACTTTCCATGCAAGCCTAGCCCATTCCAAATAAGCATTAGCCCACACTATATAAATGTAGAAGCCCATATTTAATTAGTAATACTTTTGATCTCTAAATTAATCCTAGATTAATTATAGATCAATACTAATTAAATAATATGATCTTATATTAATATATTAGAACTTATAATATATTAATAAATCATAACTTATACTATTCTCAAAAGATTATCCATAAATTGTTCGGGTGAAGTGCAACCCAAATGGACCATGACGGGTCGGGTGAAGCACATACCAAATATAGTTATGGACTTAGACACTATATCCAACAGTCTCCCAATTGGATAAGTCTAATCACTATAGTTGCAAGTATGACTTCTAGAACCGATCAGCAATCATAGCTCTTTAAACCCTGTTGAACTAGAACGCACCATTTTAGATAAGTGATCATATAATCCTATGTTCTAAATATCAGCTGGACAAATACATGGAACATGGTCTTACTTATTTTCCAGCATTTGTTTCCCGATTTCCGATTTGTTTGACATAGAAGTTAACTGAACACATCAATTTAGTTCTGACCGGGCCCGGTACATAAGTCAAAACAAAATCATCGAGGGGCCCAGATATCGCTTCTAATCCTAGAAGGAACGGATAAACTTCGACTCATATGTTTGTTCTACCACTCATTGAATTATACACAAAGGCACGTTTTATAACATCGAGTTACCAATGCGTTTTCGTACAATCAATGCATAACCAAATCGTAAGTAACAAATCATATCTCTAGGTTTGAAGACTTATATGATATTACCGCCTCACGATCACTCGAGATAAATTCCATGAAGTGATTCCAGTGAGCGTGGGTTGAGTCCAATGCTCAGAACTTATGAGCACACGTGATTGTTGTAGCCTATGTCCAACACCTTAGACCTCTGCAACCAATCATGACAGTCTTGATTCATACCTACTTCCAACGTATGACCGACTGTGGAGATTCGAATAATATGATATACCAAACATAATTATTCTGGAAGTCAAAACATGCAAAAGAAATATAGTAAACAATTGACAAGTGATAGCAACACTTTACTCATAAATAACAGCTTTTATTTATCATCAAATGTCAATTACACTTTACAAATTTCGAAATTATCTAACTACTAAAACTAATATCATCCTTCAGCCCTATGCTCCGAGCATGCTGGAGATGCTTAGCCCGAGTCAGTCCCTTCGTGAGGGGATCTGTTGGGTTCTCATCTGATGATACCCTCTTTGCCATGAGGATTCCTTCTTCTATTCGATGTCTGATGAAGTGATATTTTCTATCAATGTGTCTGGATCTCCCATGATCTCTTGGTTCCTTGGCTAAGGCAATCGCACTATTGCTGTCACAGAAAATCTCCATTGGCTCCTTTATAGCTTGTACAACTCCAAGGTCTCCGATGAAGTTATTTAGCCATATAGCCTCCTTTTCAGCCTCGCTTGCTGCTATATACTCTGATTCACAAGTGGAATCAGCCACTGTCTCCTGCTTGGAACTTTTCCAAGTAATTGCCCCTCCGTTTAGGGTAAAGACCCAGCCCGAATGAGAGCGGAAATTATCCCTGTCAGTCTGAAAGCTAGCATCACTGTACCCTACAACTCTCAAGCTATCACTCCCACCAAGGGTAAGGACCCAGTCCTTAGTCCTTCGCAGGTACTTGAGGATATTCTTTACCGCAGTCCAGTGTGCCTTACCAGGGTTCCTCTGATACATGCTAACCATGCTCAAAGCAAAAGCTACATCAGGTCGAGTACACGTCATAGCATACATGATCGATCCTACAGCTGAAGCATAAGGTAGTCGACTCATTTCTGCTATCTCAGCCTCAGTACTAGGGCTTTGTATCTTACTCAATCTGGCGTTACTCTGAATGGGTAACTCGCCTTTCTTGGAGTTATGCATGTTGAATCTTTTCACCACTTTGTCCACATAGGTGCTTTGACTAAGTCCAATTTGTCTTTTACTCCTGTTTCTCAAAATCCTTATCCCTAGGATATAGGCAGCTTCACCAAGGTCCTTCATAGCGAAACACTTCCCAAGTCAGGACTTTACTTCCTACAGGGTTGGGATGTCATTTCCTATGAGTAGTATGTCATCCACATACAATACCAAAAAGCTGACTATGCTCCCACTAGCCTTGATATAGACACACGATTCATCTTCACTCCTTGAAAAGCCAAATTCCTTGACTTTCTCATCAAAGCAAAGATTCCATCTGCGAGGTGCCTGTTTCAATCCATAAATGGATTTCTCGAGTTTACACACTCTATTGGGGTACTTTGTACTGACAAAACCCTCAGGCTGAACCATGTAAACATCTTCAGCCAACTTTCCATTAAGGAAAGCGGTTTTGACATCCATTTGCCATATTTCATAGTCATGAAATGCAGCAATGGCTAACAGAACCCTAATAGACTTTATCTTGGCCACTGGTGAAAAGGTCTCATCATAATCAACTCCCGGAGTTTGAGAATAACCCTTTGCAACCAGTTGTGCCTTATAAGTGTGTACATTACCATCCATGTCGGTCTTCTTCTTGAAGATCCATTTGCACCCAACCACCTTACGATCAGGTACATGGTCAACCAAGTTCCAAACTTGATTGTCATACATGGACTGTATCTCGCTATCCATAGCCTCTTTCCATTTAGCAGCCTTAGGGCCTGCCATGGCTTCCGTGTAGCTGTTAGGCTCATCCAGACCTACTAGTGTCTCATCACTAATAAGTGTCTCACCTTCCGCAGTAATATGGAAACCATAGTAATGCTCAGGTGCATTCCTAACCCTCGTGGAACGTCTCAGAGGTACAGACTCGTCAATTGGCTCAACAGGAGTTTCCTTCTCAAGTTGAGGGCTAGGGTTTGAAGTTCCTTCACCACTTGACTCTTGAAGTTCTTCAAGGTCAATTTGCCTCCCACTATCTCCTTGTATTATAAACTCTCTCTCTCTCTCTCGAAAGACTCCTCTTCTTGCTACAAAGACCACATTATCACTAGGTCTGTAGAAGAGGTAACCAAAGGATCTTTGTGGGTAGCTGATGAAAATACACCTCTCGCTTCGGGGTTCTAGCTTATCATGAGTCTCGCGCCTCACAAAAGCCTCGCAACCCCAAATCTTGATGTGGTCTATTTTAGGTACTTTACCAGTCCACATCTTGTGAGGAGTTTTGGCAACTTTCTTTGTAGGGACTAGATTAATGATATGGGTGACAGTCTCTAAGGCATACCCCCAAAATGAGATTGGTAGCGAAGCTCGACTCATCATGGAACGAACCATATCCAACAAGGTTCGATTACGCCTCTCAACTACACCATTCAACTGTGGTGTCCTGGGAGATGTCAATTGTGAGACAATCCCACATTCCCTAAGATAGTCGAGGAACTCTGAACTAAGATACTCACCACCTCGATCGGATCGAAGCATCTTAATGTTCCTGCCCAATTGATTCTCGACTTCCTATTTAAATTCCTTGAGCCTTTCGAAAGTCTCTGACTTACGCTTGATTAAGTAGACATATCCATATCTACTCTAATCATCAGTAAAAGTCAAATAATAACGATTAGCATCCCTTGTGGCATGTTTGAATGGTCCACACACATCCATGTATACAAGGTCCAACAAACCTTCACCCCTCTCACAAGAGCCTGTGAAGGGTGACTTTGTCATTTTTCCAAGTAAGCATGATCCGCAACTATCATCTGACTTTAGGTCAAACGACTCAAAGACTCCATCTTTTGGGAGTTGGCCTATGAGTTTCTTGCTTATATGTCTAAGACGACAATGTCATAATGATGCTTTATCCAAGTTATTATTATTTATAGAATCAATACACATCACATTATTTTCTAAGTTATCTACAACAGACACAGCTTCATACACACCATCACAAGGTAATGCTTTAAAATAAAGAACATTATTAAAGAAAGCATCAATAGAACCAACTTCATTATTAAATGAAAAGGTAAATCCTTGTTTATACAATGCATGAAAGGAAATAATAATTCTTTCCATTTCTTGCGAGTAACAACATTTATTCAAATCTAAATTAAACCCACTACTTTGCGATAAAGTATAAACTCCAATCTTGGTGACAGGTGTAACTTTCCTATTCCCCATGATTAAGTTTATCCTTCCTTGCTCCACATTCTCACTTCTTCTTAGTCCCTGCAAGTCACAACAAATATGAATACCACAACCGGTATCAAGGACCCAAGAGTTAGAATTGAGTGAGTTATTAGAAATGATAGTGTAAATACCTGCATGGTTGGGTTTAACTTTCCCATCCTTCACATCTTGCTGGTACTTTGGGAAGTTCCGCTTCCAATGTGCCTTTTCATGACAATAGAAGCATTCAGCCTCTTTAGGGTCAGACAAAGGAGTGATGAAACCTTTCTTGGTTCCACTTGAAGAAGAGCCATCAAGGTTCCTAACCTTGGTACCCTTCGAAGAACTCTTTCTCTTCTTCCCTCGTCCTTTCCCGATTGCCAAGACAAGGGCGGATTTGTAGGAGTAAGAGTAACAATCGCCTTACCCTTAAGATCACTTTCCACGGTCTTTAAGAGTCCTTGAAGTTTGCTGAGTGTGACCTCTTCCTTGTTCATGTGGTATGTCATGCGGAATTGATCATAACATGAAGATAAGGAGTGCAAAATGATATCTATTGCAAGCTCCTCGGGGAAGTTCACATTAAGCTTCAGCAAACGGCCCACAAATATTTGCATTTTCTGCATGTGGCCCGTGATGGGTTCACCATCCTTCATGCGAGTTGTTATCATGGAGGAGATGATTTCATACCTCTCTTGACGAGCACTTTGATGGTATCTTTCCATCAAGTCTTGGTGCATCTCATAAGGGTAGAAATCTTCATAGGATTTTTGGAGATCCGCGGTCATAGTGGCCATCATGATGCATGCCAACTTGGTGGCATCCCTTTCATCTGCCCTAAATTCAGCGATCTCTTGAGGAGTAGCAACTGTCTTATCAATCTCCTTAAGCTCCTTATCGAGGACATATTCCTTGTCCTCGTAGCGAGTGATCATTATGATGTTTCTGATCCATTCATTAAAGTTGGATCCATCAAAAGTGACTTTCCCACACAAGTTCATAAGAGAAAAGGAGCCACTAGGATTAGATCCAGAAGCAGTGTTGTTTGCAGACATCTAAAAAGAGAAGAAAGAAAGGATTAGTTTAGATATAGAGATAGTCCTTAATAAAACACCCAAATGTAGTATTAAGGCTAGGACCCAATCACAATATATTATACATAAAAGAGGTATGTCGTAATCTAAGTAATAGCATATTTGAAAGGTAGGTAAATGGCGATTCACCAATTTCCACCAAAGACGAAATATTAAAAATATTTAATTTGGTTCTTAGAAACTCCTAGATTCTTTTGAGATTCAATGAACTTTTCAAAGGCATGTTTCAATCTCGAGTGTGCCCTCCAAGTTTTGTGACTGGGATGCCGAGGATCACAAAACGAGGTGTGAAGTAACCATGCAAATTACTTGGTCTTAATATCTTACCCCTCAATCGATGTGCCGGTTAACCACACACGCTCCATCGATACTATGATAAACATTAAGTCACCCTTTACCTACCTTGTTAAGTTCAAGTTAGTGTGCCGGTTAACCACACACGCTCCACTAACGACTTAGACAAAGTGTAAAGTGTAATTTCATGGATTAACACCTTATTCACATTTTTCCTAAAGTAACTAAGATTGGGAATTTAATAAAACATTTACTTACTTTATAATATTCATCATACTTTTAATGAGAATTTTTAAGTCCTTGTCCTACCCGTTCGGCTAACGACCCTCCACCAGTCAAGCAAGCGGTGGGTGAGAGTGGACACCCATTAAGTTACCATTTTATAGGCAACAACCTTATACCCACCTTATAGACTAGCTTCGTGAATGAGGTGTACTAGCGGTAAGACGACTTTGATCTTATATATATATATATATATATATATATATATATATATATATATATATATATATATATTAACTTATAATATTATAAGTATAAGGGTTGAATTTTAACTTTTTAAAATTCTAAGGGTTGGAACTAAAGTTTTTAATATGACTTTACTTGTTCCAAAACTTGAGGGCAAGTTTTGTAAACTTTCAAAACTTTTCATTTCTTGTAACTTATGAGTTAAATAGAGTAATAAAAATAAAGACTCTTCATTTTTCTAACTCTTGTGTTCTTTTAATGGTTTTAATTCAAGTGTGACTCTTGGTTTTCCATAACTTGAGGGCAAGTATGGACTCCATTAAAACACATTATGATCAAGAACTAAACTACCAATCAAGAACATGAATATCCATATCAAAGTTTCAAGATCATATGAACACATATAATCATGAAAAATTGATATTAGCCATTGTAAATGGATTAGAACAAACATTACACCATCTAAAACAAGTTTTATAACACCAAAACAGTTTAGGGTAATGTTTCTAGTCCATTTCCAGCAGCAAAAGTCGAAAATCTGCATTCTGTGGCTCCTACTCGTCGAGTGCACGAACCTACTTGCCGAGTAGGATGAAGATACACATGAACTCGGCGAGTACCCCCATGGACTCGGCGAGTTCATCAGGCAGACAACAAGTTTTTCGACTTTTTCCAATATTTTGCATCAACTATCAAACAAACAAACCTGGCTCTGATACCACTGATGGGTTTTGAGCATTCTAACTCTTCCTAAGTGTACATGCAACCCTAATAAACCTTGGATCTATGTTTGTCTAAGATACATTCAAATAATTATTTTTTCCAAGGTTCATATCCTAACTAGCATGGCATGGGGAACTTGAATCAAATAAAGCTAGTAGAAATACTTACCTTGTAGTTGTAGTTGATTCCTTGGAGTTTTAGAGCCTAGCACCAATAGTGTGGATGCCTCAAATGGAAATCACAAATCACCACAAACTTGGAACTTTGAGAGAATAGTCACTACTATCTTGAAATCAGCCCTCTTGCTTTACTCACCTCAACTAGTGTGATTTCAAGAACCAAAGCCTCCTTTATATAGTGTGGTGGATTAGGGTTACATCCATGTAAACCCTAACACCCATGTCTCTTCATTTCCATGAGATCCATGGGTTAAAGCTCCACGGAGTATCCATGGACTTTCCATGCAAGCCTAGCCCATTCCAAATAAGCATTAGCCCACACTATATAAATGTAGAAGCCCATATTTAATTAGTAATACTTTTGATCTCTAAATTAATCCTAGATTAACTATAGATCAATACTAATTAAATAATATGATCTTATATTAATATATTAGAACTTATAATATATTAATAAATCATAACTTATACTATTCTCAAAAGATTATCCATAAATTGTTCGGGTGAAGTGCAACCCAAATGGACCATGTCGGTTTGGGTCAAGCACATACCAAATATAGTTATGGACTTAGACACTATATCCAAGAGTGCCCTCATTGCTCCACTCATCAATCTCAGACACTCAGCCTTCTTGTGGCCTACCTTATTGTAGTGAAAATATATCAGAATCGAGCCTTGAGGACAATCCCTGCTGAAATGGCTTGTCTGACAGCAACTGAAACATCCCCTTAGTTTCCCACGTCATCTTCCCTCGTGAGTCCTTCTACACTCGGCACAACGGTCTCGGCCCTGATGGACTCCTAATCATGAATCCTATGACTTGGGCCTCTTCTCCTTGCCCATTACGATCTGAATATGCTCCTGTTCGTGCTTCAATCGATGCTGCAACTCAATCTCATGTTCCTGAACTCTAGCTATCGTGTCGTGGTACCTCGTTTTCTTCATGTCCTCATCTGTAGTGTAATGTGGAACAATTAAGGCCATTCATCTTAATTTGGTTGTGATCTATGACACAGTCTCAGTCGTGTGGCGAGGTTCCTGAAACTCCCTCGCCATCTGCTGCACCTCGATAGCTAGTGCAGATTCCTCCCTAAAATGGGTCCCAAACTCATCCCAAGACATAGAATCCAACTTAGTAAGCGTAATAGATTGCGTAATCAATTCCCGATAACTCCTTGTTGCATGATGTAAGAGGTCCAATGTAAACCGAACCTTGGCTCTTATGGGATAGGGACCGGTGTAGAAAACACCCTCCATCTCCTCAATCCAATGTGAACTCAAAACCCTATCATTCCTCCCAAAATCCCTATGAGACTAATATGTAGCTATGTCTCTAGGTGATGTGAAGAACTCATACATCCCCTCATCAATCGACTCGGCACCAACGCGTGCACCTAGACCAGATCCTCCTCCACGATTGCTCATCACCATTCTGAAAATCAACCAAGATATAATCAGAATGTACCCAAAGAATCTTCATCCCACAGCTTCATAGATTCTCCATGACTTTCCCTGATTCGAGTATGGATCATGTGCTTTCAGCAGTACGGGCCCATTACTACCTTCCACACCTATCCATACCTTCCTCATGTATCATACAGAATCCTCTATGCCATCTTCTCAAATTGGTACTTCAAATATCCGCTAAACAGCGCATCTAAACCCACTAAACACTTCCTAGGATCTCCTAGGTTCCCGTCCTCACCCTACCATCAGTTGATGAAGAACTACCACTAATTTCAGCTAACTACTTCATGAATACAATGACATGCCACAAAGCTAAGATAATCCTTCGACTACAAGACTCATCCCTACATTGGTTAGACTCAGATAAGAGCTGCGCAGTAGGTCCAATTAAAGCATTCTAAGATTATTTAACCTATGTAGCATGTGACTTAACATATTCACTTAATAGTTAACTCACATCATCAAGAGCCCCACAAAGCACAAATCAAGCAGCATTCATGCAGTAACATTCTACTACCATGCTAGGAACTTCTACTCTCACTACTGGTTTCCTTATGCATGCAAAGTATACACAATACATGATCAAATAGACTGTCGAATAAAAGACTCTACCCTAGGACCACAACCAGACGAGGAGCAAAAAATAAGGCTAAATCAACCATTCTAAGGCTATATGATCCTAATCTTAAACAATTTTTAAAGCATACACTTAGAAATTACTTCTTCCAATATATATTCCAAATCTAGGATAACTTTCAATTCCTCCTAGGCTACAAGGCATCACGTATTAGGCCAATATATCATGCAATTCCTGTAAGTATCCTAAGCCTTTTCCTAGCATGCAAGCATTCATATCATATAACATATCAACATGTATGGTGTTTACATGGTGTCGTGACGTATTAAGCAAATAAAATTTCACTATTGGTTGCACTGATAATATAGCACAAGGAAGCAGGGTTGAATCCTCAGGGACACAGCCTAAGGGTCAATCCTATTTTGCATAAGGCACATACTAGTCATTTAAACAAAAATTATAAAAGGGGGATTTTGAATTAATAATGAAAAACTAAAAATTGCAGTGAAAATAAACTAAACAAAATCAATAATAAAAACGATTTCAGTTCTGTTGCGACTTTCTTAATCATGCAATTAGTTCAGATCTAGTTATTCGAGATGTGTTCTACCTAAGTTGGCACTGATAAAAACTAACAAGATCTAGTATATTCTATTTTACCTAAATTAGTTAATTGAAACAAGCTCTTTGAATTAACCCTAATTTTTTACTGTTCAATTAAACAAGCTCTTAATTAAATCAGAAAAAACAACTTTGTTTTCTGTGTAAAATTCCCAGCAATACCCAATACTTTACATGCTCGGAAGCATAAAGATATGATTTTTATAGTTTATATCAGAGTTAAATCCTAAAATGGAACCAGTCTGATACTTGTTACTTATTACCAGTTAACAAGAACAATTACAGATTCTATTAACTGATTAACATTAATGATAAAAACACTAGCTAGGTGATGAGACTAACAAGAATTAAAACCAAACATTCATTAAGCTCAAAACTGGAAAATCTAGATGGAAACACCAATGAAAAACCAAATCTGAAAACTAATCACATGAAACATACTAGTCAAATGCAGAACTGAAAACTAGTGTTTAGCCAGACATGGCAAAAAACGAATCTAAACTAATAAAAAGAAACAGTAACCAAATAATCTTCTAAATTAAGTTTGTGAGATGATTCACAGCCTTCAGATCTTCAGAAATCGTTGAAAGGTATCAGAAATCGTCTTCAGAAGTGTTTCCTCCGTCTGAAAACATCTAATCCTTGAATATGATAATCAGGGTCGTATTTATACTCAAGACAAAAGCTTCCAGAGAAAGAAACCGAAAAATGCAATCGCAGAAGTAGAATTGCGATCGCAAATATCAAGGGTTTTTTTTCAAATTTTCCCCTAACTGATGTACAATGTTATTTGCTACGTTTCTGGAACTTCAGGACAAAAATGTGATCACAGATAATGGCTATGCGATGGTAGTTTTTTCTATTTCTTCCAGATATGTGTTTAAATGAAGTATGATGCCAAATATGAAGTTTTTGGGGATGCGTGTCAGAAATGTGATTGTAGAATGGGAAATTATGATCGCATATTTTTCTTTTTCTTCTCATATGTCTTCCAAATTACTTACTTTGACCCTGGGAAACATCGTTGCATTTATGTGATTGCAGAACCTGAAAATGCGATTGTAGATATTGATTTCTAGCTTGTTTCAGACACGATTCTTTAGTTTAAACACTCAATGTTATTCCTTAGCATCCTTTGTAACACCCCAATTCCCATGTATTGATATATGGCTATAATTTTCATGATTTCAAGGTCTACTCGAAGAGTTGGTTACCTTGACTCGTCGAGTAGCATTGGGTTGGTCCACGTGTTTAAGTGACCCACTCATCGAGTCCAAGAAGGTACTCAACAAGTAGGAGTTGGAGGATGAAACCCTAATTTTTGGGGTTTTGCACCCTATTTAAAGGATCCTTTGCCTCCTTTAGCCCCCCCCCCCCTTACAGCCTCTTGAGAGTCCATCAAACCCTAATACATGTGTGTGTGCTCCATTTGTGTGTTTTAAGCTTTGGAAAAGGATTCTTGGTGAGAAGATCTTGGAGAACAAGTGTCTAGAAGTAACGAACGTGTAGGGATCAGAAATCTACCTCAGTTAGCATCTTTTGGAAGGTATCATGTTTTTATATTGACCTCATTTCCTTTTAGATCTCATTTGGGTGAAGTTTAGGGCTTTTCTAGCATATTAGGAAGCTTTTCTTGTGTATGAGCTGAGGTCTGAAGTTGCATGGTAGGTCATAATATAGTGGTTTGGGCTAGGCATCCATCTTTTATAGGTCTTGGTAGGGCCTTGGGGTTTGTTATGGTGGTTGTAACCTTTGTGTGGCTGTGTACGGATGGACATGTATGTACGGCCGTACACAGGTGTACGGCCTTAAACGCATGTGCGGCTCTACACTCGTGTACTGCTGGAAGTGCTATAAATAGTAGGTGTCTGTGTCATTCTTAGGGTGACGCAAGTGTATGTTTTCCAAGTTGTATTTGACGTTTATGTGATATAAATGTGTGCATGCTTGGCTTAATTCTTCTTCTACTCCTTCTACACTCTGATGATTGTAATATCATTTGATCACTGATTTGGATCTTAGAATTTGGGAACTTACATTTGGTATCAGAGCAAATTTAGTGTTAATTTGGATCCTCGTGAGTGTACGGCCAAAGAAATTTCACAATTTTAAAAGAAAATTTGAAATTGCTTAGAGTATCTGTTTCTAAACAAACATTTAAAGCTTTGGATTGAAAACAAGTGTTTTTGAAGGTGTACGGTTGAAGGTTGAAGGTGTACGATTGAAGCTTGAAGGTGTACGGTTGAGGGTTGAAGGTGTGTGGTTAAGAGTGTGCGGTTGTAAGTGTGCAGTTGAGTGTACGGCTAGTGTGTACAACTGCAGTGTACGGTTGAAGAGTGTACGGTTGGGTGTGTGTGGCTGGAGTGTACGGCTGTGAGTGTACGGTCGTAAACTCCTTAGTTTCTTGAACTTCTTAATTTTAAGCATTTTTCTTGTTAAGTTTTCGATCTGTTCATTTCTGAAAAGCCAAAAACAGCAAACAAAAATGGAATCTCAAACCACATTTGCTCATCAAGAACTGGATGCTATCATGGGTACCACCTCACGCATTCCTAGACTATTATCTACTGAAGGATTTCCAGAATGGAAATATTGTATAGAGAAATATATCAAAAGGAAAGGCTTCAAAATTTGGAGAAGTATTTTAAGAGGACCAATTCGTATCACCACAACACTCGAAGATGAAACAGTTGTTGAGAAACCGATTGAGCATTACACCGATGAAGACTTCGAAAAGACTGAAGGGCAAGAAAGAGCATTACCTACCCTCACAATGGCACTATCCCTATAGATTGCACAAGGATTTATAGAATACACTTCAGCAAAGGCTATGTGGGAAGCTTTGATTGAAGTATATGAAAGGAATGAGGATATGAAACAAATCCGTCAAGACATGTTGAGACAGAAGTTCAATATGTTTAATCACATTATTGGAGAAACTTTGGAAGTTTAATTGCAACGCTTTATTACACTCACCACTGAAATGAGTTTCGTTGGGGTTTTGGTGCCAAGATCAGAGGTCAATAAGAAGTTGCTTAATTCTCTCCCAAAGACATGGGACGTGAATGTTGATGTCATCACGAAAACCAAGAATCACAATCTACTTAGTTTGGCTGAACTCAAGGCCATCATTAAAGCTTTTAATTTGGATGACAAACAAAGAGAGATCAACCATGTTAACTCATACTCTTCTGCCAATCTCGGGATTCAATCAAACAATGCTTTCTCATCCTTTACTAATCCTCAAGTTCCACCTTTTGTTACTCCTCAGTCATCTTTTGCTGCTCAGTCATAATTTGTTGCTCCCCAATCTTATCACCAAGTTGCTTCATCTACAAAGACAAGTGTTACAATTTCTGCTTAAATTCTTGTTTCCAAAGAAAATGAAGAGAACTTGGCTCTTGCAACTGGTTTGGTTAACTGTTATAATGCTTTTGTAGCTGGTGAACTCCCCCCTCAATTTTCGTTTGTTGATTTGGACCAAATCCATCCAGAAGATGTTGAAGAAATGGATATAACATGGCAAATTGCCATGGCAGTGTTCAGAGCTAAACATTTCTCCAAAAGGATAGGAAAAAATAACTAGGGGTGAATGCAGAAAAGAAAGTTGGGTTCAACAAATGCAAACTCCGTTGCTTTAATTGCCATGAACCAGCTCATTTTGCTAGAGAATGTCCTAAGCCTGATAGGAGAGAGAACAATGAAAGAACAATGGTGCCGGAAAATAACAACAGGGGAGCCACCATCAACAATCAAACCGCAAATCTTGTAGTGTTGGGTCAATCATTTAACTGGGAGGATCAAATTCAAGCTCTGAATATTTTAGGACCTGAAAATGCTCATCTCACTTAAATCAAAGATGTTGCTGAAGGAGAAGATGAAACAGACCCAGAAGCAGAAATGATGGAACTCCAATTCGCATTCATGGTTCAAATCACATCGGAGCCTGCAAAATCTGAGGTTAGTGAAACTGCTTGTTTCCAATCTTGTATTAAGATTGTCAAGTTTTTGCATGATCAAATCGAGTTGATTAAAAGAGAAAATGAGGATCTAAAATATGAGAGATATACTACTAAAAAAGAAAAAAACCATTAAAAGAAAAATTAAAGGCCAAAACTAAGGACTTCAGGAAATTGCAAGAAGATTACAGCAACAAGTGTGTAAACTATGATCACATTAAAAGCAAACTTGCTGCTGTAATTGTAGAACTTGAAACATTGAAAATTCATTTTGCAAATGCTGATTTTAACTTTAAGAAGTTCGATGTGTCAAGTGAAAAGGTTGCAAAAATAGTTGAAGAACAAGTGTAGTGGAAAGACCAAAAACAGGTAGGTATAGGATATGAGAGTGTCCCTCATCCATTTAATCACAACTATATTCCTACACATTTGATCTAAGAATAAATTGATAGAGAGCCATACCTAATTTATGGTAAACCAGCTGCTGAACAGGCAACAGGACCTAGTGCTAGGATTTTGGATACTAACATTTCTACTTCAAATGCATATATGTTAGTAAACCAGGGAAAGCAACGAGATGAGAAATATGAGTCTAATAAATTGGTGTCTAAGTTTGGTGTTCCCATTTGTGATGAGTCTGTGTCTAATGTTAAAATTGATGTTTTTGCTTGTGATGATGTGATGTCAAACTTCAATGTTTCGGATGTTGTTTTTGTAAAATCCACTGAATCTGATGCTAACACATCCACATCCTCTATATCTGTCACACATTCTAACTCCTGCAATTGCACATGTGGGAAGGTTAGAAAGGTCCATAAGAGTATTAAATCTGAAAATGGCAGTACCAGGTCTAAAGATAATAAGCAAATTTGTTTCAACTGTGGTACTGGCGGCCACATTGCTCGAAATTGTCCCAATAGGGCATTTGTGCATTTTTCCTCACCAAGGAAAGAGAACGAGTCTTGAGGAAGGTCTTTAACTAGAAATTCCTTGAGATCTCGCCATCGAGATGATGATTGGAAGGTTAATCATAACAAGAAAAGGGCCATTTTTCAAACAAACAAACATGTTTTCTATAAACAAGTCACGAATAATTTGCCAAAATCGAATAAGGCTATGCTAAGGTGGATTTCATCAAAGAGCGGATTTGGATCTTCAACCAATTCTGGTCGAAAATCCACTTGCTCAAATCAAAGAGAAAAGAAAAATATTTCAAAATCACCTATGCTTTTTCAAAAACCTAAATACCAATGGGTACCCAAATCTGCTTCCGGCCAATCATCATCACCATCTGAAAGTGTTTCCAAAAATGTTACAAAGTCAAAATATAAAATGGATAAATCTGTGAATGTTAAGGGTCAACCCAAGTTTGTAATGACCTGGGCCCCAATTCTAAATGGTGTCGCTCATTGTGCAGGGACAGTTGCGGAAGAATGTCGCCAGACCTTGCTATGTCGACAGCGGCTGTTCCTGACACATGACAGGAGACATCTCCCAGCTGAACGACATTCAAACTTTTAATGGGGGATACGTTTCCTTTGCGGGAGGTGAAGGCGAAAAGATCACTCAAAGAGGAACAATGTCTAATGGAGTGCTGAGTTTCGAGAATGTCAACTATGCTCCTGAGTTAAAGCACCGCCTGTTGAGCTTTTCTCAAATTTGTGACAAGGGTTATTCAACTCACTTCACTAATAAAGAGTGTCTGATTTTGAAGCCAGACATTATTATCCCGTAAGACTGGATTCTTGTAAAATCTAAACAGGATGGCAATGCATACATCATTGACATGAATAGCAACATTCCTAAACAAGTCACTTACCTCTTCTCCAAAGTCTCCAAAGTCTCTAAACACAAAGAACCTGAATCGTCTTGCGAAGAATGATATGGTGCGTGGACTTCCTGTTAGAGACTTCATAACATTTAAAAAATGTGTGTCATCGGCTCAAGGAAAGCATCATAGAAAACCACATCTGCCAAAACAAGTTAGTTCAATCAACCAGGTGCTCCAATTACTTCATATGGACTTGTTTGCTCCGGTCAATTTCCTTAGCATCAACAAAATTCGTATTGTCTGGTTGTGATCGATGACTTCTTGTGTTTTATGTGGGTCTTCTTCTTATCCAACAAAGTCGGGATTGCTGATCTGATAAAGAAGTTCATTGTGATGATTGAGAAAGAAACCAATCACCAGGTGAAGGCACTCCGAACTGACAATGGAATAGAATTCAAGAATGCTATTCTTGATCATTTTTGCGCAGAAAAAGGGATCGTCTGTCAACATAGTTTCGTTCGCACGCCTCATCAAAATGGTGTTGCTGAGCGGAGAAATCGAACATTGTAAGATGTTGCAAGGACGATACTTTGTGACTCCAAGCTACCTGTTTTCTTTTGGGTTGAGGCAATCAACACAGCTTGTTACGTTTAGAATCGTGTATTGATCAACAAATCCCAGATGAAGACTCCATACGAAATTCTCTACGATCACAAGCCATATGTCAGTCACTTCCGCATTTTTGGCTGCCCTTGCACCCTTCTTCACCTGGAATCCAACCCTAAATTCAATGCCAAAATTGATGACTATTACTTTGCGGGGTATGTTGCTCGCACAGCGTGTAGGATCTACAACAAGAAAACTAGGCAAATTGTAGACTCCTTTGACGTGCGCTGGTTGGAGGAGATTGCGACGGATGCTAGAGTGGGTCCAGATTAGCTGTATGATTACACATCTCTATTCAAATCCTTTAATGTGTCTTCCGATAACTTATTTGGTTCCACTTCTGGTTCGAAGAATGTGATTGAAGATGAAGACGAAGAAGTTGTTTACAAACCACCGATGGTATCTTCTATGAATCCTATGGTGAATACATCTGTTCCAATTGCATGTCCAGAATCTCCAAGTCAACAAAACAATCCAAATGCTAATGTCACTCCTCTTACTCCCGATGAAAGAGAGTTTATTTCCATAGATGCTTCCGCTGCTACTCAAACATTCATGGAACTACTTTTTCCTGAACGGATTGTGTAACGCCCACATATCCGGGCTAGTCAATTTAGAGACGATAAGCATCAAAAATGACTTTTTGATGGAAGATTATTTAGAAGGATTAATCTAAACTAAGTTGTAGTATATGTTACAAGGATTATGTACATATAAAGAACGCCGAAATCCGAGTTATAACAAAGAAGTTACGACATGTTGAAGTTTCGCGACAGAACCGGCACGACACACTGCGACGTAAATAGTGAATTTACGTTAGAGCGACATTTAGCCCTAGTGATCTAAACGAAAATTGTAGAGTACGTTAAACTGAGAGCGTGCATAAAAAGAACGTCTAAATCTGACTTCGTATAAGGAAGTTATGATTTTTCTAAGTTTCAACTTAGCGGTATGCAGCCCAAAGTTCGATTATGAGATCGAGCGATTTTTAGTCGGAAAAATCTAAACGAGAATCGAAGATCTCGTCAATATTAGTGCAATGGAAGAAAGATAGACGAAAAGGGACTTCGGATGAAGAAGTTATGGATTTTTAACGGACTTTTCCAGTCCCGGCCTATTAAAAATAATATAATAAAGAATGTTGAAAACGAAGCTCGTACACGGAAGTTATGGAAGTTCAAAGATTGAGGCACAAACTTCGAGGCTGAGCTGGAGAGGAACTACATGCGTTCCTTC
The DNA here is from genome assembly GCF_002870075.4 of Lactuca sativa. Taxonomy (NCBI): domain Eukaryota; kingdom Viridiplantae; phylum Streptophyta; class Magnoliopsida; order Asterales; family Asteraceae; genus Lactuca; species Lactuca sativa. Next base: position 359,625,965 of record NC_056627.2, on the reverse strand, counting down.
AGGGAACGCAGCGCGTTCGGAGCACCAGACCGTGTCCCATCACCTGTCGAGTCTGAAGATCGTAAGCCATGACGTATGTGGGAACGCCCTGCGTTCGGGCCTCTTCCCAACCCTATAAAAGGAAAGCAAGGCCTTCGGGTTTTGTTGCTCAATTCCTTTCCTCTCCTTCATATTACCTCATTTTACATGCAATTTATACCCATGAAGCCCCGATATCATCCCGAGACCCGAAGCGAGTCCTGAAGCCCCGAAGATCCCGAGAAGTAAAGTTTCTGAGAAGAAACTCTACCCGCAAGAATTCTGGTTTTTGTGAAGATCTCCCGGTTTCACCGAAGAAATATTACTCTTAAATCCGTAGTGTTGTCTGATCATCTTCTGATCAAGTGAGTGTGCAGTTACTTTCTTCTAACACATAAATATGAAGTATTTTTTATGAAATACGTGTTATGTGTTATTTATTGTTTGTTTATTTGAGATGGGTGTGGAATGGATGTTTTATACAGGTTTTTAATGATTTAAACCGTATGTGTATTTTATATCTACAAATATGTTGGGTAGAACATGGGTAGATGAAATATTTGGTGACTATGTGATGTAGCGCCAGTTAAGTGAACCTTGGTGACTATGGAGTTAGCGCCAGTTAAGTGAACCTTGGTGAATATGGAGTTAGCGTCAGTTGAGTGAACCTTGGTGACTATGGAGTTAGCGCCTGTTAAGTGAACCTTGGTGACTATGAAGTTAGCGCCTGATAGCTATGGATTTAGTATCTGATAGATAAACTTTAGCGACAATGGACTTCGTGCCAATTTCTTGGGTAAATCCTTAGGAACGAACGAATAAAGGATAGTTGATTCTTAAGGTTAAACCTTAAGAAATAAAGAAGATAATGGGGATGGGTAATTGGGTTGATTGTTTGATGATTAAATATAATAATTATATTATTGTGGATTGAAAACCCTATATGCTCACCAGGCTCCCAAGCTTGACCCACTCAGTTTTCTTTGCATTACAGGTAATGGCACGAGAGTATAAGTTGGTGGACTTGACGAGAGATTTTGGATTATAGATCAGTAGTTCTAAATAACTGTTGTAAGATCTATTTTATATTATTTATGCTTTTGGTCTGTATCTGAACATGACATCCCGAGATTTTGTTATTTAATGAAAATACATTTCTTTAAAGAAATGCTTTGATAAATTCTTATCATATTTTTTTTGGGAACAAATTCCGCAACTCTTTTAATCTACTCTGATTTTATAAAACAAAACATAAACAAATCGGTCTTTTCTGGCTGTGAAAATTAGGGATGTCACAGATTGCTAATGAGTTTGTGGCAAGCCCTTCTCACGATTCAGGACCGTCTGAAGCGGATCATTCAGCAGATGGTGGATTTGTCGATATTCACAATCTTCCCGTTTCGATCAACGATATCATCCAGGAGATACCTTCCAGAGTTCAATGCGATCATCTGATAAAAAATGCCATTGGCCAGCTGGGCGATGGTGTTAAAACGCGGAGTCAGAGTGGAGATGTAAATACATGTCTCTACTCTTGCTTCATATCTCAAATTGAGCCTAAGAACATTGAAATGGCTTTGAATGAGCCCAGCTGGATGGATGCTATGCATGAAGAATTAAATAAATTTGAAAAACTAGGGGTTTGGAAATTGGTTGAGTTACCTAAGGCCAAGAAGTCCCTTGACACACGATGGGTCTATCGTAACAAGCAAGATGATTTTGGGTTCATTGTACGGAATAAGGCTTGATTGGTTGCACGTGGATTTAGACAAATCGAGGGTCTTGACTACACCGAAGTTTATGCTCCGGTGGCTCGCTTGGAGGCTATTCGTATTTTCCTTGCATATGCCTCCTTTATGAACTTCATAGTTTACCAAATAGACGTCAAGACTGTCTTCCTGTATGGCGTTGTGAAGGAAGAAATCTATGTTGATCAACCCCCTCGGTTCGTTAACTCAAAGTTTCCTAATCACATCTACAAGTTGGACAAGGCTTTGTATGGGCTACATCAGGCTCCTCAAGCATGGTATGCAACTCTTACGAAGCACTTGCTCGAGCATGGCTATTCGTGAGGCACAATCGATCAAACCTTTTTCATTAAGCATGTTGGTACGGATCAAATCTTGGTTCAGATCTACGTAGATGACATTATTTTCGGGTCCACAACTTTGCAAAGAATTTGAAGGTGTGATGAAGAAAAGGTTTGAGATGAGTTCACTAGGAGAAATGACCATGTTTTTGGGGCTTCATGTCAAACGAGATTCAACCGGAATCTTGATACATCAAGCAGAGTATGTTGAAGATATGTTGGAGAAGTTCGGGTTTCAAGACACAAAACCTGCATTGACACCAATGACCGAGAGACCCATGTTGACTTCGGATACTGATGGCGAATCCGTAGATCAGACTAATTGCAGATCTATGATCGGATCGTTAATGTAACTTACTACAAGCAGGCCAGACATCATGTTTGTCGTTTGTCAATGTGCATGCTACCAGGCTAATCCTAAACTTTCACATCTTATTGTTGTCAAAAGAATTTTTTGGTATCTCAAAGGAAGCCCAAAACTGGGTCTTTGGTATCCGAAAAATTCTGAATTTGATCTATATGCTTTTGTTGACAGTAATTATGGAGGCTATGAGCTTGACAGGAAATCAACATCTGGTGGGTGTCAATTTCTCGGAGACCAGCTGGTGTCATGGTAGTGCCAGAAACAACACACTGTCTCAACCTCAACAGCAGAAGCGGAATACGTCACTGCCTCTTCTTGTTGTTCTCAAGTTATCTGGATCCAACATTAGCTGTTGGATTATGGTTTGAATTATCTAGAAACCCCTAGTTTTTGTGACAATGAGGCTGCAATTCAGATTGCCAAAAATCCAGTCCAACACTCAAAAACCAAGCACATCAATATCAAAGTGCATTTCATCAGAGATTGTTATGAGCGTTCACTCATTTGGTTGGAGCAGGTTCCCACTACTAATAATGTGGCGGATCTGTTCACAAAACCATTTAACAAAGCTCGATTCGATGTGCTTGTGGGATTCTTGAAAATGATACGTTTTGAGGACTAACTTTTGTTTTGTTTTAGGTTAGTTTAAATTTGCGCATTTTAATTTCATTCTCGCCCATGCACAAATTTAGGGGGAGGATTAAAAAAACCAAACAAAAATTAAAAAAATCAAAAACCAAACAAAAATAGAAAATCAAAAATCCAAAAATATAGTATGTTCTGTAGATGTTGTGACTGGAAAGCACTGTTGTAAAAATCCCGACTAGGTCCCGATTAATCTCCGATTAATCCCTAGGCGCTACTCGACCGATTAGAGGGCACCTAGCGATTAATCCTTGTATACATAATGAGTGAAACATTATAAAATGATGAAAATTTAACATTTTGAAGAAGTTTTATCTCAATGAAAATTATTTGAGGCATGATTAGTGTTGTATTAATCATATTAACCTATTTTGTTATCAAATTAGTGGTATTTACGAATTTTGATATGATATTAGTCATATTTATTTATTTTTTAAATTCAAAAAATTAGCAATTAATGGTACCCAATTAATCCTCCGATTAATCTCCGCCTAGCCAATTAATCCCTTGACCCCAGTCCACCGACTAGCTAACGTCGAGCGCTTTTTGCAACCTTGCTGGAAAGTGATATCAACATGTGAAGACGGCCAGTCTGAATCTATGTAAAGTACCAAAGCTGAATTGTCTAGGCTTTGTGTTCGATGCATTGGTAGGCACGAAAGGTTTGTATGGACTTGACTAGGCAAAGATGAACTTAAGGAATCTAGAGACTTGACAAATCTTGACCTAGATAGATCCTTTTAGCCTGAAAATATGACGCTCAAATAAGTTGAGCAGGGAGATATACATGAGAATCTACCGGTCACATTAAAGGAATCCGTATCTAGAACTGTGGTTTAACTTTTCCTCGGTGTACAGACTCTGTCCTTAATTTCGGTATTGATGGGGCGACCAGGGAATTCCGATAAATTATGTTTGTAGAAGGTTATTTTCCTTCTTTCTTACTGTCAGTCATATGTTGCCTCCTCTGTGTGATTGGAATACATTCGACCTGGACTGCAAAACAAGCAATTATATATCTCTGCATCTCCTATCTATGCAATTCTTTCTATTTGTTAGCCATATGTTGTCTCCTTTGTGTAATCGAAAGATTCGACCTGGTACACAGTATATGCACCATTATACTTCTAAATCCCTCTAAATCTAGTCAGTCATATGTTTCACCCTCTGCGTGATTGGAATAGATCTGACCTGGGTGTACAACATATGCATTCTAAATTTGTCTTCTCTCATAATAATTGTCTACTCATCTAAAGTAAGGAGTATTTCGGAAATCCCTAATTATTGGGGTATATCAGGAAGCGAGAAACACGTTCTGGTACAACTAAAATTGAACATTTATAGGTTGTCTGTAGATCTCGCTTCTTAATTTAGGCAATATCCTTGGTCGTCGTCAGATGAATGGTCCTTTAGAAAGTTTATCTAGGAAAACAGGGTCACAATTTGTCTTGTCACCCATAGCATGACCAAAATCTTGTCATAATTTTTCGTGCTTAAGAGGACCACAATTCCGGCGATCGACCAGATCTATTCATGAAAGAGGAGGTACCGAAAAATGGATAAAGGCTATCCAATAACTTTGATTCCAATCTCACAAGAATATTATCTACATTGGAGAAATTTAAAAAAAAATAGTGTCATTTAATTTCAATTTAATTTTATTTTTAATTTTATTATTTTTATTTTAAATTTTTAAGTCCTTGAAATATATTATTTTTAAAGTCTATTGGGTTGTTGGGCTTGAGTTCAATCTTTGTTGGGTTGCAGCCCATAACTAGGTGTAAAGGGGAGTATATAAGGTGGTTGTGGCCGAACTCACTTTTCTTCTTTACTTTCTGAATACGGCCACACACCCGAAAGAACATTCCCTCTCTTTAAAAACTTCAAAAACTCAATTTTTCTTGAAATTAACTGCTCATCTGTGTAAGTATCATCTAATTGATCCTCGTGATGGTGTTCTTGAGCTAAAACGACTGTGCATCCATGATTTATTAAAGGAAAAATGGATTTCAGCAAACATTGGAGTGTGTACGGCCGCACACCCCGTGGACGGCTGGGCTTCTGTGCACGGCTGTACACCCTAATTTGCCCTTTTTTTTTTTTTTTTTTTTGAAATTTAACCAGTCTTAATTTAACTGATTATTGGGAAAACACTTGATATTTATTGATGAATTTTTGTGTCTTTCTCAGCTCAATATGGCAGGACTTGAATTCGCTAAAGTTCACAATTTGGCCATTTACCTTGCTGATCCTCCAGAGGCTCACTCCGAGTTTCAATTCAAAGTCGATGGCTTAAGAAGATGTTGCTTGTTCACTGCTCTCACCACCAGTCCGATCATTTATCAACAATTGGTTAAGGAATTCTGGAGCAACGCAGTTGTGATGAAGGATAATGAGGGTACTAAATATCTTGAGGCTTCTGTGCGTGGAAAGAAAGTCTTGGTTACCGAGCGGATTATTCGAGAAACTTTGCAAATCGGTGATAAGCCTGAATTCCCGAAGGAGATTGATCTAGACTGGACTTAAGAGATTCTAGATCAAATGGATTATGAAGGAACTTTCCCTCCCACCATCAAGAAGGTATTGGCTCCATGCTGGAAATATTTAGCTCATGTATTTGTGAGTTGCATCTCTGGTCGGAAATCAGGAGCTAATGAAATATCTCTGGTCAACACCGGTCCAATTGCTGCTCTAGCTTCTGGAATAGAGTTCAATTTCTCAAAGTTTATTTTGCACGAGATGATTTTGAACATTAAAGGAAACAAAAGGGATAAGTTCTTCATGTACCCAAGATTCCTTTAACTAATCTTCAATGTCAAGCACCCTGAAATCGAAAGAGGAGCAGAGACCTTGGATCTTAAGTCTGTTGGCTCAAGTGCCTTTGGATTGATGAAGCAAAATCGACCAGGAAAGTTCAATTTTGAAGGGAAATATCCACTGATCAAGTTTGGAATTTTTGCTGAAGAGAGTGACCAATCTGAATCCGATGATCTCTCTAGCCCTACGGAAACTGAGGATGTCTTTATCTCAGTTTTAGAGCATGAAAACGAAGAAGGTCGTGTTTCGCTTGTCGCAATCATAGCAGAAGAGCATGACCAACTACGAAATGTGGAGGTTCAGAGTAATTTTGATGTAGAGGGTGATGATGAAGATTGAAGAGAATGATGAAGAAGATGAATTTCTGAAAGACATGGATTTTTATGGTTTTAATAATGAGGAAATCCCACTTAATATTGATATTGAGCATGATGACCTTGTTCCAAGTTCAGATTTCCTCGACAGGTTCTTTTTCAATGTCAATGAAGTTGCTAAATTCACAACAGAGGCTAGGGTTGCTAATGACGTTCTTGAAAGAATGCCTCTTACGTCAAAACCGATGGATGACATCTTAAGTAAAATGGATGCATCTTCAGGGATTCCTCCCCTTGTTGGTGTTATTCCTACATCTATGCCATCTTCTAGTGATCCGACACAGACACAGACCTCTCTGCCTCCTGTAAAAAGAAGGCGTCTAGATCCGAGGCAGGGAATGTTCATTCAAGATCAAGCACCAACAGTTGCATCCACAATCACCTCCACAACAGTTACTGCACCACCTGTACTTACCGAAGAAGGCCCAAGCACCACGTTTGAAATAGGCGGGTCATCTACTGTCCCAGAATACTCCTCCACAAGGCCTTTCACTAGATGAATCCTCCATCTGGCTTGAAAGGCACTTGGCTCAACATATTCCAGAACCTTCCTCACGTGGAAAAGGAATATCTATCGAGGAAGGTCGTCCAGGGGATGATGATTCTGTTGTGTCCTCTCTCAAAGAAGAAATTGGCATTCTAAAATAGCTAAATATTGAGAAGGACGTTTTAATTGGAAAGCATGATGTTAGGATTGCTGAGCTTGAGGAAGACAATGGATTGAAGTCAAAACAAATCTCTGAGCTACAGACTAATCTTGGATCTTTGACTGCTTTCTATTTTAGTTTGAAAAGCAAACTGTTTAAAGCCTTTGGTGATAAATTCCAGTCCTTGTTTCAACAGCCCGATGGTATTGAAGATCCTCCCACTGCTCCCGTCCAGCCTTCCGAAGGCGAATTTCCTATTGGCCAACCACCTCCAAGAACAATAAGAGTTGCCGATCGATTTGAGAAAGAGCCTGTGAATGCCAATCCCCGGATCAAAATTAAACATGGCAAAAGAACAGTCACATTTGAGAAGAAAGAAGGTTTGCTCTTCATGAAGAGCTCAAATGAGAATCGTAAAGCAGATGAACCTGAACTCACCGTGACAAATCTTAAAAAGAGAAAATTTGGTGATCAATATGGTGATCGTACAGGGATCAAAATGTGGGGCTATGAACATGAACTTAAATTGTGGGTGGTTAAGAGAAATTCTGGAAATCTAGAATACTACAAAAGCATTCATGACTTCAACTCCTAGAAAAAGGTTGATCTCTCTAAACTCTCAAGGGCTCCATTCCACAATCCTTCACAAGATCTTAGTGCTTTAAACTTCAAACAGTTTTTGGATATACAGGTCAAGGATAATTTTCCCTCGATGAAGACAGCAAAAGCTTTGGTGAGAAAAGACAAAGATATTCTTGATCCTGAAACTAACCAACCAATGAAGATAATGTTGTGGCCATCTACTAACCAATTGAAGGAGATTCCAATCCCACAACATTTTCAGGATGGATATCTTGATAATATGGAATTTTAGGCCTTTGATGATGAAACAACAACTACAGCCATAAAATTCAAAAATAGAGAATAAGTTCTCAGGCTCGTTAGTGCTAAGGATCTTCCGAGGTTCAGAGAGAGAGAGAGAGAGAGAGAGACATTCACACTTTGGTCCGTCATCAAATCTTATGTAGGAGGGAGGTCATGGAGGGTGCTGCAAAAGAATTCACAGGAATGGTTGCCATGATTATCAATGAAAGACTTTGGATGGGATCTATGGGAAAATCTGACCTAAGGTTGTTCGAGAAACCAAAAGATTGAAGACCAAGTCTATGCTAGCCTCAAACCAAGGGGGAGATTGACATAACATAATATAGTGGTTTGGGCTAGGCATCCATCTTGTATAGGTCTTGGTAGGGTCTTGGGGTTTGTTATGGTGGTTGTAACTTTGTGTGGTTGTGTACGGCTGGACATGTGTTTACGGCCGTACACCCTGTGTAAAGTCGTACACGCATGTGCGGCTGTACACTCGTGTACTGCTGGAAGTGCTATAAATAGTAGGTGTCTGTGTCATTCTTAGGGTGACGCAAGTGTGTGTTTTCCATGGTGTATTTGACGTTTATGTGATATAAATGTGTGTATGCTTTGCTTAATTCTTCTTTTACTCCTTTTACACTCTGATTGATTGTAATATCATTTGATCGCTGATTTGGATCTTAGAATTTGGGACCTTACATTGCAACTTCAGATCTGAGATCTCTTGGGTCTCTAATTCCATAAAGCTTTCAGCTTTAGCAAGTGTTAACCTCTCCTCAAGTGTAAAACTCCATTTCAAGCTTGGTTTTGTCATTATAAGACCTTAGAGCCTTGCATGCACGTAAAGTTTGCAACTTTACGTGATAAACATGCATTGGGAAGCTGGATCTGCAATATGGAACCTTAAGATGACTTAATAAACATCTGTATGGATTTGGACTGAAGGGACTCGGCGAGTTGCATGGTGGACTCGGCGAGTCCGATGAAGATTTTTATGGGCTCGGCGAGTCAGTAGAGTGACTCGACGAGTCAGCTAAGGTTTTCCCGACCTTTGGACATGCATGAACTCGGTGAGTTGCAAGGAAACTCGACGAGTTGGCCAAGGAGTTTATGGCCGCAATCATTAGGAACTTGACGAGTCACTCAAGTGACTCGGCGAGTTATGCAAGGAACTTGCGAATGGCTGGTTGTACTCGACGTGTTGAGGTCAATATGGACTGTTGACCTTGACCTTGACCATTGACTTTGACTTTGACCAAGGGTTGACTAATTGACTTCTGGGGAATTTTGGGAAGTTGCAAATTTATGAGTATGGTTCTATGGTGAATATAGGTGGTGGAGTTTGTGGTAGTAATCCGAGAGTTTGAGCTTATCTTTCAAGTCGACAATTACGAGGTGAGTTATCCTCAATATATCAACAGGGTCTAAGGCACTAAGGTCGACGCTTTATGGATTGTATCTGGTTATGGCATGATATTTTTATTGGTTTGCATCCTGGAAGTTAGGATGAGGTTATGTTTAGGTTTAGTGACCTGGTTAGGTCAGTGTCCTGGTTGTATGATGGTATTATGTGATATGATAGTATGATCTGTTAGATTGGTATCCTGATATATATGATAGTATTATGTGTTATGTGGTATGATCTTTTTTGGTCATGTTCATTGTCTATAGAATGTTATGTGATTATCTGTTATATGTGCACATGTTTGTTTGGCGGTTGAGGCTTATCTGCTTTGTGCGAAAGCCAATAGACCTAGGCATTCCAACCTGTTGGTTTTGGGCCATGAGTATTCCATCCTGAGGATGATTGGACTCATAGTATGTGGACTTTCCAACCTGTTGGTTGTGGGCCTGGGGGTATTCCCTCCTGAGGATGATTTGACCCATAGTATGTTGCCATTCCAACCAATTGGTTGAGGGCCTATGGTATTCCTACCTGAGGGTTGATTGGACCCATAGTATGTTGTTTATGATTATGTGTATTATTGTGTGTATGGGTATTTTTGGGGAACTCACTAAGCTCTCAGGATTACAGTTTTAGTTTATTGTTTCAGGTACATAAGGGGATCGTGGCAAGGCAAAGGTGTGATCGTACCGCTCCTCACTTTTTATGACTTTGTTTCTAGGAGACTCTGATATAAACTATTTTGAAAACAAATTTGTAATGGCTATTGATTTTTATATGTTTTAAAAGGTTTAAATTTGGCATGATTTTTATGGGTGTTACAAGCTGGTATCAGAGCCTTGGTTTGAGTGAACTGGAGGAACATTCGTGGGAATCCAGTCTCAAACCAAGGAAGGATTTTCAAAATAAATTTTAAAATGGTTTTCAAATTGAGAAAAGGAGTATGCAAGGTGTACGATCAGCCGGAGCCAGTAAGTAAACCCCAAAATACCATACAGTTATTTGATATTGTGATATGCTAGAACAACATGCTAGTACTAGGCTAGGGATCCTCAGAAATTGCATGATAGAATTTTCTGATTACATGATGCTTGCTAGCTTAGGGTTTTCCTTATATGATATTGACATCATTACTGTAGTTACTTGTGTATGTATCACGGTTGTACATAATTAAGATCTTATAGCCCGAGAATGTTTGATTTAGCCTTATGTTATGTTCTTATTGATCAGGGCTTAGGTTAGGATCAAATATTTGAAAGTCTATAGGGTCCAGCGTTATGTATGGTTAGCATACACTAGTGCTACAGGGTTGGTGGAAGTTTCATGGATGAGTGAGTTGTGTGAGGCTGGTAGGTCGAGGTGAGACGGTTAGACTTCCTATAGGAGTGAGGTTGAGCGACCACCATATGTATGTATATTGTTAGGATGTTGTGATGATACTTGAGACAAATATGGGTAGGTGTGGAAGGTAGTATGGGCCTGTACTACTGAAAGCACAGGACCCATACGCGTAGCGAGGAAGTCACAAACCCTAGGGTTTAGTCAGGAGTTGGTTCCTAATTATTTATGCGGATTGTCTGATATCTTCCTGTTATATTTTCAGTATGGTGGTTACGAGGCGTTTTGTGACTGGATCTGGATCGGGATTGGGGCAGGGAGATCAGGAGGCCCCAGCAGCTCCTGAGGTTATCGTCCAAGAGGAGCCAGTGTTGACGGTGGATCGAGTCAGGGAGATCATCCGCGAGGAGGTGGTCGAGATTGTCCAAGGTCAGATTCCGGAGTTGTTTGGGTCTATCAAGACCGCTATGATGGAGTTCTTTGGTGATAGATACGCAACCCTTGCGGAGATAGCTGCCGCTGCAGCTGCAACGGCTGTATCAGTGGCAGGGGGAGTAGGAACCACTCGGGGCTTCCAGTACAGGGACTTCGATAACACGAAGCCCCCTAGTTTTGATGGGACTCAAGACCCCATCAAGGCTATGAGGTGGGTTTCTGATGTGAAGGGCTTCCAGTACAGTTTGATTTATAGTTTTAGGTACTTCAAAGGATAGGGAAAAGGTGAAGGCTTGATCGTGTACATCATCCTAAAATTTATTTGTTTTTATGATTTTGTGATACTCTGATTCATGATAGAGACTTTTGAGAACTTGTTTTGTAAAACTTTTGGATTTTTGGATGTTTTTAAAAATAAAAATTTTGCCTTGACTTTTGGGTGTTACATGATAAATAGCTAATTTATTTACATAACAATTCTTAAAGACTCGAATCAAGAGCCTTACAACATGTGTTCGAGCAAAATAAATTACGAGTTCCATTTCAATTAACTAATTTCGTGCAAAATCTTTTACAACAAGGTTTATATTCTATTGCATTACGCGGTTTCAAGTAAAAGAATGACTCACAAACTTAAGCGATAACAGAATCGCGTCGAAAAGAATGAGACTTGCAAGTAGATGCATTTGTTGTATATTCGAATACGACATGTTTCGACAGGAACTGTTCGTCGAAAGAAAGTTATGTGCTGAAAATAACATTTTCATTGTCGCCTCTTTGCGCATGTACGCACCTACTAGAAACGTACTTTCAAATACAACATGGATTAATTGGTTATGATGTTCAATTTGAACGAATACCTCAAATCCAAAATGGCATACAATTATTTACATACATTAACGATATATTTAAATGATGAATAATATTTATAATGCATTTTGTGTTTGCTGGAATTAAATATGCTAACATGAAATAGAAATGATCTATTTTCGACACAATGAATCCAATATATGAAAACACTTTTGCAACATACATAAAAACAACGAAATTATTAGTGAAACCTGAAGAACAATTTAATGAAATCTATACATCGAATGTGGTGTATAAAGAAGTGTTGTGCAATTAATAATGTACAAGCAATCATGTGTTCATATACATTTGTAAACAATCTCAAATTTCCATTTTTAATTTTCATTGATTTCGTTTATGCTAGCATGACTTTTATTGATAATTGTCTAGATGTAGTAAACTATTTGCGTAAAATAACTAATCACATCTAAAAATGTGTAAAATTAATTATTTGTTGCAATGAATTTTCCTAATCATTTTCAAACTTCGGGGTCGTTTGATAGTTGCTAACTGGGTTAGAGTTGACTGAGTTAGAAACTGATTGGGTTAGAAGTTTTGATTGAGTCTACATCTGATTGAATTTATGTTGTTTGATTATTTCTCTAACTAACTGTGTGAATAATAAAAAATGATCATATTACCCTTATGTTGCCTACTTTTTAATTTTTTTGTTTTTATACTTTTATTCAATGTTGAATAATTAAACATTATAAGTGTGGTATTTTAATTTTGATTTTCCCATTTAATGAATATTAAAATATTTTTTATTACTTACTGTGTTTCATATACAAACCAAATAAATGGTCGTTTGGTTAAATGATATAACGAAGAAGAAGAAACTTTTTCTTTATCTTCCCTTACAAACCACCGTCTTCGTTATTTTCTTCTCACAACATTCCAAAAAAACACAATATATTCTCCATCTCTTTTCTCCATCCCGATTTTAAAAGGCAAACAAACTCCATATTTTATCATACTTTCTTCGATTCATCCACTTCCCCCAATTTACCCAGCAAAAACCCTTATGAACCAAACCCATCATCCTCTAAGTCTTCATAATTGGTCAGATTTTTCATTACCTAAATAGTCGACCGATTCAATAATTAAATGTATTTCAGTTTTGTTTTCAATAATGAAATCAATTTCAGTTTTGGTTTTCAATAAGATAGTTGATTTCAAACCTTACGGGGTTAAACATGTGTCGTCAAGGAGAAGTGAAGGAATGTAGCTGGTAGAGGGCAAAGCATGTTTTTTTCTTCATTCCGTCCCTGTCAACCATGTTTTTTCTTTGGACCGAATTAGCACAAAAATGGGGATTGAATCCACATTTTGGACCGAGTCCAAAAGTGCAACAAAAAAACAAACACGCAGACTGGAGATTTCTGACCGAGTCCAAACATTAGACCCAGTCAGAAGGTGCATCAAACACCCCCTTAGAGTATAAATGTCATTGTATGATTTGAATTATTATGCTATTGATTACAAGTTGTACATATTTGAATGGAATTTTTATTAATCAAACTCTAAAAGGAATTTGTATAAAAATCAAGTGAATGGAATTTTTATTAATCAAACTTTAAAAGGAATTTGTATAAAAATCAAGTACAAATCGAAATAAGCAAAAATTTGAAAAGCATATTTAATCATAAAAACGTCTAAATTTGCCATCTAACTTTTAGTGATCAATATGTTTAAGAATTACCACAATAAACATATGCATCAATACTAAAACATTAAAATTGGGATGTCATGAAAGGTAAAACTTATAGTAATTTTCTAAAACATATTAAATCAAAATATAAAAGTCATTAAAAACTATTTAAAATAATTTTTAGATTAATATCTTTATATGCTTTTTTATGTTTGTTGGTTATGTTTTTAACCGTAGTATTCGATAAAATCAATAATAATTTATAAACTAGTTTTTTAAAATAGTTTGAGGTATCTAATTGATAAAATCATTTTATATCTTTTACGTGTGAACGTTTAGATCATCTCCAATCTATTTTTATTTTTTTTTCCCAATAAATAGAGTAAAAAAAAGGGGTAAATAGTGTTTCATCTCAAATTCTATTTTATTTTTTACCTCATTTTTTACCCTAAAAAGTATATTCCTAGTTTTAATATATATATATATATATATATATATATATATATATATATATATATATATATATATATATATATATATATTACATACAATAATATTACAAATTATATTATCATAAATAAAATATTTATATCTAATAAATTTAAGTTAGTTATTAATTTAGTATAAATAATTATTAAATAAATAAAATTACATTTATAATAAATATATCAAGATCAAGATCATATTTTGTTACTATATTTTATAAATTATGTTATCTTGTTTCAAGTCTTTAGTATATAATTAATTTTTTATATTAATTTAATAAATATAAATTAAAGTCTATATTTATGATTAATTGATATAAATTAGTATATAACATAATATTATAAATATTAAATATTATATTTAATTTATAATTAGTAGATAAAAATAAATTAGAAATATATATAAAAAAGATGGACTAAAATTGGCAACAAAAATTTCAACTCTATTTTTAGAGATATGATTATTATTCCCCTAAATATGAGGTAATACTATTCATATCTTAAAAAATAAAGATGAAAATGGGTAAGGCTAAAGAAGAATGAGAGAAGAAATGGAAAAAAAAATAAAGATGAAAATGGGTAGTGTTAAAAGAAGAATGAGAGAAGAAATAAAAAAAATAGAGTTTGAAGATGGGTTGGAGATGCCATGAGGTGTATAACTAATGTCTAACAAAAAAAAACTATTAATGTATCATATGTTTATTGACTACAATCTTGTTTATTAAAAACTAGTTTATAACCTGTGAGAACCACAGTTATAAAATTAATTAAACTTTCATATTAAAAAATCAAAATTATTAATCAATTATTTTAAATAAATTATTACTTAAGAGATAATATTTTTTAGTTATATAAAATTATAATCGTTGATTTAAATAAATACGTGAAGTTATATCACCTTATAATTTGTATTAATTTTATTTTATTTTTTAATCTAATTTTTTTAATTTAATATAATTAAAATGAAAAAAGTTTAAAATTTAAAATTTAAAATGGAGAATCAATTAATAAATTAATGTAGTTAGAGTGAAAATTTTAAAAATTAAAATTTAAAATTGATAATTAATAGGTTGACAAGTGACATGATGCATAATACAAATTATATCACCTTATAATTTGTATTAATTTTATTTTATTTTTTAATCTAATTTTTTTAATTTAATATAATTAAAATGAAAAAAATTTAAAATTATAAATTTAAAATGAAAAATCAATTAATAACTTAATGTAGTTAGAGTGAAAATTTTAAAATTTAAAATTTAAAATTGATAATTAATAGGTTGACAAGTGACATGATGCATAATATACAATATTAATGAGGATTTCTAATAAAATGACATTTGGTAAGAATAAACTTATTCATTTATTAGAATAGAGATTTTTAAATTTAAATTTTTATTTAATTCAGAATTTAAATTTTAAATTAAAAGCTAGTAATAATAATAATAAATACACCTTTAACGTTAGCGAATAATCTTGCATTTAAACCAGTGTGGTCCCGTTCAAATATTTTAGTATACTAACTCTACTTGTCATATATTCAAAACGAATGAGCTCACGTCCAAATAGTTTCAAATTGAAATAAATATTTTCGAACATTTATTTTCTTTTTTAGATTCATTGTACAATTATCAAATCTATTCAAATATTATGTGTACAGAATCTAACTTTTCAACAAAATTCTTTAAAATCATTAAAAAGAAACAACAAATCCCCATTTTCTTCAAACCATTTCATTTCATTCCAATTCAACCAATGTAAATTTTACTTTATTTGATTGATTTAAAATATTCAAACTCAATAAAAGTCAAATCAATAAATCTCTTTTGGTAGACACAGTGCTCACCTTATCACTTGTAGATAAATTAAACAAATCGATTGTTCCAAATTAATTAGTAGATGCATTGCACTTTGCTAGTAATATTATTGCATTAGTCTTAATCCTAATGCTAATCCTAATTAAGTGATTAATTAGGCTTAGGCCTCACCAGTTGCTAGGAAGCTACTCACTTTGTCACGTTTTATATTTAAAGGGGTAAGTTTTGAAAGTTTCTAGAAAAAGGCAAGGTCACGATTTTCTGAAGGACCCAAAAGGCCAAAAGTCTTGGGTCATATGTTTTGAAGTGGACACGTTCATGCATCTCAACTCTCAAATGCTTTAATTGTTATTTATACTTGCCCTTTCATTTTCCCTCATTTGCAACTTGCTTCAAACTTTAAATGTTTCCCCTCATTTAACATTGTCTCAATTTCTAATTTAGTCACCAAACACTGAAGATCAATAAAAAATAAAATTCAAACTTCCTAAAAAAATTATATAAGGTAATATAGAATTTGATTTACATGTTTAATCATAATACATAAAGAAGAGAGAATGATAACCAATTTGATTTAAATCAACTCGAATGGAGTTTTTAAGATCAACATGATAGGGTGTTATGTTATTGTCATCTCATCACTACATTTAAATCATACCATTATAAAATAATCACTATTTAATATCACTATATCTTAAATTTTGATTATTTAAATAAAAAAATATATTTCTTAATTAATTAAAAGATAGAAAGAGATAAAAGATGATTGGATGTTGCCAATTATGGTGGTGACCACATTCCACAACACCACAAACCACCACAGTACACCACAAGGCACATGGGGTGGTGTTCATTATAACGGTGGGTTGACACGGTGGCGACAAAGAGTCTTCATTGTGTGCATTACGGTTTCTCGAAGTAAATTTTCGCAATGATTTTATTGTTTGGCCAAGTTAAAATTTGAAAGAAATTTATTTTATAATTATCCACATAAAATGTGCAAAAACAAGGATATAACCCAGACATTTCTTTTGGACCAAGCTAGTTAAAAAGTACATGTTATTGATTTTCTCAACAATCAATTTTGGTTGAGATCAAATAAATTTCTTAAAACATTGATTGAATGTGGGTAAATTTCATGAATCATTTATATGGTATGTTCCGATCTATGTGTTTGGTGTTTATTTATACTCCATATTTTTACTTGTATGGTCTATTCGATATTTTTTGTAACCATTTTTTTTTCTGTCAGATATAAAAAGTGATTTTGCCCTTATTGAATATTATTTTGGTATTGTCCTTCTTTCTCACATTTCAGGTTATTTCCAAAAGATAAAAAAAAGGGTTTTTTTTGGAAGAAGGTATAATTCGCTTGCAAGTGGTTTCACATAAAAGTAAAACGGACATGAATTAATGTAGAGTTTTGGCTCCAAAATCTCTTGCAAGTTATTAAAAAACTGTTTTAACAAATTTGTTACTCACACCATATGTCTATAGTTTGCCATGTCAACAAAAATAAAAACAAATGAACAAAAAAACATATAAAAATTCACAACAATAAAATAAAATTTAAAGTTAAATTGTTGGCAGTTTATAAGAAAAAGTTGAAAGAAGTTATTATGTGAGACATTTGTGAAAATTCCTTATTGTTTAACTACTTTCTTCTTGTGAATATTATACTCTTCACGTAACATAAAAAAAATTGAGAATTATGTATATCTCTTTATTAAGTTTTAAAATAACTTATTTGTCCAGCCTAAAGTCTAAATAATATATCTATCCATCTTAACATTCAAAATATCATATTCATATGAAAAAATTCAAACATATTTAAACATTTTATAATCACTTTTATATTCAAAAAATCATTATAATTTATATAAAAAACAAATGGACCAAATTGCTCTTAGACTATGTTTGGCATACTAGCTGAAAAACTAGCCGTTAAATAAAAAGCTAGCTGATAGCTGAAAAGCTAGCTGATAAAAAATAACGTTTGGTAAAACTAGCTGAAATATATAAAATTACATAAAAAAAACATGTAATAGTATGTTTTATATAATTAATTAAATGGTGTATTTGGAAAATTTTAAAAAAGCTCCTAAAAAGCTAGTCTAAGTAGCTTTACAAAAAGCTAGCTTATAAGTTACTTTTTGGCTTACCAAACACGACAACATAAAAAAAAATTCGAAAAATAAGCTAACTTATTAGCTATCTGTGGCGCGTCAAACACAACCTTAAAGTAGTCAACCTGGATCAATGATATCAATTTAATATATTGATTTTCGTAGCTCTCTTTGATCCTACTTTTCTAGGGTTTCCATTTATTGCTTTTAATATAGTTAATACCTTGATTTTTATATAACTAAAAAAAATTTACTTTCAGTATACATAAAACGCTTCAATTTATTATCTTATTTTTGTAGAATTGAAAGATCCTCATTGCGGATGAGGTGTTTTTTTTTCTTTCTTAATTCTTCACCAATTATAGCACTTTTTCGTTATTGTATGTCAATGTGAATTATGTGATGGTTTGTTATTTTTATTTATTTATCAGAGAAATGATTGTTCAAATTGCTAATATCTCTTTAGTTGTAGCAATTTCTTTATGTAAATTTACATGTTTTGACTTTCATATAGCCATTGTCATATTGTTAGGGCCGGTCCAAACGGTGGGCAACCCGGACGACCGTCCAGGGCCCACGACTCTAGGGGACCCAAAATTTATGGGTATAGAGAGAGAGAGAGAGAGAGAGAGAGAGAGAGAGTTAGGTTCAGGTATTTAAAGCAATTATTGTGTTATTGTATGCATAAATGTGGGCCAATCAAAATTAAATAAAAAATTAAATAATTAAATAAATAAATAAAGGTAATTTAGTAATTTGATTAGTAACTTCTAAAAATTATCCCTATAATCATGGTATTGACTTTTAAACTAATTTCTCAGGTTTATATTAAACTCGTTTTTTTTCTTTAGTCGCTCAATCTCCACCGATTACAAGCCCTAGCCGATGATACAAAGCCGTCGCCACCATGCTCCGCCCCAAATTTCTCTAAAAGTTATCTTCCAGTACCTCCATCTACCCATTTCTGCTTCGAACTCTTGGTTTATGTCTCCAAGCTACCCGTCATCCTCCTAGTTATCCTCAGGTTATTTCCAGATGTCAGATTATTTAACCACGTTTACTATGTATTGTTGGGAACTCTTCATTTGATGACTCGATGGATCAGGAAGGTGAGAATCCGGCGGCAGATCCTAGGATATGGAATCGGAACCGTAATGATATGACTTTCTTCGGAGATTACGATGAAGACGATAACGAAGATGATGATGATGAGGAGGAAGATCACAGGAGCATGGATCTTCTGATCAGGTTTGTTGAGAACGTGTTTAAGAAGATATCTAAGCGAGCTCGCAAAGCCGTTTGATCCGTTCTTCCTATCAATTTCCCCACCAAATTGGTACTGATTTGCATTTCTCAAGTTATCAATTTGATCCAATTCGTAGGTTTTAGCTGGTTTTTACTACAATTGAGTTCAGATTACTAAAATTGGGGCAAACTCGATTCAAATTCCATTCTGATTTATTCGTTTATACACAAAATAAACGAACTACAAAGATTTTTTCTTTCCCGATTTGATCCTTTTTATATATGCAAAGTCAGCAACTTTTCGTTATGTTCTTGATATGTATTCAATTTCAACCTTTCATTAACTTACTTACATCTTTTTCTGAAATCGGTTATAAAAACTTTCATCTAATACCTTGTATCTTGCATTCTTACTTTGACATTGTTCATTCTTTATTACCATACGAACTTACTATATGCTTAATGCCTTATATAGATGGGATTCTCTGTTAATGGAGTCATAATCACAAATTCCAATTCTGTTGGAATGGAATCATGAATTCTAATTCAGCTGGAACGGAGTCATGAATTCCAATTCTTTTGGAATGGAATCATGAATTCTAATTTTGTTGGAATGGAATCATGAATTCTAATTTAGTTGGAACGGAGTCATGAATTCCAATTTTTTCTCACTGATTTATGCATGTTCTACAATTCTTGGTTATTGGTTTTGGAGCAATTCACAAATCCACATATTTTTCCAAAAGAATTTAGTTTTTATTTTGCATTTGCTAATGCATTATTGGAATCTAAACTACAATTTGGTTTTGTTTTCACAGAAGTTGAGGCTTGAAAAACAGGCCACAAAATTGAAAGTGATTCTAAGCAACATTATTCTTTTAAAATGTATTAGTGTCGTTGTTAGATTTTGATGTTTTCTTTCCCGTTTTGAACGTTTTTTTTTTAATTTTATTCTTTAACAATAAATGTAATTCTTAACAATTGTTATCCGTATTCTATAAGAAATTATGTATTTATTGTTTTTATTCTTCAATTGATGGTTCGAGAATTTGTTATTCTACAATAAGTTTTTAAAGTCATGATCATGAAATAGGTTCAAGAATATTTTTATTATTTATGGTTCAAGAATATTTTTATTTTTGAATATACTCAAACATATTCTGTAAAAATATCCAAATTAAAAGAATTATAATTCATAAAATCGGATTTTAAAATTAATAGAATCTATGATCCCTTAAAATATGCAATTTTCCTTTATTAAATTTATATTAATTGACTAAAATACCCTTGTAATTAAATTAGATGATATTTTTCGATTATATTTAATTCAATAATATATATTAATCACTTTCTTAAAATAAGTAAAATTGATTTGGCCTACATTTATGCATACAATAACACAATAATTGTTTTGAATATATATATATATATATATATATATATATATATATATATATATATATATATATATATATATATATATATGAAACTCAAATTAGGTCAAAAGATAACAACTTAGTTTGATTGTTAGTGTTAATTGAACACGTCTATATTGAAGAGTAAATGATATATATTAATTTTTTTTATATTTGTCTTTGAGGGACCATTTTCTCTTCTTTTTGCCCTGGGCCCAATATATATTTGGAGCGACCCTGCATATTGTTTACAATAATATTTCAATAAAACATCCTGTTTGGTTAATTCTCAAAAGAGAATGCATAATTTCTTAATTGCTTGAGGTTATAAGCATAAATAATGAAATTTAAGGACAATTTGGTCAATATGCTTTTATTTATACAATATTATGATTCTTAAATATAAAATTGATCATCAGATATTAAAAAGTGTTTAAAAAATTTTGGGAAAATTCGATATTTTGAATGTTATAAAGGACAAATATGATATTTAAAATTTTGGTCGGACAAATACGATGTTTTGAAGCTTAACAATAACACATATAAAATTCTCCCTATAAAATAGATTTTTCATGATGGAAAAACTAATTTTAAATAATATATATATATATATATATATATATATATATATATATATATATATATATATATTTCATGGAATTATATTCAAAGAGTACAAAATAACACTATAACATGCACAATAAGAGCTATGAATAAATCAAACAAACACAAACAAGAGTTTGTTTATGCATATAAGTTTAATATATAACATTTCCTAATATCAAACAACAAAAAAATCGACAAATAATATTGAAAATTAAATGTAGATGTGTTACAAATAATAAATCAGATTATTATTATTTAAATACGAAGATTCGTTTAGACATGAGTTTGATCATTCACGATTAGATATGATTATAAGAAATATAGAAGAAAATTGTCATGTTGTCGAAAAACTAGAAGACGAGACAAAAATAATAAATCAACTTGAAGATCGTAAATCTTTGACTGGTAACTGCACTAAATAATTATTGTCCTTAAAGGTTATTACGACGCTCCATGGTTGTAAGATTCAACGTAAAATCTCAAGATCTAATATTATCATACTTTCCAACTGCTGATGAAGAACCAATAAACGCAAAATGAATACCTAGAAATGAGAAGAATGCAAAGTCGTTAAGGGAAAGAGGAGAGCATGGAAATTATCGGTTTTTAGGGAATGGAATACTGTTCCAGGAGGGTTGTATTTATAATCACGAAAACCTTAGGAACCCCCAAAAAATATGGGTGGATGATGGTGGTCATCCTCTCACAAGCTACCACATTGCATGCATTTTGACTTGATGCTTATCCATAAAGTCAATATATTTTTCTAGAGGTTTCTAGAAGCTTCATGGACTTTATCCAATAACTTAACGCATGGTCAATATAGACCAGGTTCAATCCAACCTAATTCGAACCAAACCTATATAAAAATAAAAGCCCCTCGGCTCATAGCGACAATGCAGTCGTGCAAAATGAAAAGCATACATAAATCATGAAATTTTATGAACCGTACGTTTAGAGTCCACGACCTAGCTAAGAAGCGCATGCGATCTTGGCCCATCTTTTGATCCATTAAAGCGTTATAAGGCTAAGTCCAAAGAATAACTTATAGATATACTCAAGATTCTTCCCCCACCTATGTGGAACAAAGGAAATTTCCTAACTTGCAAATTTAGCTTATAATTTTTCAATGATTTCTTATTAGGTTGGAAAGTTTCTTTACTCTAAGAAAAATGACATTACTTGGTCATCATAAAGATTAAACCCTAGTTTAATATCGACAAAACAAGAAAAGACCGATTCAATGGTATCCTATGGATTTAAACCAAAAACCTTATGACCTCTCCGATTTACTTTACCTCCACACATCACCTGCCATCTTATGACCTCTCCGTTTATCATTAGTGACTTCATTACTACCCTTTAAACTTGATAATTAGGAACCCTAATTGCAAGTTGGGTTTTTATCATTAAATGGTTCTACTATATGTTGTGTTTTTCACAACTTTTAAAAGGTTTGGACTTTAGGCTTGAAAAAAATACAAACCACATGGACTATTTTTGCAATTTTATCTAGTTAGACTCAAACGATATAGGGGCCTAAAATTCAAAAAGGGAAACTATAAGGACAAACAACGTAATAAATAAAATTTTGGATCAAAGTTATAACTTTTGCTATACCGTAGGGACTATTTCTGTAACTTACTCAAGAATTTAGGAAAAGGGATGTAAAACGCAAAAATAGGAGCAAGGGCAAATTAGGAAATTACGAAAGACGGCTGCACGATGGCCCACGTGCTCACATCAGATTTCAATAGACAATATTTATAGTATTTCACATAAAAGTCTCTTTTGAATTCACGGTCAAACACAAAACCATCGCTCTCGTTACGATTAAAAAAAAAAAAAAAACGTCGCTCTCATTATCATACCATTCTTGGCCTCACCTCACGAAATCAAGATCCGATAAGAGATTAAGAATTAATTTATTATTTTATAACAGGTTTATTTATCGTCGAACATAACTAATATTTAAAGGCAGGTTTATTTATTGTTTTTATGATAACGATAATAGATTTAGAGTTGATATTTATAACTAATAATGATAATGATTAATGAGTAAGGCTGGCAATTATCGAGACGACACGAAATAAATGGGTTTGGGTTGAGTTTTTCAACCCGCCAACCCGTTTATCAAACGGGTCATATATGGGTTTTTCAAAAAATAAACAGGTTGACCCGCCAACCTGTTTATATTCTTAATAAAAAATTATTTTATTTTTAAATATATTTATGTATCAAGTATTAATATTTAATAAGTATTATATAATATATATCATTGATTCATAGACTTTTTGACTATTTTGACATTTTGACTCGTGGTGGATGGTCTAAGGTCGTAAGTCGTAACCTATAAGGCTAAGTATGTAACATGTTTCTATGAATGTTTTTACTTTTCATTTGGATGTTTAAGACTTAAATGTCTAAAATTCGGACCCACGAACCCAAATCTGACCCATGAAACCGCCAACCTGTGAACCCGTATAAATAAATGGGTTGGCGGATCATATATGGGTTTATGTTTCAAACCCGCCAACCCATGACCCGCCAACCCGTGACCTGTATATTTAAATGGGTCGTGTTTGGATTGGCATATTTTGACCCGTCAACCCGCAACACGCCAACCCGAACACGACACGATTGTCAGACCTATTAATGAGAGTCGGTATCAAGGCTAAAGAGTATCGTGATTTTTTTGTCTATAAAAAAACAAGCCACATAAACACCACGTAAAATTTTACCATTTTTGTCGGAGCATGGCTATAAGTGAGATGTGAATTTTTTGCCTACCAACATTTTTTTAATTAAAAAGTATAATGACTAAAGCCCTTACAATGTATTTTATGTGAGGCAAATTGTACAAGTTCATCAATGTACATAAACACTCTTCAACGACAATATTGAACAGTAATAGCGTGTCGATGAAAATTAGCACCGATAAAAAAAACTAGGTAAGGAGTGGTATTTACGGCCAATATTATAAACCACATAAACATACCATATTATAAGCCACATAAACATACCGACGACAAATAAGGACGGACACCATATAGCCTAAGGAATAGTTTATTTATTGTCAAATATGTCTGTATTTTCTCCCTATTTCATTCATTGCTTTGATATTTATGCTTATTATATTTGATGTTATATAGGGAGGTTCCTAGTGAATGGTGTTCCAGACTTCTAGTTGTAGTTCTATTTGATTCGGGCGCCACTCGATCGTTTGTGTCTCTTGAGCTTAGCAAGAGTTCGGTGATGCTCCAAGGGAGCTTGATTATCTATAATCTATTAGAGGTAGAGATTGTTGATGATCGTCCAGTCTAGGTATTGAAGGTTCATATGGGTTGTATTGTGGAGCTATTTAGTGAGCGATATCCGATTGATTTGGTTCATATTCCTTCGCGCGAGAGCAAGGTGATCGTGGGAATGGATTGATTGAGCTCTAACGAGGAAATGATTGACTACGGGCACCAGTTAGTTTGGGTGCGAACATAAGTGGGGGAGAACTAGTTATTCATGACGAGGGTGCTCAGCGTAGACCAATTTTCTGTTCAAGTGCGAGAGCTAGTAGATACCTAGAGCAGGTTTGTTCTGGTTTCGTGGCTTATGTATTGGATAGTAGAGAGGAGAAAAAGAGGAAGATTGATGATGTGTCGATTGTTTGAGAGTTTGCAGACGTGTTCCCAGAGGACTTTCCTGGAGTGCCTCTGGAGAGGCAGGTGGAGTTCCGTATTGATCTGGTTACGGGTGAGACTCTGATAGGCAAGGCACCCTATCGATTAGCACTGCTGGAGATGAAGAAGTTGTCTACATAGCTGTAGGAGCTGTTAGACAATGGGTTTATCAGACTAAGTAGTTCACCCTGGGGAGCATCGATTCTATTCGTGAAGAAGAAAGATGGAACCCACAGGACGTGCATTGACTATCGGGAGATGAACAAGTTGACAGTGAAAAACCGTTATCCACTTCCGAGGATTGATGATTTGTTCGACCAGGGTGCGTCTTGGTTCTCCAAGATTGACTTGCGTTCGGGTTATCACTATATGAGGGTTCGAGATGTGGATGTTCAGAAGACGGCCTTCGCAACTCGTTATTGTCATTACGAGTTTGCGGTGATGCCTTTTGGGCTCACCAATGCACCAACAATGTTAATGGATCTCATGAATCGGATTTGTAGATCGATGCTAGATCGGTCAGTCATTGTGTTCATTGATGATATCTTGGTTTATTAAAAGACTAAGGAGCAGCATTAGGATCATATGTGAGAGGTTCTAGAGACTCTGAGGAAGGAGAGGCTATATGCCAAATTCTCCAAGTGCGAGTTCTGGTTGTGCGAGGTGCAGTTTCTGAGGCACTGTGTAAACCAGAAGGGCATATTGGTCGATCCGATCAAGATCGAGGCTACGATGCAATGGGAGGGTCCGTGGTCTCCATTTGAGATTTGGAGTTTCCTTGGTTTAGTTGGGTATTATCGGAGGTTTATCGAGAATTTCTCCTATATCGCAGTTCCCTTGACCAGGTTGACAAAGAAGTATCCTACTTTCCGTTAGAGAATTGGGCAATAGGTAACATTTGAGACTTTGAGGTAGAAGTTATGCGAGGATCTGATCTTGACCCTGCCAGAGGGTATGGATGATTTCGTGGTGTACTATGATGCGTCGATTTTTTGATTGGGTGCAGTTTTGATGAAAGGTGTCGTGTGATAGCTTATGCTTTGAGGTAGTTGAAGCCTCATGAGGCGAATTATCCTACTCATGATTTGGAGCTGGGGGCAATGGTTTTTGCCCTTAAGATTTGGCGTCATTACTTGTATGGGGATCGTTGTATCATTTAAACGGACCACAAGAGCTTGAGGTATTTGACGGATCAGCCATATATGGACATGAGGCAACACATGTGGCTAGATGTAATGAAGGATTATGATTGTGAGATCCTTTATCACCCGGGAAAGCTAATGTGGTGGCCAATGCACTTAACTGCAAGGCAGTCGGTACTCCCATCACGGATGTTTGTTTGAGGATGACCGTGATTACTCCACTCTTAGATCAGATTCAAGAGGCTCAGGTCGAGGCTATGAAAGATGAGAACCAGAAGAGTGAGTGTATAGTATGTCAGGTGTCCTCTTTTGATTATGATACCCGGGGATTATTAAACCTTAATCAGAGAGTTTGGGTCCCATATTTTGGGGGTACGTGGCATATTTTGATGGAGGAGGCACATAAGTCCAGGTTTTCTATTTATTCGGGAACGACAAAGATGTATAAGGACCTCCAGCTTGATTATTGGTGGCCTTGAATGAAGCGGGATGTGGCCTGGTATGTTGATAGGTGCTTGACTTGTAGGAAAGTCAAGGCCGAGCATCAACGGCCTCACGGAAAAATGGAGTCGTTGGGTGTTCCCGTTTTGGAAATGGGAAGAGATTACGATGAATTTTATCATGAAGCTACCACAGAGTGCGCAATGGGTGGATTCGATTTGGATCATCGTGGATCGATTTGCCAAGAGTACGAATTTCATTCCTATTCAGAAGATCATTTCTGCAAAGAAGCTAGCGGATGTCTATATCCGAGAGGTTGTGGCACGACATGGGAGTCTCGGTGGTTTTGAATCCAGATGTTTGGTTTACTTCCAGGTTTTGGAAGAGGTTCCATAAGTAGTTGGGTACTCGTTTGCTCCTTAGTACGACTTTTCATGCGCAGACCGATGGTCTGAGTGACTAGAGTATCCAGAACTTGGAGGACATGCTACGAGTATGTGTATTGGGTTTTGGCGGTATCTGGGGTAAGTATCTCCCATTAGCTGAGTTTTCTTACAAAAATAACTACCATGTCAGTATTAATCGACCTCCTTTTGAGATGCTCTACGGGAGGACGTGTTGGACCTCGATTTGCTGGGGTGAGGTCAGTCAGCAAGTTATAGGTAGCACGGAGGTGGCGCTCTGGACTACCGAGTTGATCCAGCAAGTGCGCATGAGATTGCAGACCACAAAGAACCAACAGAAGAGTTATGGTGATAGACGTCGGTCAGAGTTGGAGTTTCAGGTTTGGGATATGGTACTTCTGAAGGTGTCACTCTGAAAAGGTGTCATCCAGTTCAGGAAGTGGAGCAAGTTGGGCCCCAAATATACCGGTCCTTTCAGGGTTATGTCCCGAGTGGTCAAGGTTGCATATCGTTTAGAGCTACCCAAGGAACTCAATCAGATCCACAATACTTTTCATGTTTCTTTGTTGCGGAAGTTCTTGGTCAATGATTTCGCAACGGTTCCATTGGAGGACATTCAATAGGACAAGCGCCAGAATTACATTGATAGACCAATTAGGATTCTAGACAAGAAGACGCAGACCTTGCGGAACAAGGTTGTAAGGCTAGTAAATGTGCAATGGCAACACCGAAGGGTTCAAAATAGACATGTGAACCTGGGGAGGAGATGAAAGAGCATTATCCATAACTGTTTGCGGAGGTGGACTTCGAGGACAAAGTCTGATTCAAGTGGGGGAGAAGTGTAACACATGTGTTCCAGGTACCTTTCATTTTGGGCTTAATTTATTAAAATTTTGCAAATTGGTCCCTACGTTGGGCTTACGTGATAGTTATGCCGGACGTAGGTCATTAAAGTTATGATCGCGGGTTCTTTCGCATTCGCTGGGCGTACATATACATACTGTAACACCGTAAAAATTAAAACAATTTTTCGCATTTTCAAAACACATTTTCTAAACACATATATTAATAAAATGTCATTGTATCATATCCTTGTTTCACAAAACATCCCCCAAGATCGAAATACATAAAATCCCAGGTGTGTGTACGAATCATGCCGACGCCTTCCCGCGGTCATCACTGGTACCTGAAACACATAACACGTAACACTGTAAGCATAAAGCTTAGTGAGTCCCCCAAAATACCACTCTAACATATATTACCCACTCGAGGCTATAACTCTATTGACCCTCTGGTCAATGTGTCTCAGTGGGACCCTCCAGCCCCAACTCTCTGTGGGCCCTCTGGCCCTAACTCTATGAACCCGAAGGTCCTAACTCTATGCACCCACTGGTCCTACTCTGTAAACTCTGAATCATGCATATCACATATCACAATAAATCACAACACATAAATAACATGCAAATACACTGGCACATAACTCTAAAATACACTGTCACATAACTCTGTTAGCACACTAGGTAAGTATAGTGAGAAGACTCACCTCTGGTATCTCGGTAAATCTCTGTCTCGGTAAACGCTGGCCTAGCCTCCGCCTAATCATATGAAATAAATACCCTATTTAATATAACTCTCAAAGGCTAGACTATGTCCTCTTATGACACTCTCAGAAGGGTAAAAGACCATTTTACCCCTCTCATAACTCAAAAGGCCCCACAATAGACCATACCCTAAAAGTCAACCAAAAGTCAACTTTCCAGGTTACGCTGCGTGTACCAGATGTGTACGCTGAGCGTACCCAACTGCCTCTCAGAATCGGGGAACGCCACCCAGTACGCGGCGCGTACTAGGATTATGCCCGACGTACTCCCCAGCTTCAGCCCCTTAGCTCTTGAGGTCTTAAACAGTTAAGACCCATGTCTAATGTCTAGATCTGCCACATCTAAGCCTCTTAATCCATAAAGTTGATGACTTTAAGCCTTTGCATGGCTGAACAAGCCACCAACTCCCATAATATTCCATCCTCTAACTCTAGAAGGCTTATTACTCAAGCATGACCTCAAACTAACAACCAAGATGGAAACTTTATGGTTCTAAATCACTAATACCACTAAAAAGGGACAGATATCGGACCATGGAGCACATTACACTCATAAAGTCTCCACCTTTGGGGTTTTTAACCCTAAAAATGGCACATGCAACAACAACCAAAAGAAGAGGAAAGTTTTGAACTTTAAACCTCTAAGTGTAGCCCCTTTCTCTATAGATCTCAGATGCAAATTGGCACGTCAAGCTTTAGCTTCCAAGAGCTACTTTCCTTCTTCTTCACTAAGTCACCAAAACACAATTAGCTCCAACAACACTCACACACACTAAGGAAGATGGGAGGCTCTCTCTTAGGGTTTCACTCACTGATATGGAGGCTGAGAAATGAGCCTTAGCACCCTTTAAATAGTGCACAAGACGGATTAGGGTTTTTGCACCTGGGCCGGGTACGCCCGGCATAACTCTGGGTACGCCCAGCGTACCTTGGCAACTCTGCGTCCAAACTATGCGCATGAGTACGCGCATCGTACACCTCTGGTACACCCAACGTACTCACTTGCTAGGTTCCCACCACTCAAGGACTAATCATGACCAATTGACAAAAAATAAGGGTGAAAGAAATGCACCTGAATCTCAGGGTGTTACAATTCTCCCCCACTAGAACCAGACTTTGCCCCCGAAGTCTCATTCCTCGAACAATTGTGGGTGCTGCCCTCGCATCTCCGATTCTGACTCCCAAGTCATCTCAGACCCCTTCCGATGTTGCCATTGAACCAAAACCAGAGGCACTTCCTTATTCCTCAAAACCTTGATCTTCCGATCCCTGATCGCCATCGGTCTCTCAGCATAATTCAGGCTCGCATCCACGTGAATATCCTCCAATGGCACCACTGCTGACTCATCGGTTATACATTTTCGCAACTGCGACACGTGGAAAGTGTCATGAATCTACCCCAACTCCTCAGGTAGCTCCAAACGATATGCTACCCTGCCCACCCTCGCGATCACTCTAAACGGACCAATATACCGGGGCCCTAGCTTGCCTCTCATCCTGAACCGGATCACTCCTTTCCAAGGAGATACCTTCAGGAGCACAAAATCTACGACCTGAAATTCAAGCTCGGACCGACGCCTATCCGCATAACTCTTCTGGCGACTCTGAGCGGTCAACAACCTTTGTCTGGCCTACTAAATCTGCTCCGTCGTCTGAAGTACTATCTCTGTACTACCCATCACACGTTGCCCTACCTCTCCCCAGCAAATGGGAGTCCGACACCTCCTCCCATACAACAGCTCGAAAGGCGGCATACCGATGCTCGAATGATGGCTGTTGTTATAGGAAAACTCTGCCCAAGGTAGGTACGTTTCCCAACTCCCTCCGAAGTCCAATACACATGCCCGGAGCATGTCCTCGAGCGTCTGAATTGTCCGCTCGCTCTGCCCGTCAGTCTGTGGGTGGTATGCGGTACTAAAATGCAACCTCGTACCCAATTCCTCATGAAATTTCTTCCAGAATCTGGAAGTGAAACGCACATCTTGATCTGAGACAGTCGAGATCGGTACTACATGTCGCGATACCACCTCTCTCACGTACAAATCTGCCAACCTCTCAGCGGAAAAGCTCTCACTAATAGCAAGGAAGTGGGCGCTCTTCGTCAACCTGTCCATAATCACCCAAATTGCATCGACTCCCCTAGCAGTCCTCGGCAATTTGGTGATAAAATCCATGGTAATCTATTCCCACTTCCACTCGAGAACCTCCAACGGCTGCAACTTACCATGCGGTCTCTGGTGCTTAGCCTTAACCTTACGATAGGTTACGCACCTCTCAACAAACCACGCGACATCCCTCTTCATACAGGGCCACCAATACTCTCTCTTCAGGTCCAAATACATCTTAGTGGCCCCAGGATGGATCGAGAACTTCGATCGATGAGCCTCTTCCATCAAAATGGTACGCGTCCCGCCCACAAACGGTACCCAGATATGACCCTGGAATGTCATAAGCCCCCGGCTATCGGTAACGAACTCCGATACCAACCCGAAAACTCACTCTCTCTTCTAATTTTCTGATCTCACAGCCTCAGCCTGGGCCCCACGAATGGTGTCCAACACCGAAGTCATCACTGTCAAACTCAAACAAACATCTCGCATCGGGGCACTCTCCGCCCTTCGGCTCAGTGCATCGGCTACAACATTAGCTTTACCCGGGTGGTACAGGATCTCGCAGTCATAATCCTTTATCACATCCAACCATCTCCTTTGTCGCATATTCAGGTTGGGCTGATCCAACAAGTACTTCAAGCTCTTGTGGTCCGTGTATATGGTACACCGAACCCCATACAGATAGTGACGCCAGATCTTGAGGGCGAACACCACTACCCCCAACTCTAGATCGTGGGTGGGATACCTCGTCTCATGAGGCTTCAGCTGCCTCGATGCGTATGCTATCACATGCCCTCTCTACATTAGTACCGCTCCCAACCCCGATATCGACGCCTCACAATACACCATAAAGTCCTCCATCCCCTCCGGAAGGGCTAAAATTGGGGCTTCGCACAGTCTCTGGCGAAGTGTCTCGAAGGAGGTGAGTGACACGACGCCTTCCCGCGGTCATCACTGGTACCTGAAAAACATAACATGTAACATTGTAAGCATAAAGCTTAGTGAGTTCCCCAAAAAACCACTCTAACATATATTACCCACTCGAGGCTATAACTCTGTTGACCCTCTGGTCAATGTGTCTCAGTGGGACCCTTCAGCCCCAACTCTCTGTGGGCCCTCTGGCCCTAACTCTATGGACCCGAAGGTCCTAACTCTATGGACCCACTGGTCCTACTCTGTAAACTATGAATCATGCATATCACATATCATAATAAATCACAACACATAAATAACATGCAAATACACTGGCACATAACTCTAAAATACACTGTCACATAACTCTGTTAGCACACTAGGTAAAGTATAGTGAGAAGACTCACCTCTGGTATCTCGATAAACGCTGGCCTAGCCTCCGCCTAATCATATGAAATAAATACCCTATTTAATATAACTCTCAAAGGCTAGACTATGTCCTCTTATGACACTCTCAGAAGGGTAAAAGACCATTTTACCCCTCTCATAACTCAAAAGGCCCCACAATAGACCATACCCTAAAAGTCAACCAAAAGTCAACTTTCCAGGTTACGCTGCGTGTACCAGATGTGTACGCTGAGCGTACCCGACTGCCTCTCAGAATCGGGGAATGCCACCCAGTACGCGGCGCGTACTAGGATTATGCCCGACGTACTCCCCAGCTTCAGCCCCTTAGCTCTTGAGGTCTTAAACAGTTAAGAACCACGTCCAATTTCTAGATCTGACCACATCTAAGCCTCTTAATCCATAAAGTTGATGACTTTAAGCCTTTGCATGGCTGAACAAGCCACCAACTCCCATAATATTCCATCCTCTAACTCTAGAAGGCTTATTACTCAAGCATGACCACAAACTAACAACCAAGATGGAAACTTTATGGTTCTAAATCACTAATACCACTGAAAAGGGACAGATCTCGGACCATGGAGCACGTTACACTCATAAAGTCTCCACCTTTGGGGTTTTTAACCCTAGAAATGGCACATGCAACAACAACCAAAAGAAGAGGAAGGTTTTGAACTTTATACCTCTAAGTGTAGCCCCTTTCTCTGTAGATCTCAGATCCAAATTGGCACTTCAAGCTTTAGCTTCCAAGAGCTCCTTTCCTTCTTCTTCACTAAGTCACCAAAACAAAATTAGCTCCAACAACACTCACACACACTAAGTACGATGGGAGGCTCTCTCTTAGGGTTTCACTCACTGATATGGAGGCTAAGAAATGAGCCTTATCACCCTTTAAATAGTGCACAAGACGGATTAGGGGTTTTGCACCTGGGCCGGGTATGCCCGGCGTAACTCTGGGTATGCCCAGCGTACCTTGGCGACTCCGCGTCCAAACTAAGCGCATGAGTACGCGCAGCGTACCCCTCTGGTACGCCTAGCGTACTCACTTTCTAGGTTCCCACCACTCAAGGACTAATCATGACCAATTGACAAAGAATAAGGGTGAAAGAAATGCACCTGAATCTCGGGGTGTTACACATACGATGGGGGTACTCATACAGAGTGTAAAACCCTAAATTTTAGGTTTTGGATCCTATTTAAACACCTTATGACCTCAAGTCCTCTCTCATCACCGGCCTCTATTGTCCTAAACCAGTCCCCTCGAAACCCAAGCCCCATTTGAGAGAGAGTTGAGCCTTTTGAGTGATTTAGTGTGTTTTTGGTGCATATTGAAGTAATAATGAGCTAATTGGAGAAGTATTGGTTGGTTTGAAGCTTGTAGATCCAGACCTTGTTCATCTTGATCATCCTTCTGGAGGTATAGAGTCTCAACCTTGACGAGTCATTTCTTAGATCTAGTTAGCCTAGGGTTTTTGGCATATTTTGGTCCCATGGTTTGATTCATGTGAGTAAAAGCTACTCTAGAAGCTTAGGTTAGCATTCCTTGATGTTTCTGAGGTCCCTTGTGCATAAAATTTGTATCTTGATGACTTTGGTTCATCTATGCATGAGTTGATGTTTATAATACGAAGTTGGAAGATTAGAAATTGGTTTTGGGCTTCTTTGAGCCATGAAAAGGCATCAAGTTGATGACTTTATTAGTTGAGACATTCCCAAGAGCTATATTTATGATTTGGACATTTAGACTTTAGGTATTAAGTGCTTAATATAGATTTTAGACTTTAGGGGAGTACGATGGGTGTAACCTTTAGGTACGTTCAGTGTAACGAGTTCAACTTGAACTTCCTTTGCTGTTAAGGCTTGTACGTTGGGCGTAATGGGGTGGTACACTTGGCGTACTCACCAAAAGGTCATTTGAGCTATTTTTGGGCCTTAGGTCTTTATGGGTTTTTGTCATGGTTAGATGGGTCAATTAAGAGAAAAGTAAATTGGTCTTTTACCCTTAGCATGTTAGATTATAATCTGGACCATTTATTATGAGTTATCACCCTAATTATGATTTATTAGGGTTAATTTTTCATATGTTCGGTGTGAGGAGCCGTGGTAGCAACAGCCCGAGAGTGTGATTCTTTTGTCTTCAGATTGAGGTAAGTCTGCTCATGGTACTTGATATGGGCTTATTTAGTCATAGAAATCATTCATTATCTTATTAATTATTGTTGATATTATATCATTTAATGGACAAAAGGTACTTAATTAGCTTAATATTTCAATTTCAACAATAAAAGACATGCTCGGGTGAAAAAGGAAGAGGATTTGAGTGATTGGAAGCTTGGAGATTGAAGACTGAAGAAAGAAGGATGTTGCTGGACAGTTTGACCCATCGTCAGTGTTTTGTCCATATCTCATGAATCGTAACTCCGATTGACGAGATTCAAAATGTTCTGAAAACTAGACACAATTTCGGACGACTTTCATGTTTTGAGAAAATGTTGATTCCAAGTAAACTCGACGAGTTTTTACCAAAAAATCGACGAGTTGGTTGGAATATTCTCGATTTAAGGATGCCTTGCCGTACACGTTGTATACGTGGATTATCGAAAAAACTCGACAAGTTTTTCTTGAAAACTCATCGATTTGACACTGTTTTCAGAATTTATATATAGAAACTCTTCTCATTCGAACCCTAACTTTTTGTGGAGGCTAGCTGCGACTTTTGAAGACCAGAAGGGTTCTTGGAGCTGCTATTTTCGAGATTGCAACATAAGAGACAATTTAGAAGAGAATCAAAGGAAAATAATCATTCTTCTTTTCTTAATCTTTGTTTTGAACCATGTTTGAATCATTAGATTTTGATTTTAGGTTATTACTTGCTGTAGATATGAGCTAAAAGCTTTTTACTTCTGTTTGGATGAGATAATCTTATGAACATGGTTTGATTGAGTGGTTGAATTGATATTAATTTGGTTATTCATCTTGTTAAGCTTATTAAAGATCCTTATGTATTGATAATAAATGTTTTTAGTTAACAAATAAGTGATTGAGTTGCATGAAGATCTTCTTGATTACTTGATTCATATAGTTTTATGAATATAAGATTGTATGCCTAGGAATAGTGAATATGAAACTAGGGTTAACTATAAAATATGTAAATCAATATGTGAGCATGTGTGATGAACAACCATACATGAATTGATTGAATTAAACCAATTTGATTAATTATTATTATAAGTCTTACTTGATACGAACTGAACACTAGGAAACTTGTTAATTTAATCACTTGATCACTGTTTGAATTAACTTGTCTACTAAAGGATTGGTAATAATGAACATGAACCCAATCACATTAGGAATCGGTAACCATTGACATATTAATTCATTACACCTGCCACGAAATCAACCATAGGAATAAGTGAATCGAATCTAAGCAGAAGTCTCTTTTATCATTGAATCTAGTTGTCCTTTCTTGTTCTTCTTAGTTGTTAATTGTCTTTGTTTGAAAGTTAATTGATTGATTAAGTTTCTAGTCTTGCAAAACTAGAGAAACCCCCTCTTTTATTAATTGTTTTTAATTAGGTAATACTAGTACTTAATTTGATTGTTACGGTTCCCTGTGTTCGATACCCTACTTGCTTAAACTATACTATTAATCGATAGGTTCACTACCTTTCGTGTGCTTAATTTGTGTTTGAAGTAATAGGATTAAAACTAGTGCGTTTTACACACATCAGTACTTGTGGGTTGAAGGCACCAATTCCGACCCAATAGATTATGTTGTAGTAATGGTCTTTGTGACACTAACTGATATGTCTGTATGTGCTTGTTTTCTTCGTGATTTTTGCTAGTATGACTGTATGCTTAGCTGTAGGGGATGAAATAGACTCGTACTGGTTGAAAGATATCGAAGGAGTCAGAAGGGAATCAGACAGTCATAAGGGACTTGGCGAGTCAGATAGGACTCAGAGAGTTAGAAGGAATTCAGGGGTGAAATAGACTCGTACTTGCTTTAGCATGATATGTATGTACGATGAATTATATGTTGTATTTAGGGAACTCACTAAGCTTTGTGCTTATGGTTGTAGTTTATGTTTCAAGTACTTCCGGTTTGAAAGGGAAAGGCCTGGCCTGATCGCAGTGCATCCACTAGTGTCCAACATTTTTATGATTTTGGGATTGTACTCTGATAACGATTTTCACATTGCCTTACTTTTGATGGTTTGATATGACTATTGGATGATTTTGGTTGACTTAAAAATGAAATTTTTACTTATGAATTATTGGTATGTTATAATGAGATTGTCGAAAAACAACACAAAACGCTTAAACCCTTAATTAATCTACATGAAAATGTCATGTTCTTCATTTACTAGCTCGAGAGACTACACGTCCTCTAAAAATATTATGATATGTGGTTGTAAGTATCTCTCCAATTTGAATTTTAAACTTTTGTAGGCCTGACCATACGATTCAAAAAATTTCCAAATTGTTTAGTTAGTAAACTATACATCAAGTTCCATTGTTCGTTAAAATATTGATTTTTGTGTTTGTAAATTGTCGAAACTTTAAAAGGGGGGTTGATGACTTGCATGTCACCTCTGTTCTAGGGAGGCTGCAGAATAAAGTTCAAAATGTATAATGCCAACTAATTGAAGAGAAACAATTACTTGAGGCAAAGACAAGGATATGGGGATAAGATACGTTTGTTAAACAAAAAGTGAACAAGAAAACACTGTTAATCTTGCACTAAAGTGTGCTATTTTCATGGTGCTTATCTAAAGCTTGATTAATAGGATGTAGGTTTGTTGGTGTATATTTTCAAGCATATGGGAAGTAGATGGTTGCTAGTATAGTTTTTTTAAAGTTGTTAGAAACATGTCGTTTTTGTAATGGGAAATAGATATGGTTGATGTTAAGTTGAAATGCCCCCTTTTTTAAAGCTATTATACGTCACAATAACGATAGTTCAGAATAATATTAAATCACATACAACCCACAAGCAAACACCATTATGATGACATGACATGCCCCCATGATGGGAACCCTAGTTGTTCTAGAGTGAAATTCTACACAAAAGGTCCATAGTTCAAACCTTGGCACACCTACAATATTACTATTGTTTCGTGATTGACGTCCCACATAGGATTTGGAATGGTTTGGTGAGGGTTCCATCCCATTTCACTATTTATTTTCATTTCCATTTACTTTCATAGTCTAATGTGGACCTCGTCACCTTACGTGACCTTAAGTACTAACCATATATTAGAATAAATCATCATGCAATGGTCACTTTTTCGATATTCCTACTTTACGATGGGAGGTACCCTCCCATCAGAGTCTCATAGGTCCCTTTGTGGACCCTTAGTCTAGATAACTCTTTCATTACCTTAAACTTATGCATTTTGCTTAATGATGCATGGTCACATTTTTTTTATTCTTTTGAAGACTCGGTCACACAATATGTCATACTCTTACCAATAAATCATAATAATCACATTAAACAAATTTCAAATAAAACATCTTTAAATCAAATCATTTACCACAATTCATAAAATTAGATAATTCTTTTCAAAGTCATGTAAACATAAACATGTACATAATTTAACTTAAAACCAATTTCTCAATTCACTAAACCATGTACCCCTATAGGAAAAGCTTCATTTAAATCACCTTACTAGTTAGTGAAAACCAACTATTAGTTTGGCTTCTAGCCTTCACTTGGTGCACTTGATCAACCTCCTTGTCAAAACTTATTCGATAGCATGATAAGTCTTAATAACATGTCTCATTTCATAAAGAGCTTACTTTAAAACCACATTCAATATGATCATTTACTTGATCAAATAAAATTTTCATTTTCAACTTTTGTCAACAAAAGTAGTTAAGTTCCACAAATATCTCATCATTATAACTTAATTCATTAAGTGATAAGCTTAATTTCCATTTATCTAACAAATCATCAAATTGGGGTTTAAGCTCACTTTCTCCAACTTATGAATTCAACCATGGATTTAACATAGCAAGCTTGGAATCATGCTCACAATACTCATAACAACATAAAATTCAAGACTCCAAACATTTAAAGCAAGTTCTACTAATTTCCTTCAAACTACGCCATGGATAGTTATAAGAGCTTTACTAATAGAGAAGGAAGATGGTACCTTAATATTTGTTCATAAAGATAACCCTTGATTCTAACTCCTAAATCTCTTAATGGTGGCTTCAATCTCGATTTCAACCCTTAGACATGCGTTATCTAGTTCTCAACTAAAATAGGGATAAGAAATGAGATAAATTGATAAACTTCAACCAAATAAGCATCAGTCCTGATGTTCGGTTATGTGTCAAGTCCGTTTAAGTTACATCGTGTAAAATATAACATGCACACATTATGTTCTACCATACTCAATTCAACATTGTACTTTCATACTCTTCGTGTAATATCATTTTACGTGTCGGATTTCATGTAGTATAATACTCTTTCATGTTATACCAAATTTTATTTATGTGTTGGTAGGTTGCCTACACATAAATAAATATTAGATGTATGTGTGGATAATATATTGTTCTTTACCTACTTATTATATTTTTATATAAATATGTAGTCTAATAGATTAAATAATTTTTTTTATAAATGATGTTGTAAATTAAATACCTACACATATTTATATATCTAAGATATATGTGGGTAATATACACACATATTCTATACACATAGTACTCTTAAATAAAATGTGTGGATAAAAGTTAAAGGAAAAGAAAGTAAAAATTATAGTACTTAACTGAAATTAAAGTTATACTTGATAACCTTATCAAAACATAACCAATGTCAAATTCGGAGATTGGAGATCGATATGATCTCTTTTGAAATTGTCATCCCCGTGGCTATAGATGGATGAAGATGGTTATTCCATCTGAATCGCCCCCATAAAACCCCATCAAAACCTTACACATATCAAAGGAAGGAGTTGAGGATAGCAAAACCTAGCGCGTGGAGTTCAAGGTAATGAAATATTGAACAATTCCATGTACATTATCCATTTCTAGATTCACTTGTTAACAAAACATGTTATGTTATTTGGATCGACACATTTTTTTTGGAATAATTTAGTTGTTAAAGCCCCTATCATACAGTCTTTCTCCATACCTATGATATCTTTATTGGTTAAGTTTACAAGATTCGTCTTCATGGACATAATTAAAATAATTCTAATAGATTTGATGCTTAGGGATTTAGGATATGTTATATGTATATAGTATCTTCCATCGATCATGTAATTATCTTAGTGCTATATCCCAAGAATAATGTGCTACTATACCTTTCACAGTAGCCTTATGTCTGAATAGGAACTTATAGAGTAAATCCATGTATAAGAATTACTAGACAATGATTTCACTATTTCTTCATGTCAATATGAAAATGTTCAGTTGATCATTTCATCTAATAGTTTTTTTAGTATGTGACAATATCTCTAATTTCATGTACAAGTGTGGCTAAATTTTATGTAGCAATTGTATCTTACAGTACAAAGATTGGAGGCATGTACCAGAAGAAGATCATGCACAAGCTAACTGTAAGTTTTTTTTAATAATTAAGTATGATTGTTAACATCTACATGTTGGAAATGGGAGTCCAATGACATAACTAATTAGTATAACTTTGGAAATAATAATAAAGTCCTTTTAGGGTTGGCATCAAAAGCTAAAATAGATAGAAATGGATTTAAGAGAGTGAGATAAATAGTTTATTAATTTATCATAGATTGATAAATTAATTAGAAACTGGTTAAATTAATTTGGAATTAGTTAAAATTGATCAGAAAATTATTTAAATGTACAATGACTGAATGTTAATTGTTTAATAGTTGAGCAACTGAAATATTCTAGAACCCAAGAGGGTGGGCGGTTTTAAGGAGAGCAATCTCTTGAGTATTTCGTCATTGGCTACTGATAAGGTAGGGATGTGAATTAGGATTAAATTTGTTTCTCTGTAAGTTTGCTCAGCTATAAATAGACCCTTTTTTCCTTCCTAAGTTTTTTCCTTTCTCCTAGCATTATCAGAATTCAAGTTTTGCTATCTCTTCACTCCTCTCTCCTTGATTTTTCTAGTGTTTAGACTTTTGGGTGTGATTCTTTAGAGACACTCTACTTTGGGTGCTAGATCTTCCACAGAGCATCAAGGAATTCAATATCTACAAGGTTTTAGAAGCAAATCCTATTTTGATTGAAGGTTAGCAGTTCTATCCATCTTTGTAGCATTGATTTTGTAGTTTTGAAAGTAGGTTGCTATAATAATAAAACCTAGATCCTTAGGTATATGTACACTTAGGGTTATTTTAATTGCTTCCGTTGCTAAAGATTAGTGTATAGATGCATAGAAAACTCAACATTGGTATCAAACCCATTAGGTTTTAGTTATGAGCACTACTTGAAAAACTAAGAAAATTGAAAGAAACCTGCAAATCGCAGGACACGGCGTGCCCTTCGCTGATTTAGGTGATTTTTTTGCCAATATTTTCGGATGTTAGGATTTATTGCTAAAATTAAATATTGTTTTAATCTGTTAAACCCGAATAAATAAACTAGGATGATAAATATGCCTTAGTAATTTGAAATTATAGATAATTTATTTAAAATTAATTAATTAAAAGTTAATTAAAGATAATACTTTTATATCATGTATTTTTAAATTGTTTAAAATACACCTTACATATAATTATAATATTTTATATATAGCATACATAAAACTAAAAGATTATATATATATATATATATATATATATGTGTGTGTGTGTGTGTGTGTGTAATATGATTACTCTATGTATAAGAATAATACAACATGTCTCCCCACATGTTTGATTATACACTGTTAGTCGAATCTAGAGTATGCCGCATTCACGAGAGCATGCTATAAGAGAGGTATAAGGAAATGACATATTAAATAACCATTGAATGAGTATCCTTCTCCCTCACTACCTTTTTTGCGTGGTGGTTGGTTCACCATCTTATTTGTGAGACCTAGGTATCCCAGACACAAATAGAGGATGTGAAAATTTGAGATTAGCATGTCATTGAATAGTTTTAATGAATCTCAAAAGATCTAGGAGTTTCATGGAGATTGAAACTGGCATCGTGCATGCCTTTCTAAATGACTTCGTGGTGCATTGACGACATCCCTCTACACATCGCAGTGCCAAATTTGAAAAAAATTATTTAAAGGATCAATAAAACAAAAAGAATCGAATTATCGTTGATTGATTTCTATAAGATAATCCACTAAAATCTACTTCTATAAGACCTCCCAAAAGGATTAGCGGGAAGGATGATCAATATGATTCAAATTCGTATTTTGGGAATAGTTCTCATTTACGAATAGAAAGATCATCTCTTAGTTAAAGCTCTTCTTGAGGTTCCTCTAACCACTACATTCCAAAACGGTTAAGAATAGTTATCAAATAAACATATTGAAGTAAAATGGAATTTCATATAGTTAAGAGTTGACTATGGTTATCAACTAACTAACATGTACATATAATCAATTCACTTTGGTTTTGATATATATAATTTGGAAATGTCCATTAAGGAGTTGCTTGGCATTTAGATACCCTTTGGGGCTAACATGGCTAATTATAGAAGCTCCAACTTCAAATTCTATCATATTCACTATCCTATATAGAATTGTCAAAAAGAAGAAAGGTAGTTACCCATGAGATTAGTGGTGATTACGTAATTTGGCCCTAAATGCCAAGGACATAATGAAGGCTTAATTTGAAACTTGTTCTGATAAACTATCGTTTACAAAATAGGAAAAAGGACTAACAAAGCATTAAAGCCCATTATGTCTGATGGTTGAGATTGAAACATGGAGAAGATAATTTGTTCATTGATTACGAGACCATAATACTATCCACTGGATTAAACGATAACTCGTTCTTGTAAATTATTAATCTATAATCAGATAAGTAAATTCATAATACCATTGGAACATTACTTCCAATCCTTGAGTGTTTTTACTAATGATAAATTACTGATATTTGCAAGAATGTGTAGTAACTAAAAGGGAGTAAATGATTGAAACAAGGAGATGCGGATTTGATCATGAATATCAGGCGCTTGCTATTATTCATAGGACGAAAAGGCACCCCGATCTCCTTAATGTTAGTATGTGGTATTATGATTCCAAACTATTTATACAAATTTCATGAGATTATTCTAATTCATTTAAATGTAAAACATTTCATATGTTTTGTATTCAAAACAAAAGTGATCAACTCTATAAAACCGGTATGTTAACAAAAATTCAAAAGGTTGATTCAAATATTTGAATAAGATGTAAAATTGGGGAATCATTTATTTGAAAATAAGAATTTCATTGCCAAAGATCTAGTTGGATAGCATTTTGAAATTCATTTGACTGCAAGTGTTGTGATAAATGCAAGTCCTATTTGTTCAGAAAGATAAAAAAACACTATGTGATAGTGTAAATATTTGTTGCAATTAGTTTTGACTAATGCTCTATTCAGACTATCCATAATACATAGTAATTCAAATACATCCAG
The DNA here is from genome assembly GCF_002870075.4 of Lactuca sativa. Taxonomy (NCBI): domain Eukaryota; kingdom Viridiplantae; phylum Streptophyta; class Magnoliopsida; order Asterales; family Asteraceae; genus Lactuca; species Lactuca sativa. Next base: position 359,583,524 of record NC_056627.2, on the reverse strand, counting down.
AAGTTTGGATAAAATATATTTATGGAATCATTGTCTTGAGCATATAAACATTGAATGCATTACCAAGTATCCATTTGGATCGGATCTTGGATATCATTAGATTGTGAGTCTAATGGTAAATGAAAATTATGTTTATTAAGATAGATGATTAACACATTACTTGGTCATGTGAGTATCTGTTGTAATTAGTTTACCCTAATGGACTGTTCAGATAAACCATAATACGTAGTAAACTAACTTCATGTGAACATTTTTATCTTAATAAATATTAAGACTAGAACCTTATGGGTGTTTAGAGTTCTCATAAAATGAATTTAAGAATCATCTAGGAAAAAGGATAACATAGTCATCTTCCATAAGATATTAGTAAGCATCTTAGTCAATACAATGTCGAACATATAAGGAATTATGAAAAGATTTCATAAGTTGTCTCCCCCATAACACTTCCACAAGAAGTATAGTTTGAAAGAGAAACAAATCAATATTTGATTTGATACTTGATGAGTCGTATTATGCTTAACATAATTGTTCATAGATTGTACCATGAATAAGTGTTATAAGTGTCCTTGTTCTTGTACCAACTTAGAAGGTTTTGAGATACTCTTTGACATGTGGAGTAAGGGTCTATCCCTCACTGTCATATTTGGAAGTCTACGATTGAGGCTTATCTCTTCATGAAGTGCTTGACAATCTAGGAATTAACATATATATATGTGTTATCTCGTTGGAGATACCAACAATCATTTGGGATAATTATTTTACAAAGATTCTGAGAAAAAATGGTTGTTTCTCGAAGGGCGGTCTTCAAAGATAGGTAGCTGACATCAAAAAGAGTTAGTGGGAGCCACACTAATCTTGATAAGATACAAGAGTCAACCAACAAAGACCCTAAAGTTAGTCCTAGAATTCAATTCAAGATTTAAAGAGCTATTGAGGAAACTGGCATAACTTAAAATCTTCCTAATATACATAATAGAGGACATCATATACCTAGATGTAAAAAATTGATGTTACTAAGGTAATATGAGTCACTGGAAAACAATAATTAGAATATGCCAGTTACAAGAAGCTATGTTCGACCCTATAAGGCTGCAAGATGGAAGGATGACATAGAGAGCGAGGTTCAATATATGGATGTTTCAAAACTTGGTTGATCAAACACTTCACCTTAAAACCATAAGTGTTAGTGAATCTTCAAGGAGATAAAAAAACACGGATGAGAACTAACACATAGTCTAACCAAGATAGGTTGTGAATAATGTGTATGCTTATGAAGTTCATTGATAAATTAAACGAGCATCTTAAAAGATGAAATCTTTACATCAATTACATAATTGAAGGAGTTTGTATTATGAGAAACAAAGATGGGCCATAGGATATGTCAAAGACAGTGAGAGTAATTGGTATCTTTCTTTTATTGAGAAAGTTCAAGGAGTTTTAATTTCAAGAAACAAAGATGAGCCATGTATGCGCCAATGCTAGTGGGAGTACTCTTGTCACACTTGTAATGTATTTGCATAATATATATATATATATATATATATATATATATATATATATATATATATATATATATATATATATATAATTCATAGGAAACAATATTCTAACATAGCAAGTGTAAATGCTTAGTTTTGTTTGAGAAAATTGTTTCACCTTGAGACTTGATACTTTCTTATATTTACTACTTTTATATAGTTTATTTTATCATTTTTAGACTTCTTTGTTGTTATTGCATTGCATATTCTATACCCTCTTTATTTTGGATCATATCGGGTACATTCTCTTTTGCATAAGGTGTTTTATAGATTTTTCCAGTCTCATTGCCGTTGCAGGTCAACTTGTTGATGTGCTTTGTAGGCTTGCGAGGAGTTATTAGCTTTGTGGATTCATTTTCAGAAGAATTGGGCTTGATCTGTGAAAGATCTAGTGTGCTCAAGAATCGTATTAAAATGATATTGCTAACTAACATATGATACTAATGGGTCACACTAACAACAACTTGATGTAACTTACTATTTATTAAAAATTGATTTTAATAAATACTCAATGAACTCTGATAATTAATTGAAAATTATTTATTTCTAGGAAATAATAATTTATCATTAGCAAGTAACATAATATATCATATGATATGATTTATTAGTCATGTACATTATATTAGACTAGAAAGACTTTTTCGTTTTAGCCACAAGCCAAATTATATATTTTATAAAAGAAGTTTACACAATTTATAAAATTTTGTCTTCTTTTATATCTTTATAAGAAATAATAAAAGAAGTGTGGCCTTTTGATTTGTTTAATCAAAAGCATGTCTAGTTCAAAGGCATGGGGACAAGTTCATTTTATGACATGAGTGCTTAATTGGTTAAGGACTCATATGTATTGTTTTTTCTTAATTGATTAGGGACAACTGGTATACCCGAAGGGATGGTAGTAGGAGGTACATATGGCGTAGCTGTGAAGCTCGTCACTGGTGGTTGTTTCTTGTTCGCCCCTCGAAGCGATTTGTCCTTCTTTTTAGCCCAAAACTTTCGTTTGCTACTCTTGGTCTCGGGACTCGGGGTGTCGTGGTAGTTTGCTGTTCGTTGAGGTGTTTGATTGTTACCCGGATTGGAATTGTTGTTAACAATCCCGCTAACATTTGCATTGTTAGCGTTAAGGTGGGTTAGAATAGCTGACACGGCAGGCGAGACTGCAGCTTGAAAGGTAGCCGCATCAATCTGAAGGGCCGGTGCTTGGTTGATGGGTTGATCATTTTTCTTTGGCGACATGATTCTGTTCCATGGAAAGAAAATGAACTTGCGAGCGAGCATGGTTGAACCTAGACGTAGTTCACTGTTTATGTAAAGAATAGAAGTATGTTTTCGTGAGTTTGACCTACATCCGTATGATGCAGTCCTAATACGGATTGGAAGTATGTTCGCGAAGGTTTTGACCTACATCCCAATGATGCAGTCCTAGAACTAAGTGGAAGTAAGTTCGTAAAATGGTCTCAAGACGTTTGTCGTTCAAGCCGAGGTATTGATGGCTGGTGAATAACAGGATCCAACCACTAAAAGAGACTTGGAAATGTCTCCGGAGTCAAATTACTATAGTCTAATGACTTGACTAAAGCATGTTTCAGATAGACTCCAATGAAAGTATGATAAGAGTACTTGAATAAAGAATGACACAGAAGTTAGCCGACTGTCAATATCTTTGATATTCATGACGTAAAAGTTCGGGAGAATGACCTTGTAAAAGGTCTTACATCATAACCAGAGAAGATAGTCCTTGACAGCATAAAGACCTAACCAAAAGTACCTACGATACAAGATAATTTCATAGAAAATGCCACATTGGGAAAAGACATAAAAACGATTCCTTTTAACAAAGACAATAAAGTAAAACATCTACTACTGGCGACGGTCATCCCTCTGGTGAACTCTCAGTTCAGCCAGTTGACGTTCCACATCAAGTAGGTGTCTTTCGTACACCCTCTGGCGTACTCGGAGCTCTATGACTTCTGCTCATGATTCGGCCAGTGCTTGTAGCAGGGTTTCATGGTTTCTCTCAGATCTCTCACGAGCATCTTCTAGACGAATGATGCGGAGGGTATGCATTCTCGCATCGGCAACAACTTCTATGATCTGATGTAGGGCTATCCTGCCCTGAATCTCATTTCGGTCCATTCTGCGGACCACGATTGGCAAGATTCTGTCTGCTGAGCCCCTATTGCTCAGGTCATAGAAGCTTCGGTCACCATTAAATGGCATGGGCTGGTTTTGTCCTTGGCTCCATGTTTCCAACCATTCCACCCACTCAAGCGTCGGGCCATGAAAAGCCGGACGAGGGTTAGGAATTGGAACGGGAGCTGCCTGGGGTAGGTTCTCAACCTCGGGTTCGGAGTTAGCACCGTCCGAAAGGTTTTCATCATGGTGATCATTCAAAGGGATAGGATGATCATTCTATGGTTCTTCTCCAAACCAACCAGCTATGACTTCATTCGGAAGATATTGGTTGCCGTGGGGATGGAGTCCAGCCATGTTATCTACGCGAGAATTGGGGTAAGAAAATAATTATTAGACGAACTATCTAGATAATTATTTAGAAAATCTTCATTAGTTACATCGCTATTTGTGAAGTGCATACTAGTTATATGTAATCAAAACAAGATAGGCCTTCGAATAAGTGACCTTAACTCCAAATTCACACAGAATAGGGGTAAAGTAAAATTTTACAAATTCTAAGTCTATAACATCCTAATTACATATATCCTTAGTGTATCCACTTAGCAACTATCAACTTAGTAATGAAGATCCCATTTTAGTTCTCAAGTATAAAGTACTTATAGTAACACCAAATACTCCTATAGTATTTTAAGTTTAATGTTATGTTCTACTGCTCTCATTGTGGTATTGTTCGTAAGATTTTAGACTTGTTGCAACCACACAACTACACTTAGGCACATGCCAGTCAACCCTCGGATAATATAGGTGATCAGGCTATATCTTCCCAGTTTTGACCATATGTCTCTAAGTCCACCTGTGTTGCCCAACAATCGTAATTCTTTTGTACTGTCCTAGCGACACTGATTTTAGTATGAATGCAGGCACGTATACTTACTTACATATTTTGTTATTTAAAGTATAAACTCTTGGTCAGTGTATTTTAATCCCAATGTATTTATAGTTAGTATATCTTTTATGGGTTGATATACTTAATTCACTATAAACAATGCTCTGATACCAATCTGTCACACCCCAAAACCAAGAACGGTGGAAATGTTCTGGGGCGGAGGACGTCATGTACAGTATCACAACAATGAAAAGTAGTAAACAAGCAACAACATCATCCATTGCATTAATAATATAATTTTAATACAAGTATTCTGACAAATTATGATAAACACTAAAGTATAATCAAAATGAAAGAGGAGTCTTGAACGAGCTCCATCTTCTCTAAACCTTGCATCGGTACCTGTCTATTGACGACCTGAGGATACAAGTATTTTGAAAGCGAGTATCAGCTTTAAAGCTGGTGAGATCATAAGTATTTTAGTGTATTAATTTATATGTAAGAAATTGTTTGTATATGAACTGTAAGTATTGAAAATGTATATGAACTGTAAGTATTGAAAATGTATATGAACTATAAGTATGAAAATGTTTGTAAAACAACTATAAATGTTTGAAAAACCCTAGAAATCCCTATGATTCCTACTATTATATAAGGGTGTCTTCTACCAAGACCTAATTGTTCTAAATGTAGTCTTCTACCAAGACTTATTGTTCTAAATGCTCGTTTCTTGTAAAAGTGTGTAATTTTCCCAAGTGTAACTATCATTAACAAAATATAGTTTGTACATTTAATGTTTAAGTGAAATGACCACTAAATATATGTAAAGGGTAAATTAATGTAGTACTGTAGTGTTGTATTATAGGAACTACTGTTGTACTAACTACCTTAAACCGGATTTATATCAAGGTACTATGTGATAAATTTTACCATACTATCGACTAGGTAACACGACAATGTAGGTCATAAAAAGGTATGACGTTTGGCGCCCGCAGACCTGCAGGTCCGGCTGTAGCTAGCAACAAGGTGTAGGATAGTCAATCCAGTATAGATCTATACGCAAACTCACGCTCTCCCTCCAAGAGACTCTGGCTACAACTTGGTCCATGACATTGAAGGCATGCTCCGGTACAGTGGATCACAACTATGTTAACGTATTCATGTATATGTAATGTATTGTTAATCGCTCTAGTATCGTTGTATATGTTCTCTTTCTAGTATAGTTGTAAATGTTCTCTTTCTAGTATAGTTGTATATGTTCTCTTCCTAGTATAGTTGTATATGTTCTTCTTCTAGTATAGTTGTATATGTTCTCTTTCTAGATGTATCTATGTAAATGTAATCATGTAAACATATCTATGTAATAGTATAGTAATGTACTGTAATGTTCTATGTGTGCTAGCTGTAATGTGTGTTCTCTCTCTATCTAGCATGTATAGGCTCATGAATGAACTGACTCATTGTATGATATCGCGTTCTAGTAATAGTTCTAGTATCTTCCTAAACTACCCATATGGTAGCTTACTAGTAATTTAACTGGTACGTATGAACATGGATGTATACCCTTGCTACCCAAGGGCATTGGATGAACTGGAAGGACCTTTATGACTATATATGTACATATGATATATAACTAATATTTAAACAACCTTCGGACGGATACCCGATGTCCCACCAAACCACATCTCAAGCGCGAAAAGGATATAAGGTGGATAGCCTTCCTAAGTCTTTTTAACATTTCTTATATAACTATACATATATAGGCATGCAATTGATAATATAAAAACATAAAATAAGTTTTGTAAAACCTTTGAACATAATTATTATCTAAGAAAAGATCGACTTGATGTCAATCTATAAAACGGGTTGGAAGCATGGGTTTGATAAAACAGATTAAGTATAAAGAAACATTTGTTTGAAACACAATTGTAAATGAGTTTGAAATGAAACATACAGAGTAAAATGTACATTTTAATAAGGAGTTTTACACATACTAAATGTTTATGAAAATCATTTGAAAGAAACTGTTTGGTAAAACGGCTAATGAGTAGCCAATCATTTGAATGCTGCTTATTAATCACATGTGATTGATATAATAAATAGCATGATTCTACTTTTATCCCCCCCATAAAACATTTAAAAACAGTTAAAACTTTGATTAAGGGGTATGAACTCACCTGTTGTGGGTGATACGGATGAACTGAAGAGGTAGGACTGCTAGGTGTCAAGTGAAGTCTTGAACACACTCTATGATCCTAGTTAACATATAATATCACATTTATGTAACAAATTAGTCTATAAACAATTAATAAACAAGTCAAGACACCCTAGGACATGCTACACACCTTTATCAAGTGTTATTAGCCTCTAGGATTGCATCTAAGTTTTTGTAGGGGAAGCTATTGTGTGTAGGGCTCAAGGAAAACTCCACCATTAGGTTCACGGCCCTAATGATCATACTAAATGAGTTTACGGTCGTATACTCATGATTTTACGGCTGTAAGCGCATACTTATGTGACCATTTTGTGTTTGATGCTCTACAAGACCCTAAGAAGCATTTCTACATAATGGCTTGGTCTATGGAAGAGTTTAGGGCATTATATAACTCCTTTTAGGAGTTTACGGCCCTGGGACCAAATCCCATGGAGATTACGGCCGTAATCTCCCTTGGATGGGTGTTTGTGGTGTTTTCAAGTCCCTAATTTAACTAGGAACTAAACTAGGCTATTGTACAAGGCTTTAGAAGAGGTTATAGCATCAATTGGCCCTATTGTTTGGAGTTCACGGCCCCGTAACTTCTTAGGCCGTGAACACCTTACTCTTGGTGTTCTAATGGTGTTTTCTAGTCCTAAACTCATTAGGGTACATGTCTAAACTAGTCTCTTGGCTTAAGGAAGGCTTTTAGGGTGTTTTGGCACCTAAAAATGGAGTTCACGGCCCAACAAGATCCTTGGCCGTGAACTCACTTCTAGCCTTTGTTTCTTAATGATTTTGTGGTCTAAACATGTCATGGTAGTTTCTAGGTTGAGTTCCAAGGCTTGGAGGGACATTGGGCACACTTTGGCCCTTATAAAAGAGTTTACTCCCCAAGGTGTTCTTGGGCAGTAAACTCTCAGATCTTAGCGTTTTCCTATGATTTCTAGTGTATTAAGCATATAAGAAGCTTTAGAACAACACTAGATAGAAGTACTCACTTTCCAGAACGAAAGTTCGAAGATCCCTGAGAGAGAATTCGGCTTTTCTCTAGTTGGAAATGTAACTAATGAATAAATATGGTTCAGAATCCTATATATAGTCCTGGGATTTTTGGCAGAAAATATTTTATTCATGAAATGTACTCTAATATCATAGATTTTTGAAATAACAGTGTTGCACAAAACCCTAGTGCATCCATTCTCTTGATATCTCCTTAAGTGTAAATCCTGAAATACTCAAACTTATACCCAAAAGTCTGGAAATTCACTGTAACTATTTAAACCTCTGTTGACTTGATATGGTTTGTATGGAATGGAAATTTCGGGTTGTCACACCTAATGTTAGGGTTTGCACCCTATTTAAACGTCTTATTCTTCCTCAACCCAACCCCCATCGTCCCTCCCAACCTAGAGAAACCCTAACTCGAAACCCTAAGCCCCTTTTGAGTGTTCTTGAGGTTTTTTGTAACTTTTGTGTGCATTTGAAGTTGGAAGAGAAGAAGAAAGCTAGGGAGCTCAAGTGGAAGCTAGTAGATCCTGAGGTTTTGCTTCATTCTCAGTTCATTCAAGGAAAAAAGCTTGAACCATGACCATCTATCTCTTAGATCTTGTTTTGGGGCTATTTTCTACCCCTTTTATGAACATATGAAGTTATAACTGGATTTTCTGACTATGTTTGGAGTTAAACTTCAGATATAGAACAATTGAGGGTTCCCATGACATAAAGGTGCCAACTTTATGGCCATGGGAGACCCATGCTTCTTATACGCCTCTTTTTATGGATTTTTGAGTAAAAAACCCCATGCAATGATGTCAAGATTGGAACTTTACGTATAAAATGGACATTAGGAGGTCAGATCTATGGTTTTGATGCACTAAGACCCATTATAATCAACTGAATAGTTTTGGACCAAGAGGGACTCGACGAGTAGCTTAGGTAACTCGACGAGTCGGGTTGCATTTTCCCCCGAATGTCTTCTGGAATGGTATTTGGTTGAGTGGAAGGAACACTCAGCCTGTTAGGGGTTTGTCATGGACTTGAATATCGAAGGACTCGGCGAGTGGATGAATAGACTCGGCAAGTTCAAGGCAATGTCCCAACCACATGAAGACGGACTCAACGAGTTCATGGAGGACTCGACGAGTCTTAGACCGAACACCTTCATACGGATGAAGATAAACTTGACGAGTTCAAGGATGAACTCGGCGAGTCCGTTGAGGAAGGTCCTGATGTTCTGTTGAAGGTAAACTCATCAAGCTCTTGATAGACTTGACGAGTAGGGACGGGGTTGTAGCTTTTTGGGAGCGTGGGGACTCGACGAGTTAGCGAACTAACTCGGCGAGTCTAGTCAACCAGGTGCTGACTTTGACCAAAGTTGAATTTGACCAAGGTTTTGAGCTAGACTTTGACTTGGACCCTGATTCCAGAGTCACCTTTGAGCTTCTTTTCGAGTTTTACAATATCAGTCTTCACATCATTCTTTTCAACCTTTTTCTTATCATCACTCAAAACTTTGTTGACAAAAATTCCTTTACCATCATTTGGTTTCAACTTTTGATTAAAAGGTTTCTTGAAAAAATTCTTTACTCTGTTGTTAGAGTAAAAAGCAACATCTTCATCTTCAGAATTCATTACAAATCCTTCTTCATCAGAATTCTCTTTCTCCAGTGTCTCCTTCTCAGTAACTTTCAAAACCAAAGCTAACGGACCTCCCAGACTCATTTTTGTCTCCTCATCTATTTCATTAAGTTCTCCTTCATGAGTCTTTAACAATTTGTATAGATCATTGAAGGTTGAATTATCGAAACTCTGCTAATTTTTCACCATCATGCTATCGCTTCTCCATTCCTTATGAAGTCCTATAATGAATGTGATATTGAACTCCATGATTGACCTTGTCATTCCATAACGATTGCATCCGTGAATGAGTTCGTTCAAAAGATCATAGTATCCTTCAATGGATTCACCATCTTTTTGTTTGAAATCATTCAACTCAACCAAGCATTGCTTCACATAATTAATCTTCGTCTTCTCACTTCCTTGAAACTTCTCTTTGAGAGTATTCCAGATTTCTTTAGCAGTTTTACAGCCACGCACATAGTTGTAAACAACAGGTGGCAAAGCACCTCGCAGTTCCCTCATGAATCTTTTCTCATTGTTCTTCACCCTCATAGATTGTTCACTAACAGCTTAAGTTGAACCAGATGAACCAATGTTCTGAACATTCACAGGGAGTTGAACATTTCTAGTGATGCAATTCCAAAGCTCCTCGTCCAGTCCATTCAAATAATCCTCCATTCGATCAGCCCACTGATCATAATAATCTAGAATTAGCATAGGAATCTTCGTTGAAGATCCTAGTAGATGAGAAAAGGAGGTCATCCTATTCATTTTAAAGCTCGCCGTGAAAGAACGGATGTGAATTTCTGAAAAACTTGGTGAATTTCACAAATGAATGAATGAATTGACCAGGAATTTAAAATCGATCACTCGACTAAACAAATCAAATGCAGAATCAAATCACAACTGAAGATCAGATATTATTTACAGAACCAAAAAAGTGCGGAAACTTTTGAATCAAAATCTTGACTCAAACACTTATGATTCAGAATGAAAATCAGATCAATTTCAGTAATGATTCCTGCTCTGACATTTATGGAAGTGATTAATCGAGTGTTTGAAAGAAATCAGAGTAATCAAACTATATGAACAACGAGAAGTAAATAAGATCTTGTTTCAGCTTAATTATACTTTCAAAGTACACAAAGAGTATTAGACAGAAAATACATGCCAAAAGTTATATCTATCTCAGAGTACATCTCCTATTTATAGGAGAACTGAAAGTACACAAAAAATACTAAGGACTCGACATTCAGACATCGTTACTAAAAATGCCTTAGTAAATAGATTACAAAACTTTCGTAACTAACTCAACAAACTTCAACGCATTACACTAAATTTGACTCAACACTTTTAATCATTCAACATCAGTTTGATTATCTTTGTGCTCTTTGTTTACCTGTTGAATCTAATCGATCTTTAAGAATTTATATCCTAACAATTGGTATTAGAACAGGAGATTGTATAATCTATACGCATCTCTTCCGTTTGCTGAGCTACTAGGGTTTCCACTGATATAGGATCTTGTTTAGTCATCTTTTTTGGTTTTCTGACGACTTACTGTGATCTTGATATTACTCTTTTATTTGTTTAGTTTGCACATCTGATTCGTAACAGGTTACAAAGATCTTGTTAAGATGCAGCACAACAACTCAAGCATTAACTCCTTGAATATCTCAACCAGTATTAGATCAACAACAAGGATCCCAATACTCTTCCCTCATGAGTATGAAGCTTGGGCACTCCATTTTAAAGATTACATTCTAGGTTCAGACGACAATGGTTATCTGATATAGGAAGCCATTACTCTAGGTCCATTCGTTCACACAAAGACCAAAAGAAAAATTAAAACTCAGAAAGAATACAACCAACTGCTTCTCGATGTCAAAGACATGCCCTAAGATGAGAAAGAGAAACTCATTAGCAATGTTAAAGCTATGAGGATCATCAGATTTTCCCTGCAGGGGAACACATTTCGCTTGGTTAACTCGTGTGATACTGCAAAAGAAATATAGGACATGCTCAATGAACTTTATTCCACGGACACAAACCTTGAGCATTCAACTCAAACACTCCTGCTTTCGGAGTTTGGGAATTTCGAACAAAAGTCAGAAGAAAATCTAAGTCAGACCTTCAATTGCTACAACCATCTTCTCAGCAGGATGACCAAACACAGCATTGGAAGAGAAGTGATCGATCAAAAGGTTACATTTATGAATGGAATTAGGTATGAATGGCTGGAAGTTGTCTCCACAGTTAAGGCGCAAGAGCAGTTTAAGAGTTATACTTTGGCTAAGCTGGTTGGTATTCTTAAAGCTCATGAAAGCGAAGTGTCAAAGGAAGCGAAGGTTGTTTCCAGTGTGGGGTCTCTAGCTCTTGTTGCAAAATGCAAAATAGTTGCAGAGGATGGATCTGAATCCGATCACTCTGAATATGATTTTACCAATGAAGAGTATGCCTTAATGGTTTTGAATCCCAAGCGATTCGCAAGGAAGAAATTTCCACTGAACAAGAATAGAAATTGGAAAGGAAGTTATAGCTCAGAAAAGGTGAAGGAAGAAAGTAAAAATGCTTCTCAAAAGGAAGATGAGAAAAAGGATAACAGGTCGTTGGTGACTCTGACTTTGACTGTAACTATTGTCATGGAAAAACATTTTTGCCAACGAATACATGCTGAGGAAGTTGAATTAGAAAAAAGAAGGAGAAGATGATGAAGCATATCACATGCAAAAGATAGAGGAGATCAAGAGGAAGAAAACTACTGCTAACTCTATGCTTGTTTTGATTTTGTAGGAAAATATTGCAGAAGTTGAGTTTGGAGGGGTTGAAGTCTTGTCAACAGATTCAGAGGATGATGAAGTTCGCAAGCCCACGCATGGAAGGGGATTCGTTGCAAAGGAAGAAAGATCTTAGTTTGCAGGCAAGTGTTTGATGGTGACAAACGAGGGATCACAAACGAGTGCCACTGGAAGTGGAAGACGAGACGACAACTATTTCGCTGCACGACCAGTTCCAGAGCAGATGAACAAATACAAACAACTAATTAACAAGGTAAATTCCATTCTCGAATCTCTACACATACCTGTTTCTAAATATGAAACCGAATTGAACACTCTAAAATTCACTTTTTCAAGCATTAGTGATAGTTTGAAACGAACACGGTTAACAAACTCTAACCTAACCGATCAATTGAGTAAGGTTTCATCAAAAAGCGATGCGAGGCGAATGTGGATTGAGAAGATTGAGTCGGAGTCATCTAAGTCTAGGGATCAATTAATTTATTTGCAATGTGACAATTTGAAGCTTTTAAAACAACATAACATTTTTTGCTTGATTGCTAAAAGGTTTTACTTTAACATTACTCAGTTGCACCTTGATTGCGGCATTGGTGAAAATTCATAAAATGGTCATACCATTTATGGAATTAAAGGAAGATGAAATTGTTGTTGATTGTTACAATTGCGAATCCGTAGTTTCGTCAGAAGAAACTTCTGATGCATACACAGTTGGACTAGAACACACTGAATCTTATATTAAGTCCAAAGACCACAAAATATGTTGAAACAACTTTTGGATGAAAAAGATAAGAAGCAAATCAAGTCTGAGACTGTACTGAAATTCGACTCATTGAATGCCAAATTGAGCTCAGAAAATTAAATAAATATTGAAAGTGCCTCTGAATTCGATGAGGATAGTGATATGAGGAAAATTTCAGTGGAGGACGAAGTGGATTGCTTAGAGTTTGTTAAAAACGAACCTCTACCAGTAAAAGATTTTATTTCTAAAAATTCGGTTGAATTCGCGTGTATTTCTCAAAATCAACTAAAAACACTAAAAGCGAAAGCAACAGTTTTTCCAAAAGTCTAAAATGTACCAAATCAAGTGTTTTCCGCTGGGGGAATAGACAAAATCAAACTATCAAACTAACGTCCATCGTTAATGAAGACACCAAAGATGGTTGTGATGAATTCTTTTGGTCCGCACCAATTGATAATGCAGACGAAATGAAAGGTCATTTTGAAAGAACCTTTTGGAGAGTTATAGGTCGGTATGTGGCAGAACCACTGAACAATCGATCAACAATTGAGAATGGTAGCGCAAGTGGCACCAAGGAAGTTCAACATGAAACCAATCCTCATCCAACAAAGGACGAAACCTATGCCAAGAAAGCGAAACCACAAGTGAACATTCACAAGTCTGCTGAACAACTCGCTGAGCAAAAGCGATTAAGGAATCGAAGATACCAGAACAACCTCAATGAAAGGAAGAAATTATGGCAATCCCAAAATTCCAACTATGTTCACAGAGAAAAACCTTTCAATCAAAGCACGAAATCTCGTTCGAAGGCAAATCCTATATAGTGCTCTCATTGTCATACTTGCAACTCAAAAGCGAACTTCGTTCCAAAAACACATCCCTCTTTTCAAAAGAAGCACACTGGGAAACCAAATACTCATCCCTCTAATGCATCACGAAATGATGTCAAGGGAAAGGGAAAGTTAGCCTCAAATCCTAAAGCTCAAACTAAGAAATCGACTGCTAACCCTAAGAGAGTTAAGACGGAATTCGTTTTCACAATAAAGAAGAAAGATCAAAGAATTTTAATAAAACCAACCTACATGATTGATCTCTCTATTGCTTATATATTTTTCGTAAAAGGCTCACGAGGACCCAAACACCTTTGGGTTCCTAAATCTGCTTAATTCTTGCAGGTAATTCGTGACAAACAATTTGACACTGAATGGTATATTGGTAGTGGTTGTTTGCGTCACATGAAGGTAAGAAAGGAGGAGTTGAGAGAATATACAGAACTGAAGGATGGAGGTCTCGTGAAGTTAGGCAACAATGCACATGGAGAAATTAAAGGATATGGCATGATAACGAATGGTGAATTCTCGATTCACAAAGTGGCGTATGTTGAGGGTACAGGTCTAAAGGTCTCGTTTGATATTGAAGGATCTGAAATTAATGAAAAGAAGACAAAATCAGTATTGCTTAAATCAAAACGAAAAGGCGAGATGTATCCTTTGGATATCAATACTATTCGAGGGAAACCTTCTATTTGTCTGCTCACTAAGGCTGCAATAGACAATAGTTGGCTATGGCATAGGAGGCTTTCGCACCTCAACTTCAAAGACATCCACAAGATAGTTCTTGGTGATCATGTGCATGGTCTTCCTCTCTTGAAGTATGAAAGATCATCTTTGTGCCACATGTGAAATGGGAAAGCAAAGAAGGAAAAGTCATCCTACTATAGTGAACACGAAGGTCATCAAGCCACTCAAACTGCTCCACATTGATATTTGTGGCCCATCTGCAATCAAAAGTATTAATGGTAACACATATATTCTCGATATTGTAGATGATTTTTATCGTTTCACTTGGATGTTCTTTCTAAAGCAGAAATTTGAAGCGACTCCTAGACTCAAAGATTTCATCAAGCAAATAGAGTTGCAACTGCGAAAGGTGGTTCGCAATATTCGAAGTGACAATGGTCTAGAATTTAAGAACCAAGCGTTCGATGAATTCCTCACTGATAAAGGAGTATCTCATAATTTTTCTGCTCCCTATACTCCACAGCAAAATGGGATTGTTGAAAGACAAAACCGTTCGTTGTGTGAGGCAGCCAGGACCATGTTTTCATTCGCATCACTGCCTCTTTACTTTTGGGTCGATGTTGTTGCCACTACCTGCTTTACTCAAAACATATCGCTTCTTAATAAAAGATTTTTTGTTACTCACTATGAAATAATCAATAAACGAAAACCTAACGTCAAGTTCTTTCATGTTTTCGGTTCCAGATGTTTTATTTTCAATTTAAAGGAACAACGAAACAAGTTTGATGAGAAGGATGACAAAGGAATTCTTCTGGGATAATCGCTGATGTCGAAAGCATATAGGGTTCTAAACAAACGATCCAAAAGGATTGAAGAAACCTATTATGTCACATCCGATGACAATTACTTAGAGAAAAATCAAGCGAATGATAATCAAGCAAAAGAGATCTTTCCTCAAACAAATCAAGTGACTATTCCCTTAAATCATTATGAAGAATCCATGCTTCTATTCGACGAACCTAAGAAGGCTATCTCTTCGGAAGCAAAGGCAACTGATAACAAAGAAGATGAACTAAAGAAGATAATTAATGCAGCCACGAAAAACATGGATAATCAGCCACCAACGTCGAACGTGCCTCAAGACACGAGTACTCCAGTCCATGGGGAGTGTTTTGATTCCAATACACCTCCTAAGGAGGAGCAACCAACTTCGCAAGAAACGAACATTCCATCACAGGGTGTCGGAGATACTTCAATTCCAGATGAAGAAGTTCACTCATCATTCGAGGGTGAGAATAAGGATGCGAATGACGATTCGGATGCTCAATCAGAGTTTGAAGAAGTAAACGCTGAATTGGATACTTCTTATGATCCAAACTATCCGCCACTAGTCAAATGGACCAGAGATCTCCCAATCACCCCAAAACCCAAGTCATTGGTGAATCTTTTGCAGGTGTTCTCACGAGATCTCAAATAAAGCGAAACGAACTGCTTTATTTTCCAAAGTAGAATTCTTCATGTTCAATTCCTTTGTGTCCAAGATAGAACCCAAAACCGTCAACACCGCTCTTGATCACTCTGATTGGGTGTAAGTGATGCAAGATGAACTCAATGAGTTCGAACGAAACAAAGTTTGGAGGTTAATTCCTACTCCACCTGAAGCACCAATTGTTGGTTTGAAATGGGTGTTTTGTAATAAGTTGGATAAAGAAGGGAACGTAGTAAGGAACAACAAGAGACACACTGTTAAGGGTTACTGCCAGGAAGAGGGTATCAACTACGAAGAAACCTTCGCTCCTGTTGCAAGGTTGGAATCAGTTTGGATATTCTTAGCATACTCAACTCATAAGAACTTGGAAGTGTTTCAAATGGATGTTAAATGCACGTTCCTAAATGGAGAATTAGAAGAAACAATATATGTTGAACAACCACCTGGGTTTGTTAATGAGAAGTATCCCAATCAATGCTACATTCTGGATAAACCAGTTTGCGGACTGAAGCAAGTTCCGAGAGCCTGGTATGAAACTCTTACTCATTTCCTTAAAATGTCTAAGTTTAAACAAGGTTCGGTTGACCCAAACTTCTTTCGTAAGAAAGAGGGTGACCATTTGATGATCGTCTAAATTTATGTTCTTGACATCATTTTCGGATCTACTAATCCCAGCCTCACAGCTGAATTCCGAAAGTTGATGGAAACTAAGTTTGAAATGAGCTCAATGGGTCCTAGTAACATTTTCCTTGGATTAAATATTAGGCACGGATCAGAAGGTATTTTCATTAACCAGGAAGCATATACGAAAACCTTGCTCTCTAAATTTGGCATGATAGGAGACTCTAAAGTGAAGGTTCCAATGGCATTCGAAACGAAACTTACACCTTCTCTGGAAAAACCTGCTGCGGATATGACCCTTTATCGTCAGATAATTGGTTCTTTGATGTATCTAACTGCTATTAGATCGGATATTATGTTTTATGTTTGTTATTGTGCAAGGTTCCAAGCAAACCCTCGCGAACCTCACATGTTGGTAGTAAAGAATATCTTTAGGTACCAAAAACGAACTTCGTCTCTATGCATATAGTATCCTGCGAACTCAGGCTTCTTCGTTCAAGCGTTTTTGGATGCTGATCTTGGTGGGTGCGACTTAGATAGAAAAAGCACGACTGGTGGATGCCAATTTATCGATGGCAAGTTAGTTAGTTGGCAACCCAAAAAGCAAACATGCGTTTCGTTGTCAACAGCCGAAGCTGATACCACTCTACTGTGAATCTGAGTCAACTGCATGATTATGGCCAAATATATGAAGCGAATACCACTCTACTGTGAATCTGAAAGCGCAATTCGCTTCTGTCACAAACCGGTGCAAAACTCAAAGATGAAACACATAGCACTGTGGCATCATTTCATCAAGGATCATGTAGAGGATGGCAACGTTGAGATCCATTTCATTTCAGCAGATCAAATGGCAGCCATATTCACTAAAGTCTTACCTGAAGCATCATTTAATAGAATACACCAAGGCCTAGGAATGATGGAGGATGAATCGGTTCCAAAGCCTCTCTTGCCTTCTAAGTAGCTTGTTCACTTTTGCGTTACCTATTCGCTTTCGCTCTTACTTTTTAGACAAGCAAAATAGAAAGAACGCTCGCTCTAGTTCATTTCCGATTTTTTCGAGACACGAATTGCGACGAACATTCGCCCTATCTTGCTCCTCAAAATTCTTAAAAGCGAACATCCGTGTTCTAACCTTTGTATATTTTGTACACTTCGCTCGTTTCATGTTATTTTGATTTTAAGTTTTTCAAAAATATAAAAGTATTTGCTTTGTCTATGTTTTTCTCATTTATATTTAAAATACAAAAATAATTTATTTTGTTTCTTTCTTTTTCAAGCAATTATTAAACTACAAAAATATTTTCTTTTCTTGTTTCAATTTTTTTTAGTACCATTGCAGGCTATCTTGCTGAAACGAATGATGGGACAGGTATAATTTCCATATCATTGTACTAACTAGGTGTCCCTAGAAGCATATTGTTGCGTGTTGTCCTAAGCCTCAATAGACTTCATGTGAAGCCTTAATGAATCGAATCTACCCTTCGTTTCTTCCGAACTAGGCTGTTACATTCACATGAGTCACGAGCTACCTTACCCTTCTCATATTGAGTTAAGAGTTATTTGCCTGGTCATATACTTATAGCAGAGGTAAATCTACTTCTCTGAAGCCACCTTTTCTTTTCTTCATTTGCCTTAACACTCATATATGTAACCCTTGAGACTCTTAACAATACCAATGAGGTTTATGGTTACGAAACATCTGAGTTCATAATCTTAGCTTTGTTCACCACGAACTAAGTGAAACCCAACATTCAACACCCTTAAATGAATTAACGGAGAATCATTGAAAGTTCTAGATTTTATATCTATGGACTGTACCTCAAAATCTCTTTTTCTTTTTGCGTGATCTTTGTGAATTGTTCTACAACCAAGACTTTTGTACTCATAAGATCTAGTTTTATTTTTATTTTTTGAGATTTCCAACTTTCGCTTAGTCACTTAAATAATTCCAAGCCTACTCGTTCAACTGACTACACTGGTCACACGAGTACTTCATCCAACACACGAACTTATGTCAAGTTTCGTTGTTTGATAGAAGATTTAACCACTCTTCAGCCTAACTTTAAAAGATGTCTTTCATTGTTTCTTAACAAACATATGATTGTACTTCATTGGGAAACCATGTAGACACTTCTTCGTCTCTCTTGACTTAGAAGGAAGAGATTCGTGCCCGGGATCTTCAGTTTCGTGTCTCTATTGGCAGCACTTTAATCCCACTGATATACTTCGCTTTATTTCTTTATCTTTGGTACACTTTTGCATGAAGATCTTTATGATTATCAAAAAGCATGGTTCGTGACACTTACAGCATTTTCAGTTTCGCAGATTCGCTTTTGTATGACTATTGATGTTTGTTTCTGAAAAGCGAAAGGTGCTTATCTTTTACATGAAATTGAGAATATTGAAACGTTGGAGATAAAGGTTGCTGACGCAACATTTGAGGATAAGGTTTTGAACTAAAAAGGCACATGGAATTTTAAACGGTTCCACTTCTCACGCCACCTAAGGTCATGATGACAACCTGTCAGCCGCTACAGTTGTCATATCACGCTTTTCTAGGTGTCTAATCAGTTATCGTCACGCAATCTTCGCTTGATTTTTTTTTTCTCTCTCTCTCTCTCACTATATATATTCAAATCAATTGACAATTCAGATTTTATCACTCTCAAATAACTTTTGAACCCAAACGGTGCTTCCTTTCTCAAATTTTCACCTCCTTATCCAATCTGCAACAATGGTTGATTAGTCATCGATTCAAGAACAAACTGCTTAATCCTCTCTCCTGACTATCAAGCAGAAGCAGAATTTGATTCTCAATTTGGCTCCATTCAAATACAACGCCTTTATGCTGCCAATCGTAGAATGCCTAAACTATTCACCTTTGGTCATCGCTCTAACCAAGGTTAAATGTGTTCCAATGTCGTTGCTATCTAAAGCTTATTCCACCGCTGCATATGTCAAGGAGGAAGAAAGGATCACTTTTGAAGTATTTGAGAAAAAAACTTCAATTACAAAGGCCAGGTTTTTCTCTCTTCTAGGGCTTACTTATGATGATACATTGATCAACCCAGATTCGATCTCCACTGTGCAAATCATTGATATGTTTACAGATCCTATTCCCTCAATCACTAAGTTTAAGAAATCAAATATTCCTTCAATGTGGAACTGTCTCTTTACCCTTCTCTTCAAGGTGTTTTCAAAGAAGGTCACTGGTTCAGATTACGCGAGCAAATCATTCATGATCATCATCTATGGTCTCTACCATGGGATTAGCCTCGATTACGGTTCAGTGTTACATGCTCAACTGGTAAAAAACACCAACTCCACAACTCGCCACAGCGAGATCTCTGTGGGTCGATTTTGGACTATTGTGGTCGAATGTGCTATCACGAAGCTCAATATTCCAGTGATGGTAGATTCATTGAAGTCATCAATTGCTACCTTTCACACCAAGAAGATCATAGTGACTGATAATTCCAAGTTTGCTTTTGTGCGTTCAATTCCTAAATCCATGTATAGGTGTGTGTCAGGGGCGAGCAAGCTGATTGGGGAATACAAAAGCGTCAAGTCTCCAGTCCTAGAGTCCTCACTTCGGAGACGCAACAAACACTTGATGAGGCTAATAAAGTCAAGAAAAGGGGAAATTCAAAGCAACCTAAATAGGGTCCTTCTACCCTACCTTTGCCTTCCAAAAAGAGAAAGACAAAAGGTGATTCGTCCAAAGCTACTCCTTCATCCCCAAAGTGAAGGCATGTGAAAAAAAACTGTCCATAATATTCACGTCCCTTCCTTTGACCTTCTCAGAAAGCGAATTGGAATATGCTCACGAATCGGATGATGATGTCCACAAAAACGAACAAGAGGTAAATTTTGTTCCATCTCCACCACCATCACCTCCTGCTACTTCAGTTCCAATTACAATAGCACCTTGTCCACCTTCTATCACTACTCAATCACCATCAATTACACCTCAACCACCACCTATCACTTCTAAACCACCTATTTCTAATCCACATTCCCCACCTATTTACACTGAAAGTACTACAACAACCACCACCACAAGCGAACCTCCTGTTAATGTTAACACATCTGATGTGGGGGCAAAGACTTCAGGTTTTGTCACTAACTCTACCACACCTCCTGGACTTTGATGTCGATGGACTGGACTTTGATACGTTCCATTATAGTCCATTCTCTATTCAAGAAAATAGTGATGATGATGCTCCTCTCACTCAGAGGCATCTCAAAGAGCTGAATACCCTTCTTGCATATGTTACTGCTTCCACCAGCCACACTTATTCTGAAGCCACAGTTAGGAGTATGCTCGACACTCTGGTAAAGGAGCATGCAGCGAACCATGCTAAAGTGAAAAAAGTGGTTGAGGATTCCACACTTTTAAACAAGCAAGCGACCGAAAAATTCGATAAATTAATCTCAGAAACGAAGGTGTTTATGACAGATCTTAATACTGCCCCTGTCCTTCTGAAACAAGGGGGAAAAGAGAAAGATGCTAAGGCAGGAGAGAAATCTAAGAAAAACGAACCGAAGGTTAATGCAGCTTCGGGTTCAAAAGGAAAAGATCCAATGGGTGTTGATGATGAAGAAGATGAAAGTGAAGAGGATTAACTGAAACGAAAATCAAGCAAACATGAGCTCAATGAAAGTGCTCGCATTGCGAGAGAAATTGAGGAAAAAGAACGAAAAGAGAAAGAAGCTCACGACACCTTGGAATGCAAGAAAACGTTCCTTCCATCGTGGATGTTGGAGCAATTGATGTATGAAGCTTTTGAATTTCCCAGCGTTCATTGATTGGAGTAGGTGATTTCGTTTAATCTGACTAACATGAGGGATAATCAATTTGATATGCCAATAATGAAAAGGGACTTCATTTTTCACTACTTTGATTCGATTGCGGATATTCCCTCACCTGACGCGAAAGTGGATAAAGCCTTGATTGACTTTTATCTCACTTATGGAAAACCTTAGTACCTGACTTGGAGTGCTCAGAAACTAACTACAGTCAAGGTCACAGGGCCAATCATTACTGGAAGCTTCGTGAATGCAAATTTCAAGGCGACACGGGGATCTGAAAATAGTTTGCATGAGTTCATGCTTGCAGATCTTCCCAACCTTAATCCACATGATGGGATTTTGTTGCTCAGCCTTCTTTTGACCGAAGAACAAAAATACGAACCCATTCTGGTTAATCTGAAGTGAATGTTGGTTTCGTATATATACGAAGTGGCGAAGCTAAATGTTGAGATTGCTAAAGTTTTGAATCGAAAGCCTACCATGAATCCGATTAGGAAAGCCAGCGACATAAGCAAAATAAGTATGGGAAAGATCGATACAGTTCACTTAACTCTAATGTTTTAACGTGGAACTGATGTTCCTGGATTTTTTTTCAAAAATGACTTTTCACTTTTCCTAACAAACACCTATTCTCAACAAGTTTGCTTGAGCATATCGTGGAGATTATTAACAAGTGCACCTTGAATGATGATGTTGCAAAGAAGAACTTTAACAACATGATTCGGTGGTACATCCTATTTCGCAGAACTTTGTTTGCTGTGATTCCCAAGCTCTTCAAGACGATCAAGAAGAGACAACAGTGAAGCATCTCTCGCCTCCATTGACGCAAAGGGGGGAGATTGTAAGGTATTAAGTGTTGCGTCATTGGGCTTGTTTAGTTAGTCACTTTTGTATTTGGTATTGGGCATGTCCAATCCGTCTCATTAATTATGTTTTGAGTATTAATAGTGCATGTATGCACCGTAGATCATTAACGCTTTTGAAATAGAAACTCTTGTAAACCCTAGCACGCCTCTACAATTGAAATTCTTCATCGAGTTCAGATGAGGCGTGACTTTTAATCATTCAACATCAGTTTAATTATCTTTGTGTTATTTGTTTACCTGTTGAATCTAATCAATCTTTAAGGATTTATATCCTAACAGATGGACCATGACATGACCATCATTGATCTGACTTATTTGCTAATTGATGTTGAATCAACAATGATTTGGCGTACTGGTAAAGCGTATTTGGCTGGTAGATCAACTTCCTAAGCTGCCATGGACATAGGCAATGACATGTATATCCTAGAAATGATTTCTTCTCCTAAAGGAAAATAATTAGGCATGGTCAAAAGTTTTGATCATAAGAGAAAAGCCAATTCTGAAATAGTTCCATGTGCAAATTCCAAAGAGTCTACTTGTTTCTATTGTCGTTTGAAGGGACATTGGAAACGAAGCTGTCCTGACTGCCTGAGAGATCTAAGAGAGGGTAAACTTAAATTGTATGCTTCTACTTCAGGTAAATCCACTATCTGACTCTGTTAAGTTCCTATTTGTAGATTCTTAATAGATGATATGATAAGATTACATTTTAATGTTTTGTAGGATCGAAGAAAAGAAAGGGAGCTTGAAGGAAGAGCATGTTGAGTCTAATCGCGAAGAAATGGATTTCGATCACATGGTTCGATGATCGGATTTTTAAGTTGCTGCTTAAAGAGTTATGATAGATTGCTTAGGAATGATTATTAACATAGTTTTTCATTTGTAATTGCGTTGTATGGACAAGATTTCCGCACTTTTATAAATAATTAAATTTTTTTGACTTTTGTCTTATTTATATATATCCTTGCAATGACTTTTGTGAAAATTGATGTTTGTATGTTTCTATTGTTAGCAATATTGAAAATGGATGTGATTCTTAGTTATGTTATTTGTGGTAGTGTCGAAAATTTACCAAATGAGGAATGATTCTCATCACCCAAGTTTCATTTGCATAGAAACTTGGAATCATGTGACTTGTATTGTGTGATGAATGAGAACCTTCATATTTAGGAAATTAAGACTAATTCCTTGTTCACATAATTATGTAAGTTAATTGAAGGACTAAAGGATCTAGTACAAATTGTTGTGTACTAGGTCAAGTCCACCACAAAGAGCGATAAGAATACTCGTCATGATTTGCTAAAAGTTTAGTAAATACGGTTATGCTCACAAGATTAATTGTAATTCTGAATCGTTGAAAATGGTTTCAATGTAAAGCAGAACGAATAGGAGGAATCAGTTAGGCAGAAAAATAAAAGTTTCTCCAATCTGAAAAGAAAGGAGAGTACTTAAGTATCGTGTTTTATGATTAACTTAGTGATTATGAAATTGTTTCACAATTGATCCTCTAAGGACACCTTAGTGTACTAGTATGGCTAAGAAGAGGAAGCGGGAATTATTGAAATGGTTAAATCAAAAGGTGAACCATGCTTCGTTCCAAGATCGAGTCTTAGAGTTAAACTCCAAGATTATGACTTGAGTGACATAATCTTAAGAAGGTTCATAACACTTATCAAATGTGGAATAAAAATGTTCTTAATCTTGCACATTTGAAATTGGTAAGTTGTGATGTCTTGGATAAGACAAATACCAACTAAGACCAATTGTATGAAGCGTTTTTCTTGATAAGAACCCACATTATCTCTTGAACATTTGTTTGTCGAGGAATGTTTCTTGACAAGAGAATCTTATATGTCAAGAGGTCAGTGAGAGTCTTAAAGATCTTGAAAAGGATTTGAAGAACTTATCAAGAGTTAACCTATTGTTTATCACTAGCACACAAATTGAGGTTTATAACCTGTCGTGTTGACGTATTCTTGTTTCTGTGCCATTCCAGTCGAGTAGATTATGCATGTGAGTTCTATGAGTTCTCATTTGAATGCATAAAGGCAGAATCACCTTAATCAATGAAAGTTCATTGATTTGTATGGGTGATCTGCTCAACTACTTGGAAGACATGGTAGGCCCTTGTGCTTCCAGATGGCAAGAAATTAAGATTGAACAAGTTCAGTCCATATGAGTTTGGATTTGTCGCTAACATTGTCTTGTGATTTTGGTTATGACAAACTTTCATGGCTAGGAACACATAAACCATAAAATCTAAGTTATAAGGTTTCTATCCGTTTCATGAAAATGACTGTGAGGAAACGCTTTCACCAAGAAGATTTTAAAGAGATAGAAATTGTGATATTTGCATTCTTAAATTCGATTATGATTATGGCATCCCTCTTCATAGTTCGAATTGTGAGAAGTGACAAATAGTCTGAACATTTAAGACTTATTGTTGTAAGTATTGAAATTGTTTAGACACAAATATGAGCTTTCTAATAAAAGGTGTATGAGCTTAGATAAAGCTTATGGAAGCATCTCGTGTTAGAAATCTAAACTTTGGTAAAGAAGTTAATAAGTATTGATTTCTAGAAAGTCCAGCTAATTTCTGAATACATGTCAAAGATAGTGGGAGCATAAGTGTTATGCTGGTAAAGATATAATTATCATGTTAGTGGGAGCATGATTATTATGTTAAGTGTTGCGAGCTAGTAATATTAATTATAGAAAACAAAAGTTTCAATTCGCAAAGTCACGGAGGTTGAAAAGTTGGTTTGCTATAATTAAGGGAGAGAAATTTATACTTCATTTCAATTCTAAAAGCTTAGATTGAGAAATTATAATCAAATTTAGTCAAAGGACATATATGAATATTATGCTGAAAAGGTTAAACATAAGGAAATTATATATATGGCAATATTACAGCAGGAGACTGGTAAAGTATCATGTGTCTATGTAAGACATCATGTATCGTATCCCATACGCTTCGGGTATAGCATCGATTAGATATGTTGTAATATTTGACCATTCTGTCTATTCCAAATGCCCAGAGTGTTAAGAGGGAAAAGGACAAGAATTGGATATGACTAAAGTAAGTTAAACAAATCTCAAGTACAATTTAAGGTTCACCAAGTATTGGACACTTGTGAACATTTGGACGTATGGTATTGAATGGAACATATGGACATTATTATGAATAGATAGGATTCAGTTTACAATGTGTTGTCATATGGAAAATATGGAAACGTTTCCATAATGGGAGTTGGATATTAAGAATCTATGTGGAGTTATCTTGTAATAATCTCCAACAGAGCGCTTTGTAATATCATTGACAAAGTAAGGACCATAGGTAAATGTAGTGTGCATGCTTGGAGCACGGGATGACTATTGTTTTAATTCAAGTATTAAGTTGATTATCTGAAACATTATACAATGAATAATGTGTAATCAATATGGTGATTAAACAAAAGGTGTTTTATTTATACTTAAAAGTTTTGAGGCCATATTGGATTCGATTATTATTGTGTTTCACTTCGCATGTTTTGACTTCCAGAGTAATAAGATCATTCAAACATCCACAATCAATCATACGTTAGAAGTAAATATTGAGGCAAGACTATCATGAATCTACTGTAGATTGTCTAAAGTGTTTAGACATAGCAAAAGTCTGTTGCAGTGTTCATGAGTGCTCCTGAAATAAGATTTGAGTATTAGATTAAACCCACACTCAAGTGAATCACTTCATGGATTTTATCACGGGTGATTATGAGACGATAATATCTTATATTCTTGAAACGAAGAGATATGTAATGTTGTTTGTGAGTGGGTTGCACATTGATAATGTGTAAATGCATCGATAACTTGATGTTATAAAACGTATTGTTGTATGTGATTTGATGAGTAAATAGTGCAAGCATATGAGTTGATGTTTATTCAATACTTATACCCAAAGTGGGATAAAAGTGATATCTATGGTCCCCTCGATGATTTAGTGATGACAACCCTAAGCGCTTGGCCAATCCTGGACTGATTTGATTTGTTCAATTAGTCGGTCATCGTAAATCGGAAATCGGGAAACAACATATAGACATATAGAATGATTATAATCCATGTCTCATGCCTATACGATATCTAGAATGGAGGAATATATGATCCCTTATCTAAAGGACGCGTTGCTGAAAAGATGAGAGTTCGACAGCGGCTTTGGAAAGCTATGATTGCAAATCAGATTCTGAAGTCATACTTGCAATAATAGTTATTAGACTTATCCAAGTAGGAGACTGTAGGATTAGGTGTCTATGCCCATGACTATTTTTGTTATATACTGTTGGATTTTGAGCACTATAACACTTCCTAAGTGCACATGCAACCCTAAACGCTTTGGATCTATGTTTTCTCTAATTATACATGCATTTTCTTTTTCCAAATCATTCACCCTAGCTAGCATACAATTGAAGCTATATAATCAAATCATAGTTAGGATGCTTACCTCTTGAGTAGGGTAGAGTTATTGACCTTTGGAAACTTGATCACCTCAAGTGTGATGCCTCTAATGGTTCACAAACACCAATATGCAAGAGGAGGTTCTAAGAGAATAAGCTACTTGTCTCTATGGTTTGTGCAACCGATTTTGGTACATGGAGGGGGCTATTTATAGTTGTTGAAATTTCTACGGTTACACTTTGCAAACCCTAATGATCCATGACTTTCCACATTACTATGATCCATGGGTTTAACCTCCACGGACTATCCATGGGTTATATTATTGGTTTAGCCCACTTACACAATCATGGATCTCTTAGCCCATACTATAAATATCATTGACTTACATAATCAATCCCTCCATTATTTAATTAGTCTCTTTTGACCACAAAATTAATTCCAAATTAATTCTTTGACAATACTAATTAAATAACCATATTAATATATTATACGTATAATATATTAATAGATCGTAAATAACCTTATTCTCATAAAACCATCCTATCAAATTGCACTGGTGAAGGCAACCCAAAAGGACCATGCTACTATCGGGTCAAGTACATACCAGTTATAGTTATGGGCTTAACACCAAATCCAACAGTCTCCTACTTGGATAAGTCTAACAACTAGAGCTGCCTATGTGACTTCAGGATCCAACTTTGCAATCGTAAGCTTCCAAAAGCCGCTATCAACTTTGACCCAGTTAGTGATGCATCCTTTAGATAAGGGATCATATAATCCTCTGTTCTCAAGATATCAGTTGGACAAATACATGGAACAATTTCGTACTTATTGTCCAGCAGTTTGTTTCCCGGTTTTCGATTCGTCTGACAAAGAGCATAATTGAACACATCAATTTAGTTCTGACCGGGCCCGACACATAAGTCAAAACAGAATCATCGAGGGGCCCAAGATATCTCTTTTAATCCACTTAGGATAAAAGGGAACAGATAAACTTCGACTCATATGCTTGTACTAACTATTCATTGAATTATACACAATAGCATGTTTTATAACATCGTGTTACCGATGCGTTTTCATACTATCAATGTACAACCAACTCATAGTTAACAACTCATATATCTAGGATTGAAGATTTATATGATATTATCCTCTAACAATCACTCGTGATAAATTCCATGAAGTGACTCAAGTGAGCGCGGGTTGAATCCAATACTCAAATCTTATTTCAGAAGTACTCATGAATGGTGTATCAAACTTGTTGCTATGCCTAACTCCTTAGACAATCATACAAGCCAACTCATGACAATCTTCTTTCATACCTACTTCCAAAGTATGATCGACTGTGGATAGTTTTAATAATCTTATTATTCTGGAAGTCAAAATATGCAAAGTGAAACACAAGAATAATACTAATCCTATATGGCCCTAAAACTTGTGAGCATAAATAAAACACCTTTTATTTTTTAATCACCATATTGATTACTCATTATTCATTGTATAATGTTTCGAATGATCAACTTGATACTTGAAGTAAAACAATAGTTATCCCATGTTCCAAGCATGCACACTATATTTACCTATGGTCCTTACTTTGTGGAATAAATCAATTTAATAACATTTCCAATTAAAATCATTTCACAATTCCAAATCTATTAGCATAAGAATGCCAAATTCTTGCCACTATTAGAACGTGTTAGTTCTGAGCTATTATGCAAAGATTCCTTTTGTAATGTCTAGCTGCAAAAAGTCACACAGACTTGACCAACGATATTACAAAACTTTCCACTGGAAGTTGTTACGAGACAATTCCAAGGAAGTGAAGTCTCAAATTCAAAGTACATTCCTTTGAACATCCTTCTTGCATAAAAGCTTTTTTAACTTTCTCAATATCCAACTCCCATTATGGAGACTTTTCCATAACTACCATATGACTATCTTCTTAATATAATCATATCTATTCATAAGTATATCAACATGTCCCAATCGTTACTATACTTCCAACAATCTATAAGCAACCAATCCTTAGAGAACTTTAGATTGTCCTTGACAATTGTTTAACCACTTTAGTTGTATCTGGTTCTAGTCCTTTTTCCCTCTTAATTCCCTAGGCATTCGGAAAATTAGAACACGTGAATATTATAACATATGCAATCGATCCTATATCTGAAGCATATGGGACACGATCCATAATGTCTTACATAAAGACGTGATACTTGACCAGTCTTTTGCTAAAATATTTCTATTTTCCATATTCTCACAATTCGAACTATGAAGACGGATGTCATAATCATAATCGAATTTTGAGAATGCAATTAACAATTCCATATATAGAATTTCCTTATGTCAAATCTTTTCAACATAACATTCATATATGTCCTTGACTAAATTTGATTAAAAATCACACAATCTAAACTTTTAGATTTGATATGAAGTATATGTTCCCCTCCTTTAATTATACCAAAACAACTTCTCAAACCTGCAACTTTGCGAATTGAAAACTTTGTTTTTTTTTCTATAATTAACATTGCTAACTTGCAACATTTAACATAATAATTATGATCCCACTAGAATAACAATTATAACATTTATGCTCCAACTAGCTTCAACATGTACTCATAAATGAGCTAGACTTCTAGAAATCAATACTTATTGACTTTCATACCAAAGTTTAGATTTCTGAAATGAGATGCTTCGATAAGCCTTTATCTAAGCTCACACACCTTTTATTAGAAAGCTCATATGTGTGTTTAAACTATTTCAGAACTTACAACAATTAGTTCCGAATGTCCAAACTTTATTTTCCATTTCTCACAATTCGGACTATGAAGAGGGATGTTGTAACCATAAACGAATTTGAGAATGCAAATATCACAATTGCTAACTCTTAAAATCTACTTAGTGAAAGCATTTCCTCATAATCATTTTCATGAATTGGAGAGAAACCTTAACTTAGATCTTATGGTGTATGTGTTTCTATCCATGTGAATTTGTCATAACCATAATCACAAAACAAGGTTAGTGAAAAAATCTATTGCATATGGACTGAACTTACACAATCTTAATTTCTTGCCTCTTGGAAGCATAAGGGCCTACCATGTCTTCCAAGTTGTTCAACAGATCACTCTTACTAATTAATGAACTTTCACTGACCAGGATGCTTTGCCCTATGCAAAGAATTGAAAACTCATAGAACTCACATGCATAGTCAACTTTAATTGGAATGGGCATAGAAACAAGAATATGTCAACACGATAGGTCACAAACCTCAAGTCGTGTGCTAGTGATTAACAATAGGTTTACTCTTGATTAGTTCTTGAAACTTGTCAAGATCTTTAAGACTCTCACTGACCTCTTGACATATAAGATTCTCTTATCAAGATATATTCTTGACAAAACAAATATTGAAGAGTTAGTGCAGATTCTTTTCAAAAATAACACTTCACATAATTGGTCTTAGTTGGTCTTTGTCCTTACAAAGACATCGCAACTTACCAATTTCAAATGTATAAGACTAAGAACCATTTTACTTCTATATTTGGTGAGTGTTATAAACCTTCTTAAGATATGTCACTCATGTGACAATCTTGGAGTATGACTCTAAGACTTGATTTGGAACGAAGTATGATTCACCTAAATTGATTTAACCATTTTAACAATTTTACGATTCCTCTTCTTAGTCATACGAGTGCACTAAGATGTCCTTAGAGGATCAATTGTGATATGGTTTTTATAATCATTAAGATGATCACAAAACACGATACTCAAGTACTCTCCCATCCTTTCAGATTGGAGAAACTTTTATCTTTCTGCCTAATTTAATTCTTCTTATTCGTCATGCTATACATTGAAACTTTTCCAATGATTCATAATTATACTTAATCTTGTAAGCATAACCATATTTACTAAGCTTTAGTAAATCATGACAAATAGTCTTATCATTCTTTATGGTGGACCTGGGCCAGTGCAAAACCAAGTGTACTTGATCCCCTAGTCCTTCTCTTGACTCACATGTACATGTGAACAACGAATTAGTCTTAATTTCCAAAAGACGAAAATTCTCATTCATCATACAATTACAAGTTGCATGATTCCAAGTTTCTATCCAACTGAAACTTGGGTGATGAGAATCTTTCTTTATTTGGTAAATTTTGACACTACTACAAACGAAAGAATCAAATCCATATTGCTAGAATATTCATAAACATCAATTTTTCATAAATGCCATTGCAAGGAGATATAAAATAAGATAATTTTTTTTATATTTATTTATAAAATGCGGAAAACTTTTCCTTACGATGAAATTACAAATGAAAACTATGATATTATATATTTCTAAGAAATCTATCATAACTCCTAAGCAGCAGCTCAAAAATCCGATCATCGAACCATGCGATTGAAATCCAACCTCGCGATCAGATTCAGCATAAACTTCTTTCAAGCTTCCTTTCTTTTCTTCGATCCTACAAAACATCAAAATGCGACCCTGTCACATCATGTATTAAGAATCTCCAAATAGGAAATTAATAGAGTTAGAAAGTGGACTTACCTGAATCAGAGTCAAACCTTTTTGACATTACCAACCTTATGGTCCTTCAAGTAGATACGGAAGCTTCGCAACCAATGTCCCTTCTCTTGGCACTAAAAGCAAATAGATTCTTTTGGAATGGTAGCCTACGTGACGGATACTCGAGTGGCCGCGGGGAGGCCCAATTCGGTGGATGACGTTCCTGTTGTATGCGAGTTTTCGGATGTGTTCCCCGAGGAGTTACCAGGTGTGCCTCCGGAAAGGCAAGTGGAGTTCCGTATCGATTTGGTTCCGGGAGCGGCGCCCATTGCCAAGGCGCCTTATCGTCTCGCTCCACCGAAAATGCAGGAGTTAGCTTCGCAGCTTCAGGAGCTGTTGGGAAAGGGATTTATCCGGCCGAGTAGCTCACCTTGGGGAGCGCCGATTTTGTTCGTCAAGAAAAAGGATGGTTCACACCGGATGTGTATCGATTACCGGGAGTTGAACAAGTTGACGGTTAAGAACCGGTATCCGTTATCTAGGATCGATGATCTATTTGATCAGTTGCAGGGGGCATCTTGGTTCTCCAAGATAGACTTGAGGTCGGGTTATCATCAGATGAGGGTTCGGAATGAAGATATTCAGAAGACTGCTTTCAGAACTCGTTATGGACATTATGAGTTTGTGGTGATGCCTTTCGGGCTCACCAATGCCCCAACTGTATTCATGGACCTCATGAACAGGGTGTGCAGACCGATGCTGGATCGGTCGGTGATCGTCTTCATTGATGATATTCTGGTATATTCGAGATCTAGGGAGCAGCACGAGGAGCATTTGAGGGAGATTCTTGGAGTTCTAAGGTCGGAGAGGCTGTACGCCAAATTCTCCAAGTGTGATTTCTGGTTACGAGAGGTCCAGTTCCTAGGGCACCTCGTTAACCAGAACGGAATTTTGGTCGATCCGGCCAAGATAGAGGCAGTGATGAGATGGGAAGTGCCGAGATCGCCCACAGAGATCAGGAGCTTTCTGGGTTTGGCTGGATATTATCGCAGGTTTATCAAGGATTTCTCCAAGATCGCCGTGCCACTCTCTAGGATGACCCGAAAGGGCATTGCATTTTCGTGGGGACCGGAGCAGCAGTCCTAATTCGAGACCCTTCGTCAGAAATTGTGCGAGGCCCCGGTGCTTGCACTCCCGGAAGGGATGGAAGATTTTGTGGTGTACTGTGATGCATCTATATCGGTTTTAGGGGCGGTGCTTATGCAGAGGGGGCATGTGATAGCGTATGCTTCGAGACAGTTGAAGCCTCATGAGTCGAGATATCCCACCCATGACCTGGAATTGGGGGCTGTGATATTTGCCCTCAAGATCTAGCGGCATTATCTTTATGGGGTTCGGTGTACCATCTACACGGACCACAAGAGTCTGAAGTACTTGATGGATCCGCCAAACCTGAATATGCGACAGAGGAGATGGTTGGATGTGGTGAAGGATTACGATTGTGAGATCCTGTACCACCCGGGTAAGGCTAATGTGGTAGCCGACGTGTTGAGCCGTAGGGCGGAAAGCGCCCCGATCCGAGATAATTGTATGAGGTTGACGGTGATGACCCCGATTTTAGACACCATTCGAGGAGCTCAGGCTGAGGCTGTGAAGCCAGAAAACCAGAAGAGGGAGCGGGTTGTGGGTCAGGTATCAGGATTCGTTACGGATGGTCGAGGGCTTATGACTTTCCAAGGTCGGATTTGGGTACCGTTTGTGGGCGGTACGCGCACTATTTTGATGGAGGAAGCGCACCGATCGAAATTCTCGATTCATCCCGGGGCTACGAAAATGTATTTGGATCTAAGGAAGGAGTATTGGTGGCCCTGTATGAAAAGGGATGTTGCATGGTTTGTCGAGAGATGCCTGACTTGTCGGCAAGTTAAGGCCGAGCACCAGCGTCCGCACGGTAAGTTGCAGCCACTAGAGATTCCCGAATGGAAGTGGGAACAGATTACCATGGATTTTATCACCAAATTGTCGCGGAATACGAGGGGAGTCCACGCGATTTGAGTGATCGTGGATAGATTGACGAAGAGCGCTCATTTCCTATCCATCAGCGAGAGCTCTTCTGCGGAGAAGTTGGCGGAATTATACGTGAGGGAGGTGGTATCGCGGCATGGGGTTCCAATGTCGATTGTGTCAGATCGTGATGTGCGTTTTACTTCCAGGTTTTGGAAGAAGTTTCATGAGGAGTTGGGTACGTGACTGCATTTCAGTACCGCATACCACCCGCAGACAGACGGACAGAGCGAGCGGACGATTCAGACGCTTGAGGATATGCTCCGTGCATGTGTTTTAGATTTTGGAGGGATCTGGGACACCTACCTGCCTTTAGCAGAGTTTTCGTACAACAACAGCCATCATTCGAGCATTGGTATGCCACCCTTTGAGCTGTTGTATGGTCGGAGGTGTCGCACGCCCATTTGTTGGGGAGAAGTGGGGCAGAGGGTGATGGGTAGCACGGAGATTGTACTCCAGACGACTGAGCAGATTCAGCAGGTCAGGCAGAGGTTTTTGACTGCGCAGAGTCACCAGAAGAGTTATGCGGACAGGCGGCGGTCCGAGCTCGAGTTTCAGATTGGCGACCTTGTGCTCCTAAAGGTCTCTCCTTGGAAAGGGGTGATACGATTCAGGAAAAGGGGCAAGTTGGGACCCCGGTATATTGGACCCTTCAGGATAATTGCTAGGGTGGGCTGGGTAGCCTACCGGTTGGAGCTACCTGCTGAGTTGGGGCAGATTCATGATACCTTTCATGTCTCGCAGTTGAGGAAATGTATTGCCGACGAGTCGACAGTGGTGCCATTGGATGATATTCAGGTGGATGCAGGCCTGAACTATGTGGAGAGACCAATAGCGATCAGGGATCGAAAAGTTAAGGTTTTGAGGAACAAGGAAATACCCCTGGTACAAGTACAGTGGCAACATCGGAAAGGGTCCGAGCTGACGTGGGAGACCGAGTCTGAGATGCGGGATCAGTATCTGGAGTTGTTTTCGGTATGAGACTTCGGGGGCGAAGTCTGATTCTAGTGGGGGAGAATTGTAACAGCCCGAAATCCAGGTATTCTTCTTTTGGCCTTGCATCTTGGTTAAGTTTTGTGAATTAGGGTTTTCATGGTAAGCGAGTACGCTGGGCGTACAAGGTGTACGCTGCGCATACTCGCACGCATCATTTTGGACGCGTTTTCCCTCAGGTACGCGGGGCGTACCCAAGGTTACGCCCGGCGTAATGTATTCAGACCCAAACCCTAAATTCCCTTGATGGGGCTATATAAGGAACATGTGGCTGGTCTTTTCAGCCACCATCCATCAGAGTGAAACCCTAAAAAGAGTGTACCCTCGTTCCTAGGCCATTATGTGTGTATTCTAAGCTTGGTGGTGCCATTTCAAGGTTGCATAGAAGAAGAAGAAGAGCTTGTTGGAGAGGCTAGAAGTGGTGCTCAAGTGTAGATCTGAACTTTGCAAGGGCTAAAGCTTCATTTCCAGGTATAAAGTTCGGATCTTGTCACTTAGTTCATGTTGTATGCTTAAAAGGTCATTTTCTTGGGTTTAAGTCCCAAAGGTGGAGACTTTTGTGCAAATAGCCTCCATAAGCTTAGATACTTCATACTTCTGATTTATTGGAGTTGTAGACTCATAAAAATGGCATCTTGTACCTGGGGATTTCACCATGCATGAGATCTAGGTCCTTGAGTTTGAATAAAAGGTTGTATTGTAATGTTGGAGCCTTTACAGTCGTGCCAAGGCTTAAAGGTCTCGACTTTATGGGTTAAGACACGTTAAAAGAGTCGGATCTAGAAGTGGAAGTAATGGCTTAACCGATTAAGACCAGAAATGGAAAGTGGCTGATTCTGGGGGTTACGCTGGGCGTAACTCCCAGCATGCGCAGCGTACTGGGTGGAGACCCCGATCAGGAAGGGGTTGGCGACGTACGCCCCGCGTACTCTCAGGGTTTGACTTTGGTTGACTTTTAGGGTTTTGGTCAACTTGAGGACTTTAGGTCAAGGAAGGGTAAAATGGTCTTTTACCCTCTGAGGAATGATGATAAGGAGTAAAGTTCTAAGTGGTGGAAGTCCTTGTGTAATATATGATATTTTTATGTTTAGGCGAGGTTGAGCCGTCGTTCGAGGTCGGTGTTAGCAAGGACTCGAGATCTTAGACTTTCCACGAGGTGAGTCTTCTCACTATACTGTACCAGGAAGGGTTTTGACTGTGTGACCGGAAGGTCGGATATGATATGAGACGTATGTGCTATGTGTGAAAAGTTAATTGTTATATGCGCTATGTATAATATGCTTGATATGGGCCGGAAGGCATTATGTTATGGGCCGGAAGGCGAATATGTTATGGGCCGGAAGGCATTATGTTATGGGCCGGAAGGCGTTGTAATGTGGACCGGAAGGTCAGGGCCTGGGAAGGCGTATGTGCGTAAGTTGTATTTTGGGGAACTCACTAGGCATTTATGCTTACAGTTGTTGTGTTACATGTTTCAGGTACCAGCGAGGACCGTGGGAAGGCGCCGGCGTGATCTGTACACACTGATAGGGGATTTATGATCTTGGGATTTGTATGATTTGTTTTATGACATGATACATTGGATTTTTATGTTTTATTGTGGATGGAAATACAATTTTAAGAAATGAAAATTTTGTTTTAAAATTTACGTTGTTACATAAACTGCCATTTTATAGGCAGTAACCTTATACCCCCTTATAGACCGGCTTCATGAATGAGGCCTACTAATGGTAAGACTAACTTGTCTTATACATATATATAAGTATTAAACTTTAATATTATAATAGTATCAGGGTAGAATTTTAACTTTTAAAACTCTAGGGTTTTATTTGGAATTAAAGTATTCAAAGGTGAGAGTTTACAAATTCCAAAACTTGAGGGCAAGTTTTGAACCATTCAAGAAACTTTTGGAATCCATAAAATATGAGTTTAATATAGGCTTTAATGAAAAGACTCTTGAAAATCCTTAACTTGAGGACAAGTTATGGAGTTCATAAAACTATTTATGGGAAAAAGACTCTTCAAATACATAACTTATGATTTTAATGATCTTTTTAAAAGAAAAACTTTTCATTTTCCATAACTTGAGGACAAGTTATGGAGTACATTAAAGGCCATAAAGATCATCAAATAAACTAACAAGCATGTAAATTAATGTCCATAATCTAGATTAAACTCATATGAACAAGATTATTCATATCAAACAAATTTCATGTAATTAGCATAATCATATAAACAAATACAAAACATGAAACTTTGATAATTATCTTCTAAAGTGGATAAGAATGATCATTACCACATCAAAAACAGATTTATAAGTCCAAAAACAGTTTAGGGTAATGAACCTAGTCCAATTCCAAACTTAAAAGTCGACAAACTGCACTTTGGAGCACTAACTCATCGAGTGCAAGAACAGACTCGGCGAGTTGGTTGCATTTGTGCTTGGACTCAACGTGTCCACTATCCAAATAGCCAAAAAGTCAAATTTTAAAGCATTTAATAATAAGTAGCATCAAGTATAATTGAAAACAGCCTTAGGCTCTGATACCACTGTTGGTTTTTGAGCACTATAACACTTCCTAAGTGCACATGCAACCCTAAATGCTTTGGATCTATGTTTTCTCTAATTATACATGCATTTTCTTTTTCCAAAGCATTCACCCTAGCTATCATACAATTGAAGCTATATATAATCAAAACATAGTTAGGATGCTTACCTCTTGAGTAGGGTAGAGCTCTTGACCTTTGGAAACTTGAGCACCTCAAGTGTGATGCCTCTAATGGTTCACAAACACCAATATGAAAGAGGAGGTTCTAAGAGAATAAGCTACTTGTCTCTATGGTTGGTGCAACCGATTATGGTACATGGAGGGGGCTATTTATAGTTGTGGCAAGTGCTAGGGTTACACTTTGCAAACCCTAATGATCCATGACTTTCCACATTTCTATGATCCATGGGTTTAACCTCCATGGACAATCCATGGGTTATATTATTGGTTTAGCCCACTTACATAATCATGGATCTCTTAGCCCATAGTATAAATATCATTGATTTACATAATCAATCTCTCCATTATTTAATTAGTCTCTTTTGACCACAAAATTAATTCCAAATTAATTCTTGGACAATACTAATTAAATAACCATATTAATATATTCTACTTATAATATATTAATAGATCGTAAATAAACTTATTCTCATAAAACCATCCTATCAAATTGCACTAGTGAAGGCAACTTAAAAGGACCACACTACTATCGGGTCAAGTACATACCAGTTATAGTTATGGGCATAGAAACCAAATCCAACATGTACTTGATTTGATTATGAGCATGGTGCTTTTAGGTTGCCTTCACTTATGCAACTTGATAGGATGACAAGAGGAGAGAGAGTAGAATTTATTAGATGAATAATAAATTGGTACTCAAAATGGTTTTATTAATATATTACAAGATTAATATATTATTTGGAAATCATATTATTTAATTAGTACTGATCAGATTTTAATTAGGAATTAATTTGGTGATCAAAAGAGACTGATTAAATTAAGGGGGCCGATATTGATATTATCTAATTATTATAATTTGGGCAGTGGACTCCTTCTAGATGGGATGGACGGATTCTATGGGAAGCCCATAAGGAATTCGTCCAAGGGGCTTTCTAGAATAGTTCTATGGATTGCTTAAGGCCTAAGCAGTCATATTAGGGTCTACATCTAAAATCCTAGAAGCCACAAGTATAAATAGACCCCATTATTGAGGATTTTCGTGTAAGGCTTTAAGAAACCCTAGAGTGGTCAAAATCCTCCTCTTTCCTACATCATCCTTTGCATAAAGTGTTTGTGACTCCATTAGAGGATCAACAATTGAGGCACTAAGCTTTCAAAGGTCAAGGATGTTCAAGGTGAACTTATTGTTGCTACATAACAAGAGAGGTAAGATCTAAACCCTAGTTTATATGTCAACTTTGATTGTTATATACTCTTCCATAGGGTTATTGCTTTAGTATTCATAGTTGTATGTTCAAATTAGAAAAAACTAGATCCGAAGCAATTAGAGTTGCATGTACACCATAGGAATGATGTTATGCTCAAAACCCAACACGTCTAATGGCAAATAAAATGAAGTTTTATTGGTCACCTAAAGAACCTCACAACAAGTGATATGAATTTTACAAAAGGGTACATGAATTGTTGGATGCATGCAATATTCATGTTCCCATGTTTTTATAAACTATAAGTGTAAAACATATATATAACATTTTCTAAAAATGCGAGTCATTGTCGTCCTTTTGAAGAACACTCATTATCATTTGTATGGCCTTAGTGTCATAGGTTCGCCTGGTCATTAGGATTGGATTATGATGTTCGGGGTAGTTTTGTAGTTTCTGGTTTCTAAATGGTCACCTTGTCATTGGTTAGTTACAATACTACAAGTTGTTTCAAGTAGGATGACTTGATCGGAATCTTGATTGATCACCTAAGCATGAGAGGTCCGAGACATAGATGGGATAAACATGCCAAGCTAAGAAATCGTTGTTTAGGATCCCATTATCTAGGAGTTACATATCGTATGCGATTGGTAATCACTACCTACCGAGTTTGATTAGGTTTATGGGATAAAGATCACCTAACCATTTACTTGTTTCATTACTTGGATCCTAGACTTTAATAAATTAATGTTTTAATAAACAATAATAGGTATTAATTTTTAAAGACTAAATATTGAAAATACTAAATGAAACTTTGTTAAATTCTATTGATAACTGTTAATAATTTTACGCCCTGCACAATCTCTCTTGTTGAGTTTCAAG
Source organism: Lactuca sativa (assembly GCF_002870075.4). Taxonomy (NCBI): domain Eukaryota; kingdom Viridiplantae; phylum Streptophyta; class Magnoliopsida; order Asterales; family Asteraceae; genus Lactuca; species Lactuca sativa. The sequence continues at coordinate 359,544,492 of NC_056627.2, read as the reverse complement.
AGACAGTAACATTTGATGGTGAGAATTTCTATAACTGGTATAATATCTTGAGGTTCCACCTTAAGATAAATAGAAATTATATATACTGAAAGATCTCATAGTTGAATAACCTTTGCAAGCCAGTCAGTCTGATCATGATACTTTGATGGAAGTATTATTGTGATAATGTTGATGTGTCTCACATCATACTGGAAGTAATTGACCTTGACTTGCAGAAAGTCTTGGATAATTATGAAACATATTAGATGTCTCATCAAGTAAAGCATAAATTCAATCAGAACACTAGAAAGTACTTCAAGATGGTTCAAGCATTGAATAAAAGGAAGTCTAAGAGATTGTCTACTCAAATAGACTTATAGTTCAGTTAAGGGAAATAAACATTAAGAAAGGACAAAATGATTACTGTTGTTTCTATTATGGAAGGAACTAAACACTAAAAGAGGAATTGCTCATCTAATCTCATCGAGCTGAAGAAATCTAACTTGGACAATACTTTATAAATGTATAAGATATAACTATTTATTTTTCCATCATTCACTTGAGTATGTTATACTTCAAGTGACACTAATAAATGATATTATGTGTTTATGATTGGAAGAGATAATCAACTGATTACAAACAAATGATATTTTGTGTTGAAGATATAACAAGTGTTGTTATAGTCTTTATTTAAACAATAGATGTTTTGTACCTACTTTTATAAGGACATGTAACAGTTGTAACTTTATGAATAAATCCGGATTTACTTATCATTTAATGGATGTTCACATTCATGTTCAAAAACGATGTATTCTATGTTAAATAATATTTTCTCATAATGTTAATTATGAAGTAAAACTATAAGCTTTCATTAAATTGATAGTTCTAATCATAACACTTAAATGATCAAATGATATTTGATTGGAACTTATCTATCTCATAATCATTATGAAAATATAAATAAGAAATACACATACCAAATTCAAAAGGATGGAATTTTTGAAGGCAAATGAGCTTGATTCATTTGATATATGAGGGTCCTATTCATATGGGAAGATGATTCACAAGTATCTTTGCGTATTAGTAGTTAAAGAACACAAAGGCTTGAAAAGAATTATATATAAGTGATGTATGTAATTTTATCAATCCATAAATAGATTGATGATAGATGTTTAATCAATTTCACTAACGACTTTTATTTGTTATTGATGAAACCTTATATTTGCTCAAATTATTTCATTGTGAAGATTGAGATTCCACTTAATAAGATCATCATTCTTTCCTTGTGATAAAGTAAATGCGTATTGTAAACCAACTCTTCTTGGAACATCTTAAGAGTTGTAGAATTGATTCATACCTCATTCCAAAAAAACACTCACTCGCATTAGTATGGTTCTTGTGGCACAGGATCACTTGGTCACTTGGATCTATCTTTTGATGTTCGAGATAGCCTTTGTATTCTGTAGTGGGATAGGGTCACTTGGCCACTAACTGAATGTCGATAGTACAAGTTTTTGAAGAGGATAAAGCATAGACCTTTTAGTCTATTATATGATGTTTTGAAGAACTATTTTCTTTATAAAATTTTGGAATTATGCTCTTTGCAACATATATATTGAATATATATATTTTTCCAAAAAAACAAGTGGATTAAATATTTTCATTAGGCTAAGGATGTAATGGTTTATCATTATCTAAAATGTATGGAGTCATTAAGCTCATGTTAGACAATAAGCTTAACCAATCTAGAATCTACTAATTGCATTTATGTAGACTATCCTAAATGATTGATTAGGATGAAGTTTTTACCAATCCCACTAATTGTCATTCCAGAAGACAAGTACTTAGAAATTTTCCCTTTCTAAGTGGGAGCAATTTGGAACTTTAAGAGTTAAAGATCCATAAACTAAATGCATTATAGTTTGGAACTAATTTTTCAACTATTGTTGAATCTTCTTAATAGTTAATCAAAAACTAATAAAACACATAGAAATGCATTCATGTATGATTATCAAGAATGGGCTTGATTAATCTTCCTTGATATAGTTTGAAAATAAAGTGTAAGTGAGTTTTAAAAGGAGAAAACATATATGAATGAAAATCTTCTCAGATTTAAGCTAACATCTCAAAGTAAGAATCATCTTTATTATAAGATAATTACATAGTTTGATTTGATTCTAAATCAAGATGTCACTAGTGTTTTCTATAGTGGGAGCGTAGTAACATTCCTATCCTTATATGTAGTTGACATACTAAATCATGGAATATGGATCAATATAGATAGATCATGACAACTTAAATGATTAAGTAAAATTTCATTAATTTTCAAGGATCTTAAAGAGCTTAAGATAAAGGACTCTGAGAGAATGATCTTGTCAAATGCCACATGACATGATTTTGAGCAAAATCCTAGTGCACATGTTTTTGAACTAGATAATATGATTGTATTCCATATGTTTTTGTAATTGGGTTAACCATATATGTCATCATTTTGCATAAAGGCCAAATAAGTCGTATGCTTGGAGTATGTCGACTGATACCAGTATAATCCGAGAATAATTCATTGTGTGACTTATAGGAACATTCTAAAGTACTTGCGAGAACTATAGAAATATTCCTAATTTGCGGAGTATATGAAAGAAAGCTACGTTTAAAGCAGTTACATATATGCTAAACTTCCAAATAGATTGAGATGATTCTCAATCAAAATCGGGCATGTGCTCATTATGAATGAAGAGAAAGTTACAGGGATAATGTTTCCATGAAGATTTTTATTATAGTTACACATTAGAGTTAGAGTACCTTGTGTATTGGAGAACCACATACAAAGATGCTTAATGTATAGTTCATTATGCCTATGAGTAATCCCATTACGCAAGTATTGCTATCTAAGTCATATTTAAGCATCTAATTCATTCTAAATAGTTTTCTTTATATATGAGTTATATATATAAAATGGAAAATGTTTGTATTCGCAAAGTTTATACAAATCGAGTTTGTCAAATCTACTTACCAAAGCTCTTTCATTAGCTAAAGCATGAAAGTCAAGTTGGTGCTATAGGGCCTTGTTGATATAAGTCGATATATTTGATTGAAATTTAGTATTTGGATATTGGAACAGTACAAGCAACATATATTGTAATGAATGATATATTGGATATGAGTCTTTCATTAAATAATTGTTGTGTTCTATATTTGCATGTTTAAATCCTTAAATAAATATGTTATTCTAAATGTCCATAGTCATTCATAGTTGTGGGAGCATCTATGAGGTAAGACTAATATGAGTGGATTGGTTGATCTTCATGGAGATGAATATAGCAAGAGCTGCTACCAACTTCATAGGTACTTGATTAGTAGAATAAGTATTGAAACTAACCCGCATCAAAATCGCTTTATGGATCGTAGTCAGGAGTGATGTTTTGATCAAGGTTGTATCTTTGTATTCTTAGACCTAATATATATATATATATATATATATATATATATATATATATATATATATATATATATATATGGTACTTTAAGTGTAGGAATTATTGTGCTTTGACATGTTTTAACGATGTTCCGTAAAAAGCATTCATAAGGGCCATTGATAGGTATGACATTAACTACATTGATGGTCATATGTAGTTAAGATGGGATTTGTCTTCTTAGTCGTTGAGAGTTAGACATCTAAGGCCTTACTAAAAGTTGAACACTAAATGAGATTGATGGCGATCCATATCTCATGTTCAACATGATGTCTGATACAAAGATATAATTGATATCACATTTTTAGTAACAATTGTAGCTTAGAGCTCCTGGAATTGGATTTTGATGAGATGATACCCTTCATATGTTGTTAGGGGCAGTAGCCCGTTGCTAGACGTCAACTACTGTCTATGTTAGTCTATAGGGATGAGCATATGGACCGGGGAACCGGCCGGAACCGGTACCGGAACTGGAACCGGCACCGGAACCGGAACCCAATAGAACCGGTCGGGCCGGGACCGGGACGTTATTTTTATGGAGATTTGGAACCGGTAGGAACCGGTAGGAACCGGTAGGAACCGGAACCGATATAACCGAAACCGGTAGAATCGGCAAAAACCGGAACCGTATGATGCTACTTTTTGAGGACCGGTTCTAACATTTGAAGACACGACAAGAACTGGTAGGAACCGGGAACCGGTAGAACTGCCGGGCCGGTTCGGTTCTTGATTTTGGCCGAAGCCGGTTCCCGGTTCCGGCCGGTTCGGTCCTTTTGCTCATCCCTATTAGTCTATAATGAATCTTGTGCAAGAGGGAGATTGTTGAATCTATATGCCCAAGAATCATTATGGAGTGATATTGCTAATAATATATGATCCTATAGAGTCACACCTTTATCAAGTTGGCACATTTTGTATATTTATTATTAATACGATTATTAATAAATAATATCAATTCTTGTATTTAATTATGGGAATAATTATTGTTTTATGAAAATAATAATTATAAGAGAATATAACTAGTTATTATTCCATATGGTATGAATTAATAAGTCATGCACAACATTTTGGACTAGTTGGATTCTTTTCTCTTTTACATAAAGACAAAGTTTATATTTTATAAAATTAGACTTAATAAAAATTAAAGAATCCTCCTCTTTTAAAGAGTTATGGCCAAAAGTATTTTAAATATGGGGGTTGCTTGTCGACCTCCATGATTTATCTCCCATGCTTCTAAAGGCTAGAAATACTTTAGAGTGTTTTAATCAAAAGGCCTTACTTTGCATGTACTATCTAAGAGATGCATGAGGCTTGCATTTTTGTCAAGTGAAACATTTTCTTCTTCTTCCTTTCTTCTCACCAAAACTGTAATTGGCAAAGTCCTACTCCTCTTGCTTTTTCTTTTGAAGATCATTCAAGTCTTGGTGGTTCAAATTGCTTCTCATTTAGTTGTTATTTAAGTTAAGCACTTAAAGGCTTAAGAAGTACTTTATACAATAAGGAACTAGCATTCCAAGTGCCTTAATCTTGATGGTGGATACTTGTAGAGAAGATCATGTTCTTTGATCTTTACATCTTCATCAACACCCCAAAACCAATTGGGTTCAAAGGTTTCAAACATTATCTCTAAAACATCTTACGGTTGTTTTAATATCATTCTAACCTCTATAAATGGATCCTAGATGGTTTGGTTTTGTTACGAAATAAAAATAAACTAGTTATTTTTAAAAGACTTCCGTGGCCGGTTTTTGTGAAAAAAGATCTTATATTTCATATCAAAACCCTTCAGGATCCATAAAGGATCATTGAACTCCATGAAGGATTTAAGAAAAGAGAAATTTCCAAAGGATCTGTATGGGATCAAAGAGAAGAGACTTAGTTCGGATGGTTGTACTCTGATAAGTTAGAAATATGTTGTTCCCTTATATGATAGGTGAAGCTATCATAGGTGATTAGACCGATTGGTTCTAAGTGAGAATAAAAGGGCAGGACATGAGAAGATAAGAATAAAGAGGCAGAAGGTGAGAAGATAATGAAGCAAAGATAAGATGGGAAGAAGAGAGAGAGGATGAAGTATGCCATGGAATGAGAAAAGAGTATGAGACGAGAGATAAGGGTATGATAGGAGGTGTAGATAGAGTAAGAGAGGAGTAAAGAGATAAGACAAGAAAATGAAATGAGATGGGCCCAGGAAGAGGTTAAGAGAGAGTATGAATAAAGCGTGATATGAGTATGAGAAAAGATAAAGATAGAGCATGAGACAAGTAATGAGAAGAGATGAGAATGCATGAGATGAGATAGAGTATGAGTATGAGAAGTGATGAGAAAGAAAAAATGAGATTAGATGGAATGAGAATAGAGTATAAGAGTGTGAGAAGAAGATGACAGAATGCTAGAGTATCCAAAGAAAGAAAAAATAGAAGTAGAGTGTGATTGCATGAAAACGGAGTATGATATAACTCACTACACATGTGGTCTGATGTTGTAGATTTTTCATATATTGCAAGTTCATGTAGTAGTCGTGGTACGAGATGAAGTAGGAGCACCAAGGAATTAAACTAGAAATAGAGTTTACTTTTAGTATTCCCTTGTTGCTTTGAATTATGATCATGATTCTACTGTAAACTCAATATTAGCTTGAGATGTAAAGTGTGTTTGAAGTTCTAGAATTCCGTATTATTAGAAAACTCTTATATATCCCTAGAGTATTAGATGAGATAAATTCAGGTTGTTACAGTCATGGTGAGAATATTGATGAGTTTGATCATATGGAATGAATATTCAAGAATGTTTAGTATTTTTATTATTCTTATAGCTATTTATAACTAGTTTTTTAGTTAGTAGTTTAAGTATTTCAATTTTAATAGTTAAATTTTTTATTTGTGGTTTGAACTTTGAACTATGTTATAACTTTTTTAATTAGAAGTAGTATTTTACGCACATTTGTTCCAAATTACACTAACATATTTTGTGTTTGTTTGTACATATTGGATAATTAGATAACTATTACCTACTTTTATTACGGTTAATGCCCACATAACTGTGTTTTTACAAACACATACATATGTTTTTCCTACACATAAAAGATTAATACCTATACATCTATAAAATTTTACTACACAAAATATTTTTACCAAGACATCTCGTATGACACATGTCACTAACATTTTGTAGGGTCATGTCACGTCGGTAGCTACATCATCTTTCTAAAAATCATACGAAACCGTTAACCATACATAATCATTAATTTTACTCACACATACATGTGTAGGCATTATTTATTTTATGCCCACACATCACCAATGTGTTGATAGATATCTATGACTCATATTAACACTAAATTTATACATACATAAATATAATTTCCATCACATAATAGGCTTTTACAATCACATAGTATATGTGTGTAAAATGTTAAATTTCATATAGTGAAAATATTCTCTAATAATGTATTATTAGAAACAATATACCACAGCGTTGGAACTTTGAATTACGTGCATTTTGGACTTCGACATCTAAAAAATAATATCGACATATAGTTATTTCATACTCCAAAATCCGAAAAGATACTACCAAAACTCAAAAAACATCATATCATATCATACTATACTTATAAAAGAAACATTTTTCTTTTCACCACATCAATTTGATGCTCCCAACTTTTCATATTTCCATATAATATACTTTCTAACTTAAATATGTTATTAATTATAAATATTATCATAAATGGAAAACTTATTGAATTATCAACAACTTCAATATAATGTTAAATGCAAAACCTAAATTAATATATCAAACAAACTTCAAAATATAATGTAAAATTTAAAACCTAAAGTTAAATATCAAATAGAGGCTTAAAAAAACTCAATGTATATTTTTTATAAGAGTTAAATGGAAAATATTAAATACAATAAATGTAAAATAACATAAATCTAAAAGTAAAATTAACTAAAAGATCTCCAAAAATTATTTTTTATAATAACTAAAATTCAGTTTAGTTTTTTTAAATTAATTTATAATAATAATAGTTAAAAATAACATAAAGTTATAAATTAAATTACATAACATCAGAGACAATGATTAATAATTTAAATAACCATCATGATAAAATTAAAACGCTGTCAATTTTTTTAAACATAATAAATCATAACATTAGTTAGTTAAAATATATGAGAAATATAACTAATTTTATACACACGTAAAATGTGAGTACATACCATTAAATGATTCGATTTTAGTAAGTTTATATTATCTATTGTTCAAATTAATTATAATGTTACATTAACTAAACGTCTAAATCTAATCATAATTATTTTTAGTTAATATAAATAAATATTTTCAATGACATATGATTACTAAAAGGTTAGCTATATAATTCTATTTTGCGTAACGTGCGAATATTTGCCTACTATATACTTAATACTATACTTATAAAGGAAATATTTTTTCTTTCACCACATCAATTTGAAACTCCCAATATTTCATATTTCCATATAATATACTTTCTAACTTAAATATGTTATTAATTATAAATCTTATCATAAATGGAAGACTTATTGAATTATCAATAACTTCAATATAGTGTTAAATGCATAATCTAAATTAATATATCAAATAAACTTAAAAATATAATGTAGAATTTAAAACCGAAAGTAAAATATCAAATAAAGTTTTAAAAAAAGTCAATGTATATTTTTAAGAGTTAAAGGAAAATATTATATACAATAAGCATAAAATAACATAAATTTAAAAGTAAAATTAAAAAGATCTCCAAACACTATTTTTATAATAACTAAAATTCAGTTAAATTGTTTTTAAATTAATTTATAATAATAATAGTTAAAAATAACATAAAATTATAAATTAAATTACGTTACATCACAAACAATTATTGATAATTTAAATAACCATGGTCTGATAAAATTAAAACGTTGTCAATTTTTTTTAAACATAATAAATCATAACGTTAGTTAATTAAAATATATGAGAAATATAACTAATTTTATACACACGTAAAACGTAAGTACATACCATTATTTTTATTTATTTATTTATTTTTTTTAATACAACAAACTAACTAATTTACTCCTAAATAACCACCTATGTCTTCACCGAGATTTGAACCTCTAACCTCTCATATGAGAAGGTTAATCCATACCGCTAGGCCATTGGCCCTTTGGTAAGTACATACCATTAATTGATTCGATTTTAGTAAGTTTATAGTATCTACTGTTCAAATTAATTATAATGTTAAATTAACTAAACGTCTAAATATAATCATAATTATTTTTAGTTAATATAAATGACATACATATGTTCAATGACATATGAGTACTAAAACGTTTGATATATAATTCTATTTTGCGTAAGGGATATTCGCCTAATACCTAATATAAAGTGCGCTATAATATAAGAACATAACATCCTGACTTTCCGAGGAAAACTAGAAGAATCTTAAGCATCTCTAGGTCGGGTTGATAAAATTTATTTAGAGGAAACTAGAAATGGAAAGGAAACCCAACTTTATATAATCTTGGGAATCGATAATGCTTCTGTTTCCCACTTAGTGGTCAATAAATTTACTTTATAATTGGATTTAATCAATTTTGTAAATATCCAATAATTAAATATGTTAATTCTAAAGATTAGCAAACCAGTTTTCTCAAGATTTCAAATTTGGTCACCGGATTTTCGTAAATAAGACGTCATTTGTATATAGAGATCATGTCAGTTCTGAAAAATAAAATATTCTTAAAGTTCAGAAAGAACAAAAAAAAAAGTCTTTATCTTTATTATAATTTTATATTTTTAAATAAAAATATATAATAAAAAAAATTAGCTCCCGTCATTTTTCCCCTAAGCCCCCATGACGGGGATAAAAGAATGTATACAATTTACTATTTTAAGATATTATGGATGAAGCATGAGGACCAAGTTGCTACAACAGGATATCCTTCTACGTTGACCTATTTTTTTCCCCTCAAAATCAATGAAATTCTCCCTTTTTTTTTCTTGAGATTTTCAAATTATGGTGACTTTATGATTTAGCTAGCAAAAATGGTCCATGTAGTATTTCAAGAATTACCATTTTGATCCAAAAATTTTGGATTGGTATTATTGGTCTAAAACTTTTATTTTGTTTCGATTTTTGTCTATATTTTTGAAAATATTTAAATTGATGTATTTGCCCTTATTATTTTATTTTTTACTTTTTTAGTACAACAATTATAAAATAATAACAAAAAGAAAAATAATCTTCATTCCTAACCCCTTCTCCTTCTATTTCCTGCTACTATGCCAGTCATCCCAAATCTTCACCTTCTTACCCTCCGATAAACACCACCACCATCGGTCAGCGCCAGCGCCACTGCTCAACTCTGCCACCACAAGCACCAGCACCACCAGTTACCACCTCCATCATCACCAGATGAATTCAAACAAAATTTTCCAAATGCAATTCAAACTCAAGTATCATATTTGTAAACTCCCACCACGACATGTCAACACCACCACCACCTCTTGGAAACTTTTGATCTCAACACCCTTGATTTTCTTGGTGAAGACAAAGAAACCCTCCGAGCTGAAAATCTTCCAGACCCCAACCGAACCAACACACACACACATTCTCTCTCTCTCCCCCCCCCCCCCCTCTCTCTCTCTCTCTGGTTAGGGTTCGATTCTAGTGAAGAAAATATATTCCGAAGAACATCGCACATAGCCGACAGAAAGATCTCCAAATCCTTAATCATCGTAAACATCTCTAGAAACCTCCGACGAACACCACCATCATTTGTAGATCCTGGCGTTGAAACCTTAGGTCGATGTCCTTCTCTGAGAACAAAGATGATCTCCGTTTGTGAAGGGGTGAAACTAGAACGACGACAATCTCCTTCTTCTCCGGCTTAGATGATCTGCTCCCCCCTTAATTTTTTAGTGGCGTTTGGGGTTCAGGTTGGCACGACACAAGGTTTTTCCGATCTGGGCGCCATGTACAATATCGGCGGGGTAGGGGGTTGAGTTGCAGTGAATATGTTTGTCGTGTACGGATCCAGTTCTGTTTTTTGTGTCTCTTTCTTCCTCAACCATCATTTTTTTTAATGTGGTGGTTGTCCATATTTTTCCAATAGGTTTACAAAGGTGTTATGGTTTGCAGATTCGACAACGACCATTCGATGGTGGTGGTTCTTTTTGTGAAAATCAGAAGGAAGAGGCACATTTCGACAAAGACGATGACTTTCCAGCGAGTGGTGATGGTTGTTCATACCTTTTTTAAAATTAGAAGATATATATATATATATATATATATATATATATATATATATATAGAGAGAGAGAGAGAGAGAGAGAGAGGTGAGAGGGATAGGGTAGTATTTTATTGTTTTTTTAAAATGTAATAAAAGAAAAGGGAAAACTACACAACACAAGAAGTGTAAATCCGTCAATTTAAATAATTTTAAAAAGTGGACCAAAAGCGCAACAAAATGAAAGTTTTGGACCGGTGGTGCTAGTCAAAATCTTTTTGGACTAAAGTGACAATTTTCGACATACGACCATATTTATAGTTTTGTCTGATATTTATGACAAATCGTGATATCTTATTTTTCTAACTATGTTCCTATACACTTAAGATTGTAACATTTATCATATTATATATACTATTAATTGTTAAAACCATGGTGAACAGAAATCTTTTGCCATATCAATTTCTGCCACACGATTTTGAGGGTATTCAATATTTACCACCACAATGTTAACAATTCCCCCTTTTCGCTTGCGTATTATAAAACTTCTATTTTTTCCCCCCAAACCGCCTTACCTTTTCCTTTTCCTTATCCTTATCTTCTTTTCTTCATTACCGATTTTCTTCTTCACTGCCATCCTTCTCTAATTTTCTTTGTCTGTCTTTTTTTGTTTACAATAATTTCTCTGCAATTCACTTTCTTATACAATTATTTGATGTCAGGAATTTTATCCTCCGAGCCTTCATCCCAATTTCTTCGCTAATCGCCACTAGTATGAGTATCCACGGTCCATGTCTGCCTAAATTTCAATTCGTTTCAGCATCGTTTCTCCAAATATAGCAAGAATTCTCGCCGCTTACAAAGTCAATTCTTCTAGCTACATTTGATTTGATTGCACCTTCCCATGATTATTGATCATCAATCATAGCAATCACTGTACACTTTCGAGTTTACTTCACCAGAAAACGATCCGATCGCCACCGGGAAAGATGAAAACCAGAGGCAAAATAGGCAGCGAAGGTGGATTAATCGGTGGGTGGTTTAGTCTCGGTTGTCTCGGTTTACCTGCAGTCTTTCTCCTATGCATCTTCTTCTTCTTCTTCTTGGGATTCTTCGATTCTTCTCTATTCTCTCAACAGGTTCCTCTTTTGTCTTCCCTAATACTGCTGCTTCATCTTTTTGGATATACCACAAACGAATGCAAAACTGAGATTCACGATTTGTCCGACGACACCGATTATGCTGCAGCGTCGAAACAGGTAAGCAACTCCATCTTACTATATCTAATATCAATCCTCAAATTAGAAGTACATTGATTTGAATGGTAATGATGCGAATTGAATTTAGTTTGAGTGTTCCGGCAGCGAGGTTAAAGGTTATTGGTTGCATGTAAGTTAGGGCTCCTACGAGCAGGTTTGTTAGTGATAGAAGTTTAATCGTGATTGGTAATTGAATGCGATCTGTTATCAGTTGATCACTTTGGTAGCATGATTTGTTACTGTTTGTACTTGTAGTGGCCTAATTGGAAAGCCATTAATGTGTACTCATATTTATGCGAAACTCGCTAGGTAGTAGTTCAATTGGATTTATTCAGAAGCTGTTGGCTGATTTGTGTTTTAGGGCTTGGTTAACTATAATTGTTGGTAATAGTAGTTGGATAGGTTAACAAAGTACTTCATATTGATTGGAAGTGATCTTCTTAGTTGATAACTGTAAGTAGGTCAAGGGAGAAACTTCGAAAATCTTTTGTGTCTATATCTATATTTGACTTAATAAAAACTGCTTTCATAGAATTCAACTATTTTATGTTAAAAGTTCACTTAATGTAAAGTTATTGATGTTAAATTCATGATTAAGTGATGCTTGCTCATGTTTTGGTTTTAGAGAGAGAAAATCATTGATAATCAGTTCATGTTGCTTTACATTGAATTTATTTAGAAGCCCTTGTCTTGTATCCTTAGGTTCTACCTATTTTCAATATGTTTTAGGGCTCATCAAGTATGACCCGTAGTGACAGTAGCAAGAGAAGCTCTTCTAGTGATCCAGAAGATGCACAAATAGTTTACCTCAAGGATAATGTCACAATTCATCCAACTCAATATGCCAAAGAGAGGATCACTGGGCATTTGAAGTTGATCAAACAAGGTTATTCACTATATATGGTAATGTCCTGCTCGTATTCCTCTAAAGTTCTATTTTAGTCTTTTATAATTCATGTTCTTTTACATTGTCCTCGAGTGCTATAGCTGGAGTTAGACAAGCCTTAATTACTGGGATACCGTCTTTATCAATCTCCCTAAACTGGTAGGTAACCAAATCTCCTTTAAGATTATTGGTTTTATACACATTTAATAGATCAAATCAAATGTTCGTATGTTCCAGGAAAAAAGGTGAAAGTCAAGAAAATGAATTCAAGGATGCTGCATCTGTTTGCTTACCTGTTATAAATGCAGCCATAAAAGATGTAGAAAATGGGACTTTCCCCAAAAGCTCTTCTTTACATATCATCGTTCCTTCTTCCCCTTTACAAAAACAAGGTTTGTTATATAAGACTAAAACCGTTACTTTTCATATTTTCAGGGTTTTAAGTTGGCAAAGTAGAGTTTATGGAGGTCAAAACCAGTATGGCTAGCGATTGTAGCCAATAGGAACCCTTCTGCTGCAAGGTTTATGTCAAATCAACCAGGCATGGGTTTGCAACTTGCACAACTTGGTCGAGGTGCATCTGCAGCAGTATGTAATTTATTATTTATATAAACGCTGTTAAGTTTTTATAAAATTTTGGATCTTTTTTTAATTTGATTGGTTTGTTGTGGTTATATGTTGAAGGGTGCAGCAAGAAGATTAAACTCACAGAAGAAGAGCTTGGAGGTTTTTGAATCAGTTGGTGTATCAGGGAAGGCTGACCCCAATAAAACAGTCAAATAGTTCAGGCTAGAGGTAGGTTTTTAAATATCAATTATCATATATGGAATAATGGATTTCAATCATAGTTTCTACCATTATTTATGGAAATAGAAGCATTTTATAATTAATAATGCAGTTTCAAGACAGTCCCCAAGAAGAAACAGATGAAAATCTTGATTTCAGAGCCCTTTTGAGTGGATTTATATTAGATTATAAAATTTATGGAAGTACATACCCTAAATCTGATTAATTTGTTTGAAACTTAACAGGTGTCAGTTACTCCCAAATTTGTATCTCATATGATTGAGGCAGATATTGAAAAGGTTGCATCTGAATGGATTACTGATGCACTTCAAACCAACAACTAAGGTACCTCATACAACCTGGAAGAAGAAAAAAATAAAGTGACACAGCGTCGTTGGCGCGCATGATTCCTATCTAGTTTAATAAAAATTAATAAATTTTTATGACACTTGTCATTATCCAATAGTTTTAGAACCATGTATATGAATATAAAAATAGAAAGGATATTTAAATTTTCTTTTTTGCTAGGATATCAGCAGTGACGGATCCAAAGGTTTTAGATTCAATTTCAGCTTATAACTGAAAAAAAATATAAATTTATTTTAAATTTTATATATTAAGATGCAACCATTAAAAAATATATACATATGCTTTGAAAAAAAATTAATGTCACATATCGCATATCAGGATCAATGCCGTCAATTTCTTCATCTTTTAAATGGTATTATCTTTGGAGTAGTTTCAAGAAATAATCTCTATAAGGTCTATGCACGTGCTCTATTAGTTTATTACTATTTCATATTATCTCAGAGTTAGAGCATACTTTTGAAAAGAAAAAGATAAATTAATTAGAAAAACATCCATATGGAAATCGACGTTTTAGCATAAGACAAACAGTTGATATAAATAATAATTTAATCTTCAAGGTTACTAACACAAACAAACGTTTCGCTATTTGCGATTTTGATTTTGTTTACAATACGTGCTCGATAAAGGAAAATGATACACGTAATTTTTTAAGAAATTTACCACTAAATGATAAAAATGCATGATCTCATTATAAGAAAGAAAAAGAGTGAACCGTGAAGTCGATCTTTGTGTTTTGCAAAAAATCACGATTGATGTTCATATCAGGGTGAATGCAAAAATACAAACTAAATATTGTCGGGATAAAATAAATGTTGTCGATACATAAAAAAAATAAGTAAAAAAACAAAAGAGGATCGAAATTTTTTTCATTATAGAAAGAAAAAAAATAAGTGTTTCTACTACTACACCAAAAAGCTACTTTTTTAGTCACTGAAAACTATTATAACGATTTTACGTTCATTATATTTTTTAATTATTTATATATTAAAAAATATAAAAAATAAAAAAAGAAGGCAAAACTGTCTTTTCAATGACCACCCCCCCCCCCCCCCCCCTCCCTCCCCCTCCCACACACACAAAATCAGCTTTTAGATAACTAATACAATTTAAAAAGATTTTGGAATATATCCATATTTTTTTGCAAATCATGGAACCAAATTTGCATTTACTCAACGAAAAATTATATAAAACATTTGAAATAAAGTAAATTACAAAAATAATCCATATATTTTGATCAGAATTATACCTTTAGTCTAACTTTTGATATATCAATAAATAGTATTTTATGGTTTTAACAAATTGAAAACTTTTGGTGTCACTATCATGAATTGTAGAGACTTGCGTCTAAGAGTGGGAGTGGTGGACTTTTCCCTAATATCCTTCAAGACTTGAAGTTTGTCAAGGTTTTATGTCACTACTCACTAAATGATGCATGCATCTAGGATTAGTTTCTATTTTGCAAATAAAGATAAATAATAACTACAATTTATTCAATTTAAATTATATTAAAGATGTAAAGTTTGATGTTATTAAATATTGTATTTTAGGCTTTACTAAGATACTAATTTTACAACATTATTATTATTAGAAAGTCATTGCTTAAAGGGATATTGACTTAAAATGATAATATATTTTTCGATTTATACACATTTAGTCATTAAGGTTTTTTTTTCCGTTTCATTTTTATCCTTTCAACTTGTTAAACTGTACACATTCAGTCCTTATAACCGGTTACTCCAGGTTAGCCGGAAAAATGACTTAATAGGGCAATATATTTCTCATTTTATATACATTTATCCTTAATATTTTTGTACATATTTAGTCTTTAATATTTTTTTGGTTCAAAATAAGTCATTTTTGTTTTTGTACTATTTAGTACTTACGAATGATTTCTTTAAGTTTTCTCACGACATCTTACGTGAGACAATCATTAATGAGGTGTTTGGGGCTGTTGATGCTTATATCTATCTCGATCTCGACTGCTTGGTTGTATAGGTCTTGTGATTTGGTTTAGGTATTGTATTCTGAACGTCGTAACTTCTTCATAAGATATCAGATTTTAATGATCTTTGTATCCACATGTTCATTTTTTGAGTCTACTACAACTTTCGTTAAGATTACTCCCTTTAAAATGTAATATGTTTTTACTTACGATTTTATACAAAAGAACATCCATACATGCATTCATAAAAAATTTATGGGTATAAAGACCCTACGTAAAAATATATTACTTTTTAACGGAGTAATCTAAATGAAAGTTGTGGTAGACTAAAATACGAACGCATGGATATAAAGATCGTTAAAATCCGAGATCGTATAAAGAAGTTACGACGTTTAGAACAAATGACCTAAGCAACCATGTAGTCAAGATCGTGATGGACATAAACATCAAAAGTCTCAAACACCTCCTTAATGAATGTCCTAGGGAAGATGTCATAACAAAAAACCTAAAGAAATTATTCATAAGTACTAAATTAATACAAAAACAAAAATGACTTATAATGTCTAAATATGTATAAAAGTATTAAGGACTAAATGTGTACAAAGTGAAAAATATATTATCCTATTAAGTCATTATATATTACCCTATTAAGTCATTTTTAGTGGCTAACCTGGAGTACTCGGTTATAAGGACTGTATGTGTACAGTTTAACAAGTTGAAGTGGTAAATATGGACGAAAAAAAAAACTCAATGACCGAATATGTATAAATTAAAAAATATATTACTTTTTAAAGTCATTATCCCTCCTCGCTTAAAACTCTTCATGATAATAATATGTTGCTATATATGTGTGCCTTGAAGTATTCTCTTTTTGTATCATGTTATATGTAAATGCTTTGTGATGAATTAACTCTTGGAAACTTAAATGTTATTAATTATAAGTTCAACTGTAAATTTAGTAAACGAGAAACAAATAAATAGTCAAATGATGATTCTCAAAAACTAATGGTTAAGGTCAGTTAAAGTGTGATTTGATAAAAAGGGCTTTGAATTTAGACCTTTTGTTTTCGTGTTGCAACAAGTATCCTTCTTATACCTTGAAATTCATGTGCTCTTTGTCTTTATACTGCCACGTGTGCCACCTATGATCGTGTTTCGAAATAGCAACAACCCAATAGAACTTTTTTTGGCTAGCCTCTTAAAATGGGATCAGTTCAAGAAACTATTAAGACTGTGTTTGGCGCGCCACAGCTAGCTGATAAGCTAGCTTATTTTTCGATCTTTTTTATGTTGTCGTGTTTTGTAAGCCAAAAAGTAGCTTATAAGCTAGCTTTTTGAAAAACTACTTAGACTAGCTTTTTATGAGCTTTTTTAAAATTTTCCAAATACACCCTTTAATTAATTATAGAAACACATATTCTTACATGTCCTTTTATGTAATTTTATATATTTCAGCTAGCTTTTCAGCTAGTTTTACCAAACGTTATTTTTTATCAGCTAGCTTTTCAGCCAATCCTCCAAACATAACCTAATTTTTAATCTTGGGATTAAAAGACTAATCTTGATCTTCGGAGTAAGTTTTTGAAAACCGAACCGACGGTCTTACTAGTTCGATAATTCAACTGGTCCAATCAATCCGACCGGTCTAACAAAACGGGAAAAGCAGGATAATGTCATAAATAATCATTATTAATCGGACCGGTCTAACTAAACGGGAAAAACAGGAAAAACAAGATAACATGTGTCACCTCCTTAATGAATGTCTCACGTAAGATCGTTATGACGTTTGACCGGTTTTATCAGTTTAACCAGACTGGTTTTATTCGGCCTCCTTTGCATTGGCCCTATATATATATATATATATATATATATATATATATATATATATATATATATATATATATATATATATATATATATATATATATATATATATATATATATATAGAGAGAGAGAGAGAGAGAGAGAGAGAGAGAGAGAGAGGATCAAACGTAAACCATAATTATTGTGTGAACGTATCATTAAATTTTGGCCATGAGATTATAAGAAATGAAGAGTTGTGATTTTTAGGGGTACATAGTATTATCATGGGATAACATTACTATATTATTACACATAATTAGTTGTAAGGGTAAATTAGTCTAATTTGTTAACAAGAATTTATGGAAGGTAACGATATTAATGAATTCAATTTAAATTAGATTTAAAAAAATAAAATTATATTTTTTATATTTTAATTTAATTATAATAATCTTTAATATTATTAGTAAACTCTGGAGTTTTTTATAAAAAAAAAAAAAGAAGTTGATTATTTTTTGTCGTATTCTTTAAAAATATGGTATAATAAATTTTGCATATTGGATATTATTTATGTGTTGAATTCTTTAAGAATAGGAAAATATAGTCTAAACTATTCTTGAAGAATAAGCAATATTCATTGTTAATAATAATAATTTTTTAATTTAAAGCTTGTTTCATATCATGAGAATCGTTACAAATCAATTATTTTAGTTATAACTTTTTGATGATCAAAATAGTTGATATTGACATTCTCATATGAATAAAATTAATTATATAAGAATTATAGTTAATTCTTTAAGCATATGTTGCATAAGATATGAAGTTTATAAATGACATTCTTGAATAACAGACATGATCAAAATGTATAAAAAATAATATAACATTCTTGGAAAAAAAAAACAAAAAAACATTCTTAATAAATAGTTCATAAAAAATAAAAAGGAAAACAATTACAAATATATGAAACATCCTTATTGTAAACATGTTTTATTTGCAACTCCATTCAATAATTAGTTTTCATTCTGCATTCCATTCTTCTGAATTCTATCTTCAAGAATTGTAACACCCCCTCTGGCACGTATCACAATATTGTCCGCTTTGGGCCACTCGGCACGAGGACTTCCCAGGGGGTCACCCATCCTGGTACTACTCCCGCCCGAGCACGCTTAACTGCAGAGTTCTTATGGGATCTGTTGCCCTCACGGCTTTAAAACGCGTTGTGATAGGGAAGGTATCCACACCCCTTTATAAGGAAATGTTTCGTTCTCCTTCCAAGCCGATGTGGGATCAGATCTAACCCACTTTCACCCCCCATTATAGGGTTCGACGTCCCCGTCGAACACATCGACCCGTGCCCTAGCTCTGATACCATTTGTAACACCCCCTCTGGCACGTATCACAATATTGTCCGCTTTGGGCCACTCGGCACGAGGACTTCCCAGGGGGTCACCCATCCTGGTACTACTCCCGCCCGAGCACGCTTAACTGCAGAGTTCTTATGGGATCTGCTGCCCTCACGGCTTTAAAACGCGTTGTGATAGGGAAGGTATCCACACCCCTTTATAAGGAAATGTTTCGTTCTCCTTCCAAGCCGATGTGGGATCAGATCTAACCCACTTTCACCCCCCATTATAGGGTTCGACGTCCCCGTCGAACACATCGACCCGTGCCCTAGCTCTGATACCATTTGTAACACCCCCTCTGGCACGTATCACAATATTGTCCGCTTTGGGCCACTCGGCACGAGGACTTCCCAGGGGGTCACCCATCCTGGTACTACTCCCGCCCGAGCACGCTTAACTGCAGAGTTCTTATGGGATCTGCTGCCCTCACGGCTTTAAAACGTGTTGTGATAGGGAAGGTATCCACACCCCTTTATAAGGAAATGTTTCGTTCTCCTTCCAAGCCGATGTGGGATCAGATCTAACCCACTTTAAGTGGGTTAGATCTGATCCCACATCGGCTTGGAAGGAGAACTAAACACTCCTTATAAGGGGTGTGGATACCTTACTTGTCACAACGCGTTTTAAAGCCGTGAGGGCAGCAGATCCCATAAGAACTCTGCGGTTAAGCGTGCTCGGGCGGGAGTAGTACCAGGATGGGTGACCCCCTGGGAAGTCCTCGTGCCGAGTGGCCCAAAGCGGACAATATTGTGATACGTGCCAGAGGGGGGTGTTACAAGAATCGCTTTCAAAATATCTTTCTTGAACTCTTATATCTATGATCAGATTCTCTAAGAATGAGATAACAATTACATATGAGAAACAAAAATCCATAAATCAATAATTATTGTAAACAATATTCATGAATTGTTATAAACAACTAAAAGTCCATGAGAAACAAAATCTTGAATTATTTAAGAGTGAGATAATAATTCTTATAAAAAAAAATCCTGAATTCTTTAAGATATGATAATAGTTTCCTAATATGAGATTCTTTAAGAATGACATAAATGTAAACTTGTAAAACAAAATGTTAGTGCATAAGGTTAGAAAAATAAACTAAGAAAAAGTAAATATAAAAAATAATTAAAGTTTAAATTGTCTTCAACATTGCCCACTGATATTATGAGGATATGATCATAACATTCTCAGCCATACAAATGTATACCCAAATTAAATGTACCAGCTTAGATATCCTCTTCATATCCTCCACAAACAAACAGACATTAAACTTTAACAATAAAATAACGATCAAACTTTCTAATATCTTCTAAAATCTTTAAAAATGTTAAAGAAATTAATCAAACTTTAAGACTTACATTAGGTGCAGACCTTTAATGACTAGAATCTTAGAGGATTTGAGGAGTTCAAGAGCGTCCAAAAGACCAATTATATGGTTATAAATCGGCTTCTCAACAGCCACACCATCTTTAAGAGCCTTAACATGTTCATACATAAGATCAAAGTCATTGGTTTGTGGATCAAGTGCAGTCACTCTCTTCGCTTTCCTGCCAGTTCTGTCAAAAGAATGGTAATCATCTAGACATATGATTGTAGTTATATCACTTATGAGTATATTTGAGTCGGGATTCCCTCCTTTTGGAGGGGAAGCTGCACCATCGAACATACTAGTAAACCTTTTCTTAAAGATTGTGTTCCCTAAATTTTAAACTTGTAAAACAAAAACTCTTTATTCTCATATAACATTCTTTAAGAATTATATTTTTAATGAAACATTTGGCAATAATATTTTTTTTTTATAGAAAACATATAAAAAATCATTCAAATTTAACTTTTGGATTTCGTATGTCAAAATTCTTTGAGAATATCATAGTTACTGTTTGCCTTTGACTTTGAAAGTAATAATAACTATAATGACTTCAATGCTGGAACTAAGTCCTAAATTGAGAAGACAGAGGTTAGGCGAGTCTTGTACTAATGCTTGCTCAAATGATGAAACCCAATAGAACCTAAGAATCCACCATACAATTGAAAACATTATATTTGCAATTTCATCCAAAAATTAACGTCAATGCTGGAACTAAGCCCTAAATCGAGAAGACAAGTTCAAAAAGAAACCAAAAAGAAAAATATTTTAGATAGAAATCGAGATTCGTCATAAATAATGAGAAATATAGATTCAACCACAATCATCATAATGAAATCGAGACATCAAGAAAGAAAGGAGATATATTACCATATGAAATCCCAACTGATGAAATCAACAACATCCTAAATTATTAAAAAGAGGTGGGAAAATAATCAAGAAATATATCACCTGAAGCAAGTTTTGATAAAAAAAAACAGGCCATAACCCTAAAAAAACGCACGTTTAGGGTTGTTTCAGTACAAAAATCAGACCACTAATATTCAGGGGGAGGTGATTTCATAGGGTCGACGAATGCTTTGATCGTTAGGGATGGAGCAGGAGCTAGAGTAGGGGAGTCGATCGACACACACATCCTTGATTTTTCCCTCTGGTTCTTCCTAGGAGTGTGGTGAATACGGTGAAAGAGTGATTTAAGGGAAAGAAAATAACCGATCCCATGTCTAAGGGATATGTCCTATGTAAAATTCTGAAATTACCCTTGAATGTTGATTGGTCAAGAATCAGTCACACATTCACACAATAATTAGAGATTATATATGAACCTAACACACACACACACACACTCTCTCTCTCTCTCCCCCCTCTCTCTCTCTCTCTCTCTCTATATATATATATATATATATATATATATATATATATATATATATATATATATATATATATATATATATATATATATATATATATATATATAGAGAGAGAGAGAGATAGGTTCAGGTGTTTAAAGGAATTATTGTGTTATTGTATGCATAAATGTGGACCAATCATTTTAAAAACCTAATAGGGGTAAAATTGTAATCTTAGCTTTTAATTAATTTTGGCAATTAATTATTCAAATCATAAACCCTTTAATTTAGGCAAAATCGTTTACATTTACCGCTTTAAAACCCTAGACAGAAAACATCGACCTTTAATGATCAAGCAGCTCTCGGCTGCTTCTCTCCTGGTTCCGGCATAGTGTGTGAAGGGAAAAGAGGTGGGTGGTGCAATCGACGGGATGAAGAGGTGGCAGTTGGTTCGAAGGAAGCAGTTATCGATCGGTGCCCTGCCCCTCTAATCAGCCGAAGACGCTGACGGTAAGGGAAACGAAGGAACATGGCATGTCGACGGAGCTTCTGTGATAGTTGGGAAATCGCGAGGAGGTGCGGAGGGAAGAAGCATCGGGTAAGCTGTTGGATTAGTGTCTAAGTCCATAACTATTTTGGTATGTACTTGACTCGATGGTGCATGGTTCTTTTGGGTTGCCTTTACCAAAGCAACTTGATAGGATGAATTATGGAGAGAGAGAGAGGATTAATTCTGATTTATTAATATATTATGAGAATAATATATTAAAGGAGAAATCATATTGTTTAATTAATATTAGTCAAGAATTAATAAGAATTAATTTTGTGGCTAAAAGACATTAATTAAATAAAGGGGGCTAAAATTGTCAAAAGTGTGATGGCTGAATATTGGGCTAATGGACTCCATAGAGGATGGAATGGACGAATTCTATGGGGAAACCCATTAGAAATCATCCAAGGCCTCTAAGGAGGGAGTCCATGGGTTGCTTAGGGCCTAAGCAATCAAATTAGGGTTTCCTTGTTAGATAACCCTAATAGCCTCACTATTTAAGGATCCCTAGAGCACCAAAAACGTGGCCAAGAGTTTCCTTAGGGTTTCTACACGTTTTTGGGTGTCTCCTCTCTTCTCATTCTTCATCCTCTTGCTCTTGGTGTTTGTGAGCCATTAGAGGAGTGACACTTGTGACTCTAAGCTTTCTAAAGCCATTATTAGGACGATTTGAGATTGTTATTGCTACATAACAATCAAGGTAAGATCTAAACCCCATTCTTATGTTAATATGATTAATTGTATGCTAGATCTAGGGTTTATAGCTTTGGATATTCAATTGCATGTTCATTAGACAAACTAGATCCAAAAGCTATTAGGGTTTGCATGTACACCATAGGAATGATGTTTTTCTCAAAACCCAACAACAACACCGATCCAGGGGGCGTTCGATTTTTGTGTTTGACAGGAAGAAGAAAAGACGAGAAAGAGAGGGGCAGACACCCTTCTCCGGTGACTCTCTTATCGATCGGTGTCTTACATCACTGTGTATTCCATTACAACAAAATCGATTAGGTAGGGATAAGAAAAATCAGCGGCGACAGTAGGCGGCTCTGCCAATTCTTCCTTTTTTCTGGTGAGGTGAGAACGAGAGACAAGGAGGTCTACTTCTTTCAAGGTGAAATTTTTTAGGTTTATTGTCTAATTCTTTCAAGGTGTAATATTTTTGGTGAATTGGGAATTTGTTCTGATTGTTTAATTTATAGGAAATTGAAAGTTGTTTTGATGCACACCAAGTTCTCGCTAAAATGCTTCAACTGAACGGTATTTATTTGTTTATAGTATTCTATCAGAAAAGAATGTTTTGTTATGATAATCATGAAAATATTCTATTAGAAAGCCCCAAATTAATATAATTATCGGTAAATGAATTTCAATTCTATCAGAATGGAATCACGAATTCCAATTATTTTGGAATGGAATATGGATATTTTCTTACTAATTTATTCATTGGATTTGTTTCCACAGAAGCTGATGCTTGAGAAGACCACGAAATTTGAACGACGCCTCTTAGCAACATTATTCTTTTAAAATCTATTAGTGTCTTTGTTAGATTTTTATGTTTTTTTTCCCAATTTGAAAGTTTTTAGTTTTATTCTTTAAAAATAAATATAATTCTTAGCAATTGTTATACGTATTCTATAAGAAATAATATAATTTTTGTTTTAATTCTTCAATTGCTGGTTCGAGAATTTGTTATTCTACAAGAAATTTTTAAAGTCATGATCAAGAAATATGTTCAAGAATATTTTTATTATTTTATGGTTCTAGAATATTTTTATTTTTGAACATACTCAAACATATTCTGTCAGAATTTCCGAATTAAAAACATTATAATTCGTAAAATCGGATTTTTAAAATTAATATAATCTATGATCCCTTAAAATATGCAAATTTACTTTATTAAATCTATATTAATTGACTAAAATACCCTTCTAGGTATATTTGATGGTATTTATCAATTATATTTAATTGCATAATATGTATTAATCACTTTCTTAAAATAAGTAAAATGATTGGCCCACATTTATGCATACAATAACACAGTAATTACTTTGAATATAATAACCTAAGCTTATATGTATATATATATATATATATATATATATATATATATATATATATATATATATATGTAACGCCCGTAGATCCGGGCTAGTCAATTTAGAGATAATAGGGGTCGAAAACGACTTTTCGACAAAAGATTATTTAGAATAAATAATCTTAACCAAGTTGTAGAATATGTCTCAAGGGTTCCGTACATATAAAGAGCGCCGAAATCTGAGTTATAACGAAGAAGTTATGACCCGTCGAAGTTTCGCAACGGAACCGACACGGCACCGGGAAGACGTAAATAGTGAATTTATGATAGAGAGAATTTTAGCCTTAGTAATCTGAATGACAATCATAGAATATGTTAACCTGAGAACGTCCATAAAAAGAACGCCCAAATCTGACTTTGTATGAGGAAGTTATGATTTTTCGAAGTTTCGGCTTAACGGTGAACAGCCCGAAGTTCAAGTATTAGATCGAACGGTTTTTAGCCGACACAACCTAAACGAGAATAGAAGATCTCGTTATTAGCAGCGTAACGATAATAAGACAGACGAAAATGGACATTGGATGAAGAAGTTATGAGATTTTAACGGACCAATCCTGTCCCGGCCTGTTAAAAATATAACTTTAAAAATAAAATCAAAATTTGTCGACGGAGTTTAAACGAAAGTTGTAGAGTACATCTCCACCTACGCGTGAATATAAATAACGTCAAAAAAGGAGTTCGTATGAACGAATTACAAATTATAATAGCATATTTACGTATTAAAATAAAGTATAAATCATATATACGTACACATATATATACATATGTATATACCATTAGAAAGGTATCGACGATTCGGTCATTAAAAGACTAATGTTGAGTTCTTTTGACATTAGTTTAGTACAAATATCGTTAAATCTATTTAAAATAGTAATATAAAGGGTTGTTTAGTTGTTTATATAACTATAAGGTTATTAAGTAATTATGGAAGGTAGTTTTTGAAAATTCAATTAGTATAAATAAGAGCCTCTAGCTCTCATATTTCTTAAACCATTCTCTTGATTCAATAGTCTTTCTCTTCTTATCACCCCGAGCATTTTGGTCCCTC
Organism: Lactuca sativa; assembly: GCF_002870075.4. Taxonomy (NCBI): domain Eukaryota; kingdom Viridiplantae; phylum Streptophyta; class Magnoliopsida; order Asterales; family Asteraceae; genus Lactuca; species Lactuca sativa. Next base: position 359,518,939 of record NC_056627.2, on the reverse strand, counting down.
GTGATTCGACTTCTTTTTCTGTAGTTTTAGTATAGTAAGGTGAGCGTTGAAGCGCTGCACGGATCTTTCTTTGAAAGATTCAGCGACGAAGTTCTACCCCTGTAGAGCCCGACTCCTAGCTAAAATCTCATTGTAAGTAAGTTATGCTTACCCTATTTTAATATAGCTTATATTTAAAATTAGTATTGTTATTATGAACTTATAATAAATATTTGAGCTATTATTATATAAGTGTCGTTAATATATCTTTTTAACTACTCACGGTACGGAGAATCTGGTTTAAAGGGCCGCATAGGGTTGTTGGATTTCAGAAGTGCTATATGCCAAAAATGGTCCTGACCTCCGGTGTTTTATGTTTGGCCCCTGTCTGTACATAGTGGTAGGAAAGTATTGTTTAAACGCTTATATAATAATAATAAGACTAATAATTAGTCATGGTAAATATTAGACTAAAATCTAGTGGTAATAAAACTAGGTTACATCGAAGGAAATTATTTTAAAGTAAACGAAGTGCTGTCCGAGTACCGAGTCACCACCTTATCAAGTGAGTGCATAGTTACTTTCATCTTACACATAGAGATGAAGTATTTTATATAAATTACGTCCTATATGTGCATATTATCTGAGTACGTGTTGTCTATGCTGGATGGACGATTTTATACTTGTTTTAAATGATTTAAACTGTATATGTATTTTATATCTATGATAATGTTGGGGTAAAACATGGGTAGATGTAATAGATGGAATATAAGTTGGATGATGAGTTGAGAGGTGTTATAGACCACGAGGTGAGGGTGAGAGGTGGACGATGTGAGAAACCTTTTCCTAAACGATGGCCCCGTCATTCAGCAGAGTATGGATGACAACCACGGACTATTCTAGACAGTCCAGTGGAACACTAAAAGGCTCGCAACCTGTAAGTGTTGTGAACGATGTGTTCACCCGTTGTACTATAAACCTTGGTGATCATGCAGACTTGATGCCTAAACCCTGGTGATCATGCAAACTTGATGCCTAAACCTTGGTGATCATGCAGACTTGATGCCTAAACCCTGACGACTATGCAGACTTAGTGCCCGTTGTGTAAACCGTGGCAATGATGGACTTCGTGCCGATTCCTTAGGATGATCCTTAGGAATGAGTGAACGAGAAATAGTTGATTCTTAGGGAAGATCCTTAAGAATAAAGATGATAATGGGGGATGGGTAATTGGGTTGATTGCTTAATTGTTTAAACATAAATCTATATTATTGTGGGTTGAAAACCCTATGTACTCACCAGGTTTCCCAACCTGACCCACTCAGTTTATTTATATCACAAGTGTTGTTATGAAGTCACATTACACTGAAAGATTAAGGATATATAAATCACTAGTGATAATGAATGTAAGTTATGTTTATGCTTATGTTTCTGTATTGATGATGACATCCCAAATGTTTTAAAATGAATAAAAATACTTTTCTTCGGAAATGCTTTGATAACGTATTTATCATGTTTTACTGGGAACAAATTCTGCAACATTTTTATTAAAAGAGGTACGCTGATTTTTATAAAGCATAAACAAAATCGGTCTTTTCTGGCCGTGAAAATGAGGATGTCACACACACACACACACACACACACACACACACACACACATATATATATATATATATATATATATATATATATATATATATGATTAATAGAAGCTATATTTCATAGGAAAATACCATGTTTCATGGTATCACAGCGAAAGATCCTAACCCTAGTTGTAACCCTAATTTTTTATGCTATGTCTAGATCATCTGTCTAACCAATCTCCATCATGACCAACCCCTCAGAAAAACCATCTTCTGCAATAAACATCAAACACATAATTCATATTATTCTTGATATCGATCAGATAAATTACGACATCTGGCGTGAATTGTTTAAAAAGTCATTGTATTGGTTATGGAGTGGTTAAGCATCTCGCACCTCCGGTTCAACGCTCGTCTACTTATGTCGACAAAGCTCCTAGAAATACCATTCAAATCATGGAAATTGCTACATGGAAACACAATGATTCCATAGTCAAGTCTTGGCTTTACGATACCTTATCTCTTCCTCTCCTTCATCTCATCTTCAAAAAACAAACTCTGACCGATGAGGTTTGGGAGACAATTGTAAAAGTTTTTCGTGATAACAAGAACAACAAAGTCATCTAGGTTGACAATGAGCTCCAAAATATTACTATTGGCGATTCCTTTATGGTTGATTATTGTAATCATGTTCAGGATCTAGCCTATCTTCTTGAGAACATGGATGCAAAAGTTCCAAAACTCAATCTAGTCTCCTACATGTTGAATGGACTATCTACAAAGTACCATCACATTACCATCACTATTAAACATCAACGACACGTCCCATCATTTTGGGACACTCGCTCTATGTTGGTGCTTGAAGATCAGCAGCTTGTTCAAGATGAGAATGACACCGCCTCTATAACACCCTAAAATTTTCATACTTTAAAACCTTTTCAAATGCTATGGTTATAAAATTCACTGTGGGTGTTAAACCACATTTAAAAATATTGGTCCTATAAAAACATTTACAATTAAAATATTCGGTGTTACCATTAAGCATCTTACATAACCATAGCAAGCAAATAAAAATTACATCAGTACATTGATAAGGAACTTGACAAGTTCCACTCCATCTATCAAGAGACATCATCAAGCTTTTATCAGACATCACTCTATCATTGCATATAACCTGGGATACATGGCATTAAAAGGAGATATGTAAAACAAAAATGTCTCTTGAACTACATGGGTTTTAGACCATAAAACGTTTCAATCATTTTCAATAAAAAATCCTTTAATTCATACCATAAAGCATTTTTAATCATATTCAAGAAAATTTTCTTTCATTCGTACAATAAAGCATTTTCAATCATTTATATGAAAATCATGTCATACATAAAATATCATATCATATCATATCATATCATAAGTGTCATTTCTTATCTTATCATTTCATTATCTTCTTTTCCATTTCTATTTCCACGACCAAGGTGGAAAGAACAAATCATTCCATCAAGGCATCATTTCTAAGACCAAGGTGGGAAGAACAAAATCAAACCACCAAGGAATCATTTCGAAGACCAATTGGTATAGTGAGAAGACTCATTGGTATAGTGAGAAGACTCACCTCAGTCTGCTGAAAACAATAGCTACTCGACTACCAGTCCAAAATCTCACACTAAACAAATATACAAGTAACCCTAATTAGGATTACAACTCAACCTAGTCAAAGAGCCCAAAATCCTAAGTCAAAGTCCCTCCATGATGGCCTAAAAGTCTTTCCTTCACTAATAGGCCTAGGATCAAAGTCTAAGACTATAATGGGCCATATGGCCCAATAAGGCCAAAACATGACATCAATAGCCCAAAAAAATTCCCAAGACCCAATTACCCCAATCAGTCCATACCCAAGGCTAAGTGGAGTTCAATTGGCCCAAAAGCCCACCGTAAGCCCAACACCTTCAATAGAGCATACGTCCAACGTACCTCAGAAGTACGCTTAGCGTACTGGGTTCCTCAGTTGTGTGCGCAACGTACAGGTCAGTACACCCAATGTACAAACAGGTAAAGCACAACATCCATTAAGTGCTTAATACACGAATACTTCGTGTTCCAAATCCAGATCTAGGTCGTTTCTAAGGTCCTAGGGCATAAAGTTGGAAGCTTTATGCCCTAGCATGCCATAAGAGAACCCAATACCTTATTTAATCCATTAACTTTCATCTTAAGCTATTAAGCTTGTGCAAGAAGTCACCACAACCATCAAACTATCATTTTTATGCTTCAAACCAGACAAGGGGACCTAGATCTAACCCCCTAACCTATGCAGTTGACCAAACTCACAAGAGAAGATCATGGACCAAGAAAGGACTCAAACCCACACCTTAACTTAACTAATTATAAACAAGAGCAAGGTAAGAGCTTTTTACCTCCACAAGCTTCCCAAGGTGCTCCAAATGCATGATCCAAAATCTTTTCCCACGTTTAAGGCTTGCTTCTACTTCCTTCTCCATTCTAGATCACCAAAAGGAGGTTTTTGATGCACTTTCAAGACGAAGAGGCACACATAAAGGTTTTAGGGTTTTAGAGACGTTTGAAAGTGATGGAGGCTAGTTAGGGTAAGGTCCAAATGACTTAAGAACGTTTAAATAGGTCACATGTCTGAATATTAGGGTTTTTGACCTCGGCCTTGTACGCCCCACATACGAGCCTAAGTCACTTGACCTATCCGCTCGCGTACGCTAAACGTACACATATGTACGCCCAACATACGAAGGGTCCACAAAGCCCCAAATAAAATACCTGGATTTTTGAATGTTATAACTCCCTCCCCCACTTGATTTAAACATCGTCCTCGAAGTCTGCAGATGCAAATAGATCCGGGTAATGCTTTCTCTTTTCGTCCTCCGGCTCCCAGATCCATTTGGAGTCTCTCCGATGCTACCACTCGCAATATATCATGACCGCATTGGGCCCCATCCAATCCTTCCTGATGATTACTTTCAATCCTCTCAATAGAATTAATACCAAATCAATAGGAACCCTCTCGCCGAGCATATTTAGAACATTCTTCCAAAATACCCTCGCAATGCTCACGGTATGGTCATCCGCAATCTCCACCTCAAGTGGGGAATCCAAAGTCTTCGAAGCATCTCAAAAGTTCTTGCTAAGTGCAAGAGATACAAATGATCGGATAGCCCCCGAATAAAAAAGAACATGAGCCAACAATCCAATGACCAAAAAGGTCCCTATACAAGATCATAATAACATGAGCATAACCATAAAATAACTAAGACAGAAATAGACCACATACTAGTCACGACATTCGGTGTTGCTCGAGCCTCCTCTGTGGTTAGCTGAAATGCGTGACTCTTCACTGTAGGAGCATCTGCCTTGTCCGGGTGGCCATCAATAGTCCTCACTGTGGCGGACGCAAGCGCCTCCACTGTTCCTCCAGCCACCCTTGGACAATCGACCTTTTTATGTCCTGTCTGGTTGCAGCGGAAACAAATCAAGACCTTCTTGGGGATATCCCTACTCTGTTGGGTTTTAAGCACCATAAATTAACACTCCTACGATGTACATGCAATCTTAGATGCTTTGGATCTATGTTTTCTAAAATTATACATGCAATTTCAATTTTCCAAAGCATACATCCTAACTAGCATACAATAGAGGATATACAATATAAAACTCAGATTTAGATGAATACCTCTTGATGTAGTTGTACTTCTTAGCCTTAGAAAGCTTTAACACCCCAAGTGTGATGTCTCAAATAGTTCATAAACACCATGAACAAAGGAAGACTTTGAGAGAAAGGTTAAGCACCACCAAAATCGGCTACGGTTCTCTTAGAACTCTTAGGGTTAACTAATTTTGGCTAAGGGGTGACATTTATATAGTGTAGGATTCCAAGAGTCATGGGTAGACCCTAATCCATACACTTAGGTTATGATCCATATCTCATATGGGCTAACTCATCATGGATACTTACATAAACTTTACCCAACATTGATCAATAGCCCAAACACTATATATATATATATATATATATATATATATATATATATATATATATATATATATATATATATATATATATCACTGATTTACATAATCAGTCCCCGTTAATTTAATTAGTCTCTTTTGATCACTAAATTAATTTTTGATCAATACTAATTAAATATTATGATTTCATATTAATATATTATACTTGTAATATATTAATAAATCATAAATAACCTCTTTCTCAAATATTCATCCTATTAGATTGCTCCGGTGAAGGCAACCCAAATGGACCATGCTACTCTCGGGTCATGTACAAACCAATTATAGTTATGGGCTTAGACACCTAATCCAACAGTCTCCCACTTGGATAATTCTAATAACTATTATTGCAAGTATGACTCCAAAATCTCGACTAGCAATCGTAGCTCTCAAAAGCCACTGTCGAACTCTGACCTAGTCAAATGACAGGTACATTAGATAAGGGATCATATATTCCCCCATTCTAGTTATCCTATGAACTGATACATGGATTATAATCATTCTCTCGGTTCATGTGTTGTTTCCCGATTTTCGATTTATGACGACCGACTAATTGAATAAATCAAATAAGTCGAGGCTTGGCGAACCACTTAGGGTTGTCATCACTAAATCATCGAGGGGCCCACAGATATTGCTTTTATCCACATTGGGTAAAAGAAATGGATAAACTTCGACGCAAATGCTTGCTTGTACTTACTCATCAAATCACACACAACAATACGTTTTATAACACCACGTTACTGGTGCGTTTACATATGTCAATGTGCAACCAACTTGTAAAATACAACTCACATGTATTGGTTTTAAGAATATAAGATATTATCGTCTCACAGTCACTCGTGATAAAATCCATGAAGTGATTCAGATGAGCATGGGCTTAGTCCAATACTTGAATCTTATTCCAGAAGTACCCATGAACACTGCAGCAAACTTGTGCTGTGTCTAAAACACTTTAGACAATCTACATATGGATTCATGATAGTCTTGCCTCAATACCTACTTCCAAAGTATGATCGATTGTGGATGGTTTGAATAACCTAGTTATTTGGGAAGTCAAAACATGCAAAGTAAAAAACAAGAATAATAGAATCCAATACAGTATCAAAACTTTTGAATATAAATAAAACACCTTTTATTTAATCACCATATTGATTACACATTATTCATTGTATAAATACTTGAATTAAAAACAATAGTCATCCCATGCTCCAAACATGCACACTATGTTTACCTACGGTCCTTACTTTGTGAAATAGATCAATTGTAAACATTTCCAATGACACTCATTTCACAATTCCAAATCCTTATCGAAAGTGTAAGAATACCAAGTCCTTGCCACTTACTATAATCTGTTAGATTCTAAGTTTATATGCAGTGGTCCTTTTGTAATGACTGTGTACAGAAGTCACAGAGACTTTGCCAATTACAAAACATTCCATTGGAGATCGTTACACGACAATTCCATAGATCTGAAGTCTCATATTCAAAGCACGTTCCTTTGAACATCCTTCTTGCATAAAAGTTTCTAACTTACTCATAGATTCTTCATATCCAACTCCCATTATGGAAACTTTTCCATAATTTCCATATGACTATCCATTCTTAATAGAATCCTATCTACTCAAAATTATATCAATATGGTACATTCATTACTATACTTCCAACTATCCTTAAGCAACCAATCCTTAGAGAACTTCAGATCGTTCTTGCCAGTTGTTTAATAACTTTAGTCATATTCGGTTCTAGACCTTTTTCACTCTTAATGCCCTAGGCATTTGGAAAATTAGAATAGGAGAATATTATAGCACATGCAGTCTATCCTATATCCGAAGCATATGGGACACGATTCATAATGTCTTACATAAAGACCTGATACGTTACCAATCTCTTGCTATAACATTTCCATATATAGAATTTTCTTATGTCAAATCTTTTCAACATAACATTCATATATGTACTTGACTAAATTTGATTAAATTTCTCAATCTAAACCTTTAGAATTTAAATGAAGTATACGTTCCTCTCCCTTAATTATAGCAAAACAACTTTTCAAACCCTGCAACTTTGCGAATGGAAACCTTTGTTTTCTATAATTAACATTGTTAACTCGCAACACTTACCATAATCATTATGCTCCTACTAGCATAATAATTATTATATTAATATCATAACACTTATTCTCCCACTAGCTTTGACATGTACCCAGAAATTAGTTGGACTTTTAGAAATCAATACTTGTTGACTTTCTTACCAAAGTTCAGATTTCTTATACAAGACGCTTTGATAAGACTTTATCTAGGCTTATCAAACTCATACAATTTTCCTTAGATAGCTCACATGTATGTCTAAACTATTCAGAACTTACAAAAATAAGTTCTGAATGCTCAAACTATTTTCCATTTCTCACAATTCAAACTATGAAGAAGGATGCCGTAATCATAAGCGAATTTGAGAATGCAAATTTCACCATTGCTAACTCTTTAAAGTCTACTTAGTGAAAGAGTTTCCTCACAATCATTTTCATGAAGTAGAGAGAAACCTTATGACAATTAGACTTTATGGTGTATGTGTCCTATCCATGTGAATTTATCATAACCATAATCATTAGATAAGGTCTATGGCAAATTCAAACTTATATGGACTGAACTTGTTCAATCTAAATTTCTAGCAATTTTGCAGCACACGGGCCTACCATGTCTTCCAAGTTGTTCAGCAAATCACCCTTACTGATTAATGAACTTTCAATGATCAAGGTGCTTTGCCCTATGCAAACAATTGAGAACTCATAGAACTCACATGCATAGTGAACTTTAACTGAAATGAGCACAGAAACAAGAATATGTCAACACGATAGATTACAAATCTCAAGTCGTGTGCTAGTGATTGACAATAGGTTTACTCTTGATTAGTTCTTGAACTTTTCAAGATCTTTTAATACTCCCACTGACTTCTTGACATATAATACTCTCTTGTCAAGAACATTCATTGACAAACAAATATTCAAGAGTTAGTGCGGTTTCTTATCAATACAAACACTTCTGACAATTAGTCTTAGGTTATATTTGTTTCATCCAAAACATCACAACTTACCAATTTCAAATGTACAAGAGTAGAAAACATTTTACTCTACATTTGCTGATATGTCACTCAATATACAATGTTGGAGTATTACTTTAAGACTGGATTTTGAAACGAAGTATGATTCATCTATCTGATTTAACCATTTCAACAATTCACGATTCCACTTCTTAACCACATAATTGCACTTTAGAGGATCAATTTTGATATGGTTCCATAATCACTAAGACGATCATAAAACACGATACTCAAGTACTCTACCTTCTTTTAATATTTACTAAGCTTTTAGCAAATCATAATGAATAGTCTTATCTTTTTTTGTGGTGGATCTGAACCAGTACACAACAATTTGTACTAGATCCCCAAGTCCTTCACTTGACTCACCTATGTATGTGAACAAGGAATTAGTCTTAATTTCCCAAAGATGAAAATTCTCATTCATCATGCAATACAAGTTGCATGATCCCAAATTCCGTCCAATTGAAACTTGGGGATGAGAATATTTCATTATTAGGTAAATTTCTGACACTATCACAAACGAAAGAATCAAATTCTTATTGCTAAAAATACAAACATCAATTTTCACAAATGCCATTGCAAGGAAATATAAATAAGACAAAATCGAAATTTTATTATTTATTTATAAAACGCAGAAACTTGTCCTTACAATGCAAATACATATGAAAACTATGTGACTACATATTTCTAAGCAATCTATCACAATTCCTAAGCAACAGCTCAAAATTCTGAACATCGAACTATGCGATCGAAATCCATCTCTTCGCGATCAGAAACAACTTACTCTTCTTTCAAGCTTCCTTTCTCTTCTTTGATCCTACAAAACATCAAAATGAAATCTTATCACATCATGTATTAACAATCTTGGATTATTAATCTAAGACTTGATTTTGAAATGAAGTATGTTTCATCTTTTTGATTTAACCATTTCAACAATTCACGATTCCTCTTCTTAACCACATAAGTTCACTTTAGAGGATCAATTGTGATATGGTTCCATAATCACTAAGATGATCATAAAACACGATACTCAAGTACTCTCCCTTCTTTTCAGATTGGAGAAATGTATATCTTTCTGCCTAATTTGATCCTTCTTTTTCGTTCTGCTATCTATTGAAACCTTTTCAATGATTCAAAACTATACTTAATCTTGTAAGTATAACCATATTTACTAAACTTTTAGTAAATCATAACGAATAGTCTTATCATTTTTTGTGGTGGACCTAAACCAGTACACAACAATTTGTACTAGATCCCTAGTCGTTCACTTGACTCACCTATGTATGTGAACAAGGAATTAGTCTTAATTTCCCAAAGATGAAAATTCTCATTAATCATGCAATACAAGTTGCATGAGAAATTGAAACTTGGTGATGAGAATCTTTCCTTATTTAGTAAATTTCTGACACTATCACAAACGAGAGAATCAAATTCATATTGCTAAAAATACAAACATCAATTTTCACAAATGCCATTGCAAGGAAATATAACTAAGACAAAATCAAAATTTTATTCTTTATTTATAAAACATGAAAACTTGTCCTTAAAATGCAAATACATATGAAAACTATGTTTCTACATATTTCTAAGCAATCTATCAAAACTCCTAAGCAGCAACTCAAAATTCTAAACATCGAACTATGCGATCGAAATCCATCTCTTCGCGATCAGAATCAACTTACTCTTCTTTCAAGCTTCCTTTCTTTTCTTTGATCCTACAAAACATCAAAATGCAATATTATCACATCATGTATTAAGAATCTACAAGTAGGAACTTAATAGAGTTTAGATAGTTGATTTAACTGAAGTAGAGTCATACATTTTGACTTTACCATCTCTTAGATCACTCAGGTAGTCAGGGCAGCTTCGCTTCCAATGTCCATTTTCTTGGCAATAGAAACAAACAGACTCCTTTGGAATAGTACACAAGACAATCATAGACTTAGCCTTTCTCTTTGATTCTTTCCCATTGGGATGAGAAGACTTTTCTGGACGTCCAATGTTGCCATTGTCAGTGTGTTGGATAAGGTGTCTAAGTCCATAACAATATTTGAGATGCACTAGACCCGACCCAGCATGGTCCATTTGGGTTGCACTTCACCCGAACGACGTGGATAACCTTTTGAGAATAATATGTTTATGATTTGTTAATATATTATAAGTTATAATATATTAATATGAAATCATATTATTTAAATTAGTATTGATCATAAATTAATTTATAATTAATTTGTTGATAAAAAAGGTGACTAATTAAATATGGGCTCTTGTATTTTATATAGTGTGGGCTAATACTCATTTGGAATGGGCTAGGCTTGCATGGGAGTCCTTGGATAGTCCATGGAGCTTTTAACCCATGGATCCTTGGAAAGGAAGAGTCATGGGTATTTGGGTTTACATGGATGTGACCCTAATCCTCCACACTATATAAAGGAGTCCTTGGCACTTAATTTGGGACTAGTTGTGTGTGTACAAGAGTGGTGGCCAATTCAAGAGTGTGCATTATTCTCTCAATATTTTTCCAAAGTTTGTGGTGATTGGTGATTTCCATTTGAGGCATCCACACTATTGGTGCTAGGCTCTCAAACTCCAAACAATCAACCGCTACTAAAAGGTATGTCATTCTACTAGTAATTTTATGATTCAAGTTCCTCATACCATGCTAGTTAGGATTGCATGTATTTTATAGAAAACATAGATCCATGGTTTATAGGGTTGCATGTACACCATAGGAGTGTTAGCATGCTCAAAACCCAACAGTGGTATCAGAGGCTAGGCTTATTTTCTTGAATACTTGATGCAAAGACTTGAAAAATCGAAAAATATTGCTATCTGGACAGTGGAATCGCCGAGTCCATGGGGGGACCCGACAAGACCAAGCATACATTCATCCTACTCGTTGAGTAGGTTCATGCACTCGACGAGTATGAGGCCCAGAGTGCAGTTTTTCGAGTTTTTAAGCTGGAATTGGACTAGAATCATTACACTAAAATGTTTTGGACTTATAAAAACTGTTTTTTATGTTGTAATGATTATGCTAATCCAATTTCAAAGGCTATTATCAAAATTTCAAGTTTTGTATGTGTTCATATGATTCTTGAAATTGTTGATATGGATGTTCATGAACTTATGAGTTTTGTTCGATCATAGGAGTTATTTTCAAATGGTTTGTTAGTTAATTCTTGATCTTGATGTGTTTTAATGGAATCCATAATTTTTCCTCAAGTTATTGATTACCAAAAGTCTTTTCTTTAAAGTCCATTAAAAACCATAGGTTTCACAAGTTGAAGAGTCTTTTCATCATAATTGTTTTTATGGACTCCATAACTTGTCCTCAAGTTATGGATGACCAAGAGTCTCTTCATTAAAAGTTTTTAAAACCTTAATTAAACTCATAAGTTATGAAAATCCAAAAGTTTTTGAATTTTTCAAAACTTGCCCTCAAGTTTTGGAGTTTGTAAAGTCTCACACACACTTTTGTTCCAACCCTTAGAGTTTTAAAAGTTAAAATTCAATCCTTATACTTTATAGTATTATAAGTTAATAATATATATGTATAAGAGCAAGTTAGTCTTACCGTTAGTAGGCCTCATTCACAAAGCCGATCTATAAGGGGGTATAAGGTTGTTGCCTATAAAATGGCAACTTAATGGGTGTCCACTCTCACCCACCGATTCCTTGACTGGTGGAGGGTCGTTAGCCGAACGGGTAGGACAAGGACAATAATTCTCATTAAAAGTTTAATGATGAATATAAAGTAACTAAACCTTTTATAAAATCCCAATCTTAGTTACTTTAGAAAAATGTGAATTTGGTGCTAACCCATGAAATTTACACTTTGTACCTTACCAAGTCGTTGGTGGAGCGTGTGTGGTTAACCGACACACTAATTAGATTAGTAAGGATGGAAAAGGGTGACTTAATGTTTATCATAGATCGGTGGAGCATGTGTGGTTAACCGGCACAATGATTAGGTGATAATATTAAGGGTATCAAGTGAATTTGCATGGTTATTCACACCTTGTTTTGTGATCCTCGGCATCCCAGTCACAAAACCTGAAGGGCACAATCGAGATTGAAACATGCCATTGAAAATTTCAATGAATCTCAAAAGATCTAGGAGTTTCAAATCCAATTAAAACCTAATAAATCATTTCGTTTTTCATGGTGGAAATTGGTGAATCGTCATTCGCCTACCTTCAAACATTTTATAGCTTGGATTACGGCATCCCTCTTCCAAGTTATAAAATATTGTGTTGGGTCCTAGCCTTAATATTTCATATTGGGTGTTATATTAAGGATTTTAAATCAACTAACTTGAATCTCTCCCATTATAGAAGTCTGATTCAGACAAGTATGATCTTCCCAAATCTCTTGAACATGATGTCCCACAACATCATGCTTCACTTCTTCCACTTCCTCCAATTATTCTCCCTGACCCACAAGCTCGAAGACTTGAAAAGTTAAAACTCACTCAAGTCCTATTGGATAGTAAAAACAAGGACGGAAAGCCAGTGTGTGCACATGTCTTAGAGATGAAGGCACACATTGTCAAGCTAAGGATGATGGGTGTCGGGCTCCCAAGGAAGTTGGATATTGACTGGGTTCTTCAGTTACTTCCTGAGTCATATAGTGAGTTTGTTAAAGACTACTATGTGACATATCACTACATGACCCTAAATAGATCTTACCTATTTGTTAATTGCTGCTGAATCAACAATGATTTGGCACAATGGTCAAGCAACTTGGAATGGAAGGTATGCCTCCCAAGCTGACATGGACATCCCATAAATGATTTTTTTCTCCTAAAGGGAAGGAATTGGCTATGGTCAAAATTGATGATCATAAGAGAAAGGCCATTTCTGAGACTGCTCTATCTGCTGGCTCAGATGAGCCTGTGTTTCTACTACCAAGGAAAGGGACATTGGAATCGAAGTTGCCCTGACTACCTGAGATCTTTAGTCAGAATGTATGGTTCTATTTTAGGTAAGTCAACTATCTAACTCTTTTAAGTTCCTAATTGTTGATCCTTAATACATGATGTGACTGGGTTGCATTTTAATGTTTTGCTGGATCAAACAAAAGGAAAGAAGCTTAAAAGAAGAGTATGATGAATCTGATCGCAAAGATGGATTTCAATCGCATGGTTCGAAGATTGGATTCTTGAGCTGGTGCTTAGGAGTTATAATAGATTGCTAGGAAATATGTAATAGCATAGATTCCATTTAAAGTTGCATTGTAAGGAAAAAGTTTTTTCCGCATTTTATAAATGAATATAAATTTTGTTTTACTTCATTTTATATCTCCTTGCAATGGAGTTCATGGAAAGTTAATGTGTGTATGTTTCTAGCAATAATGAATTTGATTCTTTCATCTGTGGTAGTGTCTAAATTTACTAAATAAGGAAAGATTCTCATCACCCAAGTTTCAATTGTACATAAACTTGGCATCATGTAGGTTGTATTGCATGTTGAATGAGAATTTTCATTTTTGGAAAGTTAAGACAAATTCCCTGACCACATGTATATATGAGTCAGGTGAAAGACTAAAGGATCGGGTACACTGGGTGTGTGCAGGTCAAAGTCCACCACAAAGATCGATAAGACTATTTGTCATGATTTACTAAATTTTAGTAAATATGGTTATACTTAATAGTTTAAGTATAATTCTAAAACATTGGAAAAGTTTCAATGTATGGCAGAACGAATGAGAAGAATCAAATTTGGCAGAAAGATAAAAGTTTCTCAAATCTGAAAAGATGGGAGAATACTTTAGTATCATGTTTTATGATCATCTTAATGATTGTGAGACCATATCACAATACATCCTATGGGGACATCTTAGTGCATTCTTATGGCTAAGAAGAGGAGTCATGAATTATTGAAGTGGTTAAAATCAAGAAGATGAGTCATACTTCGTTCCAAAACAAGTCTTAGAGTCATACTCCAAGATTGTAACTTGAGTGACACTTCTTAAAGAAGGTTTACAACACTTGTCAAATGTAAGAGTAAAATGTTTTCTACTCTTGTACATTTGAAATTGGTAAGTTGTGATGTTTTGGATAAAACAAAGACCAACTAAGGCCAATTGTGTGAAGTGTTTATCTTGATAAGAATCCGCACTAACTCTTGAATATTTGTTTGGTTGTTAAGGAATGGTTCTTGACAAATAGAAACTTATATGTCAAGAATACAGTGGGAGTTTTTAAGGTCTTGAAAGTTTCAAGAGCTAATCGAGGATAAAACCTATAGTTTATTGCTAGCACACGACTTGAGGTTTGTAACCTATCGTGTTGACATAATTCTTGTTTCTGTGCCTATTCCGGTAAAGTTGAATATGTATATGAGTTCTGTGAGTTCTCAATTGTGTGCATAACAACTTGGAAGAAATGGTGGGCCCTTGCGCTACCAAGAGGCAAGAAATCAAGATTGAACAAGTTCAATCCATATGGTTTTGAGATTGTCACTAACCTTGTCTTGTGATTATGGTTTTGACAAATTCATATGGATAAGAACACATACACTATAAAATCTAAGTGTCATAAGGTTTTTTTCTAATTCATGAAAATGATGGTGAGGAAACGCTTTCACAAAGTAGATTTTAAGTAGATAGCAATTGTGATATTTTCATTCTCAAAGTCGTTAGTGGAGCATGTGTGGTTAACCGGCACACTAACATGGACTTGTGAGAAATGGAAAAAGGTCTAAACATTATGATTATGGAATCCCTCTTCATAATTGTTTAGACATACATGTGAGCTATCTAAGGAAAGATGTATGAGTCTGAGAAGCTTAGATAAAGTTTATCAAAGCATCTCGTATCATAAATCTGAACTTTGGTAAGAAAGTTAATAACGTATTGATTTCTAGAAGTCCAACTATTTTCTAAGTACATGTCGAAGCTAGTGGGAGCATAATTATTATGCTAAATAATTATTATGCTAGTCGGAGCATAATGATAAACATTGTTAATTATAGAAAACAAAAGTTTCGCTTGGAAAAAGGTTGTTTTGCTATAATTAAGGGAAAGGATATTATACTTCATTTCGAATTTCAATCATAAAAGTTTAGATTGAGATTTTAATCATCTTTAGTCAAGAATATATATATGAATTTTATGTTGGAATGGTTCAACATAAAGAAATTCTATATATATTGCGTTCTCAAAAATTTGATTATGATTACAACATCCCTCTTCATAGTCGATTTTTGAAAACATGGCAAATAAAAATATTGTAGCAAAAGACTGATCTAGTATCATGTCTTTATGTGAGACATCATGAATCGTGTCCCATATGCTTGGGGTATAGGATCGATCACATGTGCGACAATATCTATCTATTCTAAATTTTCAAAATGCCTAGAGCATTAAGAGGGAAAAGGAATAAAACCGGATATGAGTGAAATGATTAAGCAATTGTCGAGAACAATCTAAGGTTTACCTAAGATTGGTTTCTCATGGACAGTTGGAAGTATGATGCTAAATTTTGGAAAGGGCCATATTGACATATTCAGAAAAGAGGTAGCTCTTGTTCAGAAGTGATAGTCAAAATTGGAATATGGAAATATTTTCCATATTGGGAGTTGGATTTCAAGAATCTATGAGAAAGTTAGAATCTTTTATGCAAGAAGGATATTTAAAGGAATGTGCTTTGAATGTGAGACTTCGTTTCCATGGAATGGATCTCCATTGGAATACTTTGTAATGTCTGTGACGTTTGTGCATAGTCATTGCAAGAGGAACAATGCATAGTCATTGCAAGAGGAACAATGCATATGAATTTAAAATCTAACAGATTACAGTAAATGACAAGAATTTGATATTCTTACATTTACGGTAAGGATTTGGGATTGTGAAATGAGCATCATTGGAATCATGTTCAATTGATCTACTTCACAAAGTAAGGATCATAGACAAACATAGGTTGCATACTTGGAGTATGGCATGACTATTGTTTTGAAAACATAGTGTACTTGCTTGGAGCATGGGACAACTATTGTTTTAATTCAAGTGTTAAGTTGATAAATCGAAACAGAATAATGTGTAATCAATATGGTGATGAATAAAAGGTGTTTTATTCATATTCATAAGTGCTGGGACCATACTGGATTCAATTATTCTTGTGTTTCACTTTGCATGTTTTGACTTCCATAATAACTAGTTTATTCTTTCCGAATAACTAAGTTATTCAAACTTCCACAGTCGGTCATACGTCAGAAGTAGGTATGAATTAAGACTGACATGAATTGGGCTTGTAGATTAATAAAGGTGTTTAGCCATAGCAATGGTTGCTACAACATTCATGAGTGCTCATAAGTTCTGAGTATTGGAATAAACCCACGCTCACTTGCATCACTTCATGAAATTTATCTCGAGTGATTGTGAGACGGTAATATCATATAAGTCTTCAAAACAAGAGATATGAGTTGGTTATGCATTGATTGCATTAAAACGCATCACTAACTTGATGTTATAAAACGTGCATTTGTGTATAATTCAAAAAGTAGTATAAACAAGTATATGAGTCGAAGTTTATCTGTTCCTTCTAGTCCTTGGAGGATTAGAAGCGATATTTGG
The DNA here is from genome assembly GCF_002870075.4 of Lactuca sativa. Classification (NCBI taxonomy): domain Eukaryota; kingdom Viridiplantae; phylum Streptophyta; class Magnoliopsida; order Asterales; family Asteraceae; genus Lactuca; species Lactuca sativa. The sequence goes on along the minus strand of NC_056627.2, from coordinate 359,501,672 downwards.
GCCCCTCGATGATTTTTTTGACCTCTATACTGGGCCCGGTCAGAACTAAGTTGATCTTTTCACTTAAGTTCTATGTCAAACAAATCGAAAATCAAGAAACAAACTGCTGGCCAATAAGTAAGACATTGTTCCATGTATTTTTCCGACTGATATCTAGAACATAGGATTACATGATCACTTATCTTAAATGGCGCTTCATAGTTCAACAGAGTTTTGAGAGCTACGATTGTGGGTTGGTTCCTGAAGTCATATCTGTAAATATAGTTATTAGACTTATCCAAGTGGGAGACTATTCGATAAGGTGTCTAAGTCCATAACAATATTTGAGATGCACTTGTCCCGACCCGACATGGTCCATTTGGGTTGCACTTCACCCGAACGATGTAGATAACCGTTTGAGAATAATATGTTTATGATTTGTTAATATATTACAAGTTATAATATATTAATATGAAATCATATTATTTAGGTAGTATTTATCATAAATTAATTTAGAATTAATTTGTTGATAAAAAAGGTGACTAATTAAATATGGGCTCTTGTATTTTATATAGTGTGGGCTAATACTCATTTGGAATGGGATAGGCTTGCATTGAGTCCATGGATAGTCCATGGATCCTTGGAAAGGAAGAGTCATGGGTATTAAGGTTTACATGGATGTGACCCTAATCCTCCACACTATATAAAGGAGTCCTTTGCACTTGATTAGGACTAGTTGTGTGTGTACAAGAGTGGTGGCCAATTCACGAGTGTGCATTATTCTCTCAAGAGTTTTCCATAGTTTGTGGTGATTTGTGATTTCCATTTGAGGAATCCACACTATTGGTGCTAGGCTCTCAAACTCCAAGCAATCAACCACTACTAAAAGGTATGTCATTCTACTAGTAATTTTATGATTCAAGTTCCCCATGCCATGCTAGTTAGGATGTAAACTTTGGAAATTCTTATTTGCATGTATTTTAGAGAAAACATAGATCCAAGGTTTATAGGGTTGCATGTACACCATAGGAGTGTTAGAATGCTCAAAACCCAACACAATGTCCATGGAAGTTTGGGAAGTAGACCTTCCAATCAAATTTGCATTACCAGTACGCCAAATCATGGCTGATTCAGCAACAATTAGCAAATAGGTCAGATCAATAAGGGTCACATCGTGGTTTGTCATATAGTAGTCTTTAACAACCTGACTATATGACTCCGGAAGTGACTGAAGAACCAAGTCAACAGCCAACTTCCTCGACACAATGACGCCTAACATTCCCAGCCTGTCAATGTATGACTTCATCTCCAAGACATGTGCACATACAAACCTTCCATCTTGGTGTTGGCTTGCCAATGGGGCTTGAGTGACCTTGAACTTTTCAAGTCTTTGAACTTGTGGGTTAGGGAGAATTATTGGAGGAGCTGGAGGATGTGAAGTTCCACTACAACATGAGGAAGGGATTAATCTTTCACCTTTACTGTCTTGTAGAATATCATCTTCATGACGAAAGCTTTTTCCAAAAGATTCAGGAAGACAATAGTTGTCTGACCTAGATATCTATGATCGGAGAAATTCAAGTTAGTTGATTTAAGTCCTCAATATAACAACCAAATGAAATATTAAGGCTAGGACCCAACACAATATTCTACAATTCGGAAGAGGGATGTCGTAATCCAATTGTAAAATATTTGAAGGTAGGTAAATGACGATTTACCAATTTCCACCATGAAAAACGAAAAAGAACTTTAGGTTTTAAATGAATTGAAATTCCTATATCTTTTGAGATTCATTGAACTTTCTAATGGCATATTTAATCTCGATTATGCCCTTCAAGTTTGTGACTGGGATGTCGAGGATCACAAACAAGGTGTGAATAAGCATGCAAATTAGCTTAGTACGCTTAATGTTACAAATCATCCAATCAATGTGTCAGTTAATGACACACACTTCATTGATCCATGATTAACATCGAGTTACCCATTGACATCCTTCATTAGTCTCATATTAGTGTGCGGGTTAACCACACACACTCCACTAACGACTAATAAGGTGCAATGTGCAATTTCACGGGTTAGCATCAAATTCACATTTTTCCTAAGTAACTAAGATTGGGAATTTATAAGTGTTTAGTTACTTGGTATTTCATTATACTTTTAATGAGAATTAATGTCCTATCCTATCCATTCGGCTAACGACCCTCCAACAGTCAAGGAAGCGGTGGGTGAGAGTGAACACCCATTAAACCACCATTTTATAGGCAGTAACCTTATAACCCCCCCCCCCCCTTATAGACCGGCTTCGTGAATGAGGCCTACTAACGGTAAGACTGACTTTTTACTTATACATATGTAATATGTTAAACATTTAATTTTTTATATAGTATAAGGGTGTATTTTAATTTGTTACAATACTTGGTGGTTTAATCTTTTAATTAAACTAGACTTTTAATTTAATTAAACTCAAACCATATAATTATGGATTTATTAATAATTTCTTTTAATTAAAAATTTAATTAACTTAATGAAATCCATAAGAGGTAATTTGGACTACGCAAAAGACACTAGGTTATTAAAAATTCAAAAATTAAAACTATTTAATTAATTTTTAAGTTATGAACCCAAGAGTTGCATCTTTTGAAACCTTTCAATTACAAGAGCTAATATTTTCATAATTTGAGACTTTTCAAATACCAAAACTTGAGAGCAAGTTTTGTAACTCTTGAAAACCTTTTCATTTCCATAACTTATGAAAACTTATGAGTTTTAATGTTCATGAATGAGACTCTTCATATAACTTGAGGAAAAGTTACAAAACTCACTTCAAAAACACTTATATCAATTTTAGCTAACAACATTATCATATAATTTCACTATTGATCTAATCTAACTCGTAGCAAGGCAATTCATATCAAATAATACAAATAATTATCTTATTATCTTAAAATTTGACAATTGTCCTTTAATTGGATGAGGATCATCATTACCAAATCAGAAAATACGTTTTTTTTATGATTATAAAACAGTTTGTGGTAATGATCCTAGTCCAATTCTGGCCAAAAACTCGAAATTCTGCAACCAGAAGCATCTACTCGACGAGTACATGAGCTGGACTCGTCGAGTTGCCTTTTTACTGAGTGGACTCGTCGAGTCAGCCAGTGGACTCGGCGAGTTCATCAGTCAGAGGCCAGAAAATCGATTTTTTCATCTTTAAAAATCAACAAGCATCAACTATAAAAGAAAACAATCCTAGGCTCTGATACCACTGTTAGGTTTTAAGTACTATAACACTCCTATTGTGCACATGCAACCCTAGATGCTTTGGATCTATGTTTTCTCTAATTATACATGTAATTTCAAGTTTCAAAAGCATACATCCTAACTAGCATACAATAGAGGATATACAATATAAAACTCATAGTTAGATGAATACCTATTGATGTAGTTGTATTTATTGGCCTTAGCAAGCTTTAGCACCTTAATTGTGATGCCTCAAATGGTTCACAAACACCCTGAAAAAAGGAGGACTTTGAGAGAGAGTTTAAGCACCACCAAAATTAGCTAGGGTTCTCTTAGAACTCTTAGGGTTAACAGATTTTGGCTAAAGGATGACATTTATATAGTGTAGGATTCCAAGAGTCATGGGTAAAACCTAATCCATACACTTAGGTTATGATCCATATCTCATGTGGGCTAACTCTTCATGGATAATTACATAAACTTAGCCCAACATGGATCAATAGCCCAAACACTATATATATCACTGATTTACATAATCAGTCCCCGTTAATTTAATTAGTCTCTTTTGATCACTAAATTAATTCCAAATTAATAATTCTTGATCAATACTAATTAAATATTATGATTTCATATTAATATATTATACTTGTAATATATTAATAAATCATAAATAACCTCTTTCTTAAATATCCATCCTATCAGATTGTTCCGGAGAAGGCAACCCAAATAGACCATGCTACTCTCGGGTCAAGTACATACCAATTATAGTTATGGGCTTAGACACCTAATCCAACATGCTCATGTGGCCCGACTGGCCACAAGCATAGCATGTCGAGCCTGCTGCCCGACAGGTTCCACTATGCGGCTTGCCGCACTTGGCACAATGGCCTCGGCCCTATTGGCCCCTACTGAGAGGATCAGAGGTCTTAGGATTCTTAGCCTAACCCACTGCTGTCTGAACCTGCTCCGGCTTCCACTTCGTCCGGAGCTCCAACTCAATTTCCCATTCCTGGGCCTTCTCCACCATGTCATTAAGGGTTCTGCACCCTGAAAACCTAACAAACTCGTGGATATCATCCCTCAGCATGAAAAGAAACCTCGTCTTCTTTATCTCGTCATCGCAGCATACTACAGAACCAACAGTGCCCTCTCTGTGAACTTGGCGGTAATCTCCGCCGCAGTCTATGTCGTCTGATGAAGGTCCTGAAACTCCCTCACCAATCGATGCCCCTCAATAGCAGGTGCAAACTCCAGATCAAACCTCCGCACAAACTCCTCCCAAGACATCTCAGTTATACCCGCTGATCCTACCGCACGGGTAACCTCCTCCCACCAATCTCTCTCCCGATTCCTCAACATGTAGGACGCGAACCCCACTTTTTCTACCTCAGGGAAAAAGCTCGTGCGTAGGGCATTCTCCATTTTTGCAACCCAGTGGTGACTTGTAATGGGGTCCCTAACCCCAAAAAACTCAGGCACACCACACGCTTTGAACTCCCGAAATAAGGGAGTTTGAGTCCCTATCTGACTCGCAACAATCTCAGCTCAAAAAGACCCGAGCCGCTCCTTCATGATATCCATGATCCATTCCTTAACGGTACCAAAGATCACCGAGGTAGCGTCAAGGATGCCACGAGTAACCTCAGTCATGATAAGATCGCATAGCCTTTCATCAATGGGCTCTACACCAGAGCCTAAACCTGATCCGGATCCTGATCCTGAACCTGAACCTCCTTGCGTAATCATCACCATCTTAAATAGAAAAATACAACATAAATATCAATCGATAAGGAAGTTTGAAGGGATTCCTACTCATTGAGCTCCTTAGAGCTTCCAAGTCTGCCCTTTTTTCGGGTACATGTCATGTGCTTTAAGTAGTACAGGCCCAATACTACCTTCCACACCTACTTGTACGTTCCCTAAGGCCATACCTGATGCCTCTAATTCACCCAACTACAAATAACATGACCCACAGAACACGACACAAACTCAGTTCCTAGACTATTAGGATTTCTAATCCTCATAAACATAAATCAATCATAGCAGGTTGCCCTATGAATGCAAGTTATACACAGATAGAATCCCATATACTGTCAAATAAAGCTTCTACCCTAAACAAAAACCGAACAAGGAACAGGAATAATGCAGAATCCATCATTCTAGGGCTATGAAATCATAGACATAAAGAAATTTGAAAGCATACATTTAGCAAATAACTAATTCAATCATCAATTTCCAAGAATATATCTCTAGCATGGCTAATACATTGGGAACACTTACTTGAGCTCGGTCGATTACATGCTTTTGATGGGTTTTAGGCATAAGAACAATCCTCAGTGCTCATACAAACCCTAATGCTTGGATCTAGGTTTCTCTATCGTACATGCAATGAATCCAAGACTATAAACCCTAGATCTAACATATAATAAACTGAATTAGGGTTTAAAGAATTACCTTGATTGTTATATTGCAATAACAATCAATTCCTTGCTTTGATTGGCCTTAGAAAGCTTAGTGCCTCAAGTGCTGCACCTCTAATGGAGTCACAAACACCATATGCAACTTAGATGAAGAGGAGAAGAAAGGAAGACACCAAAAATGGCTGGAAACCCTTAAGAATTAGTTCCACACGTTTTTGGGGCCTAAGGGGTCCTTTATATACTTGTCTGGGCTGCTAGGGTTTCAGTCAAAACCCTAATGGACAGCTTAAACTCTAAGCAGCCCATGGAACCTTCTGGATAAAGCTATGGAAGAAAATATGATGGGCTTCCATCATAATTTCGTTCACCCCTTACTCCTTTAGCATTCCTTAGCCCAATAACTCAATTATCCAATAATTGCAGTCCAGTCCCCTAAATTTAATTAATCTCTTTTAGCCACAAAATTAACTCTTAATTAATTCTTGACTAATATTAATTAAACAATATGATTTCTCCTTTAATATATTATTCTCATAATATATTAATAAATCATATTTAAACCTTTCTCTCCTTAAATCATCCTACATATTGCTATGGTGAAGGCAACCCAAAAGGACTATGCTCATAATCGGGTCAAGTACATACCAAAATAGTTATGGACTTAGACACTAATCCAACAGTCTCCCACTTGGATAAGTCTAATAACTATTTTCCGTATTACTTCAGAACCTGATCAGCAATCGTAGCTTTCAAAAGCCGCTGTCAACTCTGATCTTATCAGATAGCGTGTCCTCTAGATAAGGGATTATATATTCCTCCATTCTCAAGATATCGTATAGACAAAAGACATGAATTTCAATCATTCTCTCTATACTGTTTCCCGACTTCCGATTTATGACGACTGACAACAGACTACAATTGAACACATCAACTTAGTCCCGGCTTGGCCAAGCGCTTAGGTGTCATCACTAAATCATTGAGAGGCCCACAGATCTCGCTTTTATCCCACTTTGGATAAAAGGAATGGATAAACTTCGACTCAAATGCTCGCTTGAATTTACTGATCGAATCATACACAACAATAAGTTTTATAATACCAAGTTACTGGTGCGTTTACTTATTATCAATGTGCAACCGACCAACAAATAACAACTCACACGTCTCGGTTTCAAGAATATACAATATTATCGTCTCACTAATCACTCGTGATAAAACATGAAGTGATCCAAGTGAGTGTGGGTTTAATCCAATACTCTAATCTTATCAAAGCACTCATGAACTCTGCAGCAAACTTGTGCTATGTCTAAACACTTCAGACAATCTACAGACAGATTCATGACAGTCTTCCTTCATACTTACTTCCAACGTATGACCGACTGTGGATGTTTGAATAACCTAGTTATTCTGGAAGTCAAAACATGAAAATTGAAACATAACAATAATACTTAATCCTATATGGCCTCAAACTTGTGAGAGTAAATAAAACACTTCTATTTAACCACCATATTGATTACTTATTATTATCGTTTACTGTTTCAGAAAATCAACTTATTACTCAAATTACAACAATAGCTGTCCCATGCATAAAGCATGCACACTATGTTTCCTATGGTCCTTACTTTGTGAAATAGATCAATTGAAAAACCTTTTCAATGATGCTCATTTCACAATTCCCAATCCTTATCATTAGTGTAAGAACACAAGGTTCTTTGCTACTATTAGAATATGCTAGATTCTAACATCTTATGCAACGATCCTTTCATAAAGTCATAGCACAAAAGTCACCAAGACTTGGCTAATGAAATTACAAAGTACTCTCTCAGAAATTGTTGCAAGACAATTCCATAGACGCGAAGTCTCACATTCAAAGTACATTCCTTTGAACATCCTTCTTGCATAAAAGTTTCTAATCTAGACATAGACTCTCAACATCCAACTCCCAATATGGAAACATTTCCACATTTGCCATATGACAACTCATTCTTAATAGAATCTTATCTATTCATAATAATGTCGATATGGTCCATCCAATACCATACTTTCAACTAGTCACAAGCGACCAATCCTCAGTGAACTTTGGATCGTCCTTTGATAGTTGTTTAATTATTTTAGGCAAAACCAATTCTAGTCCTTTTTCCCTCTTAATGCGCTAGACATTTGGAAAATTTTAGAATGGTAAAATATTATAGCATTTGCAATCGATCCTATACCCGAAGCGTATGGGACACGATGCATAATGTCTTACATAAAGATATGATACTTTACCAATCTTTTTCCATAATATTTTATGTGTCATGTTCTCACAATTCTAACTATGAAGAGGGATGCCGTAATCATAATCGAATTTTAAGAACACACAATGTATCCTTTGACTGAAAATATTAAAATTTCTCAATCTAAGCTTTAGATTTTGAAACGAAGTATAATATTCTCTCCCTTAATTATATTAAAACAACTTTTCAACCCATGCAACTTTGCAAATTGAATCTTTGTTTTTCTATAATTAATATTGCTAACTTGCAATACTCGCCATAATAATCATACAAGCATAACACTTATGCTCCCACTATCATGATGATTATTATCATATAAGCATAACACTTATGCTCCCACTAGCTTTGACATGTATTCAGAAAACAAATAAACTTTCAGAAAACAATGCCTATTGAATTTCTGAAATTCATATTTCTAATACCAGATGCTTCGATAAGCCTTTATCTAGGCTTCTTAACCTTATACACCTTTGTCTTAGATAGCTCATATGTGTGTTTAAACAATTCAGAACTTATGTTACTAAGTTCCAAATGTTGAAACTAATTGCCAAATCTCATAATTCGAACTATGGAAAGGGACGTTGTAACCATAATCGAATTTTGAGAATACAATTTTCACAATCGCTATCTTCTTAAAATCTCTTTTAGTGAAAGCATTTCCTCACAGTCATTTTCATGAAGGATGGAATCTTATGACACTTAGATTTTTATGATGTATGAGTTCCTATCCATGTGAATTTGCCAAAACCAAAGTTTGCTACAAATCTAAACTCATATAGACTGAACTTTCTTAATCTTGATTTCTTGCCTTATGGTAACACAAGTGCCCACCATGTCTTCCAAGTAGTTTAGTAACTTGTCCTTACATATCAATGTACTTTCCATCGACTAAGGCTCTAGTATGCATTCAAATGAGAACTCATAGAACTCTCATACACAATTAACTCAATTGGAATGGCATAGAAACAAAATAATGTCAGCACGATAGGTTGTAAACCTCAAGTCGTGTGCTAGTGATGATCTATAAGGTTTATTCTTGATTTGTTCTTGAAACCTTTCAAGACCATTAAGACTCCCACTGACTCCTTGACATATAAGATTCTCTTGTCAAGAAACATTTCTTGACAAAACAAATATTCAAGAGTTAGTGTAGTTCATATCAAGACAAAACACTTCACAAATTGGTCCTAGTTGGTCTTTGTCTCAAGACATCACAACTTACCAATTTCTAATGTGCAAGAATAAGAAAACTTTTCCAAATTCCACATTTGATGAGTGTTATAAACCTACTTAAGACTTGACACTCAATGTCACAATCTTGGAGTATGACTCTAAGACTTGATATTGGAACGAAGTATGATTGACTCTTTGATTTAACCATTTCTACAATTCTCGATTCCTCTTCTAAGACATGCAAATGCACTAAGACTCACTTAGAGGATCAATTGTAATATGGTTCTTAATCATTAAGACTTCATCATAAAACACAATAAAAGGTACTCTCCCTTCTTCTTAGAATGGAGAAACTTTTATCTTTCTGTCTTCTTGATTCTTCTTATTCGTTCTGCTATTGATTGAAACTATTTCAGTTAACTCAGAATTATACTCAATCTTATAAGTATAACCATATTTACTAAACTTTAGTAAATCATGACGAATATCTTTGTCACTCTTGTGGTAGACTTGATCAACGTGCGACCTAGTGTAGTCGATCTCCTAGTCCTTCAATTGACACTTTGTCAAAGAATTAGTCTAAATTTCCCAAATGTGAAAGTTTTTCATTCATCATACAATACACGTTGCATGATTCCAAGTTTCTGTCCAATTGAAACTTGGGTGATGAGAAACTCTCCCTATTTGGTAAACTTTTGATATGTCCACAAATAACATAATTAAGAATCAAATCCATTGTTGCTAATAATAGAAACATTCAAACATCAATTTTTTTTCATACATGCCATCGCAACGATAAATAAATAAGATAAAATCAAAATTCATTTTATTGCGAAAAAAATTTGTCCTTACAATGCAATTCAATTGAAAAACTATGTTATTACATATTTATTAACAATCTATTATAACTCCAAGTAGTAGCTCAAGAATCCATTCTTCAAGTAATGCGATCGAAATCCATTTCTTCATGATTAGATTTAGCTCACTTCTTCCCTCAAGCTTCCTCTCTTTTCTTCGATCCTACAAAACATCAAAATGTAATCTTATCACATCATGTATTAAGAATCTAGAATAGGAACTCAAAAGAGTTAGATAATGGATTTTACCTGAAGCAGAGCCATACGTCTTGACTCTCCCATATCTTAGATCTCTCAGGTAGTTAGGGCAGCTTCGTCTCCAATGCCCCTTCTCTTGGCAATAAAAGCAAATGGACTCCTTTGGCACAGCACATCGGACAATCACATAGTTAGTTCTTTCTGCACTTCCAATGTTACCAGTGTCCATTGAAGTTTGGGAGTTTGATTCACCAGACAAGTTTGCTTGACCAGCACGCCAAATCATTGCTGATTCAGCAGCTATAAGCAAAAATGTGAGATTAATGAGGGTCACGTCGTGATACATCATATAGTACTCTCTAACGAACTCACTATATGATTCAGGAAGTGACTGAAGAACCCAGTCAGCAGCCAACTCGCTTGAAATCTCGACACCCAACATGCTTAACCTATCAATGTGTGACTTCATCTCTAAGACGTGTGCACACACAGGTTTCCCATCTTCGTGTTTTACTTTCCAAAAGGGATTGAGTGAGCTTGAACTTTTCAAGCCTTTGAACTTGTGGGTCAGGGAGAACGATTGGAGGAGGTGGAGGAAGTGAAGCATGACTCTCATTTCCTTGATCGTATCTCGGAACGTCATCTTCATTTGGAAAGCTTGTTCCAAAGGATTTGGGAAGACCATTGTAAGATTCAGACATCTACAAAACGGGAGAAAATTCAAGTTATGTTGATTAGAATTCTTGATGTAACACCCAAATGAAACATCAAGCTAGGATCCAACACAATATTCTACAACCTAGAAAAGGGATGCTTTAATCTAGTTGCAAAATATTTGAAGGTAGGTAAATGACGATTTACCAATTTCCACCATGAAAAACGAAAAGGAAGATTAAGTTTTAAATGCATTGAAACTCCTAGATCTTTTGAGATTCATTGAACTTTTCAATGGCATGTTTAATCTCGATTATGCCCTACTATTTGTGACCGGAATGCCGAGGATCACAAACAAGGTGTGAATAACCATACGAATCACGTGGTGCACCCAATGCTAGTATCACCTAATCAATGTGCCGGTTAGCCACACACGCTCCATTGATCTATGACAAACATCGAGTCACCCTTCGCTACCAATGTCATCTCCAAATTAGTGTGCCGGTTAACCACACACGCTCCACTAACGTTTGACAGGGGTACAAAGTGTAATTCTATGGATTAGCATACAATTTCACATTTTTCCTAAAGTAACTATGATTTGGGAATTTGAAAAAGCATTTAGTTACTTTGTACTTCATTATACTTACAATGGAAGGTTTCTGTCCTATCCTACCCGTTCGGCTAACGACCCTCCACTAGTCAAGAGTGCGGTGGGTAAGAGTGGATACCCATTCAATCGCCATTTTATAGGCAATTTCCTTCAACACCCCTTATAGACCAGCTTCGTGAATGAGGCCTACTAACGGTAAGACTGACTGTTTACTCATATATAATACTAGACTTTTAATGTTATATATAGTATAGGGTGTATTTTACACTTTTAAAATACTAGGTGGTTTAACTTAGTAAATTATACTTTTAATTTAATTAAATGTAAACCAAAAACTTTATGGGTTTATTAAATCACTTTTAATTATACACTTTAATTAATTAACAAAACCATATGGGTGTGATTCGAACTTTTCAAATTACTAGGGTTTTAGAATTTAACATTTCAAAATTAAACTTATAATCAACTTTTAAATTCCAAAACTTGAGGGCAAGTTTTGAAACATTTCAAAACATTAGGGATCAAATAAAAAATAATTCATAATTAAACAATTAATTTCATAATTATCTACATTTGACCTAATCTTATTTTAGTCATTAGATAATTACCAAATAACTTTAAATAATCCATATTTATCACATAAACAACCAGTATTTAAAAGATTTGAAATTATCTATTGTTTTGGCAAGGATAATCACTAATTTAAGATAAAAATCGGATTTTAACTTTAAAAAATGAATTAGGCGTCAAATCCAAGTCAAAACAGCAGTTAAATCCCGAAATTCCCTCTGTCTGACCCCTGGACTCGCCGAGTCAAACAGACTCGCCGAGTCATGTCGGGCAGAGGCCAAAAAAAATCGTTTTTCAGTAAATAATTCAACATAGCATCACATACAACTGAAACCAATCAAGGCTCTGATACCACTGATGGGTTTTAGGCATAAGAACAATCCTATGTGCTCATGCAAACCCTAATGCTTGGATCTAGGTTTCTTTATTGTACATGCAATGAATCCAAGACTATAAACCCTAGATCTAACATATAATAAACTGAATTAGGGTTTAGAGAATTACCTTGATTGTTATATTGCAATAACAATCAATTCCTTGCTTTGATTGGCCTTAGAAAGCTTAGTGCCTCAAGTGCTGCACCTATAATGGAGTCACAAACACCATATGCAACTTAGATGAAGAGGAGAAGAAAGGAAGACACCAAAAATGGCTGGAAACCCTTAAGAATTAGTTCCACACGTTTTTGGGGCCTAAGGGGTCCTTTATATACTTGTCTAGGCTGCTAGGGTTTCAGTCAAAACCCTAATGGACAGCTTAAACTCTAAGCAGCCCATGGAACCTTCTGGATAAAGCTATGGAAGAAAATATGATGGGCTTCCATCATAATTTCGTTCACCCCTTACTCCTTTAGCATTCCTTAGCCCAATAACTCAATTATCCAATAATTGCAGTCCAGTCCCCTAAATTTAATTAATCTCTTTTAGCCATAAAATTAACTCTTAATTAATTCTTGACTAATATTAATTAAACAATATAATTTCTCCTTTAATATATTATTCTCATAATATATTAATAAATCATATTTAAACCTTTCTCTCCTTAAATCATCCTACATATTGTTATGGTGAAGGCAACCCAAAAGGACCATGCTCATAATCGGGTCAAGTACATACCAAAATAGTTATGGACTTAGACACTAATCCAACAGCTTTGCACTCTCCCCTTTTTACCTAAAGAAAACCATTTTCAGAAAAAATTTAACTTTTTTCTTTTGAAAAAAGGGTTTACCATTTCCTCAGTTTGAGTTTTGACACACCCGAGAGTGTGCCCAAATCCCTCAAACCAAGACTCTGATACCAACTTGCAACATCCCAAAAATTCAGATAAAATTTTTCATTTAATAATTAGAAATTTCAACCATATTTGTTTTTCCAAAATTCCATTACATAAATTCATTGTCCAAAAGATCAGAGTATCAAAAACAATAAGTGCAGAAATACTGGAGAGTGCATGTTGCGCCATCAAGCCGGAACCTTGCCCTTAGAACCAGAAGTACCTGAAATACCCAACAAAATTGTAAGCACACGCTTAGTGAGTTTCCTAAAATACACAAAACATATAACCACATAATGTCACGCACATATATACATAAGTTTGTCATGGACTCCCTCCATGGGCTGCATTTGGAATGCCATGGGCTACCCCCATGGTCTTGCATCCAAGGGCCATGGGCTTCCCCCATGGTCTTACCAAGTGTCATGGGCTCCTCACATGGTCTTCACATAATTCAACACATACCAAATAACAAAACCATTCCATACTCAACTATTGAAATCTCATATCAAGTAATGGGTCGACATTGGTGCCTTCGACCCATTGGTATAGTGAGAAGACTCACCTCAGTCTGCTGAAAATAATAGTTGCTCGACTACTAGTCCAAAATCTCACACTAAAAAAATATTCAAATAACTCTAATTAGGATTATAACTCAACCTAGTCAAAAAGAGACCAAAATCCTAAGTGCAAGTCCCTCCATGATGGCCCAAAAGTCTTTCCTTCACTAATGGGCCTAAGATCAAAGTTTAAGGCTATAATGGGCCACGTGGCCCAATCAGGCCCAAACATTACATAAATTGCCCAAAAAAACTCCCAATACCCTACTACCCCAATCGATCCAGACAAATTTTTCCCAGCGTACCTCAGAAGTACGCTTAGCGTACTGGGTTCCTCGGCTATACTCGCAATGTACAGGTCGGTACACCCAGTGTACAAACGGATAAAGCAAAACATCTATTAAGTGTTTAATACACGAAGACTTCACGTTCCAAATCCATATCTAGGTCGTTTCTAAGGTCCCAGGGCATAAAGTTGGCAACTTTATGCCCTTGCATGCCATAAGAGATCCCAATACCTTATTTAATCCATTAAGTCTCATTTTAAGCTCTTAAGCTCATGCAAGAAGTCACCACAACCATCAAAATATCATTTTTATGCTTCAAACCAGACATGGGGACCTAGATCTAACACCCTTTACCTCTGGAGTTGACCAAACTCACAAGAGAAGATTCATGGACCAAGAAAGGACTCAAAACCAAAACCTGAGTCAACTAATCATAAACAAGATCAAGGTATGAGCTTTTTACCTCCACAAGCTTCCCAAAGTGCTCCAAATGCAAGATCCAAAAGCTTTTCCCACGTTCAAGGGTTGCTTCGACTTCCTACTCCTTACTAGATCACCAAAAATGAGATATTTGAGGCACTTTCAAGCTCAAGAGGCACACACAAAGGTTTTAGGGTTTTAGGGACGTTTGAAAGTGATGGAGGTTGGTTAGGGTAAGGTCTAAATGACTTAAGAACGTTTAAATAAGTCACTCGATGCATCCGCTCGCGTACGCTAAGCGTACTCATATGTACGCCCAGTGTACGGAGGGTCCACAAAGCCACAAATAAAATACTTCAAAGGGGTTAAATGGAATACCTGGATTTTTTAATATTACAAAGGTCTTAATGCCTTAAGACCATACGTCTAAATTTCAAATCTGATCTTAATAAGACCACTAAGGCCATAAAGTTTCAAACTTTATGCCTTTGCATGGCTACAAGAAGCCCAACACTAAAAACCTAACTTGCTCAAACCTTTTCTACACCATAATTCTTGCATGGGGACAAACCAAGATCCAAGCTTGCATTTATATGACTTAAAATGCCTTGAAAATGTCTAAAAGGAGGGGTTAAAGGCTTTGGAGTACCTCATACTCACAAAGACCTAGATTTTGGGACAAAAGAGAAGAAAATATAAGCTTAACCAAGATCTGGAACAATATGAACCAAGGTTGGAGCTTTATACCTCCAAATAGTGCACAATGAAGAGAAAATTTTGGATCTAAAGTGTTGAGAGCAAAGCCTACTTTCTTGAAGATTTTACTTCACAAACAGGAAAGCTCACAACGCACTCCAAAAGCTCAGAATGCTCAAAATAGACTAGAGTTTACAAGGAGGGTCGATCTTAGGATGGAGGCTGATAAAGGGAAAGGTATTGGGGCTATAATGGTGCTTATATAGTGCACAAACCCTAAATATTAGGGATTTGGTCTAAACCTCGTACGCCTGGCGTACTGGCACAGGTGTAGGTACGCCGAACGTACCAACGTGTACGCCTAGCGTACCCAAGCTGCCCTCAAAATCACAAAATTGCAATTGGGGACCCATTTTGAAAACAATTCATAACTCAAGGGTCAAAAGAAAATACCTGAAAAATTAGACGTTACAGATTGTGTAACATCCGGATTTCCAGGTATGATAAAATGAGCATTTAATTTTGAAGTTATGAGGAGTAACTCGAAGAGTTGGGGCCTTAACTCGTCAAGTAGGATCGCGGCTTGGTGACATTGAAAATGAATGGACTCGACGACTCGGCAAGCAGACTCGCCGAGTCAGCTCTGTTAACAGAAATCCTAATTCTCACGGGCCTGGGCCTATTTAAAGGCACTTATAGCCTCCTTGGCCTCTTGCCATCATTGTCTTCGTCCCTTGAGAGAAACCCTAGAGCTATTTGTGAGCTAAAGAGGAGAGAGAGGCTAATTGGAGGACATTTCTTTGAGAAGAAGGTCAAGGGTGTTGCAAGGATCTCATAGGAAAGTTGGTGGATCAGTTTCATCTTCATTTCAAGCTTCAGATCTGGTACAAGCTCTTGTCTCCCTTTTGTTTGAGTAGATTTCCTTTGGTGGTTAAGTTAGGGCTTGTATCACCTTATTGATGGGGTTTTGGGTGCATCTAAACCCTTTTTCGAGTTATTTTGTAGATTTGGACCTTGTGAGGTCCAGAGAACCTGAAAGTAAGCGGCCATGAAGGAGTAACCTTGGAGCTTTGAAGCTATGAAGCTTCAATGGGGACATAATGATCTATTGAGCAAAATACACCATGCATGAGCCTCAAGTTTAGACCTTTACATGACTTTTGGGTGATAGAAGGCCAGATCTATAAGTTAGAGAAACAGATCTGACCTCAGAAGGTCGAATGAGTGTTGCCATGGAAGAAACTCGCTGAGTCCATAAGGGAACTCGATGAGTCGGATCGGGTTGCCCCGCGATTCATGACCAGTGGTAACCCGTTGAGTGGAAGGTTCACACGACGAGTTGAGTGAGGCTTTAGAAGGATCCATAGGACACGCTTGGACTCACCGAGTCACCCATGTGTACTCGACGAGTCTAGTCAAAGTTTGACCGTTGACTAGAATTAACTTCAGTTGACCTTGCGGGTTTGGTCAAGCTGATTCAAGAGAGGTCAGAAAGGGGTAGAATGGTCTTCTACCCATTATTAGAGATGAGAACAAGATAGAATTTTGATTAGAGATGTTATCATGTTGATAGGAGGAGGCTAGGTCGGGACATTCAAGCACGAGAGTTTATCTGACTTCATACGGGGTGAGTCTTCTCACTATACTTTACCTAGAGTGGTAATTATGTGTGACCAGAAGGTCTTATATGCTATGCAGAGTATGTGATATATGTTGATATGTGATATATATGTGTTATGTTATGTTATGAGTAACATGGAATGGACCAGAAGATCATCATGATATGGACCGGAAGGTCAACAGGGTATGGACCGGAAGGTCATTATGATATGGACTGGAAGGTCAACAGTGTATGGACCGGAAGGTCAAGATGATGAGGAACGGAAGGTCATTACAGGTAGGGCTGGAAGGTCTACCAGGGTTGGGATGGAAGTCCCCTGAGACACATGGATTGGAAGGTCCCATAGAGTTATGGCCTTGAGTGGCGTATGTGTTGTATGTGGTATTTTGGGGAACTCACTAAGCATTTATGCTTACCGTGTTATGTGATATGTGTTTCAGGTACTAGCAAGGATCGCGGGAAGGCGCCGACATGATCTGTACACACTGATGAAGATTTATGTACTTGAGATTCTGGGGTTGTTTATTGAGATAATATGTGATACAATGGATTTCGTTATGAATGAAATTATGTTTTAAAAATGGAAAAATTGTTTGAAAATTTACGTTGTTACAGATTGTTTCATAAGTATGTTGTTATAATAAGAAAACTCATAAATCTCTTGGTTTCACATGTCCATAAATAGTTTTATGTCAATTTCGTTGTGCAAATCTTTATCTTGTAACCTAGAAAACCTATAAATTTTATTTTTACCAGGAATTATCCTAATTAGATAAACAATTTATATTTATATTGTTTCTTAAACTAGATTTTTCATATCCTAATTAGTGGCTTTTATGGTTTATAGATTATTATAAATTGGATATTTGTCATATAATTAAAATTATTATTTTTAGATTTAATATTGTTTATGTAAGAATTTACGAAATTCTTAAGAAAACATATTGTTTTTTATTGTTATTTGATATAGTTGAGTCTAGTCGTTTTCGTTCCATATATATTTTGCATTATGCCCATATCCAAATGATTGATGATTCAAGTCTCGAGGTCGACAAATATGTAAAGTGAACTGATTCGAGACAATAATTTTTCTTCTTACAAACCAGTTTATGTTTTATATAGTTATACAATACAACATTTTAATACGTAAATTGTTATGTATATAGAAAAATTATTAAAAGATTAATGATTTTGTTCGAATAAGCTCTGAACTTTTTTCTCTGAATGATCCCTCGTTCTAGATGTCCAAATCCAAGAAGGGCGTCCACATCCACAAGAGTTTTCATCATCAAATATCTTCTTTGTAAATCTTGAGTTGGGCATCCACGATTGAGAGGAAGAATAAAAAGTGGTTATTACAAGAGATCGAGCACATACGCTGTTCGTTTTTCTTTTCTCCAAGCCTTAAATCGATATAAAGGGCGATTCTAATATGTTTATTCCATGTCATTAAATATAATGTCATGTCATTTGCCAACTAGTTGTATACGTAATGAATTTGATTGCCGCTAATGAAAATTGAACAAAAGCATAAGTTCGTTGGGTTTTTTTCAACAAACAAAACATGATTGAGGTTTTTTGAATGGTTTTAAAATTTCGTTGGTTTTACAAGTCATTTTCCGATATTTAATTACATTGTCATAAGTTATGTCATTCGCTGACTTTTATTAGTCGATTGACCTTAGATGAGAAGTGAACGAAAATGTAAGTTAGTTTGATTTTTCTAGACAAAAGGTTAATTCGTTGAGTTTCTTGAACATATAAAACATAATTGAGTTTTGAACAGTTTAAAAACTTTGTTGGACTTATAAATCATTTTCCAACAGACTACATGCCACTGAACCAATTTTCTTATTTTGGATTCACTCTGCAAATACACTATAATTTAATTTTGTTTGTGACAATACATAAAAACATTATACGTTAATAATTTTAAAGATTACTGTACAATAAGTATTTAATATATATATTTTTTTGTCATTTGGTATAAAGGATAGAAGAAAAATATACGTCAATGTCTGGTCCCAATGACCAATTGTCCAGGTAAGCTGGCTACTTATGTCCACGCAGGCGCGCCTCCACAAAACGACAACGACCTTAACCTAATGCTAACGATCGATTAATTTATAACTAAAAATCCGACACTCACTCTGCATGTTCAAAAACAAAAAAGTTTAAAAAATATATCAGAACATGTAATTAGAAGAATCAAAAGTATTCCTTAAAAGTTAATAATTGTTTATTAAATATAAGTTAAAAATAATGAATATGTGAAATTAGCCCAGAGAAATTAAATGTGATAACACATAATCTAAAATACACCGTTTGAATTTGATTTTATTTTAATTGTGGGTTTTAGCTTTTTGTTTAATTTTATATTTTTAAAAGCTAACAACTATTTTATCGATTAATTTTATACGAATAAAAAATACAACTTTTAACTATTATGTTTTAGTTTTCAACTAACGGTTCATTTTATCAAATACGTACGGCTAAGGAATTGTGATTATCTTAAAATTTAAGACGTATGAAAATCTTATTTTTGGTTGAAGTATATAATCTTAAATATGACAAAGTATTTATTGGTAGAAATCTAAATAATCTAATAATTATATCTATCATATATTAGTATTTGTAACCACAAGATAGTCATAGTGAGTCTTGATCCATCCATACAAATTATATATATATATATATATATATATATATATATATATATATATATATATATATATATATATATATATATATATATATATATATATATATATATATATCGGTTAAAAAAAGGAGTTAGGATTGTGATATAACTTATCCCATTTAAAACTTGAAATTTAAAAGAAGGAAAAATAGTATTGTCTATATCGACTAGATTTCATTTTAGAATATTTTAATGATGTAAAACAAAATTGTATACAACTTAAATAAAAATTTAACTTAGAATGTATATATATTTATATTTTGTTATCATTCGAAGATTTTTGACACTTTTATATTTTATAAATTATTTGGCCTATCCCAAAATAAAACATTTGTTACGTTACAAATTGCAACCAACTTTTTTGATATATAAATAATTATATATTCAAAATAATCGTATGTTATAGTATTTTATTATTTTAACTTTAAATCATAGTATTATATAGTTAGCTTTATATTTATTGTTAAAAATTATATTAGTAATCTAAATTATTATATGTGATAATGTAAACATATGATTATCAGTAAATGCAGGGGAGAAGAACTTATTACAACAGGGACTAGTATAATAAATGCATTCAAAATCTTGGTCTGACCCGCCGCCTTGCGTCATTTGACTCACGTGCTTATTTCAACTTCTATTTCCAGAGCAAATAAATTTAACTACATTTAATGTAACCGACTTGTACGTCATCCATGAAAATATGTCCGTTATTTTGGATTTATTAATTTTGGTTCTGGAAACGTCAACTTTTTACTATCAACACTCCACGTCAGCATAATGAAAAACAGTTTTATTTATTATTCAAAATACCTCCCTTCTAATTAATCCAGATTCTAAGGATAACTAACCGGTTATACTAAGGACCCCTTTAATTTATTAGTCCAATATTTGAACACAAAGGCTTTATCTGGTGTACCGATCATCTTATCATTCTAATAGTTTTGTATCATTATTTATTTTAGGAAATATCCTAAAGTCTATCACCTCTAATAATTTTTATCTAACAGATCATACAGTCTAACATATCATACAGTATATTTATTTAATGCAAATAATCTTAAAAACAATTATGTATATTTAATTCAAATAAAAACATTTCACTCTTTTTTAAATATAAAATAAAATTTATATAATATTTAATTAAAATAAGTCATTAAATATTATGTTTATATTTGTCTCGATCTTTCTTTTTACTGAAAACATCTTGTTCTTCATAGAGATCATCGGTTGACATTTTAAAAACTTACATATCAATTAATATTTGTAGCTCTTGAAGAAAATTTTACCGTAAAAGTTTACGTCTCAAAGCCACATTTCTTTTTGTTGTTCGTTGCGTTCATCAAAATTTATCGTAAAACATTATAAGTCATTCGATGCAGTTTGGTTATTCGCTAAGGACGACACAACTTGTTTCCATTTATACCATCGAACGTTAGAGTGGTTCTTCGGAAGGAATGTCTTCAATATCGACGTTAAACATACTATCCAACTTATTGTTACAAAATTTTTATTAAATAGTCGAACATACTATCCAACTTATTATTACAGAAATTTTGAGAATTATCGGAGTTGTAAAGCATATAATGATTTTTCGTCATTAGT
The DNA here is from genome assembly GCF_002870075.4 of Lactuca sativa. Classification (NCBI taxonomy): domain Eukaryota; kingdom Viridiplantae; phylum Streptophyta; class Magnoliopsida; order Asterales; family Asteraceae; genus Lactuca; species Lactuca sativa. The sequence goes on along the minus strand of NC_056627.2, from coordinate 359,480,530 downwards.
AAAATTTTGCATAATTCTAATGTCATCTTCAAAATAGTCACTTTTATTTCATAAATTTTAAATAATTTTTACCAGTACCAAAGACCTATTTCTTCATATTTTCGCAATTTTCACATAGAGCCTATAACCATCTTTCTCTCTTAGACTCTCTCATGACTATACAACCTCACCCACCCATGTTCCTCATCAATCCTTCACTGCCCATTTAAAATCAACGCATTAGGAAACTCTAACGCCCATCGAAAACCTCATGGTCATCGGAGTCTGAAACCCTCACCATAGTGTAAACACTTCAAAAAAATTAAGTTTCAGATATGAGAATGGGTGGAGAATTTGAGGAAAGAGGTTGGATATGATGCATGTTACTACATGGTTAACATCATTGCAACTATATAAGATATAAAGTACATTATCTAACACCAAACTCTTATTAGTAACAATGCTTTTGTGTCCTTTAAAGAGCTCGTCTCTGTCGAGCAAATTCGGACAATCCCTCCTCATATTATGGTAAGTGATTTTACAAAATCCGACATTGTTGATGCCTATACTGGGGATGGTTGGTGGGTGTATAAGATTATTGAGAAAAAAACAGTTGACTTATTGGTGTTTTTTTCAGTATCAAAAGGAAGAATTGTTCTAATTAGATCAATTAAGGGTTCATCAAATTTGGGTTGATGATTTCTAGGTATATGCAAAAAATAGGATAACTTAAGTTATTAGACATGGCTTAGGTTTAAGTGTTCCTAGAATTGTTGCTACTTAGTTTGGGCCACTTGAGGAAGGGTGAAATGGTCTTTTACCCTTGGAGTCGAGAATTGTGAATTAAAGTCTTGGTTATGGTTTATGACCTAAATATTAATTAGAGCATTATTTGGTCATATTTAGTGCGGAGATTTCCGGATCAACAATCTGAGCATTTACCTGACTTTTCAACAGATCGATGTGAGTCTCTTTCCAGTGTTTGGCGGCCCGAATGCATCAATGTCGACCCATGGATTATTGTTATATGTATGCTAGTTGTTTGGAACATCCATAAAATTCATGAAAATTTAAAACTTTTCAAAGCATTCAAAAACCATTATTTATTACAAAATGTTTTCAAAATAGTTTCATATCAGAGTATCCTAGAAATCAAAATCATAAAATGCGAGGAGGTGCACGATCAAGCCTTTGCCTTCCCGCGATCATTCGAAGTACCTTAAACATAATCCAAAACTCTAAGCCCAAAGCTTAGTGAGTTCCCCCAAAATACCAACGTCATACATAACCATAACAACATCATAACAAACAGCATGCATACAGAGTATACAGTATGACCGAACCGCCCTCACCGGGCCTTCAGTCTTTCTTGCCCACTCTCAGAATCTTTAGCATGTATGGTCTGCCCTACCGGGCCTTTAGCCTGTCTGGATCGTTCTCCAGGCCTTCGGCCTGACAAGTATGTCCCATTGGGTCTGTAGTCTATCTGGGCCGCCCTAGGTATGTTGGCCTACAACACAAATCAGGTCCGCCTCAACTCATCCCAAGCATACAATCAACACATAGATAACAAATGCTAGCATGTATAAACAGTCAAACCGAACTAACAGTTTACTAATCATAGCATCATCCTATAAACCAAGATACCGATCTAACATGTCACTAAACATAGCATCATCCTATATACCAGGATACCGACCTAACAGGTCACTAAGCATATCATCATGTGATAACCAGGATAACCATCCAAAAGAAGTGCCAACATTGGTGCCTTCGACCCATTTGATATAATGCGAAGAACTCTCCTCACAATGTCGAACTGAACTGAAAAGATTAAACTCCTGAAACACAGCTCCAAGCACAAACACCTACAACCAATATTGATCCCATTCCATAAATTCCTAAATTACCAAGATACCCTTAGAAGTCAAACTTGGTCAAATTCAAAGTACGGTCAAGGTCAACAGTCAATATTGACCCACCTCGTCGAGTTCCTTCAGAACTCAGAAAATCGCGAAAACCCGAGTCAACTCGCCGAGTTACCAAACAACTCGTTGAGTCCATGTAGTGTCCAGAAAATTTGGGAAAACCCTAACCAACTCGTCGAGTTGGCTATGCAACTCGTAGAGTTCTTTCAGCCCTTTTCTCGTTCAGACGCTTTTAACCGAAACCAAGGCTCCAAACTGTAGATATAGCCTCCTAGGGTGTAGTTACCACGTAAAGTTGCCAACTTTACGTGCATGTAAGGCTTCAAGAGGCTAAAACACCCAAAACTAGTCTTAGGAAGAGGTTTAGGGCATGGAGAAGGTCCAAAGCTTGATAAAGTTGAGAACTTTATGTCCAAGAGGTCCTAGAGGAGTCCAGATCTGAACTCCTCTCTTCAAAACGTGATCAATACCAGAAATGCCTCAAGAATAAGCTTGAAATTACCCTAAACTCTTGAATGGAGAGATCTAACAAGAAAATGATTAAGGTAATGACTTTTTACCTTCAAATGAATGCCAAAACGAAGTAGATGTTGTATCTACAAGCTGCTTCTCATTCCAAGCTTCTCAATCTTCAAGTCTCTTCAAGAAATGCACCAAACACACACTCTTTAGCCTCACACACACTCAAAATAGGAGGTTAGCTCGATTAGGATTTGTTTATGTACGTGAAGATGGTAAAGGAGGATGGAGGGAGAACTTAAGGTGCAAACCATAAAAATTAGGATTTTCATAATCAACTCCAACTCGTCGAGTTGGGTCCTCCAACTCGTCGAGTAGGTTCTCCGGAATACTTGACCCTTCTTGGTTTCTACACAACGAGTTGGGGCCTCCAACTCAACGAGTAGGATTTCTTAATTGCTTAAAATTCCATAAAATCTCATTCCTGGAAATCGGGAAGTTACATTGTCTTTGACCTTTCATGTGTTGTATGTATGTCGGGCTGGCCCCAATGCCAAGCAGGGCCTGATGGGTGTGTTGGACGGGGTCCATCACATGTTGCTGACATATCTGTTCCGAGCGGAGCTCGATGCTAGGCGGGGCCCATTGGTTGTCAGATATGGCCCATTGTACGTTTGATATGTATGATATGAGGTATTTTGGGGAACTCACTAAGCTTTGTGCTTACAGTTTTCAATTTATGTTTCAGGTACTAGCGGCTCAAATGGGAAGCGCTCGGGATGATTGCATTGCACACACCATGATTTTCTGCTTATTTGACTCTAAAGTACTTTTGGGATATTTTCTGAATACTTAATGGTTTTGACAAACATGTTTGAATGATGGTTCATTTGTTATAAAAACAAAATTTTTGGTTTTGAGTTGTGGGAAAATACAAGTTGGTATCAGAGCCTTAATTTGAGGGATTCGAACATACCCTCGAGTAGGTTTTGAACTCTAACTGAGGGTTTGATAGATTTTTCATAAAAAGAAATGTTTTAATTAAATAATTTCTAACAAAAGAAAGGGGTGTGGTGCATGTAATCAACCGAGTTCAAGTAAGTTTTCCCAAAATACCCATACATGTTCTATATAATATGCTTTGACTTATGAAATTATGAACTACATGCTAGACTAGGGCTAAGGGTCTGCTCATGATTTTTGTGACATCCCCAATTTCACGGCCAGAAAAGACCGATTTGTTTATGCTTTGTTTTTAAAATCAGAGTAATCGTTTAAAGAAAATTGTTGCGGAACTTGTTCCCAAAACAAAATATGATAAGAATTTATCAAAACATTTCTCAAAGAGAATGTATTTTCATTATATATCAAAATCTCGGGATGTCATGTTCCGATACAGACACATAAGCATAAACAAAACTTACATTTATTTACACTAATGATTTACATCTCCTTTAATCTCTCAGTGAAATATGTCTTCGTATTGATACATGTGATACAAAGAAAATTGAGTGGGTCGGGCTTGGGAGCCTGGTGAGCATATAGGGTTTTCAACCCACAATAATACATTTATTATTCAATCATCAAACAATCAACCCACATACCCATCCCCATTATCTCCTTTATTTCTTAAGGTTTTACCCTAAGAACCAGTTATCCTTCATTCATTCATTCCTAAGGATTTATCTAAGGAATTGGCACGAAGTCCATTGCTGCCAAAATTTATCTATCAGATGCTAAATCCCTAGCTATCAGACGCTAATTTCATAGTCACCAAGGTTTACTCAACAAGCGCTAACTCCATAGTCGCCAAGATTTATACAATAGGCACGAAGTTACATCGTCACCAAGGTTTATATATAGGCACTAAGTCACATCGTCACCAAGGTTTATCAATAGGCACGAAGTCACATCGTCGCCAAGGTTTACTTGATAGGCACTAAGTCACATAGTCGCCTGGGCTTACTCAATAGGCACGAAGTTGCATCGTCACCAACTATTCCATCTACCCATGTTCTACCCAATATTTTTGTAGATATAAAGACAAACACAGTTTAAATCATTTAACACCCGTATAAAAACATCAATTCCAAGCCCATCTCAAATAGACAAATAATATATAACACATAGCACATATTTCATAGCTAATACTTTATATTTATGTGTTAGAAGAAAGTAACCACACACTCACACAAAACATATACATAATACATTCAAACAATACTTGTATTAAAATCGTGTTTATGAAAGGGACTATACACTCACTTGATCAGAAGACGATCGGACAACACTACGGCTTGTAGAAGTAGTATTCTTCGGTAGATCTGGAAGATCTTCACAAGAATTGGCTTCTCGCGGGCAGAGTTTCGGCTCAGGAATTTCACTTCTCAGGATCTTCGGGCTTCGGGACTCGCTTCGGGTCTCGGGATGACACCGGGGCTTTGGGGGTATAAAATAGGGCTTAAAGAGGGTATCGGGAGTGAGAGAGAAGAGATAGAGCAACCAAAATCGGCTGACCCTCGATTTTTATTTATAGGGTGAAATTTCTACACCCACGTCGTGAGTTTTAAGTGTTCACGTCGTGAGCACAGTAGGTCACTGCGTTCGTCACTCGTCCACTTGCTCTGGAGGCTCCAGAATGCATCAGAAGTCAGTTCACGTCGTGAACACTGACAGTTTTGGGGTTTCGCACCCGAACTTCAGAAATTCATAACTTTTGCATACGAACTCCGTTTTCGATGTTCGTTATATCGACGCGAAGATGAGATTATGCTCTACAACTCTAGTTTAGACTTCGTTGGCTAATTTTGAATTTAATTTTAATATATTATCAATATATTATTTTTAGTAGGCCGGGACAGGAAAACTCCGTTCGAAATTCATAACTCCTTCATCTGAACTCCGTTTTCGTCTGTCTTTTTATCGTTGGACTACTATCGATGAGATCTTCAATTCTCATTTAGAAAGTTTCGGATAGAAACCACTCGATCTCAAATTCGAGTATTCGGGCTGCATACTGCTAATTCAAAACTTCGAAAAATCATAACTTCTTCATACGAAGTCAGATTTAGACGTTCTTTTTATGCACGTTCTCGGTTTAGCATATTCTACGACTTTCATTTAGATCCCTAAGGCCAAATATCGCTTTAACGTAAATTCACTATTTACATCGCGCTGTGTCGTGCCGGTTCTGTCGCGAAACTTCGACAGGTCATAACTTCTTCGTTATAACTCAGATTTCGGCGTTCTTTATATGTACGCAATCCTTGTAACATATACTACAACTTAGTTAAGATTAATCCTTCTAACTAATATTCAATCAAAAAGTCATTTTTGATGTTTATTGTCTCTAAATTGACTAGCCTGGATCTACGGGTGTTACAATTTTGCATGGTAGAATGCTAGGGGAGATGCCTTTATATGCCTATTATATGAGCTTGTAGACTTGCATGCTAGTAATAGTTCAGTTAGTGATATGATGGCATGTTTAGGTTATGCTTTGATTCAGATTACTCAATGCTCGTATGTTGCTTGCTTTGTGCTTTTAGGAGTTTCCTTTAACATTAACTAACTAGTAAGTATAGACGCTAAGTTAAATATTACTGAGATTAGATAATTTTAGAAGGTTGGGTTTCACCCTATTGTGCAGCTCTTGTCTGAGTCCAACCATTGTAGGGTGAGGCCCTTCATTCAAAAATTAGTTAGTGTCGATGATATGTAATTGTGTTCATAAGCTAATTAGAGGGTGTTCCTTTTGCAGCTGATGGCGGGGAGTGGTGTGGTGGTAGCCCTAGGAAAACCTAGGAGGTGATTCGATATCGAGAGCTTTGTTAAGCTAGGGGTTGTTTGGATTGATAGAAAGGTAACTTTAGGGAATTTGGGTGGTCCTTGAGGAAAGTACGGATAAATGTGGAAGGTAGTATGGGCACGTACTGCTTGAAGGAGAGGATCCATTCTCGAGTCAATGAAAGTCACGATGATACTAGGAAGCTTGTAGGGTGTGCGGTTCTTCGACTATATACTCATGGTATGTATAGTTTATTTTTAGTACGGTGACTACTCGAGGATGTTCTGATAGTGGACGGGGTTCTGGCTCTAGGGCTGGACATATGGATGATCATATATGGGAGTTCATTTCATCAGATATTACCCACAGTATTCTTGAGCAGACTCCTATGATCTTGGGTACAGCCAATGAGGGTATCATGGAGATTTTGGATGAGCGATCGGGGACTTTTCGTTCTGAGATGGTGGCGATGATGGGAGCTCGCACTTTGACTTTCCATGAGTTTCGTGCATGTGGGTCTATGAAGTTCTTCGGGGAGGACCCGATTGCGAGCACGCGTTGGTTAGCGGATGTCACAAACGCCTTCTGTACAAGTTGTTTCCCTGAGAGGGAAAGTCAGACTTGCATCCGGTCTTCTGAAGGACAGAGATCAAGATTGGCGGGAGGAGGTTGGACACACCTTGGGAAGCGAGGTAGTTAAGTCGATCACTTAGGAGGATTTCGTCATGAGGTTTCGGGCTGAGTTTGCACCAGTGACTGAGGTCCAGCAGTTGGCGAGGGAATTTCAGGACCTTCGCCAAACTACTGATACGGTGGCAAAGATCATTGCTATGTTTCGAGAGAGGGCATTACTGGTTCCGCAATATGTGGTAGACGAGCACATAAAGAAAGTGAGATACCACGAGATATTGAGAAGCGATATCAAATAGTTTGTTTGCAGATCCAGTTGCAAGACACTGTATGATATGACGACGCGAGCCAGAGAAAGGGAGATTGACCTGGAGATGGAGAAGAAGAGGAAGTCGGATCATGTTTAGAGTTCTGAGGGTTCGAGAAAGAGGACCAAGGTTTTTGACTCAGGGTCGAGGGGTCAGAACAGCTGGGACCGCTACGGCAAGTGCGACAAGACGTATGATGGGGCGTGCATGGTGGGTGGTTTTGGCTGATTCAAGTGTGGCAAGATGGGTCACTTTAGTAAGCATTGCACTGTCACTACTACCACCCAGGTATCTGATCTGATTTGCTTCCATTGCAATCAGAGGGGCCATAAGAAGTCCAAATGCCCGAGTTTAGCAATGGGGGGACCAGTTGTAGCACCCGCTCCGGCAACCTTGCAGATTACAAATGGTCGTCGGGTCAAGGCGGTGGCACCTGTTGTGAAGAGCAGGGAATTTCAGCTGACAACCGAGGAAGCTCGTGCGGCACTAAATGTGGTCTAACATCCCAAAATGAAGACAAAAATTTTTCGATTTTAAATTAATAAAACTATAATCCAAAACATCATCATAAAACCATGGTGGGACAAAGTGTATTAACTACATCATAAAACATGAGAGTAATCATAAAATGCTGAGCGAGGTGGTGTGTGCACGTCAATCATCCTGGGCTCTTTCCTTTAGAACCAGAAGTACCTGAAAACATAAACTAAAAACCGTAAGCACAAAGCGTAGTGAGTTCCCCAAAATAGCACATACCATACATAATAAACACATAATAGGCCCCGCTCGTCATCAGGCCCCACCCGAAATTGTAACGTTTGGTCGAGGAATAAAACATTTCTCAAAATATTAGAAATCATTGTTGGAACTCAATGAGTTGGGGAGCTCCAAGTCGTCGTTTTAGAATATTGTGGCCCCGGGTTTTAATGACCCAACTCAACAAGTCGGGGTGTCCCAACTCGATGAGTTGGCGTTTGGGATGAAACCTTAATTTTAGAGTGTTGCACCTTATTTAAAGGACCTAAACCCCGTTGGGCGACCTCATTACCAGCCTCCCTTGTCCAGAAACCCTAAGTTCGCATATTACTGTAACAACCAGGAATCAGGTATATGTATTTAATCCCTCTTCTTTTCCAAGTTGTCAAAACTAGTCCATGGAAGAATATTGTAGCAAATGAGTACGATGGGCGTACTGAAGAGTACGCTGCGTGTACTCATGAGCGTGCTCTTGACGCGGATGCTACCCAGTACGTTGGGCGTACCATAGTGTACACTGGGCGTACTAGGCTTAGGCATGAAACCCTAAATGAGACTTGAGCACTATAAAAAGAATGTTATGGCCTCCATTCCAGCCACCATTTCCAGTGAGTGAAACCGTAAAGGAGCTAAGCCTTCGTTTTAGAGCTTGTGTGTGTGTGTGTGTGTGTGTTTGAGCTTGATATAGGAACACATACACTATAAAAATCTAAGTGTCATAAGGTTTCTTTCCAATTTATGAAAATGATTCTGAGGAAACGCTTTCACTAAGTAGATTTTAAAGAGATAGCAATTGTGGGATTTGCATTCTCAAATTCGATTATGATTACGACATCCCTTTTCATAATTCGAATTGTGAGAAGGGGCAAAAGGTCTAAACATTATGATTACGACATCCCTCTTCATAATTGTTTAGACACACATGTGAGTTATCTAAGGAAAAGTGTATGATTTTGATAAAGCCATATCAAAGAATCTCGTATCAGAAATCTGAACTTTGGTAATGAAAGTCAATAAAATATTAATTTCTAGAAGCCCAACTAATTTCTGGATACATGTCAAAGCTAGTGGGAGCATAAGTGTTATGTTAATAAGGATATAATCATCATGTTATTGGGAGGACGATTATTATGTTAAGTAGTGCAAGTTAGAATGTTAATTACAGAAAAAAAAAAGTTTCAATTTATAAAGTTGCAGGGTTTGAAAAGTTGTTTTGCTATAATTAAGGGAGAGAAAATTATACTTCATCCCAATTCTAAAAGCTTAGATTGAGATTTTAATCAAATTTAGTCAAGTATATATATGCATGTTATGTTGGAATGGTCAACATAAGGAAATTCTATATATGAAAATATTATTTGCATTCTCAAAATTTGATTACGATTACGACATCCCTATAACTAAAATGATTAAGCAATTGTCGAGGACAATATGAGGCTTACCAAAGATTGGTTGCTCATGGACAGTTGGAAGTATAGTGTTAATTTTGAAAGGACCATATTGACATATTTTGAAAAGAGGCAACTCTTGTTCAGAAGTGATAGTAAAAAATGGGAATATGGAAATGTTTCCATAAGTGGAAGTTATTCATTAAATCTGTGTAAGATTAGAAAACTTAATGCAAGAAGGATGTTCAAAGGAATGTATTTTGAATGTGAGACTTCGTTTCCATGGAATTGTTCTCCATTGGAATACTTTGTAATGTCTTTAGGAAAGTCTTTGTGACTTTTTGTGCATAGTCATTACAAGAGGATCATTGCATATAAGTTTAGAGTCTAACAGATTGGCAAAGAATCTTGTATTCTTACATTTGTTATAAGGATTTGGAATTGTTAAATGAGCATCATTGAAATGTTTTCAATTGATCTATTCCACAAAGAAAGGACCACAAGTAAACAATAGCGTGCATGCTTGGAGCATGGGACAACTATTGTTTTATTTCAAGTATTAAGTTGATTATTTAAAACATCATACAATGAATAATGAGTAATCAATATGACTCAAAAGTTTTAGGTCCATATAGAATTAGTATTATTCTTGTGTTTCACTTTGCATGTTTTGACTTCCCGAATAACTGGGTTATTCAAACTGTATATAGTCGATCATACTTTGGAAGTAGGTATTGAGGCCAGACTGTCATGAATGGGTTTGTAGTATGTCTAGGTGCTCCTGGAATAAGATTCGAGTATTAGATTAAACCCACGCTCATTTGAATCACTTCATGGATTTATCATGAGTGATCATGAGACGATAACATCTTATATTCTTCAAACGGAGACGTGTGAGTTGTAGTTGCGAGTTGGTTGCGCATTGACATATGTAAATGCACCAGTAACTTGGATGTTATAAAATATTTCGTTGTGTGTAATTTGATGAGTGAGTACAAACGATCATTTGGGTCGAAGTTTATCCGTTCCTTTTACCCCATGTGGATAAAAAACGATATCTGTAGACCCCTCGATGATTTAGTGATGACAACCCTAAGTGCTCGGCCGGGTCTGGACTGATTTGATTTGTTCAATTAGTCGGTCGCCATAAATCAGAAGTCGGGAAACAACAGATGGATAGAGAGAATGATTATAATCCATGTCTCAATCTATATGATATCTAGAAATGGAGGAATATATAATCTCTTATCTAATGGACACATCATTGACTAGGTCAGAGTTCGACAGCGACTTTTAAGAGCTACGATTGCTAGTCTGGATTTTGGAGTCATATTTGGAGTAATAGTTTTAAACTTATCCAAGTGGGAGACTGTTGGATTAGATGTCTAAGACCATAACTATTATTGGTATGTACTCGACCTGAGAGTTGCATGGTCCTTTTGGGTTGCATAACATTAGGACAATTTGTTAGGATTGACTTTTGAGAAGAGGTTATATATGATTTATCAATATATTATAAGTTCTAATAAATTAATATGAAATCATATGATTTAATTAGTATTGATCAATAATTAGTTTGAAATTAATTTAGTGATCAAACGAGACTAATTAAATCTATGGGGACTAATTATGGTAATTGGTTATATTTATACGTTTTGGGCTTATGATCCATATTAGATTAAGTTTATGTATGGATACATAAAGAGTTGGGCTACATGAACCATGAATCATAAAACCCATGGGTATGAATTTGGGTTATACCCATGACTCTTGGAATCCTACATATAAATATAAGCTCCATAACCTAAAAATGCATACTTCTAGTTCTTGGAGTTCATGGAGGTGTTTTTTGGTGCATGGAAATTCTCTCTCAAGAGTCACCTTTGTCCTAGGTGAGTTGTGATTCTATTTGAGGTGCAAAACTTGGGGCACTAAGTTCTTAAAGGCCAAAGTCTTCCTTGCAACATCAACAACATCAGGAGGTATCTCTAAAACTTGTCTTATTATACATATGTTATTTGTATGCTAGTTGTAGGCTTAAAGCTTTGGAAAGCGTATGCATGTATAATTAGAGAAAACATAGATCCAAAGCTTTTAGGGTTGTATGTGCACCATAGGATGTTGTAGTATACAAAAACCTAACAAAAAGGCCAAAATGACATCTTAGAGCTTGCATGGGGGCTCCATGGCATAAAGTTTGTACCTTTATGCCATAACAGCCCTTAATGATTCCATATCTGAAGGTATCCTCACTTGGGACGTCCATATCCCAAGGATCAAGCTTCTTGGACCAAAAAATCAATAAAGAGAAACTAAAGGGATCTAAGAAACTATTAGGCAAGTTAGAGACTTGATTACCAGAAAATGACGAGGATGGAAGAAAGTCTCTGGATTTACTATCTTCTCCTTGAATCCTCTAGTTTCTTCTTCTACAAGCTTCAAAGACACAAAAAGATCACTCGAAAATGGCTCACAAGCTCACAAATGCATTAGGGTTTCTGAAACTAGGGTTGGGGACTTAGAGGATGGAAATGAGGCCAACAAGTGGGGATTAGGATGCTTAAATAGGGTGCAAAACCCCGAAATTAGGGTTTCATCCTGACAGCCCTACTCGTCGAGTCGAGGCTCTCAACTCGTCGAGTTGGTGACTTGAAATCCCGCGGCCATTCTGGTTTCTAATCGACGAGTTTAGGGCTCTCAACTCGTCGGGTAGCTCTAAAAAAGTGAATAAATTATAATTAAATGCGTACCATGAACCAGGCGTTACAAATACTTACTTAGTATCTTCACTGAATTTATCCATCATTTTTATTGTTGAAGGACAAACTTCTCCACCCCAATTTTTAGCCTCTTGTTTCAGAATGTAAAACCTTTCCATCATGTAAAGCCTAAACTCTCCAGGCATAATGAGTGGATGTTTATTTATTTAATATATGATGATTGCATTAAAACACTCAACAACCCCATTCTATACAGACTCACAAGTCAAGCCAGTAGTGAAATAAGCCCTGCATCATTTCCCTAGCCATGAGATGATCATAACTAGCATAGCTAATTGCCTTGATCCTTTCGATGTTAAAATTGAAATCCCCTTTTGTTGTAGATTTTGTAGCTGCCCAAAACATGTTTTTGAACTTCACTTCAATCCACTATAAACTTTTCTGAAATTGGCATAGATATGCCTGACACATTGTATTTGCTCAATATAGGGTAGAATATCCTTACAAGATTCAAGAAGACCCTAACACATGAAAAATTTAATTTGCAAGTAATCACAAATAAAAAGATAGTTACTTTACCTTTTGTTAATCGCTTATTACACACACAACCCTTCCACCCTGTAATCCAAGGTCATCATTAACTAAATTAGGAACCATTTCCAGTTATTCTTGTTCTCTACTTTAACAACTGTTCATGCGACAAGATACACCTGATTATTTGTATCCCTACATATTTCAATTAACAGCTCACCCATGCCCTTCAAAAAAGAACCATCTAACCCTACTACCTTATGGAATCCCCTTTGCAGCCCTTCTCTGATTGATTTAAAGAAAATGTAGATTTTTTGAAATGTTGTGGTATTATTAGGGTTTATAATTACATAAATCTTAATTGTATTGTCTGGATTGGATCTCATCAACTCATGTCCATAATCCCAAACTCTAGCATAGTGGTCACTTAATTTGCCATTAATTAATGACAATGACCTCGTCCTTGCTCTATAACATTTTGAGCACGACATTTGGCAATGAAATCAACTTTGTACAATTACCTGCATCTCCTTTCATTTTAAGTTAGGTTTCTTGATCAACACCTTCACAAATTGGCTTGCTAACTAGAGATGATTCATAAGCTTTGAATTGTTAAAATTCCTAATACATGTATGCATGTTTATAATCTTTTTGACTTGGAAGGACCTTTCAGTACTCATCCAAGAGGCCTTTACCATGAATGGGCACATCTCTAGATCGCTACTACATATTATTACCAGGGCCAGTCCAAACGGTGGGCAACCCGCACGACCGCCCAGGGCCCACGTCTCCAGGGGGCCAAATTTATGGGCTATGTAGTGCATATATATAAAAAAATATTACCTAAATGATTTTTAGGGCCTAAAGTTGGTTCAAACTCAAACTAACTTAAAATATAAACAATTTGGTTTATTTGTTATTGCTAATTGAACGCGTTTATAGTGAATAATAAATGATATTTTTTTGAACCTTTATCATATTAGTCGTTAAGGGTCATTTTTTTTTCTTTTCGCCTCGGGCCCCATATACGTTTAGACCGGCCCTAATTGTCACTAGTCTAACACCATCACACTTTTTGAAACAAATTTGATAACCTTTACTAATAACATAGTTCATTAAACACAATTTCAGTTCTTGTGTGTATTCATACCTTTCACCACACATTTTTTCATTAAGTTCCATTTCACATTTGGGTTGTGGGTGGAATACTCGAAATCATCATCAATATCTTCTTCATCACAACCTTCTGCATACTCTTTGTCCGATTTTTTTTTTATTGTTATGAGGTTAAGCACCATCATTTTCATCATCGTCTTCTTCATAGAGAATAATTAGAAAATCCTCTTTGCATTAGGAAATTGGTTTCCTTTTTAGGTACTCATCAATCTCCACATCTATGGTATCCAAATCATGGATCTCCTTCATTTTCACCTAATTGTACGTCTTCAAAATGGGTAAAAACCGTAGTTAAGGCACTTATAAATGAGACTTTGACTTTAATTCCACACAAGCCACTTAAGGCCACAACAACAAGTGATACCGCTTAAATGTTGGTCACCGGGAGAAAATAGTCGACATGTTCAATTTATCTGGTTTTCTGAGTTTTTTTTTTAATTTTTTTGGGACTAAAACGTTAATTTTCTCAAAATATTGAGACTTTTTTTTGGAGATTTTTATTATTATTTTAGTAACACTTTATTTTTTTGAAGGAAGTTTTAGTTTTTGGAAAATCTTAATATTTATGACTAGTTTTGTTATTAATCTTTTTTAGTATGCAACATATTTTTTTTGTATAATCTTGTACAATAAACAATAATGATTGTAATATTATTTTTTCATTTATTAGTTTTTAATTACATAATTAATAAAAAAAATATAAATACCAAGTATAATATATGTTCAAAATTAATAATATTATTTATAAAAATCTGAAATAGATAATAATAAATATTTACTTATTAGAATAAAAAACTTTGCATAAGCTTATAATTTAAAGTATATATTTAAGAAAAATTAACTTATAACAATATAAATAATTTTTTTAATAGATTGACCATTCTAAAATAATTAAAAAAAAAAAAAAAACTGTCACAAGTTTAACAACTTTTGTAGCTCCAAATATATGCCACTTCGATGATGATCAATAAACAAAAAGATAAATTCAAGTTAAAATCTTAATGAAGAATTAGAATAAAAATTATTTTAATAAAAACTATACTTCAACAATTTTTTAAGGATATTAAATAATGCACCATATTTAATATTTTATTAAAAGCATCAAGATGTTCCAATTCCAAGGGGTATAAAGACTAAGCAAGACTCTGTTTTCTTTGGTCCATCACAATTCACAGCCATGGCGGAAACTTCTTACTTTCAACATTTCCCGACTACCGAATACTCACCAGAATCATCCTACTCATGGGATGAGCTCCTCTTCCACCACAATTCACTCCCCTTCAATCTCAACGACACCGAAGACATGCTTCTTTTTGATATGCTGGCGGCCAACGGCGGCGCATCTATTACTGATCAATCGTCGGAATCCAATTCCTCCACCGCCGGCGTTGTCAAAGAAGAAGAAGTAACATCGGAGTCTAAACCAGATAAACCCCAGAAAGAAAAGTCATACAGAGGCGTGAGACGACGGCCATGGGGGAAGTTTGCGGCGGAGATAAGGGACTCCACTAGGCACGGTGTGCGGGTTTGGCTAGGAACGTTTGATAGCGCGGAGGCCGCTGCCATGGCGTATGATCAAGCGGCATTTTCCATGAGAGGGACGGCGGCGATTTTGAATTTTCCGGTGGACAGAGTGAAGGAATCATTACAAGAAATGAAATATGGGTTTGAAGAAGGGTGTTCGCCGGTAATTGCCCTCAAGAAACGTCACTCCCTGAGAAAAAAACCGGTGAGTAGAAAAATCAAACAAGTCGTTGAACAAAACACGGTGGTTTTTGAGGATTTGGGGGCAGATTATCTTGAACAACTATTAACTTCGTCGGAAAATAGCACGACGATTTCTTGGTAAATCCCGATCCGGCGTTTAAAGTTCAAGTGGTTGAGACTTTTCAAGATAGTAGAGATGTCCAGAACTTAAATCTTACACTTTAGGTATTGTTTATTGTTTACTATATAATGAACACATGTATTTAAATGTGGCTTTATGGGCATTTTAAGGAAAATGCATACCCATAACATTAGTATTTTTTTTTTTCTTTTTTGTTTTGTTGTATGAATTGATCCCTCTTGTATCTTTTATCTCTTTGTAAATTCCAAGGTTTATTTTATTTTATTTTTTTATTTTTTCGGTGTTAACATCTATATTTGATTTGTTCCATGTGATTTTATGACTGAACGAGAACAATAAAAGAAACATGAAGAAATACGAAAAGAGTTGGATTCTACTTAAACGTTTCTTGTAAGCATGTATGATGATGAAATTATATTATGTAAAATGTTAGGTGTTGTTTGTTTTTTCGAAATGAAAATGTCTGAAGTCTGCAGACCACCTTTACAATCATTTGTAGTAGAAAAGGGAACCAAACGGCTACAACATGTAATAAAAATATATATTTATTTTTTAATTTCTGCAGACTGCTGCAATAAGTTAAAGTAATGTGTGAAGAGTTTTGAAGCAGATGGTTAAATGTTACGTCACACAACACACACACTCAACAGTTTTTAAGTCATAACTTTTCTAAAAAACAAACAACTGCGAATGGTCAAGTGTTGTACGTGTGCTGTGCGACGAAACAATAAATTGTAAGAAATGTTTTTTTTAGAAAAAACAACACATTAGTCTTGGTTTTATGCTATAGACAACAAAAGAGGGCCTTGATCGATATGTTTGGAGGCTTAAATCATAAAAAATATTTAGATTGCTTGTATAATTTAGAAGAACGTCCAATAAAATCGTAATATTTTGGATCAGTTTATGGTTTAATTATAATATTTATTATTTGAACAGAAAAGTCACAGTAATCTAATTTTAATGATAATCTGTAATTTTCTATTAAAAAAATAATTTATGGTCCTGATGTTTTCTGTTGTTTTAAAAATAATGTAATATTGACTCCTTAATTTTTGACTGCTACTATTATAACTTTACAGCTTATGCCGTCAAAAATCATGCTATTTAAAATAAAATACGTTTACAATTCGTCCGATTTTTTCTTATATTAAAAATAAATAAATAAATAACTACAAAAGACATACCTAATTGTCGTTCAATCTATGACTTACAAGAATCCTAGGACATGAAGATTGGGTGGGTTTGTTGTGATATTCCCAAATAGCCCATGACTTTTTGGATAATGATACATAAGTGACAATTTTAAAACTTGAGAAAGGGCGAAAATTGTAATTTCAAATAAATCATGGGTGTTTCATCTTTTGTGGAATGATCCCCCTTTTCTAAATTTAAAGATCATGTCCCCAAAAGGTTAACAACTTAAATAGATGATTGTGGAAAAAAACAAGTAGTTTAAATAAAATGATTAACACTAATTTGATGATTTAATGCCATAAATTGTTGATATTTCTTTATTTGGAAAGTGTTTTATTCTATTTTATGCGTAGTTTTAAGAAAAAATTGTCTAAGCATTTGTCAGTTATCTAAAAGAATTTTTTTTAAAATAATCCCACTATTATACTCTTAGTAAATCGGTTTTATGATATAAAATATAACATTACAAAGCTTTATGATATAAAATATAACACTATAATATTATAGTGTTATAATATAACCTTTGTCATATTATGAAAAGAGGTTTATCGACACATGTCTAAATAGAGTATTCATTGAATGTGGTTTATCTTTTTGGATGGATGACGGCCGTGTCGATAATTCCGTTATCCAAGTTGACATTAGTTTAGAATTTAGCCCACTAGGTAACATTGCTCTACAAAATAGGATTATTGCTACAAAAATCTTTAAATTTATATAAAATGTTCGATAATATTTAATGTTTGTTTTCTTTATGTGTTAACGGAGTATTTAATATTTGAAAAGTATTGTTCATTTTTGTTTTTTTATCGGGTTTTTACCTTTTACAACCGGTCATCTAACCTATGTTGTGCTCATTGGGCTTTCTTGCCTCATGTGAATGTGTCTTTTTAAAAATTAAATGCTCATTGGGCTTTCTTGCCTCACGTGAATGTGTCTTTTTAAAAATTAAATGCTTTGGTAGAGCTTATATGGCGATGACTAGATATTCTTGCTCATGTGGCTCCGATATCAATGTCTTGTTAAAAATTAAATGCTTTGGCAGAAAAATGAGGTGGAGGATTCAAACATACGACCTCACATTCTCAACGACAACTACTCACTAATAGAAAACAACCCTTTAATGATACGCAAACAACGACGCATACTGATTTACGATACGCATTTTTTTGTGTGTCGTAAAATTATTGTCAGCTTTCCTAAAGTTAGTGTGAAAACAAAAAAATATAAAAATAAACGCGGATGGTGCCTTTCATAAAACGCATATCGTGGAAGCATGTTGCTTTATAATTTTTCAAATGCGCATTCCTAGCCTTTAATTAATTAAATCCTGAACAGAGCTAGGGCTTTTTGTCAAGAACTTGCCCCACCTTCCTCTACTGCATGTTCTATCTTCTACATCTCCACCCGTCGATGAAATCCGATCACCGGCGACTCAATAACAATTCTTTCTCATGCTCGAATCCTAGATATCGCCTCCTACCTTCCTACATCTCTATGGAGACAACGGCTCAACCGAAACTCCACCACCTCTAACAGCGGCTCGAACCCATTGATTATCTCACTTTCCTCCTCTGTTTGGGGGATGACAACTAATGACGAATCAACAGCTTCATTTTGTGATTCAAATGCTTGATTTTATCGATTCACATATGATTGCATCAGCAGATGATCCGGCCTCGCACCAAAATCACTTGTAAGAAGATTAGAGACAATTCTTCTACAATCGCGAATGACATCTACACCCTCGTCAAAAATCACTTGATTTATCTACCTGTTTGTAAGTTGTGCGAGTTCAAATCTATTGTCGTTATTATTATCATCATCAGACCAATAGAATGTGTTGCTCCTACTTTCTAGGGTTTCAATCCACTCTAGTGAATCGCTTCTTACTGGTGAATTAACATCTACACCCTCGTCTGAGTTTTTACAAGTTAAACTATGCCATTCATTGTTGTCGTCGTAATCTTCTATAACTGATTCATCCCACTCTTCTTCTATGTGTGAAATTTCTTGCCAATTTATACTACCAATACTTGTCTGTAAAAAAGGTAATCACACTCTTCTTCTGTAACATGTGATCACTTGTCTTTGGCATTGCAACCGCTTTCCATCCACATGTATTTTCTGTTACAACAACTTTTTTTTTTCTTTTTCAATTTTTGACATGTGTGAATTTACATTACAGGAGCCATTGCTGAATGGATTTGCCCCTGGAGCACAAGTAGTTTCATGTAAAATTGGAGACTCATGATAAGGTTCAAGTGACTCTTGGTTGGGTCGTGGTCTCTATACCTACGTGGACTCTTCAAATACGTATGCGTATGAATGGTACTTCCATGTGTTCTCCTTGTGCGTGTGGTGGAGTTGCTCTTGTCATCAGTGCCATGAAGGTATCATTGAATCTATCATTTGTCTTATTATTTGGATTATACGTAATTCATTTTGTTGTAAAGTTATATATAATGGTAATGTAGGTGGAAACAGGAAAAAGCAAAGGGTTAACTAATTTCATTTTATGTTCCTGTTTTTTATTTTTCTGTTAAAGAACCATGTTTTTTTTTCGGTATTTCTTTTTTAACTTAATAAATTGTCTCAACGATACTAAATGAACATTTATCCTTACATTGTAAAAAAAATTCATAATATTCATCTATCTTAAACAATAGTTGGGATGAAAAAAGAAGGGCAAATAGGTAAAGGGTAAGTGTCTTAATACATTGAGCCAAATTTTTGGCTTAACTCATTAAGCCAATCTGTCTAAATTAAGTGAAAAAGAAACAACCATGTATTGCTATCAAGATTAAGTGCTTAATCCATAAAGCTCATTAAATAAAAAAGAAACAACTCCTAAGGGTTTTTTATACAATTAAAAACGAAACACTCCTATATCTGTCTGGATTAAGCCCATTAAGTAAAAAAAGAAACAAGTACCAATCGTTTCTTGGTTGACTTGAACCATAGGAGTTGTAGTGGAAAATGACAATTGATGTTTTTATGGATAGATCCTATAGTTAAGAAATATAAATCAGCGAATGCAATTAATATGTCATAAATGTTATCTTTTCATAGACTTTATTTGTTCACTCCTCTTGAATTGAATGAGTCTTTTTCTCTTCATGGTATAAGATTTTGTTTCGTCATACTCTTATATTCTTCTCTATAAAAACTTATTGCAACAATTAATGTATCCCACTTATTCAATTTTTCTGCTTTCAGATTCTGGTGTTGATCCAGTTGTTGCTGGATTACTAGTGACCTCAGATGGGAAGCCAAAAGTTCTAGATGTTATTTGTAACGGCCCAAAAATCATGGGTAAAAAATTTCATTTTTTATATAACCCAACCATAATTACTATTTATTCCAAACATCCCAAACATTGTTAATTAGAAACATTTATCAGAGTTCGTCCCAAAATCATTCATTGCGGAAATCATAGGTGTGTGCACTGCGATCAATCTGAGCCCTTCATTTCCAAATCGATGAAACCTGAAACCAAAACTGTAAACCGTAAGCAGAAAGCTTAGTGAGTCCCCCAGAGCATACCCCACACACAATCCACATAACACATATCATATTAGCTGTAAAAGCTATCTTTACCGTTATCACATATCGGATAGCTATAAAAGCTCTCTCTACCATTAACACATATCAATTAGCTATATAATCTATCTCTACCGTTAGCCACAAAGGCTATCTCTACGATTAGCCACAAGGTTATCTCAACCATCAACCACAAAGGTTGTCTCTACCATCAACCATAAATGCTGTCTCTACCATCAGCCATAAAGGTTGTCTCTACCATTAGCCACAAGGCTATCTTTACCACATATCACGCACACATACATATCACACACCTCTACATGGCAAGTATACCAACTATCTAACGGCCGTAGATCCGGGCTAGTCAATTTAGAGATAATAGGGATCGAAAATGACTTTTCGACAAAATATTATTTAGAATAAATAATCTTAACCACATTGTAGAATACATCTCAAGGGTTCCGTACATATAAAGAACGCCGAAATCCGAGTTATAACGAAGAAGTTATGGTCCGTCGAAGTTTTATGGCAAAACTGGCACGACACCGGGAGACGTAAATAGTGAATTTACGATGGAGGACTTTTTAGCCTTAGAAATATACACAAAAGTTTTAGTATACATTAAACCAAGAACATACAAAAAAAAGAACACCTAAATCTGACTTCGTATGAGGAAGTTATGAATTTTTTAAGATTTGGCTTAGCAGTGCACAGCCCGAAACTCGAATTTTAGATCGAGTGGTTTTTGGCCTACGTGACCTAAATAAGAATTGAAGATCTCATTAATAGGAACTCAACAGTAAGAAGACAGACGAAAACAGAGTCTGTATGTAGAAGTTATGAATTTTTTCGCGGACATTTAACAATATAATCTCCTTGTATTGTTAAATTTAAGATCGGTCGAGAATTAGCCGACGGAGTCAAAATGAAAGTTGTAGATCTTATTTTTACCTATGTGTGGATATAAAGAACGTCAAAAACGGAGGTCGTATGTGAAAGTTATGGATTTTAGAAGTCGGAAGTGTGCTGTGTGAAAATGGGTGATGTGGCACAATCTTGGTCATTGCTTTCTCCCCAAGTCTTGCCACTAGATTGTGACATGTGGCACCAAGTTCAGCCATTTTTCACTCTATAAATAGAACCTCTCTCACCCTCATTTTCTTCACACTTTTCCCATTCTTTCTTCTCTTTACTCTCTCTCTAGAACCTCTCTCTATCCCCGAAATTCCTCGAAAAGCCTAGGGAACCTCCCTAGCACGAGGCGGAAGCCCGAAGTGCTCGACGGCTCCGAGAAGAAGAGCTTCTTGGCTCGGGAACGCTACTCCAAGCAAAGCCCAGTTTTCTATAAAACCCGCTGTAAGTGAGTTACGTCTACGCTATTTTTAATATAGCTTTTATTTAATTATAGTAACGTTATTAGAAGCTTATAATAAGTACTTGGGCTATTATTATGGGTTATATAAGTATTTTTTAACTCTTATATAATATTAATAATAGCTAGACTATCAATTAGTCTCGACGAATAATTGACTAAACTCTAGTGGTAATAATACTAGGTTTCGTCGAAGGAAATTATTTTTAAGAAGCGAAGCGCTGTCTGAGTTCGGAATCACCACATTTTCAGGTGAGTGCATGGTCCCTTTCATCTTACACATAGATATGAAGTATTTTATATAAATTACGTGCTATGTGTGCATATTATCTGAGTACTTGCTGTCTATGCTAGATGAACGATTTTATAACACGTTTTAAATGATTTAAACTGTATATGTATTTTATATCTATGAAAATGTTGGGGTAAAACACGGGTAGATGTAATAGATGAAATATGAGTTGGATGATGAGGTGAGAGGTGAAATAGACCATGAGGTGAGGGTGAGAGGTGGACGATGTGAGAAGCCTTGTACCCAAATGTTAGCCCCGTCGTCTAGCAGAGTATAGATGACAACCACGGACTATTCTAGACAGTCCAGTGGAACACTAGCAGGCTCGCAACCTATAGGTGTTGTGAACGATGTGTTCACCGGTGTACTCTAAAAACCCATTGACATGTATTGCGAGTGGATTCTCGGAAACGATACTGTCGATAAACGAGATAACCCTGGCAGCTGCGCCTAAAGGACAATACCGGCAGATGCGCCTCGTAGAGAATGTCACAATTTTGGCAGCTGCGCCTAAGTGACAGAACTAGCAGCTGTGTTTGACAGATGTGTCATTGACAACGATGGAATTCGTACCTATTCCTTAGGAATGAATGAACGAGAAATAGTTGATTCTTAGGGTAGATCCTTAAGAATAAAGAGGATAATGGGGATGGGTAATTGGGTTGATTGCTTGATTGTTTAAACATAATAATTATATTATTGTGGGTTGAAAACCTATGTACTCACCAGGTTTCCTAACCTGACCCACTCAGTTTAGTTGTATCACAGGTGTCGATATGAAGTTACATTACACTGAGAGATTAAGGAGATATAAATCACTAGTGTAAATGAATGTGAGTTTTGTTTATGCTTATGTTTCTGTATTGACCATGACATCCCAAATGTTTTAAAATCAATAAAAATACTTTTCTTCGAAAATGCTTTGATAACGTACTTATCATGTTTTACTGGGAACAAATTCCGCAACATTTTTATTAAAAAAGGTACTCTGATTTTTATAAAGCATAAACAAAATCGGTCTTTTCTGGCCGTGAAAATGGGGATGTCACAAACTATCATAAAATGGGCCGGCCTTGGTGCCTTAGACCCATTGGTATGGTGAGAAGACTCACCTCTCGAATGCTGAACTGATAAGCTGAAATCAGACATATCCCACACGCTGCTCCTTCTCAACTGCCCATAATCATCACGTGATTAACTTGACACAAACCCATAAATACCCTTAGGTTAACCCTGGTTAAAGTCTATGTCTGTAGTCAAGGTCAAAAGTCCATATTGACCTCGACTCGTCGAGTACAATTAGCCACTCGGCGAGTTCTGTGCTTAACTCGTCAACTCGCCGAGTCACCCGAGAGACTCGTCAAGTTCCTTGACGTTCACGGTCGTAAATCACCATCCGAACACCCTTGACCGTAAACCCTTGGCCGTGAACCCTTGACCGTAAACCCTTGACCGTGAATGAGAAAATCCTCTCGACTCGCCGAGTCACTTGTACGACTCGCCGAGTCCTCTTAGTCCCTTATGTTTACGACCCCTTTCCAGTGGAAATTAAGGTCCCAAACTTCAGATTTATACTCTACTAGTGTGGATAACACTTAAAGTTGCAAAATTTACGTGCATGCAAGGCGTCACATGGCCATAACACCAAAACTAACCTTCAAACAAGATTTTCATGCATGTAGAGGGAATGAGCTTAATAAAAGGTGCAACTTTATGATATTTGGGACCTAAGAAGGTCCAGATCTAGAACCATATCCGTGTGATAGGTCCAGGTCAAATCTTTCTTCCATTTCCTCAAAGTTGGTCATAAACTCTCAAATAGAATCTAGGCTTAAGATAACAGATTCATACCTTAATTCGATGCCCAAGACAAAATAGATGCTAGATCTAGTGTTTTCCCCTTGATACCTCTTCTTCAAGCTTGGAATCCCTTCCACAATCCCAAAGTTTAAGCTCCCAATGCTCTTACTTCACACACCCAAGTGTTTGCGGCCGTAAACGCTCTCTTATGATGTTAAGGAAGGCTACAAAGGCATATAATGATGTTTATATAGAGCAAACCCCCGAAACTAGGGTTTTCTCCAAACAGCTCTGACTCGCCGAGTCGGGCCTTTCGACTCGCCGAGTCAGTTCCGACCCGCGTTCAAAATGTCACGACTCTACTCGACGAGTTGATCTCCCAACTCGCCGAGTCCATTCATAAAACCTCCCCAATTTGGCAACTTTCTAACCAACACCTGAACCAAGTGTTACATTATTGATTGGTATCCATCAAAATCAAATCAAATTTCTTAATTTCTTCATGTGATAGTATTATATATACATATTTATTTTAAATACTTATTTTTTACTTCAGCGTTAGGAGTGGTGATATTGAGACATCAATTGTTGTCAAGGCTGATGCAAATAATTGCATTCGTGGAGCATCAGGTTTGTAGTTTTATATTAATCTCGATTACTAATCATAAATTGCTTGTTGAATATTTCTTTCTTAATTTTTTTACTTATGATTTCATATTAGGGGCATTTCTCATTATAAATCCTTCTTGGAATAATCCATCTGGAGATTGGCATGTGGGATATAAACCAGTGTATGAGCTTCTTACAGACACACTCATTACTTGTTTGAAGGTGGGCCCTACTTTCTGTGTCATTTGAAAAGCAACATTTCATATGCTCATTTGGAAGTTATCAAACCGGTTTCTTAGATTTTTTTTATGTATGTGAATTTGTAATATGAAGCAAAAAGAAAGAAAGAAAAAATGGGATGAAAAGAATCAAGAAACAATAGTTGAAGCTGTGAAGCAACTTGAACAATTTGACAAGGTTGTCCAAGTTTATTCTCATATTTACCAATCTACCCTTTTCCAAAATCTAACAAGTTTCCCCTATCTTTAGAAGCAAACAAAAGTTGATGATTTGATTTTAAAAGGACTCATGAAGACCTACAAGATAGAGTTGATTATTTAAAGAAACAATGAGATGTGAGTTCTATATCTCTTTGATTAAAGTTATTCTTTTTATTCTTATTTGTATTTAGTTGTACTTATTTACTTGTTCTTTACATGTGTTAGAGCTATGAAGACAAGGGCCCTATTATTAATGTTGTTGTATGGTATGATAGAATATTCTAGAGGGTTACCCTTGACACACAAAGTCTCGAGGATGATCCAAAATGTGGAAAACTTGATGATTTTGTCCCCTAACTAATATGAAGTATATATATTCCTTCTTCAGATATTTGATTTTAATTTCTATTTTGTACATACATATATACTGACAATTTATTTTTTAGGATTGAACGAAAGTACGATGTATTTAGCAAATTAGACGTGTGTACTTTCGTGACCAATGTTTACAATGAATGTGCTATTTTAAGTATAGTTATTAATAGCTCGCCACATGGCACTCATGTAGCTGGTATTGCAACCGCTTACCACCCACATGTATTAATGAGTTAATCACTTAATCTGAACAAACTATACATGGCATGGTTGTTCCTTTTTGACTTAATGTGGACAAAATGACTTAATGAGTTATACCTAGGGGTGTGCAAAAAAACCGCAAAACCAACAAACCGATTCGAAACAAAAAAAAACCGAAACCGAAAAAACCGAAACATAAAAAAACCGAAACCGAAAAAACCGGATATCAACGGGTCGGTTTTGGTTTAGATACTTAAGTATCCGCAGATAACCGAACCGAACTGCTTGATATATATATATATATATATATATATATATATATATATATATATATATATATATATATATTATTCATTTTCATTGAACTTTTAGCCATATCCCAAACAAAAATCATGATCGGCTATTCCAATGTTACACTTCTATGTTATGTTTTCTTCTATTTTTATTTCTATATTTATTATACCAATTATATTGTATGTTATTTGACCTTTATTATGTTTTTATAATTCTTTGGACTTAGTATTTTTAGAAAGAAATCGTTGGAATGAAGTTTGTAATTTTAATTGTATTTGAATTTTTATATTTGGCGGGTACCCGTGAACCGAACCGTGGTTACCCGCCTTTATACGGTTCAGTTCGGTTCGGTTTTTTTGCTAATTCGGTTCGGTTTCGGTTAGTGCACATGAAGTACCCGCCCCGTGATGACGGTTCACAATTTTATTACTATCCGAACCGAACCGCCCCGTTAACACCCCTAGATATACCAAAGAGCCTGTCTTAATGTATCATGACAATTAGCGTGTACCTATTTGTCTTTCTTCTTTTTTCCTTCCAACTCTCCTCATGTTAAATTGTTAAAAACTTAAAATGGATTAATATTGTGATTTTTTAACTATTAAGGGTAGAATGGTAATTTAGTCTCATTCAGGTGGTTTGTTCAGTTCAGAAAAGAAACAAACATACTTTATGTATACTACACTTTATCCAAATAGACTTCATTACCCATTCGGCCACTTTATCATTACAGGTTATTTATGGGGAAAAAAAGAAACAGACCCTCATGAGTTAAGCCAAAAAACTCACTTTTTGGCTTGAACAGAACTATGAAATGGAAAGGCCTTTGGCACCCAAGGCTCTAAGAGTCTATTCTCCATATTGGTTGACGATTGTTAGATGTCCACCAATTACATTTAGGCTTGTAGATATGTCTGCAAAAAAAGCAAAAAGAAACCCTTTCAAGTTAAAAAAGACAAATGAGGTAATCTTAGAGGAGATCACTGAGGAGGAATTTCACGAAGGCTATATCATTACTTCAACTCTTAACTTCAAACTGTTGGACCAGTTGGCTTCCATTATTGAAAATGGGAATGATCATTTTGGGGATGTTATAGATCTTTCTCCACTTGCTGACATGGTAATAATATTTATCTACTTGCTAATGATTCTACTTTTTTTTTCTCCTGTGAACTCTATGAATTCATTTTTCTCCTATGTGTTTCTTAGGATGGTTTGTTGGGTGTCTTTGCTTATGATGCTAACAAGAATTGCATGCAAATCTTGGTATCATCAAAAGCAACCCCTTATCAAGTTGTTCCAACAAAGGTTGGTTACCAATAGCTTTTTTGAAACTTTAGATGGTTTGTATTTTTCTCTAGAACTTAAACTTTTTCATTGTCAACTTTAGGTAATCAGTGTGCGTCCATTTATGACATTTACCAATAGACTTGGGCAAGATATATATTTAAAGCTAAGCAGCAAAGATGAACCGAAATTGTTGCAAGCATATGATGTACGAGTCTCCTTTGTTTACTGTGAGACTGACCAACATAGCAAGTTGCAGGTGAGTAGGGGTCCTTTGTGTGAGTGTGTGTATTTATTTCATTATGCAGTTTTTATCTATTTATTATAGTGATACATTCCTTGCATATTGTTTATCTGGTAGATCCGTGCTGAAGGCACATAATATTCATTTCCTGTTCAAATTGAGAGTGAAGACACCATGTTTCTTGTTTTGAATAAGGAAGATGGCACTAAGGAAATTTGAAGGACTGAAATTCAAGGTTATGAAGAGGGATCACGTTTCATTGTTGTACTCTGTCGTGGACCAAGAGATGTCCCCATTAGGTTCACACACATCATATAACTTTGTTTTCTCAACATGAAGAATAATTCAAGAAGCCCACTTGTATTTATTTCCATGCTTCTGCCTTACTTATGAAAAAATTGTGTTTGACAGGATTGAAAACAGAACAACTAGCAAAGTTGTTAGAATTCGGCAGTCTGATTTGAATACTGATGATTGGATCCGGTTAGCGCCTCGTGCAAGTACAAAATTCTCATGGGTGGATCCATTTGGTGAAAAGTTTATAAATACCGAGGTGCACAAAAATAATGAGGTTCTACCATTCAGTATTTCCTAATTCTCCTTTACCCTTTTTTTTCTTTGTATCTCTAAACATATAGTTGTAAAAGAACTAACTTTAACAAGGAAAGAAATTAATTGTTGAAGTTTTGAATTAATTAGGTGTCTTGACTGAACTGCAAGGGGTAGTGAGGCGGATAATTAGGAGGAATTGATGGAAAATCAAGAATTTAAAGGGATCCAACCGGTTGTACATTTTCTGTTTTTCTATAATAAATATTATGCAATATTAGCAATGTATTACATTTACATACTATTGGAATGATTATTTTTATTTGACATATTAGTGCAATGAATTATCTTTTTATTTATTTATTGTATTTTATTTTGTATTATGAGACTTATAATGTGTTATTTAATTTGAAAATTACTAAATATATCAAAATATATAAATTTTTAAGCATTTAAAATTATGACATGCTAAAATGTATGTCGTATTTGTTTATGACAAGCGATTTAATGATACGCAATGCAAGTCTTAAATGTGTGTCGTAAGATTACGACATGCAAATGTGTGTCGTCTTCTTTATGACAGGGCCTTCCTAGACACACTTTGCGTGTCGTAAGAGCGCTTCGCAAGCTTACGACACACAAATGTGTGTCGTCTTCCTTTAGGATAGATCCTTCCTTGACACGCATTTGCGTGTCATCTGTACCCTTTTATGACACGCAATGCGTGTCATTAAAGGGTATTTTCTAGTAGTGACTTTAACACTATGTTGGACAAAACTTCGTGTTATTATTACTAATCAATAATAACTATAAAGGTTGAAATGAGAAGAGGAAAATGTGCTAGTAGGAATCAATTATATCTAATATCTAAAATGATTGTAAAATAACAACAACAACAACAACAACAACAACAACAACAACAACAACAACAACAACAACAACAACAACAACAACAACAACAACAACAACAACAACAACAATAATAATAATAATAATAATAATAATAATAATAATAATAATAATAATAATAATAATAATAATAATAATAATTGTTGTTGTTGTTGTTGTTGTTGTGAGTTTGTGGTATTAGAAGTATGAAAATGGAAATAGTTGGAAACATTATCCATTAAGTCCATGTTTTGAGGCATTATGGAGCATATGAACATTAGTCTTTTAGGATTAAGAAGTTGATGGATTAAGTACTCTGCATCGAAAAGTATGACACGACAAAGGAAGAGCGAGATGTGAGGATAGACCTAGGTTGTGGCTGTATTGTCGCCCAGTGAACATGATGCGACCAGTAACTCGGTTGCAGCGTGTTTAAATGTTAACTTTTGACCGTTTTGACTTTAGGTCAAACTTTGTGGAATTGAACTAAAGAGCAAGGTTTGACCCCTTATTGATATTTTCTCTATTGGGTTCAGGTGAGTTTTTTTCACTATACTATATGTGAAATTGTATGTCCAATGTATCATGTATGGTAGGATACCATGTTATGTTAGCAATCAATTATGTGTGGAGCTAGGATAACCTAGTGATGGTAGATCAGTCAAGTTAGTTAATTATGGTATTGTTTATATTGGTCGATCATTGAGTGAGTGTCCAAGGGGTTATATGCAGTTAAGATTACATATCCTAAGAGCTACTGATTTAGGCCTTATTGTATGGTTGTTGTTTTATATATCGTTTTAGGGTAGGAACATCTTTTTGACTGACTATCTTATTGTCGAATACATATGGCTATCAATTTACAAGGAGACCCATCAATATTTTTAGTAGAATTAGGTATGGTTGTGTGGTTGTTGTACTATAGACTATAGTTGTTCTATAGAATTGGTATATTGGACTCTAGTTGTACCATGTCACTTGTATGTGAGACTATACTTATACTATAACAATGATGTGCGAGACTATGGTTATATCGTAGAATTTTATGTTGATTCTTTGATTGTATGATATGTAGATATGTTAGGATTGAGGGGTTAATGGTGAAGCAGTATTAGAGCTGTGATCCTAGACACCCATTCTTGATTAGGCGGAATGATAATAAAGCTATGAGTCGATGTTTGTATGCATTGTATGTATGGTGTAATATGTGGTATACCGCGGAACACACTAAGACTTTATGCTTACGTTGTTAGGTTAAATGTTTTTCATGTTGTTTGAGGAAAGAGGCTGACATGACTGTACATTTGCATCAATGATACACTATTATTCGACTTCTACTTTTTTTTTTGTAATTTAAATTTGTTTAAACCTTATTCTTTGAAACAAACGGATGATAATATATGTTTTCAAGAAATGAGTTTTGAATATTACTCCAATTTTAAATGAAAATTCTAGTTTGAAATTTCGGACGTTACACCAAAACATTTATTCTTCTAACAAGACACACTGACATGGCAACCATGTCATCAGGAATGTAAAACCCCAAAAATACAGATAAAATTTTGTTTTAAATTCATTAAATTCATAAGAAACTGATACCAAAATATTAAAAAGAGTCACATTGTATCATATTATCATAGTACAAATCCCAAAATCACTAAGTGCGGAAAAACATGGAGTGATGCGGTGCAATCAAGCTGGGCCCTTCCTATTCGAGCTAGAAGTACATGAAACAGAAACTGGAAATTGTAAACACAAAGCTTAGTGAGTTCCCTCAACATATCATATACTAAACAAACATACTACCAAACATATCTAGGTGCTGGCTTACCTCTTCGGTTGATTTCAACCGGATACTGCCAAGCATATCTAGGTGTTGGCCTACCCTTCGGTCTATCTCAACCAGATACTGCAAGTATATATGGGTGCTGTCCTACCCCTTCGGTCTATTTCAACCGGATAGCGGGTCTATTTCACCCATACTACTACCACATAATATCATAATAGTAATCACCGAGTCATCAAGAAAAGACAGACAATACTGATAATTATCACAAAGACAATCATCATGCTATCACATAAATAGTGGGCCGGCCTTGGTGCCTTCGACCCACGAATATTGTGAAGGAATACTCACCTCAAACTGTGGGTATCAAATCACACTCAAAAGATGACTTGCGAACTCATATCCCTATCACACAAGCACAAAACCCTAACTAGAAGTTAGGTCACAATCTGACCCGAAGGTCCAAAATCCTAGTCCTTAACTTAACACAAAAAGGCTCCTTCACCTTTGCCTTATTGGGCCCCCTTATCTCCAAGGCCCAAAACCACAATACCCAAAAAGGCATCCAAGCCCACTATAGGGCCTTTAAGTCCCACTATGGACCAAGGACCCTAAACATGGCCTTAGGCCCAAAAAAGGACTTGCTACACTCAGGTCGGCTCGAGGCCCAACTTTCTCAATTCTGATGACCAACACCAAACGAGCCCAAAATCTTCCAAGCCCATAGATTGTGTACACATGATGTACTTGGCTTGTACGCCCATCGTATGCTGGTGTTGTACAAGGCGAAGCACTGACCCAATATGTGCACCGTACACTTGAGTACACACGGCGTATTAGTCTGCTAACCCAAACTTAGCTCCATGTCTTAATCCCTTAATACCTTACGTCCAAAACTTAAATCAAAACCCGTAGAAATTTCCTAGTCCGTAAAGTTGCAACCATTATGCATTTTCATGCAAGGATGGGGCTCAAAACATGAATCAAGTCTATAAGCACACTTAGTTGGTTCTTAAGACTTGCATGATTGAGGCTTAACCATCAAGATCCGATTTTTATTACTCAAACCACCTCCAAGAGCTCAAAAGCATAACTTATATGGTATGAAGTTCCTTAACTCCAAGAATCCAAACTATGGGACCAAAAGATGAAATTTTCCACCCTAAAACTAGATCTAAGCATGCAATGGTCAAGGTTTGAGCTTTATACCTTCAATGGGTCAGAAATGGTGCCAAACTTCTAGATCTATAAGCTCTTCTCACGTCCTCGCTTCTTGTCAAGCTTCCTTCTTTTTCAAAGGATCTAAAGAACACCAAACATCACTCAAGAAGCTCATAGATGCACTAAGGTGGCTTAGGGCTCGAGATTTGCGCTTCAAGGGCAATTGAGTCTGAAAAGGCAAGGGACTTGGGGGACTTAAGGTTCTTAAATAGGGTGCAAACCCTAAAAACTAGGGTTTGCTTCATACTTTAGTATGTCATGCGTACACCACGTACGCCCAATATATGTGGTTAAGATCTGTGACCAAATTGTGGCTAGTACGCTAAGCGTGCTCAACGAGTACGCCCCGTGTACTAACCAAGGGACTAAAATGTAAGAGATTTTACATTAGGGACTTAAAGGGAACTTACCAAAACTTGGATTTTACAAGGAATTCCCTGTGAGCACCAAATAGGCTAGATGACTTGTTAGGAACCTATTTGATTTGATAAGTCAATTATTGTCTGTCAGCAATTGCATAAGTACCACTGATGGTCATCAGCGGTTGCATCTCCCGATGACATCAAGAAGCTTCATGAAGATTCATAAAGTTTCAAGCCCTAAAGAAAGATGATATGATCCTTATGTGTCAAGGGTCAATACGAGATTTTCAGGTACCATAGGGGAGTACATATCCATGTTTATCTATCATGTATGTTAGGATAATACCTTAGGTCTTCTGTTATAAATATCTATGCCCCATTATGTAAGAGGTGATCAATCAAGAGTTTGTATGTATGTGACATCCACTATTTTTCAAAACCAAAAAAAAAATTTCTTTACGCTTTAAAAATCACAATATCTTTGTTTGCGGAAAATTCCAGTACAATAAAACATTTCACAGAAATTCTCATTTTATTAAAATTCTTAAGTAAGAAGTTGTTTTGAAAATATAATACCCTAAGGATGTCATAATGAATACACAACATATGTTACAACATAAAGACCTAATGGTTCCGTACACTATTGCAGATTGTATCTTACTTACTCGACTTCCTATGCAAGTTCCAACAGCTTTAACCCTGTTACCCGTGATGCATATAATTTGAGAGGGTGAGGTTGGGAAACCTGGTGAGATACATTGGGTTTTCAATCCCATAATATTATTATGATAATAGTTTATAATTATCAAACCTGCAAAACCAGCTATTGTCAAACAATATAAATATATCCCATAACTTAGATATATATAAAACCTTATACCCATACATATCTAGCCCAACCAATTCTCACAAATCCTAATCCACGATTATCAGGAAGAATCAACTCACCCAGTGAATTATTTAGAGCAATGGTTTGCCTACACAACTAGGGGCTTCCTTGGACAGTGTAAGTCATAAAGGCAATTCAAGCTATCAAATTACTTTATAAATATGGTATCCCATTTCATTTACGTTTGTGGGTTACAAGTTCATACTAGCAACGTAATTCATAAGACCATTTCATTTTCCTGATCAGCCCCACCATATCTGGCTGTCTAAAGGAATACAATATCATACTCCAGTACATAATCCGTACATAAACACTTGACAATGTCACATAACAGAGTTCTACTCTCCATTCCTATCAAACACACACCCTTAATATGATGCTACTTAATTTCTAAACTTAATTGAGCTAAACATTCCATTTAAGTCCTAGTGTATAAATAGACAAGATTATAATGTCTATAATCAATACAATTTTCCTGACTATGTAATATTTTTACACTACAAGGTATAAATAAACACTCTTTCGATTTAACTTGAACTAAGAATCATTTATAAATCTTATTTCATTACTAGGTAAGACTTTAATGCTTATAATCAATTTCGAAAACCATTTTCCTATTTATACCATATTATCACAATATAATATGCAACTATTCTTTTATCCAACTTAACAAAATCTAAATATTTTTTTACACGTCTTAGTTTTAAACTTAGATAAGATTACAATCCTTGAAATTAAATTTTAATGGATTGTAATAAACTTTTAATACTAACTCTGTTTAGACAACAATATCATAATTTAGTGTATATATTTAGTACATAGTATCAGATATTTTAATAAACAATAATCTTTTAAGTAAAACTTATTTTTAGTATTATCATGTAATAATATCATATAAACATATTAACACATATATAACCATATATGGTTCACACAGTACATTTTATACATACAACAAATATTCCAAATAATAAATAATTAATTCACAAATAAGCTTTCAACAAATATTTAATACTTTTTAATAATTACTTGTATTAAAATCATATATATATATATATATATATATATATATATATATATATATATATATATGGTAGAGAAATTGTAGATGTCCACTTACTTAATACACGTTTAACTATCATTTAATACACCACAAAATCATCTTAATCTTGACTTTGCCAGCAGAGCGTTTTCTTGGAAGAGCCTCCTAGTAAAAAAATTATGCTTTGTATATTCCTCAGGCTCGGTATTCCAATTGAATAGGTCATGAAGTGTTAACATTACTGTAACGCCCCGATTCCCAGGTATTGCTTAAATAAGATTTATTGGGTTAAGCTCTACTCGACGAGTTGGTTGACCTACTCGTCGAGTAGCAACGGGATGGGATCGCGTGTTAAGTGACCTACTCTACGAGTCCATATTGGGACTCGGCGAGTAAGAGCTGGCAGATGAAACCCTAAATCCCGGGGTTTGCACCCCTATTTAAAGGGACTTTAACCATATATGGTTCACACAGTACATTTTATACATACAAAAAATATTCCAAATAATAAATAATTAATTCACAAATAGGCTTTCAACAAATATTTAATACTTTTTAATAATTACTTGTATTAAAATCATATATATATATATATATATATATATATATCAGGTAGAGAAATTGTAGATGTCCACTTACTCAATACACGTTTAACTATCATTTAATACACCACAAAATCATCTTAATCTTGACTTTGCCAGCATAGCGTTTTCTTGGAAGAGCCTCCTAGTAAACAAATTATGCTTTGTATATTCCTCAGGCTCGGTATTCCATTCGAATAGGTCATGAAGTGTTAACGTTACTGTAACGCCCCGATTCCCAGGTATTGCTTAAATAAGATTTATTGGGTTAAGCTCTACTCGACGAGTTGGTTGACCTACTCGTCGAGTAGCAACGGGATGGAATCGCGTGTTAAGTGACCTACTCGACGAGTCCATATTGGGACTCGACGAGTAAGAGCTGGCAGATGAAACCCTAAATCCCGGGGTTTGCACCCCTATTTAAAGGGACTTTAGCCTCCCTTGGGCCTCTTTACAAATCTAGAGAGTCCTTATACAGGTGTGTGTGCCTTTGTGTGGTGTTTGATGCTTGGAAAGAGAATCTTGGAGGAAGAAAGCTAGGAGTGCAAAGGAATTGAAGCAAGGAAGGCGTGGGAAGCAGGACTTACCTCAGCTAGCATCCTTTGGAGGTATCAAAGTGCCATCCTTACTTCCCTTTTTTCCTTTTGTTGAGTTTCTAGGGCTTTTTATGGATTTTCAAGTTGGTATGATGCGCTATGGGCTAGATCTGAAGTTGTAACTTCAGATCTAGACCCTTTTTGATTCTAGAAGCATAAAGTTGCAATTTTGGTCGTGATTGAGGTCCCTCTTGTGCAAAAAGCCCCATTAAGTGCTTAGATTTGGCATTTAGAGCCTTTAAAGCCATGCATTCACGTAAAGTTTGCAACTTTACGTGATAAGCATGCCCTAGAAGTTTGGATCTGTGATTTGGAGCCGCTGCATGGCTCAAAATAGATTTGTATTGAAAAAGGACTGAAGGGACTCGACGAGTCCCAAGGCTGACTCGGCGAGTCACTTGAAGATGGCTGTGAACTCGACGAGTTGGATGAACAACTCGGCGAGTCCGATGAAGATTACCATCAGACTGGACGAGTTGAAGAACAACTTGGCGAGTCGGATGAGTTTTCTCTAGGATATGTATGTGTGTGTATCTGTCGAGTTGCAAGGAGGGAACTCGACGGGTGGCCTTAAAGTTTGAACGAGAATCGAAGGAACTCGACGAGTCACCCGATGACTCGGCGAGTTGGAGTGTGCTTCAAGGAACTCGGCGAGTTGGGGTCAACATGGACTGTTGACCTTGACTGAGGACTTTGACTTTGACCATGGGTTGACTAGTGGGTAATGGAGTACCTTACAAGGTTAACGACTTATGAGTATATTGTACTATGATCATAGGTGGTGGAGCCTGTATCGAGTGATCCGAGAGTTGCAGTTTACCTTCCGAGTCGACATTGCGAGGTGAGTTATCCTCACTATATCGATAGGGTCTACGACACCAAGGCCGGCCCTTTAGTTGTTATTGTTATGGTATGCTACATGTGGTTATGATCTGTTAGACCGGAATCAGCGTAGACAGTATGTTATGCTCTTATGATCTGTAAGGATTGGTATGTTAGTGACCTGCTAGGTCGGTACTTTAGTTATGAGAGAATTCTATGATTGATGACTAGTGAGATAGATATGTTTGATGTTTGTATATGCCAGTATATGATAGTCATGCGCACATGGTTATTTGCTTGTTGGTTGGGTTGAGGCGGTCCTACTTCGTGCTGAAAGCCAACATACCCTATGAGCGGTCCGGAGAGACTGCATGCCCACGTGGTGGACAAGTCATGCCGAAGGCTCGGGATAGATTCAGATAGACTGTAGGCCCAGTAGGGCGGTTCAGTCGGGCCGATGGCCCAGTATGCATGTTGATTGATTGATTGTTGCTGATATGGCATTGTCAGTGTGGTATTGGTATTTTGGGGGTAGCTCACTAAGCCCTCGGGCTTACAGTTTTCAGTTTATTGTTTCAGGTACTTCAGGAGATCATGGCAAGGCAAAGGCGTGACTGTACCGCTCCTCATCCTTATGTTATGATTTTGGGACACTCTGATGGATATCGATTTGAAAACATTTTTGTAAATGATGCTATTTGAATTTTTATTTATGATTGAAAAGGTTTAAATTGGCGTAAAATTTATGGATGTTACAATTACCGTATATGACCACATTAAACCTGATGGAAAGCACTGACGACATGTTATCTCGCTAGGGTCTTGGTCGGGTCTCGGAGTTAGCCCGGACAGGCCAGCGCTGGGATGACAACTTATCTTCCCCTACAAGGAAGAGTATTCCTCAAAATCCTCTCATTCCCTCATGACCAATCAGGTTGTGAAAAAGAACCTGGTGATGCCCAAAAATGACGTCACCTGGCTGTTAGACGGCGTGGGCATACTTCTCCCAATAGGAAAGTGCCACATCTCACTCGCACATGGAGAGAGCCCCCATTCCATTAGCAACAGGTATAAAAAGATCCCTTCCCACCTAAGGAAGGGGATCATCTTCTTCCCTACACAATTTTACCTAAATCTCTCTTAGAAAACATAATACTTGATCGTCGGAGTGACGTCCCGGGAGAACCCCAGGTCGTCCTCTAACTATAAATAACATTAAACCATATATTATATTTAATTTTATTGATGTGTAACTCGCAGGTAGAAGTCATTCAAACGATTGAGATTATGCAGTTATAATAGATGTATATATTATCATATAATTCAAAATAATCAATATATTATATCAATTTAGTATACGAATTATGATATCAAATTTAACAACATTATTGCTATATTTTAAAACAACATATATTTGTAAATACTTCAACTATATAGGGGTTTCTGCGCAACGCGCGGGCATTTGTCTAGTGTGTATATATATATATATATATATATATATATATATATATATATATATATATATATATCGAGAGAGAGAGAGAGAGAGAGAGAGCTAGGTTCAAATGTTTCTAGCAACTATTGTGTGCGTGTATGCACCAATGAGAATTCAGGAATTAATAAATCATTAAATAAATTAAAAATAGTATAATGGTAAACTTTGTATATCTAATTATGGTAAAAGAATAATTAAATTAATCTCTCCTTAATTAGTTAAATCCTACAAAACCAACATCCATTTATCATTCAGTCGTCGATCACGTTCATTATCGCCTCCTCACCGTCGGTTCTTCAGATTGGTTGTGTTCGAATCCGGCATGGTTCTCGGCCTCAGAACTTGCTCCACCGCCAAACACGCTATTAAACGTATCAAAGAGCTTCGACGATGAACCATGAGCAGGTTTTATTTCTGGAAATACCTCTGTCGGATCTTGATAACCACCCAGTTCTCGATTTGGCCATCAATTGAGCAGATGAAGTTGTGCCAGATATGAATTTGGTCAAAGGGCGTTAGGGATTGTTGCAAGAAATTCGTCATGATTGTCGATGAATCAAAACTGGTGGACTACGTCGGTAGAAGTGGGTTAGCCATGCTGGTTGAAATTGTTCCTTTTTGTTGGAAATTCAATACACAAAAGCTTCAATCGCTGTTGATTTTGTCGCCGCCACCATTTTTGGAACCCTAAATCGACACCATTTTTGGTCCAGTATAGTAAAACCCTCTTTCTTTCCCATATATTTTCTATAAACCCTTGCGGGTTTTCTGTTTGTAGTAGCCTTGTTGTCAATTTTAGTGGGTGTTAAGCCCTCTTAATATCTTGCTAATGATGACTTGTAAGCCTTTTAACACTTTAGATCAGGTGTAGGCTGCTAGAACCAAAGAAATTACCTAAAAAAATACATATGAACTCCCAAAACCGAACATATTGCGGATTTCCTATTTTGAGATCTTTGCTGTCAGGTTTTATGGGTTTTGGATCTTCTTACTTGTCTCAAATGTTATCTTGTATGTTTTTTAACACTTAGGATCAAGTGTGCTCAATTGAATCAAGAATATGGCTTGCAAATCTTCCTCTGAATATATGCTATTGATTTATGATTCTTCACATGGATTTTCCATTTGATTTACTCAATGATTTTTGATTCTTTGATTTCCAATTATCCTTCCTGTTGATTTTCGATTTCACTAGTATACCCACTGTTGGATTTTCCATTTAATTTATGGTGTCAAAACTGATATAAATTCTTTAAGAATATTGAAAACCATTCTCGGAGAATTTTTACAGTATCATTCTTGCAGAATAAACACGTTTCTCGATAGTTATTAGACTCTAAGTAATATTCTATTAGAATAATTCTTTAGTTGGTGTATTTTATGTTTTTGGAGTCTTTTTTTATTAAAATTGGTGGTTCGAGGATTACATTCTATCAAAATGGTTGAACAAGTTCACACTTCTTCATATACTTTATATTAATGATTTATTTACCCTTGGAGGGTCTTCTTTCTACTTATTGTTCCCTTATTAAGATGGTTTATATATTCTAATTGTTTTTTTTTCTTAGTCACCTTTTGTGTTAACATGATCTTTTCATGTATTTATATTTCAAATGTTTTGTTCATTGGGTATATTCTTAATAATACGCAGTTGTTACAAGTGTATCACTACAAAATATTTGACAATGAATTTGTGAGAGAAATGGCTTAAAGAATGGCTTGAAATTTGATGGGAAAGGCTTAAATAATGAATTAAAGAATGATCACACTCACTGTTTAAGAATGTTGTTATTTTTTTAAGAATTACACTTGTTATTCTTTCAGAATGTTGTTATTATTCAATGAATCACAATCATACAATGTAATTATTTGGTATATTATTAGTTCAAGAATCGATTTTGTGTATTCTTTCAGAATGTATTTACTAGTTTATGGTTGGCATTCTGTCATTTTGACAGAATAAAATCGAAAAATACATTTACTAGTTTATGGTTTGCATTTTATCATTCTGACAGAATAAAATCGAATTTTTAAATTTGAA
Organism: Lactuca sativa; assembly: GCF_002870075.4. Lineage (NCBI taxonomy): Eukaryota > Viridiplantae > Streptophyta > Magnoliopsida > Asterales > Asteraceae > Lactuca > Lactuca sativa. Next base: position 359,441,093 of record NC_056627.2, on the reverse strand, counting down.
TTAATTTAAAATATTCAGATTTTTAAAAATAAAGGAATTAATTATCCCTAAAAATTTGAAAATTTCCTTTTTAATATAGTTTAATTGACTAAAATGCCCTTATGTTGAAATTTGTGTGATTATATTATACATGTTATCCTATTCTAATACCATAGACCCTCAGATCATGACCTTTGATTCTATTCCATCCGGTGTTCCAGATCTGTGCATTCTGGCACACAATAGTAAAAACAAAATAACCTAAGTCTCTCTCTCTCTCTCTCTCTCTCTCTCTATATATATATATATATATATATATATATATATATATATATATATAGCAGGAAACATTCATATCCATACAATAAAAATAAACATTTTCAGATGTTGAACTCCCAAACTTTTAAACTGCCACGAAGGGCAGGAAAGACAAAAAAAATTGTTAATAAAAGGTGGATAAACAAACATATAACACTACTAGTGAGCAGGGGCAGTACCATCACCAGGTGGATAGCTTGGGCCAGGGCCGGATTCATCACTTTTTGCATTTTGGCAGAGAACACGGAGCCCAGCCAAATCTATGTCGCCAAGCCGAAGATACCCAACAAAATCTATCTCCGTGAACGTAGCAATGGCGTCCTCCATCTCCCGAGTATTGGTGGCCACATCTACCTCCACTTTTGGGTCGAACTTCCTAGCAGCCACCGGTTCTCTTAAGGCTCCCTTTCCTTACTCCATACCCGCTGCCAAGCAAGCGACCTGCACCTGCATCAAGCCCTTGAGGAACTCGGGGCTTTCGATTAGCTTGTCCACAATCCGACAGCGCCCATCACAAAGGACCCATGCAATGTCCTTCTCCAACACACCCCTTGCAGCGCTTTCCCCAACCAAGTCTGACTCTAGCTCCACCGTCCGTTCGCTTAAGCCAGTGTTCTCTAAGGTCAGGGCTCCTACACGATCAGTTAAGCGATTCACCTCCCTGTCCAGCCTAGCCACATGCTCTTCTAGGCTTGCCTTCTCACACAACACGAGCTCTTTTTGTGTCTCCTAGCTGCGCTTATCAGCCTCCATCTTCGCAACCCGAGCTTTAATCTCCGCACATTCAACAATCATCTTGTCTAAATGGGACTGGATAGCCTCTATATCGGAATTGCCTTGGGCAGCCAATACCAAGTAAGACGAAACTTGGGTGACGACATAATGGAGGCCGTTGGCCATGTGCTCATCTTCCATAATGGTCAAAGCTTCTGTTGTGGTGGGCAAAAAAGCATGCCAACACTACTCAAGAGCAATGTCGTGGTCGGATACGAGGTCTCTGGGGGTTAAGTGTCAAGACGGCCTATAGTTACCCAAATAGGACCCTGAAGGAGGAAGGACAGCTCTCGTGTTACCAGAAGGAGTTAACAAATGACCACGAGAAGGTACATATCCAGAATTCTCCTTGGTTCTCTTAGCAGAATGATCGAGGTCAGTCATATTAGTAGTCATCTTCTCTTTATCATTGGGCAGTTCAGTTGCCCTATTGTGTACCCCCTCCAGCAGTTTCGAAGAACTTTCATCGGGGACACTGGTGGAACCCTTGGAACCCCCTAGCAAGAGATTCAAGTTATGTTTCTTGCGAAGCGGGGGCTCGGTGCTAGACGTCTCAATGCTACCCCAGGAAGAGGCTTCCATGAAAGAGAATCACCTCTTGACACGTATGAGACTTCGTAGGGACCCGAAAGGAGCATGATCCTTTTGAGAAGCACTGGTAACAACGATGTCCTATAGATCTGACTCCTTGCTAGTGCTAACAACATCCTCTGAACCGGAGGAAGACTCAAGTATAGCCCCGATACCCGGATTGGAGACAGGTGGCTGGAGAGTCTCTACAAGTTCGATGTCGCGGCACTCAAGCTCACCGTCGAATAAACCTCGTAGAGCTCTCTCTAAAGAGATAATCTCCTCCACACCTGACAAAAAACAAAGATAACAACGGTTAACAAGATTACCTATTTCAAAGCACTTTACCGAGTAAAAAGGGGGGCAAAGGAAAGCAGAAGAAGAAGCACCATACCTTCTCTCTCGATGAAAATGTCGGGCATTTTGCCATGAGCCCACCAAGCAGCGTTCATCTCACCAGCAACCAAGTAGCATTCGAGCCAGTCCTCGCCATTGATGCTAACATTCTCTACAGAATCTGCCAACTCATTATCAACACCAAAGAGCGTTGGAGCACGCTCTACATAAGCCTTGGTCCGAGGATAGCTAAGCACCACAAGATCGCTGTTCACCCACAAAAACTTCTCCTGCCAATGCTTTTTGGATTTCCGATCATGGATGAGAGTAAGGACTCTATGTAGGCGAGAAAGGGATCAAGTCGTGACTGGGTGGAAGCATTGAAAAAGTGCTTAAACGTTGGGAAATTTGGCTGGAAACCTAGGGCATGGCAAAGAAGCTCGAAGCCCACAATATTGTTTATGGCGATTAGGGTCAGTTCCTTCACAAAAATTTCTTAGTGGGTACGCATAGACCCACCTCGAACAAGGCAATCGAAATGCCGACCTTTCCGTCAGGAGGACTATAGAGTGATGCATCAGAGAGAGGTATTTGAACCCCATCTTTAGTGACGAAGCCAAATCGGAACTGGAAGGATTCCCATTCCTCAACAATGAGTTCCCTTCCTAAAGGACGAATGGAAGCCATGGAAGAATGCAAGGAAAGATCGAAAGGGTTCTTTAGAGCAAAGAATAAAAATGGGAAAAGTGTAGAATGAGAAGGAAATGCCTAGAGAAACAAGGGTTTAAATTCTACAAAAAGAGCAGCGAACCGTCTCATGATGAAACCGCCAAACAACGACACCTGCGTCTTGTTAACCTCACAGGCTGGCAATTGTAGTCTGCCACATGTCTATGACTAGACCAGAACAACTCTGATATGTACCCAACACAGAAGCCTAATGGTCTAAGGGACTTGTTAACGTTACCATATGTGACCACGTTAAACCTGATGGGACGTTATCTCGCTAGGGTCTTGGTCGGGTCTCGGGCTTAGCCTGGATAGGCCAGCGCCAGGATGACAACTTATATTCCTCCTCAAGGAAGAATATTCCTTGACATCCTCTCATTCCCTAATGACTAATCAGTTCATGACAAAGAACCTGGTGACGCCCAGAACTGACGTCACCTGGCTATTAGACGACGTTGGCCTCCTTCTCCTAGTAGGAAAGTGCCACGTTTCACTCCCACATGGGGAGAGCCCACTATTCCGTTAGCAACATGTATAAAAAGATCCATTCCCACCGAAGGAAGGGGATCATATTCTTCCCTACGCAATTTTGCCTAAATCTCTCTCAGAAAACATAAGCTAACTTGATCGTCGGATGGACGTCCAGGGAGAACCCCCAGTCATCCTCTAATGACTCCACTGTGTTGTCTTCTCAAGGAAACTGTTGTATAAGGTGTCTAAGTCCATAACTATTTCTGGTATGTACTTGACCCGGTTGGCATGGTCCATTTGGGTTGCATGGCATCATGATAATTGGATAGAGAAAATGAGAAGAAGAACACTTATGATTTGTTAATATATTATAAGTTATAATATATTAATATGAAATCATAGTATTTTATTAGTATTGATCAATAATTAATTTGGAATTAATTTTGTGATAAAAAAGAGACTAATTAAATATATGGGGTTGATTGTGTAAATCATCCATTCTTATATAGTGGGATAATGATCCATGGTTATTGAATTGGGCTAAAACCCATAGGGTGCTCCATAGATGGTCCATGGAGGTTAAAACCCATGGATCATGGAGGAAATGAAAAGCCATGTCAATTAGAGTTTACATGGTGTAACCCTACTTGTGACACACTATATAAATACCCCATGGGCTACCAAAATCGGCACTAAGACTAGAACAAGAGAGCTAGCCGATTTTTGAGTGATAGTGAACTTCTCTCAAAGTTATTCCAAGAGTTGTGGTGTTTTGTGAAACATTTGAGGCATCATATTTGGGGTGCTAGGCTCACAAAGTTCTTGAGGAATCCAAACAACAAGAAAGGTATGTTCTTCTACTAGCTTTTATGTTTCAAGTTCCCCATGCCATGCTAATTAGGTTAAGAACCTTGGAAAAATCAAATTTGCATGTATCTTAGTAAAACATAGATCCAAGGTTTCTAGGGTTGTATGTACACCATACGAGTGTTATAATTCTCAAAACCCTTCAGTGGTAGCAGAGCCTAGGCTTGTTTTCTTGATACTTGATGCAAATTGTTGAAGAAAATCGAAATTTCTACATTCTACTGAGTGAACTCGCCGAGTCCATGGGGGGACTCGATGATTCCATGCATATATTCATCCTACTCCTCGAGTAGGTTCGTGCACTCGACGAGTAGAAGGCCCAGAGTGCAGTTTTTCGAGTTTTTCTGTTGGAAATGGACTAGAATTATTACCCTAAACTGTTTTGGACTTATAAAACCCGTTTTTATGTGGTAATGATTATGCTAATCCATTTACAATGGTTATTATCAAAATTTCAAGTCATATGTGTTTTATGATTCTTGAAATTGTTGATATGAATGTTCATACACTTATGAGTTTGGTAGATCATAGGAATTATTTGCAAATTGTTTGTTAGTTTAATTCTGGATCTAAAGGTTTTTAATGGAATCCATAATTTCTCCTCAAGTTATGGATTACCAAAAGTCTTTCTTTTAAAGTCCATTAAAGAACACATAGGTTATATAAAATGAAGAGTCTTAATTTTAATAAAACATTAACTGATAAGTTATGAAGTTGAAAAGTTTTGAATAGTTACAAAACTTGCCCTCAAGCTTTGGAACATGTAAAGTCACTTTAGAAAACTGTATTTCCATCCCCTAGAATTTTAAAAGTTAAAATTCAACCCTTATACTTTATAATATTGTAAGTTAATACTATATATATATATATATATATATATATATATATATATATATATATATATATATATATAGGTATAAGATCAAGTCATTTTGCCGTTAGTAGGCCTCATTCACGAAGCCGGACTATAAGGGGGTATAAGGTTGTTGCCTATAAAATGGCAGCTTAATGGGTGTCCACTCTCACCCACCGCTTCCTTGACTGGTGGAGGGTCGTTAGCCGAACGGGTAGGATAATGACTTTAATTCTCATTAAAAGTATAATGATTACTATAAAGTAACTAAATGTTTTATAAATTCCCAATCTTAGTTACTTTAGGAAAATGTGAATTTGGTGCTAACGCATGACATTACACTTTGCACCTTGCTTAAGTCTTTAGTAGAGCGTGTGTGGTTAACCGACACACTAACTTGGATTTAACAAGGTTGGCAAAGGATGGATTAAGGTTTATCATAGAACGGTGGAGCGCGTGTGGTTAACCAACACATCGATTAGGTGATAAACAGTAAGAGTACCAAGTAATTTGCATGGTTATTCACACCTTGTTTTGTGATCCTCGGCATCCCAGTCACAAAACTTGAAGGGCACAATCGAGATTGAAACATGCCATTGAAAAGCTCAATGAATCTCAAAAGAATCTAGGATTTTCAAAACCAATTAATGCCTAATAATACATTTCGTTTTTTCATGGTGGAAATTGGTGAATCGTCATTCACCTACCTTCAAATATTTTATAGCTTGGATTACGACATCCCTCTTCTAGGTTATAAAGTATTGTGTTGGGTCCTGACCTTAATATTACATTTGGGTGTCTTATTTAGGACTATCTTTATATCTAATCTAAACTTGTCTTTCTTCCTTTTCAGATGTCTTCCAACAACGCTGCTTCTGGCTCAAACCCTATCGGCTCCTTCTCTCTCATGAACCTTTGTGGGAGAGTCATCTTTGATGAGACTAATTTCAATGATTGGATTAGGAACATAAGGATGGTCACTCGCTATAAGGACAAGGAATATGTCTTCGACAAGGAGCTGAAGGATCTTGAAGAGTCTACTGCTACTCCCGAGGAGATCGCTGACTTTAGGGCACATGAGAGAGATGCTACCAAAGTGGCATGTATCATGTTGGCCACAATGACAGCCGAGCTCCAAAAGTCCTATGAAGAATTTTATCCTTTTGATATGCACCATGATTTGATGGACAGATACCATCAGAGTGCTTGTCAAGCGTGATATGAAATAATCTCCTCCATGATAACAACGTGAATGAAGGATGGTGAACCCATCACGGGCCACATGCAGAAAATGCAAAGGTTTGTGGACCGTCTGCTGAAGTTGAATGTGAACTTCCCCGAGGAGTTGGTTATTGATATCATACTTCACTCCTTACGTTCTTGTTATGATCAATTCCAAATGACCTATCATATGAACAAGGATGAGGTCACACTCAACAAACTTCAAGGACTTTTGAACACCGCCGAAAGTGGTCTTAAAAGTAAACTGGTTGTTAACACTCCTACTCCTACCGCCACCCCTATTCTGGCTATCAGGCTAGGTAAAGGGAAGAAGAGGAAGAGCCCTTCAAAGGGTGCCAAGGAAATGTCTCTAGATGGCTCCTCTTCAAGTAGAACCAAAAGTAGTTCTGTCACTCCTTCTGCCAACCCTAAAGAGGCGGAATGCTTCTATTTCCATGAAAAGACGCACTAGAAGTGAAACTGCCCGAAGTACATGCAAGATGATAAGGATAGGAAAATAAAACCCAACCATGCAGGTATTTACACTATATTGTCTAATAACTCACCCTATTCTAATTCTTGGGTCCGTGATACGGGTAGTGGTATTCACATATGTTCTGATTTGTAGGGTCTAAGAAGAAATGAGAATGTGGAGCATGGGAAGATAAACTTAATCATGGGGAATAGGAAAGCTTCACCTGCCACCAATATTGGAGTTTATTTTTTGTTGCTAAGTAGTGGGTTAACATTAGATTTGAATAAATATTGTTACTCGTCTAAAATGGCGAGAAATATTATTTCCTTTCACGATTTGTACAAACGAGGATTTACTTTTTCATTTGATAATGAATGTGGTGGTGTTAATGCTTTCTATGATAATGTTCTTTATTTTAAAGAATTACCTTGTGATGGTGTATATGAATCTATGTCGGTTGTAGATAACCTAGGAAATAATGTGTTGTGTATTGATTCTTCCACTAGCTTGGATAAAGCATCATTATGGCATTGTTGTCTTGGACATGTTAGCAAGAAACGCATAGGCCAACTCCAAAAGGGTGGAGTCTTGGAGTCATTTGACTTGAATTCGGATGATAGTTGTGAATCTTGTTTACTTGGAAAAATGACAAAGTCACCCTTTATTGGTACCTGTGCTAGGGGTGAAGGTTTGTTGGATCTCGTACACACAGATGTGTGTGGACCCTTCAGAACCGCCACAAGGGATGCTAACCGCTTCTATGTGACATTCACTAATGATTATAGTAGATATAGTAGATATGGTTATGTCTACTTAATCAAGCACAAGTCAGAAACCTTTGAAAGGTTCAAAGAGTTTAAACAGGAAGTGGAGAATCAGCTGGGCAGGAACATTAAGATGCTTCGATCCGATCGAGGTGGTGAGTATCTTAGTAGAGAGTTCCTTGACTATATTAAGGAATGTAGGATTGTCTCACAATTGACACCTCCCAGAACACCACAACTTAATGGTGCGGCTGAGAGGCGTAGTCGAACCTTGTTGGAAATGGTTCATTCCATGATGAGTCGAGCTTCGCTACCATTCTCATTTTGGGGGTATGCCTTAGAGACTGCCGCCCATATGCTTATTCTAGTCTCTACCAAGAAGGTTCCCAAAACACCTCACAAGATGTGGACTGGGAAAGTTCCCAATTTGGACCACATTAAGATTTGGGGTTGCGAGGCTTTCGTGAGGCGTGAGTCTCACGATAAGCTCAAACCTAGAAGTGAGCGGTGTATTTTAATCGACTACCCACAGAAATCCTTTGGTTACCTCTTTTATAGACCCAGTGATAATGTCGTCTTTGTGGTAAGGAGAGGAATCTTTCGCGAGAGAGAACTAATAAGCCAAGGAAATAATGGGAGGCAAATTGACCTTGAAGAAATTCAAGAGTCAAGTGGTGAAGGAACCCCAAACCCGAACAATCAACCTGAGGAGGAAACTCCTATTGATCCAACCGACGAGTCTGTACCTCTGAGGCGTTCCACGAGAGTTAGGAATGTACTTGAGCATTACTATGGTTTCCATATTACTATGGAAGGTGATACACTTATCAATGATAGTACACTGGTATGTTTGGATGAACCTAACAGCTACACGGAAGCCATGGTAGGCCCCGAGCCTGCTAAGTGGAAATAGGCTATGGACAACGAGATACAGTCCATGTATGACAATCAAGTTTGGAACTTGGTTGACAATGTACCAGGTCGTAAGACAGTCGAGTGCAAATGGATCTTCAAGAAGAAGACCGACATGGATGGGAATGTACACACTTATAAGGCACGACTGGTTGCAAAGGGCTTTTCTCAAACTCCGGGAGTTGACTATGATGAGACCTTTTCACTAGTAGCAAAGATTAAGTCCATTAGGGTTATGCTAGCCATTGCTGCATTTCATGACTATGGAATATGGCAAATGGATGTCAAAGCCACTTTCCTTAATGAAAAGTTGGCTGAGGATGTTTACATGTGTCCGCCAGAGGGTTTTGTCAGCGCATAGTACCCTAATAGAGTGTGTAAGCTTGAGAAATCCATCTATGGATTGAAACAAGAACCTCGTAGATGGAATCTTTATTTCGATGAGAAAGTCAGAGAGTTTGGTTTTTAGAGGAGCGAAGATGAGTCATGTGTATATGTTAAGGCTAGTGGGAGTATAGTTAGCTTTTTGGTACTGTATGTGGATGACATACTACTCATAGGAAATTACATCCCAACTCTGCATGAAGTGAAGTCCTGGCTTAGGAAGTGTTTCGCTATGAAGGACCTCGGAGAAGCTGCCTATATCCTAGGGATAAGGATTTTGAGAGATAGGAGTAAGAGACTAATTGGACTTAGTCAAATTACCTATTTGGATAAGGTGATGAATAGGTTCAGCATGCCTGATTCCAAGAAAGGAGAATTACCGATCCAGAGTAATGCCAGATTGAGTAAGACTCAGAGCCCGAGCACAGAGGCTGAGATAGCTTAGATGAGTCGAGTACCGTATGCTTCCGTTGTAGGCTCGATCATGTATGCTATGACATGTAATCGTCTTGATGTGGCCTTTGCTTTGCGCATGGTCAACAGATATCAGGGGAACCCTGGCAAGGCTCACTAGACTGCCGTAAAGAACATTCACAAGTACCTGCGGAGGACTAAGGATTGGGTCCTTACCCTCGGTGGGAGTAATGAGTTAAGAGTAGTAGGGTATAGTGATGCTATCTTCCAGAATGATAGGGATAATTTCCGCTCTCAATCAGGCTGGGTCTTTACCTTAAATGGAGGAGCAATTATTTGGAAAAGTTCCAAACAGGACACAATGGCTGATTCAACTTGCGAATCAGAGTACATAGCAGCAAGTGAGGCAGCAAAGGAGGCGATATGGCTGAAGAACTTCTTTGGAGAGCTTGGAGTAGTACCAACTATAAAGGAGCCTATGGAGATTTTCTATGATAGTAAAAGTGCAGTTCCCTTAGCCAAGGAACCAAGGTATCACGGGAGATGCAGACACATCGACAGAAAATACCATTTCATTAGACATCGAATCGAATAAGGACTCCTCGTGGCAAAGAGGGTATCATCGGATGTGAACCCAGCAGATCCCCCTACGAAGGGACTGGGTAGGGTTAAGCATCTTCAGTATGCGATGCGCATTGGGCTAAAGAATGATATTAGTTTTAGAACTTATATAGCTTTTGAAATTTGTAAAGTGTAATTGACATTTGATCATAAATAAAAGTTGTTGTTTATTTATAAGTAAAGTGTTGCTATCTTCTGTGAATCGTTTACTATCATTTCATTTTTGCATGTTTTTGACTTCCTGAATAATTTTGTTATGGTATATCATATTATTCAAACCATCCACAATCAATCATACTTTGGAAGTAGGTAATGAGGCAAGACTGTCATGAAGGGTCTGCAGTTTCTCTTGGACAAAGGGGCTGCAGTGTTCATGAGTACTCTTGGATTAGCGATTCAAGTATTGGATTCAACCCACGCTTACTTGTATCACTTAATGGAATTTATCTCGAGTGATCGTGAGACGGTAATATCATATAAGTTTTCAAACCTAGAGATATGAGTTGTTGACTAAGAGTTGGTTATACATTGATTATACGAAAACGCATTGGTAACTCGATGTTATAAAACGTGCCTTTGTGTATGATTCAACAAGTAGTAGAACAAGCATATGATTTGAAGTTTATCTGTTCCTTTTAGTCCTTGGAGGATTAAAAGCGATATCTGGGCCCCTCGATGTTTTTTTTTGACCTATGTACCGGGCCCGGTCAGAACCAAATCGATGTGTTCGGTTTAGTTCTATGTCAAACAAATCGGAAATCGGGAAACTAACTGCTGGACAATAAGTAAGACATTGTTCCATGTGTTTGTCCGGCTGATATCTTGAGAGGAGAGGAATTATAAGTCCATAATTTTCCTGTGTATCAATCATATCCGTTTGATGGTGCGGAATCCCAATCAAACGGATGATGTCAGATCAAATAGAAGAGAAGGAAAAGAAGAATAATATGAATTTCAGTGTATTGATAGATAGAATGATGATCCGGATACAAGAGATTCACACACACTAACACACACTTGTTCTTCTCTGTCTCTAAGCCGTACACTCCTTCGTGTTCATCAATCTCTACTCCTCACCCTAACACCTATATATATATATATATATGTGTATATATATATATATATATATATATATATATATATATATATATATATATATATATATATATATATATATATAAAGGGAATATGGGCTTGGTGAACATAGACCGTAAATGGGTTTACGGCCGTAAACCTATTTACGATGGTAAACACGTATACGGCCGTAAACACCAAGTTGTTTACGGTCCAAGACACAAAAATACATTTTTCTAGAAAAGTAAAGTATAAACCATATTTTTGACCCAACAATCTCCCCCTTGGTTTATAACTTTCTTTTCTTAATTGACCCATCAAGCTCCCCCTAAAAAGTAGCTGACTTTTCTTGTTAATCTTCACTGGGAGATTGGCTTCAACATTTATCTTCAAATTCTTCACAACTTCAAGATGTACTTGATGAATCTTCAATGAATGACTTCATCTTGAGCACTTGAGCTTTTCTTCAAGATTTGACTCTGAACGCACATTGGGTGAGGAAGCTTGACGTAGTGATTCTTGAAAGATAGCGCTTTTAGCTTGAGAATCTTCAGAGAGAACATCAGAGAGAACAAATCTTCTGGATCACTTTAGCAGGTACAACGATAGCAGCAGACTGATTGAGGAGGCTTCAATACAATCCGTCACATAATCTTCAATTTCAGCTTCACCTTGCTTCTGGAGTTGACAAATTGAATGTTGAAAGAATAATCTTCATTTCTTGCTCCTTCGAATGAGAATTCTTCGATGCTCACGGACGAAGCCTTGGCTCAGAAATCTTCGACACAAACTCCATGAGTTTCATCTTCACCTAAAATCATTTTTCAAGACAAAACAAAACGAAAAGAAAAATTTAGCACATAATATATATATATATATATATATATATATATATATATATATATATATATATATATTTGATTTTTCATATTTTTTGAAAAAGAAATAAAACAGTTTTTTTTATTTTCTGATTTTTGTTTGGTTTTTTTAAATATTTTAATTCCCCCCTAATATTTAAATTAGAAGAAAACTATGAACAAATTTAACAAAAATAAAAATAATAGCTAACTTTAAGAGTGATTTGGGATCAAAGTTTTTAGACAGCCTTTATCCGTTTATTAGTACCTCTCCCTTCATGAATAGATCTGGTCAATTGCGGTATTATGGTCCACTTAAACACAAAATATTTGTGACATAATTTTGGACAATTTACAAATAAAATGACATTTTTAGCTCTTATTCTTAAGTAAATTTCTTAGGGACCATTTATCTGATGACAACCAGGGATATTGTTGTCCACCTAAATTGAGCAGCGAGATCTACAGACAACCTGTATGTGTTCAATTTTAATTGTACTAGGACGTGTTTCCCGCTTCCTGATATGCTCCATCCATCAAGGACTTCCAGAATACTCCTTACACTGGGTGAGCAGACAATTATTAAGAGAGAAGATAGATTTAGAATGCATATGTTGTACATCCAGGTCGGATCTCTTCCAATCACACAAAGGATGAAACATATGACTAACTGAAGTTTTAGAGGGATTGAGAAGAGAATGGTGCATATACTGTGTACCAGGTCAGATTTTGAGTCACGTAGAGGAGACAACATATGGATAACAGATGGAAAGAATTGCATAGATAGAAGATGCAGAGAGATAGAGTTGCATATGCTACAGTCCAGGTCGGATCTCTCGATCACGCAAAGGAGGTAACATATGAATAATAGACAACAAGAAAGAAAACAACTTTCTACAGACCTAGTTTATTAGAATTCCCCAGTCACCCCATCCAACCGAAATTAAGGACAGAATCCACACATCGAGGAAAAGTGAATCCACAGTTGTAGATACAGGTTCATTAGTGTGACCGGTAGATTCTCATGTATATCTCCCTGCTCAACCTATCCGAGCGTCGTATTGTCAGGCTAAACGGATCTAACTAGGTCAATGTTTTTCAAGTCCTTGAATTTCTTAAGTTTTAACTCCTCTTATTCAAGTCCATTTAAAATCTTTCGTGCCTACCAGCGCATCGAACACAGAGCCTAGACAATTCAGATTCAGTCCCTTACAAAGATTCAGATTGCATGTTATCACATGATTATATCACTTCCCAAAACATCTCATGCAAGCACATTCCATTAACACCATATTTTTGATTTTTTGATTTTCTAATGTTTTTGGATTTTTTTTTAAAAATTTTCTAATTTTTGGAACTACGACCGAAAAGAGTTTACGGTCGTAAGGTGTTTACAGCCGTAAACTCATTACAGACTCGTAAACAACTACCAAGCCTACCAAAATGCTCTATCTATACACAACCACTATTACAATGCAAAGCATAGACCAAACCACTAATTGGGACTTTCAATCTCCCCCTTGGTTTGGTGCTAGCTTGAAGTTAACCCTTGTTGACTACGATAACGTTCGCTTGCCCCATCTCCCCATTCCACATACGATTATTCAGAATCTCAGCAACCATGGTCGTATATACCTTCGCAGCATCCTCAAAAATATCCTCCACAACCAAAATCTAAAAGTTGCTTAGGTGATGAATGTCCCACTTTCGGAATTGTAACAAATCTCTTCGGTAATAGAGTCGAATGCATCCATTCTTGAGCTTGATTACCACAGCGGAAGTAATTTCATCGAAAACCCAACACTCCATTGAGCTTAGAGATCCATCTTGATAATTCTGAAGCACAGGGAACTGTTTAACCTGTTTAGTTGCAGGCCACATCACAACTTGCAGAGGTTTGTCGGTTTTTGGATCAATAATATCAGGATGCTCCAACATAACGGACTCAGCAGTTTTCTTGGTAGGAAACCCCTTTTTAACCTGATCTTCAAGAAAATGCTTGAACTGGGTCGCCTGTGGATTGTTTGTGAGATTGGAAAAAGGAGCACATGATAATTTTGTCAAATCTACCCTAGTCCATGAGTTGAAATCATGACTATCTCTGTAAAGCTCATAGTTGCCACTCTTTCTTAGCACAATCCACATCTTGAGAGGATCATGAAATCCCCAAGAAACAATTCCCGATCTATCGCCGAATGTATCTCTAAATCGAACAACCTCAAGATCAGTCATAGTAATCTCCGGTTCATCCCAAGAAGTATTCTGGGTAGGGTTCCTTTTAAACAGCAGTTGTCCATTCTTAGCCGCTTCTTCTTGAGCATCGCGTATCATTGCTGAGACATGAGGGGTTTGGGGAGGCTCATTCTCAACGCGATCAACATCTCCTGATGTCTGACCAGTTGGCATGGTAACAGGAAAGGCTTGAACATGAAGATTGATTTTGTATTCATCAGCAGACGTTTGATATTTATCACCAAGGTCCTCCTCAAGCTTCTTCTTTAGCTCAAAATAGCTTGAAGTCAAAAGATTGAAATGATCTTGAAGATCAGAAATCTGCTTTGACTTTAATGCTTTGTCCTTAAGAAGATCAGCTACTTGCACACCGAGCTTTGAATTGTCAGATTGAAGTTCAGATACTTGAACATTAAGCTTTGTATTTTCAACTTGAAGATCCAAAACACGGATGTCAAGCTCAATGTTCTTCTGACTAAGCACTGATATCTCCTTCCGTAGCCCAGGGATAGTGAGATTGTCTCCTCCAGAACTGTCGTCCCTAATAGAAATACCTTTACCACGAGGGGGAGGCATCAAAAATTGCTCCTCAGCTGAGAGCCTGGATAATCTCATAGAAGCATCATCGTCATCATATCGAGGAGGAGAAAAACCTGGTGGAAAAGAAGATCCACCAACTTCAAAAGTGGTGTAACGTCCCACAGTAAAAAGCTTCGTTGTAGTAAGACTAGGAGTAATGGTAGGTGGTATTGGAAGGCCACTAACAAGATCTGCAATTAAATCACTTTCGCTTGGATCCCTTCTTCTTTTCTTCAATGGGGGTTGACCGGTCTGTGTTGATGTAAGATTACTCATGAATGGCTCTATAGTAGGAGAAGCAGAAACAGGAGGAGGAAATCCTATAACCGTCTCCATAGGAGTGGAAGTATTCGCCATTTGGTTTGTGGTAGGAAGTGTAGTTTCAAGAACTTCATCAGGCTCCCTTGTCTCTGTCGTTGGAGGAACGACTTCATCGACATTGCTGAAAATCATGTCAAGGTTCTCGTTCGTAACAAAATTAGCACTACTTGCAAGAGATGCGGCAATATCATCATGATCAAATCCGGTAAGATCAAGATCATCAAAAGAATCATGTTTATCTCCTCCGTCTCAATTGCTACAGTCCTTTCAACATAGTCACTTTGAACATTAGCAGGGATCAAATCATGTTCTTCCGCCACATTAGCTTCAGGAGTCGGAGTCTCTTCTTCTTCTTTATTCTCATCGTCAGATACGATAATAACATTGTTGTTGCAGATGATTTCTCAGAAGATGCAGGCTCAGAAGACGCCTTGTCATAGGACCCATAAGATTCTGAGGACTCATTCAGTTCGACGAACTTTCCAAACTTCTCTAGAGGATACTTTCCTTGAAAAATAACTTTTCCTCTCCGGTTTTGCTTGATGAGCCTTACAGTGTGAGGACCCAATGATTTCATATCAAGAGTATCGCCTTCCTTTACCTTATCTGGAAACTGAGTATTGATAAACAATTGAACGAACCTAGGATACAATAAGAAAGTATCCTGGGTTGAAGCCCTGATGTTTACCGTAAAATCATCCAAGATAAATCTAGAAAAGTTAAAATTTACTCTGGCAACAAGAGAAACGATCGCTCCAGTATTCCTTATTGAGATTTCATCAACTCCCGATCTTCTTCCTGAAATGCAGCTAACAAACACATGCGCCAAAAATCTCCAATACGGAGGTAAGCGCTTCTTTAAAGTCGGAGGTGAAGTGCCATCATATCCCATCCTCCTTAGAATTCTTTGAGCATCCTCAATCCCAATCTCCGTGGGAAAATTAGGTTGATCGTCAATCAGCAACGTATCTCTGATAAAGCCCTCAGTGATCACTATCTCGCGTCCTTTTACAGTAGCTTTAATAACAACAACTCCAACATCATCCATTTCCATTTTAGCAGTCGCCCAGAACTCTCTGATCAAATTTTGGTAGACGACTGGATTCACAGCGATAGCTGATGACATACATCATTCCCTAAGTCTGTGGATCATCGACTTGAGGTTCGAGTGAACAGCTGGAGGATCCGCCAAGACAATAGCCAGCTTATGCATGTCCGTAAATTTGAGGTTCGCCATTGATCTTCGAGACTATCGGATTAGATTTGCAAGATTTGACGAATTTTTTTTGAAGAGAGAGAGAGAGAGAGGGGAGGAGTTTGCGGCCGGAATCAGAAAACTGATGGAGATTCCGGTGGTAAACTCCAATTTATACCCATTTCACATTTACCTGATAGCCACTCAGTAGAAGACAGTCTCCAACACAGTCCAATATTTTTTTCAAAAATTTAAAGATCTTTCGAGGATTAATATTAAAACTAAAATTAAAAATAAAATAAATAAAATAAAATTAACTTTGCAAAAATTAAAAATTAAAATAAAAATAAAATTAAAAACAATTTTATTTTAGCAGTTAACAAAATAAAATAAAATAAAATAATTAAAATTAAAATTAAAATTAAAATTAAAATTAAATTGACTCCAATTAAAATATACAACTTAAGAATTAATTATCGAGAAAAAATTTGTGACGCTGGGATCTTAGTTGTTGGACTGCCTTATTGCACTTGTCGGTACCCTTATTTTCACGTATTCGTCTGATCGATCGCCAGTATTGTGGTCCACTTAAACATGAAAAATTTGTGACAATTTTAGGACAACTTACCAATGACATGACACATTCATATAGATGATTATAATTTTATTATCATGATTGGCCCTAATTCTTAAATAAAATTTTCTTATGACCATTTAACTGACTACAACCAGGGATATTGTTGTCCACCTAAATTGAGCAGCGATATCTACAGACAACCTGTACGTGTTCAATTTTAATTGTACTAGAATGTGTTTCCCGCTTCCTGGCATGCCCCGCCCATCAAGGACTTCCAAAATACTCCTTACACTGGGTGAGCAAACAATTATTAAGAGAGAAGATAGATTTAGAATTCATATGTTGTACATCCAGTTCGGATCTCTTCCAATCACGCAAATGATGAAACATATGACTAACTGAAGTTTTAGAGGGATTGAGAAGAGAATGGTGCATATACTGTGTACCAGGTCGGATTTTGAGTCACGCAGAGGAGACAGTATATGGCTAATAGATAAAAAGAATTGCATAGATAGAAGATGCAGAGAAATAGAGTTGCATATGTTACAGTCCAGGTTGGATCTCTCGATCACGCAGAGGAGGCAATATATGACTAACAGACAGACAGAAAGAAAATAACCTTCTACAGACCTAGTTTATCGGAATTCCCCAGTTACCCCATCCAACTGGAATTAAGGACAAAATCCGCACATCGAGGAAAAGTGAATCCACAGTTCTAGATACGGGTTATTTAGTGTGACCGATAGATTCCCATGTATATCTCCCTGCTCAACCTATCCGAGCATCGTGATGTCAGGCTAAACGGATCAAACTAGGTCAAAGTTTGTCAAGTCCTTAAATTCATTAGATTCAACTTTCCCTAGTCAAGTCCGTTTAAAAACTTTCGTGCCTGCCAGCGCATCGAGCACAGAGTGTAGACGATTCAATTTAGGTACGTTACGCAGATTCAGATTGCCTTTTATCACTTGCTAATTTCATTTCCCAGTACAACACCTGCAAACAAGACTAACAACAACATTTCTAATCTTCATGTCATTAAGCACTAACCCCATGAGTGACCCCTTATTTTCTTCTTTTCCTGCAAATGACACATACTCTCAAACAAATTTCTGAAAGATGTCCCCTATCATGTGCCTGGAACAGCCACTAACAACAAACCGAAGTTTGATGATATGCCTCCATAGCTGCTCCGACACAGAGCGGGATCAGTTGGTCTTTGGAACCTAGTCCATTTTGAAACTGGGTCGACCTTTGTCATCAACACACGATACTTTCTCCTATGACATGTCCTTCTTATCACAAACAGAAGATGTAGAAATATTAGAATCATTAATTGATTTGGGAGATTGAACCTTTGGTACCCATTTGTAGTTGAGTTTAACCCATTTCTTGTTGGATAGGATGGGTGCCTCGACACTTGCTTTTGATCTTGATGTCGGCCGTTGAGATGACTTTGACCTAATCGGTCTTTGTTTCACTGGAGCATCTCTTGGATTGGGCTTCTTGGCCGACACTCCCTTCTTGCCTTTGGGATTCAGATTCTTGGCCTTCTGCGCGTTCCAGTCACCATTGTCTGAACGTGACCTGGAAGGTTTTCTTTTGATGTATCTCCCACTTGGCGCGTTTTGCCATCCTTGTGCGTAGTAAGGAGCGTACGCGTGATTAGGACAATTTATGGCAACGTGTCCAGGTGTTCCACAGTGAAAACATGTCCTTTTCTTCACTGTGAAGCTATTTCTTCCTGCCCCTGGTGGGTTATCCATGCCTTGTCTCTTATTGATCCCACATGCACACTTGCAACAAGCACTCTGTTGCGCTGGAATTGGAGGCATGTATTTCTCAATGACAGGTTTGTTAGGAGTAATAGAATTCGAAGCAACATATTCTGAGTTCAAGGAGTCATTGGTTTGTTCAGTAGTGTTCTCCTTGTTCTCATCTTCTGCTACTTTACCTGCACATGAAGTAGAAACATTAGTATTTTCTACCTGAATACATCCTGATACAAATACAGCTGGTTTGCCATATCGAAGATGTGCCTCCCTGTCAATTTCTTCCTGAGTCATAGGGATGGATGTGTAGTTATGATTGAAAGGTGGAGGAACACTATCATACCCTAGACCCTTGTTTTGATTGTCTTTGAATTTTAATTGGGTTTCAAATAAGGACTCGACTGTCTGACTTGATGCAGTATAATTTTTAAAACTAAAATCTGTTTTTCCACACTTAATTTTCAAAGTGTCAAGTTTTTCAGTTACAACAGCAAGTTGTCTCTTAATATAGTCATAATTTTCACACTTGTTGCTATAATCTTCCTGATGTTTCCTAAAGTCCTTGGTTTTTGCTTCTAATTCAGCCTTCAGGGGTTTCTGTCCTTTCCTGAGTTAATATCCTTCATATCTCAGGTCCTCAACTTCTCTTTTTAATAAATCAATTTCTTCCCGAAGAAATTTAATCGTAGTTCCACAAGCTGGAGTACATGTAACTTCAGTGACCGGAATGTTTTCACTCGTTGTTTTTCCACACTTCAAAGCATCAAGTTCTTAAATTACATCAGCAAGACTAAGATGATTGAGATCTTTGTCTTCTTGATGATAGCCACGTTCGTATCCCACGATTTCGGAAGTGAATTCAGTAGCTTTTTGTTTATCTCAAACTTAGACAAGAATATCCCAACTATATTCATCTCAGTAGTGAGAGTGGTGAATCGCTGCAGCTGAGTTTCGAGGGTTTCTCCAGGGATATAATCGAAAATGTTGAAATTTTGTCTTAACATATCTTGACGACTCTCTTTCATGTTTTCAACTCCCTCGCAGACCTTAAAAGCCATTAAAAAGCACAACTAGAAGCCAAAATCAAACTTAAAAGTCAAACCCTTTGATTATTAACCTCAAAAGTCAACCTTAAAAATCAAATTTAAAAAGTTAAACTCAAAAGTCAAACTTGAAAAGTGAAACTTAAAAGTCAAACCGAAAAGCTAAATTTGAAAATTTAAAAGTTAAACGAGAAAGTCAAAGTTTAAAATCAAAGGTCAAACCTGAAAGTCAAAGTCAAAATTTTAAATAAAAAATCAAAAATAATGTTGGAATAGTGTCTAAGGCTGCAACTATATTAGGCAACTATTTGACCCGATTGTGCATGGTCCTTTTGGGTTGCCTTCACCATATCAACTTGATATAATGATTTATTAAGAGAGAATAAATATTATTAATATATTATGAGAATAATATAAGGAATTATAATATTGTTATTTGATTAATATAAGTCATAAATTAATTAGTATTAATTTGGTGACTTAAAGAGATTAATTAAATAAGAGGGTATAAATTGTCAATTGTTTGATAGTTACACTTTAGACTGTAAATCCTTAAGAGATAGGGATTGGACGGATTCTAGAGCTTTGGATAGCTCAAAATCGTCCAAGGCTTATCTATGGTAAGGATTTGGATTGCTTTAAGGAAAGGATTATCCAACTAGGGTTTAAGGTGAAACCCTTAAGGAGTCTACAAGTATAAATAGACCCCATGGCATAGGGAAATCGGCACCTCTTAAGAAGAAAGAAACCCTAGCCGAATCTTCCCTCTCCTCTCTCTCTCTCTCTCAAATCATCTTCTTTTCTTATTGGTGTTTGTAAGCCATTAGAGGAGTGACAATTATGACTCTACAACTCCAAGACAACAAGATCAAACAAGAGTTTCAAAGGTATACTTCTAGATCTCATTTTGTATTGTTTTATACCTAATTAGTTGTTAGAAGTCTTGGATTCAAAGCATGTTTAATTAGAAAGCCTAGATCCAAGCATTAGGGTTTTGCATGCGCACATAGGAAAGTTCTTATGGCTAAAACCCATCAGTGGTATCAGAGCCTAGATTGGTTTCTATTAAATTGTTGCTTGTTTGTTTGAAACTTGTGTGCAAAATTCAATTTTTGTGTTTCTGAGTCATGGACTCGGCGAGTTCCATAGTGGACTCGGCGAGTTGGCCTGACTCGGCGAGTCCCTTGGTGCACTCGGCGAGTCCGAGCGTCAAGAAAGGCCAGATTCGGGATTTTTTTGATGATTATTTTATGGAAACTTACCTTAATCATATTAGATCAACTCAAATCCGATTTTTTGATATATATATGATTATAATCTTGATCTAATTAAAGATATTTATCAACTAATAAAATATTTAATTTCCTTATGTAATAATTAATTAATTATTTTGATTAAATTGGTAATTATCTTGCAAGAAATAAATTAAATAAATCAAATATGGATAATTGTGGAATTAATTGTTAATTAAGATTATTTGTTATTTGATCCTTCATGTTTTAAATGTTTAAAACTTGTCCTCAAGTTTTGAAATTTATGTTTTGTGATTAAAAGTTTTAATTTAGACAATTTAAATTTCAAACCCTAGATTTTTAAAAGTTTAAAATACAACCATATACTAATATAATATTACAATATTAATATATATATATATATATATATATATATATATATATATATGTATATGTATAACTAAAATGCTAGTCTTACCGTTAGTAGGCCTCATTCATGAAGCCGATCTATAAGGTGGGTATAAGGTTGCGGCCTACAAAATGGCGCTTAATGGGTGTACACTCACACCCACCGCTTGCTTGATCGGTGGAGGGTCGTTAGCCGAACGGGTAGGATAGGGCAACCTCATCCTCTCATTAAAAGTATAATATAAAATACAAAGTAACTACACATTATTTTCCAATCTTAGTTACTTTAGGAAAAGTGAATTGATGCAATCCCATGAAATTACACTTTGCACCCTTGCTAAGAAGTTAGTGGAGCGTGTGTGGTTTACCGGCACACTAATTGGTTGTAAGCGAAGGTGGCAAAGGGTGATTCCTTGTTTATCATAGTTCGATGGAGCGTGTGTGGTTTACCGGCACATCGAATAAGTGATCGTTACAATGAAGGCACCATGTGAATTTGCATGGTAATTCACACCCGCTTTGTGATCCTCGGTATCCCAGTCACAAACAAGAGGGGCATATCGAGATTTAAACATGCCATTGAATAGTTTCAATGAATCTCATCCGAACCTAGGAATTCTCAATACATTTAGGACTTAAAGTTATGTTGGTGGAGAATTAGTGAATCGTCATTCACTTACCTTCATATTTTTTGCATGTTAGATTACGACATCCCTTTTCTAATATGTAAATATTGTTGTTGGATCCTAGCCCTAATTTTTCTTATTGGGTGATAATTAGGGATTCATATTCTAATCTATCTTTGTCCTTTCTATTTGTAGATGTCGAACGCAAACAACGCTGCTGCTAGTTCTTTCACATTGATGAGCCTTTGTCAAAAGGTCACTTTCGATGGGACGAACTTTAGTGAATGGATAAGGTACATTCGCACCATTGCTCGCTATGAGGATAAGGAGTATGTACTCGATGAGAAGCTCGAGAAAATCAACCCTGAAATCGCTACTCCGACTGAAATGACTGCTTTTGAAACTCATGAGCGTGATGCAAAGAAGGTACATTGCATCATGATAGCCAATATGAACTCCGAATTCCAAAAGTCCTATGAGGACATGTACCCGTACGAGATGCATCAAGACTTATTGGAGAGATACCACCAAAACGCGAGACAAGAGCGTTATGAGATTTTCAGTAACATGATTTCCGCTAAGATGGGTCATGGAGAGTCTCTTACCGTGCACCTGCAAAAGATGCAAAGGTACATCGACCGCCTTCGCAAGTTAAATGTTGACTTTGGGGAAGACTTGGCGATCGACATGGCGCTTCACTCTTTGCCTCCAAGCTATAATCAATTTAGGATGACCTACCACATGAACAAAGAGGAGGTCACCCTAAGCAAGCTCCAAGGTCTCTTGAGGGTCGCTGAGAGCAACTTCAAGGACAAGTCTGTTGCACCAACTCCCAATCCGCCCGCTGCTCCTGTCTTTGCAATTGGACAAGGAAAGGGAAAGAAGAGGAAGGTTTCGTCTAAGAACTATCGCAAGGTTAAAGCCCGAGATGGTGCCTCTTCTAGTGGGACCAAAGTTGATCCTGCTAAGCCCTTCCCTAACCCGAAGGAGGCAGAGTGCCACCATTGCCACAAGATAGGACATTGGAAGAGAAGCTGCCCAGAGTACATGCAAGCCATCAAGGAAGGAAAGATCAAGCCATCTTTCGCAGGTATATACACAATTAAATCTAACAATTCTAATCATGCTATTTCTTGGGTTCTTGATACCGGTTGTGGTTACCACATTTGCTCTAATGTGTAGGGACTAAGAAGAAGTAGGGATGTGGAGCAAGGAAGGATCAATCTAATCATGGGGAACAGAAGATCGTCGCCTGTGACCAAGATTGGAGTGTTTTCTTTAGTGCTTAGGAATAGTTTATATTTAGATTTGAACAATTGTTGCTATTCGCCAGAAATGGCTAGAAACATCATTTCATTTCATGGGTTGTTTAGACAAGGTTTTAGATTTTCTTTTAATAATGAGAATGGTTCTATTTTAGCTTATCTAAATGGTGTCTTTTATTTTGAAGCTATACCATGTAATGGAATATATGAAACTGTTATGATTGTTGATAACTTAGGAAATGATGTTTTAAACATAGATTCTTCCAATAGTGTGGATAGAGCATCCTTGTGGCACTGTCGTCTTGTACATGTCAACAAGAAACGCATAGCCCAACTCCAAAAGAATGGAGTGTTGGAGTCATTCGACCTTAGGGAAGATGACACGTGCGAGACTTATTTACTTGGAATGATGACTAAATCACCCTTCACAAGTACGTGTGAAAGGGGTGAGGGTCTATTGGACCTAATACATACCGATGTATGTGGACCATTTAGATCAACCACGAAGGATGGGAACCGCTTCTACGTGACTTTTACCGATGAATATAGTAGAGCAAAAGTCAGAAACTTTTGAAAAGTTCAAAGAGTTCAAGAATGAAGTGGAGAATCAATTGGGCAGGAAAATCAAGATGCTTCGATCCGATCGAGGAGGAGAGTACCTAAGTCTTGAATTCCACGATTATCTCAAGGAGTGTGGAATAGTTTCACAATTGACGCCACCTAGGACACCACAATTGAATGGTGTGGCAGAAAGGCGTAATCGAACCTTATTGGATATGGTTCGCTCTATGATGAGTCGTGCTTCACTATCAATCTCTTTTTGGGGGTATGCCTTAGAGACTGCCGCCCATATCCTTAACCGAGTCCCTACTAAGAAGGTTTCCAAAACACCTCACGAGATGTGGACAGGGAAGGCTCCCTCGTTGGCACATATCAAGGTTTGGAGTTGCGAGGCTTTCGTAAGACGAGATACTCACGACAAGCTCGAACCTTGTAGTGAGCGATGTATTTTCATCGGCTACCCGCAGAAATCCTTTGGATATCTCTTCTATAGACCGAAGGACAATGCTGTCTTTGTTGCGAGGATAGGGGTTTTCCGAGAGCGAGAACTCATAAGCCAAGGAGACAGTGGGATGCAAATCGAACTTGAAGAGATTCAAGAGTCGATAAATGAAGGAACCTCTACCGCTGACATTCAACCCGAGGAGGAAACTCCGGTTGAACCGATTGACGAGTCCTTACCTCTTAGACGTTTCGATAGAGTTAGAGTTCAACCCCAGTTTTATGGTTTTCTTATTACTACCGAAGGGGACACGTATATTAGTGATGGTACACTAATAAACCTTGATGAACCTAATAGCTACAAGGAAGCCATGGCATGCCCAGAGTCTGCAAAATGGAAAGAGGCAATGGATAGCGAGATCCAATCCATGTATGATTACCAAGTTTGGAATTTGGTTGATTATGTGCCCGGACGTACGACCGTTGGGTGCAAATAGATCTTCAAGAAGAAGACCGACGTGGATGGAAACGTACACACATATAAAGCGCGATTGGTCGCGAAGGGCTTTACTCAAACTCCCGGAGTTGACTATGATGAGACCTTCTCACCAGTTGCGAAGATAAAATCTATTAGAGTGATGCTAGCGATTGTCGCATTTCATGATTATGAGATTTGGCAAATGGATGTCAAGACCGCTTTTCTTAACGAAAAGTTGGCTGAGGATGTTTACATGGCTCAGTTAGAGGGGTTTGTGGATCCGAAGCATCCGAATAGAGTGTGTAAGCTTGAGAAGTCCATTTATGGACTTAAGCAAGCGTCTCGCAGATGGAATCTTTGCTTCGATGAGAAAGTCAAAGAGTTTGGATTTGTACAAAGCGAAGATGAATCGTGTGTATATGTCAAAGCCAGTGGGATTATAGTAAGCTTCCTCGTTCTATATGTCGATGACATATTGCTCATAGGAAACGACATCCCGAATCTGCAGGAGGTTAAGTCTTGGCTCGGGAAGTGCTTCGCTATGAAGGACCTCGGAGAGGCTTCTTACATTTTGGGAATAAGGATAGTAAGAGAACGAAGTAAGAGACTAATAGGACTTAGTCAGAACACTTACTTAGAGAAGGTACTAAAACATTTTAGTATGGAAAACTCGAAGAAGGGAGAATTACCGATACAAAGTAATGCCAAGTTGAGTAAGACTCAAAGTCCGAGTACCGAAGCTGAAATAGCAGAAATGAGCCGAGTACCATACACTTCCGCAGTTGGCTCAATCATGTACGCTATGACTTGTACTTGCCCTGATGTAGCCTTTGCTTTGAGCATGGTTAGTAGATATCAAGGGAACCCTGGGAGAGCCCATTGGATTGCGGTGAAGAATATCCTTAAGTACCTTCGGAGGACGAAGGAATGGTTCTTAGTCCTCAGAGGGAGTGATGTCTTGAAGGTGCGAGGGTATAGTGACGCCAATTTTCAGACCGACGGGGACAACTACCGTTCGCAGTCGGGCTGGGTCTTTACCCTTAATGGAGGAGCAGTGACATGGAAGAGTTCCAAGCAGGAAACCGTAGCTGATTCAACGTGCGAATCAGAGTACATTGCAGCGAGCGAAGCGTCGAAGGAGGCAATATGGCTGAAGATCTTCATCGGTGATCTTGGAGTTGTACCTGCCATAAAGGAGCCCATGGAGATTTTCTATGATAATGAAGGAGCGGTTGCCTTGACCAAGGAACCGAGGGATCATGGTAGATCTAGACATATCGATAGAAAATATCACTTTATTAGACATCGTGTAGAAGAAGGACAATTCGTAGTGAAGAGGATATCATCAGAAGATAACCCAGCAGATCCGCTTACGAAGGGACTGAGCAGGGTTAAGCACTTGCAGCATGCTAGGAGTATTGGGCTGAAGGATGATATTAGCATAGATTAGATAGTAGTAGAAACGTGTAATAGATAAATGTAATTAACATTCGATAATTAAATAAAGGATTTTTATTTATAAGTAATGTTACTATCTTATGTTAATTGTTTAACTATTGTTTCATTTTGCATGTTTTGACTTCCAGAATAATTGAATTTATTAAGAATAATCGAATTATTCAAGTTGTCCACAATCGTTCATATGTTGGAAGTAGATATGAATGAAGATTGTCGTGAATTGGTGCGTAGATTGTCTAAATGGTATTAGACATAGCAAAAGATTGCTGCGACGTTCATGAGTGCTTATGAACTGGTTTTGAGCATTGGAATAAACCCGTGCTTGCTGGAATCACGTTATGGAATATGATATAAAAGGGTGATCGCAAGATGATAATATCATATAGTCTTAAAACCTAGATATATGGTTTGTTATTTGTTAATTGGTTGTACATTGATAATGAGAAAACGCATCAGTAACTCGGTGTTATAAAACGCATTGTTGTGTATAGTTGATTAATGAATAAGTAAATGCATATAAGTCGAAGTTTATCTGTAACTTTTATCCTAAGAAGGTAAAAGCGATATATCGGCCGCTCGATGATTTGATTTGACTTATGTGCCGGGCCTGGTCAGAACTGAATTGATGTGTTCGATTAAGTTCTATGTCAAATAAATCAGAGATCGAGAAACCTAAATGCTAGACTAATAATTCCATAGAATTGTCAGCATGATACCTAACAGAGGACTGTACGATCCCTTATCTAAAGGACAAGATTGATTAGATCAGAGTTTGACAGCGTCTTTGAGAGCTATGATTGCAAATCGAATTGTACTTGTGCATATAGTTACTAGACTTATCCAAGTGGGAGACTGTTGGAATAGTGTCTAAGGCTGCAACTATATTAGGCAACTATTTGACCCGATTGTGCATGGTCCTTTTGGGTTGCCTTCACCATATCAACTTGATAGGATGATTTATTAAGAGAGAATAAATATTATTAAAATATTATGAGAATAATATAAGGAATAATAATATTGTTATTTGATTAATATAAGTCATAAATTAATTAGTATTAATTTGGTGACTTAAAGAGATTAATTAAATAAGAGGGTATAAACTGTCAATTGTTTGATAGTTACACTTTAGACTGTAAATCCTTAAGAGATAGGGATTGGATGGATTCTAGAGCTTTGGATAGCTCAAAATCGTCCAAGGCTTATCTATGGTAAGGATTTGGATTGCTTTAAGGAAAGGATTATCCAACTAGGGTTTAAGGTGAAACCCTTAAGGAGTCTACAAGTATAAATAGACCCCATGGCATAGGGAAATCGACACCTCTTAAGAAGAAAGAAACCCTGGCCGAATCTTCCCTCTCCTCTCTCTCTCTCTCTCTCTCAAATCATCTTCTTTGCTTATTGGTGTTTGTAAGCCATTAGAGGAGTGACAATTGTGACTCTAGAGCTCCAAGACAACAAGATCAAACAAGAGTTTCAAAGGTATACTTCTAGATCTGATTTTGTATTGTTTTATACCTAATTAGTTGTTAGAAGTCTTGGATTCAAAGCATGTTTAATTAGAAAGCCTATATCCAAGCATTAAGGTTTTGCATGCACACATAGGAAAGTTCTTATGGCTAAAACCCATCAAATAAAAGTTAAAAATAATTTGTTTTTAATTATTTTATTATTATTATTATTTATTTATTATTTTATTTTAATTTTTTTTTATTTTGGATGAAAAAGGAATTTAAAATTAAAAGAAATTGAGTTTTTGGGGTTAAAAGTGTCAAAATGCGAAACTTGAAGCGAATAAGACGCTTTATGAATTAAATGGGGAAGGAATGTATTAAGTCGTGGCCTAGAGGAGTTGGAAGCAGCGCTGCTTGGTGTACCAGATGTCCTGAGTTCAAACCCATGCACCTCCTCTTATGCTTCTTATTTTTTTATATGCGAAGCGAGGACCGAGGACTGAGGTGCGAGGTACGAAGACCGGCCGCAAACCGAGGCCGTGAACTCCGGACCGTGAACTGCGGGCCGTGAACTCTGAAACCCTAGCCGTCGGCCGCAAACTCCGCCACACCCTCGCAGGTTTCGACCAACAACACCGATTTTTCGACTTTGAAGCTCCAAAACTTGATCAAAAACCCTTTTTTATGAAAAACACGAAGAACAAACCCTCCTTATTTTTCAGAGATCTATCCAAAAAGGAAAAAATCTTTCGAAAATAAGATAAAATAATGCTCCAAATCTGACAAAATTGACTTATACAACCAAGCTCTGATACTAATTGTAAGTCCCTAATTTGCCTGTGTATCAATCAGATCCGTTTGATGGTGCGGAATCCCAATCAAACGGATGATGTCAGATCAAATAGAAGAGAAGGAGAAAAAGAATAATATGAATTTCAATGTATTGATAAATAGAATGATGATCTGGATACAAGAGATTCACAGACACTAACACACACTTGTTCTTCTGTCTCTCTAGGCCGTACACTCCTTCGTGTTCATCAATCTCTACTCCTCACCCTAACACCTATATATATATATATATACAAGGGAATATGGGCTTGTTGAACATGGGTCGTAAATGCGTTTACGGCCGTAAACATCAAGTTGTTTACGGTCCAAGACACAAAAATACATTTTTCTAGAAAAGTAAAGTATAAACCATATGTTTGACCCAACAGGATTATATGATCACTTATCTTAAATGGCACGTCATCTTAGTTCCGCAAGACTTTGAAAGAGCTACGATTGTTGATCGGTTCCTGAAGTCATACTTGCAGTTATAGTTATTAGACTTATCCAAGAGGGAGACTGTTGGATAAGGTGTCTAAGTCCATAACTATTTCGGGTATGTACTTGAACCGGTTGGCATGGTTCATTTGGGTTGCATGGCATCATGATAATTGGATAGACAAAATGAGAAGAAGAACAATTGTGATTTTTTAATATATTACAAGTTATGATATATTAATATGAAATCATATTATTTAATTAGTATTGATCAAGAATTAATTTGGAATTAATTTTGTGATCAGAAAGAGACTAATTAAATATATGGGGTTGATTGTGTAAATCATCAATTCTTATATAGTGGGCTAATGATCCATGGTTATTGAATTGGGCTAAAACCCATAGGGTGCTCCATGGATGGTCCATGGAGGTTAAAACCCATGGATCATGGAGGAAATTAAAAACCATGTCAATTAGGGTTTACATGGTGTAACCCTACTTGTGACACACTATATAAAGACCCCATGGACTACCAAAATCGGCACTAAGACTAGAAGAAGAGGGCTAGCCAATCTTTGAGTGATAGTGAACTTCTCTCGAAGTTATTCCAAGAGTTGTGGTGTTGTGTGAAACATTTGAGGCATCACATTTAGGGTACTAGGTTCACAAAGTTCTTGAGGAATCCAAGCAACAAGAAAGGTATGTTCTTCTACTAGCTTTTATGTTACAAGTCATGCTAGTTAGGTTAAGAACCTTGGAAAAATGAAATTTTCATGTATCTTAGTAAACATAGATCCCAGGTTTCTAGGGTTGCATGTACACCATAGGAGTGTTAGAATGCTCAAAACCCTTCAGAAACATCCAAGACCAACTCAGCAATAGACGACCAATAACCTGAAGAGCGATATCACAACATTAATGAAGACAAAGTACTTTAGATCCCAACTAGAAATATTAAGGTGCATCAAGTGGTGCCATCCGTCGGACGAATCAAAAAATTGCCATCGAAGAGAATCCAATTGTTGACACAAGCCCAATCAAGAGAATGCAGACTCTAAATGGACTGGGAGAAATGTCGCATGTCTCGAAGGTGGTAAAACACAAAAATACCATGCCCTAAGACCATGTCCTTGTTCTTAAATGCATTGCAGTTATGGAAAAAATTACGATGGTAGAACAAGAAATAGAAGATTGTGAAGCTTTTATAAAATATAAAGTTATGAAGAGGTGACAAGTGGAAAAGAAAAAAAAACAAACTACCTTTATTTAAAAAGATTGGGACAGAGTTTCTATTCAACGTATGATTCCAATGATTTAGTGATTCAGTAAAAGATGTAGCAGAAGTCGGGGCATGTCAATACAAAGGCGAAACTGCTAAAATGCTAAAAATTAATAAAATACATAAACGAGAAGTTCCAAAAAGAGGTGGTGGAAGCTACGGAATACAAAAAAGCTTTCAAAAATCTAAACTTTAGATCTCTGTTCACGGATGATATAAACAAAACCATTATCCCAAACGTGTTGAATAGACCCCGATTACAACCATATGATGGAAGTGGAAACTGGGATGACCATGTGTCTTACTTCCAATGGGCCATAAACATGATAAATATTGATCCAAATTTATGAATCACAGGAACATTTAACGGGCCTGCTCGATATTGGTTAGCCAACCTACCACTAAAAAGTATAAGAAGTTTTGACGAGTTGTGTGAAATTTATGTAAAAGCTTCATACAACAAAAAAGATTTAAACAACAAGCACACACACACTCACACACACACACACACACACCATATTTTCATGCAGACAACCAAAGCAGGAATCAAGAAGAGCGTATTTCTAACGATTCAACTAAATAAGCAAAAATATGCCTACCCGAGATAAACCCATGATCATAACAGCCTTTACTTATGGTTTGTTAGAAGGAGAGTTATTCATGAATTTGGTAGGGAGAAAATTCTTAAATTCGATGGAGATGATATGGAAAATCAATAGGTTCTTGAGGAAGAAAGCAAAAAGCACCGAAAAAGCACGAATGGAAGGAAAGACTACGATCTTGACTAAAAGGAAAGTTGGGGCAAACCGTTGGTCCAACAATTGACATTTAGGAAATGCTCCTCGGTTTGGTAGATACCAAAGGTTTCCTCACAGATGAATAAGGAGACACAACGACAATTTCACCCCTAATGATAAGGGATATATGAAGTGTACGCTAAAAAAACACAGTCAAGGGAAGTAAGAGTAAGAGAAACAAGCGTTACCCTAGGGAACCGAACCAATATTGTTACATCCATAAAAATGTAGGGCAAGTTTTGGTGGATTGCGAAAGTCTGAGGAAGGAAAAAGAAAGGAAAAAGTTACCTAAGTAGGGAAAAGTATGAGTTCCTAAGAAAGAAGAATCAGTGTACAATGTTAAGGTAATAATGATCCAAGAGGGAGACAATACAAAGTGAATAAAAAAGGGGATGGGTCAATTTGGAAATTACCCAAAGTGGCCCAATATCATCTACCCATCAAGGTACCATACCTATTGTTATAAAGGGTGCAGTGGGAAAATTTTTAATCCGTAGGATATATGTCGATAACAGAAGTTCAATTAACATCATCTACGAGCATTGTTTTTCGCGGTTACTATAAGAAATTAGGAATTTTGTGAGACCACCTACATCATCGGTAGTGGGTTTCATTGCATAGTCGATTTAGCCCGAAGGAAAAATATTGCTCCCTTTCACACTTGAATATTACACAAGTAGAAGAAGAAAGACTATTCTAGATGAATTTCTCATAATCGAAACCCCATAACCTTAAAATATGCTTTTAGGGAGGATAGTCCTTGATCAGTTACAAGCTGTTCATTCCACTGTCCATGGATTGGTAATTTTTCTAGCCGAACGAAGCACCATTAAAGTGAGAGGCATTCCAGTAAGCCCCTAAGAATACAGTCATAAAGTAGTACGTATTGTAATAGTGAAGGAGGCAAGCTCTACTTAAAATATGGATTAGACATATTGCTTAAAAATATATAGAAGTATTGTCTTGGAAGCCGGAAGACATAACAGGGATCCCTAGAAAAATAACCGAACACCGATAAAACATCAATCTTAACCATGTTCTTACCAAATAAAAGAGAAGAATAATGGTTAAGAAAAATAAATGAAGTAATTAATAAAGAAGTAGCAGATCTGGTGGCAACAAGGGTAATCAGGGTGATCTAATCCCGAAATGGATTGTTAATCTGGTTTTAGTGAAGAAAGGGGAATGTAAGATGAGAATGTGTGTCTACTTCACAAACTTAAACAAATCATACATGAAGGACTAATACTTATTTCTAGAAACATAGAAAAAGATAGATTCATTAGGAAGGTACAAATATAAATCTTTCTTAGATACCTACAAAGGGTATCATCAAGTACAAATGGCTAAGATGGACAAGGACAAGATGGCTTTCCACACGGAAAGACTAACATTTTGTTACATAAAAATTCTATTCGAGTTGAGAAGCGTTAGGGCAACATACAAACTTTAGATGGCAAGGATTTCGAGCATTAGATAGAAAGAAATATAGAAATATATGTGGGTGATATGGTTATTAAAAGAAAATAATATATAACTTCTTAGAGGATATGGAAGAAACCTCGATTCATTTACTAAAAATAAACATGAATCTTAATCCAAATTAACACATGTTTGGCACACAAAAAGGAAGATTTTTGGCTCACATTATGATCAATTCGGGAATAAAGACCAATCCAAACAAACTGCAAACCTTATTGGATATGAAAACTCCAATAAACAGTTACAGATATACAAATGTTAAATGGGAAATTGGTTGCTTTGGGAAGGTTTTTGGTTAAGTTAGCAAAGCAATCAATTTCATTTTTCCATGCGCTAAAAATCCATACCATGAAGAACAGTATAACAAGGATAAAAGAAGTAGAAAAAGCTTTTCAAAACTAAAACAACACGCTCGGAACCTACCCACATTGGCTAGTCCTATCTCCAAGGAACCTTTAATCGTCAAGCTATCCACTTATCGACAAGCGATAAGCGTAATCCTTATCGTTGAAAGAGAAAAAAGAAAATACATGTGTATTTCGTTAGTATGGTCTTGCAGGGAGCGAACTTAATTATTGAATAATTGAAAGTCTAACTCTATCCTTAATTTACACGACTAGACAATTACTTAGGTGCTTCTAAACACATCTAATCTCTATGATAATAGACCAAGCCATACAACAGATTTTGATGTAACCCGAATGGTCACGACGAATGACTAAATGGGCATTTTTAATTTGGGGAATGCGAAATCAACTTGAATCCAAGAGTCGACATTAAAGGAACATCTCTAACAAATTTCTTGTAAGAAACTCCGAAAGAAGAGAAGATGAATACATATACGGTAAAGGAACCAGAAAGTGGATCCATACCAGCCCAACATCCTTCCTAAACTGAGGAATCGATCCATGCGTCGGATTGGGAAAAGGTAAGGAATTGTTGGTTGTTGTATACCTATGAAGCATCTAGTAGTGATGGTTCAGGAACAGTAATAATACGGACATGCCCCTCAAGGAATAAGTCCATATATTCCCTTCATTTTAATTTTAAATGCTCCAATAACAAAGAACAATAAGAGGCATTGTTCGCAGGTTTGTGTTTAACGCTCAGTATGAATGTATCGAAGCTACATGCAATGGAGATTCAATGTTGGTGGAAAACCATATCAATGGAATATATGGAAAAAAGGCATACGTCAATATGTATTTCGCGAAATTTAAAGGATTAACAAATCGATTCCAGGAATTTTAGATCAGCTAAACTCTACGCTCCAAAAATAAGGAAGTTGATGCCATTAGTAAACTAGCGTCAGTGGTATTTAACCTTCTTTCCAAAGAAGTCCTATTAAAGGTATTTTAATGTCTCAAAAATACCATGTAAAAATTTTATTTTTCAAACAACCAAGAGCATTTATTCACTCGTTCAAAAGATAACTAGAGTATAAAGTATTCTCGAACATCAGGGTTAAATCATATAATATTAAGTGTGGAATAAAACGCCAGGGGATGCAGTGAGATCTCCCTTTGGAATTAGAAATACCTAAAATAATAAACATAAATCTTTGGCATGAAGCTTAGTGAGTTCCCTCAAAATTCCACATACCATACATACAACGGGTCTTTTCAACCCCATATGAATGTTATAAACCAAATCATAGTCTGGCAATCTCTTGCTATCATGGGCCAAATGATGGTATTTACTTGTATATGTTCCAGGCGAGACATCTTGGTCTTCCATACAATTGTCATTGTCTAGATCCTGGCCTTCCATACATATGTCAGAGGCCAGATCCTGGTCTTCTGTACATATGCCAAGGGCCAGATCCTTGGCTTCCTTACAAGCATCACAAAGACAACTAGCATTTTATATAGTATAGTGAGAAGACTCACCTCACAAACGCAATTGGCAGCTAACAAGCTCACATAGACGAACAATGGGTGCTATAATCCTCCTAATGAATCAAAAAAGGTAAATCCTTGGTCTACCTTCTGAAACCAACAATTTGACTAAAAGTTAACCAGGTAAAAAAGTCAATGACCAACGGTCAACAAAAGTCAAAGGTCAACCAAATCAATAGCCACCACGACGTGGAGACCGCTTGGCCACGTCGTGTACATGACATGACAAAATAGACGATAAGCAGGACATCGCCACATTGTGGACCCTCCTAGACCACGGTGTGGGAATTTTCGGATAAGAAAACTATGAGGTTGGACTCCACCACGTCATGGTCATCCTTTGGCCATCTCCTGGCTACTTGCAGAAGCCAATTTTCTCATTAATGACTTAATCCATTAACTCCTTTTCTCCAACTTTCCAGAAACCTTGCCCTCAATAAACCATAAAAATCCTTACTTTATGGATATGCATGTCCAAGGTATGTCTCTCCCAAACTAGGTCAAAATAGGGTAAGAAATGGAGCTAAAACTCCATGCATTGCACCAAATAGCATGAAAGTCTAGATATGGAACATATGATTACCAATGGACCTCAAGAAGTGATAAAGTTTAAAAATTTATCAAAACCAACCATTTATGACAACATATCATAAAGGAAAATGAGATCAAAAGTCTAGATCTACAAAAACGAATCATAAAGGTGAGAACTTGGAGACTCACACAAGTCCAGAAGATTCACTAAGAGATGGAGACAAGATGCTAGTTGATCCTTTGCTCAACAAAGCCCTCCCTTCAACCATCAAATGACCAAAATGCCAAAAAAGAGCTCAAAAGACAAGATAAGAGGCTAGGGTTTCAAGATAAGAGGGTGGAGCTGATCGGAAATGACCTAACCCTATAGATAAGGCCTTTAAATATGGAAGAATTTGTAGGCTTGGGCTGCAACACTCGCCACGTCGTGGCATCCTTCTTTCCAAATCATGGCGTCCATCCGGATACGCGAGCATATAAGTCTCATGACACGTCGTGGTCGCCATCCTACCACGCCGAGGCAATATGGGTTTCCCTAAAAACCAAAACATCGACCCATTTAGGTCACCAACTGATCTATTCTAGAAAATAGGTGTTACAGGTATTACCTAGGTAATGCATCGAAGGATAGAAAGAGGAGATGATGGATGTAAAATTGGAAGAAGAATAATGGATGGCTCTTTTTATCCAATATCTCCAGAGCAATGGTTTACCCAAATGGGAGAAAGAAGCGTGAAAAGTCAGGGTCAACACGGTAGAGTAAAACATTATTATAGGAATATTATATCGCAAAGGATATTCCACGCCATGGTTAAAATTCTTCACTAAAAAGGAGGCCGAAGAGATGGTTTAGGAGATACACTCAGGAATTTGTGGACTGCATGTTGGTTTAAGGGCGATCACCCATAAGATATTACAAACCGGATGCTTTTTACCAATAGTGACCTCAAATATGAACTTTTTAATCAAAAAATTTCATAATTTCCAAGTGAGTTCTAATGTCCAAGCTCTACCCACAGTGGTTTTGAACTTTTTATCCTTGGTCATTCTTCCAATAGGGAAATGACATTGTCGGCCCTTTCCTAGAGGCACCTAGCCTACTAAATCACAAAATGGGTAGAAGCTAATGGCGTGACGATTATTTCCAAGAAGAACATTCTAAAAAGTATGTGGCGACAAATAGTTCATCGCTATGGTTTTCCACAGGTGATCATAAGTGATAATGGTAAATAGCTCGCTGACAACCCTTTCAAGAAATTATGTCAAGAGACAGGCATACATCAAAACTTCACGCCAGTTGCATATCCTCAAGCTAATGTCCAAGTTTAGGTTACACACAGAACAATTGTGAAAGGAATCAAAACAAGATTGAATCGAGCTAAAGGAAAATGGACAGACAAGTTGCAAATATGATTATGTGTGTATACAACAATAGTGAGAACTATTGGGTTTTGAGCATTCTAACACTCCTAAGTGTACATGCAACCCTAAATACCTTGGATCTATGTTTTCTCTATTATACATGCAAATATGAACTTCCAAGGTATTATCCTAATCTAGCATACAAAACAATGAATATAACAAGATAGAATACATACCTCTTTGATGTAGAAAGTCTTCATGAAGCTTGAGTGCCTAGTGCCCCAAGTGTGACACCTCAAATGGTTCACAAAACACCAAATACACTTGGAATAACTTGAGAGAAACTTGAACACTCCTTGAAATCATGTAGCCCTCACACTCACACATAGTGCACGATTTCTTGAGCCATGGGATTCTTTTATATGGTGGCTATTAGGGTTACCCCATGTAACTCATGACTTTACCCATTCCTTATGCTCCATGGATTGTAACCTCCATGGAGCCTCCATGGGTCACCCCATGGACTTAGTCCAACATAAGGAATCTTGGATCACAAGCCCACATATATAAGAATGAATGATTTACACAATCAACCCATATATTTAATTAGTCTCCTTTTGATCACTTAATTAATTCCATATTAATTCTTGATCAATAATAATTAAATAACCTTATTAATATATTAGAACTTATAATATATTAACAACCTTAAGTGTTATTTCTCTCATTTTAGTCTATCCAAATGCATGATGCCATGCAACCCAAATGGACCATGTCGG
The DNA here is from genome assembly GCF_002870075.4 of Lactuca sativa. Lineage (NCBI taxonomy): Eukaryota > Viridiplantae > Streptophyta > Magnoliopsida > Asterales > Asteraceae > Lactuca > Lactuca sativa. The sequence continues at coordinate 359,404,441 of NC_056627.2, read as the reverse complement.
GTCGGGTCAAGTCTTACCAATTATAGTTATGGACTTAGACATTAATCCAACAAGAACATCGAAAAAGAAACTCCTTTCAGTCTAGTTAATAAAACTAGAGTAGTCATCCCAATCGAAATGAGTGTCCGAACCACTCAAACTACTAAACCATGCACCAAAATAAATACGACTAATCTGAGGGTAAGTTTGGATCTTCTAAAGGAATGGTGTAATGATACGATGATACAACAAGCAACGTACAAGTCCATGATAGAGAACTATTATAACATTCAAGGTAGGTGACCTTGTTCTTTAAAAGAATGAAGCAAGTAGGAAGGAGCACCTGAGGAATTTGAGTCCAAATGTGGAAGGGCCTTATTAAATAATTGAAGAAAAATGGAATAGATCGTATATATTGGCGAAAATGGAAAGAGTCAAGTTTCCATAGACATGGAATATGAATAATCTGCATAAATTCCATTTCTAAGGAGACATTCCAACACAACCTTTTGTTGACCAGAAGCAAAATATTCTCCGGATGGAGATAAAAGCCATCAATTTTGGAAACTTTTGTTCAACGTCACTTTTTGAGAACAAATGCTCTTAATTAAGTGCTCAATTATGCAAAGAATGCAAAATTGTCATATTGTGTGATATTTTTTTTATCACATGTTGTTTAGGGCATAATCCACATAGTACGGCCAACATGGTTCACATGCTACTGGTTGACATGCTATTTTCAGCCACCATGGTTCAGACACCATAGGCCGACATGTTAACATAGGTTGATATTCTAAGTTCAACCACCATGGTTCGGAAAACATAGTTTGACAGGCTATGTGCGACTACCATAGGTCGGCATGCTAAGTTCGGCCACTATAGGTTGCCATGCCAAGTTCGTCCATTATGGTTCACACACCATAGATTAGCATGTTAAAATTCAATCACCATGGTTCGAACATCATGAGTTGACATGCTAAGATCGACCAGTTAGGATTATATACAATAGATTGATATACTAAATTCAGGCATTCTGGCTAACACCATGTGACCCGATACATTTATTTTGAGCGTCATGGTCCAACCACATCTTGATTCACTTAAATTGAAAAATAAAACATTGGTCATAACAACTCAAATAACTTAGCCCGATATAACACACAGGTATGCATATTATAATTACATAGTTTGACCATTAGGGTTGAACACAAACAAATACAACATTATATCGACTTATATTGTATTATCACTTAGAATATACAAGTCGAAACACTCGAAAAATGATAATATAATGGACATAAGTAAAATGATTTACTGAGAGAATACAATATCCTAATATCCCTTTGAAAAATAAGATAATCGTAACTTAGCTACTTACCTAATTGACTTAAAACACAAGGTGGAACAAAAATTATCAGGAAATAACGATAATAAAAAGCTAATATAAGGATTCGATAAAGTCCATATTGAAAAGAAACATAACAAATTTTCAATAACATGCTTAATACATAAGTCTGGTGTTTGCAAAATGATTACACAAAAAGGACGATATATATAGTCACTTACAAAAGCATAACAAAGATAGAACTACATATGATCTATGAAGACCCACACATCCAAACAAAAGTAAAATTACATAACACAAATGCATCCCAAAAAATCATATCACTTGGAAGACACACCTTGTTCTACCTTAAGGCACACCAGGTGAACTTTTGTTGGACATTTCTTCAAAGACTACGTCTACCTCCCCGGCCTCCAACATCTTCAATAACACATAGTCGTGGTTAACCATCTCTAAAAAGAGCTACTACACAAACTTCTCAACACTTGGGTAAAAATACAAGGATCCCTTCCTAGAAAGCTCTTTGTGGTATTTCTCTTTCATTTCCATACAATCCAGATGGAGAACTAATTGAATGGAGGTGGTATGTAGCGGCATGTTTAAAGTAAAAAAGTATTCCAAGTTTAATAAAGATCGGAAAAAAGATGGTATCCCTTTCTTGAGAAGCCAACATATATCAGTAGAGTTTTGTTAAAACATTTGTTGATAGAATAAAACTTTTTTGGTCGTTGCACATTCACCTTCAAGTTTTTGAATACATGTGTTCTTATCACCAAGAGAAATTTGTTAAAAACCAACTTCATCCTCATGACGTTTAATCTAAAAGTCTTTCTATGAATAGGAAATGTCAAGACTTGAAACCTTCTCTGTGTTGGTCTTTTGCAGGGGCAATAAGGTCTTCTTCAAAACAAGTAACAAGGACAAGATAGTGAGATGAGCAGGGGACAAACACATGAAGGGTAAAACAGGGAAAAACAACTTTAATGAAGAATTGCATAGTGAACAAAGATAGAGAAGGTTAGATAGGGAACAAAATAACAGTCTGGGGCAAAGTGCAACTGTTTTTATTCACTGAATTGTAAAACAAAGTGGGGATACTTTCATCGTACACTTGCCTTTCTACTTATACTAAAACTTGGCTAAAAATAAGGAACTAACTTGACTACATGTCAAAGACTAGGAATACACTCACTGAGACTTTGATTTATTCAAACATCAAAAGAAAACAACGTGCATTAAACTAAAATCCGAATTAACTTTAACATTTTCCCCCTTAATTCTGAATTTTCTTCACTCCAATCAAGTCCTTCATATCTTCATGCTTCACTCTTGCTAGGGACTTTGTGAGAATGTCTGCTTTCTGGATTTTCCCACACACATGAGTTACAATGATCTCTCCATTTTCAGCACACTCCTTGAAAAATTGATACCTGATGTCTATATGTTTGCTCCGGCCATGAAATATAGGGTTTTTCATCAGGTCAAGTGTTGAGTTGTTGTCCACAAACATTGTCAAAGGTGGTACTTTTTGACTTGTGATTTCTGCAAGAAGTCTCCTTAGCCATATGCCATGACAAGCTGCCATAGTGGCAACAATAAACTCAGCTTCACTATATGAAAATGTAACTACCCTTTTCTTTTGAGATGCCCTAGTGACCAAGTATCCATTTTCATAAAGCGCCATTCCCCCTATGCTTCTTCTGTCATTTACATCCTTGGCCAAGTCACTATCAGTATAGCCTGAAATATTGACCTTTTATCCTCCTTTAGAATAGACTAAACCATGGCTTAAGGTTCCTTTTACATATCTCATGATTCCTTTTACAGCTTGGAGGTGTTTTATGGTGGGCTTCTCCATAAATCGACTAACTACATCAACAACAAAGGTTATATCAGGTCTAGTGTGAGTGAGATACCTTAGGCAGCCAACAATGCTTCTGTACTTAGTTGGATTTACCAGCTCCTCATCTCTATCCTTGGTCAAAGAGAGTTTATGCTCCATTGGACTTTTGGTGGGATTGCAATCTAACATGCGAGTTTTGACCAGAATGTTCTTGGCATAACCTTCCTGCTTTAATGTGATTCCTTTGTCTTGTTGGTTTACTTCAATTCCCAGGTAGTATGACAGTAGACCAAGATCACTCATTTCAAATTTGGCCTTCATCTCCTTCTTGAACTCATTTATGTTTTCTGGATTGATACCTGTCACAAGTAGATCATCTACACACACTCCAATAATCAGACTGCTTCCACTCTTTGTTCTTGTATACACAGAGTACTCATGGGAACATCTTTTGAAACCTAAATTCTTCAGATATTTGTCTAGACATGAATACCAAGCTCTAGGAGCTTGTTTTAAGCCATACAGGGCTTTAGTGAGTTTATACACTTTTCCAGGTTCATCCTTCTTCTCGAAACCTAGGGGTTGTGAAACATATACCTCTTCATTTAGATGCCCATTCAAGAACGTCGACTTCATGTGCAGGGGATGCACACGCCACCCATTCAAGCCTGCAAGAGATAGAATGACTCGAACTGTTTCGATTCTCGCCACCAGAGCAAAAACCTCTTCATAATCGATACCCTGTTTCTGAACGTAACACTTTTCCACAATTATTGCTTTGTGCTTCAAAATATTTCCAATTGGATCCCGCTTCACCTTAAAGACCCACTTTAACCCAATTACCTTCCTTCCATTTGGGAGTTCGGCTAGTCTCCAAGTATTATTCTTCTCAATTGAGGTTATCTCAGCGTTCATCACCTCTACCCATTCTCTCTTTTGACTCGCTTGACAATAGCTTGTGGGTTCATCGTTACTGCATACTAACATGAGCACTTCTGGTGGCAATTGGATTTCCTCAGTGTTTTCATATAAATTGGTGAGCAAGCGGTAACGTTTTGGAGCACCGCCACCAGTAGAACTTGAGGTTGTACTGGATGAGTTTGATGAGATCGGCGCATTTGGTGTAGATGGTGGGCTCGTCGGAAATAAGGTATCACCGTGTGGGCCTGTTTAAGGGTCCAATTGGTAGCTGGGCTGTGATTCACTATCGGTCCAATCCATATTGGTAGGAGTATGGGCATTATTTAGCCCATCAGGCGTGACTGGAATGGACCCAATCTCTTTAACGTCACTTTGGTATCCGATGTAGTTTTCAACGTCAAAATCGAACCCTTCAATGGTAAAGCTCATTCCTGGCGTTCCTTGTATCTTTGTCGTTCTGTCCCATGCCCATGTCTGGCCCTATTCAAACACAACATTTCTACTTACATGTATCAACCCAGTATTCGGATCCAACAGCCTGTAATCTTTTGTTCCTTTTTCGATCCCCAAATGTACGACACGCCTGCTTCTTTTATCTAACTTTTTCAGTTGATTCTTGGGAATCATCATGTGTGCAAGACATCCGAACACTCTCAAGTGACCTACATGAGGCTTGCGACCGGTCCACGTCTCGTAGGGTGTGGAATCATTCAGGGCTTTCATGCTTATTCTGTTTAGTACATAAATGGCGTGGCTCACAGCTTCTCCCCATAGCGTGCGATTACGCCTCTCCACCACCCCGTTCTGCTGTGGGGAGTATGGTAAGGTGAATTGTCGGTCATGTCCCGTTTCATCAGAATAGGTGGTGAATTGATTTGACAGAAATTCACCGCCCCTATCTGTTCTTAAAATTTTGATCTTCTCGCCGGTTTCATTCTCTACTTTAACTCTAAAATTCTTGAACGATTGAAGAGCTTCATCCTTTGTTTTTAGCAGGTGTACCCACATTACCTTGCTATAGTCATCGACCAAGAGCATAAAATACTTGTTATCTGCTGGTGTGGGGGGTGAAACTGGACCACACAGGTCTCCGTGAATCAACTCGAGCTTCTTCATGGCCCTGAAACTTGTACACGATGGGTAGGGGTTTCTAGATTGTTTTCCACCCAACAGTCTTCACATGGCTGGGATGTTATAACCATCTTAGGTACTCCCTCTATGATTCCTTTATTTGACGTCGACTTCAAGGCACTGAAATTCACGTGATCTAACCTTATGTGCCATAACCAGGTAGGATCACTTATTTCAGCAACAAAGCATCTTGGATTGACCTCTTTGTGCTCGATTTTGTAAAGCCTGTTTGGTGATCTCTAAACTTTCATGAGTAGTCTCATCCTGGAGTCATATATTCTCAAGAAGTTCTCCTTGATTCTAATCTCAGGACCCCCCCCCCCCCCGAAAGGCGAATAGGAAGCTTCAAGCGATCAAGGATCCCACCTTTGATCGAGATGAATGGCGCCTACATAACCGCTTGCTTGCTTGCCAAGCCATCCTGGCAAGCTCCTCCAATTCGATTATGATTCTTGACTTGACTTATTATAAAAACAACTCACTATCCAAATGAAAGACGATCGATTATCTACCCAAGAAGATAGAGAGTCCCACATACGAGAAAAGGTCACAAATAGAGTTGAACCAAGTAACATTGCAAAGGCATAATGATAGTAGGGTCGGGATATCCCCACCCTCCGAATCGGACGTGAGGGTCTCCCCTCATCCGACTCTCTGCAGGGGAATCTCCTCTACCTTTTGAGAGTTGGCCAAGGCTTATTATATTGCTACACAACTCAGGTATAAAGTATGCCTCTCTTAATCTCCTTTTCTCACCATTTTTGCATTGGAAGCTAATCATACCCCTTCCTTCCATTATGACTTTTGAGTTGTTGCCAAACTTTACAGACCCCTAGACCGTGGTGTCTAGTTCTTGGAATTTGCTTCTCTCTCCAGTCATGTGGTTGCTGGCCCCTGTGTCCAGATACCACATGTTTGAGTAACTCACAACATAACCCTTCGATCTCAGCTTCGGGTTGACCTTCTCTTCATTCAAAAAAAATGTCTTGTGTCTCTTCTTTAGTCTCAAAGGATGACAATAACCGGGCTGGTTCATCATCTTCCTGGATCAAATTACTTTAATGATTTCTTTATTTCCTTGGGTTCTTGCACTCAGCTGCGTAGTGCCTGAACTCTTGACAATTATAGCATTGTATTTCACTTTTATCTTGACTTTGGCTTCTTTATTTCTATTGGTTTGAACCACCCCTGCCACGACCACCTCGACCCCCACTAGGACCACCTCTGCCACGACCCCTTCCTCTTCCCCGTGATGACCCACCACGGTTGCCTTTTGGTGCTGTCTTTGAACTACCTTCTCCTTTCTTCTTGTTTCTCTCAGTCCACTCTTGGTGGGTTAAGAGAAGCTTTCTTTCTTCACTTTCACCATGCCCTTTTAACCTTTCCTCATGAGCCTTTAGCCTCCCAATAACCTCTTCAGTTGTCATTGTTTCTAGGTCCCCAAATTGTTCAAGTGTTGAAGCAATTTGGAGAAATTTAGTGGGTACCTCCCTAAGCATCTTCTTCACTACATAGGACTCATTCACGGTGTCCCCTAATGCACGCAATGAGCTCACTATGTTGCTTATCTTGGCAGAAAACTCATCGACTCCTTCCGATTCCTTCATGTTTAAGGATTCAAACTCAGCCTTCAATGTTTGAATCCTTGTTGTCTTGACATGATCCGCTCCAAGGAACATCACCTTCAAATCATCCCATGCTTCCTTAGCTATATTTTTCTCAGACAAGGACAATAACAGGTCCTCGGGTATCCCTTGGTAAATAGCAGCCAATGCTAGCTTATCTTTCTTAACCTCCACAACTGTGTTGGCTGTTCTGGGTTCCACTGCTTCCCAGACTCCTTAGGCTTGCATGAAGACTCTCATCTTTATAGCCCATGCAGAGTAGTTGCTTATTGACAACATCGGGTAGTCAAAAGTGATTGGACCTTCCTTCTCCCCATTTCCATTGCTTCCTGACATCTCTTCACGAGATTGATATTTTGGCATGCAACAACCAGGCTTTGTTCTGATACCAAATGTTGGTCTTTTTCAGGGGCAATAAGGTCTTCAAAACAAGTAACAGGGGACAGGATAGTGAGATGAGCAGGGGACAAACACAGGAAGGGTAAAACAAGGAAAAACAACTTTAATGAAGAATTGAACAGTGAAAAAAGATAGAGAAGGCTAGACAGGGAAGATAATAGCAGTCTGGGGCAAAGTGCAACTGTTTTTATTCACTGAATTGTAAAACAAAGTGGGGATACTTTCATCATACACTTGCCTTTCTAGTTATACTAAAACTTGGCTAAAAATAAGGAACTAACTTGACTACATGCCAAAGACCAGGAATATACTCACTGAGACTTTGATTTATTCAAACATCAAAAGAAAACAACGTGCATTAAACTAAAATCTGAATTAACTTTAACACTCTGCAAATAAAGCTTTCAACTCTGTAAGTTGCTCAACAGATTACTCCAAATTTTTTGCCAAGAACAATCGACACTAGAAAACATCCTTGTTTTTCATCTCTATATCTTTGTTCAAATTAGATAACTCTTATTGTCGATGAGCAATCTCACTCATCTCAGCTAGTAAACGCTTGTTCCTAGCAACTAAATCAACATTTTCATGCGATAGCTTTGAATTACCCTCTTCTAAAACTTTGTAACTAGTATGAGATCCTTCCAAAGCCTTCACTACCCTCTTGAATTCCAATTCTTTGGGATCGGCTTCGATGGGCTACCTCATTAATCCAATGACTTTATTATATGGGAGAGAGCCCAATCCACCCTTTCCTTATTTTTCATATTGCCCATACCAAGTTTATTAAGGAACACAGTAGTAGAGAATGGATGAAGAAAGGAAGGCAATGAAGTAGCCAAGGTAACCCTAGAGGAGTGAGGGGCCTCGTTCCCAACAGACAACACCCCTGATACAATTAATAGGAGATGTCATATAAGTATTATGAAGGATAAATGACGAGTTATGTTTATAAAAGAAAGCTTCATACAATTTTTTTTTCAAAAGAAGGATTGACTAAGGCAATTTCATTGACAATGGTAGGGTCGGTAGTAGCATTGGATTTTTACGGTTCCGCCTCGGTTAATAAAAGATCAATGTCGATGGCTTCAATAGTACCGATAGAAAGAACACCTTCCACCTTAAAATGAGATTCACCCAACGATAGAATAACAGACTTCACATGTAACGTTCCCTTAAAAATAAATAAATAATAATAATAATAATAATAATAATAGTAATAATAAATAAATAAATAAATAAATAAAATAATAATCCATAAAACCCCGAGATGTATTTTATTTTAGCCTTAAATCCGTAATAATTTATCAGTGTTAGCCATAGGAGTTAAAAGTTATATTTTCTGGATGTTGAGGGTTAAATGGTAACATATGAACGTGTATTGAATAGAATTCTTGAGGCTAGGGGCTGTTTGGTAATTAATGGGCTTATTCTGAAAATGTTTGTGGCTGGAGAGACTGAAAGTGCCAAAATAAGTTTAAGTTTGGAGTTGGAGACGAGGACTTAAACCCATCACCCTCCTTGCCATCCATTCACCCGAAAACCCTAACCCTACTACACACATTCAGCCGCCACTACCTCCTCCGTCGAGGTCGATACCACCACCACTACTGCCAATGCAAGTGTAGACCGAAGAGTCAACGTTTTGACTGTGGAGTTGGTCGGAAGAAGTGAAGCTGCGGTTGCCATTGTTGATGTTCGCCGGTTGGGGTCACAACCTTCTTTTCTTCTTTGTTTTTCTGTTGCAACGTCGTCACCAGACCACCGCCCCTCCCTTGTTGAAGCCAGAAATCACCAACCAAGCATCGTCGCTGCACCCGCTGCCGAGGCAGATGAGACCGCAATACGACGTAGCATCAGTTAGGGTCGGAGTGCTCGTTGCTGCTGCTGCTGTTCTCGGCTAGAGGTCGCGTGTACTAATCTCTTCATCGCCCCTTCTCCGCAGACGTCGTTCTTCTCCCTTCGTTTTCGCTTGAGCCCGCTGCTAGGCACTGCCTGCCTCCATGGAGTGGCTGAGATGGGTGCGTGGTTCAGTTTAGATCAACGAGTGGGTTCGTGTTTCAGTAGCGAGGTGTGCGTGGGTGTGTTTTGTTGGCCGAAAAACATGAAGAACCACCATGGTGGCTGCCTCCCGTGTTGCTCTTTCTGCCGCCACCAGCCACCATGTTTGGTGGCTGTATTTGTGTGAAATGGGGTTTAAGAGTGTGTATTTTAGTTTAATGTAGTCTTTGGGTGTTGCTTGACCAGTAACTGAAGAAAAATCACCACCACCATCGTGAGGTGGTGGCTGCCACTTCCTACCGCCGTCGGCCACCATTTTTGGTGGTTGTTATGGGCTTACTCCATGTTCTTTTCGTGCTAGTGTGTGTGTGTATTGTTAGAAGTTGTATGTACATTGGATTGTTAGAATATTACTTAAACCGCTGCCGTGTGCGGGTGGCTGCCGCCTCCTCCCACCATGGACCTCCACCGATCACCATTGCCCGAGGTGGCAGTAGGTGGTGACCAGTTTATTAATTACATATTTATTTATTTAATTAGAAAATCAATTAACTTTAGGGGTTGGAAACCCTAATTAGGGTTTAGAAAACCATAATATCAAGAAAACCCTAATTTTGGAGTTGGTCGGGACCCACGTTAAAACTATTAATAATTAAACCTAAAATAATATTTAATAATTCTCCATAATTAACTTGATGCGATAATGGACTTAACGGATTAATTCATTAAATTTTTAAGTGAGGAACACTAACCCTACTTATCATTTTATGTAAAAACCCTAGAGTCGAGGAGCTCTATTTTGGGCAATAATCGGGCGCGTATTTGGGCTGTTGGATGGATTATTCTTTCACCCGAAAATGACTAAGTCAAATCTTAACCAATCATACCCTTAATTGATTAAGTCCTTAAAGGGTTAAGTGTTCCTACTTATCCTTAATCATCATTTCATGTAAAACCCTAATCATCATTTCATGTGAAGCCCTAATCGTCATTTCATGTGAGATGGTCACTGTTGCAAGTGACTATGACCTGTGATCTGGTATTGACTCAAGTATCTTCTTATAGGTGATTGGAAGTGAGTTGAAGCTGATAGATTCCTTCATTGATACAATGGGTTCTACGCGCACATCAAGGTGAGTTCCGCCTCACTATACTCGTGGGTCGAATGTAAAAATGCCGACCCACTATTATTGATTATCTACTAGTAGAGGGATGCCCTAGGAACTGTATATAGTCATGTAGGTTAGACTGAGGACTCTTGATCTAAGCTCTCTTACATGTTCCTTGTTTGGTTGTGGTTTTAGAGTAAGATCACCTTTCCAGGTGACTATCTCACCTCTGAGTATATACAGTTACGCATTCCTTGGATTATGATATTTATTATGCTATAGTGATCTATTAGATTTGTGTTCTGGTATTGAGTATGTTGTTATGCTATAGTGATCTGCTAGATCTGTGTTCTAGTATTGAGTATGCTGATATGCTGTAGTGATCAGTTGGATCTGTCTCCTAGTATTGAGTATGTTGCTTTGTGGAAATAACCTGTAGAACTGTATCTTATTTGTGCTTGCTGGTTATCATCTATGGGGTGCGCTTAGGGACTGTCGGTGGTTATGTAGGATAACCTAAGAACTCTTAGTTTAGGCTCTCTTTCCTGTTCCTTGTTTGGTTGTGGCTCTAGAGTAGGACTATCTGTTCGGGTGGCTATCTCACCTCCGGTTACTTACGATTACACATTCTATGGGGGTTAGCTGGTAGCCAGAATGTATGTTGTGAGAGGATTAATAGGCAATAGTGAGCTGTATGATTGTTATTTTCCTGTATTATGTGCCTACTTGATCATGATTGGTTATATGTCGACATATTGTGTTTGGTTGGGTTAAGGCATGGATAATGGTCCAGGTAGGATGAAGGCCCGGGAGGGCGGACCAGACATGCTGAAGCTTCTGAGAGTGAGCCAAATAGACTGCAGACCCAGTGAGGGCGGATCAGTCTTATTGTAGACTCTATATGCATGTTGTTTGTTTGTTGGCATATGTTATCTGTTGTGTGGTGGTATTTTGGGGGAAACTCACTAAGATTTACGCTTACGAGTTTAGTTTATTGTTTCAGGTGCTCCTGATGATTTGGGCAAGGCGAAGGCGTGACCGTACACATCCTTAGTTTTACAACAGATTGGATCTTGGGAAACTCTAATTTTCAAATAATGTTTGAGAACACTATTTTTGTAAACATTTTATTAGTAAAAGGATCGTTTTGAAAAGTTTAAATTTGTTGAAATTTTCGGGACGTTACATCGCCTCCAAATTACTTGAACTAAACTAGCTAAACCTCGGATCTTATCCAAATAGCTTCTGCCAAAATACAGCCTTCGTAGTGCCGCTAAGAATAAGCACTTTACCAAATAAAAAAGAAATTTTTGGTACATATGACACAATAGCTTCAGTTTGCACAATTATCACCTCAGTGGTGGCCAGAAGCATAGTCACTTGAAGGGAAGGTTTCACAATAACATCAATGAGACTCTCAATTAAAAGGTCAGATATAATGGGACAATTATGAAAATCTCTAGAATAAGAAGGAACAACTTTGAATCTAATCATACTAACCTTGATAACAACATCAAAAGTAATAACCCCCGATTGACGTTCTTTAACATCAGTATAGCGAACTAATCTACGGTGTTTTGGTAATGATATGTCGATCGAGCCATCACTATGCCCCATGACTTACTGTACATACGTGATCTTATCTACTTCTGAATCTATAATTTCTACTGCTTCAGGTAGGGATCCAACTTTCATCTTGGAAGAAAGCCCCATTTAGACACAGTCTTAGCAAGAAATGAAGTTGGCTTATTGGTCGACCTATCTATTTTTGTCATTTTCCATGCATTTTTTGATGATGCACCCAACATAGATTCATGGTTATTAATGTGGATGGAAGATTCAATGCTTGAATAGGACTCATGAGTAATATCTCTAGTTTTGGGGCCAAGAGATCTTGTCATCGGACCTTTAGAAATCTTTGAGGATCCATCAAGCCACTTTCAATGGAGATGATCCAAAAGGCTTGCAGTCCTACCACCTACGGAAGACGTTGGATGCTTCCAATTTATTTCAAAGTGGACTTAGCCCAACCATGTTGAGCATCATTTCATTAGGGTCAGGCGACTTCATAAATTTAGCAAATAAGTGATCAACAATGTATCACTTCCCGATTTGTAATTCATGAGCAGGATCAGACCTTTATTCTTATGTCTCCCCGAATCTCTTTTTTCTAACAAAAGAAGATGCATCTATGAAGAAAAACTCTTATTTTCATCTCTGGATCGAGCTCGGTACCCTGTCACAGATGTCATTTATACTATGACGAATGGAAAATGACACCCAATCACCATTCTCCATATTTACATAGAAATGACAGAACAAAGTCAAGTTGTGTCACACCCGGAATTTTGAGGCTACAATTTGAGGAATGAATCACCCTTTTGAGGATTTGACACGGCGTGTTGGAGGCAACAACACATCGTGTCCAGATATGAGTAAGTGCGGATTTCATTAAGGGCAACATGGTGTGTTGCCTAATGGAACACAACAAGTTGATGGCTGGAATGAAACCCTAATCTTTCGGGTTTTTCTCTCTATTTAAAGGAATGTGGAGGCTAGTGTTTGTTCACCCTCGGCCCCCATCATCCCCTCAAGCCCTGGAAGAAACCCTAATCATATTTCCCTCCCATTTTTTAAGCGAGTTTGGTGTTTTTGGAGCTAAAGAAGGAAGAAGGTGGAAGAAGGAAGCAAAGATCCAGCAAGAAAGCCCCGTTCTTCAGTTTGGCACTCTTCTAGACTTTTGTAAGTGTCCAAGATCCGATTTTTATCATTCAAAGTTTTTAGATCTTGAGTTTTGTCCCTTTTACTCCTTGTTCTTGAATGTTGCAATAGTTAGATCCCATAAAGTTTGCAACTTTATGAATCTCCAGGTCAAGGTGACCAATTAGTGTTTTGGATCTAGTCTATAACCAAGTTTTAATGCCAGGATAGAGATTAGGTCGTAAATCCTCATTTTGACCTAATATGGGTTCAACACATACATTAGACATGTATGTCTAAAAAGCACCGACCTTTGGGATGGTTTAGGTGTTAGATTCTCTTATGGAAAGGATGGACTTCAGATCTTCAGGATTAAGTGTATTTTGGTTTAGCCCTTGCTTTATAAGGCTTGTGATTTGGGTTTTTGGACCTTTTTGGTGGCCCCAATGGATAAAGTTGGAAAATTTATCCTTCCTAATCACATTTTGGTCTAGATCTAAGGTTTAGAGCTACGGGAGTCGAAAAGGCAGCTAAATGTTTTAGGTTGTTGGAACTCGGGCGAACACAACATGTTTGGCGGTCAACACAGCGTGTTGGTTGAGGTTTTCCCAACTGTTTAGATGCAGGCTGAGCACGACGTGTTCCTAAGTCAACACGGCGTGTTGGAGTTAACATGGATTATTGACTTTCACTTTTGACTTTAACCAAGTTTGACCTAAGGGGTATTTGAGGTATTTTGGAGTGGTATCTAAGGATTAGTCTTTATTTGATGAATAGGTGTTGGTTGGAGCTGAGATTCGGAGTCGGTCCTCTTCAGTTCTGCTCAGTCTGCAAGGTGAGTTTTCCTTACAGTACTTAGGGTCGAAGGAAACAAAGGACGACCCATTGGTTTAATAACCTGATATTCGTTGATATGATGAGTATGGAATAGATATACATGCTAGTTTTGATATGCTAGTCTAGTAGATTGGTAGGACTACCTATGATTCTGTTTGCATGATTATATATATATATATATATATATATATATATATATATATATATATATATATATATATATATATATATATATATATATATATATATATATATGTTGTTATTTGTAGACATATTGTGTTGGGTTGAGGTTGTACTACTTCGTGATGTAGCCAACAAACCGTTGAGCATTTTAGATATGAGTTGAGGGCCGGGTGGGGCATGCCAGACTCATACCGAGGGCTCAGATGCATTCTAGATACGATTTGAGGACCGGGTGGTATTCCAAACTTATAATGAGGGTTTAAGGGTATTGGAGCATTCCATATATGAGATGAGGGCCGAGTGAGGCACAACAAACTCATACCGAGGGCTCAAATGCATTCCAAATACGAGCTGAGGACTGGGTGGTATGACATACTTGTACTGAGGGCTTGAGATTACTTTAGTCTGATGATTGATTGGGGGAGAGAGCAGGCCAAACATAAGTTATGGGCCCCACGAGCCAGCCAGACTTATGTTGTGGGCTTAGGAGCAAGCCAGATATGAGCTGTGGGCCCGATAGGCAAGCTAGAATCATATTGTGGGCTCAGGGGTAATCCAGTCTTTTAGTTGTGGACCCAATGCATGATGTTATTTGAATATGTTAATTGTTCGTGTGTTGGTATTTTGGGGGAAATCACTAAGCTTCGTGCTTACAGTTTTAGTTTATTGTTTCAGCTGCTTTAGATGATTGTGGCGAGGCGAAGGCATAACCGTACACATCCTTGGTTTTACAACTAATTGGATCTTGAGGGAATTTGATTTTAAATAATGTTTTGAAAAAATGGTTTTGTAACACTTTATTAGTAAATGGGTTGTTTGAAAAGTTTTAAATTTTGTTAAAATTTTTGGGATGTTACAAGGTGGGAGCGACACCCAAAGCCATGATGAAGCACATGAATTTTCAAAAAAACTGTTAGAAGCAATCTAGGCAATACAAAGATTGTAGAACTCAAGTATTGAACACATAAAGTCGAAAGCATGTGGTTGGAGTCCGGCTTTGGAAAACTGTTGTAAATGCCAACAAAACCTTACGACATATTCACGATGGCTTGTTTGTCATTAGGGAGTTGAGGCCTAAACTCTAGATTAATGTGGTAACTATTAACAATTTCCTCCAAATTTTTGGGGAAAGGGAAGATAATATGGCATCGAAGCCCTGATTATCTTTGGCCATGATGACTTTAAGAATTATTGAAAAATGAAAGTGAATAGGTTAGAATGTCAAATTTAATCAAAAAAAGGAAAAAAATAATTGAGAGAATCGACAAAGTGGAAGTTAAAACCTGAAACATTCTTTAAATAGAATAAATGTTTGAAATTTGAATTGACAATTACTGGAGTGTAGAGTGATGATGGTTAATAGGGATGAAAATGGTCAGATCAAAATTAAATACAAATAACTCTTATCCACTCTTAAACCACTCAAAGGCATTCCATTAAGTTTGAATCATTATTTACGAGCCTTAAAGAGTAATTCAAACTCGGGGGGGGGGGGGGGGGGGGGGGAGGGGGGGGGGAGGGGGGAGGGGTGTTAATAGGCTCCAAGCCAGCCAAACCACAAAGAATCATCATGAATGGCCGAACCAGGTTAGTCGGTTCAGTATACTATATGTGGCCAACCCACGGAAGAATAGGAAACGAATCCACACAACAGGGGGAATGATTAACAAAATAGATGTACTCGTTATCAATACCGACAAGATACAAGTTGTAATATATGGTTGGATCTTAATAGCACTTAACATCTAATTGAAATGACTAGTGAAGTTACTTAAGTACACATTTTTGTACCTTGATTCACATGACATAGAATGTGATGAGACAGGAACCTGCTCGATAAGACGAAGGTAACAATTCCCAAGGAAACAAATATATAGATCGGGTAGAGAAATTGTACAAGTACACTTACACAATACACATCTAATTCTAGTTCAATACACCACAAAATCAACTTAATCTAGATTTTACCATCAGAGAGTTTTCCTAGGAGAACCTCCCGGTGAATGGATTATGTTTTGTGTGTTCCTCAGGTTCGGTATTCCAATCAAACAGGTGAAGAAGGAAGACAAAGTACTTCCCATCCCATCTGAAAATCCTGAGGTGTATCCGTTGCCATAAAACAACATGATAATTAAACGAGTTAGGTTATGTCAAAATATATCAACATGCTTAAGTTTTAACATGACACGCACACTACACGACAAGATGCGTTTTGCCACCCTAAGATGGAAATAAATAATTTTCCAAAATAGTTTTAGTTAACTTTGTCAAGATCTCGTATTGTTATTGTACACCCCCTTCCACCACCCCCCCACCCCAGAGAAAAAAAATGCTACCTAAGGGTCAAGTCCCATACATCATACACTTGATTCATTGCTTAGATTTCAACAAGAAGCTTTGTAGTGTTAATATTGATCACGATCTACAATTGATTCATTTTCGAATTTGAATTCAAAAGCATTAGTTAGCTTAGTTTTCGAACTTTTTTATGTTGTCGTGTTTGGCAAACCAAAAAGTAGTTTATAAGCTAGCTGATAAGTTAGCTTTGTAGTGTTAATTTGTCGCACCACAACTAGCTGATAAGTTAGCTTAGTTTTCGAACTTTTTTATGTTGTCGTGTTTGGCAAACCAAAAAGTAGTTTATAAGCTAGCTTTTTAAAACACTACTTAGACTAGCTTTTTAGTAGCTTTTTTAGAATTTTCCAAATATACATTTTAATTAATTATAGAAACGCATTTTCTTAAATGTCATTTTATGTAATTTTATATCTTTCAGCTAGTTTCTCAGTTAGTTTACCAAACGTCATTTTTTATCGGCTAGTTTTTTATTTAACAACTAGTTTTTTAACTGTCAACTAGCTTTTCAGCTTGTACGTCAAACATATTAATTTCTTTTCCAAATGTTGAACACGCGCCTAATTTTGTTTTTGGAATTAATATCTATTGGCCAGTTTTTATAACATTTTAAAGATTTTTTAGTATAATAACGATCCACATTAATATCTATTAATTTCTGTTCGTCAATATCTAAATTTACGGAGAAAAAAAAAACATTACTTAAGTATTTAAACTTAAAAGGAATTAAAGGAATTTATGATAGATAAATGTAACTGAATTATAATATATTTACTATGAAATTGTGTTTTTAAATACATAAGGTCTTGGGATAATATCACGTTTAATATATTTGAATTTGACTATATCTTAATCTCAACCGTCGAGAACAAGGTATACCCAACACTAATTTCGCGATTTAAATTGTTTGTACACAATTACAAATCATTATCCCACCCTAATTCAAACTCCTTCGCTATATAAGTTATCATCAGTTTGCTACATTCGTTCGATTATCAACAGCTACCTAATGGTGAAACTTTGTTCATTGGTTTAATGATTCGCTGTAAATTCAGGTATGAGACTTTCGTTCATAAAATTTAAGTTAATTTTACAGAGTTTCGATAGTAAAGGGTACATTAGTTAGATCTTGTTGAGTTCATTGTATTTCATTTATGTTGATCAGATTTAAGTCATATGCATGGTAAATTAGGGTTATCAGTGCTGTTAAAAAAAATTGTGTTATAAAAAAAGTTGTATCGACACGCATTAAAACCTACGTAGTACAAATTCATTAGTTTTGCATGAATCTTTTAACTCTTTTCTCTTATATTGAAAAGATCAATGCATTAAGTATGATCTCACTCAAATATTTATGGGTATCATTTTTTGCAGCGAAAGAAAGACTAAATATCGAAACCTTCTTCAACAATGGCATCAAATGGCAATTTACAAGTTCTTAATGCACTTGACGGAGCAAAAACTCAATGGTACCATTTCACTGCAATCATAATCGCCGGAATGGGGTTTTTCACGGATGCTTACGACCTTTTCTGCATCTCCTTGGTGACGAAGATGCTGGGCCGGATTTACTACCACACCCCAGGCTCTCCGAAGCCCGGAAGTTTACCTCCGAATGTGTCTGCTGCCGTGAACGGTGTTGCCCTAGTCGGAACCCTTGCCGGACAACTCTTTTTTGGATGGCTCGGTGATAAACTAGGAAGGAAGAAGGTCTATGGGATTACACTCATGCTCATGTGTGTCTGTTCGATTGCTTCGGGGTTGTCATTCGGTAGTAATCCGAAGATGGTAATGTCTACTCTTTGCTTCTTCCGGTTCTGGCTTGGATTCGGGATCGGTGGTGATTACCCACTCTCTGCCACCATCATGTCGGAGTATTCAAATAAGAAAACACGCGGAGGTTTTATCGCCGCCGTGTTTGCAATGCAAGGTTTTGGGATTTTAGGCGGCGGGGTGTTTGCTATCATTCTGTCTTCGATTTTTGATGCCAAATTCAAAGCTCCGTCGTATGAGGTTGATCCGATAGGGTCCACCGTTCCTGAAGCGGATTACGTATGGCGGATTATTCTGATGGTCGGAGCCGTTCCAGCAATTTTGACTTATTACTGGAGAACGAAGATGCCGGAAACCGCCCGTTACACCGCCCTGGTTGCCAAAAACGCTAATCAAGCTGCCATGGATATGTCGAAAGTGTTGCAGATGGAGATTCAGTCAGAACAAGATAAGGTGGATAAGGTGGTCGAGGGATCCAACAACAGTTTTGGTCTTTTCAGCAAGGAATTCCTCCGGCGATACGGGAAGGCTTTGCTCGGAACAACAAGCACCTGGTTCTTACTTGATATTGCGTATTACAGCCAGAATTTATTCCAAAAGGACATATTCAGTGCCATCGGTTGGATCCCTTCAGCAAAGAAGATGAACGCCATTCACGAAGTTTACACAATTGCTAGAGCTCAAACATTGATTGCGTTGTGCAGTACTGTTCCAGGATACTGGTTCACAGTCTTTCTGATCGACAAGATGGGTCGTTTCAAAATCCAGCTACTCGGATTCACAATGATGACAATCTTCATGTTTGCGTTGGCATTCCCTTACAACCACTGGATTAAACCAGGAAACAACATCGGATTCGTGGTAATGTACTCGTTAACCTTCTTCTTCGCCAACTTCGGGCCAAATGCCACCACATTCGTCGTCCCTGCGGAGATCTTTCCGGCGAGGCTGCGGTCAACTTGTCATGGAATCTCAGCTGCATCAGGCAAACTCGGTGCAATCGTGGGTGCTTTCGGGTTCTTGTACCTGGCTCAGAATCAAGATCCGGCAAAGGCTGATGCAGGATATCCGGCGGGAATTGGTGTGAAGAATGCGCTGATAGTGTTGGGTGTGATCAATTTTTTGGGAACTTTATGCACGCTTTTGGTGCCAGAATCGAAAGGGAAGTCACTCGAGGAAATGTCAGGGGAGAACGAAGAACAACAACCCAATGCTGGTGAAGTGTAAATCAGGCCTTAATCTTCTCTTGGTTAATATTAGTTTATTAGTAGGTTTTATATTTTAGAATTGAAGGTTCATATATATAGTCTTGCTTACTTGTTTTTTTGCTTTCTTGACTTTTATTCCGTTTCGTATTTTTTTTAGTAAAGATTAATGTTCAGGATTACGCTAATCAAACATATGTTTTCATTAATTAGAGGGTCCCTTAATTAAATTGCAATTAAGCAGTTTCTGCAATTGTTATCCGGTTACAAGTTATTTTTTTTTTTTTGCTAATCTTGAGCAACATTGATTCCTGTTTAATTTTTTCTTCAAAACTAACCAACATGAGCTCCAAGAACAGGTTTATTTGTAGAATTACCCATGGAAGCCAACAAAAAAAAAACAAAAACAAAAAAAAAAAAAAACAAACTGTTGAGTTCTAACAACTACGATCAAAATTTGGTGTCGTGTATTGCACTTTGCAACTTAGTTTCGTTTTGAGTTTTATTGTTTTTCATTATAACCCAAAAAATATTTTATATTTATCATATTTTTATTGTTAAGTTTCTTTTTAAGGTATCTTTTGTTTTCATTTAGCATGTTATTATCAATAATTACATGTATACACGTACGCAAGTCGGGATGTTCCTACCCATTTTAGTTTGTAAATTGGGTTAACGATGAAGAATGGGAGACAATCTTCCTATTTTCTTTTTGAACGTGCTCTACATAGACTTTACATAGGATTTACTATACTGCTTAAAAAACTTGTTATTTAGATTATCACTTTGTCATGCTATTTTTTTTTAAACTTAATTAAGTATAAAGAATAAACATTTTAAACAAATTATTTTTATAAAAAAATAAAATTTCTTTAACTAGAAAGGAAATTACAACACACAAAAAAAAAAATACAACATAGAATTTAAAATTATGAAATCAAGAAATTTTGTAGGAAGCCTAGAAATTAAAACACACAAGACACGAGAAATTAAAACACAACACTAGTTCATTGACAATGTTGACGCCATTTGTCGGATCGCGTACAACTTGTCAAAACTCAGCAAACCAAAAAAGTTTGTTAGTTTCTTCACGGAAAGTTTCATGAGCGTTGACCAACAAAATTTCTCCAGTTTCACCATTCACTGCTTCACGTCTAATCCTAAAAAACACATTGTGAAACTGCACTGCAACTGCGTTCTCCAGTTTCACCATTCACTGCTTCACGCCTAATACTAAGAAACACAGTGTGAAACTGCACTGCAACTGCATTTTTATTTCTCCATTTGGAGAAAATTTGATCTTTACTTCGTGGTTGACCGGCTTCGCGGTTGTATCTTTCGTTAATCTCTTCCAAAAAGTAGACATATTGACGTTGAAGTTAATTGGCTCTCCTGTTACATCAATCCATGAATGAGCCAGTAAGATCTCATCATACGTGGACCAAAAGAGCCATTTTTAGAGATTAATGTAACGTCCCAAAAATACCAAAAACAAATTTCATTTTTATTAAGTCAAGACCATTCATTCATTATTCCAAAAGATTATCAGAGTAAAAGTATTATCAAAACATCAAAGTAAAATCATAAACAATCCTTGTGGAATAATCTCCAGGGGATGCAGTGCAATCAATTCGAATCCTTCCTTTTGAAACCAGAAGTACCTGAAAACATTTTAAACATAACACGTAAGCACAAAGCTTAATGAGTTCCCCAAAATAACACATATCATACAAATCAGTGGGCCCTACCCTAGGGTATGTTTCAACCTAATACATATCGATAGGCCCCACCTTGGGGTATATTTCAACCTGATCATGTCATAATGGGTCCCGCCATGGGGTATATTTCAACCTGAACATGCAATAGTGGGCCCCCGCCATGGGGTTTATTTCAACCCGAGCATACAACACCTATCATCACATAACAACAATCATACCATGCAAGAGTCACAAGGACAACTAGCATATACAAATCCTAGTAGACCGACATTGGTGCCTTCGACCCACGGGTACAGTGAGGAGATTCACCTGAACTACTCAACAGAAGCCCAACAGCTACCTCAACATCAGAACAACCCACCTAAACTTCCTAAAACCAAATTGAGACCAATCCTTAGTCAAATACCCCATTCTACCCAAGTTTGACCAAAAGTCAAATTGGTCTAAAAGTCAACTGTCAAAGTCCACAAGGTCAACGGTCAACTTAGACAAAGTCAATGTCACGTCGTGACCATTCCTTGGTCACGTCGTGAGAATGCAACGACAAACAATCGCGATTCTGGACACATCCTATGTCACGTCGTGACTTCTAGTAAGAAGGTCAAAATCTTCATTAAGTGCTTAATCTCTTTAGAAAAAGACCCATAACCTTAGATCTAGTTTCTAAATATCTTCATAATGGACAAAGTTTCCAACTTTATACATTAGGACGGTCTAAACAACCAAGATCTAGTCTTTATGTCTCAAAGGGACCAATAATGCATCTTTCTCAGCTAAATCCATTACATTCAAGTCTTTAATCTTCAGATCTGAATCAACATAATGTTTAGATCTGAATCAACATAATGTTTAGATCTAAACTTTAATACACCAATTGCCTAAATGACCAAAATAACTTGCATGGCTGAAAGGGAAGCCAAAAAAAAAAACTTTCCTAGTCCATGAAGTCCAAGAAAACATACTAAACTTGATCAAAAGGTGTTGGAGTCCAGATCTGAAACATACAATGCTCCTGGGACCTTGGAGAGCAATAAAGTTGAAAACTTTTTTCCTAACTCTCACTCAAAACTCATTAAAATGGACCAAAACACCAAATAACTTAGATCCAAAGATGAAATGCAATAAAGCTTAGAACTTTATAACTTACAAAGGTCTAGAAGGTAGATGAAAGTTAAGATCTTCAATTCCCAAGCTTCAAGGATCAATTTTGCATGGAAACATTGCTCCAAAACCACCAAAAACTCTAAAAATAGATGAGAGGGGGATGCTCAAATCTTGAAAATGGAGGCTAGGGTTTCTCCCAAGAGGTTCTAGATATGATGGAGGCTAAGAAAACACCCTAAAACATGAATCCTTACCTTTAAATACTTTGAAAACCCTTAAATTTTTGTGGGTTTTTGGGTTGCACAATTCTCATGTCGTGAGAATATATTCTCACCGAATAGTCATAACTTCTTCATTTCAACTACGTTTTCGGCTATCTTTATATCTACAGAAAGGTATTAACGACCTCCATACTTCTATGGCATTAAAACACAACACCTTTCATTGACAATGTTGATGCCATTTGTTAGACCGCCTTACAACTTGTCAAAACTCAACAAACCGAAAAAGTTTGTTAGTTTCTTCACGAAAAGCTTCAAGAGTGTTAACTAACAAAATTTCTTCAGTTTCACCATTCACTGCTTCATGCCTAGTCCTAAGAAACACAGTGTGAAACTGCACTGCAACTGCATTTGTATTTCTCCATTTGGAGAAAAGTTGATCTTTACTTCGTGGTTGATCGGCTTCGCGGTTGTATCTTTCGTTAACTCTCATCTAAAAAGTAGACATAGTGATGTTGAAGTTGATTGGCTCTCCTGCTACATCAATTCATGAACGAGCCGGTAAGATCTTTTTATTCGTGGACCAAAAGAGCCATTTTTTAGAGATGAATGTAACGTCCCAAAAGTACTAAAAAAATTTCATTTTTATTAAGTCAAAATCATTCGTTCATTATTCCAAAAGATTATCAGATTGAAATATCTAAAATGTTAGTATATAGTCATGTATTGTGTCTGTGTATGTGTTTAGGTTAGCCCATTGATGGCCCAATGCCTTTTGTATTTACTCTTTATGTATGTGTATATATTGGCATATGTTAATGAAAGATACATATAAGAATTACCTTTCATAATATGGTATCAAGCCTTCTATAGTCGTACCTTAATTATTTTTCTTCTTCCTTATGGCACCTTCTCTCTTCTTCATTCCTCTCCAATGGCCACTGAAAAACCACATAAAATCACTAATATGCTAGCTATTGTCCCCCTCATTCTCGAACTGGACCGCCATAATTACGATGAATGGCGGGAACTATTTTCTAGTCATTTTGCGGACTATGGAGTTGCCAATCATTTGACGTCTCTTATTAAGAAACCAACCAACCTTTCTGATGCTGAGTGGTTTCGCATTGACAATATTGTCAAATCTTGGATCTATGGAACTCTTTCTCAAACCCTCCTCAATACAATCCAAATACCTGGTGCTCTCGCTCATGTTGTTTGGATGACTTTGGAGAAACTGTTTCGAGACAACAAGGACTTTAAAACATTTCAACTTGACAGTGAAATCAGGAACATCACTATGGGAGACTCAACACTTCATGCTTATTGCATCCACATAAAGAGGATTTTTGATTTGCTTGAAAATCTCGACAGGTCAGTACTAGAAAAGAATCTCGTTTGTATATGATCAATGTCTTTTCTGCTAAGTTCGATTATGTTGCTACCCTTATCAGAAACACATCTCTGCCTCTTTATTTTTTTGATATTCGTTCCATGTTAGAGGTTGAAGAACGTCGTCTGAATCAGGTTTGTGTGGTACAACCCACTCATGTGGAGCACTCATCATCCCCAACCTTGCTCCTTTCTGATGCATCTTACGGTGGCTATGGGGAGCAACAAGGTAGCTCTAGTCGTCGG
The DNA here is from genome assembly GCF_002870075.4 of Lactuca sativa. Lineage (NCBI taxonomy): Eukaryota > Viridiplantae > Streptophyta > Magnoliopsida > Asterales > Asteraceae > Lactuca > Lactuca sativa. The sequence goes on along the minus strand of NC_056627.2, from coordinate 359,380,354 downwards.
GGCAATGGTCATGGAGGTGGAGGAAATCGCCAACAACAGCGGCGCCAATCTGATCAACGATGAAATTTTGCATCGTCTCCATGGGATCCTCCAACATGTTATACTTGGGTTCTTGCCCCATCCATGTCCACCTTTCAATAGCAACCTGGGCTTCTTCCTACTCCTTATCAGGCCCAACACACTCTACAAGCCTATTGGCGTTCCCAGCATCAACTTGCTCACAATCAGTAGGCCCACTTCGTTGATCCCTCTTCCGGCCCAGATCAACACTACTCTACATGGTCCGAGACTGCCTCCAATATGAACTCGATCAACCCACTCAATTACCTCAATTTTTCAGTGCCATGAGCCTCGACGACTCGGCTAATGGTGGATGGTATATGGACTCGGGTGCAACATTTCACATTCATGCAAATGAAGGTATATTTAACTCCTTTAATTCTAATTGCAATATTATCTCTGTTATGGTCGGTGATAGATCTTCTATAAACGTCACTAAGACCGGTTCCTCCATCTTGTGTACTGTTGATATGTATCGTACTCTTCACCTTCATAACATTTTGATCACTCCTCAAATTATCAAAACCTTAGTTTATGTTCGTAAGTTTACTAAAGATAATCATTGTTCCATTAAGTTTGATGCCTTTGGGTTTTCTATGAAGGACTTCGTGACAAAATAGGTTCTTCTCCGTTGTGATAGCACTGATGATCCTTACCCCATTACCGCCCCATCATCTCAAGTCTTTGTTGTTATTGATCCTCCCTTATGGCACCAACACGTTGGTCATCCTGGAGATAAATTTTTTCAACAGTTGATTTCTAGTAAATTTATCTAATGTAATAAAACTAAGTCTAAACATCGTTGTTATATCTATCAAGCAGACAAACATTTTCATCTTTCATTTACTCTTTCTGATTCTAGTGTTTCTTTTCTGTTTGATTTTGTACACTCTGATATTTGGACTTCTCCTTTGGAGAGTAATACTGGTTTGAAATACTATGTCAGTTTCTTAGATCATTTTTCTCATTATGTTTGGGTGTACCCTCTTCAACAAAAATCTGATGTGTTTCCTAAATTTGTTCACTTTCGCTCCTATGTTCGTAGCCAGTTTAACATAGATATTAAAGCTTTTCAATGTGATAATGGGGGGAGTATAATAATCATGATTTTCGTGATTTGTGTGACTCTAACGGTATTTCTATGTGTTTTTTTGTGTCCGTACACATCCCAACAAAACGGTAAATACGAACACATGTTGAGAACTATCAATAATATTGTATGCACCTTGTTATTTCACTTTCATCTTCCACCCCTATTTTGGGTTGAAGCTCTTCACATGGCATGTCATTTGTTAAATATTCTTCCATTCACTACCATCAAAAACACTACACCACACTTCAAACTTTTTCAAAAACACCTTACATACTCTCACCTTAAATTTTTCGGTTGCTTATGTTACCCCTATCTCAACCTGACTCACAAACTTTCCCCTCATACTACTATGTGCGTCATTTTAGGTTACCTTTCTCATTATCGTGTTTATCGATGCTATGATCTCTCCTTTAAAATGATAATAATTTATCGCCATGTCGTCTTTGATGAGACTATATTTCCTTTAGACTCTCTCACTCCTAATGACCCACCTTCATATGACTTCATCGATGATCTTGAGTTGTCCTCTCCCATGGATCAGAACTTCCACACTTCACCTCCTCTTACTCTTGTTAATGTCACTTCTCTACCAGCTAACTCACCATTCGCGGTTGTCCTTCCTATGACGACCCACATTTCACTGAATTTTTTTTCTGATACTCACTCGATTCCGACTTCCCTTGTCACCACCGACCCCTTACCTACCCCCACCTCTTCTCACCCCACGCTTTCTAGAGCCAAACACAATATTCATAAACTTGTTTCCCATCTAAATCTCCTTACCGAAACTGATTCGTCTCTTTCCCGATCTTACTTACATGATTTACATGATCCTCACTGGCTTTCAGCTATGCAAGAGGAATATGATGCATTCATGAAACATGAAACATGGACTCTAGTTCCACGACCCAAGGGATTAATATTGTTCGATTCATTCAGCTATTTAAGAAGAAACAAAATGCAGACGGCTCTTTAAGTAGGTACAAGTCTCGTTTGGTGGCTAATGGTAAAAGTCTCGTCCTGAAATCGATTGTGATGAGACCTTTAGTCTGGTGGTCAAACCTACCACCATCTGGATTGTTCTCAGTTTTGTTGTCTCTCAGCATTGGTATGTTCATCAGCTTAATGTGAAGAATGTATTTCATCATGGTCACCTTCAGGAGACAATATACATGCATTAGCCCCCTAGATTTCATGATCCTGCTCACTCCAACTATGTTTGTCTACTTTAGAAGTCATTATATGGACTAAAAAAGGCCCCACATTCATGCTACCATCGCTTTACAAGATTGGGTTCACTCAAAGTCGCTGTGATTATTCTTTTTTCATCTACAAGGATGGTCATTCTCTTGCTTATCTACTTCTCTATCTAGATGATATTGTTCTTACTACTTCATCTTAGGATTTTCTAAAATGATTTATTAACTCTCACAGTCAAGAGTTTTCAATGACTTCCTTTGGCGATCTTAATTCTTTCTTGGGCATTTATGTTCAACGCAACAGCAGCGAAATGTTCTTCATCCAGAAGAAATATGCTTTGGATATTCTTGATGATGGGTTTTGAGCATTCTAACAATTCCTAAGTGTACATGCAACCCTAATAACCTTGAATCTATGTTTTCTCTATATACATGCAAATTTCTTTTTCAAGGTTATTTCCTAACTAGCATGGCATGGGGAATATATGAAACATAAAAACTAGTAGAAATACATACCTTGTTGTTGCTTGGATTCCTTCAAGACTTTGTGAGCCTAGCACCCCAAATGTTGTGCCTCAAATGCTTCACACAACACCACAAAAACTTGGAATAACTTGAGAGAATACTTCTAGCACTTATAATCGGTTATGCTCTCTCTCTCTCTAGTAACCTTACTAGGTCCGATTTCACTAGCCAAAGGGTTCCTTTTATAGTGGTGTCACAATTAGGGTTTCATTAAGAAGACCCATAATTGTCATGACACTTCATTTCTCATGACCCATGGGTTTGTAACTCCCATGGACTATCCATGGAGCTCCAAATGGTTACATCCATAACCCATAAACCATGGATCATTAATCCACCATAAAAGAATTGATGATTGTCATAATCAACCCTATCTATTTAATTAGTGTCACTTTGATCACCAAATTAATACTAGATTAATACTTGATCAATACTAATTAAATAACACTATTATTAATATATTAGAACTTATAATATATTAAAAATCATAAGTGCCATATTCTCTCATTTAGTCTATCCAAGTATTGCAATGCCATGCAACCCAAATGGACCATGCCAGGTCGGATCAAGTACATACCAAATAAAGTTATGGACTTAGACACTATATCCAACAGTCTCCCACTTGGATAAGTCTAATAACTATATTTGCAAATATGACTTCAAAATCCGACTAGCAATCGTAGCTCTTTCAAAGTCTCTTGGAACTGAGATGATGATGATACGCCATTTAAGATAAGTGATCATATAATCCTCTGCTCTCATGATATCAGCCAGACAAACACATGGAACATGGTCTTACTTATTGTCCAGCATTTGTTTCTCGATTTCCGATTTGTTTCGACATAGAACTAAATTGAACACATCAATTAGGTTCTGACCGGGCCCGGTACATAGGTCAAAACCAAATCATCGAGGGGCCCAGATATTGCTTCTATTTCTAGAAGGAACAGATAAACTTCAACTGATATGCTTGTACTAACTACTTGTTGAATTACTCACAAAGGCACGTTTTATAACATCGAGTTACCAATGCGTTTTTGTACAATCAATGAATAACAAACTCATAGTCAACAACTCATATCTCTAGGTTTGGAGATTTATATGATATTACCGTCTCACGATCACTCGAGATAAATTCCATGAAGTGATGCAAGTGAGCATGGGTTGAATCCAATACTCATCCCTTATGAGTACTCATAAATGTTGTAGCAACCATTGCATTGTCTAAAGCACTTTAGACAAATCATACAAGCCAGATTCATGACAGTCTTGAATCAATACTTACTTCCAAAGTTTGACCGACTGTGGATGGTTTGAATAATATGATATATACCATAACATAATTATTCTAGAAGTAAAAACATGCAAAATTGAAACATAGTAAACAATCAACACAAGATAGTAACACCTTACTCATAAATAAATAACAACTTTTATTTATCATCAAATGTCAATTACATTTTACAAGTTTCAAGAATCTAATTATCAAAACTAATATCATCCTTCAGCCCAATGCGCCTTGCATGTTGTAATGGCTTAACCTTGCTTAGTCCCTTCATGAGGGGATCTGTCGGGTTCTCATCTGATGATACCCTCTTTGCCACGAGGAGTCCTTCTTCTATTCTATGTCTGATGAAATGGTATTTTCTGTCAATGTGCCTAGATCTCCCGTGATCTCTTGGTTCTTTCGCCAAAGCAACCGCACTTTCACTGTCACAGAAAATTTCCATTGGCTCCTTTATAGCTGGTACAACTCCAAGGTCTTCGATGAAGTTCTTTAGCCATATCGCCTCTTTTTCTGCCTCGCTTGCTGCTATGTACTCTGATTCACAAGTCGAATCAACTACTATCTCCTGCTTGGAACTTTTCCAAGTAATGGCTCCTCCATTCAGGATAAAGACCCAGCCTAACTAAGAGCGGAAATTATCCCTATCAGTTTGAAAGCTAGCATCACTATATCCTTCCACTCTCAAGTCATCACTGTCTCTGAGGGTAAGGACCCAGTCCTTAGTCCTCTGCAAATACATGAGAATGTTCTTTACCGCTATCCAGTGTGCCTTGCCAGGGTTCCCTTGATATCTACTGACCATGCTCAAAGCAAAGGCCACATCAGGGCGAGTACAAGTCATAGCATACATGATCGACCCCACAGCGGAAGCATATGGTACCTGACTCATTTTAGCTATCTCGTCCTCTGTACTCGGACTCTGAGTCTTACTTAGCTTGGCATTACTCTGGATTGGTAATTCTCCTTTCTTGGAATCTTGCATACTGAACCTCTTCAGTACCTTATCCACATAAGTACTTTGACTAAGTCCAATTAGTCTCTTACACCTATCTCTCAATATCCTTATCCCTAGGATATAGGTAGCTTCCCCAAGGTCCTTCATAGCAAAACACTTCCCAAGCCAGGCCTTAACCTCCTGCAAAGTTGGGATGTCGTTTCCTATGAGAAGTATGTCATCCACATACAACACCAAGAAGCTAACTATGCTCCCACTAGCCCTGACATACACACAAGACTCATCCTCACTCCTAGAAAATCCAAACTCTTTGACTTTCTCATCAAAGCAAAGATTCCACCTACGAGATGCTTGTTTCAATCCATAAATGGATTTTTCAAGCTTACACACTCTATTAGGGTATTTTGGATCGAAAAAACCCTCTGGCTGAGCCATGTAAACATCCTCAGCCAACTTCCCATTAAGGAAAGAGGTTTTGACATCCATTTGCCATATCTCATAATCATGAAATGCAGCTATGGCTAACAACACTCTAATAGACTTAATCTTAGCTACTGGTGAGAAGGTCTCATCATAGTCAACTCCCAGAGTTTGAGTAAAGCCCTTCGCAACCAGTCGCGCTTTATAAGTGTGTACTTTCCCATCCATGTCGGTCTTCTTCTTGAAGATCCATTTGCACCCAACTGTCTTACGACCTGGTACATTGTCAACCAAGTTCCAAACTTGATTGTCATACACGGATTGAATCTTGCTGTCCATAGCCTCCTTCCATTTCGCAGACTCAGGGCCTGCCATGGCTTCCTTATAATTATTAGGTTCATCCAAATCTATCAGTGTACTATCACTGATAAATGTATCACCTTCAGTGGTGATGTGATAACCATAATAAAATTCAGGTGTGTTCCTCACTCTAGTGGAACGTCTTGGAGGTACAGACTCATCTATCGGCTCAACAGGAGTTTCCTCCTCAGGTTGGCTGACAGCATTTGAGGTTCCTTCACCACTTGACTCTTGAAGCTCTTCAAGGTCAATTTGCCTCCCACTGTCCCCTTGGCTTATGAATTCTCTCTCACGAAAGACTCCTCTTCTTGCTACAAAGACCACATTGTCACTGGGTCTGTAGAAAAGGTAACCAAAGGATCTCTGTGGGTAGCCGATGAAAATACACCTCTCGCTTCGGGGTTCAAGCTTGTCATGAGTCTCACGCCTCACAAAAGCTTCACAACCCCAAATCTTGATGTGGTCCAAATTGGGAACTTTCCCAGTCCACATCTCGTGAGGTGTTTTGGCAACCTTTTTAGTAGGGACTATATTAAGGATATGGGCGGCAGTCTCTAAGGCATACCCCTAGAAAGAGATTGGTAACGAAGCTCGACTCATCATGGAACGAACCATATCCAACAAGGTTTGATTGCGCCTCTCAACTACACCATTCAACTGTAGTGTCCTGGGAGGTGTCAATTGTGAGACAATCCCACATTCCTTAAGATAGTCAAGGAACTCAGTGCTAAGATACTCTCCTCCTCGATCGGATCGGAGCATCTTGATGTTCCTGCCCAATTGATTCTCAACTTCCTGCTTAAACTCTTTGAACTTTTCAAAGGTTTATGACTTATGCTTGATTAAGTAAATATATCCATATCTACTGTAATCATCAGTAAAAGTCACATAATAACGATTAGCATCCCTTGTAGCAACTCTGAAGGGCCCACACACATCCGTGTGTACAAGGTCCAACAAACCCTCACCCCTATCACAAGTACCTGTGAAGGGTGACTTTTTCATTTTTCCAAGTAAACAAGACTCGCAACTATCATCTGACTTGAGGTCAAATGATTCCAAGACTACATCCTTTTGGAGTTGGCCTATGCGTTTCTTGTTAACATGTCCAAGACGACAATGCCACAAGGATGCTTTATCCAAGCTATCAGAAGAATCAATATACAACACATTATTTCCTAGATTGTCTACAACATTAACGACTTCATATACACCATCACAAGGTATTGATTTAAAGTAAAATACATCATTGTAATAAACATTAATAGCACCATTTTTATTATCAAATGAAAATGTAAAACCTTGTTTGTACAAGCCATGAAAAGAAATAATATTTCTCGCCATTTCGGGCGAGTAACAACACTTATTCAAATCTAACATTAACCCATTATTAAGCAATAAAGAATAAACTCCTATCTTGGTAACAGGTGATGCTTTCCTGTTGCCCATGACTAAGTTTATCTTCCCGTGCTCCACTTACTCACTTCTTCTTAGTGCCTACAAATTAGTATAAATGTGAATACCACACCCTGTATCAAGCACCCAAGAATTAGCATTAGATGAGTTGTTAGACAATATTGTGTAAATACCTGCATGGGTGGGTTTAACCTTCCCATCCTTTACATCTTGCAGATATTTGGCGCAGCTTCGCTTGAAGTGTCCCTTATCTTGGCAATAGAAGCACTGTGCTTCCTTTGGGTTCGAAGAAGGAGTAACGGGACCTTTCTTTGTCCCACTTGAAGAGGAACCATCAAGAGTCTTACCCTTGGTACCCTTTGAAGGGCTTTTCCTCTTCTTACCCTTCCCTTGCCCAATTGCAAGAACAGGGGCTGTTAAAGGAGTAGAAGTAGCAACCGCTTTACCCTTAAGGCCATTTTCAGCTGTCCTTAAGAGTCCTTGAAGTTTGCTAAGTGTGACTTCCTCCTTGTTCATATGATAAGTCATGCGAAACTGATCATAACTTGGAGGTAAGGAATAGAGAATGATGTCAATCGCCAATTCCTCAGGGAAGTCAACATTGAGCTTTAGCAACCGGTCAACGAACCTCTGCATCTTCTGCAAGTGACCGGTGATGGGTTCACCATCATTCATCCTTGCGGTTATCATGGAGGAAATGATTTCATACCTCTCTTGACGCGCGCTCTGATGGTACCTTTCCATCAGATCTAGGTGCATCTCATAGGGGTAGAAATCTTCATAAGATTTTTGGAGTTCCGGAGTCATTGTGGCCATCATGATGTAGGACACCTTGGTGGCATCCTTCTCATGCGCAATGAACTCCGCAAGCTCTTCTGGAGCAGCAGTGGCTTCATTAACATCCTTAAGCTCCCTATCAAGGACATATTCTTTGTCCTCATAGCGGGTAATCATCCTGATGTTTCTGATCCACTCATTAAAGTTGGATCCATCAAAGATGACCTTACCACACAAGTTCGTTAGGGAAAAGGAGCCTGTAGGGTTTGAGCCAGCAGCGTTATTGGAAGACATCTGGAATAGAAGGAAGATAAGTTTCATTAGATTAAGAGTCCTTAATAAGTCACCCAAATGAAATATTAAGGCTAGGATCCAACAAACTATTTATAGGTGGAAAAGGGATGCCGTAATCCACACTATAAAATATTTGAAGGTAGGTAAATGACGATTTACCAATTTCCACCATAAGACGAAATATTTTATTATTAGGTTTTATTGGTTTCGAAACTCCTAGATCTTTTGAGATACATTGAACTTTTCAATGGCATGTTTGAATCTCGAATGTGCCCTCTCAAGTTTGTGACTGGGATGCCGAGGATCACAAACAAGGTGTGAATAACCATACAAATTGACTTGGTACCCTTACCAATATTACCTAATCGATGTGCCGGTTAACCACACACGCTCCACCGATCTGTAATAAAGTCAAGTTACCCTTTTCCACTCTTACTAGTCCATGTTAGTGTGCCGGTTAACCACACACGCTCCACTAACGACTTGGTAAGGTACAAAGTGTAATTTTATGGGCTAGCACCAATTTCACATTTTCCTAAAGTAACTAAGATTGGGAATTTATAATGTATAGTTACTTTATAATTCATTATACTTTTAATGAGAATTTAAAGTCATATCCTACCCGTTCGGCTAACGACCCTCCACCGATCAAGGAAGCGGTGGATGAGAGTGGACACCCATTAAGTCACCATTTTATAGGCAACAACCTTATACCCCCCTTATAGACCGGCTTCGTGAATGAGGCCTACTAACGGTAAGAATGACATATTCTTATACATATATATATAATAAAATTATAATAATAGTATAAGTGTTGATTTTTAAACTTTTTAAAAATCTAAGGTTTAATTTGGAATTAAAGTATTAGAGTGTAAGACTTTTCAAATTCCAAAACTTGAGGGCAAGAATTGAAACTATTCCAAGTCTCTTCAATTTGTAACTTATGAGTTTTAATGGTTCATAAAAATGAAGACTCTTCATTTTATGAAACCTCTTTAGTTCTTTAATCACAATTAAAAGAAGTGACTTTTGGTTATCCATAACTTGAGGACAAGTTATGGACACCATCAATACAATTAAGATCAAGAATTAAACACACATGGAGGTTACACATAATTCCTATGATCTTCTAAAAACTCATAAGAATACAAATTCATGTCAAGCAATTTCAAGAAATCATATGAACATATATAATACTTTGAAATTGTTAAAAGTCATGTAAAATGGATTAACATAATCATTATCATTTTGAAAAACAGATTTTACAAGTCCAAAACAGATTGGGATAATGATTTTAATCCATTTCCAGCAACAAAAACTCGAAAAATCTGCCCAGCTCGATCCTACTCGGCGAGTGCATTATCCTACTCGGCGAGTAGGATGAATTTGTTCATGGACTCGGCGAGTACAGTCGTCAGAATGCATAATTTTCGATTTTCAAGCAGTTTTGCATCAAGTATACAGAAAACAATCCTAGGCTCTGATACCACTGATGTGTTTTGAGCATTCTAACACTTCCTAAGTGTACATGCAACCCTAATAACCTTGAATCTATGTTTTCTCTATATACATGCAAATTTATTTTTCAAGGTTATTTCCTAACTAGCATGGCATGGGGAATATATGAAACATAAAAACTAGTAGAAATACATACCTTGTTGTTGTTTGGATTCCTTCAAGACTTTGTGAGCCTAGCACCCCAAATGTTGTGCCTCAAATGCTTCACACAACACCACAAAAACTTGGAATAACTTGAGAGAATACTTCTAGCACTTATAATCGGTTATGCTCTCTCTAGTAACCTTACTAGGTCCGATTTCACTAGCCAAAGGGTTCCTTTTATAGTGGTGTCACAATTAGGGTTTCATTAAGAAGACCCATAATTGTCATGACTCTTCATTTCTCATGAACCATGGGTTTGTAACTCCCATGGACTATCCATGGAGCTCCAAATGGTTACATCCATAACCCATAAACCATGGATCATTAATCCACCATAAAAGAATTGATGATTGTCATAATCAACCCTATCTATTTAGTTAGTGTCACTTTGATCACCAAACTAATACTAGATTAATACTTGATCAATACTAATTAAATAACACTATTATTAATATATTAGAACTTATAATATATTAATAATCTTAGGTGCCATATTCTCTCATTTAGTCTATCCAAGTATTGCAATGCCATGCAACCCAAATGGACCATGCCGGGTCGGATCAAGTACATACCAAATAAAGTTATGGACTTAGACATTATATCCAACACTTGATTGTCCACAGATACAGACTTGTAACACATCTCGTACCTCAGAAGATACTCATGTTAAGCTGGATACGTTTGGAACTCCGTTTTTTGATCCCATGTTGTTTAGGAGCCTTGCTAGGGCTCTTCAGTACCTCACGTTCACTCGACCAAACATAGCCTTCACAGTTCAGTAGATATGTCTATTCATGCATGATCCCCGAGAGACACATCTTCATTCTCTCAAATGCATTTTGTGTTACCTCCGAGGTACTGTTGATCATGGTATTCAGCTACATGTCTCCCCCACTCGCAATCTCGTTACTTACTTTGATGCAGATTGTGGGGTTGTCGTGCTACACGTCACTCTAAATTCGGTTATTATGTTTTCTTAGGAAGCAACATTATATATATTGGTTGTCAAAATGCCAGGCAATCATCTCTCGCTCGAATGTTGAAGTTGAATATCGAGGTGTGGCTTACACTGTTGCTGAAACATCATGGCCTCATAATCTTCTTAGAGAACTTCATTTTTCGCCTTCTAAAGCCACGGTTGTCTACTGTGATAATATGAGTGTTGTGTAGATGTCTACAAATCCTTTTCAACACCAATGCACCAAACATATTGAGATTGATATTCACTTTGTCCGTAACAAAGTCGTCATTGGAGATATTCACGTTTCACATGTCCCCACTACATCTTAGTATGATGACATCTTCACCAAAGGCCTCCCTTCTACTTTGTTTATTGACTTCAGATCCAGTCTAAACGTCCGATTTCTTCCTCCTGTTACGATCGAGGAGAGGATGTTAGTATATATTTATGTATAGGTTAGCCCATTGATAGTCCAAGGCTTTTTGTATTTACTCTTTATGTATGTGTATATATTGGCATATGTTAATGAAAGATACATATGAGTTTGATAATGTTAATAAATAAAGGAAGTTTTTGCACAATATCAATGGTATAAAAATTAAGACTCGTGAAAATCATATTGTCAATCATCAAAAAAGACAAAGTATAAGGAACTCAAGAAAATCAGGCTGTGAGATTGTTTACTCTATATACGGAATGGAGAAAGGTCTATTCAAAACATCTAAACATATATATATATATATATATATATATATATATATATATATATATATATATATATATATATATATATATATATATATATATATATATATATATATATATATATATATATATATGAGCTCAAAATTTATAGATTTTCTAATTTGATGATGATGAAGACTAGAAATTAGATATGGTGACTATTCATGAAGCTAGATTTAAAGATGAAGAGTATCCATCCTGGAAACTCCTTTTGCATTGTATTTTTTGAGCATCCTCTAAGAACGTACACATATTCCATACTCTGCATTGTTATTTTATGCTTTTAGTTCCATTTTGATTTTTTGCACACCCCTAATAATTAGCAAATGGATAAGGAAGTGGTAAGGATCTTTTCATTCAAACGTCAACATACAATGATATTTATACAAGATATATACAAGCACATGATCCTAAACTACCAAAAGTCCTTTTAAGTTATATATGACGACTGGTTAATTAAATTTGTAGGCTAAAACTCTTATAACATAATATCTAATTCTTTGTTTTTTTATTTAAGCCCAATAACGGTCACTTACCATACAATTCAAAGAATAAACACTAATATATTTCTTTCCATATTTTCCCAAACCATTAATTGAATGAACCTAATCCGTATTTTTAGGATGTTACATTATTGAACGAAAATGAGAGTTCCAATTACCCCATGACTTGTATGCGGCGACCTATTACTAGAATCTTCGATTTAGATGGAGTTCACAATGTTTTCAAGTATCTCGTGAAGAATCAAGAGAGATGAAAGATGTTGAATTGAATTTGGATGATGACTTTGATAGTGAAAAAACATACAATAATGAGATGATATCCGTATTATTTTATTTGGATAAATTTTAAGACTTACAATATTTTAGTCTTTAGGTTGATTGACATTAGTTATCCCTATTTCAGTTTATTTGCACTTTTATATTGTTTTTTACGATTTATATAATATTTTATAGGACTAATATCACTAAAGTCCCATGTTTTTGGCACTAAATTGAGAAAAGCCCTGAATTTAATTTTTTGTTGACTGTGGACATGAGATTTTCGTGGAATTATGGCAAAAGGGAAAAGGTGCTGGTTTCACCAGTTTCAACAGGTTACAAAACTTAGTCGAATGTTGGAGGTAGTTGTTAGCTAGGTTTTTTTTTTCATTCGTCTCTCCAACGTCAAACCAAAAAAAGATGGTAAGCTCCTCCAACATGCACACACAAGGGTACAGAGAATAGGCTTTAAGGAATTGTTGGTCTGAAGATTTGACATGCGAGTGACCGAGTGTGATAAACCTGCAACATTCTCGATCTCCAAAATTGTCAATAATCCATGGAGGAAATTCAGGGGGTGTCCAAACTATTAAATAATATCAAGTTTCCTACTTATTTTTGTGGTCTTGTTGAACCAGTATGAAGAAGTGGTTGTCGTGCAGGACTCCAAAAAAATGCGAATTTTTTTATGGCTTGATCCACCACTGCCAAACACATACTACAAGGAAACGATGTGGAAGTTCCATATGAATTTGGAGGAGGCTAAGAATAATAAAGCATTTGAAATGGAGATTTTGAAGCTTTCGAAGGAGGCCAAAAACAACAAAGCAATTCAAGTAGATATTTTAAACATGTTGAAAGTGGTGCTACTTATGATGGTCATGCTTTTGGTGGTGGTGATTCTGATTAGGTTTATGGTACACAATGTTGCGGTTAGAGCATTGTGACGTTGTAGGCTTTAGTTAGGTTCAGGTGGAATGAAGGTAGTAGTTTAGGTGTAAGGGTATTTTTTTCAAGTTAGACAGTAAGTTGATGCATGTGTTAGGCATGGTAATATTTTGGTATTGTAAGAGATGACAATGATAACAACTTATTATGTCTTAATGATAACAATGTATTAAGTCCTTTAATATATACATATGTATAAGAATAACCAAATCTTGAAAATTTAATAGCAACCTACTTACCAAACTAAACAAAACATGGAAGGTAACAACAATTATAGTGATCAAGGCATATATATTGATAACTTAACAATCATACCATGTCGTTTACAAAGCTTCCCAAATATCAATGTCAGTTAACAGCCCCAAAAGGGGAATGTACTTTACAAAGCTTCCCACAAACCACTACCATACCATGTAACCTAATTAGAACCAAACTTCCAATTCTACCAAACATTATGGACAGGAATTGGAAGCTTGCTACCAAAAAACAAGTGTACCAAAAGTATATGTTTACAAAAAGGGCAACCTATTTACTAATGCCCATTCTACCCATTCATTCCTTAAATACAACTTCTTAATCTAAAATCCAAGGGATTTTGGAAGAACCACCACCATCAGCATCTTCGACTATTTTCATGAACTTCAGTTTCCTAATTCTTTCAGAGGGAGTCCTCTTTTTCTCCAAATGGAAATCGTAAGAACCAGGACCCAAGGGTATCACTCTTGATCCAACCTCTCTCTCTTCAAATTCTTCTTCCTCAACCTCTATGCCTTCAACTCCTTCTTCCTCAACTTCTTCTTCCTCAGCCTCTCTTTCTTCAATCTCTCTTTCCTAAACATCTCATTTCTGAACATCTCTTTTATCAACATTTGTTTCCTCAACTTCTCCATAAACCTACAATATAGCAGGCTAGTTAGTAAAGCTACGATATGAAAGCCAAAACTAATGTAACAACGCATACCTCTTTCATAGCAACCACTGCATCGACATGTGTATATCCAGAAAACAACAACTCCTTCAATTTCTTCTTCCTTAGCCTCTCTTTCTTCAATCTCTCTTTCCTAAACATCTCTTTCATCAACATTTGTTTCCTCAACTTCTCTATAAACCTACAATATGGCAGGCTAGTTAGTAAAGCTACAATATGAAAGCCAAAACTAATGTAACAACACATACCTCTTTCATAGCAACCACTGCATCAGCATGTGTACACCCTGACAGCAACAACTCCTTTAAAGTAACTCTTTCGTTCACCTTCACCTACTTGTCATTCTCTTGTTCATGAACATCCTCATTTGCTAGACTCATACGTTGCTTACCATTAATGTAACATCCCCTCTGGCACGTATCACAATATTGTCCACTTTGGGCCACTCGGCACGAGGACTTCCGAGGGGGTCAACCATCTCGGTACTACTCCCACCTGAGCACGCTTAACTGCGGAGTTCTTATGGGATCTACTACCCTCACGGATTTAAAACGCGTTGTGACAAGGAAGGTATCCACACCCTTTATAAGGGGTGTGGATACCTTCCTTAACACAACACGTTTTAAAGTAGTGAGGGCAGCAGATCCTATAAGAACTCTGCAGTTAAGTGTGCTCGGGCGAGAGTAGTACCGGGATGGGTGACCCCCTGGGAAGTCCTGGTGCCGAGTGGCCCAAAGTGGACAATATTGTGATACGTTCCAGAGGGGATATTATGAATGGTATTAGAGCTGGCACACAGGTCGATGTGTTCGACGGGGACGTCGAACCCTATAATGGGGGGTGAAGGTGGGTTGCACCTAATCCTATATCGGCTTGTAAGGAGAACAAAACATTTCCTTATAAGGGGTGAGGATACCTTCCTTACCACAACGTGTTTTAAAGCCATAAGGGTAGCAGATCCTATAAGAACACTGCTAACGAAACATTTCCTTATAAGGGGTGTGGATACCTTCCTTGACACAACACATTTTAAAGTTGTAAGGGTAGTAGCAGATCCTATAAGAACACTGCAGTTAAGCAGAGAACGAAACATTTTCTTATAAGAGGTGTAGATACCTTCCTTGCCACAACGCGTTTTAAAGCCGTAAGGGTAGCAGATCCTATAAGAACGTTGCTAACGAAACATTTCCTTATAAGGGGTGTGGATAGATTCCTTGACACAATGCACTTTAAATTCGTAAGAGTAGTAACAGATCCTATAAGAACGCTGCAATTAAGCGTGCTCGGTCAGGAGTAGTACCGGGATGGGTGACCCCTTGGGAAGTCCTCGTGTCGAGTAGCCCAAAGCGGACAATATTGTGATACGTTCTAGAGAGGGATGTTACAAATGGTATAATATCTAGGGCACGAGTCGATGTGTTCGACGGGGACGTCGAAACCTATAATGGGGAGTGAAGGCGGCCAAGTTAGCTGCACCTGATCCCACATCGGATGGGAAGGAGAACTAAGCATTCCTTAAAAAGGGGTGTGGATACCTTCTCTGTCACAACGCCTTTTAAAGGCGTGAGGGCAGTAGATCCCATAATAACTATGCAGTTAAGTGCGCCCGGGCGAGAACAATTCAGGGATGGGTGACCCCCTGGGAAGTTTTTGCGTCGGGAGCCCAAAGCGGACAATATTGTGATATGTGCCAGAGGGGGATTGATGCAGCGCAAAAAAACAACACAAAGATAACCAAGAATGAACCTGTTGATTCTAAAAGAATAGCCAGGACAATCTCTTCAAAACCACGTTGATTCTACGAATACCGTGGGATTGGCTTCAAAATCTGGGTTAACACACAGAATTTGGGAGAAAATCGAAAGTTCATAAAATTGATGATTGACCATCCAAATTACATCAAAAACAGTTAAATAAGAAGCAGAAATTAAAATGAAACCCTAAAAGTCCATGGGCCAAATACAAACCCAAAAACAAAACCCAAAAATTAAGGAAAAATAACAAAAATTGCTCATAACTCCATTTAGAAAGCGATTTATGGACTCAAAAATGGGTAAGTCCCCTTCGGGGACTTATCTAGACGTGCTCCTTGCTCCAAGCTTCGATTTGACTGGTCGTAGGCCCAAAACGGAGATTCGTAGCCAAAGTTATGGCCATTTTCGTGAAGCCCCTTTAGTCACACGATCGTGGGCCTCTAGGAACGCAAGGGCCCGATCCTCCACACTAGGGCCCGCATCATCCCCTCCCGGGTAGACAAAATTCGACCTCGAATGTGCACCATGGTCATCATCAGAAGAATCCCCATAATAAGGAAGCAAATGCTTTACATTGAATACATCGGAACAACGAATGTGGCTTGGCAACTGTAGACGGTAAGCATTGGAATTAATCTTCTCCACAATCTCCACTGGTCCAATCTTCTTAGCTGATAGCTTGTTGTACTCACCAACCGAAAAACGATCTTTAGTCAAAACAGCCCAAACAAAATCACCTACTTCAAAATCAACTTGTCTGCGTTTTTTATCTGCATCTTGCTTGTACTTGGAGTTAGCTCGGACCAAGTTGTCATGAACAGCCCTATGAACATCATGTAGTCCTCCAACAAAATCCTGCACTTTCTTTGGAACTACCCTAGAAACAGGCAGTGACATCAAATCAAGTGGTCCCCGTGGCTGAACAGAATAGACCACCTGGAATGGACTATATCCAGTACTTCGGTTGATAGCATGATTATGAGCAAACTCAGCTTGACAAAGCTTCTGATCCCAGGTCTTCACATGATCACCCACTAAACACCGCAAAATATTACCAAGGGATCGATTGACAACCTCTGTTTGGCCATCCGTTTGAGGATGATATGCACTACTAAAATTGAGCTGAGTGTTCACCATTTTCCATAGGCTACGCCAAAAATGACTCAAAAACCTAGTGTCTCGATCTGATACAATAGAAGACGGTAATCCATGCAAACGGTAGACGTCTCGAAAGAATAACTGGGCTACATTAACTGCATCTGTCGTCTTTTTGCATGGAATAAAGTGCACCATCTTAGAAAAACGATCAACAACCACAAATATTGAATCATTTCCCCGTTGAGTACGTGGTAAACCCAACACAAAATCCATACTGATGTCTACCCAAGGTTGTGATGGAACAGGCAAAGGCATATAGAGTCCTGCATTGGTAGATGTGCCCTTTGACACCTGACAGATTCGACACCGTTTAACATATCTATCCACCTCCTTGCGCATTGTAGGCCAAAAATAAGATGATTGTACCAACTGTAAAGTGCGATCTCGGCCGACATGCCCTTCACCATGCAGCTCCCTAATGATTTGAAGGCGGAGACTTGAATCAGGGATGCACAATTGATTGCCTTTGAAAAGAAAACCTTCATGCAGTAGAAAATCAGACATCTGTCCAGATTGTATACCCTGCAGAACAACAGAAAAATAAGGATCAACCGTTAGCTGCTCCATGAGGACATCCATCCCCGGCACACCAACCCTCATGGAAACTAGCAAATTACTCCTCCGACTCAATGCATCAGCCACCCGATTTGACATCCCAGACTTGTGTTTAACCACGAAAGTGAATTTTTCCAAGAACGACATCCACCTCCCATGTTTGTGTGACACCTTATCTTGACTGCGAATATGTCTTAATGAATCATGATCTGTGAACAAAACAAATTCCTTATGAAATAGATAATGGCGCCAATGCTTTATAGCTTGGACCACTGCATAGAACTCAACATCATAAGTGCTATAACGCAGCTTTGGCCCCGTCAACTTCTCACTAAAATAGGCAACCGGTCGTCCTCCTTGACTTAGAACTGCTCCAATCCCAACCTTGGAAGCATCCGTGTGTAATTCAAACACTTGAGAAAAGTCTGGCAATACAAGAATCGGTGATGTAGTAAGCTTCTCTTTTACTAATTGGAAAGCTGATTCTGCTGCTTCGGTCCAAGTAAAGGTCTTCCCTTTCATACAATCAGTCACCGGTGCCATAATAGAACTAAAGTTTGGAATAAACCTCCTATAGAATGAAGCAAGGCCATGAAAGCTTCGAACTTCAGTGATGGTAGTTGGACTTGGCCATTGTCTGATAGCTGCTACTTTAGACTCGTCCACCTGTATTCCTTCCCCAGAAACAACGTACCCCAAGAACAAGACTTTAGGAACCATAAACACACATTTCTTCATAGCTGCATACAAACTATCCCGTCGAAGTACAGTCAAAACCTGCCTCACATGGTTGACATGCTCACCAAAAGTAGCATTGTAAATAAGTATGTCATCAAAATAAACGACTACAAATTTACCAATAAAGGGCCTGAACAACTGGTTCATCACACGCATAAATGTACTAGGAGCGTTTGATAAACCGAAAGGCATCACCAACCACTCATACAATCCTTCACGAGTCTTGAAGGCAGTCTTCCACTCATCCCCAGGCCTAAGTCGAATCTGATAGTACCCGCTCTTCAAGTCCAGTTTCGTAAAGATAGAGGCACCACTAATCTGGTCAAGTAGGTCATCAAGTCGAGGAATTGGAAATCTATACCTCACCGTGATCTTGTTGATGGCGCGACTATCAACACACATACGCCAAGTACCATCCTTTTTAGGAGTCAACAAAGCAGGAACAGCACACGGGCTCATGCTCTCTCGAACATGACCTTTTGAAATCAAATCCTCCACCTGTCGTCGCAACTCCTCATGCTCTCCGGGACTCATTCTGTAATGTGGCCTATTAGGCAACTGAGCTCCTGGTTGTAAATCAATATGATGTTGGATATCACGTAAAGGTGGCAAACCATCAGGTAATTCATTAGGGAAAACATCAGCGAATTCCTTGAGCAGAGGGACCATAGCCTCAGGAATTTCAACCTCCTTAGCGACTTCCTTCCCGAGCAATACAAAAATTTCACCTTCCGCCTCCAACTCGTCTTCAAACTGATTAAGGGTTAGTAGAGTACCCGAAGTTCTCGGAACTGGCTCATTTGGCTTACTGGGAACCAATGTTATCTTCACACCACCAAACAAGAAACTGTAAGTGTTAGTCCGCCCGTTATGATCTATGTTACGATCATACTCCCAAGGTCTGCCCAACAACAAATGACATGCATCCATAGCAACCACATCACACCACACATCATCTTTATACGTCGTACCAACAGAAAAATGAACAAGGGCTCGTTTAGATACAGTGACCTCGCCACCCTTCTTAAGCCACTGTAGCTTGTAAGGCTTAGGGCGATTTTCTGTTTTCAAAGCCAACTTTTGAACTGCTTCTTCAGATATAAGGTTATCACAACTTCCTGAATCAATAACAAAAGTACAAACCTTTCCCAAAATAGTACATGTCGACTGAAAGATGTTGTGTTTGAGCCAATCATCACCAACAACTTTTGGTGTAAAACAAGACCGCCTTACCACCAAATTTACCCCCACATCTCCAGTTACAACTTCCTCCTCGCATTGATGCTCTTCGTCATACACAGGGGGATCTTCGTAATTTTCACCGGCATCATCATTTTGCCAATCATCTTGCTCAGCGAACAAATGACGTTTTCCGACCTTCTTGCACTCTGATTGTCGGTGACCTGTCTCCCCACAACTAAAACACTTCAAGCTGCTACTAACAGTTGTCCTAGGGTTTGGTCCAACACTGTTAGATGTCGGTCTTTGTTGATTAGGAACAACACGGGGTACCATACCACCCGTCCCGGGACTTCCTCCAATATTGGCAGTTGAAGACGAACCGCCCACCCGACGACTTTGTTTCTCAAAAGCCAACGCCCGTTGGTGCGCTTCAGAAATAGATACCGGGTCAAACATATTTACAGAGTCCATGATATGGACCCGTAGACCCCCAATATATCGAGCAACGAGTTGTTCCTCTGTCTCCTGGATATCGTTTCGGGCAATCAATTGGTAGAACTCAGTTGTGTAATCGTCAACTGATTTGGCACCCTGCTTCAGATTTTGCAACCGTTGGTACATCAACCTTTGAAAATTATGGGGTAGGAAGTTGGATCGTAAACACTTCTTCATCTTCCTCCAAGTCACGACCTTTGACTTTCCGAGCCTGTCTCGTGTCAGTTTCAGTTGTTGCCACCATGCAGATGCCCTACCACGTAGCCTGGTAGCAATCAATGACACTCTTTTGTTTTCAGGGACTTCTTTGAACTCAAAAACTTCCTCAACAGTAGCCAACCAGTCGATGAACCCCTCTGGATTCAAACTGACCCCGTCGAATTCTGGGATATCAATTCTCATTCCGGCCTCCCAACGCCTATTGTCACCTCTATGATCACGCCTTGGCCGCCTTTCTAGATCATCTTCAGAATATGAACCGTCACTGCCGCCGAACGGGTTCCCAAATTCACCATCTTCCACTTGAGAATGTGTTCGAGACCTTTGCCCTCCTCGATTCATCAGTTCGACCATCCTATCAGTCAGTTGGTCAACCATTTGATCCGTCCTCTCCTCCATTCGTGCCATAATACGTTCTTCTAGTTCTTGCTCATGAACATTAGCGGGCGTCCTGTTTCTCCTCGGAGGCATTTTGAACCAGGAATTCGGCTCTGATACCAACTGATGCAGCGCAAAAAAACAACACAAAGATAACCAAGAATGAACCTGTTGATTCTAAAAGAATAGCCAGGACAATCTCTTCAAAACCACGTTGATTCTACGAATACCGTGGGATTGGCTTCAAAATCTGGGTTAACACACAGAATTTGGGAGAAAATCGAAAGTTCATAAAATTGATGATTGACCATCCAAATTACATCAAAAACATTTAAATAAGAAGCAGAAATTAAAATGAAACCCTAAAAGTCCATGGGCCAAATACAAACCCAAAAACAAAACCCAAAAATTAAGGAAAAATAACAAAAATTGCTCATAACTCCATTTAGAAAGCGATTTAGGGACTCAAAAATGGGTAAGTCCCCTTCGGGGACTTATCTAGACGTGCTCCTTGCTCCAAGCTTCGATTTGACTGGTCGTAGGCCCAAAACGGAGATTCGTAGCCAAAGTTATGGCCATTTTCGTGAAGCCCCTTTAGTCACACGATCGTGGGCCTCTAGGAACGCAAGGGCCCGATCCTCCACACTAGGGCCCGCATCATCCCCTCCCGGGTAGACAAAATTCGACCTCGAATGTGCACCATGGTCATCATCAGAAGAATCCCCATAATAAGGAAGCAAATGCTTTACATTGAATACATCGGAACAACGAATGTGGCTTGGCAACTGTAGACGGTAAGCATTGGAATTAATCTTCTCCACAATCTCCACTGGTCCAATCTTCTTAGCTGATAGCTTGTTGTACTCACCAACCGAAAAACGATCTTTAGTCAAAACAGCCCAAACAAAATCACCTACTTCAAAATCAACTTGTCTGCGTTTTTTATCTGCATCTTGCTTGTACTTGGAGTTAGCTCGGACCAAGTTGTCATGAACAGCCCTATGAACATCATGTAGTCCTCCAACAAAATCCTGCACTTTCTTTGGAACTACCCTAGAAACAGGCAGTGACATCAAATCAAGTGGTCCCCGTGGCTGAACAGAATAGACCACCTGGAATGGACTATATCCAGTACTTCGGTTGATAGCATGATTATGAGCAAACTCAGCTTGACAAAGCTTCTGATCCCAGGTCTTCACATGATCACCCACTAAACACCGCAAAATATTACCAAGGGATCGATTGACAACCTCTGTTTGGCCATCCGTTTGAGGATGATATGCACTACTAAAATTGAGCTGAGTGTTCACCATTTTCCATAGGCTACGCCAAAAATGACTCAAAAACCTAGTGTCTCGATCTGATACAATAGAAGACGGTAATCCATGCAAACGGTAGACGTCTCGAAAGAATAACTGGGCTACATTAACTGCATCTGTCGTCTTTTTGCATGGAATAAAGTGCACCATCTTAGAAAAACGATCAACAACCACAAATATTGAATCATTTCCCCGTTGAGTACGTGGTAAACCCAACACAAAATCCATACTGATGTCTACCCAAGGTTGTGATGGAACAGGCAAAGGCATATAGAGTCCTGCATTGGTAGATGTGCCCTTTGACACCTGACAGATTCGACACCGTTTAACATATCTATCCACCTCCTTGCGCATTGTAGGCCAAAAATAAGATGATTGTACCAACTGTAAAGTGCGATCTCGGCCGACATGCCCTTCACCATGCAGCTCCCTAATGATTTGAAGGCGGAGACTTGAATCAGGGATGCACAATTGATTGCCTTTGAAAAGAAAACCTTCATGCAGTAGAAAATCAGACATCTGTCCAGATTGTATACCCTGCAGAACAACAGAAAAATAAGGATCAACCGTTAGCTGCTCCATGAGGACATCCATCCCCGGCACACCAACCCTCATGGAAACTAGCAAATTACTCCTCCGACTCAATGCATCAGCCACCCGATTTGACATCCCAGACTTGTGTTTAACCACGAAAGTGAATTTTTCCAAGAACGACATCCACCTCCCATGTTTGTGTGACACCTTATCTTGACTGCGAATATGTCTTAATGAATCATGATCTGTGAACAAAACAAATTCCTTATGAAATAGATAATGGCGCCAATGCTTTATAGCTTGGACCACTGCATAGAACTCAACATCATAAGTGCTATAACGCAGCTTTGGCCCCGTCAACTTCTCACTAAAATAGGCAACCGGTCGTCCTCCTTGACTTAGAACTGCTCCAATCCCAACCTTGGAAGCATCCGTGTGTAATTCAAACACTTGAGAAAAGTCTGGCAATACAAGAATCGGTGATGTAGTAAGCTTCTCTTTTACTAATTGGAAAGCTGATTCTGCTGCTTCGGTCCAAGTAAAGGTCTTCCCTTTCATACAATCAGTCACCGGTGCCATAATAGAACTAAAGTTTGGAATAAACCTCCTATAGAATGAAGCAAGGCCATGAAAGCTTCGAACTTCAGTGATGGTAGTTGGACTTGGCCATTGTCTGACAGCTGCTACTTTAGACTCGTCCACCTGTATTCCTTCCCCAGAAACAACGTACCCCAAGAACAAGACTTTAGGAACCATAAACACACATTTCTTCATAGCTGCATACAAACTATCCCGTCGAAGTACAGTCAAAACCTGCCTCACATGGTTGACATGCTCACCAAAAGTAGCACTGTAAATAAGTATGTCATCAAAATAAACGACTACAAATTTACCAATAAAGGGCCTGAACAACTGGTTCATCACACGCATAAATGTACTAGGAGCGTTTGATAAACCGAAAGGCATCACCAACCACTCATACAATCCTTCACGAGTCTTGAAGGCAGTCTTCCACTCATCCCCAGGCCTAAGTCGAATCTGATAGTACCCGCTCTTCAAGTCCAGTTTCGTAAAGATAGAGGCACCACTAATCTGGTCAAGTAGGTCATCAAGTCGAGGAATTGGAAATCTATACCTCACCGTGATCTTGTTGATGGCGCGACTATCAACACACATACGCCAAGTACCATCCTTTTTAGGAGTCAACAAAGCAGGAACAGCACACGGGCTCATGCTCTCTCGAACATGACCTTTTGAAATCAAATCCTCCACCTGTCGTCGCAACTCCTCATGCTCTCCGGGACTCATTCTGTAATGTGGCCTATTAGGCAACTGAGCTCCTGGTTGTAAATCAATATGATGTTGGATATCACGTAAAGGTGGCAAACCATCAGGTAATTCATTAGGGAAAACATCAGCGAATTCCTTGAGCAGAGGGACCATAGCCTCAGGAATTTCAACCTCCTTAGCGACTTCCTTCCCGAGCAATACAAAAATTTCACCTTCCGCCTCCAACTCGTCTTCAAACTGATTAAGGGTTAGTAGAGTACCCGAAGTTCTCGGAACTGGCTCATTTGGCTTACTGGGAACCAATGTTATCTTCACACCACCAAACAAGAAACTGTAAGTGTTAGTCCGCCCGTTATGATCTATGTTACGATCATACTCCCAAGGTCTGCCCAACAACAAATGACATGCATCCATAGCAACCACATCACACCACACATCATCTTTATACGTCGTACCAACAGAAAAATGAACAAGGGCTCGTTTAGATACAGTGACCTCGCCACCCTTCTTAAGCCACTGTAGCTTGTAAGGCTTAGGGCGATTTTCTGTTTTCAAAGCCAACTTTTGAACTGCTTCTTCAGATATAAGGTTATCACAACTTCCTGAATCAATAACAAAAGTACAAACCTTTCCCAAAATAGTACATGTCGACTGAAAGATGTTGTGTTTGAGCCAATCATCACCAACAACTTTTGGTGTAAAACAAGACCGCCTTACCACCAAATTTACCCCCACATCTCCAGTTACAACTTCCTCCTCGCATTGATGCTCTTCGTCATACACAGGGGGATCTTCGTAATTTTCACCGGCATCATCATTTTGCCAATCATCTTGCTCAGCGAACAAATGACGTTTTCCGACCTTCTTGCACTCTGATTGTCGGTGACCTGTCTCCCCACAACTAAAACACTTCAAGCTGCTACTAACAGTTGTCCTAGGGTTTGGTCCAACACTGTTAGATGTCGGTCTTTGTTGATTAGGAACAACACGGGGTACCATACCACCCGTCCCGGGACTTCCTCCAATATTGGCAGTTGAAGACGAACCGCCCACCCGACGACTTTGTTTCTCAAAAGCCAACGCCCGTTGGTGCGCTTCAGAAATAGATACCGGGTCAAACATATTTACAGAGTCCATGATATGGACCCGTAGACCCCCAATATATCGAGCAACGAGTTGTTCCTCTGTCTCCTGGATATCGTTTCGGGCAATCAATTGGTAGAACTCAGTTGTGTAATCGTCAACTGATTTGGCACCCTGCTTCAGATTTTGCAACCGTTGGTACATCAACCTTTGAAAATTATGGGGTAGGAAGTTGGATCGTAAACACTTCTTCATCTTCCTCCAAGTCACGACCTTTGACTTTCCGAGCCTGTCTCGTGTCAGTTTCAGTTGTTGCCACCATGCAGATGCCCTACCACGTAGCCTGGTAGCAATCAATGACACTCTTTTGTTTTCAGGGACTTCTTTGAACTCAAAAACTTCCTCAACAGTAGCCAACCAGTCGATGAACCCCTCTGGATTCAAACTGACCCCGTCGAATTCTGGGATATCAATTCTCATTCCGGCCTCCCAACGCCTATTGTCACCTCTATGATCACGCCTTGGCCGCCTTTCTAGATCATCTTCAGAATATGAACCGTCACTGCCGCCGAACGGGTTCCCAAATTCACCATCTTCCACTTGAGAATGTGTTCGAGACCTTTGCCCTCCTCGATTCATCAGTTCGACCATCCTATCAGTCAGTTGGTCAACCATTTGATCCGTCCTCTCCTCCATTCGTGCCATAATACGTTCTTCTAGTTCTTGCTCATGAACATTAGCGGGCGTCCTGTTTCTCCTCGGAGGCATTTTGAACCAGGAATTCGGCTCTGATACCAACTGATGCAGCGCAAAAAAACAACACAAAGATAACCAAGAATGAACCTGTTGATTCTAAAAGAATAGCCAGGACAATCTCTTCAAAACCACGTTGATTCTACGAATACCGTGGGATTGGCTTCAAAATATGGGTTAACACACAGAATTTGGGAGAAAATCGAAAGTTCATAAAATTGATGATTGACCATCCAAATTACATCAAAAACATTTAAATAAGAAGCAGAAATTAAAATGAAACCCTAAAAGTCCATGGGCCAAATACAAACCCAAAAACAAAACCCAAAAATTAAGGAAAAATAACAAAAATTGCTCATAACTCCATTTAGAAAGCGATTTAGGGACTCAAAAATGGGTAAGTCCCCTTCGGGGACTTATCTAGACGTGCTCCTTGCTCCAAGCTTCGATTTGACTGGTCGTAGGCCCAAAACGGAGATTCGTAGCCAAAGTTATGGCCATTTTCGTGAAGCCCCTTTAGTCACACGATCGTGGGCCTCTAGGAACGCAAGGGCCCGATCCTCCACACTAGGGCCCGCATCATCCCCTCCCGGGTAGACAAAATTCGACCTCGAATGTGCACCATGGTCATCATCAGAAGAATCCCCATAATAAGGAAGCAAATGCTTTACATTGAATACATCGGAACAACGAATGTGGCTTGGCAACTGTAGACGGTAAGCATTGGAATTAATCTTCTCCACAATCTCCACTGGTCCAATCTTCTTAGCTGATAGCTTGTTGTACTCACCAACCGAAAAACGATCTTTAGTCAAAACAGCCCAAACAAAATCACCTACTTCAAAATCAACTTGTCTGCGTTTTTTATCTGCATCTTGCTTGTACTTGGAGTTAGCTCGGACCAAGTTGTCATGAACAGCCCTATGAACATCATGTAGTCCTCCAACAAAATCCTGCACTTTCTTTGGAACTACCCTAGAAACAGGCAGTGACATCAAATCAAGTGGTCCCCGTGGCTGAACAGAATAGACCACCTGGAATGGACTATATCCAGTACTTCGGTTGATAGCATGATTATGAGCAAACTCAGCTTGACAAAGCTTCTGATCCCAGGTCTTCACATGATCACCCACTAAACACCGCAAAATATTACCAAGGGATCGATTGACAACCTCTGTTTGGCCATCCGTTTGAGGATGATATGCACTACTAAAATTGAGCTGAGTGTTCACCATTTTCCATAGGCTACGCCAAAAATGACTCAAAAACCTAGTGTCTCGATCTGATACAATAGAAGACGGTAATCCATGCAAACGGTAGACGTCTCGAAAGAATAACTGGGCTACATTAACTGCATCTGTCGTCTTTTTGCATGGAATAAAGTGCACCATCTTAGAAAAACGATCAACAACCACAAATATTGAATCATTTCCCCGTTGAGTACGTGGTAAACCCAACACAAAATCCATACTGATGTCTACCCAAGGTTGTGATGGAACAGGCAAAGGCATATAGAGTCCTGCATTGGTAGATGTGCCCTTTGACACCTGACAGATTCGACACCGTTTAACATATCTATCCACCTCCTTGCGCATTGTAGGCCAAAAATAAGATGATTGTACCAACTGTAAAGTGCGATCTCGGCCGACATGCCCTTCACCATGCAGCTCCCTAATGATTTGAAGGCGGAGACTTGAATCAGGGATGCACAATTGATTGCCTTTGAAAAGAAAACCTTCATGCAGTAGAAAATCAGACATCTGTCCAGATTGTATACCCTGCAGAACAACAGAAAAATAAGGATCAACCGTTAGCTGCTCCATGAGGACATCCATCCCCGGCACACCAACCCTCATGGAAACTAGCAAATTACTCCTCCGACTCAATGCATCAGCCACCCGATTTGACATCCCAGACTTGTGTTTAACCACGAAAGTGAATTTTTCCAAGAACGACATCCACCTCGCATGTTTGTGTGACACCTTATCTTGACTGCGAATATGTCTTAATGAATCATGATCTGTGAACAAAACAAATTCCTTATGAAATAGATAATGGCGCCAATGCTTTATAGCTTGGACCACTGCATAGAACTCAACATCATAAGTGCTATAACGCAGCTTTGGCCCCGTCAACTTCTCACTAAAATAGGCAACCGGTCGTCCTCCTTGACTTAGAACTGCTCCAATCCCAACCTTGGAAGCATCCGTGTGTAATTCAAACACTTGAGAAAAGTCTGGCAATACAAGAATCGGTGATGTAGTAAGCTTCTCTTTTACTAATTGGAAAGCTGATTCTGCTGCTTCGGTCCAAGTAAAGGTCTTCCCTTTCATACAATCAGTCACCGGTGCCATAATAGAACTAAAGTTTGGAATAAACCTCCTATAGAATGAAGCAAGGCCATGAAAGCTTCGAACTTCAGTGATGGTAGTTGGACTTGGCCATTGTCTGACAGCTGCTACTTTAGACTCGTCCACCTGTATTCCTTCCCCAGAAACAACGTACCCCAAGAACAAGACTTTAGGAACCATAAACACACATTTCTTCATAGCTGCATACAAACTATCCCGTCGAAGTACAGTCAAAACCTGCCTCACATGGTTGACATGCTCACCAAAAGTAGCACTGTAAATAAGTATGTCATCAAAATAAACGACTACAAATTTACCAATAAAGGGCCTGAACAACTGGTTCATCACACGCATAAATGTACTAGGAGCGTTTGATAAACCGAAAGGCATCACCAACCACTCATACAATCCTTCACGAGTCTTGAAGGCAGTCTTCCACTCATCCCCAGGCCTAAGTCGAATCTGATAGTACCCGCTCTTCAAGTCCAGTTTCGTAAAGATAGAGGCACCACTAATCTGGTCAAGTAGGTCATCAAGTCGAGGAATTGGAAATCTATACCTCACCGTGATCTTGTTGATGGCGCGACTATCAACACACATACGCCAAGTACCATCCTTTTTAGGAGTCAACAAAGCAGGAACAGCACACGGGCTCATGCTCTCTCGAACATGACCTTTTGAAATCAAATCCTCCACCTGTCGTCGCAACTCCTCATGCTCTCCGGGACTCATTCTGTAATGTGGCCTATTAGGCAACTGAGCTCCTGGTTGTAAATCAATATGATGTTGGATATCACGTAAAGGTGGCAAACCATCAGGTAATTCATTAGGGAAAACATCAGCGAATTCCTTGAGCAGAGGGACCATAGCCTCAGGAATTTCAACCTCCTTAGCGACTTCCTTCCCGAGCAATACAAAAATTTCACCTTCCGCCTCCAACTCGTCTTCAAACTGATTAAGGGTTAGTAGAGTACCCGAAGTTCTCGGAACTGGCTCATTTGGCTTACTGGGAACCAATGTTATCTTCACACCACCAAACAAGAAACTGTAAGTGTTAGTCCGCCCGTTATGATCTATGTTACGATCATACTCCCAAGGTCTGCCCAACAACAAATGACATGCATCCATAGCAACCACATCACACCACACATCATCTTTATACGTCGTACCAACAGAAAAATGAACAAGGGCTCGTTTAGATACAGTGACCTCGCCACCCTTCTTAAGCCACTGTAGCTTGTAAGGCTTAGGGCGATTTTCTGTTTTCAAAGCCAACTTTTGAACTGCTTCTTCAGATATAAGGTTATCACAACTTCCTGAATCAATAACAAAAGTACAAACCTTTCCCAAAATAGTACATGTCGACTGAAAGATGTTGTGTTTGAGCCAATCATCACCAACAACTTTTGGTGTAAAACAAGACCGCCTTACCACCAAATTTACCCCCACATCTCCAGTTACAACTTCCTCCTCGCATTGATGCTCTTCGTCATACACAGGGGGATCTTCGTAATTTTCACCGGCATCATCATTTTGCCAATCATCTTGCTCAGCGAACAAATGACGTTTTCCGACCTTCTTGCACTCTGATTGTCGGTGACCTGTCTCCCCACAACTAAAACACTTCAAGCTGCTACTAACAGTTGTCCTAGGGTTTGGTCCAACACTGTTAGATGTCGGTCTTTGTTGATTAGGAACAACACGGGGTACCATACCACCCGTCCCGGGACTTCCTCCAATATTGGCAGTTGAAGACGAACCGCCCACCCGACGACTTTGTTTCTCAAAAGCCAACGCCCGTTGGTGCGCTTCAGAAATAGATACCGGGTCAAACATATTTACAGAGTCCATGATATGGACCCGTAGACCCCCAATATATCGAGCAACGAGTTGTTCCTCTGTCTCCTGGATATCGTTTCGGGCAATCAATTGGTAGAACTCAGTTGTGTAATCGTCAACTGATTTGGCACCCTGCTTCAGATTTTGCAACCGTTGGTACATCAACCTTTGAAAATTATGGGGTAGGAAGTTGGATCGTAAACACTTCTTCATCTTCCTCCAAGTCACGACCTTTGACTTTCCGAGCCTGTCTCGTGTCAGTTTCAGTTGTTGCCACCATGCAGATGCCCTACCACGTAGCCTGGTAGCAATCAATGACACTCTTTTGTTTTCAGGGACTTCTTTGAACTCAAAAACTTCCTCAACAGTAGCCAACCAGTCGATGAACCCCTCTGGATTCAAACTGACCCCGTCGAATTCTGGGATATCAATTCTCATTCCGGCCTCCCAACGCCTATTGTCACCTCTATGATCACGCCTTGGCCGCCTTTCTAGATCATCTTCAGAATATGAACCGTCACTGCCGCCGAACGGGTTCCCAAATTCACCATCTTCCACTTGAGAATGTGTTCGAGACCTTTGCCCTCCTCGATTCATCAGTTCGACCATCCTATCAGTCAGTTGGTCAACCATTTGATCCGTCCTCTCCTCCATTCGTGCCATAATACGTTCTTCTAGTTCTTGCTCATGAACATTAGCGGGCGTCCTGTTTCTCCTCGGAGGCATTTTGAACCAGGAATTCGGCTCTGATACCAACTGATGCAGCGCAAAAAAACAACACAAAGATAACCAAGAATGAACCTGTTGATTCTAAAAGAATAGCCAGGACAATCTCTTCAAAACCACGTTGATTCTACGAATACCGTGGGATTGGCTTCAAAATCTGGGTTAACACACAGAATTTGGGAGAAAATCGAAAGTTCATAAAATTGATGATTGACCATCCAAATTACATCAAAAACAGTTAAATAAGAAGCAGAAATTAAAATGAAACCCTAAAAGTCCATGGGCCAAATACAAACCCAAAAACAAAACCCAAAAATTAAGGAAAAATAACAAAAATTGCTCATAACTCCATTTAGAAAGCGATTTATGGACTCAAAAATGGGTAAGTCCCCATCGGGGACTTATCTAGACGTGCTCCTTGCTCCAAGCTTCGATTTGACTGGTCGTAGGCCCAAAACGGAGATTCGTAGCCAAAGTTATGGCCATTTTCGTGAAGCCCCTTTAGTCACACGATCGTGGGCCTCTAGGAACGCAAGGGCCCGATCCTCCACACTAGGGCCCGCATCATCCCCTCCCGGGTAGACAAAATTCGACCTCGAATGTGCACCATGGTCATCATCAGAAGAATCCCCATAATAAGGAAGCAAATGCTTTACATTGAATACATCGGAACAACGAATGTGGCTTGGCAACTGTAGACGGTAAGCATTGGAATTAATCTTCTCCACAATCTCCACTGGTCCAATCTTCTTAGCTGATAGCTTGTTGTACTCACCAACCGAAAAACGATCTTTAGTCAAAACAGCCCAAACAAAATCACCTACTTCAAAATCAACTTGTCTGCGTTTTTTATCTGCATCTTGCTTGTACTTGGAGTTAGCTCGGACCAAGTTGTCATGAACAGCCCTATGAACATCATGTAGTCCTCCAACAAAATCCTGCACTTTCTTTGGAACTACCCTAGAAACAGGCAGTGACATCAAATCAAGTGGTCCCCGTGGCTGAACAGAATAGACCACCTGGAATGGACTATATCCAGTACTTCGGTTGATAGCATGATTATGAGCAAACTCAGCTTGACAAAGCTTCTGATCCCAGGTCTTCACATGATCACCCACTAAACACCGCAAAATATTACCAAGGGATCGATTGACAACCTCTGTTTGGCCATCCGTTTGAGGATGATATGCACTACTAAAATTGAGCTGAGTGTTCACCATTTTCCATAGGCTACGCCAAAAATGACTCAAAAACCTAGTGTCTCGATCTGATACAATAGAAGACGGTAATCCATGCAAACGGTAGACGTCTCGAAAGAATAACTGGGCTACATTAACTGCATCTGTCGTCTTTTTGCATGGAATAAAGTGCACCATCTTAGAAAAACGATCAACAACCACAAATATTGAATCATTTCCCCGTTGAGTACGTGGTAAACCCAACACAAAATCCATACTGATGTCTACCCAAGGTTGTGATGGAACAGGCAAAGGCATATAGAGTCCTGCATTGGTAGATGTGCCCTTTGACACCTGACAGATTCGACACCGTTTAACATATCTATCCACCTCCTTGCGCATTGTAGGCCAAAAATAAGATGATTGTACCAACTGTAAAGTGCGATCTCGGCCGACATGCCCTTCACCATGCAGCTCCCTAATGATTTGAAGGCGGAGACTTGAATCAGGGATGCACAATTGATTGCCTTTGAAAAGAAAACCTTCATGCAGTAGAAAATCAGACATCTGTCCAGATTGTATACCCTGCAGAACAACAGAAAAATAAGGATCAACCGTTAGCTGCTCCATGAGGACATCCATCCCCGGCACACCAACCCTCATGGAAACTAGCAAATTACTCCTCCGACTCAATGCATCAGCCACCCGATTTGACATCCCAGACTTGTGTTTAACCACGAAAGTGAATTTTTCCAAGAACGACATCCACCTCCCATGTTTGTGTGACACCTTATCTTGACTGCGAATATGTCTTAATGAATCATGATCTGTGAACAAAACAAATTCCTTATGAAATAGATAATGGCGCCAATGCTTTATAGCTTGGACCACTGCATAGAACTCAACATCATAAGTGCTATAACGCAGCTTTGGCCCCGTCAACTTCTCACTAAAATAGGCAACCGGTCGTCCTCCTTGACTTAGAACTGCTCCAATCCCAACCTTGGAAGCATCCGTGTGTAATTCAAACACTTGAGAAAAGTCTGGCAATACAAGAATCGGTGATGTAGTAAGCTTCTCTTTTACTAATTGGAAAGCTGATTCTGCTGCTTCGGTCCAAGTAAAGGTCTTCCCTTTCATACAATCAGTCACCGGTGCCATAATAGAACTAAAGTTTGGAATAAACCTCCTATAGAATGAAGCAAGGCCATGAAAGCTTCGAACTTCAGTGATGGTAGTTGGACTTGGCCATTGTCTGACAGCTGCTACTTTAGACTCGTCCACCTGTATTCCTTCCCCAGAAACAACGTACCCCAAGAACAAGACTTTAGGAACCATAAACACACATTTCTTCATAGCTGCATACAAACTATCCCGTCGAAGTACAGTCAAAACCTGCCTCACATGGTTGACATGCTCACCAAAAGTAGCACTGTAAATAAGTATGTCATCAAAATAAACGACTACAAATTTACCAATAAAGGGCCTGAACAACTGGTTCATCACACGCATAAATGTACTAGGAGCGTTTGATAAACCGAAAGGCATCACCAACCACTCATACAATCCTTCACGAGTCTTGAAGGCAGTCTTCCACTCATCCCCAGGCCTAAGTCGAATCTGATAGTACCCGCTCTTCAAGTCCAGTTTCGTAAAGATAGAGGCACCACTAATCTGGTCAAGTAGGTCATCAAGTCGAGGAATTGGAAATCTATACCTCACCGTGATCTTGTTGATGGCGCGACTATCAACACACATACGCCAAGTACCATCCTTTTTAGGAGTCAACAAAGCAGGAACAGCACACGGGCTCATGCTCTCTCGAACATGACCTTTTGAAATCAAATCCTCCACCTGTCGTCGCAACTCCTCATGCTCTCCGGGACTCATTCTGTAATGTGGCCTATTAGGCAACTGAGCTCCTGGTTGTAAATCAATATGATGTTGGATATCACGTAAAGGTGGCAAACCATCAGGTAATTCATTAGGGAAAACATCAGCGAATTCCTTGAGCAGAGGGACCATAGCCTCAGGAATTTCAACCTCCTTAG
This sequence comes from Lactuca sativa, assembly GCF_002870075.4. Lineage (NCBI taxonomy): Eukaryota > Viridiplantae > Streptophyta > Magnoliopsida > Asterales > Asteraceae > Lactuca > Lactuca sativa. The sequence continues at coordinate 359,346,360 of NC_056627.2, read as the reverse complement.
CGACTTCCTTCCCGAGCAATACAAAAATTTCACTTTCCGCCTCCAACTCGTCTTCAAACTGATTAAGGGTTAGTAGAGTACCCGAAGTTCTCGGAACTGGCTCATTTGGCTTATTGGGAACCAATGTTATCTTCACACCACCAAACAAGAAACTGTAAGTGTTAGTCCGCCCGTTATGATCTATGTTACGATCATACTCCCAAGGTCTGCCCAACAACAAATGACATGCATCCATAGCAACCACATCACACCACACATCATCTTTATACGTCGTACCAACAGAAAAATGAACAAGGGCTCGTTTAGATACAGTGACCTCGCCACCCTTCTTAAGCCACTGTAGCTTGTAAGGCTTAGGGCGATTTTCTGTTTTCAAAGCCAACTTTTGAACTGCTTCTTCAGATATAAGGTTATCACAACTTCCTGAATCAATAACAAAAGTACAAACCTTTCCCAAAATAGTACATGTCGACTGAAAGATGTTGTGTTTGAGCCAATCATCACCAACAACTTTTGGTGTAAAACAAGACCGCCTTACCACCAAATTTACCCCCACATCTCCAGTTACAACTTCCTCCTCGCATTGATGCTCTTCGTCATACACAGGGGGATCTTCGTAATTTTCACCGGCATCATCATTTTGCCAATCATCTTGCTCAGCGAACAAATGACGTTTTCCGACCTTCTTGCACTCTGATTGTCGGTGACCTGTCTCCCCACAACTAAAACACTTCAAGCTGCTACTAACAGTTGTCCTAGGGTTTGGTCCAACACTGTTAGATGTCGGTCTTTGTTGATTAGGAACAACACGGGGTACCATACCACCCGTCCCGGGACTTCCTCCAATATTGGCAGTTGAAGACGAACCGCCCACCCGACGACTTTGTTTCTCAAAAGCCAACGCCCGTTGGTGCGCTTCAGAAATAGATACCGGGTCAAACATATTTACAGAGTCCATGATATGGACCCGTAGACCCCCAATATATCGAGCAACGAGTTGTTCCTCTGTCTCCTGGATATCGTTTCGGGCAATCAATTGGTAGAACTCAGTTGTGTAATCGTCAACTGATTTGGCACCCTGCTTCAGATTTTGCAACCGTTGGTACATCAACCTTTGAAAATTATGGGGTAGGAAGTTGGATCGTAAACACTTCTTCATCTTCCTCCAAGTCACGACCTTTGACTTTCCGAGCCTGTCTCGTGTCAGTTTCAGTTGTTGCCACCATGCAGATGCCCTACCACGTAGCCTGGTAGCAATCAATGACACTCTTTTGTTTTCAGGGACTTCTTTGAACTCAAAAACTTCCTCAACAGTAGCCAACCAGTCGATGAACCCCTCTGGATTCAAACTGACCCCGTCGAATTCTGGGATATCAATTCTCATTCCGGCCTCCCAACGCCTATTGTCACCTCTATGATCACGCCTTGGCCGCCTTTCTAGATCATCTTCAGAATATGAACCGTCACTGCCGCCGAACGGGTTCCCAAATTCACCATCTTCCACTTGAGAATGTGTTCGAGACCTTTGCCCTCCTCGATTCATCAGTTCGACCATCCTATCAGTCAGTTGGTCAACCATTTGATCCGTCCTCTCCTCCATTCGTGCCATAATACGTTCTTCTAGTTCTTGCTCATGAACATTAGCGGGCGTCCTGTTTCTCCTCGGAGGCATTTTGAACCAGGAATTCGGCTCTGATACCAACTGATGCAGCGCAAAAAAACAACACAAAGATAACCAAGAATGAACCTGTTGATTCTAAAAGAATAGCCAGGACAATCTCTTCAAAACCACGTTGATTCTACGAATACCGTGGGATTGGCTTCAAAATCTGGGTTAACACATAGAATTTGGGAGAAAATCGAAAGTTCATAAAATTGATGATTGACCATCCAAATTACATCAAAAACAGTTAAATAAGAAGCAGAAATTAAAATGAAACCCTAAAAGTCCATGGGCCAAATACAAACCCAAAAACAAAACCCAAAAATTAAGGAAAAATAACAAAAATTGCTCATAACTCCATTTAGAAAGCGATTTATGGACTCAAAAATGGGTAAGTCCCCATCGGGGACTTATCTAGACGTGCTCCTTGCTCCAAGCTTCGATTTGACTGGTCGTAGGCCCAAAACGGAGATTCGTAGCCAAAGTTATGGCCATTTTCGTGAAGCCCCTTTAGTCACACGATCGTGGGCCTCTAGGAACGCAAGGGCCCGATCCTCCACACTAGGGCCCGCATCATCCCCTCCCGGGTAGACAAAATTCGACCTCGAATGTGCACCATGGTCATCATCAGAAGAATCCCCATAATAAGGAAGCAAATGCTTTACATTGAATACATCGGAACAACGAATGTGGCTTGGCAACTGTAGACGGTAAGCATTGGAATTAATCTTCTCCACAATCTCCACTGGTCCAATCTTCTTAGCTGATAGCTTGTTGTACTCACCAACCGAAAAACGATCTTTAGTCAAAACAGCCCAAACAAAATCACCTACTTCAAAATCAACTTGTCTGCGTTTTTTATCTGCATCTTGCTTGTACTTGGAGTTAGCTCGGACCAAGTTGTCATGAACAGCCCTATGAACATCATGTAGTCCTCCAACAAAATCCTGCACTTTCTTTGGAACTACCCTAGAAACAGGCAGTGACATCAAATCAAGTGGTCCCCGTGGCTGAACAGAATAGACCACCTGGAATGGACTATATCCAGTACTTCGGTTGATAGCATGATTATGAGCAAACTCAGCTTGACAAAGCTTCTGATCCCAGGTCTTCACATGATCACCCACTAAACACCGCAAAATATTACCAAGGGATCGATTGACAACCTCTGTTTGGCCATCCGTTTGAGGATGATATGCACTACTAAAATTGAGCTGAGTGTTCACCATTTTCCATAGGCTACGCCAAAAATGACTCAAAAACCTAGTGTCTCGATCTGATACAATAGAAGACGGTAATCCATGCAAACGGTAGACGTCTCGAAAGAATAACTGGGCTACATTAACTGCATCTGTCGTCTTTTTGCATGGAATAAAGTGCACCATCTTAGAAAAACGATCAACAACCACAAATATTGAATCATTTCCCCGTTGAGTACGTGGTAAACCCAACACAAAATCCATACTGATGTCTACCCAAGGTTGTGATGGAACAGGCAAAGGCATATAGAGTCCTGCATTGGTAGATGTGCCCTTTGACACCTGACAGATTCGACACCGTTTAACATATCTATCCACCTCCTTGCGCATTGTAGGCCAAAAATAAGATGATTGTACCAACTGTAAAGTGCGATCTCGGCCGACATGCCCTTCACCATGCAGCTCCCTAATGATTTGAAGGCGGAGACTTGAATCAGGGATGCACAATTGATTGCCTTTGAAAAGAAAACCTTCATGCAGTAGAAAATCAGACATCTGTCCAGATTGTATACCCTGCAGAACAACAGAAAAATAAGGATCAACCGTTAGCTGCTCCATGAGGACATCCATCCCCGGCACACCAACCCTCATGGAAACTAGCAAATTACTCCTCCGACTCAATGCATCAGCCACCCGATTTGACATCCCAGACTTGTGTTTAACCACGAAAGTGAATTTTTCCAAGAACGACATCCACCTCGCATGTTTGTGTGACACCTTATCTTGACTGCGAATATGTCTTAATGAATCATGATCTGTGAACAAAACAAATTCCTTATGAAATAGATAATGGCGCCAATGCTTTATAGCTTGGACCACTGCATAGAACTCAACATCATAAGTGCTATAACGCAGCTTTGGCCCCGTCAACTTCTCACTAAAATAGGCAACCGGTCGTCCTCCTTGACTTAGAACTGCTCCAATCCCAACCTTGGAAGCATCCGTGTGTAATTCAAACACTTGAGAAAAGTCTGGCAATACAAGAATCGGTGATGTAGTAAGCTTCTCTTTTACTAATTGGAAAGCTGATTCTGCTGCTTCGGTCCAAGTAAAGGTCTTCCCTTTCATACAATCAGTCACCGGTGCCATAATAGAACTAAAGTTTGGAATAAACCTCCTATAGAATGAAGCAAGGCCATGAAAGCTTCGAACTTCAGTGATGGTAGTTGGACTTGGCCATTGTCTGACAGCTGCTACTTTAGACTCGTCCACCTGTATTCCTTCCCCAGAAACAACGTACCCCAAGAACAAGACTTTAGGAACCATAAACACACATTTCTTCATAGCTGCATACAAACTATCCCGTCGAAGTACAGTCAAAACCTGCCTCACATGGTTGACATGCTCACCAAAAGTAGCACTGTAAATAAGTATGTCATCAAAATAAACGACTACAAATTTACCAATAAAGGGCCTGAACAACTGGTTCATCACACGCATAAATGTACTAGGAGCGTTTGATAAACCGAAAGGCATCACCAACCACTCATACAATCCTTCACGAGTCTTGAAGGCAGTCTTCCACTCATCCCCAGGCCTAAGTCGAATCTGATAGTACCCGCTCTTCAAGTCCAGTTTCGTAAAGATAGAGGCACCACTAATCTGGTCAAGTAGGTCATCAAGTCGAGGAATTGGAAATCTATACCTCACCGTGATCTTGTTGATGGCGCGACTATCAACACACATACGCCAAGTACCATCCTTTTTAGGAGTCAACAAAGCAGGAACAGCACACGGGCTCATGCTCTCTCGAACATGACCTTTTGAAATCAAATCCTCCACCTGTCGTCGCAACTCCTCATGCTCTCCGGGACTCATTCTGTAATGTGGCCTATTAGGCAACTGAGCTCCTGGTTGTAAATCAATATGATGTTGGATATCACGTAAAGGTGGCAAACCATCAGGTAATTCATTAGGGAAAACATCAGCGAATTCCTTGAGCAGAGGGACCATAGCCTCAGGAATTTCAACCTCCTTAGCGACTTCCTTCCCGAGCAATACAAAAATTTCACCTTCCGCCTCCAACTCGTCTTCAAACTGATTAAGGGTTAGTAGAGTACCCGAAGTTCTCGGAACTGGCTCATTTGGCTTACTGGGAACCAATGTTATCTTCACACCACCAAACAAGAAACTGTAAGTGTTAGTCCGCCCGTTATGATCTATGTTACGATCATACTCCCAAGGTCTGCCCAACAACAAATGACATGCATCCATAGCAACCACATCACACCACACATCATCTTTATACGTCGTACCAACAGAAAAATGAACAAGGGCTCGTTTAGATACAGTGACCTCGCCACCCTTCTTAAGCCACTGTAGCTTGTAAGGCTTAGGGCGATTTTCTGTTTTCAAAGCCAACTTTTGAACTGCTTCTTCAGATATAAGGTTATCACAACTTCCTGAATCAATAACAAAAGTACAAACCTTTCCCAAAATAGTACATGTCGACTGAAAGATGTTGTGTTTGAGCCAATCATCACCAACAACTTTTGGTGTAAAACAAGACCGCCTTACCACCAAATTTACCCCCACATCTCCAGTTACAACTTCCTCCTCGCATTGATGCTCTTCGTCATACACAGGGGGATCTTCGTAATTTTCACCGGCATCATCATTTTGCCAATCATCTTGCTCAGCGAACAAATGACGTTTTCCGACCTTCTTGCACTCTGATTGTCGGTGACCTGTCTCCCCACAACTAAAACACTTCAAGCTGCTACTAACAGTTGTCCTAGGGTTTGGTCCAACACTGTTAGATGTCGGTCTTTGTTGATTAGGAACAACACGGGGTACCATACCACCCGTCCCGGGACTTCCTCCAATATTGGCAGTTGAAGACGAACCGCCCACCCGACGACTTTGTTTCTCAAAAGCCAACGCCCGTTGGTGCGCTTCAGAAATAGATACCGGGTCAAACATATTTACAGAGTCCATGATATGGACCCGTAGACCCCCAATATATCGAGCAACGAGTTGTTCCTCTGTCTCCTGGATATCGTTTCGGGCAATCAATTGGTAGAACTCAGTTGTGTAATCGTCAACTGATTTGGCACCCTGCTTCAGATTTTGCAACCGTTGGTACATCAACCTTTGAAAATTATGGGGTAGGAAGTTGGATCGTAAACACTTCTTCATCTTCCTCCAAGTCACGACCTTTGACTTTCCGAGCCTGTCTCGTGTCAGTTTCAGTTGTTGCCACCATGCAGATGCCCTACCACGTAGCCTGGTAGCAATCAATGACACTCTTTTGTTTTCAGGGACTTCTTTGAACTCAAAAACTTCCTCAACAGTAGCCAACCAGTCGATGAACCCCTCTGGATTCAAACTGACCCCGTCGAATTCTGGGATATCAATTCTCATTCCGGCCTCCCAACGCCTATTGTCACCTCTATGATCACGCCTTGGCCGCCTTTCTAGATCATCTTCAGAATATGAACCGTCACTGCCGCCGAACGGGTTCCCAAATTCACCATCTTCCACTTGAGAATGTGTTCGAGACCTTTGCCCTCCTCGATTCATCAGTTCGACCATCCTATCAGTCAGTTGGTCAACCATTTGATCCGTCCTCTCCTCCATTCGTGCCATAATACGTTCTTCTAGTTCTTGCTCATGAACATTAGCGGGCGTCCTGTTTCTCCTCGGAGGCATTTTGAACCAGGAATTCGGCTCTGATACCAACTGATGCAGCGCAAAAAAACAACACAAAGATAACCAAGAATGAACCTGTTGATTCTAAAAGAATAGCCAGGACAATCTCTTCAAAACCACGTTGATTCTACGAATACCGTGGGATTGGCTTCAAAATCTGGGTTAACACACAGAATTTGGGAGAAAATCGAAAGTTCATAAAATTGATGATTGACCATCCAAATTACATCAAAAACAGTTAAATAAGAAGCAGAAATTAAAATGAAACCCTAAAAGTCCATGGGCCAAATACAAACCCAAAAACAAAACCCAAAAATTAAGGAAAAATAACAAAAATTGCTCATAACTCCATTTAGAAAGCGATTTATGGACTCAAAAATGGGTAAGTCCCCATCGGGGACTTATCTAGACGTGCTCCTTGCTCCAAGCTTCGATTTGACTGGTCGTAGGCCCAAAACGGAGATTCGTAGCCAAAGTTATGGCCATTTTCGTGAAGCCCCTTTAGTCACACGATCGTGGGCCTCTAGGAACGCAAGGGCCCGATCCTCCACACTAGGGCCCGCATCATCCCCTCCCGGGTAGACAAAATTCGACCTCGAATGTGCACCATGGTCATCATCAGAAGAATCCCCATAATAAGGAAGCAAATGCTTTACATTGAATACATCGGAACAACGAATGTGGCTTGGCAACTGTAGACGGTAAGCATTGGAATTAATCTTCTCCACAATCTCCACTGGTCCAATCTTCTTAGCTGATAGCTTGTTGTACTCACCAACCGAAAAACGATCTTTAGTCAAAACAGCCCAAACAAAATCACCTACTTCAAAATCAACTTGTCTGCGTTTTTTATCTGCATCTTGCTTGTACTTGGAGTTAGCTCGGACCAAGTTGTCATGAACAGCCCTATGAACATCATGTAGTCCTCCAACAAAATCCTGCACTTTCTTTGGAACTACCCTAGAAACAGGCAGTGACATCAAATCAAGTGGTCCCCGTGGCTGAACAGAATAGACCACCTGGAATGGACTATATCCAGTACTTCGGTTGATAGCATGATTATGAGCAAACTCAGCTTGACAAAGCTTCTGATCCCAGGTCTTCACATGATCACCCACTAAACACCGCAAAATATTACCAAGGGATCGATTGACAACCTCTGTTTGGCCATCCGTTTGAGGATGATATGCACTACTAAAATTGAGCTGAGTGTTCACCATTTTCCATAGGCTACGCCAAAAATGACTCAAAAACCTAGTGTATCGATCTGATACAATAGAAGACGGTAATCCATGCAAACGGTAGACGTCTCGAAAGAATAACTGGGCTACATTAACTGCATCTGTCGTCTTTTTGCATGGAATAAAGTGCACCATCTTAGAAAAACGATCAACAACCACAAATATTGAATCATTTCCCCGTTGAGTACGTGGTAAACCCAACACAAAATCCATACTGATGTCTACCCAAGGTTGTGATGGAACAGGCAAAGGCATATAGAGTCCTGCATTGGTAGATGTGCCCTTTGACACCTGACAGATTCGACACCGTTTAACATATCTATCCACCTCCTTGCGCATTGTAGGCCAAAAATAAGATGATTGTACCAACTGTAAAGTGCGATCTCGGCCGACATGCCCTTCACCATGCAGCTCCCTAATGATTTGAAGGCGGAGACTTGAATCAGGGATGCACAATTGATTGCCTTTGAAAAGAAAACCTTCATGCAGTAGAAAATCAGACATCTGTCCAGATTGTATACCCTGCAGAACAACAGAAAAATAAGGATCAACCGTTAGCTGCTCCATGAGGACATCCATCCCCGGCACACCAACCCTCATGGAAACTAGCAAATTACTCCTCCGACTCAATGCATCAGCCACCCGATTTGACATCCCAGACTTGTGTTTAACCACGAAAGTGAATTTTTCCAAGAACGACATCCACCTCCCATGTTTGTGTGACACCTTATCTTGACTGCGAATATGTCTTAATGAATCATGATCTGTGAACAAAACAAATTCCTTATGAAATAGATAATGGCGCCAATGCTTTATAGCTTGGACCACTGCATAGAACTCAACATCATAAGTGCTATAACGCAGCTTTGGCCCCGTCAACTTCTCACTAAAATAGGCAACCGGTCGTCCTCCTTGACTTAGAACTGCTCCAATCCCAACCTTGGAAGCATCCGTGTGTAATTCAAACACTTGAGAAAAGTCTGGCAATACAAGAATCGGTGATGTAGTAAGCTTCTCTTTTACTAATTGGAAAGCTGATTCTGCTGCTTCGGTCCAAGTAAAGGTCTTCCCTTTCATACAATCAGTCACCGGTGCCATAATAGAACTAAAGTTTGGAATAAACCTCCTATAGAATGAAGCAAGGCCATGAAAGCTTCGAACTTCAGTGATGGTAGTTGGACTTGGCCATTGTCTGACAGCTGCTACTTTAGACTCGTCCACCTGTATTCCTTCCCCAGAAACAACGTACCCCAAGAACAAGACTTTAGGAACCATAAACACACATTTCTTCATAGCTGCATACAAACTATCCCGTCGAAGTACAGTCAAAACCTGCCTCACATGGTTGACATGCTCACCAAAAGTAGCACTGTAAATAAGTATGTCATCAAAATAAACGACTACAAATTTACCAATAAAGGGCCTGAACAACTGGTTCATCACACGCATAAATGTACTAGGAGCGTTTGATAAACCGAAAGGCATCACCAACCACTCATACAATCCTTCACGAGTCTTGAAGGCAGTCTTCCACTCATCCCCAGGCCTAAGTCGAATCTGATAGTACCCGCTCTTCAAGTCCAGTTTCGTAAAGATAGAGGCACCACTAATCTGGTCAAGTAGGTCATCAAGTCGAGGAATTGGAAATCTATACCTCACCGTGATCTTGTTGATGGCGCGACTATCAACACACATACGCCAAGTACCATCCTTTTTAGGAGTCAACAAAGCAGGAACAGCACACGGGCTCATGCTCTCTCGAACATGACCTTTTGAAATCAAATCCTCCACCTGTCGTCGCAACTCCTCATGCTCTCCGGGACTCATTCTGTAATGTGGCCTATTAGGCAACTGAGCTCCTGGTTGTAAATCAATATGATGTTGGATATCACGTAAAGGTGGCAAACCATCAGGTAATTCATTAGGGAAAACATCAGCGAATTCCTTGAGCAGAGGGACCATAGCCTCAGGAATTTCAACCTCCTTAGCGACTTCCTTCCCGAGCAATACAAAAATTTCACTTTCCGCCTCCAACTCGTCTTCAAACTGATTAAGGGTTAGTAGAGTACCCGAAGTTCTCGGAACTGGCTCATTTGGCTTATTGGGAACCAATGTTATCTTCACACCACCAAACAAGAAACTGTAAGTGTTAGTCCGCCCGTTATGATCTATGTTACGATCATACTCCCAAGGTCTGCCCAACAACAAATGACATGCATCCATAGCAACCACATCACACCACACATCATCTTTATACGTCGTACCAACAGAAAAATGAACAAGGGCTCGTTTAGATACAGTGACCTCGCCACCCTTCTTAAGCCACTGTAGCTTGTAAGGCTTAGGGCGATTTTCTGTTTTCAAAGCCAACTTTTGAACTGCTTCTTCAGATATAAGGTTATCACAACTTCCTGAATCAATAACAAAAGTACAAACCTTTCCCAAAATAGTACATGTCGACTGAAAGATGTTGTGTTTGAGCCAATCATCACCAACAACTTTTGGTGTAAAACAAGACCGCCTTACCACCAAATTTACCCCCACATCTCCAGTTACAACTTCCTCCTCGCATTGATGCTCTTCGTCATACACAGGGGGATCTTCGTAATTTTCACCGGCATCATCATTTTGCCAATCATCTTGCTCAGCGAACAAATGACGTTTTCCGACCTTCTTGCACTCTGATTGTCGGTGACCTGTCTCCCCACAACTAAAACACTTCAAGCTGCTACTAACAGTTGTCCTAGGGTTTGGTCCAACACTGTTAGATGTCGGTCTTTGTTGATTAGGAACAACACGGGGTACCATACCACCCGTCCCGGGACTTCCTCCAATATTGGCAGTTGAAGACGAACCGCCCACCCGACGACTTTGTTTCTCAAAAGCCAACGCCCGTTGGTGCGCTTCAGAAATAGATACCGGGTCAAACATATTTACAGAGTCCATGATATGGACCCGTAGACCCCCAATATATCGAGCAACGAGTTGTTCCTCTGTCTCCTGGATATCGTTTCGGGCAATCAATTGGTAGAACTCAGTTGTGTAATCGTCAACTGATTTGGCACCCTGCTTCAGATTTTGCAACCGTTGGTACATCAACCTTTGAAAATTATGGGGTAGGAAGTTGGATCGTAAACACTTCTTCATCTTCCTCCAAGTCACGACCTTTGACTTTCCGAGCCTGTCTCGTGTCAGTTTCAGTTGTTGCCACCATGCAGATGCCCTACCACGTAGCCTGGTAGCAATCAATGACACTCTTTTGTTTTCAGGGACTTCTTTGAACTCAAAAACTTCCTCAACAGTAGCCAACCAGTCGATGAACCCCTCTGGATTCAAACTGACCCCGTCGAATTCTGGGATATCAATTCTCATTCCGGCCTCCCAACGCCTATTGTCACCTCTATGATCACGCCTTGGCCGCCTTTCTAGATCATCTTCAGAATATGAACCGTCACTGCCGCCGAACGGGTTCCCAAATTCACCATCTTCCACTTGAGAATGTGTTCGAGACCTTTGCCCTCCTCGATTCATCAGTTCGACCATCCTATCAGTCAGTTGGTCAACCATTTGATCCGTCCTCTCCTCCATTCGTGCCATAATACGTTCTTCTAGTTCTTGCTCATGAACATTAGCGGGCGTCCTGTTTCTCCTCGGAGGCATTTTGAACCAGGAATTCGGCTCTGATACCAACTGATGCAGCGCAAAAAAACAACACAAAGATAACCAAGAATGAACCTGTTGATTCTAAAAGAATAGCCAGGACAATCTCTTCAAAACCACGTTGATTCTACGAATACCGTGGGATTGGCTTCAAAATCTGGGTTAACACACAGAATTTGGGAGAAAATCGAAAGTTCATAAAATTGATGATTGACCATCCAAATTACATCAAAAACAGTTAAATAAGAAGCAGAAATTAAAATGAAACCCTAAAAGTCCATGGGCCAAATACAAACCCAAAAACAAAACCCAAAAATTAAGGAAAAATAACAAAAATTGCTCATAACTCCATTTAGAAAGCGATTTATGGACTCAAAAATGGGTAAGTCCCCATCGGGGACTTATCTAGACGTGCTCCTTGCTCCAAGCTTCGATTTGACTGGTCGTAGGCCCAAAACGGAGATTCGTAGCCAAAGTTATGGCCATTTTCGTGAAGCCCCTTTAGTCACACGATCGTGGGCCTCTAGGAACGCAAGGGCCCGATCCTCCACACTAGGGCCCGCATCATCCCCTCCCGGGTAGACAAAATTCGACCTCGAATGTGCACCATGGTCATCATCAGAAGAATCCCCATAATAAGGAAGCAAATGCTTTACATTGAATACATCGGAACAACGAATGTGGCTTGGCAACTGTAGACGGTAAGCATTGGAATTAATCTTCTCCACAATCTCCACTGGTCCAATCTTCTTAGCTGATAGCTTGTTGTACTCACCAACCGAAAAACGATCTTTAGTCAAAACAGCCCAAACAAAATCACCTACTTCAAAATCAACTTGTCTGCGTTTTTTATCTGCATCTTGCTTGTACTTGGAGTTAGCTCGGACCAAGTTGTCATGAACAGCCCTATGAACATCATGTAGTCCTCCAACAAAATCCTGCACTTTCTTTGGAACTACCCTAGAAACAGGCAGTGACATCAAATCAAGTGGTCCCCGTGGCTGAACAGAATAGACCACCTGGAATGGACTATATCCAGTACTTCGGTTGATAGCATGATTATGAGCAAACTCAGCTTGACAAAGCTTCTGATCCCAGGTCTTCACATGATCACCCACTAAACACCGCAAAATATTACCAAGGGATCGATTGACAACCTCTGTTTGGCCATCCGTTTGAGGATGATATGCACTACTAAAATTGAGCTGAGTGTTCACCATTTTCCATAGGCTACGCCAAAAATGACTCAAAAACCTAGTGTCTCGATCTGATACAATAGAAGACGGTAATCCATGCAAACGGTAGACGTCTCGAAAGAATAACTGGGCTACATTAACTGCATCTGTCGTCTTTTTGCATGGAATAAAGTGCACCATCTTAGAAAAACGATCAACAACCACAAATATTGAATCATTTCCCCGTTGAGTACGTGGTAAACCCAACACAAAATCCATACTGATGTCTACCCAAGGTTGTGATGGAACAGGCAAAGGCATATAGAGTCCTGCATTGGTAGATGTGCCCTTTGACACCTGACAGATTCGACACCGTTTAACATATCTATCCACCTCCTTGCGCATTGTAGGCCAAAAATAAGATGATTGTACCAACTGTAAAGTGCGATCTCGGCCGACATGCCCTTCACCATGCAGCTCCCTAATGATTTGAAGGCGGAGACTTGAATCAGGGATGCACAATTGATTGCCTTTGAAAAGAAAACCTTCATGCAGTAGAAAATCAGACATCTGTCCAGATTGTATACCCTGCAGAACAACAGAAAAATAAGGATCAACCGTTAGCTGCTCCATGAGGACATCCATCCCCGGCACACCAACCCTCATGGAAACTAGCAAATTACTCCTCCGACTCAATGCATCAGCCACCCGATTTGACATCCCAGACTTGTGTTTAACCACGAAAGTGAATTTTTCCAAGAACGACATCCACCTCGCATGTTTGTGTGACACCTTATCTTGACTGCGAATATGTCTTAATGAATCATGATCTGTGAACAAAACAAATTCCTTATGAAATAGATAATGGCGCCAATGCTTTATAGCTTGGACCACTGCATAGAACTCAACATCATAAGTGCTATAACGCAGCTTTGGCCCCGTCAACTTCTCACTAAAATAGGCAACCGGTCGTCCTCCTTGACTTAGAACTGCTCCAATCCCAACCTTGGAAGCATCCGTGTGTAATTCAAACACTTGAGAAAAGTCTGGCAATACAAGAATCGGTGATGTAGTAAGCTTCTCTTTTACTAATTGGAAAGCTGATTCTGCTGCTTCGGTCCAAGTAAAGGTCTTCCCTTTCATACAATCAGTCACCGGTGCCATAATAGAACTAAAGTTTGGAATAAACCTCCTATAGAATGAAGCAAGGCCATGAAAGCTTCGAACTTCAGTGATGGTAGTTGGACTTGGCCATTGTCTGACAGCTGCTACTTTAGACTCGTCCACCTGTATTCCTTCCCCAGAAACAACGTACCCCAAGAACAAGACTTTAGGAACCATAAACACACATTTCTTCATAGCTGCATACAAACTATCCCGTCGAAGTACAGTCAAAACCTGCCTCACATGGTTGACATGCTCACCAAAAGTAGCACTGTAAATAAGTATGTCATCAAAATAAACGACTACAAATTTACCAATAAAGGGCCTGAACAACTGGTTCATCACACGCATAAATGTACTAGGAGCGTTTGATAAACCGAAAGGCATCACCAACCACTCATACAATCCTTCACGAGTCTTGAAGGCAGTCTTCCACTCATCCCCAGGCCTAAGTCGAATCTGATAGTACCCGCTCTTCAAGTCCAGTTTCGTAAAGATAGAGGCACCACTAATCTGGTCAAGTAGGTCATCAAGTCGAGGAATTGGAAATCTATACCTCACCGTGATCTTGTTGATGGCGCGACTATCAACACACATACGCCAAGTACCATCCTTTTTAGGAGTCAACAAAGCAGGAACAGCACACGGGCTCATGCTCTCTCGAACATGACCTTTTGAAATCAAATCCTCCACCTGTCGTCGCAACTCCTCATGCTCTCCGGGACTCATTCTGTAATGTGGCCTATTAGGCAACTGAGCTCCTGGTTGTAAATCAATATGATGTTGGATATCACGTAAAGGTGGCAAACCATCAGGTAATTCATTAGGGAAAACATCAGCGAATTCCTTGAGCAGAGGGACCATAGCCTCAGGAATTTCAACCTCCTTAGCGACTTCCTTCCCGAGCAATACAAAAATTTCACCTTCCGCCTCCAACTCGTCTTCAAACTGATTAAGGGTTAGTAGAGTACCCGAAGTTCTCGGAACTGGCTCATTTGGCTTACTGGGAACCAATGTTATCTTCACACCACCAAACAAGAAACTGTAAGTGTTAGTCCGCCCGTTATGATCTATGTTACGATCATACTCCCAAGGTCTGCCCAACAACAAATGACATGCATCCATAGCAACCACATCACACCACACATCATCTTTATACGTCGTACCAACAGAAAAATGAACAAGGGCTCGTTTAGATACAGTGACCTCGCCACCCTTCTTAAGCCACTGTAGCTTGTAAGGCTTAGGGCGATTTTCTGTTTTCAAAGCCAACTTTTGAACTGCTTCTTCAGATATAAGGTTATCACAACTTCCTGAATCAATAACAAAAGTACAAACCTTTCCCAAAATAGTACATGTCGACTGAAAGATGTTGTGTTTGAGCCAATCATCACCAACAACTTTTGGTGTAAAACAAGACCGCCTTACCACCAAATTTACCCCCACATCTCCAGTTACAACTTCCTCCTCGCATTGATGCTCTTCGTCATACACAGGGGGATCTTCGTAATTTTCACCGGCATCATCATTTTGCCAATCATCTTGCTCAGCGAACAAATGACGTTTTCCGACCTTCTTGCACTCTGATTGTCGGTGACCTGTCTCCCCACAACTAAAACACTTCAAGCTGCTACTAACAGTTGTCCTAGGGTTTGGTCCAACACTGTTAGATGTCGGTCTTTGTTGATTAGGAACAACACGGGGTACCATACCACCCGTCCCGGGACTTCCTCCAATATTGGCAGTTGAAGACGAACCGCCCACCCGACGACTTTGTTTCTCAAAAGCCAACGCCCGTTGGTGCGCTTCAGAAATAGATACCGGGTCAAACATATTTACAGAGTCCATGATATGGACCCGTAGACCCCCAATATATCGAGCAACGAGTTGTTCCTCTGTCTCCTGGATATCGTTTCGGGCAATCAATTGGTAGAACTCAGTTGTGTAATCGTCAACTGATTTGGCACCCTGCTTCAGATTTTGCAACCGTTGGTACATCAACCTTTGAAAATTATGGGGTAGGAAGTTGGATCGTAAACACTTCTTCATCTTCCTCCAAGTCACGACCTTTGACTTTCCGAGCCTGTCTCGTGTCAGTTTCAGTTGTTGCCACCATGCAGATGCCCTACCACGTAGCCTGGTAGCAATCAATGACACTCTTTTGTTTTCAGGGACTTCTTTGAACTCAAAAACTTCCTCAACAGTAGCCAACCAGTCGATGAACCCCTCTGGATTCAAACTGACCCCGTCGAATTCTGGGATATCAATTCTCATTCCGGCCTCCCAACGCCTATTGTCACCTCTATGATCACGCCTTGGCCGCCTTTCTAGATCATCTTCAGAATATGAACCGTCACTGCCGCCGAACGGGTTCCCAAATTCACCATCTTCCACTTGAGAATGTGTTCGAGACCTTTGCCCTCCTCGATTCATCAGTTCGACCATCCTATCAGTCAGTTGGTCAACCATTTGATCCGTCCTCTCCTCCATTCGTGCCATAATACGTTCTTCTAGTTCTTGCTCATGAACATTAGCGGGCGTCCTGTTTCTCCTCGGAGGCATTTTGAACCAGGAATTCGGCTCTGATACCAACTGATGCAGCGCAAAAAAACAACACAAAGATAACCAAGAATGAACCTGTTGATTCTAAAAGAATAGCCAGGACAATCTCTTCAAAACCACGTTGATTCTACGAATACCGTGGGATTGGCTTCAAAATCTGGGTTAACACACAGAATTTGGGAGAAAATCGAAAGTTCATAAAATTGATGATTGACCATCCAAATTACATCAAAAACAGTTAAATAAGAAGCAGAAATTAAAATGAAACCCTAAAAGTCCATGGGCCAAATACAAACCCAAAAACAAAACCCAAAAATTAAGGAAAAATAACAAAAATTGCTCATAACTCCATTTAGAAAGCGATTTATGGACTCAAAAATGGGTAAGTCCCCATCGGGGACTTATCTAGACGTGCTCCTTGCTCCAAGCTTCGATTTGACTGGTCGTAGGCCCAAAACGGAGATTCGTAGCCAAAGTTATGGCCATTTTCGTGAAGCCCCTTTAGTCACACGATCGTGGGCCTCTAGGAACGCAAGGGCCCGATCCTCCACACTAGGGCCCGCATCATCCCCTCCCGGGTAGACAAAATTCGACCTCGAATGTGCACCATGGTCATCATCAGAAGAATCCCCATAATAAGGAAGCAAATGCTTTACATTGAATACATCGGAACAACGAATGTGGCTTGGCAACTGTAGACGGTAAGCATTGGAATTAATCTTCTCCACAATCTCCACTGGTCCAATCTTCTTAGCTGATAGCTTGTTGTACTCACCAACCGAAAAACGATCTTTAGTCAAAACAGCCCAAACAAAATCACCTACTTCAAAATCAACTTGTCTGCGTTTTTTATCTGCATCTTGCTTGTACTTGGAGTTAGCTCGGACCAAGTTGTCATGAACAGCCCTATGAACATCATGTAGTCCTCCAACAAAATCCTGCACTTTCTTTGGAACTACCCTAGAAACAGGCAGTGACATCAAATCAAGTGGTCCCCGTGGCTGAACAGAATAGACCACCTGGAATGGACTATATCCAGTACTTCGGTTGATAGCATGATTATGAGCAAACTCAGCTTGACAAAGCTTCTGATCCCAGGTCTTCACATGATCACCCACTAAACACCGCAAAATATTACCAAGGGATCGATTGACAACCTCTGTTTGGCCATCCGTTTGAGGATGATATGCACTACTAAAATTGAGCTGAGTGTTCACCATTTTCCATAGGCTACGCCAAAAATGACTCAAAAACCTAGTGTCTCGATCTGATACAATAGAAGACGGTAATCCATGCAAACGGTAGACGTCTCGAAAGAATAACTGGGCTACATTAACTGCATCTGTCGTCTTTTTGCATGGAATAAAGTGCACCATCTTAGAAAAACGATCAACAACCACAAATATTGAATCATTTCCCCGTTGAGTACGTGGTAAACCCAACACAAAATCCATACTGATGTCTACCCAAGGTTGTGATGGAACAGGCAAAGGCATATAGAGTCCTGCATTGGTAGATGTGCCCTTTGACACCTGACAGATTCGACACCGTTTAACATATCTATCCACCTCCTTGCGCATTGTAGGCCAAAAATAAGATGATTGTACCAACTGTAAAGTGCGATCTCGGCCGACATGCCCTTCACCATGCAGCTCCCTAATGATTTGAAGGCGGAGACTTGAATCAGGGATGCACAATTGATTGCCTTTGAAAAGAAAACCTTCATGCAGTAGAAAATCAGACATCTGTCCAGATTGTATACCCTGCAGAACAACAGAAAAATAAGGATCAACCGTTAGCTGCTCCATGAGGACATCCATCCCCGGCACACCAACCCTCATGGAAACTAGCAAATTACTCCTCCGACTCAATGCATCAGCCACCCGATTTGACATCCCAGACTTGTGTTTAACCACGAAAGTGAATTTTTCCAAGAACGACATCCACCTCGCATGTTTGTGTGACACCTTATCTTGACTGCGAATATGTCTTAATGAATCATGATCTGTGAACAAAACAAATTCCTTATGAAATAGATAATGGCGCCAATGCTTTATAGCTTGGACCACTGCATAGAACTCAACATCATAAGTGCTATAACGCAGCTTTGGCCCCGTCAACTTCTCACTAAAATAGGCAACCGGTCGTCCTCCTTGACTTAGAACTGCTCCAATCCCAACCTTGGAAGCATCCGTGTGTAATTCAAACACTTGAGAAAAGTCTGGCAATACAAGAATCGGTGATGTAGTAAGCTTCTCTTTTACTAATTGGAAAGCTGATTCTGCTGCTTCGGTCCAAGTAAAGGTCTTCCCTTTCATACAATCAGTCACCGGTGCCATAATAGAACTAAAGTTTGGAATAAACCTCCTATAGAATGAAGCAAGGCCATGAAAGCTTCGAACTTCAGTGATGGTAGTTGGACTTGGCCATTGTCTGACAGCTGCTACTTTAGACTCGTCCACCTGTATTCCTTCCCCAGAAACAACGTACCCCAAGAACAAGACTTTAGGAACCATAAACACACATTTCTTCATAGCTGCATACAAACTATCCCGTCGAAGTACAGTCAAAACCTGCCTCACATGGTTGACATGCTCACCAAAAGTAGCACTGTAAATAAGTATGTCATCAAAATAAACGACTACAAATTTACCAATAAAGGGCCTGAACAACTGGTTCATCACACGCATAAATGTACTAGGAGCGTTTGATAAACCGAAAGGCATCACCAACCACTCATACAATCCTTCACGAGTCTTGAAGGCAGTCTTCCACTCATCCCCAGGCCTAAGTCGAATCTGATAGTACCCGCTCTTCAAGTCCAGTTTCGTAAAGATAGAGGCACCACTAATCTGGTCAAGTAGGTCATCAAGTCGAGGAATTGGAAATCTATACCTCACCGTGATCTTGTTGATGGCGCGACTATCAACACACATACGCCAAGTACCATCCTTTTTAGGAGTCAACAAAGCAGGAACAGCACACGGGCTCATGCTCTCTCGAACATGACCTTTTGAAATCAAATCCTCCACCTGTCGTCGCAACTCCTCATGCTCTCCGGGACTCATTCTGTAATGTGGCCTATTAGGCAACTGAGCTCCTGGTTGTAAATCAATATGATGTTGGATATCACGTAAAGGTGGCAAACCATCAGGTAATTCATTAGGGAAAACATCAGCGAATTCCTTGAGCAGAGGGACCATAGCCTCAGGAATTTCAACCTCCTTAGCGACTTCCTTCCCGAGCAATACAAAAATTTCACCTTCCGCCTCCAACTCGTCTTCAAACTGATTAAGGGTTAGTAGAGTACCCGAAGTTCTCGGAACTGGCTCATTTGGCTTACTGGGAACCAATGTTATCTTCACACCACCAAACAAGAAACTGTAAGTGTTAGTCCGCCCGTTATGATCTATGTTACGATCATACTCCCAAGGTCTGCCCAACAACAAATGACATGCATCCATAGCAACCACATCACACCACACATCATCTTTATACGTCGTACCAACAGAAAAATGAACAAGGGCTCGTTTAGATACAGTGACCTCGCCACCCTTCTTAAGCCACTGTAGCTTGTAAGGCTTAGGGCGATTTTCTGTTTTCAAAGCCAACTTTTGAACTGCTTCTTCAGATATAAGGTTATCACAACTTCCTGAATCAATAACAAAAGTACAAACCTTTCCCAAAATAGTACATGTCGACTGAAAGATGTTGTGTTTGAGCCAATCATCACCAACAACTTTTGGTGTAAAACAAGACCGCCTTACCACCAAATTTACCCCCACATCTCCAGTTACAACTTCCTCCTCGCATTGATGCTCTTCGTCATACACAGGGGGATCTTCGTAATTTTCACCGGCATCATCATTTTGCCAATCATCTTGCTCAGCGAACAAATGACGTTTTCCGACCTTCTTGCACTCTGATTGTCGGTGACCTGTCTCCCCACAACTAAAACACTTCAAGCTGCTACTAACAGTTGTCCTAGGGTTTGGTCCAACACTGTTAGATGTCGGTCTTTGTTGATTAGGAACAACACGGGGTACCATACCACCCGTCCCGGGACTTCCTCCAATATTGGCAGTTGAAGACGAACCGCCCACCCGACGACTTTGTTTCTCAAAAGCCAACGCCCGTTGGTGCGCTTCAGAAATAGATACCGGGTCAAACATATTTACAGAGTCCATGATATGGACCCGTAGACCCCCAATATATCGAGCAACGAGTTGTTCCTCTGTCTCCTGGATATCGTTTCGGGCAATCAATTGGTAGAACTCAGTTGTGTAATCGTCAACTGATTTGGCACCCTGCTTCAGATTTTGCAACCGTTGGTACATCAACCTTTGAAAATTATGGGGTAGGAAGTTGGATCGTAAACACTTCTTCATCTTCCTCCAAGTCACGACCTTTGACTTTCCGAGCCTGTCTCGTGTCAGTTTCAGTTGTTGCCACCATGCAGATGCCCTACCACGTAGCCTGGTAGCAATCAATGACACTCTTTTGTTTTCAGGGACTTCTTTGAACTCAAAAACTTCCTCAACAGTAGCCAACCAGTCGATGAACCCCTCTGGATTCAAACTGACCCCGTCGAATTCTGGGATATCAATTCTCATTCCGGCCTCCCAACGCCTATTGTCACCTCTATGATCACGCCTTGGCCGCCTTTCTAGATCATCTTCAGAATATGAACCGTCACTGCCGCCGAACGGGTTCCCAAATTCACCATCTTCCACTTGAGAATGTGTTCGAGACCTTTGCCCTCCTCGATTCATCAGTTCGACCATCCTATCAGTCAGTTGGTCAACCATTTGATCCGTCCTCTCCTCCATTCGTGCCATAATACGTTCTTCTAGTTCTTGCTCATGAACATTAGCGGGCGTCCTGTTTCTCCTCGGAGGCAATTTGAACCAAGAATTCGGCTCTGATACCAACTGATGCAGCGCAAAAAAAACAACACAAAGATAACCAAGAATGAACCTGTTGATTCTAAAAGAATAGCCAGGACAATCTCTTCAAAACCACGTTGATTCTACGAATACCGTGGGATTGGCTTCAAAATCTGGGTTAACACACAGAATTTGGGAGAAAATCGAAAGTTCATAAAATTGATGATTGACCATCCAAATTACATCAAAAACAGTTAAATAAGAAGCAGAAATTAAAATGAAACCCTAAAAGTCCATGGGCCAAATACAAACCCAAAAACAAAACCCAAAAATTAAGGAAAAATAACAAAAATTGCTCATAACTCCATTTAGAAAGCGATTTATGGACTCAAAAATGGGTAAGTCCCCTTCGGGGACTTATTTAGACGTGCTCCTTGCTCCAAGCTTCGATTTGACTGGTCGTAGGCCCAAAACGGAGATTCGTAGCCAAAGTTATGGCCATTTTCGTGAAGCCCCTTTAGTCACACGATCGTGGGCCTCTAGGAACGCAAGGGTCGATCCTCCACACTAGGGCCCGCATCAGGGATGTTACAAATGGTATGAGAGTTGGGGCACGGGTCGACGTGTTTGACGAGGACGTCGAACCGTATAATGGGGGGTGAAGGTGGGTTGCACCTGATCCCACATCGGCTTGGAAGGAGAACGAAACATTTCCTTATAAGGGGCATGGATACCTTCCTTGACACAACGCGTTTTAAAGCCGTAAGGGTAGCAGATCCTATAAGAACTCAGCAGTTAGTACCGGGTTAGGTGACCCCTTGGGAATTCCTTGTGCCGAGTAGCCCAAATCGGATAATATTGTGATACGTGCCACAGGGGGATGTTACAATTAGATTTATGGGTGAAAAGATCATCAAAATTAGCATCACAGGTTAAGGATACATCCTCATTTGCTTGACTCTTATGTTGCTTCCTATTAGGTGTTTTCTTTGGTGTTTTGTTCCTTGATCTAGAAACTTTAGTTTTCCCTCCTATATTTGCCATCATCTTATTCCTTTTCATAGGACTAACAGCAGGACCACCATCTTGATCACCAGATTCTGAAACAGGGGAGGAGCAACATCCCTCCTTTGTATAGCAGGCCCAACTATAGGGAATTTGTTAAAGATAGGTTAGCCTCCCCCATCTTTCCTAGGTCTTCCAATCTTCCTTTTTGGGACAGGGGAGTTGGGTACCTCATCATTTGTACATGAAATCTTATTATGCCCAATCTGTTGGCACTTTCCACACCTCACGGTCCTAGGAACCTTTAACCTTTGTGAAGGGTGTTTGGCATCTTGTGATTCAGATGCATGCTTCACTCTCTTTAGTTTGGGTCTTCCAGGCATCTTTCTAACTGGGGGTAGTAATGGTTTAATAAACTCAGTCCTTGGCCATAAGTTGCTTCCACCTACAGGTTGTATGTTCTGATTGTATGTTGCAATATATTTGTCCTTTTGGAAACAAGAAGGAAGGAATTGGGTTGGATCTTTGTGGATATAGTTGATTTCAGCTTGACTATGCACACATGGTATACCAGACAACATCCACAAGTTGCAGGTGCAAGTGTGAGTAGCTAAATCAACCTTTTATCCATTGTAGCCATACCTAGTCTCAAATACATCACCATCACTTGGCAGCACTGTCCACAACTACACACATAACAAACAAAGTGTACATATAAACAATAAATACATAATGCATTTGGATACATGCCCATAAAAAATTATCTTACCTCATATCTTTCCCAAATTCATCAATATTCAGTTGTATGTTAGGCCCACAATTACCCCTCCATTTGACTACCTCTTGACCTTGATGATAAAACATTTTCATAAGGATAATCCTTATTTCCTCAAGCATTGTAGGTAGAGGCTTCTTTCTTATTTCTTTGATCATGTCATTGAAACATTCTGTGACCCCATTCTCTACCGCTTCACAAGCATACCTATGAGAAAAGAAGGCTTTGCACCAGGTTTCAGGTTTCCTTGCCATAAGATAGGTGTATCATGTTTCTGTTATCTTCTTTATCTTCTCCATTGTAGCAAAAAAATCCCCTTCCACTATACTCATAACAGCTTCTCAGAACAAATTCTTTCGATCTAAATTAGCGAATTTCTTCCTAAAGTTTGTAAAGATGTGTCTAGTACATTGTTTGTGCTCAACATGGGGGAGTGTGTCTGCCACAGCCTGTAGAAGTCCCTATAATTAACAAACAAACACAGCACATGTAAAAATTAATGAGTGTTACATAGAAATATATATTGTATACTATTTATATGTTTTTGGTACCTTGTGTTGGTATGAGATAACAACCAGTCCATTGCCAGCACCAAGATCCAAATCAGCAACCAAATTCTCAATGAACCAGGTCCAGTTGTCCTTATTCTCAACATTCACAACTGCCTATGCTATTGGGTAGACATGGTTGTCTGCATCCCTCCCAATAGCAGTTAAAATCTCCCACTTTACCTCCCCCTTCAAGAAACTACCATCTAGTCCTATTACCCTTTTACATCCTCTATTCCATCCATCTCTGAAAGCCTTGAATCCAACATAAAACCACTTGAAATAGTTACACCCCAGATTACTTTCTACCCCCACCAAGCAAGTTGTACCCGTATTACTTAACCTAACTGTAGCTCTTGCTCTTTGGCACTTCCCAACAGATACACTCACTAAAAACCTTTGTAGCACATCTGCTTACATCTCTAGCAATGTCATTTTGGGCTTCATGATTACATCTTTCAGGTAGTGTTTGGCTAACCAATTGCTAGTAATTAGGGAACCAAAGTGATAATTCCTATCACACAGATGAATTTCATTAGAAAATTTAATCTGGAATGTCCTTTCATTGTACTTCCATCCAGCTGCAACCCTAAATGGACACTGTATTTTTTTTGTTGTCATTGCTTCCACTAGCACACTTAGTTATAACCCTCACTCTATCACTTTTTTCAAAATAAAGCTGATATCCTCCATGGACTGCATAGTTAGTTAAAGAAAACATGAGTTTACCCGGTGATTCATAATAGTCTCCTAATCGGGGCCTCATCTATTTCCATTCAACATTGGGATCATGCGCCCTATACTCGACACCAACATTTTCATCGTCCTCATCTAAGTGGGCATGCTCATTTTGTTGGACACCAGGAATGTCTCCATCATCTACCATTCCATCAATACTCCTCCTTAATATGTTTTCTTCACACAATAAGTTAACAAAATGATCATCACATAGTTTTGAGGGGGCTTTGAAAGTTTCTTCAGAAAAATCCAAGAAGCTAAAATCAAATGTATCATCATCAGAGTCAGAGTCTGGAAGGTATGTCTTCTCATGGAGCTTAGGCCCCTTAGGCTTCTTAGTTCCAGAAGTAGAAGTCATCTGTTTCATTTAAAAAAGAAAAAAAAACAGCAACTTGTTAGTTCAAACTAGGAACTCCATACTCCATAGACGAAGATAACCACCCTAAGAATCATCAATTTCTTATTTCCATACACATACCTTTCTACTCCACCTTACTTCACCAACGATTTTGGAGCTTCAAATTGCGAAATTAGGGACTGTGAAACCATTCTCAGCGTCAAACACTTCTCAAATGCATGAAACCCTTTATCAGTGATGGCTAGGGAATAGGTTAGTGGTGACCGGATAGAACAGGTTACCTGCTCGTCACCGGGTATTAAGTCACAAGTGATAATTCCACGAAAATATCGTGTCTACAGTCAACGAAAAAAATAAAACCAAAGCTTTATCCAATTTAGTGGTAAAAATATAGGATTTTTATGATATTACACCTATTTTATATTTATTCCACTACGAGACAGTTTTCTGTAATTTTAAACTTTGGCTATTACAGTTAGATGTTTTATACATGTCTCGAGCTGTATATACTAGATCTAATTTATACAAAAGTTAAATGTCTTCTTCAATCTTTGAGTTCTTATTTCGCAGTATGGTCTAAGAAATTACCAAAATATTTCATGCTCTCAGTTTTTAAATTATTTTATTAGAGCATCCACACTAAGAGAGTATTTTCACAAAAAAAATTTGGTAATTTTTAAGCCATGTAATCGCCAAATCACCGATCCAAAAAGCTTTATAATCACTCACTCATTATAGGACTTTTCACGTAGTTTTTATGGTCCCACAACATCAATCAAAGAAAAATATATAGATATGTGACATAGATATATGAATATAATAATATTAAACTGTAAAAAAAAATTCTAATCATAGAGCTAGCTAATTAGCAAGCTCATTGAAAAAGTTTGGTTTTGAAAAAGCTCTCCCTATAGCTTATTAAAATGTCCAGAGTTTTATATTTGAAAAGTCTCTAAAAAAAAGCTCCTATTATGGATGCTCTTAGTTTGGTTTTTGTTTTTCTGCACACTCCTAACAATTAGTTCAAGGGATGCTACAAAAAACAATTATATTATTGAAGTCCGATAAGAACATCTCAAACCATTTTTGTGATGATGAACAGTAGTGCACCAAATTCAGTGAGTTACTGAGTTACAACTTACAACTTTCAATTCACCCGATATATTTATTGGTAACATTAACATTTAATTGATGAGATAGCAAACACAAAACAAATTCATATATGCATATTATATATGTGTAAAGTGTAAACCTAACTACACCAAAGACTATCAACCATATCGGCTACCTGTTCCATCTAAAAAACGATCTGTATGCCACCCTTTTGCCTTTAGTTGAGACACCAATTCAGGCATCATCACATTCATCTTTTCATACGCATCTTCCATCTTTTCAACCTCCTGATCTGCATATGCCGCCACCAACCACCCTCTTAATGCATCTTCACCACTCGCATTTTGCTCCAACACCATATCCGTCCACCTGTTTTCAAAACTCAAAACAAATTTCTCATCTGGAAAAATCTCTTTCACTTGTTTAAGTCTTGAAGGCTTCATAGCCTTATGTAAATCTCTCCCCACTTTCACATTTCCAGCTTCTTTTATCACTCTCCTTGGATACACAAGATCTTCCCTGTTCCTCAAGTCTGCAGGACTTGATACCTTTCCTGTCTGAATCATAAACATAATCATAAATATAAGATTTTTGGTGTGTAGTTTGAACATTTGACTAATAATCAACCTTTATGAAATCTTCTATGATCATTGCAGTTCGCTGTGGATTTAATGTGTTGATAGGAGCAGTTCGCATTTCTTCACATGTACTGTAAACATGTATCAGAGAAAGGAAAGACCCAACAACCATCTACAAAAAAAGATTAAAGATTTAAATACCCAAAAGAGAATAACATTTTCAATGTGTTTGCAAGATATAAAAGGTTGTACCTTTCCTTGCATTGATGAACAAACTGTAGAAACTAACTGAATCCCTGCACCCAATCCAAGAACATTAAACACAGTAGAAATCGCCTCTCCTTTTGCATATAAGTCACTAAGATTCCCCTCTTTTGCAAATGAAGAATAAATTGCCAATCTTGTTGCCCTAGCAGCAACCATGGCCATTCCCTGTTAAATGACAAAAAAGGTTTTATAATGTAAAGTCTTACAAGGAAAATGAATTAACTACCAGTTTAGTATTTAGTATTTACCTTTGCAAAATTCCCAAGTCCAGCCAGTTCAAGAAACAGTTGTGGACATAATGGGGAAAGAACTTCCAAACCAGTGCCAAAGTCGTATAACATATCAGCTACAAATCAAAAGGTCCATAAAAATCCATCTAAAACAGAATTTTAATGATAATTTAAAACAAAAATAGGAAGGATTCAAAGTTCAAACCAAAAATTCTCCATCGTTTGGGCTCAGAATCCATTCTTGCACCTAATTTGCTGCACATTAGCTTTCCCACATGTTGCATTCCATCCTTAAGTATCTGTTTGACACCAATTGAATCAAGTAAATGTTTTCAGAAGCAGATTTGGTTCATTTACGTTAAATTGCTGCATATTGGAATTTGTTAAAAGCCCTTTCTTACCCAACTGGCTGCGGTTGCTTGTGCTGGTGTAGGTCTTAATCCTGCAGCGTATAACAGTGACTGCAAAGGAGTAAGATCAATCAATGAACCCTAATTTGAACTTGTGATGATTCTAATTTCTAACTATTAGAAGAAGACCTGAGTTGATAAGACGGATAATGCTGAACTGGAGAAGTGTTGTAATGCTCGAAACTGTGTGTATCTAAGATACCCTTCATTGACACTGCATTAGGTTTTAATTTCATGAGAAATGACACTTCGATTAACAGTTTATTGAGAGAGAGAGAGAACTCGATATGATATGAAATTGTGTCTTATGAACTCGCCTATATGGATAACCCGAAGGGAGAAAAGTATTGACAAGAGACTCGGAGATTTTGTGGATAACTGGTCTTGAATCATTCAGCACCTTCACCTAAAGAAGAAACACCCAACTGATTCAGTTATCGAATTCAAGAAACACCCAACTGAACTTAATTGTAGGAATTACAGCAGGTGATGAGAATTTAATAAGAATTGGAGATTCCAAAATCGAGCAAACCATAAATTTTTGGAATTATGAGTAGCATTTAGTCGAACACGTAAAGGAAGGGGATAATTAAAAATACTAACGGAGAGTTGGCCGTCGGGATGAAATTCAAAGCGGCGAGAGACGGTGTCTGAGGTCTCGGTCCAGGAGACAGAGACAGAGACAGAGACGGGGACTACTTCCGGCGACGGATTTCCCGCTTCTTTCTCTAGAATTTTGAACTTTTCCTGTCATCAAAATGTGAACAACCGCCATATTTACAAAAAAGGGAAATTTTGATTAAAGCGGGGACATACCGGAAAATTCATGGCATGCAAGAAGAGAGAATTCTTCTGCCGCCGGCAGCTATCGGATTAGATTTCGCCACCCGTGAACTCGGCCTTTAGTAGATACTAGATAGAACAGAACTGCATGGAACAGAGCACACGGACCTTTTTCAAATGAGCGTTTGGTGGGACAAAATCAGGTATTCATCAAGTCGACTAATTTTAGAAATTTTTAGTCCCATCTAAAAAGGATGGAACACGCTGGGCCAGGAAACCTAAAAGGGTGGAACACGCTGATATAAAACATTTGACAAATTTTTTTATTTTTTATTTTTAATTTAATAGTTCTTTTGTGTTTTGATTTTTGAATTTGGCCTTCTTGGTGTGTTTTGTTTTTATAGTTTAACTTATAACTCGTGGATCATGGGGGAGGAAATGTAAAATTATTTTAATTAAATTATATGGTTAATCTCAAAAAATATCTTATTTTTTGTTATTTTTTTAGATTAAATCTTCAATTTATTTTTTTTTGGAAAAAAAAACTTGTATTTTTCATTTTATTTTAGTCTGTTTTTTGTCAAAAAAAAAAATTGTAAACTAAGTAGTATTATATGATGAAACAAAAATTTTGAAACTAAAATCTAATAATAATAATTTATTGTGTTAAAAAAGGTTGTAAAAGTATTTATGATTGAAAGTAAACTAATATATTTTTTTATAATTATTTAAAGATATAAAAAGTAATTACTTGTGTAAAAAGTTATTGGGAAAAAAATACATTATGCTGGTTTACTAAGTATAGAGACTAAATTCAAACTTCAAATAAGAAGCATGCAATTGGATTAGATGAGATATATGAATATTTAATGTTTGCAAACAAAACTGAGAAGCAAAATAATAGATCGTGGATCATGGATGATATATGCATATGCATTTAATCTTTATAGACAAAACATAGTTGCAATCGTATTGATTTTATCCTTCATGTTCAGTGTGTAGATTCAGTTCAACATTAATCACGTGGTTATTAGCCCCCGACAAGCTCAAGGACGGGACGTACTTGAAGCTTGTTGCGAAGAAGAAGAACACAATCTCTAGACAGTGGTTTGGTGAAGATATATGTCTGCTGGTCAATGTAAGAAACATAGCAGATTTTAAGCGCCCCACTTTCTACCTGTTCACGGATGAAGTGGAAATCTAAGGCAATATGCTTTGAGTGGGTGCTGATCACTGGGTTTTTGCTCATGAAAATCACACCAACATTGTCACAAAGAAGTAAAGGTTGTTGTTGTATAGGAGCATGAAGTTCTTGAATCAACTGTTTAAGCCACAATAGTTCAGCAGTAGTGTAGGCTAGTGACCGACATTCTACTTCTATACTAGATCTGGCCACAACGCATTGTTTCCTTGAATTCAAATTGATGAGATTCAAACCATGAAAAATGCCATAGCCATATTAGGAGCGGATATCTTCTTGGTTGGAAATCTAACCCGTATCCGAGTAGGCAAGTAAAAAATCAACTTTAGTGGGTGAAAAGTGGAGGCAATGATGACATATATGATATACCTTTTAAGTAACGAAGTATGCGCTTGGTGGCTTGCCAATGTTGGGTTGTGGGGTAGTGCATGAATTGACATACCCGGTTGACTGCATAAGCTATATCAGGACGCGTTATGGTGGCATATTGAAGAGAGCCCACAATTTGGCGAAAGAAAGTAGGATCATGAAAGGGTTCACCATGACATGTAAGTCGGGAGTTGGGATCAGCAGGAGTTGCGACTAGAGCCTGTTTTAGGCCGTATATAGCTTTGTTGAGACGACAAACATGGTGTGGATGAGTTGGATCTTCGAATCCATGTGGCTATTTCATATACACGACTTCCTTTAGATCTTCATTTAGGAAAGGGTTAGTTATGTCAAGTTGTCTGATAGACCAGCCGTGAGAGACAGCTATGGAGAGAACCAATCGAATGGTTGTTGGTTTAATGACAGGGCTGAATGTATCAAAGTAGTCCATGTTAGCCTCTTGAGTGAACCCTTGAGCCACCAATCGAGCTTTGTAACGCTCTATTGACCCATCGGAATGCCTTTTTATCCTGAAAATCCATTTACAACCAATAATATTAACATTAATAGGATAAGAAACAATAAACCATGTGTCATTTCGCATGAGGGCATCATATTCACATTGCATAGCTTGCTACCAGGAAGGATGTTTAATAGCTTGTGAAAAAAGGCGAGGTTCAACTTCAGAGGTGGTTGTAAGAGAGGTTTGGAAAAGCTTTGGGTTTTAAAGAGTTTATACGAGCGCGGGTGACCATGGGATGGGTGTTTTGTGGTGCAGGGCGATAATGAGAAGTAAACGGTTGATTTTGAGTCATACGTAAGATGGTAGGGAAGGGAGGATTGGCTTGATTTTGTAGCGGAGATAAGGGTGGATTGTGAACTATTTGTGGGTCAGAAGAGGGTGATGGTGATGTGTGTGGAAGTGAGGGAAAAGTATCAGGGGAGGGGAAGCGGAGAGGAAAGGGAATCAGCTTGAGTAAGTAGCTAGGATGTGTCATTTTGGTTGGATGGAGGAATTTGAGAGTTTGAGTTGGATTGAGAGGATAAGTAAGGGAATACGTCTTCATTGAAGACTACATGACGAGAGACATAAATTCGGGAAGAAGGTTGGTGAAAACATAGGTAACCTTTATGTGTAGTGTTGTACCCTATGAAGATACATGGGAGTGAACAAAAATCAATTTTATGAGTTTTGTAAGATCGTAAGAAAGAGTAGCAAAAGCAGCCAAATGTTTTGAGAAAAGTGTAGTCAAGAGTTTTTTGATAAGGAGAATTATAGTTAAGGACAGGTGTTATAGTGCGGTTATGAAGAAAGGTGGCGGTTTTAAATGCATGTTCCCAAAATTATTGAGCAAGGGATGATTGGGCAAGGAGAGTGAGTCCCTTTTCAACAATTATGCGGTGTCGTCGCTCGACAGCTCCATTTTGTTCCTGAATGTATGGGTAGGAAACACGATGTTGAATGTCATGTTTTTAAGTAAAACCAAATTGTTTTCTGATTTCCAAAGCTGTTTTACATAAAATTGAAGTCTTTTTTTACTAAACAAAGCCTTTTTGCTTTTCACAAAACAATGCAGTCTGTTCAAGATTGCTTTAACCCCACTTAAACTTGTCAAAAGTGAAATCTAAGATCATAATCCAGTAGTCATGTCTCTTAGCTTTCTAGGGACTACTTTCACAAGTTCATACGATTTTTCTACAATTTATTACGAATTTTACAAAACTATGTATCATAGCTGTTAAAATATAACCAGTCAATGAAAATCATATTTTTCACCCTAGTTAGAATTGTTTACAGCTTTTGGCCAAAACTAATGAAATGAAGTAGACTCATATACCAAAATTTGAGAATTGGTTTCAACCAAAAATGAGCACCATGATTAAGTTATGATTTTTCAAATATTATGACAGATTATAGCATTTCACAGCAACACGTAAATTGTGTTTTTGAGTTAAGTTAGCTTCTTAACCCATTAGGTACTTAATAGAATCAGTACCGAAGCTGGAAATCTAATACTTAAAACTAAATACACGTCTTAATGGTGTAATGACCAAATGTGCTTTAAAATCACAAAAAAATCCATTTTTTCTTATTAAAATCGTACAATATCAAAATAATGTAAGTAAAATTGTTTCCGATTTCTAGTTCAATTCGTACAAACAAATTTTTTTTTAAGATTGTAGGCATAATATTCCGGTAATATACGAAAACAAACAAGAAAATAGAAAAACTGGGGCATGTGTTTAACACATTGTCCTTAAAACAAATTCGCCCGCTATCGGATGTTTGGTTCCCATGATACAATAGTTTGAAGTGGTTCTTCTAGACCACCCGAACCCTCAAAATGCTTGGATTATATTCTTAATATAGCTAGAAAAAAAAGAATATGAAGATGAAGTGGGAAAGAAGAGAGTTTTCTTGCATTTTTTTTTGGGTGTCTTCAAATGGTTGTAGAGTAGTGGTATTTATATACTACACATTCTATAAACTCCCATTTAAACACCTCTATTAATTATAAAGATTAATGCGTGTTAATATGTAATAAATTTGTAATATTAATTACATTTTCAGTTATGAAGAAAAATATTTGCAAGAAAGGTCCCTGAACTTTTCTTTTCTTTCTCCCACCTATTAAACTCTTTTATTTATGTCTTCCAACACCCTTAATTTAAGGATTCATTCATATTAAATCCATTTTGGACTTGTTAAAAAATGGGGGAAACCCATTTTTATAAATTGATTAACACCGATTTTCCAACAGACATGTTCGACGGGGACGTCGAAACCTATAATTGGGGGGTGGGGGGGTTTAAGGCGGACAGGTTAGCTGCACCTGATCCCACATCAGCTGGGAAGTAAAAATAAGCATTCCCACTATGGGGTACATGGCAAAATAATTTTATGATATTAAAATACAGTGTTTTAATATATGAAACGTTTTGAAATGAAAGTGTTAAATGTTTTTAAAAAGAATGTTTTAAAAGTAAAAGTCTTGGAAGAACAAATGTTTGATATGTGAAATGTGTCTTTTCAAAGTATATCTTCCTAATATCCTATGATATTGTAAATGATGATACGAGTATTGTTATTGTGAAAAGGGAAATCTAAGAAGAAAGTAAAAAGGAAAAGAAAGTAAAGAATGAATGAAAGCTACCTGGGTCATGATGCCTCATAAGAGGTCTAGAGGAATCTATTAGGGTGGTGTCTCCCCTTTGCAAAGTAGATGTACTAGTTAGCATGATGCCTTGGTGGATTGATTTGTTCTTTCCACCTTGATCTAGACTTAGGGATATATAAAAATTGGCAACAGTTTAATACTGAAATTAGCCCTTGGTAAAAGAGAAAGAAATGTAGAAAGGTGTCTTTTGAAATGAAATGATAAGATATGAAATGATATTTATGATGTGTATGAAAAGAGTTTTCCTTGAAAATGCTTGAAAATGTTTTATGGTCTAAAACTATATTTTGCAAAGATGTAATGTTTTTGATGAAAATGTGATAAATGTTTTGGGTTACAAACCAACATAGCTCACGAGACATTATTGTCTTACATATCTCTTTTAATGTCATGTATCTTAGGTTACAGTTAAGTAGATAGAATGATAGATGAAAGTTAGAAGTCAAGAGATAGAGAATGGAGTGAAACTTCTTAAGTTCCTTATTTATTGTATTGATGTAATTATTATTTGTTTGTTGTGGTTTATATGATGCTTAATGGTAACACCCAATGATTTAATCATAAATGTGTTTTTTGGAATGGTTTTTTGTTAAATGTGGGTTAATACTCATATGATTTTATTAAAACCATAGCATTTTAAAGTTTGAAAATTTTGGGATGTTACAAATGACATCGAAAATGTTGTGATATGAGGGTAGTAATTGCCTCAGTATTTGCATTACCAACTCAATCTCGGTGGTTGGAGACTCGACGTGGTTAAGATCATCTGTAAGGTTCTTGAGTGTGTGATAAAACTCTGTTACAGAACTCATACCTTTCTTTGAATTCCATAATAGATCCTACAATTGCAACATACAAGACATTTTTTTTTTGTTTCGAAAGAACTCGTCCAAATTATCCCCATAAATCTTTAGCGATGCAATCTTCACTAGAGATTATTTGAAGCAAGCCTGGATCACACATACTATAGAACCAAGATTTGATACGAGCATCGACCGAGTACCATTCCTCATCATCATCATTGGTAGGGGTTAATTTTCTTGAAACATGACCATAACTAAAAGTACCACGACTAGGGCTATAAAAGATCCAAACGAACATGAACAAGCGCTTGTTCATGTTTGTGCATTTAAGTTAGCTAGACAAATAAACAAACACGAACGATATTTCTTGTTCATGTTCGTTTGTTTAACAAATTACCATGTTCATGTTCGTTCATTTATGTCCGTGAACATGATAAACGAACATAAACAAATGAATATATACAAACACAATTGAACATATATGAATATAAACAAACATATAATATAATAATATATTAAAAAACAATTAAACACATATGAACATAAATAAAGTTGAACGAACAAACAAAAACGAACGTTCACGAACATAAATGAATGAATGAGATTATTGTTCATGCTAATTTGTTTAACTAAACAAACAAGAATTTTTGTTCATGTTCATTCATTTATTAAATAAACGTACATAAACAAACTTCTCGTCGAACGATTCACGAATTGTTCGCTAAATGTTCAGTTCGTTTACAACCCTAATCGCGACACATGTGGGAGAAAATTTGTCACCAAAGTTTGTACCTAGACCCGTCAACATCCTGTTTGAAACTAAACTAATTGTACACATTTGTGAGTATGCACATGAGATTGAGTTTAAAAGGAGACGAAGGACCCAACATTAATGATTACCAAAAGGGGAGAACGGTAGAAGAAACACCGATGGATGGAGGATCAACCGGTCTAAAGGCATCCGATAAGGTTGATCAACGACAAGACTAATCAATGACAGTGAGGTTGCGACTGATCGATGACGTGAGGTTGAGATCGATGAGGCAACTTTAAGAACGCTAACGGATGAGAACTTGTAGCGGCACAACGACCTGTATACGAAGGTGTCATGTAAGGAAATTTGACCAAAAGAGGGAAACAAAAATTTTTCAAGAGAGAGGGATGAGGCAGACGACTAACACAAAGATTGGTTAAAACCCCTGCTTGATACCATGTTAATTGTGGAAAAAGCCTCTATGATTGGAGGCGTTGTATTGCAATATATATATATATATATATATATATATATATATATATATATATATATATATATATATATATATATATATATATATATATATATATATATATATATATGAAAGTTACAATGAGGTCCATACACTATACATTACGAAAAATACAATATAAACTAACACAATGGATACAATCTGCTAATGGTAAAACTTCATAAGGGTTTGATATACTTTTATATTCGGTCGCTTTGTATTAAAAAGTTTCATAATATTTTAGTGTCAACTCATTAATCTAAAAAGATTAAGAATTATTTATAACGCTATAAGGAGTGGTCCATAATATCATTTCTTAAAAAATGTGTCACCTTAGAGACACATAACTTCGTGACATCCCAAAATCCAGATTAGTTTTATTCTCATTAAAAAATACCAACCACTCCGCATTATCTATATAATTTTATTTTTTATTTATTTAAATTACATAATTTTAATAAAAACACAACTTTTTAAAAACTAAATAATTTTTTTCTTTAAACCCAAATAAAAATTACATTAGTAAATGGAAAATATAAAATAACATTAAAAAAGTAAAAGATAAAAAAAAAAAAACATTACGCTAAAATTAAAAATTATATTAAAACTTAAAAATTGGAAACCTGCTCGTTCTTATCTTTGTGGTCATGTTGTCTCGTGTAAATATGCTCTGTAAAATCTTTTGGCATAGATTGTTGTGCGTTTCTGAATTATATATTTCCAAAATTGTTGTATATTTCTTGAGTTTTGTATTTTTAAAATCCTTTTGTATAACGAGATAAAATGAATGTTTGTAGTGTAAGATTTAAGTCGTATAAATGGTATTTATAGAGTTGAATTTTTTACTCCCAAACGGTCAAAAGATCGTTGTCTTTTTCTCTAAAAGCCGTGTAGAAGCCTTAAGGCCACAAGTCATCTTACGTTTGAATAAAATACCCACTCCATTTAACCTAACGTAAGTAAGTCACTTATTTAAGAGGCCTACCATTATTGATTTTATTATTTTTATTGTTTTTTGTATAAATTATTTAGTATTTAGTAACAATTACACATAAAAACTCTAACGTAAAGTTTGTAAATTAACAAAATTTATTAAAAAATGTTTTAAATGAAAGATCTCCCAACATAAAATAAGGTACTTTTATAAGCATTTTAAAAATGAAAATGCTTTTTCAATGTACGTTGACTATTTATCAAATTAAAAAAGCAAACCAAAAAATTACAATTAATTTATCAATCCAACCATACCCGGTGGTGGGTTGTTTTTGGATCCAACCCGACAATATTTTTGGGCTCGGTACACCATCCTCCTTCTTAGGTTTACATTGGCGGTTCCATGCCAGTTTTTGGTCAGTCTTGAAATGATTCGGTCTTTTACTGGATCGGTCCGTCGGTCTTTTTCTTGTCTGATCTTTTTTCTAACCGCTCTTTTTCGATCCGGTTTTTTTCGGACCGGTCTTTTTTCGGTCTAGTCTCGCGGTCTTTCTGTATGTCTTTTTCGGTTCGATTTACGGGTTTTTTTTGGTTCGGTTTCGGTATTTTTCGATTCATTTGTTTTTGTTTCAATTTTTTTTTTCCATTACAAATATGTGATTAACATCAAAATGATAAATTAAATTTTATTAAAAACGATAATTTAAGTTAAATAAAAGAAAAATGAAATAAGATAGATAATTTGTGATCAGAAATTGTATAATTAACAAAAATGATATATTTAAAAAGTTTGGTTATCGGTATTTTTTTCCAACTGGTCTCGTTTGGTCTTGGAACGGTTCAGTATTTTTTGAGACCGGTCTCATAGTTGTCCGGTCTTTTTTGAATCAGTCCGGGACGGTCTCGAACCGGTCTTTTTCCGGTCCGATCTTGTTTTAGACCGGTTCGGTCTCGGTCTTTTTTCAGGTCCGGTCCGAGACAAGTCTTTTTGTTTGTCATTTTTTATGAAAAATACAGGAATAAATTTTTCTCTAACAATCATTTACTAAAAAAAGGCCTAATTGCAATTTAGTTAAAAACCCACATCTTTGATTAGCATAATCCTGAAACAATCTTTACTAAAAAAGCAAAATACGAAAAGGAATCAAAGTCAGAAAAC
The DNA here is from genome assembly GCF_002870075.4 of Lactuca sativa. Lineage (NCBI taxonomy): Eukaryota > Viridiplantae > Streptophyta > Magnoliopsida > Asterales > Asteraceae > Lactuca > Lactuca sativa. The sequence continues at coordinate 359,309,385 of NC_056627.2, read as the reverse complement.
AAAATAGAAGTAAGAAACTTCAATTCTAAAACCTACTAATAGAAGATTAAGGCCTGATTTACACTTCCCCAACATTGGGTTGTTCTTCATTCTCCCCTGACATTTCCTCGAGTGACTTCCCTTTTGATTCGGGTACCAAAAGCGTGCATAAAGTTCCCAAAAAATTGATCACACCCAGCACTATCAGCGCGTTCTTCACACCAATCCCCGCCGGATATCCTGCATCAGCCTTCGCCGGATCTTGATTCTGAGCCAGGTATAAGAACCCGAAAGCGCCCACGATTGCACCGAGTTTCCCTGATGCAGCTGAGATCCCATGGCAAGTTGACCGCAATCTCGCCGGAAAGATCTCCGCAGGGACGACAAATGTGGTGGCATTTGGTCCGAAGTTGGCGAAAAAGAAGGTTAACGAGTACATCACCACGAATCCGATGTTGTTTCCTGGTTGAATCCAGTAGTTGTAAGGGAATGCCAACGCAAACATGAAGATTGTCATCATTGAGAATCCGAGTAGCTGGATTTTGAAACGTCCCATCTTGTCGATCAAAAAAACCGTGAACCAGTATCCAGGTACAGTGCTGCATAACGCAATTAATGTTTGAGCTCTAGCAATTGTGTAAACTTCGTGAATGGCGTTCATCTTCTTTGCTGCAGGGATCCAACCAATGGCACTGAATATGTCCTTTTGGAATAAATTCTGGCTGTAATACGCAATATCAAGTAAGAACCAGGTGCTTGTTGTTCCGAGCAAAGCCTTCCCGTATCGCCGGAGGAATTCCTTGCTGAAAAGACCAAAACTGTTGTTGGATCCCTCCATCACCTTATCTTGTTCTGACTGAATCTCCATTTGCAACACTTTGGACATATCCATGGCAGCTTGATTAGCGTTTTTGGCTACCAGGGCGGTGTAACGGGCGGTTTCCGGCATCTTTGTTCTCCAGTAATAAGTCAAAATCGCTGGAACGGCTCCGACCATCAGAATAATCCGCCATACGTAATCGGCCTCCGGAACTGTGGACCCAATCGGATCAACCTCGTACGATGGAGCTTTGAACTTGGCATCAAAAATCGAAGACAGAATAATAGCAAACACCCCGCCGCCTAAGATCCCAAAACCTTGCATTGCAAACACCGCGGCTATGAAACCTCCTCGTGTTTTCTTATTTGAATACTCCGACATGATGGTGGCAGAGAGTGGGTAATCACCACCGATCCCGAATCCAAGCCAGAACCGGAAGAAGCAAAGAGTAGACATTACCATTTTCGGATTACTACCGAATGACAACCCCGAAGCTATCGAACAGACACACATGAGCATCAGTGTAATGCCATAGACCTTCTTCCTTCCTAGTTTATCACCGAGCCATCCAAAAAAGAGTTGTCCGGCAAGGGTTCCGACTAGGGCAACACCGTTCACGGCAGCAGACACATTCGGAGGTAAACTTCCGGGCTTCGGAGAGCCTGGGGTGTGGTAATAAATCCGGCCCAGCATCTTCGTCACCAAGGAGATGCAGAAAAGGTCGTAAGCATCCGTGAAAAACCCCATTCCGGCGATTATGATTGTAGTAAAATGGTACCATTGAGTTTTTGCTCCGTCAAGTGCATTAAGAACTTGTAAATTGCCATTTGATGCCATTGTTGAAGAAGGTTTCGATGTTTAGTCTTTCTTTCGCTGCAAGAAATTGTAAGTTTGCAAGTGCAGGACCTGCTTTAATCACAAGCAAACCAAGAACAGGAGAGGAAAGAAAGGAAGCGGAATAGAGGAGAAAAACACACAGGGATAACTGTACGTTGTTGCCAAAGGCTTTTTTCTTTACCGGAAAAACTTGTTCTGGAATGTGATTAACATCAACAATTACATCTATTTATACTAAACTAAATACAATCTCAATCCAACACTAATAGAATCTGTATATTAATAAAATCCTTATGCAATACAAATGGAAGTAAACATAACGAAATAATAAAATAAGGAAACTTTCCTTAATTATCTCCAACATAAATAAGGCCCATAAATATGTGAGTTAGATGTCTTATGAACCTAACTAAGTTCATACCTTTCAAAAAATCTTAATAATTTTTTGATTTTTAAGAAAACCCAACAAAATTAACTTTTATTTAGAAAAACCCAACCAAGTTTTCAATCGTTCACAAAATCCCAATATTTTTTGTCTGTTCAAAATGTTAAATTCAATGAGTTTTTTTTTAACAGACAAAACATGATTGAGGTTTTTTAATGGTTTTAAAACTTCGTTGGTCTTACAAGTCATTTCCCCAATATGGTAATTTCCATAGAATTGAATAAAAATATAACATAGTTGAGTTTTTTTAGACAAATGTTAAATTTGTTGGGTTTTTCTGAAAAGACAAAACATGATTGAAGTTTTTTTTGAACGGTTTGGAAATTTAATTGGGTTCGTAAGTCATTTTCCTTTCTTTTCAAAATAAGAGAAAACAGTTAAATGATTCATGCAAAACTAACGAGTTTGTACTAGCAAGCTAGTTTTTAATGTGTTTCGATATAATTTTTTTGATAACCCTAATAATTTCAACAACACGATAACCCTATTTTACCATGCATATGACGTAAATTTGATCAACATGAAAGGAAAACATAACTCATGTGTTTGGATGTTACTAAAATCTCTTAAATAAATTCCCATTATATTTTCTTTTTCTCAAACAACCCAAATCAAACTGACAATTATTATTTTAAAAGTCAAAGTATGGTACTTTTAATGCATCGGAAACTTAATTGGGCTCGTAAGTCATTTTTCTTTCTTTTCAAAATAAGAGAAAACAGTTAAAAGATTCATGCAAAACTAACGAGTTTGTACTAGCAAGCTAGTTTTTAATGTGTTTCGATACAATTTTTTTGATAACCCTAATAATTTTAACAACACGATAACCCTACTTTACCATGCATATGACGTAAATTTGATCAACATGAAAGAAAAACATAACTCGTGTGTTTGGATGTTACTAAAATCTCTTAAATAAATTCCCATTATATTTTCTTTTTCTCAAACAACCCAATTCAAACTTACAATTTTTATTTTAATAGTCAAAGTATGGTACTTTTAATGCATCGGAAACTTAATTGGGCTCGTAAGTCATTTTCTTTTCTTTTCAAAATAAGAGAAAACAGTTAAAAGATTCATGCAAAACTAACGAGTTTATACTAGCAAGCTAGTTTTTAATGTGTTTCGATACAATTTTTTTGATAACCTTAATAATTTTAAAAACACGATAACCCTACTTTACCATGCATATGACGTAAATTTGATCAACATGAAAGGAAAACATAACTCATGTGTTTGGATGTTACTAAAATCTGTTAAATAAATTCCCATTATATTTTCTTTTTCTCAAACGACCCAAATCAAACTTAAAATTTTTATTTTAAAAGTCAAAGTATGGTACTTTTAATGCATCTTCTAGGGGTGTTCATGGTTCGCACTACAAGAATAAATCCATATGCCGACGATACCTATACCAACGACGCATGTTGTCGGTAAAATAAGGCTATATCGACAACTTGTCATCATCATAGGGTTGACCCACTCACTTTGACTTCAAAATCTGTCTCGACGACTTGCTGTTTGTATAGGTAAGATGCAAAATAAAAAATAATTCCCGGGTTTCTGAAAATGTATAACAATGACTTGTCGTCGGTATATGTTACATAAATTATATTTTCTATTTATTTATAATTCATGTAGCAGAAAAAAATGATTTCGTTTTTGGGAAAGCTGTTCCGACGACATATTGTCGAGATAGATTTGACGAACCGTGTGAAGTCTGTCCCGATGCATGTCGTCAACAAAAAGTTATTTATTTATTTATTTATTTGTGAGAAAAGCAATACATCGTCGTCCCACTTTAACCCTATACCAACTACACATCGTTGGCATAGGGTTTTAACCCATCAAACAGGTATCAATTGCTCTCATTTGCAGTGGTGCATCTAAACCAATTTCTCTCTCGATCTCTCACGTGTTATTGTCCCTTCGACCACCTCCTTCACCGTCGACTGCCGGTAATCTTCTAGACAACTCTGCATTTTCGGTTTTACTTTTTTTGAGGTTTGATTTTGAGATTTATGTGAACATTTTTCCCGTTTCTTCTTTGTTTTTTGGCTGTCACCGGAGGACCGCCGTTGACGATACTCTCTTTCCAACCTCTTCCCTTCGCCGTTGACAACATGTAAGGTTATTTGATTTGTCATGTTTTTTTCTTCTGATTTGGTGTTTTTCTGATGACAACCAGCCACCAACAAAGGACCACCGTCGAAGCTGACCACCGAAATCCGGCCACCAGAGCATGAACAACATGTAATTTTATTTTCTGATTTTTGGTTGGAAAACTGATTTTGCTCATGTTTATACCCATTGTGATTATTGTATAATTGTATGAAACTGAAAATTGGTATAACTTGTTTGATTTTGTATTTAGATGTACTGTATAATTGTATGTAATTGGAATTGGATGTGTAAAATGTAAAATATCTAAGATTGTCTTAGTTTTTTTAGGTTTATTAAGTTGAGTGTATATAAAACGAATGATAAAGTGCTTAATTGATAATTGAAACGTTTTGTATTTAATTTCATGGTAAGTTCTTATTGATAAGTGTTTAATGTGTTTCTATTTTCATGATGAGTGTTTAATACGTTTTGTAAGTGAATGTTTAATGAGTAGTTGCTATTGGTTTGTATTGTATAGACAAACCCTTACCAAAATATACAAGAAGATGAAGTTATTCAAGATCAAGAACATGAAAATCATTCCAAACCAAACCAAAACCTCTATACTTTTCTGAAACTTTTCTTCCAATGCATTTTCGGGCTTCAATGCCTCCACTTGAATCAACTCTAACTTGCTCCAAAAGAGTAGACATTATCTCCACCCTCATTGATCTTCCTCTTATATGGACTTATGACGCATTATGGCTCAACGAATCCGCTACCATGTTCGCTTTCCCGGAATGATAAGTTATCCTGCAATCATAATCATTGATCAATTCTGACCACCTTCGTTGCTTCATATTCAAATCTTTAAGGAAAAGACTATCGCTGCCAACTCCAAATCATATGTCATATATCTCATATTGGCCTTTTTTAATTGTCGGGAAGCATACACAGTCACCTTACTACATTGCATCAAGAGACACCCAAGACCTTTAGCCGAAGCATCACTATACACCACAAAATCTTTTGTCCCATCAGAGAATGCTAACACTTGAGCTTTACATAATTTCTTTTTCAAAACTTTAAATGCCTCTTCTTGATTTTGTCCCCAAAAGAACTTCACCTATTTTCTTGTCAACTCAATAAGGGAACTGGAAATACGGGAAAAATCTTGGATGAAACGACGATAGTATCTGGCTAGATCCAAAAAAAACTACGCACTTCAATAGGCATCCTTGAAGGTTCCTATTTCGCAACTGCTTCAATCTTCTCCGGATCTATCATGATTCCGATACTAGACACGATGTTCCCAAGGAACTAAACTTCTCGAAGCCAAAATTCACACTTTGAAAACTTATCATACAACTTTTCATCTTTTAAGAATTACAACACTTCACGAAGATGCTTCTTGTGCTCTTATTCAGTTATTGAATAAATAAGGATGTCATCATTGAAAGCGATAAACGACTTGTCAAGGAAAGGCCTACAAACTAGATTTATGAGATCCATAAATATAGCGGGAACATTTGTGAGACCGAACGACATCACAAAGAATTCATAATGATCATAATAGGTTCTAAACATTGTCGTCTCAACATCGCTTCCCATTCACCCAAAAGTTGATGATATCTGGAACGGAGATCGATCTTCAAAAAATAATCAGCTCCTTGCAATTGATGAAACAAATAATTTATTCTCGGTAACGAGTACTTATTCTTAATGGTAACTTTGGTGAGCTCTCAGTAATCTATACACATTCGCATTGAATGTGACATCCCCAAAATCACGGCCAGAAAAGACCGGTTTCATTCATGCTTTTAAAATAATTTCAGAGTAAATCCATTGATTTAAAAGAGTTGCGGAATTTGTCCCCAAAAGAATACATGATAAAATAAAGTTTATCAAAGCATTTCTTAAAGAAATGTATTTTCATTTATATCAAAACTTGTGATGTCATGTTCCGATACAGACACAAAAGCATAAACAATAAAACATAGACCTTAAACAGCTATATATAACTACTGGACTATAAACAAAAACATCTTCACAAGTTCTCCAACTTATGCTCTCGCGCCACTACCTGTAATACAGAGAATCTGAGTGGGTCAGGCTTGGGAGTCTGCTGAGCATATAGGATTTTCAACCCACAATAAATAATTATATTTAATTTCACCAACCAACAATAACCCGATTACCCATTCCCGTTATCCTCACTTTACGTCCCTAAAACAACAACTATCACAAGGGACCTAATTTAGAATTTTCATCAGGACGAACAATACTGCAAAGGGGTTTCCTCCGCAATAAATGTCCTAAGGAAACCATGAGGAGGATAGAATACAGCGAATGAACACCCAAGTTCACCAACACCTACAGGTTATGAGCCTGTCAGCATTCCACAGGACAGTCTAGAAAGAGTCCGTGGTCGTCATCCATATTCTACTAAATGACTAGATCATAATCACATCGAGACCTCTCGTTATTTTTATTTCATCACATAACAACTGTTTACCCATGTTCTACCCAACATATTAGTAAATGAAAATATATACATTTATATACAGCTTAAAACCTGTACAAATCATTCATTCAATAATTATTTCAAATAAACAAATAATATACAAACATATAACACGTATTTTGTAAAGAATACTTAGTATCTATGTGTTAGAAGCAAATGAATATACACTCACTTGATCAGAAAATGATCGGACAACACTATGGCTCTAAGAGTAGTATTTCTTCGGTGAAACCGGGAGATCTTCACAAAAACCGGGCTTCTCGCGGGCAGAGTTTCGGCTCGAAAAACTTTACTTCTCGGGATCTTCGGGGCTTCGGGACTTGCTTCGGGTCTCGGGATGATACCGGGGCTTCGGGGGTATAATTTGCATGTAGATCGATGAAATAAGGGTGTGAGAGAAGAGATTTGGCAACCACAAACGGCTGTCCTTTGTGATCTATTTATAGGGTGAAGTATGCCGCGAACGCAGTGCGTTCCCTTCGAACACGGTGCGTAGGAGCAGGGTTCCGATCCTATCCCTTATCCGCTGAGTCAGCATCGACGTGGCCACTCCGGAGCCAAGTATCGAACGCAGGGCGTTCCCACTTTGGGATGCGTGCCTCGAACTTCAGAAATTCATAACTTTCGCATACGATCTCTGTTTTCAACGTTCTTTATATCCACGTGTAGGTGAGATTATGCTCTACAACTCTCGTTTAGACTCCGTCAGCTAATTTTGAATTTTTTTTTATTATATTAGTTTTAGTAGGCTGGGACAGAAAAACTCCGTTAGAAATTCACAACTTCTTCATCTGATGTCCGTTTTCGTCTGTCTTTTTACTATGGGACTACTATCGATGAGATCTTCGATTCTCGTTTAGATTGTTTCGGCCAAATATCACTCGATTTCTATTTCGAGATTTGGGCTGCATACTGCTAAGTCGAAACTTCGAAAAATCATAACTTCCTCATACGAAGTCAGATTTAGACGTTCTTCTTATGCACGCTCTCGGTCTAAATTATTCTATGATTTTCGTTTAGATCACTAAGACTAGATATCGCTCTATCTTAAATTCATATTTTCCGTTATACAGCGTCGTGCCGGTTCTGTCGCGAAACTTCGACAGCTCATAACTTCCTCGTTATAACTCGGATTTCGGCATTCTTTATATATCCGGAACCCTTGTCACGATCACTACAACTTCCTTCATAGATATTGGGCTTATCTAATATTTTTGTATGCTTATTTTTATTCTTAATTCATTTAAGCCACATAATTAAGCATAAAACATAATACTCAAATAATACATTTTTATTATTTCAAGACGGGTTATAAAGGTTAACCTAGACTATTACATCATCATTAATGCCTAGCCTAGAAACACGGCCGTTACAATTCTCTCCACCTTAGAATGATTCTGTCCCCGGAATCACACATCAACAAACAAATGTGGATTGGGACTCATCATGTCACTCTCCGTTTCCCAGGTGAGATTTGGCCCATTTGAATGTTTCCAACGGACAAGCATCAATTCGACCATCTTACGTTGCAACTTCTTAGTCTTTCGGTCAACGATCGCCTTTGGTTCTTCAATCAACCTTTTGTTCTCATCAATTCTCAACTCTAAAAGTGGAATCATTTCGGGAACTTCTCCCATGAACTTCCTCAAATAACACACATGGAAAGTGTTATGAATTCCATTCAGTTCTTCAGGTAATTCGAGTTTGTAAGCTTGGTTCCCAATTCTCTGAAGAACTTTAAACGGTCCAATAAACATTGGACTCAACTTTCCCCTTTTACCAAACCTTATGTCTAAAATATATCAGACACTCTCTCAAAATCTTCACTTAGCATTCTATGTTTAAGTCTAGAAATCCTACAAATTCCTAGTTCGCTTAAACTAATGTTCTGATACCAACTGTGACATCCCCAAAATCATGACCATAAAAAACCAGTTTCATTTATGCTTTTAAAATAATTTCAGAGTAAATCCATTGATTTAAAAGAGTTGCAGATTTTGTCCCCAAAAGAATACATGATAAAATAAAGTTTATAAAGAAATATATTTTCATTTATATCAAAACTTGGGATGTCATGTTCCGATACAAACACAAAAGAATAAACAATGAAACATAGACCAAACAAAATTATATATAACTACTGGTCTATAAACCAAAACATCTTCACAAATTCTCCAACATATGCTCTCGCGTCACTACCTGTAATACAAAGAAACTGAGTGGGTCAGGCTTGGGAGCCTGGTGAGCATATAGGGTTTTCAACCCACAATAAATAATCATATTTAATTTCACTAACCAACAATAACCCGATTACCCATTCCCGTTATCCTCACTTTACGTCCCTAAAACAACAACTATCACAAATGACCTAATCTAGGATTTTCATCGGGACAGACAATACTGCAAAGGAGTTTCCTCCGCAATAAATGTCCTAAGGCAACCATGAGGGGGATAAAATACAGCGAATGAACATCCAAGTTCACCAACACCTACAGGTTATGAGTCTGCCAGCATTCCACAGGACAATCTAGAAAGAGTCCGTGGTCGTCATCCATATTCTACTGAATGACTAGATCATAATCACATCGAGGCCTCTTGTTATTTTTATTTCATCACATAACAACTGTTTACCCATGTTTTACCCAACATATTAGTAAATGAAAATATATACATTTATATACAGCTTAAAACCTATACAAATCATTCATTCAATAACTATTTCAAATAAACAAATAATATACAAACACATAACACGTATTTTGTAAAGAATACTTAGTATCTATGTGTTAGAAGCAAAGGAATTTACACTCACTTGATCAGAAGATGATCGGACACCACTATAGCTCTAAGAGTAGTATTTCTTCGGTGAAACCGGGAGATCTTCACAAAAACCGGGCTTCTCGCGGGCAGAGTTTCGGCTCGAAAACTTTACTTCTCGGGATCTTCGGGGCTTCGGGACTTGCTTCAGGTCTCGGGATGATATCGGGGCTTCGGGGGTATAATTTGCATGTAGATCGATGAAATAAGGGTGTGAGTGAAGAGATTTGGCAACCACAAACGGCTACCCTTTGTGATCTATTTATAGGGTGAAGTCTGCCGCGAACACAGTGCGTTCCCCAAACGAACGTAGGGTGTTCCTTTCGAACGCGGTGCGTAGGAGCGGGGTTCTGATCCTATCCCTTATCCGATGAGTCAGCATCGACGTGGCCACTCCAGAGCCAAGTATCGAACGCAGTGTTCCCACTTTGGGATGCGTGCCTCGAACTTCAGAAATTCATAACTTTCGCATACGATCTCCTTTTTCAACGGCTACCCTTTGTGATCTATTTATAGGGTGAAGTCTGCCGCGAACGCAGGGCGTTCCTTTCGAACGCGGTGCGTAGGAGCGGGGTTCCGATCCTATCCCTTATCCGATGATTCAGCGTCGACGTGGCCACTCCGGAGCCAAGTATCGAACACAATGTTCCCACTTTGGGATGCGTGCCTCGAAATTCAGAAATTCATAACTTTCGCATACGATCTTCTTTTTCAACGTTCTTTATATCCACGCGTAGGTGAGATTATGCTCTACAACTTTCGTTTAGACTCCGTCGGCTATTTTTGACTTTTATATTTATTATATTATTTTTAGTAGGCCGGGACAGGAAAACACCGTTAGAAATTCACAACTTCTTCATCCGATGTCCGTTTTCGTCTGTCTTTTTACCGTGGGACTACTATCGATGAGATCTTCGATTCTTGTTTAGATTGTTTTGGCCAAATATCACTCGATCTCTATTTCGAGATTTGGGCTGCATACTGCTAAGTCGAAACTTCGAAAAATCATAACTTCCTCATACGAAGTCAGATTTAGACATTCTTCTTATGCATGCTCTCGGTTTAACTTATTATATGACTTTCATTTAGATCACTAAGGCTAGATATCGCTCTATCTTAAATTTCATATTTTACGTTATACAGCGTCGTGTCGGTTCTGTCGCGAAACTTCGACAGCTCATAACTTCCTCGTTATAACTCGGATTTCGACATTCTTTATATATCCGGAACCCTTGTCATGATCACTACAACTTCCTTCATAGATATTGGGCTTATCTAATATTTTATTTTTACGCTTATTTTTATTCTTAATTCATTTAAGCCATACAATTAAGCATAAAACACATGATACTCAAATAATACATTTTTATTATTTCAAGATGGGTTACAAAGGTTAACCTAGACTATTACATCATCATTAATGTCTAGCCTATAAACACGGACGTTACATTGAACCATATTTCATCTTCACGAACGACACCGGGGCACCCCCTCGATGATGAACTTGGACGAACAAAACCTTTGTCTAATAATTCCTGAAGTTGGGACATCAATTTTTACAACTCAAAAGATCATAAGGAGTTTATAATGTTACAAATTCCAACTTTTTAAAATCTACTCTTTGCAGGCTTAAGGATAAGTTGTTTTAAAAATACTTTTCTTTTTGCCAAACACTTTTTTTGACTTATTAACTTTTCAAAAAGCCAATAAGTCAATAAATTGTTTTGAGATGAAATCTCAAACACTCTCTTAGCTTGATCCCTTTTAGGATACATCATGTTGGAAGTCATTGTTTTAATAGATTAATGTTGTTCAAAATACAATTGAAAAACAATATTGGAGTTTGGATATTCACATACATACTTAGATACTGTCCGATGAAAACATCATCAAGACTCCAAAATGAATGCAAATTAATCAGTAATAAAACTTAGCAAACTTATGAGCAAGATTCTTCAGTTAATCTAAAAGTTTTGAATTATACTCAAAATACTTAATTGGGTATCCGTGGATGAGCTGCCTAATCATCATCTAGATATGTACATGTTCAGTGGGGGAGAAAAACTTAGCAATGGAATCAAAACTCTTTAAATTTAGCTTGAATTTACAACGAATGTCATTAAACCAATGGATTTCACAGTGATAACTTATATAGACAAATGTTATGTTTGGCGTACTAGCTGATAGCTGAAAAATTAGCTGTTAAATAAAAAGTTAGATGATAAAATTGACGTTTGGTAAAACTAGCTGAAATATATAAAATAACATAAAATGACATTTAAAAAAATGTGTTTCTAAAATTAATTAAGGGATGTATTTGGAAAATTTTAAAAAAGTTTCTATAAAACTAGTCTAAGTAGTTTTGAAAAAAGCTAGATTATAAGCTACTTTTTGGCTAGCCAAACAAGACAACTTAAAAAAGCTCGAAAATAAGTCAGCTTATCAGCTGCTAGCTATGGCGTGCCAAACGCAACCAAATAATTGGAATTATGGTGGGTTAAGGATATGTAATTATGTACAAACAAAATCCCGAAATTAGTGAGAGTTGGAATTAGACTCGTATGAAAGGCGATTTTCGTGTGATGGGAGTTTGAACTAAGGTAAGATAAGGATATGTAATTGTGTAAAAACAAATAAATCTTAGTGTTGATTATATATATATATATATATATATATATATATATATATATATATATATATATATATATATCTTTGAATTCGAATATATTTAACGTGAAATTATCTCAATAAACTTTTATTAATCTAAAAACACAACTCATATAATTATTGGCTAAACTTTTATTGTAATTCAATTATACTTATCGTAATATTCTCAATTACAATATTTTTTAAGTTTGAATACTTAAATGATGTTCTCAGTTAGCATTGTATTGTTAATTTTTTTTTTAAAATTTTTTTTTTATCTTAATCAATCTGTTATGTTAATGGAGTTTCTACCGTGAATTGTAAGACTTATTTTCTTACGGGTTGACTATCAATTTTAAAAATGAGAAGATTGTGGTCAAAGGTTATCGAACTTTCATGATTCTAGATGTGATTAGATTTAAAAAAAATATATTATTAAACAGTTTAATATCCATTGAACTACAATATGATATCACACTATGGATGAATAAAATGTCAACTAGACATTTTGCTTCATTCAAATCTCCCGTTATCTTATATAGTTATACTATGCAATATGCATTCTTCTAGTATCCATACAACGCTATAAAATGAAACCTAAATATTCCCTTTGAAAGCTAATGATGAATTTTACAATTTTTTATAAGTATTTCCACACCAAATATCGTGCATACATAAGGTTTGAAAACATATATGAGCACTACTAGAAATTAGGCATTTAATTAGGAACTATTACACACAATATTTTGACATATAAAATGTCATATATATATTTTTAAATATGAAGGATTAGATAAATCGTATGTCATAAAATTGTTTCGTTTTTATATAAAATTTACGATATACAAAAATGTATGTCGTGTTTTAGTGCCATAATAAAAAAAATCACGGGATCGTGACCTTCGCAATCCAAGAAGGATGTTGAGATTCAAGCTTTCCGCCACAAGTTACAAATGTGCATTGATATCCATATGTATATTTATCTACTTTTGAATTTGAATTAAACTATATTTATGTTGGAGACTTTAGAATTGTTTCATTTTATCAAACTTTTCCCAAACTATAAAAAATGTTGTATGCTTTTATGAGCTTTAGACTATTTTTTCGGACTACTTGAAAAGCTAGTTATTAAATGATAAAAAATAAATAAATTTGTAAATATCGCCGAATTTGCTAATTACCTGTCTAAAAATAGTCAAGAATTAACAAATTACACAAAATAGCCACACAAATCACTGATAATTAGGGACCAACTATGAAATCGGAAATCCATCTGCGATGTACAAGTCATTAATGCATAGTTCGTGCATCAATGACTTGTACATCGCAAATGGACTTCCATCTCTGATTATGACCCTAGTTCACCTGCTATTTTACTTAGCCTAGTATAAATACAATTTTTTTTTTTTTTTTGGAAAAGCCTCATTTTTCACTTTTCCAAGTTTAAAAAACGCTCTCAAACTCTCAAGTTTGAATAAGAATGGAGGATTTCGTTTATTCTTCCATTTGATCGATTTCATAGTCAACAAAGTAAGAATCTATAGTCAACCTAACCAAAATTAATGAAATAGCTCGTACATGACCATTTGTGATTTTAATGATTATTGCAAAAATTGAGTTTTTTTGACTATTTCTGTGAAAAGTAATTAGCAAATAGGCTAAATTAGTAAATTTTTCTAAAAAACATTGTTTGTTAATTAGCAAGAATATGTAAAATGGCATAAGAGAATTTAAAATTAAACGCTAATGTGAACAACATTTTAAAAATTAGCTTATAAGCTAAATTGTTGGTTTCTAAAACATGGAAATATAGAAAGGATCAAAGAATAAACTAGGTTATAAGATTTTGTAAAACATTAAAAGAAAAAAAGAATTAAATTAGATTATCGTTTGGTGCTAAAAATATTAAATAATCTTAATTATCTTAATGAACATTTCCGTATTAAAGTTATGAGAAATTTTCAGAAAAGTCCCAATATTTACGGAAAAGTTACACTTTAGTCCCAAGATTTTTTTTTTGAACGAAAAAGTCCCGAAAACCGGCAAAAATTTGCAGTTTGACTCTTTTTGACCGGTTGAAACCGGTACCAAATTAATTTGGGACTATTTCGTAAACTAATCCAAAATATTGAGATTTTTCAGTAAACACAAAATATTAGGACTTTTCTGTAAACAAAAATATTAAGACTTTTCTATAAACAAAACCCTTATTATTATTATTATTATTATTATTATTATTATTATTATTATTGTTGTTGTTGTTGTTGTTGTTGTTATTATTATCATCATCATCATTATTATTATTATTATTATTATTATTATTATTATTATTATTATTATTAAAAATATAAATAAGAATACTTTTTTTTGAACTTGTTATTATTAATATTGTTACTAATACATATAAATGCATTTAAATGAAAAAATAATATTAATGACATTGTTTAAGGGTGGAGGTGGAGGAGATGTTGATGCCTTTAGCATTGAAATCATGAATGTTTGCTTGTATATTTTTACTTTTTATATGGTCATTTCACATTTGTTGTTACTGTTTTCAATTAAAAATAATAATACTTAACAATTTAAAAGAAGTTGCATATTTGTAAAATTGTTTATAAATAGTTTAAGTTAGAAGGATTTCTCACTTTGTATATCAAAATGTTTACAGTAGAAGGATTATTTTCCAAATCCAACAGATCCACTACAAACATCTACATAGGTAGCCCATATCAAAATTCAAAAATATTAATTACAATATCTTGTTCAATAAAAAGTAATAGGACATGTTTTTTGGATTAATACTTTTGAATTTTGATTAATACTTTTGAATTATTCCTATTACTTTTTGTTAAACAAAATATTGTAATTAATACTTTTGAATTTTAATATAGGTTACTTATGTAGATGTTTGTAGTGGATTTGTTGGATTTGGAAAGTAATTCTTCAACCTTAAACAATTTTATATATACAAAATGAAAAACTCTACTACCTTAAACTATTAATATGCAACTTCTTTCAAATTGTTAAGTATTAATATTCTGAATTGAAAACAATAATAACAAATATGAAATGACCATATACAAAGTAAAAATATACAAGTAGACATTCACGATTTCAATACTAAAAACATCACCATCTCCTCCACCTCCACCCTTAAACAATGTCATTAATATTTTTTTTTTTCATTTAATGCATTTATATGTATTAGTAATAATATTAAAAATAACAAGTTCAAAAAATAGTATTCTTATTTATATTTTTAATAATAATAATAATAATAATAATAATAATAATAAGGGTTGTGTTTGTAGAAAAGTCCTAATATTTTTGTTTACAGAAAAATACTAATATTTTTTGTTTACAAAAAAGTCCCAATATTTTGGATTAGTTTACAAAATAGTCCCAAATTAATTTGGTACCGGTTTCAACCGGTCAAAAAGGGTCAAACTGCAAATTTTTGCCGGTTTTCAGGACTTTTTTGTTAAAAAAAAATCTTGGGACTAAAGTGTAACTTTTCCGTAAATATTAGGACTTTTCTGAAGATTTCCCTAAAGTTATCATTAATAAACTTCAAAATTAGTCGTTAATCTCTATCTTTTTTTTTTTTTTTTTTTTTTTTTTTTTTTTTTTTTTTTTTTTTTTTTGGAATAGGAAATCAATTTGGTTGGTTTGGTGGACATTTGTATAATTCGCACACACGCTTAAAATACTGCCATGTTTTTGAATTATGTTGTCCAGAAAAAATAAAAACTTTATTAAACAATGAAGTGATAAGTTTTGCCTCTTGTCAATTGTCATAGATTATTTATGGTTTCACGATTAAGAGGATATTAACAAAAAACGCACAAAGTGAATATTTATTAAACAAAGGGGGCAAAGTTGAACTTTTTGAAATTCCAGGGTGGAGTTGAATCGAATATAAACAACGACCGGAAATCACAACCGCAACTCCGTAAGCACAAAAGGCAGAGTTCACCGGCGGCGAAATCTAATCCGGTAGCTGGCTGCCGGTGGCAGAAAAATCCTCTCTTCTTGAATGCCATGAATTTCCTGGTATGTCCGCGCTTTATTCAAAATTTCTCTCTGCTGCAATATTCTTTTTGTAAATTTGGCGGTTGCTCACATTTTGATGGCAGGAAAAGTTAAAATTTCTGAAGAAAGAAGCGGCAAATCCGTCGTCGGAAGTAGTCCCCGTCTCTGTCTCCTGGACTGAGACCTCAGACACCATCTCTCGCCACTTTGAATTTCATCCGGACGGCCAACTCTCGGTTAGTATTATCCCCTTCCTTTACGTGTTCGACTAAATGTTACTCATAAATCCAAAAATTTAGGGTTTTCTTCGTTTTGGAATCTCCAATTCTTATTAAATTCTCATCGCGTGCTGTAATTTATACAATTAAGTTCAAAAATAAAACAAGAATATTATCTATCACCAAAGAAATATCATACGGTTTTGAAGGTTTGTTCTTGAATTCGATAACTGAAACAGTTGGGTGTTTCTTCTTTAGGTGAAGGTGCTGAATGATTCAAGACCAGTTATCCACAAAATCTCGGAATCTCTTGTCAATACTTTTCTCCCTTCGGGTTATCCGTATAGGCGAGTTCACAAGACACAATTTCATATCATATCAGAGTTCTCTCTCTCGTAAAAACTGTTAAGCAAAGTGTCATTTCTCATGAAACTAAAACCTAATGCAGTGTCAATGAAGGGTATCTTAGATACACACAATTTCGAGCATTACAACACTTCTCAAGTGCAGCATTATCCGTCTTATCAACTCAGGTCTTCTTGTGTTACTTAAAAATTAGAATCATCACACGTTCGAATTAGGGTTTACTGATTGACCCTATTCCTTTGCAGTCACTGTTATTTGCTGCAGGATTAAGACCTACACCAGCACAAGCAACCGCAGCCAGTTGGGTAAGAAACAGCTTTTAACAAATTCCAATATGCAGCAATTTTACGTATATGAACCATAACTGCTTCTGAAAACATTTAATTGATTCAATTGGTGTCAAACAGATACTTAAGGATGGAATGCAGCATGTGGGAAAGCTAATATGCAGCAATTTAGGTGCAAGAATGGATTCAGAGCCCAAACGGTGGCGAGTTGTTGGTTTGAACCCTTCCAATAAATAAACATTTGTTCTATTCTGTTTTAAATTATCACCAAAATTTAGCTTTATATGGAGTGAGGACCTTTTGATTTGTAGCTGATATTTTATACGACTTTGGCACTGGTTTGGAAGTTCTTTCTCCATTATGTCCACAACTGTTTCTTGAAATGGCTGGACTTGGAAATTTTGCAAAGGTAAATACTAAATACTAAACGTAATTAAATCATTTTCCTTGTAAGACTTTACATTATAAAACCTTTTTTTGTAATTTAACAGGGAATGGCCATGGTTGCTGCTAGGGCTACAAGATTGCCAATTTATTCTTCATTTGCAAAAGAGGGGAATCTTAGTGACTTATATGCAAAAGGAGAGGCGATTTCTACTGTGTTTAATGTTCTTGGATTGGGTGCAGGGATTCAGTTAGTTTCTACAGTTTGTTCATCAATGCAAGGAAAGGTACAATCTTTTATATCTTGCAAACACATTGAAAATGTTATTCTCTTTTGGGTATTTAAATCTTTAATCTTTTTTTGTAGATGGTTGTTGGGTCTTTCCTTTCCTTGATACACGTTTACAGTACCTATGAAGAAATGCGAGCTGCTCCTATCAACACATTGAATCCACAGAGAACTGCAATGATCATAGAAGATTTCATAAAGGTTGATTATTAGTCAAATATTCAAAATACACACCAAAAATCTTATATTTATGATTATGTTTATGATTCAGACAGGAAAGGTATCAAGTCCTGCAGACTTGAGGTACAAGGAAGATCTTGTGTTTCCAGGGAGAGTGATAAAAGAAGCTGGAAATGTGAAAGTGGGGAGAGATTTACATAAGGCTATGAAGCCTTCAAGACTTAAACAAGCGAAAGAGACTTTTCCAGATGAGAAATTTGTTTTGAGTTTTGAAAACAGGTGGACGGATATGGTGTTGGAGCAAAATGCGAGTGGTGAAGATGCATTAAGAGGGTGGTTGGTGGCGGCATATGCAAATCAGGAGGTTGAAAAGGTGGAAGATGCGTATGAAAAGATGAATGTGATGATGCCTGAATTGGTGTCTCAACTAAAGGCAAAAGGCTGGCATACAGATCGTTTCTTAGATGGAACAGGTAGCCGATATGGTTTCTAGTCTTTATTGTAATTAGGTTTACACTTTATATATGCATATATAAATTTGTTTTTTATTTTACTAATTCATCAGTTAAATATTAATGATGTAATCAATTTATTGGGTGAATTGTAAAATCAACTGAAGTTGGCGCGCTACTGTTCATCATCACAAAAATGGTTTTGTTTGGGAACACATTCCAACTTTGTATAAAATAGATCTAGTCTATATCGTCCGACACGTGAAATTCACACAGTGAATGCATAAAATATCTCTACTAGAAGTAGGTTTAAAAGTACAGAAAAGTGTATTGAGGCCGAATAAAAATTATAAATATTATGGGGGTGAGATAAATAGTTTTTAGCTTATTAGCTTATTGCTTATTTGCTTATTGCGGCAGGAATAAACACTTTTTTAAAATGTGCTTGGATTAGTTTATTGCGGTGGGAATAAGCAATAAACAATAAACATCTTAAGTGTTTGGCAAACAAATGTGTTTGGATTAGCTTTGGATCTGTCACCTTCTTTGACATCGTTGCTCTTCTACGAATGCAACTCGTGTCTACTGCAATAAAACCAATTTTGTATACATGTCATCGAATCCGGTACAACATCAACACAACAAGCATATAAAGATTGATACCGTTTACCCGGGACAAAGGCACACTTGGTATCACGTTTCTATTTGCATCTCAATAACATCTTCATAAATGGTGTCTCAACGTTATTACTTTTACACTTTTGAAACAATTTGAACGTCCACAAGATTGCTCCCGATTAAATTACGTGCGGATGTTACGTCACCCTCATATAAACTTGAACGAGCCTTTAAATTTGAGGGACATAATTTGAAAAATGGATGGTAGA
This sequence comes from Lactuca sativa, assembly GCF_002870075.4. NCBI lineage: Eukaryota > Viridiplantae > Streptophyta > Magnoliopsida > Asterales > Asteraceae > Lactuca > Lactuca sativa. Next base: position 359,290,119 of record NC_056627.2, on the reverse strand, counting down.
AATTGGATCAAGGTGTTCGATTAGCTGGTTGGAGTAGAGAGTGGTGTATTGAAGGGTTATTGTTACTCTTCACCCATAAACTTATAAGTTTGGTTTTAAATGCTAACTATTTTTCAGTGTTATGGATCCTTAAACTCCATAATTACCTGCTAAATAAGGAAATGTCACAATTTGTTGCCCGTTGTAGCCAGGGAGTTGGTGACATAATGACGTGGCACATTCTTGGCCACACATGCTCCAACGTGTCATGTAGCCCCAAATGAAGGTCCATACACAAGGGTTTCTTTGGCCTCTACAATCAAATTTGTTCCCCATTTTCTTTGAAGCTGCTTTTCACTTTAGGAAACCCTAGATACAAATGGCCGATATACTTGATTTCAACGACACCATCAATGGAGAAATCACGATTTGGAGTAACCCAATTGACCCTAAACCCAAATGTGGTTGTCGACACCCTACAAAGAAAAGAACGTCATGGACAGTGCCTAATCCAACTCAAAGGTTCTTCAACGGTCTATTTTCGATGGTGAGAAATCATAGCCAAGGTTATTGTAACCGTGATCAGATGTTTTTTTTCTTTATATACAAATATGAATTAATGATATTGTGTTTTTATAGACACTTGGGATCAAATGTAGCTACTTTGATTGGATTGATCCTAAGCTTGAAGGAGATTATGCACACTACAAGATGACACTTTATGAAACGGGGAAGGGCCTGAATGGAAACATTGTTATTCTGAAAGGATGGAGACAAAATTGAAGGAGATGCAAATCAACATGCTGGAGGAACAACAATTGTTTGCTAAACATATCTTGAAGCAGAGTGAACAAGGAGAGAAACTTAGCAAGAAGATGAAACTAGGAATGTTATTTGGGATTGTTTGTGGATGTGGGTTCATGATGATGGTTAGTAGTTTGTATCAGAAATTGTTGCAGGGTCTGTATTTGTATAGTTTTGGAGGGGTTTGTGCAAGGTTAGTGTTTGCATGGTTGTTGGATTCTTTATAGGATGGTATAATGTAGGTAGTTGACAGATGAATATAGGTAGTGTTTGCATAGTTTTTGGATGTCTTTTGTATAACATGTTGCAATATGACATCGAAACATGGGTAGGGTCATAAGGATTGACATTTTTGTATGTAATACCGCATGAGTTCAATTATCAATATAAATATTCCCACTTTAAGTACATTTTAACAGTTGGTGCATTGATTCTTTTAAAGTTGTTGGACGCATTGATACTAGGGTATTAACTTTTAGTACTTTCAATATGAATTTGATTCTATTATCAATATCAAGAATCTCATCCAATTACACAGAAGACATGTAATGGACCACAAACATAGGTAAGTACTGGATCACTAAATTAATTCCATTACAAAAAGCAGATAGATGACCACAAACACATGTACATTTTTCTTAACAATAACAAAGTTGGTTCCAAAATCACACACATACTTTAAACAAGAAAATAACATCGCTATATGTCCAAAGGTTTCTTAGATGTGCTCCATGGTCCACCAAAATTCTTGCTTAGTTTCATCTTGATGATTCTCTCATATTTCTTTCTCAATAACCATATAAGATGGTCCTATATCTTTTGTCATCTTCCTGCATTCGAACCTCACTCTCCAGTTCAACCTCCACTTCCTAAGTCAGTCAATCTTGTCATTCTTCTTGGTACTGAGTCATTTTTCATTTCAGGTTGCACCTCAGGCCGCACTCTAGCCTGCAAAAATATTGACATGTAAGCAGATTAAAAAATGTAAAGGTAAACAACTTTCAATGCCATATTTGGTAATTTTACCATTTTAGTCCTTCTAACATTAATTTTGGTTCTTCCAGATGTGCCCTCGTTTACTTGCTTACATGTGGCCTTGTTATGCCTAAAGTCTGAAACTCCTTGCATACATTACACATGATTCTCTTTCTAGTTCTAGACATTATATGCCTTTGATAAACCCTTTATGATGCATCTCTTATTCTATTAACAGTTGTTCTAACAAGTATCATTCTATGTTTGTATGGTAAAGGTGAGATGTATGTTGTCTCATGCCACATAGAACTCCTATTCATGCATGGTGTTATAAAATTATATGCCTTCTTGTACATAATGCTACTGAACATGTGGTCTTCATATTACTCCACATTCCTGTTAAGGTAACATATGGCAGCTATAGAATGAACATAACCATATCCATTAATTTTCCGTAGTCTACAAGAACATGTTATCCTTTTAAGGTCTACTTCAAAACCATCTACAACACATCTTACTTCAAAATTGATTAAGGCCACTAGGGTAAACTTGACAATACCTTTGTCGAATCTTCAATTATTTTAATAATAATCTTATAGAATGACAAACCTGGTCCTCCCATGCTATTCGCTTTGCTCCGATCCGGTAAATCCTCTCCATCATGTAGATTCTTATTTCTTTGAACATGGTAATGATAGGCTTCTTCTTAGCATATATGATTATAGAATTGAAACTTTTAGAAATGTCATTTTCTACTAAGTCACAACATATACATGTTTCATAATGAGATCTTGACTAGGTGTTAAGGTCCTTATCCATCAAATATATATATATATATATATATATATATATATATATATATATATATATATATATATATATATATATATATATATATATATGCTTATGGGTTCAACAACTGAATTTCTTTCATTTCTGCTTTAAATGTAACTTTTGTTGTTGCTTTATATGTTGCTTAGAACATGTTCTTAAAGTGGGCACCAATAAATATTTTCCTAAAATTGGAAAAGATGTCTCTTGCATACCGCCTATGCTTAGAATTACGCAGTAAATCCTTGAAATCCTACATTAGTCCATGCAATACAAACATGGAGTTAATAACAATTATATAAGATTAAAAACATGACAATTAACATAGTACCATGAGTAAATTAGAAATTAGTGTCAATCCTTGTCTAATGCCCAGATTAAGATCATCAATTAATAGAACCAAAAATAATTTCAAGTTCTTTTTATTTTCTACACAGACAACACACCTTGTAAAAGGAAATATATGGCTATTGGCTTTCATTCATACATGAATAAGTAATTTCCCTTTACAAATTCCTTTGAGAAAGCATCCATCTTTCCCTATTACTATTCTACAAACATCCATCCAACCCTTTTTCAGACCATCAAAACATACATAGAATTTATTGAAGTAATTTGTACCATCTTACATTGGGTTAACATCCATTTTCATAGTGGAACCAAGGTTTGATCTTCTTATTTCCTCAGCACTGTAACACCGAAATTTTTCAAAACAGAATTTTCATTTTTAAACATAAAAATCACATGTCATATTTCCTGAAAATCTCAAGTATCAACATTAATACAATTTATTTATCAAAAGTTGTTTAGACATAAACCAGGATCCTCCAAGACATATCTCCAATGCGAGTGTGTGTACAATCAAGCTGGGGCCTTCCCGCGATCATCAGAACTACCTAAAAGATATAACACATAACATGGTAATCATGAGGGTTAGTGAGCTCCCCAAAATACCACATACAACTCATCAGCCACTCTAGGCTATAACTCGATAAGACCCTCCGGTCAATGTGTCTCAGTGGGACCCTCTGGTCCGACCTCAGCAAGCTCATAATAACAATACTCAACATAAATCACAAAGACATAATGCAGAATATCAAATACACAAATAATCACAATAAGCTGATCAATCACACAAGGTACCACTCAAGGCAAGTATAGTGAGAAGACTCACCTTGCAAGAAGTCAGCAAAACTCGAACTCAAACCACCGGTCTAGCCTCCGCCTAACATACACAACAATTATCCCTAATTAATCACGGCTCTCAAAAGGCTACACTATCTCATAGAAGGGCAAAAGACCATTTTACCCCTCAATGGCCCTAAATGTCTATAATTTGACCCAAACCCTAAAAGTCAACAGTCAACGGTAAGGAGTACGCCGCGCGTACCAGCTCCTTACGCTGGGCGTACTCGGCTGCCATGCAGATACCGGGGATGCATGACCCCTACACCGCGCGTACTGGAATTACGCCCGACATACGCTCCAGTTTCACCCTTCTCACTTGTTTGGTCTTAAACAGTTAAGACCTTGGCTCATATCTCAGATCTAGACTCTCTAATAGCTCTTAACCCAGAAAGTCAGGGACTATAAGCCGTTGCATGGCTGGAAAGGTCCCAAACACACAAAACACTCACCCTCTTATGACAAAAAACACATATCTCATGCATGGCTTGATCCCAACGTACAAGATAGGATTTTTATGACTCTACACCACTGAATATACTCAAAGGGGGTGGATCATGGTCTCTTGAGTACAATATCACATATAGTCTCCAACTTTTGGAACAAAACCCTAGAATACTCTATTAAGATGCAAAAACCAAAAGAGTGAGAAAGCTCTGAGCTTTATACCTCAAAATGAAGCTCCACACTAAGATAAGCCCTGATCCAAGGCCTGAAATCCCACTCCTTCTTCTTCAAGACTCCTTCACTCCAAAGAACTCAAGAATGCTCCCAAGGCTCTCTAATGCACTCACAAGCTCTAAGAACGAAAACTAGGGTTTAGGAGGGTTGGTGACTGAGAATGGTGGCCAGGAATGAGGACATCATATCCTTTAAATAGGGGGTCTCACCCTAAATTAGGGTTTTCACTCTGAGCCTAATACGCCCAACGTACCATCTGGTATGCCCCACGTACTAGGTGGCTTCTGCGTCAAAAGCACGTATATGAGTACGCTGAGCGTACACTCGCGTACGCCCCACGTACTCCTTCACAACCTTTTCTTATAAAGGGACTAAAATGGTCAAATACTTAGAAGACCAAAGGTTACATGGTATACCTGATCTCGAGATGTTACAATTCTCCCTCACTAGGATCAGACTTCGCCCTCGAAGTCATGCTCCGAAAATAAATCCGGATATTGCTCTCGCATTTATGACTCCAGCTCCTAAGTCGACTCGGACCCTCTACGATGTTGCTACGACACTCGAACCCAGGGCACCTCTTTGTTCCTCAGAACCTTCACTTTCCAATCCAAAATCGCGATCGGCCTCTCGATGTAATTCAGGCTCGCATCCACCTTAATGTACTTTAGTGGTACCACTGCCGTCTCATCGGCTACACACTTCCTCAACTGAGACATGTGGAAGTTGTTATGAATTTGACTTGACTCTGCAGGTAGCTCCAACCGGTAAGCTACCCTACCCACTCTGGCGGTCACTCTGAAAGGACCGATGTACTGGGGCCCCAACTTGCTCCGCTTCCAGAATCGGATCACCCCTTTCCATGGGGATGCCTTCAAGAGTACAAAATCCCCAACCTAGAACTCCAACTCGGATCGCCGCCTGTGTGCATAACTCTTCTGGAGACTCTGGGCCCTCAGTAACCTCTGTCTGACCTGCTGAATCTGCTCAGTCGTCTTCGGCACTATCTCAGTGCTACCTATCACTCGTTGTCCTACCTCTCCCAAACAAATGGGAGTCCGACACCTCCTCCCATAAAGAAACTCAAATGGAGGCATACCAATACCTGAATGATGGTTGTTGTTGTATGAAAACTCAGCCAAGGGAAATAAGTGTCCCAACTTCCTCCGAAGTCCATCACACATGCTCGCAGCATGTCCTCAAGCGTCTGAATTGTCTGCTTGCTCTGCCCATCTGTCTACAGATGGTATGCGGAGCTGAATTGCAACCGTGTACCCAAATCCTCATGAAATTTCTTCCAGAACCTGGAAGTAAAGCGCACGTCTCGGTTTGACACTATCGAGGTCGGCACTCCATGCCGAGCTACCACCTCCCTCACATAAATCTCGGCTAGTCTTTCCGCAGAAGAACTCTCACTAATAGCAAGAAAGTGAGCATTCTTCGTCAACCGGTCCACAATCACCCAAATCGCATCAACCCCACACGCAATTCTCGGTAACTTGGTGATCAAGTCCATAGAAATCGATTCCCATTTCCACTGGGGAATCTCCAGAGGCTGCAATGGAACATGCGGTCGCTGATGCTCCGCCTTAATCCGACGACAGGTCAAACACCTCTCTACAACCCAAGCCACATCCCTCTTCATATAGGGCCACCAATAGTCCCTCTTCAAGTCCAAATACATCTTAGTGTCCCCCGGGTGGATCGATAATCTCAATCTATGCGCCTCCTCCATCAGAATACGACGAGCTCCACTTGTATAGGGAACGCAAATCTGCCCGTGGAAGGTCATAAGCCCACGACTGTCCGTCACGAACTTGGGCGCTTACCCAATCACACGCTCTCTCTTGCGGTCCTCCGACCTCATAGCCTCCACCTGGGCCTCTCAGATGGTATCTAAGACTGGAGTCATCACTATCATCTTCATACATATATCTCAGATCAGAGCACTCTCTTCTCTGCGGCTCAAGGTATCGACTACCACATTAGCCTTGCCTGGGTGGTATAAGATCTCACATCCGTAGTCTTTCACTACGTCCAACCATCTCCTCTGCCTCATATTTAGATTGGGCTGATCCATCAGATACTTTAGGCTCTTATGGTTTGTGTATATGGTACACCTGACACCATAAAATAGTGGTGCCAAATCTTGAGGACGAATACCACTGCCCCTAACTCCAAATCATGAGTGGGGTATCTCGTCTCATGAGGCTTCACATGCCTCGACGCATATGCTATCACATGACCCCTCTGCATCAACACTGCACCCATCCCCAAAATGGATGCATCAATGAAAACTACGAAGTCCTCCACTCCCCCCGGAAGAGCCAATACAGGAGCTTCGCACCTGGCGAAGAGTCTGTAATGATGCCTACTGATCAGGCCCCCAAACAAATGCAACGCCCTTTCGGTTCAATCTGTTGAGAGGAACCGCAATCTTGAAGAAATCCATGATAAATCTCAGATAGTATCCGACCAATTCCAGAAAACTCCTGATCTCGGATGGGGATCTCGGCACCTCACATTGCATGACGGCCTCAATCTTGGCCGAATCAACCAAAATCCCATTCTGATTAACGAGGAGACCCAGGAACTGGACCTCTCGTAACCAGAAATCACACTTGGATAATTTAGCATACAGCCTCTCCGAACTCAATACCCCAAGAACCTCACGCAGATGCTCCTCATGATGCTCCTTGGACCTCGAATATACCAAGATATCATCGATGAACATGATCACCGACCGGTCCAACATAGGCTTGTACACCCGGTTCATGAGATCCATGAACTCTACCGGTGCGTTGGTGAGCCCGAAAGGCATCACCACAAACTCAGAATGCCCATAACAAGTCCTGAAGGCCGTCTTCTGAATATCCTCCTCTCGTACTCTCATCTGGTGATACCCAGATCTCAAATCAATCTTGGAAAACCAAGATGCCCCTTGCAACTAATCGAACAAATCGTCAATCCTCGGAAGTGGATAACGGTTCTTAACCGTTAGCTTGTTCAACTCTCAGTAATCAATGCACATCCGGTCTGAACCATCCTTTTTCCTGACAAAAAGGATCGACGCTCCCCATGAATAGCTATTCGGTCGAATAAACCCCTTCCCCAGCAGCTCCTGAAGCTGTGAGGATAACTCCTGCATCTCTGGCGATGCAAGGCGATAAGGTGCCTTAGCGAATGGCGCCGCTCCCGAAACCAAATCAATCCGAAACTCCACTTGCCTTTCAGGAGGAACACCCGATAAATCCTCGGGAAAAACATCAGGAAACTCACACAGTATCGGAACCTTGGAAATAGAACTCAGCCTCTCTGACACAATTCGCGTATCCCTCACGTACGCCAAGAAACCCCTACATCCCCGCTGTAAACTTTGCCTTGCCCTGGCAGCAGAGCAGAAGGCTGACCCGGATCTGGTACCCTCGCTATACATGGTAAGCACTCCCCCACTGGGGTCTCGTATAGTCACCAACTGACGCTCGCAGTCGATCATTGCTCCAAAATGGCTCAACCAATCCATGCCCACAATGACACAAACATCACCCATCGCAATCGGTAACAGGTCAATCGGAAACTTGACACCAAAAATCTCAAGCACACATCCCTGGAACACATCAGCAACAAAAACCGCATGCTCATCGGCTATAGAAACCCTCAAAGGTCAACTCAACTCCTCGCGTCGGATACTGATATGACGACTAAAAGCTAAAGACATGAAGGATCGACTCACACCCGAATCAAATAACACTAAAGCAGGTACAGAGTTCACAAGAAATGTACCTGGATATAGCACAAAATAAGCACAATAAATCTCATAAAAGAAAACAATAAAGAAATACGTACCAACCACGACATTAGGTGTTGCGCGGACCTCCTTCGCTGTCAGCTGAAAAGCTCTCCTACGAGCCTTTGGAGCCTTGGTCTTCACTGGTCGAACATCAACAGCATGCAAAGCAGTAGGAGCGGAACCCTGATCTGACCCCTGAACAAGATGAGGGCACTCGACCTTCCGATGGCCGGTCTGATTGCAGTGAAAGCAGACTGCAAATCCCTTGGGGCAATCATTCGCTATATGCCCCTCCTTGCCACACTTGTAGCAAATCCCCGCCCTGCAAGATCCCTCATGACTCTTTCCGCACTTGCCACAAGTGCGGCCCTTTTGGCTTCCTGATCTCAAATCGGTGGGCTTAGCCCGCTTGGCTGCCGGCTGCGGCTGCACCGACCGTCGGTCTCTCCCCTGAGACTTCGCATCCTCCCTAGCCCAGGTCTCCAACTCGATCTCCCTTCTCCTGGCATTTGCCTAAAGCTCCACACATGTCCGATAATATGAGTTCGCCATGAACTCTCGAATATCCCTCCTCAGAATGCTCAAATAACGGCTCATGCGTGCCTGCTCAGTCGACACATGCTTAGGGCAGAACAACGCCCTCTCGTGAAACATCCGAGTAATCACAGTCATCGACTCCGTCTTCTGTCTGAGAGACAGAAACTCCTGGGCCAATCGTTCCCTCTCCACCGGGGGAACATACTCATCACGGAACATCATCACAAATTTCTCCCAAGTCACTGCAGTATGCTCTGCAGGAGTAAAGCTAGTTGTCACAAGTTTCCACCAGTCCTTCGCTCCCAAGAGAATATGGTTCAGCGAGATCCATCCCATCGCAGCAATCGGATCCTGAGTCCCATCAAACTCTGGTGGCTTCGTGTTGCTAAACTCCCGATACAACAACGAGTCACCCCCCTGCGGCCTGGTAGCAGCGACAACTGCGGTGCCTACAGTAGCAGCCACCTCCGAAATAGCAGCATATCGCTCATCAATAGAATAGCCTCCCGAATAGCTGTGGCCACCTCATCATGAATCTTCCTATGAATCTCGTCATCACTAACTCCACTGCTCTCTGGGGTGTGGCGCGTAGCTACCATGATGTCTCTGAAACACAACACAAAATGATCAGAGACTCGCTTGAGTATACTCACGCTCGATCACTTACTCCTAGCACCCTATGGATTCGTACTTAGGCTGCCTGCAGATCTGGTGCTTCTAGTAGTACGGGCCCAATACTACCTTCCACACCAGGTCCGTAGTCACCCGAAGTCATCCTCCTAGGATTCTAATTCATAAATACTCTATATCTGGAAGACTCCTCTCAAGCTCATCTAGGTATCTCCTCCTAGATTATCTCTCTACTCAAAACTCAACACATACTCAGAGCAAATAGCAGATATCACTGATCAAGAACAACTCCTAGGCTAAGGCATCACAAATCAGGAAACTCTAGTCCTAGAATATGAAATACCTAGCCTAATTTCTATCATGCAACCCTAACACAACATTCGAAATATCTCATATCACAAAGTAAGGGTATCTTGGGAAATCACCATTCGGGCTCTGGCTGATTGTACACACCGCTCCAACTCGTTTTCTCTTAAATCTCTTTCTAGTTTTAGAAAAATCATTTCTTTTGATAGTTTTTCCTCAAATCCTCAGTTTGAGTCCAAACACACCCGGAGGTGCATCCAAATCCCTCAAACCAAGGCTCTGATACCAACTTGTAACACCGAAATTTTTCAAAACAGATTTTTCATTTTTAAACATAAAAATCACATGTCATATTTCCCGAAAATCTCAAGTATCAACATTAATACAATTTATTTATCAAAAGTTGTTTATCACATAAACCAGGATCCTCCAAGACATATCTCCAATGCGAGTGTGTGTACAATCAAGTCGGGGCATTCCCGTGATCATCGGAACTACCTAAAACACATAACACATAACACGGTAAACATGAGGCTTAGTGAGCTACCCAAAATACCTTATACAACTCATTAGCCACTCTAGGATATAACTCGATAAGACCCTTCGGTCAATGTGTCTCAGTGGGACCCTCCAGTCCCAACTCAGCAAGCTCATAATAACAATACTCAATATAAATCACAAAGACATAATGCAGAATACCAAATACACAAATAATCACAATAAGCAGCTTAATCACACAAGGTACCACTCAAGGCAAGTATAGTGAGAAGACTCACCTTGCAAGAAGTCAGAAAAACTCGAACTCAAACCACCGGTCTAACCTCCGCCTAACATACACACCAATTATCCCTAATTAATCACGGCTCTCAAGAGGCTACACTATCTCACAGAAGGGAAAAGACCATTTTACCCCTCAATGGCTGTAAATGTCCATAATTTGACCCAAACCCTAAAAGTCAACAAAATTCAACGGCAGGGAGTACGCCGCGCATACCAGCTCTTTACGCTGGGGGTACTCAGCTGCCATGCAGATACCGGGGATGCGCGACCCCTACACCACGCGTACTGGAATTACGCCTGACATACGCTCAAGTTTCACCCTTCTCACTTGTTTGGTCTTAAACAGTTAATACATTGGCTCATATCTCAGATCTAGACTCTCTAATAGCTCTTAACCCAGAAAGTCAGGGACTATAAGCCGTTACATGGCTGGAAAGGTCCCAAACACACAAAACACTCACCCACTTATGACAAAAAACACATATCTCATGCATGGCTTGATCCCAATGTACAAGATAGGATTTTGATGACTCTACACCACTGAATATACTTAAAGGGGGTGGATCATGGTCTCTTGAGTACAATATCACATATAGTCTCCAACTTTTGGAACAAAACCCTAGAATACTCTACTAAGATGCAAAAACCAAAAGAGTGAGAAAGCTCTGAGCTTTATACCTCAAAATGAAGCTCCACACTAAGATAAGCCCATATCCAAGGCCTGAAATCCCACTCCTTCTTCACTCCAAAGAAACTCAAGAATGCTCCCAAGGCTCTCTAATGCACTCACAAGCTCTAAGAACGAAAACTAGGGTTTAGGAGGGTTGGTGACTGAGAATGGTGGCCAGGAATGAGGACATCATATCCTTTAAATAGGGGGTCTCACCCTAAATTAGGGTTTTCACTCTGAGCCTAATACGCCCAACGTACCATCTGGTATGCCCCACGTACTAGGTGGCTTCTGCGTCAAAAGCACGTATATGAGTACGCTGAGCGTACACTCGCGTACGCCCCACGTACTCCTTCACAACCTTTTCTTATAAAGGGACTAAAATGGTCAAATACTTAGAAGACCAAAGGTTACATGGTATACCTGATCTCGAGATGTTACAATTCTCCCTCACTAGGATCAGACTTCGCCCTCGAAGTCATGCTCCGAAAATAAATCCGGATATTGCTCTCGCATTTATGACTCCAGCTCCTAAGTCGACTCGGACCCTCTACGATGTTGCTACGGCACTCGAACCCAGGGCACCTCTTTGTTCCTCAGAACCTTCACTTTCCAATCCAAAATCGCGATCGGCCTCTCGATGTAATTCAGGCTCGCATCCACCTTAATGTACTTTAGTGGTACCACTGCCGTCTCATCGGCTACACACTTCCTCAACTGAGACATGTGGAAGTTGTTATGAATTTGACTTGACTCTGCAGGTAGCTCCAACCGGTAAGCTACCCTACCCACTCTGGCGGTCACTCTGAAAGGACCGATGTACTGGGGCCCCAACTTGCTCCGCTTCCAGAATCGGATCACCCCTTTCCATGGGGATGCCTTCAAGAGTACAAAATCCCCAACCTAGAACTCCAACTCGGATCGCCGCCTGTGTGCATAACTCTTCTGGAGACTCTGGGCCCTCAGTAACCTCTGTCTGACCTGCTGAATCTGCTCAGTCGTCTTCGGCACTATCTCAGTGCTACCTATCACTCGTTGTCCTACCTCTCCCAAACAAATGGGAGTCCGACACCTCCTCCCATAAAGAAACTCAAATGGAGGCATACCAATACCTGAATGATGGTTGTTGTTGTATGAAAACTCAGCCAAGGGAAATAAGTGTCCCAACTTCCTCCGAAGTCCATCACACATGCTCGCAGCATGTCCTCAAGCGTCTGAATTGTCTGCTTGCTCTGCCCATCTGTCTACAGATGGTATGCGGAGCTGAATTGCAACCGTGTACCCAAATCCTCATGAAATTTCTTCCAGAACCTGGAAGTAAAGCGCACGTCTCGGTTTGACACTATCGAGGTCGGCACTCCATGCCGAGCTACCACCTCCCTCACATAAATCTCGGCTAGTCTTTCCGCAGAAGAACTCTCACTAATAGCAAGAAAGTGAGCATTCTTCGTCAACCGGTCCACAATCACCCAAATCGCATCAACCCCACACGCAATTCTCGGTAACTTGGTGATCAAGTCCATAGAAATCGATTCCCATTTCCACTGGGGAATCTCCAGAGGCTGCAATGGAACATGCGGTCGCTGATGCTCCGCCTTAATCCGACGACAGGTCAAACACCTCTCTACAACCCAAGCCACATCCCTCTTCATATAGGGCCACCAATAGTCCCTCTTCAAGTCCAAATACATCTTAGTGTCCCCCGGGTGGATCGATAATCTCAATCTATGCGCCTCCTCCATCAGAATACGACGAGCTCCACTTGTATAGGGAACGCAAATCTGCCCGTGGAAGGTCATAAGCCCACGACTGTCCGTCACGAACTTGGGCGCTTACCCAATCACACGCTCTCTCTTGCGGTCCTCCGACCTCATAGCCTCCACCTGGGCCTCTCAGATGGTATCTAAGACTGGAGTCATCACTATCATCTTCATACATATATCTCAGATCAGAGCACTCTCTTCTCTGCGGCTCAAGGTATCGACTACCACATTAGCCTTGCCTGGGTGGTATAAGATCTCACATCCGTAGTCTTTCACTACGTCCAACCATCTCCTCTGCCTCATATTTAGATTGGGCTGATCCATCAGATACTTTAGGCTCTTATGGTTTGTGTATATGGTACACCTGACACCATAAAATAGTGGTGCCAAATCTTGAGGACGAATACCACTGCCCCTAACTCCAAATCATGAGTGGGGTATCTCGTCTCATGAGGCTTCACATGCCTCGACGCATATGCTATCACATGACCCCTCTGCATCAACACTGCACCCATCCCCAAAATGGATGCATCAATGAAAACTACGAAGTCCTCCACTCCCCCCGGAAGAGCCAATACAGGAGCTTCGCACCTGGCGAAGAGTCTGTAATGATGCCTACTGATCAGGCCCCCAAACAAATGCAACGCCCTTTCGGTTCAATCTGTTGAGAGGAACCGCAATCTTGAAGAAATCCATGATAAATCTCAGATAGTATCCGACCAATTCCAGAAAACTCCTGATCTCGGATGGGGATCTCGGCACCTCACATTGCATGACGGCCTCAATCTTGGCCGAATCAACCAAAATCCCATTCTGATTAACGAGGAGACCCAGGAACTGGACCTCTCGTAACCAGAAATCACACTTGGATAATTTAGCATACAGCCTCTCCGAACTCAATACCCCAAGAACCTCACGCAGATGCTCCTCATGATGCTCCTTGGACCTCGAATATACCAAGATATCATCGATGAACATGATCACCGACCGGTCCAACATAGGCTTGTACACCCGGTTCATGAGATCCATGAACTCTACCGGTGCGTTGGTGAGCCCGAAAGGCATCACCACAAACTCAGAATGCCCATAACAAGTCCTGAAGGCCGTCTTCTGAATATCCTCCTCTCGTACTCTCATCTGGTGATACCCAGATCTCAAATCAATCTTGGAAAACCAAGATGCCCCTTGCAACTAATCGAACAAATCGTCAATCCTCGGAAGTGGATAACGGTTCTTAACCGTTAGCTTGTTCAACTCTCAGTAATCAATGCACATCCGGTCTGAACCATCCTTTTTCCTGACAAAAAGGATCGACGCTCCCCATGAATAGCTATTCGGTCGAATAAACCCCTTCCCCAGCAGCTCCTGAAGCTGTGAGGATAACTCCTGCATCTCTGGCGATGCAAGGCGATAAGGTGCCTTAGCGAATGGCGCCGCTCCCGAAACCAAATCAATCCGAAACTCCACTTGCCTTTCAGGAGGAACACCCGATAAATCCTCGGGAAAAACATCAGGAAACTCACACAGTATCGGAACCTTGGAAATAGAACTCAGCCTCTCTGACACAATTCGCGTATCCCTCACGTACGCCAAGAAACCCCTACATCCCCGCTGTAAACTTTGCCTTGCCCTGGCAGCAGAGCAGAAGGCTGACCCGGATCTGGTACCCTCGCTATACATGGTAAGCACTCCCCCACTGGGGTCTCGTATAGTCACCAACTGACGCTCGCAGTCGATCATTGCTCCAAAATGGCTCAACCAATCCATGCCCACAATGACACAAACATCACCCATCGCAATCGGTAACAGGTCAATCGGAAACTTGACACCAAAAATCTCAAGCACACATCCCTGGAACACATCAGCAACAAAAACCGCATGCTCATCGGCTATAGAAACCCTCAAAGGTCAACTCAACTCCTCGCGTCGGATACTGATATGACGACTAAAAGCTAAAGACATGAAGGATCGACTCACACCCGAATCAAATAACACTAAAGCAGGTACAGAGTTCACAAGAAATGTACCTGGATATAGCACAAAATAAGCACAATAAATCTCATAAAAGAAAACAATAAAGAAATACGTACCAACCACGACATTAGGTGTTGCGCGGACCTCCTTCGCTGTCAGCTGAAAAGCTCTCCTACGAGCCTTTGGAGCCTTGGTCTTCACTGGTCGAACATCAACAGCATGCAAAGCAGTAGGAGCGGAACCCTGATCTGACCCCTGAACAAGATGAGGGCACTCGACCTTCCGATGGCCGGTCTGATTGCAGTGAAAGCAGACTGCAAATCCCTTGGGGCAATCATTCGCTATATGCCCCTCCTTGCCACACTTGTAGCAAATCCCCGCCCTGCAAGATCCCTCATGACTCTTTCCGCACTTGCCACAAGTGCGGCCCTTTTGGCTTCCTGATCTCAAATCGGTGGGCTTAGCCCGCTTGGCTGCCGGCTGCGGCTGCACCGACCGTCGGTCTCTCCCCTGAGACTTCGCATCCTCCCTAGCCCAGGTCTCCAACTCGATCTCCCTTCTCCTGGCATTTGCCTAAAGCTCCACACATGTCCGATAATATGAGTTCGCCATGAACTCTCGAATATCCCTCCTCAGAATGCTCAAATAACGGCTCATGCGTGCCTGCTCAGTCGACACATGCTTAGGGCAGAACAACGCCCTCTCGTGAAACATCCGAGTAATCACAGTCATCGACTCCGTCTTCTGTCTGAGAGACAGAAACTCCTGGGCCAATCGTTCCCTCTCCACCGGGGGAACATACTCATCACGGAACATCATCACAAATTTCTCCCAAGTCACTGCAGTATGCTCTGCAGGAGTAAAGCTAGTTGTCACAAGTTTCCACCAGTCCTTCGCTCCCAAGAGAATATGGTTCAGCGAGATCCATCCCATCGCAGCAATCGGATCCTGAGTCCCATCAAACTCTGGTGGCTTCGTGTTGCTAAACTCCCGATACAACAACGAGTCACCCCCCTGCGGCCTGGTAGCAGCGACAACTGCGGTGCCTACAGTAGCAGCCACCTCCGAAATAGCAGCATATCGCTCATCAATAGAATAGCCTCCCGAATAGCTGTGGCCACCTCATCATGAATCTTCCTATGAATCTCGTCATCACTAACTCCACTGCTCTCTGGGGTGTGGCGCGTAGCTACCATGATGTCTCTGAAACACAACACAAAATGATCAGAGACTCGCTTGAGTATACTCACGCTCGATCACTTACTCCTAGCACCCTATGGATTCGTACTTAGGCTGCCTGCAGATCTGGTGCTTCTAGTAGTACGGGCCCAATACTACCTTCCACACCAGGTCCGTAGTCACCCGAAGTCATCCTCCTAGGATTCTAATTCATAAATACTCTATATCTGGAAGACTCCTCTCAAGCTCATCTAGGTATCTCCTCCTAGATTATCTCTCTACTCAAAACTCAACACATACTCAGAGCAAATAGCAGATATCACTGATCAAGAACAACTCCTAGGCTAAGGCATCACAAATCAGGAAACTCTAGTCCTAGAATATGAAATACCTAGCCTAATTTCTATCATGCAACCCTAACACAACATTCGAAATATCTCATATCACAAAGTAAGGGTATCTTGGGAAATCACCATTCGGGCTCTGGCTGATTGTACACACCGCTCCAACTCGTTTTCTCTTAAATCTCTTTCTAGTTTTAGAAAAATCATTTCTTTTGATAGTTTTTCCTCAAATCCTCAGTTTGAGTCCAAACACACCCGGAGGTGCATCCAAATCCCTCAAACCAAGGCTCTGATACCAACTTGTAACACCGAAATTTTTCAAAACAGATTTTTCATTTTTAAACATAAAAATCACATGTCATATTTCCCGAAAATCTCAAGTATCAACATTAATACAATTTATTTATCAAAAGTTGTTTATCACATAAACCAGGATCCTCCAAGACATATCTCCAATGCGAGTGTGTGTACAATCAAGTCGGGGCATTCCCGTGATCATCGGAACTACCTAAAACACATAACACATAACACGGTAAACATGAGGCTTAGTGAGCTACCCAAAATACCTTATACAACTCATTAGCCACTCTAGGATATAACTCGATAAGACCCTTCGGTCAATGTGTCTCAGTGGGACCCTCCAGTCCCAACTCAGCAAGCTCATAATAACAATACTCAATATAAATCACAAAGACATAATGCAGAATACCAAATACACAAATAATCACAATAAGCAGCTTAATCACACAAGGTACCACTCAAGGCAAGTATAGTGAGAAGACTCACCTTGCAAGAAGTCAGAAAAACTCGAACTCAAACCACCGGTCTAACCTCCGCCTAACATACACACCAATTATCCCTAATTAATCACGGCTCTCAAGAGGCTACACTATCTCACAGAAGGGAAAAGACCATTTTACCCCTCAATGGCTGTAAATGTCCATAATTTGACCCAAACCCTAAAAGTCAACAAAATTCAACGGCAGGGAGTACGCCGCGCATACCAGCTCTTTACGCTGGGGGTACTCAGCTGCCATGCAGATACCGGGGATGCGCGACCCCTACACCACGCGTACTGGAATTACGCCTGACATACGCTCAAGTTTCACCCTTCTCACTTGTTTGGTCTTAAACAGTTAATACATTGGCTCATATCTCAGATCTAGACTCTCTAATAGCTCTTAACCCAGAAAGTCAGGGACTATAAGCCGTTACATGGCTGGAAAGGTCCCAAACACACAAAACACTCACCCACTTATGACAAAAAACACATATCTCATGCATGGCTTGATCCCAATGTACAAGATAGGATTTTGATGACTCTACACCACTGAATATACTTAAAGGGGGTGGATCATGGTCTCTTGAGTACAATATCACATATAGTCTCCAACTTTTGGAACAAAACC
Source organism: Lactuca sativa (assembly GCF_002870075.4). Taxonomy (NCBI): domain Eukaryota; kingdom Viridiplantae; phylum Streptophyta; class Magnoliopsida; order Asterales; family Asteraceae; genus Lactuca; species Lactuca sativa. The sequence continues at coordinate 359,272,282 of NC_056627.2, read as the reverse complement.
CTAGAATACTCTACTAAGATGCAAAAACCAAAAGAGTGAGAAAGCTCTGAGCTTTATACCTCAAAATGAAGCTCCACACTAAGATAAGCCCATATCCAAGGCCTGAAATCCCACTCCTTCTTCACTCCAAAGAAACTCAAGAATGCTCCCAAGGCTCTCTAATGCACTCACAAGCTCTAAGAACGAAAACTAGGGTTTAGGAGGGTTGGTGACTGAGAATGGTGGCCAGGAATGAGGACATCATATCCTTTAAATAGGGGGTCTCACCCTAAATTAGGGTTTTCACTCTGAGCCTAATACGCCCAACGTACCATCTGGTATGCCCCACGTACTAGGTGGCTTCTGCGTCAAAAGCACGTATATGAGTACGCTGAGCGTACACTCGCGTACGCCCCACGTACTCCTTCACAACCTTTTCTTATAAAGGGACTAAAATGGTCAAATACTTAGAAGACCAAAGGTTACATGGTATACCTGATCTCGAGATGTTACAATTCTCCCTCACTAGGATCAGACTTCGCCCTCGAAGTCATGCTCCGAAAATAAATCCGGATATTGCTCTCGCATTTATGACTCCAGCTCCTAAGTCGACTCGGACCCTCTACGATGTTGCTACGGCACTCGAACCCAGGGCACCTCTTTGTTCCTCAGAACCTTCACTTTCCAATCCAAAATCGCGATCGGCCTCTCGATGTAATTCAGGCTCGCATCCACCTTAATGTACTTTAGTGGTACCACTGCCGTCTCATCGGCTACACACTTCCTCAACTGAGACATGTGGAAGTTGTTATGAATTTGACTTGACTCTGCAGGTAGCTCCAACCGGTAAGCTACCCTACCCACTCTGGCGGTCACTCTGAAAGGACCGATGTACTGGGGCCCCAACTTGCTCCGCTTCCAGAATCGGATCACCCCTTTCCATGGGGATGCCTTCAAGAGTACAAAATCCCCAACCTAGAACTCCAACTCGGATCGCCGCCTGTGTGCATAACTCTTCTGGAGACTCTGGGCCCTCAGTAACCTCTGTCTGACCTGCTGAATCTGCTCAGTCGTCTTCGGCACTATCTCAGTGCTACCTATCACTCGTTGTCCTACCTCTCCCAAACAAATGGGAGTCCGACACCTCCTCCCATAAAGAAACTCAAATGGAGGCATACCAATACCTGAATGATGGTTGTTGTTGTATGAAAACTCAGCCAAGGGAAATAAGTGTCCCAACTTCCTCCGAAGTCCATCACACATGCTCGCAGCATGTCCTCAAGCGTCTGAATTGTCTGCTTGCTCTGCCCATCTGTCTACAGATGGTATGCGGAGCTGAATTGCAACCGTGTACCCAAATCCTCATGAAATTTCTTCCAGAACCTGGAAGTAAAGCGCACGTCTCGGTTTGACACTATCGAGGTCGGCACTCCATGCCGAGCTACCACCTCCCTCACATAAATCTCGGCTAGTCTTTCCGCAGAAGAACTCTCACTAATAGCAAGAAAGTGAGCATTCTTCGTCAACCGGTCCACAATCACCCAAATCGCATCAACCCCACACGCAATTCTCGGTAACTTGGTGATCAAGTCCATAGAAATCGATTCCCATTTCCACTGGGGAATCTCCAGAGGCTGCAATGGAACATGCGGTCGCTGATGCTCCGCCTTAATCCGACGACAGGTCAAACACCTCTCTACAACCCAAGCCACATCCCTCTTCATATAGGGCCACCAATAGTCCCTCTTCAAGTCCAAATACATCTTAGTGTCCCCCGGGTGGATCGATAATCTCAATCTATGCGCCTCCTCCATCAGAATACGACGAGCTCCACTTGTATAGGGAACGCAAATCTGCCCGTGGAAGGTCATAAGCCCACGACTGTCCGTCACGAACTTGGGCGCTTACCCAATCACACGCTCTCTCTTGCGGTCCTCCGACCTCATAGCCTCCACCTGGGCCTCTCAGATGGTATCTAAGACTGGAGTCATCACTATCATCTTCATACATATATCTCAGATCAGAGCACTCTCTTCTCTGCGGCTCAAGGTATCGACTACCACATTAGCCTTGCCTGGGTGGTATAAGATCTCACATCCGTAGTCTTTCACTACGTCCAACCATCTCCTCTGCCTCATATTTAGATTGGGCTGATCCATCAGATACTTTAGGCTCTTATGGTTTGTGTATATGGTACACCTGACACCATAAAATAGTGGTGCCAAATCTTGAGGACGAATACCACTGCCCCTAACTCCAAATCATGAGTGGGGTATCTCGTCTCATGAGGCTTCACATGCCTCGACGCATATGCTATCACATGACCCCTCTGCATCAACACTGCACCCATCCCCAAAATGGATGCATCAATGAAAACTACGAAGTCCTCCACTCCCCCCGGAAGAGCCAATACAGGAGCTTCGCACCTGGCGAAGAGTCTGTAATGATGCCTACTGATCAGGCCCCCAAACAAATGCAACGCCCTTTCGGTTCAATCTGTTGAGAGGAACCGCAATCTTGAAGAAATCCATGATAAATCTCAGATAGTATCCGACCAATTCCAGAAAACTCCTGATCTCGGATGGGGATCTCGGCACCTCACATTGCATGACGGCCTCAATCTTGGCCGAATCAACCAAAATCCCATTCTGATTAACGAGGAGACCCAGGAACTGGACCTCTCGTAACCAGAAATCACACTTGGATAATTTAGCATACAGCCTCTCCGAACTCAATACCCCAAGAACCTCACGCAGATGCTCCTCATGATGCTCCTTGGACCTCGAATATACCAAGATATCATCGATGAACATGATCACCGACCGGTCCAACATAGGCTTGTACACCCGGTTCATGAGATCCATGAACTCTACCGGTGCGTTGGTGAGCCCGAAAGGCATCACCACAAACTCAGAATGCCCATAACAAGTCCTGAAGGCCGTCTTCTGAATATCCTCCTCTCGTACTCTCATCTGGTGATACCCAGATCTCAAATCAATCTTGGAAAACCAAGATGCCCCTTGCAACTAATCGAACAAATCGTCAATCCTCGGAAGTGGATAACGGTTCTTAACCGTTAGCTTGTTCAACTCTCAGTAATCAATGCACATCCGGTCTGAACCATCCTTTTTCCTGACAAAAAGGATCGACGCTCCCCATGAATAGCTATTCGGTCGAATAAACCCCTTCCCCAGCAGCTCCTGAAGCTGTGAGGATAACTCCTGCATCTCTGGCGATGCAAGGCGATAAGGTGCCTTAGCGAATGGCGCCGCTCCCGAAACCAAATCAATCCGAAACTCCACTTGCCTTTCAGGAGGAACACCCGATAAATCCTCGGGAAAAACATCAGGAAACTCACACAGTATCGGAACCTTGGAAATAGAACTCAGCCTCTCTGACACAATTCGCGTATCCCTCACGTACGCCAAGAAACCCCTACATCCCCGCTGTAAACTTTGCCTTGCCCTGGCAGCAGAGCAGAAGGCTGACCCGGATCTGGTACCCTCGCTATACATGGTAAGCACTCCCCCACTGGGGTCTCGTATAGTCACCAACTGACGCTCGCAGTCGATCATTGCTCCAAAATGGCTCAACCAATCCATGCCCACAATGACACAAACATCACCCATCGCAATCGGTAACAGGTCAATCGGAAACTTGACACCAAAAATCTCAAGCACACATCCCTGGAACACATCAGCAACAAAAACCGCATGCTCATCGGCTATAGAAACCCTCAAAGGTCAACTCAACTCCTCGCGTCGGATACTGATATGACGACTAAAAGCTAAAGACATGAAGGATCGACTCACACCCGAATCAAATAACACTAAAGCAGGTACAGAGTTCACAAGAAATGTACCTGGATATAGCACAAAATAAGCACAATAAATCTCATAAAAGAAAACAATAAAGAAATACGTACCAACCACGACATTAGGTGTTGCGCGGACCTCCTTCGCTGTCAGCTGAAAAGCTCTCCTACGAGCCTTTGGAGCCTTGGTCTTCACTGGTCGAACATCAACAGCATGCAAAGCAGTAGGAGCGGAACCCTGATCTGACCCCTGAACAAGATGAGGGCACTCGACCTTCCGATGGCCGGTCTGATTGCAGTGAAAGCAGACTGCAAATCCCTTGGGGCAATCATTCGCTATATGCCCCTCCTTGCCACACTTGTAGCAAATCCCCGCCCTGCAAGATCCCTCATGACTCTTTCCGCACTTGCCACAAGTGCGGCCCTTTTGGCTTCCTGATCTCAAATCGGTGGGCTTAGCCCGCTTGGCTGCCGGCTGCGGCTGCACCGACCGTCGGTCTCTCCCCTGAGACTTCGCATCCTCCCTAGCCCAGGTCTCCAACTCGATCTCCCTTCTCCTGGCATTTGCCTAAAGCTCCACACATGTCCGATAATATGAGTTCGCCATGAACTCTCGAATATCCCTCCTCAGAATGCTCAAATAACGGCTCATGCGTGCCTGCTCAGTCGACACATGCTTAGGGCAGAACAACGCCCTCTCGTGAAACATCCGAGTAATCACAGTCATCGACTCCGTCTTCTGTCTGAGAGACAGAAACTCCTGGGCCAATCGTTCCCTCTCCACCGGGGGAACATACTCATCACGGAACATCATCACAAATTTCTCCCAAGTCACTGCAGTATGCTCTGCAGGAGTAAAGCTAGTTGTCACAAGTTTCCACCAGTCCTTCGCTCCCAAGAGAATATGGTTCAGCGAGATCCATCCCATCGCAGCAATCGGATCCTGAGTCCCATCAAACTCTGGTGGCTTCGTGTTGCTAAACTCCCGATACAACAACGAGTCACCCCCCTGCGGCCTGGTAGCAGCGACAACTGCGGTGCCTACAGTAGCAGCCACCTCCGAAATAGCAGCATATCGCTCATCAATAGAATAGCCTCCCGAATAGCTGTGGCCACCTCATCATGAATCTTCCTATGAATCTCGTCATCACTAACTCCACTGCTCTCTGGGGTGTGGCGCGTAGCTACCATGATGTCTCTGAAACACAACACAAAATGATCAGAGACTCGCTTGAGTATACTCACGCTCGATCACTTACTCCTAGCACCCTATGGATTCGTACTTAGGCTGCCTGCAGATCTGGTGCTTCTAGTAGTACGGGCCCAATACTACCTTCCACACCAGGTCCGTAGTCACCCGAAGTCATCCTCCTAGGATTCTAATTCATAAATACTCTATATCTGGAAGACTCCTCTCAAGCTCATCTAGGTATCTCCTCCTAGATTATCTCTCTACTCAAAACTCAACACATACTCAGAGCAAATAGCAGATATCACTGATCAAGAACAACTCCTAGGCTAAGGCATCACAAATCAGGAAACTCTAGTCCTAGAATATGAAATACCTAGCCTAATTTCTATCATGCAACCCTAACACAACATTCGAAATATCTCATATCACAAAGTAAGGGTATCTTGGGAAATCACCATTCGGGCTCTGGCTGATTGTACACACCGCTCCAACTCGTTTTCTCTTAAATCTCTTTCTAGTTTTAGAAAAATCATTTCTTTTGATAGTTTTTCCTCAAATCCTCAGTTTGAGTCCAAACACACCCGGAGGTGCATCCAAATCCCTCAAACCAAGGCTCTGATACCAACTTGTAACACCGAAATTTTTCAAAACAGATTTTTCATTTTTAAACATAAAAATCACATGTCATATTTCCCGAAAATCTCAAGTATCAACATTAATACAATTTATTTATCAAAAGTTGTTTATCACATAAACCAGGATCCTCCAAGACATATCTCCAATGCGAGTGTGTGTACAATCAAGTCGGGGCATTCCCGTGATCATCGGAACTACCTAAAACACATAACACATAACACGATAAACATGAGGCTTAGTGAGCTACCCAAAATACCTTATACAACTCATTAGCCACTCTAGGATATAACTCGATAAGACCCTTCGGTCAATGTGTCTCAGTGGGACCCTCCAGTCCCAACTCAGCAAGCTCATAATAACAATACTCAATATAAATCACAAAGACATAATGCAGAATACCAAATACACAAATAATCACAATAAGCAGCTTAATCACACAAGGTACCACTCAAGGCAAGTATAGTGAGAAGACTCACCTTGCAAGAAGTCAGAAAAACTCGAACTCAAACCACCGGTCTAACCTCCGCCTAACATACACACCAATTATCCCTAATTAATCACGGCTCTCAAGAGGCTACACTATCTCACAGAAGGGAAAAGACCATTTTACCCCTCAATGGCTGTAAATGTCCATAATTTGACCCAAACCCTAAAAGTCAACAAAATTCAACGGCAGGGAGTACGCCGCGCATACCAGCTCTTTACGCTGGGGGTACTCAGCTGCCATGCAGATACCGGGGATGCGCGACCCCTACACCACGCGTACTGGAATTACGCCTGACATACGCTCAAGTTTCACCCTTCTCACTTGTTTGGTCTTAAACAGTTAATACATTGGCTCATATCTCAGATCTAGACTCTCTAATAGCTCTTAACCCAGAAAGTCAGGGACTATAAGCCGTTACATGGCTGGAAAGGTCCCAAACACACAAAACACTCACCCACTTATGACAAAAAACACATATCTCATGCATGGCTTGATCCCAATGTACAAGATAGGATTTTGATGACTCTACACCACTGAATATACTTAAAGGGGGTGGATCATGGTCTCTTGAGTACAATATCACATATAGTCTCCAACTTTTGGAACAAAACCCTAGAATACTCTACTAAGATGCAAAAACCAAAAGAGTGAGAAAGCTCTGAGCTTTATACCTCAAAATGAAGCTCCACACTAAGATAAGCCCATATCCAAGGCCTGAAATCCCACTCCTTCTTCACTCCAAAGAAACTCAAGAATGCTCCCAAGGCTCTCTAATGCACTCACAAGCTCTAAGAACGAAAACTAGGGTTTAGGAGGGTTGGTGACTGAGAATGGTGGCCAGGAATGAGGCCATCATATCCTTTAAATAGGGGTAGGGTCTCACCCTAAATTAGGGTTTTCACTCTGAGCCTAGTACGCCCAGCGTACCCTCTGGTACGCCCAACGTACTAGGTGGCTTCCGCGTCAAAAGCACGCATATGAGTACGCTGAGCGTACAGTCGCATACATTCACCACCTTTTCTCATAAAGGGACTAAAATGGTCAAAATACTCAAAAGACCAAGGGTTACGAGGTATACCTGATCTCAGGATGTTACAAGCACATGACCACAGTCTAGTATAGTGTTCCATGATATCACCCTCAATTAGAGTTAAATCATGTTTCTTTGCCTTCTTACATTGCCCAACATTAACTTTTATTCCGAACTCTTTCATAACCTCAATTCTTAGTTGTCTATGAATCAGTTTATGCCTATACATAACCTGCTTTATGAAATGATTTCCAATCCAGGCATAAGTTACAAATGACCCCAATTTTAAATTCCTAGCACAATTATGATAAGGGTTAATGTATTAAATTTGGAAAGATTATTCATCATACATCCATGATGCCCAAAGTCTGAATGAACAATCTCCATCACAACATAATACTAAGAGTCTTTTGCTATCATTTTTATTGATGAAAAGTTGATATCTACTAGCAACTTCATAGCTACATAACATGTGATTTAATTGCTTTGGATTCCCAAATATCATTCCTAAAATTGGATTCTGTTTTTCCATGACATTTCGTTATTAAATATATAATGTACATCACTTACAAGGTTATTCCACTACTAGAAAACAAGGGTTTTGCTACAGAAAAATAGCTACACAAAATCTTCGTAGGTAATAGCCTACACAATACCTATGGAATACCTACAGAATTGGATGCTCTAATTTAGTAATGAAATAATTACATAATAACTACGGAATAGAAACAGACGTAAATCTGTAGGTATACCGTTGGTAATTAGTCACATAATAACTACGGAATAATGAAAAAACTAAATATGTATGTATTCTATAAGTAATTAGCTACAGACTACCAACGAAAGAGACTAGCTACAAAATAGCTACGAAAATACCTACGGATTTGTAATATTGTTGTTGTTGTTGTTGTTGTTATTATTATTATTATTATTATTCTCATTATTATTATTTTTCATTATTTGAGTCTTAAGACTTTTTTTTTGGATTGTTTGTTTTTAGATATTTAAAACACAAATTAAAAATTAAAAATCATACTAATACTACTACTAATAATAATATATATTATAACATATACTTGTTTAATGATGATAATTGTCACATAAGAACAAACATAGATAGGTTTTTGTATATTATATACTAATAATGTTATATAATGACGCATACGTTTGTATGTAAGTTTATGTTATATATTTGGTGAAACAATGCAATCAAAGTATAATGATGTTGTGAAAAAAAGAAACGGAAAAAATGACATTTGAACCTTTAAAAATAGAAAAAAAACCGTAGGTAATCGGTAGGTAAATACCTACGGATTACCTACCGATTACGTATATCTGTAGGTAATCCGTAGGTATTTACCTACAGATTACCTACGGTTGTTTTTGTATTTTCTATTTCTTGAGGGTCAAATGTTGTGTTTTTCGTTTCATTTTTTTCACAACATCATTATACTTTCATTGTTTTGTTTTCATCAAGTTATACATAAATTAAACTTACATACAAGCTTATGCATCATTATAACCCATTGCTCATTTAGAACTTTTTTTTAATATAAATCAAAGTTATTTTCTATACATAAATACAGATAAGTACACATATTTACATACACACCATATGTATGTATTATGTTTAGTATATCATGTATTTGTTTAATGATGATAATTGTCGCTTAAGAACAAACATAGATATGTTTTTGTATATTACATATATATTAATGGGTTATAATGACGCATAGGTTTGTATGTAAGTTTATGTTATGTATAATTTGGTGAAAACAATGCAATCAAAGTATAATGATTTTGTGAAAAAAAATGAAACGAAAAAAAACGATATTTGACCCTTTAAAAATAGAAAATTAAAAAAAAGATTGTAATTAATCTATAGTTAAATACCACCGGATGACCTATATCTGTAGGTAATCCGTATGTATTACCTACAGATTACCTACGGTTGTTTTTGTATTTTCTATTTTTTGAGGATCAAATGTCGTTTTTTTAGTTTCATTTTTTTTCACAACATCATTATACTTTAATTGCTTTGCTTTAATCAAATTATAGATAACATAAACTTACATACAAACCTATGTATCATTAGAACCCATCATTTAGAACTTTTTCCTTTATTTTTTATATATAAATCAAAGTTATTTTCTATATACAAATAAAATAAGTACACATATTTAGATACACACCTTATATATGTATTATGTTTAGTATATCATGTATTTGTTTAATGATGATAATTGTCGCATAAGAACAAACATAGATAGGTTTTTGTATAATATAAATATGGTAATGGGTTATAATGACGCGTACGTTTGTATGTAAGTTTATATGACGTGTAACTTGGTGAAAACAATGCAATCAAAGTATAATGATGTTGTGAAAAAAATGAAACGAAAAAATGACGGTAAACCCTATAAAAATTGAAAATAAGAAAAAGACCGTAAGTAATCTGTGGGTAATACTTGCGGATTACCTATATCTGTAGGTATTTACCTAGAGATTACCTACGGTTGTTTTTGTAAATATCATTTTGAAAAAAAAATATAGAATATTTATATACTATATTAATTTTGTTGAAAAAAATGTAGCATATAGATAAGTTTCAAATGATATTTAAGTATAATACATCAATTTCCCAATCTGTAGATCCCTAGAAAATACATACGCGACCCTTATACCTACAAAATTGCTACGCCTCCTACAAACCCAATTTTCTGCTCCACTGATCGTACAGGGCCCATTGATCAAACTTACCCAAACAAAACCCTAGCTTACACCGTCGATTTCCGACCTGCTGCAGCACACATACGTCTGCGCTGCCCCGTTTAACCACCGTCGCGGCACCATACCACCACCGTCGCTGCCCCACACCACCATCGGCGACACCCCAGGTATGTATTTCGATTTCATTTGCTCACACTTTCACAAGACTTCAATTTTTCAGAAATCTAGCTTATGTATGACAGTACATGTTAATCTTGATTTTGATAAATTCTATGTTAAATAAGTTGTGTGTGTTGTATATATCTCCAATTAAGGTTGCATATCGTGTATATTGTAAATGTTGGCTTATTTTGGTCAAGACTAAACAGCAAACATACTGTTGCATCAATAGTAAACATACTATTGTAAGATTATTTGACCTTTTTTTTTTTCTTTTGAGTATTTTAGCTTTTAAATCTTCTAGTAATTTTGTGTCTCTGGGTTATTTGCACATGAGTAGTATATGAAAATTAAGTGAAGGGAAAATATTACTCGTATTAGTTTGTTAACATGTTGATAATTATACATTAGGTTGTGATATAATCTATTGGTTATATAAGAAATTGAGACTCAAGAAATTATAATTAATTAAATGACAGATTACCGCTACTACAAAAAGAGTCGAAGGACCCGGTCAAAATGCATTATACAACCCGATTTTGCAACCGTGTCTAATAAAGGCGGGTCATATGTGAAAGAACTAATAGAGACCGGTTTTAAACCAGGTCATATAAGATAAATAGAGCCTTTATAGAAACTTATTTCTTTCCAAGACACCAAGCTGAATAATATATAGAAAATAGGTCCTTTATAACATAATATGCCTGGTTGAAAATGATACTTTGTTATGGGTGAAAATTGAAATATGTTTCCATTATTAATATCAGGTAAAGTGCATTGCTATTATGGTTGAAAATGATATTATGTTGCTATTATTAAATTAGGTAAAACATAATTCTATAATGGGTGAAAATTAAAGTAGGTTGCTAGTATTGATATTAGGTAAAGTAAATTGTTGTTATTGATAGTAATTTAAGTACATTGATATTATGGATTGGAAATGTAAAGTACAATGGTATAATGGATAAAAATATAGTATGTTATTATTATGTATATTAAAAGTTAATATTATGGATATGAAAAACAATGTACATTGTTATTATGAGTAGTGTGTTCTTATATTGAATTAAAAGTAAAGTACATTGCTATCATGGTTTAAAGTTGAATTACATTTACTAAATGTATGTATTTGTCTTGCTATTTTTAGGTAAATGAATTGCGACAACAAGTGTCAAACATGCAACAAGCCATGGATGAAAAGCAAAGTCAAATGGATTTGCAAAGGCAATAAATACGAAATGAAATGGAATTGCACAGGGTCGGCTCAACCAATTTGGGGGCTCTAAGCAAACAAAAAAATTGGGGTCCTTCAACTTGTCTTTGTAACCCAAGAAATACGTATATATACATATATAACAGAATAAGCTTTAAATTAGGGGCCTTTTACAATTGGGGGCCCTAATCCCTTGCTTAGTTTTGCAAAGGGTAGAGTTGACCCTGGAATTGCAAGTGCAACGACAATTGGTGGCCTTTATGAAACAAATCAATCTGTTCGGTAATCCACTTAGTAGTTCTTAGTTTTTGTTTTATAACACTTAATGAATGTTATGTTATTGACTAGTTCTTAGCTTTTGTCATGGTATTAGAATTGTATTTTGAGTATTTGAAATGAATGGTATGCTATTGACTATTTTAATGTTAATGAATGTAATGGTATTTGACTATTATTTTAATTACTTTTTTTGGTTTTTTTAGCAGAAAAATTGGATAGTTTTTTAAATTATAAATTTAATATAGCAATAGATTTTTGATTGAATTGTAGGAAATAAATATTCTGTAGGTATTTTGTAGGAAATAAAATCTAATAAAGTTTGTAGGTAATCTGTAGCAAAAACAGTTGGTAGGTATTCCGTAAAAAAAGTTGTTGGTAGGTATTCTGTAGGAAAAGTAGTTGGTAGGCATTCTGTAGGAAAATCAGTTTGTAGGTATTCTGTAGGAAAATAATCTGTAGGTAGTTTGTAAGTGTTTCGTAGGTAATCTGCAGGTACTCCGTAGTTAACGTGTTCCGCAGGTATTTCGTAGTTAAATTTGTAATAGAATATTCCGTAGGAAATGCGTAGGAAGGTTTGTAGCTAATTTGTAGGAAAAAATTACCCACGAGGGTTTTTCCTACAACCCGTTTTGTGTAGGAAATCTGTTCCTATGGATTTCCGTTTTTTTGTAGGAAATCTGTAGGTAATACCTTGTTCCTACGGATTTCTTACCAATACTAAAAAAACCAAAAAAGGTACGGTAACTTTCAAATACTGAGGATGCCCTTGATCATTTTCCATCGTATAAGATAATTGTTTTTTTTTTCCTTTACACAAAGTAGTAAGCAAATCTATTTCAAAGAAGGTACGCGAATCGTTTTTTATTCAGACAGAACCATAGATTCAAATCAATATGTGTAAATGACGAGCACTCGTAAATTAGAAGAAAATAGATTTTGCCTCTCATTCAGACTTCATTTAACAAGTTGACTCACAATTGTCAATTAACATGTCATGTATGATTTGTAACCGGATAGCCTAGTCTAATAGGTGACAATCCGTCATTTAACCCATTATTATAAAGTTTAAGGATCCATAACACTAAAAAAGGATAATAACCTCTTAGAACCAAACTTAAAAGTTTGTGCTCTGTCATATAATGTTTTTACAACAAATTCGATTGATAGCACCCACAATTATTAAGACAAACATAATGATTAAGAGGGTGTTTGGGAGTGGTTATTTAAAATGAAAAACTTTTTAACTTATTAACTTATAATGTATTAAAATGAAGTTTTTGAAAAAAAAAATGCTTAGGAGCAATGAAGAGTAATAGTATAGTTATTTTTGAAAAATTTTTTATCCAAACATTAGTTTTAGCTTATACATATACAAGTTAAAAAACTTACTAAATAAGCTTACCACCATTTTGGAAACTACAAAGCCTGACCAAACACCCTAAATAACTCTGAAAATTTACTATTATCATGTGAGATGTGAGACTATACATTAGAAAACATAAATTATAGAATTGATGATTTTCCATGCCATATAACAAATATTAAGGTTATAATCTATAACTAAAATTTAAGTATCAAAGGGCTTTTTAGCCCAGTGATATCCACTGTTGCTTTTCTTTCTTAAGTTTGAGGGTTCGAATCTCATTGTGGATATAAGTTGAATAATTTAAGTTTAGTTTAGTATATTTACCATTTAAAAAAAAACATAATGAAAAATAAAATTTAAACGCAAATTTAAGAATTATATTTACCTAAAAGAGAAAAAAGGGATACCTAGCTATAGGGATGAGCATATGGACCGGGAACCAGCCGGAACCGGTACCGGAACCGGAACTCGATGGAACTGGTCGGGCCGGGACCAGGATCATATTCTTGTATATTTTTGGAACCGAGAACCGGTAGAACCGGCAAAAACTGGAACCATTTGTTGTTATTTATCAAGGATTGGTTCTAACATTAAAGACACGGCAAGAACCGGTAGGAATCGGGACCGGTAGAACCGGCGGTCCGGTTCGGTTCTTAATTTCGGTCGACTTTGGTTCCCGGTCCGGGTCCGGTTCGGGCCGGTTCCAGCCGGGTCGGTTCCTTTGCTCATCTCTACCTAGCTAGTTGGAAGTTGATGCAATTCCTATAAAAAAAAGCCAATAGGAGACGAGCGGACCCGCCTTTTCTACCTAATTTCGAGTTAGAACATCCACAATGAGGAGTTTAATGGAAGAGTTGAATGAACTGTCATACCTAGTTGTCATTTAATGGATACAACTCCACCATTATGAAATGTCACCTTGGCATTCAATGGATTTGGAGTTGAATGACCATTAAACTTTTCAATGGGAAAAAGAAAAGTCCTTAAATCTTTAAATATATTTTTTAATATGTTCCATTAAGCTTGTAAATAATTTTTTTTAATATGTTCCATTGAACTTGTAAATAATTTTTTTAATATGTTCCATTGAACTTGTAGAGTTTAATGCATTGTGGGATAAAAATGAATAGAATTATATAGAATAGTGAATGATGACGTGTCAATGCATTGTGGATATCCTTAGAGTTTCCATGACTCGAAACTACTTAAAGAGACTCGATTATGCATTGTGGATATCCTTAGAGTTTCCATGCCTCGAAACTACTTAAAGAGACTCGATTAACTTGATCAACTGATCAAAGTTAATCAAGTTAAATAAACTTTTTCATATGGAGGAACTAAAATAGAAGCAAAGTTGTTATTATTGCAATATGGCCTCAAAAGTTTAATTACACATGAAATGCGTCGTAGGTTCGTTTATTTATTCGAACAAGCATCAAAACGAAAGAAGCTCTTCCTTTTTTTTTTTTCTTTTACATGGAAGTCGATACTAGTCAACAGCCTGCAACACGTTTTATTCTCAAGGAACCGTCAAACCACGACCTCAAACCCTGGGCGCTCTTCCGCGGGAGGAGAATGAACCAGGGCTGAACATAACAGTTTCCTCCCTGCTGTACTTAAGTTTCTGAGCCTCTTCCCTCGGAATCTGGTACGCATTTGTTAGGACATCCACTGGCAACGCCCTTATGGCGGAGGTTTGTCCGGCCAAGGTGTTGATCATCGCATTGTCGTTGGTCCTGAAGGAGATCCACCTGCACCCTTGTTCGCCGGCTTGTTTCACCACCGCGAAATTCTGTGGTACCACCACCAGCTGTCGTTCCTGGATCTGGTCGTCGAACACGGCTTGCCCTTCATCGTTCACTATCTGCATCCTCATGTTCCCCTTTGTCACGTAGATTATGTTGTGGGCATTCATTGTCCAGTATGGTCCCATTATAGCATTCTGCAAAGAGTAGCAACATTGGTTTTAGATCTTGACTCATATCTGATTCTACCAAAGTTTAAGTTTCTTACCCTGTAAAGAACACCCCGCTCAGCGCTAAGTTGAAGAAGGCGGAGAATGGGTAACTTGAAGCTGTTGAGATGGTTGCAGTGGCCAGCTTGTGGGTTGTAGACATCAGCTTGGGTATAGTCGTCTATGTTTGCTCTGACTTTCATCGAGCAAATGGTCTCCTCGAAACCATTGTCTTGACCACGTCCACGTCCGCCTTGTTGACCTTGCCATTGCTCTTCACGGCTCATCGAAGGGCTGACAACCTTAAGGCCTCTTTCAACCCTGACAATGTGACCTCTCCGGTCATCTTCACATCGGAGCATCTCAGCTGTCTCTCTATCCACATTGAATGCCTCGGCAAGAACATCCACGTCGAATCCTTGGAAAATATTGTTCGAACCGGCTTCTAGTGATTGGCCTTGTTGACGTGTACCCCGTGGGCTTTGTTGTCGTCCTTGTTGCTGTTTTTGTTCTTGTTGTGGGTTTCCGGCGAGGAAGAATCTCTGCAACAATAAGGCTCTATAATGATCAACAACGGCGATGAATCTTGAACATTTAGGTCGTTTATGGCATCGTGTGTGTAATCGATCTACTTACTCTATGGTTTTGGTCGAGTTGGTTGGCGAAGTTGGTGCTGTCAAGCAAAACAATAAGAACAAGATCGTCTTGTCCATTGTTGTAGATCCAGTGTGCAGCTCCGGCAGGGATGGCAACGACATCTCCTTGTCGGAATTCCTGGATCTTCTGGTGGCGATCTTGGAAAGACTGTCCACCTTTACGTCCTTGAAATTGTTGTTGAGATACTTCATATGTCTCCGGGCAACCAGGCAACGTCATTCCCTGAAAACCCTTCCCTAATATCACAAACAAATTAAAGGTTACATTAATTTCATAAAAATCTGTTTTGCTTTCGTCATGTATTAAATGTGTACCTTGTTCAACGTAGAAGAGGATAGGGGCGTTTACGTACGAAGGCAAGAGCAGGCCTTGCGGTTCTATCTGGTGGCGGATGACCTCCACGCCGGCGCACTGGAATTGCTGGTCATTTGTATCAAAGAACTCGGTGAAACCGGCTTCTGATTCGACACGTTGTCTGGGCTCGACAGCATCGATTCTTTGAATCTGGCACTCGTTTTTCTGTTGGAAAGCTAAGCAGCCATGGACGAGTAGAAGGAGGCTTAAGGAAAGAAAGAGTTTAGCCATTGTGCTTGGTGTGGAGTGATGGTGGCGATGAGGGTGGTGGTAGAATTTAAAGAGGTGGAGGGAGGGTGAGGAGTTGACACATAAGGTGGTGATGTCAGGAAAAAAGGAGCCAAGTTGCAGCTTGCATGGCATGGATGGACGTGGGGATAACACCTCAAGTGGGTGGATTCTGGTTTTCCTCATCAAACGGTGGTACCCTGTATCTTTATTTGGATCTTGTCGTCATTTGTTCTCTGAACGTTCTTCACTTGAATACGGCGATATGCCCTTATCATTATATGTATATTCGAAATGTATATGAGAGCAGTTTTTAATGTAGTATAGAAAAATGCTAGATGGTTTATCGTCAAGTCAAGTTCAAAAGATCTATGGTTAAATTAATATATGGTAATGTATACTATCTCATGTATATACAAAAATGATTTACCATAATATTTTCTAATGATTTAGCATAATATTTTCTTTCACAATTCAAAAACTATCATTATATCAATTACGTACCTTGTATATTTAAATAGGAAAAATTAGATGTAGGAATTAGCAATGCACATTCACACCTCTGGATAGTATCAAATCGGTCTCCAAAAATACGGTCTTTTTTGGAATGGTTTGAAAATTTCCGGTCATTTTTCATTCCACTCGCAAACAATCTCGGGCTGGGTTTTTCGGATCGGTCCTTTTCGGTTCGATCTTTTTGGGACCGGTTTCGGTCTTTATTTGATCCGGTCTCGCGGTTTTGCATACGTTTTTTTCCAGTTCGATTTAGTTTTTGATATTTTTTGATTTTTTGGTTTCGATTTCAAGTTCTTCTATTAATATTAAGTGTGTGATTAACACCAAAATGTTATGTTAAGATTTAATAAAAATGATACACTACAATTTAATAAAAGAATGAAAGGAAGAAGTTGGGTAATGTGATTAAAAACGTGTAATTAACATAAAAATTACATGTATATAAACTTTCGCTTCCGATCTTTTTTTAGAACGGTCTCGGGTTGGTCTTGGATCGGCCTCGTGTCGGTCTGATACTTTTTGGGACCGGTCTTGAAACAAACTGGTCTTTTTTTGGACCGGTCTCAGATGGTTTTGGGTCGGTGCTGTCTTTTTTCTATCCAATTTCGTTTTATTCCAGTTTGATCTCGATCTTTTTTCAAGATCGGTCTAAGACCGGTTTGTTAATGTCTAGTTGAAATATTGATTAAAGTAACCATTATTGTAACATTTAGATTCTTAATACAAAGTACACCCATTTTTTTTTACAAAACATGAATAATTTCAAAGTCAGTGTACAATCATATCATAAATCAACGCAAGTAGTTATCAAGTGGATCTTACAAGAATCTAATGTAAGAATCCAAGTTGGTCGCTACTAACTTCACTTCATTCTACATATCCACTTGAACCTGAAAGACACACATATCAAAAGAGTAAGCTACAATGAGCTTGGTGAGTAACCAAATCAACAAAATGCAAATTAATTACACAACTGAATATATTATCACATCCTCAACCCTATAACCCTAATGCGTACTCCAATCATTCGATACACAATACAAAATTACTGACTCCAAGTCTGTCATTTATCATTCATACTAGACTTACATTCAAGTAAGCTACTATCAGTTCCAACTAACCTCTTCTCAGTAATAATCTATACTACATATACTACAAACTACTCCAACCAATAATTTATCCTCTGACATTGCAACATTCAAACTTTCATTGCAATATATTCTATTACACGTATAACATTTTAACCACCGAGGTTACTATTAATTTATAATTCTCCAATGATAATATTACAGCCACCAAGGCGATTATCATAATATAATACTAATATCCAAGCATCTATACATCCTCATAACGACATGGTATTACAGTCACCAAGACGACCACAAATAACCAATCCTAATACAGTGGTGTTAATGTCACCAAAACCACCACTAATAACTCATTTTCAATATTATAGTGTTACCGTCACCAAGACCACCACGAATATTAGTTTATGATATTACAATGACTAAAACTATCATGAATAACAATATTCCTTTACATTGGTATTTCCAGCACCAAGCATACCACTTTAATCCATACTTGCATCAAATATCATATAGTAGTAATTACAACACTAGCATACTGTAAGGTAACACCTTATGATATGATGAGTCAAACACTTTATATGCTAACCACCAGCGCTGACGACAACACAAGACCTTATCAGCGTCTGCGTGAAGATAATGATGTTTTGTATATTAGGCGGTTATATGTATATGTATAGAATAGATATATGATGTGTAATCTTTGTGATAAAGATCAAACCTTTACTTAGATATGTAGACATCCCTTAATTAGCTGGATATCAATTATGTAATCATATATATTCAACACTAGGGTGAAACCCTAATGTAATGTCTTGGTGACCGTCTTTGTGACCTTCATTTTCTTGGTGAGAACACCCTTTCTTAGTGAAAGCATCTTTGTGATTACTCGTGTTCTTTGTTTTTCTGTTTAGTTAGTTTGTTCTTTGTTATACATACTTATTGTAGTGACCCGAATTATGATAACATGTGCGGAATAGTAAAGATCAAGTGAATCAATCAATCATAAAGAACATAAAGAGTAAATAAAATCATTTTAAGCTCCATTAGAATAGTAAGAGTACAAGTGAGTATTGTTAAGTTTATCATTAAAACTAATCTCTCCAAAATAGGTCTTACATAAAATGGGAGCCACTCACTTCCTATTTATAGGAAAGGCTAAACCCATTACACATCACAAGAGGGTAAGCCACATCCAAGGAGAACTTTGCACCCTAACATTCTCCCACTCAAAGTTAGGATTGGATGCCCTATCTTCAATTTCCAAACCAGCTCCAAGCGATTAAGACCAACTCCTCTTCGAAGTAACACTACCGGTCTTCAAATCCGCTTTGAAACAGAATACCCGAGAAGCTTCGAATACTCATTTCTACATTCTCCCCATTTTTATAATCAATAAATGATTATAAAACCCACAAAGGATGAGAACCGCTCGAGGAATAAACTTTAAGAACACCCGCAAATGTAAACCACAAATGTGTTCGACTTGATTGAGTAGTCAACACCTGTCGAACTTGATTTTGACTTCAAGAAAGACTTCATAAAAGTCAAATTACCATCACTAAAAACTCGAAACATCAATTTTTATTTTCGATTTTTTATTTTGATTTCACTCACATGTGTTCGATACTCGAAATGTTCATCTGATGCAAGATATACGACGTATGATGAAATTGCTTTTGATTTGGGCTAAAAAGGATTTGATGCATAGTAATGGATCAAATATGGACTATCAGACTCAAAATCATTCCATGAACAATAAAAGTAAAAGGAATTTGGTTTTAATTTTGGGCTTGTTGGATTGAATGAAGTAACAAATTCAAAGAGATTTTAATTTTGGCTTTGGGTTTGATCAATTAAAAATTTATTGGATCATCAATGGGGTTGAAACAAAATAGATCCAACAAATCAAAATGATAAAAAATGAAACACGAAAGCACGAATCGAAATTGTGATTGAATTTCGAGAAAACCTGGATCGTTAACCAATGGATCTTCAAGAACAAGGTATTGATCTCAACATGAATTTGTCGGAATCCATTTGACAATTTGAGAAACCTTCTTGATAATTTTTTTTCCATTTGCAATAATCGAATCGATTATGGAAGATCTCGATTCTTTTGTTGGAACAAGAAAATCACCAAATTTTACATTGTAACACCCACGATGCATGTTGTACAATCTGTTCTTCTCATTTTTCAAAGATCTAGTTTCATCTTCATAACAATTTTGAGAAATTTCAACAACTTTGGGTTTGGAATTCAAATTCATTGCAACACTTGACGATTGTTGTTTTGAAACCCAAATTTGCTTCATTGATTTCGGTTTTAAGACAACTTTTGAAGAATTTTGTTTAGAAACCCAACTGGTCTTATTTTTGATGTTGTTCTTATTTTTCCTTTTCTTCTTCATCATCTTTTTGGATCTTGAAGTTTTGAATTCAAGAACAACATCATTGAATCAAATCTTTTGGAGTTTGATATATTTGAACTTCTTGGATTGAAGGCTTTCTATATGACACCATTCCTTCAAACGAATCACAAGAATTCAAGCATTCATCGGTTTGAACTCTAATTGAACGAAAAACTTTCAGATCTTCATGAAAATCACATTGAATTCCCATTTCTTGAACTTCAACAAATTCAAGAACATGAAGATCATTTGGGTCTTCAATAAGAGAAACATATTCCTTTTTGTATAATTCTCTTTCTTTTCCTTCCTTTTGATTTTTAAACCAAGATAACATATCCATGGTAATATCAATCAAACTTCCTATCTTCGAAAGAGGTTAAAATATCAATTTCCCATGATCAGCTTTCTTGTCTCCATAAGAAATCAAAGTTTCCCATGTAATCAACCCCCTTTTCAACAATAACCTATAAAATTGTTTCTCGTTGACTTTGTATTTGACATCTTTAATCATCACGACCCAAGAAACATAATGTAAACTCACCATCTTTGATCAATTAACAACAAAGATCACAAGAACTTGGATATTTCTAGAGAGAGATTGAATTTCGAGATGAATTCTAGAGAGAGAATGTGAATATGAACCAAGTTCTAGAGAGAGAAAGCAAAATTAACAAGTATTCTAGAGAGGGAAAATTGAATTTTGAATCAAATCAAGGAATAAATTTGATTGCTAGAACAAAAACTCTCTAAAAGATGAAGAACTAACACCCATTTGAGATTCACCAAGTCATGTTGGCATCATGGGTCAAATTCTTGAGAAATTCAAGAACACCAGCTCTGATACCAATTGTAGTGAGAACTATGAGCTTTGATACCAATTGTAGTGAGAATTATGAGCTCTGATTCCAATTGTACTGACCCGGATTATGATGACATGTGCGGAATAGTAATAATCAAGTGAATTAATCAATCATGAAAAACACAAGGGTAAATAAAATCATTTTAAGCTCCATTAGAATAGTAAGAGTACAAGTGGGTATTGTTAATTTTCTCACTAAAACTAATCTATCCAAAATGTGTCTTACATAAAATGGGAGCCACTCACTTTTTATTTATAGGAAAGGCTAAACCCATTACACATCACAAGAAGGTAACTCACATCCAAGAAGAACTTTGCACCCTAACACTTGAATTGTATCCGATCGATACAAGCTTTTAATTGGTATCAAAAGCGTTTACGATACACTCAAGTGATCATGTTGACCTATTACAATCCTAAGTCGTCTGCTTGTAACAAGATCACTCATTTAGATGAGTTCAACTTTATTGTTTGGAAATCAAAGGCGATAGATGTTCTCGAGATCATGGACTATGACATGCTTGACATCATCAACAAGGGTCCCATCATTGTTATGCATTGATCCTCTAATGATAGTGCATCTAATAGTGAACTAAAGAAGAAATTTGTGCCAGGATATAACAAGGAAGAGAAAAGGGTGTTAAATCTCGATGTAAAGGCGATAATTGCTATTGGAAACTCTCTCCCATATTCTGTCTATTGTTTGGTTCAAAATTGCTCAACTGCACAAGAGATGATGATCATACTATCATCTACTTTTGATAGATAAAATCTCTCAGATGACAAAGTTTCAAAAGGTAAGTGTCTCATGGCTCAGATCGTTGAGTCTCATATTGATGTACCAAGTGACAGCGTTAGCACTTTTGACGCTGATCTTTCTTAAGCGGCTACAGAATCTAAGTCTCATGACTGGGAATTAACCTCAACATATCAGGGAAAAAACTTTGTTAACTATTCATCCATCAAAAACATCAAAAAAGATGACATGTTTGATCACTTACGTTTCGATTCATCTATTTCAAACAAAGAAAAATATTCTCTCAAAATTGAGTTAAAAAATCTCAAAGAAAAAATCTCATCTTCAGAAAAATCACTTTCTCATTTAAAAAGGGAAAACACTTGTATCTCTCTGTACAACAATTTTCTTCACATAGAAAAGGAAAAATCTATTGATCATGCAAGAAGCATTCAACTTATTTTAAATAACTAGGCATTTTCTCACTGTAATGTCACGAGAATTATTAATGATCATATTCCTGACCAGTGTGAGAAAATTCTTGCAGGTGATATTGAATACGCTGTTTCCTTAATAAAAAAGGTTGAGACTAGACAAACTTTTTATAATGCTGATAGTCTAGAGAAAGATTTTAAAATGAGATTTGTAAGTACCTATTTCATAAGTCAAACTCTAATTAATACATATTGTATTCTTGAATCTAATGGTAATACCAAATGTAACATCCTAAAAATAAGACCCAAATAGTTTATTTTTAATTTAAATAAACGGTAATTCAAAAAATTATCATACACCCAAGATAAACCAAAGTATGTCACTACATCATATCATATCAGAGTAAATCACAAAATGCGCGCAAAATAAGGTGTTGTGTGCTCTACAATCATCCCAGGCTCTTCCCTTTCGAACCAGAAGTACCTGAAACATAAACTGAAAACCGTAAGCATAAAGTTTAGTGAGTTCCTCAAAATACCCCATACCATACATAAATAACACATCCTGGGACCCCTCCCTTCATCGGGCCCCGCCCAGCATCAAGTCCCACCTGGCCTCGGGCCCTGCTCGGTTTACAAATCTGCAATAACCAGGCCTCACCTGACATCAGACCCCACCCGATACACATATAAGCATATAAACACATAATCATACTAACACATGCGATAATCACAAAGGTAATAGAATACAATAAAGTCATCGGGCCTAGCCCGACATCAAGCCCCGCTCCACATACATACCAACACATACACATGCAAGAGTAAAGCAGACATATAACGTCCTAACGTAATAAACCACAGACCAACATTGGTTCCTTCGACCCACTAAGCACAGTGAGGAAACTCACCTCAGACTGTTGAATCTCACAGATAAATCTCTAGTTGCTGGTCCGATAATCCCCACGCTATCATCATAAAATAACATCCAATTAATAATTGGATCCCGAATCACACTAAGAGTCCAAACTAGGGTAAAAGACCATTTTACCCTTTACCTAACTTGGCCCAAGGCCAAAGCCCAAATCAGCAACTAAAAAAGGCCCGATTCCAAAAATGGTCACCCAAGGCCCAAATATGGCCCAATCTTCCGAATTAGGCCCAAACCCCTTTGTGGGCCTTCAACCAAAAGAGTCAAATAAAATAGCATCAACACAAAAATAGAATTCTAATGGCCCAATACCAAAAATCCCAAAATTCTGAAGCCCACAATTGAGTTCGCAAGGTGTACTCAGCTCGTACGCATAGCGTACGCCTCAAATGCCTATTTTCTTCAATAATATATTATTCGGTTAAGACCTTAACCCAACTCTCAGATCTGACTTCCTTAGGGTGACTTATCACGTAAAGTTGGAAACTTTACCGGCATGCATGGCTTAATGGGGCTTTAGAGCTGAAAAGAGCTTAACAAAGGGTCTTAGCACATGCATGAATCCATAAACACCACAAAGCTCGCATTTTTATGGAAAAAGTGACTAAAAGAATCCTAGATCTACCAACAATCACTTCTGGAGTGAATCAAGAAGCTCATCAATCACTCCAAGGACTCAAAAAGCATAAAATAGCAACATAACTAGATCTACCATCATAGATTAGCAAGATGTGAGATTTTTACCTCAAAAGGCTAGAAAATGATGAACTAATCCTGGATCCTCAAGCTCCAAGCACAACTCCAAGTGGTCCACTTCTTCTTTTCCTTCACAAAGCACCAACAAACACTCTTTATGACTGAAAACTCTCAAGAACATACTAGGGTTTCAATTTCTGGACAAGGGAAAGTGGAGGCTGGCTAAAATGACCAAATGAGGCTATCACAAGGTTTAAATAGGGTGAAAACCCTAAAAGGACTGATGTACCTGGTGCCCATCTTGCCCCTTTTCCTAAATTGGATGACACATTTCCAAGGTGACACCTTCATGAGAACCATTGTAACATCCCAAAATTTTCAACCAATTAAAATTTTTCAAAAGAAACCATTTACTAATAAAAGTTTTTAGAAAACATTGTTTCCAAAATATTATTTAAAATTCTTGTCTCCTAAGATCAATGACGTAAAATCAGGATGTATACGGTCACACCTTCTCCTTGCTTCGATTCTCTGAAGTACCTAAAACCATAAACCAAAAACGGTAAGCACAAAGATTAGTGAGTTCTCCTAAAGTACCACCTCACAAACAAATAACATATATCAACAAACAACATGCATGCAGAGCCTTCAACATGACTGGACCGCCTTACCGACCTTCAATCTATTTGGACCGTTCACAAAACCTTCAGCATGATTGGACATTGTCACCGGGCCTTCGGCATATCTGGACCGTTCTCAGGGCCTTCAGCCTTACTGATACGCCCCACTGGCCTGTAGTTTTTTGGGTCACCCTGGGTCTGTTGGCCTTCAGCATACAGCAGGACCGCCTCAACCAACACACCATCACATATCAACATATACCATATCAAAACACATATAATCCCAGTAAAACCATAATAACATATCAATATAAACATTACCAGGTTTGTTGACTGACCACACAAAGCAGTATAGTCTCAACCCACCCACACCACAACGACATATACACAACTAAACATATAACCAATCAACAAACAATCAGGAAGATGTTACATATCACTAAGCCTAGCATCATCCTATATAGCATGATATCGATCTAACAGATCTGTAACACCCTGACTCCCACGTATAAGTTTTAAAGCTTTTTATTCATAATTATAGACCTAATCGACAAGTTGGCTGCCCTAACTCGTCGTGTAGATATTGATCATGCCACGTGGTCTATGGAACCTACTGGACGAGTTGGTGGACCCCAACTCGACGAGTAGAGGCTGTGCATGAAAACCCTTAATTTTTAGGGTTTGCACCCTATTTAAAGGACCTTAAGTCCTCCTTCCCACCTCCTTACCACCTTTTCATGTCTAGAAGCAAACCCTAATCGAGCTAACCCTATTTTGAGTGTGTGTGCGTGTGTGGGGCTAAAAGTGTGTGTTTGGTGCATTTTTTGAAGAAACTTGAAGATTTAGAAGCTTGGAACGAGAAAGGGCTTGTAGATCCAACATCCACATCATTTTGGCATTCATTTGAAGGTAAAAAGTCATTACCTTGATCATTTTCTTGTTAGATCTCTTCATTCAAGAGTTTAGGGCCATTTCTAGCTTATCCTTTAAGCATTTCTGGTTTTGAGCATGATTTGAGGTTATAACTTCAGATTTTGACTCCCTTAGGCCCTCATTGACATAAAGTCTCAAGATTTATGAAGCTTTGGCCCTTCTCCATGCCCTAAACCTCTTTATAAGGCTAGTTTTGAGTGTTTTAGCTCCTTGAAGCCTTGCATGCACGCAAAGTTAGCAACTTTACGTGGTAACTACACCCTAAGAGGCTAGATCTACCATTTGGAGCCTTGGTTTCGCTTAAAATTGTCTGAATGAGAAAAGGAATGAAGGAACTTGATGAGTTGCATAGTCAACTCGACGAGTTGGATGAGGGTTTCTCGCTTTCTGGATTCTACATGAACTCGACTAGTTAGTGAGATGACTCAATGAGTTGGTTAGGGCTTTCCCGATATTCTGGATGTTGTATGGACTCAATGAGTTGCTTGGTAACTCGGCAAGTTGATTGGGGTTTTGGCGATCTTCTGCGTTCTGAAGGAACTCGACAAGTCTGTAAGCTGCACTAGATGAGTTAGGTTAACAAGGACTGTTGACCTTGACCAAGGGTTGACCAAGTTTGACTTCTGAGGGTATTTTGGTAATTTGGGAATTTATGGAATTAGATCAATGGTGGTTGTTGTAACGCCCGTAGATCCGAGCTAGTTAATTTAGAGACAATAGGGGTCGAAAACGACTTTTCGACAAAAGATTATTAAGAATAAATAATCCCAACCAAGTTTTAGTATATGTTACAAGGTTTTCGTACATATAAAGAGCGTCGAAATCCGAGTTATAACGAAGAAGTTATGACCCGTCGAAGTTTCGCGACGGAACCGACACGATACCGGGAGGCGTAAATAGTGAATTTACGATAGAGCGAGATTTAGCCTTAGCGATCGAAATGAAAGTCGTAGTATATGTTAAACCGATAGTGTGCATAAAAAGAACATCCAAATCTGACTTCGTATGAGGAAGTTATGATTTTTCTAAGATTTAGCATAGCAGTGCACAGCCCGAAATCTGAATTTTAGATCGGTCGAATTTTAGCCAAAATAATCTAAACGATAAATGAAGATATTGTTAAATGGAGTTAAATGATAAAAAGACAGTCGAAAACGGAGCTCGTATGCGAAAGATATGGATGAAGCTTAGTCCATACTCTTCGAGCGTTGCGAATTCGATACAGTTTTGTAAATCCGAGATAGAATGAGAATTAGCCAACGAGGTCTAAATGAAAGTTGAAGATCTCATTAATAGGAACTCAATGGTAAAAAGATAGACAAAAACGAAGCTCGTATGCAAAAGTTACGGACGAAGCTTGGAGACTACTTTACTATACAATTCCTATAAATAAGAGATGAACTCTTCATAATTTCCTCACACCTTCAAACCTTTCTTTCAAAAGTTACGGACGAAGCTTGGAGACTACTTTACTATACAATTCCTATAAATAAGAGATGAACTCTTCATAATTTCCTCACACCTTCAAACCTTTCTTTCTCTCTCTAACTTCTCTCTAACCTCCCTAAATCCCTCCCAAGTCTAGGGAACCTCCCTATCACGAGAAGAAAGCCCCGGAGCGCCCGACAGCTCCGAGAAGAAAAGCTTTCGGCTCGGAAACGCTGCTCCAGCGAAGCCCGGTTTTTAATAAAAACCTGTTGTAAGTGAGTTATGCATATACTATATTTAATATAGCTTTTATTTAATTATAGTAACATTATTAGGACCTTAAAATAATTATTTGGGTTATTATTATGAGTTATATTGAGTGTTATTTAACGCTTATATAATAGTAATAATAGCTAGACTATTAATTAGTCGCGACTAACGTTAAAACTAAACTCTAGTGGTATTAATACTAGGTTTTGGTCAAGGAAAAATTGTTCTGAGATAACGAAGTGCTGTTCAAGTACCGCGTCACCACCTAATCAAGTGAGGGCATAGTTACTTTCAGCTTACACATAGATATGAAGTATTTTATATAAATTACGTGTTATGTGTGCATATTATCTGAATACTTGCTATCTATGCTGGATGAACGTTTTATACATGTTTTCATTGATTTAAACTGTATATGTATTTTATACCTACAAAATGTGTTGGGTAAAACATGGGTAGATGTAATAGTTGTTGTGTGACAAAATAAAATAATGAGAGGCCTCGTTATAGATGTGATTAATGATCCCATCATCTAGCGGAGTATAGATGACGACCACGGACTATTCTAGACAGTCCAGTGGAACACTAGCAGGCTCGCAACCTGTAGGTGTTTATTTGAACTGTGTGCTCACCAGATGTACTCCATCCCCCATATGGTTGCCTTAAGGACATTTATTGCCGAGGAATCCCCTTAGCAGTAGTGTCCATCCCGATGATAGTCCTTAGACTAGGTCGCTTGTGTTAGATGTTTTAGGGACGTAAAGTGAGGATAACGGGAACAGGTAATCGGGTTTGTTTGGTTTGATAAAGCTAATAACTTATTTATTGTGGGTTGAAAACGCTATGTGCTCACCAAGCTCCCAAGCCTGACCCACTCAGTTTCTTGTATTACAGGTAGTGGCGCATGAGCATAGATGTGATGTCTTGGGATGAGAGATTAATGGATTTTAGGCCTGTAAATACAGAATGATGTAGTAAGGCCTATTTTGTATTGTTTATGCTTATGATCTGTATCGAACATGACATACCGAGTCTTTTTAAATGAAATACATTTCTACGGAAATGCTTTTGATAAATCTTTATCATATTTTGTTTTGGGACAAATTCCGTAACACTTTTATTTAAAATATTACTCTGATTTTTAAACAAAGCATAAAGAAAATCGGTCTTTTCTGACCGTGAAAATGGGGATGTCACAGTTGGTATCAGAGCATTAGTTTAAGCGAACTAGGAGTTTGTAGGATTTCTAGACTTAAACTTAGAATGCTAAGCGATGATTGTGAGGTGTGAGAACTAGCTTATTTTAGGAATTATTCCTAAAATGCTTTTATGTGCTAAATGTTTTGTGCCTGACATGTTATTATTTGTTCGGATCTATGGTCTGTTGCCGACCGGATCTAGAAACCTTATGTGTTTAGGATTCTAAGCATTTAACTACGATATCAGAACTAGCATATAAACGTTTCAGAGTGATAAGGATGATTTAAATGTCAATCCTAAATAAATATCTAGATTCACCTTATTCGGTCTATAGATCAAGATGGCAAGGACCCGTAGCGGAAACGTAAATGCAAATGGGAACAGAAACCAACCCCCAGTGATTGAGCAAATACCGGTTGTGGAAGCCGCTGTTGAGCCAATAACGATGGCCGGAGTGCAAGCGATGATCCGGACGATGTTGGATCGTCAAATGGAGGAAACCAGACGTTTGCTCCAGCAAAATCAAGAGGAAGCGACTATTCAGATCGAACAGCCGGAGTTGAACGAAGGGCAGACTGAGGGGGGTAACTATAGTGGGACTTTTGGTCAAGCCAACCCACCAATAATTCAACAAAACAACCAATATGACGGAGTCGAGAGAAATGGATGCAAGTACAAGGATTTTCTAACTTGCAAGCCATCGACTTTCACGGGAAAGGAAGATCCGATTGGGTCATGGATTGGATCTCGGAGATGGAGTTAGCCTTCATGACGTGCGGTTGTAGAGGAAAACTACAGACCATGTTTGCAGCGTGTCAGTTTTGAGGAGGTGTTGTACATTGGTGGAATGCCTTGGGGAAGACTTTAAGCCCCAACAAGCCCCTGCAACTGACATGGGCAAAATTTCTGTTGCAATTCAAACGAAAGTACTGCTCAGCTCAAAACCTGCTCGAGCTAGAGAACCAGTTTCTAACCCTGAAGAAGGGAAGCATGTCAATCGATGAATACATGAACAACTTCATAGAAAAGATGGAGTTTGCCTTGCGTCTTTTTCCGAATGAGCTGACGAAAATCAACAAGTACGCAAAGGGACTTCCATGGGAGTACGCGGTGCCAGTGCGTCAGACACCTACTCTGGAGGCAGCTATCTGGGCTGCCAAGTCTGTGGAAGATATGATTAAGGGAAGAGCTGCCAACAAGATTGGGGTTGGCGAAAAGAGGAAGTTTGAAGGGTCTACGAGACCCAATAAGAAGATCAAGTCTGGTTCAAAGGAGTTTAGCGGAGGAGGAAACAAAGTGAAATGGTGCGAGAAGTGCAAGAAGAATCACTTTGGGAAATGTAGCGAAGAAGTGACTTGCTACAAGTGTGGGAAGACCGGACATTACACCAACGAGTGCACCGCCAGAAAAAGGGTGTGTTATGAATGCCGTAAAGAAGGGCATGTTGCTAAGGATTGCCCGAAAAAGAAAGAGGCGGCAAGACCAAACATTCCGCCAAAACCAAAGGCAAGAGCATTCCATATGATCCTAGACGAAGCAGCTGACGATGCAAGGAATCAGGAGTGAGGATGGATACATGGAGATCAAGGTATGAAGAAGCCATGTAGATAGTGTCATATGGTGTAGCCTATTAGAGGCATAATCTAGGGTGAACTTGAACACCCATGTAATCGTTTGAAGGAATAATATAAAACCTTCATTTTGATATTTTATGTGTTAAGTTTCTATGTGATTTTCTTGTATGGTGACTTGGAAAACTACGGGACAATACTTGGGACGAGTATGAGTAGGTGTGAAAGGTAGTAGAGGCCTATACTACCGGAAGCACAGGACTCACACTTGGATCAGGGAAAGTCACAAGGTTACCAAGAAACTAGTAATTGATTTTGTTTTATTCAAGTATGTTGTTACCATTGTTTCGGTAATGACTCAGAATATTGTTGTTATCCCGACCCTAGTGGTCATATCACATTGAGTCCGACTACGATGAGTAGGTTACATGGTTCAGAGAACCAAGTTTGATGTAGCGTCCGACTTAAACCAAACGATTGAAATCAAAGCCATCAATAGAAGTATCACGCTCGTTGTTAAAGAAGTTGGTAGCTAGAAATGCTAGATGTTAAAATGTGATTATATCACATTAGACGATGAAGGAAGGCATATTCCATTCAGGAATTTGACTCTAAGAGACTTGAGTCTAAGCATTGCTACATACGATGATAGGTCATTAGAATATGACACATCGGTCAATTGTAGTAATCAAATTAACTTATCCTAAGTTTGTTAAGAATAAGAATGAGTCTCTGATAAAGAATGAGGTTGTGACACGAAGGTCATGATTGAAAGTCTAACGAGCAGGTGCAAGACCGAGCACCGCCTGCAGTCAAGGAGTCCAAGAGTTAGATACTCGTTCGAAGCGACATAGAAGTTACAGTTATTACCTAGGATGAAGAGATAACATATGGAGTCATTATACAATACTGTTTCGTTGATGATTCCGAGACGTAATCATCCTAAGGGGGAGATAATTGTAACGCCCGTAAATCCGGGCTACTCAATTTAGAGGCAATAGGGTCGAAAACAACTTTTCGACAAAATATTATTAAGAATAAATAATCTCAACGAAGTTTTAGTATATGTTACAAGGTTTCCGTACATATAAAGAGCGTCGAAATCCGAGTTATAACGAAGAAGTTATGACCCGTCGAAGTTTCGCGACGGAACCGACACGATACCGGGAGGCGTAAATAGTGAATTTACGATAGAGCGAGATTTAGCCTTAGCGATCTAAATGAAAGTCGTAGTATATGTTAAACCGATAGTGTGCATAAAAAGAACATCCAAATCTGACTTCGTATGAGGAAGTTATGATTTTTCTAAGATTTAGCATAGCAGTGCACAGCCCGAAATCTGAATTTTAGATCGGTCGATTTTTAGCCAAAATAATCTAAACGATAAATGAAGATATCGTTAATAGGAGTTAAACGATAAAAAGACAGTCGAAAACGGAGCTAGTATGCGAAAGATATGGACGAAGCTTAGTCCCTACTCTTCGAGCGTTGCGAATTCGATACAGTTTTGTAAATCCGAGATAGAATGAGAATTAGCCAACGAGGTCTAAATGAAAGTTGAAGATCTCATTAATAGGAACTCAACGGTAAAAAGACAGACAAAAACGGAGCTCGTATGCAAAAGTTACGGACGAAGCTTGGAGACTACTTTACTATACAATTCCTATAAATAAGAGATGAACTCTTCATAATTTCTTCACACCTTCAAACCTTTCTCTCTCTCTCTCTCTCTCTCTCTCTAACTTCTCTCTAACCTCCCTAAACCCATCCCAAGTCTAGGGAACCTCCCTATCACGAGAAGAAAGCCCCGAAGCGCCCGACGGCTCCGAGAAGAAAAGCTTTCGGCTCGGAAACGCTGCTCCAGCGAAGCCCAATTTTTAATAAAAACCCGCTGTAAGTGAGTTACGCCTATACTATATTTAATATAGCTTTTATTTAATTATAGTAACATTATTAGGACCTTAAAATAATTATTTGGGTTATTATTATGAGTTATATTGAGTGTTATTTAACGATTATATAATAGTAATAATAGCTAGACTATTAATTAGTCACGATTAACGTTAAAACTAAACTCTAGTGGTATTAATACTAGGTTTTGGTCAAGGAAAAATTGTTCTGAGATAACGAAGTGCTGTTCAAGTACCGAGTCACCACCTAATCAAGTGAGTGCATATTTACTTTCAGCTTACACATAGATATGAAGTATTTTATATAAATTATGTGTAATGTGTGCATATTATCTGAATACTTACTATCTATGCTGGATGAATGTTTTATACATGTTTTCAATGATTTAAACTGTATATGTATTTTATACCTACAAAATGTGTTGGGTAAAACATGGGTAGATGTAATAGTTGCTGTGTGACAAAATAAAATAATAAGAGGCCTCGTTATAGATGTTATTAATGATCCCGTCATCTAGCGGAGTATAGATGACGACCACGGACTATTCTAGACAGTCCAGTGGAACACTAGCAGGCTCGCAACCTATAGGTGTTTATTTGAACTGTGTGCTCACCATATGTACTCCATCCCCCATATGGTTGCCTTAAGGACATTTATTGCTGAGGAATCCCCTTAGCAGTAGTGTCCATCCCGATGATAGTCCTTAGACTAGGTCCCTTGTGTTAGATGTTTTAGGGACGTAAAGTGAGGATAATGGGAATGGGTAATCGGGTTTGTTTGGTTTGATAAAGCTAATAACTTATTTATTGTGGGTTGAAAACCCTATGTACTCACCAGACTCCCAAGCTTGACCCACTCAGTTTCTTGTATTACAGGTAGTGACGCATGAGCATAGATGTAATGTCTTGGGATGAGAGATTAATGGATTTTAGGCATGTAAATACGGAATAATGTAGTAAGGCCTATGCTGTATTGTTTATGCTTATGATTTGTATCGAACATGACATCCCAAGTCTTTTTAAATGAAATACATTTCTACAGAAATGCTTTTGATAAATCTTTATCATATTTTGTTTTGGGACAAATTCCGCAACACTTTTATTTAAAATATTACTCTGATTTTTAAACAAAGCATAAACAAAATCGGTCTTTTTTGACCATGAAAATGGGGATGTCACAGTTGTAGGTGTTTGAGTATGGAGTCGTGCTTCAGGAGTTTGATCTTTTTCAGTTCAGTACAATTCAACATTATGAGGTGAGTTTTCCTCACTATACTCAAGGGTCGAAGGAACCAAGGTCGACTATTTGGATTGTTATCCCGCTTTATTGTTAGTGTGATCTGTTTGATAAGAAACCTAGTAGATAGCGAATGTTTCTATGTAGTTATGATCAGTTGGGTCGGTATCCTGGTAGATAGGATGTTGCTATGCTTAGTGATCTATAGATCAGTTTGTTTGTCTGTAGACTGTTATGTGATTATCTGATATATGTGCACATGATTGATTGGTGGTTGAGGCTTATCTACTTTGTGTGAGAACCAACAGACCGGGGCATTTCAACTTGATGGTTGTGGGCCGAGAGTATTCCATTCTGGGGATGATTGGACTCATAGTATGTGCGCATTCCAACCCGATTGTTGTGGGCCGAGGGTATACCATCCTGAGGATGATTGGACCCATAGTGTCACACCCCCAAACCAGACGACGGAAACGTCCGGGGGTGGAGGACTTCATTTGTAGTATCACAACACATGTATCATAGTAATCAAAGCACAAACAACCATTGTATTTAAAAGTATAATATTTACATGTGTTCAATCATTGTATATTGACACCAAAATAGTTATACAAAAGAAGAAGATAAGACTCCTAATGGCTCCATCTTCTCAAAAAGCTCGGGGAGTACATGTTATTATTTCCCTGATAATACAAGTAATTTGAAAAGAGATTATCAATAATAAGTTGAGTGAGTACATAAGTCTTTATGTTTGAATGGGTGTCTTTGTATTTTGAATATGAAAACACTTCTAGAAAATCCCATATTTTATGTGATATGTGAAAAGTAGTTTTATTCCCATAAAACCGTCCTATTTGTAAACCAATGTATTTGTAAAACTTGTATTTGAGAGTGTGCCTGGCTTCACCAGCTGTTATTGAAAACTATAGTATACCATTGTACTTTGCATTTTGTAAACTGGTACTTTGAAGATATACTTATGTTTAGTTGTTTATACACTAACGTGTTGTTAATATCTTTTTAATGAGTTATTATAACCATACTAAGACATGAACGCCTGATG
Organism: Lactuca sativa; assembly: GCF_002870075.4. NCBI lineage: Eukaryota > Viridiplantae > Streptophyta > Magnoliopsida > Asterales > Asteraceae > Lactuca > Lactuca sativa. The sequence goes on along the minus strand of NC_056627.2, from coordinate 359,238,307 downwards.
AGCGCTTAAACTGGTGATAACAATTGCCACTCATTGGTGTGTATGCCTGACTGTAGCTAGCAGCCTGAGTGCGGGGTTGTCAATCCCGATATAGATCTACACACAACTTGTTTCGATCCCCGGACTGGAGATTTTGGTTATAATGTCAGGGCTTTACTTTGGTTGTCTAAAATGAATTAAACAACCTGAATTGAATGTCTCATAAAAAGCATATAAACGTTACATGTATATTAGTTATGAAAACCCAATCATTCTGAAATAAATGATTGATAGTATGTTCTTGACTTAGTATCCCGAACATGTATTTTATAAGTGTAAACCCTTGATTTCTTTTGAATTAAAACCCTTGTTGCATGTAAAACAGTGTATTATTGCTCTATGTATCATAAATTATACCTATTATAATTTATATGTACTTTATGAATTGGTAAATAACTATTTTTGCATGTAATCCTTTGCTCAACATGTTACAAAGGGTGATTAAACTGATGAAATAACTTTTATTTTTATATACATATACAATTTTATATATAAGTAAAATTTTGAACGACCTTCAGACAAATAACTGGTACTATAAGTCCACATCCAAACAAGGAAAATGACCTAGAATGAATTATTAGTCCTAAGCCTTTTAAATCTTATTTATATTAAATTATATATACAAATATGTATATTTGGGAAAAATAAATGTTTATAAATGAGTTCAATATTTGAAGTATTTTTTATGCTTGTATTTCCCCCCTTAAAACAGTATAAATTATGAAAATACGGGGGTATGAACTCACTTGATAGGTGGTAATTCGGACAGAGTTTCGTTTCACGAAAAGAAGTTTATTTGTCGAGAAATCGGCTCAAATCGGGCAGAGTTTTGACAGGAGAGAGGTTACTTCTCGAGAATTTCGGGGCTTCACGGCTTACTTCGGGCTCGAGTCTTGATACTGGGGCTTTAGGGGTTGTATATGAGCTTAGGGGAGTGGAGAATGTGAAAGAGAATGATTTTTGGGGTGAAAAAGTGAAAATATTCGGAAGCCCTCGCATGCTATATATAGCCCGAAGGCTCGGACCCGAAACTATGCGAGGGTGACACGCGTTTGACAGATGGCGAGGCGAGGGCAGTTCTTCGGACCGGAGGCGCGCTGCTGGCTGGCTCGGATTGGACCAACCCTCGGTCCAATGGAAAGACGACACGTGCGAAGGAGCTGGTCTGAGGCGTGCGAGGGGCGTGCGAGGAGCGTGCGAGGGTGAGGTCCGGTGTGTCTTATGCGAGGCTGTGTGGTTCTAAGTGGACCTCAGACTTGGTCGAATCAGGAGGTGACACGCGAGGCTGCAGTCCAATCAGAAGATGCCACGTGGAGGCTCGCATGCGAGGGTGACGTGGTAGTTACTGTTCATGCGAATATTCCCGGTTTTTGTGATTTTTCTTTATTTTTTTTGCCAAAACTTCTAAAATTCATAACTTTTGCATATGAATTCCGTTTTTGACGTTCTTTATATGCACGCGTAGGTAAAATTATACTTTACGTCTTTCGTTTCGACTTCGTCGGCTAATTTTGAATTTATTTTTAAGATTATTATTTAAACAGACTAGGACGTGAATTCGTTATAAATTCATAACTTCTTCATACGACGTCCGTTTTTGTCTGTCTTTTTACCGTTGTACTACTAATGACGAGACCTTCAATTCTCGTTTAGGTTGTGTCGGCTAAAAACCACTCGATCTTTATTTCGAGTTTTTAGTTGTACACTGCTATACTAAAACTTAGAAAAATCATAACTTCCTCATACGAAGTCAGATTTTGGCGTTCTTTTTATGAAAGTTCTCGGTTTAACATAAACTATAACTTTCATTTAGATCGTTAAGGCTAGAAAGCCTTGTTTTTTTAAATTAAGTTCTTACACTTAACAGTGTTTTGCTGGTTTTGTCGTGAATTTTCGATTGGTCATAACTTCTTCGTTATAACTCGGATTTTAGTGTTCTTTATATTTTTGAAACCTTGTTACAATCTCTATCACTTGGTTCAACCCAATTTAGATTACTTAATAATTTATTTTTGAAGGTCAATTATGTAAATATACATAGTATGCCAAAATTTCTCTTTATTTAATTAAAAAGAAGTACAATTTGACCTACACTATTACATAAGTTTGAAATAAAGGTTTGTTACACATAGTATGTTTGCATTCCCACTCGATTGGTTGAAGGCCTGGGGTATTCCAACCCGATGGTTGATTAGGCCTATAATATGCTGTTATTATATGTGTGTTATTTGTTGTACGGGTATTTTGGGGGAAATCACTAAGCTTTGGGCTTACAGTTTTGGATTTTGTTTCAGGTACTTCGGATGATCGCGAGAAGGTGAAGGCGTGATCGTGCACCTCCTCACATTTTATGATTTTGATTTCTGGGATACTCTATATGAAACTATTTTGAAAACATTTTAATAAATAATGATTTTTGGATTTTGAAAAAGTCCAAAATTTATAGGAAATTTATGGATGTTACAAGTTGGTATCAGAGCCTCAGTTTGAGTGAATTGAAGGAACACTCGTATGAATCCAGTCTCAAACTAAGGAAAAGGTTTTCAAAATGATTTTCAAATGGTTTTCAAAATACTAAAGGAGGATGCAGAGTGTATGATCAGTCGGAGCCAGTAAGTAGACCCCAAAATACCATGTGGTTATTTGATACTATGATATGTTAGAACAACATGCTAGTTATAGGCCAGGGATCTTCAGGAATTGCATGATAAAATTGTCTGATTATATGATGCCTGATAGCCTAGGGTTTTCCTTATATGAAACCGACATCATTACTGTATTTTCTTAGTGTATACATCATAGTTGTACATAATTAGGATCTTATACCCTAAGAATGTTTGGTTTGGCCTTATTTCCTGTTCTTGTTTGATAAAGGGCTTAGGGTAGGATCAAATATTCGAATGTCTATAGGGTCCAGCGTTATCTATGAGTAGCATACAAGAGTGTTGCAGGGTTGGTGGAAGTTTCATGGGTGAGTTGTGCGGGGTCAGTCAGCCGGTTATGAGATGTTTAGCCATCCTCTAGGAGTGAGTATTGAGCGCTCGCCATGCATATGTATATTTTTAGGGCATTGTGATGATACTTGAGACAAATATGGGTAGGTGTGGAATGTAGTATGGGGCCGTACTACTATACACATAACAAGGAAGTCACAACCCCTAGGGTTTAGTTGGGAGTTGGTTCCCCGTAATTTATGTGAACTATTTGATATCTTCCTGGAGTATTTTCAGTATAGTGGTTACGAGGTGAGTTGAGATTGGATCCGGATAAGGATCAGGAGCTGGCAGCCAGGATAGGCCAGTGTTGACAGAGGATCAAGTCAGGGAGATCATCTGGGAGGAGGTGGTCGAGATTATATGGGGTCAGATTCCGGAGATGTTTGGGTCTATCAAGACCTCCATGATGGAGTATTTTGATGACTGATATGTAGCCATTGCTGAGACTGCGGCTGCTGTTGCCTCCGCAGTCGTGGCTGCTGCAGCCTCCGTAGCCATGGCGATTGCAGGTGCGGGGACAATTCGGACTTTTCAGTACCGGGAGTTTGATAACACGAAGCCCCTGAATTTTGATGGGACTCAGGACTCGATCATATCCATGAGGTGGTTGTCTGACGTGGAGGGATGTTTCTTCACATTCTCATGTCCTGCTGACCAGAAGGTCGGGTGTGATCTAAACCTGCGAAGGTCCGGAGCAAAGGACTGGTGGAGATTGATGATGGGGTGATATTCCGATGAGTAGCGAGCGGCGGTTACTTGGGATCAGTTTAGGGAGATGTTATGGGCTCGCAACATTCCATGGGTTGAGCGAGAGCGGCTGTCACAGGAGTTCTTGGATCTGAGACAGGGTACGGAGACGGTGATGGAGACCACCCGCATGTTCACTGACAGGGCGATGTTTTTCCTGGAGTTTGCATCCGAGCAGGCTCAGATGACTCGTTACTTGAGCCTGCTCAAGACTGACATCAGACAGTTTGTAGCTACCCTGCGATGTGACACATTACTGGAGTTATAGGAGGCCGCTATGCGGCATGAGATTGAGATTGAGTTGTAGTTGAGAGAGTAAAGGTAGGCCCCGACGCAATCACAATTGACGCCAAAGCAGTCCAAGACCGCTGATTCTATGTCTGGAGGTCAGCCCGGCCGCACTTGTGGGAAGTGCGGGAAGGCCCATTCTGGGTTTTTCCGATTTGGTAGTGGGCGCCACAAATGTGGCAAGCAGGGCCACATTGCTAGGGATTGTAGGCAGAAGACTCAAGGTTCTGGGGTCAGACTTTGTTACCATTGTGAGTAGGTGGTCCATATGAAGGCCCAATGTCCCCTACTAGCTGCCAGGCCAGCGCAGGCTCCAACGCCGGCTACATTGAGGATTATTGATAGGAGTCAGGGTAGAGCAGAGCCTCCGAAGGCTCGAGAACGTGCCTTTCAGCTTACATCCGAAGAGGCTAGGACAACACCAGATGTGGTTCTGGTATGTTTCTATCCCTTATCTTGTTGATTATATTTGTTTGATGCATATATGTTTGTACCTATAATTAGGTACATTTTTAGTGAACTCCTTACCTGCTCTAGTATTATTTGACTCGGGGGCGAGTCGGTCGTTTGTCTCTCGATCATTCATGAGGGAGTTCGGTTTGTCGGTAGGAGAGCTAGAGTGTCCGTTGCGAGTCTCCATCGCCAACGAACACATGATTTTTGCTTCTTCAGTCTATCGGGGCTGCATTCTGGAGATCTTCGGCATATCTTTCCCGATAGACTTTTTTCCGATTGTTATTGGCGATGGAGATAATGAGATTACATGGGGTTTCTGCTTCTTTAGTCTATCGAGGCTGCGTTCTGGAGATCTTCGGGGTATCCTTCCCGGTAGACTTGATTCCGATCGCTATCAGTAAACCCAAATAACATGCTTATTGTGTAGTAGGATGTTGGTGTATTGTTAGTATACATATATAGGCTATACTAAACTACTTTTGTTTCCCGTAAGGTAATGTGGTAAGGTTCTTTTGATGGAATTATGTCAAGAATGACATTGTATTGTCTTGGATGCAAGTATTGATTTTAGTGGTATGCTTGGTGCTGTAAATACCATTGTATTGTCTTGGATGCAAGTATCGATTGTAGTGGTATGTTTGGTGCTGTAAATACCAATATAATGGAATATTGTTAGTCATGATAGTCTTCGTGACTATAATAACATGGACTAATATAGTTGTGGTCTTGGTGAATGTAATACAACGATATTAGGATCGGTTATTCGTGGTGGTCTTGGTGACTATAACACAACGATATTGAGAATGTGTTATTAGTGGTGGTCTTGGTGATAGTAACACTACAATATTAGGATCAGATGTTCATGGTGGTCTTGGTGATTATTACACCATTGTATTGGCATTTGAACTGATGATGGTCTTGGTGACTATAATACCACAGGGTTATGCGAATGTATAAATGCTTGTATATTAGTAATATATTATGATAATAGTCTTGGTGGCTGTAATATTATCATTTGGAGGATTGTAAACTAATCGTAACATTCGTGGTTAAAATACCATACTTGCAATAGAATATGTTGCTGTGAAAGTTTAAATGTAACGCCTAAGATTTCATACCAAGTACACCCTGAAATTTGATTTCTCATTTAAAAGCTTTACAATTAATCTTGGTGCATAGTGGTACTCTGGAATATAAGAAGTTATCACTAAGTATCGAGCCGGACGTTACAATAATAAACCTACAAAATAAATCATCATAATAACATACGTCTCACGGCTTAGTGAATAATAGCTACAATAACATAATCACACATATTATATAAATCACAATCAAGTAATCATCACCAATAAGTAACAAATAAACTATAACAATTACTGGTATTCTCATATCCTCTTATCAATTCTAATAATAATAATAATCAATTTCTCAACACTGATCTCTCTCTCTCTCTCTCTCTCTCTCTATATATATATATATATATATATATATATATATATAGAAGTAGGTTCAATGGAAAATGAACAATTAGGGAAACATATGCTGGAATCAATGATCAAGTGACATGTGTCCATTTCTTTATTCATAAGCAATCTACTATGAAAGTTATTTATGTAGTTATTCCAAAGCGATGTGTTGTCATTCTTTCATTGGTTCCAACATGTGTTGCGCTAATTGTTTATTTTCCATATAACTCTTCCATATATATATATATATATATATATATATATATATATATATATATATATATATATATATATATATATATATATATATTTATATATCATAATCAATCTCTCAATCATGATCTATCTATCTATCGTAATTAATCTATTAATTAAAATCTATTTCTTGATAATGATATGATTCACAGTAATGATTAGTTTCTCGACAGCAAATCAATTATTTAAATCTCTATAAAATTCACATATCATATATATATATATATATATATATATATATATATATATATATATATATATATATATATGTATGTATATATATCAACAATTTCTCAGAAATGATCTAGCTATTAATGTGATCTATCTCTTGGTTATAATCTGTTTAAATTAGAATGTATCTCATCAAGAATCTATATATAAATTATCTTCATAATCGATCTTTCAATTAAGATCAGTCTTTTGATCATATATAAATCACTTAGAAAAATCAATCTTTCTAATATTAATCGAGTAGTTGATAATAATTACTCATATAAATCATGGAATGTATATCACAGATAACACATCAATAGATGTTAGAGTAGTGTTACTCACCTCGTTAGCGAATAAACTTATTCCATTTCCGATTTCGATCCTTTGCTACCTATCAAATCGTCACATGGTAACAACTATTTATCATATAGCAAGTGTAACGACCACATATTCAGGTTAGACAAATAAAATATAAAAAGTGATAATCGAATTTTTGATAAAAGATTATTTAGGATCAATAATCTTAACCTAAGTTATAGTGTATGTGGCAAGGATTCTGCATATATAAAGAACATTGAAATTCAAATTTGTAAGAAGAAATTATGCTTCTTCGACGTTTTGTGATAAAAACGGCATGACTGTATGCATCATAAAAAGTGAATTTTAGATAGGTTGATTATTATCCTAAGAAACAATATGAAAGTTTTAGTGATCATAAAACCGAGAGCGTGCATATAGAGAACGCCCATATCTTAGTTCATATGAGAAAGTTATGATTTTTCGAAGTTTTAGCCCAACTGTGTTAGCACATAAATCGAATTTTGGGTCGGTTGATTTTTTGCCAAAACTATCTAAAAGAGAAATGGAGATCTCATGATAGGGAGTCCATCGATATAAAAACAGTAAAAACTGTAGTTCGTTTGAAGAAGTTATGAACTTTACACAGTCTTTTTTAGTGTAATCTTTATAGATTGTTAAATTTATTTTTGAGGGTCAATTATGTAAATATACATAGTATGCCAAAATTTCTCTTTATTTAATTAAAAAGAAGTACAATTTGACCTACACTATTACATAAGTTTGAAATAACGGTTTGTTACACATAGTATGTTTGCATTTCCACCCGATTGGTTGAGGGCCTGGGGTATTCCAACCCGATGGTTGATTGGGCCCATAATATGTTGTTATTATATGTGTGTTATTTGTTGTACGGGTATTTTGGGGGAAATCTCTAAGCTTTGGGCTTACAGTTTTGGATTTTATTTCAGGTACTTCGGATGATCGCGAGAAGGTGTAGGCGTGATCGTGCACCTCCTCACATTTTATGATTTTGATTTCTGGGATACTCTATATGAAACTATTTTGAAAACATTTTTAATAAATAATGATTTTTGGATTTTGAAAAAGTCCAAAATTTATATGAAATTTATGGATGTTAAAAGTTGGTATCAGAGCCTCAGTTTGAGTGAATTGAAGGAACACTCGTATGAATCCAGTCTCAAACTAAGGAAAAGGTTTTCAAAATGGTTTTCAAAATACTAAAGGAGGATGCAGAGTGTATGATCAGTCGGAGCCAGTAAGTAGACCCCAAAATACCATGTGGTTATTTGATACTATGATATGTTAGAACAACATGCTAGTTATAGGCTAGGGATCTTCAGGAATTGCATGATAGAATTGCCTGATTATAAGATGCCTGATAGCCTAGGGTTTTCCTTATATGAAACCGACATCATTACTGTATTTGCTTAGTGTATACATCATAGTTGTACATAATTAGGATCTTATAGCCTAAGAATGTTTGGTTTGGCCTTATTTCCTGTTCTTGTTTGATAAAGGGCTTAGGGTAGGATCAAATATTCGAATGTCTATAGGGTCCAGCGTTATCTATGAGTAGCATACACGAGTGTTGCAGGGTTGGTGGAAGTTTCATGGGTGAGTTGTGCGGGGTCAGTCAGCCGGTTATGAGATATTTAGCCATCCTCTAGGAGTGAGTATTGAGCGCTCGCCATGCATATGTATATTGTTAGGGCATTGTGACGATACTTGAGACAAATATGGGTAGGTGTGGAATGTAGTATGCGCCCGTACTACTATACACATAGCAAGGAAGTCACAACCCCTAGGGTTTAGTTGGGATTTGGTTCCCCGTAATTTATGTGAACTATTTGATATCTTCCTGGTGTATTTTCAGTATAGTGGTTACCAGGTGAGTTGAGATTGGATCCGGGTAAGGATCAGGAGCTGGCAGCCAGGAGAGGCCAGTGTTGACAAAGGATCGAGTCAGGGAGATCATCTGGGAGGAGGTGGTCGAGATTATATGGGGTCAGATTCCGGAGATGTTTGGGTCTATCAAGACCGCCATGATGGAGTATTTTGATGACTGATATGTAGCCATTGCTGAGACTGCGGCTGCTGTTGCTTCCGCAGCCGTGGCTGCTGCAGCCTCCGTAGCCATGACGGCTGCAGGTGCGTGGACAAGTCGTACTTTTCAGTACCGGGAGTTTGATAACATGAAGCCCCCAGATTTTGATGGGACTCAGGACCCAATCATATCCATGAGGTGGTTGTCTGACGTGGAGGGATGTTTCTTCACATTCTCATGTCCTGCTGACCAGAAGGTCGGGTGTGGTCTAAACCTGCTAAGGTCCGGAGCAAAGGACTGGTGGAGATTGATGATGGGGTGATATTCCAATGAGCAGAGAGCGGCAGTTACTTGGGATCAGTTTAGGGAGATGTTATGGGCTCGCAACATTCCATGGGTTGAGCGAGAGCGGCTGTCACAGGAGTTCTTGGATCTGAGACAGGGTACGGAGACGGTGATGGAGACCACCCGCATGTTCACTGACAGGGCGATGTTTTTCCTGGAGTTTGCATCCCAGCAGGCTTAGATGACTCGTTATATGAGCCTGCTCAAGACTGACATCAGACAGTTTGTAGCTACCCTGCGATGTGACACATTACTGGAGTTATAGGAGGCCGCTATGCGGCGTGAGATTGAGATTGAGCTGTAGTTGAGAGAGTAGAGGTAGGCCCCGACGTAATCACAATTGACGCCAAAGCAGTCCAAGACCGCTGATTCTATGTTTAGAGGTCAGCCCGGCCGCACTTGTAGGAAGTGCGGGAAGGCCCATTCTGGGTTTTTCCGATCTGGTAGTGGGCGCCACAAATATGGCAAGCAGGGCCACATTGCTAGGGATTGTAGGCAGCAAACTCAAGGTTTTGGGGTCAGAATTTGTTACCATTGTGAGTAGGTGGTCCATATGATGGCCCAATGTCCCCTACTAGCTGCCAGGCCAGCGCAGGCTCCAACGCCGGCTACACTGAGGATTATTGATAGGAGTCAGGGTAGAGCAGAGCCTCCGAAGGCTCGAGAACGTGCCTTTCAGCTTACAGCCGAAGAGGCTAGGACAACACCATATGTGGTTGTTGGTATGTTTCTATCCCTTATCTTGTTGATTATATTTTTTTATGCATATATGTTTGTACCTATGATTAGGTACATTTTTAGTGAACTCCTTACCTGCTCTAGTATTATTTGACTCGGGGGCGAGTCGGTCGTTTGTCTCTTGATCATTCATGAGGGAGTTCGGTTTGTCGGTAGGAGAGCTAGAGTGTCCGTTGCGAGTCTCCATCGCCAACGAATTCATGATTTTTGCTTCTTCAGTCTATCGGGGCTGCATTCTGGAGATCTTCGGCATATCTTTCCTGATAGACTTTTTTCCAATTGTTATCGGCGATGGAGATAATGAGAGTACATTGGGTTTCTGCTTCTTCAGTCTATCGAGGCTGCGTTCTGGAGATCTTCAGGGTATCCTTCCCGGTAGACTTGATTCCGATCGCTATCAGTAAACCCAAATAACATGCTTACTGTGTAGTAGGATGTTGGTGTATTGTTAGTATACATATATAGGCTATACTAAACTACTTTTGTTTCCCGTAAGGTAATGTGATACGTTTGTTTTGATGGAATTATGTCAAGAATGACATTGTATTGTCTTGGATGCAAGTATTGATTTTAGTGGTATGATTGGTGCTGTAAATACCATTGTATTGTCTTGGATGCAAGTATCGATTGTAGTGGTATGTTTGGTGCTGTAAATACCATTATAATGGAATATTGTTAGTCATGATAGTCTTCGTGACTATAATAACATGGACTAATATAGTTGTGGTCTTGGTGAATGTAATACAATGATATTAGGATCGGTTATTTGTGGTGGTCTTGGTGACTATAACACTACGATATTGAGAATGTGTTATTAGTGGTGGTCTTGGTGATAGTAACACTACAATATTAGGATCAGATGTTCATGGTGGTCTTGGTGATTATTACACCATTGTATTGGCATTTGAACTGATGATGGTCTTGGTGACTATAATACCATAGGGTTATGCGAATGTATAAATGCTTGTATGTTAGTAATATATTATGATAATAGCCTTGGTGGCTGTAATATTATCATTTGGAGAATTGTAAACTAATAGTAACATTCGTGGTTAAAATACTATACTTGCAATAGAATATGTTGTTGTGAAAGTTTAAATGTAACGCCTAAGATTTCATACCAAGTACACCCCGAAACTTGATTTCTCATTTAAAGGTTTTACAATTAATCTTGGTGCATAGTGGTACTCTGGAATATAAGAAGTTATCACTAAGGATTGAGCCGGACGTTACAATAATAAACCTACAAAATAAATCATCATAATAACATACGTCTCACGGCTTAGTGAACAATAGCTACAATAACATAATCACACATATTATATAAATCACAATCAAGTAATCATCACCAATAAGTAACAAATAAACTATAACAATTACTGGTATTCTCGTATCCTCTTATCAACTCTAATAATAATAATAATCAATTTCTCAACACTGATCTCTCTCTCTCTCTCTCTCTGTATATATATATATATATATATATATATATATATATATATATATATATATATATATATATATATATATATATATATATATATATATAGAAGTAGGTTCAATGGAAAATGAACAATTAGGGCAACATATGCTGGAATCACTGATCAAGTGACATGTGTCCATTTCCTTATTAATAAGCAATCTACTATGTAAGTTATTTATGTAGTTATTCCAAAGTGATGTGTTGTCATTCTTTCATCGGTTCCAACATGTGTTGCCCTAATTGTTTCTTTTCCATATAACTCTTCCATATATATATATATATATATATATATATATATATATATATATATATATATATATATATATATATATATATATATATATATCATAATCAATCTCTCAATCATGATCTATCTATCTATCGTAATTAATCTATTAATTAAAATCTATTTCTCGATAATGATATGATTCACAGTAATGATTAGTTTCTCGACAGCAAATCAATTATTTAAATCTCTATAAAATTCACATATCATATATATATATATATATATATATATATATATATATATATATATCAACAATTTCTCAGAAATGATCTAGCTATTAATGTGATCTATCTCTTGGTTATAATCTGTTTAAATTAGAATCTATCTCATCAAGAATCTATATATAAATTATCTTCATAATCGATCTCTCAATTAAGATCAGTCTTTTGATCATAGATAAATCACTTAGAAAAATCAATCTTTCTAATATTAATCGAGTAGTTGATAATAATTACTCATATAAATCATGTAATGTATATCACAGATAACACATCAATAGATGTTAGAGTAGTGTTACTCACCTCGTTAGCGAATAAACTTATTCCATTTCCGATTTCGATCCTTTTCTACCTATCAAATCGTCACATGGTAACAACTATTTATCATATAACAAGTGTAACAACCACATATTCAGGTTAGACAAACAAAATATAAAAAGTGATAAATGACCTTTTGATAAAAGATTATTTAGGATAAATAATCTTAACCTAAGTTATAGTGTATGTGGCAAGGATTCTGCATATATAAAGAATGCTGAAATTCAAATTTGTAAGAAGAAATTATGCTTCTTCGACGTTTTGTGATAAAAACGGCATGACTGTACGCATCATAAAAAGTGAATTTTAGATAGGTTGATTATTATCCTAAGAAACAATATGAAAGTTTTAGTGATGATAAAACCGAGAGTGTGCATATAGAGAACGCCCATATCTTAGTTCATATGAGGAAGTTATGATTTTTCGAAGTTTCAGCCCAACTGTGTTAGCACATAAATCGAATTTTGGATCGGTTGATTTTTTTGCCAAAACTATCTAAAAGAGAAATGGAGATCTCATGATAGGGAGTCCGTCGATATAAAAACAGTAAAAACTGTAGTTCGTTTGAAGAAGTTATCAACTTTACATAGTCTTTTTTAGTGTAATCTTTATAGATTGTTAAATTTAAGATCGGACGAGAATTAGCTGTCGGACTCTAAATAAAAGATGTAGTACTCATAAATACCTACATGTGGATATAAAGTACATCAAAACGGAGTTCGTATGGACGAGATGTGAACTTTTAAAAATGCAGCACTACCTACCCACTTTTCCATGTTCCCCACTATCTGATCGCCAAGTGTCCATTTTCTGTAGGCTGAGCATGCCGATCAAGACTATGTATGGAACACACCATATCTCTATGCGGTGTGCCTATGCCCAAAATCGCCTATAAATAGCTTCTATGTTTTCATTCTTCCCCCACACCTCCAACAAACTCTCATTCTGATTCTCTGAGTTATAATCTCGAAAGTTCTTAGTGTTTACAGTATTTTGGCTAGTTTTGAGGTCCCTAAGTGCCTAAAAACGAGTAGTTATCAGGACGGAGTTCTGCCCGTGCAATTTCTAGACTTTTGTCAGGAAAATATGTATAAGTTAACTTACACCCATATTACTTTCAGTGTAACTAATATTTATATCCATAGTCGTTATTATGAACCTAAATAAGATTTATCAATGATTCCAAGTCATTATACTAATTGATATACTTACGGGGATAATGTCTAAGCTGGATTTAGTAAGGTGTTTAAAGTGGGATTTCCATACAATATATTCTATATACCAAACACACCCTACCTCCGACATGATCCTACCTGGTTGTTCCTTACTTGATAAATCTTGATGTGGGCATTGGTATTAGTGAGGGATCTAGACTATCATTAGTCACAATGAATATAAGACTAAGGTGTTGTTTGTTTTTTGTCTGCAGATCTTCTTAGCCTCTTTTGTCTGCGTCGTGCAGACCACGCCCAAACATTAGCTTTCACGGACTGTTTATTTTTTTTTTTGAAGACTGCAGACTTAAAAATGTATGCGTCCTCTTCTTGGCGCAATTTTGGACCAAAGTATTCTAACATCTTCAGATGTATTCTAGCCTAAAAAAAACACATATATCTTTATTTTTTTTAGTTTTTTTTTTAATTTATAGTATTCCAACTTTATTAAAGATAAAAAATCAAAAAAAAAAATTACAATACTTTAAAAAAAGGTTCAACGACACAAACAATATTTTTGACAAATTTATAAATAAAGATTTGTTACAATAATGGTCGTTGAAATTGTTTATATAAATATAAAAAAAAATCACAATATATTCTTATATTTTGTGTGTCAAATTTTATAAAACATTATTTAATACAGTATCGTCAATTTCTTGTGAAAATATTTATAGTACGTTTTTAATTGATTTAATTAAAAAAAATCCAATTTTATTTTCATCTATTTATGTGTCAAATTCTTTGATTTCTAACTACAATGTTTAGGTATAACTTTGCGACCAAAATTGTTGGTTTTTATCAAATATATGCGTTAATTCGTACCATTTTATTTTCACTTTTTATACAACAACACATAAAACTTGATCTAGATTTGTAAATTATTTATAACAAAGTCATAAAAATATTAAAAAATCACTTTGAAGTTTAAAAAAATAAGTTTATTTATATTTTAATTTATTTTAGTAGTTTGCAGATGTTAAAAAAACAAACAATCTTCATTTTTTAGGCTGCAAACATTTGGTCGACCTCTTCAACTTTAGATGTCTATATATCTCTGGTCTACAGGTTGCATACATTTTGCACCCCCCCCCCCCCCCCCCCCCCGCAAAGAAAAACACCTAAGACTTAGTGATATTCACACCTAGGTCATGTAAGAGGAAAAGCTAAAGTACTAAGGCGAATTTCTTCCCAAATTTTGAGGCATCCACCGTTATCAAGTGAGAACATAGTTGCTTTCATCTTACACATAGATATGAAGTGTTTTAGATAATTAAAGTGCTATATGTGCATATTATCTATGATTGAGACCTTTTGTGTTAGATGAAACTATATGAGCTTATGTTTATTTAACCATATATGTATTATCATTCTTATAATATATAGGGTAGTGGATGGTAAAGAGAAATGAAAATAATGATGAGAGGTCGAGACTTTTATTGTACTACCGGACTAGTAATGTAGTTACATAATATGGTATTGGTGATGACCATAAACTATTCTAGACAAGTTGGGTCAAACATGGACATGTTTGCAACCTGTAGATGTTTATAAGCCATACACGGGAAGGTTTGTCAAATGTAGGTGTCAGTCCATTATACACGAGTAGGTTTACAACTTGTAAGTGTTAATAAGTCGCTATGTAGGTAGGTCTACGACATGTAGGCATTGATGAATTGTATGTGGATAGGTCTACGACCTGTAGGTGTTACTGAATTATACATGGGCAAGTCCCCGACCTGTAGATGTTAAGGAACTTCATACAGACAAGACTACAAACTATAGGTACGAATGAATTATTTATGAAGTTACTCTATCCACCCCACGATTTCCTTATTAGAAAATATTGCTAAGGAATCCTCGAAGAAGTATTATTCATTTAGAGATCCTCTAGGATAGGTCCTTCGAGATTAACAGTTAGGATCAGGAAGTCAGAATAACGGGAATGCGTAATCGAGATAACTGTTTGATGCAAATTATATATCAAATTAATATTGTGGGTTGAAAACCCTATGTACTCACCAGGTTTCCCAACATGAACCACTCAGTTTCTTAGTATCACAGGTGTTGATACGGTATTATTTGATATTTGGATATGATGAGAGATTAAAGAAAATGTAGGCTATTAGATATATGACCATTAATCATTACGTTTATTATTATGTTTCTTGTATCAGTTATGACATGCCACATATTTTTATACGTTTAAAAATGTATTAAAATTTTATTATAACAATAACAATAACAATAACAATAACAATAACAATAATAATAATAATAATCAAAATAACAATAAAGGTAAGGGTAATTCTAAACATTTTTGAAAACTTAAAGGTAAATCTAAACATTTTTGAAAACTAAAAGGCTTTGCTGGCATTAGGTAATCGGTAGGTTACCTAGAAAAATCCAAAAGAATAACGATTAAGCCTTAGATCACTAATCGAGTCTGGAAGTAGGCGTGCAAAGCGATTTATTAAGATCCGACATCCATCGATGAAAGCTTACAAGGTTTGGCGCTTAAGACCCAATCTCACCTGAAGAGTTTGTGAACCCTAATCGCACGATATAGGTCCGACTTTTAGGTGATGGACGACGTTCTTGGAGTAGGGCTTGACAACGGTGGCCAACGTTCCTAGCCGGCGACGCTCCTTTAATACAACCATCGATCTTCTTTCTAGTTTCCTTTAAATCTAAAGTTGTACTATTTATAATTAAATGCAGTGAACAGGGGCGGACGCAGGATTTCACAGTAGGGGGTGCACGGGAAAGTCAGGGGTTGCACGATAGTAGAAAAAATAAACATTTTAAAAATTTTCGAAAATTTTTCCATTGCGTCTGGAAAAATTAGGGGTTGCCGGTGCCACCGGTGACCCACCCTAAATCCGCCCCTGGCAGTGAATCCACAACCTTTAAATTTACAGGAAGCCAACAGCAGCCACATAACTGGATGGAGGAGAACTTGAGAAGTTGTGGTCGATTGAGTGTTACTGTCGCTGGCGGCTATGAACGGCTAGTGGTGAAGTCAGTGATCTTCACAACAAGAAGATATGTGGTCCAGTTCCTTTCCATGATTCAGGTGAACGATCAAATTCTTGCCGCCACACATCTCCTTGAAGCTTCTCTCATGGATACGCCTTCAATTTCATTAATCAATTCGCAAACATGATTTAAGTGAATGATCCTCCCTTCCGGCGACACCTTCTTATCCATGATAGTGGTCTATAGTCCAGGGAGATGAGAGATGGAGAGAGGTTGTTTCCAATGGTCGGGGGAGTAGATGATGTGGTAAGAGGCGGTGGTGCGGTGGTTCTGGCGGCGACAGGGCGAGGGTTCCAACGTCGGCAGTGCGGTGGTCTGGTAGTTTCTAAGGTGGTCCGATGATCTTTATGGTGGTGTTCAAATGCCGTAATGACGTATTGGTAGACTGCTGTAACTTTTATATAATAATAAATAATAAATATATTAGAATAGGGTTCATGTCATAGTAGTCCAACCAACTTTTCGTTTTAGGTTTAAAAGGTCCTTCATGTTATTTTTTGGTAGTCTAGAGGCATAAACTATTATTGACGTGTTAAAAAAGGTAATGGATGCATATTCTTCCAGTTTCATTGATAAACCATTGTTGATGTGGATTAACATAGTACACATGGCTTTTTTATTTGCTTTTTGATTCTTTTTCCTACAGCAAAAAAAAATTATATTTTATATTTTATTAGATAAATCATCTGATGGTTTCCAGCTCTCATCAGCAAATAGGTCCAATTCTAAAAGCAAAAATTAGGGTTATGCGTATTGAAGCTTCCTAAGGCAAGAGTGTTATTCATTTCTTGATGGAGGTTAGATCATGGAAAGCGATTGGAAGCTTTTGGGATCAAATAATATGGTTCTGCACATTTAGTAGCTGGTGGCTAATTTGAAAACGAAAATGGTGGATTTGAAGCTTCTGGACCAAAACTAGAATCGATTTGAATAGAATAATATTGAATGTTCTTTTCTGGGTAAATGTTCTTAATGTTCAGATGTTCTTGAAATCGAGTAAAAGGTTGTGGGATCAAACCATAAATCGATTTGAAGTGTTCTTCAAAAGTTCTTGAGTTCATGTTCTTAATGTTCAAATGTTTTTAATATCTAAATGTTCTTTGATGTCTTCCAGATTTGGAAATGATAATGTGTGGTATCTTCATCTTTCATCATTATTCTCTCCCCCTCTAGATCTGGAAATGATAATAAACTAGATCTTCATGTCTGTGGGGTTTTTTTTCCTGGGTTTCTAAGATGACGAAACACACGAGCATTATTTTGATTTTCCAGATTTTTTACCATTTCGATTTTCCAGATTTGTTTTCAATTTCATTTTTCCCATATTTGTATTCGCGAATTTGGGGTTCAAGTTCAATTTATTTTTTTAGTAGTTAGGGTTCGATTTGGATGCTCCAAATGTGTTTTTGAGTGTTTGCATTCCCAATTTGATTTTCCAGATCTATGTTTGCATTCCAGATTTTGGTTGAATTTTTGTTTGACTTTCATCTTTATAAGGAACACATATTTGATAGTAAAAAATTTGGATTTTTTTTCTTGGTGGTTTATAGTGGTGGTTGTCGGTGATTTGTGGTCGATGTTAAAGGATGGTGGTGATAATTGAGTGTGCTTCAATGAACATGAAGATGCCTACAATATAATATGAAAAAGTTGTTAGATTTATAAAAAAATATTTTTGATTGTGTTTTTCAAATCTTGGTTGTTCATGGTGGTTGTTGATAGGTGGGAGATGGATAGTGTTGGTGGTTGATGGTGGTGCATGGTGGGAGTCAAGGGCGGTGTTAGGTGGTTTTGTTAAATGTGCTTCATTTGAATAAGAACTTGTTAAATATTCTTCATAACTATAACTTTTATGTTAATAATAATAATAATAATAATAATAATATTGAAAATACGTAACAAACAAAAAAGACCACATGGACGCCATGTCATAGCAAATTTTCCTCGATCTAAATGGTTTATAAAGTTTGTAGATTTTCTACATTATTATACTAATATACAAAACTCTCCTTATGTTTCTAATCCTTTCGTGTGTGTGTGTCTATATATATATATATATATATATATATATATATATATATATATATATATATATATATATATATATATATATATATATATATATATATATATATATAAGGAATTTCTATTGTTTGTTGTTTGGGAAGTGATTTGCACACAATAATTTTTCTCCATCCACAACAAATTATGTTTTATAGAGTTGTACAATACAACATTTTAATGCAAAAATTGTTGTGTATGAAAAAATTTTGTTGTGCACAGATTAATTGCCTTGTTGTTTTACTTTTTAACCTCCAGGAGGCTGTTTTTGTTTTTAAAAGGGACTTGGTTTAATAAATGGGTGTATGTATGTTTATCATGTTGATGCAACATCCCGGAATTAGTGAGGTTCTTAATGTAACGTAGATGTTTCAAGTCTTATATATATATATATATATATATATATATATATATATATATATATATATATATATAAATAAGAAAAGTGAATATACCCTTAAAGTTATACTAAGCTTAGGTACCCAAACTCACCATACTGCATCGTTTTGTATGATGTATATATACATTGTAATTGTCCAATGTTTTTATAATTCAATTTCTAACTTGATTTTCTTTCAAGATTTTTATAAATTTCACATTTATCTTCCTCTTACATAATTTTTATTTTCAACTATAATATAGATAGCTTAGTAGTTGTTTGGCAAAAAGATGTGATGTAAGAGGAATATAATAGTGAAATTTCGAAAATCTTAAAAGTAAATCATGTCAGGGGTTAAAGTTTAAGAGCATTATAATGAATATATTAAACAAAACGACGTATTATGGTGGGTTTGGGTATCTACGCTTATATACCCTTAAGGGTATATTCACTTTTTCCCTATATATATATATATATATATATCATTCTATATTAGAAAGCAAGCATTTTTCCTTTCACCACATTCATTCGAAACTCACGTGAGTTTTCAATTTCTTTCTAATAATAATTACAAGTTGGTTAATAAGGTTAAATTAATATCACACCTAAAATGTAATCATATATAAACAAAATTTCAATATTAAAAGAATATCTTTACTTCTACTTATAAAGTTATGTTTTGTTAACCTTAACATATTATACTTAATTTATTAGTTTCATATCATATCATATCGTATCATATCATATCATATCATACTATATTATAAAAGAAACATTTTTCCTTTCACCACATTCATTTGAAACTCTCATGCATTTTTTCTTTCACCACATTCATTTGAAACTTCCATGACTTTTCAATTTCTTTCTAATAATAATTATAAGTTGGTTAATAAGGTTAAATAAATATCACACTTAAAGTGTAATCATATATAAACTAAATTTCAATATTAAAAGAATATCTTTACTTCTACTTATAAAGTTATGTTTTTTTAACTTTTAACATATTATACTTAATTTATTAGTTTTAATATATTGTTGGATGTAAATCATTTTCATTTTAAGGACACAATTTTAGAACAATTTGTAAAAAATATTTAAATTATTAATTTGAATATAAAATTACAAGGTCAACTTAAATATAAATTTTAGTTTAACTTAAACAACCGAAAGGATATTTTGTAAATAGTTAAAAGTGATTAATTGTAGTGTCTTTATAACAATGATTATAAGTTTGTTAATAAGGTTAAATAAGTATCAAACCTAAAATGTAATCATAAATATACTAAATTTCAATTTTAAAATAATATATTTACTTCTACTTATAAAGTTATGTCTTTAAATTTGAACATATTATATTTAATATGTTGTTGTATGTAAACGATTATCAGTTTAAAGCTACAACTTTTGAGCAGTTTGGACAAAATACTTAAAATTTTAATTTTAATATAACATTACAATGTCAACTTAAATATAAATTTTAGTTGCACTTAAAAAACCAAAGAATATTTTGTAAATAGTTAAAAGTGATAAATGCAAAAACTAAATTGTAATCTGAATTTAACTAAAATATTTCGTAAAAATATTTTTATAAGCGTTAAAAGTTTTCAAATAAGTAGATTAAAAAAATTATAATAACAATAGTTAAAAATAACTCTATATAAATGATTATATTGTTACATTTAAAATCAAAAAATAATGTTTGATGTTTTAAATAATTATACTGATAGAAATTAAAAGATAAATAAAATAAACTTTAAACAGTTAATTAACAATAACAACAACTATAAATAACATTAAACCATATATTATATTTAATTTTATTCATATGTAACTCGCGGATAATAGTGATTCAAACGATAGAGATTATGCAGTTATAATAGATGTATATATTATCATATAATTCAAAATTATCAATATATTATATCAATTTAGTATATATGAATTATTATATCAAATTTAACAATAGCAATATATATATATATATATATATATATATATATATATATATATATATATATATATATATATATATAGGGTTAAGTTCAAATGAGAACACTATTTTATGTTACTATTTTATTATGAATTTAATATGTATAGTATTGTAGTAATTATAATATGAATATATTCAATTTTATATTGATATTCTACTATAAAATTTATATATACATGTAGTAATTTAGTAAATTCTAATGTGAATGTTAAATATGTGATTGTTCATATATTCAGTGATGAATAATGTCATCAAGTTGTACATACAAAATTCTAATGTGAATATTAATGTGTGATTGTTCGTATATTTGTTGATGAATAATACCATATCGTTGTATATACAAAATTCATAGTAGAACAATAACATAAAGTAGTATTCTCACGTTCTTACATTAACTAATGTTCTCATTTGAACTTAACCCTATATATATATATATATATATATATATATATATATATATATATATATATATATATATATATATAGACACATACACACACACTAGATGTGCGCCTGACGACATCGACTAGTAACTCTTTTGACGAATAATTTCCGTACGGAGAAATAAAAATTAGATTTTATTATTAGTTGTAAAAAAAATTTCAACTTTTAAATAAAATATTTGTGTTTAGACCTGATACTTATATTAAATGTTTGTACATTAATGTCAATTAGGTAATATTAGTGTCTAATTTAAGAAATTTAAATTAATTTATATAAATAAATTTAATATTTTAAAATTATCATTTTGTTCCAAATTAAATTTCTTAATAACATTCTTTAATTCAAGTTTTCAAACTTTTGGCAAAGTCTTAATGATATCTATGCAAAATTAATTTGTACACAAATTTTTGTAACTTATCTCTTTTAAAATGCAAGATATGACTAACGAGTCATTTGATGGTTGTTAACTGGGTTAGAAACTGACTGAGTTAGAAATTCTGATTGAATTAACTTCTGATTGAAATTATTATTTTATTTTTCATCTGATTACTTATGCAAAACGATTATATTAACCTCAAACAACATTTTGTATAAGATTTGATTATTTTTGTACCCAAAATACCCCTACTCATGAAAATGCTGCAAATAAGAAAACAAATCAACAACACATCAACAAAATGACCGAACATACATTTTTTATGCCTAAAATACCTGTGTTCAACATAAAAACCAAAATAGATGACAAATACCCAACCAAAATGACTAAATATACATGATTTTTAATACCCAAAATACCCTTGGTTAACATAAAAACCAAAATATATGATAATTCCTATGAACAAAAAAATATAAAATATAAAAATACTCGCCCTTCCCAAGCTTCACCGGTTCATCCCTACCCCACTAGAATTGCAACTAGAATTACTTTGAATTACATGGAATTCCTCAAGAAAAATCAATTTTTTTACATAAAGCATCCAATTGCTTCTTCTGTGTGAACCAGGTGGTCTTCCTCTGTGTTTTCGACAATTCCATCACAACAATTTTCGACTTTTACTTGTAGTTATAACAAAAACTCACCAATTATACAACTATTTATTTCATCACAACAATTTTCGACTTTTACTTTGATGATTTGGAGAAGATTTACACATCAATACTTGAGATTCCATCTGTAAAATATCGTACTGTTCTTTCAAAGCTGGTTCAGATTGTAGTCATTTTATTACTTCTATCTCCCACTCAGCACATATGAATACAGTTACACAACAACAACAAAAATCGAAAAAAATTTGGACAAAACTTAATCAATAAATGGAAAAATCAACACAAATCGAAAAGGAACAACAAACTCGAATATCACAGAAAAAATCGAACATCTCAACAAAAACAAGCAGGAAAAATCGAGCAAACAGGAACAAAAACTCACATGCCCAGAATAATGGTGGTCTCCGGTTGAGTTGTCGAAGGAAGATGACGGTCGTTGATGGCTTTTGTTGATCAGCAGGTCGACGATGGTTTTCTTCTATGTAGGCTTTCAACAATTGATAGAGCAAAATTGGAAAGCAAACGTATTTCTCATTTGTTGTCCAGACCCAACAGTGGAATAGATGGCAAATCAGCTCTAAAGGTTGGACTGAGTCCCCATTTTGGACCAAATCCTTAATAGGAAAATCTATATCAAACATGTTGATTTGTCTTTTTAGACAGGGTCTTCTATTGGACCCAAGTAGTAGCTATATCAACACTCCCTAATATTCTATAGAATATTGTATAAGATACTAAAATTTTGATAGTTTGATATGACACACACACACACACACACACACATATATATATATATATATATATATATATATATATATATATTCTTTAATTTTTTTTTAAGTAGGTACCTAAAACCTAAACTAGCGGTTTCGGTTTCGGTTCCAACATCTTATGAACTGCCGTTTCAGTTCCGTCAAATCTAGTCGGGTACCCACCTATATGGACCCTTAACTTTGAATTGTCACAAAACAATATATAATTTTTCATTTTAATTTAAGACTCTAAGCCAAGTGAGTACACTCTTATTTAATCTCTGAACAATCACCAAAATCATATCATATCATATCATACCTCTTTCTTGTCTTGGGAAACTTTGCCACAAAATCGATAGTGATGTTGTTCCTATTTTGGTACTTTAAGTGATTCTAGATCGTCATAAGTGTTGGATTAGTGTCTAAGTCCATAACTATTTTGGTATGTACTTGACCCGATTATGAGCATGGTCCTTTTGGGTTGCCTTCACCATAGCAATATGTAGGATGAATTAAGAAGAGAGAAGTTTAAATATGATTTATTAATATATTATGAGAATAATATATTAAAGGAGAAATCATATTGTTTAATTAATATTAGTCAATAATTAATTATGAATTAATTTTGTGGCTAAAAAAGATTAATTAAATTTAGGGGACTGGACTACAATTATTGGATAATTGAGTTATTGGGCTAAGGAATGCTAAAGGAATAAGGGGTGAACGAAATTATGATGGAAGCCCATCATATTTTCGTCCATGGCCTTATCCAGAAAGTTCCATGGGCTGCTTAGAGTTTAAGCTGTCCATTAGGGTTTTGACTGAAACCCTAGCAGCCCACACAAGTATATAAAGGACCCCTTAGGCTCCCAAAACGTGGACAACTGATTCTCTAGGGTTTCTAG
The DNA here is from genome assembly GCF_002870075.4 of Lactuca sativa. NCBI lineage: Eukaryota > Viridiplantae > Streptophyta > Magnoliopsida > Asterales > Asteraceae > Lactuca > Lactuca sativa. Next base: position 359,214,260 of record NC_056627.2, on the reverse strand, counting down.
TCGTTTTTGGGCAGCCTCCTTTCTTCTCCTCTTCATCCAAGTTGCATAAGGTGTTTGTGACTCCATTAGAGGTGCAACACTTGAGGCACTAAGCTTTCCAAGGCCAATCCAAGCAAGGAATTGATTGTTATTGCTATATAACAATCAAAGGTAATTCTCTAAACCCTAATTCAGTTTATAATATGTTAGATCTAAGTTTATTAGTCTTGGATTTGAAGCATGTACAATAGAGAAACCTAGATCCAAGCATTAGGGTTTGTATGAGCACATAGGATTGTTCTTATGCCTAAAACCCATCAGTGGTATCAGAGCCTTGATTGGTTTCAGTTGTATGTGATGTTATGTTGAATTATTTGCTGAAAAACGTTTTTTTTGGCCTCTGCCCGACCTGACTCGGCAAGTTAGTGGATGAACTCGGCGAGTCTGTCTGACTCGGCGAGTCCAGGGGTCAGACAGAGGGATTTTCGGGTTTTGGCTGCTGTTTTGACTTGGACTTGATGCTTAATTTGTTTTATGAAGTTAAAATCCAAATTTTATCTTAATTAAATGTTTATCCTTGCCAAAACAATAGATAATTTCAAAATTTTTAAATATTGGTTGTTTATGTGATAAATATGGATTATTTAAAGTTATTTGGTAATTATCTAATGACTAAAATAAGATTAGGTCAAATATAGATAATTATGAAATAAATTGTTTAATTTATGTTATTTGTTATTTGATCCCTTATGTTTTAAAAAGTCTCAAAACTTGCCCTCAAATTTTGGGATTTAAAAGTTGATTAAAAGTTTAATTTTGAAATGTTAAATTCTAAAACCCTAGTAATTTGAAAAAGTTTAAATCTCACCCTTATGGTTTTATTAATTAATTAACATGTATAATTAAAAGTGATTTAATAAATCCATAAAGTTTTGGTTTACATTTAATTAAATTAAAAGTATAATTCACTAAATTAAACCACCTAGTATTTTAAAAGTGTAAAATACACCCTATACTATATATAACATTAAAAGTCTAATATTATATATGTATGAGTAATCAGTCAGTCTTACCGTTAGTAGGCCTCATTCACGAAGCTGGTCTATAAGGGTGTTTAAGGAAATTGCCTATAAAATGGCGATAGAATGGGTATCCACTCTTACCCACCACACTCTTGACTAGTGGAGGGTCGTTAGCCGAACGGGTAGGATAGGACAGAAACCTTCCATTATAAGTATAATGAAGTACAAAGTAACTAAATGCCTTTTCAAATTCCCAAATCATAGTTACTTTAGGAAAAATGTGAAATTATATGCTAATCCATAGAATTGCACTTCGTACCCCTGTCAAACGTTAGTGGAGCGTGTGTGGTTAACCGGCACACTAATTTGGGGATGACAGTGGTAGCGAAGGGTGACTCGATGTTTGTCATAGATCAATGGAGCGTGTGTGGCTAACCGGCACATTGATTAGGTGATTATAGCATTGGGTGCACCACGTGATTCGTATGGTTATTCACACCTTGTTTATGATCCTCGGCATCCCAGTCACAAATAGTAGGGCATAGTCGAGATTAAAAATGCCATTGAAAAGTTCAATGAATCTCAAAAGATCTAGGAGTTTCAATTAATTTAAAACTTAATATTCCTTTTCGTTTTTCATGGTGGAAATTGGTAAATCGTCATTTACCTACCTTCAAATATTTTGCAACTAGATTACGACATCCCTTTTCTAGGTTGTAGAATACTGTGTTGGATCCTATCTTGATGTTTCATTTGGGTGTTACATCAAGAATTCTAATCAACATAACTTGAATTTTCTCCCATTTTGTAGATGTCTGAATCTTACAATGGTCTTCCTAAATCCTTTGGAACAAGCTTTCCAAATGAAGATGACGTTCCGAGATACGATCAAGGAAATGAGAGTCATGCTTCACTTCCTCCACCTTCTCCAATCGTTCTCCCTGACCCACAAGTTCAATGGCTTGAAAAGTTCAAGCTCACTCAAGCCCTTTTGGCAAGTAAACACGAAGATGGGAAACCTGTGTGTGCACACGTCTTAGAGATGAAGTCACACATTGATAGGTTAAGCATGTTGGGTGTCGAGATTTCAAGCGAGTTGGCTGCTGACTGGGTTCTTCAGTCACTTCCTGAATCATATAGTGAGTTCGTTAGAGAGTACTATATGATGGATCACGACATGACCCTCATTAATCTCACCTATTTGCTTATAGCTGCTGAATCAGCAATGATTTGGCATGCTGGTCAAGCAAACTTGTCTGGTGAATCAAACTCCCAAACTTCAATGGACACTGGCAACATTGGAAGTGCAGAAAGAACTAAGTCTGTGATTGTCCGATGTGCTGTGCCAAAGGAGTCCATTTGCTTTTATTGCCAAGAGAAGGGGCATTGGAGACGAAGCTGCCCTAACTACCTGAGAGATCTAAGAGATGGGAGAGTCAAGACGTATGGCTCTGCTTCAGGTAAAATCCATTATCTAACTCTTTTGAGTTCCTATTCTAGATTCTTAATACATGATGTGATAAGATTACATTTTGATGTTTTGTAGGATCGAAGAAAAGAAAGGAAGATTGAGGGAAGAAGTGAGCTGAATCTAATCATGAAGAAATGGATTTCGATCACATTACTTGAAGAATGGATTCTTGAGCTACTACTTGGAGTTAGAATAGATTGTTAAGAAATATGTAATAACATAGTTTTTCAATTGAATTGCATTGTAAGGACAAATTTTTCAATAAAATGAATTTTGATTTTATCTTATTTATTTATCCTTGCGATGGCATGTATGAAAAAATTGATGTTTGAATGTTTCTATTATTAGCAACAATGGATTTGATTCTTAATTATGTTATTTGTGGACATATCAAAAGTTTACCAAATAGGGAGAGTTTCTCATCACCCAAGTTTCAATTGGACAGAAACTTGGAATCATGCAACGTGTATTGTATGATGAATGAAAAACTTTCACATTTGGGAAATTTAGACTAATTCTTTGACAAAGTGTCAATTGAAGGACACTAGGTTGTACGTTGATCAAGTCTACCACAAGAGTGACAAAGATATTCGTCATGATTTACTAAAGTTTAGTAAATATGGTTATACTTATAAGATTGAGTATAATTCTGAGTTAACTGAAATAGTTTCAATCAATAGCAGAACGAATAAGAAGAATCAAGAAGGCAGAAAGATAAAAGTTTCTCCATTCTAAGAAGAAGGGAGAGTACCTTTTATTGTGTTTTATGACGAAGTCTTAATAATTAAGAACCATATCTCAATTGATCCTCTAAGTGAGTCTTAGTGCATTTGCATGTCTAAGAAGAGGAATCGAGAATTGTAGAAATGGTTAAATCAAAGATTCAATCATACTTTGTTCCAATATCAAGTCTTAGAGTCATACTCCAAGATTGTGACATTGAGTGACAAGTCTTAAGTAGGTTTATAACACTCATCGACTGTGGAATTTGGAAAAGTTTTCTTATTCTTGCACATTAGAAATTGGTAAGTTGTGATGTCTTGGATAAGACAAAGACCAACTAGGACCAATTTGTGAAGTGATTTGTCTTGATAAGAACTACACTAACTCTTGAATATTTGCTTTGTCAAGAAATGTTTCTTGACAAGAGAATCTTATATGTCAAAGGAGTCAGTGGAAGTCTTAATGGTCTTGAAAGGTTTCAAGAACAAATCAAGAATATACCTTATCGATCATCACTAGCACAGGACTTGAGGTTTGCAACCTATCATGCTGACATTATTTTGTTTTTGTGCCATTCCAATTGAGTTAATTGCGTATGTGAGTTCTATGAGTTCTCATTTGAATGCATACTAGAGCCTTAGTCGATGAAAAGTACATTGATATGTAAGGACAAGTTACTAAACTACTTGAAAGTTTAGTCCATATGAGTTTGGATTTGTCACAAACCTTGGTTTTGGCAAATTCACATGGATAGGAACTCATACACCATAAAATCTAAGTGTCATAAGATTCCTTCCTTCATGAAAATGACTGTGAGGAAATGCTTTCACTAAAAGAGATTTTAAGAAGATAGCGATTGTGAAAATTGGATTCTCAAAATTCGATTATGGTTACAGCATCCCTTTCCATAGTCCGAATTATGAGATTTGGCAATTAGTTTCAACATTTGGAACTTAGTAACATAAGTTCTGAATTGTTTAAACACACATATGAGCTATCTAAGACAAATGTGTATAAGGTTAAGAAGCCTAGATAAAGGCTTATCAAAGCATCTGGTATTAGAAATATGAATTTCAGAAATTCAATAGGCATTGTTTTCTGAAAGTTCATTTGTTTTCTGAATACATGTCAAAGCTAGTGGGAGCATAAGTGTTATGCTTATATGATAATAATCATCATGATAGTGGGAGCATAAGTGTTATGCTTGTATGATTATTATGGCGAGTATTGCAAGTTAGCAATATTAATTATAGAAAAACAAAGATTCAATTTGCAAAGTTTCATGGGTTGAAAAGTTGTTTTAATATAATTAAGGGAGAGAATATTATACTTTGTTTCAAAATCTAAATCTTAGATTGAGAAATTTTAATATTTTCAGTCAAAGGATACATTGTGTGTTCTTAAAATTCGATTATGATTACGGCATCCCTCTTCATAGTTCGAATTTTAAGAACATGACACATAAAATATTATGGCAAAAGATTGGTAAAGTATCATATCTTTATGTAAGACATTATGCATCATGTCCCATACGCTTCGGGTATAGGATCGATTGAAAATGTTATAATATTTTACCATTCTAAAATTTTCTAAATGTCTAGCGCATTAAGAGGGAAAAAGGACTAGAATTGGTTTTGACTAAAATAATTAAACAACTATCAAAGGATGATCCAAAGTTCGCTGAGGATTGGTCGCTTGTGAGTAGTTGGAAGTATGGTATTGGATGGACCATATCGACATTATTATGAATAAATAAGATTCTATTAAGAATGAGTTGTCATATGGAAAATGTGGAAATGCTTCCATATTGGGAGTTGGATATTGAGATTCTATGCCTAGATTAGAAACTTTTATGCAGGAAGGATGTTCAAATGAATGTACTTTGAATGTGAGACTTCACGTCTATGGAATTGTCTTGTAACAATGTCCGATAGAGTGCTTCAAAATTTCATTAGCCAAGTCTTGGTGACTTTTGTGCTATGACTTTATGAAAGGATCGTTGCATAAGATGTTAGAATCTAGCATATTCTCATAGTAGCAAAGAACCTTGTGTTCTTACACTAATGATAAGGATTGGGAATTGTGAAATGAGCATCATTGAAAAGGTTTTTCAATTGATCTATTTCACAAAGTAAGGACCATAGGAAACATAGTGTGCATGCTTTATGCATGGGACAGCTATTGTTGTAATTTAAGTAATAAGTTGATTTTCTGAAACAGTAAACGATAATAATGAGTAATCAATATGGTGGTTAAATAGAAGTGTTTTATTTACTCTCACAAGTTTGAGGCCATATAGGATTAAGTATTATTGTTATGTTTCAATTTGCATGTTTTGACTTCCATAATAACTAGGTTATTCAAACATCCACAGTCGGTCATACGTTGGGAGTAGGTATGAATAAAGACTGTCATGAATCTGTCTATAGATTGTCTGAAGTGTTTAGACATAGCACAAGTTTGCTGTAGAGTTCATGAGTGCTTTGATAAGATTAGAGTATTGGATTAAACCCACGCTCACTTGGATCACTTCATAGATTTATCACAAGTGATTAGTGAGACGATAATATTGTATATTCTTGAAACCGAGACATGTGAGTTGTTATTTGTTGGTCGGTTGCACATTGATAATAAGTAAATGCACTAGTAACTTGGTGTTATAAAACTTATTGTTGTGTATGATTCGATCAGTAAATGCAAGCAAGCATATGAGTCAAAGTTTATCCATTCCTTTTACTCAAAGTGGGATAAAAGTGATATCTGTGGGCCTCTCGATGATTTAGTGATGACACCTAAGCGCTTGGCCAAGTCGAGACTAAGTTGATGTGTTCAATTGTAGTCTGTTAACAGTCGTCATAAATCGGAAGTCAGGAAACAGTATAGAGAGAATGATTGAAATTCATGTCTTTTGTCTATACGATATCTTGAGAATGGAGGTATATATAATCCCTTATCTAGAGGACACGCTATCTGATAAGATCAGAGTTGACAACGGCTTTTGAAAGCTATGATTGCTGATCAGGTTCTCAAGTCATACGAAAAATAGTTATTAGACTTATCCAAGTGGGAGACTGTTGGATTAGTGTCTAAGTCCATAACTATTTTGGTATGTACTTGACCCGATTATGAGCATGGTCCTTTTGGGTTGCCTTCACCATAGCAATATGTAGGATGAATTAAGAAGAGAGAAGTTTAAATATGATTTATTAATATATTATGAGAATAATATATTAAAGGAGAAATCATATTGTTTAATTAATATTAGTCAATAATTAATTATGAATTAGTTTTGTGGCTAAAAGAGATTAATTAAATTTAGGGGACTGGACTACAATTATTGGATAATTGAGTTATTGGGCTATGGAATGCTAAAGGAATAAGGGGTGAACGAAATTATGATGGAAGCCCATCATATTTTTGTCCATGGCCTTATCCAGAAAGTTCCATGGGCTGCTTAGAGTTTAAGCTGTCCATTAGAGTTTTGACTGAAACCCTAGCAGCCCACACAAGTATATAAAGGACCTCTTAGGCTCCCAAAACGTGGACAACTGATTCTCTAGGGTTTCTAGTCGTTTTTGGGTAGCCTCCTTTCTTCTCCTCTTCATCCAAGTTGCATAAGGTGTTTGTGACTCCATTAGAGGTGCAGCACTTGAGGCACTAAGCTTTCCAAGGCCAATCCAAGCAAGGAATTGATTGTTATTGCTATATAACAATCAAAGATAATTCTCTAAACCCTAATTCAGTTTATAATATGTTAGATCTAAGTTTATTAGTCTTGGATTCAAAGCATGTACAATAGAGAAACCTAGATCCAAGCATTAGGGTTTGTATGAGCACATAGGATTGTTCTTATGCCTAAAACCTATCAATAAGGTCATTCATGCATAGTTTTAACCAATGAGCAAGTCATACACACATCAATATACTTTGCAATGTCTACTTAACCACTACAAGGAAAAAGGACATTACCGGCGACAAAAGTTGCTGGTAAAAGTCCCAAAAGTCGCCGGTAATACTAATAGCGGCGACACGTCGTCGGTATTGAGTCGCCGCTACTGCTTCGTCGCTATTGATCAGTTTGTTGCCGCTAATGATAAAAGTTGCCGCTATTGAGTCTGTCGCCACTAATTTGTATTGTCGCCACTAATAACCTAGTCGCCGGTAATAACTTCTGTCGCCGGTATTTTTTTTTTCAATTTTTATTTTTTTTTAATTAATGATTTTGGTTGCCGGTGATAATGTCGCAAGTAAAAGTGTCGCCGGGAATAACAATATTCGATTAAATATCAAAACCAATAGTATTGATGCTAATTACAAAACAAGCATCCTATTAAATATCAAACATAATAGTGTCAATGCAAATTACAAACAAACATCCAAATACAATTAAATATCGAAAGTCATAATATCTGAGTAGCAAAACAACAAAATTTTTACAATCTACCAAGTAGCAAAACGTGACAACATATGCAAATAAAACCCATCCTTACATACCATCATCGTCGTTCCCATTGTTTCATTGATTATTTTGGGATTGAAAAAACGAATAAAGTTCATCCCTACATGCCGGGTCGGCGAGCATTGCACGAAGATTTTCCAACTACATAATTAATAACAATATATATTATCTTATAAGTTAGATCGTCAAACATAAACAAAAACTATCAAAATACATTGCTATTTTTTTTAACTAAGATAGAAAACCAAAGTACATTGCTATTTCTTGCACTTGGGACAAAAACCAAATTACCAAACTTTTTAGCAAATAATCACCACAAAACCAAAACTACCAAATCAACATGCATTTTACGATGCTAAAGTAGATTGCTATTTTTAAACAAAGATAGAAAACCAAAGTACAATGCTATTTCTTGCACTTGGGATAAAAACTCAATTACCAAACTTTTAGCAAATAATCACCACAAAACCAAAACTACCAATTCAACATGCATTTTACGATGCTAAAGAAGATTGCTATTTTTAAACTAAGATAAAAAAACAAAAGTACAATGCTATTTCTTGCACTTGGGACAAAAACTCAGTTACCAAACTTTTTAGCAAATAATCACCACAAAACCAAAACTACCAATTCAACAAGCATTTTACAATGCTAAAGTAGATTGCTATTTTACCTGTGATGGTTGTGATGGTGGTTGTGATGGTTGCGAAGGCTGTGGAATCGTCGGGAGACCAGAAGGTTTGCGGCCAATGCCTCTAATGTGGCCACGTCGCTCTCCTAATACTTTCTCGAACGTAGCTCTTTCTTGATCGGGTGTTAACTCACTTTCACATTGAGTTTGTTCTAACAGCTCTTCAACTAACCGATTCTGTAACTCCCAAAAGTGAGTAACAATTAAGTATAAATAAACATTTAAATATATGATAAAATTATAATTAAATACTTACATATTGTTGTTCCGATTCAGCAGTAACAAATACACCATTATTATCGGTATGAGCTTTGCGAAATGTTTCCACTCTCTTATGGTTCTGTTTAACTTTAAAAATTAGATTATATTTTAAATAAATAATTACATGTATCGTACGGTACCTTCTTATAGCAAGTACTGCTATACGAGCTCGAACCCCCACGATTCACATTTGTTTGCTTTTCACGGATTTTTTTGTTCCTTTCTGAAGCAATTATGTGTTCGTCAGTTTGAAAATACTCAACTGCCTTCGCCCAGTTATCAACAAGCATACCATCCGGAGGATTGGCCAATGCTCTCGGGATATCTTCATCCCCTCCGACCTTCTTGAAATATTCTTTTGCGTCGGCTTTACGCTCTCGATAACCTTTTAACAAGGCTGCTTGAAAACCCTCTGTCAATAGATTAGCTTGTGCATCCTGGTACATTTGATTGAGATCAAACTTTGTCTACAAAAAAAAAGCTAACCAATTAAAAAACAATTATAGTTAACCCTATAAAATATATTTAAATAAATAATTACCGCTAAATGTTTTAATACAGTGTCCTTTATATCAGGGGAAACTCTTTTCCAACTCCATTTGTCAAAAGGGACCATCTGCCACATTGTTTTTCCAACTTCTCAGGAAAACATGTCTCCCGACTCTCCTATGGGATTAAATGTGATATCCCGATCATATTGCATGGCAATTGGTTTCCCCTGGTTCTGTAAGATTGCTTTTTCAAGCTTTATATTTTTAGCTTTTCCTCGAACTTTCCTTCAGGCACGTTCCTCACAGAAACGATATTTAATTTATGATAATTGAACAAAAATAGTAAATAAAAATTCATGATAAGACTTACTGTCCTGCTCGTGCTGGCCAGGACCTCTACCACATGGGAAAGGTGGGTCCTCAACTCCGTCTCCCCCATGTCCACGACCCATGACAACAGCCATGGTAAACATAAACAAAAGCCACACTCTCATCATTTCCTGAAAAATTATAAGATATACAAATACAATTTTTATTACAGATACACATTACATAGAAATAAACATTTAGATAGGAATAAACATTTCTATTTAAACTAGAAATCCAAATAAAGTTCGTATTACAAACACATATTACAAATACACATTCCATAAGAACTATTCTAATCAGAATCTTCCTCATATCCTTCAGTGTTTTCTTCTGTATCATAATCAGAATCGGTGTCATCGTAATCAGTCTCGCAATTAGAAACATCATTGACTCTACCAGTTGGTGGAGGAACTTCAGTTGCACTTTCTATATTAGCAATGACTCTAGGAATGTTTTGAAAGTACATGCTGAAATCGATAAAAAGTGGAGCATCGGATGAAGATATATTTTGAAGTACATCGACATCGTCTACATTTTCGTGTGAGACATTGTCAACATTTTTAACAAGGTCATCGTTCGATGGTAGATCCCAAATACTTCGATGATTAACATGAACGACAACACACCGATGGTTATTGTTTGGCTCTCTGATGTAGAACACTTGTTTGGCTTGTGAAGCATGTATGAGTTGATCATCTTTGTATGCTTCGCGTTGTGTGTCGATACTGGTGAAACTATCACTAGAAATAACTCCTGTTCGAGTATCAAACCACTTGCAACGAAATAGTACAGTTGAATAATCATGTGTATACCTCAACTCTATAATCTCTTCTAACTGGCCATAATATTTCTCGCCTTTCTCACCCACCGCTAAAACCCCAGAGTTTTGTGTTCTACGTTTTGTGTCACGACTAAGTACCATAAACCTAACACTATTGACTATGCATGCGGTGTAAGAATAGGCATTCATATGCGGGCCCATTGCAAGAGCCGACAACTCTTTGTGGAATTCTGGAGATTTTTCTATTTTCATTTGATGAACCTAACAATTATAAATTAATATGTATTATGTATTCGTTAGATCTATTGGATTAGTGTCTAAGTCCATAACTATTTTGGTATGTACTTGACCCGATTGTGCATGGTCCTTTTGGGTTGCCTTCACACTGGTGACTAGACAGGATGATTGTTGAGGAGTGAGGTTGGTTTATTGTTAAGAATAATAAATTAGGGTATAAATATGATTTGCTAATATATTATATGAATAATATATTAATTTGGAATCATATTATTAATAGTATTTAATCAGGAATTAATTTAGAATTAATTTTGGGATTAAAGGAAGTGACTAAAAGTGCAGGGGCTATTTTGTAATTATTCAATAGTTGAGGCTTTGGGCCATTGGATCACCTTTATTAAGGATTGAATGAAAATCCTAGAAGGATCTAGGAGTTTTCGTCCAAGGGCTTAAGGAAAGGAGTCCATGGACTTGCTTAGGCCCTAAGCTAAGGGATTAGGGTTTACACCTTGAAACCCTAGTTAGCCTTAAGTATAAATAGCACCCTAAGGCACTAAGATTTCGTCTAGGCCTTGGGAACCCTAAAAGGGACGAAATATAGGGCAAGATACCCTTCTCTCCTCTCTCTCATATTCATCCTCTCACCCAAAGTGTGCTTGTGAGCCATTAGAGGGACTACAATTGTGGTACTTGCTTTCAAGAGCTAAGGAAATTCAAGGAACTAGTTGTTATTTCTATATAACAACAAAATGTATGTATTCTATTTTTATATATGAATTTCGAAAATAATATTAGCATGCCAGGTTTCTTTTTGTGTTCATAAAGTTGTATAACTAATAGTGAAAACATAGATCCAACTCTAGGGTTGCATGCACACATAGGATTGTTTGTATAATACCCATCAAGATCAATGAAACAAATTTGTTTATTAATTTATATTACCTTTTTCACAAAACCAATAACGAAATTCTCTCTTTTCATCACTTTGGGGATGCTCAGATTTGAATTTCCTAGACCAAAAGATATAGATTTACAAAGATAAAATAAAAAATTAAGAATGAAAGTTAGAGATAAGATTAATTACTTGATATACTGTCTGACTTCTTCACAGCTATTCAATACAAACCATTCCATGTTATGCATTTCCGTTAAATTAAAAGTTTTGATTTGAGTTGTGCTGGTCGGTCGACATTTAGACTCAAACATCCAAAACTTTGTTTTTTCAATGACAACATCTACATTTCTTTCCGGACAATTCTTTACATCTTGAAGGTACATCGAACAAAATGATAAAGCTTCTTCAGCAACATAACCCTCAGCTATAGAACCTTCTGGCTTCGCCTTGTTTCTGACATAGTTTTTTAGTTTTTTCATATACCTCTCGAAGGGAAACATCCATCTCATACAAACCGGGCCTCCAGCAATTGCTTCATCAGGTAAATGCAAAAGTAAATGAACCACAATGTCAAAAAACGCTGGAGGATAAATCATTTCTAACTTGCACAAGATTGCAATAATGTCTACTTTTGCTTTCCTCATATCCTCCACCTTCAATGTTCTGGAACAAAGTTGCTTGAAAAACGTACAAAGGTTTATAATAGGTGTATAAGTATCTTTGTCTAACATCCCTCTTACTCCAATTGGTATCAAACATTGCATAAGAATGTGGTGGTCATGCGATTTCAACCCAATAATGTTAGTATTGGTATCGTTCACTTTCTTACTAATGTTAGAACCAAACCCATCCGGCAGTTTAACCACTTTTATAAATTGACAAAAGAGTTGTCGACTAGATTTCGTGAAAGAGTATCTTGCCTGGGGTCTATGAAACTTGTCACCATTTTTTTGCAACCATTCATTTCTCCGAATGTTTAGAATTCTCAAGTCCTCTCGTGCATTTGATGTGTCTTTGCTTTTATTGTTCATTAGGAGAGTACCTAACAAACTCTCGTCCACATTTTTCTGGACATGCATGAGATCTATGTTGTGTTTCAACTGTAGAGAAGACCAATACTCGAGTTTGAAGAAAATGCTTCGTTTCGACCAGTTCAACTCGTAATCTTGCCGCTTTGGCTCCCCGCCTCCATGCTCAGGATGTTTACCCGGTTTACGACTAAGTAGACGACCTAGTTGCTCTTGTATGTCATCATTACTAAAGTGTCTCGGAGCAAGTATTGTCTCTTCCATCCCGTTAAAGTCCAACCTCTTTCTTAACGTATCATTAGCATCTAGGAAACGACGATGACTGATATATACGACTTTGTTTGTTGCACGGTACGAAGGAGTGTCTTCATTGCAAGTAGCACATGCTCTATACCCTTGCCTACTCCAACCTGATAGACTACTACGAGCTGGCCAATCGTTTATTGTCCACAACAACATAGCTCTCATCATGAAGAATGTGTTTGTCGCAACATCTTTAATACGTACACCTGAGTTCCATAAATGTTTAAGCTCTTCCACCAACGGTCTACGGAAAACATCCATATCCTTACCTGGAGCTTTCAGGCCTGGAATCAACAAAGTCAACATGAATGATGACTCTTTATTTTTATGTTTTTTTTTTCAATTATAACAATAATTTTTTTTTATATTTTTTTTTCAATTATAGCATCCTTTAACCTATTTTTATGGTAACCGATTATTATTGGCTATAGAAATATAACCTTATGAATTAATTTGAAGATTATAAGTTAACTATATAACTTATTGGTTAATTAATTTGGAGTTAGCTTAGGTAAAAACTAGAAACTTTCTAGTTTTTGTATATAAGTTTTTAAACAATTATATATTTTTTTTGTGTTTTTTTTCCAATTATAACAATAATTAATTTTTATTTTCTTTTCAGTTATAGCATCCTACTTATAAGAAAACGACATAATTTTACATAATACATAAGAACATGAAATTCACATACTTGTACATACATATTATATTGTTGTGTTGTTCTTTTTTATCGTCGAGATTAAAATATATATAAGTTTTTAAACAATTTTATAAGTTTTTTTTTTCCAATTATAAGAATAATTTTTTTTTTCAATTATAGCATCCTTTAACCTATTTTTATGGTAACCGATTATTATTGGTTATAGAAATATAACCTTATGAATTAATTTGAAGATTATAAGTTAACTATATAACTTATTGGTTAATTAATTTGGAGTTAGCTTGGGTAAAAACTAGAAACTTTCTAGTTTTTGTATATAAGTTTTTAAACAATTTTATATATTTTTTTTGTGTTTTTTTCCAATTATAATAATAATTAATTATTATTTTCTTTTCAATTATAGCATCCTACTTATAAGAAAACCACATAATTTTACATAATACATAAGAACATGAAATTCACATACTTTTACATATATATTATGTTGTTGTGTTGTTCTTTTTTATCGCCGAGATTAAAATATATATAAGTTTTTAAACAATTTTATAATTTTTTTTGTGTTCTTTTTTTCCAATTATAACAATAATTTTTTTTTTTTCAATTATAGTATCCTTTAACCTATTTTTAAATGTAACCAATTATTATTGGTTATAGAAATATACCCTTATGAATTAATTTGAAGATTATAAGTTAACTATATAACTTATTGGTTAATTAATTTGGAGTTAGCTTGGGTAAAAACTAGAAACTTTCTAGTTTTTGTATATAAATTTTTAAACAATTTTATAATTTTTTTTTTTCAAATTATAACAATATTTTTTTTCAATTATAACATCCTACTTATACCAAAACCACATACTTTTACATAATACATAAGAGGATGAAATTCACATACTTTTACATACATATACCACATATACACCAAATACAAATACATACACATACACACAAAATAACATCCTACTTAAACCAAATACACATAATTTCACATATATATAATAACATCCTATTTATACTAAATACAAAAGTTTCACAATCATATACCACATTTACAACAAACATACATACATTCATATACACACAATAACATCCTACTTATAACAAATACATATCATTTTTACCAAATACTCATATACCACATATACATCAAATACACATACATTGACATATATACAACAAATTCATATATATTCAAATTAAAAGTCAAATTAGCAAATGAACTTACCTTTCTTCAAGAAATGGAGTTAGAAATTGGTCCCAAAAGCTTTAACCACACCTAGAGAAATTTGCTTGGAACAATGTGGGGAGAAATTTACTTCTAATCCAAAACAACACCACCAAAAACAAATATATGAACAGTTTATTACCATTCAATCACTAGATGAAGTTAAAAATCAAAATTAACATACAAATTAAAAAGAAAATTACAAAATCAACTTACCTTTGTTGAAGAAATGGAGTTAGAAATTGGTTCCAAAAGCTTTAACCACACCTAGAATCTTAATAGGACACAATGTGGGAAGAAATTTGCTTGGAACAAGCAAATAGAAGTGAAAATCAGAAGAAGCTGGAAATGGGGAAGGAAAGAAGCGCAACAAACAGAAAGCAAATGGAGAAATGAGGGTTCCTCGTGCGTTTTTTTTTTTTAATTTTTAAATTTTTTTTTTTATCTGGGAGAGGCAATAGCGGCGACACCTTTAGCGGTGACAGGTAGAGCTTTACCGCTTTTAGCAATAGCGGCGACAAACTGGAGGGAAGGATACCATGTGTTTTTTCGTTAACTATTAGCGGCGACTTTTTAAGTCTTTAGCGGTGACAAATATGTCGCCGGTATTAGGTTAGATACGATAAGACACCCCACCCGTTAGATTAGATATCTCATCGAACGGTTCAGATGTAACAAAGGGAGAAAGCGCGGATCCGGGTGCCAACCCTTTACCGGCAACACTATTACCGGCGACAACGGCCTTAAGCGGCAACAATATCTAGAGTCGCCGCTAAAGCCCCTAGTCGCCGGTAATAGTGTCGCCGGTAAAGAGTATATTTCTTATAGTGTAACTTCATTGTCGGCCACCAAATCACCAATAAAATAGTTTCAAATCCAAGTACATTTAGTACTTCCAAGGTGTATCGAGTACCTTATTTGTGTGCTTCATCTAATAAGATCTTGTTTCATACAAATAGTATCTCCTTATCTTTAATGCATTAACTATTACTGTCAACCAAATCATGGTCATACTTCAACTAGTGCATTGTTTTCACAACTAAAATTACGAAATTTCATCAATACCATTTTATCCTAGATTACATAGTTTTAGTATCTTTTATGCAAGTTAAACTTTGGTTTTAGTCTTGTGAAATATTACAATGTCTTACTTAAAGGAATTGTTATACGTAGGGGTAATATCACTGAAGTGTCTAATTAAATAGGAAAAATGTCACAGAATCTATATTATATGAAATTAAAATGTTATTTATAATGTAAATTGTAATTCAAAACGAAAACTTGAGCATTTATGGTTTTGGTTTAGAGCAATTAGCTTGGTCTCCAAACCACTGAACGAAAGACAAACATTGTTTTTTTAAATTAAAGAATTTAAGCACAAAACAATAATATTTCAAATAAAAATTTAATAATACCTTGGTTGCAGTTTTAAAATTTTCGGAGCATGAAGAATCACTTTCTAAAAAGCTATCTTAAACTAAAAAAAATTAAGAAATATTATTTAAATGTATCTAGCTTACTTTGTGAGTGATTGTTCATCACCCTTCGATTTGTTATAATGATAGATCCATACACAAACACACTTGTACCTCTTGCGATGGATCTCCATTCAGTCTCTTGTACACATGTATACTCTCTTACTTCCATGTGTTCTTCTTTGGATGCCATTCCCTCTTACATGTCACTCCCTCCTTCACCTTCTTCCTCCATAAAAACCTACCTCTCGCTCTCAGTTCGCCACACACCATCCATTCGCCACACCTTCATCTATGGCGTCCAAAGCTTCTTTGCTTCTCTCGTTCCTCCTACTCTTCTCCACCTGCCTCGCCCACCACCAGCAACAACAGCAGCAGCAGCTGCCGCAAAACCAGTGCCAGATTGGAAGAATCGATGCTCTTGAGCCATACGATAGGATCCAAGCCGAAGCTGGTGTCACTGAGTTCTGGAACGCCGATGAGAAGCAGTTCCAGTGTGCCGGCGTTGAGTTTCTCCGACACGTGATTCAACCTGGTGGACTTCTCTTGCCATCCTACGTCAACGCCCCTCTCTTGTCCTTCATCGAAAAAGGTGTTTTATTTTTCCTTTCCATACTTTGAATTAATTCAAGAATATATAGGAATTCATGGGTTGTTGACTTGTACATCTGATCTCTACAGGAAGGGGTGTTCACGGGGTTATATTGCCGGGATGTCCAGAAACCTATGAATATTCTCAGGAACAACAGTTTTCCGGTCAAAGCGAACGCAGAGGACAGAAGTTTCAAGGGTTACAAGATCGCCACCAGAAAGTACGGAACTTGAACCAGGGAGATGTTGTTGCCATTCCCGCCGGAACAGCTCACTGGATTTATAACGACGGCGAGACAGAACTTGTTGCTGTAGTCTTCTTCGACACTCAGAACAGCGCTAACCAGCTTGATCAAAACCACAGGGTACATAAATTACGTTACATCAAAACTATTAATTAATTACCAAACTTAGAACTAACTAAAAGATTCGATCGAGCTTATATATAATTAAATGTTTCAGAGATTCTTCCTCGCCGGGAACCCTCAAGGTCAAAGCGAACAGCAACAAGGTCAGAGGCAACCACGCAGACAACAAGGTCAGACACAGCAGGAGCAGCCCTACCGCAATGCTGGCAATATCTTCAACGGTTTCGATGTGGAGTTCTTAGCAGAAGCATTCAACGTCGACAGGGAGACTGCTGAGAAGCTTCAAGGACAAAGAGACCAAAGAGGTCACATCGTTAACGTCGAACAAGATCTTCAAATCATCAGGCCACCGCAGACCAGAGAACAGCAAGAACGAGAACAACAGGGCGGACGTCAAGGTGGACGGAGCAACGGTTTTGAAGAAACCATTTGCAGCTTGAAGCTAAGCGAGAACATCGATAACCCCACCCACGCCGACTTCGTAAACCCACAAGCCGGCAGGATTACAAACCTCAACAGCTTCAAATTCCCCGTTCTCCGACAACTCCAACTCAGCGCGGAGAGAGGCGAACTCCACCCTAATGCAATTCAGGCACCACACTGGACATTAAACGCCCACAGTCTTGTGTACATCACCGACGGATCCTTGAGGATACAGATCGTGAACAACGCAGGGGAGTCAGTTTTCGACGATGAGCTCAGGGAAGGACAGGTGGTGGTGATCCCACAAAACTTTGCAGTGATCAAGAGAGCCGGTGAACAAGGATCGAGGTGGATTTCTTTCAAGACTAACGACAACGCTATGATAGCTAATCTTGCTGGTCGTGTATCGGCCATCAGGAGCATGCCGGTGGATGTGGTGGCGAATGCGTATCAGTTGTCAAGAAACGACGCTCAGAAGCTGAAGTTCAGCCAGCAGGAGTCGCTTTTGCTTAGCCCCAGCTCTTATTCTAGGAGCCAGGGGAGGGCTTCGGCTTAAGTGAAAGTCTCTGCACTGAGTTTAGGGTTTCAAGAATTAATAAAGGAGATGTAACAAGAGTTGTATAATAGTGCAAGAGTAATAAGACCTTAAAACCTTTCAAATTTTGCTTATCTTTGCATGCTCTTAATTTTAATGGCAACTCGCAAATTGCATCTATTTTCATATTTCAAAATGCAATTTTTTTATTTAATTATAAATTACTAGTATAAATCATAAACTGCTAATTAATTCAATAGTATGGTCTACTCAAAGTAAATCAAAACCCCTCTCCTCGCAACGAAGACAACATTGTCACTCGGTCTATAGAAGAGATATCCAAAGGATTTCTGTAGGTAGCCGATGAAAATAATCGCTCACTACGAGGTTCGAGCTTGTCGTGAGTCTCTCGTCTTACGAAAACTTTACAACCCCAAACTTTGATATGTGCCAACGAGGGAGTTTTCCCTGTCCACATCTCGTGAGGTGTTTTGGCTACCTTCTTTGTAGGGACTCGGTTAAGGATATGGGCGGTAGTCTCTAAGGCATATCCCCAGAATGAGTTAGGTAGTGAAGCACGACTCATCATAGAACGAACCATGTCCAACAAGGTTCGATTACACCTTTCTTCCATACCATTCAACTGCGGTGTCCTAGGTGGCGTCAATTGCGAAACTATTTCGCATTCCTTGAGATAGTCATGGAATTCAAGACTTAGGTACTCTCCTCCTCGATCGGATCGAAGCATCTTGATTTCCCTGCCCAATTGATTTTCCACTTCATGTTTGAATTCTTTGAACCTTTCAAACGTTTTTGACTTGTGCTTGATTAAGTAGATATAGCCATATCTACTATAATCATCGGTAAAAGTCACATAGAAGCGGTTCCCATCTTTTGTGGTAGATCTAAAGGGTCCACATACATTGGTATGTATGAGATCCAATAAACCCTCACCCCTTTTACAAGTGCCAGTGAAGGGTGACTTGGTCATCTTTCCAAGTAAACAAGATTCGCACGTGTCATCTTCCCTAAGGTCGAATAACTGCAACACTCCATTCTTTTGAGTTGGGCTATACGCTTCTTGTTGACATGTCCAAGACGACAATGCCACAAGGATGCTCTATCCATACTAATGGAAGAATCCATACACAACACATCATTTCCTAGGTTATCTACAACCATAACAGTTTCATAAATTCCATTACAAGGCATTGCTGCAAAGTACAAAACACCATTTAGAAAAGCATAAATAGAACCATTCATATTATTAAATGAATATCTAAATCCTTGTTTAAACAAATCATGAAAAGAAATGATGTTTCTTGCCATATCTGGCGAGTAGCAATAATTATTTAAATCTAAATTCAATCCATTACTAAGCACTAAAGAATACACTCCAATCTTGGTAACAGGTGGCGATCTTCTGCTCCCCATGATTAGATTTATTCTTCCGAGCTCCACATCTCTACTTCTTCCTAGTCCTTGCAAATCAGAACAAATGTGGTAACCACATCCTGTGTCAAGAACCCACGAAATAGTATGGGATGAATTACTAGATTTAATTGTGTATATACCTGCAAAAGATGGCTTGATCTTTCCATCCTTGATGGCTTGCAGATATTCCGGGCAGCTTCTCTTCTAATGCCCTATTTTGTGGCAATGATGGCACTCTGCCTCCTTTGGGTTAGGGTTGGGCTTAGCAAGATCAACCTTGGTCCCACTAGAAGAGGAACCATCTTGGGACTTTCCCTTGCGGTGGTTCTTTGAAGAAGCCTTCCTCTTCTTGCCCCTTCCCTGCCCAATTGCCAAAACAGGAGCAGCAGACGGATTGGGAGATGGTGCAACAGAATTGTCCTTAAGATTGCTCTCAGCAGTCCTTAGGAGCCCTTGGAGTTTGCTTAGGGTGACCTCTTCCTTGTTCATGTGGTAAGTCATCCTAAATTGGTTGTAGCATGAGGGAAAGGAGTGAAGAACAATGTCGATAGCCAAATCTTCCCCAAAGTTGACATTCAACTTGCGAAGACGATCGACATACCTTTGCATCTTTTGCAAGTGCACAGTGAGAGATTCTCCACTTCCCATTTTAGCAGTGATCATATTGGTTATGATCTCATAGCGCTCTTGCCTCGCGCTTTGGTGGTATCGCTCCATCAAGTCAAGATGCATCTCATAAGGATACATGTCCTCATAGGACTTTTGGAATTCGGAGTTCATAGTGGCTATCATGATGCAATGGACTTTCGTTGCATCACGCTCATATGTTTCAAACACAGCCATTTCTTCGGGAGTGGCAGTTTCTGGATTGATCTTCTCGAGCTTCTCATCGAGAACATACTCCTTGTCCTCGTATCGCGCGATCGTGCGAATGTATCTTATCCATTCGCTAAAGTTCGATCCATCGAAAGTCACCTTTTGACAAAGGCTCATTAGCGTGAATGAGCTAGCAACAGCGTTGTTAACATTAGACATCTACAAATAGAAAGGACAAAGTTGATTAGAATTAAGTCCCTAATTAACACCCAACATGAAAATTTAGGGCTAGGACCCAACAACATTATTTACATATTAGAAAAGGGATGCCGTGATCCAACATGCAAACAATTTGGAGGTAAGTGAATGACGATTCACTAATTCTTCACAATTGAAAACATCATATTTAAGTTTTAAATGTATTGAGAATTCCTAGATTTTTTTTAGATTCATTGAACTTTTCAATGGCATGTTTAAATCTCGATATGCCCCTCTAGTTTGTGACTGGGATACCGATGATCACAAAGCGGGTGTGAATAACCATGCAAATCTACATGGTGCCTTCATTGTTACAATCACCTATTCGATGTGCCGGTAACCACACGCGCTCCACCAAACTATGATAAACAATGAATCACCCTTTGCCACCTTTGCTTGGACCCAATTAGTGTGCCGGTTAACAACACACGCTCCACTAACATCTAAACAAGGGTGCAAAGTGTAATTTCATGGGATTGCATCAATTCACTTTTCCTAAAGTAACTAAGATTAAGAATTTTATAAAATAGTTTAGTTACTTTATAGATTCATTATACTTATTAATGAGAAGAGGTTTGCCCTATCCTACCCGTTCGGCTAACGACCATCCACCAGTCAAGCAAGCGGTATGTGTGAGTGTACACCCATTAAGCGCCATTTTATAGGCAGCAACCTTATACCCACCTTATAAACTAGTTTCGTGAATGAGGCCTACTAACGGTAAGACTATCATATTTTAACTCATACATATATATATATATATATATATATATATATATATATATATATATATTAAGCTTGTAATCATATAATAGTATAGGGTTGAATTTTGAACTTGTAAAATTCTAGGGTTTGAAATTTAAATTATTCAAATTAAATTTTTAATCACAAAACTTAAATTTCAAAACTTGAGGAGAAGTTTTAAAGTTTTCAGAACATAGGGATCAAATAGCAAATAATGTAAATCAACAATTAGATTATCTCAATTTGATCTAATTCATTATTACTTGCAAAACAATTCACCAATTCAATTCAAATAATCAATTATTATCACATAAGGAAATTATTATTCAATTAATTGGTAATTATTCAACTCGCCGAGTACCCACTACGGACTCGCCGAGTCCACAGTGGAACTCGCCGAGTCCACAGTGGAACTCGCCGAGTCCACAGTGGAACTCGCCGAGTCCACAGTGGAACTCGCTGAGTCCATAGTGGAACTCGCCGAGTTCCTCAGGCAGAAGACAAAAAAATCGAATTTTGCAAACAACAAGCAATTAACCAATGCATCAATTCAATAGAAATCAATCAAGACTCTGATACCATTGATGGGTTTGAGCCATAAGAACTTTCTATGGGCACATGCAAACCCTAATGCTTGGATCTAGGTTTCTCTAATTGAACATGCACTGAATCCAAGACTTACAATACTAGATCTAATGTAAACAATTGAATCAAATCATATGTAATTGGATCTAGAACCATACCTTAGATTACTTGCTTGATTCTTCTTCTCCTTAGAGCTTAGAGTCACAATTGTCACTCCTCTAATGGATTACAAACACCAACTAGCAAGAGGATGATATTGAGAGAGAGGGGACAGGGTGATAAATCGGCTCTAGGGTTCCTTACCTTGCATGAGTGCCGATTTCCCTCACCCTAGGGGTGTATTTATACTATGGGATACTAGGGTTTCACCTTTAACCCTAATTGAATAACTTAGGCCCTAAGCAATCCAAGATCCTCCTAGATACTAGGCTTGGACGAATTTAAGGTTCCCTAACCCTAAATTTCGTCCACTCCATCACCCATAAGGATACATAGCCCAAAACACAACTATCACACATTTGACAGTTTATGCCCCTTTATTCAATTAACCTCTTTAAGTCACAAAATTAATTCTTAATTAATATATGGCTTATATTAATCAAATAATATAATTATGTCTTTAATATATTATTCTCATAATATATTAACAATAATATTTCTTCTCTCTTAACAAATCATCCTGTCAAGTTGTTATGGCGAAGGCAACCCAAAAGGACCATGCACAACCGGGTCAAGTACTTACCAAATATAGTTACAGCCTTAGACACTAATCCAACAGATACATCCGTTGCAACGGAGGAGTTCCTCCTGGAAATTAGTCAGAGGTAGGCAGAGACCGGCATTATGCTCAGAACAGATCTATCGGTAAATAATGGGCCCCACCCGGTATACATATAAACACATAAACACAAATAATCACAAATATAACTAGCATACAACATAATCATCAGGACCCACCCGACATCGGGTCCCCCTTGGTATACATAATAGATATCATACATGTAGAGTCACGCAGACAACTAGCATCCTAAACATAATAAACCATGGGCCGACATTGGTGCATTTGACCCGCCAAACACAGTGAGGAAACTCACCTCAAGTTGTTGAATCTCTCAAATAATTAGATCTCAACCCATATTCAAAAATCTAAATTACCTGTCCAACATCGAGGGTAAAAGACCATTTTACCTTTTTCTTACTTGGCCCAAAACCAAGGCCCAACCCATTTGCTCAAAAAGCCAAAATTCCTACATGGTATCCCAAAGCCCAATATGGACCAACTTCCTAAATAGGTCTAAAACCCATTATGGCCTAAATCGAGGAAAGACCATAGCTTAGAAATGTCCCAAAGTTAGAAGTCTAATGGCCCAACAAGGTCCAAACCCTAAAAGTCCAAAATATGGCCCAAACCTATGAAAGTCAATTGAAAGTCAAACTGCTAAGTAAGCTTGGCGTACTCAGACTTACGTTCAGCGTACACCTTCCAAGGCCAGTACGCGTAGTGCGTACGAGCTGGGTGCACCCCGCTTACTCTACAGACGACCAACCCAACCCATTAAGAACTTAAGCGGTTAGGCCATTAAGCTAAACTATTAGATCTGATCCTAAATGGTGACTTAACACGTAAAGTTGGCAACTTTAATCCCATGCATGACTTAATGGGCACCAAAACTAAAAAAGAACCATATTACAGATCCTAACACATGCATGGACCAATATAACTCGCTAACGTTACATTCTTATGGACAAGGGACCATAAAGGTGCTAAGATCTAACATCCATGGCTTCAGGAGTGGATCATAATCTCAAATATGGCTTAAAGGACCCAAAATTGAACAAATAATATCCTAAGTTGGATCTAGCATAAGGAACCATCAAGTTGAGAACTTTTACCTCAAATATCATGCAAAGATGAAGATGATGTTGGATTAGTGTCTAAGTCCATAACTATTTTTGGTATGTACTTGACCCGATGGTGCATGGTCCTTTTGGGTTGCCTTCACCAAAGCAACTTGATAGGATGAATTATGGAGAGAAAGGATTAAATATGATTTATTAATATATTATGGGAATAATATATTAAAGGAGAAATCATATTGTTTAATTAATATTAGTCAATAATTAATTGGTAATTAGTTTTGTGACTAAAAGAGATTAATTAAACTTAAGGGACTGGAATTGTAATTATAAGATAATTGCAATTTGGGCCATGGATTGCCTTATATTATAAGGTGGACGAATTCTATGGGGGAAGCCCATATGAAATCGTCCAAGGCCTTGAGAAAAGGGATCCATGGGTTGCTTAGGGCTTAAGCATCCAAATTAGGGTTTCCTTGTTAGATAACCCTAATTGCCTCATTATATATAGATCCCTTAAGGACCAAAAATGTGGCTAAGCTTCTTGCTAGGGTTTCACATGAGTGTTGGTAGCCTCCATTCTCTCTCCTCTTCATCCTCTTGCTTATGGTGTTTGTGAACCATTAAAGGAGTGACACTTGTGACTCTAAGCCTTCCAAAGTCAATACAAGGAGATTTGGGATTGTTATTGCTACATAACAATCAAGGTAACATTATAAACCTATTCTCATGTTAATATGATTATTTGAATGCTAGAATTAGGGTTTATAGTCTTGGATTACTTGCATCTACAATAGAGAAACCTAGATCCAAGCATTAGGGTTTGTATGAGCACATAGGATGTCTTATGACCAAAACTCATCAGTGGTATCAGAGCCTAGACTGGTTTCAATTGTATTGTTGCATTACATGTTCAAAAAATTCGATTTTTGATGTTCTGGAGGCTGGACTCGCCGAGTCCATAGCTGAACTCGCCGAGTCCATGCAGACTCGATGAGTCCAAGCTTGACTCGACGAGTTAACTCGTCAGATGGAGCATATCTCGGGATTTCTTGCTGTTTTTGCTTTGGGATAGTTACCTTATCATATTAGATCAATATAAATCCGATTTTATGATATATTTGACTATATTCTTGATCTAATTGAAGATATTTATCAATTAATAAGATAATTGTTTCCTTATGTGATAATTGATTAATTATTCTGACTAAATTGATAAATTGTTTTGCAAGAAATCATTAAATAAATCAAATATGGATAATTATGTGATTAATTGTTAATTTACATTATTTGTTATTTGATCCTTATGTTATGAAATGTTTCATATTTTCCCCTTTAGGTTTTATAGTTTAAATTTGAACCCAAAAGTTTTGTTTTTTTGAAATTTAAATAGTTAAAACCCTAATGTTTTGAAAAAGGATTCAAAACTTGCCCTCAAGTTTTGGAATTTAATATTTTCGATTAATAGTTTAATTTCATGTATATTTAAATTCTAAACACTAATGTTTTGAAATGTTTCAAAACTTTCCCTCAAGTTTTGGAATTTAAAAGTGGATTAAAAGTTTAATTAGAAATGTTAAATTCTAAGACTCTAGTATTGTTTTGAAAAAGTTCAAATCACACCCTTATGGTTTTATTAATTAATTAAGGTGTATAATTAAAAGAGGTTTAATAAATCCATAAAAGTTTAGGTTAACAATTTAATTGAATTAAAAGTATAATTGTTAAATTAGACCACCTAGTATTTTAAAAGTGTAAAATACACCCTATACTATATATATAACATTAAAAGTCTAACATTATATATATGTATGAGTAAAAGTCAGTCTTACCGTTAGTAGGCCTCATTCACGAAGCTGGTCTATAAGGGGTGTTTAAGGAAATTGCCTATAAAATGGCGATTGAATGGGTATCCACTCTTACCCACCGCACTCTTGACTAGTGGAGGGTCGTTAGCCGAACGGGTAGGATAGGACGAAACCTTCCATTATAAGTATAATGAAGTATAAAAGTAACTAAATGTTTTCATAAAATTCCCAATCTTAGTTACTTAGGCAAAAGTGAATTGATGCAATTCCATGAAATTACACTTTGTGCCCTTGCGAAGACATTAGTGGAGCGTGTATGGTTAACCGGCACACTAAATGGTTCTAAGCAAAGGTAGCAAAGGGTGACTCAATGTTTGTCGTAGTTCGGTGGAGCGTGTGTGGTTTACCGGCACATCGAATAGGTGACTGTAACATGTGAGGGCACCATGTAAGTTTGCATGGTTATTCACACCCGCTTTGTGATCCTCGACATCCCAGTCACAAACTAGAGGGGCATATCGAGATTTAAACATGCCATTGAAAGTTCAATGAATCTCAAAGGATCTAGGAGTTTTCATAGATTTAAAACTTAAATTTCTTTTTCGTTTTTCATGGTGGAAATTAGTGAATCGTTATTCACTTACCTTCAAATGTTCTGCAATATGGGTTACGACATCCCTCTCCCGAGTTGTAGAATATTGTGTTGGGTCCTAGCCTTAGTATTTCATTTGGGTGGTTTACTAAGGACTCAATCTATCAACTAACTTGAATTTGTTTTTCTCCCGTTTTGTAGATGTCAAAGTTTGACAACTATGGTTTTCCCAAATCCCATGGAACAAGCCTTCCACATGAAGATGATATTCCACGATTCGATCGAGGAACAAGAGATCATGCTTCACTTCCTCCTCCTCCTCAAATTATTCTCCCTAAGCCACAAGTTCGAAGGCTTGAAAAGTTCAAGCTCACTCAATCCCTTTTGGCAAGTAAACATAAAGAATGAAAGTCGGTGTGTGCACACGTCCTAGGGATGAAGTCACACATTGATAGGTTAAGAATGTTGGGATCCGTTGTCTGTGAGGAGATGGCTGTTGATTGGGTTCTTCAGTCACTTCCTAACTCGTATGGTGAGTTCGTAAGAGAGTACTATACGATGAACCGTGACGTGACCCTTATAGATCTCACCTATATGCTTATTGCTGCGAAATCAGCAATGGTTTGGCGCAATAGAAAAAGCAAAGTTGATTGGTGAATCTGCCTTCAAGACCTCTATGGATATAGACAATGGCAACGAAAGACTTGCTATGATCAAAAAGTTTGATCATAAGAGTAAGGCAGTGTCTGAAGTAGTTCCATGTCCTGTTCCAAAAGAGTCAATTTGCTTTTATTGCCAAGAGAAGGGGCATTGGAGACGAAGTTGCCCTATTTACCTAAGAGATCTAAGAGATGGGAGAGTCAAAACGTATGGCTCTGCTTTAGGTAAAATCCATTGACTAACTCTTTTAAGCTCCTATTCTAGATTCTTAATACATAATGTGATAAGATTACAATTGATGTTTGTAGAATCAAAGAAAAGAGAGGAGGCTTAAGGGAAGAAGTGAGCAGAATCTAACCGTGAAGAAATGGATTTCGATCGCATTACTTGAAGATTAGATTTTGAGCTACTACTTAGAGTTATAATTAGAAATATGTATTAACATAGTTTTTCAATGAATTGCATTGTAAGGACAAATTTTTTTTCCACAATAAAATAAATTTTGATTTTATATTTATCCTTGCAATGGCATATATAAAAAATTGATGTTTGGATGTTTCTATTATTAGCAATAATGGATTTGATTCTTAGTTATGGAAATATCGAAAATTTACCAAATAAGGAGAGTTTCTCATCGCCCAAGTTTAAATTGGACAGAAACTTGGAATCATGCAACTTGGTTGCACGACGAATGAGAAATTTTATATTTGGAAATTAGACTAATTCATTGACAAAGTGTCAAGTGAAGGACTAGGAGATCAAGTACACAAAGTTGCGTATTGATCAAGTCCACCATAAGAGTAAAAAAGATATTCGTCATGATTTACTAAAGGTTTAGTAAATATGGTTATACTTATAAGATTAAGTGTAATTCTGAATTGATTGAAAATGTTTAAATCAATAGCAGAACAAATAAGAAGAATCAAGTAGGCAGAAAGATAAAAGTTTCTCCATTTTAAGAATAAGGGAGAGTACCTTTTATGCTTTATGATAGGTCTTAATGATTAAGAACCATGTCTCAATGGATCCTCTAAGTGAGTCTTAGTACAATTGTATGTCTAAGAAGAGGAATCAAGAATTGAAAAATTGTTAAATCAAGAAGTCAATTATACTTCATTCCAAAACAAGTCTTAGAGTTAAGATTGTGACATTGAGCGGAAAAGTATTAAGAAGGTTTATAACATTCATCAAATGTGGAAAGTTGTGATGTCTTGGATAAGACAAAGACAAACTAGGACCAATTTATGAAGTGTTTTGATAAAAGCTACACTAACTCTTGAATATTTGTTTGTCAAGAAATGGTTATTGACAAGAGAATCTTATATGTCAAGGAGTCAGTGGGAGTGTTAATGGTCTTGAAAGGTTTCAAGAACAAATCAAATAAACCTTATCGATCATCACTAGCACACGAGTTGAGGTTTACGACCTATCGTGTTGACATTATTTTGGTTCTGTGCTATTCCAATTGAGTTAATTATGCATGTGAGTTCTATGAGTTCTCATTTTGAACGCATAAAAGGCAAGGCACCTTAATCAATGAAAGGTACATTGATAGGAAAGGGTGCGCTACTTAACTACTTGGAAGACATGGTGGGCAGCTGTGCTACCATAAGGCAAGAAATCAAGATTAAGAAAGTTCGGTCCATATGAGTTTGAATTTGTCGTAAACTTTGGTTTTAACAAATTCACATGGATAGGAACACATACACCGTTTAAATCTAAGTGTCATAAGATTTTCTCCTTCATGAAAATGATTGTGAGGAAATGCTTTCACTAAGAAAGATTTTAAGAAGATAGTGATTGTAAAATTGCATTCTCAAATTCGATTATGGTTACGGTATCCCTTTCCATAATTTGAATTGTGAGGTTTGGCAATTAGTCTTAATTGTTTAGACACACATATGAACTATCTAAGGCAAAAGTGTATAAGAAGCCTTGATAAAAGATTATCAAAGAACTAAGTATTAGAAACATGAACTTAAGAAATTCAATAAGTATTGTTTTTCTGAAAGTTAAGATGTTTATGAATACATGTCAAAGCTAGTGGGAGCATAAGTGTTATGTTTTTATAATAATCATGATGATAGTGGGAGCATAAATGTTATGATTGTATGATTATTAAGACACGTATTGCAAGTTGGCAATATTAATTATAGAAAACAAGAGTTATACCTTGCAAAGTAGTAAGGGTTATAAAGTTGTTTTGCTATAATTAAGGGAGAGAATATTATGCTTCATTTCAAATCTAAAGGCTTAGGTTGCGGAATGTTAATAAATTTAGTCAAAGGTACATAGTGTGTTCTTAAAATTTCGATTATGATTACGGCATTCCTCTTCACAATTCGAATTTTGAGAACATAGCAAATAAAATATTATGGCAGAAGATTGATAAAGTATCAAATCATTATGTAAGACAGTATGCATCGTGTCCCATACGCTTTGGGTATAGCATCGATTGCAAATGCTACAATATTTGACCATTCTAAAATTTTCCAAATGTCTAGCGCATTTAGAGGGAAAAAGGACTAGAATCGGTTTTGACTAAAATAATTAAACAACTATCAAAGGACGACGAGGATTGGTTGCTTGTGAGTAGTTGGAAGCATGGTATTGGATGAACCATATCGACATTATTATGAATAGAAAAGATTCTATTAAGAATTAGTTGTCATATGGAAATTATGGAAATGATTCCATATTAGATGGACCATATCGACATTATTATGAATAGATAAGATTCTATTAAGAATGAGTTGTCATATGAAAAATATGGAAGCGTGTCCATATTGGGAATTGAATATTGAAAATCTATGTCTAGATTAGAAACTTTTATACAAAAAGATGTTCAAAGGAATGTACTTTGAATAAGAGACATCATATCTAAGGAATTGTCTTGAAACAATCTCTGATAGAGGACTTTGTAATATCATTGGCAATAGTCTTTGTGACTTTGGTGCAGTGACATTACGAAAGGATCATTGCATAAAATGTTAGAATCTAGCATATTCAATAAGTTGCAAGAATTTGATATTCTTTCACTTATGAAAAGGATTTGGAGTAGTGAAATGAGAATGATTGGAAATGTGTTCAAGTTGATCTATTTCACAAAGTAAGAACCATAGGTAAACATTGTGTGCATGCTAGGAGCATGGGACAAGTGTAATGATTCAAGTAAGAAGTTGATTACCCGAAACGATAAATAATGAGTAATCGATATGGTGATAAATAAAAGGTGTTTTTTTTATACTCAAAGGTTTGAGGCCATATGGGATTAGTATTATTCTTGTGTTTCACATTTGCATGTTTTGACTTCCTGAATAATTTAATTGGTTAAGAACAGTTAAATTATTCGAACGGGTCACAGTCATTCATATGTTGGAAGTAGGTATGAATGAAGACTGTCGTGAATTGGTGTGTGGATTGTCTAAAGAGCATTAGACATAGCAAATGTTTGCTGCAACGTTCATGAGTGCTTATGAATATGATTTGAGCATTGGATTAAACCCACGCTCACTTGGATCACTCCATGAATTGTATCACGAGTGATTGGTGAGACGATAACATCTTATATTCTTGAAACCGAGATGTGTGAGTTGTATCTTACAAATCGGTTGCACATTGATAATATGTAAACGCACTAGTAACTTGGTGTTATAAAACATATTATTGTGTGTGATTCGGTGAGTGAGTGCAAGCAAGCATTGTATCAAAGTTTATCCGTTCCTTTTATCCAAAGTAGGATAAAAGCGATATCTTTGGGCCCCTCGATGATTTAGTGATGACAAACGTAAATGCTCGGTCGGGATAGGGCTAATTTGATTTGTTCAATTAGTCAGTCGTCATAAATCGGGAATCGAGATATAGTACAAAGAGAATGATTTGAAATCATATCTCATATGATATCTAGAATGGAGGAATATATGATCCCTTATGTAAGGACACGCGTATCTGATAGGATCAGAGTTGACAGCGGCTTTGGAAAGCTATAATTGCAGATCAGGATCTGAAGTCATACGCATAATAGTTATTAGACTTATCCAAGTGGGAGACTGTTGGATTAGTGTCTAAGTCCATAACTATTTTTGTATGTACTTGACCCGATGGTGCATGGTCCTTTTGGGTTGCCTTCACCAAAGCAACTTGATAGGATGAATTATGGAGAGAAAGGATTAAATATGATTTATTAATATATTATGGGAATAATATATTAAAGGAGAAATCATATTGTTTAATTAATATTAGTCAATAATTAATTGGTAATTAGTTTTGTGACTAAAAGAGATTAATTAAACTTAAGGGACCATAATTGTAATTATAAGATAATTGCAATTTGGTCCATGGATTGCCTTATATTATAAGGTGGACGAATTCTATGGGGGAAGCCCATATGAAATTGTCCAAGGCCTTGAGAAAAGGGCTCCATGGGTTGCTTAGCGCTTAAGCATCCAAATTAGGGTTTCCTTGTTAGATAACCCTAATTACCTCACTATATATAGATCCCTTAAGGACCAAAAACGTGGCTAAGCTTCTTTCTAGGGTTTCACACGAGTTTTGGTAGCCTCCATCCTCTCTCCTCTTCATCCTCTTGCTTATGGTGTTTGTGAACCATTAGAGGAGTGACACTTGTGACTCTAAGCCTTCCAAAGTCAATACAAGGAGATTTGGGATTGTTATTGCTACATAACAATCAAGGTAACATTATAAACCTATTCTCATGTTAATATGATTATTTGAATGCTAGAATTAGGGTTTATAGTCTTGGATTACTTGCATGTACAATAGAGAAACCTAGATCCAAGCATTATGGTTTGTATGAGCACATAGGATGTCTTATGACCAAAACCCATCAGATGACTCTGGATCTACAAGCTCAAGCTACTCCTAAGCAACCTCCAAGTGTTCTTATTCCTTCACTTCACCAAAAACACCACTAAAACTCACTTTCAAGATCAAAACTCACAAATGGCAATTAGGGTTTTGATCTTAGGGTATAGAGAGACAGGGGCTGTTCATAAGAAGGTCCAAGGGTGTCATAAGTTGTTTAAATAGGGCACAAAACCTAAAAATTAGGGGTTTCCCTTGCATTGCGTACGCCCTCATACTCCCACGTACGCCCAACGTACGTGGGTGCATCCACGATCCAACCAACGAGCCAATACGCTCAGCGTACTCATAGAGTACGTCCCACGTACTGAGCTAGGGAATAAAATAAGAGAAATTTGCGTTAAGCGTTCAAAAGGACATACCAATAATCTCGAATGTTACAATTTTACTCTGATGATTTTGATACATTTGCACTATGATTGGTTTTGAAACACAAGATGTATGGATTTGATGATTTTAAAAATGAAAATGGTTATCAGTATTTTGGGACGTTACAAGCGTGTTGTGTGTCTTCCTAGGGAGTGTGTAATATTGGCGGTTAATCAAATATGATTGAGAAGGGTATATATGGACAAAGTAAGATAGCATGAGAACACTTGGTCCAGCTTTATGGCATGTTTCTCATTTAATTGATTTATTGCTTTCGAGATGGAACATGCATTCAACTGTCTATCTTATATTTGGCTATGTACGACTATGTTTTTGCATGATGTTGCATCGGTAACAATCTGGAAACCTTCAATCCATCCCCAAACGTAGATGACACATCACCTTTTCCACTCCATCCCTTACATTCTATGCAAACCTTCAATCCATCCCCAAACGTCATGTGACCCTGGATAGACCGGTCAAGTTCATGAAACTTTTCACTTTCACTAGTCATATGATTACCTGCTTCGTCCTATATTTTAGTCTAGATGAATTTTGTTCCTATATTTTAGTCTAGATAAATTTCATTGGGTAGTTTCAGTTTTTCAGTATAAGTAGGAGATACAATTTAACGTTTTCTAGTTGTTTTTTGTTTTTGAAGCTCAAGAGCAGTTTCTCTTCTTCCTCTGTTTTCTTGTTTGCAGTTAAAGAAAGAAAAGGGTTGCTTCTTACATATTCCACATTTAGTATGAAATGTTTTCGAATCCTAGTTTGAGGTGACCAACCGTTAAAAAAAAGGCATACAAAATTAATACACTTTAAAAAAATATGAAAATAGATGCAATTTATAATCACCTTAAATCAAGTGTTTTGATTTACTTTGAGCAGAGCATACTATTGAATTAATTAGCAGTTTATGATTTATACTAGTAATTTATAATCAAATAAAAAAATTGCATTTTGAAATATGAAAATAGATGCAATTTGCGAGTTGCCATTAAAATTAAGAGCATGCAAAGATAAGCAAAATTTGAAAGGTTTTAAGGTCTTATTACTCTTGCACTATTATACAACTCTTGTTACATCTCCTTTATTAATTCTTGAAACCCTAAACTCAGTGCAGAGACTTTCACTTAAGCCGAAGCCCTCCCCTGGCTCCTAGAATAAGAGCTGGGGCTAAGCAAAAGCGACTCCTGCTGGCTGAACTTCAGCTTCTGAGCGTCGTTTCTTGACAACTGATACGCATTCGCCACCACATCCACCGGCATGCTCCTGATGGCCGATACACGACCAGCAAGATTAGCTATCATAGCGTTGTCGTTAGTCTTGAAAGAAATCCACCTCGATCCTTGTTCACCGGCTCTCTTGATCACTGCAAAGTTTTGTGGGATCACCACCACCTGTCCTTCCCTGAGCTCATCGTCGAAAACTGACTCCCCTGCGTTGTTCACGATCTGTATCCTCAAGGATCCGTCGGTGATGTACACAAGACTGTGGGCGTTTAATGTCCAGTGTGGTGCCTGAATTGCATTAGGGTGGAGTTCGCCTCTCTCCGCGCTGAGTTGGAGTTGTCGGAGAACGGGGAATTTGAAGCTGTTGAGGTTTGTAATCCTGCCGGCTTGTGGGTTTACGAAGTCGGCGTGGGTGGGGTTATCGATGTTCTCGCTTAGCTTCAAGCTGCAAATGGTTTCTTCAAAACCGTTGCTCCGTCCACCTTGACGTCCGCCCTGTTGTTCTCGTTCTTGCTGTTCTCTGGTCTGCGGTGGCCTGATGATTTGAAGATCTTGTTCGACGTTAACGATGTGACCTCTTTGGTCTCTTTGTCCTTGAAGCTTCTCAGCAGTCTCCCTGTCGACGTTGAATGCTTCTGCTAAGAACTCCACATCGAAACCGTTGAAGATATTGCCAGCATTGCGGTAGGGCTGCTCCTGCTGTGTCTGACCTTGTTGTCTGCGTGGTTGCCTCTGACCTTGTTGCTGTTCGCTTTGACCTTGAGGGTTCCCGGCGAGGAAGAATCTCTGAAACATTTAATTATATATAAGCTCGATCGAATCTTTTAGTTAGTTCTAAGTTTGGTAATTAATTAATAGTTTTGATGTAACGTAATTTATGTACCCTGTGGTTTTGATCAAGCTGGTTAGCGCTGTTCTGAGTGTCGAAGAAGACTACAGCAACAAGTTCTGTCTCGCCGTCGTTATAAATCCAGTGAGCTGTTCCGGCGGGAATGGCAACAACATCTCCCTGGTTCAAGTTCCGTACTTTCTGGTGGCGATCTTGTAACCCTTGAAACTTCTGTCCTCTGCGTTCGCTTTGACCGGAAAACTGTTGTTCCTGAGAATATTCATAGGTTTCTGGACATCCCGGCAATATAACCCCGTGAACACCCCTTCCTGTAGAGATCAGATGTACAAGTCAACAACCCATGAATTCCTATATATTCTTGAATTAATTCAAAGTATGGAAAGGAAAAATAAAACACCTTTTTCGATGAAGGACAAGAGAGGGGCGTTGACGTAGGATGGCAAGAGAAGTCCACCAGGTTGAATCACGTGTCGGAGAAACTCAACGCCGGCACACTGGAACTGCTTCTCATCGGCGTTCCAGAACTCAGTGACACCAGCTTCGGCTTGGATCCTATCGTATGGCTCAAGAGCATCGATTCTTCCAATCTGGCACTGGTTTTGAGGCAGCTGCTGCTGCTTCTGCTGTTGTTGCTGGTGGCGGGCGAGGCAGGTGGAGAAGAGTAGGAGGAATGAGAGAATCAAAGAAGCTTTGAACGCCATTGATGAAGGTGTGGCAAATGGAGAGCGAGAGGTAGGTTTTTATTGAGGAAGAAGGTGACGGAGAGCGTGACATGTAAGATCGAATGGCATGGAAAATATAACACATGGAGGTAAGAGATGGTACATGTGTACAAGTTAGTGATCAGTGTCAATCCATGGCAGGAGGTACAAGTGTGTCTGTATATGGGTCGTCATCATCTTCATGATAATAACCTGAAGGGTGACGAACAATCACTCAGAAGTAAGCTAGATACATTCTAAGAGAAATTGAGTAAACATATTTCTAATAGTTTTATAAAAGAACCATTTTCTTAAGAACTAACAATATAGTCTGGAACACATTTCGGACACATGTTTAATAAGGGTCAAAGGTTAATCCGATCCGTAAATATGTGTTAGGGTGCAAACCCAATCTCACAATCAAAGAAAAAGAAAATAGATGCTAACATATAAGGTAGTTAATAATCATTTATATACCAATTGGTTTTAAAAAAATAGAACCTTATTATTCTTTTATGTTGATTATGGTTGAGCTATTAACCATCCTAGCAATATGCTCCCCTTATATGTACCATCTCAGATAATCATTACGGATTCTCATTTTGGACCTATGTTTGGAACACATTTTGAATGTTAATTTTCAAAACAAATGTCGGGTGATAGTGAAAAGCTCATGTTTTGTTTTTTTTTTTTTTTGTTTTTTTGTGGTATGTATCGTTATTTTAATCTTATTATTTTGTTTTTAGATTATTATCCGAACCAGAATGTATTGTGCTTTATATTTTGAAATATTAATTTGTTTGAAGTAGATGTTTGTGATATTTAAGCTTTTGGTTTGAGTTATATTTGTATTAGAAACAATTAGTACATGGAAAATCATAGAAAACAGTGACACGAACAAGAACACTATGGAATACGAAGAACAAGACTAGTCCTTAATATGTACAACTAGTTTGGAATTCACAGAGCAAGTATGGAACTCAAAAATTACTAGTCTCAGGCAATAGTATGCAAATTTTAAAATTTTTGCAGCATGACAATATATATGATGCAATTGTCACTACAACATACAAACCTAAATTTTTTGGACGTCTTGTTTCGGTTGGTGGGTTGATGTGTCTATGGGTGTAGAATGACACCCAATAGTATGCCATTACTTATTATGTATGGAGGTAGTAAGCCATCATCGATATGTTGTTGAGGAGTTATTATTTCATGACTAATGACTTTATTTTAATAAGAGAGCTTTCTGCCTTGTCAAAGGGTTTGTGGTTCAGGGAGTATTTTGCAGCTTGATTATCGATCGCGCAATTCAAAAACTGCATACTACCATTGGTCTTGGCTTCATATTCGGTGAAAGTTGTTGAATTGCAACATGACATCAATATATATATATATATATATATATATATATATATATATATATATATATATATATATATATATATATATATATATATATATATATATATATATATATATATATATATATATATTAGCATAAACTTTTGTGATAGATTCACTAGGCAAGCCACATGAGGACGAAAACATTGCATTGGTTTAGATTTAGACCAATTCAACATGTATCAAGTAATTAATATCAAAATTATGATTTTATTTTATATTTAATTTTTATAAAATGCCAATTTTTTTGGTGCCACATATGTGCGTGGGGATGAGTAATCTTAGATTACATGTAAGGATAGTTGTTTATTGTCTTTGATAAAATCGATGAGCATTTAAATCTCATCGGCCTCAATAAAAATCGTATACATGATTCCCTATTTTTAGTTTTTCCAACATCAAATGTTGATGTGAAGATTTGGTTACTATCTGTCGTGCCCAGTACTGCTCGAAACATTGGTCCCATATATTCTCCTTTTACGTGGACTCCGTCGATGAAGTTGGATTAGGTGTCTAAGATTATAACTATAATTGGTATATATTTGAATTGATAGAAGTACATTCCTTTTGGGTTGCCCTCATGATGACTTTTAGAGAGGGAGATTAATTTATTATGTGATTAATAAATTGAAATAAATAGTTTATTAATATATTATGACAATAATATATTAACTAGAAATAGTAATATTTAATTAAGAACTAATCAAAATTAATTTGGGATTAATTGGATTAATTAAAAGTATATGGGTTAAAGTGTAATTGTTCAATAGTTGAACAAGAGGAGCTCCAGAACATTCCTAGCTCTTGGATGGTTTTAGGAGGAGTTTTAAGGTTCTAGAATTATCTTTGGAGGATAATTAGAAAACTGAATAATTATCGATTCAAGATAATATTATTATATGGTTTACGTTATCCAGGGTTTCCAGGTTGCACTATATAAGGACCCCTAAGCATTGCATTTTCGACGACTCATTATTCTAAAGAGATAGCCGAAATTCTATTGTTTTCTCTCCTCTCTATAATCTTCCTTCTTGCTAGCTTGGGTATGAACCATTAGAGGCACGTTAATTATGGTGCTTGCTTCCAAGAGATCTACAAGTGAAGGATTTTTGTTATTTACTGTAATAACAACAAGGTATGTAAACCGAAATCCTTTTATGATTTTTGAAATATGCTTAGGGTTTCTAGGGTTTCCTATGTGATGTTCTCAGTTATAGGTTCAATAGTGAAAACATAGATCCTTAGATTGCATGTGAACTTATGGGTTTAAAGTTCATTTGTTTTACCTAATTTCTATCAGTGGTATCAAAATGTTTGATTTATTTTCAATTGAATAACTATAATAGTATAATTATATTAATTAGGGTTTATAGAAATTAAATCCTAAAAGCAAAGAATTTCGACTAGGGTTAAGGTTTTTTGAAACCCTAGCCCTTCCCCCTTGATTTCGAAATTTAGGGTTAGGGTTTTGAAACCCTAGCCTTCCTCCCTCCCCTAGATTTTCGAAAATGGCTAGTAGTTAGGGTTTCATTTTTTTAGATAATTTTTAGTTTAATTTGATAAAAGGGATAATTATAAAACTAGATAACTCATACACCCTAATTTTTGAAAATTAAAGGGTTAGGATTAGGATGAAATTATTTGATTAATTTAATTTGTTAATCCTTATTTGATTTAATATATTAAAGTAATTGTTAATTAATAGATAAATATTGAATTGATTTTTTGGTTTATTTAAATTTAGATTAATTGATTATTAATTTTCGAAGTTTAAAAAATTAAATAAACCTAGTATTTTGAAAAGTTTAAAATAAACCTTATATATATATATTATTAATTGTTAATATATTATATGTATAAGAATCAATCGGTCAAATCACTAGTACGCCTCAATCACGAAGTTAGTCTATAAGATGGGGGGGGGGGGGGGGGGGGTATAAGGAAACTGCCTATAAAATGGTAGTCGAATGAGTGTCCACTCTCACCCACCGCTTCCTTGATTAATAGAGGATCGTTAGCAGAACGGGTTTGATAGGAAAAACTAAATCTCATTAAAAGTATAATGCTATTAAAAGTACTAGAACCTTTAATTTAAATTCCCATATCTAGTTGCTTTAGGGAAAATATGAATTAATATGCTAACACATGAAATTGCACATTACACTTTATAAGTCGTTAGTAGATCATGTGTGCTTAACCAACACACTAATAGGGACCAGTAAAGAGTTATAATGGGTATCTCATAAATTATCATTGTTGATGGAGTGTGTGTGGTTTACCAGCACATCAATTGGGATGATAAATGACAATAAGGTTACGAAGCGCATTTGCATGGTTATTCACATCTTTTTTGTGATCCTCAGTATGTCAGTCACTAACAGAAGAGCATAATATGAAATTAAACATGTCTTTGAATATTTTCAATGAATCTAAAGATTTCACTTAATTTCATTTCTTTTCTGGTGAAATTGGTAAATCTTCATTTACCTACCTTTATAAAATTTACAATTAGATTACGACATCCCTTTTCTAAGTTGTGAATTATATAGTTGGTCCTAACCTTAATATTTTATTTTGGGTTATTATATTTAGGATTACTGTTGTCTAACTAAAACTACCTTTTTTATGAATGTCTACTCTAGTTGATGTTTCTGCTTCCTCCTCCTCCAACCACCATAACTTCTCTTTGTTGTCTATCTACTCAATGGTGACATTGGATGGCACCAACTATAATGACTAGATGCGCAACATAAAGATGGCCTTTCAATCCGAGAATAAGGAGTGTGTCCTTAAGAAGGAACTTAATGAAATCGACGAAGAGAAGGCCACTCATGAAGAACTAGCCTCCTACAAGAAAGACTACGATGATATGAAAAAAGTTGCTTGCATCATGGTTGCCATTATGACCCTTGAGTTGCAGAGATTTTATGAGGACTATTGGCCGTATGAGATGAACAAAGACCTTTCGAAAACGTTCCACAGGCGAGCTCAGCAAGAAAAGTATGAAGTGGTTAAAGCCTTCATGACATGCATTATGAAAGAGGAAGAATATGTAGGTGGCTACATGCAGAGAATGAAACGATACATGGAGCACCTTGTTAGGCTAAATGTGCACTTAGATGAGGAGTTGGCTATTGATATAACCCTAAACTCCTTACCAAGTTGTTATGATCAGTTCATCCTGACCTATCATTTGAACAACACTGAGGCCACCTTGGCTCAATTGCACAACCTACTGAAGACAACTGAAGTAGGAATAAAGGGAAAAGGTTTAGCCTCCACTCCTGGTAGTGCTCCCGTTCTGGCTATTAGACATGGAAAAGGGAAGAAGAGGAAAGTTCCTCCTAAACATAACTGGAAAGGAAAATCTCATCTTGGGTCGTCATGAAATGGACCCAAAGGAAAATCTAACTCTGACATTCCTCACACTTCTGATGCCAAGGATGTCACTTGCTTTTACTGCAATGATAAGGGGAAATGGAAACGAAGTTGCCAAAGTATCTGAAAGATATCAAAGATGGCAAGGTAAAGTCGTCATCTACAGGTGTATACACTATTTCATCTAATAACTCATCATATTCTCATTCTTGTACAGGATGTGGATTTCACATTTGTTCTGATTTTTAAGGGCTAAAAGAAAGTAAGGAGGTGGAGCACGGAAGAATGAACTTGATCATAGGTAATAGACAATCTTTTCATGTTACCAAGATTGGAGTTTATAGTCTAGTTCTTAGTAGTGGTGTTAGTTTGGATTTAATAAATTGTTGCTACTTGTCAGAAATGACACATAACATCATTTCTTTTCATGCATTGTTCAAAGAAGGTTTTAGATATTTATTTAATGATGTGAATGGTTCTATTTCTACTTCTAAAAATGGTGTTTTTATATTTGAAGCTCTACCTTGTGATGGTGTGTATGAAATTGTGACGTGTGTTGATATTTTAGGCAATAATGTTTTTCATATTAATCCATCTAATGGTGTAGAGAAAGCATGTTTTTGTCATTATCATCTTGGAAATGTTAACAAGAAAAATATCGCCCAACTCTAAAAGGATGGAGTGTTGGAATCATTTGACGTAAGGTCAGATGATATATGTGAATCTTGTCTTTTAGGAAAATGACAAAATCACCTTTCACTGGATCTTATGAAAGAGGAGAAGGTTTGTTGGATCTCGTACATATAGATGTGTGTTGACCCTTCAGATCATCCAAAAGGGATGCTAATGGATTCTATGTGACTTTTACAGATGATTATGGTGGAGAGTATCTTAGTGTCAAGTTTAACAACTATCTAAAGGAATGTGGAATCGTTTCACAATTGACTCCTCCCAGGACACCACAATTGAATGGTGTGGCTGAGAGGCATAATTAGACCTTGTTAGACATGGTTCGTTCCATGAGGAGTCATGCTTCTCTTCTTATTCACTTTTGTGGGTAAGCCTTAGAGATAGCCGCTCACATCCTCAATCTTGTCCCTACAAAGAAGGTTGCCAAAACATCTCACGAGATGTGGACGGGGAAGTTCCCTTGTTAGCACATATCAAATTCTGGGGTTGAAAAGCTTTTGTGAGACGAGAGACTCATGACAAGCTAACAACTAGAAGTGAGAAGTGTATTTTCATTGCCTACCCAAAGTAGTCATTTGGATATGTATTCTATAACCCTAGTGAGAATATGGTTTTTGTAGCATGAAGAGGAGTCTTTAGAGAGAGAGAGCTCATATTCAAAAAGGACAGTGGGAGTATCATTGACCTTGAATAAATTCAAGAGTCAACCAATGAAGGAACCTTAGATGATACTAGCACTCAACAAGAGGAAGAGGTTCCTATCGAACCAATAAATAAGTCATTACCTTTTAGGCGTTCCAATAGAGTTAGCATGCCACCTGAGTTCTATGGATTCCATATTACTACTGATAAATTTGTATGAGCCGGCTAGCTACAAGGAAGCAATGGCAGGACCTAAGGCTGCTAAATGGAAAGATGTAATAGACATCGAGATCAAGTCCATGTATGACAACCAAGTTTGGAATTTGGTTGATAATGTACCGGGTCAAAAGATAGTTATGTGCAAATGGATCTTCAAGAAGAATACCGACATGGATGGAAAGGTACACATTTCAAGGCTCGACTGGTTGCAAAGGGATTCACTCAAACCCTAAGGGTTGAATATGATGAGACCTTATCACCAGTAGCCAAGATAAAATCTATTAGGATAATGATCTCCATAGCTGCTTTTTATGACTATGAAATTTGGTAGATGGATGTCAAAAATGCTTTCCTTAACGGAAAGTTGGTTGAGCATGTTTACATGAGTTAGCCAGAGGGTTTTGTAGATGTAGAGTTGCCAAATAGAATGTGCAAGCTTGAGAAATCCATCTATGGATTGAAACAAGCATCTCAAAGCTGGAATCTTTGCTTCCATGAGAAAGTCAAATAGTTTGGTTTCTCTAGGAGTGAATATGTGTCATGTGTGTATATCAAGGTTAGTGGGAGTATAGTTACTTTTCTGGCGTTGTATGTCGATGACATACTACTCATGGGAAACGACATTCCAACTTTGCAAGAAGTGAAGTCTTGTCTTGGAAAGTGTTTTGCCATGAAAGACCGTGGAGAATTAGCCTATATTCTCGGGATAAGAATCTTGAGAGATAGAAAGAAAAGACTAATTGGACTTAGTCAAATTACATACTTGGATAAAGTACTAAAGAGGTTTAGTATGTAAAATTCCAAGAAAGGGGAGCTACCTATCCAGAGCAATACCAAATTGAGTAAGACTCAAAGCCCTTGTACAGATGAAGAGGTAGCTGATATGAATCGGGTACCTTATGCTTCGGCTGTAGGGTCGATCATGTACGCTATGACATGTACTCGCCATGATGTGTCTTTTTCCTTGAGAATGGTCAGTCGCTATCAAAAAAATCCCAACAGAGCTCATTGGACAGCGGTTAAGAACATTCTTAAGTATTTACGGAGGACAAAGGACATGCTTCTAGTCCTTGTTAGTAGTGATAAATTGAGAGTGAGTGAGTATAGTGACGCCAGCTTTCAGACAGATAAAGACAACTTTCCTTCTCAGGTGGGTTGGGTGTTCATTCTAAATGGTGTAGCAGTAACTTGGAAGAGTTCCAAACAGGACATGGCGGCTGATTCAACTTGTGAATCAGAGTACATAGCTACAAGTGAAGCATCAAGGGAAGTGACTTGGTTGAAGAACTTCATCGGTGACCTCGAAGTTCACTAATGGAACATATCTTTGATAATGAAGGAGCGGTTTCCCTAACAAAGGAACCAAGAAATCATGGAAATCTAGAGATGTCGACAGAAAGTAACATTACATTAGATGTAGTGTAGATGAATGTCACCTCATCATGAAGAGGGTATCATCAGAAGAGAATACTACAGATCCTTTGATGAAGGCTCTGAGTAGGGTCAAACACAGTCAGCATGCTAGGAGCATTGGTCTGAGAGATGATATTAGTTTTAATAGTTAGATAATTAGTTTGAAACTTGTGACAAAATAAATGTAATTGATTTTTTATGATTAAATAATGGGGATTTATTTATGATTTTGTTTACTTCCTTTAGTCAATTTTTTATTCATGTGTTTCGTTTTTCATGTTTTACTTCCTGAATAATATGATTATTCAAATTCCACAGTCGGTCGTACTTTTCGAAGTAAGTAGTGAATTAAGACTGTAATGAATTAAGACTGTCATGAACTGGATTGCAGCTTGTATAAGGGAGTTAGACAAAGCAATAAAATTGATGCAATGTTCATGAGTACTTAAGAATGGAGATATAAGTATTGGATAAACCCACACTCAGAGAATTACTTCATGTATTCTATCACGAGTAATTCTGAGATGATAATACCTTATGGTCTTGAAATGGAGATATATGAGTTATAATTTACAAGTCCTCTGTACATTGGTAATGTTTAAATGCATCGGTAACATGATGTAAGAAAATGTATTGTCACACATGACTATGATGAGTAAAGGATGCAAGCATATGAGTCAAAGTTTATTTGGTCTTTTTTCCCTAATGGGATAAGCGATATCTTTGGGCCCCTCAGTGACTTTTTGTTGACTTATAGTGATGGGCTCAACCAGGACTAAATTGATGTGTTCATTTAGAAGTGCTATATCATCCCAAATCAAAAATCGGGAAACAAAGTCTTGTACAATGAGATGTATCATGTCCGAATGATATCTTGTAGAATGGAGGACTATATAATCACTTATCTTAGGACACGACGCGCAAATGACTGGGTCAGAGTTCGGTAGCAGCTTTTGGAAGCTACAATTTGATGATCGATTCGAAAGTTATACTTGCAGTTATAGTTACAGACTTATCCAAGTTTAATGCTATTGGATTAGGTGTCTAAGCTCATAACTATAATTGGTATATACTTGAATTGATAGTAACACAATCTTTTTGGGTTGCTCTCAAACCTAGCAATTGGAAATTATGACTTTTAGAGAGAGAGAGAGAGAGAGAGAGAGAGAGAGAAATTTATTATTGGATTAATAAATTGAAATAAATATTTTATTAATATATTATAAGAATAATATATAAATTAGAAATAGTAATATTTAATTAAGAATTAATTAGAATTAATTTTGGGATTAATTGGATTAATTAAAAGTATAGTGGTTAAAGTGTAATTGTTCAATAGTTGAATAAGAGACACTTTGGAACCTTCCTAGACCCTTGGAAGGTTTTAGGAGGAGTTTTAGGGTTCTGGAATTATCCTTAGAGGATAATTAGGAAACTGGATAATTACCAATTCAAGATAATATTATTATATTGGGTCTAGGGTTATCCAGGATTTCTAGGTTGCACAATATAAGGACCCATAAGCCTTCCATTTTCGGTGAATCGTTATTCTAACGAGATATTTAGAATTCTACTTTTCTCTCTCCTCTCTCTATATTCTTCCTTCTTGCTAGCTTGGGTGTGAACCATTAGAGGCACGACAATTATGGTGCTTGCTTCCAAGAGATCTACAAGTGAAGGATTTTTGTTATTTACTATAATAAAAACA
This sequence comes from Lactuca sativa, assembly GCF_002870075.4. Lineage (NCBI taxonomy): Eukaryota > Viridiplantae > Streptophyta > Magnoliopsida > Asterales > Asteraceae > Lactuca > Lactuca sativa. The sequence goes on along the minus strand of NC_056627.2, from coordinate 359,170,028 downwards.
AGGTTTGTAAACCTAAAACCTTTTATGATTTTCAAAATATCCTTATAGTTTATAGGGTTTCTTATTTGATGTTCTTAGTTATAGGTTTAATAGTGAAAACATAGATCCTTAGGTTGCATGTGAACTTAAGGTTTTTAAGTTTATTTGTTTTACCTAATTTCTATCAAATGATACTAAAAGGACTCAAACAAGTTTGAAATGCCCGAATCTACAAACTAATCAAAAATCAATTAGATACAATACATGTGTAACATTTACAAAAGAAAGTATGTAAAAGGAATATTAGCGTGCAACCGATAGCCGTGGAAAAGTATTCAAATATGTTGTTTTCATTTGTCTTTATATGCGTAACAGTCCCTAGATTTTTCATCTGTAAATTGTAACGATATAAAGGATGTATTTTGGAAACATTTTCCAGGGGACCCTCTTAACACATCTAAAGCATACATTTTCGTACTCGATACATGCCGGTACAAAATATGGACACAAAAGCGGTCATTTATATATCACTGGATTTCCTTTTCCCATAGCATATTCCCTATACTATTAGCTAATATTCATTCAAAAAGTGACACAACAATTTCTTGTTGGCTTGGAGATAATGTGCGGGGGGGGGGGGGGGGGGGGTGAGTGAGCAAGTGTAGCTTTTAGATTTTTTGCAAACTTAAAATGTACTTATAATCTTATCTTTTGTAGCCTTTAACCATTATTTGCTCTTTTCACAAAGAAAATTGCTTCAAACATGTGTATTATAGATTACTCACTCTAATTTGTAGTTCCTCGTTATCATATTTGAATCCTAAATGAAGCTTAAGCTCTTCTTTGCTTTTGAACACTTGCAACAGCTTCACATGCGAAGATAGATTATAGACTACAAATCCTTTATGTTTTTAATATTAGAATTAAGGCAATGGTAAGGGATTTAGCATTCCCCAATGAGTGGTTTTTGTTTCTTCAAAAACTGAAAAATAATAAGGGTACTTTCCCAACGTGGTTGTCGGGGCTCGATTTCCTCCTCACCAGATTCAGTTTTATCCCCATCATATCTAGAGAAGAAATGAAAATTTTTCAATAGGTTTTCATGTGGAAGTATATTACCATCCTCAATCAACATTATAAGATTTCTTGAATTATTTTTTGATTCACCCTCAAATGCTGGATCAACACAACCAACAACATTACATTTATACCTATAACAACCTTACCTTTATACCTAACAGCCCGTTCCTCTTTAGGCCCATTGTAAGAAGGAACCATATTTAATATCATCAATAATAAATTATAATTTTTGTTACTTCCAACACCACAATACCCATTGCCCCTAGAACAATTTCCCCATGAAATCGATCAATGTCAATGTACAAAGCATTATTAACAATAAACAATTATATTGGGTTAGAAGGCCTACATAACAAATAAAACTAATAAAATATATAATATCACTATCATCAATAATCTGTATAACTATGTTTGATCCAATATAAAAAGAAAAACAAATTTGATTGGTATTTAGTATGGATTTTGAAGCAACCAACATAATCAACCCAGAAAAGTTGATATAAGTTGTTAAATATAGATTGAATCATGTATAGCCTGAGCAATATAATAAGTTGACGTGCCAATTTTGTCTCATTGCCCTCAACTACAAACAAGTACTTTAAAATATTGATTATACGAACTCTATTTTTCAATAACATAAAGTTGTATGTGGTCTAGATATGCAAGTTTTCTCAAATGGAAGCAACAAAGATGTCTATGGTCTAAATATGTTATAGAAATCCCAATTTATTCCTTTGAATACGAAATGATCATACATTTTTAGACTATAATATGAAACACACTTTTTAATCCGGATTGTATGGGTGTCAAATTTTGGATGTCATATCCTGCTAACCACCACCAATTCCAAAATGACTTTAACTTTTACTGCTCTTGTGTGACATCCCCAAAATCTCGGCTAGAAAAGACCGATTTTTCATTTATGCTTTTAAATAATTTCAGAGTAAATCCTTTTGATTTGAAAGAGTTACGGAATTTGTTCCCAAAACAAAACATGATAAAATAACATTTATCAAAGCATTTCATCAAGAGATGCATTTTCATTATATAATCAAAACTCGGGATGTCATGTTCCGATACAGACCATAAAGCATAAACGATAACATTACAAGTCATTCAACAAATATATACATATACAGACTTGTAATCAAAACAACAAGATGATCCATCCATCTTACGCCCTTGTGCCACTTCCTGTAATACAAATAAAACTGAGTGGGTCAGGCTTGGGAGCCTGGTGAGCATATAGGGTTTTCAACCCACAATAAATAAGTTATATTTAATTTCACCAACCAATCACTATCCCGATTACCCATTCCCGTTATCCTTACTTTACGTCCCTAAAACAACTACTATCTCAAGGGACCTAATCTAGGATTTTCATCGGGACGGATATCACTGCGAAGGGGTTTCCTTAACAATAGATATCCTAAAGGCAACCATGAGGGGGATAGAGTACACCGGTGAACACATCGTTCACAACACCTACAGGTTATGAATCTGCTAGCATTCCACTGGACTGTCTAGAAGGAGTCCATGGTCTTTATCCACACTCTGCTGAATAACTAGATCAACAACAACAACAACAACATCGAGGCCTCTCATCTGTTTATTACACACCAACTATCTACCCATGTTCTACCCAACATATTAGTAGATAAGAATATATTTTCATACATAGTTTAAAACCTGTATATCATTTTCATTCAATATATATATATATATATATATATATATATATATATATATATATATATATATATATATATATATATTCCATATAACAGATGAGGCATACCACATAACACATATTTCATAGAAAGCAATTCAGATCTATGAGATGGAATAAAGTGAATATCCATTCACGCATACAATCACAAAATATACACATAGCAAGTATATATCGCATAAAATACTTCATAGTTACTTGTTAGAAGAAAGTAACTGCACCCTCACACATATAAACCACAATTTACTTAATACACTCAAACCGCACTTGTATTATTATCGTGTTTATGAAAGGTAGTATACACTCACTTGATCAGAAGATGATCGGACAGCACTACGACTTGCAGAAGTAGTAATCCACAGCAGATCTGGAAGATCTCCACAAAAATCGAACTTCTCGCGGGCAGAGCTTCGGCTCGGGAACCGCACTTCTCGGGATCTTCGGGATCTCGGGACTTGCCTCAGGTCTAGAGAATAATACCGGGGCTTTGGGGTATTTCTGGCACGCAAAACGATGCAAAACGGGAGAGAGAAGCAAAGAAATGAACACAACTCTCGGCTGCCTTCGGATCCCTTTTATAGAGGCTGGAACCTCAGAGTACGCGGGGCGTACAGGCGTACGCGGGGCGTACTAGCCTCCGAAATCGTCACTGCATGCGTCATCCGAAGTGTCGACACTCTTCGGAGTACGCGGGGCGTACGTCGGATCGGATTGGTGACTCGGCCTTCGGATAATGCCGGATTTTTGATTTAAAAATAATTACAATTTATTTATCAAACTTCGGAAATTCATATCTTCTTCATACGTACTCCGTTTTCGACGTTCTTTATATCCACGGAAAGGTGAGACTACGCTCTACAACTTTCGTTTAGACTCCGTCGGCTAATTTTGACTTTATTTTTATTATTTGTTTTTAATAGGCCGCGACAGAAAAACTTCGTTATAAATTCATAACTTCTTCGTTTGACGTCCGTTCTCGCCTAACTTTTTATCGCTTCGATACCAACAATGAGATCTTCGATTCTCATTTAGATTTCTTCGGCTAAAAACCGCTCGATCTCAAATCGAGTATTTCAGGCTGCACACCGCTAAGTCGAAACTTCGATAAATCATAACTTCCTCATACGAAGTCAGATTTGTGCGTTCTATATATATTCGAAAACCTCGTTTCAACTGCTACAACATTAACCAAAGATATTAAGTTTATTTTACACTTAAATTTTGACGCTTATTTTTATTCTTAATTAATCAGACCACATAATTAAGCAATTAAGCACAAAACACATAATACTCAAATAATACATTCTCATTATTTCAAAATGGGTTACAAAGGTTAACCTAGACTATCACATTGCTAAAAACGGCAAGCCCGGAAACACAGGCGTTACAATTCTCTCCCCCTTAGAATGATTCCGTCCCCGGAATCACACATCAACAAACAAATGCGGATAGCGACCCATCATGTCACTCTCCACCTCCCAGGTGAGATTCGGCCCATTCGTGTGTTTCCATCGGACAAGCACTAACCCAACCATCTTGCGTCGCAATTTCTTAGTCTTTCGGTCAACAATTGCCTCTGGTTCTTCAATCAACCTTTTGTTCTCATCAATTCTCAATTCAGAGATTGGAATTATATCGGGAACTTCTCCCGTGAACTTTCTCAAATAACACACATGAAAAGTGTTATGAATTCCATTCAGTTCTTCTGGTAATTCGAGCTTGTAAGCTTGGTTCCCAATCCTCTGAAGAACTTCAAACGGTCCAATAAACCTTGGACTCAACTTTCCCCTTTTACCAAATCTTATAAGTCCCTTCCACGGCGAGACTTTAAGCAAAACCGAATCCCCAACCTCAAAAGTCATCGGTCTTCGCTTCTTGTCAGCATAGCTTTTTTGACGATCCTGAGCTGCTAACATTCTTTCCCTAATTATTTTCAACTTTTCAGCAGTTTGATGAACCATCTCCGGTCCCATAAACTGCTTTTCCCCAGCCTCAAGCCAACAAGACGGCGTACGACACTTCCGTCCATACAAAGCTTGGTACGGTGCCATCTTAATGCTCGAGTGGAAACTATTATTATAGGAAAATTCTACCAACGGTAAATGTTCATCCCAATTACCTAGGAATTCCAGAGTACATGCTCTCAGCATATCTTCAAGTGTTTGTATCGTTCTTTCACTCTGACCATCAGTCTGCGGATGGTAAGTTGTACTTAAACACAACTTGGTACCCAATTCCTCTTGTAGACTTTTCCAAAATCTCGATGTGAAATGGCTATCACGATCCGACACAATCGTTAACGGAATACCGTGAAGCCTCACAATTTCCTTCGCGTAAGAATTCGCAAGCTTCTCCATAGACCATTTCTCCTTGGCCGCTATGAAATGCGCACTCTTAGTGAATCGATCAACGACCACCCAAATCATGTCGTGACCATTCTTTGTTCTGGGCAGTTTAGTGACAAAATCCATAGCAATGTCTTCCCACTTACCCATAGGCACAGGCAAAGGTTCTAAACTCCCGTACGGTTTCTGATATTGTGTCTTGACTCTCGCACAAGTCACACACTCGGCCACATACTTTGCAACATCAAGCTTCATCGTCGGCCACCAGTAGTAGGGTTTCAGGTCCCTATACATTTTAGTGCTACCCGGATGAATCGAGTACATGGTCTTGTGAGCTTCTTCCATCAGAAGATCTCTGACTCCTCCTGTCTTAGGTATCCAAATCCGATCTTGGAACACCTTTAGTCCATGACTGTTTACACCGAACACCAACGTTTTGCCCAAACGTTCCTCCTTTCTGTCATTTTTCTCAGAAGCTTCGCTCTGAGCTTTCTTTATACTTTCCAAAATAGTCGAGACAACTTCAATTCTCAACGCTCTTGGCCTTTTCCTTTCAAGATTGACTTTCCGACTGAGAGCATCAGCAACAACATTAGCTTTACCGGGGTGGTAAAGTATCTCGCAGTCGTAGTCTTTAAGTAATTCTAGCCAGCGTCGTTGCCTCATATTCAATTCTTTCTGATTAAAGAGATATTGGAGACTCTTATGATCAGTGAAAAGTTTGCACTTCGTGCCATAGAGGTAATGCCTCCATATTTTCAGAGCGAAAACTACCGTTGCCAACTCCAAATCATGAGTTGGGTAGTTCTTTTCATGCTCTTTCAGCTGTCGAGACGCATATGCTATCACCTTTTCTCTTTGGGTCAAAACACAACCCAATCCAACCCCAGACGCATCGCTATAGACAGCGAAGTCTTCAACTCCATTGGGTAGAGAAAGTATCGGTGCCTCGCATAGCTTCTTCTTTAGCTTCTTGAATGCTTCTTTATGCTTCTCACTCGAAGCATAAGTAGCTCCTTTGTGGGTCAAAGCTGTCAACGGAGTAGCAATCGAAGAAAAGCCTTGGATAAACCTTCGGTAATATCCGGCTAATCCTAAAAAGCTTCGAATCTCCGTGGGACTTTTCGGTTGTTCCCACTTCGTTACAGCTTCAATCTTTGCTGGATCAACCATTATCCCCTCTTGGTTGACCACGTGACCCAAGAATTGGACTTCACGAATCCAAAAATCACATTTGGAGAACTTAGCATACAGCTTCTCCTTCTTCAAGACTTCTAACACTTCTCGCAAGTGTCTGCCATGCTCCTCCTGGCTTTTCGAGTAAATCAGAATGTCGTCTATGAACACTATCACGGATTTATCAAGGAAAGGATTACAAACCCTATTCATCAAATCCATGAACGCTGCCGGAGCATTGGTTAGTCCAAACGACATAACCAAGAACTCGTAGTGTCCATATCTAGTTCTGAATGCAGTCTTCTCGATATCTTGCTCTCTTACTTTTAGTTGATGATATCCTGACCTTAGATCGATCTTCGAGAAATAGCTCGAACCTTGCAATTGATCAAACAGGTCATCAATCCTCGGCAACGGATATCTATTCTTTATTGTTGCCTTGTTCAGCTCTCGGTAATCAATGCACATTCTCATACTTCCATCTTTCTTCTTCACGAATAACACCGGAGCTCCCCAGGGTGATGAACTAGGTCTAATGAAACCTTTGTCCAATAACTCTTGAAGTTGCATCATTAGCTCCTTCATCTCCGTCGGTGCTAATCGATAAGGTGCTTTTGCAATTGGCGTCGTTCCTGGCAACAAGTCAATACGGAATTCCACTTGTCGATCTGGTGGTAATCCAGGAAGATCTTCGGGAAATACTTCCGGATAATCACACACCACTGGAATATTCTGCATCACCTTCTTTTCCTTCTTAGCATCAATCACGAATGCTAAATATGATGTACACCCCTTGGTCAAACATTTTCTGGCTTTCATCAATGAAATGATTCCAGAATTCACTCTGTGTTTATCTCCATACACCATAAACGAATCTTTCCCAGGCGGGTTTACTTTGACTATTTTCTTCTTGCATAAGATTTCGGCGTCGTTGGCGCTAAGCCAATCCATTCCCAATACGATGTCGAAACCATTTAGTTCGATAGGCAATAATTCATCGTGGAACTTATTCCCATTTAGATCAATTAAGATGTTTTTCATGCGATAGCTAACAGGTACAAACTTGCGACTAGCAACTTCGACTAATAAGGCATTATCTAGTCTAACAACAGGCAAAGCTAGCTTTCTACCAAATTCATGCGATATAAAGGAGTAATTGGCTCCAGAATCAAATAAAATTTGGGTAGGCAATTCGTTAACGAGAAAGGTACCTGAAGCGACATCAGCTTCATCTTTAGCAGCTTCCAGTGTCATCTGGAATGCTCTCGCCTTTGGCTTTGGCGGAATGTTGGGTCTAGCTGCCTCCTTCTTCTTCGGGCAGTCCCTCGACATATGACCCTCCTCACCACAACCATAGCAAACTTTCTTTGTGAGGGTACACTCATTGGCATAGTGCCCTGGCTTTCCACACTTGTAACATGTGTTCGCCACCTCACATTTTCCATGATGCTTCTTCTTACATTTGTCGCACCATTTCCCTTCACCTCCACTTCCCCTCGAACCAGACTTCGAGAACTTGTTTTTCTTGTTGGACCCTGAAGTTCCATCGAACTTCCTCTTTTCACCAACATCTATTCTTTTCAGACCCTTTTCCTTCTGCTGGGCCTCCACATTCTTAGCTGCACGAACAGCCGTTTTCAGAGTAGTTGCCATCTTGACTGTCGGACCAAAGTCAGCAGGCAGTCCATTAGCAAACCTCTCAATCTTGGAGAGTTCCGTTGGCACTAGGTATGGAAACAACTTCATCTTCTCAGTAAATGCAGTAGCATAGTCATTTATGCTCATCTTCCCCTTCTTTAAGTTTTGAAACTCATTGTTCAGATCAATCAGATCTATCTCTGAACAATACTGCACCCTTAACTATTCCAAGAACTCCTCCCATGACATTTTCAGGGCTTCTCCTCGTGGCATAGTATCTGCCAACAACTTCCACCAACTCAAGACTCCAGTCTTCAGTTGTCTAACCGCAAAGACGGTCTTCTGTTTGTTGCTACAGTCGCAACTTTCAAATACCATCTCCATCTCGGAGATCCAATCCATTATCTCAACAGGCTTCGGGCTTCCAGAAAGACTTGGCGGTTTGGCGCCCAAGAAGTTCTTGTACATACGCCCATCCTTGTTGTTTCTCCTTTCTGGATCGTTCCTTCGTTCCCCTTGAGTCCCAACTTGACTCATCATGCGACTATTGTTCCCTTCCTCCGATTGCTCGGGAATCAATTCAGGTTCCTCAATAGGTATGATAGGTTCATCCCTATTATTATGCAACATTTGTCGCATCTCCTCCCTTTGTTCGGCCAACATAGCCTGAATCATGGCTTGCACCGCAGCCATTGTTATTGGTTCTGGTGCTGCTGCTACAACAGGTATCTGCTCAATCACTGGCGCTTGATTCCTGTTTTCATCCGCGTTTCCAACGCCACTCCTTGTTCTCACCATTTTGATCTACACACCGAATAAGGTGAAATTAGATCCTCATTCACGATAGATATTCAATTCATCCTTATTACTCCGAAACGTTTACATGCTAGTTCTAATATCGTAGACGCACGCTTAGAATCCTACACACATAAGGTTTCCAGATCCGGTCGGGAACAGACCGTAGATCCGAACAAATAATATCATATATGGCAACATATAACATTTAGTACATAAAGCATTTTAGGCAACTTTCCTAAAATAAACTAGTGCTCGTGTCTAAAATCCAACAGACACACATCTCAAAATTCCACATAGCATTCTAAGTTTAAGTCTAGAAATCCTACAAATTCCTAGTTCGCTTAAACTAATGCTCTGATACCAACTGTGACATCCCCAAAATCTCGGCCAGAAAAGACCGATTTTTCATTTATGCTTTTAAATAATTTCAGAGTAAATCCTTTTGATTTGAAAGAGTTGCGGAATTTGTTCCCAAAACATAACATGATAAAATAACATTTATCAAAGCATTTCATCAAGAGATGCATTTTCATTATATAATCAAAACTCGGGATGTCATGTTCCGATACAGACCATAAAGCATAAACGATAACATTACAAGTCATTCAATAAATATATACATATACAGACTTGTAAACAAAACAACAAGATGATCCATCCATCTTACGCCCTTGTGCCACTTCCTGTAATACAAATAAAACTGAGTGGGTCAGGCTTGGGAGCCTGGTGAGCATATAGGGTTTTCAACCCACAATAAATAAGTTATATTTAATTTCACCAACCAATCACTATCCCGATTACCCATTCCCGTTATCCTTACTTTACGTCCCTAAAACAACTACTATCTCAAGGGACCTAATCTAGGATTTTCATCGGGACGGATATCACTGCGAAGGGGTTTCCTTAACAATAGATATCCTAAAGGCAACCATGAGGGGGATAGAGTACACCGGTGAACACATCGTTCACAACACCTACAGGTTATGAACCTGCTAGCATTCCACTAGACTGTCTAGAAGGAGTCCGTGGTCGTTATCCATACTCTGCTGAATAACTAGGTCAACAACAACAACAACATCGAGGCCTCTCGTCTGTTTATTACACACCAACTATCTACCCATGTTCTACCCAACATACTAGTAGATAAGAATATATTTTCATACATAGTTTAAAACCTGTATATCATTTTCATTCAATATATATATATATATATATATATATATATATATATATATATATATATATATATATTCCATATAACAGATGAGGCATACCACATAACACGTATTTCATAGAAAGCAATTCAGATCTATGAGATGGAATAAAGTGAATATCCATTCACGCATACAATCACAAAATATACACATAGCAAGTATATCGCATAAAATACTTCATAGTTACTTGTTAGAAGAAAGTAACTGCACCCTCACACATATAAACCACAATTTACTTAATACACTCAAACCGCACTTGTATTATTATCGTGTTTATGAAAGGTAGTATACACTCACTTGATCAGAAGATGATCGGACAGCACTACGACTTGCAGAAGTAGTAATCCACAGCAGATCTGGAAGATCTCCACAAAAATCGAACTTCTCGCGGGCAGAGCTTCGGCTCGGGAACCGCACTTCTCGGGATCTTCGGGATCTCGGGACTTGCCTCGGGTCTAGAGAATAATATCGGGGCTTCGGGGTATTTCTGGCACGCAAAACGATGCAAAACGGGAGAGAGAAGCGAAGAAATGAACACAACTCTCGGCTGCCTTCGGATCCCTTTTATAGAGGCTGGAACCTCGGAGTACGCGGGGCGTACAGGCGTACGCGGGGCGTACTAGCCTCCAAAATCGTCACTGCATGCGTCATCCGAAGTGTCGACACTCTTCGGAGTACGTGGGGCGTACGTCGGATCGGACTGGTGACTCGGCCTTCGGATAATGTCGGATTTTTGATTTAAAAATAATTACAATTTATTTATCAAACTTCGGAAATTCATATCTTCTTCATACAAACTCCGTTTTCGACGTTCTTTATAACCACGGAAAGGTGAGACTACGCTCTACAACTTTCGTTTAGACTCCGTCGGCTAATTTTGACTTTATTTTTATTATTTATTTTTAATAGGCCGCGACAGAAAAATTTCGTTATAAATTCATAACTTCTTCGTTTGACGTCCGTTCTCGCCTAACTTTTTATCGCTTCGATACCAACAATGAGATCTTCGATTCTCATTTAGATTTCTTCGGCTAAAAACCGCTCGATCTCAAATCGAGTATTTCAGGTTGCACACCGCTAAGTCGAAACTTCGATAAATCATAACTTCCTCATACGAAGTCAGATTTGGGCGTTCTATATATATTTGAAAACCTCGTTTCAACTACTACAACATTAACCAAAGATATTAAGTTTATTTTACACTTAAATTTTGACGCTTATTTTTATTCTTAATTAATCAGACCACATAATTAAGCAATTAAGCACAAAACACATAATACTCAAATAATACATTCTCATTATTTCAAAATGGGTTACAAAGGTTAACCTAGACTATCACATTGCTAAAAACGGCAAGTCCGGAAACACAGACGTTACATCTTGAGTACTATATTCCAGAGTTCATGATCATTTTCCAAATTTTGAAAGAAAAAGAAGTGATCATTTTTATTAACAAACATATTTATATCGGTTAGTTTAGTTAATTTATCAATAAATAATATATTTTAAATAATTTTGAAGTATTGTGATAGGTTTAAATTAAAGAACTGAATTAAGATTATACCAAACTAGATCATAATCGATTGTATTCAGTTTAGTTTTGAATTCTTTAAAAATATGTCTTCCAAGTAAATTACTAAAATCTTCTATATATGGTTCTGTCAAAATTACATGTTTTATTTTTATTAATTTTTTGCACTCAGACGTTTCTTGTGGTATTTTTGTTGTAACTTTCTCTTGTTAGAAGACTATATTTCTCTTATTATATTTTTTTTAATATTAATCAATCTATACAATTATTTTATAATATTATCACATTAGATCTCACCTTACCACTTTATTCTCACATGAACGTCAAAATCTACCCCTAAAATAATGACATACCATCTTGATCACCATCAGTGACATCACAACAACTTCGACAACTACATCGCTAACTTCTCCAACTCTAGCGAAGTTAAAAGGGAACATGCACAATCCATAACAAAAGTCTTTTCGCCCGACGTCAAATAGGTCATCGGTAATAGACATGATATACCATTGAACTGTCAACAAAATCGTCACCTCTCTGAACTGTTTCTCCATTTGTTAGTGTGCTCTTCCCAAAAATCGTTTCACCTTTCTAAAACGTAAATCTAAGAAAAAATAACAAAGATTGGAATAATTTATGTAATATACCATACTAGAAATTAGTTTGATTTTGATTTGGTTCAATTTGTGGAATCAATTTCTATTTTTGGAACTATTTTCATGTTGCTTTTGATTTTTTTTATATATATGCTTTTAGTTCGATTTTGATATATGGACTCATTTTCAAGTTTGACTTTGATTTCTAGAATTTTTTTTAGGTCATTTGTTTTATCTTGGTTTTATTTGGTTTTGATTATAGGTTGTGATTTTATATACATGTTTTTTATTATTATGCGTTTTTTATTATGATTTCGTTTTCTTTGGGTTTTTTATAGAGTTTAATTGGATTTGCAAAGGTGGTGGTTGTTGGAGGTAAAAAGTTGGGTTTTTTATAGAGTTTAATTGGATTTGCAAAGGTGGTGGTTGTTGGAGGTAAAAAGTGATCGACGTGGTTGGTAGGGGTGGAAATGGTGTTTAAAAGATTGATAATTAACAAATAATACATAAATGAAAAAAAATAAATAAGGTAGTATAATTTTTTAATCTATACCATGGATGAAAGTCGCAATAAAGAAAACTAAGGTAGTATAATTTTTTAATCTATACCATGGATGAAAGTCGCAATAAAGAAAACTATGTGGAGAGTTTGAATGCGAAAAAAAAATGAAAAATGAGAACCAAATATATAACTTTAACTACATGTAGACAATTTTAGGTGTTGTTTGTTTTTTTGAAGCCAAAATGTCTACAGTCTGCGGACCACATCTGCAAGCCTTTACGGCATAAAAGGTGGACCAAATGTCTGCGGTCTGCAATAAGAAGACTGTTTGTTTTTAACGTCTGCAGCCGTTGAAATAAATTAACTTTTCAATCTTAATTTCATGTCATAAAGATTAAAAATGCATTTTCAGCAAAAAGAGAAAGAAAACTAAAAAAAAAAAAAAAAAAAAAAAAAAAAAAAAAAAAACGGGTGGTCTTTTTTTTTTTGTTAAAATGAGGTCTGAAGACCTTTGAAGACAGTGACTCATGTCTGCGCCAGGAAGACCTCGCGCAGACGTTTTTTGGTCTGCGCACTTCCAAAAAACAAACACTCTGCGAGGGCATATGTCTGCGCATTGTATGCGCGGCGCAGACAAAAGTGGTTCCGCAGCTCTTCACAAAAAAAAACAAACAGCCCCTTAGTGATTTACTCTTGAAATATGTCTTTAACACAAGTTTTTAGTTTATGATGGTTTTAGAAATTGATTATCCATGAGGCTCATTTAAACCAAAATTATATATTATTAACGACAGCTCGTTGAAAACCGTCGCCTTAATCTTAGCCATCAAATTTCTTCAACTTTTAATCTCAGCAGTGTAAACTCCTTATTTTATTATTTTTAATTAGACAGTTTCTTCCTTACACAACCGATACTTACCTGTAGCATCCATGACTCCATTGAAATAACATGATGCTTCTTTACACATTCTCTTTCTTGACGAATTAGTTCTCATTATCAAGAACTAGTTGTTTACGGTTTAACCGCCTACCTACGGTTCCCTATTGACAGTGTCTACTCCGACTTCATTGACCACCGATAGTGTCCATGTAACGGGCCTTCGTCTTTTATTGCCCATGTCTCCCCAATCTCGCTTTAACTTCCACGATTGCATACAAGAGAATAGATATTGGATTTAATTACTAACCGCGTTCCTCTTTCTTCGACCCAGAAGGCATCCGCCGAGTTTATGGAAGCCACTATCCGATTCTACACAACCGCGTTCACACTCAATCCCCCTATATAAGACGAATTATTAGTTCACTGTGTGACGTTTAGTGCAATTAGGAATTCAACATTCTTTTTGGCATAAATAACCTAGAAGAAGAAAAACAACCCAACATAATTTTCTTTCTTTGTTTGATTGTGTGTCATTTATTGGATTTGGGATTCACAGTTTAATTTCATGTTTCTTTAATCGCCATAACTTTTCTTCCCCGCATTCTTCTTCTTCTTTACTCACTTTCCTCACCATTCTCCTCAAACCCTTCACTATTTAGGGTTTTGAGTGAGGCAATTGAAGTTTATTGCATTTTTATAATATGTAGATTTTTGTTTTACTCTTCAGGTTGTATTAAACAAAATCAAGAGCAGAGTAAATATTTGGTGCTCTGGGACTGCTAATGAAGATATTGCTACTCTTGCCACACCTTTAAAGAGAGAACTCTCTCTCTCTCTCTCTCTCTCTTTTTTTCTCATGCTGACAGAAATTTGTTTCAAGCTACTAATAATTTGAATTGTTTTAACAAACTTTAAATGGGTGTTTGGGAAAACTTTTTAAGCCTAAAAGATCTTTTTGTAAAAGTTCTTTTGAGGAAACAAAAGCCAAAAATGGGTTTTAAAAGTGTTTGGGTAGTATTTTTTGACTTTTGAGTGTGATTTAGCTTTAAAAGTCCAAAAGTTACAAAAAGTCACACTTTCTTGACTTTTGAAAACTCACCATTTTCTTCTTTATAAAAAGTTATTTTGAAAAGAACTTTTGCATCATCCAAACATCTTTATATCTTTTTAGAAAAGTTAAAAGACAAAAGTCATTTAAAAAGTTTTCCCAAACACCCTCTTAATCAATCAAGATGTACTTTCTAGACAATTACAATCTTGACAAATTGGTCATTTTATTTGCTTTCTTTGATGAAAATAATATATTGTTTACACGGGAACAAGTGCGTAATGCTTTGCAGTGGCAAGAGATATAGTTGTGTTGTAGTGTTATGTAGATGTAATAGAGAAGTCTATTATTCCAAGTAATATTTTGTATTCTATTTGCTTTTTATAAACAATGTATTTTCAAAATCGTGCTTATTGTTTAAGGAAATTCGGGCTCTATAGCATCCAATTAATCATGTATATTGCTATTCTTTTCAATTACCCATATCATGTATTACAATATATTCCACCACACCTTTATTTTTAGTCTCTGTGTTGTTAAAACGAACATTTAATCTAATGAAAATGTATGTTGTAGGGATATTGTATCAATTTTTTGGTTGGATAATGGATCTTCATGTTTCCAAGTTGACTGCGTTGATTCTATACTTTTTTCCAAATGTTTAATCTACTTTATGTTGTTTTTTCATATAGGACGGAACGAAGGAAGGAGTAATTATAAACTATAGTGTTTCATCATCAAAATGAACTTCTATGTTCCTTCATATATTCGCCCCCTTTTCTTGTGATCCTTTTATCTTTCTATGTGTGGTGGCCCAATTTACTTTTACATCGATGAGGCTGAGTAGAAGACATTAGAAAACTTTAAAATATTCATCAAAGAAAACAAAGAAGCATTAATCCCTTCATATTTGTTATCATTATTTTACATGTGAGCTATATAATGTTGAGTGTCAATTAAGTACGAACTACTATGTTAATCATTCAGTAAACAAAAATTCGCCGAAAAGTGTTGACTTTTTATACCCACTACAAATGCCTAATCTTGATAACCGAGATGCTATATACCATTGATGAAAATGAAACCACTTCAGGTTAGTTTGTTCATAAAATAATCAATGGTGGCTGAAATTCATACTTATGTGTATTTATGTTTTATTTTTTAATATCAAGTGATGATGAATGTAGTGTGCTACTTATGTTCTCCAAAAAGTTCCTAAAACATGTGATGATGAAAGATCATTTCTTGATTGGGTTGTGTCTTAAAATCAAGTAATTCTCAAACACCCATCTATATTCACTTTACATCCTTACAAATGTCAAATGATTAACCAAAATAAATAAATTGTAACTCTAAATCCAGTGTTGTTTGAAATTAAACTTTGATTTATTTTGTTTTAATTATAATTTGAACAATGTCTTCAAAAATTGCTATTTGTTTTTATATTTTGTCTAAAATTATAATAAAACTCAAAATGGTGTCATGCTTTTATGTTTTTTTTCCATAATTATAAATGCATTTTCCCATGGATTGAAATTCGGTTCCCACAAAATATTTGTCAAAAAGTACAACTGTGTCTCTCATTTTTGGACATTTTTGCCCCTGGTGTTGATGTAAAGCTTTTCTGGGATAAGTAAACTCATTGTGATCCGGTCAATGTGTATAACTACAATCTAATTATATTATAGGGTTATAGGGTCATTAAGTTTAAACATATTTAAATAATGCTTAGTATGTTGTAATCATTTGGATATAATGAAAAAGTTAGTTTGTGTTTTAATGATATATGGGGGTCATCATGTTATTTTCCGATATCAAAACAGCCCTGGAGTTTGCAATGAAATATATGCATCATTGATTGAGCAATCTCAGTGTCTTTGTTTCTAATTTCACAAATACCATTTTTTTAGACATTTGAAAGTATTTTTTCTAATAAGACAAGAATTGAAAACACAATGTTGTTATGAGGATAAAAACTTCATATTTAAATGCCTTAATAAGGAAAAAAAAATTTAATTGAAATGTTATAATAATAAAACAAAAAAATTACGTAGCTATTATACATGAACAAAAAAAATATATTTATGTTTGTTGCATTTATCTAAAAGTATAAGACTTATGTCATAATTCTTTTTCAATCTATGACCGACTCAAACGATGATGAAAACAATTAAGTAAGCTATAAAGTATTTCTTATGATATAAAGAACATTATAAATCAATTATTTTATGATCAACTTTGTATCGTTCTATTTTAGTCTTAAATGATGCAGGTGGTAACTGAGTAACAAAATATCTTGTGAAACCCATGAGTATAGTAATTTCCTTTGTTTGAATAGCATTCTAACCATTTTTAAGCTCATAGTAACGTAGGCTAAATGTGACTGTGTCTATACTAAAGTACATTGCTATTTACTTTCAATTAATTATAGCAATGTACTTTTAAAGTACAATGGTTTACCCTCTAATGCGATTGTAAATGAATTTACAGTTAGATCAACTGCCAAAAATAACTGCAATGAATATACGCTGGTATAATAAATAAAAAATAAGTTTGTATGTTTTTGTATAATTGGAAAAAATAAACGATATAAGTAAAAAAAAAATATAATGGATTTCATAGTACAATGTTATAATTGGAACAAATGAAAGTACGATGTTATACAAGAAAAAAAATATATTTATTGTTTTTACGTCAATATACTCGGCCAATGGACATATATAATACTAGTTTTATCTGATTCTCAAATTTGAAAATGTATTGTTTTTGGTTTGAGTTTTTTAAATAAATAAAATTTTGTTTTTGGTTCACTATATGTGGCTAGATGACATCTAAAACAAAACCAAATTAATTTATATTGGTTTCGTTTTCATTTACAAATGAGAAAATGAACTATAGATAAAGTTCACAATGTTCCTAATTGGTAACATTTATTCAAATATCAATATTTTTTGTGTTTGATCTTTTGTAAACTTGAAATAACTAATATATAAAAAAAATACATTTTAAAATATTTTAATAATCATCAAAATAAAAAATAGACCCACTCCTCTCTATATGTCTCATAGAAATTTCCAATCAATCCCACATATTTTGAGCATTTGAACCATGTGTTGTCGGTTTTCCTATCGTAAGTGAATCATCTATCATAACCTCACCTCGCCTCGCATCTCATCGAAACTACATGTGCAATTAAAAATAGATCCACACCTTTCTATTACTCTCATCAAAATTTCCATTCAATCCCAAATATTTTGATGCATTTGAACCATGTTTTGCCAGCTTTGCTATCATAAGTGAATTATTTATCATAAACTTACCTCAACTCTCATCGAAAATACAAGTGCAATTAGTGGATACAAACTTTGATTTTTTTTTCGTCGGTCCTGGTTTAAATATGAACAAGGTTTTTGTGCTTTGTTGGCAATTCCAGTTTATAAATTAAGTTCGATTCTACATTGCAATTGAAATTGAATTCGTCGAATGGGATGATTACTTAAGGTCCAATAAAATCTCGAAGAAAAAATCTCGGTGGTAGCTATGTATTTGAAGGCGACAAGGATGAGGAGGATGAGGAGGAAAAAGGAGAAAGAACTGGAAGATATTGATTAGAGATCTAAATGGAAATGCTCAGATCTATGATAGTAATAATTGTGATTCTTCCTTTTCTTGATGATTGAAGTTGTTGTTCTTAACTGGGATGGAAAGAGGAAAAAGAGATCGATGGAAGAAAAGGGTGTACATGGTTGGTGGTTCTTTTTTTTGCATTTCAATAGTTCCACTATCTTTTCTGCATTTCAATGTAAGGAAGAGAAGACGATGGAGATTTGGGTGTCATGAGAGAGATGTATGGCTAATGCAGGATAGGTCCCACTTATGTTGAGATATGTATCACATTTCCTTATTTACATTATTTGTTGTCTAAGGTTGCTTGTTAACTAAGCATTTAGTCGTTCCTTATTTAGGTATTAGATTCCTTTTACAAGTCTTTATTTTTACCCCATAAATATAGGGATTATAATTCCTTTCATCAATAAGATAGATAGTTAATTCTTCACTTCAGAATTTGTTATGGTATCATAGCAAAAATGAGAATAAAAATTGAGTTTATTATAAACATTGACCGGTGCAAATAAATATCTCGGTAGCAAGGAAACGTCAATCATAGACATATCGTCTTCGTTTTTCTTGCTTTGGCTAAACACCCACGTTAGAATTTTGTTGGCGATAACTTGCTACACGATGTAGACCACAACGACTGGAAGAACGAGATGGCAAATGCATTATTCTCAAAGAACAAGATAGAGTTTGTATATGGGTCTATGACGATGTCTATGATAACTCTACGAATTTCATGAACTAGAAACGGTGCAATGCCATTGCTCGTCAGCTCCATAGACAATGAGATCCAAATTAACATCGAATAAGAGATTATCGCTCACAACATATAGGTTGATCTTAAAGAAAGATTGATAAAGAGAACGCACCAAGGGCCTATGAACTCAGACACACCATCACTACCATACGCCAAGAAAGGATGAATTTCTCTACATATTATATCAAACTAAGGAGTGTTTGGGATGAGATCCAACGAATGGCCCAATTAACAATGTTAAAATGTTAACATTGTAGGTGCGACATCTGTAAAGAAATTACAATATTGCATGACAACGAGCGACTTTATGATTTACTAATGGGGCTAAATGAAGAACACAACTTGATCACGACACAGATCCTAAGCTTCAATTCACTTCCTACACTTGGGGTAGCGTATCAGCTTGTTAGTCAAGATAAACAACAATGTATCGTTAGATATGCTCGACACACCACATGAGAAGTCGTTGCCTTTCAAGCTAATGGAAGAAGTTTTACTCGACGACCACCAAAAACCAATAATCAAACAAACAATAGAATAAATGACTGTGGAAAGAAGAATGATGACAAGTGGTTCAACCATTATCAAAAGGTAGGACATATTATCCAAGGTTTCTTCAAATTAGTAACTTGTCCAAAATGGTGGAATGTAAAATCCACTAATACTAAAAATCAACATGGAAAGAAATCGCAACCAAGAGTTGCCAATACCACCACTTTCGTCAACGAACAAAGCAATATCATCATCGCCAAGGAAGAATATAACAAACTTGTTCAAATGATTCGAGTGATAAAGCAACAAGAACACGTTCCAAAAGCAAATATGGAACGTAAGATTCCTTATATTCCTCAAATAAATATGATTAATATAAAAAACCTTAGATACTCATGGGTTATAGACTTTAGGGCTAGCGAACATATAACCATCCATAAAATTGGTTAAATTCTATTAAATAAAACAAAAATGGTACTATCTTGACCATCCCAAACAGTGAAACTATTCCCATCGCAGGGACCGATAATGTTTAATTTTCGTAAGGTTTCGAATTAAAACACGTCCTTAACATACCAAACTTCAATTGCAATTTATTGACCATTAGTCAACTTTCTCATGATTTACAATGTTCATTGGCATTCCTTCCAAACTGGGACATGCCTTAGAAGAAGTTTTTTAAAGTATTCAACAATTAGATATTGCAAAATGCAACCATTTTGTGATTCTTCTATTAGGGTTAAACAAAGTAGGTTACCTTTTCCTATTAGTTTTCCGAAAACTTATAAACGTTTTGAGCTTATTCATGTTGACATATGGGATCATTATCATCATGCCACACTTAACATGTCTTCTTATTTCTTGTCCATTTTTTGTGATTATAGTATGGAAGCATGGGTTTATTTAATGAAAACTAGAACATAAACATCATATTATTTAACCTTGTTTTACAACATGGTGAAAGCACAATTTGGTAAAAGAGTAAAATAAGTACAAGTTCATAATGGCTCGGAATTCAAGTCACGAAACATGCTTGATTTTTATAAAGATCGTGGAATTTTACTTGAAACTTTTTCTGTATACACCTCAACAAAACAATGTTGCGAAACGTAAGCATCAACACCTACTTGAGATGACATGAGCATTACAGTTTCAAGCATCTCCGCCAGTCAAAACTTACATCATCAACAAGTCACCAACCAAAGTGTTGGACAACAAAATCCACATGAAGTGTTATTAGGAAAAATCTCGTCATATAAGCATCTAAAGGTTTTTGGTTGTCTTGCATATGCCTTTGATTCTTTAGGAAAGCAAGATAAGTTTTCTTAAATAGGAAAACCTTGTGTATTCCTAGGTTACCTAATGGGACAAAGGGGTATAAGCTCTATGATATTAAAATTTAGAGGACCTACATGAGTAGAAATGTGACTTTCGTTGAATACATTTTTCTTTTGGAAGAAATTATGAGATGAACAAGAACATTAACAATACAAACTTTGAGGAATCATTACACAAACTAAAACAAGAAATTGATAATGAAATTGATCTATGTTGGGGGCATACTTGCAACAATAATAACGAGATGAAGAACATGTTGTTGAACTACACGAGACAAATGACGAGACTAACAATGTTGATCGTGAACGAACTAAGCCTTAACATGAGTTACCACCACAACCTCCAAAACCTCAAACTCAATGTGATACACCATTACAACCAAAGAGATTCATTTTTAGGTCTAGAGCTACACCAAATCATCTTGAAGAGTTCCACACTAACTTGACTACTTCTCTAACACATTCAAAGAAGGCTAAAGGACCTTCCACACAACATCCTCTTTCTAATTTCTTTTCATATAAGAAATTTTATAACTCTCACAAAATCTTTCTTTTAGCTATTACCTCTCATTATGAACCTAAAAAATTCTCACAATAAGTCATGGATTCGCACTAGAGAGACGCCATGTGTAAAGAAATTTATGCACTTGAAGAAAACAACACTTGGACATTATTGAAGCCGCCACCCGAGAAGAAATCCAATGATTCAAAATAAGTATACAAAATAAAATATAGACCCAATAGAGAAATTAAGTGATATAAAGCTCAGTTGGTTGTTAAAGGCATCACAAAAATATAAGGGATTGATTTTCATGAAACATTTGTACCAGTTGCAAAGCTTGTGACTATTCATTGCGCTCTTGTTGTAGCAGCTAAAAAGAAATGGGAAATACACCAGATGCATGTCAATAACTCCATTTTACATGTAGATTTAGATGAATAAGTGTACAAGAAGGTTGTAACAACCGTGTTCTAGGTATTTTTCATTTGTGGCTTAAATCATAAAATTGTTGCTTTTTAGTCCATTACGTAGGGAGTAGTTTGCAGCTACGCGGGGTGCAACTAAGGATATGGGATGTGGGCATCCCATGCAATATGCAAGGCATACCATACGTATGTTGGGCGTACAACCACTAGATCCAAACTCTAATTTTTTTAGGGTTAAGACCTTATTTAAACATCTTATGACCCTCCAGTCCTCTTCATAACCAACCCCCACTCTCCCTTTTCCAACCATTCGAAACCTTAGCCACCTTGTGAGGTCCTTGATCTCTTAGAGTGTTACTTTGTGTGTTTTTGATCATATTGAAGAAAAAGGAGTCCATTGGTGAGGTGTTGAGAAGCTTAGAGCTTGTGGATTCGGACTTGGTTTTTCATCTAGCATCTTCTAGAGGTATAAAGCTTTAAACTTTATTGTTTATTAGTTCAGATCTAGATTTGGGTTATGTTTTGTCATGTTTAGTCACATGGCTTTGGTTCTTGTGAGTAGGAGTTACTCCAGAACCTTTGAGCATCATTTCTAGCCATTTCTGAGATTATTAAGTCATAAAAGTTGGATCTTGAAGGTTATTGTCCAACCATGCATGAGTTATTGGTCCTTTAATGAAGTTATGAACCTAGGGTTTACTTTTGGGCCCTATTAAGCCATGAAAAAACGTAAAGTTGCCAACTTTATCGGTTTAGACCTTCCCAAGAGTTAGATCTATAAATTTGACGTTTGAAATTTAAGCATTAAGAGCTTAATGACAAGTTTTGGTCATCAGTGGAGTACGATGGGCGTAGCCTCTAGGTATGCATGGCACAAAGTTTTAATAAAAAGAGCGAAGAACGTTTCTGCAAAAGATTCCAAAAATCGATTTCTGGATTACGACATGCATCCATAAATTTGTATCAAAATTTTATAAAGGCTATAGTAAATCATGGTTTTCAACAATCCAAAGTGGATCATTCTAACGTTTGTCATTTGAAAATGTATATGCATAGTGTTGCTTTCATATACGTTGACAATGTACTCCTATTAAGTAACGACGAAGGAAAGATAAATGAAGTGAAAGAGTATTTGCAGTCACACTTTAGAATAAAACATTTGGGTGTTCTAAAGTACTTTCTAGCCATTAAAGCTGGAAGATTTGAAGAAGGATTTTTCATAAGTCAGGGAAATATACACTTGATATTCCTGAAGACAATTGAGCTCAAGGGTGTTAGCCTTGTAATTTTCTGATAGAGCAAAATTTACGATTACACAGAGATGAAAATGGAAAAAACGTCCATGCATCACAGTACAGACGATTGGTGGGGAGATTGGTTTATCTCATTGTTACTCGACTAGACATAATTTTTGTTGTAAATCAGCTTAGTGAATTCGTGTGTGAACCGAAAAAGATCCCACATGGATGTTTCTTTCTGTGTCTTGTGTTATTTAAAAGGCACGGTTGGGGTTGTTCTTACATGCCAGTGGTAATTTTAAGCCTATAGCCTACTGTGATGCAAGTTGGTTGAGTTGTCCCACAACTAGACGATCTTCTACCGGATATTACATCAATCTAGGAGAGTCACCATTTTTTTATGAAAGAACGAAACACGTACAAATAAACCGCTACTTTGTTCGTGAAAGAGTGAATAATGGTGATGTAAAACCTTGTCTTATTCGAATTGAGTTTGTCAAGATATTCACCAAAGCTCTTAGTGTTGGTCATTTTAATTTCTTCGTAGCAAGTTGGGAGTTTGTAATCTTTAGAGTCCAACTTGAGAGTGAGTATATATATATATATATATATATATATATATATATATATATATATATATATATATATATATATATATATATATGGGTGATATCGATTGAGAACTCATAGTTTCTCGAAAACCTGAGAACTAAAGGTGGAGCATTAGATTAATATTAACTTATTAAGGGCATGATCGTAATCTTACCGATCTCATGTAGTATATATTTTTTTGTGTTATTGAACAAAATTAACATAATAAATCAAATTTCTGATATATTTTTTTCAAAATAATTTTTGATTTTTTTTTAAATGGAGATTTTTTAATTTTTTTTTCAGAAAACATTAATTTTTAAAAAAATAATTTAAAAAAAAAAAACTGCAATTTATTAAAAAAAACTGCAATTTCGTTAAAAAACTGCAATTTAAAAAAAACTGTGAATTTTTTCAAAAAAACTACAATTTAAAAAAAAATAAAAATAAAAATAAAAATAACTGATTTTTTTAACTGCATTTTTATTAAAAAAAAGTACAAGTTTTGTAAAAAAACTACACTTTTTTAAAAAAAAAAAAACTACAAATTTTTTATTAAAAAAAAACTGCATTATTTTAAAAAAAAAAAACTACGTTTTTTGTAAAAAAAATTGCAATTTTCTAAAAAAAACTACAATTTTATTAATCATCGCTACATATGCATATTTCTTATATTATAATATCCGTAAGGAAATCATAAAAAAGTTTTATTTTTATTAATCAGTCTATAAATATAATAGTATATGTATTTTATTCGAAACAAAATAAAATATAAATAATAAAAAAAAACTATAAATATTCACAGTGTTATCATTTCTTCATATTAAGATTTCCATATTTTCTTCAATTTTTTTTTACATCTTCAAAATTTTCCACAAATTCTTTCAAATCTACAAGAAAATAAAAAAAATGATTAATGCAAGAACACTGACAAAAATACATATGTATATATCATGTAAGATTCATAAGCGATTATATAATGTGATATTCACATGTGATTATATCTTTTAAGATTCAAATATGAAATTCACAAGAATATAAAAACAAAGAACACTCACACTAAATGCTTGTGTGCATATAAACGTAATTCATATGTGATTCTCTCGTGACTTACATATGAATTACACGTAATTCATATGTGAATTACATGTGATTTATATGTGAATCACATGTGATTTATATGTGAATCACATGCAATTTATATGTGAATAACATGTAATTCATATTTCATTCATTTGTGAATTACATTTATATATGAGTCACCTGTGCTTAATATATGAGTCACCTGTGCTTAATATATGAATCACATGTAATTCATATTTCATATGTGATTCACTTGTGAATTACATGTGATTCATATGTGAATCATATGTGATTTACAGGTGAATCATATGTAATTCATATGTTATTTACATGTGATCACTTGTAATTCACATGTGATTTACATGTGAATAACATATTATTCATATGTGAATTACATGTGATTTACATGTGAATCAGATATAATTCATATGTGAATTACATGTAATTCATATGTGAATTACATGTAATTCATATGTGAATTACATGTAATTCATATGTGAATTACATGTGATTTATCTGTGATTCACATGATTGAAACGAGGTAATTTTCTAAATTTATGTTGAAACTAGGGAAAAGCTTACTTTACAGGCATCATTTTCTATAGTAATTTTGAAAATGGTTCTTACAACTCCAACTGAAAATACAAAATCCAAGGTTTTTTTTGAAAAAATCTTGGATTTTTGTTTCTTAATGATACAACATTTAGAATATCATCAGCCTACAAAAAAGGAATTTCTTCAAATAATCATAATTTTATTATAATAAAAATATGTTTTGGGTGAAAAAAGTAAAAGTTGGATTGTAGCACTAGTCCAAATTTTATGTGAGAAAGAAACTTGGAATGTTTCATTGTTGTATTTGGAGACCTAAACTGGATTATTTCAAGCAATTCTAATACCTAAATAAATAATTATTGTGCACACAGCAGTTTCACGAACATCCTGATATCATACAAAAAAAAAATTTAATCCATTTTGTAATCGGAAATTTAGAGAATAAATAAGATTGTACTTTCATTTATTTGTTTATTATAGCATTGGATTTTCGTTTCTTTCTATTACAACATTGTAGAAAGCAATTTGCAGTGGTATAATTGAGTAGATTTTACAAAGTGCAATGTTTTAATAATAAAAAAATGAAACTACAATGCTATGATTGCATACAAGTACAATGTCTTGGTAAGAAAAAGATTAAAAACACAATTTTTGTAGTAGAAAGAAATTAAAGTGGGATGATAATCATGCTATAACATAAAGTTAATGAAATTTCATTGTTTTTTAGTTGATTCATTAGGAATTATTATTACATAGCCCTAAATCCACTAATCATGGAATTTTAAACTGTTGTGTTTGGAGATAATCCCACTTGATGAATCTCATTAAAGATTTCATCTGCACTTCCCATGTCCCGATTTTTACAAAATCTATCTATCAAAACACCATATGTCACAATATCTAATTCAAGTCCTTTACTTTTCATCTCATTCCTCATTTCCAAAGCAAGATCCATGTTCTTGAATTTGCAAAATTCGTATATTAAAGATGTGTATGTGAAAACATTAGGGGTAACACCGGATTCATGCATTGAAGTATAAATAGCCAATGTGGAATTAAGACTACCCTCTCTTATAAATCCATTTATAATGCTATTATATGTTAGATATATTTGAAAACTAAATTTTTTTAAATCAATATATTACCTTGTTCTACATTCTCAAAAGCACTTTCGACAATTGGTTACAGGTCATCATCTGCAGCAACTGTGAAAATCATGAAAACACTTCTCCAAACAGATTTAATGCTTCCAACTTTTGATTTTATCATCTGAACGATACAATCCACGATTAATCTTTGGATTATTTGACTCCGTCTATTTCGCATTAAAACAACAAATGGTTTCAAGATGTCATTATGGAATGTGAAATTAGCAAGCTCTGCACGTTCCAGATACTTCATCCCAATTTGCGTTAGAGAATCTATAGCATACATTGCTATCTTCTCATCATGATCACTACCAGCATCAATAAAATGATTAGCCAAAACAGACCATATTCTCGCCCATACCTGAAGTAATATTTTCCAATCATTAAAAACTGAAAATAAAACTTAGATGAAGTATTTTGTTTTTTACTATTTACCATACGGATACGGACCATGTTGTAGTAACTAATCTCAACCAGCTTCTGCAAGCTAAAAACACAAGCTGGATCCTGCTTCACTTCTTCAGCTGAGACATTACATAAAGTAGTAAAGAACTCCACCACTGACTCACTTGGGAGTTTAACACAGTTCACAAAAACTTGCTCAGATGATTTTCCTGCTAACTCCCTAAGAGAATGAAGAACTGCATCTTTTGAAATCTGGTTAGATCCAAACATGACTGTAGCAGCCATGGCAGGGGTAGAAACGGTATATTCTAGACGAGAAGTACACTCCAAAACTGCATTCCAAGTGTCCTGAAGTGCATAAGAGAAATACCTTCGTATTTGGGAGATCTGGAACTGATTACATTGGAATTGTCAAAGAATATGAGATACATGCAAAAAAAAATAGTGTTTCAATGGAACGCTTATTTGATGTTCAACATTAGAGTTCTAACATCCAAATGCCAAACACTATACTAGCAGAAGTCAACCAAGTGAAAAACATACAAAGACCACGAAAATAAATTACCTCTTGTTCATGTCGAATCATGATAAACTGTGGTGCTACAACCTTGTTAATCAGCCTCTTATATTCACCGGACCAAAAAGTCCAAGAAAATTCTGTCACCACACTTCTGAACTTATCAATCAACAATATTAACAAAGCCGCTATCGCCGACGTTGACGTGATTAAACTTCTCAATCATGTCTTCGAGACCGGAAGATCAGAGGTGACGGAGAATCAGGAGGCCCAGAGCGATCGGACCTCTGGCTGATTTATTAGGGCACGGAACTTCGAGTGAGACGAATGACGCAACCACTGCGTTGTTCAATCTATAAATCATCGGGGGATCTTAAATGAAGGAGGTGGTTGTTGACAAATGTAGGGTGGTTGTTGGAGGGAGGAAGGAGGTGGTCAACGAAGATGGAGGATGTTGGTGAAGAACATGATACATTGAGAGAGAGAGAGAGAGAGAGTATTAGATATGAGTGTTTAGGGACGTGATAATCTAATACCTGATTTACCCTTGTGATATTTGTTAAAAATCCATATACACCATTAAGACTTGTCTTAATTACCAGATTGCCATTAAAAATCTCAGCCCTTAAAAGTGTTGATCTAATGGTCCACTTTTAGTTCTTGGGCTCTCGGAAATATATGAGTTCTCAAATGATCATTCCTCTCTCTCTCTCTCTCTCTTTCTCTCTCTCTCTCTCTCTCTCTCTCTCTATATATATATATATATATATATATATACACTTAGGTTATTCTATTCAAAATAATTATTGTGTTATTGTATGCATAAATGTGGATCAATCAAATTTACTTATTTTAAGAAAGTAATTAACATATATTATTGAATTAAATATAATTGAAAAATATCATCTTAATTAATTACAAGGGTAATTTAGTCAATTAATATAGATTTAATAAAGGAAAATTGCATTTTTTAAGGGATCATAAATTCTATTACTTTTAAAAATCCGATTCTACGAATTATAATTCTTTTAATTCGGACATTATGACAAAATATGTTTAAATAAAAATATTCTTGAACCATAAATAATAAAAATATTCTTGAACCTGTTTCTTGATCATGACTTTAAAAACTTCTTGTAGAATAACAAATTCTTGAACAAATAATTGAAGAATAAAAACAAAAAATGCATTATTTCTTATAGAATACGGGTAACAATTGTTAAGAATTACATTTATTGTTAAAGAATAAAAATAAAAAAACTTTCAAAACGGGAAAGAAAACATCAAAATCTAACAACGACACTAATACATTCTAAAAGAATAATGTTGCTTAGAATCACTTTCAATTTTGTGGTCCGTTCTTCAAGCATTAACTTTTGTGATTCCAACAGAATTGGAATTTGTGATTCCATTCCAACAGAATTAGAATTCGTAATTCCATTCCAATATAATTGATGGGTTATACAACACTAAAGTATCTAAATCATAAACACGCATTAACAATTGGGCCAAATAATCTTAGGTTGTTTGGAAGAACGAATTGAGTTAGTTGTTCGACTTGGTCCACATCATATATTTAGGAGATTATCGGCATGAAAGCTCCATGAAAACCATAAGGCACTCGATATGGCAAGGTAATAATTGCAACTGACTCACTGGTAAACTTTTGTGCATCTACTCGAATAACCTGTGAAATTAAGCCAATTTGTGTCCTATTGATATCCAAGAACCATTAGTCCAATTTGCTTCACAATAATATCTATACATGTAATAAGAGATTGATATAAACTTACCCGAGATATATTCAAATGTTCATCATGTACAAACGAGACCACCCAGCCATCATCTTATTCAAGACCATCAAACTTCGGCACAAACACAACACTTGAACATAAGGTGTTTTCTGGGAGCCTATTGAACATAAGCTACTGAATCAAACAAATCTACATGAAAGGTTTTGTTAATACCAAATTTATTGAAGGTCAAATTCAAGCAGATTTAGGTTTAGTGCAAATCATGAGGAAAAATTGATCGACACCATTAAGATGATAAAGATATGAAACAATCTCAGGAAAACCCTACCTTGAACAAATAAGAAAGAAAGCATGATTGAGAAAGCGTGTATGAATACCTTTTAGCAATGAGAGAGAGTGCGTGATCGGAGTCTAAGTGAGACCTCTATTATCGATTTTCCTCTCGAATTGAGGAGTCCACCAGCGAAACGATTCACGTGGGCGCGATTCGAAAGAAGCCTCGCCATCGATCCTCAATAGTGAGGTGGATAAGGATGTTGAGGAGGCACTCGTGAGTCAAATTGACCCAGCAGGAGTAGAGTTCTGACTTGTCGGTTTCTTCTTCTCGACGGTGGGGCGTCAATGTGATTTAATTGATATCTCCGGCGGTAAACGACGGCGATGAAGTAAAAAGAAACGGACTACGGAGTCAAGATTGAGCCGAGAAGAAGAGAGAAAAAGGCTTTGGCTTGCCAACGAGTCCGAGAGCAGCTTGATTGTAAAAGGTCGATGTTTTCTGTCTAGGGTTTTAAAGTGGTAAATGTAAACAATTTTGCCTAAATTAAAGGGTTTATGATTTGAATAATTAAATACCAAAATTAATTAAAAGCTAAGATTACAATTTTACCCCTATCTAGGTTTTTAAAATGATTGGTCCACATTTATGCATACAATAACACAATAATTACTTTAAACACCTGAACTTATCTCTCTCTCTCTCTCTCTCTCTCTCTTTATATATATATATATAAAGAGAGAGAGAGAGAGAGAGAGAGAGAGAGAAAGAGAGCTAGGTTCAAATGTGGATTGACATCTATTATGTGGACGTATAGATAATGCTATTCTGTGAAAATTACAAAAAAAATATATTGTTTGATAATATGAATACGTTCAATCTTATATGATTATTTTAATTATTAAGCATTTTCACTAATTAAATCGTCTATAAGGTTATTATACACTTTTTTTGATTATTCTCATTTTGTCATAATATTATCAGGATATTTATTGAGTCGTATTTTGTAAGAATTAAAATAAATAAAAAACGATAAATGAGAACAAAAATGAATTAGAATTTGTAAATATCCATTAAAATAACAATAATTCTGTGAGATTGAAGGTATTTACATTACTAAATAACATATTCTCTTAGTAATTTTCATAAAATAACATTATCCACACGTCTACATAATAGTTGTCCATCCACATTATAACCTATATATATATATATATATATATATATATATATATATATATATATATATATATATATATATATATATATATATATATATACATTTCTTTATTTACATTTCTTGTTGTTTAAGGTTGTTTGTTACCTAAACATTTGATTTTTTAGGTATGAGATAAAAAGATTGCAATTCCGTTCATAAACAAAATAATAGTTAATTCTTCACTTCACTTGCATTGATTTTTTTATAAAATAAGATATAAACTAAGAATCAATTAAAAAAAATATAGTTTTTTTTTATGTATGTCAGGATCAAACACTTAACAAAAATATACTTTAAGGACGTCTAAGTTAAAACCAATGAGATAAGGACTAAACACATGCTTTACTCCAAACCACAGGGACCATATGTGTCAGTTATTAAGAAATAAAGATACGGGTTAGTGGCTATACGACTATACGTGTTCTTTTTTTCATCTCATTCAAATAATATCATAGCCGGGCCGTAATATCCAACAAATCCTGTGGCTGGAGGGAGACGCACGAAGTCTTTAGTCTGCGTGAAGCTGCCGGTTTAGAGGTATACTCCATTACTGTTTCCTGTTGATTTCATTTAACGTTCATTGCAAGTATTGATTTCAAAAGAAAATCTTCAATTGAAATTGTTATTGATTTGGAGAATTCATCACTTCATATTATTCAACATAATCTACTCTGATTTGAACAACCTAAATTGATTAAAAATTCCATTGGATATTCTTGATCCTCCATAATATTCTCAAGGCTTTTCCATTTTGATTTGATTTCATAGTGTTTTTTTTTTGCCAGATTTAATGGAGAAGAAAGTACCATTTTTTCTTACAAGGTTGTTGGGAAGAAGTCCTCAGAATTCTGAATTTGGTGAACAAAAAGGTTGGGGTATTACAGCAGATGACACAAGGTTTGGTGGTTGGGGATCATCGTCATCCCCTGGTTCCACCAGTTCTGGATCGATCGCCAATGGTTGGGCTGATGAACCTTCTGATAACCATTACAATGGATGGGCATATGAGAAGCCTGAAAACGAGTATAATGGATGGGAATCTTCTATCCCAGGTGATGAATCTGCAACTCCAGAAGCAAGTAGCAATGGCTGCATGAAGGTTGAGCTACCTGAATCTGTATCCACTAGCAATCAAAGACTTTTAAACGCCGAATCTTTCCCTTGTCCACCAGTTCCTTCAGCTCCACCACTTCCTTATGTGGGTTCCAATGAGCACCATGCCACTAATGCTTCAAATCATTTGTGTTTGGATGTCAAGAACGATGTGGTTTCAGTGAATCAAATCAAGAAAGGCAATGCATCGTGTGTGGTATGTTGGGAAGCTCCGGTTGAGGGAGCTTGTGTACCTTGCGGACATATGTCTAGTTGTATGCCATGCTTACGTCAGATCGAATCTAAACAAGGGATTTGCCCGGTTTGTAGGGCCAAGATTGACAAAGTTTTGAGGATCTATGCTATCTAAATCGAATAAGCATCAGCTTGTATTGTTGTCTTTCGAAAAACAAACATGCACCTCTACATTGATCATACATGTATTATCTCTTAGTTATTCTTTAACTATATATGTATGATTTCTTTGAACCAATTACTTTGATTGATTAGTGCATTTTGATGCACTTTTGGGACTCGTAAAAAGCAAAAGAAAAATATGTCCAAAATAGCAAAACAGCCTATGAAAATGGATTTATTTCAGCCCATTTGTAGTCCACTTCAGCCTTTTAAATAAGCCCAAAATATGATTTTTGAGTCTCTCTTAGCAGCCCAATTCTCTCTTCATAGAAGCATATTTTCCAGCTAAAAATCCCACATGACGAGGAAGCTAAAAAGGAAAAGCGTTGGAGGAGATATGGATGGGGTCGGTTTTCTAAGAGGAGATCATGCATCACGACGAGGGAAAAAAAGTGAACAAAAACTTAGAAGGTTTTTAGGGTTGTTTTAGCATTAAAAAAACTCTTTGAATTAGTTTAATTTCTTATTAATTACATTGTAATTCCTGGAGTTTAGCCGTCTTAAACAGCTAAATCACCGGTGTTGATGTTTAATTAGTTTAACCGTTTGATTATGTTTTAGAATGTTGTGTGAGATTGTTAGATACATTAAGTACATGATCCTATCCACATGATTTTTGATTTCTTAATTCTACATTTTAGTGGCAACTCGGTTAGGGTTTTGACGACGAACTACTAAGCATTTAATTGAATCTGTAATTGTTTTTTTAATTGGTCTAAGCAGCGAATAGTATACTTAATTTTGGAATAAAAGTGTGCCTTGTATTATAAAATCATGTTGGTATGTAATGAAGATCGATCACATTTGCCACTATTTCATTATTTTTAACTCTGAATATGGTTTTATTATTTGATGGATTCAACAACCATAAACGACCGCGTCTGCTTTCATGACAATCACGTTGTCCGTTGTCCACCTGTCTGTTACATTATTTGATGGAATCAACAACCATAAACGACCGCGTCTGCTTTCTTGACAATCACATTGTCCGCTGTCCACCTGTCTGTTACATCCACCGGTGTTACCACATCCTTGATCGGTAGAGAAACTGCGAGGAATTAAATCGAAGTGAACATGTCTGCACATTTGGTCATAAGCACGTGTGAATGATTCGACTCTTGCTTATTGCATCTAATTTCTTTAAGTAGAAGCTAAGATGGGAAAATGACTTACGAGCCCAACGAAGTTTCAAAACCGTTCAAAAAACTTCAATCATGTTTTGTCTGTTCAAAAAAACCCAACAAACTTAACATTTTATCTAAAAATTCTAACTAAGTTACACTTTCCCAAAAGTCAAATAAGAGAAACAGATGACGTGACTTATTATCGTATCCGAAAAATGACTTGTTAGACCAACGAAGTTTTCAAAACGTTTAAAAAACTTCGATCATATTTTGTCTGTTAAAAAAAACTAATGAACTTAAACAAAACAAAATTGGGATTTTTTGAACGGTTTGGAACTTTGTTGGACTTTTTAGACAAAATGTTAAGTTCGTTGGGTTTTTTTGAACAGACAAAACATGATTGCGGTTTTTTGAATGATTTACAAACTTCGTGGGGCTTTTAAGTCATTTTCCCAAGCTAAGAGACCGAAAACAAGTTGTATAACCATCTTGGTTTTGGACATGGGGTTACCAAAATTGGCTAGTTGGTAGGAGAAGTTTTCTTGAGATCATAGTCTAGCGGCTCGTGTGCAAAATTTTGTAGAAGGGTTTCAAGGTTCAAAATTATGCACAAAATATTGGTAGTGTTGTACGATTTGCCTCCCAAGTCATGGGATAAGTTTCATGTGGATATTTTATGGCAACGTGGCTGGCTACAATTTTTTACATCACATCAAATGCATTTAACAATCAGTACAAACTACAAAACTTTCCACCAAGTCTTGCAAGTAATATCATAAAAGTCTTTGGTGTGTTTTGCTTTAGTAAAAGAAAAGTTTGAAGAAGTTTATATTTAGGGTTAATGACTTAGGAGGGTAATAAGGTTTTCAGTTTGTCCGTATTAGGTCACTAAGGTTTTTTTTATACGTATTAGACCAATATGGTTGCTATTACCGTTTAGAAATAGTCATTTTACCGGTTTTAACTGGTGAAAAGGACTATTTCTAAACGGTAATAACAACCATATTGGTCTAATATGCACAAAAAAAACCTTAGTGACCTAATACGGACAAACTGGAAACCTTATTACCCTCCTAAGTCATTAATCCTAATTTTAAAGACATTGAGAATATATGACCATCAACAGTAAACTACTTCGTTTATAACTCGTGTCGTCCCATATAACCCGCTACTCCTCTATATGGCGAAGCTCTTCATCTATAGTCGTCCCTTTGGAGACATCCGATAAAATTGGAACGATATAGAGAATATTAGCATGGCCCCTACGCAATGATGAAACTCACAAATCGAGAAACGGTCCAAAAAATTTTTTAGCCCTTCGTCGCCTTCTCTGGAACCCTAATTCCCTTTTCAAATGCTAATAGAATTTAATTGCAACTCTTACGTGAAGTCATGATCAAACAACATGTGGATTCTATGGTCAGATTGATCTTCTTGTTGATGTCTTTAACCATTTGTGGCAAGTAAGGGTGATCTTTTTTTCTATAAAGTCTCTTTTAAGTTTTTTACTTTTCCTGTCATTAAGTTTCATGTTTTATAAACTTCTATTTATGTGTTGTATATAGTCTGTATGTGTTTGTTTATGTGCTGATTTTTTTATTCATTTTGAAACTTCAGTTTCTTAGTTCATGTTGTGGCTTTGCTTTTTATAAAGTAATTGATAATAGACATCATATGCGTTGGTTTTACATTTCCATTCGTTATCAATGTAGACATTGATGGGAGGTATCAAAGTGAGATTGTTTTTGTACACATGGATATGTTCATGTAAATATTTAAATGACAAAAAAGAAGTTATTGATAAAATGTTGCATATTTATGTAATGAAAATCATCAAATCAGTCACATTGATTAGTAAGCATGTTTTATAAATAATTAACGTTAATGACTTAGGAGGGTAATAAGGTTTCCGGTTTGTCCGTATTAAGTCACTAAGGTTTTTTTTGTGCGTATTAGACCAATATGGTTGTTATTACCGTTTAGAAATAGTCATTTTTACCGGTTTTAACCGGTAAAAATGATTATTTTTAAACGGTAATAACAACCATAATGGTCTAATACGCACAAAAAAAACCTTAGTGATCAAATATAGACAAACTGAAAACCTTATTACTCTCCTAAGTCATTATCCCTTATATTTATGGACAATGTTTTGACATATCAAAATCAAAGCTTTACTTTTCTTGGTCCATAGTTTTTTATAACTAGACTGCATAAATAGTTGGTATAGTTTAATAATTGTACCGTACTTGTTATAAAGTAAATTCTTTAGCAACTTGGAATTTTAATATTCTATACAGATACAAATTTGTAATCAGCATAACGTTCCAAACTTGGGTCGACAAGAACTCGAACCTTTACTTTTTTGGGTTTATTTCAAAGATGTGAAATGTCTAAAGACAGAGAAACATTTTGTATTGTGATTTGTACTCTATGGATTAATAGAAATTGTGAGATGATATTCGTTTGTAATATTCTGGTTTGGGGAAAGCGACGACTTGCTACTTTAACCTTTTCCTTTCTACTTTTAACTCATTTTTTTCCCTTTATTTATGTTTTTTAATTAAACAAAAACATCTGAATATGTAAAAAATTATTTTTAGCAATAAGTACTCTTATTTAATTATATACTTGTATCATAAATATTCAAAAACTTGATTTTAAGCATATAACTTCCTATGTGTAATTTGTGGTGCTCCTTTTTTAGTTGATATGTTCTTGTTTTATCCAATGTTGTCACAATAGGAAGTTATTCATGATTTTTACGACTTTTGAAAAATCATAATTTAAAGATTGGATAAGATATTACCAAATTTAACTACTCCCCATATTTGTTCGCAAGGCATTGTTTTATACCATAAAATTTTAAATTGATGTCCATTAAGAAATTTACAGTAAAATTAATTTTAACTTATTAAATGATAAATATTGAAAGATTTAGTATGTTCAAGAGTTATATTAAAGTGATATTACTAAATAACATATGATACTAATGGATCACAGTAACAACAACCTGATACAATTGCTTATTTATTAAAAATTCATTTTAATGAATATTCAATAAAACTTTTATAATTAAATTGAAAATTATTTATTTAATGGAAATAATAAATTCCATTAGCAAGTAACTTAATAAATATCATATGGTATGATTTATAAGTCATGTACAAACTTTTGGACTAGTTGAATCATTTTGTCTTTTTTCTTAAAAGACAAAGTTTATATTTTATAAAAGAGTTTATAAAAGTTTGACTTTGTATCTTCTTCTTTATGCAATTTTCGAGATATACATAAAAAGAAGAAGTATATGACTTGTCTAATCATGTTTTAAAGGCATGAGAAACATGTTTATGACAATGAGGACAAGTTTGCTTAAAGTTTTAAGGACTAATGGTTAATAACTTCACTTTATGTATATAAATAAAAGAGTTTGCACTTGAATTATTTGTTCATTCATTCCTTGATGCAAAATCTAAATCCTCTCTGCCCTCTCTCTCTTTCTCTCTAGTTTTGGTTAGTAAACTTGAAGAAAACTTGCATCTTCAAGCCCTCTTTAAGTTCATATCGGTTATGAACTTAAAGCTTAAGTGTTTAAGAGTTTTGTACTAGCATCTACATCAAGTTGAGTCATTGTTGGTGTCTCAAAGGTTCCACATTCTTCATCAACTTCCAAGCCTCCCGAGAGGACCCAAAAAACTACAAATGTTGTTATTCTTCACCTCTTCTTTGGTTGGTGTTTTAATCTTTCTATAACTTACAAGAAGATCCTAATGGGCTTTAATCATTCTAACACTCCTATGGTGTACATGCAACCCTAGATGCTTTGGATCTATGTTTTCTCTAATATGCATGCAAACTTTCAAAACTCCAAAGCATCATCCTAACTAGCATACAATGGAGTAATTATACTACAAAATTCTAGTTAGATGACATACCTTTTAGTGTAGTTGAAAACCTTGAAGCTTTAAGAGCCTAGCACCAATAGTGTGAATGCCTCAAGTAGAACCACAAATCACCACCAATAAATAGAAGAACTAGAGAGAGCATTCCTTGCTTCACAAAATCGGCTAGCACTCTTCTAAGATAACTTAGGTGCCAATTTTGGTAGCCTTAGGGTCTCTTATATAGTGTGGCAAACTAGGGTTAATGAATGATTTACCAAATCAACCCCTTATATTTAATTAGTCTCTTTTGATCACAAAATTAATTCTTGATTAATACTAATTAAATAATATGATTTCATATTAATATATTGGAACTTTTAATATATTAATAAATCATAATTATCCTCTTCTCAAAAGTCCATCCTTCAAATTGTCCCGGTGAAGTGCAACCCAAATGGACCATGCTACTCTCGGGGCAAGTACATACCAAATATAGTTATGGACTTAGACACTTTATCCAACAGTTTCCCACTTAGATAAGTCTAATAACTATAATTGTAAGTATAACTTCAGGATCCGACTAGCAATCATGGCTCTTAAATGCCTTTGTCGAACTTAGACGTACCATTTTAGATAAGTGATCATAGAATCCTCTGTTCTCAAGATATCAGCCTGACAAACACATGGAACACAGTCAATCTTATTGTGCAACAGTTGTTTCCCGATTTTTGATTTGTTTGACATAGAACTTAATCGAACACATCAATTTAGTTCTGACCGGGCCCGACACATAAGTCAAAACAAAATCATCGAGGGGCCCAAGATATCTCTTTTAATCCTCCAAGGACTAAAAGGAACAGATAAACTTTACGAGTATATGATTGTACTAACTATTCACTGAACCATACACAATAGCATGTTTTATAACATCGAGTTACCGATGCGTTTTTGTTATATCAATATATAACCACCTCATAGTCAACAACTCATATATCTAGGTTTAAATATTATATGATATTATCGTCTCAAGATCACTCGAGATAAATTTCATGAAGTGATACAAGTGAGCGCGTTAAATCCAATACTCAGACCTTATGAGTACTTATGAATGTCATAGCAATGTCTAACCATTTGTGACAATCTACAAGCCAAATTCATGACAGTCTTGCTTCAAAACCTACTTCCAAAGTATGATCGACTGTGGATAGTGTGAATAATATAATTATTCTGGAAGTCAAAACATGCAAAATAAAACAATAGTAAATTATTGACACAAGACTGTACCATACTAGTAAATAAAAAGCACCTTTCATTTAAGCATCAAATGTCAATTACATTTCAACTATTACAAGTTTTGAAAGCTGTCTAATCATTAAAACTAATATCATCCCTCAGCCCAATGTGCCTCGCATGTTGTAAATGCTTAACCCTATCCAGTCCCTTCATGAGGGGATATGTCGGGTTTTCATATGACAATACCCTCTTTGCCACGAGGAGTCCTTCTTCTATCTTGTGTCTTATGAAGTGATATTTCCTGTCGATGTGTCTGGACCTGCCATGATCCCTCGGTTCCTTGGCTAAGGCAACCGAACTATCGTTGTCACAAAAAATCTCCACATACTCCGTTATAGTTGGTACAACTCCAAGGTCTCCGATGAAGTTCTTCAGCCATATCGCCTCCTTTGCCGCTTCACTTGCTGCTATGTACTCTGATTCGCACTTTAAATCAGCTCCAGTCTCTTGCTTGGACCTTTTCCAAGTAATTGCTCCTCCATTCAAGGTAAACACCCAGCTCGACTGAGAGTGGATATTATCTCTTTTTGTTTGAAAGTTGGCGTCACTATACCCCACCACTCTCAAGTCATCACTCCCACCAAGTGTAAGGACCCAGTCCGTAGTCCTCAGTAGGTACTTGAGAATGTTTTCCACTGCAGTCCAGTGAGCCTTGTCAGGATTCTCTTGATATTTGCTGAACATGCTCAAAGAAAAGGCCACATCAGGGCAAGTACAAGTCATAGCATACATGATCGAGCCAACATCAGAAGCATATTGTAATCCACTCATCTCAGCTATCTCATCCTCTGTACTCGGACTATGAGTCTTACTCAGTTTGGCATTGCTCTAGATCCGTAAGTCACCTTTCTTGGAATTATGCATGTTGAACCTCTTCAACACTTTGTCCAAGTAGGTACTTTGACTACGTCCAATTCGTCTCTTACTTATGTCTCTCAATATCCTTATCCCTGGGATATAGGCAGCTTCCCCAAGGTCCTTCATAGCGAAACACTTCCCAAGCTAGGATTTCACCTCTTGCAAGGTTGGGATGTCATTTCCTATGAGTAGTATGCCATCCACATACAGTACCAAAAAGCTAACTATACTCCCACTAGCTCTGACATATACACAAGACTCATCCTCGCTTCTCTAAAAACCAAACTCTTTGACTTTCTCATCGAAACAAAGATTCCATCTGCGAGATGCTTGTTTCAACCCATAAATGGATTTATCAAGCTTACACACTTTATTAGGGTACTTTGCATCAACAAAACCCTCTGGCTGAATCATGTAAACATCCACAGCCAACTTCCCATTAAAGAAAGCGGTTTCGACATCCATTTTCCATATTTCATAGTCCTGAAATGCAACAATGGCTCACATAACCCTAATAGACTTAATCTTCGCTAATGGCGAGAATGTCTCATCGTAGTCAACTCCCGGAGTTTGAGTAAATCCCCTCGTGACCAGTCGCGCCTTATAAGTGTGTACTTTCCCATCCATGTCAGTCATCTTCTTGAAGATCCATTTGCACCCGACTATTTTACGACTCGGTACATTGTCAACCAAGTTCCAAACTTGATTGTCATACATGGACTGAATCTCGTTGTCCATTGCCTCTTTCCATTAGCAGACTCGGGGTCCGACATGGCTTCCTTGTAGTTGTTAGGTTCTTCCAAATTTACCAGTGTGCTATCACTGATAATGTATCACCTTCTGCAGTAATATGGAAACCATAGAACTCAGGTGGAACACTAACTCTACCAGAATGCCTCAGAGGGACAGACTTGTCGATTGGTTCAACAGGAGTTTCCTCCTCAGGTTGATCGGTAGTGTTTGAGGTTCCTTAACCGCTTGACTCTTGAAGTTCTTCAAGGTCAATTTGCCTCCCACTGTCCCTTTGGAATACGAGAGCTCTCTCTCTCATGAAATACAGCTCTCCTCGCAATGAAGACAACATTGTCTCTCGGTCTATAGAAGAGATATCCAAAGGACTTCTACAGGTAGCCGATGAAAATACACCGCTCACTCCGAGGTTCGAGCTTGTTGTGAGTCTTGCGCCTCACAAAAGCCTCACAACCCCAAACCATGATGTGTAATAACGAGGGAGTCTTCCATGTCCATATCTCGTGAGGTGTTTTGGCAACCTTTTTAGTTGGGGGTCGATTAAGGATATGGGTGGCAGTCTCCAAGGCATACCCCCATAATGAGATTGGTAACGAAGCTCGACTCATCATGGAACGAACCATGTCCAAAAAGGTTCGGTTGCATCTCTCAGCCACACCATTAAGTTGTGGTGTCCTAGGTGACGTTAATTGTAAAACAATTCCACACTCCTTAAGATAGTCTAGGAACTCGATAATAAGATACTCACCAACCTGATCAGATCGGAGCGTCTTTATCTTCTGCCTAACTAATTCTCCACTTCCTGTTTAAACTCTTTGAATTTCTCAAAGGTTTCTGACTTATGCTTGATTAAGTAGATATAGCCATGTCTGCTGTAATCATCAGTAAAAGTCATATAGAAGCGGTTAGCATCCCTTGTGGTGGTTTTGAAGGGCCCTCACACATCGGTATGTATGAGATCCAACAAACCCGCACCCCTTTCACAAGAACCAGTAAAGGGTGACTTAGTCATTTTTTTTCAAGAAAACAAGACTCGCAAGTGTCATCCGACCTTAATTCGAATGACTCCAAAAGTCCAACCTTCTGGAGTTGGCCTATGCGCTTCTTGATGACATGTCCAAGACAACAATGGCACAAGGATGCCTTATCCAAATCATTAGAAGAATCGATATGCAACACATTATTTCCTAAGTTGTCTAAAACCATCACAGTTTCATATACACCATTACAAGGTAATGCTCCAAAATAAAAATAAAAAAACACCATTATAATAAGCATTTGTTGCACCAATTTCATTATCAAACGAAAATGTGAAACCTTGTTTGTACAAACCATGAAAGGAAATAATATTTCTCGCCATATCAGACGAATAGCAACAATTATTCAAATCTATTTCTAACCCACTACTAAGCAATAAAGAGTAAACTCTAATCTTGGTGACATGTGAAACCTTCCTATTCCCCATGATCAAGTTTATCTTCCCGTGCTCCACATCCTTACTTCTTTTTAGGCCCTACACATCAGAACAAATGTGAAATCCACAACCTGTGTCAAGCACCCAAGAGTTAGTATGTGATGATTTTTTAGATATAATAGTATAAATACCTGCATGGGTGGGTTTAACCTTCCCATCCTTGACATCCTGCAAGTATTTGGGGCAACTTCGTTTCCAGTTTGCCTTTTCATGGAAATAGAAACACTCTGCTTCTTTTGGGATGGTCGAGGGAGTAGCAGAACCTCCTTTGGTTCCACTTGAAGAGGATCCATCAAGAGACTTTCCCTTGCAGCTCTTGGAAGGAGCCTTCCTCTTCTTCCCCTTACCTTGCCCAATTGCCAGAATAGGGGCATTAGTAGTAAGAGTGGTTACAGCAGATTTATCTTTAAGACCACTTCCGGCAGTCCTCAAAAGGCCCAGAAGCTTGATCAGAGTGACTTCCTCCTTGTTCATATGATAAGTCATGTGGAACTGATCATAACATGGAGGTAAGGAGTGTAGAATAATATATATAGCCAGCTCCTCATCAAAGTTCACATTCAATTTGAGCAGACGGTCCACAAACCTTTGCATTTTCTACAAGTGATCTGTGATGGGTTCACCATCCTTCATCTTAACAAGCACTCTGATGGTATCTTTACATCAGATCCTGGTGCATCTCAAAAGGGTAGAAGTCCTCATAGGACTTTTGGAGTTCATGATACATGGTGGCAAGCATGATACAAGCTACCTTGGTGGCATATTTCTCATGTGCCCTGAAATCAACAATCTCCTGAGGAGTAGCAGTAGACTTATCGATTTCCTTAAGCTCCTTGTCGAGGACATATTCCTTGTCCTCATAGCGAGTGACCATCCTGATGTTCCTAATCCAATCATTGAAATTAATCCCATCAAAGATGACTCTCCCACAAAGGTTCATGAGAGAGAAGGAGTCGGTAGGGTTTAAGCAAGAAGCAGTGCTGGAAGACATCTGAAAAGAAATAAAGACAAAGTTTAGATTAGATAAAGAGTCCTTAATATAACACCCAAAATGAAATATTAAGGCTAGGACCCAACACAATATTTTACAATTTGGAAAAGGGATGTCGTAATCCAACTTGCAAAATATTTGAAGGTAGGTAAATGAAGATTTACCAATTTCCACCGTGAAAAACGAAATGTGTTAATTAAGTTTTAGTTGGATTTGAAATTCCTAGATCCTTTGAGATTCATTGAACAATTCAATGGCATGTTTAAATCTTGATTATGCCCTTCAGGTTTGTGACTAGGATACCCAAGATCACAAACAAAGTGTGAATAACCATGCAAATGTACTTGGTACTCTAAATGTCTATTATCACCTTAATCAATATGTTGATTAACCATACACGCTCCATTGACCTTATGATAAACAATAAGCTACCCTTTGCCACCCTTACTAGTCCAAGTTAAGGTGTTGGTTAACCACACACGCTCCATCAACGACTTGGTAAGGTGCAAAGTGTAATTTCATGGATTAGCATCAATTTCACATTTTCCTAAAGTAACTAAGATTGAGAATTTATAAAAGGTTTAGTTACTTTATATTTATCATTATACTTTTAATGAGAACTATAGTCTTTGTCCTACCCGTTCGGCTAACGACCCTCCACCAGTCAAAGGAAGCAGTGGGTGAGAGTGGACACCCATTAAACTACCATTTTATAGGTAGTAACCTTATAGCCCCCTTATAGACCAGCTTCGTGAATGAGGCCTACTAACGGTAAGACTGACTTGATCTTATATATATATATATATATATATATATATATATATATATATAAACTTATAATATTATAATAGTATAAGGGTTGAATTTTAACTTTTTTGTTTCTAAGGTTTGGAATTAAAGTTTCATTTAGTGAGACTTTACAAATTCCAAAACTTGAGGATAAGTTTTAAAACTTTTCAAAACTCTTCAAGTCCATAACATATGAGTTTAATGACATCTTTAATAGAAAAACCTTTCATTTTCCATAAAATCCATAACTTGAGGACAAATTATGGATTCCATTAAAATCATTTAAAACATTATTTAACTAATACAATAATCAAATAATTCATAGAAGATACAATTAAACTCATATGAACAAGACAATTCAAATCAAACAAATTTAATGTAATTAGCCTAACCATATAAACTAATACAAGACATGAAACTTTGACAATTATCTTTTAAATTGGATTAGCATGATCCTTACCACATCAAAAACAGGTATATAAGCTCA
The DNA here is from genome assembly GCF_002870075.4 of Lactuca sativa. NCBI lineage: Eukaryota > Viridiplantae > Streptophyta > Magnoliopsida > Asterales > Asteraceae > Lactuca > Lactuca sativa. Next base: position 359,126,438 of record NC_056627.2, on the reverse strand, counting down.
AAAACAGTTTAAGGTAATGATCCTAGTCCAATTTCAGCCTTAAAACTCGAAAATATGCACTCTGGAGCACCAACTCATCGAGTGCATGAACTAACTCGGCGAGTTGGTCAGATTTGTGAGGGGACTCGGCAAGTTCCCAAGTGGACTCGGCGAGTCCACTGTCCGGACAGCAAAAAATCAATTTTTTCAAGCATTTGAAAGCAAGTAGCATCAAGTGTGTTGGAAAACAATCCTAGGCTCTGATACCACTGATGGGTTTTGATCATTCTAACAGTCCTATGGTGTACATGCAACCCAAGATGCTTTGGATCTATGTTTTCTCTAATATACAAAGCAAACTTTCAAAATTCCAAAGCGTCATCCTGTTAGTGTACATTCCAAAGCATACAATGGAGTAACTATACTACAAAATTCTAGTTAGATGATATACCTTTTAGTGTAGTTGAAAACCTTGAAGCTTTAAAAGCCTAGCACTAATAGTGTGAATTCCTCAAGTGGAACCACAAATCACCACCAACAAATTGAAGAACTAGAGAGACAATTCCTTGCTTCACAAAATCAGCTAGTGCTCTTCTAAGATCACTTAGGTACCAATTTTAGTAGCCTTATGGTCTCTTATATAGTGTGGCAAACTAGGTTTTCACCATGTAAACCCTAATGACCTTCCATATCCTTCATGCTCCATGGTTTAAAACCTCCATGGAGTATCCATGGGTCACAACATGGGTTTAGCCCAACATAAACCTCCATGGAGTATCCATGGGTCACAACATGGGTTTAGCCCAACATAAAGAACTATGGATCATTAGCCTACTTTATAAAAATGAATGATTTACCAAAAGTTCATCCTTCAAATTGTCCCGATGAAGTGCAACCCAAATGGACCAATACTCTTGGGTCAAGTACATACCATATATAGTTATGGACTTAGACACCTTATCCAACAGATCCTTGGTGGGTACAAAATGTTTATGTTATTTCAACAATTAAAGTCTTCCATTTCCATATTTTTCAAGTTTATGAAACTATATTTGAACTAAAACCCAACAAATATAAGTCTTGTAGATTCAAAATGCAACAAATAGAAAAAAAAACATCTAAAGTGGAAAAAGGAAATGATCACCATGATCTTGTAGAGCGAAATACACATGATCACAAACATACTAACATTTGTGTCATGATGCTTTGTCTACTTTGAGTTGAATGGATGAATTGTAATGCTTTATAGAGCTCCTTGCGAATCATAATTCTTGATTTCATGTTGAATAGATGAATTTTTAAGGCCCACCTTCAACTTGAAAGCACAAATGTTTTAGGATTTTGATGAGATTTTGAATAGGAATGATGGATTTAGATTGGGATAAGAATTTATTATCTTAGTTGGGATCCAAATATCCCGGTACAAATTTTGCTTTATAATTGGTCCTAATGTGGTGAAGAACATTTTTCACTTTTATGAATCTAATATCTTAAGATGTTAAAATCAAGATTAAGATCTTAAAACCCATGACTTTACGATTAAGTTTTCCATGTGTATATCATGACAAAGAAATAAACATGGAAACATTCAAGTAAAAGAATAATTATTTTATATTTAGTATTTGTTCCTAAATAAATGAACCATGTCTTGTTGTTGCTATTTTAATTGTATGGGGACGATCATTTCATAGTCTTTTTTCATCTTCATAACTTGCGACTTGTTATGAAAGTAGATTGTATTTAAGTTTTTGATGGCCACGAAATATTAAAACAATAAGTATGGAACTAGATCAAGAGTTATATAGACAATCAATAAAACAAAGAAAAATATCTATCTATAAGGAAAGCCGTAAAGTTTAAAATAAGCTAGATATATATAAGACTATGAGGTATGTTCATAATCCATTCATAGGTGAAAACCATTCGACATCATCATATGCCCTTTCACACCAAACCCACTATACCTTTGGGGATGGTGTTTACTAGTGAAGAAACAATGAAGGGGAGAGAGAGAGAGAGAGAGAGAGAGAGAGAGAGAGAAAGGGAGAGAGAGGAATTGGTGAACATCCGTGATAGCCACCACTCTATAAAACAACCACTAGGTCTTGGAGTGGTGTTCACTAGCGAACATCTCCTCCACATGGGATTCCTATGCGTGAAAATGCATCCATACGTCATGGCCTTAGGTGAGTATATATTAGATTAGAGTTATTGTTTATTAAGGTCTCTCTGTCTCTGTCTCTCTCTTTGTCTCTCTCTAACTACAAGAAAAGGGGTATCAAAGACTGACATAATCAGTCTCTGATGGTCAATAATAAGTCTCTGATGATAATCAGGGACTGATTTAGCTAGTCCCCAGCTAGTCCCCAAGACCTAGTCTTAGATAGTCGATTTTTTATGTATCTGGGACTGAAAATCAGTCCTTAATTCATCAAAGTATCAAAGACAGAAAATCAGTCTTCGATAATATGTCCTTCAGTCTCTAATTTATTTTTCTACAGATCCTCGATTTGATGTCATATCAGTCCCTGATATTATCTTTTAGGGACTGAATATCAGCCTTCTATAATTTATTAGTCAGTCTCCAATGTTTTTCATTGAAATCTCTATTTTGTGTCATATCAGTCTCTTATGCTATCTTTAAAGGACTAAATATTAGTCTTTGATAGTATCAAGTTCATTCTTCAATATATTTTCAACAAGGCCCCACTTATAACATATTAGTCCTTCATAATATCAAGTTCAGTCTTCAATATATTTTCTCAATGACTGAATATCAGTCTTAAATAAAATGTTATTCAATCCTTAACCTTTTGGGCGTTAGTGGCACTTTTTTTACAATATAACATTTAAATTACGAAATTAGCTCCAATTTTTTTATAAACTTAAATGGATTATAAAAGAATAAAAAACAATTAAAATAATCAGTTCAAAACACAAAAGCATTGCTTAAACTAAAACTTAAATGATTTTACAATAATATTCTCAATATTAATAACAAAAATATATTCCAAAAGACTTAATATGTCTAAACATTATGCTAGTAATTATTGAAAACACTAAACTATCAAACTAAATAATAGTTCGGGAAGAAACACAAAAGTTGACATGATGATTTCCTTGGCATATTTGCTCCTCTTGTTTATCCAACTTATGAACAATTGCCTATAATATAACCATAACAAATCACATAAAATATGTAAGAATATCACTAATATCACACCACATTAAAGAACAATGACAAAAATAACGACACAACTTTCAAACTAATTAGACACAAATTAATGTACTAAAATATATAAAAAATTGAAGTACATAGATATATTACCTTCCAAAATGATAAAAATATCTCCATGTTTGCTCAAACTTATAGTACCTCTTGCAAACCTACAATACAATCAACTAATGATAAACATGTGTAATAACACTAAGCAAACAAACATAAAAGCAACGTTCAAAATTACCTTATTGCAATAAACTCATGATAAACAAACTAGTAGTGCATCATTTCCAAATGAATCCATCTGTAGTATCTGTGTATCTAAATATAAAAGAATCGCAATGGTAAAAGAAACAACTTGTGAAACCTTGGAATGAAAATACTTGTCAAGATACTATGAAACAAAATATGAGTGCTTTTGTTCATAGTCAAGGAAATGGAAGTGTTCGTTTGAGAGTTTTTTTAAATACTTGGAAAGATAGTATCAAATTAACTATAATTCTCATCTCGATCTTGAATCTTATACTAACCAAGGAGGCCTTTTAGAGCATTGAAACAAAGGCAAGTGTCTTAAACTAGCACCGGTCCTTTCACCTAGTCACGTACACACATTCCGAATCAGCAAAATGTAACTATCGAAGTACATCAACTGAGATTATTGATTACGAGTGTGTACCTGGTTAGCAGCCAAACGAGCTTTCTCTTTTGCGATATCCTCAGGATCGCCTTGCACAAATTTACAACAATAAACTTCACATATTTACAGAAATCATGATTTTTAGAATCGTGGTTTTTAGAATTAAGCTTCACATATTTACAAAATTCGAGATTAATAAACTGACCTGATAAAGACTTGTAGAGTTCATGGTTTTAGAATCTTAGTTGCAAAGTCAATTGAGCCGAGACGGTGAACGACTGAACAGAGATGGATGGATGCAAGAGATGACCTGCGATTGAGCGTAAGATACAACTGCAAGAGATAACCGTCAACTGTAACTCCACCTACTTCTAAGCTCTAATCGATATTTCTGGTTAACCGGTAATGTGAGGGACGACTGGTCTGTGACGAGAAGAAGAGAGTGACAAGAAGAAAAGAGTTCAGGGGAGAAGAAAGTGTCGGCGTTTTTTTTGTAAGATTGAATCGAAAAAAACCCTAAAAGAGACTAGGGTGAAAGTACTTTTTTTTAATTTACCAATATATATATATATAAATTTAGAAAAATACAGGTATGGTACCGGTTTTGTAAAAATGAAAATTGGAAGCCGTAAGTTCGATTGTTTTAGTAGAGAATAGTCAATTTAAAACATATTTTATAATATTCAGATTAATCTTATAGCAGCAGAATAAAATCGTAAGGTAGATTCGGAATAAAAATGTGGAACAAGAAGCTAAAATTCTTAAAAGCAAACTAATTTAGAGTTGGACTCAAGTACCTGTTGGGGGAAGAGACGGTTGTGAATAGAGGTGACGACTTAGATCAATAATGAAGCGGTTCTGGCGACAAAGAGTGAAGTTCATTGAGGGCAACTGCAACGTGGAAAGCGAGGATCTGCAACAGTGGCATGGATCAAGGGTGCGGAAGCGATGAAGAGAGGGTTTATGGTATCAAGAACTCATTGATCACTAACAAATACTCCAATCCAGTCATTGATAAGCGTCCCTATAAATCTAAATTGAGGCATGTCGATTAGAGGCTGAAATTCAGTCCCCAATAAATATCCTTCTAACTAGTATTTGTGATTAATTCGTCGGTCATTGTATTCGACATGTTAATTAGGATGAAATAAAAAAAAAACTTTAGTCCATGATAAGTGTCCATTTGAATGTAAAGTAATACATGTCTAATAGAGACTGAAATTTAGTCTCTAATAAGTTTCTTTAAAAATGAAAACCACCGCAAGTCTATCAAGGACTCAAATTCAGTCCCTAAGAGGTTTCTCTCCATAGTAAAAACTGAGTATGTGTATCAAAGACTGAAATTCGGTCCCTAATAACATGCCCTACAAATGTAATTTTGTGCAAATATATAAGGGACTGAATTTCAGTCACTAATAGGTTTGTTTAGTCTCTAATGATTCACACATTGAAATTAGGCCCCAATACTATCAAGGGCTGATTAATGAGTCCTAAATACATGGTATCTGAGACTGATTAATCAGTCTCTAAATTTTTAGTCACAAATGTCCATTTTTCTTGTAGTGTCTCTCTCTCTCTCTCTATCTATCTCTCTCTCTCTCTCTCTCTCTCTCTCTCTCTGTATGTATGTATATATATGCACACACACACACACTAGCCGTTTACACGCGCAAAGCGGCGGACGGTAAATAATTAGTTTCTTTTTGGCAGATAATGATTAGGTAGTTTTAGAAAACATATTATATTAAAAATAAGAAAATGTATTGTCAAGTTTCATTAAGCATCAGTTTCACTTCAAAGATCCGTTTTTTTATGAACAATGTATTTTGTATTCTTTGCTATTTTTTCCTACTAGGAATAGGGTTTCTGACATGCTTTTCGGGCCTTGTAATCCACGATCGACTTCTCGCTTCATGTGTAGCCCGAAGTTATCTTAGGTGAATCTTCATCACTTTTGTATATATTGGAGAGGTGTTTCCATATTTTGGATCCAATGTATCAAAAACAGATCATTTTTATTTCATGATAACATATTTGATTCAAAAAACACAGAATGCATTATAAATATCAATCGTCATTTAAATATATCGTTAGTATATGTAAATAATTGTATGTCATTTTGGAAAATAGTTTCATTTATATTTTAGTAATTAAGGTTTAGAGATTATGTTTTAGGGTTTCAGTTTTTGGTTTAGGATGTCAATAATTTTATTCGGATGATAAATCATTTCGGCATTAGTTTCTCTTTGGTTGACATTAGATAGTTTTATTCAAGCGAATAATTTTCTTTTGATGAATGGTTATGTTTCAGAAACATGTTGATTACAAGCAAACATGTAATGTATCACAAATAGTTTCCTTTAGAGTATAGATTTTGTGTTTCACATTGTTTTTAAAAATGCTTTAATTTTTTAATTTTGAATATTAAGTCATATTGTTTTTAAAATTTGAATGTTGTATTGTTTTGCTATTTAATTTTATTAATTTTTTTGTTCAATTTGATTTTTCGAGTGGTAAATTGCTACCATATAGTATGTGAATAAAGTTTGCGTTCTCCTCTCGAGCTTCATGGTGGACTTATTATTCGATAATTTGAATTATTAAAGAATTAATACTTAATTTACATTTACATGTATCTCATGTTTTTCGTTAATTAGAAAATATACAATAGTATTAAATGGTCTGATAACTATCTTTATAATTATGATTTTGAATAATAAACTAACATTATTTTATAAAATTTTGATAAACATGTTTATTTTTTGAAATTAATATTTCTATTTGTAAAATAAAACATGGTAAACTCGTTATTAGTAACAAACTTATTTTAGAATTTTATATAAGACAAAAATAAAAAGTATATTAGTTTAAAAAATGATTTAAATAAAAAATAAACCACTGTAAAATTTTGATCATATTGATTCTATATATACACAGATACCTCAACATGAATGATCGTGTATATTTGATTTGTTTTATCCGTGTCACCTTGTAGGATCCAATATTTGATGTTATTTGATGTTGTTTCGCTAAATAGACAAATTAGTAAGGATGATAATAATAACAATCAAAAACAAAAATGAAATCAATTCATAATAACTTACTATTAAAAAAAGCTAATTTTGTTTTTAATTTTAGTTATCTTATTAAATCGGTTTAATTTTTTTTTAATCAGCCCATTAAAAGTTAAGGAAAATAACATTGTAGCACAACGAAATTTTTGCTTTTTTTTTTTTTTTTTTGCGCAATAGATCATTAAGTTGTAAAATCGATGTCAATTAAACCATTATCAAACAAACGAAGCGGTCAACGGGTTTCTAGCTAACTTGGCATTTAATTAAATATATGTATAGATTTAAAAGTATCCATCATGTTTTTGGGGTGTCTCACAAAGCTAAGCCAACGCCACCATGGATCTTGGGTAAAAATGATAGTCCCCACCGCTAGCTTCCTTATTATCCCCTTTGGTGCCCAGTGGTATGCCACCTGCATCCATCGTCCCTGAAAACTCCACATCATTGCCCCCTTTTCTTTGTTGAAGGTTCCCCCATTGATGACGAAAGAAACCTTTTGAGCTAATTTTCCTCCGCCGACTTACCCACTTAAATTGAATTTTCTCTGACGACGACAAAGATGAAACCTAAACCCTAAATGGCATCTTTAAGCTGAACATTCCATTTTATGTATTTAACAACTACAACCCCCACCACCACCTTGGGTCCGCAACGATCTTGTTTCCTTTCAAAAACCGAGAGGACAACGATGAAGATGAGATTCTTAGTGGTCATTGGAACCTTTATGAAGTTGCAATTACAACTCTAACAGTAGTGTTTAGAATTAAAAGATCTAATTTTGTTTCCAAATATAGAAGAATTCAATAACAAAACCCTAATTTCAAGATGAAGGAAAGGAATCTTGGTTTCATCAATTTAATCCTAAACTCAAAATTGATGCCAGAGGTGAAAAAGTATGTTGGATTAAATGGCCATACCAAGAATCATCAAGAACAATTCTCAAAATCTACATTTTACGTTTGGAACCTTTATCAAGCTCCTCCAAACTACAACTAAGTTTATTCTCCACCGTCTATATCCCCCCCCACACACACACAGACACACACACACTCTTTTGATTAGAATTTTTCAACAATCCACCTAGATTCCAGTTCCTCCTCCTCCCGTCGCCTCTGCCTCCGACACCATCAGATCCACAGTAAAAATCAGTGAATATCTCATATGTATCATGTAGATCAAATCTAAATCTTGATGTGGATTTTGTTGGGCTTCTATAAGTAAGAGACAATTCACCAAATTGGCCTGATTTTAGACCTTCCTCATGTATGAATATTAATGTTTTTGATTGGATAAGTAAGAGACGATGTGGATTCAATGACTTTATCATCAAGTAAAGAAAAAAAATGTCAGCAAAGCTTTTGTATTCAGTGGGTGAGGACATGATATGGTTTAGATTTATTTTTATTTTTATTTTTTTGCGAAATAAAGCCATATGAAATCGGTAACTACAAGTCATGGGACCTTTCTAACAGGTAAATTCGGACTTCATTCCCATTTTGAAAAAAAAATTAAATAAATAGGTGACCTTTTAAAACAAACGTGACAAGTTCGTTGGACTAATATGACATTTACCCTAAAAGTTAAATCCATTTCTTTTTATGTAATTCCTCCCATTTTCCAAGTAATACTATATAATGTAACATACAATTCCTTATATTTTCCAAATAAAACAACTTTTTAAGATATAGTTTATCTTACAAAAATCTATTTACTATGATCACACTAGAAACAATATGTAAGGTTGAAGATGTTGTGATGTATCGAAGTTTTAGGTGGGGGTCGAAGTCTGTAATAGAGTCTATATCGAAGGTTTTATAACTTCGATATCTATGTGCATTTTATCAGACACATTTGTTGTAACTCTTTAGGTGTCGAAATCCTAATATTTTTTTGTATCTATCGATGGCACTATATATAGTATTGTCGCTTAAATAATTTGTAACTTTTGTACTCCTTCATTACACACATATGTACTTTTGTAACCTCTAGATAATATAAGCCGAAACCAGATCTTATTTACCTCATCATGTTCGTATTACTGATTATAATCGTTACTTGATTGATTTCGTGTTTCTACATTTGGTATCAGAGCAGGAATCATTAAATTGGTTGAAGAATATCTTTCTCATTTTTCATTTGTTGATTCATTCGTTCTTATTCAATATCTTCCGCAATTTAAAAAGTAATTTTTCGATCGATCTCTGTGATCTATTAATTATGAAATCGTAAATCAATCATTTGAATTTGAGTTCATCCTTATTCAAGTTTTTCTTCATTTTCTAAACAAATTCATGACAAACATGAAAGTTGATGTGGTCGGATCCCCGGACGGTGGTGTCGTACATCTGTTATGATTTCGATAAACTTGCGAGGTCACAATGAGAAAGGATCGTCAGCCGTTCTCTAGGAGGAGGCTCCCGGGAAAACGCTCTGAAGGTCAAGTCAGTAGATAGACTTAGGACTGTATTGTGTGTAAACTGGGAGAAGACGACTTACTTTCCAAGGCACCTAGGGTGGCCTTTTATATTGAGTCCTTCTCTTAGTCCGTACGGGACAAGGGCATCAGACCCGACAGGATTGGAGATGTTTATTGGAGGATCGTGCTCCTTAATCTGTCAAAGCCAACGATTGGTTCAGGTGGTAATGCTCTGAGGATTTCCCTTGTCACCTAAGGCCGTTACATTTATCCCAGATTGGAAGGTGCCCCTGGCGGGCCCGATCCTTCTCTGTGAGCGCCATGCTCTTAGAGGTGTTGACGGGTGCTAGGTTCCGTCGGGATTAGTCCGCTAGGTGCGACATGCCTTAGGGCGTTCTCTGACACATCTATGCGCGACTTCTTCGTTAGTGCCAGGGGCACATCATTAAGTACCCTAGTCCAATAGCCATAGCATTGCTAGACAAGCTATGATGATCTGGCCTTAACTGCTCGGTACACGCGTCGAGCTTTGATTCAGTCGTCGCTTCGATTTTTACGGCGATGTGAGTGGCCATTATGACAGTCGGCTACATCATCACGTTAGGGATTTTGAATATCCCGCATTTCCTTATTCTTTATAAGGTCAAAGGCGTTCCTTATTCACGCCACTTTTTCCTCTTATTTCTTCTTTTTCAACTAGAGCTTTCTTCTTAGTTCCATGGCTACTCAATCCTGTACCATTCCATCTGAAGTTGAATTCAAGCTCCTTAGCAATGTTTATGGCCTTTCTCTGGCTGACGGAGTAAAGTTCCCGTTGCCTAATTCGATGATCTTATCTCCTCCCCTAGTCAAGGTAGGTGTTAATCTAAAAACCCTTGACGCTATTATGTGCCTCCCCCTTACTGATTTTTAAGAAGAAATTTTATAGAAGAACGTTTGTAGCATCCAAATTCTCACTCCAAATGTTGTCAATAAAGTGGTGGCGTTTGAGATGATTTGTCGGGCTAATGGGGTACTCCCCAACTTCTTTGAATTCAAGTTCTTCTTTAGATTATGCGCTACAAGTGACAAATATACGTTCTTTATTCGAAAAGGAGGCTATACCTTGGTTCCTGATGGCTAGACTCCAAAGAAATAGCAAGATAAGTGGTTGTGGGTCAACTAGGATCGGGTCGGCTGCGGGCGACACTGGGAAAATAAATTTTCCGGTGTTACTCCTAAGCTATACCCTCACAACCAGGCTATTGTTGATCTTCAGAAGACCATTCAGGTTGTGCCTGAAGAGTATTCGGAGCTTTTGTTTGCCGGTGTTGGGACGAGCCCTTCTTGGAGGTGTCAGGGGAATATGCTCATCTTTTACACTGTTATTAATGGTGGGTAGCTCTACTTTCTTTTCTTACTATTCTTCTTTCTCCCTCCTCCCCCATTTTACTAAAAAGAGAAAATAAGGGTTCGTTCCTAGGAATGTTGATTTTGTTTATATATTATTGGTTTGTTTTTGCTTTGCAAGTGCTGAATCCACACTCTCTATGGACGAAGTCCTGCGGAAGCGGTATCGGGGGAAGCTAGAGCACCGGGAGACTGATCTTGTTGAAACTCTTCCTCCGCCTTATCAGGCTGATCGGTTTGCCGTGACTGCTCCTCTAGTTTCGCCGGTTGTAGAAAGGTCTTCAGCGACTGTCAGGGAACGGCCCCTGGCTGCCCAACCTATCACGACGGTTGCTCCATCTTTTGTTTCTGGTTCTGGCCATATGGAGGTAGTCGAGGACATCAAGGATGGCATTATATTTGACGTTCGGCGAGCAATGACTAAGAGGAAGGCCGTCATGGCCATGAGGGAGACCTTCACCGATGTCTTTAACATCGGGAGGCGAGTTCAATTGAGGCGCAACTTTACTCGTTTATTGAAATCGATCTCCTCCACGCCCAAGGTGGTTGTTGTGATCCCTGATGACGAAACACAACAATCCGAGGGGGATCAAGGGGCGATTAAGCATCCCATTGTTTATGTTCAACCTATGTCGCAATCTTCTTCTGGTCTTTGTCCCCCCGGGGGTCCCGGGGGTGTTGAGTTGCATCAAACCCCGCCCCGCGGAGGGGTTCCTGGGGGTGATCTTGGATCTAACGTGTTCCTGCTTAGAGTTTGTAGAATGATTTTTTTTTTCTACCAATGTTGTAGAATTTTCTTGCCATGCATTTCCACCTGTTGTCGTCGCTGATATCGAGGCCAAGGGCAGCCTAAGCCTTGTTTTATCTGGTCGTTAGTGCCTATCGTATCCAACTGCTTAACGAGATGGAAACCGCCCATACGGGTTGTGGTGCTCGGGAGATCGAACTGAAACATCATATTTTCGAGCTCGAGAAGGATGTTCATGGCTTTTACCGGAGGTGTTACCTACTTGCTTTAGAGAAAACTATTGCAGGATAAATTCGATCTGCCCTAGAAGTGAAAGTAGACTCCTTGACCCAAGCTAATGAGGGTCTCATGATTCAAAATGAGAGTTTGTAGCGTGATGTTTGTGACCGTGATAAGCTCCTTGAAGAGGCTCGAGATGAGGCAGAGGTTGTTCGTCATGATCGGGACTGGATCTTACAAGTGGGAGTTGTGCACATCATGGACAAGATAATTCAGCATCCGGAGTTCACCAGTGTTGTTATTCGGATCAGACATGTTGCGTTCGTCGCCAGAGAGGAATCCGGCCACAACAGGTTGAACGCTGAGGTGGATTCCGGTTTCTATGATCCCAATGCCAGTGATTCCTAATCCAGTCACACCACTAGTCTCAACAATGCTCTGCTCGCTTTCACCACTATGGATCAGGCTTTTATCTATGCCTAGGTACACTCAGCCTTCGACGCTGAACGTACCCCGGGTGACCAGTCCAAGTGGCGGATTAGAAATGAAACTTCCTTAGATTTCTGGCGTTCCACGTTCTTGGGATTTTCCTTCCTTCCATCATTTCGAGCGGATATGCACTATTGCGGTGGGCCTCAATGACCTTGTATGGTCCCTCCTAGGTGGGGCCCAGCTTTCCTTATGGTTGGTCGTGGCTTGCCTCATTCCGCCTTAGGACGTAATCCCCTACTTTGAAAGCTTTCTGCTTGACTCTTTGGTTATAGTACCTTTCCACAACATTTTTGTAAGTTGCCTGACGGATGTTTGACCGTTCACGCCTCTCTTTGATGAGGTGCAAGTTTGATCTTAGATCCTTTTTATTGCTTGCTTCTTCGAAATGGGTCATTCGGAATGACCCAACTGTTAGTTCTACTGGCAGCATCGCTTTCGTGCCGTAGGTTAGGCTAAAGAGAGTTTCTTTCGTGCTCGCTCTTGGCGTCGTCCTGTACGACCATAGCACTCCCGGTAGCTCTTTGACCCAATTTCCCTTAGCTTTTCCCAACTGTTGTTACCCATGTATTGGACACTTCTGTTTGGCAATTGGTTTGGGGGTGCACTACCAACGTGAATTGTTGCTCAATTCCTTTCTCGGCGTAGCAACCTCGGAACGGGTTCTCAGCAAATTACAATCTGTTATCACTGATGAGTACCTTTAGTATTCCAAACCTTGTTATAATATTTTTCCATAGAAACTTTATCATCTGTCTTCCGGATATGCATGCTAATGGCTTAGCTTCTATCCACTTGGTAAAGCAGTCTACCGCGACTCCCGGATACTTTACTTTGCCCAGGGCATCTGGTAATGGCCCAACAATATCAATTCCCCACTGGTAGAAGGGCCACGAAATAGAGATACTTGTTAAAGGTGTCAGTGGGTTCCTTTGAGTCGAGGTGTAAGTCTGACACTCTACACTTTTTGTGTCACCTCCAGCGTATTTTGGTGTATGGTCGGCCAGTAGATGCCCATCCGAAGTATTTTCCCTGTAAGGGCCCTTGCCCATTCATGTGCACCTGCAGAGCTGGCGTGTGCCTCTCAGAGTGACTCCTTCCCTTGGCTTCCTCTATGCATTTTATGTAGGGTTTTGAGCATTCTATCACTCCTATGGTGTACATGCAACCCTAGAAACCTTGGATCTATATTTTATCTATGATACATGCAAATTTTTTTGTTTTTCCAAGGTTCTTAACCTATCTAGCATACATGGGTAACTTTTAAACATAAAAGTTAGTAATAAATACATACCTTTAGTTGCTTGGATTCCTTGAGAACCTTGTGAGCCTAACACCTCAAGTGTGATGCCTTAAATGTCTCACACAACACCAAATACACTTGGAATAAACTTGAGACTAATAGAACACTTCTAAAATTGGCTATGCCCTCTTGTTATCAGTAGTGGCCGATTTTGGTTGCTCACATATTCCTTTTATATTGTGTCATAAGTAGGGTTACACCATGTAAACCCTAACTTGACATGGCTCTTCATTTCCATGATCCATGGGTTCAAAAAACACCGTGGAGCATCCTATGGGTTTTAGTCCAACTTGATAATCCATGGAGCATTAGCCCACTATACAAGTATGGGTGATTTACACAATCAACCCATATATTTTACTAGTCTTCTTTTGATCACTTAATTAATTCCAAATTAATTCTTGATCAGTACTAATTAAATAATATTATTAATATATTAGAGCTTATAATATATTAATAAACCTTAAGTGTTATTTCTCTCATTTTAGTCTATCCAAATGCATGATGCCATGCAACCCAAATGGACCATGCTAATCGGGTCAAGTACATTCCAGAAATAGTTATGAACTTAGACACCTAATCCAACAATCTCCCACTTGGATAAGTCTAATAACTATAAATGAAAGAATGACTTTAGGAACCGATCAACAATCATAGCTCTTTCAAGGTCTCGCAGAACTGAGATGATGATGATATGCCATTTAAGATAAGTGATCATATAATCCTCTATTCTAGATATTAGCCAGACAAATATATGGAACAATGTCTTACTTATTGTCCAGTAGTTTGTTTCCCGATTTCCGATTTGTTTGACATAGAACTTAATTGAACACATCAACTTAGTTATGACCGGGCCCGATACATGGGTCAACACAAAATCATCGAGGGCCCAGATATCGCTTCTAATCCAAGAAGGAACATATAAACTTCGACGCATATGCTTGTTCTACTACTTGTTGAATCATACACAAAGGCATGTTTTATAAAATCGAGTTACCAATGCGTTTACGTTCAATCAATGTATAACCAACTCATAGGCAACACGTCATATCTCGAGGTTTGAAGACTTATATGATATTACCGTCTCACGATCACTCGAGATAAATTCCATGAAGTGATACCAGTGAGCGTGGGTTGAATCCAATACTCAGAACTTATGAGTACTCATGAATGTTGCAGTAACTCGTGTTATGTCCCATACCTTGGAGATCTGTAATCCAGCTTCATGATAGTCTTGATTCATATCTACTTCCAACATATGACCGACAGTGGATGGTTTGAATAACTTAGTCAATCGGGAAGTCAAAACATGCAAAGTGAAACACAAGAATAATCGAATCAAATATGGTCTCAGAACTTATGAATATAAATAGAACATCTTTTATTTATCACCATATTGATTACATATTATTCGTTGCATACTGTTTCAAACTATCAACTTTATACTTGAATTAAAACAATAGTTGTCCCATGCTCCAAGCATGTACACTATGGTTTTTTTTCTAAACACTAGTCATGCCATACACCAAGTATTCACACTATGTTTTTCCAAACATTAGTTATGCCATACACCAAGTATGCACACTAAGTTTGTCTATGTTCTTTACTCTGTGAAATAGGTCGATTGAACATAATTCCAATGATACTCATTTCACAATCCCAAATCCTTACCACAAATGCAAGAATTCTAAATTCCTACCATTTACCAATATCTGTTAGATCCTAAAATGCACAGAAAAGCTCGGGAAGGAGCCGTATGATGCGGAAGTCTCACGTACGGTAAAAAATTTCTCCGCCTATTCTTTCTAGTCGAGCCTCTCGGTCTGTCATTATACCCTGAGAGGTAGAAAGAATTACAATCCCCATCCCACCTAAAATTCTAAGAACTACTGGAAGCCCCAACGGTTGTTCAGATGCGTACTCCCCGTCCGCCTATCTCACACTCTGAAAGCTCTACCTCCTCAAACCGGGGTTGGATCGAATTCCTGTAAGACTTCTATCTTTTTTCTCTTTCTTTCTTACTAGATTCCCCTGCCCCTATATTCAATTAAAAGACTAGAAAACCACTCTTGTGCGTCTACGTACCCGTCTTACCAATATTGATTAGCTTAAGACTGAAAATCTTAGTTAGATAGTGAAAAGGGTATGAAATAGGTTGCTTGTAGCGATTTCGATTGCTTATTCGGTTGGGATTACCAGCCGACTTTCCTGACCAGATAGATGAGGACTAGAAATTGTTGAATCAACTGCTCCTCCAGAATGGCTTTGATCTTGCATATAAATAAATGAAAAAAATCTTTCTTTATTTATCAACAGTCTCATCTCCTAAGCTTCAAAACCCCCGCTATGTTTCCGACTTTGCACTACTACGCATCCTTACTCATAGTATAGTGCAAGTTAGGTTTGGGTATAGCAGGATTTGAACCTGCGACCATTAGGAAAGGTTCATTCCGAGTCACAAGAACAATCTCTTTTTTTTTTAATGATATTAAGCCCATCCTTAGTAGAAGTGGGTAGTGGCACCGGGTGGACGGTCTATCCGCCCTTAAGTGGTATTACCAGCCATTTTGTGGAATGAGATACTTAACCAACGCGCCTTACCTTTCAGGTTCCGATTTAAAAGCCCTCCTGGTTTGGAAGCTTAGTGAGAGCTCTTACCTCATGGTAGCTCTAGATTTGTCAACAGACATTACAGAGTATTCCAATGGAGATCAACTCCATGGAAATGAAGTCTCATATTCAAAGTTCATTTCTTTGAACATTCTTCTTGCATTAAGTTTGCTAATCTTACACAGATTTAATGAATAACTTCCACCTATGGGAACATTTCCATATTCCCCTTTTGACTATTACTCCTGAACAAGAGTTTCCTCTTTTCAGAATATGTCAATATGGTCCTTGCAAAATTAACACTATACTTCCAACTGTCCCTGATCAGCCAATCTTTGGTAAACCTTAGATTGTCCTCGACAATTGCTTAATCAAATTAGTCATATCTAGTTCTAGTACTTTTTCCCTCTTAATGCTCTTTGCATTTGGAAAAATTTAGAACAAATGAATATTAAGGTTGTAAAAAACGCTCGACGTTAGCTAGTCGATGGACTGGGGTTAAGCGATTAATTGGCTAGGCAGGGATTAATCGGAGAATTAATCGGGACCATTAATTGCTAATTTGCTGAATTTTAAAAACTTAAATATGACTAATATCATATCAAAGTTCATAAATACCACTAATATTATAACAAAATAGGTTAATATGATTAATAGAACACTAATCATGCCTTAAATAGTTTCCATTGAGATAAAACTTCTTCAAAATGTTAAAATTTCATTGTTTTATACTGTTTCACTCATTATGTATGTGGGGATTAATCGCTAGGCACCCTCTAATCGGTTGAGTAGCGCCTAGGGATTAATCGGAGATTAATCGGGACCTAGTTGGGATTTTTACAACAGTGAATTTATAGCACATGCAATTGATCCAATATCTGAAGCATACGAGACACGATTCATAAAGACATGATACTAGACCAGTCTTTTGCTATAATATTTCATTTTCTATTTGCCAAGTTCTCATAATTCAGATTATGAAAAGGGATGTCGTAATCATAATCAAATTTTAGAACGAAAATAATGGACCCATATATAGAATTTCCTTATGTTGAGCCATTCCAACATAAAATTCATATATATATATATATATATATATATATATATATATATATATATATAAAGTTAATATACCCTTAACGGTATATAAGCTTAGGTACCCAATCTCCCCATACTACATCGTTTTGTATTATTTATATACATTGTAATTGTATAATGTTCTTATAATTCAACTTCTAACTTGATTTACTTCAAATATTTTTATAAATTTCATATTGATCTTCCTCTAACATAATTTTCATTTTCAACTATAATATATATATATATATATATATATATATATATATATATATATATATATATATATATATATATAGCTTAGTAGGTGTTCGTCAAAAAGATATGATGTAAGAGGAAGATGATAGTGAAAATTTGAAAATCTTGAAAGTAAATGAAGTTAAGGATTGAAGTTTAAGAACATTATAATGAATATATCAAACAAAACGACGTATTATGGTGAGTTTGGGTATGTAAGCTTATATACCCTTAAGGATATATTCACTTTTCCCTATATATATATATATATATATATATATATATATATATATATATATATATATATATATATATATATATATATATATATATGTATATATATATTAGAATTGAAATGAAGTATAATTTCCTCTCCCTTAATTATAGCAAAATAATTTTTTCCAATTGAAACCTTTTGCTTTTTATAATTAACATTGCTAACTTTCAAAACTTATTATAATTATCATACTCCCACTAACATGATGATTATTAGCATAACACTTATGATCCCACTAGCTTTGACATGCACTCAGAAATCAACTGGACTTCTAGAAATCAATACTTTATTGACTTTCTTACCAAAGTTCAGACTTCTGATACGAAATGTTTTGATAAAACTTTATCAAAATCATACCTTACCTTAGATAGCACACATGTGTGTGTCTAAACAATTTCAGAACTATGAAAAGAGATGTCGTAATCATAGTCTCAATTGTTTAGACCTTTGCCATTCCTCACAACTTCATGTTAGTGTGCCGGTTAACCACACACGCTCCAGTAACAACTTTGAGAATGCAAATATCACAATTGCTATCTACCTAAAATCTACTTAGTGAAAGCGTTTCCTCACCGTCATTTTCATGAATCGGAGAGAAACCTTATGACACTTAGATTTTATGGTGTATGTGTTCCTATCCATGTGAATTTGTCAAAACCAAAATCACAAGACAAGGTTAGTGACAAATCCAAACTCTTATGGATTGAACTTGTGCAATCTTAACTTCTTGCCACCTGGCAGCACAAGGGCCTCCAAGTTGTTATGCAAGCAATTAAGAACTCTCAAAACTCATATGCAAAGCCAAGTTTAACTGGAATGGGCATAGGAATAGAAATATGTCAACACGATAGGTTATAAACCTCAAGTCGTGTGCTAGTGATAAACTATAGGCTTTTTCTTCTAGATTAGATGTAGAAGCTTTTTCAAGATCATTAAGACTCCCACTGTCCTCTTGACATATAAGACTCACTTGCGAAATATTCAAGAGATAGTGTTAATTCTTTATCAAGAAAAACACTTCACACAATTGCCCGTAGTTGGTCTTTGTTTTATCCAAAACATCACAACTTACCAATTTCAAACGTACAAGAGTAGGACACTTTTACTCTTACATTTGACAAGTGTTATAAACCTTTCTTTAAGATATGTCACTCAAGTTACAATCTTGGAGTATGACTCTAAGAATTGTTTTGGAACGAAGTATGAATCACCTTCTTGATTTAACCATTTTAGCAATTCTTGATTCCTCTTCTCAGCCATAGGAATGTACTAAGATGTCCTTAGAGAACCAATTGCGATATGGTTTCTTAATCATTGAGATGATCACAAAACATGATACTAAAGTACTCTCCCATCTTTTCAGATTTGAGTAACTTTTATCTTTCTGCCTAATTTGATTCTTCTCATTCGTCCTACAATACATTGAAAATTTTCCAATGTTTCAGAATTATACTTAAACTGGTAAGTATAATCTTATCGATCTTTTGTGGTCGACTTGACCAGTGCACAAGAATGTGTACTTGATCCCTTAGTCCTTCACTTGACTCACATATACATGTAAACAAGGAATTGGTCTTAATTTTCCAAAGCTGAAAGTTCTCAATCATCATACTATACAACTTGCATGATTCCAAGTTTCAGTCCAATTGAGACTTGGGTGATGAGAATCTTTCCTTATTTGGTAGATTTAGACACTACCACAAATGAAATAATCAAATTCATATTTCCATTATTGCTATAAACATATAAACATCAATTTTCCATAAAAGCTATTGCAAGGAGATATAATAAAATAAAACAAAATTTTATTTATTTATCAAAATGCGAAAAATAATTTTTCCTTACAATGCAAATTTAAATGAAAACTATGCTATTACATATTTTGTAGCAATCTATCATAACTCCTAAGTAGTAGCTCAAGAATCCGATCTTCGAACCATGCGATTGAAATCCAACTTCGCGATCAGATTAAGCATACTCTTTCTTTAAGTGTCCTTCCCTTTGCTTGATTCTACCAAACACCAAAATGTAACCGAGTCACATTTTGTATTAGGAATCATCAATAAGGAACTTAACGGAGTTAGATAGTGGACTTACCTGAAGCGGAATCAAACTTTCTGACTAGACCTTCTCTCAGATCTTTCAGGTAGTTAGGGCAGTTTTGCAACCAATGCCCCTTCCTTTGGCAATAGAACCATATGGACCCTTTGGTAATGGTACACATGACTATCTTAGACTTAGCCTTTTTCTTTACCATTTGATCAACCGAGTTGACTATGGCCGATCCCTTTCCATTGGGAAGAGAAAGCTTTCTGGATTTCCAATGTCACCAATTGTTCGTTTCAAAATATGTGACTTAGTTGAGAATATGTGAGTTATTCGTCTTCATCGTACCTATCAAGGTATACAGCAAGCCCTGTTTTATAACCAGAATCTCCTCCCGAAGAACGTGATAAGCGTCTATATTTCTATACGGGAGTGATGATCCCGCACCTTGATTGTTAGCTCCAGTCCAAGAGGTGACAATTATCATAACATTTCGACGCCTGAAGAACATCGTTATAGGCAACCTTATCTCAATATGGTTATGAAAACTCACAGTATAGCCAACTGTTATGGTATTCAGCTTTGCGGGAAAAGTAATATTACAGTTGCTTTTACGTATCATTTCAAGCTTCTTATAGTTTTATTAAATGAAAAACTATACACATTCATTATAAGTATGGCATATTTACTTACATTCATGATCTTGGTTCATATAAGAGTACACCTCACTTTCAGGAAAATATAGGATTAACCTGGTTCAAATACATTCATTTTGTACAATAACGATTTACAACATCATTCTTAAGAAAATATCGGATTTTCTAAAAACGAACGCGGACTTTTCAAATGACCTTCATTTACACAAATAATAGCTTATGAACTCACCAATTTAAATGTTGACACTTTTTCTTTGAAATAACTTGTATTCTCAGGGAATCGCTAAACTAGGTTAGCAACTACTTTTGAAGACTTACGCTCTGGCGTTAGTTTAATCTTTTGGACATCATATTGTAATTGACTTTTGCAAACATGTAATACTACAATCATGTAAACTTTTCAATTATGTATATGATGGTTGTGTGTACTTTCTTTACTATTCATTTGTTATGATACTGTACATGATGTCCTCCGCCCCCGAATGTTTACGCCGTTCTGGTTTGGGGTGTGACAGATTGGTATCAGAGCATTGTTTATAGTGAACTAAGTATGTCAAACCATTTATGATATACAACTATAAATACAACTGGGCAAAACACTCTGATTTAAAATTATACTTTTTAAATAAATCTTTTACAAAAGTATACATGCATTCATATCATAACAAGATTAGTATCATAATGATGATAATATAGAAGTATTATAGATGCGTTATGCAGTGCAGGTATGCCTTGAAACATGTCATCAGTACTGGGATGAATATAGTTTGATCAACTATATTGGTCCGAGAGCCGACAAAACTATGTCAAGGAATAGCTGTAGTGGACAACAAGTCTAAACCTTACCAAACACATAACCTTTTTTAGTCAAACTTGGCATTTAGAATACTATAGTTGTATTTAGTAGCAACAGTAATTTAAACTTGATACTAGATTTATGTGCTTTAGTTATAGACAATTCTTATAACCCTATTCTTGTATAGACACAATGGCTGGATTCCATCTACCAGGGGACCCCTACTACCCAAATCAACGCAACGGAGGATGGGTGGAGGATGACCCAGAAGAGGATGAGGAACCCATGGAAGACGAGCAAGAGGAAGGCTCGGATGGGACGGACTCAGAGCCAGAGGTAATCAACCCACCAGCCGTCCGACCTCCTGCTGTTAGGAGAGGTTTTCAGGGACCAACTACCGTTTGGGGAAGCCATATTCACCATTGGAGTCAACTAAAAGGATTACGTGCTCCATATGGGATGTGTCGGGACTTCTACAATGTTAGCAATGGAAGTTCAGCTGACCGGGAACTCCCAATCATTGTGGGCAAGCTAGCTAACCAGGCCTACCAATCCGGAGTCTCAGCGAACCGGGTTCGTGAAATCAATGTAGAGGTATAAGGTAACGCTGCTGACATTTTTCGTCTGGACGGATTGCATGAAAATGCCCAACTCCACACCGATGTACTCCAAGTCCGAATGGATGCAGCCATCTCTGAGATAGGGGAAATGAGGGAGCAGCAAGCCATCTATGAGAGGCTTCTAATGGGAGCCAAGCAATCAGACGAGGAGTCTAGATCTAAGCGTAACCCGCATCGCAAGTAGTACTTGCCCGACTCCCAAAATTTTGTTATAGAATAGGATCTCGACTAAAAGTCTTAGTTTTCTTTAACTTCTGTATCAGAGACCTTTAGAAAGATCAAAATTTTCCTAACGCTATGAAGTAACCCAACTTATATATATATATATATATATATATATATATATATATATATATATATATATATATAATGAAGTATTTCTTTTGTGTGTAAAATTCTTTGGTTATCACTCAAATCCATAAGTTTCTCTATTAATATATAAACTCTCATTATGAATCAAACTCAAAACCTTGTTTAGGTCAAATCCAATTCATGAAATGTTTAAAATAGCTAACTCATTAACACGTGACTTTCAATCATTAAAGACTTATTGTCTTCATTGTTATTTCTTTGGCAGCTCGATGCCGCCTCGCAGATCTGCTCGTAGGGTAAACAACACAACACCAACACCACCTCCACCACCACCCTAATATGACCCCAACATGGTGCAGGCTACTATCACCGTAGCAGTAGGAGCTGCATTGTCACAAATAAACTCTAACGGAAATGGAGGGGCCGGAAGTAGTACCAATCATATTAACCATGGCACTGGTCACGATCATGTCAGGGAATGTACCTACAAAGAGTTCTCAAACGCAAAACCAAAGATGTTCAATGGCACTGGAGGAGTCATTGCACTTATGAAATGGTTCGAAAAGACCGAGACGGTCTTCGAAATTTGTTCATGCCAAGAAACAAGCAAGGTAAAATTTGCTACTTGTACTTTCACAGACCGAGCCCTCACATGGTGGAAGGCCCATGTGAAATCGGTATCCCTTCCAGTTGCCAATGCCATGAGCTGGGAGGACTTAAAACTCCTGCTATTAGAAGAATATTGCCCAAGAGGCAAAATTAAAAAACTAGAGCAGGAGTTACGGAACCTAAGGATGACTGCGTCTGACCTAGCCGCCTACACGGCTAGGTTTAATGACTTGTCAGCCCTGTGCCTGGGTATGGTCAACCCGGAACCAAAGAAAGTGGAAAGATACATATGAGGGCTGTCACACCATATTCAAGGACATGTTTTGGCTTCTAACCCAGTCACATTCAACAGCGCAAAGCGCTTGGCACAACGATTAATCGATCACGGGGTTAAACAGGGTACCATCACAGTTGTTGTTGACCCACCGAAGGAGGTAGAGGACCGAAGGAAACCCTAGAACAAGAGAAAGGGGCAAGCCCCACAAGAGAGCCCCAAGAGGCAATAGTTAGTGACAGCTCACGCTATTACTATCCCTACCACCCCCATACTAACAAAGTCGTACATCGGCAACCTGCCGAAGTGCAATAGGTGCAACTTTCATCACCACGGACCCTGCCGTGAGATGCATTGCACCAAGTGCAACCGGAAGGGACACACTATCTGCTTCTGCAAGGAACCAACCCAACCAGCTGCAAATGTGGGAGTAGGCCGTACTTGTTACGAGTGCGGAGCAACGGGACACTTCCGAAGGGACTATCCGAAAGCAAACAATGGGAATACTGGTGGAAGAGGTCGAGTATTCGTAATAGGCCAAGAGGAAGTCGTTGTCGATCCCACGGTAGTTACGGGTACATTTCTCCTTGATAACTCTTATGCATGCATTCTATTTGATAATGAAGCGGAGAGGAGTTTCGTGAGCCATAGTTTTAAAAATCTACTCAAACAAACCCCTCAATCATTAAGTGAAACTTTTATAGTAGAAATGGCTAACGGGAAAATAGAAAGCGCTAAGGAAATATACATAAATTGTAGCCTCTCACTAAACAATAAATCCTTTCCAATCAACCTCATTCCAATCTCAATAAAAAGTTTCGACGTCATCATAGGCATGGATTGGCTAAGTTCTCATCATGCGGACATTTTATGTTACGATAAGGCCGTTCGCCTTAGTCTGCTAAGTGGCGAAGCCCTCGTTATCTATGGCGACAAACCTAGCACCTCTCTTCGTATCATCTCTTGCATCAAGGCTCAAAAATATATGCGCAAGGAATGTCACGCGTTCTTGGCACATGTTGTGGATGTGAAATGAGGATTAGAAGACATCAAGAGTGTGCGTGACGTTTGTGACTTTCCTGATATCTTTCCTGAGGATCTTCCAGGAGTACCGCCTGCAAGACAAGTCGGATTCAGAATCGACTTAATTCCTGGAGCAACCCCTATGGCCAAAGCGTCGTATCGCTTAGCCCCAGCAGAGATGCAAGAAATATCCAGTCAACTGAATGAACTACTCAACAAAGGATTCATCGTTCAGAATGTGCATCGACTACCGAGAACTCAACAAACTTACCATTAAGAACCGATACCCCCTACCACGAATAGACGATTTGTTCGATCAACTCCAAGGAGAAAACTACTTTTCCAAGATCGATCTGATTTCGGGATATCACCAGCTGAGAGTCCTAGAGAGCGATGTTCATAAGACGGCCTTCCGAACCAGATACGGTCACTATGAATTCGTAGTGATGCCATTCGAACTAACCAATGCACCCACCGTGTTCATGGACTTAATGAATCGGGTATTTCGTTCGCTCCTGGACAAATTTGTGATAGTATTCATAGATGACATACTCATCTATTCAAAAAGTAAAGAAGAACATGGTCAGCACCTGAGACAAGTCTTAGAGACACTAAGAACTGAGAAGCTTTACGCGAAAGTCTCAAAATGCGAGTTTTGGATTAGGAAGGTAGACTTCCTAGGTCATGTGGTCAGTGAAGAGGGAATCCATGTGGACCCTTCCAAGATCAAGGCTATCCGGAATTGGTCTGCGCCAACAACGCCAACTGAAATTCGCTAATTTCTAGGCCTTGTTGGCTATTACCGCATGTTCATACAAAACTTCTCTAGCATTGCAAAACCACTTACCTCCCTGACTCAGAAGGGTGTAACCTACAGCTGGGGGAAAAGCAAGATACTGCATTCCAAACCTTGAAGCAAGCCATGTGCAGTGCGCCCATTTTGTCTCTTCCAGAGGGGACATAAGACTTTGTAGTATACTACGATGCATCCAAACAAGGGATGGGTTGTGTACTAATGCAGCGAGGAAAGGTTATTGCATACGCCTCACGACAACTAAAAACACATGAGGTCAACTACACCACTCAAGACTTAGAACTTGGAGCAGTGGTGTTCGCCCTAAATATCTGGAGGTACTACCTATACGGTACAAAGTGCACCATCTTCATAGACCACAAGATCCTTCAACACATATTCGATCAGAAGGAGCTCAATATGAGGCAAAGACATTGGGTTGAGCTACTTAATGACTACAAATGTGAGATTCGTTATTATCCGGGAAAAGCCAATGTAGTGGCAGATGCTCTTAGTCGTAAGGAGTACTCTAGTCGAAGTATGAAGTCATTAACCATGACGATCCATTCACACCTATCAACGCAAATCAAGGAAGCTCAACTGGAAGCCTTTAAACCCAAAAACCTGACAGGTGAAGCACTTAGAGGGATGGACAAGAATTTTGAGATCAAGAGTGACGGAGTTCGTTACCTCATGAACCGAATCTGGACACCGAAGTTTGGTGGGTTCAGAGAGATAGTTATGAACGAAGCACACAAGACCTGATAATCCATGCACCCAGGTTCAGATAAGATGTATCTGGATCTCAAACAACTCTACTGATGGCCAAACATGAAAGCAGAAATTGCTACCTATGTGGGCAAGTGCTTGACTTGTGCCAAGGTCAAGGTAGAACATCAGAAACCCTCAGGTCTACTCCATCAACCCGAAATACCTGAGTGGAAGTGGGAGCATATTTCCATGGATTTCATAACCAAACTACCCAAGACACAGGGTGGTCACGATACCGTTTGGGTGATCGTCGACAGGTTAACCAAATCTTCCCATTTCTTGCCAATCAAAGAGACAGATAAGATGGAGAAACTAACAAGAACCTACATCCGGGAGATCGTGAGACTTCATAGAGTATCGATATCTATCATCCCGGACAGAGACATTAGATTCACTTCAAGGTTCTGTAAAATGCTACATAAGGCCTTAGGAACTAAGCTAGATATGAGTACAACCCACAAACTGACGGGCAGAGCGAGAGAACGATCCAAACCCTAGAAGACATGTTGCGAGCATGTGTAATCGACTTTGGTAAAGCATGGGACATCCACTTACCATTGGTTGATTTCTCTTATAACAACAGTTATCACACTAGCATCAAGACTGATCCATCCGAAGCTCTTTACGGCCGCAAGTGCAGATCACCTCTGTGCTGGGCGGAAGTGGGCGACACGCAGTTGGCGAGAGGTCTAGTCCCTGATAGCACTCTCACTGGTCCGGAAATCATTAGGGAAACGACTGAAAAGATCCTTCAAATTCGAGAGTGACTAAAAGCCTTAAGAGATAGACAAAAGAGCTATGCCGACAAAAGACGAAAACCCTTGGAATTTCAGGTTGGTGACCACGTTCTAGTGAAGGTCTCACCCTGGAAGGGCATGATACGCTTCGAGAAGCATGGAAAACTAAACCCAAGGTACATTGGACCCTTCGAAATTACTGCAAGGATTGGTCCAGTAGCTTATAAACTTCAGCTTCCAATCGAACTTAGCAAAGTACATCTGGTGTTTCATGTATCTAACCTGAAGAAGTGTCTATCCGACGAAACTCTCGTGATTCCACTCGAGGAGATCGAATTGAATGAAAATCTTAACTTCGTGGAAGAACCCGTTGAGATCATGGATAGGGAAATCAAGCAAACAAAGCAGAGTCGCATACCAATAGTGAATGTTCGCTGGAATGCTAAGCGGGGACCTAAATTCACTTGGGAGCGAGAAGATCAGATGCAACAGAAGTACCCGCATCTTTTCCCTAGTCCATAAACATTTACTTTGTAATTAATTTCGGGATGAAATTCCCTCTAACGGGGGGATGATGTAATAACCCGTTATTTCAAGTTAATGTAATGACTAAAAGTCAAATAATGTAATCTCTTTGTGAAGTAATAAAAAAATAGCGTCAAAAATGATATGTTCAAAAAGCTCCGTTTGAGTATACTAAGTGGTAGATATCGTAACAAGGTTTTCAAAAATATAAAGAACACTAAAATTCGAGTTGTAACGAAGAAGTTAT
This sequence comes from Lactuca sativa, assembly GCF_002870075.4. Classification (NCBI taxonomy): domain Eukaryota; kingdom Viridiplantae; phylum Streptophyta; class Magnoliopsida; order Asterales; family Asteraceae; genus Lactuca; species Lactuca sativa. Next base: position 359,099,354 of record NC_056627.2, on the reverse strand, counting down.
GACCAATTGAAGATCCGCGGCAATACCGGTGAAACACTGTTAAGCAGAAAACGCGAAATTCCGATAAAATGCTTTTTAACCATAGATATCTAAATGAAAGTCCTAGATATCCCAATACCGTAAACATACAAAAAAAGAACGCCCAAATCTGACTTCATATGAGAAGTTATGATTTTTCGAAGTTTCGGACATAGTGGTAGACAGCTAAAAAATCGAAATAGAGATCGAGCGACTTTTTGCCAACACGACCTAAACAAGAATAGAAGATTTCGTCAATGGTAATACAACGGTAAAAGGACTGACGAAAATGGGCATCGGATGAAGAAGTTATGGATTTTTAACGAACTTTTCCAGTCCCGGCCTGTTAAAAATATATTATTAAAAATAAAATCGGAATTAGCCGACAAAGTCTAAACGAGAGTTGTAGAGAATTTTCTCACTTACGCGTGGATATAAAGAACGTCGAAATCGGAGCTCGTATGCGAAAGTTATGGATTTTACAAGTTCGGGGCACAAAATCCAAGGTTGGTCCAAGAAGGAACGCCTTGCATTCTTCAACCATATCCATCCCATCGTCCATCAGAGGAAAATACGTATGCGCTGACCTCATAGGGGGAATGCGCTGCGTTCCCCAAAGGAACGCACTGCGTTCGTGGTGCCTCCCAGCACTATAAAAAGGAGGCTAGGCTCTGGGTTTTGTTGCTTCTCTCTCAACTCCTTCACCCTTAAACGCCTCTCTAGCCCCTCTAAGCTACCTTAAAGCCACAGTATTACCACTAGCTCACGACACAAGTCCTTACGCCCCCGAGATTCCCAAGAAATCGACTTTCTCCAGTCGAAGTGTTGCTCGAGTTTAGTCTCGCCTTCTTCAAGCTACCACTTCTACCAAGTGAGTTCATACCCCTAAAATACACTTTAAATTCGTTTTTAACTGGTTTTAAATACTTTTAGGGAATACAAGTAAACACACGGTCATAATCATGTGAAAAACATCAATCTTTTGCTATACTTTTTATTATATAATCAATCATATGTGATTTATAACTATCATACGAAAACATTAGCATGCAAAACATCTTAAGATACCATTTTGTCCTTGTGGAATAAAACATGTTTATATATATAACAAACTATGTTTCATTTATATGTTCATATAAAATATCATAAACACGGGTAACCATTTCATCATAACATTGTTCGATTCAAAATACGTGACTTAGTTGAGAATATGTGAGTCATTTGTCTTCATCGTACCTATCAAGGTATACATCAAGCCCTGTTTTATAACCCGAATCTCCTCCCGGAGAACGTGATAAGCGTCTATATATATCTATATGGGAGTGATGATCCCGCACCTTGATTATTAGCTATAGTCCAAGAGGTGACAATTATCATAACATTTCGATGCCTGAAGAACGTCGTTATAGGCAAATTTATCTCAATATGGTTATGAAAACTCACATGATAGACAACTATTATGGTATCCATCTTTGCGGGAAAAGTAATATTACAGTTGCTTTTACGTATCATTTCAAGCTTCTTATAGTTTTATTAAATGAAAAACTATACACATTCATTATAAGTATGGCATATTTACTTACATTCATGGTCTTGGTTCATATAAGGCTACACCTCACTTTAGGAAAATATAGGATTTTTCTGGTTCAAATACATTCATTTTGTACAATAACAATTTACAACATCATTCTTAAGAAAATATCGGATTATCTGAAAACAAATGTAGACATTTCAAATTACCGTCATTTACACAAATAACAACTTATGAACTCACCAACTTAAATATTGACACTTTTTCTTTGAAATAATTTGTATTCTCAGGGAATCGCTAAACCGGGTTAGCAACTACTTTTGAAGACTTACGCTCTGGCGTTAGTTTAATCTTTTGGACATCATATTGTAATTGACTTTTGCAAACATGTAATACTACAATCATGTAAAATTTTCAATTATGTATATGATGGTTGTGTGTACTTTCTTTACTGTTCATTTGTTATGATATTGTACATGACGTCCTCTGCCCCCGAATGTTTCTGCCGTTCCAGTTTGGGAGTGTGACACTTTAGGTTTTGTGTCTGCAATTAACGAGAGTTAAGCACTTTCGTTATGTTATGTATTTACAAGGCACTTTCAGTTTCAATACTTAATGTTGAGTCCTTGTATTTTTTGTTATCTGATGTACCCTGTAAATAGGGAAAGTAATTAGGTCTAGAGTAATGAACATTCTTTGATTTTCACTTTGTACTCAAAACCTCTATACTCATTCCAGATATAATTGGAGCTAAACGTATCTTATTTAGATCTTTGAGTTCGTTATTGCTTTCATAGATTCAATTGATTCAAACATTAATTCAAACACTCTTCGGAATAAATGTCGTTTAAAAAATAGTTTTGGATTGATAAGAAGAAAAAACTTCTTGTTACATATTCCAAATCAAAAATCTCAGAAGGGCCCAAACAAGTTTGGGTTCCTATATTGGTGTTAGTTTTGTAGGTGATTCATGACTAACAGTACGAGTCAGAAGGGTACATTAACAATGACTATTCTCATCACATGATTGGAAGAAAATGACAATTACGAGAGTTTTTGAATTTTGGAGGATGTTGGACGTTTAAAATATGGAAAACTGTAGGTGGAGAAATCAAAGGATATGGAATGATTAAAAACGGATAATTCACAATTCAAAAGGTAACATTTATAGAAGACTTACAACACAATCTAATTAGTGTTTCAAAACTTATTGTAGGTACTAGTCTACAAGTCTCATTTGATGAACATGCTTCACAGATAAAACATGTTGAAACAAAGAGAAAAAGAGAATTATATAATTTGGATATGAAACTAATTAATGGGAAACCATCCATTTGTTTACTTTCGAAGCTACTGCTATAGATAGTTAGCTATGGCATCGAAGATTGTTACATCTAAACTTCAAAGACTTTAACAAACTTGTTCTTGGTGACTTATTTTGTTATCTTCCAATTCTAAAATATGAAAAATACCATTTTTTTTGTTGCTTGTAAACTAGGAAAGCAAAATCGGAATAGCTATTCTTTTGTTATGAGTACTAAAAATATTGATCTTCTTAAATTACTTCATATTGATCTGTGTGATCCATCTTTTATTGAAAGTATTGTTGGTAACAAGTACATTCTAGTTATTCTTGGTGATTTTTCTAGATTTACATGGGTTTATTTTCTTAATTATAAATCTAAAACCACTTAGAAAATGATTGACTTTGTAGAGCAAGTGGTATTGCAACTTCGAAAGCCTATGAGAAAAATATGAAGCCATAATGACACTGAATTCAAAAACAAAGATTTTGATGAATTTCTGACAAACAAGGGAATCAATCACAATTTCTCATCACCATACACACATCAACAAAATGGAGCTCTTGAAAGTCGAAACCAATCTCTTTGCAAAGCTACTAGAACTATGTTATCATTTGCACATTTACCTCTTTATTTTTGGGCAGATGTTATTAGAATGGCATTCGTCACTCAAAACTGATCTTACATTAACAAACAATTTTTAATTACCCCATATGAAATATTGAATAATCATAAACATACTATGAAAGTTTTTCATGTGTTTGGTTCCAGATGCATTTTTTTTCAAATCCAAAGAGCATCATAAAAACTTTGATGAAAAGGCCGATGAAGCTATTATCTTGGGATATTTTCTCACATCAAAAGCCTATAGGGTTCTCAAAAGAAGTCTTGGAAGTTTGAAGAAAGTTATTATGTTATATTTGTTGACAAATTCATCAAATGATTTCAAGAAGAAATGTTTCCACGTGAAGATATTTTTCCTCAACAATGTTCTAATACTTCTCAAGTTAAATATTTTGATGATGATTTTATTCAATTCTACGATGAACCTAAAACTGCTATTAATTTCCAAGCAAAGGCTGATGATAATCTGGAAGATGAATTGTTGAAGCTTATTGATGAAGCAATTTACCGTATTGAACTTTAAGTCGAGGAGGAATCGTTAATATCAAATTCGTACACTTAGATTGCAAATGATTATCTTCTCAAAATGATTATGTTTAAGGGGAGAGTGTTTCTATTATGAATAATAAAACTGAGAGGGGTGGGGGTGTTCCAATTCCGATTGCTCATTTTGAAAGGGAGCACCTTGTTCCGATTACACATTCCTGTGAAGGTGAGCCAGTTCAATTCGAAACACCACATGGTGATGCTTGTATCCAAGGGAGAGTCTGACTAATGAAGATAATGATGATTATTTTGAAACTTTATCAGTCAATTATGAAGTTATTCCTGAATATGATCATAATTATCCTCCATTGGTAAAATGGATGAAAGATCATCCGAAAACACAAGTTATTGGCAATCCATCCACTGATATATTGACTTTTGCACAAAAAAAGGAAATGCAAGATTTACTTAATATAAATCAGGATTATTGCATGCTTCACTCATTCACTTCAAAGATTGAACCGACGACAATGAAAATTACTCTTGATCAACGTGTTGGTTCAAGCTAATTGATTAGATTTTTTATTAAGAAAATTAGGGAAACATAATAAAATATGATCGGTTAATGTCTCATACTAATCTTATTCCTTTTTAATGATTTTCTTTTGGAATTCAAACTAATAGGTGTGAAATTGGGTAAAGGAAACACCATTAAATTTTTACAACTACAAGCACAAAACTATCTTAAAACATCATCTTTTGAAGTGAAAACAAAAACAATACGAGATCAATGGAGTCAAGGTTACACATCGTGTAAATATTGATGTTCCAGTAAATGTGTAGGTAGAAATTGTTGATTTCTATGATGTTCTTATGTCTAATACTAGATACTGGTAATCATACGCTAACTCATCAAAATACATGTCAAGAAACGTATATGTTTTTTATTTTATGGCTAACTTATATGTGGGCCTATGACAAGTTTACAAAATATTATCCTCTTGCTTTTGCTAAAAGGAGGAAGTCGTTCCTGCTCCAGATATCTTATAGAGAGGTAGAAATTGGAAGTTTCTTATTTGATGAATCCCTTAAGAATTTCGAGGTACGAACCATTAATAGCTATAAAATTCTGTGTATTTTCATTTTTTAGTTTTTTTACTTTCATGGGCATTATACTTAATCTCGTAAACCATCTATGAGTGCTTGTTTTCACTTAATGCATAAAAACCAAATTAACACTTAAAATTTGTAATACAAGGCTTTTTCCTATCACTCCTAAATTGTTTTACTGAACATAAAAAGAATGACAATATATAAGTGTTTCATTTCGACTTAACGTGGAAATAAAAACTTAACAGAGACCGAATAAATACTCCAAACTTTTTTTGAATTTATACATAAAGAACGGTTTATTATTAAACTATACACGAGTGCTCCTAAAGTCTTTAGAGATCTTGATACATGGAAAAGAGAAAAAGTCACGAAGAATGTAGTAAAAAGTTTAAAGATTTTAATCATTCCTTTATAAAAATACACATAAACATTATGTCTTTTTATGTGATTTTAATTCTTTCGTTGTTGATTACAAGATCTATATTCTTGAGATCGGAATCTATAAGTAGATTTGATTTCGCAGATGAGTTTATATTGCATACCAAGTGTTTTTATCATAAATTCTGTACTATTGATTAAGCATGTCTTGTGCATATAAGAGATGATTGGTTGTTCATTTATTGTAGTTTGAATGGACGGTTGGTATCATCAGGATACATTCCCAAGGCTATATGGTAACTAAGCAGAGCTTATTCTATCGTGATTTTAACAGTTTACATGCACTTGAACATGTATATGTAACTGGATATCACTGAATAAGGTAACTCTTATGTAAGATTTGTATTTTCTATCATGAGCGACTAGATTCTCAATATCATGGTTAAGAATATTTGGAATTACAATGTTAAAATTAGGAATGTAATAGCATCCTACTTTAATTTGTTACTACTACAACATTGTGCTTTGAAAAATCCACCCAAGTATAGCAAGTTCATTCTAATACAAAGAATTTTCGTAAAATGTATTGCTTAAACTTCCGCTAGAACATGTCGTTGGTACATTTGACACATGATTGATTATTATGTATATATATATATATATATATATATATATATATATATATATATATATATATATATATATAGTTTATTTAGGTAGATGATCATATTGATAGGGTTTATAGAATAATATGGAAAGAAATACGATTTGAAAACATACAAAGTTCTATTTGTAGTGCATATATTTATATTAAACGAAAAAGATGCAGGTGCAACTTTTTAAGATGTCAATTTGTTTATAATTTCCATTATGTTCATGTCGACATTCCTAAAAGTTATCGTATGCTTCTTTTGTTATATGAGAATGATATGATGAAGACGTTGAATGTAAGTAAATAAGAGTTTAATTATTTGTTTTATTGTCTACTAGATGTGAGACCTATGTATTACATAGGTGAAATTAAAAAAAAAAGTAAATTAAATATAAAGGTCAAAATATTTGAAAACTTTGAATTTATAAGAGAGTAAGAAAAATAATAAATTATTATAATGAAAATGTTTTTTATCTTTTAAATTTAAGTAAATAATTTAAATAAATAAATAAAACTAACAAGCTTTAATTTTGGAAATTTTCAAATTAAAAGGTAAGTTTATTAATGAAATTTATATACATTTATTGCAATCATTACATGAGAATATTATGTATAATTTAATAAAATATAAAAACTCATAAAATAACATGTGGAAAAAAAAATTAATTCAAAATAAACACAAAGTAAAATTCAGCAAATTGAATGAGAGGGTGACAAATCATAAAAAAAAGATTCATTTATTATAGAGGATATTTATTTTTTAGTTCCTATATATATAGTTTGTTGAGAAAAAAAATATAAAAATTAAATTTGTTTTTTTTCATAGACAAACCATTTATCATCAACCACATATGCAAACAAACTTAAATTCATACAATTACGATTCACATTTTTTTTTGGGTAGAATCAAAGTAGATAGAAGAATTTGGTAAACATACGAAGAAGATAAAAACATGTTTATTTTTTTTTTTTTGGAAGACGAGAAACTGTGAAATTTGTATAAGATCGGAGGGTGTGGATAGGATACTTCCTTCATTTTTCGTAGGCCACAACACCTTTTTCTTCATTTTTCTTTCCTTTACCTAAACCCAATGAATGGGTGAGAAACTTCTCTCACTATTTTTTTATTATTATTTTTGAATATATTTACTACAAATATTATACTCATTTTGTAGGGAATTAAAAAACCATAAGTTTTGATATATATATTTTTTATAATTTTTAGTAAGTATATAATTTAATAAGAATTAAAAAAGATTAAAAAAAAGAAATTGGCCAATAGGAATAGAAGACAGAGTGCGGTAATAGGCTCCCTCACCACTTTCCCTTAGTCAAAAAATGATGTTCAAGTGAGAAGGAAAGTTTCCTACACCATTTCTCTTACCCACACCGACCTAAGGAGAAAAAAGATCGACAAAAAGTGAATTAACATACTTTGGTATTAAAAGAATGTAAACTCTTTTTTTTCAAGTTTATAATATTAACTGATTTAATCCATGTTACTCTCCATTTACTAATGTTTATGTTTATTTTCGTTTTATAGGTTAATAAATATATCAGCTTTTATTTTACATGTCCTAAATGTTAATCAACGACTTTTGTTTTTGTTAAATTGATTAACATCTAACAACATAGCAATTAAAATATTATAACTTCTTAATACCATGTATTAAAATTTATATTTAATCTATCTATGATTATTGATTTTGAATTTTTTTTAAGATCATTTTGTCGATTGAAATTTTTTTGAGATAGTTAAAAATTTAAAGATCGTTCTTTGCAAATTTTCATGTAGCTTCTATTTATATGAATTCATCGATATTGTTTTTTTTTTTTTTTTTAAAAACTAAAATATTATATTAATTTAATCTTTATATATATATATATATATATATATATATATATATATATATATATATATATATATATATATATATATATATATATATATATATATATATGTTCAAGTTCATGAAAAATCCAAATTTTTTTTTATTATTATTTTCGTGATTTTATTTACCAAAAAAAATAAATAAAATAAGTAAAAAATACCGTATTTTTTTTAAATACGTGAAATATTCTAATAGAATATTAAACTGTAAATATTCTAAAATGATTTTTTGAATATTAGAATAATCTAATATTTTATTAGATTTGTCAAATATGTAAAATATTCTAATATTCTACTAGAATATTCTATTATTTTATTGGAATATGTAAAAAATGATAATTTTTTTTATTATTTTTATTATTACTATTTTTTTGGAAAATATAAATGACGAAAATAATATTAAATATTTTTCGAAAGTTTTCAATTATTTTGAATTATAAAAATATTTTTTTTATCCACAAAATTAATGACTAGCATTGCATCTCATAATCTCACAAAATTAGGTCGTCACACATGAACCCAACCATATATATATATATATATATATATATATATATATATATATATATATATATATATATATATATATATATATATATATATATATATATATATATATATATATATATATATATATATATATATATATGATGCCTTATATTAAGAATTATCAGCACATCAACAAAAGTTCAACGATATCAATGTCTAATTAGAATGTTTTAGTTTACTGTGTGCTTCTATTTCGACTATATTTGTAACACATCTCTCTAAAACACGTCTTGTATGTGTGTGTGTGTATATATATATATATATATATATATAGAGAGAGAGAGAGAGAGAGTAAAATATTTATAAGTATACATGTTTTTATTTATTTTTTAAATTAACATATTCATATGTAGCACCTGGTTCTTGGTATGTATTTTCATTTTAGAGTTTTGCAATTTTGGCGTGGTACTCGGCGAGTTGAAGGAACAACTTGCCGAGTAGAAGCGGGTCGGGTCGCGAGATTTAAGTGATAGACTCATCGAGTCGGGTCCCGGACTCGACGAGTAGGCTCTGACTGGACAAAAACTCTAATCTGAGGGTTTGCACCCTATTTAATCATCTCTTTCAGCCCTCACTCGTCCCTATTGCTCCCAGAAACCCTCCATAGCAAACCCTATGTGTTTTGGTGCAAGATCTAAGGCTTTTGAGTGATTTTTGTGGGTTTTGACCTCAAGGAAGAAGGAGGAGCATAAAAGGATCAAGAGGAGACTGAAGGATTCGAGTTTGGTTCATCATTTACAGTCTTTGAAAGGTATAAAGCTTTGTACCTTGCTTACTTGTTTGTTAGATCCCTTTTTGGTGAAGAGTTAGGGCTTTTTTAAGCCATATGAGGTAGCCAACCATGATTGCAAACATGGTTGGGGGTTAAGACTTTAGATCTAAGTCTTGGAAGGAGTCACAAAGCAGATTTGGGTTGCTTTTGCACCCAAGGAAGGTCCCATGCAACATAAGAGGAATTTTAGAGCCTTTTTGGCTCAAAAGTCTTATGCATGCACGTAAAGTTTGAAACTTTACGTGCTAGATCGAGTTTAGGGGCTTGGATCTATCATTTGGTCAAAGGTTGTACATCAGAAATCGAAGAAATAGAGCATGGACGTTATCGACTCAACGAGTCTGTTCTTCGGACCCGACGAGTCAAAGGCTTTGAGTCCCATATCTGTTGAGGGTCAAAGAACTCAGTTGGGTGATTAGAAGGGTTGTAGTAGGACAGAAAGAGTAACCCAACACATTGGACTTTGTTTTAGACCTGGAGTTCATAGGACTAGACGAGTACTAGAACAGACTCGGCGAGTCCACGACAATCTTCTTATGTTTGAAGATGAACTCGACAAGTTGTTCATACAACTCGGCGAGTCACGGTCAGGACTTGTTCATCAGATGAAGGTGAACTCGACGAGTGTTCATCCGACTCGGCGAGTCGGATGAAGGTTCATTGATGTTCGTAAAGAAGGGGAACTCGTCGAGTCGTGGATAAGGACGAGTAAAGGAAAGGGACTCGACGAGTTGACGGCCCAACTCGGCGAGTCGGGTCAACTGGAAGTTGACTTTGACTTGGACTTGGTTAGGGGTAAAATAGTCATTTTACCCCAAGAGTAGATATCAGTTTCTGACTAAGTGTTCAGTGGGGATTATAGCCAAAGGATTTCCAGAGCAGCAGCAGACAGAGGGTTCCCGCACAGATTATCAGCAGCTAATCGTTCGAGGTGAGTTACTTTCCAATAGCGGTGGGTCTAAGGAGACAATGTCGGCCCACTAGTAGGAGTTGTATGTTAGATGATTGTCTTTGTGATGTCATCTAGGTTTGCTGCTACTGGATATGTTATATGCTGGCATGATATGTTATATGTAATAGTAGTAGAGTTTGGTTGTTAGGACTAGTGTTGTAAAACTCACCGAGTTGGCCGAGTACTCGTCCGAGTACTCGCTACTCAGCCCCTTACCGAGGCGAGTTACAAAATCCGAGTACTCCCCGACCGGCTCCTTGTTGAAGCGAACATTGTTGTAAAACTCGGCTAACTCGATGATTAATATGTATAGTATACTTAATGATTTATTATTTAACACACACATATGTGATTATTACTACATATATATCTTAAATTTTCAATAATTATTCACGAAGTGGGACCATTATGTGTTTTTTTAGTTTTTATGTATTCACATGTATGTAATTTTGTTATATATTTCATTCAAGTTATGGTTTTAACTTATGATTTTGACATATATAATTTCCCTAAAAATATTTCTATATGAATTACCGAATCCGAGTACTCCCCGAGTACTCCCGAGTACTCGCTACTCGGTAGTCGGCCGACTAGGTACCGAGTAGCGAGTTCTACAACCATGGTTAGGACCGAAGGGTAGGTCAGGCACCCCAGATATGTCTGACAGTATGTGATGATATGTTTATATGCTGGAATGATATGTTATATGTGATAGCGGTAGTAGGAGGGGAATAGTCCCCAAGTTCGGTTGTTAGGACCAAAGGGTAGTTCGGACACCCCAGATATGTTTGATGGTATGTTTATGTTATGATATATGTGATAGTAGCAGTAGGGCGTGGAATAGTCCCTGAGGTTCGGCTGCTAGGACCGATGGGTAGGTCAATACCCCAGAATGGCATGACACGGGTAGGTCATCACCCCAGAATCGCTTGACATGGATAGGTCGGCACCCCACAATGGCCTTACCGGGTAGGGCGGCACCCACAATGGCCGTTCCGGGTAGGTCGGGCACCCCAGAATTGTCCTACAGTATGTATGTTATATCATTGTATGGTATGTGGTACGATGGGAGAACTCACTAAGCTTCATGCTTACAGTTTACAATTTTGGTTTCAGGTACCTCTTCAGCAAAGGGGAAGGAGCTAGCGCGGTAGCGGCACATCATATACACACATGTTGGTTTTCCGCACTAGAGTTTCTTGCGATTTTACTCTGACATTATTCTTATTTTTGTGAATGGTTTTCAGACATGAGTTGTGGTTTTATGGAAATTTATGATTACATGGTGTTTTCTTATAAATGGTTTTACAAGTCAATGAATTAAAAATGAAAATTTTGGACCTGAAAATTGGGTCGTTACAAGTTGGTATCAGACCTCTGGTTTGAGTGATTCGGACACACCCTTGGGAGTGTCTAGACTCAAATCGAGGGATTAAAAGATTTTTACAAGAAAAATGGTTTCCTACAAGCTTAGATAAAAGAGTTTGGGAAAGAACAAAGTGTGTGATGTGCGCGACCGGCCGAGCTCAAGTAAGTATTCCCCAAAGTACCCATACAAGTTTATATTATGTTTATCAATTTCAGTAGAACAACATGCTAGAATAGGACTAAGGATCTAGGAGTGATGCCTTATGTGCCTGCTTTATGTGCTCCAGCTTATGAGAATTGCATGCTAGTATTGAGTAGACAGTAATAGGATAGTCTGTTTAGGTTATGCCTGGTAGTATGAGCTCAGCATTATATGCTGGTACAGTTTCTTGTTAGGAGAATAGAGTTGTTTGAGTAGTTTCCTGTGTCCGAATGCTGCTTGCTCCGTGCTTGTAGGACTCTAAATGATGGGAGTTAGCCATTAGGTGAGTACATTGCGTCACATGTGATTAGGATTGAATAATCTCAGAGTGCTGGATTTGGACCTATTACGCAACTCTCGTTTGAGTCTAACCGTTGTAGGGATGAGTCTTTTACTTGAATGATTATCTGAGCCTCGTTACATGTGATGGTATTCAGGTGATGGCTAATTGGCATCACAAGGAGGCCTTCAGCAGTTGAGGACTGGTTTCGGTGGAGTTAGAGATTTTCCCTAGGGTAAGCCTAGGATGAGAGTAGCATAGATCAGCAGTGGAAAACGGTACTTGATGGAGTCAAGGCAGTTCTCGAGGAAAGTACGGATAGATGTGGAAGGTAGTATGGGCCCGTACTACTGGGGCTTCGGGGAAGAAGCCCAAGGGATCAGATGGTAGGCTGAAAGGCCAGTCTGGACTAGGCCGCTGCAGGAAATGCGGCAGGCCACATGAGTGGGCGTGTAGATTGGGATTGTCGGGCTGCTACAAGTGCGGCAAGACGGGGCACTACATCAGGGATTGTACCGCCCCTGCACCGGTTATTCAGACGTCTGAGTTGCTCCATTTCCACTGCAACCAGAGGGGCCACAAGAAGGCCAACTGCCCCCAGTTGACAGTAGCAACAGCGCCAGTGAAGGTGCCAGCTCCAGCGATCTTGTGGGTTACTAATGGCCAGTAGGCCAAGACTGAGGCTCCAGTGGTGAGGAGTCGGGCCTTCCGGTTGACTACCGAGGAGGCATGCGCTGCACCTGATGTGGTGACGGGTATGACTTCTTGTTTATGCTTTTATGATATGTTGTCGTGATTTTGATATGTTATGTATGTGATCTGTTTAGGATCGTTCCATGTGAACGGTATCCCAGTTCAGGTATTATTTGATTCAGGTGCTACCTGATAATTTGTCTCTCTTGCGCTTAGCAAGAAGTTTCCTGAGTCTTCGGGCATGTTGGATTGCCCTCTAGAGGTCGAGATTGCGGACGACCGGTCAGTGCGAGCATCTGAGGTCTTCTGAGATTGTGTTTTGAGATTGTTTAAGGAGCGTTACCTGGTAGACCTGGTTCCTATTCCGTTGAGAGGGAACAAGTTGATTATAGGCATGGATTGGTTGAGCCCCAATGGGGCAATGATAGATTGCGCACAACAGTTGGTGCGAGTCAGGACCCCGGGAGGGGGAGCGTTAGTGATTCAGGGCGAGAGGCCACACCGAGGGCCAACTTTATGTTCGGCAGCAAGGTCGAGGTGCTACCTTTAGCAGGGTTGCGCATGATATGTCGCTTATGTCATGGATACCCGGGAGGCGGGTAAGGCGACGGTGAGCGACGTTTCGGTGGTGCGAGACTACGCGGATGTGTTCCCAGAGGAGCTTCCTGGGATACCTCTCGAGCGACAAGTGGAGTTCAGGATCGACCTAGTCCCTGGTGCGGCTCCGATAGCCAAGGCACCATATCGGTTGGTTCCTCCTGAGATGCAAGAGTTGTCTACACAGTTGCAGGAGCTGTTAGACAAATGATTCATTAGACCGAGTAGTTCTCCCTGGGGAGCCCCGATCTGTTGTGGAGAAGAAGGACGGGTCGCATCGAATGTGTATAGATTATCGGGAGCTGAACAAGGTAACGGTGCAGAACCCTTACCCACTCCCAAGGATTGATGACCTCTTTGACCAGCTTGGTTCTTCAAGATTGATCTGCGTTCAGGATATCATCAGATGAGGGTCAGAGAGGAGGATGTGCAGAAGACTGCGTTCCGGACGCGCTATGGCCAGTTTGAGTTCGTGGTGATGCCCTTGGGGTCACCAATGCTCCTGCCGTGTTCATGGACCTCATGAAACGCGTGTGTAAACCGATGTTAGACCGGTCTGTGATAGTTTTTATTGATGATATCTTTGTTTACTCCAAGACGCAGAAGGAGCACGAGGAGCTTCTGCGAGAGGTTCTAGAGACTTTGAGAAGGGAGAACTTGTATGCTAAGTTCTCCAAGTGTGAGTTCTGGTTGCGCGAGGTGCAGTTTCTCGGGCATCTTGTCAACCAGAACGGGATATCGGTGGACCCGGCCAAAGTGGAGACCATGATGAGATGGGAGGTTCCGAGGTCTCCATCTGAGATTCGGAGTTTCCTAGGATTAGTCAGCTACTATCAGAGATTCATGTAGGATTTCTCCAAGATAGTTGTACCCCTGACCAGGCTAACAAGGAAATTTGTGGTCTTTCGTTGGGGGCCTGAGCAGCAGGCCGCATTCGAGGCACTGAGACAGAGATTGTGTGAGGCGCCAATCTTAGCCCTGCCAGAGGGCATGGAGGATTTTGCTATGTACTGTGATGCGCCCATCTCGGGTTTGGGCGCAGTACTGATACAGAGAGGGTATGTCATCGCCTACGCTTCGAGGCAGCTAAAGCCTCACGAGGCTAATTACCCGATGCATGATCTGGAGCTAGGGGTTGTTGTGTTCACCCTCAGATTTGGTGTCATTACCTCTATGGGGTCCGTTGTACCATCTACACAGACCATAAGAGTTTGAGGTACCTCATGGATCAACCGAATCTAAACATGAGGTAGTGTCGGTGGTTGGACGTCGTGAAGGATTATGATTGCGAGATCCTTTACCACCCAGGGAAGGCCAATGTGGTGGTCGACACGCTTAGCTGCAAGGCAGCGCCGATCAAGGATATTTTTCTGAGGATGACACTAGTGACTCTGCTATTAGAGCGGATTCGGGAGGCCCAACAGGAGGCCATGAAGGAGGAACATCGGAAGAGCGAGCGGATTGAGGGGCAGGTTTCCTCCTTCGACTATGACAGCTAAGGATTATTGACACTACACCGTAGGATGTGGGTATCGTACCACGGGGGTGTGCGCCAGGTTCTGATGGAGGAGGCGCACAAATCTTAATTCTCCATTCATCTCGGGGCGACGAAGATGTATAGGGATCTTCGTCTGGACTCTTGGTGGCCCTGCATGAAGCGGGATGTAGCATGGTACGTGGAGCAGTGCTTGACCTGCAGGAAGGTTAAGGCCGAGCACCAGAGGCCACACGACAAGATGCAGCCGTTGGATATCCCGCTGTGGAAATGGGAAGACATTACGATAGACTTTATCACAAAGCTTCCCAGGACCGCACGGGGAGTGGAGTCGATTTGGGTCATCGTCGATCGATTGACCAAGAGCGCCCATTTTATCCCGATTCTGGAAAGTATTTCGGCCGAAAGGTTGGCCGATATCTATATCAGGGAGGTAGTGGCACGGCATGGGGTGCCCGTTTCGGTGATTTCAGACAGGGATGTACGGTTCACTTCCAGGTTTTGGAAGAAAATTCATGACGAGCTGGGTACTCATCTGCATTTTAGCACTGCCTTTCACCCGCAGATGGATGACCAGAGCAAGCGGACCATCCAGACTCTGGAGGATATGATGCGAGCATGCGTGTTAGACTACGGAGGTAGTTGGGATACCTACCTTCCATTGGCAGAGTTCTCCTATAACAATAGTTATCATGAGAGCATTGACCGCCCTCCCTTCGAGATGCTGTATGAGAGGAGGTGCAGGACCCCGATATGTTGGGGCGAGGTTGGACAGAAGGTAATGGGGAGCACCGAAGTGGTGCTCAAGACGACAGAGAGGATTCAGCAGGTCCGGAGCAGGCTTCAGACTGCTTAGAGTCGGCAGAAGAGTTATGCTGATAAGCGCCGATTAGACCTGGAGTTCCTGGTCGGGGATATGGTTCTCTTGAAGGTGTCGCCATGGAAGGGCGTCATCCGATTCAGGAAGAGGGGCAAGTTGGGCCCCATGTACATTGAACCGTTCAGGGTCTTAGCCCGGGTGGGCAAGGTGGCGTACAGGTTGGATCAGCCAGCCGAACTCAGCCAGATCCACAACACTTTCCACGTCTCCCAGCTGCGGAAGTGCCTGGTGGACGACTCAGCAGTTGTACCCTTAGAGGATATTCAGGTCGATTACAACCTGAATTACATCGAGCGACCTGTGGCAATCCTCGACCGGAAGTCGAAGGATATGAGGAACAAGAGAGAGGAGCTCGTGAAGGTGCAATGACAGCACCGGAAGGGCTCGGAATGGAATTGGGAGCCGGTGGATAAGATGGTGGAGCATTACCCAGAGCTTTTCTAGGAACAAGCAGCAGACTTTGAGGACGAAGTCTAAAATAAGTGGGGGAGATTTGTAGCGCCTGGTTCTTGGTATGTATTTTCATTTTAGACTTTTGCAATTTTGGCCTGGGAATCGGCGAGTTGAAAGACCAACTCGCCGAGTAGAAGCGGGACGGACGCGGGATTTAAGTGATGGACTCGTCGAGTCGGGTCCCGGACTCAACGAGTAGGCTCTGACTGGACAAAAACTCTAATCTGAGGGTTTGCACCCTATTTAATCATCTCTTTCAGTCTCCACTCATCCCTATTGCTCCCAGAAACCCTCCATAGCAAACCCTAAGTGTTTTGGTGCAAGATCTAAGGCTTTTGAGTGATTTTTGTGGGTTTTGACCTCAAGGAAGAAGGAAGATCATAAAAGGATCAAGAGGAGACTGAAGGATTCGAGTTTGGTTCATCATTTACAGTCTTTGAAAGGTATAAAGTCTGTACCTTGCTTACTTGTTTGTTAGATCCCTTTTTGGTGAAGAGTTAGGGCTTTTTAAGCCATATGAGGTAGCCAACCATGATTGCAAACATGGTTGGGGGTTAAGACTTCAAATCTAAGTCTTGGAAGGAGTCACAAAGCATATTTGGGTTGCTTTTGCACCCAAGGAAGGTCCCATGCAACATAAGAGTCATTTTAGAGCCTTTTTGGCTCAAAAGTCACATGCATGCACGTAAAGTTTGAAACTTTACGTGCTAGATTGAGTTTGGGGGCTTGGATCTATCATTTGGTCAAAGGTTGTACATCAGAAATCGAAAAAATAGAGCATGGACATTATCGACTCGGCGAGTCCGTTCTTAGGACCCGACGAGTCCAAGGCTTTGAGTCCCATATCTTTTGAGGGTCAAAGAACTCAGTTGGGTGATTAGAAGGGTTGTAGCAGGACAGAAAAAGTGAACCAACACATTGGACTTAGTTTTAGACCTGGAGTTCATGGGACTCGACGAGTACTAGAACAGACTCGGCGAGTCCAAGGCAATCTTCTTATGTTTGAAGATGAACTCGACGAGTTGTTCATACAACTCGGCGAGTCACGGTCAGGACTTGTTCATCAGATGAAGGTGAACTCGACGAGTGTTCATCCGACTCGGCGAGTCGGATGAAGGTTCATTGATGTTCATAAAGAAGGGGAACTCGTCGAGTCGTTGCCAAACTCGACGAGTCGAGTCGTGGATAAGGACAAGTAAAGGAAAGTGACTCGACGAGTTGACGGCCCAACTCGGCGAGTCGGGTCAACTGGAAGTTGACTTTGACTTGGACTTGGTTGGGGATAAAATAGTCATTTTACCCCAAGAGTAGATATCAGTTTCTGACTAAGTGTTCTGTGGGGATTATAGCCGGAGGATTTCCGGAGCAGCAGCAGACAGAGGGTTCCCGCACAGATTATCAATAGCTACTTGTTCGAGGTGAGTTACCTTCCAGTAGCGGTGGGTCTAAGGAGACAATGTCGGCCCACTAGTAGGAGTTGTATGTTAGATGATTGTCTTTGTGATGTCATCTAGGTTTGCTACTACCTGATATGTTATATGCTGGCATGATATGTTATATGTGATAGTAGTAGAGTTTGGTTGTTAGGACCGAAGGGTAGGTCAGGCACCCCAGATATGTCTGACAGTATGTGATGATATGTTTATATGCTAGCATGATATGTTATATGTGATAGCGGTAGTAGGAGGGGAATAGTCCTCACGTTGGGTTGTTAGGACCGAAGGGTAGTTCGGACACCCTAGATATGTCTGATGGTATGTTTATGTTATGATATATGTGATAGTAGTGGTAGGGGTGGAATAGTCCCCGAGGTTCGGTTGTTAGGACCGATGGGTAGGTTAGCACCCCAGAATGACTTGACACGGGTAGGTCGGCACCCCAGAATGGTCGTACCGGGTAGGTCGGGCACCTCAGAATTGTCTGGCAGTATGTATGTTATATCATTGTATGGTATGTGGTACGATGGGGGAACTCACTAAGCTTCGTGCTTACAGTTTACAGTTTTGGTTTAAGGTACCTCTTCAGTAAAGGGGAAGGAGTTGGCGCGGTAGCGGCACATCATACACACACCTGTTGGTTTTCCGCACTAGAGTTTCTTGGGATTTTACTCTGACGTTATTCTTATTTTTGTGAATGGTTTTCAGACATGAGTTGTGGTTTTATGAAAAGTTATGATTATATGGTGTTTTCTTATAAATGTTTTTACAAGTCAATCAATTAAAAATGAAATTTTTGGACCTGAAAATTGGGTCGTTACATCATAAAAAGTTTATATTTATTTGTATATTTAAATAATTGATAAATGCAAAAGTGTTCTTTTTAATTGTTATATTTTTATGATTTTATGTTGTTATGATTTTGTTATTTTTTTTTATATATTATTCTATATGTTTAATATTTTATTATTTGTGTTTTGGATATTTGTTTTCTACATTCTGTCATTTATACGAAACTCATCATTAATATATAGATGTATAGATGTATTATATGCATTTATTACTAACAAATTCTAAGAACAAAAGAGAAAACATAAAATAATAAGAATGTTTTTATAATTAAAATCTAGTTTTGCTTTTTTATGGTTTTTTTTAATTATTATATTAGTATTGAATATATTATCATGTTATTAAAAAAATCTCAATCTTATATATTTGAATGAAATATTCATAAATAATTACATTTTTATAATTATTGAATACCTAACGGTCTATATTGTCTTTTTTTTTTTTTTTTTTTTTTTTTTTTGTTTAAAGAAAAAATATAAAATTAATTAAAAGTAATCTAAATTTTTTATATATGGGACCAACCATGATAAAGATTAAAAACATAAGCACCTTTTATGAGGACAAAATAACTTTGAGACTAAAACCAAAATTCTAAAAAACCACATGAACCATTTATGAAGTTATGTGATAAATAAATCTTTAAAATTTTAAGAAATAATGACTTACATGGGTAATATATTTTTTTGATTTGTATATATTTGGTAACTGAGTTTTTGTTTTTTTTCGTCTATATTTACCCTTTAACTTCTTAAAATGTATACATTCAGTCATTGTGACCAGTTATTCCAAATTAGCCAAAAAAAATGACTTAATAGTGTAATATATTTCTCATTTTGTACATATTTAGTCATTATTTTTGTACACATTTAGTCCTTAATATGTTTTTGTTTCAAAATAAGTCATTTCTGTTTTTGCACTCATTCAATACTTATGAATGGTTTTTTAGGTTTTTCTCACAATATCTTACGTGTGACAATCATTGATGAGGTGTTTGAGGCTGTTGATGCTGATATCCATCGCGATCCCGACTGCTTGGTTGTTTAGGTCTTGTGTTCTGATCATCGTAATCATACGATATTAGATTTTAATAATCTTTATATCCACGTGTTTGTTTTTTTAGTCTACTACAACTTTCGTTTAGATTACTCCCGTGTAATCTAAACGAAAGTCGTAGTAGACTAAAATACGAACGCATGGATATAAAGATCGTTAAAATCTGAGATTGTATGAAGAAGATATGACGTTCAGAACACATGACCTAAACAACCAAGTAGTCGAGATCACTATAGACATAAGTATCAAAAGCTCCAAACACCTCGTCCACGTTAGATGTCGTGAGAAAAACCTTAAGAAAAATCATTGATAATTTATAGTAGCCGGTCATAGGGACTGAATGTGTATAGTTTAACAAATTAAAGTGGTAAATGTGGATGAAAAAAACTCAACGACCAAATATATATACAAATCCGAAAATATATTACTATTTTTAATTATTATCCCAAAAAAAAATTAAAAATGTTACAACTTTTGTCCCGAATAAAGATGGGAGCGGGGCAAAGGCAAAATGATCATATTTAATAAAGTAAGAGCCAAAGGGTTAGTTTTAACAGTAGTCTAAGGAACGTGGAGCGCAACGAAAGATAACCATAATGACCTGTAATGTTACAAAATCAATAGTAGAACCATTAGTGTAAATTGGATCAAACTGAAGGGACTAAATGTATAATTTACGAATAAATAACAAACGTAGAAAAAGTTATTTTAAATAAATTTAGATACATAACAAGTGTGCAAGTCTTGTCTCATCAAACGTATAAAGGGCAGAAATTTGGAGGATATGACATTTCACACGTTGTATGTAAAGTCACTTCTCATTTCTTGCTTCCTTTCCTTTTTAGTGAGGACACTATGTACCTATATTTATACATTTTTTATTTCTCTAGACCTAATTATGTAATAGAATAGCAATTTTATCTTATTAATTAATGATTTAATTAAACACATTTTTGCACTTTTTTCAGGACAAGCGTATTGTATAACTTTAAGTGATAATCCTTACAAAGTTTTAACTTTTAAGTGACACTGCCAAAAAAAAAAAGGTTGTAGAAAAATAGTTTTCAGCAAAAATTTATGGACAATGAAAATCAAAAATACTAAATAATGGATAACTTGACGATGGTAGTGAATCAAATATATGACCACGGCAATTTATATTATTAGAACAAAAAAAATATCTTTGAAAAGGAAAATAAAACGTAATTCTTATAAGGGTTGAAAATAATATTTGCGATAGGTGTTGCAGATAGGAAACCACAAGGTTAATATCAATATTGACGATTTCTAATAACTTGCTAATACTAACTTCTAGCCTTTAAACCAACCGTTCTAAAATACATGGCAAAGTAAACTTTTGTAGCTTACTAAATGACAAACCAGATAATAATAATAATAATAATAATAATAATAATAATAATAATAATAATAATAATAATTTGCAAACCAATTATTTTTAAAATAAAGGGAAAATGACTCTTGAGGGTAATTAACTTTTGCGTTTCTACTCATTTGGTCCCTTTTTTTTTTGTATTCAATATACCATCGAACTTGTTGTCAGGGTCGGCCCAAGGGGTGTTCAAGAGGTGCTTATGAACAGGGCCCACTGCAATTAAGAGCCCAAAAATTATTAAATTTTTTTTATTTGCTTTTGTTCATTTTTGGGCCAATTAGGTAATTAGGTTACAAAATGTATGATGCATCGGCCGAGAAAGGATACGACGCTGGAATCAGAAAACAAATGAGCGCGAATCAAAAGTTCTTTGGGAAAAGGAATCGACGTTCTGGTTCGTGTTGATAGTTATTACGATTTTGGCATGGGAAACAAACGATGGCTAGCAGAAACATTTTATTAGTTCTTATTTTTTTAAATCTAGAAGAAATCATTCAAAATAAAACCCATAATCCTCGAAAATCAGAAGTTGATCGCTCAATCATAAGCTTTCAACTCATACATCTTTCTTCTTACTTCATTTTTCATGAATTTTAAAAATCAGTGAATCACAAACAGGAGTGGGGGCTGTAGGGCTTCGAAAATTTGAAGCAAATTGAAATTAGGAGTAAGGTTTCGAATGCTAGATGTTGGGATGAGTTATAGGGATGAAAATCAGAAGGTAATATAATTTTTTAATCTATATGTTATATATCTGATGTTGTTTAAAAGTAATCAGTTTTTTTTCATTCTTTTTGGTTCATATCCTCTCTAATTTCGAAGCATTGAAGCAAATATGTTGACTTCTAATCCAGTTTGAGTTTTAGAGTTTATGATTTCAGATTTTCCTGAAGGGTTGAAAATCAAAAGGTATTATACACAAGGTTGTAAGAATCGCTCGACGGTAACTCAGCGGTCGACTGGCGATAAGCGATTAATCGGACTAGGCAGGAATTAATCGGAGATTAATCGGGGACCCTTAATTATTAATAAAATCATTTAAAAAATTAATATTCCCTAAAAAACTAAGTATTTGAAAATTTTAAATTTTAAATTTTAAAATTTTGAAAATTTTAGTTTAATATTTTAAAATTTTAAAAATTTAAAATTTTGGTGTAAAATTTGAAAATTAAAACTTTTTGAATTTTTAAAAAAATTCCCGCCTATGACCGCCGAGACCGCCAAGGACCGCCAATGCCGACTTTGACCGATTTTGACCAATTTCCGTCAAGCACCCTAATCGTAATTGGTTTAAGGCCGCCAAGCGTTTAATCGCCAATTAATCGGCCGCCAAGGCCGATTTCTACAACACTGGTGTTGACATTATAGGGCTGGTCGAAGTTACGATTAAATTGGTTTGTTTAATTAATAGTCTAACGACGTCATCACAAATCAGGAAATCAGGAAGCATAATTTTGGACAATGAGATTAATTGTAATCCATTTCTCATGTCCATACGATATCGTGAAGAGCAAAAGAATATTTGATCACTTATCTTAGGGCCATCGTCTGATTTGATCAGATTTCGGTAGTTGCTTTGGAAAGCACACTTTGTTGTTTAATTTAGTAGCTATACTTGAAATGTAGTTGTAGACTTATCCAAGTGGGAGACTGTTTGATTAAGGTTTCTAAGTCAATAACTAAATTGGTAACGACTTGAAGTAAAAGCAAAATCATTTTTGGGTTGCCCTCAAAAGTAGTAATTGACTATAATGACTTTTGGAGAGAGAAAAGGAGACTGATTTATTAATTTATTATATGATTAATAAATAGCAATAAGTAATTTTTTAATATATTATGAGATTAATATATTAATTAGAAATAGTATTATTTAAGTAATAAATAATCAGAAATTAATTGGAATTAATTTTAGTATTAATTGGATTAATTAAAAGTGTAGGGACTTAAGCGATAATTGTTCAACAGTTGAACAAGAGAGGTTCCAGAACCTTCCATGGGTCATGAACGGTTTTTGGGAGTTTTTAAGGGTTTTAGATTAATCCTTAAAGATAATTAGGGAGTTGAATAATTATCAAATTTGAAATAATAGTATTATATTCAAATTAGGGGCTCCAAGGCTCTTTGTATCAGCTATAAATAGAGCCTCTTGGCTCGTCGTCCATCACTTATACCAAAGTAATAGCTAAATTTCCTACTACATTTACTATTTCCTCATGTGTTCTAATTGCTATGGTTTGGGTTCCAACCATTAAAGACATTGGATTTTTGGTGCTTGTTTTCCAACACATTTGAAGAAAGGAATTGACTTGATTATTTGCTATAATAATCAAAAGGTATGTAAACCCTAATCCACTATAATTTTCGATTATTGTAGGGATTCCTTAGGGTTCTTGATCTTCTTTAGATTATAACTATCAATAGAGAAAACTTAGATCCAAATAGGTTGCATGTGAACTTAAGGGTTAAGTTATTTTGCCTCATGCTTTGATTTATAACCTATAAAACCTATCGAAAACGTCATACAAGAGAGCATCGCGTGGAAATGGATTGGGCTTAGCAGTCAGCGATCGTGAAAATGTCATGAAGGATAGCATCGTGTGGAAATGGATCGGAAAAGGTTGCGAGCCGTTAAGCCTTGTTCGTGGATCATGCCACAGGAATAGAGTTGGGCTGAGAAGCCATGTAACTCAAGGCAAAGTTTATGGACCTTATAAACCTTATAGGCGGAGCTTTCCGTTATAATGTAGTTGGGTTTAGAAGCCAAGCAACTCAAGGCAAAGGTTATCAACCTTCTGAACTGTATAGGCAGAGCTTGCCACTATAATGGAGTTGGGCTGAAAAACCAAGAAACTCAAGGCAAAGGTTATGAACCTTCCAAACCTTGTAGATGGAGCTTGTCGCTATAATGGAGTTAGGCTGATAAGAAAAGCAACTCAAGGAAAAAGTTCTGAACCTTCTAAACCTTATAGGTGGAGCTAAGAGCCCCCAATCATATAGTGTGTCCTGGGTGATCAGTCCAGGCAGTAATATAATGGTAACAAGTGCCTGGTTTCCTTGACTATAAGTCAAGAGATACTTAGGCATGTAGCAAAGCTGCTTGTGTTGCAATAAAATGGTTTAGTTTTTGTTGTGAAACATGGATACCACTAGGAAACTAGATGATGGTGATATTGTTGGGAGCTAGGAAGAGGTGGGTTGTGAAGCTGGTGAGAAAAGCTAGGCAACAACGGTGTTAAGAAGATCTAGGTAGAACGGTTGTTGGGAGCCGTGCAATCGGGCTACTGAGAACCGGGATGCAGGGCTGCTGAGAGCCAATCAGTGAAATTGTTGTTAGTTGGGTAGCTAGGCTGTTTCTTCAATAATGATTTTATATTTCAAGGATATTATCATGTACAATATGAACTTGTCTTATAGTTCAACTTAGCCCTATTATTGGAGATAATAACTCTGCGTAGTGTCGTATTAACCCTTTTACTCCCCCTTTTTTTGGAAAGGGTGAAAATGAGAAATGATGAATATGTGGGGTTGCTCTTTGTATAAATTAGTGTGGATTGCTTTTTTGTACTCTTGATTTGATACAAAGGGTATGTATAAGCTTGTGTATGATAATGTCATCGGTTTTGGAGGGTTGCTTTCATGGGTGATGACTTTTAGCATAAGGCTCGTTGTTTGTAATTTATCGTAAGGTTTTTTCACGGTTTGATAATGATTTAAGATAAATGGACAATGTTTTGCATGTTTTGTTGCAAGATTGGTTGTAGATACTAGCATAAGTGTCATGCTAGCATATTTGCCATGCTAACGACAATGAAGTTGCGACTTCATTGTCTATTGGATTGTACTTGCATGTTTGTGCCTCATTCGCTCGTGTTTATGAATGTATATTTGTGTAGCAACATAAACGACGACCCTACTAAAAGGTTGATCACATTTTGTTGTCATGATGTAGGCTGAAATAGTAGTGGGACTGTCAAGATTCTAGTGCCGAAAGTGAACTAATATTCTCTCTCCCCCCCTCCCCCCTTTTGAAAACGCCGGGTGTATCGGACCACTACACATCTTCTTGAACCGTATTTAGTTAGACCGAATTACAACACGCGAGCAATGACCGGTAGATTAGCTATATGGTCTTGCGAAAAATAGCCCATTTATGGTAGAAATAAATGAATTTGTTTTGGCAAAAAGAGGGTTGACAACAACGAAACTCTTGGAGGTTTTATGAAATGCACAAACATTATAGCAGTGCTTACAAATAGGTTCTTCAAAGAATAGATGATATATAGAAAACCTTAGCTAAAAAGGGTTTCCTGATAATATTTGAGCTAGAGATAAGGTACAAAATTCATAAAAAGTTATATTCTCCTCAACATGCTAAAGATATCACCAAAACACAAAATGAAATAGATCTGATGAGATATTTGCAGAACTGAAGCATGTTTGTATGAACAAAAACGAACCAAATCATGAGATCTGAACATAATATGAAGTGGATCCAGAGATCTAAGCATTAGTAAAGCAGATCTGAACAAATATTTATGAGAGCCTAACGGATCTGATCAAATGGTGGTCGAAATGAATGAATATGGACAGATCTTGGCAAGAGCACAACGAATCGAACCAAATGATGGTTGAAATGAGCATGTCTGGACAAACCTGGTCGGCATATGGCATGGTATTGACACAAGTCATACCATTGCATATTAAAAGCAATATAACCTACACTAGACAAACAACAACTCGATAGGCATATATGGCATGGTATTGATGCAAGTCATATCATCGCATATTCAAAGCAATATAACATACACGGGCCAAACAACAACCCGGTAGGCATATGGCATGGTATTGACGCAAGTCATACCAACGCATATTCAAAGGAATATAACCTACACGGGACAAACAACAACCCAGTAAGCATATGACATGGTCTTGAATCAAGTCACACCATCACATTTTTATGGCAATATAACCTATATAATAATAAGAACAACATGATAGACACAATCCCACCCAATCATGTTAACATATACATTGCACATAAGGATTATGTCAATAGCCAAATTTTGTACAATTCCATTATAAAACCACCGAAATGGATATTAGTACGATTTCAAATGAAGTCAAACACATGAAACAACTAAGGAAAAGACGAGTTTCATGGAATAAACATCGAAAGGATCACTCTAATCACCAAGTACATACAATATGGGGTATTAGAGAACAAAGAAAATAAATTGGTTACGCTTGCAAGCAACCATAGTTTTGATTCATGCAATTACACCAAAAAGGAAGAAGCATAACCAACACAAAACGTGAGATTCATAGAGATCCGAAAACAAGATGAGCCCGGAGAACTTGGTTCTCCTAAAGACATGCCTCGTAATCAACTTCCCAAAAGCGGCCGTTGATTCTCCAACAAAACTATCCTCTCAGAGGCGACCCGATACTAGTGAGACAACTCGGCGTGTAGTTAACTAGCTCTAAATAACATGTCTTCACCATCCCATTTAATACCTTCGGCATCTCGCAAATTAACTTCGGAAGAAAGATACCGCTCACATAAAATTAGAAATCCGTCGAACAACTTAGATTTTTCACCATTCACAATGGAAATAATGTCTTCAACATGACAAATAGAGCGACAACTTCATCCAACTATTTTTGTAACATAAGACAGTAAGAGCAAGCCTCTACAACATATAATAAAAGCTAAGAACTGAGAGCAGCAGAAGAAAAAACAAACTAATGATACAAAATCTTTTTAATTTCAACAACGAGAAGTTGAAAATCAAAAAGTATGTGGGGGAAAGGAGACAGGCGACGCCGTTAGCTCGCGCAAAAAAATTCATACTGGTGAGGTGTTGATGAGCGTTTGCATTTACGAGATGTGGTAGGAACCAAAGAAAAAGCAGCTTCAAAACCCAAAGGCAAAGGAAAAAGCAATGAGTATCGACAGAGGAAACTGGTGAAGTTCCTAGAATTTGTTCAACTGAAAACACGTCTGACCCAAATCAGGTAGTTGCAGAGGTGACCTGGATAGATGAACTACCAGGTCTGACCCTTTATCTGAAACCACGTCTTCCAACATAATATCTTGAGGAAATATTTCACCAGATATATACACAGACAAATGAAAAGTGAATTTACTTTTCCCTACAACATTAAATGCGCAAAAAGAAACAGGAGAACAACATTTATATCAAGTGAAATTGGAAATAAGAAGTAGGGATACATTACTAAATCAAGAAGCATAAAGCCATTATTACTAACACAGACGACTAACTAATAACACTGGTAGTTGATTTTGAGCTTTCCAATTCGAGCTCATATGACATAGAGCCAACACAAATTCATGGAAAAAGTACCTTTTTATGCTATCAAGGGAAAATAAAGGGGTATACCTAAACAAGTCTGCTACCAATGGCACTTAGTCATCTAAGTTAGGCAGAGGACTGAGAACATTAGGGAGGCAAAGGCTTTTTGAATCAACCCATCAAAATTTGCTTTACCATCCACCATTGGTACCAAGAAGATCATGAGAAAGTTGGAAATGATGGCTATTAAAAGAACACCAATTTCCATATTTTCTTTTTCAAACGATAAAAATACTAAAATAGTAACACATGCAGAGGAATGCGACATGATACACAAAAAGCTTCAAAGGTAATAAGATTTGAAACATCATTATGGAAAAGTTGAATAAGATGGATTACATAGAAATATAACACTTCTAAGAAGAATTTTATAGGAGGAAGCCTTAAGCCACAAACGATATGCATAAGGTAAAACCCTACCTTACCAGCACGAGCGTCAAGAATACACGAATATGATGAAGGAAGGGCAATGTCATGTACCGAAGAAAGCTGGTACTCATGAATATACTGATCTAGTGTAAAGCTGTCAACCTGAGAAGAAATAGATGGCCTGTCACAAGCCATGGCAGAAGCAACGTGAAAAGCAAGAAAGATCAGAAACTAGAAGATTCTAAAATGGTGTTTACCCAATATATAAAAGAAGAGACTGGTTAAGGAATTAATTAGGAAATCTAATCAAATAAAACTGACGTGACTGACGAACGGCGAAACTATTTAATGAACCCTACAATTAACACGCGAGACGTTTCACTTATCGAGAAAGATTTAAAATTCTGAATGGAAAAACAGTTTTAGCGCCATTCTTTTACCCTTTAGAATGGGGGCTTAATTGAAACGACCCAAAAATACGACCCAAAACTTTTCTTTTTCAATATAATCAAAACCATAATATGAGTATCATAACATAAAGACATACGCGATGTATCCCGATCATAATAAAACACTGTGCGGAAAACTGTATCATACTACATCAAATCCAAAACAACTAAAATCATCCCCAGGATAAAAGCTAAGCTGTGGTGTGTGCGATGCTGTCACCCCGAGCTCTTCCCTTTGCTTGCGGTAGTACCTGAAACCAAAACTGAAACTGTAAGCACGCAGCTTAGTGAGCTCCCCCAAAATACCACGTACCATACAATAACATATAACACATATTGGGCCTTTCCCACTGCATCGGGCCGAAGCCCGGAAACTGCATCGGACCGAAGTCCGGAACTGACTGGGACCTTGTCCCCTGCATCGGACCAAGGTCCGGAACTAACTGCATCGGACCGAAGTCCGGAACTAACTGCATCGGACCGAAGTCTGGAACTAACTGCATCGGACCAAGTCCGGAACTAACTGGGACCTTGTCCCCTGCATCGGACCGGAGTCCGGAGCTAACTGACTGAACATATCATAGCATATCAACTAGTATGGACACATATACTGCATACTACATCGAGCCGTAGCCCGGGACACATAACACGTAACACATAAAACATAATACATAAATCCTGTCTGAGCCACAAAGGCATCAAACATACTAGCTGTTACATCGGACCGAAGTCCGGAAACCACTGCTAACTGGACGGGCCGGCACTGAGGCCTTAGATCCGTCCCTACTTGAAGGAAACTCACCTCGTAAGCTGGCTGCTGAGTGTGTGGCTCGGGAAGCTAACGGCCGCTGCTCCTGGATCTCCTCGGCTACAAGTCCATAAGCACACTCAATCAAATACTAAACACTGCACTTGGGGTAAAATGACTCTTTTACCCTTGGTCAAAGTCAACTCTCTTTGGGCTGACTCGCCGAGTTGGGCCACCCAACTCGCCGAGTCCTACTCTCACTTCTCAGTTCTACACGCTGCTACTCGTCGAGCGTGGCATCGACTCGACGAGTACCCTCTTGATCCAAGAACTCAGACAATCTTCATCCGACTCGCCGAGCCGCATGAACAAACTCGACGAGTTGTTCATGATCCTAAGAAGATTGCCTTGGACTCGGCGAGTTGTATGAACAACTCGCCGAGTCCCTCCATCACTGAGTCTACCCTCAACTCGCTGAGTCCACTCTCTGACTCACTGGATTCACTCGACACTGATCAAAATGAAGGACTCGGGAACTCGCGACCCAACTCGCCGAGTCGTTCTTCCCGACTCGCCGAGTTGCCGCCATGCAACTGATTTTTACTCGATTTTGTTTGAATCCAACACATACAATTGATAGATCTGAGTCCAATAAGCTGATTTACCACGTAAAGTTTCCAACTTTACGTGCACAACCTCATGAATAAGGGAAATAAGGCTAAAAGATGCATAAAATGGGTAGATCTATGATTAATATGCAAAGTAACTCCAAAAAGACAGTAGATCTGGGCTCTACGACACCCCATCATTCAGATCTAAAGATTTCTCGACTTATTAAGGCATTCATGCAAACATAAGGCTTGGAACAAGCATCAACTAGCTCTTAGGAGAGCCCTAATGGAAGTTAAAAGCATATAACAAGAGGGGAACTCCGAAAATACCTCAAATAATTCAGATTTGCCCTTGGATCTTTGTACTACAACTCTTCTCCTTGCTTCTTTCTTCTTCTCCTTCTTCACACCTTCACAAAATGGCACCAAAACACTTATAAGCTCTCAAGGGAGGATTAGGGTTTTCTCACTGTGTTCTCAGGGTGAGGGAGGCGAGAATGGGGCTATAAGGTGGTTTAAATAGTGGGCAACCCGGGGATTTAGGGTTTCACCCAGACGGATGGACTCGCCGAGTCCAGGATATGGACTCGCCGAGTCCCCGGCTCACGCGTGCCCGCAGGCGCGGCCCTACTCGGCGAGTCAGGCTATGAACTCGCCGAGTCCCCCTTGCAAAACTTACAACAATTACCAATGAATTAACATACCGGGAACGGGTCGTTACATTAATGGTGTACTCGGGTTGGCTCATCAGACTTACATCGTCCTAGTCACAACAGATCGGTTTATAAATAAGCCACAACAGTTTGTCCTACCAAACCAACATTGACCTGGCCACAACATATCAGTTTATAAATGACAAAGTACAAATGTTCAAAGTAATCGACGCTTAAGGCAACACCAAAACACAACAAGCAAAAGGTGGGAAATAATACATATCCTAGAAGTCATGCAATTAGAGGATCCTGGCAATAGTAAAATATAAAGCAATACACATAACCTAGCTGTCTTTACCCAGGTAAGGCAAGCTATTGGGTAAACCTTATTCCAAAGAATATAGAGATGCCTATAAAAACCCTTGATGACACAATGATAAATTAACGTTTTCAGGACATGGAACTATTTGCAAATCTTGTTTATAGATTCAAGTGACATCTAACTTAAGCATTGGAGACAGGGGTCTAACATTCAGTATGACTTTCTAACCTATCAGTTGTCTTGTTTTGCAGCATGTCTTCCTGGATGTTCATTAGGGAAGGTTGTCGATAGCTGTCTACCACGTACTTGGAAGACCACATAGCAACAATAAGCCATTAAAATGTGCGTTCCATTTGATGCCTTTTTTCAAATATGATCTACGATAACTGCAATGTTGTATGTCAAATTAGTATAAGAAATATTATTCCATGGTTAGTGACAAATATGTAGTTATCATTAACAACATATATTTGTTATTATTTTAACTATATAATTGTGTAATATAAATCATATATGTATTTACATACTATATATAAGATTGTGTACAACCACACAAAGTGTTTTAAGTGGATTAAGTTATTACAAAGTTCAATTTAATCGATTCAAAGTGTTTTAAATACGTCAAGTTCTAATAAAGTTTGTGTTTAACCACATTTTATATGATTTCACCACGTTTTGACATGAACAATACATTAAACTCTATAAAACTTAGTGGATTATCATTACTCGAATTATGTTTCTTTCATATAAATTTATCAATTTTTTTGAACGACGGGGTTAGTAATTAGCAGTTAGTATCACGAAACCGTCAACCTCTTGATTAGAACTCGAGACCTCCAATATAAGAGACAAAACCGCTAGCAAATGGGCTAGTCCCACTTGGCGAAACAACGTCGACACCACCAAGCTATCTAGACTATTATATTTATATTACTAATTAATTACTTACGGTACTTTGCATTCTATAAAATTTACTGAATATATTTAGAGAAATTAAAGAAATTAAATTTTTTTTTTCATTCATATTTACTTTGCACTCTATAAAGTTTAATGAAATATATTTAAAGAAATTAAAGAAATTAGGTTTTTTTCCATTCATATTTCAATGGCTAGTAAACTTAAAATCTATTGAATGCGAACTATTAAATTCTGATATATTTTTAAAATTTTTAAATAATCCCCCTATTATTGAATTTAATCTATTGCATTCTAAAGTACCAGTATCCCACTTCATTAATCTATTCTTAAAAACCATAAATTGTTTAAAACTTATGACAATAATTATGTATATATATGACATCAATTAGTTAATAAAACAAAACATAAATAAATTATGCAACAGAATTGATGGATTCAACTTTAGGTCTACCTCAACAAAGAATTATTTATTGTCTGCCAATTTGTTTGATCACTCTCTTCTTTGGTTCATACTGAAACGACAACACCAAATAATGACTCACATTCCACTCGATAATCGAATGGAACATAATCAAACGTTTAGTATCTCATGTAAGAATTCTTATGATCCAAACACCGTCAGATTTGCTTTTTCATGTTCTTTTTTTAATTTCTCCATTTATTGCAACCTTGGAAAGATGATTGGCGATAAGTAGTATTCTTTGCTAAAAGCAAATTTTTTCCTGGTCCGTAAACTTAATAAAATTATTTGACACAGTTAGAGACATATTGACTTATTGAGCATTACTATTCCCACTAAAACTTTAGTTAAACAAGAAAACATGTTAATTAAGTTTTAATGAACTCGTGTTGTCCAAAAAAGAAAAAGAGAAAACATGCTAATTGAACTCAAGTTGAAGTGCTGATTTAGTAATCCAGCTTTCGAATGCTCCTCAATTTGTACTCCTAGCTTCTTGCTAGTTATTCTTAATTGATTTAAGAAAAAAAAAAGAATTCGAGTTTTAAGTTAATTATGCATCACTCCATTGAGCAAATCTTCGAACATGTTGAAATTAAAGCATGGTCAAAGAATGAAAGAAACACAAGATCTAGCAGTTTGATACTCGATCAATCTATTAGTTGAAACCAAGAACATATTGAAGTACTTTCTGTCTCCATTTCATAAATACAATAGAAAGTACATTTACTGCTACTAAAACTGCTGCAACCACTAAACGTCAATAATTACTAGTAGTAGTGCTGCTGCTTCTGGTATCATGTAAGCATTTAGATTAATCAACCACTTACATAAATAAAATTACACATTAACGTAAGCCATGTTCATAGTTGCATTGCTACAATTCATTTCTAGATTACACCAAAAGGATAGAAGTAAAACTAGGCCAAGGGCACCAACAGGCAGGTAATCTTTGATAATCCCACACGGGAACACTATATCAAAGAAATTTAAATCGAGATTATACCAAGATCCAATATAATATAATATAATACGTGTATTAGTTCTGTTTTTTCCTTCCCTTTTTGAAGTTTAGATGTGACCTCCTGGTGGAAGAGGGAGAGCTTGGAATGTTGAAAAGCTTGGCAACTGATGATGTTCGTGTGTTGGACCTCTCTTTCGTTTCTTTTTCTCGTAACTGATCCCTCTTGCTTTTGATTGCAAATCACGAACCTCTCGCAGGTACAGTCTCACTGCTCGAGCCCCAAAAGGATTCGTCTCAGGAGGCCACCCGTTCTCCTCGTAGGCTGCTCTAAGTCGGCCAATCAATGCATCCAAACTGCCCCATGCTTGCCGAAGTGGGCAAGGGCAAGGGGCAGGAGGGTCTGGATGCCCGTAAAACGGGCATATCGGTGTATGGACTTTAGTCTTTCCAAACTGGTCGAGGTAGCGGAGGAATTCAAGAACATGGGCGCCGCTGCACCGGGAGAGTGAAAGCGGCGGACGGTGATTTTTCAAGTACTGACCGAACGTGTTCCAGTCTCGACGCTTCTGGTTCTCGTAGCGGCTTGGAGCGGAGGTGGTTGATGGTGAAGAGGCAGCTGCTGCGGTGACCAAACTGCTTATGGCGTGATGACTGTTATCTGAGTTGTTGCAGCTTTCCACTTCAGGGTAAAGATCCATTCTTTTAGAGAAAGAAAAAAATGGATTTTCTTGAATCTGATATGATCTAGGGTTTTCCTGATACGGTTTCTCTTTTTAGGGTTTCTTTTTGCTCTTTCCTGCAACTTCTAGGGTTTCTTTGCTAATCACAAAAGCAGTAACACACGTCCATGGTACATAAAAAGAAAGAAACAGATAATCAGATGCTAGATCAAGCACACCCACAAACAAAGACAGGTAGCTTTCTTTGGGCAAGAAATGTTGAAGAAGAAAATAGAAGAGACTGGTCTTGTACTACTACCACTACATGGAAAGGGGTTTGATTGATGTTACCATATTTGTGATGAGAGAGAGAGAGAGAGAGAGAGAGAGAGAGAGAGAGAGAGATTGATTGATATATAAGAGTGTTCTGGTTTCTTGAATGTTTGAGGTAAAATGGATGTTAAAAGAAAGTTTTGGGAGAATAGAATAGGTGCGTGTCTTTGTGTAATGGTGTAAATAATAATACTTTGATTTTGGGTTTCCTCCAATAGGGCAAGGCAAGCAAACTACCATAACTGTAGTTCAACTCAAAAATAAATATTAACCTAAAATACTATTATTATCATTATAAGACGTTTGGCATTATAACACCTTTAGTACATAAATTGCAGACGTTTGTCAATTATAACACCTTTAGTCCATAATTTTCGATTCTGTAAGGATGGTTAATTGGTTCCTAATTTAAACGAAATTAGCATTGTTCATCCCTCGACCCTCCCTAAACGTCTATTTGCTCGTGTGAGAGCCTTTATGTCATTTCCACCCCTTCTCTCTTCTCCGGTTCTCCCTATTTTCCTTTTCCTTTTCAACTCTTCAATTTTTCTTCCACGCTTCTACAAACACACACATGGGACAAACAAAGGTGTTATTTGATCTACCAAAAGTTGTTGATATTCCAATGTATCAACTCTTCGTTCTAGAATTGTGTTTGGGAATAAAGATAGAATTTGAAGAGGGTTGTATAGGGTGAGGGAGCAAGGGCGATGGCCCATGGACTCCAAATTTGTAGGATCTATTTTGTTATGCGTTTACTTTTATTATTATAAGAAAAAACGTTTGGTATTAAGTCATCACAGACAACACCGAAAAAAGAAAAAACGCGATTAGAGCTAAAATCGATGTAGAAGATGGAGAAATTACAATGGATTCTTCAGCAATCTATACAATTAATTTTATTTTTGTTTAAAAAATTATTGTTAAGGGTCTCATTCTTTTATTTTGTCGAGGACTTCAAATTAGCTTGAATCGGCCTTGAATTTGACAATGGTTTTCGATATCCATCTATCACCAACCATTGATAACAAATATAATATTTAAATTTCGAATCTTCATATCAAAATTGTTCTCTGAAACTCACCATCTTCAATGTTACAACCACAACACGAAAGTTGAAAAAAAACAAATGCTTATCTAAAATAACATATTTTTGAAACCAATATATACATTAACTTGTTAAAGGCCACTCTAAAAAAATCCTCATATGGGCTTTATTGAAAATCTAACACTGTTATACATATATCAATGTAGCTTTGGGTTTGAGCCTTACCATGTTATAAATCCTACAAGTTATCAATGACAACTTGTAGCATTTGAGCTATGATTCATGGTGTTAGACTTGGAGAAGTGACACACTGTGAGTATATTAATATGCCATCGATAAATAGGATCACAAATTTCTCTATGTATGGTTTGCAAACGCGGTTCATGAGATCGATGGACAGTGTGGGGGAATTGGTCAATCCAAAATGTATAAATATGAACTCGTAATGACTGTGTCGAGTTGTAATGTCGTCTTTGGAACATCTTCTTCCTGGACCCGAGGTTGATGGTACTCTGATCTCAAATCGATCTTTGAGTAGTAGCTGGATCCTTGCAGTTAATCGATGTAACATCCTAAAAATTAAAATAAAATTTTCACTTTTAAATTCATTTCAATCATACGGTAATCATATTAAAATAATCGGTAGTATATCACAATAACATATTATCAAAGTAAAAATCCCAAAATCGCGTGATGTAGAAAATCATAGGTGGATGCGGTGCGATCAGGCCGGTCCCTTCCCTTTCGAGCTAGAAGTGCTTGAAATATAAACTGAAAACCGTAAGCACAAAGCTTAGTGAGTTACCCCAAAATACGTCATATCATACATACATAACAGAGAAGCATATATGGGTGCTTTCAACCCCTTCGATCTCTTTCAACCGGTATTGGGTATATTTCAACCCCTTCGGTCTCTTTCAACCAGTACTAGGTATATTTCAACCCTTCGATCTCTTTCAACTGGTTTTGGGTATATTTCAACCCCTTCGGTCTCTTTCAACCGGTATTAGGTATATTTCAATCCCTTCGGTCTCTTTCAACCGGTACTGGGAATATATTTCAACCCCTTGGTCTTTTTCAACCGGTATCGGGTCAATTTCACCCCTACCACTACCACACAATATCATAAAAAAAGAGTCGCAGAGACATCAAACAAATACATGTATAACAGACAATTGTCACGAAGACAACCATCATTGTACAAACTTAAATTAGTGGGTGGACATTGGTGCCTTCGACTCACGGATACAATGAAGGAAACTCACCTCAGACTGAAGATATCAAATTACACTCGGGCTGCTGACTCATCAAATTCTATCACTAGATCATAAGTATAAAACCCTAATTAGAAATTAGGTCAATAATCTAACCTAAGAGTCAAAACCCAAATTCAGACTTAAGTGTAAAAAGGATGCAAACTCTGCCTTATTGGGCCTAACCCACCAATGCCCAAATACCATTAGCCCCAAGGCCTAGAAGATAGACCAAATCCAAAATGGGCCCAAGATCAAGAAGGCCCACCACTGAAAAGCTTGTGGCCTAACAAAATCCTAAGTCCCTAAGTCTGAAATGGCCCGAGGCTAAAAAATCCAAAATCATCTCTGGTGAGTACACTCAGCGTACCAACAGTACGCCCGAAGTAATCATGACTCTTGCATAGTCGGTACCTCACACGCGTACGCACAACATACATCTAGGTATGTCTGGCATACGCTACAGTTGGCCAAAACCTCTTTCTAAGGTCTTAATCAGTTAAGACCTAATGTCTAATTTTAGATCTAAGCGTATTAAAGTGTATTAAGCCATAAATTTGCAAACTTTATGCTTTTTCATGTCTTAATGGGACCCAAAACCCGATTTTATCCATCTAAACCCATAATATGAACATCAACTTAAGCATGATTCATCAAAACCCATCATGATGATATTTTTATGGTTCCTAATAACTCCATAATGGATAAAGTTTCCAACTTTATCCATTAGAATGGTCCAACCAACCAAGACCTAGTCTTCAAGTCTCAAAGGGTCTGATGGTCGTAACACCTAAGAGTAGCTAGATCTATCAAATGCATCATCGAGATTCAAACTTTATACCAATAGAAGAAAGATCAAGGTGAAAAAAGTCTGGATCTACATTCTCCAATTTAACCAATACTTCTCCAATGAGCACATTCTTCTCTAAGAACACTCCAAGGCACTTAAAAACACCTTCGTTTTGCTCACAAGGGTCAAACTAGGGTTAGGATTTCAAGGGAGGGTGTTGGAAAGGTGGAGGCTAAGAATGGAATGGGTTTGGGGAAGTTAAGGAGTATAAATAGGGCTCAAACCATGGAAATAGGGTTTGGGTACTGATCGTGTACGCCCGACGTACTCCATGTATGCCTAGGACGCCCAGCGTACTCCAGGTACGTCCAGTATACTAGACTAAGCCCCAAAACCCTCCTAAATTCAAATGGTCATAATGTCTTCGTTCCAACTCTTTTTTCGACGATCTTTTTATCCACAAAAGGTGTTGAGAATCTCTACAATCCTATCAACTCTACTTTGCCTTAAAACTTTCCGAACATAAATCTAAAATTCATAAAAGGACCGAACTATCACTTACGGTTATACCCACGGGCTCCAAAGCACCAACTGAACTCTCGGATCACCTAATCGACATTACCCACATCCAAAGGGGCCTGGATATCTCTCTCCACTAAGGCCCAAAGCCTTATCATAACTGTTCTTCAGGTCACGACACCAAATTATGAAACAATTCGAAGTAGGGTGTTACAACTCTCCTTTAATTTGATTAGATTAGATTTTGTCCTCAAAATCATTCCTTACTACTTCCTCTTCCATGCTAGTCGATCCTACCCGAACTTCCTGAATTCTAATTAAGGCTAAAGAATCATCCCATACCGATGACCGCCTTCCAAACCTGCCAGCCAAGCCCCGTCTTGGCAGAAATTGGTTATACCTCAAAAGGAATGAACCTTAACACTCTGTCCTCAGGTAAAGAAGGAAGCCCAACTGATCTGCCTAAGAACTAAAACAACTACCTACTCCTATCAACTGAAAGACCTTATATCACAGCGATAACCACTCAAAGCAGGAAACTTCCCGAAAGCATGAACCCATCAATTTAAACCCCAAAAATTATTCCCTAGAGCTGCTGATCATTTATTCATCGCACCATCCCCTAGTCTCTGACTAGAGAATACCATTCTACTATACATAAGGAATGCTCAAAATATACCGATAGTGAATTACACCAAATCCCCAATTTGGAGGTTGCGCCTAACAACCTAAAATACGCACTTGACTTCCTAACAAGTCATCACCAACATGTTGATCCCACGAGCATAAGGACGGTCAATCCAAAAATTCTCACGTTGCATCCAAATCCCATATCATCTCAAGTGTACCCCACTTGACAAATCACTCGAGACATTGACAATGAACTTCAAGACCTGAGATTCTATAACCGATGCCCAACATTGGTAACCAAACTCCGGACAGACAACTCGCAAGCAAACAGAGTTCATAATGCAAACAATCTACAAGCGGCTACTAATGCACAACTATTATTCCTAACAACCTTTAACTTGCCACATAATCCAAACCAGCTAGGCACTAAATCTCCTGACTCCTACAATGCACTAACACCCAAATAAGCCAAGAAAGTTAACGATCCGTGAGCTAAGACTCTCAATCAAAAGATGTTTGGGTCCTAACCATATAAATCATACAGCCACTGGTTCACAGTACTTCGTGACACCAGCTATCCACTAAAAGATAAGCTCACGACACTAAACCGATTTTCTCGTCGTCACATCCATAGCCTAAAGACTCACGAACAGCACCACATGGGCCTAAAGATACCCAACCATCAGTCCATCGACTTACAGAGACCAAATAAACAACCCTCTCAATGCTAACCAAACACAACATGGGTCATACCCTTCTATCACGCACAATTCCATTCACAACACAGACTAATATCAATGCAAAACTATATGAAAACATGGTCGCACACCACCAAAGACTAAGATAGACGATCACACGCTCGTTCCGAATCGGAGGCTATAAACCAAATGATAATCATGCTAATAATACTAGCCAAACGATCTCATGCTATCTTATTCAGACCACTTGCACCCCTCTTGACCCTAATCGAGGCAATATCACAATGTACACCCCCAAGGGGAGACATATAAACAACCCCGGATCTACTGCACTCTTTCATCCTCACAACCTTACCCAAAGGATGAACTACCAACAGATTAAACAAAATGAAGAACCTCAACCATTAATAGAAAGATCCTGATGAAGGTCCGATACAAGACCCCTACCTCGATTGAATCTGAACAAATCCCACTTATACACAGCAACTCGAGAAAACTTCCAAGGTGATCTAGAAATGTTGCCAAAACTTTAGTTGTATCAATCCCAATACAAATCCTACCGACACAACATGCCAAAAATTAGATTCTATGTACATTAAGGTCACACCTACAATGCTGAACAACGTTGCCCTAACATCCGAACTGCCAATAACCAAGGACAACTTCCAAACTTAAGCCTGCTATGAACCAAAATTCCACACCACAATTAAGGCTAAACATACCAAGAAACCAAAGAAAATATGAAACATACGGAACTTGAGGATAAGTGGACGCATCCATTGAACTTCAACTGACACAACTCGAAACTTTCGAGGAACCCCCACTTTTGATGATGAATGAAATGACCAATGATCGAGAATGCATTGACAACTAACCCAATAACCCAATATACCACTGAACAAAACCCATGTGAAACTAAACATACCAAACTCTTAAGTTGATTTACCGATCAGTAACTACCCATGCTAGAACAGGTATAGCAATCTGTACAACGAGTTGAGGAATCCCTCGGCACTCGATGCTTAAACTGAGAATCCAAAAACCTCTTGATCTATTCGGTGACACTTCGAGAGGAACCACTGGCTACAACAACCTCCTTATCCAACATCTTCTTTCCGCAAAGACGACTCTTGCATTCCTGAACACATACATCTGATGTTAACTTGTTATGCACCTCCGTCCTGACCAAATCCTAAAATAAAGTTTCGCATACTCGAATTGTAAATCCCTAAGACCCATTATTCTGAAATCATAAAATCAAACATAATGATCATCCTTCAAGCAAAATAACTAGTTCTCCCCCCACTTAGGGTTCGAACTACCATCAAATGATGTTGCAGACAAACCACATCTCAAACCGGTTTAACCGGATGCGTGGCATCCCCGAATCTTTAGAATATATAACACAACATAAGTGAGTCATGTAGGTAAGGACCAAGCGAACTCAAATTTATCATGGATCTCAGATGGAGACCTCGAAAACCTTCCAATCACAACCGCCTCTAACATCATAATCGCATGTAGATGCATGAATAATAATTATGTCCATTCATAACACCGTTTCTCCATCTAGAAACAAATCAAATACCACACACCTCGCCTAATTCACCAACAAACAATTCATCGCGAGCATTACTCATAATTATAAGAAACATCATTCTCTTAGCCAGGATACATTAGAGACAACAAAATTTTCTCTTACTGATTCACTTCCCTTGGTTCCTGAAACAATCAACTAGCACCTAATATAACTAAATTCAAGAAAGCAGACCCCTGATCTCATCTCAAGGCAACCAT
Source organism: Lactuca sativa (assembly GCF_002870075.4). Lineage (NCBI taxonomy): Eukaryota > Viridiplantae > Streptophyta > Magnoliopsida > Asterales > Asteraceae > Lactuca > Lactuca sativa. Next base: position 359,058,793 of record NC_056627.2, on the reverse strand, counting down.
ATACAAAAATCCTTTTGAGCATTCCTACACAGCCATACTTGTCGACAAAGAAAAACCATAATATTCTAGACTCATGTCAGGACTACATCCCATCTCTAAAAATCACATGTCTACTCTCTATTTCCTCCAAACATGGAAATCGGGAAGTATATAACCCCTGCCAATGATAGTGACATCCTAATCCATCTGCCGATCACTTAACCTTCGTATGCAATCCTCGATCCATTCATCACAATCGCTTCCTTCTTGAGTCTCGCGACTCAACTGTCACTACTTGAGCAAGGCCCTCTAGACCTCGAAATCAACTGCCTCTCATGGTTCTGCACTATTAAAACCCAACATGCATGACCATTAAGGCCCAAACAATCAGCAGACCCATCCTCATCCTGAACGACCATTCCCGATAAAATGATAAAGGAGAAAATACACTGAAATGAATCATGGTGCCAAACCATGCTATCTTCTTTAACCAGTTCCTTAGAATCTCCTAAATTTTCCTCGAGTCGAGGATGGATCATGTGCTTCCAGTATTATGGTCCCAATGTTATCTTCCACATCTATCCATACTTTCATCAAGAATCATCCTAGGTTCTCTAAGTAATTACTCTTGTCCACATCCTTCCTATCCATTCTTATACACTCGTTCTCAAACGAATACCCATCACTAAATAGTGCAAGCCAACCCACTACATCACATCCTAGGTTCTCGACCTCACCCTGCCATCAGCTGCTGAAGAACTCCCAATAATGTTAGTTAACAACTTCATGAATACAATCACATGCAACAAAGCTTAGATAATCCATCAAGTAAAAGACTCATCCCTGCAATAGTTAGACTCAAACAAGATTTATGCAGTAGGGTCAAATTCATTACTTTGAGATTATTTAGCCTATACAACATGTGACTTAACATATTCACTTAATAGTTAACTCACATCATAAAGGGTCCCTCAAAGCACAAAGCAGCTAGCATTCGTGCAGTAACACTCCAAGCCACAACCAAACAGAGGACATCACATGCTCACTTCCTACCAAGAAAGATTCCAAATCTAGTATAACATCCAATTCCTCTTAGGCTACAAGGCGTCCCAAATCAGGTCAATCCATCTAATCATCTAAAATCCATACTAGCATGCAATTCTAAAAGCTCAAACCATTAGGCATATAAAGGCATCTCTCCTAGCAGACTATCATGCAATCCTGAGTAGATCCTTAGTCCTAATCTAGCATGCGACTCTCATATCATAGTGTAAAATATATAGCATGTATGAGTATTTTGGGAATAATTACTTGAGCTCGGCTGATAGCACGCGCCGCTCCCTTTTCATTTATTAAAAATCCTTATTTTAAATGTTTCTTTTTATGGAAAAGTCAACCAAGTCCTTGATTTGAGTTCAGACACACCCGAGAGTATGCCCGAATCCCTCAAACCAAGGCTCTGATACCAACTTGTAACATCCCGGAAATTCAAATAAAATTTTCACTTTTAAATTCATTTTAGTCATACGGTAATCGTATAAAAACAATCGAGAGTATATCATAATAACATATTATCATAGTACAAAATCCCAAAATCACGTAATGAATAAAATCATAGGTGGATGCGGTGTAATCAGGACAGACCCTTCCCTTTCGAGTTGGAAGTACCTTAAACATAGACTGAAAATCGTAAGCATAAAGCTTAGTGAGTTCCCCAGAAACCCCATACAATACATACATAACCGAGAAGCACATCTAGGTGCTTTCAACCGTTTCGGTCTCTTTCAACCGGTACTAGGTATATTTCAACTCCTTCGGTCTCTTTCAACTGGTAATGGGTATATTTCAAGCCCTTTGGTCTCTTTCAACCGATATCGGGTCTATTTCACCCCTACCACTAGCACATAATATCATAACAAAAGAGTCACGGAGACATCAAGCAAATATAGGCATAACAGATAATTGTCAGGAAGACAACAATTATACTACAAACATAAACTAGTGGGCCGACATTAGTGCCCTAAAACTATGGATACAGTGAACGCAACTCACCTCAGACTGAAGATATGAAATAACACTTGGGATGCTGACTCGTGAAATCCTCTTACTAGATCACAAGTATAAAACCCTAATTAGAAATTAGGTTAATAATCTTGCCCGATAATCCAAACCCTAAATTCAGACTTAAGGGTAAAGAGGCTAGTTAAAATCCGCCTTATTAGGCCTAGCCCAAGGCCTAGCAGAAAAACCGTATCCAAAATAGGCCCAAGATCAAGAAGACCGACCACTGAAAAGCTTGTGGCCCAACAAAAGCCCAAGTCCCTAAGTCTGAAATGGCCCGAGGCTAAAAAGCCTAAAATACTCTCTGGTGAGTACGATCAACGTACCAACAGTACGTCCGACGTACTCACGATCCTCGCATAGTCAGGACCTTAGGCATGTACGCATAGCATACGTCTAGGTACGTCCGGTGTACGCTGTAGTTGGCCAAAACTCCTTCTAAGGTCCTAATCAGTTAATACTGAATGTCTACTTTTAGATCTAAGCTTATTAAATCGTATTAAGCTATAAAGTTGAAAACTTTATGCTTTTGCATGTCTTAATGGGACCTAAAACCCGATTTTATCCATCTAAAAACATTATATGAACATCAACTTAAGCATGATTCATCAAAACCCAACAAGATGATATTTTTATGGTTCCTATTAACTCCATAATGGATAAAGTTTCCAACTCTATCCACTGGAATGGTCCAACCAACCAAGATCTAGTCTTCATGTCTCAAAGGGACCAAAAGGTCATAACACCCAAGAGTAGCTATATCTATTAAATGCATCATCAAGATTCAAACTTTATACCTCTAGAAGAAAGATCAAGGTTCTTGATCTACAAGCTCCAATGCAACCAACACTTCTCCAATGAGCTCCTTCTTTTCCAAGGTGCACCAAGAACACTCCAAAGCACATAAAAACACCTTATTTTTTTTATCATAATGCTCACACTAAGGTTAGGGTTTCAAGGGAGGGTGTTGTAAAGGTGGAGGCTAAGAATGGAATGGGTTTGGGGAAGTTAAGGAGTATAAATAGGGCTCAAACCACATAAATACGGTATGGGCACTGATTGTGTACATGTAGCATACTGTAGGTACGCCCATTGTCTTCCACGAATTCCTAGTACACCCAACATACTCTAGGTACCCCCAGCATACTCCATGTATGCCTAGTACGCCTAACATACTAGACTAAGCCCCAAAACCCTCCTAACTTCAAGCGCTCATAAATCCTTCGTTCCAACTCCGTTTTCGATGATCTTTATATCCACAGAAAGGTAATGAGAAGCTCTACAATCCTATCAACTCTCTTTTGCCTTAAAATGTTCTAAACATAAATCCAATATTCATAAAAGTCCTGAACTATCACTTTATGATTATACCTATGGGCTCCAAAGCACAAACCAAACTCTTGGATCACCTAATCTACATTACCCACACCTAAAGGGGCCTAAATCTCTCTCTACCCCATGGCCCGAAACCTTATGATAACTAATCATCGGGTCACGGACCCGAATTATGAAACAGTTCGAAATAGGGTGGTACAATCGAACAGGCCATCGATTCTTGGGAGTGGGTACTAGCCTTTGATTTTAAGTTCGTTTCACTCCCTGAAATCAATACAAATTTTGAAGGATCCATATTTCTTCTTGAAAAATAAAATCGGTTCTCCCAAAGGCAAAAAGCTTGGTCTAATAAAGTTTTTGTCAAGAAGTTCTTATAGTTGGCTTTATAGTTATTGCATTTAGGATGGTACCAACTGACAAGGAGACTTGGCTACTGGTGCTGCTTCGGGATCAAGTCGATCTTGAACTCAGCTTGTCTGTTTGGAGATAATCCCGGTAAATCTTTTCGAAATACGTCAGGATAGTTGCACACCTACGGTATGTCGTTGATCTCCATTTCCTTACTCTTTTTATCTACTACGTGTGCCAAGAAGGTGTAGTACTTCTTGCGTAGATGGTTCCGAGCTTTCATGTAAAAATGATTTTGAGGTTCGGGTGTAACGCCCGTAGATTCGGCTAGTCAATTAAAAGATAATAAGCATTAAAAATGACTTTTTGATAGAAGATTATTTAGAATAAATAATCTTAACCGTAGTTATAATATATGTCACAAGGATTCAATACATATAAAGAACGTTAAAATCCGACTTATAACGAAGAAGTTATTGTTGGATTAGGTGTCTAAGCCCATAACTATATTTGGTATGACTTGACCCAATAGTAGCATGGTCCTTTTGGGTTGTCTTCACCAAAGCAACTTGAATGGATGAATAATAGAGAAAGAGGATAAATGTGACTTATTAATATATTATGAGAATAATATATTAAAAGAGAAATCATATTATTTAATTAATATTGGTCAGGAATTCATTTAGAATTAATTTTGTGATCAAAAGAGTTTAATTGAATTAAGGGGACTGATATTGTAGTTATAAGATAATTACAATATAGGCTGAGGAACCCTAAGGATAGGGGTGGCAAAATCCTTGTGGAAGCCCACTAGATTTCGTCCATGATAAGGATTCTGGAAGATTCCTATGGGATGCTTATGGCTTAAGCAACCAGATTAGGTATTTGACTGAAACCCTAATTCTTCAGTTATATAAGGAACCCCATGACATTACAAAATTAGCCACTTGAAACCCTAAAAGGATCACCAGCCGATTTTGAGCCTCCTCCTCCTCCTCCCCTCTCTCTCTAACATTCTCCAACTGGTTTTGGTGTTTGTGATCGATTAGAGGTATTACAATTGTGATACTAAGCTCTCAAAGGCAAGGATCTTCAAGATACAATTGAAAGGTAACATTCTTACTTGTTTCGTTATGTTGATTTTGATTTATATATGATAGATTAGGGTTTACAAGATTTGGATGATTATTGCATGTACAATTAGAAAAACCTAGATCCAAAGCTTTAGGGTTTGCATGTGCACCATAGGATTGATATTTTGCTCAAAATCCATCAGCGGTATCAGAGCCTAGGTCGGTTTTTCTATTGTATTGATGCATAGCTAAATTGTTCAAAGTTGAAAAAGTCGAAAAATTTGCATCTGCCTGATGAACTCGTCGAGTGATAGCTTTATTTTATTTACTTCTTTTTATAGTTTATTTTAGCATATTTCATTCACAATTTAGATAATTTCCATGCATATTTTCCTTTTTGTTATTTTATGACCACTTTCGGGTACTTTCGACTTTTTTGAACTTAATTGCCGATTTTAAAGAGACTAGCGGAGCGGGAATGTGCGGGATCATTTGGAAGCATTTGGACTTGGAGGAAAACATATATTTTGGGCTTGATGGCGATGGAGGTGATGCATGGAGTGGGATTGTCAACTATTTGAAGAGTTGGAAGAATTAAACTTTAAATTTGTGAGATGCGGGAGATTTTCAAGTATGTGGGGATTAATGATCGAGCGATTACGAGAGCTTTGGAGGATTTGGAAAAGTCAAATTGGGCTCAAATTGAAGAGAACTTGAAGAAAATGGGCTAGAAGCTGATTCGACTTGAAATGGGCCAATGGAATAGCTGTGGGGGCCCAAAACTTGAAGAAGCCCAAAATCTCCGTCATAGTCACACGGCCCACGTGGGTTCCTGCAGGGGCAATTTCGGGATTTCATTTGGAGCTCTATATTGGGAAGTTTGTTGTGCCTCTTCAGCCTTATCTTTTACATCCGATTTGGAGGCATTCTCTCTGGAGTTTTGGAGCAATTTGAAGGCCAAAAACCTTGAAGAACTTCATCTTTTCTTCTCTTGATTCTTGTCAAATGTTTGGTACATTCTTATCTAACTTTGTTTTCTTGAGTTTAGCCATGCTTGGCTAAACAAATCTTGGTTGACTTTTGTTGAATCCTTTGAACTTTTGTTGAATATTGAAGAATCCGTGAATTTGTGTTTGAATCTTTATGAAAATGTTTTGTGTTTTAACATCTTATCATTGCTTGTATGTTTTTATTCATGAGTTTAAATCTGTTTGTGGTGATTAGTTGGCTAATTTCTTGATTAAGTAAAGAATCTTCAAATTAGCAAGCAACAAGTAATTCTTGTGTTAGTTTTACTTCACAAAATCATAAAAACATTTTCTCCAATATGGTAGTGGAAGCTTTTGACTCCTCTTGGATTTGGTGACTTTTTGGTTCTTAATGCTAGTTGACTTTCACTAATTACATGCTATTTGGAATTAGTGACTTTGACTAAGGAAATTGTTATGAGCTTCTCTAACCATTTCAACAATTAAGAAAAGTCTAGGTAATCTCAAGCTCCTTGGATTACTATAGACAAATTAAGGATTTAAATCAAGTATTACACCATTGGATTCTAATGATATGTTCATCAAAAGTCAAAGCGAGGAAACTTTAAGTCAACCATCTCTCCCTTATTGATTTTATATCAAACTCTTATTTTTGTTGAAATTGTCTATTTAAATCATAGTTAATTCTAGTTTGTTTCAAGTATTTCAAAACACCAAAACCCCCATTTTTAATTTATTGTCATTTTCCAAGTATTTTTACAAAGAGATTTTTTTTCATAGAGTTATTAAATTGAACCAATTTTAGTGGATTCGACCCATTTACCACTATACACTATATTAGTGTAAAAGATTTAGGGTTATTAATTTTGTTGGCCTCGACAACCACCATTGAGTCCCCTGATGAACTCGACGAGTCAGGGCTACTCGATGAGTCCGGTCTGTGACTCGGTGAGTCGGCTCGTCTGTTAGCAAATTTTTCGGGATTTTGACTAGAATTGGGTTGGGATAGTTACCATAAACATTTTTAACTGATAAAATTCGATTTTTTTTAATATGGTATTGATTATCCTCATCCATTTAGAAGATAATTGTTAAATAATAAGATAATTACTTGTTTATATGATAAAATAAATTATTTGTATTATTTAATATGAATTATCTTGCCAAAAATTAAATTGGGTCAAATTTAGATAATCACAAATTATTTGATTAATTAAATTAATAGTTTTAATTTTGAAATATTTAAATTCTAAACCCTAGAATTTTACAAGTTTAAAATTTAACCATTATACTATTATAATATTATAAGACTAATATATATATATATATATATATATATATATATATATATATATATATATATATATATATATATATATATATAAGATGAGCTAGTCTTACCGTTAGTAGGCCTAATTCACGAAGTTGGTCTATAAGGGGTGTTTAAGTAAGCCGCCTATAAAATGACCGACATTGAGTATCCACTCTTACCCACCACACTCTTGACTAGTCGAAGGTCGTTAGTCGAACGGGTAGGATAGGGCAACTAACTCCTCATTAATAAGTATAATGATTTATAAAGTAACTAAATGTTTTTTTATAAATTCTCAATCTTAGTTACTTTAGGAAAAATGTGAAAATGATGTTATTCCGTGAAATTACACTTTGCACCTTATCAAGTCGTTAGTGGAGCGTACATGGATAACTGGCACACTAATGTGGGACGAACAAGGGTGGAAAAGGTAGCTCGATGTTTATCATAGATCAATGGGGCGTGTGTAGCTAACCGACACATTGATTAGGTGGTAAATGACATCGAGAGTACCCAAGTATATTTGCATGGTTATTCACACCTTGTTTGTGATCCTCGGTATCCCAGTCACAAACTTGACGGGCATATCGAGATTCAAACATGCCATTGAAAAGTTTAATAGAGTCTAGGAATTTCAATTCATTTAAAACTTAATTGTCTTTTTTTTTTCATTTTTCATGGTGGAAGTTGGTAAATCGTCATTTACATACCTTCAAATTATTTACAATTAGATTACAGCATCCCTCTTCTGAATTGTAAATAACTGTGTTGGGTCCCAGCCCTAATTTCACATTTAGGTGTTAGATTGGGGATTCTTATCTAATCTAAACTTTGTCTCTTTTCTTTTTCAGATGTCAACTCCAAACAACAACACTTCTAGCTCAACCCCTTCTGGCTTATTCTCACTCATGAACTTGTGTGGGAGGGTGATATTTGATGGGTCCAACTTAACGATTGGATCTGCAACATTCGCATGGTCACCGGCTACAAGGACAAAGAGTGTGTTCTCGATAAGGAGCTGAAGGAGATTGACCACAACACTGCTACTCCCGAGGAAATTGTTGTGTACAGGACTCATGAGAGAGATGCTATGAAGGTTCATTGCATCATGCTCGCAACAATGACAGCTGAACTTCAAAAGTCCTACGAGGACTACTATCCATTCGAGATGCACCAAGAGTTGATGGAAAGGTACCATCAAAGTGCTAGGCAGGAAAGGTACGAGATCATCACTGCGATGATCACTACTAAAATGAAGGTTGGAGAGTCCATCACGGCCCACTTGCAGAAAATGCAAAGATATGTGGATCGCTTGCTGAAGTTGAATGTCAACTTCGATAAGAAGCTGGCCATAGATATCATTATACACTCCTTGCCTCCCTGATCAGTTTCATATGAATTATCATATGAACAAGGAGGAGGTCACTCTAAGCGAGCTTAAAGCCCCTGTCTTGGCTATTGGGAAAGTAAAAGGAAAGAAGAGGAAGGCTCCTTCTAAGAGCCACAAGGTAACGTCCCATGATGGTACCTTTTCTAGTAGAACTAAAGTTGGTCATGCTGCTCCTTCTTCGAACCCGAAGGATGCAGAGTGCTTCTACTGCCACGACAAAGGGCATTGGAAACGAAGCTGCCCGAAGTATCTGCAATATATCAAGGATGGGAAGACAAAGCCCACCTTCACAGGTATTTATACTATTCAATCTAAAAAGTCATCACATGCTATGTCTTGGGTCCTCGATGCAGGATGTGGTTTTCACATTTGTTATGATTTATAGGGTCTAAGAAGAAGTAGGTATGTGGAGCATGGGAAGATAAAATTGATCATAGGGAATAGGAAAGCGTCGCCTGTCACCAAGATTGGAGTTTACTCTTTAGTGCTTCGTAGTGGGTTAGGTTTAGATTTGAATAATTGTTGTTACTCGTCAGAAATGAAATGAAACATTATTTCCTTTCATGGTTTGTATAAAAAAGATTTTAAATTTTCGTTTAATAATGAAATTGGGTCTATTAATGCTTTCTTTAATGGTACTTTCTATTTTGAAGCATTGCCTTGTAATGGAATATATGAAACTATGATGGTTGTAGACAAATTAGGAAATGATGTGTTGCATATCGATTCTTCCAATGGTTTGGACAAATCATGCTTGTGGCATTGTCATCTTGGACATGTCAACAAGAAACGCATAGCCCAACTCCAAAAGGATGGAGTGTTGGAGTCATTCGACCTTAGGGACGATGACACATGCGAGTCTTGTTTACTTGGAAGGATGACCAAGTCACCCTTCACTTATACTTGTGAAAGGGGTGAAGGTTTATTAGATCTCATACATACCGATGTATGTGGGCCCTTTAGATCCACCACAGGGGATGCGAACCACTTCTATGTGACTTTTACCGATGATTTTGGCAGATATGGGTATATCTACTTAATCGAGCACAAGTCAGAAACCTTTGAAAAGTTCAAAGAGTTTAAGCAAGAAGTGGAGAATTAGTTGGGAAGGATATTAGGATGCTCCAACCTGATCGAGGAGGTGAGTACCTTAGTATTGAATTCCACAACTACCTCAAGGAATGCGGAATTGTTTCGCAATTAACGACACCTAGGACACCGCAGTTGAATGGTGTGGTTGGGAGGCGCAATCGAACCTTGTTGGACATGGTTCATTCCATGATGAGTCGAGATTCATTACCTATCTCATTCCGGGGGTACGCCTTAGAGACTGTCGCCCATGTCCTTAATCTAGTCCCGACTAAGAAGGTTGCCAAAACACCTCACGCAACTTGGACAGGGAAAGCTCCCTCGTTGTCACATATCAAGGTTTGGGTTGCGAGGATTTCGTAAGACGAGAGACTCACGAAAAGCTTGAGCCTCGTAGTGAGTGGTGTATTTTCATAGTCTACCCACTGAAGTCCTTTGGATATCTCTTCTATAGACCAAGTGACAATGTTCTCTTCGTTGCGAGGATAAGGGTTTTCCGAGAGCGAGAACTCATATGCCAAGAGGACAGTGGGAGGCAAATTAATCTTGAAGAGCTTCAAGAATCAAGTGGTGAAGGAACCTCTAACACTAGCGATAAACCTGAGAAGGAAACTCCTGTTGAACCGATTGACGAGTCCTTACCTCTTAGACATTCTAGTAGAGTTAGTGTTCCACCTGTGTTGTATGGTTTCCATATAACAAGTGAAGGTGATACGTTTATTAGTGATAGCACACTAATAAACTTGGATGAACCTAACACTTACAAGGAAGCCATGGAGGACCTGGAGTCTGCGAAATGGAAAGAGGCTATGTACAGTGAGATTCAGTCCATATATGACAATTAAGTTTGGAACTTGGTTGACAATGTGCCAGGTCGTAAGACGGTCGGGTGCAAATGGATCTTCAATAAGAAGACCAAAATGGATGGGAAAGTACACATGTATAAGGTGAGATTGGTTGTGAAGGGTTTTACTCAAACTCCCAGAGTTAACTATGATGAGACATTCTCACCGGTAGCGAAGATTAAATCTATAAGGGTTATGCTAGCCATAGTTGCATTTCATGACTATGAAATATGGCAAATGGATGTTAAAACCGCTTTCCTTAATGGAAAGTTGGCTGAAGATGTTTACATGAGTCAGCCAGAGGGTTTTGTCAATGCAGAGCACCCTAATAAAGTGTGTAAGCTTGGGAAATCCATTTGTGGATTGAAACAAGCATCTCGCATATGGAATCTTTGTTTCTATGAGAAATTCAAAGAGTTTGGCTTGTCGAAAAGCGAGGATGAGTCCTGCGTATACGTCAAAGCTAGTGGGAGTATAGTTAGCTTTCGCGTATTGTATGTGGAAGACATACTACTCATAGGAAACAACATCCCAACCCTGCAGGAGGTTAAGTCCTGGCTTGGGAAGTGCTTCGCTATGAAGGACCTCGGAGAAGCTGCTTATATTCTTGGGATAAGGATATTCAGAAATAGAAGAAAAAGACTAATAGGACTTAGTCAAATTACTTACTTGGATAAAGTGCTAAAATGTTTTAGCATGGAAAACTCCAAGAAAGAGGAGTTACCAATCCAAAGCAATATCAAGTTGAGTAAGACTCATAGCCCGAGTACCAAAGCCGAGATAGCAGAGATGAGTCGAGTACCTTATGCTTCCGCAGTTGGCTCAGTCATGTATGTTATGACGTGTAATCACCCTGATGTGGCCTTCAATTTGAGCATGGTCAGCAGATATCAAGGGAACCCTGGTAGGGCACATTGGACCGCAGTAAAGAACATTCTCAAGTACCTACGAAGGACTAAGAAATGGTTCCTTATCCTCAGTGGGAGTTATGACTTGAGAGTGTGAGGGTATAGTGATGCCAGTTTTCAGACCGACCGGTATAATTTCCGCTCGCAGTTGGGTTGGGTGTTTACCCTGAACGGAGGAGCAGTGACTTGGAAAAGTTCCAAGCAGGAGACCGTAGCTGATTCAACATGCGAATCAGAGTACATAGCAACAAGTGAATCATCAAAAGAGGGAATATGGACAAAGACCTTCATGGGGGACCTTGGAGTTGTACCTGCCATAAAGGAGCCTATGGAGATTTTCTGCGATAACGAAGGTGTGGATTCCTTGACCAAGGAACCAAGGGATCATGGTAATCTAGGCATATCGACAGAAAATATCATTTCATTAGACATCGTGTTGAAGAGGGACTCCTCGTAGTAAAGAGGGTATCGTCAGAGGAGAACCCAACAGTTCCCCTTACGAAGGGACTGAGAAGGGTTAAGCACTTGTAGCACGTTAGGAGCATTGGGCTAAATGACGATATTAGTTTTAGTGATTAGATAGCTTTTTGGAAACTTGTAATAGATAAATTATAATTATCATTTGATGATTAAATAAAGGAGTTTTATTTATAAGTAAAGTTACTGTCTTGTGTTAATTATATACTATTGTTTCACTTTGCATGTTTTGACTTCCTAAACAATAAGATTATTTAAACTATCCACAGTTGATCATACGTTGGAAGTAAGTATGAAAGAAGATTGTCATGAATTGTCTTATAGACTGTCTAAAGCGTTTAGACATAGCAAAAGTTTGTTGCAACGTTCATGAGTGCTTCTGAAATATGATTTGAATATTTGATTAAACCCGTGCTCACATGAATCACTTCATGGAATTTAATCACGAGTTATTGTGAGACGATAATATCATATAGTCTTTAAACATAGATATATGAGTTGTTGTTTACGAGTTGGTTGTGCATTGATAATGCGTAAACGCATTAGTAACTTGATGTTATAAAACGTATTGTTGTGTACGATTTGATGAGTAAATAGTACAAACATATAAGTCAAAGTTTATCTGTTCCTTTTATCCTACGAGGTTAAAAGCGATATCTTGGGCCCCTCGATGATTTTGTTTTGACTTATGTGTCAGGCCCGGTCAGGACTGAATTTATTTGTTCAATTAAGTTCTACGTTAGATAAACCAGAGATCGAGAAACAAACTGCTGGACAATAAGGATGACTATGTTCCATGTAATTGTCCACACGATATCTTGAGAACAGAGGACTATAAGATCCCTTATCTAAAGGACGTGTCAGAGTTCGACAGCAGCTTTTGAGAGCTGCGATTGCTAATCGGATTTTGAAGTTGTACTTGCATTTATAGTTATTACACTTATCAAAGTGGGAGACTGTGGGATTAGGTGTCTAAGCCCATAACTATATTTGGTATTTACTTGACCCGATAGTAGCATGGTTCTTTTGGGTTGCCTTCACCAAAGCAACTTGACTAGATAAATAATAGAGAAAGAGGATAATGTGATTTATTAATATATTATGAGAATAACATATTAAAAAAGAAATCATATTATTTAATTAATATTGGTCAAGAATTAATTTTGTGTTCAAAAGAAGTTAATTGAATTAAGAGGACTGATATTGTAATTATAAGATAATTGTAATATGGGTTGAGGAACCCTAAGGATAGGGGTGGACGAAATCCTTGTGGAAGCCCACTAGATTTCGTCCATGATAAGGATTCTGGAAGATTCCTATGGGCTGCTTAGGGGTTAAGCAACCAGCAGATTAGAATTTGACTGAAACCCTAATTCTTCAGCTATCTAAGGAACCCCATGGCATCCCAAAATTGGCCACTTGAAACCCTAGAAGGATCACTAGCCGATTTTGAGCCTTCTCCACCTCTCTCTAACATTGTCCAATTGTTTTTGCTGTTTGTGATCGGTTAGAGGTATTACATTTGTGATACTAAGCTCTCAAAGGCAAGGATCTTCAAGCTACAATTGAAAGGTAACATTCTTACTTGTTTCATTATGTTGATTTCGATTTTTATATGATAGATTAGGGTTTACAATCTTTGTATGATTATTGCATGTACAATTAAAAAAACTTAGTTCCAAAGCTTTAGGGTTTGTATGTGCACCATATGATTGATGTTTTGCTCAAAACCCATCAGTTATCACCCGTCGAAGTATTGCAATTAAACCGACACGACCCCACATATCGTAAAAAGTAAATTTTTAATAAAATACTTTTTAACCTTAGTAATCTAAATAAAAGTTGTAGTAGACGTTATACCGAGAGCGTTTGTATAGATAACGTCCAAATCTGACTTCGTTAGAGGAAGTTATGATTTTTCTAAGATTCAGCATAGTAGTACACAGCCTGGAAATTGAATTTTAGATCGATTGATTTTTAGCCGACATAATCTAAACGAGAAATGAATATCTCGTCAATAGGAGCTCAACGATATAAAGACAGTCGAAAACGGACGTTGGATGACAAAGTTATGAATTTTTAACGGACTTTAACTGTCTAAGCATGTTAAAATAAAACTTTAAAAATAAATTCAAAATTAGCCGACATGGTCTGTATGAAAGTTGTGGATCCCGTCGATACCTACGCATCGATATAAAGAACGTCAACAACGGCACTCGTATGCGAAAGTTACGAATTTTAGAAGATAATTAATTTTCAGATTAACCTCGGAGTGACACGTGGCATGATCTAGGCCACACCTTCTTCCCCACAACTTGGCAACTGATCGCAACACCAGGACTCGGTACGTCTAACATAGCTTTATGTACGCCCCGCGTACTGCAGTACTCCCCGCGCACTGCAGTACGCCCAGCGTGTAACACCTGCAGATTCGGGATAGTCAATTTAAAGATAATAAGCGTTAAAAATGACTTTTTGATAGAAGATTATTTAGAATAAATAATCTTAACCAAAGTATAGTATATATCAGAAGTTCTGCCCACACAGAGCCCAGTTCTTCACTAAACCCCCATGTAAGTAAGTTATGTTTATCATACTTTAAGTATAACTTATGTTCATTATCGTTATTATGAACCTATAAACAAGATTTATCAGTGGTTCCAAGTCCTTATAACGATTGATCTACTTACGGGGATGATGTTTAGACTGTGATTTAGTGTGGTGTTTAAAGTGGGATTTCCAAACAGTATACTTCGTATACCAAACAGACCCTACCTCCAATATGATCCTACCTGGTTGTTCCTTACTTGATAGATCATGAAAGTAGACATTGAGTTAATGATGAATCTAGACTAATAATTAGTCACAATAAATATTAGACTAAACTTAGCGATAAAAATGCTAGGTTACATCAAAGGAAAAGACAGTTGCTAGAAGCGAAGCGCTACCCAAATTTCAAGTCGTCACTTTAACAAGTGAGCACATAGTCCCTTTCATTAACATGATTTTAATACAAGTATTAATAAAAGTATTAAATGTATGTTGAAATTTTATATGTGAGTTATATGCTTATTATCTGGAAATATGTGTTATGTGTATATTTTATGATATACGCTATACGAACCAGGCATGGTTTTATGTGTGTTGAGATGTATTTACATGATAATAATAATAATAATAGAAGTATTATAAATGAGAAGATAAATGTATGTTAATAATTATTACTCTGTATAAAATATTACACTAAATTAGGATAGTGTTGTCGAAACAAAGTTAGTACTAAAAGTTGATTATAAGAATTGTAGGCTTGCTTAGTGATGAAATAAGACTTAAAAGAGATGCTTAGGTCAATTAAGTTTGCATATTGTGTAGTGTCTTATTAAGGGTGCGTGTGTGATCGGAATGGAGAAATTACAACGGATTCTTCAAAAACGACATTACGACTCGATACGATCCTTACGAGTTCATATTTATACCTTTTAGATTGACCAATTCCCCCACACTGTCCATCGATCTCATGAACCACGTTTGCAAACCATACATAGAGAAATTTGTGATCGTATTTATCGATGACATATTGATATACTCATAGTGTGTCACTTTTCCAAGTCTAACACCATGAATCATAGCTCAAATGCTACAAGTTGTCATTGATAACTTGGAGGATTTACAACATGGTAAGGCTCAAACCCAAAGCTACATTGATATATGTATAACAGTGTTAGATTTTCAATAAAGCCCATATGGGGATTTTTGAGAGTGGCCTTTAACAAGTTAATGTATATCTTGGTTTTGAAAATAAGTTATTTTAGATAAGCATTTGATTTTTACAACTTTCGTGTTGTGGTTGTAACATTGAAGATGGTGAGTTTCAGATAACAATTTTGATACAGAGATTTCGAAATGTAAATATTATATTTGTTATCAACAGTTGGTGACGGATGGATATCGAACACCATTGTCAAATTCAGGGTCGATTCAATCTAATTTGAAGTCCCAGACAAAATAAAAGAATGAGACCCTTAACAGTAATTTTTTAAACAAAAATATAATTAGTTGTTTAGATTGCTGAAGAATCCGTAGTAATTTCTCCATCTTCTACCTATATGGCACTCAGTTTGCCCGCGTAGAGCCAGATTTCTTGCTAAACCACCTGTAATAGATAACAAAGGCAACTATGGACTTAATTCCTATGAGATAAACCTTGGCAGCGATGGACTTCGTACCTATTCCTTGGGACAATCCTTTGGAATGAATAAATGAAGAATAGATGCTTCTTAGGGAAGATCCTTAAGAATAAAGTAGATAATGGGGATATGAAATTGGGTTAATGTTTGATGATTAAACATAATAATTATATTATTATGGGTTAAAAACCCTATGTACTCACGAAGTTTCCCAACCTGACCCACTCTGTTTATTGTATCACAGGTGGCTTTATGAAAGATACATTCTGTTGAGAGATTCAAGGAGTATTAGGCCAGTAGTTTAATTATTGTAAGGCTTGCAATATTTCGTTATGTTTATGTTTCTGTATTGAAGATGACATCCCAATGTTTTAATATAAATAAAATAAATTTCTTTGGAAATGCTTTGATAATATCAATATCATGTTTTTTGGGAGCATATTCCACAATATTATTCTTTAAAAAGGATACACTAATGTTTAAATAAGCATAAAGAAATTGGTGTTTTCTAGCCGTGAAAATGGGGATGTCACATCTGGCCTGAATGATCAGGGTTTCTTCGTTGTGTAGGGGAAGTCATATAGCTTTCTTGTAACACAAGATTTTGGCGCAATGAAGAGACAACCAATGTATGTTGATTATTATGTTGAAACTCTTAGTCGTAGGAATAAGATTAACATGGAAGACGTGGTTATTTATAGTTAGATTGCAACTTTCTAATATTTCTTGGGAACTTTTGGACGGACCGTTAGCCATTTCAATTGTATATGTTTCACTGATTTTACTAGACTTATGACTTAGTAGTTGTCTAAACTTAAGGGTTATAAAACTCCTATCAGCACCACATTAAAAAAAAAGAACAGTAACATACAAGTTGTTAACAGCGAGTGTACCAGTTACCACAAATAGGTCCTGATCGTATCCCTCATCCGAATAACAAATGCCCTACCCATGGTATTTCCTACCTAATCCTTCAGCTTCTGGAAGTCCTTATGTAAGTCCCCAGCTTCACCATAACAACTACACTTCTCACCAGTTCTTTATCTTGAGTTTGTTGTAGTTTTCTGGCTCTTGCAGTACTTAGAGGTATGACCCTTTCTGTTGAAACTATTGTAAACCAGTTCCATGCATGGACCTATGTGGTGGTAGTTGCATTTGTTGCATTTTGGGTGTTGCCCTGTGTACTACCTTTGTGGAGTGGGTGATGTTGTTGATGTTGTTGATGATTGGTTTTTTAGATTACTTCTATGTACTTGCGGAATTTCACATAACAAATTATGGGTGCATGCAACCTAGAAATTCTATGACTTTTCTCATAATAGCAACATACTTTGAAAAACTGAATAACCTAGCAAAAATCGAATATAACATGGTTTGATTACATACCTTGTTGGTATTATTGAAAAAAAACAATGTATTTTGAAGAACCATTCTTGGAATGTTAGCCCCAATAATGTGGAAGCCTCTAATGAATCATACCCAAACCCTAGGATCGAAAATAAAGAGAGGGATCGGGATTTCAAAAATTCCTTGTGTTTGTGCAGGTTTCTTGAGTCTTATGGAGGTCCTTATTTATAGTTGTAGGAAACCCTAATTTGAATAATATAGTATTTCAATTCAAATTCACTTTCCTTATCAACCAAGGTGGCTTCCACAATCCCTAGAAATGGACTCCAAAACCGTTCCCTCATAGGGAGGCTTCCAAATTCATTGTTCATGTAACAACGTAAATTTTCAAAACATTCATTCACTCATAAAATAATGTCAAAACACATTGTATCAAATATTAACATCACAAAACATCTCCCCAGAATCTCAAACATAAACTCCAATGCGTGTGTGTACGAATCATGCCGACGCCTTCCTGCGCTCATCACTAGTACCTGAAACACATAACACGACAACTGTAAACATAAATGCTTAGTGAGTTCCCCAAAATACCGAATACAACACATACACCACTCGAGGCTATAATACGACCCTCCGGTCGATGTGTCTCAGCGGGACCTTCCAATCCCGTAGCTCGTTGGACCCTCCGGTCCGGTCTATAACATCATACACACACACACACACACACACATATATATATATATATATATATATATATATATCACATAGCACATAAACTCATACATGACACATAAGACCCTCTGGTCAACACATAATACCACTCTAGGTAACGTATAGTGAGAAGACTCACCTCGATGTCTCGGTAACTATCTGACTCGGTAGAAATGTGATCTAGCCTCCGCCTAATCGCATAAAGTAACTACTCTCATAAATACAACTGTACTCAACCCTAAAAGTCAACAAGGTCAACGGTCCAACTTTGACCCGACTCGTCGATTGCACTAGGGCGACTCAGCGAGTCTACACGTGTCCACTGACTCTCTTAGTCCCTCTCTTGGCATGTCGAGTACTTCCCCTGACTCGACGAGTTCCACCTGGCATGAATCATGGGGCCACCCCGACTCAACTCGTCGAGTCTCAAGAACAACTCGGCGAGTTCCAACTTGAATTCAGATTCCCCTAACTCTCCCTGACTCACCGAGTTATTCCCCAACTCGGCAAGTCCACTCACTGAGTGATTAACGGGAAACCTTCATACTACTCGCCGAGTATGTTCTTCGAACTCGGCGAGTTCATGCCATGCACAAACTCTATACAGCTCCTGAGGTCAGATCTGTTCCATACAATCACAGATATGGCCTCCCCAAGCATGATAAGCACGTAAAGTTCAGACCTTGGCACTCATATAACATCTAAATGGTCCAAAATGGTGATTTAGCCCCAAAAATGGCATCCCAAGCTCATGGCTCCCAAAAAGACTCATAAAGCTCCAAGGGTTAAGGTCTCTGGACCTCTTTGGGTCTAGATCCAGAACACAAACTCTAGAAGGGACCAAATGCTCTACTTAATCAACCTCTAAAAGGGTTAGAAAACCCTAACTTTAAGAATCAACACCAAAACTGAAGAAGGTCCGAGAATAATACCTCAATACAATCTCTATGAGCTCAAAAACCACCAAAATCGCACCTCCTTCAGCCTCCTCTTGCCTTGGTCACTTCCTTCTTGCAAAAACACCCACAAAGGGATCAAGAATGGCCTCTCCTTCCTCACAAACGCTCTAGATCTCTTAGGGTTTCTCTCTAGGGGTTGGTGGCCACAAATGACGGCCCTAAGGGCCTTTAAATAGGTCGCAAACCCTGGAAATTAGGGTTTCATTAAACAGCGTGGACTCGCCAAGTCCACTCGTGAACTCGCCAAGTCCAGCTGTGAACTCGCATACGAATCCGCAACCATACTCGGCGAGTTTAGATGCCAACTCGCCGAGTCTCCCCACAACACCCAAAATAAAAGAACAAAATATAATACCTTGGAATCCGGATGTTACAATTCAACTTTTAATCAATTTCACTCTAACCCTTACACCCACTAATTAATTCTAATTAATCCAAAACAATTATATAAATTAAATCCGATTAATTCTTAATCAATTATTTCCATTTCTAATTAATATACTAATCCTATAATATTAATAAATTATATATCTCTCTCAATGTCAATCCAAGCCATTTCCTGGTTATAAGGGAAACCCAAAAAGGACTTCACTATTATTCAACCTATTATACCAATTTAGTTAAGACCTTAAACACCCTAATCCAACAATCTCCCATTTGGATACATCGTCAACTACAATTGCAAGTATAGCTTTTTGATAACTAGTAAAGAGTGTATTCCAAGCCACTGCAAAACTCTGATTAAATCAGACGTCAGCCCTAAGATAAGTGATCAACTATTCCTCCGTTCTTCCTGGTATTGTGTGGACATGATACATGGATTAGAATCAATCTTATGGTCCAAGATTGTGTTTCTCGATTTCTTGATTTATGATGACGTCATCAAACTATGAATTGAACACAACAACTTAGTCTCGGTTAGGCCCAACACTATAATGTCAACAGCAAATCACTAAGGAACCCAAATATATCGCTTTCCCTTTAATAGGCAAAAGGAGAAAATAAAATTCGTCTATATAATCATACATTTTACTTGTCATGTCATCCATTGAAATACACTTTATAACCATCCAGTTACAGGTGTGTTCATGCAAACCATTATACAACATATTCGTAAACTATAACTTATATATATATATATATATATATATATATATATATATATATATATATATATATATATATGTGTGTGTGTGTGTGTGTGTGTGTGTGTGTGTTTTAAGAATAGAAGGTATTATTGTCTTAGAATTACTCACGATTAAATCCGTGAAGTTATCTTTTAAGCGCGGGTTTAACTAATACTCCAAATCCCCATTTTTTTAAGTACTCATAGACATTACAGCAATCACTATGCAATGTCCAATCCCTATGGACAATCTACAAATTTTTCATCATAGTCTTAAATCAATACCAACTTCCTATAAGTATGAGTGAATGTGGCATTTTGAATAAGTTAATATTCAGTAAGTGAAACATGCAAACTGAGACACAAGAATAAATTAATATACAAATGGTATCATACACATTGAACATAAATAAATCTCCATTAATTAATATTCATTCAATTACAATTTATTATTGTTACATTGTTTCAGAATTATCAACTAACTACTAAAATCTAGAATCTAACATCATCTTTTAGCCCAATGCTCCTAGCATGCTCAAAATGTTTGATCTTTCTTAATCCCTTTGTGAGACGATCAATAGGGTTATCCTCTAATGACACTTGACTCACCATGATTTTTCCTTTTTCTACTCGATTTCGGATGTAATGGTATTTTCTTTCGATATCCCACGATATATCATGATCCTTTGGTTCTTTGGTCAAAGAAACTACATCTTCGTTGTTGCAGTATATTAATTGGTTCTTGGATTGATGGAACAAATCCAAGGTTTCCAATGAATTTGGTCAATCATGTCACTTCCTTCATTGCCTCACTTGCTGTGATGTACTCTGATTCATAAGTCGAATCAACCACCGTCTGTTGCTTGGAACTCTTCAAAGTTACCGTTTCATTATTTAATAGAATTACCTAACCAACTTGAAAATAACTATTATCCCGATCTGCTTTAAAGTTGGCGTCACTATATCCACTCAATTTAACTTCATCTTTTCCATCAAAGACTAAGATCATATCTTTTGTCTTTCACAAATACTTAAGTATATTCTTCACTATTATCCAATGAGCCATGCCAGGATTTCGCTAATATATACTAACCATGCTCAAAGAAAAAGCTACATAAGGGCGAGTACATGTCATAGCATACGTTATCGAAACATGTGGGACTTGACTCATCATATCTATTTCCTTATCACTATTAGGACATTTAGACTTACTCAATTTAATAGTATGATTCATGGGTAAGTTCCATTTCTTGGAATTCTCCATATTGAACAGTTTAAATATTTTATCCACGTAAGTACTTTAGCTAAGCCCAAGCAAACGTCTATGTCGGTCTCTATGATCTGTTTCAATATTTTACTAGGAATTCTCCATAGTGGAATTTACGAACTTTGATGTGATATTAGTCATATTTAATTTTTAAAATTCAACAAATTAGAAATCAATGGTTCCCGATTAATCTCCGCCTAGCTGATTAATCCCTTAACCTTGGTCCAACAACTAACTAACGTCGAGCATTTTTTAAACCTTGATTCCAAGTATGTATGTAGCTTTTCCTATATCCTTCATAGCAGCACATTTCACAAGCCAAGAATTCACTTCTTGCAAATTTGGAATATTGTTTCCTATAAGGAGTTTGTCATCAACAGAGAAAACTAGGAAGGTCACTACACTCCCACTAGCTGTGACATATATGCAGGACTCATCTTCATTTCTAAAAAATCCAAACTCCTTGAACTTTTCATGGAAGAAAAGATTTTATCTGCAAGATGCTTGTTTCTGTCCATAGATGGACTTCTCAATGTTGCACACCTTGTTAAGGAATTTGACATGTTCAAAATCCTCTAGCTAAGCTATGTCAAAATCCCCGGCCTGTTAGGAAAGCAGTTTTAACATCCATTTGACATACTTCATAATCAAGATAGGTAGATATGACAAGCATTATCCTAATTAACTTAATCTTGGCAACTGGTGAAAAGCTTTCATCATAATCAATCACTTGGGTTTGAGTGAATAATTTTGCGACCAACCTTGCCTTGAAGGTCTGTACATTACCATCCATGTCAATCTTCTTCTTGAAGATTCATTTTCATCCTACTGTCTTTTGAACAGGTGGCTGATTAACCAAAGTCCATACTTGGTTATCATACATGGATTGGATCTCGCTATCCATTGCCTATTTCCATTTCGCATCTTCAGGTCCTGCATCGCTTCATTGTAGTTAGCTGGCTCATCCAAATTTATTAGTGTAATATCACTGATAAAGGTATCCCCATCTCTCGTTATATAGAAACTGTAAGATGAATGACATGCTAACTCTACTTGATTGAAGAAGAGGTAATGAATCATCAATGGGCTCAATAGGTTCAGCCTCAGTTTGAAAGCTAGTGTCATCAAAGGTTCCTTCATTGGGTGACTCTAGAAGCTCTTCAAGATCAATTATACTCCCATTGTCTCCTTTGAATATGAGATCTCTATCACGAAAGACTCCTCTTCTAGCTACAAAGACCACGTTCTCACTTGGTCTATAGAACGAATACCCAATTGAATTTTGTGGATAACCAATGAAAATACACTTATTGTCTCTATGTTCCAGTTTGTCCTGGGTTTTGTGCCTAACATGTAACGCCCATTTTCACCTTTAAGTAGGATTCAATATAAAACATTTTTTATAAAATTCAAAATAGAGATATACCACTTTTTATACCAAGTAATCATCATAAACATGTAGAAAACATCAATACGATTTTAATAGATATATAGAACGCTTAAATACGACTTTGTTTGAAGAAGTTATGTTTCTTCAAAGTTTTGCGATTAAACCGACACTACTTTGTGTATCATAAAAAGTAAACTTTATATAGGTTGCTTATTATCCTAGTAAATCTAAACGAAAGTCGTTGTAGTCGTAAAACCGGGAGCATGCATATAGAGAACGTCCAAATCCGACTTTGTGAGAGGAAGTTATGATTTTTCAAAGTTTCAGCGCAACAGTAAGGACACAAAAATCAAAATTCAAACCTGTTGATTGTTAGCCGAAACAATCTAAACAAGAGTTGAAGATATCGTAAATATAAAGACAGTTGAGAATAGATTTTGTATGAAGGAGTTATGAATTTCGCACAGATTTACAGTCTAACCTGGTATAAATATGAATTTTAGTTAGATTGAGAATTGGTTGCTGGGACCTTAATGAAAGTTGTAGAGCTCATCGATCAAATTCTGGGGAAATAAAGAATGTCGAAAACGGAACTCATATGCAAACATTATGGTCGTTCTAAGATGTGAGAAAACACATGCTAAGGATGACGTTGTGGCACCAGTGTACGCCACGTGTCAGCAAGAGAGTTGGTCTCCCCACCGACTGATCGACATGGCATCACGAGAATCTAACACGTGGCATCGCCACGTTTTGAGACGTGGTATTTCTAGAAGGCGGTTGACAATCCTGGCATGGCACCACATAGCAATGACACGTCGTAATATCCTACGTGACCAGAACCACCTCTTACAACCAAAAGCGTGGCGTGCACCTATACACGACATAGCGCACCCTCCTTTTTTTGCTATAAATAATCCATTTTGTTGCCTTTCATTCTCACGCCATGCAATCTCTCTCTATTTCTGTTTAAGGTCTGAAGTTCTAAAGTATATTCGGGAGGTTGATAAACTCAACTTTAGCGAAGCGATGAAGCAGAGAGTCGGGAAAAGAAAAGTGATCGATATCGAAGTCTTGCCAGCATAAATCCTGGTTTTCACTAGAACTCTCTGTATGTTAAGCTACACCTACTAGGCTTTTAAGTGTAACTTATATTTATAGTCACAGTCGTTATTATGAACCTATAAATAATATTTATCAGTAATTCCAGTTATAATAATGATTGATCTACTTATCGGAGAAGTGCCTAGAATGTTCATGTTGGCTTGGTTTTGGATTTCAGGAAAGCTATATGTTGAAATGATCCTGCCTCCCAACTATCATGCCCGACCGATCCTTAATTAATAGAACTCTCAATATTTATTTGGATTAGTGGAAGATCTAGCCTTTCGTTTCCAAATTTCCAAAAGGACTAATAAGTATAGTATCATAGGTTAATACTTGTTAGGTGCATTGACCACCAATAAGATTGCCCAGAAAGCTGTTAATCTTCATAATATGACTAAATTTACGATAAAAGAGTGTATAGCTTCAAATACTAACGAGTAATTGAGATTACATGCCATAAAATCGAGATTCCATTATGATAGAATTAGAACTTGATCTTCCATTCCGGCAGAATTGGTGTCAGATACACCCATAATAAAAAAATTGTGGTAATTATCCAATCATAAGAATCAAAACTGCAAAAGGAGAGAGAGGTATAAAGGACTTACAAAAACGAATTATTTCCTGAAATTTGCTAATTTTACCATCACCACCTGACATGGATTTCCAACTCCACTATTTTAATCAAGCCAAAAGAGAGGCAGAGGGAGAAATAACCCAAATGGTTCCATGCGCTTGGTTATGATTTTCAATTCAAAATTGGGTTATACTGAATGGAGGTGTTAAATTTGGTGTCACAGAAGGAGGATTGAGATGAGGGGAGGAGTGAGACAAAAGGTTGCATCTTGAGGTTATATTGCACCATTGCAACACCACCTGCCATGGAGAAGATGGTGGAGAAGAAGATGAGAGAAGGGGATTGTACCTAATGAAGAAGAAGAAAAAGAGTAGTCTGGTTTGCGACTCATATCCTGTGTCATTGGTTGCGAGTCTCATTTTTCGAGGAAAAAGATAAGACGAAATAACCCAACAGTTGTTCCTTCGTTTTGATATGAAATTAGGGCTTCGACCTTCGCCGCCTTCCAATTACTACATGGTTTGACTTTTATTTTTATTTTTTTGGTATTTTTTTGGAAAATATAAATTCCAAAAATAATATTTGAAATTTTTTTTTGAAAAATTTCAATTGTTTTGCATTTTAAAAATATTTTTTGTTTTATCTACCAAATAAATGGCTAGAATTGTGTCTCACGGTCTCACAAAATTAGGAATCTTATATATATATATATATATATATATATATATATATATATATATATATATATATATATATATATATATATATATATATATAGGAATGAAAGTGGGTCCAAACCTGGACCGGATGGACCCAGATCCAGAAAACCCGGAACCGATTAACGAGATTTTCTAGAACCGGAAACCGGACCAGTATATAGGAACCGGTTCCGGGTACGGTACCGGGTAACGTGGGTCTAGAACCGAAAAACCCGGAAATATCAAAGTGGGTAAGATGAAACCGGGTAAATGGGTTTAGAACCGGAAAACCCGGATTTTTTTTTTTTGTAATTAACTAAATCACATAATCTTTCGACCGTTATAAAAAAATAATAAAAAAATTACATTAAAGTTACATAAATTACTACATTGATTTTTTTTAAAAGAAGTAATCTAATATCAAAGTTTGTATAATATCACTGTGGATTGTGGAATACATAATGAGAATTGAGAATTTGTATAATTTTGTAGTACTGTACGTCTATACTTCATAATTAATATCCACCATTAATTCTTTTTTTTTTACAATAATATATTAGACTATTGGACAATTATTTTGACCACCTTCTTTAATTTAATTTATTTTGGGTTGTGTGTTTTCATTTAAGATATGTGGAAATTCATTTTTTGTTTAATTTATTTAACTTAAAAAAGAAATCATTCAAAATGCATTTTTTGTTTATTATTTTATCTTACCCTTCCCATATCTATCATGCATATTTAAACTAGTCCAAGTCATGTGATTTGATCATTTTTTAAACTCACCATGAAATGAGATCCAGCCTATGAGCCTAATCAAATTGCTTTGATGTTTGAAGCGGCAATTTGATCAGTTTCGACTAAACCAAAGAGTGGACATTCATTGCAGCTAAGAAATATACAATACGATATAGCAAAATGAAAAGGAATATATGGATAATTAGCAAATGTTGGTTCTTTTACCTGTTTAAACCCACAAACACAATATCAAACAAGTTAATCATACAATTAAATAATAAATTTACAAAATCTCAAATCTCAATCACACATTGAACCAACCATGTCCAAAACTAGTTCTTGTCGTATTCCGGTTCCTTGACCATATATCGGTTCCTTTCCTTGGGCAACAAACCTAAACCGGTTCCTTGGCCCACTGAACTCGGTCCATTAAACCCGGTTCTGGTTTTTTAAACAAAGTCGGTTCAAAAACCCGGATTAACCGGACCCATTGGACCCATACCCGAAATACCCGGAACCCGGATAAGAGTAATTTTGAGACCCAATACCGGGACCGTTTAAGCATTTTCCGGTTATACCGGTCCCGATTCCGGTTCCGGTCCGGTTTTTCCAGTTTTATATATATATATATATATATATATATATATATATATATATATATATATATATATATATATATATATATATATATATATATATATATATATATAGGATCAAATAAGAACACCTAAAAGATTGAGAACGCGAGAACATATCTGAACCATCTAATTTTTAAGATGCGTGGCTATAATTAATTGTTATTTTTCTAATTATTAATACATTTAAAATTTAAATTTCAAATTGAAGAAAGTTATAAAGGGTATTCAGGTAAATAAACATTACCCTAATTTTTGTAAACTCCTATAATTACTCCCTGCCTCTCTATTTTGTTGACCTAATTTCATAAAGCATACAATCGACACCTTCATCACATAGCCGATCCCAACTACTTTCGTTTTCCTTTTCCCTTGCTCGACAGATGAACCATCCACATCGAATGATGATGCTTCCTAATTTCACCCCAAATGTCGATTTTTTTTGTTGTTTGCTCCTTCCCCCATTTGTGCGCTGCTGATGACGACGATTAAGCCACAAGGGTCACCGGAGAATTGACACCCTTCCTTCCCCTCTTCCCCCTGTCTCTTCAACCTCTTCGAACCCCGAAGATGATTGCAATTAGACACAACATCTTGAATATCAGACAGCACACCTGCGATACGAGCCTTTCTTCCCTTCCTATCACCCTATTGATGTCGTCGCTGGTGAACCTACACACTCTCTGCCCCTTTGACTTCCACCATCGCCAATTCCATCGAAGGCCAAGAGACCGCCTCAATTTCTCGTAAGCCCCAGGACTTGCAATCCCAATTTAGGGCTTGAAGAATGACTGCAAAAATCATGATTGGTAATTGCAATCATGAAGGGGGTGCATGATTAGCGATGTAAGAAGAGGGGGAAATTTTGACAGGATTTCGTATGAAATTAAAGCTATAAATCAATAATTGGTAAGTTTTGATTCTTCTTTCTATTGTGTTCCTAGGTCAAATTCTAGCAATCAGATATCCTTCACTACTGTGGTGAATAAATTCAATCAACTTAGTAAGTTGTGTTCGTTACAATCACTTATGATTATAAAAATGGTTGTACATATGATTAAAAGACACTGATAATAATCATTTATGATTATGACAACATTTGTTTTTCTACTAATCATTCATTTTAATATTTTGTTGGTATTTTTATTTTCTTTACGTGTTATTGTTATTTTTGTAGATATTAATCAAAGAAAAAGGAATACTAGAATTTTTTAGATATCGTGTCTGTTCCTGCTCTTTACACAAGCTCGCGAGCTATTTGATTCAAAGACAATGAAGAGGTTGTGACAAATTCAAGAAAATGGTTGATATAGGGATGAATTTTGCAATTTTTTTTTTCGTTTGATGTGGTTTAATCATTGTTGAATATAATTATGTATAAATGTATCCAACTAGTCTTGAGATATTCTTTTATGAATATAAATATATAAATGTATAAACTCAATCTTTGAAAATTTTATTTTCTGAATATAATTTTTAATGTGTTGATTTTTTTTATTTGTCAACATATTCATGTATGATTAGTACTTTACTTTTTTTTTTATTCATTTACAAATGTTATCTTTAAATTATGATTTATTATTTAGGATTACAAACATATATTTTTATAATTACATATGTTTTATTCATATATGATTGAAATTATTTTGATGAATAATAAATTAGAAAAAAGAAAAAGAATTTTTATTTGACAAAAAAATAATATAAATTATCTTTACCGTCCATTAATAAAAGAAATAAAAAAAATCGGTTGATATTTTATTTTAGGTAGATAATCATTATCGCTAAATTTTAGGAAATTAAAATTTTAATTTAATTTGATTTTATTTAAAATAAATAAACAATTACTAATATGCCCTTATAATATGATTGGTCCAGAACTGTTTTCGCGTTCTCAACATTTTAGGTGTTCACATTTTATCCTATATATATATATATATATATATATATATATATATATATATATATATATATATATATATATATATATATATATATATGGGCTTAGAGAATATATCGCTGTCATGTACCTAATGTTAGATATAAAACTATAAAAAACTATACGATTTTAACAGAATGCAATTAAATCTCTTTACCATCTTTCTTATGTCCTCTCTTAAAGCTTATGCTAAGCTTTTTATTTATTTTTATGGAATTTTATAAGTTTAATATTGCATAACAAACCATGTATAATAATATTTTACCAACTTCTTGTAGGTCTCCAAATTGAAATTTAATACAGAAAACTATATTGAAAGATTGAAATTGTTCATTAAAAAACTCACTAAAACTCTTTTTATAAACCACCATAGAAAAACCGTACAAGTATACATAAGATAGGTGTTGAAAGAGTTATGAAACCTACTAAATGTCTAATAAAAAACACATTCGAAATAGATAGATATTTGAAATGAATCACGAAATCAAATATAATATGAGTTCAAATATATACAATAGGAAGAAGCTAACAATGAAAGAAAAATGATTTTTTTAATCAAAATGAAGTCAATTTTGATGATTCTATACCTAACATTACATACAAAACAACCACATATTCACTTTTCCCTATATATATATATATATATATATATATATATATATATATATATATATATATATATATATATATATATATAGAGAGAGAGAGAGAGAGAGAGAGAGAGTTAGGATTATGTATGACCAACAAATATTGTGTGAATGTATGACCAATTGTGGTCCAATCAATATAGAGAAGTAATTTTGGCATTTTTGCATATGACGTTTATTTTCCATTATTAAATATGTTATCTATTTGGAATGAATAAGATTTTCGTTTGAATAGGTCAACCGTTTCATTTTTTCAGCATATACACGATCAGTTATAGTAATAACCACAAAGTCATTGTAAATGCTTTTATTAATCGTAGGAGGAAAACCTCTTATATTTTTAAAGAATGTCGTTCATATTAGGTCGTATGTATATTTTCAATTGATTGTCTTGGTACACAAATATACTCTTAAAGAATTTATAAACCTAATTTTTAAATCATTCTAAAAGAATAAAACTCTTAATTAGAGCTTATAGCTTTTTTTATGTATAATTTTCGTACACATGCATAACAATCAACTAATTCCTTGAGAATCACAGATATATTATGGTTATACATTCACATAAGTTTTCACATACGTACATTTATTTAACAATCACTTTATTCTTTAAGAATGATTATACTTCTACTAAGAAAAAAAAACATTGATTCTACAAAAATCATTTGATTCTTCAAGAATCACTTAATTCTTCTTCTCGACTTAATGGTGCACCGGATTTATTAAATTGCAAAATTTTATTTAAAACTCTTCTAAATAATTGACATGCATTCTTCAAGAATGTTTCATTCTCAAAAGAATCTCTGAAACCTCATTCTTTTAGAATGCATTAGTAATTTTTCAGAATATATCAAAAAATTATATTCTGATTTATATTAAATTTTATATGATTCTCAAAAGAATATGTCAATTTTGTATTCCGAATAATTATTATTTGGTACAAATTGTTATTATTTATAATATATGCGGTCTCATTTATAAAAATGTTCAATTCTCAAAAGAATCTCTTAAATGGACATGCATTCTTCAAGAATGATTAATTATAAAAAAAAATATTCAATGAAGTCTTTTCTAATTAAACTGACACTACGTTTTTTAATAATGTATGTTGAAATTTTAAATTATAAGGTAATTAAGTATTTAATTAAATTCCCACCAAATTAGGAAATAAATAACGGCATGTTTCTTATTTTGAGTTTAGTTTTAAAAACTGATTATTAAAGTTCCATATATATATATATATATTTACGATCATGCCACCGAGTCTCAAACCATAGATCGTTTCAATCGGACGTTCCATATTTGATCACATATTCACACAATATATGAAATTTATATATATATATATATATATATATATATATATATATATATATATATATATATATATTATCGATTAGCATTAATTTCTTACCAACTTAAATGGTGTAAATTAATTTGAAGTTGATAAAAAAAATATATTACGTGATATTTTTGCACTATGTATTTTTTTAGGGCATGGGTACGAGAATCCCGCATAATTCGGTCAATCGGGAAGCTTGATTAGACGTAAAAGAAGTGGGGCCCTCCCGCCTTTCCATATGTCAAATCCACTGGCACTGATGTCGGGTTTTATTTTTATTTGGGTTTTAGACCCGGGTCCACATTAGGTTCGCATAAGTTTCACCCTTTAAATTCTTTGTTATTCTTCTTCCACGCCCTATATATTTTGAGAATGTGCACACTAACCCCTCTCGTACGGTATCCTTACAAGTTTAATGGTGTGAATCATAATGGAACTAGCTTATACCGGAACAGAAAACATAAACCTGTGTAAATTGTTTCAGTCTCAATTGAAGTATGAGTGAGCAAAAATCAATTAAAAATCGAAAAACCCAAAACCACATAAAAAATGACGGTGTTGTTTTCTGCTTTGTAAAAATGGTATATTTACAACATGGTTTGGTTTTATATTTTATGACTTAGTGTCCTATGTAAGAAAAAAAAACACATCTAACGATGCACCATATGATTTTAAATATTTAAATTATATTATATTACTCTTTCGTAAAATAGATTGCATTTTTAATTAATTATGTTTTTAATCATTTCAAAATTGCAAAAATGGTCTATGTGGTTTGCCGATTTTTTTGGATAAGGTCCACGAAAAACAACGTTAATTAACAAATAAGATCCTGATTTAGTGGTTTAATTGTAGTTTTGATCCCTATTTCGTTAACTTTAACATTTAACTGTTAATATTTTTAAAATGACAATTTAACCTTCAAGTATCATTTGTTATCTCTTTTTACTAAATTATAAAGACTATTTATGCAATCTTCTTTTTAAATTTATTGAATTATATATATATATATATATATATATATATATATATATATATATATATTTATAGGTTCAAATGTTTTCACTATCTATTATGTGCATGTATGACTGATTCTGGACCTATCATTTTAGTTATTTTAAGAAAGTAATTAATGTTTTCACAAAATAACCTAACCTTATATATATATATATATATATATATATATATATATATATATATATATATATATATATATATATAGAGAGAGAGAGAGAGAGAGAGGGGGAGAGATAGGTTCAAATGTGGATTAACAAATATTGTGTGAATGTAAGGATTAATTTGGATCAAGTATTATATAATTTTAATAAATAATTAATCAAATCATCTACTTTTTAATTTAGGCAAATTACTTTATTTAAAACCTTACTGCATATTTCATACACACCCACAAAATCGCCTCTTGCTACCATCGAAGATGTCAAGATCGTCGGCACAAAATCGCCTCCCGCTTCCATCAAAGACAGGGCTTGTTCAATCGACACCTACCTCCTAAACCACCCTACACCAACGCCGCATATCTCTAGCCCGTCAATCGATTCCATCCTTCCGCCTACTCCTCCTATGCTCTGATTAATTTAACAGTTTTCAGAATTTCAATGTGAAGATATATTCGTTTCACAAAGGTAATCTCTCACTCAAATCAATTTCTAATTGCAGGTTTAAGTTTCTTGTTTCTTTTCTGAATTGTCTAATAGTAGAATAATCTTGGTTATTCCTTTTTTTATGATTCTAATTTCTTCCCTTCGTTCACATCTTTATAAAATTTTGAGTTTTGGTGTCCTTAAATTTTTCTTAAATGTACCAGTTGAGTGAATTCTTATATGCGTACACCTATTTCTTATGCATAGCAATTTCTATAGAATGATGTTTTTATGTGGATTTGTTTGTCTATATATATTCATAATGGTGCTTCTAAGTGTGTTAGAATGTAACACCGTAAAATTTAAAACAATTTTTCATTTAATTTTTAATAAAACATTTCATTATTAAATCTTCCAAAAGTCAAATATCCAATGTTTCCACAAAATACATAACATAATCCTTAACCCGAGATCTAAAAAACATGGCATCTGCAAGTGTGTACCGATCAAGCTGGCGCCTTCCCGCGATCCTCGCTAGTACCTGAAACACATAACACATAACACTGTAAGCACGAATGCTTAGTGTGTTCCCCAAAATACCATATACTGCACATACGCCTTTCCAGGCCATAGGATCTTCCCATCCAAGTGTCTCAGGGGATTTCCATCCCAGACTCTGTTGACCTTCCATATCATCTTGACCTTCCGGTCCACATCATCATGCTCATATCACATAACATATCACATATAACTTACATCACATATACATCATACACATAAGACCTTTCGGTTACACATAATTACCCCATCGGGTAAGGCATAGTGAGAAGACTCACCTTACTGATGTCGGATAATCATTCGTGCCCAATCTCCCGACCTATCATCCTCCTATATCATAAGTACAACTCTCATTAATACTTTCCTGACTTTGTTTGACTAATACTATCAAGTCAACACTAGTCAACACTAGTCAACCCCGGTCAACACTGGTCAACGGTCAACCTTTGACCCGACTCATCGAGTGCCTTTGGCAACTCGACGAGTTCCATCGCATACTCACATCCTCTAGATCCCTTCTGACTCACCGAGTCATTCCCTAACCCGACGAGTCACCAACTGTGTGATTTACGGGGAAACCCTAACCCTACTCGTCGAGTCTGTTCTTGGACTCGGCGAGTCCATCCCATGCACAAACCTAACTGACCTCCTGAGGTCAGATCTGTTCCATTAACCCATAGATCTGACCTTCATAAGCATGATAATCACGTAAAGTCCATATCTTGATGCACAACAACATCTATTTGATCCTATATGATGTTTTAGCCCCAAATATCATAACCCATGGTCAAAACCCCCATTGATCTTCATGAAGCTTGATGAGTAAGGCTCTCTGTACCTCTATGGATCCAGATCTACAGCGTCATCACAAATAGGGACTAATTGGACATCAAATCTAACCAATAAAGGGTCCAAGAAACCCTAAATCCATATGATCATCATAACAACAGAAGGGAAGCCAAATTATTACCTCAAATGTGATGCTCTGAGCTCCAAATCCATATAATGTCAACCTCCTTTGCTTCCTCTTGGCTAGAACCTCCTTTTCCTTGCTAAACAATACTTCAAAGGTCAACAATGGCTTCCTCTCTCTCCCAAAACGCTCAAGCACTCTAGGGTTTCTCTCAAGGGACTGATAATCGCAAATGATGGACCTAAGGGCCTTTAAATAGGTCCCAAACCTGAGAGATTAGGGTTTCATTAAACAGCACAGACTCGCCGAGTCCAGCCATGAACTCGCCAAGTCCGGTCATCAATCCGGATGAGAATCCGCGACCCTACTCGGCGAGTCTAAGCACCAACTCGCCGAGTACCTCCATAAACTCCAAAATAAATGAATAAAATAATATACCTGGGACTCCAGATGTTACATAGAAGACAATGAATGAACCACATTAATTCTTGAAAATAGAGAGATGTTGTTTTCTAAAAGGTCATAACCCACATAGCTTTTAGTAATTGTGAAGTTTGAAGCTGTCAAGTTTTTCTTAATTCAACCATAAAACTTAATTTCTAAACCACATGTTTTCTTGTTATTTGTATAATCTTATTCTCATGCTTATTTATGTTTTTTAATACAGGTATTTGTTTACTCGTTAGTTGAAGATCTAAAGTCAAAGGAAATAAATTCCCTCCTAGGAAGAATGAGAATGAAGATTCTTTCATGAATGACATTGTATTCTTATAGAATGGAGATTTTTTTTTTCAAGAATGAATTACAATAAAGCTTGTATTCTTATAGAACATGACAAAAATTAAAAAAAAAAATGACATAGTATTTTTATAGAATGTAACAGTAAAAATTGTTTTTTTTTGTTTATTTTGGATATTAGATTCTTCAATAATATTAATAATAGATGATTACTCTTTAAAAATATTGTTATTCTTCAACACATGGTTCAAAAATTGTTATTCTTCAAAATGTTCATTTAATCTGAGTATTTATTCTGTTAGAATTTGTATTCAATCAGAATTTGTATTGAATCAGAATATATATTCTATTAGAATATGTATTTTAAACTCTTGGTCCATATTAATTCCTACATTCACGCAATACTTATCATCCACTTTATAACCTTGTCTCTTATATATATATATATATATATATATATATATATATATATATATATATATATATATATATATATATATATATATATCATTATATACTTATAAAACTAGCATTTTTTCTTAAATCTCATGCATTTGAAACTCCCATTTATTTTTCCTTTAACCACATTCATTTGAAACTTCCATGACTTTTCAATTTTTTTTCTAATAATGACTATAAGTTGGTTAATAAGCTTAAATAAATATAAAACCTAAAGCGTAATCATATATAAACCAAATTTCAATATTAAAAAAATATATTTTCTTCTACTTATAAAGTTACTTTTTTAACATTTAACATATTATACTTAATTTATTAGGTCTAATATGCTGTTGTATGTAAACCATTATCATTTTAAAGCTACAACTTTTGAACAATTTGTATAAAACACTTAAATTATTATTTTAAATATAACCTTACAAGATCAACTTAAATATAAATTTTAGTTCAACTTAACCAACCTAAAGAATATTTTGTAAATAGTTAAAAGTGATAAATTGTAGTGTCTTTCTAATAATGATTATAAGTTGGCTAATAAAGCTAAATAAGTATCAAACTTAAAGTGTAATCATAAATAAACTAAATTTCAATATTAAAATAATCTTGTTACTTCTATTTAGAAAGTTGTCTTTACTTTTAACATATTATACTTAATTTATTAGATTTAATATGTTGTTGTATGTAAACCATTCTCAATTTAAAGCTACAACTTTTAAACAGTTTGGACAAAATACTTAAATTGTTAATTTAAATATAACATTACAAAGTCAACTTCAATATAAATTTCAGTTCCACTTAAAAACTCAAAGAATATTTTGTGAATAGTAAAACATGAAAAATTGTAGTGCTATATGCAAAAACTAAATTGTAGTATCAATTTAACTAAAATATTTTCTAAAGATATTCTTATAATCGTTAAAAGTTTTCAAATAAGTAGCTTAAAATAACTTACAATAACAATAGTTAAAAATAACTCTATATAAATGATTATATTGTTACCTTTAAATTTTTTTTTTTGATGTTTTAAATAATTACAATGATAAAAATTAAAACGTTAATCAAATAAATTTAAAAAAAATAATAATTAACAATAACAATAACTATAAATAACATTAAACCATATATTATATTTAATTTTATTCATGAATAATCCACGGGTAGAGGTCATTCAAAAGATTGAGATTATGCGGTTTAATAGATGTATATATTATCATATAATTCAAATTAATCAATATATTATATCAATTTAGTATACAAATTATTATATCAAATTTAATAACCACATAATTGTTATATTTAAAAAAACATATATTGGTAATATTTCAGCTATATAGATGTTTCTGCGCAACGCGCGAGCATACGCCTAGGATCTTATAAAGCTAGCATTTTTCCTTAAACCTCATGCATTTGAAACTCCCAAGACACCACATTCATTTGAAACTCCCATGACTTTTCAATTTCTTTCTAATAATGATTATAAGTTGGTTAATAATGTTAAATAAATATCAAACCTAAAGTGTAATCATATATAAACTAAATTTCAATATTAAAATAATATCTTTACTTTTATTTATAAAGTTATGTCTTTAACTTTTAACATATTATATTTTATTTATTTATTTTAAAATGTTGTTGAATGTAAACAATTATCATTTTAATGCTATAACTTTTGAACAGTTTGGATAAAAAACTTAAATTGTTAATTTAAATATAACATTACATGATCAACTTAAATATAAATTTTAGTACAACTTAAACAACGCAAATAATATTTTGTAAATAATTAAAAGTGGCAAATTGTAGTGTCTTTCTAATAATGATTATAAGTTGGTTAATAAAGTTAAATAAGTACCAAACCTAAAGTGTAATCATAAATAAAATAAATTTTAATATTAAAATAATATTTTTACTTCCACTTATAAAGTTATATCTTTAACTTTTAACATATTATACTTAATATATTAGATTTATTATGTTGTTATATATAGACTATTATCAGTTTAAAACCATAACTTTTGAACAGTTTGGATAAAATACTTAAATTATTAATTTAAATATAACATTACATGGTCAACTTAAATATAAATTTCAGTTTGACTTAAAAAACCTAAATAATATTTTGTAAATAGTTAAAAGTGATAAATTGTAGTGCTAAATGCAAAAACTTAATTGTAATCTCAATTTAACTAAAATATTTCCTAAAGATATTTTTTTAATCATTTAAATTTTCAAATAAGTAGCTTAGAATAACTTACAATAACAATAGTTAAAACTAACTTTATATAAACGATTATATTGTTATCTCTAAAAACAAAAAACAAATTTTGATGTTTTAAATAATTACAATGATAGAAATTAAAACATTAAACAAATAAATTTTAAAAAATTAATTAACAATAACAAATAACATTAAACCATATATTATTTTTATTTTCATCTATGAGTAACTCGCGGGTAGTGGTCATTCAAACGATTGGGATTATGTAGTTTTAATAGATGTATATATTATAATATAATTCAAAATAATCAATATATTATATCAATTTCGTATACGAATTATTATATCAAATTTAACAATGTTATTGTTATATTTAAGAAACACATATATTTATAAAGACTTCAACTATATTGGTGTTTCTGCGCAACGCGCAGACATTCGCCTAGTAGCTTATAAAGCTAACATTTTTCCTTGAACCTCATGCATTTGAAACTCCCAAGACACCACATTCATTTTAAACTCCATGAGTTTTCAATTTCTTTATAATAATGATTATAAGTTGGTTAATAATGTTAAATAAATATCAAACCTAATACGTAATCATATATAAACTAAATTTCAATATTAAAATAATATATTTACTTTTATTTATAAAGTTATGTCTTTAACTGTTAATGTATTATATTTTATTATTAATTTTAAAATGTTGTTGAATGTAAACTGTTATCATTGTAAAGTTATAACTTTTGAACAGTTTTGATAAAATACTTAAAGTGTTAATTTACATATAACATTACATGGTTAACTTAAATATAAATTTTAGTTCAACTTAAACAACGCAAATACTATTTTGTAAATAGTTAAAAGTGACAAATTGTAGTGCCTTTCTAATATTGATTATAAGTTTGTTAATAAAGTTAAATAAATATCAAACCTAAAGTGTAATCATAAATAAAATAAATTTTAATATTAAAATAATATATTTACTTCTACTTATAAAGTTATGACTTTAATTTTTAACATGTTATACTTAATTTATTAGATTTAATATGTTGTTATATGTAAACCATTATCAGTTTAAAGCTACAACTTTTGAATAGTTTGGATAAAATACTTAAACTGTTACTTTAAATATAACATTAAATGGTCAAATTAAATATATATTTCAGATTCACTTAAAAAAACCTGAATAATATTTTATGAATAGTTAAAAGTGATAAATTGTAGTGCTAAATGAAAAAACTAAATTGTAATCTTAATTTAACTACAATATTTTCTAAAAATATTTTTATAATCATTTAAATTTTCAAATAAGTAGCTTAAAATAACTTACAATAACAACAGTTAAAACTAACTTTATATAAACGATTATATTGTTACCTTTAAAAACAAAAAATAATATTTGATATTTTAAATAATTACAATGATAGAAATTAAAACGTTAAACAAATAAATTTTAAAAAATTAATTAACAAAAACAAATAACTTTAAACCATATATTATTTTTTATTTTCATTTATGAGTAACCCGCGGAGGATAGAGGTCATCCAAACGATTGATATTATGTAGTTTAAATAAATGTATATATTATAATATAATTCAAAATAATTAATATATTATATCAATTTCATATACGAATTATTATATCAAATTTAACAACGTTATTGTTATATTTAAGAAAACATATATTTGTAAATATTTCAACTATATAGGTATTTTTGCGCAACGTACAGACATTCGCCTAATCATATCATTCATATACATACTTATAAAGCTAGCATTTTTTCTTGAATCTCATGCATTTGAAACCTTTTTTTTTAACTTTTTCAAACCACATTCATTTGAAACCCCCTTTTTTAACTAATCTAACTCAAAAGTTTTCTTAATTATGATTTAACACTCAAAAGTTTTATAACTTATATTATGTTTAATTAGCATTTAGTGAAAAGTTTACTATAAAAAGGCCAATCTTTTGTGTCTTTTGTGTTATATAAAATCTTACATGTAAGAAGGATTTTAAGATATTGTGATTCAAAAGTTTTCATATAGTTGAAGCATTCACGATCCAAATATAATGATTTGAAGAAATAAGTTATGTCGCATCTATGGTAATTGTAATATAATTTTTTCTTTCAACCAAAACAAATGAAGCTTTTCTATTATTTCTTTATATTCAATTTCTCATTTAATCTTCATATGTGATTTGTGTGTATTACTAAATGTTGAATGTAACTCTCCAAACATCAATGTTTTGTTTTTCAAGAAAAATATTTTGATTGCAGGTTAGTGAAGAATTGTCATCAAGTTTCTATGGTTGAATGGTGTTAAATGAAGAAATGAGATTCATAAAATGGATATAGGTTTCATTTTAGCAAAGTTGACGAATATTAGTTTTTTATTTTGATTTAAATTTATGTTTATGTAAAATCTTTATTTATATAT
Source organism: Lactuca sativa (assembly GCF_002870075.4). Lineage (NCBI taxonomy): Eukaryota > Viridiplantae > Streptophyta > Magnoliopsida > Asterales > Asteraceae > Lactuca > Lactuca sativa. The sequence continues at coordinate 359,019,385 of NC_056627.2, read as the reverse complement.
TCAACCACCCAATGCTCTTAATTATTTAACTGTAGTTTTTCTATTTTAAGTATTTTTATTTTGTATTATTTTTTTGTTGGGTTATCCTACACAACATATTTAAAATATAACATAATTTTGAACATTTGATATGTAATTATGATAGACTTATCATGATATGTTCTTTATATGAAAGTAATTTATCCATATTACTACGACAAGAATTACATATGACATTTATGAATATATATATATATATATATATATATATATATATATATATATATATTATGTGGTTTGTTTAAAATGTATATGCACCTATGTATGCTCTAAATTTATAATTAAATATCTTTATGTTTAATAATTGAAGGGATTAAAATGATGCATTAAAACCAATTATTTAGAAGAATATAATAATAATAATAATAATAATAATAATAATAATAATAATAATAATAATAATAATAATAATACATTTCTAAGTACGACATTCATTTGAAACTCACACTACAACTCAAGAGTTTTCTAATTTATGTATATTTATTAGTTACAACTCAAGAGTTTTTAATTTATGATTATTAATTAGTAATCACTAATAACTTTTTATTTTTCTTTCTTTTATAAGGTTGTAAAGTTTTGCTCATTAAAAATATTAATGTATTTGAAGAGATTTGTGATTTAAATATGAAGAGTTAATATAAATGTTATAATAGATGTTTTAGTGTTTCTATGTTATTAAAAGTTATAGTGTTTATTTTCATATTTTTTTATTATTCGTTGTATTATATCTTTTTTAATATAAATGTTATAATAGATGTTTTTCTATTTTTATGTTACTAAAAGTTGCAATTCATATTTTTGTTCATACGTTTTGTTACCCGTTATATTATCATTTATTTGATATATAATTTACACAATTTTAAACGGTTTATAAAATTATCAAATAATTGTATGTATCACAATGACTTAAAAATTAAGCTATAATGTTTAATCAAACTAATATGTTAATTATATATTTGCTTTACCACTAACATCTTATTTCAAAATAGAAATATTAAATAATAATTTGGTAAAAGTTATTATTTTAACTATATAATTCTATTCCAGCGCAACACGCAGGGATTCGCCTAGTATATATATAACGCAAGCCCTTATCAATAGTATTTGCTTTCTTTTGGTTAGTTTTTTTTCTTTATTAATTGTGCTTAAATTTGCCATGCACAATTTACATATTAATTCTTTTATGTTTTTTAGTTGTCTTTTTATTGGATTAGTTTTTTTTATTTGATTATTATATACTAATTAATTTTATTTTTACTATATAATATTTATATATTAATAAATATTACATTATAACTGCGGATAATGTGTCTGCAGTCCATATGACTGTTAATATATATATATATATATATATATATATATATATATATATATATATATATATAATCTGCAATTATATATACTTCTGCAGTCTATATGAACGTTGATTCATAAATATGTATGCATGCATATTTATGAAATCATTTTTCAAAAGAAAGAATTTTCATATCTTTTTTTTTAGAGAGAGAGAGAGAGAGAGAGAGAGAGACTTTAAACGGTTTATGTAACCCACTAAATCCAAAAAAGTTGTGATACCAAAATGAGATATGTCATCTTGGAGCTGCATCTGTACCTCCACGTCGTACTTCCACCGTTTTTCCTTCATCTTGCAAAGATACCCTGCTAACTTATTGGTATATATATATATATATATATATATATATATATATATATATATATATATATAGAGAGAGAGAGAGAGAGAGAGAGAGAGAGAGAGAGTAAAAAAGAAAAAAAATCAATATAGAACTATTATTAATTAAGAAACCAAAGAACAAATCCAAAATGTCAGAATTTAAAGCGATCGACGACCAAAAGAATGGTTGTATATATGTAAGTTGGACGCGCATGCACCAGGTTATATAAAAAACTCACTTACTTTTTTCACTTTTATTTTTTCAGACCATCTTTTTTGTCAAAAAAAAATAAAAAAACCCAAGTATACCATAATTCATGCTTTTTGATCTTCTTTAATTAGAGATCAATAATCTATATCTATATCATACTATACTTACAAATGAAACATTTTTTTTATAACCGCAATCATTTAAAACTTCCATGTCTTTTTGTATTTTATTATAATAATGATTCCATAATATCTATTTAAACCTACATAACTTTTCACCAACATCTAGTTAAGAACTATTACTCAATAGTTTTTAACCTATGATACATAATGGTTCTTATGATATGAATCGATTAAAATTGATATATATATATATATATATATATATATATATATATATATATATATATATAGTTCACAATGGTAGATTTTTATTAGAATGGTTTAAAGAGTTGTATGAGTGGTTAAGAGGTAGATTAGAAACTTCATTCAAAAATATTATTAATGAAGAGCATAAGTAATAAGAATGAGGAAAATGATGATGAGAAGGAAATATGAAAGTTTATGGTAAGAAATATTGTTTCATTTTCTTCTTTATTAGTATCCAAATTTATACTGTATAATTATGATTTTAGTTGGAATGAAAAAATATTATATCTGAAGATGCTTTTATAATTGCCTCTAGATTAACATGAGCAACAAGCCTACTTCATAATAATACAAAACAATAATGGATACAACTAGCATAGTTCGTGCTTCTTGATTTTTATCTTTTTGTGTTTCAATTTATTTTAAAGTTTTGCATTTTCTTTTCATGAAAGTAATAATCTTGTTCAGCGGGGTCCCAAAAGGAAGCTATGCAACTAACCCTCTAAAGTCTAAACTCAACCTTCCATGTCGTATAAATTATAATGGAGTTTGCAAGATGGTGCAGGTTAATGTTCATTCCAATTCGAATTGTATAACTAAACTTTTAAAAAGATTAATTGTGTGTAATTTTTAAGATGATGTAATGAAGTTCATGTCGGTGTTTAATTTTATAGATTTTCATGTTTTATTGAATGTTCACAACCGTTTACATAGAAATGGTCCTATAGATGACATTTATGTAGTTGATAAATCTTATTAAAATTGATTTTGTTATATTCTATAAAAATGGTAAATTTGAGTTGTTGATATATCGTTACAGACTATTATTTGATTATAAATCGTTTAATCATTCATGATATTCTTAAAACAAGACACTTATTATTTAACTGTAAGATAATAAAAAATGAAATAAGATTTAGCCATTGCAATTTGCACCTCTAATTTTATGTTATGCTAATGAAAAACACAATGGAACGAGACTCTCACAAAATACAAATCGTTTAATTGTTTTATAACTTATGTTTTCTAATAACATATGAGGGTTAAAACTCATTTTGGGTTTTATAATTATTATTAGTCTGTTTAGAATCTATTACAGAATTTTTTGACATTAATTATAAAAATCTTCTATTTATAGATTTAAATTTTCTTTTAATTCATTGTATTTACGTTATCAATAATTTATATAGTTAATTATTTTTTCATATTTTGTAATAGTCGATCAATTTATTCCATAATAAAAAATTAAAACCCCAATATTAATAATTTTATGAGCGGTATTGAAATATTAAAAAACCATATAACATGTTCTAGGATCGGTTCCAATATTCTAGGGTCGTAGGTTCCAACTTTAATAGGTCTATATATAAAAAATGACCAAAAATAATAGATAAAATTATAAATTTCAACATATTTTGACCATATATATTTTTTTACTACGCAAAGCGCGGAAATACGCCCAGTATCTTATAAAGCTAACATTTTTCTTGAATCTCATGCATTTGAAACTCTCAAGACCATTTTTTCTTGAACCTCATGCATTTGAAACTACAAAGACTATTCAAATTATTCAAATTAATTTATGATTAATTGAAATATTATGTTTTGTAACTCTTAAAACTCATCAAATCATGTTATTTAATTGATGAGTTAAATGATATATTTAGCCTATATAAGAAATTTGCAAATTGCGTGTATGTCAACACAAAATGATAGATTATATTTGTAGGGTTTGAAGAGTTATATGAGTGGTTTCATGGATGTAAGAAATCAATTGCAACTTTTCCAAATATAAATCCATGTAAACTCAAATTGGGTGCATGTAAAGTTTTAGATATTAACCAAGGTTCAAATTTAGATATGTTTGTAAAGGTATACTTGAGATCATTTTTTAAGTTTATGTGTTATGCATCTTTTTATAATCACAGGGTGATGAAGTGAGATTGATAATTACGTCTCATGAGCTTTTGGTAAATCAAGCATCAAGCTATTTATAAGTTAGAGCAATTAACTTTGTTAACATATATGTATCTTTATGTTGCATCTCTCTTTTTTATGTTAAGAAAATATATTTTATATACAAGAGAACATTATTCAACATGTATTTTATACTATGCATATACTATATTAGTTTTATCGCTTATTTTGTAAATAACATCGATGAAGTTTTTTATAATTGATTTTGATGAAAGGAGTTTATATCTATTATTCAAAATTGTTGGTGATAATGACGAATTACAACAAATGATTTTTGATATTATATGACTTTATTGTTGAAAACCAAATTATGTTTGTTATAAAAGTGAATTCTGTATGTTCTCCCAAAACTTATATGTGTACCCAATTTTAAATGTTTTTATAGTAATAAAAATAAATTATCTAATTACATTTGTCAATTTCCTTTTTTCCTATTCATTCTTTATCGTAAAAAAAAAAGTAAAATAAATAAAATATTAATATTTTCATAAGAAAATATAAGTGATCAAAATATACCTCAAATGTAACACTCCTCCTCCCCTAATCCACTCTTAACATATTGTTTTTAAGATTGGCCGTAGTACATAACAATTACAATAGTTTTGAAATTCAAATTACCATTCTATTTGGACTGTTCATTCTCTTTCAATATTTCATAGCTTTAAGGAAAAAAATGAAAGTACAATAAAAAATTATGATAGTTTTGTTTTTAAATATATAATATTGAAAATTTTCAAATAAGTAATTTTTAATTAGTAAAAAGTAATAATTGTTTAAAATAACGTAAAAGTACATAATAGATTATATTATATTAATAAATTATTGTTATTTGAAATAATAATAATAATAACAATATAAATAATAATAATAATAATAATAATAATAATAATAATAATAATAATAATAATAATAATAATATAGGAAATAAAAAATATTCAAATAAATTATTTATAAATTAGTTAAAAATAAGTATAGTTTAAAATAATTTTAAATCAAGAACTTAATTCAATTTGATTCAAACATAATTTTTTATATCTTTCTTATCATATACTTAAAATTATTATAATATTAGTTACAACTTAGTATAAAAATTATTATTTCAATGATAAATACTTATAATATTGTTTTTATAACATATAATTGTTAATATTTATATTACGTTATTGGGCACAAATTAAGAGTTTAAAACTCCCACTACAACTCAATAGTTTTCTGTTTATTTAAATGTAATTATGATTTTAAATTTAATGTAATTTGCCTTTATATTTTCCACTACATTCAAAAGTTTTTTAAACTTATGGTTATTAATGTGCAACACTTTTTTATTTTCCACTTATATATTATACACATTGTAGCTATATTAGTAATATATAAGTAAGTTTTGATAAAAAAAATCATATGTTTGAAAAGATTTGTGATTCAAAATGAAAGAGTTGAAAAAAAATAAGTTTTGTCGCATCAATAGTTATTTCAACACAAATTTTTTATAACAATGATATATCAATTGTATGTTGATTTCTAAACATTCATTTTGAATGATTTATAAGTGTTTAATAAGTTTTGTTTGATGTTAATGTTATAATATTGTAGTGTTTTTATTCTATTAAAAGCTATGGTGTTTTTTATATTATTTGTTATTTGTTTTATATACAAATCAGCATACGTTTTATATATAATTCTCACAACTTAAAACGTTCTATAAAATCATCAAAAGTTGTAGTATTTATTTTTTCATACTACTTTGTTTTTTTTATACATAGGAATCTATATATGTTTGATATATAATTTATACAACATAAAACGGTCTATAATATCATGAATTAATAGGAGAAATAACTAATGATATAAATTTATTAAAACTAATAAAACTCACATGTTAACTGTAGAGTTTGTTTTGTCATTGACATTGGTTTTACATGTATAAATATTATATCAGAATTTGTTAAATGTTATTATTTTAATTAAACAATTATATTCACACTCAACGTGCGGGGATTTGACTAGTCTATATCTATATCTATCTATATCTATATCATCATTATCATTATATACTTATAAAGCTTGTATTTTTTTATTGAACCACATTCATTTGAAACTCCCATGCATTTTTTCCTTTCACCACATTCATTTGAAACTCCCATGACTTTTCAATTTCTTTCTAATAATTATTATAAGTTGGTTAATAAGGTTAAATAAATATCAAACCTAAAGTGTAGTCATATATAAAATAAGTTTCAATATTAAAAATATATATTTTCTTCCACTTATAAAGCTTGTTTTTAACTTTTAACATATTATACTTAGTTTATTAGGTCTAATATGTTGTGTAAACCATTATCACTATAAATCTACAACTTTTGATCAATTTGTATAAAATACTTAAATTGTTAATTTAAATATAACCTTACAGGATCAACTTAAATATAAAATTTAGTTCAACTTAAACAACCCAAAGAATATTTTGTAAATACTTAAAAATGATAAATTGTAGTGTCTTTCTAAAAATGATTATAAATTCGTTAATAAGGTTAAATAAGTATCAAACCTAAAGTGTAATAAAAAATAAACTAAATTTCAATATTAAAATAATATTTTTACTTCTACTTATAAAGTTATGTCTTCAACTTTTAACATATTATACTTAATTTATTAGATTTAATATGTTGTTGTATGTATATGATTATCAGTTTAAAACTACAACTTTTGAACTGTATGGGCAAAATACTTAAATTATTAATTCAAATATAACATTACATGGTCAACTTCAATATAAATTTCAGTTCCACTTAAAAAAATCAAAAGAATATTTTGTGAATAGTGAAAAGTGATAAATTGTAGTGCTAAATGCAAAAACTAAACTGTAATATCAATTCACTAAAATATTTTTTAAAGATATTTTTGTAATCATTAAAAGTTTTGAAATAAGTAGCTTAAAATAACTTACAATAACAATAGTTAAAAATAACTCTATATAAATGCTTATATTGTTACCCTTAAAATAAAAAAAAAATGTTTGATGTTTTCTATGATTACACTAATGGAAATTAAAATGTTAAGCAAATAAATTTTAAAATTGAATTAAAAATAATAACAACTATAAATAATATTAAACCATATATTCTATTTAATTTTATTCATGAGTAATCCACAGATAGAGGTCATTCAAAAGATTGAAATTATGCAGTTTTAATAAATGTATATATTATCATATAATTCAAAACATATATTTGTAAAGATTTCAGCTATATAGATGCTTCTGCGCAACGCGCAGGCATTCGCCTAGTATCTTATAAAGCTAGCATTTTTCCTTGAACCTCATACATTTGAAACTCCCAATACTATTTTTTCTTGAACCTTATGCATTTGAAACTCCCAATACTATTCAACTTTTATAAATTAATTTATGATTAATTGAAATATTATGATTTGTAACTCTTAAAACTCTTCAAATCATGCTATTAAATTGATGAGTTAAATAAAATATTTAACCTATATAAGAAATTTGTGGATTACATATTGCATGTATGTCAACTCAAAATGATAAATTATATTTGTAAGGTTTGAAGAGTTATATGAGTGGTTCTATGGATGTAAGAAAATAATTGCAACTTTTCCAAATATAAAATCATGTAAACTCCAATTGGGTGCATGTAAAGATTTAGACATTAACCAAGCTTTAAATTTAGGTATGTTTGTAAAGGTATAGTTGAGATCATTTCTTAAGTTTATGTGTTATGCATCTTTCTATAATCACAAGATGATGAGGTGCGATTGATAATTACGTCTCATGAGCTTTTGGTAAATCAAACATCAAGCTATTTAAAAGTTTAGCAATTAACTTTATTAACATGTACGTATCTTTATGTTGACTTTTTTTTTATGTTAAGAAAATATATTTTATGCATAAGAGAACATTATTCAACATGTATTTTACACTACGTATATACTATGTTTGTTTCTATCATTTATTTTGTAAATAACATCGATGATTTTTTTTTATAATTGATTTTGATGAAAGGAGTTTACAATTATTAGTCCAAATTGTGGGTGATAATCACGAATTAGAACGATTGACTTTTAATATGATATGACTTTAGTGTTGAAAACCAATAATTATGTGTGTTATAAAATTAAATTCTTTATGTTCTACCAAAACTTATATGGATATATCCATTTTTAAATGTTTTTATAGTTATAAAAATAAATTATCTTATTACATTTATCAATTTCATTTTTTCTTATTCATTCTTTATCATAAAGTAAAAGTAAAATAAATAAAAAATTAATATTTTCATAAGAAAATATAAGTGATAAAAATATACCTCAAGTGTAAAAACTCCTCCTCTCCTTACCCACTCTTAACTTATTTTTTTTAATATTAGTCGCATTACATAACAATTATTGTAGTTTTGAAATTCAAATTACTATTTTATTTGAACCGTTCATTCTCTTCCAATATTTCATAGCTTTAAGGAAAAAATGAAAGTACAATAAAAAAGTATGATAGTTTTTTTTAAATATAATAATGAAAATTTTCAAATAAGTAGTTTTTAATTAGTAAAAAGTATTAATTGTTTAAAATAACATAAAACTAAAGAATAGACTATATTATATTAATAAATTATTGTTATTTGAAATAATAATAATAATAATAATAATAATAATAATAATAATAATAATAATAATAATAATATAAGAAATAAAAAAATATTCAAATAAATTATTTACAAATTAGTTAAAAATAAGTATAGTTGAAAATAATTTTAAATCAAAAACTTAATTCAATTTGATTCAAACATAATTTTATATATCTTTCTTATCGCATACTTAAAATTATTATAATATTAGTTACAACTTAATATAAAAATTATTATTTAAATGATAAATACTTATAATATTATTTTTATAACATATAATTGTTAATATTTATCTTAAATTATTTGGCACAAATCAAGAGTTTAAAACTTCCACTACAAATCAATAGTTTTTTTTATTTAAATGAAATTGTGATTTCAAATTTAATGTAATTTGCGTTTATATTTTCCACTACATTCAAAAGTTTTTTAAGCTTATGGTTACTAATGTGCAATGTTTTTTATTTTCCACTTATTTATTATACACATTGTAGCTATATTAGTAGTATATAAGTAAGTTTTGATTAAAAATCATATGTTTGAAAAGATTTGTGATTCAAAATGAAAGAGATTAAAAAAATAAGTTTTGTCGTATCAATGATTATTTCAACACAAATTTTTTATAACAATGTTTCTATATATCAAATGTATGTTGATTTCTAAATAGTCATTTTGAATGATTTATAAGTGTTAATAAGTTTGTTATATGTAAATGTTATAATGTTATAGTGTTTTTATTTTATTAAAAGCTACAATATTTTTCATACTATTTGTTATTTGTTTTATATACAAACCGACATACATTTTATATATAATTTCCACACTTAAGATGTTCTATAAAATCATCAAAATTTGTAGTATTTATTTTTTCATACTACTTTTTTTTATACATAGAAATCAATATATGTTTTATATATATAATTTACACAACATAAATTGGTCTATAAAAGCATGAATTAATAGGGAAAATAACTAATTATATAAATTTATTAAAATTAATAAAACTAATATGTTAACTATAGAGTTTGTTTTGCTATTGACATCGGTTTTACATGTAAAAGTATTAAATCAGAATTTGTTAAATGTTATTATTTTAATTAAATAATTATATTCACGCGCAACGCACGAGGATTCGACTAGTATAGTCATAAAAGAAACATTTTTCTTTTCACCATATTCATTTGAAACTCTCATGCATTTTCCTTTCACCACATTCATTTGAAACTCCCATGACATTTCAATTTCTTTCTAATAATGATTATAAGTTGGTTAATAAGAGTAAATAAATATCAAACATAAAGTGTAATTATATATAAACTAAATTTCAATATTAAAAGAATATCTTTACTTCTACTTATAAAGTTATGTTTTTTTTTTTTTTTTTTTTTTAACTTTTAACATATTATACTTAATTTATTAGTTTTAATATATTGTTGGGTGTAAACCATTATCATTTTAAAGCTACAACTTTTGAAATTTTTTTTATAAAATACTTAAATTATAAATTTAAATATAACATTACAGGATCAACTTGAATATAAATTTTAGTTTAATTTAAACAACCCAAATAATATTTTGTAAATAGTTAAAAGTGATAAATTGTAGTGTATTTCTAATAGTGATTATAAGCTGGTTAATAAGGTTAAATAAATATCAAACCTAAAGTGTAATCATAAATAAACTAAATTTCAATATTAAAATAACAACTTTACGTCTACTTATAAAGTTATGTCTTTAACTTTTAACAGATTATACTTAATTTATTAGATTTAATATGTTATTGTATGTAAACCATTATCAATTTAAAGCTACAACTTTTGAACAGTTTCGACAAAATACTTAAATTGTTAATTTAAATATAACATTACAGTGTCAACTTAAATATAAATTTTAGTTCCACTTAAAAAACCCAATGAATATTTTGTAAATAGATAAAAATGATAAATTATAGTGCTAAATGCAAAAACTAAATTATAATCTCAATTTAACTAAAATATTTCCTAAAGATATTTTTATAATTATTAAAAGTTTTCAAATAAGTAGCTTAAAATAACTTACCATAACTTTTAAAAACAATGTTTGATGTTTTAAATAATTATAATGATAGAAATTAAAACATTAAACAAATAAATTTTAAAAAAATAATTAACAATAACTTCAACTATAAATAACATTAAACCATATATTATATTTAATTTTATTCATGTGTAACTCGCGGGTAGAAATCAATCAAACGGTTGAGATTATATAGTTACAATAAATGTATCTATTATCATATAATTCAAAATAATCAATATATTATATCAACTCAGTATACGAATTATTATATCAAATTTAACAACAATGTTATTGTTAAATTAAAAAAAAACATATATTTGTAAAGATTTCAACTATATAGGCATTTCTGTGCAACGCGCAGGCATTCCCCTAGTGATATATAAATATGATTTTTTTTAACACTACCTACTTCATTTTATTTGTTTTTTAAAAAGTTGATGTCTGTTTTTTTATTGAAAATATTAATAAATATATCAAAATTCATATTTTTTGGTACTCTTTAAATATTGATTCTTATTGATGTGAAAAGACAATTTTTTTCCTTGAAATTCCACTCAAATTCACATTTTGAATATGCTGAAAACTTATTATATTCAACTCAGATTCATAGTATAATTAATAGCAAATCATATTCATATTTTCAATTCTAAAAACTAAATTATATATAGGTTAGATTAACAATGTGAATAAATTCAGTTGTTAATTTTACAAAACTAATTTATGAGTAATCGAACGTTAAAATATTATAAAACTACATAATGATATATTTCGATTCCAATATAAATTTTACTATATTTATTTGTGAATGAATAAAACAGTTGAAATGATAAGTCAAAATTCAAATTATGAATATTAAAATTGAATATTTATGGTTCATATTTGAAAAGATCAAGGTGTTCTTGTTTTTTTTTCTAATCAATGTTGATGACTATTTATATAGGACAAAAAATTGAAATTTTTGGTATATTTAATTTTTGAGATAAAAAATAAACCTAAATATTGAAAAAATACAACAAAACGTAGCGAGTTATTTTTAGAAAAAAATTGTTTTTTATAGATCAATATGGATCTATATTGAAAGAGGATACAAAATTACGAATTCTTATATATTTTGATTTTTCCAATAACAAACATTGCCTAAAAAAATTAAACGAAAAAGAAGAGGTGAATTATTTTTAGTATAATACGGTACATGTGCGACCAATGTACAAATCTACAACCATTCCCTTGGTTGTTGATTGTTATGATTTCCGACACTCACAATTGTTATTCTTGTTTAATATATATATATATATATATATATATATATATATATATATATATATATATATATATATATATATATATATATATATATATATATATATATATATATATATATATATATATAGGGAAGGGTTATTTGGAATACAAAAAAACCCTAAAAATGCATAAAAAAATACCAAGACATCACAAAACTTTTTTTTAAAATTTTTATCAAAAAATCATAGCATTTTTAACAAATTCGTTGAAAAAAAAAATAAAAAATCAATTTTTTTTTTTGCAAAAAAAAAAAAAAAATTGAAATTTTTTTTTTCAGCGATTTTGACATAAAAGTTGCGATTTTTTGATAAAAAAATTCAAAAAAAAAGTTTTGTGATTTCTAAGTATTTTTTTTATGCATTTTAATGATTTTTAGGGTTTTTTTGTTTTCCATAGAACCTAAACCGATATATATATATATATATATATATATATATATATATATATATATATATATATATATATATATATATAGAGAGAGAGAGAGAGAGAGAGAGAGAGAGAGAGAACGAGAGAGCGAGCAAGGTTATAGTGTAGATGATGTATTTTATGTGGATGTATGGATGAATATGAACCAATCATTTTAGTTATTTGAAAACAATGATTTACCTATATTATTAAATTAATATATTAATATATATATATATATATATATATATATATATATATATATATATATATATATATATATATATATATATATATGTAATTAAAATAAGGGTAATATTGTACATTTATGAAACCTCCCAAAAATTCAAATAATTTTTTTCATTTAGTATTTAGAAATTATAATCACGCTTTGTCTTCCAAAATTCCATTACATCAAATCATATCCAAAGGAGCAGACTATTCAAAACAATAATTGTGGAAATGCTAGAGAGTGAGTGTTGCGACATCAAGCCGGACCCTTCCCCTTAGAACCAGAAGTGCCTGAAACACCCAACAAACTTTAAGCGATTGCTTAATGAGTTCCCAAAATACACAGAACATAAAATCTCATAGTACCATGCAACATATATACATGTAGAGTTGTCATGGACTCCCTGAATGGTCTTCACCTGGAATGTCATAGGCTACCCCCATGGTCTAACATCCAGGGGCCATGGTCTCCCACCGTGGTCTTTACCAGGTGCCATAGGATCCACTTCACATAATTCATTACATGCCAATTAACAAAACCATTGCATATGAATTATTAAATCCACATATCAATTAATGGGTGACATTGGTGTCTTCGACCCATTGGTATAATGAGAAGACTCACCTCAGTCTGCTGAAATCAAATAGCTGCTTGACTAACATTCCAAAATTTCACACTTTATAAATATACAAATAACCCTAATTAGGATTATGACACAACCTAGTCAAGGGACCGAAATCCTAAGTCCAAGTCCCTCCATCATGGGCCAAAAGTCTTTCCTTTACTAATGAGCCTAGAACTAAAAGTCCAAACCATAATTGGCCACAAGGCCCAAAAGGCCAAACCATGCCATCAATGGCCCAATAGCAAGCTCAGAGGCCTAAACATTAGAAGATCCAGACCCAAAGCTAATTAGGGCCCAACCGGCCCACAAGTCGATCGGAAGTCCAAAGCCCACTAGCAGCATACGCCCAACGTACGTCTTCAGTACGCTTAGCGTACTAAGTTCATGAGTTGTACGTGCAATGTACAAGCTAGTACGCCCAACGTACAAGCTTCTTTACACAAAATACATTAAGTGTTTAATGCATGAAGCCTTTACGCTCAAATTCCAGATCTTGGTCGTTTCAAAGGTACTAAGTGTCCTATGTGAACCCAACACCTCACTTAATCCATTAAGACTCGCTTAAAGGTCTTAAACTCATGAATGGAGCGATAACCATCATCAAGTTAGAATTTTTATGCTTTAACCAAGCCAAAGGACCTCGAATCTAAGATTTCTAACCTCTACAGTTGCTCAAACTCACAAGACAGGATTCATGGACTTAAAAGTGGACTTTTACAAAACCCTAACTCAATAAACAACAATTATTAACAAGGTGAAAGCTTTATACCTTCAAAAGCCTACCAAGATGCTCTAAATGCAGAATCCTCAAGCTCTTCTCACATTAAAAGCTTGAACACCACCTTCTTCTTCTTGCAAATCTACTAAAATGTCCACCAAAATCACCTTGAGGATCAAAAATCGCACACACTTTCAAAGATAGGGTCTATGGAAGAAAAGAGGCTATGGAGGCTGTTTATGGTTTGGTCCAAAAGATATAAGTGTGTTTAAATAGTGGTTCATGTTCCAAAATTTAGGGTTTTAACTCCCGCCATGTATGCCCCACATAAACCCTAGTACACCCTGCATACGTGGTGCCAATCCGTGATCATGCCATCCTAGTACGCTAAGCGTACTCATAGGTATGCCCAGTATACGTAGGGAATTCATATGTGAAAATACTTTCATTTCAAGGGTCAAAGTGCAATTTCCTGCATTTTAGATGTTACAAATCTCCCCTACTTGAATTAGACTTCGTCCCTGAGTTCTGCTGCCTCAAACAATCCTGGATAATGCTCCTTCATTTCTTCCTCTGGCTCCCTGGTCCACTTGGAGCCTCTATGATGTTGCCATTGCATCTTCACTAGCTTCACCACTTTATTACAAAGAGCTTTAGTTTTCATGTCCAAAACTGCAATAGGCTTCTCAACATAGTTCAAGCTCTCGCCCACCTGAATGTCATCTAATGAGATAATTTCAGCCTCATCAGATACACACTTCCGCAACTAAGACACATGGAAGGCGTTATGGATATGACTGAGCTCATCAGGGAGATCCAACCGATAAGCAACCCTGTCAACTCGGGTAGACATCTTAAATGGACCAATGTATCAGGGTCTCAACTTGCCCCTCTTTTGAAAGTGGGTAACACCTTTCCAAGGTGACACCTTTAGCAATACGAAATCTCCCACCGGAAACTTGAGATCCGGGCGGCATCAGTCGGTATAGCTTTTCTGACGACTCTGTGTGACTCGCATCTTGTCACGCACCTGATGATTCAACTCAGTGGTCTTAAGCACCGCTTCGATGCCTCCCATGACTTGATAGCCAACCTCCCTTCAACAAACTGGAGTCCTACACCTCTTTCCATACAACATCTTGAAATGGGGGTCGGTTTATACTAGCATGATAACTATTGTTGTAGGAGAACTCTGTTGGTAGGAGGTAAGTATCCCAACTCCCTCCAAAATCTAGAACGCATGCTCGGAACATATCCTCGAGCGTCTGGATCGTCCACTCACTCTGCCCATCGGTCTAGGGGTGGTAAGTTGGACATGAATGCAGCTAAGTGCCTAACTCGTCATGAAACTTCCTCCAAAACCTAGAGGTGAACCTAACATCACGGTTCGAGACCATAGACACCAGCACTCCATGCCTGACTAACACCTCCCGAACATAAATATCCGCTAATTTTTCGGCGGATATACTCTCAACAATCAGGATAAAGTGTGCATCTCTTGGTTAGCCTATCCACAATAACCCAAATAGAGTCAACACCATGCACCGTCTTGTGTAATTTTGTGATAAAATCCATGGTGATCTCCTCCCATTTCCACATGGGGGATAGGTAACTGTTGAACCTTGATGTGAGGCCTGTGATGCTCGGCTTTGACCTTCCTACAGGTCAAACACCGCTCAACAGACCAAACAACTTCCCGCTTCATGCAGGGCCACCACTAGCTCAATCTCAAGTCTCGGTACATCTTCGTGGGCCCTGGATGGATAGAAAACTTGGACTTATGTGCCTCCTCCAAAATCTTTTGCCTCACTCCCCCAAAAGGCCAAAACCCAAACCCTGCCGCATTAAGTCAATAATCCCCGACTGTCTCAAACAAACAATGCAATCTGCCCCCTAATCCGCTCAGTCTTCCAATTCTCCTTTTTCAATCCCTCTTCCTGAGTCCCCTTGTCCATATCCATCAATGGTGAGGTAACTGTCATCCTCAAGTAAACATCTCGGATTGGAGCACTCGCCGTATTACGAATCAAAGAATCGGCCACCACATTGACCGTCCCGGGATGATACAAAATCTCACAGTCATAATCCTTTACCACGTCTAACCACCTCCTCTGCCGCATATTCAAGTTTGGCTGATCCATCAAATACTTCAAACTCTTATGATCAGTGAAGATGGTGCATCGGACCCCATATAAGTAATGCCTCCAAATCTTGAGGGCAAATACTACCGCCCCCAATTCCAAGTCTTAAGTGGGGTAATTCACCTCATAAGATTTCAGCTGCCTCGAGGTGTAAGCAATCATGTGTCCCCTCTGCATAAGGACAACCCCCAAACACGAAATAAAAGCGTCACAATATACTACAAAATCATCCAATCCCTCGGGTAATGCCAGAATCAGGGCCTCGCACAATTTATGTCTCAAAGTATCGAAGGCCAACTACTGATCTTGACCCTACCGAAACGTTACATTCTTCTTGGTTAGGCAAGTCAAAGTCACTGCAATCTTGGAGAAGTCCTGAATAAATCTCTGATAGTACCCCGCAAGGCCCAAGAAACTCCGGAACTCAGAAGCGTTCCTCGGAACCTCTCATTGCATCACCGCCTCAATCATGGCCAGGTCCACCAAGATACCCTCTAGTTTGATGATGTTCCCTAGAAATTGCACCTCACACAACCAAAAATCACATTTGGAATAAGGCCTCTCCCTCCTCAAGGTCTCCAAAACCTCCCACAAATGTTGCTCGTGCTGCTCCTTGGTCTTGGAGTAGACCAGGATGTCATCAATAAAAATAATCACAGACCTATCCAACATCGGTCTTCACACCCAATTCATGAGGTCCATGAATGCTGATGGGGGCATTGGTGAGCCCGAATGGAATCACTAAAAACTCGTAATGACCATATCGAGTTCTGAAGGCCGTCTTCGGTATATCCTCATCCCTAATCCTTATCTGATAATATCCCGACCGAAGATCAATCTTTGAAAATTAAGATGCACCCTGAAGCTGATCAAATAAGTCATCGATCCTCAGAAGTGGCTAACAATTCTTCACTGTCAGCTTGTTCAGCCCCCGATAATCAATACACATCTTGTGTGATCCATCCCTCTTTTTTCACGAACAAGATCGGTGCTCCCGACGGGGAACTGCTCGGATGAATAAAGTGTTGGGTTTTACGCACTATAACACTCCTATGGTGCACATACAACCCTAAATGCTTTGGATCTATGTTTTCTCTAATTGTACATGCAATGTATGTTTTTTTCCTGTTTTTTTTAATCAAAACAATATCGAAGTGAAAGTTCAATACATATCAATTGAAGGCAAACGGGCAACAAGCTGCACCGCTAGCCCTTTCTGGATGGCAAAACCAATTCTTTTGAAAACAACATTTGTGAATCTAGGAGATATGACATTAGAATGCATGACCTGTTGGACTCTATTCCAAAGCATGAAGTCTACAACTAGCATACAATATTGGTACATGAGTTATGAAATCAAGTTAGAAGAATACCTCTTTATTGTAGCTTATATTTTTGGCCTTTCAAGAGCTTATGTGACAACCCGATATTTCAAGTCAATGTAATGACCTAAGTCAAGTATTGCAATCTATTTTTGATATATATATATATATATATATATATATATATATATATATATATATATATATATATAGCGTAAAAAATGAAATGTTCAAAAGTCTCAATTGGGATACATAAAATGATAGATATCGTGTCAAGGTTTTCAGAAATATAAAGAACACTCAAATCCGAGTTATAACGAAGAAGTTATGACCAATCAAAGATTCGCGTCAAAACCGGTAAAACACTGTTAAGTGTGAAAAGAGAAATTTCAATAAAATACTTTTTAGTCTTAGGAATCTAACCAAAACTCTTAGATTAGGTTAAACCATGAACATACATAAAAAGAACGTCCAAATCTGACTTCGTATGAGGAAGTTATAATTTTTCTAAGTTTCGGAATAGCAGTAGACAACTAAAAACTCGAAATAAAGATCGAGCGATATTTAGCTGATACAACCTAAACGAGAATTGAAGATCTCGACAATAGTAGTACAACGGTAAAAAGACAGACGAAAACGGACGTCGCATGAAGAAGTTATGAATTTTTAACGGACTTTTCCTATCCCAGCCTATTAAAAATATATAATTAAAAATAAATTCGAAATTTGCCGACAAAGTCTAAATGAAAGTTTTATAGTATAATCCCACCTACACTTGGATATAGAGAACGTAAAAAACGGAGCTCGTATGTGAAAGTTACGGATTTTTAAAGATTGGGGCACGCATTGCGAGGCTGGTCAGAAGAGGAACTCCCCGCATTCGCAACACAGGGCCCAGATCGACCACGTCTCTCCTATAGCCTCCTAGCCTGTCCTATCCGAAGTTTGGTATCCGACAGAGACGTCATGCCTGACGAACACGCCGCGTACAAGGGAACGCCCTGCGTTACGGAATGCCCCGCGTTCGAGGTCGGTTCCCACCCCTATAAATAAGATGCAAGGCTTCCGAACTTCTTTGCCAATTTTCAACTTGTCTCCCATATTTTCTCACTCTCAAGCCTCCCGAAACTACCGGGACGCCCTAGTTACGTATCCAAGCTTCGACGAAGGTCTGAAGCTCCGAAACACCCGAGAATTTTCCACTTTCCGGTCGAAGTGCTGCCCGAGAAAAGTCTCGTTTTCTTCAAGTCATCACACTTACCAGGTGCGTTCATACCCATATATTTTCACGTCTTTACTATATTTTAGGGGGAAAAATACAAGTGAAACGCAAGAAAAACTTATGTTAAAATGCAAATCGTTACATACAGTTTCTAACGCTTTATCTATATTTTGTGTATAAATGTTAAATAAGTAAAATAACGTTATTACAAATGTTATACTTTACATGCAAAGTTGGTAATACACCAAGGTTTATCATTCAAATGCAACACAATTTTTGAAAAACTATAATAGGTATAGTTTACAAGATATTCATGATATTTTACATACTATAAACACTATAAAGACGAAATACTTACATTTACAAGAAAAATGGACTTTTTTTTAGCAATTATACCCCCTTCTAACCTGTGTAAAGAAAAGGGAGATTTCATTGATTAATTGTATAATTAAAAACATACCGATTGAAGGCAAACGGGCAACAAGCTGCGCCGCTAGCCCTTTCTGGATAGCAAAACTAATTCTTTTGAAAACTACATTTGTGGATCTAGGAGATATGACATTAGAATGCATGACCCGTAGGACTCTATTGAGGAGCTCCACCACCTCTGGTGCGAGAAAACCAAATGTATCGAATGCAAAAGGAACAACTTTTGTGAGACTTTTCATACGTAAATCTATTTGATACTAACTTTTGTGAGACATTTGACTTCACGTACTTTCAAGTACTCATTTCAAGTCCTATGTTATAAACCATAATCTCTTGTAGGGAAAGCGTGATACTTGTGTATAGATCTATATGGGATTGACAATCCTGCACCTAAACTGATAGCTATAGTTAGACCGACAGGTTTGGGCTGACAAACGTCATAACACTCCAACGCCTAGAGAACGTTGTTACAGGCAGTCTGGGTCAATAGTACGGTTATAAAACTCACATGAAGTATTAAAACATTTTGGTTTACGGGGCTATCAAATGCCTTAGTGGTTATATATACATATATAAATCTACTTACACTATATTAGGTATGGAAAATACTTATGCATTCTATTTTTTTTTTTCTTTTTTTACTTTTAAAACTACTATTCATTTAAGGAAAATATTGGATTTTCTAGAAACAAACTCAGTTACTTTACACAAAAAGACATATAATTCTTATACAAAAACACTTATGAACTCACCAACTTAATTGTTGACACTTTTTCAAAACTACTTGTATTTTTCAAGGATTCAGTAATATAGGTAAACAACAGCTTTTGGGGAAGGGACGCTAAGGCGTCAATTTTCAAACTTATTATATCATCATAATTTAATTTTTTTTGAAACATGTATTACAAGCAACATTGTAACTTTTTAAATTATATTTATGGTGGTTGTGTTTGCTTTCTTTACTATTTACTCAACTGTTATGATACTACATGAAGTCATCCGCCCTCGAACGATTCCGCTGTTCTAGTTTGGGGGGTGTGACAACTTAACACCTCAAGTGTGATGCCTCAAATGGTTCACAAACATCATGAACAAAGGAGTGCTTTGAGAGAGAGGTTTAAACACTGCAAAATCGATTTCTCTCTTCCTAGAACTTTTAGGTGTGTCGATTTTGGCTAAGGGGTAACCTATATATATATATTGTAGGATTCCAAGAGTCATGGGTAAACCCTAATCCATACACTTAGGTTATGATCCATATCTCATGTGGGCAAACACTTATGGATACTTACATAAACTTAGCCTAACATGGATCAATAGCCCAAACACTATATATATCACTGATTTACATAATCAGTCCCCATTAATTTAGTTACTCTCTTTTGATCACTAAATTAATTCTTGATCATTACTAATTAAATATTATGATTTCATATTAATATATTATACTTGTAATATATTAATAAATCATAAATAACCTCTTTCTCAAATGTCTGTCCTATCAGATTGTTCTGGTGAAGGCAACCCAAATGGACCATGCTACTCTCGGGTCAAGTACATACCAATTATAGCTATGGGCTAAGACACCAAATCCAATAGTCTCCCACTTGGATAAGTCTAATAATTATTATTACAAGTACGACTCCAACATCCCGACTACCAACCATAGCTCTCAAAAGTTGCTGTCGAACTCTGACCTAGTCAAATGATGCGTCCATTAGATAAGGGATCATATATTCCTCCATTCTAGATATCGTATGAACAGAGGCATGGATTATAATCATTCTCTCTATTCATGTGTTGTTTCCCGGTTTTTGATTTATGACGACCGACTAATTGAACAAATCAGATCAGTCCAGGCTTAGCCAAGCACTTAGGGTTGTCATCACTAAATCATCGAGGGGCCCACAGATATCGCTTTATCCCACTTTGGGTAAAAGGAATAAATACACTTCGACTCAAATGCTTGCTTGTACCTACTCATCAAATCACACACAACACTATGTTTTATAACACCAAATTACAGGTGCGTTTACATATATCAATGGGCAACCGACTTGCAAACTAAACTCACATGTCTTGGTTTCAAGAATATAAGATATTATCGTCTCACAATCACTCGTGATAAAATCCATGAAGTGATTCAGATGAGCATGGGTTTAATCCAATACTTGAATCTTATTCCAGAAGTACTCATGAACACTGCAGGAAACTTGTGTTATGTCTAAACTGATTTAGACAATCTACAAACCCATTCATGACTAGGGATGAGCATAGGTGGGTACCCGCCTCATTTGGTGAGAACCGGAACCGGAACCGCTGTAGGCGGTTCTTAAATTTTCGGAACCAGTCCCGAAATCGGCGGTTCCGGTTCCGGGAGCGGGTAACCCGGTTACATTAACTTTGCTAACTTTTGTTGATAAAACCGCAACTTAGTTCGATCTAAATCGAATCAATTCAGACAAAAGAGGGACAAAATCGGACCAATATATTCTAAACCGGTCTAAGCAACACACACATATTTATATGAAATACTAATATATATATATATATATATATATATATATATATATATATATATATATATATATATATATATATATATATATAATCGGTTTCAGCGGGTACCCAGCGGGTAGCGGTTTCTAAAAAATGAGAATTGGAACCGGAACCGCTTAAGGCGGTTCCATAACTTTAGGAACCGGAACCGGAACCACTTAAGGCAGTTCCAGTTCCAGAACCGGCAGTTCCGAGGTGGTTCCGATTCCAAAAGCGGGTACCCGGTTCCGATGCTCATCCCTATTCATGACAGTCTAGCTTCAATACCTACTTCCAAAGTATGATCGACTGTGGATAGTTTGAATAACCTAGTTATTCAGGAAGTCAAAACATGCAAAGTGAAACATAAGAATAATCGAATCCAATATGGTCTCAAAACTTTTTAATATAAATAAAACACCTTTTACTTAGTCACCATATTGATTACACATTATTCATTGTATAATGTTTCGATTGATCAACTTAATACTTGAATTAAAAGAATAGTCATCCCATGCTCCAAGCATGCACACTATATTTTACTTATGGTCATTACTTTGTGAAATAGATCAATTGTAAACATTTCCAATGAAACTCATTTCACAATTCCAAATCCTTATCGTAAGTGCTATAATACCAAGTCCTTGCCACTTACTGTAATCTGTTAGATTCTAAGCTTATATGTAGTGATCCTTTTGTAATGACTTTGCACAAAAGTCATAGAGACTTGAAATAAACATTATAAAGTATTCCCTTTGGACATTGGTTACTAGACCAATTCCATGGAAGCGAAGTCTCATGTTCAAAGTACATTCCTTTGAAACATCCTTCTTGCATAAAAGTTTCTAACTTACTCATAGATTCTTTATATCAAACTCCCATTATCAGAACTTTTCCATAATTGCCATATGACTATCCATTCTTAATAGAATCCTATCTATTATGAATCATATCAATATGGTCCATTCATTACTATACTTCCAACTATTCACAAGCAACCAATCCTTCGTAAACCTCATATCGTCCTTGAAAGTTGTTTAATAACTTTACTTATATCCGGTTCTAGTCCTTTTCCCCTATTAATGCCCTAGGCATTTGGAAAAGTAGAACAGGTGAATATTATAGCATATGTAATCGATCCTATACTCGAAGCATATGAGATACGATTCATAATGTCTTACATAAAGACCTGATACGTTACCAGTCTCTTGCTATAACATTTCCATATATCGAATTTCCTTATGTCGAATCTTTTCAACATAACATTCATATATTTCCTTGACTAAATTTGAATAAAATCTCACAGTCTAAGCTTTTAGATTTGAAATGAAGTATAAGTTCCTCTCCCTTAATTATAGCAAAACAACTTTTCAAACCCTACAACTTTACGAGTTGAAACCTTTGTTTTCTATAATTAACATTTCTAACTTGCAACACTTGACATAATAATATTCTCCCACTAGCATAATAACTATTTGTTGGATTAGGTGTCTAAGCCCATAACTATAATTGGTATGTACTTGACCCAAGAGTAGCATGGTCCGTTTGAGTTCCCTTCACCAGAACAATCTGATAGGATGTATATTTGAGAAAGAGGTTATTTATGATTTATTAATATATTACAAGTATAATATTTTAATGTGAAATCATAATATTTAATTAATATTGATCAAGAATTAATTGGAATTAATTTAGTGATCAAAAGAGAGTAATTAAACTAACGGGGACTCATTATGTTAATCAGTGATATATATAGTGTTTGGGCTATTGATCCATGTTGGGCTAAGTTTTATGTAAGTATCCATGAAGAGTTATTCCACATGAGATATGGATCATAACCTAAGTGTATGGATTAAGGTTTACCCATGACTCTTGGAATCCTACACTATATATAAGTTATCCCTTATCTAAAATCGGTTACACTAAGCATTCTAAGAGTTCTAAGAGAAACCTAGCCAAGTTTGGTGGTGCTTAACCTCTCTCTCAAAGTCTTCCTTTGTTCATGGTGTTTGTGAACAATTTGAGGCATCGCACTTGAGGTGCTAAAGCTTTCTAAGGCCAAGAACTACAACTACATCAAGAGGTATTCATCTAATTATGAGTTTTATATAGTATATCCTCTATTCTATGCTAGTTAGGATGTAAGCTTTGGAAAATTGAAGTTGCATGTATAATTAGAGAAAACATAGATCCAAAGCATCTAGGGTTGCATGTGCACCATAGGAGTGTTATAGTGCTTAAAACCCAATAGTGGTATTAGAGCCTATGATTGTTTTCTGTTATATTTGATGCTTGTTAATTTTCAAAGTTGAAAAAATCGATTTTCTGGCCTCTGACTGATAAACTTGCCGAGTCCACTGACTGACTCAATGAGTCCACTTATTAAAAGGGCAACTCGATGAGTCATGATCATGCACTCGTCGAGTAGATGGCTCTGGTTGCATAATTTCGAGTTTTTGGCCAGAATTGGACTAGGACAATTACCACAAACTATTTTGTAATCATAAAAACATGTATTTTCTGATTTGGTAATGATGATCCTCATCCAATTAAAGGACAATTGTCAAATTTTAAGATAATAAAGTAATTATTTGTATTATTTGATATGAATTGCCTTGTTATATGAGTTAGATTAGATCAATAGAATATTATATGATAATGTTGTAGTTAAAATTGATCTAAGTTGTTCTTAAAATGAGTTTTGTAACTTGTCATCAAGTTATATAAAGAGTGTCATTCATGAACATTAAAACTCATAAGTTTTCGTAAGTTATGGAAATGAAAAGTTTTTCAAGAGTTACAAAACTTGTCCTCAAGTTTTGGTATTAAAAAAGTCTCAAATTATGAAAACATTAACTCTTGTAATTGAAAGGTTTCAAAAGATGCAAGTTTTGAGTTCATAACTTAAAAATTAATTAAATAGCTTTAATTTTGAATTTTTAATAACCTAGATGCTTTGAATAGTTCAGTTACACCTTATGGACTTTATTAAATTAATTAAAGTGGTTAATTAACAGAGAAGTTTAATAAATCCATAATAACATGGTTTAAGATTAATTAAATTAAGAGTATAATTTATTAATAGATTAAACCAACAAGTATTTTAAATGTGTAAAATACACCCTTATACTATATAAAATTAAAAGTCTAATACATTATATATGTATAAGTAAAAGGTCATTCTTACCGTTAGTAGGCCTCATTCACGAAGTCGGTCTATAAGGGGGCGTATAAGGTTACTGCCTATAAAATGATGGTTTAATGGGTGTCCACTCTCACCCACCGCTTCCTTGACTGGTGGGGTTCGTTAGCCGAATGGGTAGGATAGGAAATTAATTCTCATTAAAAGTATAACGAAAATATCAAGTAACTAAACATTTATAAATTCCCAATCTTAGTTACTTAGGAAAAATGTGAATTTGATGCTAACCCATGAAATTGCACATTGCACCTTATTAGTCGTTAGTGGAGCGTGTGTGGTTAACCGACACACTAATATGAGACTAATGAAGGATGGCAAAGGGTAGCTCGATGTTAATCATAGATCAATGGAGCATGTATGGTTAACCAACACATTGATTAGGTGATTTGTAACATTGAGTGTACCAAGCTAATTTGCATGGTTATTCACACCTTGTTTGTGATTATCGGCATCCCAGTCACAAACTTGAAGGGCACAATAGAGATTTAAATATGACATTGAAAAGTTCAATGAATCTCAAAGGATCTAGGAATTTCAATCCAATTAAAAATTAATAATCCATTTCGGTTTTCATGGTGGAAATTGGTAAATCGTTATTTACCTACCTTCAAATATTTTACAATTGGATTACGACATCCATTTTCGCAATTGTAGAATATTGTGTTAGGTCCTAGCCTTAATATATCATTTTCGTGTAATATGAAGGATTATCATCTAATCTAAACTTTGTTCTTCTTCTTATTCAGATGTCTATCCTAAACAATGCTTCCAACCCAATCCCTTCAAGCTCTTTCTCCCTCGTGAACCTATGTGGGAGGGTCATTTTCGATGGCTCGAACTTCAATGACTGGATTCAAAACATCTGAATGGCTATTCGTATGAGGACAAAGAATATGTCCTAGATAAGGAACTTAAGGAGATTGATGTCACCGCTGCTACTCCCGAACAAATCATTGAACATACTACTCATGAGAGGGATGCGACAAAGGTGTCTTGTCTAATGATTGCTATCATGACTGCTGAGCTACAAAAGTCCTGTGAGGACTTCTATCCTTTTGAAATGTATCAAGATTTGATGGAAAGATACAATCAAAGTGCTCGGCAGGAGAGGCATGAGATCATTGCCTCCATGATCACAACCAAAATGAAGGATGGAGAACTCATCATGGCCCACTTGCAAAAGATGCAGAGATATGTGGACCATTTGCTAAAATTGAATGTCAATTTTGATGAAGAGTTGGCCATAGACATAATTCTACACTCTTTACCTTCTTGTTGTGATCAGTTTCATATGACCTATCATATGAACAAGGAGGAGGTCATTCTTAGCAAGATTCAAGGCCTTTTAAGAACTCCAGAAAGCAACTTGAAGGGCAAGTCGGTTGTGTCTACTCCTACTACTACAACTTCAGCCCCTATTCTGGCAATCAGACATGGGAAGGGAAAGAAGAGGAAGGTTCCCTACAAGATCCGCAAGGGAAAATCTCTTGATGGATCCTCTTTAAGTGGGACCAAAGTCAGTTTTGCTAAAACCTCGTCCAATCCGAAGGATGCAGAGTGCTTCCACTGTCATGAAAAAGGGCACTAGAAATGAAGTCGCCCCAAGTACTTGCAAGACATAAAGGATGGCAAGATCAATCCCTCCTTCGTAGGTATTTACACTATTCAATCTAATAACTCATCACATGATAATTCTTGGGTCCTTGATACAGGTCGTGGATTTCACATTTGTTCTGATTTGCAGCGACTAAAAAAAAGTAGGTATGTGGAGCACGGGAAGATAAACTTAATCATAGGAAATAGGAAAGTGTCGCTTGTGATCAAGATTGGAGTTTATTCTTTATTGCTTAGTAATGGTTTAAATTTAGATTTGAATAATTGTTGTTACTCGGCCGATATGGCGAGAAATATTATTTCATTTCACAGTTTGTATAAACAAGGTTTTACCTTTTCTTTTAATAATGAAATTGCTGGTATTAATGCTTATTATAATGGTGTATTTTACTTTGAAGCATTACCTTGAAATGGTATAT
Organism: Lactuca sativa; assembly: GCF_002870075.4. Classification (NCBI taxonomy): domain Eukaryota; kingdom Viridiplantae; phylum Streptophyta; class Magnoliopsida; order Asterales; family Asteraceae; genus Lactuca; species Lactuca sativa. Next base: position 358,992,251 of record NC_056627.2, on the reverse strand, counting down.
ATGAAACTATGATGGTTGTAGATAACCTAGGAAATAATGTGTTGAATATTGATTTGGATAAGGCATGCTTATGGCATCGTCGTCTTGGACATGTCAGCAAGAAGCATATAGGCCAACTCCAAAAGGATAGAGTCTTGGAGTCATTTGACTTGAAGTCGGATGACACCTGCGAATCTTGTTTACTTGGAAAGATGACCAAGTCCCCCTTCAATTGTACTTGTGAAAGGGGTGAAGGTCTGTTGGATCTCATACACACTGATGTGTGTGGACCATTCAAAACTACCATAAGGGATGCTTATATGTGACTTTCATACTAATGTGTGGACCATTCTATGTGACTTTCACTGATGTGTATGGACCATTCTATGTGACTTTCACTGATGATTACAACAGATATGATTATATCTACTTAATCAAGCATAAGTTAGAAACCATTGAAAAGTTCAAAGAGTTTAAGCAAGAAGTGGAGAATCAATTGGGCAAGAAGATAAAGATGTTGCGATCCGATCGAGGAGGAGAGTATCATAGTATCGAGTTACTATACTATCTTAAGGAATGTGGAATTGTTTCAAAATTGACGCCACCAAGGACACCACAGCTTAATGGTGTGGCTAAAAGGCGCAATCGAACCTTGTTAGACATGGTTCGTTCCATGATGAGTCGAGCTTCGTTACCTATCTCATTCTAGGGGTATGCCTTAGAGACTGTCGCTCATATCCATAATCTAGTCCCTACCAAAAAGGTTTCCAAAACACCTCACCAGATGTGGACAAGGAAGGTTCCCTCATTAGACCACATCAAAGTTTAGGGTTGTGAGGCTTTCGTGAGATGCGAGACTCATGAAAAGCTCGAACCTCTGAGTGAACAATGTATTTTAACCGGTGACCCACAGAAGTCCTTTAGATGTATCTTTTATAGAGCGAGTGACAATGTTGTCCTCATCGAAAGGAGAGGAGTCTCTCGTGAGAGAAAACTTATATGCCAAGGGGACAGTGGAAGGCAAATTGACCTTGAAGAGCTTCAAGAGTCAAGTGGTGAAGGAACCTCAAACACTAGCGATCAACCTGAGGAGGAAACTTTGGTTGAACCAATTGACGAGTCCGTACCTCTGAGGCATTCCAGTAGAGTTAGTGTTCTACCTATGTTATATGGTTTTCATATAACAGCTGAAGGTGATACATTTATCAGTGATAGCACTCTGGTAAATCTGGATGAATCTAACAACTACAAGGAAGCCATGGAAGGCCCTGAGTCTATAAAATGGAAAGAGGCTATGGACAGTGAGATTCATTCCATGTATGACACTAAAGTTTGGAACTTGGTTGACAATGTACAGGATCGTAAGACAGTCGGGTGCAAATGGATCTTCAAGAAGAAGACCGACATGGATGTGAAAGTACACATGTATAAGGCGCGACTGGTTGCGAAGGGATTTACTCAAACTCATGGAGTTGACTATGCTGAGACCCTCTCACCAGTAGCGAAGATTAAATCTATAAGGGTTATGCTAGCCATAGTTGCATTTCATGACTATGAAATATGGCAAATGGATGATAAAACTGCTTTCCTTAATGGGAAGTTGGCTGAAGATGTTTACATGAGTCAACCAAATGGTTTTTTCAATGCAAAGTACCCTAATAGAGTGTGTAACCTTGAGAAATCCACTTATGGATTGAAACAAGCATCTCGCAGATGGAATCTTTGTTTCGATGTGAAAGTCAAAGAGTTTGGATTTTCGAGAAGCGATGATGAGTCCTGTGTATATGTCAAAGGTAGTGGGAATGTAGTAATCTTACTGGTATTGTATGTAGATGACATACTGCTCATAGGAAATGACATCCCAACCTTACAGGAGGTTAAGTCCTGGCTTGGGAAGTGTTTCACTGTGAAGGACCTTAGGGAAGCTGCTTAAATCCTAGGGATAAGGATATTGAAAGACAAGAGTAAAAGACTAATAGGACTTAGTCAAAGTACCTACTTGGACAAGGTTTTGAAGCATTTCAGTATGGAGAACTCCAAGAATGGTGGCTTACCTATCCAAGGCAATGCCAAACTGAGTAAGACTCAGAGTCCGAGTATAGAGGCTGAGATAGTATAAATGAGTCGAATACCATATGCTTCTACAATTAGCTCGATCATGTATGTTATGATTTGTACTCGCCCTGATGTGGCCTTTGCTTTGAGCATGGTCAGCATATATCAAAGGAATCCTGGTAAAGCTCATTGTACTGCGGTCAACAACATTCTTAAGTACCTGCGGGGAACTAAGGACTGGGTCCTTACCCTCGGTGGGAGTGATGACTTGAGAGTGACAGGGTACAGTGACGACGACTTTCAAACCAACAAAGATAATTTCCACTCTCAATCGGGCTAGGTGTTTACCCTGAATGGAGGATCAGTGACATGGAAAAGTTCCAAGTAGGAGACTATAGTTGATTCAACTTGCGAATCAGAGTACATAGCAGCAAGCGAAGAATCAAAGGCAACGATATGGTAGAAAAACTTCATCGGAGACCTTGGAGTCACACCATTCATAAAGGAGCCTTTGGAGATTTTTTGCGATAATGAAGGGGCGGTTGCCTTAACCAACGAACCGAGAGATCATGATAGATCCAAACATATCAACAGAAAGTACCACTTCATAAGATATCAAGTAGAAGAAGGACACCTCGTCATAAAGAGGATATCGTCAGAGGACAACCCAACAGATCCCCTTACGAAGAAACTGACTAGGGTTAAGCAGTTGCAGCATGCAAGGGGCATTGGGCTAACAGACGATATTAGTTTTAGTGGTTAGATAAATAGAAACTTGTAATAGCTAAATTGTAATTGACATTTGATGATTAAATAAAAGGAGTTTTATTAATAAGTAAAGTTACTGTCTTGTGTCAATTATTTACTATTGTTTCACTTTGCATGTTTTGACTTCCAGAATAATAAGATTATTCAAACCATCCATAGTCGATCATACTTTGCAAGTAGGAAATGAGTCTAGATTGTCATGAGTTGTCTTGTAGATTGTCTATGGTGTTAGACATAACAAAAGTATGCTACACCATTCATTAGTGCTCCTGAAATAAGATTTGAGTATTGGATTCAACCCGCGCTCACCTGAATTACTTCATGGAATTTATCATGAGTAATTATGAGATGATAATATCATATAGTCTTCAAACCAAGATATATGAGTTGTTGACTACAAGTTGGTTGTGAATTGATGGCATGAAAACGCATCAGTAACTTGATGTTATAAAATGTGTCGTTGTTCATGATTTGATGAGTAGTTAGTACAAGCATATAATGTCGAAGTTTATATGTTCCTTTTATCCTAAGAGGACTAAAAGTGATATCTTGGGGCCCTCTATGATTCTGTTTTGACTATGTGTCGGGCCCGGTCAAAACTAAATAGATGTTTTCGGTTTTGTTCTATGTCAAACGAATCGGAAATCAGGAATCAAACTACAATACAATAAGTATGACTATGTTCATGTATTTATTCGCATAGATATCTTGAGAACAGAGAAATATATGATCCCTTATCTGAAGGACATGTCATTGACTGGGTTAGAGTAGACATCGACTTTTGAAATCTACGATTGCTAAGCCGGATCCTAAAGTTTCATTGGCAACTATAGTTATTAGACTTATCTAAGTGGGAGACTGTTGGATTTGGTGTGTAAGCCCATAACTATAACTGGGATGTACTTGACCCGATTGTAGCATGGTCCTTTTGGGTTGCCTTCATCAGTGCAATTTGATAGGATGGACTTTTGAGAATAAGGTTATTTATGATTTATTAAAATATTATAATTATAATATATTAATTGAGAAATCATATTATTTAATTGGTATTGGTTAAGAATTTATTTGAATTAATTTTGTGATCAAAAGAGACTAATTTAATATATGGGGATTGATTATGTAAATCAATGATTCTTATAGTGTGAGCTAATGATCCATGGTTATTTAGGATGGGCTAAACCAATGAGATAGTCCATGGATAGTTCATAGAGGTTTAAACCATGGAGCCTAAGTAATATGAAAGGTCATTAGGGTTTACAAGGTGTAACCCTAGCATTTGCTACACTATAAAAACTAACCCCTAGCACCAAAATCGGTTACACCATCATTCTAAGAAGTTTGATATTGATTTTATGCTAAGTAACTTATTCTCTCAAGCCTCCTCTTGCATTTGGTGTTTGTGACACATTAGAGGCATTACACTTGAGGTGCTCAAAAGATGAATGTATCATTTTGAAGGATAAATATGAAATCACTTATTCTGAATGAAACATTTTGATTTCTGATAACAAACGTCTCAATGCTAAAATAGAAGCTGACATTCGAATGACTCATAATTTTCGTCATCCATAGTCAAAAGCTCCTGGTCTCGGAAGCGAGTTTCCGAAACCAATTAATAGTCCCCTGAGGGAATTGCAAAATTTGTCATTCATGGGAGAGGTTCTGAATATCAAAAATTCAGACACTCCTGTTTCCCCATTATCACCCCTTCAAGAGGATAAAAGATCTTTTGAGTCCCTAATTCCTGAGTTCCAACCTATAGTTGTCAAGTGTCCTGATTCCACGCCTCTTCCGCCTCTGATAAACCTGGATCTGAATCGGACCACGGAATATCATCATAGTCTTTCAAATTGTGTGGACCATGTTCCTATAAGCAATCACGTCAACAACTGTATGATTGAGGAAATTATTCCGGAAACAACTGAAGTCAATGCCTCGGAATTCGTATGGGCATCTCTAGATGATAAAATTAAAGTCTCAAGCAATGTGTCCTCTGATTCATGTGAATCGGACTCCGTAGCTCTTTTAAAAACCAAATTGGTTCCCATCACTCCCAAATTTTCAAATCTATCCAACGGACAATCCTCTGGATCCTCTCCTCATCCTAAGAGAAAACCAATGTTGAATAGAAATGATGTTGTAGATCCCAAGGTCGAAGCTAGAAATGCTTTCAAAAGGAAGTTAGAACTAGAAGAGATTCCAGATTCCTTGCTAATTCTAAACCAAGTTCGTTTCGGAATCCTCGTGTCTTCACTCATAGTCAAAACTCCTTTGTTCCTACAAGAATCCTGAAGAGACCTTCCGAACCTCCTGTTCGTTCAGAACCAAAAGAAGTCCTTAGGTCCAAATTACCTCAAGCTCATGTTAATGTCAATATCAAAATCATACGAAATACCTCACCACCGGCTCAAAATGTATCAGCTGTTTTTATTGCAAAATCTGATGGCGCAATTTTTTAACCAAGAATTTCAAAGAACAATGTGTCACCAAACAAATTCACAAGTCCAAAAATCACTGTTTCAAAATCTTCAAACAAAAATCTTGTGTGGAAAATCAAAACATCCGTGGACAAAGCAACTGTCTCGGAGATAACAAAAAGTGTTCATCCTTTGGAAACCAAAGTTCAGAAGAAGTTAGTTCCTCACCCACAAATAGTTGAATATGACTACTGGATAGATGAAAAGACTTTAGCATTCTGTCTTTCTCCAAAACACTCAAGAAATCTCACCAAAAAACAAGTAGTTGTTCCAAAGTCACAGTTAAAGTCCAAAGTCCATGCCTATGTCCCAAAATCTAACTCGGAGCCTAAAAACTCCATTGTTCACTAAATTTGCAGGCACTTTGTGCTTCGGAGCAAGAAATAATATGGTATATTGATAGCGCTTGCTCCATGCACATGACGGGGCAAAAAGACTTTCTGCTTGATTTAAAGCTTTCTCCAAATGCTGGCTATGCGACATATGGCAACAACTCCAATTCTCAAATTCGTGGTTACGAAACACTCATTAATGGAAACTTCTCCATTTCACATGTTGCTTATGTAGCTGACTTGAAACACAACATGATAAGCGTTGCTTAGCTCACTGACTTAAACAGACGTGTGGAATTTTGCAAAAAATACAGCTATGTGATGACTGAAGACCAAAAAGAATGTTTAATAAAGTCTCTTCGCAAAAAAAACATGTACCCTCTTGACATCAACATGATTATTGGCAAACCTCTACTCTGCCTTCTCTCCAAAGTTGTTCCTGACATTAGCTGGTTATGGCACCGAATGCTCGCACATCTAAACTTTCGGTACATGAATGATCTTGTATCTGGTGAAATGGTAAGAGTTTTACCTCTTCCCAAATTCAAAAATGATCATTTATGTGTTGCATGTGAGTGTGGTAAGCAATCAAAGAAGGGTCATCCTATCATTATCGAAAAATCTATCTCCGATCCCTTAGAACTCCTACACATTGATCTTTGTGGACCATCCATTGTAGAAAGTCTTCATCATAAGAAATACATTCTTGTGATTGTTGACGACTTTACAAGGTTCACGTGGGTCTTCTTCCTGAGCCTGAAATCCGAAACAGCCTCTGAGCTCATCAATTTTATCAAAGGAATAGAAGTTCTCATCAAGCTCTCAGTCAGAAGAATCCAAAGTTATAATGGTTTGAAATTTGTTAACTCCACCATTGAGAAGTTTCTCACTGAAAAAGGGATCAACCACAACCTCTCAGCTCCCTACACTCCACAACAAAATGGTGTAGTTGAAAGACGTAATAGAACACTTTTTGAAGCTGCTCGATCAATGCTAAACTATGCAAACCTGCCACTCTATCTTTGGGCTGAAGCTGTATCCACATCCTATTTCACTCAAAATCGAAGCATCATCAATCGACGTCTCAACATGACACCATATGAAGCAATGAATGGTCGGAAACCAACTATCTCGTTCCTACATGTCTTCGGATGCATATGCTTCATCAAAAACAACCACGATCAGCTTACAAAGTTCCAACCCAAAGCTGATGATGATATCTTTCTTAGGTACTCTTCAAAATCCAAGTTACAGAGTTCTCAACCGAAGAACTCGTGTTCTAGAAGAAAGATTTGATGTTACCTTTGATGACAACTTTGTTCGGAATTCTGGCTCCTCTCACATCACTACTCACATTATGGAGTCTGATGCTCCTCCGCCAGGATGTCCGAACTCTCAAACTATTCTTGAAGTTGATTTTGAAACCCTCTTTGGTCCTTTTGAAACCGCTCTTGATTCCGAATCTCAATCAAAAACATCTCTGATTCAAATTCCTCCTCCGGAAGCCCCAGTTTCTCACAACCTATCCGGTCCTATTCCGAGCATGTCACTATTTGATTCCGAACCATTTCAACCTTCTCAAGTTGAGGGGGAGAATAATGCTAATCCCTCTCGTGAATCAAATGTGGATGGCTTCCAAGATGCAGCTGCTGAATTCGATGACTCAAATCCTATCAACAATGACGACAACGAAAATTTCTTTGAGTTCCCTTCTGATGATGATGTAAATCTCTCTGGTTCAGAAGTTCAGGGGGGAGCATCATCCTCAAATTCAAATCATTCAGGGGTAGCAACTAAATCCTTTTGTTGATATTGAATCGACCGTTGCTCAAGAACTTCCCAAATTGCATGTTTGGACCAAGGATCATCCTCCAAACCAAGTAATTGGAAATCTCAATGCTGCTGTACAAAATCGCTCTACTTCAAGTATCCAAAATGAATGTCATTTCTTAGCTTTCATTTTTATGGTCGAACCAAAATCCATTAAGGAAGCATTGGAGCATGTTGACTGGATCACAACCATGCAAGAAGAATTGGCTGAATTTGACCGAAATGAAATATGGACTCTTGTTCCTCCTCCCCCAAACCACCCTGTTGTCGGCACAAGATGGGTATATCGCAACAAAATAGATGATGCAGGAGTTATCATCCGAAATAAAGCAAGATTGGTAGCTAAAGGTTTCACTCAAATTGAAGGTCTTGACTACGACAAAACATTTGCTCCTGTTGCATGACTTGAAGCTATCTGAATCTTTCTTGCATACGCATCCCACAAAGGTTTCAATGTTTATCAAATGGATGTTAAGAGTGCCTTTCTTAATGGTGAGCTTGACACCGAAGTATATCTTCAACAGCCTCCCGGTTTCATCAATCTCTCATTTCCGAACTACTGCTACAAGCTCCGTAAAGCTGTCTATGGCCTCAAGCAAGCTCTTAGCGCCTGGTACGAGACCCTCACCGATTTTCCCAAATGCTCAGGTTTTCAAAGAGGAATTCTAGATCTGACTCTATTCAGAAGATCAAATGGAAGACATCTCATGTTGGTTCAAATTTATGTGGACGACATCATTTTTGGGTCTACGGACTCATCCATGGTCGAAGACTTTGCTAACTTAATGATCAAACGATTCCAGATGAGCATGAACAGAGAATTAAGTTTCTTTCTAGGCCTTCAAGTTAAACAAACTAACAAAGGCATTTTCATCCACCAAGAGAAGTATATTTTTGAGCTTCTCAAGAAATACTCTATGGACTCCCGTGCCTCAGCCAAGGTACCCATGGGTTTTGGTCACAAAATCTTTGCAGGCCCTTCGGTTGTTTCTGTAGATGAAAAGAAGTATCGTGGAATGATTGGATCCTTGCTTTATCTCACTGCGAGTCAACCGGACATAATGTTTTCAACATGCTTATGTGCCAGATTTCAAGTCAATCTGAAGATGTCTCATCTTTTGGCTGTGAAGAAAATTTTCTGTAAAGCCCTAATCTGCCCGTGTATCAGTCAGATCCGTTTGATGGTGCGGAATCCCAATCAAACGGATGATGTAAGATCAAAAATAGAAGAGAAGGAGAAGAAGAATTAATATGAATCTTGTATGTATTGATATGAATTATAATCCGGATACAAAAGATTCACACACACAATTTCTCTCTCTGGCCGTAAACTACTTCGTGTTCATCAATCTCTACTCCTCACCCTAACACCTCTATTTATACATGTTGGATATGGGCCGGAAACAAATGGGCCGTAAATGAGTTTACGGCCGTAAGGTGTTTACGGCCGTAAACTCAGCCGTAAACTAGGCCATAAATTCATAAATATTACACAAAAATATAATTGCCCAGAAAAGTAAAGTATAAACCATATTTTGACCTGACAATCTCCCCCTTGGTTTATAGCTTTCTTTTCTTAATGACCCAACAAGCTCCTCCTAAAAAGTAGCTGGCTTTCTTGATAATCTTTATTGAGAGCTTGGCTTCAGCTTTAACCTTCGATTTCTTCACAGCATCAGGATGAACATGATGAATCTTCAATGAATGACTTCATCTTGAGTGGTTGGGCATTTCTTCAGAGTTTGGCATTGAACGCACGTTGGGTGAGGAGGCTTGACGTACTGATTCTTAAAAGATAGTGCTTTCAGCTTGAGAATCTTCGGAGAGAACATAAGAGAGAACAAATCTTCTAGATCACTTCAGTAGGTACAACAATAGCAGCAGACTGATTAAGGAGGCTTCAATGCAATCCGTCACATAATCTTCAATTGCAGCTTCACCTTGCTTCTGGGGTTGAAAGATTGAATTTGAAAGAATAATCTTCATTTCTTGCTCCTTCGAATGCGAATTCTTCGATGCTCATGGACGAGGCTTTGGCTCAGAAATCTTCAACACAAACTCCACAAGTCTTATCTATACCTGAAATCATTATTCAAGACAAAAACAAAACTAAAAGAAAACTTAGCACACAAATTAAAATAGAAACAAAAATATTTTTGGATTTTTGATTTTTCTGAACAAGAAATAAAACAGAAATAACACTATTTTTGGATTTTTTTTTAATTTTTCTGATTTTTCTTTGATTTTTTAATTAAATTTTTTTATTTTTTGATTTTCATTGTTTTTTTTTTAATTCTCCCCTAATATTTAAATTAGACGAAACTATGACAAATTTAATAAAAATAAAAATGATATCCAACTTTAAGAGTGATTTGGGATCAAAGTTTTTAGAAAGCCTTTATCCACTTGTCGGTACCTTCCATATTCACATCTTTGTCTGGTCGATCGTCGGTATTGTTGTCCACTTAAACACAAAAAATTTGTGACTTATTTAGGACATACTATTTGATACAAGACAAGGTGAACTTAAGTTCCTAAAAATTATATCTGAACCTAATTCCTTAGATACTATATGTTAAGGACCATTCATCTGACGACGACCACAGATATTGTTGTCGACCTAAATTGAGCAGCGAGATCTATAGACAATCTTTGAGTGTTCAATTTTAATTGTACTGGAACGTGTTTCCCGCTTCCTGATATGCCCCAGCCATCAAGAACTTCCAGAGTACTCCTTACACCAGGTGAGCAGACAACCATTCAGAGAGAGAAGAGATTCAGAATTCTATTGCTAACTACTTCAGAGGGGTTGAGAAGAAGAAGGTTGCATATGCTGTGTACCAGGTCGGATTAGAAGTCGCGCAAAGGAGACAGCATATGGCTAACAGATAAGAAGTATTTCACACATTTATATATAGCCTGCGGAGAAATAGATTTGAATATGTTGTGTACAAGGTCGGATTGGAGGTCACGCAAAGGAGACAACATATGACTAACAGACGGAAAGAAAGAAAATGATATTCTACAGACCTAATTTATCAGAATTTACCAGTCGCCCCATCCAACCAGAATTAAGGACAGAATCCGCACATCGAGGAAAAGTTAAGCCACGGTTCCAAGTACGGGTTTAATTAATGTGACGGGTAGATTCCCATATATATATATATATATATATATATATATATATATATATATATATATATATATATATATATCCCTGCTCAACCTATCCGAGCATCATATTGTCAGGCTGAACGTATCTAACTAGGTTAAGATTTGTCATGTCTATAAATTTCCTAAGTTCAAATCTCCCTAGTCAAGTCCATTTAAAATTTTTCGTGCCTACCGACGCATCAAGTCAGAACATAGACCCTTCAACTTCGGGTACGTTACGCAGACTCAGGTTGCCTGTTATCACTTAATAATATCACTTCCCAAAACATCTCCCTCAAACACAGACTCATAACCAATATATTTTTTTTTATTTTTTTATTTTCTGATGTTTTTGGATTTTTTTTAAAAATTTAAAAATTTTTGTTTTGTTTTTATTTCTCCCCCTAAATTTGTGCATAGGAGAGAAACGAAAGTAAATGCGCAAATTTAAACTATCCTAAAACAAAAATTAGTCTTTAAAGCGAATTAGGTTAAGAAAAAACTTAGGAGTATTAGAGAAGAAAACGCAAACCGTAAGTCACCGATTGAATCTGCATCCAAAAGGTCTGAGAACAGCACGCATAATCTCAGAACAGATCCGAAAATTCTTCATATCATTAAGCACTAACCCCATGTGATCCCTTCTTTTCTTCCTTTCCCGCAAAAGGACACATACTCTCAACAAAGGTCTGAATGTTGTACAGTTTGAGAGATGTCTCCTATCATGTGCCTGGAACAACCACTACCAACAAACCGAAGTATGATGATATGCCTCCATGGCTGCTCCGACACAGAGCGGGATCAGTTGGTCTTTGGAACCCAGTCCATTTTGAAACTGGGTCGACCTTTGTCATCCTTGCACGGTACTCTCTCCCATGACATGTCCTGTTTATCACAAACATAAGATATAGAAATATTAGAATCGTTAGAAGATTTGGGAGATTGAGCCTTCGAAACCCATTTGTAGTTGGGTTTAACCCATTTCTTTTTCGATCTGATGGGTGGCTCAGTACTTGCTTTTGAACTTGATGTCGGTCGTTGAGATGACTTTGATTTTGGCTTCACGGGAGCATCTCTTGGATTTGACTTTTTGGCCGACATTCCCTTCTTGTCCTTGGGATTTTGATTCTAGGCCTTCTACGCGTTCCAGTCATCATGGTCTGAACGTGACCTTGAGGGGTTTCTTTTGGAGTATCTCCCTCTTGGCGCGTTCTGCCAGCCGAGTGCGTAGTAAGGAACGTATGTGCGATTTGGACAATTTCGGGCAATGTGTCCAGGTGTTCCACAGTGAAAACATGTCTTTTTCTTCACTGGGGAGTTGTCTCTTCCTGCCCCTAGTGGCGTATCTTTTCCTTGACTCTTATTTTTGCCACACGCACAGTTGCAACAGGCACTCTGTTTAGCTTGAAATGGTGGCCTGTATTTACCAACGAGAGGTTGATTAGAAGCAACAGATTCAGAGTTCCAGGGGTCGTTTGTTTGTTCAGAAGAACTCTCCTTGTTCTCATCCTCTGTTACTTTTCCTGCACAAGAAGTAGCAACATTAGTATCTTCAACATTAATAACTCTTCCTGACACAAATCCACTCGTTTTCCATATTGAAGATGTGGCTCCCTGTCAGTTTCGTCCTGTGGCATAGGGATGGATGTGTAGTTATGATTATAAGGAGGAGGTACACTATCATACCCTAGACCCTTGTTTTGATTTTCTTTGAATTTTAATTGGGTTTCATACAAGGACTCAACTGTCTGACTTGACGCAGTATAATTTTTGAAACTGACATCAGTTTTTCCACACTTAATTTTTAAAGCGTCAAGTTCTTTAGTTACAACAACAAGTTGTCTCTTAACATAATCATAATTTTCACACTTGTTGCTGTACTCTTCCTGAAGTTTCCTAAAGTCCTTGGTTTTAGCATCTAATTCAGCCTTCAGGGGTTTCTGTCCTTTCCTGAGTTGATATCCTTCATATCTCAGGTCCTCAACTTCTCTTTTAAATATATCAATTTGTTCCCGAAGAAATTTAATCGTGGCTTCACAAGCTGGAGTACATGTAACTTCAGTTACCGGAATGTTTTCAGAACTCATTGTTTCTCTACACTTCAAAGAATCAAGTTCTTGAATAACATCAGCAAGACTAAGATGATTGAGATCTTTTGTCTTCTTGATGATGGCCACGTTCATATCCCACGATTTCGGAAGTGAATTTAGCAGCTTTTTGGTTATCTCGGAGTTAGTCAAGAAGATCCCGACTATATTCATCTCAGTAGTGAGTGTAGTAAATCGCTGCAACTGAGTTTCGAGCGTTTCTCCAGGGACATAATCGAAAAAGTTGAAATTTTGTCTTAACATATCCTGACGACTTTCTTTCATGTTTTCAACTCCCTCGTAGACCTTAAAATCAATAATAAAAAAAACTAGAAGCTAAAATAAAAATTAAACGTCAAATTTAAAATGCCTCTTTTTTTTTTTTAAGTCAACCTTAAAAGTCAAATTTAAAAAAAAAAAATCAAACTCAAAAGTCAAACTTGAAAAGTCAAACTTAAAAGTCAAACCGAAAGGCTAAATTTGAAATTTTAAAAGTTAAACGAAAAAGTCAAAGGTCAAACTTGGAAGTCAAAATCAAAACTTGAAATAAAAAGTCAAAAATAAAATTCAAAAATTAAATTTTTTTTTATTTTGGATGAAAAAGGAATTTAAAATTAAAAGACATTGAGTTTTTGGGTTAAAAGTGTCAAATTTTCGAAAGTAGGTGCGAAAAAGACGGGTTATAATTTAATTTTCGAAGAAAAGAACAAGTAATCAGCTAGAGGAGTTGGCTAAAGCGCTGGTTGTTGAACTTGAGGTTGTGGGTTCAATTCCTGCCGTCAACAGTTTCGCTCCTCCCTTTCCTTTATTTTAATGAAGCGCCTGCAGCTAGCTGCTTCTGAGCCGAGCCGCCGAGCCGAGAACTTCCAACTGAGTCGGAAACCCTAGCCGCAAACACTAACTCCGCCGCCGGCCGTGAAAAGTTTCCGGCCATAAACTCCGAGCCGTAAGCTCGGAAACCCTAGCCGCAAACACTAACTCCGCCGCCGGCCGTGAACTGTTTCCGGCAGTAAGCTCCGGCCGAAAACCCTTCAAGATTACATAAAAAACAACGATTTTTCGACTTTGAAGCTCCAAAACTCAATCAAAAACCCCTTTTTATGAAAAACACGAAGAACAAACCCCCCTTATTTTTGCGAGATCTATCCAAAAACGCAAAAATATTTCGAAAAGATGATCAAATAATGCCCCAAAATAGAGTTTACGACCCAAGAACTCGGTGTTTACGGCCGTAAGCTTGGACCGTAAACACCAATTATTCAGATTCCAAACGAAACAATAAAACCTTTTGACTGATACAACTTGGATTTGATACCAATTGTAAAGCCGTAATCTGCCCGTGTATCAATCAGATCCGTTTGATGGTGCGGAATCCCAATCAAACGGATGATGTAAGATAAAAAATAGAAGAGAAGGAGAAGAAGAATTAATATGAATCTTGTATGTATTGATATGAATTATAATCCGGATACAAAAGATTCTCACACACGATTTCTCTCTCTGGCCGTAAACTACTTCGTGTTCATCAATCTCTACTCCTCACCCTAACACCTGTATTTATACATGTTGGATATGGGCCAGAAACAAATGGGTCGTAAATGAGTTTACGGCCGTAAGGTGTTTACGGCAGTAAACTCAGCCGTAAACTAGGCCATAAATTCATAAATACTACACAAAAATATAATTGCCCAGAAAAGTAAAGTATAAACCATATTTTGACCTGACATTTTCCGATACCTCAAAGGTACAAAGAACCTCGGAATCTGGTATCCAGCAAAAGAAAGTTTCCTTCTGCAAGCTTACTCGGATTCAAACTATGGTGGTCTCCAACTCGATAGGAAAAGTACATCAGGAGGATGTCAATTCCTAGGTGGTCGTTTAGTCAGCTGGTCCTCCAAGAAACATAATTGCATTGCTCTCTCTACAGCAGAAGTTGAATACATTGTTGCTGCCAGCTGTACCTCTCAAGTTCTCTGGATGAAATCTCAACTCTTGGATTATGGTTACCAATTTCAATGCATTCCTATCTACTGTGATTCTCAAAGTTCCATTGCCATCTCTCACAACCCAATTCAGCACTCCATGACGAAGCACGTTGACATACGGTACCATTTTATTAAAGATCATGTTCTAAATGACAATATTGAACTTATTTTTGTTCCATCTGACGATGAAATTGCTGATGTCTTTACCAAGGCATTACACGAAACCAAATTTAATGGTTTTCTGAACAAAATGGGTATGATGATGCCTAATCTTCAATTCTTTCAGGAGACATGTTCTCTTTGATAGAAGTATTTTGAAGAAATGTATGCTCCGAACTCATTTATTTTGCTTCAGAACTATTTTTCCTCTAAATACACCGAATCCTTTTACTTGTCTTTTTTTACTAATTATCCCTGACGTTTCTTAAGCTGAACAGTTTATTCTCTTCTTCACGACGATCTGGATCGACCATCATCAGAATCACCTCATCCTGAATTTCAAAAATTGCTCTGGAATTTTCAAATCTTGTCCGGAATTTCAAAAATTGCTCCGAAATTTTCAAATCTTGTCAGAAATTTCAAAAATTGCTCCGGAATTTTCAAATCTTGTCTGGAATTTCAAAAATTGCTTCGGAATTTTCAAATCTTGTCCGGAATTTCAAAAATTGCTCCGGAATTTTCAAATCTCGTCCGGAATTTCAAACATTGCTCCAGAATTTTCAAATGTGTTCCGGAATTTCAAATTGCTCCGGAATTTATAAATCCTCTCCGGAACATTTCTCACTCCGGAATTGCCTCAAAAGAATAAATTCAGAACTTGCCCTTGTACCTATCAGATCTTAGTCATCCCTGATTTACTCATTCGGAATACCACAAGGTTTTATGATGAATCGTCAGCAACGGTTACTTTTCTGAATCCTTATCCCTTTCTCCTTGATCCTCGAGCCATGACTGTACCAACTCTAAAATCTTGTCCGGAATTTCAAAAATTGCTCCGAAATTTTCAAATCATGTCAGGAATTTTAAAAATTGCTCCGGAATTTTCAAATATTGTCTGGAATTTCAAAAATTGCTTCGGAATTTTCAAATCTTGTCCGGAATTTCAAAAATTGCTCCGGAATTTTCAAATCTCGTCCGGAATTTCAAACATTGCTCCGGAATTTTCAAATGTGTTCCGGAATTTCAAATTGCTCCGGAATTTATAAATCCTCTCTGGAACATTTCTCACTCCGGAATTGCCTCAAAAGAATAAATTCAGAACTTGCCCTTGTACCTATCAGATCTTAGTCATCCCTGATTTACTCATCCGGAATACCAAAAGGTTTTATGATGAATCGTCAGCAACGGTTACTTTTTTGAATCCTTATCCCTTTCTCCTTGATCCTCGAGCCATGACTGTACCAACTCTAAAAGCAAACAACGTATCGCCAGTTGCTATTCCCGTTTTCAACTTCGAACCACTCAACCTTTCACGTTCCAATCACCTCAAACCCCAAAAGGTATAAACTCATTTAATGTGACCCTTTTAACCTCGGATCCTCATCATTATTTTTTAAACCCGGCCCATCTTCCCTTACCTATAAATACTCTCTCAAATCCTCACTTTACCTCTTTACGCTCACTCAACTGCAATTCTCCCAAAAACCCTCATTGTTCTACGTGTTCTTCAAGCACTAATCACTCTTCAACAATGGAGTCCTCACAAAACCCAACCAAAATCACATCCACTCCCAGGAAATCGATCGCAAGAAAGAAGTCATCCAAAGGGTCGAAAGGTTCATCTTCTTCTGCAGATCAAGAACCCTTTTTAAGAGATACAACCCAATTGTTCTCTCTAAACCCATTGGACTACGATGAATCGATGAGAGTAATGAACGAGTTTATCGCTAATCACCCCATCTCCATCCCACTTACCAAAATCCCTGATCCACCATTACCACTTCATCATCTCCACCGTGCATTCACAAGTATCAAGTTTGAAAATGGAGTTCTGGAAACCACCATCATTGGAGATCGCTCCATTCCCATCTACAAATCAACTTTTCTCAAAGCGATTGGTGTCAAACCTAATCCCAAAGGCTTCAAAATCGTTGAACCAACGTCTGAAGAGTTCCAGACCTTTCTGCGATACATAGGCTACACTCAAGACTACCGGGAAAAAGACTTCAAGAAAAGTGTTGTCTCTGGGCTATAGAATGCTTTGATTTATCTTATCATTCGTGGTTTGTCTGGAAAGCACGGAGGAACGGATACCTTAAGTAAGGACTGGCTGAACGTCGTCTTTAGTATCTACTCCGGACGTGATAACGCCGTTGATCTTCCTGAAGTATTATGGCAAGACTTCTGTAAGTTTTCCATTAATAGAAAAGCAAACGAAATTTCAAGCCCTAGATTTTGGGCTCTGACGATAGAACAAATCTTCAAGGAACTCAATGTCCCCATTTCGATTAACACTATTCCTCCGGAGGTATGTATTTCCTACAAACTCGTTAAGGCTTTTAGAATTCCGGACCAATCTTCGTTTGGTCCGGTCAGACGACTTCCGGACCACATGTTGGCTATCATTCGTTCCGAATCTCCTTACTTGAAACAACACTTAGAGACTTCGGTTGTGTTCGACCCAACACAACCTGCCCCGGTCTCTGTTGAACCCACTTCGGAAGAGGCCAACCTTGTCATGTCCGGACTCAAACCCAAAAAATCAGCCAAGAGAAAGTCTTCTCCCACCAAACCCAAGGCCAAAAAGAAAACCAAAGTCAGTGCCTCCTCTCCACAGGAGGGCACCTATGACATTCCGGCTGATTCTGGACGTCCGCACACCCCCTACCCACTCATCCGAGGTACCCCTCAATGTTTCCACATCATATGTACACACTTACGGGGACTCTCCACATAATCCACCCTCACCCTCTCAAAAGGGTGATGCAGGTGTTGAACAAAGTTCCTTGTAGCCCCCTGGAACACACCCACATGTCAAGTTTGATACTCCCATCATTTATTCCACACACACACTTCGGAACCATTCCTCCGGACCCCAAGCATCCGGAAGGAGGAGTAGTCCCTCCCACTTCCGATGCGTCAACTGGTCTGATACCCGGAAGGAGTAAAGTATGACAAGGGGTAAATTATCCCGATTGGACAGATTATGTTAACAGGGATGCATACAGGCGTCCGGATCTCACCCAGGCTCAAGTGGAATCCACTCTTATTTCCATGAGAAATAGGGCCATTCAGAGCAACTTGCCCTATACTCCTCCTACTAACGCTGACGCAGATGATGCACTTACTTCCACGCAACCTCCTATCACCATTCATCAAAGTGCTTTCCACATTGATCCGGAAGAAGAAATTTCTGAACAAGTATTGCTGGACAACGATGCCAGGCACATTCCGGAATTCACCTTCAAAGCCTCTAATCACTTCCAATCCAAACCATCCGGTTCTAAGTCTGCATATGACTTCAGATCCTCATCCTCCACCTCTCCAGATGACAACTCTCCCTCAAAACATCAAGACAATGCAACCACAGAACCAGGTCCTTCAACTCATCCTCACTCTCACAAGTATTATCTACAACACTCCGAATCTGATTCAGAATCATTTGATGGTGATTATGTTGACCCTTTTGCTCTCCTGGAGATCCGAACGACTGTCTCTGACACTATGGAAAAAGTGTCATCAGTTGAAAACTCTGTCACTCAACTGAACAACAAACTGGATCAACAAGTCTCCGGACTCGATGCAGAACTTGATGCTATTCTCCACTCTCTCTCCAAATCGCCTGAACTATCTGTTGCAGAATGAGAAGCCCAGTTGGACCAATTAATCTCTCTCCGCCTAAAGCACACTGTTGAGCAAATTGATTCCAAATATGACGCTCTTGTCGATAACTACCTCAACACCATCTCCTCCATGCTCAAAGTCCATGATGACTTGGTGACTGCTACCAACGAACTCATCAAGCAGACTCACATTCGCCATGAAAAGTAAATTCAAAGAATGGAGAAAGAGATTTAGCAAAAGGATGAAATGAATATGTGTCACACCCCAAAACCAAGAACGGCGGAAACGTTCTGGGGCGGAGGACGTCATGTATAATATCAACAACAATGTAAAGTAGTAAACAAGCAACAACATCATCCATTGTATTAATAAAATAATTATTATACAATTATATTCTATCAAATATTGATATACACTGAAGCATAAATCAAAATGAAAGATAAGTCTTGAATAAGCTCCATCTTCCTTTCTCCTTGCATCGGTACCTGTCTATGATGACCTGAGGATACAAGTAATTTTGAAAGGGAGTATCAGCTATAAAGCTGGTGAGATCATAAGTATTAATGTGTCTTAATTTGTGAAAACTTATAATTTCTAAAACTTGACATTGCTTTGAAAGAAAGCTAGTATAAGTATGAAAATGTTTGTAGCTCAACTGTAAATGTTTGAAAATCCCTAGAAATCCCTATGATTCCTATTAGTAACAAAAGGAGTCTTCTACCAAGACTTAACTGTTCTGTGTGTGTATGTCTCTTGTAAGAGTAAGTATTTTTTTAAAGTATAACTATCATTATCCCAAAAATATAGTTTGTACAACTTTGTTTAAGTGTGGTTATCACTAAAATATGTACTGGAAAAATTAGTGTAGTACTAAACGTAGCTCTAAAAGGACTACTACCGTACTAACTACCTCAGGCCGGATCTTAGGCAAAGGCATTACGTGATAAATTGCGCCATACTATCGACTAGTAACAACGACATAATGAATGGTCGTAATAAAGAAATGACGTTTGGCACCCGCAGAACTGCAGGTCCGGCTGTAGCTAGCAGCAAGGTGTAGGATTGTCAATCCAGCATAGATCTATGCGCAAACTCAACGCTCCCCCTTCAAGAGACTCTGGCCGCAACTCAAGTCATGAGGTTTTAAGTCATGCTCCGATTTAAATCACCGTAATCAACGTATTCTCGTATATGTAAGCGTACTCATGTAAGTGTGATCATGTAATTGTACTCATGTAAGTGTGATCATGTAATTGTACTCATGTAAGTGTGATCATGTAATTGTACTCATGTAAGTGTGATCATGTAATTGTACTATAATGTTCTAAGTGTGCTAGCTGTAATGTAATGAACTGTTCTACCAAGTATAGCAATGTATGAACTGTAATGTTCAATGTGTGCTAGCTGTAATGTGTGCTCTCTCTATCTAGCAAGTATAGTAATGTAAACGTTCTAGTATTCTTGTATACGTTCTCGTCCTAGTATAGATGTATACGTAATGTACAGTAATGTTCTAGAAAGTATTGACTCATGAATGAACTGACTCATTGTATGATATCGCGTTCTAGTAATGGTTCTAGTATCTTCCTGAACTACCCATATGGTAGCTTACTAGTAAACTAAGTGGTACGTATGGACGTGGATGTATACCCTTGCTACCCAAGGGCATAGGATGAACTGGAAGGACCTTTTATGACTATATATGTACACATGATATATAACAAATCTTTAAACGACTTTCGGACGAATACCCAATGTCCCACCAGACCACATCTCAAGGCGCGAAAAGGAAATAGGGTGGATAGTCTTCCTAAGTCTTTTAAACATTCTTATATAACTATACATATAGAGGCATGCAATTTATAATAAAATAAAAGCATAAGTAAGTTTTGTAAAACAATTGAAACAGAAATATTATTTTAAGAGAAGATCGACTTGATGTCAATCTATAAAACAATTTGAAGGCATAAGTATAATAAAACAGTTTTGAGTATAAAGAAACATTTGTTTGAAACACAGTTGTAAATAAGTTTGAAGTATGATAAACAGAGTAAGAAGTACAGTGTAATAAGTAGTTTAAAACATATAAAATGTTTATAAAAATCATTTGAAGGAAACTATTTAGTAAAACGGCTAATGAGTAGCCAAATCTTTTGAATGCTGTATATTAATCACATGTGATTGATGTAATAAGTAATAATATCCTACTTACTAATCACATGTGATTGACATAATAAGTAGCATGATTCTACTTGTATCCCCCCCCCCCATAAAACATTTAAAATAGTTTAAAACATTAGTTAAGGGGTATGAACTCACCTGCAGTATGTGACTGGAATTGAACGACTGTTATCGTATGGAAGGATCGGACAAGTGCTTGGTGTCAAGTGAAGACTTAGACACACACAATGATCCTAATTACATATGAAGACATATGTATATAAATAATTAGAGATTAAATCACTAATTATACAAGTATAAACATTTAAGCGCGAGGAAAACACTTTTGGTCAAGTGCTAGGAGGCTAATGGGTTGCAACAAAGAAGTGCAATGCCCCTAATGGAAGTTTAAGGTCAAAAGACCATATTCACTGGAGTTTACGGCCCAGGGGAGTAAGCTCCTGGCCGTAAACTCTCAACCAAGTCCTGAAATGGAGTTTAGAAGTACTACAATCTTAGAGGGGAATTGCTTCAAGGCTAGACAAGAGTTTAAGGTACCATATTGACTCCTAAGGGGAGTTTACGGCCCAAAGACCCTTTTCCCTTGGAGTTTACGGCCGTAAACTCCCTTGGGAGGGTTCTTATTGTCCTTTCAAGTCTCTAATATTTCTTGGAACAAGTCTAGGCTTCAATACTTGGATTAAGGAAGATTTATGGCACCAAATGGGACCATTTGATGGAGTTTACGGCCATAGAACTCTTTGGGCCGTAAACTCCCTCACACATGAGGTCCTAAGAATTTTAACTAGTCCATATCTCATCTAGGTAATTGCCCTAAAAGTCTCTTGGCCTATGGAAGTGTCTAGGGTGTCCTTTGACCCCATTTAAGGAGTTTACGGCCCAAGAAATACTCTTGGCCGTAAACTCTCCAACATTTATGCTTTTCATGTGTTATCTAGGTCCTAAACACATTAAGGTACATGCCAAAAATGAATACTAAGCCTTAGGAAGAGTTTGAAGGCATTTTGGAACCTAAAACTTGGAGTTTACGGCCTAAGGAGCATATTGGCCGTAAACTCCCTTCCAATGTTGGTTTCTAATTGTTTTGTTGGTCTAAAACACTTGCTTAAGGCTTCTAGGTTCTTGTTCTAAGGCTAAAGGATCATTAGGCACTCATTTGTGCCCTTTACTTGGAGTTTACGGCCCAAGAGGTGGTTCCTTGGCCGTAAACTCCTCAAACTACTTGCTTTTGATTTGTTTCTAGCCTCTAATGATCATACACTAAGTCCTTAGTTAGATGCCTAACACGGAAATGGGACTATGTGGCCTTTAGGCTTGATTTTGGAGTTTACTCCCCAACAACGTTCTTGGGCGGTAAACTCCCGGATCTTGTGTTTTGGACATGTAAACAATGTTATAAAGCATATAACAAGTATTAAAACACATTTAGGGAAGTAGACTCACAATCTGGGATGAAAACCCGAAGATCCGTGAGAGAGAAATTGACTTTTCTCTATTTGGAATTCAACTAATGAACCAATTTGGTTCAGAATTCTATTTATAGACCTGAGATTTTCGGCAGAAAATATTTCTTTTCTCGGAATGGATTCTAATGACCTAGAGTAACGGAATTACAGTGTTGCACAACATCCTAGTGCAACCACTCTCCTAATAACTCCGTAGGTGTAAAACCCTAAAACTGCCAAACTTCCTAATCGATTGGTTCTAGCGCACTTAAGTGAAATCGGGCTCTCGGTTGGTATCCCAACGAACCTTCACTAATTGGCGACGGCGTTGCTTCGTCTACTTGACCTCTCGGTCAAGGGTCACCACGGTTCTGATACGAAGGCAAGGATCTCGACGAGTGGACTTGTAAGAGTCCATCCGGAAAGGTATGGTTTCACGATCGAGATGCGAAAAGTAGAAAGTATGTTACTGAGTTCGCGGAGTAGGTCTAGTTTGTGCGAGGCATAGGACAGATTCCGATAAGAATCTCGGAGGTCCTAACTATATTGGATTTAGATTTTCACGCTTTACGAAGCGTATAAATCCATTCCCCAAGTGAGTTATCCTAAAGATTTTGGTCACTCACTTGGAATCTCAAAGGTTCCTTTTCTTGCGTAACTTCCCAGTCAAAGGCCACCCCTCGCTGGGCCAAAGTCGTACGAGTTTCTAAAGCTTGCGAGGAGTTCTAAATGAACTAAGGCGGTAGGTCGGTAAGACCTAAAATTTGGCGATAGCTGTCGGCTTCTCTGGTGTCAATGAATACTCAAGTGCTTTGGCAAATTGAGAGAGGACTCAAAATTTCCCACATTACTAACAGTGTGTCCTAGAAATCTGACTCTTCAATTTCCAAATCTCGTGCTTAGAGAACTTTGCTAAAAGTTCCTCTGTAGGAATTGTTTTCATGGGTTTTCTTCTTACTATGAGGGTAGATAAGTAAGTCATTTCATGGAGAAATAACGAATCGATCCAAGTAAGAAAGACGTAACCCTAATCATTTATCTCATGAAAACCATGGGCATACTGGTCCTATCCGAAAGGTATCACTATGGACTCGAGGCGTCCGCATCGAATTCGGAAGATAGTCTCCCAGACATCCTTCCCTAACACATCGAACTGGTGATTTTCGGATCTTAGGTCCATTCCTGGAAGTAGATTCTTTCCTTACGTTTGCTCAACCATTTTGTCTATGCGAGGCAGAGATCACGATTTCTATGAAAATCTTGACGGAGTCCTCAATATCCGAGGCACATACGATGCGATCCATCGATCTCTGGAAGAATCTGACCGGGGTTCTCGAGGGTGAGAAACCTAGTCTTCTAATTCTATTTATGTATAGTTCGCTGAGTTGTTCGTACTATTCTTGTATCTCCGTGGGTGTTTAAATTATAGGGTGATCTGTTTTCGGGAGTCATACTGGGTTCTAAGTTTGTTCACATGACGATGTGATTACTCGCATACTTAGGCAGTTTCTCCGTCCTGAAGTCCATTTTAGAATTCATACAGGGCTTCACGATCACAATTTCGTGTATACAAGCCGTATATAATTAAGATTGAAAAGGTAGTCGAATAACTGATTCTTCCTTACCCTCACATCCCAAGGAGGAAAAAGAGTTAAGGCGGAATCATCAATTCTAAACCTGTAGAACCTTGATTATATAACACTCTTATGTATACCTTCCTCAGTGATAGATCATCCGCATGAATCCCTGGATTGAACTTGACGTACTGCACGAGTGGTACTTCGGGGATTTCTTCGGAAAGAAAATAACTAAGAGGTACTTCTGGAATGAGTACTTCAGCGTTCCGATATGACGGCTTCGCTGGAAAAGTGATCTAGAAGAAAGAGATGTACGCAAGAAGCTGTTTTCGTGAGGATCAAATTTTAATCGAGTCGTATGGTAATGTCGGAATCATACAGAAACTTTAAAGACATTAGGATTAACATAAGACGGTTACAGACAAAACACAACTATGCAACCATGAACAGAGTTACAGTACTTTAGGTTTACTACAAGACTATTGCTGCGAATAAGATATACTACAAAAGACAAGTATATGCAGCACGAGAATTCCTATACAGTCAGGATCTCGCAAAAGGTAAGACTCTAGTTGCACTAGTCCTAGTTAGTTTATAAGTCTGTTACAACGAAACGCCTTAAATACATTAACGTGGTTCCTGAGCAGGCTCTCCCGCAGCTGTGATCCTGAGAATTTTCCCATCTGCGCCAGAATTCTGCGTTATCGGGCAATCTTTCTTGAAGTGCCCTGTCTCACCACATTGGTGGCATGTCTGGCTAGAACTAGCCTTGGTGACGGGATTACGGTGCTTAGCTAGTGTTATGTGGACACGAGTGCCTTCCTCGTTACTCCACCTCGAAAATTTCTTCTTGAATCGTTCTGCGCTATAACTCGTCTTGTGCGCAAGGTTAGTCTCGATGAAAGGGACTTGAGTGACAGGTCGTTTCGGTGCTCCACAGTCACGAGCATGATGCCCTATGTCCAGCCAATTGCAACATTGCATCTCATGGCAAGCCCCATGATGATGGAAACTACACTTCTCACACTTCGGGAGTTTTCCCTCATATGATCTGCGCGGTATAGGAACGGCAGGGGTTTCCACTTGCTGCTGCGGTATAGCCAACTTTTGGGCTCTCTGGTGTTCTTTCCGGGCTTGACGCTTTCGTTTCTTGTTCTCTGTTTTCTGGCTTTGCGAGCCCGGAACTGTTACTGCTGGGTGACTTCCTGGATGGATATCACGATTGGGAACTTCATTCCCATCAGCAGTATTGACCGTGTTGATAGCGCTACGGTGCGCAATGACCGTGGTTACGACAGCCACTACGGCAGCTGTAAATACCGTTTGAAAGGTAGCGGCGTCCATGGGGAAAGTAGAGGTCTCGTTGCTTGGCTGGTTGTTTCCGGATGACGACATGATTCTGTAACACGAAAAAGTAAAGATTTGTGAGCGATTCTGGTTGACCCTGATGTACTTAGATTGTTCATGAAAAGTGTAAGTGTATGATCTCGAAAGTTTGACCTACATCCCTATGATGCAGTCCTGGTAAATAATGAATGTATGTTCGCTAAGGTTTGACCTACATCCCTATGATGCAGTCCTGGTACTGTAGGGTAGTATGTTCGTATAATGGTCTCAAGACGTTTGTCGTTCGAGCTGAGGTATCGTGGGTTGGTGAATAACAAGATCCAACCACTGAAAGAGACTTGTAAGTGTCTCCTGGAATAAATCACCTTAGTCCAATGACTTGACTAAAGTATGATTCAGATAGACTCCAATGAAAGTAAGATAAAAGTACTTGGATGAAGAATGACACAGAAGTTAGTCGGCTGTCAATATCTTTGATATTCACGATGTAAAGATTCGGGAAGATGACCTTGTAAAGGTCTTACATCATATCCGCAGAAGATAGTTCCTGACAGCATAAAGACCTAACTAAAGTACTTACGGAACAAGATAATTTCATAGAAAATACCACATCGGGCATAGACAGAAAAACACGATTTCTTTTTATAAGGGAAATAAAGTAAAGCGTCTACTACGGGCGACGGTCATCCCTCTGGTGAACTCTTAGTTCAACCAATTGACGTTCCTTGTCAAGTAGGTGTCTTTCGAACACCATCTGGCGTATTCGGAGCTCTATGACTTCGACTCGTGATTCAGCTAGTGCTTGCAATAGGGCTTCATGGTTTCTCTCTGATCTCTCGTGAACATCCTCTAGATGAATGGTGTGGAGGGTATGCATTCTAGCATAGGCGACTACTTCTGTAATCTGATGTAGGGCTGTCCTGCCTTGAATCTCATTTCTGGCCTCTCTGCGGACCAAGATTGGCAAGACTATATCTGCTAAGCCCTCATTGCTCCAGTCGTAAAAGCTTCGGTCGCCATTAAATAGCATAACTGATCTTGTCCTTGGCTCCATGTTTCCAAGCATTCCACTCACTCAGGGTCGGGCCATGAAAAGCCGGAAGTGGGTTAGGAATTGAAACGGGAGCTGCTCGGGGTAGGTTCTCAACCTCTGGCTCGGGGTTAGTATCATACGAAAGGTCTTCATCATGGTGATCATCCAAGGGGATAGGATGATCATTCTCTGGTTCTTCTCCAAACCAACCAGCTATGACTTCATTCGGAAGATACTGGTTGTCAAGGGGATGGAGTCCAGTTATGATTTCTATGCGAGAATTTAGGGTAATAGGATAATTATTAGACGAACTATCTAGATAATTATTTAGAAAACCTCCATTAGTTACATCGCTATTTGTGAAGTGCATACCAGCTATGTGTAATCTAAACAGGATAGACCTTCGAATAAGTGACCTTAACTCCTTATTCACACAGAATAGGGGTAAGGCAAAATTATCACAGATTTTGAGTCTATAACATCCTAATTACATGTAGCCTCAGTGTATCCACTTAGCAACTATCAACTTAGTAATGAAGGTCCCTTTTTTTAATTCTCAAGTATAAAGTACTTATAGTAACACCAAAATACACCTATAGTATTTTAAATTTATTGTTATGTTCTATTGTTCTCATTGTGGTAGGGTTGGTAAGATTTTAGCATTGTTGCAACCACACACGTAAACTTAGGCACATGCTAGTCAACCCTCGGATAATATAGGTGATCAGGCTATATCTTCCCAGTTTTGACCATATGTCTCTAAGCCCACTTGTGTTGCCCAACAATCATAATTCTTTTGTATTGTCCTAATGACACTGATTTTAGTATGAATGCAGCACGTATACTTACTTAAATATTTTACTATTTAAAGTATAAACTCTTGGTCAGAGTATTTTTAATCCCTTATGTATTTATAGTTAGTATATCTTTTATGGGTTGATATACTTAATTCACTATAAACAATGCTCTGATACCAATCTGTCACACCCCAAAACCAAGAACGGCGGAAACGTTCTGGGGCGGAGGACGTCATGTATAATATCAACAACAATGTAAAGTAGTAAACAAGCAACAACATCATCCATTGCATTAATAAAATAATTATTATACAATTATATTCTATCAAATCTTGATATACACTGAAGCATAAATCAAAATGAAAGATAAGTCTTGAATAAGCTCCATCTTCCTTTCTCCTTGCATCGGTACCTGTCTATGATGACCTGAGGATACAAGTAATTTTGAAAGCGAGTATCAGCTATAAAGCTGGTGAGATCATAAGTATTAATGTGTCTTAATTTGTGAAAACTTATAATTTCTAAAACTTGACATTGCTTTGAAAGAAAGCTAGTATAAGTATGAAAATGTTTGTAGCTCAACTGTAAATGTTTGAAAATCCCTAGAAATCCCTATGATTCCTATTAGTAACAAAAGGAGTCTTCTACCAAGACTTAACTGTTCTGTGTGTGTATGACTCTTGTAAGAGTAAGTATTTTTCCAAAGTATAACTATCATTATCCCAAAAATATAGTTTGTACAACTTTGTTTAAGTGTGGTTATCACTAAAATATGTACTGGAAAAATTAACGTAGTACTAAACGTAGCTCTAAAAGGACTACTACCGTACTAACTACCTCAGGCCGGATCTTGGGCAAAGGCATTACGTGATAAATTGCGCCATACTATCGACTAGTAACAACGACATAATGAATGGTCGTAATAAAGAAATGACGTTTGGCACCCGCAGAACTGCAGGTCCGGCTGTAGCTAGCAGCAAGGTGTAGGATTGTCAATCCAGCATAGATCTATGCGCAAACTCAACGCTCCCCCTTCAAGAGACTCTGGCCGCAACTCAAGTCATGAGGTTTTAAGTCATGCTCCGATTTAAATCACCGTAATCAACGTATTCTCGTATATGTAAGCGTACTCATGTAAGTGTGATCATGTAATTGTACTCATGTAAGTGTGATCATGTAATTGTACTCATGTAAGTGTGATCATGTAATTGTACTCATGTAAGTGTGATCATGTAATTGTACTATAATGTTCTAAGTGTGCTAGCTGTAATGTAATGAACTGTTCTACCAAGTATAGCAATGTATGAACTGTAATGTTCTATGTGTGCTAGCTGTGATGTGTGCTCTCTCTATCTAGCAAGTATAGTAATGTAAACGTTCTAGTATTCTTGTATACGTTCTCGTCCTAGTATAGATGTATATGTAATGTACAGTAATGTTCTAGAAGGTATTGACTCATGAATGAACTGACTCATTGTATGATATCGCGTTCTAGTAATGGTTCTAGTATCTTCCTGAACTACCCATATGGTAGCTTACTAGTAAACTAAGTGGTACGTATGGACGTGGATGTATACCCTTGCTACCCAAGGGCATAGGATGAACTGGAAGGACCTTTTATGACTATATATGTACACATGATATATAACAAATCTTTAAACGACTTTCGGACGAATACCCAATGTCCCACCAGACCACATCTCAAGGCGCGAAAAGGAAATAGGGTGGATAGTCTTCCTAAGTCTTTTAAACATTCTTATATAACTATACATATAGAGGCATGCAATTTATAATAAAATAAAAGCATAAGTAAGTTTTGTAAAACAATTGAAACAGAAATATTATTTTAAGAGAAGATCGACTTGATGTCAATCTATAAAACAATTTGAAGGCATAAGTATAATAAAACAGTTTTGAGTATAAAGAAACATTTGTTTGAAACACAGTTGTAAATAAGTTTGAAGTATGATAAACAGAGTAAGAAGTACAGTGTAATAAGTAGTTTAAAACATATAAAATGTTTATAAAAATCATTTGAAGGAAACTATTTAGTAAAACGGCTAATGAGTAGCCAAATCTTTTGAATGCTGTATATTAATCACATGTGATTGATGTAATAAGTAATAATATCCTACTTACTAATCACATGTGATTGACATAATAAGTAGCATGATTCTACTTGTATCCCCCCCCTATAAAACATTTAAAATAGTTTAAAACATTAGTTAAGGGGTATGAACTCACCTGCAGTATGTGACTGGAATTGAACGGCTGTTATCGTATGGAAGGATCGGACAAGTGCTTGGTGTCAAGTGAAGACTTAGACACACACAATGATCCTAATTACATATGAAGACATATGTATATAAATAATTAGAGATTAAATCACTAATTATACAAGTATAAACATTTAAGCGCGAGGAAAACACTTTTGGTCAAGTGCTAGGAGGCTAATGGGTTGCAACAAAGAAGTGCAATGCCCCTAATGGAAGTTTAAGGTCAAAAGACCATATTCACTGGAGTTTACGGCCCAGGGGAGTAAGCTCCTGGCCGTAAACTCTCAACCAAGTCCTGAAATGGAGTTTAGAAGTACTACAATCTTAGAGGGGAATTGCTTCAAGGCTAGACAAGAGTTTAAGGTACCATATTGACTCCTAAGGGGAGTTTACGGCCCAAAGACCCTTTTCCCTTGGAGTTTACGGCCGTAAACTCCCTTGGGAGGGTTCTTATTGTCCTTTCAAGTCTCTAATATTTCTTGGAACAAGTCTAGGCTTCAATACTTGGATTAAGGAAGATTTATGGCACCAAATGGGACCATTTGATGGAGTTTACGGCCATAGAACTCTTTGGGCCGTAAACTCCCTCACACATGAGGTCCTAAGAATTTTAACTAGTCCATATCTCATCTAGGTAATTGCCCTAAAAGTCTCTTGGCCTATGGAAGTGTCTAGGGTGTCCTTTGACCCCATTTAAGGAGTTTACGGCCCAAGAAATACTCTTGGCCGTAAACTCTCC
Source organism: Lactuca sativa (assembly GCF_002870075.4). Lineage (NCBI taxonomy): Eukaryota > Viridiplantae > Streptophyta > Magnoliopsida > Asterales > Asteraceae > Lactuca > Lactuca sativa. Next base: position 358,962,407 of record NC_056627.2, on the reverse strand, counting down.
AACATTTATGCTTTTCATGTGTTATCTAGGTCCTAAACACATTAAGGTACATGCCAAAAATGAATACTAAGCCTTAGGAAGAGTTTGAAGGCATTTTGGAACCTAAAACTTGGAGTTTACGGCCTAAGGAGCATATTGGCCGTAAACTCCCTTCCAATGTTGGTTTCTAATTGTTTTGTTGGTCTAAAACACTTGCTTAAGGCTTCTAGGTTCTTGTTCTAAGGCTAAAGGATCATTAGGCACTCATTTGTGCCCTTTACTTGGAGTTTACGGCCCAAGAGGTGGTTCCTTGGCCGTAAACTCCTCAAACTACTTGCTTTTGATTTGTTTCTAGCCTCTAATGATCATACACTAAGTCCTTAGTTAGATGCCTAACACGGAAATGGGACTATGTGGCCTTTAGGCTTGATTTTGGAGTTTACTCCCCAACAACGTTCTTGGGTGGTAAACTCCCGGATCTTGTGTTTTGGACATGTAAACAATGTTATAAAGCATATAACAAGTATTAAAACACATTTAGGGAAGTAGACTCACAATCTGGGATGAAAACCCGAAGATCCGTGAGAGAGAAATTGACTTTTCTCTATTTGGAATTCAACTAATGAACCAATTTGGTTCAGAATTCTATTTATAGACCTGAGATTTTTGGCAGAAAATATTTCTTTTCTCGGAATGGATTCTAATGACCTAGAGTAATGGAATTACAGTGTTGCACAACATCCTAGTGCAACCACTCTCCTAATAACTCCTTAGGTGTAAAACCCTAAAACTGCCAAACTTATTCCAAAAGTTTGAATTTTCACTGTAACTGCTCTACTACTATTGGATTGCAATGGTTCGATTTAGAACAGAAATTTCGGGTTGTCACAATATGGTTATTCAACAAGTCCTCGTCAAACTTCTTCGTTCAACTTGGAACATCGTTGATGTTCCGAACTAGAAGTTTGATGAGATGATTTCTATCCTCAGCACCACCTTCAAACACCTTTCTGAGCAAGCTCCCACTGCTGAAGCCTATGATACTCTATCACTTCAACTCGCTTCTGGTCTTCAGAAAGTCTTCTCCAAGTTTGATGATCTCAAGGACTCTCTGTTCCTTGCACCGGTCCGCAGGTTTACCGATGCAAGAGGGGGAGAGGGACCCAGTCAACCATGGAAGCCTCCTACTCAGTTCTCTCTTCGAGATGAAGAAGAGTCAGACGACGAAGAACTTCAGAATCTCTCTGGATCTCCTCCCAAAAGTGCCAAAGAGGAAGCAAGTGAAGATGAAAACGAATATATCCCTGATGACGCTCCTAATAGCATCCTCTCTCTTCAAGCTCCCATGTTGTCTATTCTGAAGGTTATTTCTGAAGAACAAAAGAGGATGTGGTCCGTAGTCTCTTGGCTATCCTCACTTCCGGAAGTTTTTGACCAAGCTGTCAAAATGGCTAAGGCCAAATCTCTTCTAACCGTCCAAGCCTTCTGGGCTACTCCTTTAGTACAACTTCCTATTCCAAAACCCAAAATTGCTCCAATTGACCAGGGCTCTCCACTCCGGACCCCTAATTATATTCCGGAAGAACCACTCCCAAATCCTACTCCAAAATTTACAATTGATGAGAATATGAAGATGGTTATCTCTTCTCTTCATAAAGACAAAGGAATGAAACCAATGACAACCGAACAATCAGCCTTGCACTCCGGACCCCCTCTCAAACACAAACATGGATGGTCTCAGGAGGAAATTAACCAAGCCCTTGAAGAAAGCATCCAGATTCAGGCTCTGAAAGATAATCCTGACTCATTGCGTGGGATATCTCCTCTTTGTCGTGAAGGCATCCTCGAAGATCACCAAATCATTCCAGTCATGTCCTATGACATCCCCACTAGATCTTGAGCAACTGGATCTTCCTCTCTCTCCCTACAATAAATATTACACCAAGTTCACTCCGCTCCATCCCACGGATCCTCCTGAAGTAATCATCCGAACAGAAAGAGAAAGACTTGATACATTATACTCTAAGAATGCCTTTCCATTCAAGGACGTATGGTCAAAGAAGAGAATCACTCATGTCTCGGGCTTTGGAAGAAAAATCCTGGTAAAGTTTGAACTGAACTGTCCATTGTTCCGGTTTCACATTTTTCGGAAGTGACCTATTCCCCGGACTCTTACCAATGTGGATTTCCCCTCCATGAATCTGAACATATTCTTGCCCTAGCCGCATACTTTAGAGAAAATCAAAGGGATGACCTCAGTATGGGAGCCCATCATGTTGCTCTAAGCTTCTTAAAAGATTATGTTGCAGAGTTCAGCCGAAGAGACTATGAACTTACTCACCTCTACGGAACAGAACAATTTGTTCCGAGAATTGACTTCATCCTTCTGGAAGCTGAACTCCTTGCTGATGGTCCCATTGAGGAACTTGTTCTAGGGTTTGTCTACATTACAAGAAAAACAAACAAGAAGGACTATTTTGTCTTTTCTTTATGCTTTCTATTTTCCAGTATGCCTTGCATGGCTACTTCTAGAAGTTATCCTTTGTAATGTTTGTGTCTCTATAAATAGAGCTCACTTGTTCTGAATCAAATACGCATCTTCAAGTATCCTTACTACTTATCTCAGAAATTCTCTCCTCTCTCACTTCTTACTATCATATCTTATCATAACCTCTCTTCGGAGCAAGTCCTTGTGACTTCTTCACTAAGCTTGATCTCACTTACTAACATTGGTTTGAATGCATTCCAAGTTATGAATCAACTTACATGTATTCTTGATATAACAATTGCTGTTATTTACATCACTTTACTTTCCGCATCTAACTCACTAACTTCTAACTATTAATATTATTGTTGAGCTAACAGATCCTTCGAGATTAACTATTCCGCTATATACTTGTTCTAACCATTTTTTCAAGTGTGTCTCAAAGTTTTTCTCTCAACAATTGGTATCAGAGCCAGAGTGGTTGCTTTTTGAAAATCAGAACTCTGATTTTTCAAAGATCCCTCTATACCACTAAAAGTCATCTCTAAAACAAAATTTTTCAATGCCACAATCATTATCACTGAATGTTTCCAATAGTGTTGGTGGTTCCAATCGAGCCCCAATACTGGTTGCAAATGAGTATCACCACTGATCTTAAAGGATGGAGAGATATCTCAGACGACTTGGTAGAGATGTCTGGAGATCTGTAGAAGAAGGACCCCACCTTCCAGTCCTTACCCCTGTTCAAACTGATGGAGCCACAAAAAGACTTGGAGGAGGTCAACCAACTTTGAATCGTCCCACAAAAGATGATCTAGACAAAATGGAAAGTGATGCTATTGCCTTTTATGAAATCTCTTGTGGAGTTGCTCCTGACAACTTTGACATCATCATAAATTGCAAATCAGCAAAGGAGATTTGGGATGTTCTCAAAAACTTGTATGAAGGTTCAGAGCAGGCTCAAGACAAGAAGCTCACTACAGCACTCAACAAATTCAATAACTTCAAATCCCACTCCGGTGAAAGTTTGGAAGATTCATTTAAAAGGTTCAACTTGATTGTCACAAAACTGTCGAATGCGGGTACCATCCGCAGCAATCATGAAACAAATCTGTAGTTTCTTAATGGCTTAGGAAGACACTGGACAACAACCAAAATGATTGTACAAGGTGACAGGAAGATTCACTCCTTATCTCTCTATAAGCTTTATGGAGAATTCCAAGCTCAAGAGTCCACTGTACTCAAGGACTGCTCAGACTTCGGAGGACCACTCGCATTAGTAGACCAATCACCTCACACTCAAACCTATCCTACCTCATATGACTCTCCACCGCAGTCATATAAAGCTGACTCTGAATATGAAGACGAAGAAGAGTTTCAGAATTCCATTGCTCTTATCAGTCAGAAATTCAATCGCTTACCACCTTCATTTCGCAAAAGCCAACAATTCAATCGACCACCTTTCAACCGTAACTTTCAGAACAATCACTTCCGTTCCACCAAAAACCCTCTCCCTCCACCGCAGTCTCAGCAGACTCAGTCAAAAGAAGTACCACCGCAGTCCCAATCAACTAACTCCGGTACCTCTATAGAAGACAAGAGTGATGTCATCATATGTCACAAATGCAATAAGGAAAACCATTTTGCCAAAGATTGCAAGGCAAATGTAGTTAAAGATAGAGCCTTCTATCTTCAAATGGCTCAAGAACTGGAAGATAAAGAAAAGGGAAAGGCCTACGTTGCTCAAGTGAAAAGGAATCATCAAGTGTGGTCATCAGGAGATGAAGATGAAGAAGTCCTTAGCAAAGGGAAAGGCAAGATCTGTATGGTAGCAACTGCTGATGAAGATGGCTCAACCAATCTAAAAAGGAACCATTGCTATATGGCTAAAGATGGAACTCTCAGCATTGTGGAACATGTAAAACTCCTGATTCAAACTTTAAATTACAACATGCATGATTGTCAACCTTTCATACACACACTCAATGACACTTGTGCTGTCGTCCTTACAGACTACAATAAAGCCCTAGATGAGAAGAACATCGCTTCACAGGAGATGTTCCATGTTAGAGGATGTTTGGACAATAAGAGACTCAAAATGGCAATGTTAGAGAAGGATTTAATGTTAGAAAAAGATGCTAGAATGCTTAGTGAAACTCAATTAGAAATAGCCTTAAATCAAAGAGGTCTAGCACAAAATGAAATTGTACGTTTAAATCTTTTAATTGAAAAGCTGTTTAATGAAATTAGGACCATTGAGAATCTTGTCAATAATGGGAATGTTGATAACACTTTTAACTAGGGTTGGTCCAATGGTAACCCTACCGCAACGGACTCATCACCTCGGTTCACAACGGAACGTCCCTATGTCCCACCAGACCACAACTTCTTATTTCCAGTCAATAACAAAACATTTCCTAAGGATATCCAAGCCCACTTTGGAAAACTCCATGATCTGAGTAATAATTGTGTTATAGAAGAAATTCTCCCTAAATCTTCTACTCATGTCAACAACACAGATTCTTAGACATCATTCGTAGTTGATGAGGAAATTGTTATTGAAAGTCCTGAAGTCTCTTTAGCCTTCCCATCCTTACAGTCTGACCATAGTGTCTCTAACTGCAGTCACATACCGCAATCTGTCCCATTACCGAATATCAATTGTCCAAAAGAAGTATTCGCCAAGACATACTCTACGGTAGTCCAAAGCACTATTCCACTGATCGAAGTCAAGATTTCTGTGACCATTGAGCCAATTAATCATGAATTACCAAATGAAAACTTTGAATTTGGTCAATGTTCTCAAAGTCCCAACTTCTCAAGTTCAGATGAATCGAGTCACTATTTTTTAAAATCTTCTAGAGATTCTAGGAAACCGCAATTAAATATCACTGACTGCGGTTCTCCTAAGACCGAAGCAAAAAGAGTTTTTAAAGAAGAATTTCGCTCTCATGGCAAGCAACGAGAAATTTTCTCAAAAGTCAAGAAATTTGTGAAATGTCCTAAATCAAAAAGTCCTAAGAAGCTTACTTTTTCAAATTATCACTTCAAGAAAACTATTTCCAAGAAAACAAACAGAAAGGAGTTCACTGTTTTTGACAATACTCAAACAATATCAAAACATGAGGATAAGTCTTTTCGTTGAAATGGATTTCAAATCTATTCTATCAATGATCCAAAATGGAAAGGTATCTTACCTATTCCAACATTTTCAATGTCAAAGTCTCAAAAATGGAAAGGAATTTTGCCAACTCCGGCACCCAAAAGGTCATCTGAAACGTTTAAGAAATCACATCACAAAAGCTCTGCACGTGCCTTCACACTTGCCAAACCTGCACAAAACACCTTTTCAAAACACACAAACAAAAAGGTCAAAACTAACAACCCTCGGAATGGACAAAAACATACTTTTTTCTTCAAAAACTCAGAACAGGTCAAATGTCATAAAAAATGACAAAAAGTTCTCTTGTCAATGTCAATGTAAAAGAATTTAAAGAATTTCCAAGACCCAGGATTTCAGGGTCAATCCTAATAAATACTCACAATCTCACAAAACTCCAAAGATCTTCAAACACCCAGGACTAGGTTTGAAAGTTGACTTAAAACTTGTCCCTGCCACCTCGCATCATGCATCGATTAACACATCGTATGTAACCTCGGGCTCCAAACTCACTTGGGTGCCCAAATTAACCACTTAACTTTTGTAGGCATTGTGCGAGGATCAAGAAGAAGAATGGTTAATCGACTGTGCCGGCTCCTTGCACATGACCGGAAGGTTAGAATATCTTCGGGATTTAGGCCTATATGTAATGGTGGAAATGTCACCTTTGGAAACAATGCAAATGGAATCATATGAGGCTATGGTGTTCTTGTTGGATTAGTGTCTAAGTCCATAACTATTTTGGTATGTACTTGACCCGATGGTGCATGGTCCTTTTGGGTTGCCTTCACCAAAGCAACTTGATTGGAGAAATAAATAAAGAGAGAGGTTATTATGATTTATTAATCTGTTATAAGAATAATATATTAAAGGAGAAATCATATTTGTTTAATTAATATTGGTCAATAATTAATTAAGAATTAATTTTGTGATCAAGTGTAATTAATTAAACTAGAGGGGCTGAATTGTAATTATGTGATAGTTGCAAAATAGGGCAATGGTTATCCTTGTTAAAGGATGGACGAATTCAAGGATAAGGATATCCTTAAAATCGTCCAAGGTCCAAGAGATAGGGATTTTCAAGGCTTATCTTATGGTTGCTTGATGGGCAAGCAACTAGATAAGGATAAGGACTAAAACCCTAATCTTTACACCTATATAAACCCCCTAAGGCTCATGAATTCGTCTAACCCTTCCCAAGAAGTCCTAGAGACGAATTCTAACACCTCTCCTCTCTCTCTCTTTATACCTTCTCCACTTGCTTGTGGTGTTTGTAAGCCATTAGAGGAGTGACACTTGTGACTCTAAGCCTTCCAAAGTCAATTCAAGGAGGAATTGGGATTGTTATTACTACATAACAATCAAGGTAATATCTTAAACCTAATTATATGTTGATATTGATTTCCATATGCTAGAATTAGGGTTTATAGTCTTGGATTCAAAGCATGTACAATAGAGAAACCTAGATCCAAGCATTAGGGTTTGTATGAGCACATAGGATGTCTTATGACCAAAACCCATCAGTTCTCACCACGGGGAACTTTTCCATTCAGAAGGTTGCTTATGTAGAAAGTCTTAAACACAATCTCATCAGTATTGGCCAACTATGTAAAGCAGTTCATCGAGTGGAATTTGATGATCAATTCTGTTACATAATGACGGGTGACCGAAGCACTTGCTTAATTAAGTCTCGCTCCGAAGGCACAATGTATCCTCTGGATATTTCTCTCATCATTGGTAAACCGCAGCTGTGTTTTCTTTCTAAAGTTGTATCCGAAGTCAGCTGGCTATGGCATCGCAAGATAGCTCATCTCAACTTCAGATACATCAACAATCTAGTCACCGGAGAACTTGTCCGCGGTCTCCCTGTTCTCAAATTCAGCAATGATACTTTCTGTCCATCGTGTGAATGTGCCATCGTGTGAATGTGGAAAACAAGTCAAATCAAGTCATCTTCTGATAATGGATTCGACTATTTCAGAACCTTTGGAATTATTACACATGGATCTTTGCGGTCCTTCAATAGTAGCCAGTCTCCATCACAAAAAATACATACTGGTTGTTGTTGATGATTTCACTCGCTTCACATGGGTCTTCTTTCTCAAACTCAAATCAGAAACACCGCGGATTCTCATAAACATCATCAAAGATATAGAACTTCAGATCAAGCTTCCAGTCAGACGCATCCGTAGTGATAATGGAACCGAGTTCACTAATCATCTTCTCAACAGTTTCTTGGTGTCCAAGGGCATTTCTCACAACTTCTCAGCACCCTACACTCCGCAACAAAATGGTGTCGTCGAACGAAGAAACCGCACATTAGTAGAAGCAGCCAGATCCATGCTTAACTTCGCCCATCTTCCTCTTTACTTCTGGGCTGAAGCTGTAGCAACTGCATGCTTTGTCCAAAATCGAAGTATTATGTTCAAACATCTCAACAAAACACCATACGAAGGTCTTAACAACCGCAAGCCGAATGTTTGTTTCTTTCATATCTTTGGGTGTAGATGTTTCGTGATCAACAACAGAGATCAGCTTAATAAATTTGCACCTAAGTCTGATGAAGGCATCTTCCTTGGTTATTCCACTAACAAGGTTGCTTATCGAGTGCTTATCAGACGTACAAGACTGATCATTGAAAGCTTCGATGTGAAATTTGATGATTCTCACATCCGCGATGCCCCTTCATCCACTGAAACCACCACAATCATGGAATGTGACATTCCTGCATCTTCTGGTCCTTTAAATCTAGTAGAAGTCAATTATGATGATCTCTTTGAACCCGTTGAAACAGCAAAACTATCAGAAGTCCTTGTGTCTCCCCCAGCTCAACAACAACATGCTGACATTTCTGGACCATCTCCATCCGAAGCAGTATCTCTCAATACATCCACCTCTCCGATTGAGGGGGAAAGCTCTACTCCAGATCTAGCCGCAACCATCGAGGTTCCAGTACTTGATGTTGTTCAAGTACCTGCCCGCAGAGAAGCATTTCCATCAAATGTATCTTTGGATTTGGATGATGAACTCATAGAGAATATTGATACTCAAACCGACCCAAGAATTGTCACTCTCCCATCCGCAGTCCAGAGGGAACCGTCTCAGGTTCCAGATCGACTCCCTTCAGCAATCCAGGGGGAACCTATCAAATAAAATGTCTCTCTCACTCCAACTAGTCAGGATGACTCAGCAAGGTGTTTTCAAACCAACCGCACCAACCAAGAAATGCAAAACCAAACCCACCACTGTATCGAGCAGTGATTCTGAAGAGGATAGACAACCAATATCGATCCTCAAGAAAAGAAAGACCACCAATACCTCTAGCCAAATGCGTGACCGGACTGATACCTCAGCCTCTCCATAGGCTAAGGTAGTCCTTGGGATTGCCGCAACTCCATTCAATGCCACAATCGAATACCACTAAAGCTCATCATGTGAGCTTGTTTCATCATCATCATCCGAACGTGGAGACAGCCCCCCAGTTATATCTCAAGGAGATAAATCTGGACATCGCCCTAAGGTCTCCAAGGCTTCCCGACTGCATTTCTTTTCTCCCGAGGAGTTAGACTCCATTCTCTTGAACATATCCCAAACACTTCAAACACCTGACCATCCGCAGGGCACTTCTTTCACACATGCCAGAACGGAGCCAAGGCCAAACATGACCACGGGTCACGGAGACCAAGGAAGCTCCGAAAATCCTACTCTGCTTCCATCATTTACAGGTGGTTTAGGCACGGTGAGCACACATGTGTAAGGATCCGCTAACCCAAGGGACACCTTGGTGCGCACTTAAAGAATTGACGGAGACGATTCAAGTGATTCATGGAGTAGGTATCAACCGACTACTGATGTCGAAATCAAGAAATATGTTGTCTTTTGAACGGCATTCCAAGCCCGAAAGGATCAACAAATCAAATAGCAACAGCATAAGGAACGAGAAATTCAGATGGTTGCTAAGTATTGGGCTGATGCCATCAACAATGCTTATATTGTATCAGGGATTCTTCATATTCAAGACTGGATGTCTCAGATGGCCGATTCACTCCTTAAAGCTCAAGCAGCAACTGCGGCCCAACATACCTCCCAAGTTCCTCCCACTACGGTTCTTGAAACGTCACAAGACGAAGGTCCTGAGATCGTAATCAGCTCAGATCCTACCTTCGGTCTTGATGATGACGAGGTACTAGAGGTAAACAAACCCTCTCCTTCTGACGACAATCTAATGATGTTCGATGAAGGTGAAGAATCAAGTGGTTCTCACCACTCCACCTCAAAGCCCAAGAAGAAGAAGAAGAAGAAGAAGAAGAACGCAGTCACAAGAACAGAGTTTCTATCTCTCCAGGCAAAAGTCGATCAAATCCTGGCTGCGGTCAAGCCAACTCAACCGCAACCAGAGGATGTTCCTGGACCACAATCGTTGATAGAAAGGATTAAAAGACTAGAATCAAGAGAACGACTGGCTGCGGAGCGCATATCCTTAGAACTCGAAATGGGAATTCGGTCCCTCGACAACAATCACAAAGCAGACCATAAAGACTTCATGGAAGCCACTGAACGTCTTATCTCCGAAGTCACCGCTATCAAAAATGATCTTCAAACCGCTATCGAAGATCAAGCCTCTCAATCTCAAAAGATAATCGATGAAACTCATACAACTTATGAGTCTACCATCTCAGTTCTTCACTCTACAATCAACCACCTTCAACTATCCTTAACAACCAACTTTCATGGCCCTAAATTCCTTCAACTCACTAAGGAGATTCATCGCCTGCTGTTCAAATCCTCCTCTCCAACCAATCAACAACTCACAGACGCTATCAAGGCTCAATTTTAGGAGGCCTTCTCCAAAATTAATGGCCTTCGGACATGGCTTGAGGAAGCTCCGGTTTGGACTTCCTCAAGAGGGGGAAGTGAAAAAGACCAAGCCCATCAATCCCATCAATCAGATCACGATCATCAATCTCAGCAGTCAATTTCACCACATCAAACCCCACCCATCATCACTGGCAAAGTTCCCTCACCGCAACCATCATCTCACACTGCACCTCACATTCCGGAAAAACCTGCAACTCCCCCACACTTCAAACATCTTGAGGAACATATGTCATCTCCAAGCTCAACAAATTCTCCCACCACCGTCCAAAGGAAGAAAGACTGGAGGGCAACCAAACTTGGTGAAGAGATCTGGAGGCTATGCGGATTTCACACAGTCATGGATGAAACTCTTATAAATTATTGGGTTTATCCCCACCGAAGACTGCTAGATGAAGATTACGTTCCTCATCTTACATATGCTGAGCCTCCTACTGATGGTTATTGGGATATCCCCATCTCATCCAAAGCCAAATACTTCACTGTATTTGAGCCATTTGAGCCTTCCAGATGCCAAACGACTGCCTATGGAATTTGAGAGACTTTCTCAATACTATGCAAAACATGCCTCTCCGTTTGAGCACATTTGGTCAACTAATCGACCATTCGCAGTGGTGAACTACAGAGCCAGAAAAATTATGAAGGCAGAGTTTTTCCAGTACACTCTGACCCGAAGGGAACAAGATTATGTTCGAAACCAAGCTTATTTTCCTTGCATGAATCCGGAGGAGATTTTCCTCATTGTAAGAGTGTTCTAGGGAAAGGCTGAGAAGTATCCGAAGATGCAAATTGTACTTGATAGAATCAATGGTTTTCTGATGGATACTGTATGCAATTTTGCTAAAATCGATGCAGATATCTATCCCGCCATTGCGAAGAACCATGACTTACCTCCACTTGATCCAACACTGATGCCCTCTGCAGGCTTTGAAGAAAGACCCTTAGGTGCATCCAACTTCCCTAAACTCGGTGTCATCTTCAAAAGAAAAACTGATAATGTCAAATATTTCATCCCTACCTCTGCTATACATCGTCTGACAAAGAAGCAGATTGACATCTATCAGACCGCAGTTGAAAAGTCAAAATATACCACTCCGGAAGTAATGTTTGAAATTCTAAGGAGAATCACTTGGTTAGAAAGTGTCAGGAAGTTTTGGTGGATCCTAATCAAGCATCTCCGTCTTGATAAGTGATAAAAGTTAAAGAGGTCACTTAGGGGGAAATTTTAAGAACACTGAAAGTGACCCTCTCGAACTTTCCTGGAACCACAGCCAACTCTCTACCACAATGAAAGCCTCTACCGCAGTCATCCGAAGTCAGAAGACAGCAAGCTTTTGTACTTAGTCTATTTTGTCTTTTCTTTATGCTTTCTATTTTCCAATATGCCTTGCATGGCTACTTCTAGAAGTTATTCTTTGTAATGTTTGTGTCTCTATAAATAGAGCTCACTTGTTATGAATCAAATACGCATCTTCAAGTATCCTTACTACTTATCTCAGAAATTCTCTCCTCTCTCACTTCTTACTATCATATCTGATCATAACCTCTCTTCGGAGCAAGTCCTTGTGACTTCTTCACTAAGTTTGATCTCACTTACTAACATTGGTTTGAATGCATTCCAAATTATGAATCAACTTATGTGTATTCTTGATATAACAGTTGTTGTTATTTACATTACTTTACTTTCCGCATCTAACTCACTAACTTCTAACTATTAATATTATTGTTGAGCTAACAGATCCTTCGAGATTAACTATTCCGCTATATACTTGTTCTAACCATTTTTTCAAGTGTGTCTCAAAGTTTTTCTCTCAACAAATTGGTATCAGAGCCAGAGTGGTTGCTTTTTGAAAATCAGAACTCTGATTTTTCAAAGAGCCCTCTATACCACTAAAACTCATCTCTAAAACAAAAATTTTCAATGCCACAATCATTATCACTGAATGTTTCCAACAGTGTTGGTGGTTCCAATCGAGCCCCAATACTAGTTGCAAATGAGTATCACCACCGATCTCAAAGGATGGAGAGACATCTCAGACGACTTGGTAGAGATGTCTGGAGATCTGTAGAAGAAGGACCCCACGTTCCAGTCCTTACCCCTGTTCAAACTGATGGAGCCACAACATGTGACATGATTTTAATGCTTAACCGCTTCAAATTCAAACTTGGGGTTTACATATAAAAGGGTTTTGGAGTCATCTCATTCAAACTTTACGCGATCACGCTTAATTTTTCCCCAATTTTTTTCCCTTATACGTCCTGTTCTTTCAATTACCTTCAAACCATAACAATGGAGGCTATCAACGTGAATGTTGATCCTTCTCAATCCACCGACGATGCCACATCTCTATCTCTTTTGAAGATTCAGAGTACTAATTACCGGGTTCAACCAGATGTTGGCATGTATCCCGATGAATTGAAGATGCTGATTGTTGTGTTGAATCACTCAGTGTTATCTACAATGATGTCGTCTTCTTTTTCTGTTTCGATGACATGGTTATCACTTGTTGGGTCAACAATTGTCTTTAACAAGATGACCAATGTGGTTACCTTCCACCTTACCAACGAGAAGAAGTACAAGTTGTCCAAGAAACAATTTGCCCAAATCTTGAACGTTCCTAACATTGAACCTTTATATGAGGTCACGAATGAACAAGTTGTTCATATGTTCAATGAGATGGGTCATCAACCACCTGTTACCAAGATCAGTGATTTCAAGAAATCATCCTTACCCTGTATCTGGAATTTCCTATTTGGCATTTTTCTTCTATGCTTGACAGGTCGAAGTGTTGGGTTAGATAAGGCAAAGCTTGAGGTGTACGCTATGGTTGCTGGGTTGTACTATGATCTGCAAGTAGATTATGCAACTTTATTGTAACAGGAGTTCGGAAATAGTATTGCTCACACTAGTGTTGTGAATGGTGTATCTTGTGCCAGATATTGGAGTCTTATTTTGAAGTATGTGTATGAAAAGGAGGGTATCATGGTTCCAGGAGATGTTCCTACCGTCGATTTTATCTTGTATGAACATCCCAAGACAGTGGAAGATGATTATGAGGTTTTACCAAATGTTGCAAGGATCCCAGATGCTATGCTTCGAAGGTTAATCTAGTATTAGTATCCTATTTCAAACCATCAATCCTTCGATTGATACAGGTGTTCTATTGGCAAAAGGAATTATAGGAACTTCAAAAAGGGGCAAAAGTTCAAAGAAGGTTACAAAGGCTAGTCCATCGAAGCCTGATCCTATTCATGTTCAAAAGGAAGTTATTAACCCTATTCACGAAGAATCTTCTAAGCCAGCAAAGGACGGCATACCTTTGAAATCTGGTGTTCTAAAGGGGTTAAAGAAAATGGCTCATAAGCCTCGACATTCTCCTAAAAGGGATATTATCGATAAAACTCCTGAGAAATCTCTTTCTTCACCCAAGAGTGTTTCTATAACGAAGAGGATTCATAAGCCTCAAATCAGTCGAAAGGGTGTGAAGATTCGTGAAATTCCAGCTCTAGTTTCTCCAGCCTCTAAGAAACGAAGAGCTCACGAGTTGGTGAAGAAGATTACGAAGAAGCAAAAGAAGTTTCAATATCTAATGGATAAGGTAGTTCTTGAAACTGATTTCGAAGATAGTTGCAGGTCTCAATCTCCACTTCGTCTTGAATATATGGGCTTTCCATCACCTCAAAGGATTCTCCAGTCAAGTCGGCTTTTGAGGCGACTTGAAGTCTTGGTGGCAATGTGGAAACATATTATATGGACACAACCACTAATCCGGGTGATCATTCAAAACAATCCATCCCTGAGAAGACTTCGGTCATACCACCCAAAGTTTCGCTTGCCAACTCTAATATGGAGTAGGTGCGAACTATAGGCATCACTGCGAACATATCTAATATGGACACAAATATCAATACGGGTGATTGGGTGTCGACATATTAAGCCCAAGGTAATTCGGATTCTATAATTGTCTCATCTACATTCGAAGCATCAGGTATTGATACTACCACTTCGCTACCACCATTTCATACACCCATTCCTACATCATTACTTCAATCTACAACTTCACCCATTTATCAACACATACTGAATCAACCTATCACATCCTTGTTTCCTTCTTGATCAACTGATGGTCCTAATTAGACTTTGGATATTGGTCCATGTCACACCCCAGAACCGGAACGGCGGAAACGTTCTGGGGTGGATGACGTTATGTCAAGTATCACAACACATGCATTATAGTAATCAAAGTACAACAAAACATTGCATTAATAGTAATAGTTTTACATGGTTTACATTACAATACATCAAGGTAATACAAGTAAATATATAGGTGCAGCTTGACACAAAATAGTCTTCAACAGAAGCTCCTGGATTGCACCTGTCTAATGCTGACCTGAGAATACAAGTTATTTGAAAAGCGAGTATCAGCATTTTTACAAATGCTGGTGAGTTCATAAGCATTTAGTGATATTTTAATCAAATACTTTATATAAGTGGTAGTTTTCAAGAATACAGTGAAATAGAGTCCTTTCCAAAAAATCCTATATTTTCTAATTAAAAGCAGTCTTCTACCAAGACTGGTCAGAGTTATGTGTAAAAAGTAGTTTTCCCTTAAACACTTTCATTATCAAAATACGGGATTTGCTTTTTAAGAAAGTCAGAGAATATCAGAGAAAATAACATATGCCTCAGCAGTGAGGACTGCTGACTAAGGCAAAAGAATCATAGACACCAGGAGGGTATCGAATGAACGACACGCCTGGCTCAGTCTAACAAAAGAGACATAGACCCCAGACGGTACCAAATGAAAGGTACAGTTAGTAAGGTCTAAAACAATGAATACAGACCCCAGACAGTATCAAATGAAAGATACAGCTAACAAGGTCTAAAAACAGTGTGACTCCGAGAGTGGGTTTCCAGCCTACAGTGTAAATTGCTGGTGAATTACCATTACCTTAAGGCCATGAATTATAAGGTAACCTGGGATACTCGTAACCATACTAACCGACACTAGAGTACCTGACGCCCTACAAGCATCTAGAGAATATGACATTTGTCACCCATTGGCTTGGTAGGCCGTGGACTGTATCTAGCAGTCAGGGTGCGGGGGTGTCAATCCCGTATAGATCTATACACACAATGTCCGCTCTCCCTACAGGAGACTCTGGTTACCAACTAGACGACGGAGAAGGCCGTGTTGCGAAGATGCATCCCAAATAGTGGGTAGTGTGTTTCCAATACAGTGTTGCACTGGAGGTAGAGACTCATAACTAAACTGACTAAAGTAACCCTATATGTCTATGCTTGTGTACATAATATATAACTAATGAATCAAACGACCTTCGGATGGACATCCGATCCCACCAAACCACATCTCAACGAAGAAAAGGAAATAGGACGGACAAGCCTTCCTAAGTCCTTCAATCATTATTTATATGCATCTATACAAGCACATACATACATCTAACTACATTTGAGTGTGTAACAGTGGAATCTTATCGTGAAGTATAAGCGTACAGTGTGGAATAACCGAATCGTGATGTATAAACATACAGTGTGGAATAACCGAATCATGATGTATAAACGTATAGTGTGGAATAACCGAATCGTGATGTATAAACGTACAGTGTGGAATAACCGAATCGTGATGTATAAACGTACAGTGTGGAATAAGCGAATCGTGAAGTATAAGCGTTAACCAATATAAGTGTATCACGAAGTGGAAGCGACAACAGGTGAAGTAAGAGCGTCTAACAGGTATAAGCTACTACAAGTATAAGCAAAGTAGAGGCGATTACAGGTATAAACGCATCACGAAGTGAAAGCGTTAACAAGTAGGAGTTTAAACTAAGAGGGTGTATCAAAACATGGAAGAAAAACCTTTATTCTTGAGAAAATCACAATAGGGTTTACTTTTGTAAAATAAGTTTGAAAACCTTTAGAAATCCTTTGGAGACTTTTCATAAACCAATTTAAAATGAACTTTGATAAAACAGTATAAGTAAGAGTTTTGAACAAGTGAAAAACCTTTTTGAAAAAAAAAAACCTTTTATAGTATCCTACTTGGTAAAACAGTTTACAGTGTGGTAAATCTTTGTGCATGCGGGTTATCAATCACATGTGATTGATATGATAACTGGCATGTTTAACTTGTATTCCCCCTATAAAACATGTAAAAATATTTAAAAGGTTCATTCAGGGGTATGAACTCACCTGGTGTAAGTGGATCCGACGAAGGTGCCGGTTGGGTGCTCGGTGTCAAGTAAGGACTTGGACACACTTAGAGACCTATTTAACATATGATAACATATGTTCACATACAATTAGTATATTTAATACTAATTAAACAAGTATACGCACTCTAAGGAGCGGAAAACACTTTGGTTAGGTGTTTGGGGTGTCTCGGGTAACATCTAAGGGCTTGAATGGCTTAGGAATGGAGTTTACTCTCTAAGAGTAAACTCTCCAAATGGTGTTTACGGCCCTGGGACAACTCCCCATGAGTTTACGGTCGTAAACTCATGGTGAGGGTGTTCTAGGGTGTTTAAAGGCTCTATCTTGATCGTGGAATTTTTCTAGGTCCAAATCTAAATGGTACGAATGGTTTTAAGGCTTTCAAAGGGACCAAATGGGAGTTTACGGCCCATGAACCACCTCCATGGGATTTCACGGCCATGAACTCCTATACCTTGATTTTATTGAAGTGTTAAGCCCTTATTACACTCCTAGTAATTTATAATGAAGTATAAAGCCATTTGGGGGAATTAAAACTACCATTTGACATGGTTTGGAGGTGTTTACGGCCTAAGCATGTGCTTGGGCCATAAACTCCACTTCACCCCTCAAATCTATGTGTTTAAATGTTCTAAACCCGAAATAGCAAGTCCCTAATTTATGTCTTAAGCCTATGGGTGGTTTGGGAGTGTTTGGAACTTGTTCTAACAAGTTTAGAGGGTGTTTACGGCCTAAGCATGTGCTTGGGCCGTAAACCCTCCTTTAAGTCCCAAAAATTGTTGTTTTGTGCTTCAAACACTCCTAGGCTAAATCCTTAATTGGTTCCTAGGCTCAAAGGGACAAATTTGGGTCATTTTGGCCTCATTTAAGGGGTTTACGGCCCTAGAGTGTTCTTGGTCCGTAAACTCCTCTTTGACAGTTTATATGGTCGAATTTTGGGGTAAAGTCACAGCCAATAATGTTTAGGATAATTCATGGTAAGGAGACTCACGATTTGGAGGCGTTTGGTTGCGGATTTGAGGCGAAATCGGGCTCGTATGAGAGAGTGTATAGAGAGAGGGTGGAAAAGGTTGAAATGGGGTTTACTCCACCTTATATAGGGGCTTGAGTTGAAGCTCAGTGGGAATCTACCCGATACTGCCGTTATACAGGGCTTTTGGTCGCACCCGATTTAGTGGTCGTAATAATAAAAACTAACTTTTTCCAATTAAATGGAAATGCAACTTAAGTGTTTTTATTTACTTTATTACGACTATAACGACATGCTATAAATAAATAAAACATTTATTTATTTTGCGACCTCTAGTTAGCGGAACTTTTATAAAATGGAATATTCCGTTAACGGTAACGGGGTGATGTAACGGAATAAACTTTGGGTTGTCACAGTCCAGATGATGATGATTATATGGTTTCTTTCGCCGATATCCAATTTGATCCTAAGGAGGAGAACATACCAGATCATAATGTCTGCTCAGCAGTTTAATATTCTTAACCGCAAACTCAATTCGTTACTCCAGCTTCACGCTGATGTTGGGAGTCGACATAGTGTCTCTAGGATTGAAGTCGATGTTATGATCAAGGCTCAGGAACTTTGGTTGAAAGACATGATGGATCAAATTGATAAAAACAATGAACTGCGTGTGAAACATCAGTATGAGTCGTTTAATCATGAAGTAAAGGATTTACGAGCAGTTGCTAAAGAACGAAACATTCTTTTTGTTGTAGTTGTAAAGAAAGTAAAGGGGGATGTGAATTTGAAGATTGAAGAGATTCGTCAAGAAATGACGAAGGAGGTTGCTAAAGTTGATCTGAACTATTCTAACCTTCACATTAAGGTGGATATAATTGCTGATGCTATGACGAAGATTGTTGAGTTTCACAATTCTCTTCTCAATAAAGTTGATGTGAAGTCAGAATCTGATTCTAAGGTGTTTGTACATCTTCAAGAGTTATTGGGAGGATTAACAGAGTTGATTTCGAAACCTGATATTTCTACTTCTTTGTTGGTTTCTCAAGAATCGATATCACAAATGATTTCTTCGTTGGAATCTCGTCTGAACACTGATCTTGATCCTTTGTCGAAGTTTGTCAATTTGATGCCCAAAGCTGCCCCACCTGTTTCCACAGGGGTACAAGGGGGTGAAAAAGGGTGTTGGTGCATCAAAAGATTCGAATCAAGGAAAAGTTGTTGGTAAAGTAATAAGCACACATATTCCCACTTCATTTCTAGTGTCCACAACAACTACTTCAACAACCAAGACTTCGAAGCCTTTAACTAAAGGTGTTGTTATTGGTTTATCTGCTAGTGGATAAGTTCAAAGCCACCTCAATCAATAGAAGAAATGAAAGGAAAAGGAAAGGGTATCCTGGCTGAACCAACTGCAGAAGAGAAGAAGTTGGCTTTAGAGCAGGAAATGGAGAAGAAAAGAAAAATTCAAAGTATTCTTCGACAAAGACAGAGTGATCCTCCTGGTCTTGAGAAGGGTGATCCAAAAACTATGAAACAATTGAAGCTTTAGTTTCCATTGGAGTTATGCATGAGTTCCAAAAAGTTCCTAAAAATACCTATAATACTGAAAACACTAATATCAATCAGTTGGATTTTCCTGTTAATGAGATGGTGTTCATCGCAGCTCAATATCATATTGTTGATAAAGAGTATAAATGTTTAAAGCTTAGATTTCATGTAGTTCTTCGAAAAAGAGAAGAAGAAATTTGGTCACTGGTGGAAATTATGAGAGTTCTCAACATTTCAAAGGATGTTTTATTCGAAGGGATGTTGTAGAATTATCGATTTCATGTTGTTCATGCCAATAATGTTGCTTTCGACTTCTCTATAACAGATTTTCCCTTGATGAATCTCAATGATCTCATCATTGTTGCAAGGATATTGAAAGGGATGGATGTTTTAAATCTTCAAATGACAAGTAAAGAAGATTTTCTGATTGAGTTCGCACACATAAAGTTGTTCATTAACAATTACTATGATTGTCTTGCTATGATAGATGTGGAACTTTATTTAGCAATGGGTCGACAAGTTACAGTGCCCTAATCAATGTTAAAAGGTCAAGGAAATCTTAAGAACTTTGAAGATGGAGAAATTTATGTAAAGCCTCTGAGTATCGTTTTTGTTGGGATGAACAAGAAAGGGAAAAACACCAAGTTCTTTTTTCAAGTGACTGATGTGGAAAAGTACACTAGTTCTCAAAATATTAATCTTCTTGTTCGTATAAATAGTTGTGAAAGGAATAATGATGGTGAAAAAGCTAAGTTACGAAGAAAAATCAATTGGTACTCAGAGATCAGAAGAGTTTTACATCAAACGGAACAGATGCTAATGACTTATGATTCGACACTACTCATAAAGGGAGAGAATGTTGAGGTCGAATTCAGTTGTGAGGTGTTGAAGTGTCCTTTTTATTATATTAGTTTCGAATTCAGTCTTGTATATTTGTATAAGGGCGCATCATAGTGTCAAAGTGTTATTGTATAAGCCCTTGTGTATTTTTTGTATGCTTTTGTAATCCCTATAAATAGGTGATAGGTACTAGAGTTAGAGTAACTTTTGAGCATGCGCTAGTTTTACTCTAAGCTTTCTCTGTATCTTTCAGAAGCTATAATCGAGCCATTCAAATCTTATTTACTCTTGGTGTACATAATTCAATCTAAACTCCGAACTTGCCAATCCCCCCCCCCCCAAACCAAAAGCTCTTTTAAAATAACTACAAACTAAGTTATAAGCTTTAATTAATTTCCAAAATGTACCCTCTCCATCTTAATCTTCACAAAATTAGTCCAAGTTATTAAGTAGGTCAAATCTCTAGTCAAACCTAAGTCTAAACCAATTGTCACAAATGGCCCTTTAACTTTTAAGACGTTATAGTTTTCACTTCTAACCTTCTAAACTTCATATCTACTAATGATATGTTTAATCCTTGATGATTTATTTATACAAATCATGTTTCATTTATTTACTTTATTAACATAAGAACCCGATATTAAATTTTATGATGTTACACTACCAATAACAATGTTGATTGATTTCTTTCGAGCAACTATGCAACAATGGTGGTGTCAGCGATGTAGTGCTGGAGGTAACTATTTATATTATAATCCTTCCATGCTAATTATAGTATAATAAACTGTACGTGACAATATATACATACAAAAATTATAGCTGAAAGAAAAAAGGATATTGCTGAGTATATTGAGAAGGTTATCGATAGGAGGATCAACAAATCCTCTGGTTTTCGGGTATACCAGATTGATCAAAGTAGATATGAGGTGATTGACCAAATGAAAAATGGTATAGTAAACTTGGAATCTCATTGTTTCACGTGTGAGAAATGGCAATTTCCAGGTATACCTTGTTCTCATTCTATGACATTTTTCAAGGAACTGAGATATCAACATTGCGCTATTTGGGTGTCATCGTACTTCATAATGGAAACATATCGATGAATATATATATATATATATATATATATATATATATATATATATATATGTATAGGTTGTGTTTCCAATGCAGTTCCAACTAAATACAAATAACTGGATAAAGTGATGGTTGTATTACCACCATTGATGGACAAACAAAAATGAGGACGACTACGAAACCATAATCTTATCCCATCCCAAGGCGAAGGTCTGATTTAGAAAAAAATGTAGTTGTTGCCAAAGGATCGGCTACAGATGCAGAAATTGTGACGCTTAGTTTCCAATAGATTCATCAAAAATTGAATCTTTTAGTAGGATCATGTCACACCTCGAAACCGAAGGCGGAAACGTTCCGGGGCGGAAGACGTCATGAATATCGCAACCAATGTACATAGTAAGCATAGTAAAACACAAAACATTACATTACATAGAATTATTACATTTTCCTGAAAACAAAGAGTTACATATGTCATACATATATATCATATGAACAAAAGTAAAGACGAGTCTTCTACACTCCGTCTTCGCCCAAAAGGATCGCTGGGTACCTGTCTAATGTGGACCTGAGAATACAAGTAGTTTGAAAATCAGCATAATGCTGGTGAGTTCATAAGAGGTTTGTTTTCTGAAAATGTGCAAGTTTCCTTTGGTTTTCCAAAAAAGTTTGTTATCCAAGAAAATCCCATATTTTCTTATAAGTATAGTTCAGTTATCCGTTTATTATACGATCCAGTTATGTACAGTTTGTTAACCCAGGAAAAACCCTTATTTTCCTTAAAAGTAAAGTTTAGTTATCCATTAGTTACACGGTCTAGTTAAGAACAGTTCAGTTATCCCAGGAAAAACCCTTATTTTCCTAAAAGTGTATAGTTGGTTATCGGTTTCTGAAAGTAATGTACAAGTGTCTACCATACTTTATGTGTTTGTGTGATGTTTCTTGAAAACCTGGTTATCCTAGTAAAGTACATTAGTTTTAACACGTATATAAAACAAATGAGTAAGTATAAAAGTATTCATAATCTAAATTGTGAGTTCCATAACCATACTATAGAGTGGATAAAGCTCGAAACAGGGCCAGTATCTTTTTATGACTTTTGTCACCCTTGAACCCTTTGGTTCGACTGTAGCTAGCAGCCAGGTGCGGGGTTGTCAATCCCGTATAGATATATACACTCAAGTCACGTTCTCCCTCCAAGAGATTCTGGTTACGGGGGTAGTCCTACACTCTCGTAAATAGGGGAATGTTACAAGGACGTGTCTCCAATATTAAGATTAATGAATTAAAAGACAATAAAACGGGAAATTCTAATTAATTAGTCCTTCATTCTCGTAAATAGGGGGAATATTACAAGGACTTGTCTAAAGTTCTATGTTTAATGTTACTATCCCACCACTCTTGTAAATAGGGGGAGTGGTAAGATTCTAAGTTTAATGTTATTATTCCTTCACTCTCGTATCTATGGGGGATGGTAAAGTTCTAAGTTTGATGTTATTATTCCTTCACTCTTGTATCTACGGGGAGTGGTAAAGTTCTAAGTTTAATGTTATTATTCCTGCACTCTCGTATCTACGGGGAGTGGTAAAGTTCTAAGTTTAATGTTATTATTCCTGCACTCTCGTATCTACGGGGAGTTATATCAAGTACAATTTAAAGTTTTAAGATTCATGCTTTTAACAACAATGATATGTAAATTCATTTGTGAAATATAAAATATAACATTTTAAAACGAATTTCACAAATAACATGACGGTTTACTATACAAGTTGAACGATTGGTTAATACAGTTTTCCGTGTTAAAACATACAAAATATGAAATGGATCAAATGAAATCATAAGTTTGAGTACAAGATTTCCTTGTACTTTTGCTTGTATTCCCCCCTGAAAACATTGAAAAACAGTGAAAAAGGGTAGGGGTATGAACTCACCGAACGAGGAATGTATCGGCTAGGATGCTAAACGTCAGTTCAAGGCTTGAAAACGTGCAGGGTTCCTATGTAATATGAAATGATACACAATTTTTTCTAATTAGACTTTAAACTACCAATTAGATAAGACTATACACTCCAAGACGCAAAAACACTTCAAAATAAGTGTTTGGAGTGACCCGGGTGACATCTAAGGACGTATATGGCTTGGATATGGAGTTTACTCTTCAAGGGTAAACTCATAAGAGGGTTTACAGCCCTAATGACCCACTCCCCATGATTTTATAGCCGTAAACTCATGGTGGGGTGTTCTAGGGTGCTAAATGGCCTTATATCACTTGGGAAAATTAGTTAGGATCAAATCTAGGGCATAGGAATGGATTAAACCAACATATGGACCATTTAATGGAGTTAACGGTAGTAAACTAAGAGTTTACGGCCGTAAACTCCCCCACACATCCTCCTTTGATGTTTTGGTGGTCCTAGGTCATTACAAGTGTTTCTAAGTCATTATACAAGCCTTGGGATGAATTTAAGACATCATTTGGCCATGTTTTAGGAGTTTACGGCCTAAGAACCCATTCTTGGGGGGGTTTACGGCCTTAAGCTCCTATGGGGGTAGTTTTAGCATGTTTAAGGTCCTTAACTTGATTGTGGTTGCTTCTAGACTTTATTCCAAGGCTTATGAGGTGTGTAAGTGGCATTTTAACACCTTAAAAGGAGTTTACTCCCCATGAATAGGTGTTTATGGTCCAAGAATGTGCTTGGGCCGTAAACTCATTTTTATACCCTAAATGATGAGTTAAAGGTGTTCTAAGTCCAATTTGGTAAGCCCCTAAGTCATATCTAAGCTCCAAAATGAGGTCTGAAAGAGTTTTATGGCTCAAAAACCCCATTTACATGTGTTCACGGCCTAAGGATGTTCCAGGGCCGTAAACACATGTTTATGGTCCTATTTCTCATATAAATCATGAATTTGAAGGATAAAGGTGTTATACTAGGAGCTAGGATAGTTACCTTGACGATTTGGAGCTTGAAATGAGTGATTTTGGATCAAGAACTTGGACTTGAGGAGAGAGGTTAGAGAGAGAGTAGAGAGAGAGTGTGGAAAAGGCTTCAAGTGAGGCTCTCTCAACTTTATATATTCTTAAAGTTTGGGACACGGTGGAATTCTACCCGATACTGATGTTAAGCGAGACTTTTGGTCGCACCCGATTTAATTGTTTTATAACTCGACAGAATAAAACTAAAATTTTTCCCAAATAATAATTTGGGGTGTTTTCATGAGTTTCTAATGTGTTTGGACAACCATTAAATCATAATAACAAACTCAAAATTAATGACTTAATTTAGGAGTGAAACGGAAACAATTCAAAACGATGAATTTTTAATGACGGAATAGGTTACGATGACGGAACGAACTTCGGGTTGTCACAGATCAAGTCAAGTTCCAAAAGTAATGGTAAGTCTAAGAGTAGATCTAACTTTAGAACTAGTAAAAAAAGTAGTCAAAAATATGATACTGTTGACCTTAAAAACCCGTGATGATATTTGTACGAAATTAGAATATTTTACAAATTGTTTTTTGGAAGTATGAACTTATTTTTGCTATGTCGTCGTAAGAAATTTTTTTAAAACATACAAAAGAAAAAACCATAACTCAAACATTAGCGTAATCTGCAGCATCTATCCACGGGACACTCTCAGTCCACCACAAAGCGACACGCTCCTGTTGAGCACACTACAACAATCCGTTGGGGTAGGGGGCATTACATAAAACAATATATAAAGGTTAATCTTAAGTTATTTTCTCATAAACACTTATAAAATATAAGGTGAACTAAGCTACATACATTAGTAACATCAAGAATACGTTCATAATCAACAATGCATAGACACCTCATCCTAAGGTATGCAACTGCTCGGAGGATAACACCCCGTATAGGGGAACCAATTATACTACTTTTGGGAAATGTCTCCATGATCCAAATCTACAAAATTAAGATGTCAAACAACAACCAACTTAACAAAGTTACAATACCTGTTGCTTAAAAACTATTATTAAACATAGTGGACATACATTAAATGCATAGATAAATCCATGCAGAGTATATGTGTGTCTTATAACCGATTCTTGGCACATTGGGGTTCAAATGCTCCTCAATCTTTCCAAACATAGTACGTAGTTGTCTGCAAGTGAAATCTCATATCACTCTACCCCATTGGTACATATGTCAACAATTACACTTAATAAGTATATGTATCATTTGATATAATGTGTGTAAAAAACTGTATACCTGATAAATTCTTCTAAATTAGAGACGAATGCCATACGTTGATCAGTAAACGACTATCGAGGGTATTTCCCATAAATCAATGCTCTAGCATATACAACGGGGAGACTCTGTCATTGAACATGTGCTAATGTCAACCATTTTCACCGAAAGTGAAACAGGCACAAATGGAAACACATGTTGTCTAAACTCTTCAACACTAAAACTACGGGGAATACTCCCCGAACCACAAGCCTGTAACCAAGCAGAATGCTTTCTGGTCAAAGCAAACCCGATAGTCACCAACCGGAAATAGAAGCTCTTGTAGGTCAACTGGATCAAAAGTAGTAATCTCCTTGATCATAAGATAGTGGCATTGTAAAGGTGACATTCCACACCCATCTGATGTTCACATAATCACCAAAACATGACCCCACAAACTGGTCAGTTTGTAATCGAGCCATGATTTTGCGCCCAAGTTGAGGCATGCAGGTTGTAGTTAAAACTGCTTTGTATGTTTTTTCGCACTACAATGAAAAGAATAATTAATTAATCATTTTATGTATGTTCCGGAGGACGTTACTAAATGCACAATTCCAAACCAAGTTGTCGGAACACAAGTCCGGACCAAAATTCCAGAATCCAAAATTTTGGAATGCTCCTTGTATTCCGTATTAGTTCTTATTATTTCGGACGTGTGTTTACGTATTCCTGACTTGTTCCGAACTAGCCAAAATGAAGATTTTTGGTAAGATTTTTTGATGTATCATACAAATATACCTACATGTAATCCTATAATTGCTTTTAAACCAATAAAATTCATAGAAAAACTAATAATACCTATATAAATGCATATATTATATAGGTTTAATTTAATGTATAATCTAAAATAAAGACATATAATTATAAACATAATGAAAACTTACATATAAAAATGTATCTCATCACCACTATCACAAGACATTTTCGATTTTAATGGTGTCCAAAATATTGTCTGTAGGGTAGTACGAAATTCAATTTTAATAGTGTCCAGAATGTTGTCTGTAAGATAGTCCGAAATCACAGAGTTCAAAATGAAGCGAACAAGAGGTTAAAACAGTATTTATATGGCTTTTAAATAATTCAATACGAAATTTATATCTACAGGATATATTTTATACCACTCTCGACTAGTTTCAATCTATTTGATTGATTTGTTTTGTATTTTTATCACAGTTTGACCCCCTTTTAAAAAAATCATTCAAAAACTTACCGTTCATTTAAAATGGATTTTGTAAAATAATTTTTTCGTATAGTTTTTAAAAAATGGTGTTAACTACAAAAATAAGAATTTTTTTTTGCTTCTCAAATTTTTTTTTCAAACAAAATTAAATTTTAATTATCATCATTTAACAAGTGAGATGGGAAACGGACAACAAGTTGCGCCGCTAAGCCTTTTTGTATAGCAAAGCTCAATCTTTTAAAGGCTACATTCATAGAACTAGGGGATATACTATTGCAATGCATGATCCATTGTACTCTATTAAGAAGCTCTACCGCATCTGGTGCGAGGAAACCAAACGTATAAAATGAAAATGGTATGAACACGTGTTGATTTTCTATGCACGATTTCTCATGTTTGGTGACTTTGCCTATAGCAGCTTTTAAAGCAGCTAGTCCTGCCGTGAAACCCCCCGCCCTCAAGCCCACGAGAGGGGATACCCCTGTAAGGTCTACACATGTATATTTCCCTCCGACCCATCCAAAAATCAAAATGTCAGCCGGTCTAAGGGTTGACTTTCCTTCTGTCGGGTCAGTCAAGAAATTCACAGGTTCCTCTTTCTTAGCAGAAACTCCGACACGCTTAAATATATTGAACAAAACATCTCTAACCATATCGTGTCTGTATTTGAACCCCGAGAGTTCTTTACAGTGAACTGCATGCTCTCCAAAGGAGTCCAAACATGCCTTGCGACACACCGGACATATCTCGTCGGCTGTGAATATTGGAATCATGAGTCGATATTTGAGGATAGTACGATACTCCACAGGAGACATATGTTGGCCAATCCCATCTATAGGGATAGCAAGAAGAAAATCTTGGGTGTGTGGTACACGTAAGCACTGGAAAACCGCTTTCTGACGGACCGTCATGTCGAGATGAACTTCCATATCTTGGACAATTTTACGAAAAAGGGCACTCGCCAGCGTACTCTGGGATTTAGGGGGGGGGTGTCTTTAGTAGTAAAACTGCTAAGGTCAGAATCTGGAAGCTTGTTACGAAGACAAGCCAAGACACCATCATAATCAGAATCCATACCGTATATGACGCTATTCCGTAAGATGTAATCTTGCAATATTCAAGTTTGGGCCCTTGAGGCAACAAAAGCATATGAAGTAGCCTCTACTGCCGAGTATAAACTCAAACCACCAAACCTGATGGGTAAGAAAGCAATGCACCATTGTATGTCACCAAAGAAAGAGCCACCACAAACCACAATGTCCTCAATGCCCTGTGCAACCCATTGTCAAAAAATATTGCCGTCTCATCCATGTGAACGGGTTGACACATTCTCAGCCCAAAGAAAAGCTTACCAATATTCATACAAGACCGAAGCAGAAGAAGCTCACTCTGGAGTCAGACAATTGTCTTTCAAATAATAAATTAAATCTATCAAAAATATAAAAATTTATATGAAATGAATTAAGATTACTTTTATCGTACAACTAACAAAACACAATTTTAAGGAAAAAAAAACACGTAATAAATAAGTCTCAACAAATAATATTTTTGACATATATTTAAAAGTTGATCATGTTATGAAATTACGTTCTCTCTTTTAATCGACTTAATTATTATACCTTTTTATTTTTACATATTTGACGTAATAAAACATAAAATATAAACCATCAATTCAGATTGCAAGTAAATCGGTTGAAATAGTGAAATATTTGGAAATATTAGAGGGCTAATAGTGAAAGTTAAAGATAACAACTGGGGTAAAACTGAAAAGGTAATAAAAGTTTGAAGGTGAGTAAAGGCGCGTGGTTACACGTGTCCGTACAAGGCGGGGCTATATCAGGTCCCGTTTCTGCGCATTTGCTTGATTAAATCGCAGCCGTCCATCGCTGCACTCAATCGGATTAGAAAACATTTGACCAATGACCGCACCACCAACACGATAATTCGATATTGCATGTGCATATGTATGATGTGCCGTACAATTGGTGATCAAGTCAGAAATGTCTAAAATTACAATATAAAATCCTAAGCCAAATAATTTTAAATCATCTATTATTTAATTTTTTTTAGAAATTCATGAGCCTTGAATTTTGAATTTTGATCGAACTAGAAACATGTGTTTGAACTCATTATATTGCAATATATTGATTGATGATCGACTTAGTTTTATTACCATTGCAAATTAAACAGTATATTTATGTTAATATGGTATAGTGTGTCCAATCTAGGATTTTAAGCAATTTTTAATGATTTGATTGTAAACTAACAACCTACCGAATCTACGATTTTTGTAGTTCAAAATATTATCAAGAAAACGAATATATATTCTTTTGGTATCATAATTTTAGGTCATATACCATTGATTTTGAAGACATTTAAGGATTTTGGGATGTACATATTAAGAATAATTATTTTTGACTTAAAGTTATAACAGAGTCTTTATGTGATGTATTATATTTGCACCCTATTTGGATTAGAAACGGTGAAAAATGTATTGTCAATTTTTTTTTTTTTTTTTTTTTTTTTTTTTTTTTTTTTTTTTTTTTTTTTTGTATAGTAAGTCATTACTCTTACAATTTACATGTCAATTAAATGACCTTTGTTAATTTTTAACGGATCTCCGATTACCGAGACTACATGACTGGCTGACTTGTATCAGTGTGGCCAAGTCATATTTTTTTTCTTTGGAAAAATGCAACCGTAATATAGTTATTGTCACTAAAGTTTTTTTTAAATAGTAGGTCATTAAACTTACAAGTTAATTATCAATTAAGTCATTTTTGCTAATTTTTAATGAATCTCTGGTTACCAAACATAGGTAGAAATATGATGCGCTGCGAGAGCTTACGTGGCAGTGGACCACACTATTAGTCATCCACCCATTTTTGTAACATTCATTATTCAGGTAAATTTATAATACTGACCTAAAGTGGAATTTTATTGCAATTGGTCCCATTATCACTTAAATGAGAAACGCATGACTTTGTGCGTACGTTGGGTGTACTCTTTGGTATGCACGATGTACGTGGCAAAATTACAAACCCTAATTTTTAGGGTTTGAGGACCATTTAAGTATCATTAACTTCTTAAGATCTTTTCCCTCATCATCACCCATCTCCCAATATGATGACGACGGTGGTGGTGGTGGTGGTGGTGATGACAGACAGTTGTGGTGGTGGTGGTGGTGGTGATGACAAGCAGTGGTGGTGGTGGTGACGGCGGTGTTGGTGATTGTGGCGGCAGTGATAATGTTGGTGATGAGGTAGTGATGGTGGTGATGGTGATGGTAGGTCGGTGATTGTTGTAGTGGTGTTGGGTGTGTGTGTGTGTGTGTGTTATGGGGGTGAGTGTGGGTGTGGGTGTGGGTGTGTGTTGTGGGGGGTGGGGTGGGTGTCGGTGTCGGTGTCGGTGTGTGTATGCGTGTGTTTGTGTTTGTGCGTGGTGGAGGTTGGTGTGGTTGTGGCTGTGTGTTTGTGTGTGTGTGTGTGTGGGGGGGGGGGGGGGGGGGGGGTGGGGTTGTGTGTTTGTGTTTGTGTGGGGTGGGTGGGGGTTGGGGGGGTGGGTGTGTGTTTGTGTGTGTGTGTGGGGGGGGGGGGGGGATGGGCTTGGGAGTGGGTGAGTGTGGGTAGGTAAGGGTGCCGTGTGTTGGGGGTGTTAAGGTGGGGATAAGTAGAGGTGAGAGTAAGTATCTTTATATTTTAGAAATATTTTGAAATTATAACAATATGGAAAACAATAATTATCGGTCTTACAAAAATTTTCAACTTTTTTGTAATTTTAGAAAATTTTTATTTTCCGTAAAAAATTAAAAAAAATAGACGAACTAAACGTGATTTCAAAATTCTTATTTTTTTTTTTCATCCAAATCAAATTGCAAGGTAGATTTAAATATCATCAAATCGAAGGCTTTTGTAAATAAAACTAATTTGAATCTTAATCGGATTGAAGAAAAATTCCTGTACATGAAATTAACGATACAGACAAAAAAAAAAATCGTGAAGCCTGTGTCGATGGCGTGTAGAGGCTTCACAGTATGTATACGCCATGAAAATCTAAAAATGGAACCATCCAAACGACAGTGCGGATGGTGAAGCCTGTCGCGATGGCGGGCCTGTCGACGGGAGGGAATGGTATTTGAAATATGTTAACCGCCTTAAAGTTATTGGGCTTTTCGGCCCAATTATTTTTCTTGCATGGTTTGTTTGGACTCGTATTTTTAAAACCTGTCGTTAAGAATAATTACCTTATATGGATATACCTTTTAAATTACATCGGTCCTATATTAATCGGTCTATTTGAAATAATCACAGATTTTATAAATTATAAAAATACCAAAATATTGTATAAAATATTCTATGTGTGTTAAAAAATTGCAGTAATTACTTTTATGTTTCACAAATTTATAGAAATAGTCACATGTTTCGCAAAATTACAAAAATGGTACATGTGTTTCACATAGTTATAGAAATGGTCATTGTCTAATAATGAAATAGCATAAATGGTCCCCATGTTTCATAGAATTACAAAAATGGTCTATATCTAATAGTAAAATAACATAATTGTCCATGTGTTTTAGAAAACTTCAAAATGGTCCATGTCTAATAGTGATTTTACATAAATGGTCCTTATGTTCCACAAAATTACAAAAAATGGTCCTCATGTAAGAGAATAGTACATAAATTGTGTCGGTAATATATATATATATATATATATATATATATATATATATATATATATATATATATATATATATATATATATATATATATATATATAACCAAACAAGCTCCTACATACGAGAGCTAATAAAAGAAAATAAACAAGCTCAAGCTAGAATGAAGTAATTGATGTTGAAAGTTAGTGAGGTGATCTATTGGAATGAGACTTGGATGATATGGTAGATTCATCGAGACCTCATACTAAGAGATTTTGAGCCACCATTAAAATGTACAACAGAGTCTAACATATTCGTGATGATATCGAGGAGTTGAAATAAAATTTTAATGTTTTGTTTTGATTTTAATAATTGTTTGTTTTGGTGGAACTTTTTCATTTTATCTATTGATACATTTGAGATATTTGCATGTTTTATATTCCGGATGTTATGTTTTAAAAATATTTCGTAATTTAGAATGTTTTATATGGTCTAATATGTTTATCATTTGATCGCCATAATTTGATAATGTACTTAGAGATCAATTGATAACAAGTAAGAAAAATAAGGTTTATGTATTCCCATGTCA
Source organism: Lactuca sativa (assembly GCF_002870075.4). Classification (NCBI taxonomy): domain Eukaryota; kingdom Viridiplantae; phylum Streptophyta; class Magnoliopsida; order Asterales; family Asteraceae; genus Lactuca; species Lactuca sativa. The sequence goes on along the minus strand of NC_056627.2, from coordinate 358,930,575 downwards.
CTATGCTTTGAAATGCAAGTATGCTTTGAAATGCAAGTTTTGAAAGTGTATATATGAAATTACATTACTTTTATCAGCAAAAAATTTTAAGTTCTTTTTTTGTTTTGACTTTTGAAGTCAAATTTTCTATATCCAAAATGCTATATTCATATTAGAATGTTATTGTTCAGTTAGTAAATGTAGTTTACCGTAATAATTTACTTCTACACCAACACCAAAGCAACCATCCTGCTATCTTTCATGTATCACACTCCCAAAGTAAGAAAGACCACAAAACGGTGTAACCCAATAATCCAAGTCTAGTTTTATTTAAACTTTGTACCTTAAATAGCTTTATGAACGAAAATAACATAGTCCATATCTCATGCCCGACGCATCCTTAAGAACCCAATAATCAGAATTGACGCATCCTTAAGAACCCGCACAACCAAATCAGTTTTCGCCGAAGCAGCAAGAGCCAACCCCGTAGGAGCCCGAGCTCTATGCTTTCACTTTTTCGAGAGCCACAAGTATCATATCACATAGTTCTTTATTCGCCAGATGTAACTTTGGAACGACTTCTAACTTGATTGAAATTTGATTTACATTTTGTTTTGAGCTTGATGTCTTCAGTCTCTTTATATATATATATATATATATATATATATATATATATATATATATATATATATATATATATATATATATATATATATATTGGAATTTCTTGAAGTTTCTTCAATTGAGCGCTTGAGACTCTTTGATATGGGTACTAGATATAACGTTGTACCCTTTCTTCATTTTGACTGTGTGGATCTGATACTTAAGTTCTCTGCTACCGCGACGGGTAACGCGTGTCAACAAATAGGGTCATGTTCTATGGGTTCAGAGTTGCCGATAAAGATTCTTTTTAAACATTAATAAGCAAATCATCCTAGAGCTATTATTACCGCCCAAAAAACGTTTCAGTACACCATTTTTTTATTATTATCTAAGGTCGCGGTCTTGAATCACGGTGTCTTGGGTCCACTGGTTATGATAGCTGATTCTACACTTCCAATAACAACCAAGTCGTTTCGGATTTTTTCATTTTCAATTCTCAATATCCCACTTCATGGAGCTATCATATGTAAAAAGTATATCATCTCGTGTGTATATATATATATATATATATATATATATATATATATATATATATATATATATATATATATATATATATATATATATATATATATATATATATATATATATATATATATGCAAATGCAAAATGCAACAAAATGAAAATAGTTTAGAAAAAAAACTAGGAAGAAATAAAATGACAAATAAAAACATAAATGAAAAATCTTTTTGGATTTTTTAAACTTTTCGAAAAAAAATTTGGATTTTTAAATTTTTTTTTTTTTTTTGGATTTTTAAAGTAAAAATGACAAAATAAAAACTTTTACAAAAAGATAGGAAATCCCTTCCCCAAGATTAAAATTAAGCATTGTCCTCAATGCTTAGGGAAGAGTGGAAGACGACTCGAACGGGGGTGTAAAGTGACGAAAAAAATCGTCGCGAAAATCGGTGAAATCGTCGCGCAAACCTAAGAGCTCGTCACAATAGTCGGTAAATTGAGAGCTATATAGCTGATAGTCAAGGCGAAGACCAGTCATAGTCTGCTGAAGGGAAGCAATACCCTGACGGAGGTCAAGATAATGCTGGTAAGTAAAGGGGGAGTTGGGGTCAGGATGAGATGGTTGGGTGGGTGGGTGGAGGCTAATCCTGAAAGTCAGTCTGCATAGGATCAGGCTGGCTAAAGGAGATAGGTGTGGCGTCTGCGTAGTCTGGGTGCTGAGTAGATGAAGATGGTCGATCAGACTGTGGATGCCGAACCTGTTGTGGCCTATGTGGGCGAAGAGGTGGTGGGATGTTCGAAGGAAACACCCACACAGTCTCGCTAATGGGGTCAGCGAGAGCGATGACATCAGGTCCAGTGAACTTGAAATAAGTAGAGCGACCCTGCATCCAAACACACCCACTTGGGGCAGTACGGAGCATGTGCATTGCCCGAAGGTTCTGTAGGATCAAACGAAAGGTGTCACCCGTAAAGAAGGTGTATCCCGGGACATGTTGCGCCGTGAGGGCGCGAGCAATGACAGAAATCACACCACCACAGTGAATTGCACCTCCGGTGCGAAGGGCTATAACTCTATGGAACCGTCTGATGATAATATCACCAAAATGCGAGCGACACGACCCGGTGATCATGCACCACAAAAGAAAAAGCTCAGGTTTGCCGGATTTCGTAGTCTCAATCTGTGCATAAATAATATTGCATATAATTTTCAATGCAATTTTGAGAACAGGGTGCACAATACTGGTCTGGACGGATTGGGCAGAATCGTAAAGCTCCGAACCGGTAATGGAGTACCAAAACTCATGTATGTCAAAAGCAGGGGCGGCTGGGATAAACTGGTGATAGGGGTATGGAAGAAAGTACATAATTGGTCGATGTGAATAATGTGAGGGGTGCTAAAAAACCAAAAGCTATGTTTCCCACATGATTTACCTCACTAAGCGTGGCTAAAAACTCTCGGGTCAATAGGGGACAAGTGCCAAAATCTGTAGATAATAGGCGCTCCTAGCCAATATTGGCAAAAAGAGCGTGAACACCATCATAAATATGGAGTTCCTGCATTAAGGTGCGGCTAGGGGCCCAGACTTGTGGTAAAATCTCACGGTCAAGAAGTCAGTGGTAGCAGTCGAGTGCGGCCTGTGAACCTAAATCCACAGTGACATTGTCCACCTGGACAGTGTATGACGAGTCTGAGGCGTCAACCTGTCTATGTGAATTGGAGGGTCTAGGGGGCATTTTGCAAGGTAAATTAGGACAAGGTAGGCACAATTTCCAGGTAAAATAATAATAATAATAATAATAATAATAATAATAATAATAATAATAATAATAATAATAAAGCAAAAATAAGTATTTCTAACTACACCCAAATGGCCGCACAAATATATAACAAAAACAGAAATTTAGTTTCAGAATGAAAATACATGACTATGCGCTGAGCAACAACATATTTTTCGTGATGATTTTTTTTTTTTTTTTTTTTTTTTTTTTTTTTTTTTGAAATTTTGTTCAAATGAATCTCTTCTGAATTGCGTTGTCAGCAAACGTTTCTACTTTTCGTGGCCTGTGGATTACTAACGGAATGTAGATCTGAAAAAGAAACTCACAAAAATTCAAATTTCAAAATGAACAAAACGAGATTTTTGGAGAATTTCAACCGTGAAAACATGATTTCGTTACCGTAGAGAATTTGTAGGAGTAAAATAGAAGAGATTGATACCTTATTTGCTTGAATTGGAAGAAAAATGAGCGATTTGGGTGTTTGTTGGTGAAAGAACTCGAAATGAAGTGGATTTCAGAGAGAATTTTTGAAGTGTGGTGGTTACAAATGAGACTGCAATCAACATTCATAACAAAAACACAACCTACGACCGCAAGGGGGGAACCTGCGATCGCAGGTTTTGAAAAGTTAACCGTTGGGCACGTTTCTCGAGGCAGGTAATGGTTATATGAAAAGAATTTGGTATATGCGATCGTAGGTAGGGAGCCTGCAATCGCAGGTTTGGAAAAATAGGCTTTAATCGATTTTTAATTGTTCAAAAGTGTTGCTGGGAACAAAAACGAGATACATACGATCGCAGGTATAGAACCTGTGATCGTAGTTTTCGTTAAATATACTTCAATCGATTTTAAAATTGTTCAAAAGTGTTCCACGCTCTAAAAACTGATACATGCGATTGCATGTACTAGACCTGTGATCGCAGGTTTGCTTTTTTTTTTTTCATGAAAAACGTTCCAAAGAACCTTGATGACGTGCTGCGACCCCAAAATGAATAACCTGCGATCGCAAAGAGTGGGCTTCCGGGTCACAGGTTCCACCAAAACTGTATTTTTCAAATTTTTTCAAATTCTCTCTGTTCCTACTTATTTTAAAAATATGATTCAATTAAAAAGAGACGACCTAAGTAGCTAAAAACACACAAAAGTTAAAAAGAAGCTGCAAAAACGAAATCAAAACAAACGCCCGGGTTTGTAAGGGTCGAAGTCTTGTAAAGAGTCGAATAGTGTTTAGTCTATTTTCGTATGTAATGTATTTACTAAGTCTCTTTTGTATGAAGCGTAATGGTTCCAGACTTAGTATTCTTTGTACTCGCATGTTCCCTATAAATAGGGACTGAGCTTTGGTTTAGACTAGGGAGTTTACTAGATTCCGTAGTCTATTTTTGTAATCAAGCTTACAGAGAGTAATAAAAACTTCAAAGTCTTATTTACTTTCTGAGTTCATTACATTGATTAATCTTGTTCTTAATCGATTTCTCGTATACAATTCATCTACAGGTTTGCCTCCCAGCAAGCTGCCCGTTTTTTCTTGTCGTTGGCTCGAAATTGTTACTTGGTTTCCTCAATTGTGGTAAGTCGGGACCTCGACTACCTCGACTTCTTCATTTGTAAATTGAAACCCTTCGTAAATGGTTTAAGACGGTGACCATTTACCTTAAAAATCTTTCATGTTTGTTCACTCTTAATTTCTATAGCACCATGATCAAAAACGTTAGTAACAACAAAAGGTCCCACCCAACGAGATCTCAATTTACCGGAAATAAGTTTGAAACGAGAGTGATATAAGAGTACCATTTGACCGGTAGCGAATACCTTTCGTGAGATCATCTTGTCGTGAAACACTCTTGTCTTCTCCTTATAGATTGCTTCTTTCTTGTAAGCATCATTCCTGATTTCTTCTTACTCGGATATCCAATCTTCTTTTCTTGCTAGCTTCATCCATGCTCATATTCAACTTTTTGACAGCCCAGTATGCTCGATGCTCCAATTCAACCGGTAATCGACAAGGTTTGCCAAAAACAACTCTATATGGTGACATACCGATAGAAGTTTTGTACGTATGCTGTTTGATGAGCCCATAACGCATCATCCAATCAAATACTCCAATCTTTTTCGACTGGCTTGATGGTTTTTTCTATAATGCCCTTGATCTGTCTATTTGAAGCTTCAGCTTGCCCATTGGTTTGCGGGTGATATGCTGTGGATTCCCGATGTGTGACACCATATTTCTTGAGGACTGCTTCAAGGGTGCGGTTGCATAAATGTGTACCCTGATCACTAATAATGGCTTTTGGTGTCCCAAACCTAGCAAATATATTTGTCTTGACAAAATCAACCACAACCTTGGCATCGTTTGTTCGTGTAGCTTTTGCCTCGACCCATTTGGACACGTAATCCACAACAAGATGTATGCACACCCGAAAGAAGGTGGAAACGGACCCATGAAATCTATACCCCAAACATCAAAGATTTCACATACCAAGATCGGAGTAAGTGGCATTTGATTACAAGATGTCAAAGACCCAGTCATTTGGCACCTTTCACAAGTATTGCAAAATAGAGAAGAGTCACGAAAAATATGAGGCCAATAAAGACCATTGTCCAAGACCTTGTGTGCGGTTCGTTGTGGACCATAATGCCCTCCACAAGCTTCTAAATGGCAGAAATTCAAAATTAACTTGACTTCATCTTGAGACACACATCTTCTAATCACATGATCAGTACAATGTTTCCTTAAATATGGCTCGTCCCAGACATATCTTTTCGCCTCCTTCTTTATTTTATCTTTCTGGGCTCGGGTAAGATCTGAAGGGAGTTCTCTAGAGACCAAGTAATTCACTATATCAGCAAACCAAGGAGGGTTCTAAACAACGAATAGATGCTCGTCAGGAAATGTTTCACAGATCGGTGTCGGTTCTTCCGGTGGAGTGAGTTGACTCAAATGATCAGCTACCAAATTTTCACTGCCACTTTTGTCCCTGATCTCTATATCAAACTCCTGTAGCAGAAAATTCCATCTAATCAACCTTGGCTTTGAGTATTTTTTGGCAAGAAGGTACCGGATAGCTGCGTGATTAGAAAAGATTATAACTTTCGTGCCCAACAAATATTATCTTAATTTTTCCAATGCAAAATTGATTAAGAACAACTCTTTTTCTATGGTGGAGAATTCTGCTTGGGTATTATCCAAAGTTTTTGATGCATAATATATAACGTGGAGAACCCGATCTTTTCTCTGTCCTAGAACAGCTCCAACAGCAATGTTACTGGTGTCACACATTACCTCGAATGGTAAACTCCAATCTGGGGGCTGAATGATGGGGGCAGAAGTGAGAAGATTTTTCAGCACATCAAAAGCCTTCTTGCAATCTTCATTGAAGTCAAATTCAACATCTTTTTGCAATAACTGGCACATGGTAACTGATATCTTTGAAAACTCTTTTATAAACCTCCTGTAAAACCCCGCATGGCCAAGGAAGGAACGCACTTCCCGAACATTCTTCGGGTAGGGTAAGCTTTTTATAACATCTATTTTTGCTTTATCGACTTCTAAACCTCTTTTTGAAACAATATGTCCAAGAATCAGACCTTGGTCAACCATAAAGTGACATTTTTCAAAATTTAAGACCAGGTCTGTTTCTATACATCTTTGTAAAATTTTTGTAAGGTTTTTCAAACAAATATCAACGGAGTCTCCATAGATGGTAAAATCATCCATGAAGACTTCTATGGTATTTTTGACATACGCAAAAAATATACTAACCATACACCTTTGAAAGGTAGCAGGTGTGTTGTAGAGTCCAAATGGCATACGCCTATACGCGAATGTCCCGAAAGGGCAGGTGAAAGTTGTTTTCTCCTGGTCTTCTGGAGCAACGGGAATTTGATGGAAACCTGAAAATCCATCCAAGCAGCCGTAGTGGGATTTTCCAGCAAGCCTCTCTAGCATCTGATCTATGAATGGGAGAGGAAAATGATATTTCCAGGTGGCTGCATTTAATTTTCTGTAGTCAATACAAACGTACCAACCGTTCTGAACCCGAGTTGGAAACAACTCTCCTTCTTTGTTCTCTACCACTGTCACCCCAGCCTTCTTGGGTACAACTTGAACTGGGCTGACCCATTTGGTGTCATAAATTGGGTATATCATCCTAGCATCCAATAACTTTATAACTTCTTTTTTAACCACCTCCATCATTGGTGGGTTTAATCTGCGTTGGGCTTCTCGCGATGGCTTATAATATTCTTCCATCAAAATTTTGTGCATTCATAGAGATGGGTTGAGTCCTTTGATGTCTGCAATAGTCCACCTAATTTCACTTTTATACTCCTTCAAAATTCTGATCAGCTCTAACTCTTCTTTTTCTAACAGCTTGTTGGATATGATAACTGGTAATGTTTCTTTTTCTCCAAGATATGCATATTTCAGGTTTTCTGGAAGTGGCTTCAGCTCCAAGATGGGGGCTTGCACTACAGAAGGCAAACGCCTGGAGTTAGAAACTGGTAATTTAAGAATTTGGGTACCATACCTCAACTTTCTCTGCTGGTCCATATGAGCTGCCATCTCTTGAACTTCTCTATCAACCACATAATTTTCTTATATAACCTGAGCTACATTAATAGACAAATTTCTATGGAGCACTAATGCTAGTGACTCACGGTTATCAATCTCAAAATATTCTGCAGATAATGGTTCAATTACATAAATGAAATTAAGGGCTGAAACATCATCAGGGTAACACATGGCATCATAAATATTGAAGTTGATAACTTCACCATCAAATTCCATTGAAAGGGTACCATCATAAACATCTATTTTGGTTCTGGCAGTTTTTAAAAATGGTCTCCCCAAAAGAATGGAACCTGAATTTCATGAGTCGTCATCTCCCACATCCAAAACATAGAAATCAGTTGAGAATATGAGTTCATTCACTTGAACCAAAACGTCTTCCAACACACCTTTTGGGTGCACTAGAGAACGACCAGCTAACTGAATGATGACTCATGTTCTTTTTAATGGCCCTACCCTAATAGTTTTAAAGACTGAATATGGAAAAACATTTATAGAAGCTCCTAAGTCCAACATCGCTCGTGGCACTGAAAGGTTCCCCAACTTGCAAGGAACAATAAATACTCCTGGATCCTTACATTTTGGGGGTAGCCTTTTTGTAAAACAGCTGAAACATTCTCGCTTACTTTAACTGTTTCGTTTCCTTTTAATTTTATTTTTGAAGTACATAACTCTTTTAAAAATTTAGCATATCGGGGTAGTTGTTTAATTGCATCAAGAAGGGGAATATTTACCTCAACCTTTCTGAAGAAATCCATGATGTATTTGTCTTCCTTTTCTTTTTTCGTGTTTTTAGTCTTGAGGGAAAAGAAGGAGGGGTAATTTTCACTTCAGCTTCAGCAGGTCCATCTTTTTTATGCCCCTCTTCATTTGCCTCAGATTCTTGCTCAACCACGATCTCTTCTTCCTCATCTTCTTGCTGATCTGGTCCTTGTAGTTTTTACCACTTTTGAGGGTGACAGCACAAGCATTGTGCTTCGGGTTCTTCTCAGTCTGAGATGGGAATTTTCCTTGAGTTTGTGTTTCTAATTTGCTCATGGAGTTCGCAAGTTGTGATACCTGCTGCTCCAGATTTTTAATGCTAGACTTTGTTTCATTCTGGAAAGCTTGGGTACTGGTGGCAAGACTTTTAACTATGTCTTCCAAAGACATGCTAGAACTACTAGCTTGTGACTAAACAGGTGGTTGCTGAAAATTGCTCTGGTGCTGATTTTGCTGAAAAGGTTGCTGAAACCCAGGTGGAGCTTGGTATTGGTTTCTTTGCTGAAAGTTCTGTTGAGGTCTTGGCTGGAAATTGTTATCCCTCTCCAAGCTTGGTTGTTGCGATGTTGATCCAATGTCCTTTGCTGAAATCCTCCCATAGCTTGCACAGATTTATTATCTTCTTGAAGTAGTGGGCACATATCAGTTGGGTGCCCGGTTTTGCAGCAGATCCCACAAGGTTTGACCCTTGGCTCAATACCTTTTTCTTTTGTCAACAAAAGGAAAACTTTAGTCAATTCTGAAATTTAGGATTCCAGGTGGGCATTGCTTATCTCCTTGACTCCTCTTGGATGGTCAGGGTACCACTCTTCCTTAGTTACTGAATATTTTGATTCATTGGCCAGCTTCTCTATTAATGCCCTAATCTTTATTGGTGTCATGTCTGAAAGTGACCCTCCACTTGATGCATCTATAAGCCGCCTCTCCATAGGTATCAATTCTTCGCAGAAACACTGATATAACTGATAATCACTAATGCCATGTTGTGGGCATCAGACTAACAACTTCTTGAATCGCTCCCAATAAGTGTGGAGAGCTTCTCTTTTGCCTTGCTTTATACCCAAAATCTCTCTGCGTAGGTTTGACACTTTTGCCTCGGGAAAATATTTTTCTAAGAAGAGTTTGATGAGTTCATTCCAGCTCGTTATTGAACCAGATAGAAGGTCATATAACCACTCCTTTGCTGCATCTTGAACTGAGAAGGGAAATGCCCTGAGTTTGATCTGGTCTTCAGTAACTCCATGGGGTTTCATTCCACAGCAGACAACATGAATTCCTTGAGATATTTATGAGGATCTTCATTCTTAATGCCTCGAAATGGGGGCAACAGATGGATTAAACCGGATTTGAGCTCAAAATTTCGAGCTTCTGGAAAGGTGATACACAAAGGTTGTTGAGTAACCTCTTGTGTTGCCCACTCGCAGAGAGTTTTTTCAGCTTCGTCTCCGTTTTCACTCATGATGAATTTTGATTCGGTTTCAGAAGAATCTGTGAGTTCAGTTTTGTCTGAAGATGACGAGGAGTAGGTTTTGAACGGGTTGTTAATGGGTGAGGTAGGTGGTGCTTTTGGAAAAGGTTGAAACGAGTGTTCAGGTTCGTTCCACAAGGGAGTGCCTTGTGGTATGGGTGAGGTTGAGGTTCCTGTTTGTTGCTTTCGAAGTTTTGCCTCCTTCTTTAGCTTCCTAGCAGTTTTCTCAATCTCTGGATCAAAAATTAGATTACCTGTACGTGAAGATCTTGGCATAAAACTATTAGTGTTTTACCGTGTCCCCGGCAACGGCGCCAATTTGTTAAAATCGCTTTCGTACACGATTTAAACAAATAAAAATATAAAATAAACTACTTTATTGCACTAACAGGTAGCACTGGTAAGCAAGGTCGGATCCTCAGGGACACGTCATAATGTTTACACCTCTTAGCGTAAGGTGTGATCTAATTCTTGATGAATGGAAATAACATAAAGGCGGGGGGGGGGGGGGGGGGTATTTCTGAAAATTAAACTAATAGAAATCGAAAATGACAAAAGAATAACTAAATTTAAAGTGGTGAAAATTCAAATAAGAGAAAGCAATTCCAGTTTCGCTGTGACTCTCTTAATCATATAATTAACCGTCAACACAATATTTGACTATGCACTTGTTTAAACTGGTACTAAAGTTCATTAACAATCTCTAATGACCTTTATTACAAAAATCATTTAATCAAAACAAGTTCTTTGAGTTAAATCTAACTTTTTACTAAATTAACCAAACAAGCTCTTGATTAACAAAGAAAAGTTGCATTAGATACAGTGTAAATTCCCAGTAAAGTTCAATACCTCTCACAAGTTCGGAGGCGTTAAAACTAGTTTGATCATTTCATATTAGAGTTAACCCTAAAATCAGAATTAATCTAATACTCGTCACTTTTTACTAATTAATCTAGACAATTGCGGATCTAAACAACCAGATGACTAGAATGATTCATAAACAATTTAAGTGGCCAGCAGAAATTGAAATCAAAATCAAAAACTCAATTTAACACAGAATTGATCAAACTAAATAGTAATCATAGTCAAACATAGTGCCTAATGATTAATCATATGAAAAGTTTACATCTTGCAAAACTGAAATTTGAGTTTTTAGCCTGACATGGCTAAAAATGGATTACAAACAGTGGAAATAGAATCTAAACGATAAATCTTACTAAAATACGAATAGAAATTGAATCGTCTCCTTTAGATCTGCATTCTTCACTTTAAAACCTTTGAAAATCGCCTCTGAATTTCTAGGAATCGCCAATTATGGTTACTGGAAGAGTATCAGGCTGTATTTATACGTCTAATTGTCAAAACGCCGTACCAGCGATCGCAAAGGGCATACCTGCGATCGCATGTATCACCCAAAACGTGTCACGGGATTTTTTTAAATGAAGTACGTTGCCATTTCATTGCAAATTGACCAACCAGCGATCGCAAGGGCACAACCTGCGATCTCATGTATCACTTTTCCTAAGCTGATGAATTTTTTGGCTCGAAAATACCACGAAGGAAAACTACGACTAAACCTGCGATCGTAAGGAGACAAGGTGCGATCGCATGTTACTTTATTCATCTCTTTTGATCGTTGTTCCTCCTTTTAAGTAGTTCTTGATCATTTCCCGGCATCCCTCCTTAGTCTTGACTCCAATTAAACTCTAAAGCATCCACAAACGCATCCCGAACTTGCGCAATCATCCATGTGCTCCAAATGGCCCTGAAAAGTCGTAACAAACGTGATCAGTACGTGAATTCTTCAAAATAATCATGAAACACGAAATACATAAGAATAATCGGGAATTAGTTAGCTTTTTATAATGAAATACATAGGAAATTGGGCTAAAAGATGCATATAAAATGCATCTAACAATGCCCCAGCCATTGGTCGACATCGATTAAGTCATCGTCCCTGACTAATCATCTTAGATGTAGTAAATATAGACGTCTTGGGTTAAAGACTTGTTAAAATGCAACAAAATCATGATGTTTTGAACAAGGCTGAATATAGAGTTTATTTTAGGTTAAAATAAAAGATATAGGTAGACTTGAAGATCACCGAAGAATCCCTATTCTTATGGGATTGTTATGACGGTTAGATTAGTATTTATGTAAAGTTGATCATTATTATTTTGTACCTTTATGAGCGTAGGTTAATAGATTCTTTGTAAAAGGTGTTATATAGATCTAAAAGTTTGTGAATAACTTTAGGTGTATCTCATAGTAATCTCTTACATCTAAGTAAATTGTTATAATCAATAAAGATTCAATTACAAAGTATTTTCTATGTGTATTGTCATGTGATTGCAATTTTAAGGACCAACAACTGGTAGTTGTGATTTTTCTAAGTCTTTCTTGAAACAAGAAAGCGATAACATGTGGATATTTTCTTGAGCCATGCTGTGTTACACTAATAAGTTGTCATATGTTGCTTACGACATATATAGTCTTATTTTGATGGACTGTTTATATATATAGATAATAAGATACTCACAAGATGATACTCTCACGTTGATGCTTCCAAGTTATATTTTTCACATTGATAAATATCTAAAGTTGATTAATTTTCATATTGGTATTGATCAGTTACCATTCTCTCTCCAATTCCCTTATTTGCCATCATACGAACTCACACCTATCTTTTCTCTCTTTCTCTCTTTCTCTCTCTCTCTCTCTCTCTCTCTCTCTCTCTCTCTCTCTCTCATTTTCTTTGTAAATATTTTTATAGTTTCCATATAAATCCTAATTTCACAAATATGGTTCACATCTTCGCTCTCAGACATAATGCTAGTATGATTCACTCCAATACAACTAGTAATTATTCAACCCAAAAATTTCATTGCAACTTTGATGTTCCAGGCCAACTGAAAAAGAAATGGGTAAGAATCATATATATATATATATATATATATATATATATATATATATATATATGTATATATATATATATATATATATATATATATATATATTTCTTGCGAAGTCATCCATTGTGCTTTTTAGTTTTCACGTGTTCCAGTACTATCTACTTAAGTGTTCTTGCTAAATTTTGGTATACATAACAATATATCAGTTACTCTTAAATTATTTAAGACTTTATTATGGAAGCAAATAGATAAAATTTACATATTAAGATACACTTGATGATCAACCCAACAATCCTAAATCAAATATCCTCATTTTGATATTCTTAAGCCATAAATTTGTTGTCACATTTTTCACTTTACTTTTTAACACTATTTCGCTCTTATTAGTATAAATAACCCATCATAAGGCCCTTGTGATTGCCTCTAAAACATCAACTATATTACTGCCTATTCATGTTGTGCGAAGTAGTTCTTAAGATCACTTCCAACATGTTGGCTTGTTTAGGAGAGGAAGGTCTCTACACTAGGTATGCAGAATCATGCCCAAATCCTTAGAAAAAGAGTGGTCACATAAAATTTGTACTTTAGTCTCGTCAAACACATTAAACATAAAGCATAAAGTTGATGTAACACCCGTCCACCAATAGACCAAATTAGTCCTTGTTTGCAGCCTACCAAGCCTCACACTCCATAAAAAGGTCTATTTTTTTAGGAACATCCTTGGACCATATAGTAGGTATATTGATGGATTCAAAGTATTTGTTTTTTATCAATTTATTTTCCAAGGGAAAAAATATGTATACACCTTCCATCTAAAGGCTCCAATAATAATTTCTACGTTTGAGTTATCTAGATTGTTGTTGCTTCTATAGAAGAGAGTTCTTAGTTCTACTTGTAAAGGATCCAAGTTAAGTCAGAAGTGAACATTTTTTCCTTAAAATGACCTCCTTTGGCCATCGATCTAATTAACCTTAGACCCCCTACAAGCCTGTAAATAAATCTAATGACCATATTTCATACTATATTTGAATTGTCTATAAAACTCCACTACCATTTAGTAAGGAGAGAAAGGTTAAATGCTTTTAGTCTTATGATATTCAACACACATAGTTCTTTGAAGTTCTTGGTCTTCTTCCAAGTGATCCAAGTGATGTTCTTGTGATTTGATGAACTATCTCATGAAAACCCAATAAAATTCTTTCAAGTTTAAAAATTGCCTTTCTATGGACTTTATAAAGTGAGAATATGTACACCCCTAAGCTGCCAAAAACAGACCTCACAAGAGTCTAGTGTCACCCATGGAAAGAGTTCTAACTTTCCACTTGGATAGTTTCTTATGAAACTTATCAACGAGATATTTGGACACACTAAACGTCTTCCTACCCACTGGCATTCCGAGATATATGAATGTAAGGTTACCTTCAAGTCAGGTTATCAAGCAAGCATTGAAGACGCCTTAATTCTAGAAACTCCGATAACATAACCTTACATTTCTCAAGGTTAACCTGAAGATCTTAAGAAAAATGTAATCAAGTAGAACCTCTATTACGTTTCTAGCATTTTCCTTTGGCCATTTTTTTATAAAAAACACATCATTCACATATTGGAAAAAGGAAATATTCAAACCAAAGTTGGGAAATTGAATTCCATGATAGATCTCCTTATGTACAAGCTTGATCAACACTATTTTAAGACCTTCAACGACAAAGATATAAAGGAAAAGGGAGAGTGGTCTTCTTGTCTCACCTATTTTTCGAAAAAAACTACTTTTTATGGTTTTCTTTTTAAAAAAAAAAGTCTTGGAGGACAAAAGTAAATATTGAATCCAGTTTCTCCACATTACTATGAAACCCATTTGGCACATAACATTATCAAAATAACTCCAATTTAGAAAATCAAATGCTTTATTAAATTAAAACTTTAGCATAATTAACTTTTTATTATATTTTTTAGCCCAAGTGATTACCTCATTAACCACAAACAAAAAATCAAATATGTTTCTACCCCTAAGAAAACTCGTTTACTCACTGATAAGCACCAAACCAATTAATTTTTTAAGATGACTAAGAAGAGTATTGGAGATGAGTTTGGTGATGCGGCCGATAAGGTTGGCCATCACGGACTTATTTAGGTTTAAAGGGTCCCTTGTTTTGGGATAAGAGAAAAAAGGAAGCATTAATAACACATATTAAGAGCTTTGTGTTCTTCAAAGAGTTTAACCGCCTAAACCACATATGCACTAATAATCCCGTAAGCCCTTGTGATTTCCTTAATTTCTTCTAATGAAAAAGGTAATTTCATGAATGTATGATATATGACATAGATCTTGATAAATTATGACTCTTGAGCAACGACTTATAATGATGCAACTCTTTAAACTTATTCTTGTAGACTATAAATATCTTGTTTTTATGGAGTATAAATCAGTCATCCACACCCCATTAATGTTCAACCTATTTATATGAGATGATTTAACATGCATATTGACAATTCTATGGAAAATATGGAGTTTCGATCCCCATCTAACACAAATTTACATTTAGCCTTTTGTCTAATGTTGAGCATCTTAATAGCTTCAATTCAGGCTCTTTTATTTTTAACATTGTTTGTGATCTATCTTTTATAGTGGCATCGTTAAGACTAATTAGGTATTTGATACCATATTTGAAGACTCACAACTTCTATGCAAACCTTTTTTTTCTTGAAAAACCCCTTCAAACCATGGCAAGATTTGAACCATGATCCTTTACCACATCAGCGACACGGTTTGAGTTGTTTGTGTACCTAACATGAAAGTGATATTATTGTAAATGGGGGAGTGGGGGGCAAGGTGTTAGGTTAAAACTGGCAAAACTTGTATGATACCAAGAACCAGTCAAGTTTGTTGAATTCTCAGCTTTATGAATTCATCTAAGGAAACTTCCTCCCACCTAATTTTATGTCAAACAAAATACAACAAGATAAAAAAAGATTTGAATATATGAACACTGCAATAGAGAATTTGGATCCTTTTCGTTCACCAGAGTATTGAATTTATTGAGTTACTTGCACAAAATCCAAATACACTTTAGAACTAAGATCATACAGTTGAAAGTTGATCCCACATGATCTTAAGGAGCATAGATGTTCACCAAACCACACATTTTTTTTAACAAAAAATCATGTACCAATGACTACTGAAAACCATTCGTGTTTTGAAATTGAACAACTTTCAAGGCATTTGGGTACCCAAAATTTCAAGATACCACTTGAATTTACAATTGCACTAACATCCTCTCATTGAGAGGGCATGTTTGCGTAAATACAATATGTACAAACATCCTTTAAATTTATTTGCATTAGTTTCCTAAATACATGTAACATTGATCTTGTGGTTCTAGACTATTTCTCTAACTCATTCCTTTTTTACATCTCTCCAGACACCGTTAAGTGAAGCAGAGAATTTTTTTATCATGGCTTATTCTTTAAACTTTGATCTATCATAATATCATTCACCATAGTATTAAAATCTACCATTTCAATCCTAATTTTTCTTCTAGTATCAGTTATACAGTCAATTTCATTTGATTTGAGGATTTAACTAAATAATTTGACCCAAAGAGGTTTTGTGAACCTTAAGACCATTTCCCCATATCAATCGTTTGTTTGCGTTGGCTACAAGCAATTTTGAGTCAGAGCAGAAGGTTTGTACTTTTGGAGAAAAGAAAAATATGCAATTTACATCTCTATACATGTGAGTATTCCTGCATGTGTTAATGTTTTTCTTAATTATTCATTTACAATCACAAGGAAGGACCAATTATCTAATAATATGTGCTCGTCTTCTCTAATCGCCTTTAGCCTCAAGTTTTTCCTAAGCCATAGACGTTTCATTAATGAAGTCCTAATCAACTAAAGAGTCAAATCCGTCTTCATCAATCCGAAGGTGGTTGTCTATGCTTTCAGAGACGATACTGATATTCCATTATGAAGCTTTAAACATAATAAAATTTTTAAGCAAGACTATGGATTTAACCTCACCAAAGAGACAGGCCCAACTTCCTTCCTTACACACTTCAATGATAAGACATTGATTTCGTGCAAATATGTTCTAGTTTGCATATTTTGTTCCTCTTTATTAATGTCAGATCTACCAGATTTGGTGGAGTTCATTCCCCTCTAAGAACCCCTAACAAAAAACAGCTTACCTTCTAATGTGAAATATTTTAGGAACATTATGCTCTTTAATTTGTTCCATACTTTTGAGCATTAGGTTTTGAACTAGATTGTTGAAATTACCATAAGTTTTCCCATTTTTCTTTGGAATCTTGCAAGGTTTACTATGATCTTGAAATACCCCAACGAAAATGATGTTTAAATTCACCTCAAAAGTTCTTAAGTACTCCAAACATTTGAATCTCACTAAACCAAAATTTTCATTTTCAAGGTTCCTTTTCCTAGCTATGAAGATGTCAATAATTATAACACTCATTGTTCAGCTAAATTTCTATTTTTGAAATACGGTGAAAATTTGTTGCAAATTAGTCCCCATGGATCGTTATTGAATGTCATGCCTCATGTGAGTACGTTGGGCATAATCATGAGTATGTAGGGCATATGTAGCAAATGAGCAAACCCTAATTTTTAGGGTTTGAGCACTATTTAAGCATCATTATCTCCTCAAGACCTTTTTCCTCATCATCCTCCACCTCCCAAATCGTCCCTTGCAAACCCTAGTCCATTATGTGAGGATTTTCGAGCTTGAGAGTGCATTTTTGGTGTTCTTGGATGAAGAAGAAGGAAGTGGAATCATCTTTGAGGCTCAAGGCATCTTGGATCCAGAAGTGTTTCACCCTCAAGATTTGTGTTCATGAGGATAGTCTACTCTAACTAGAAGATCTGTCCTTTCAGACGTTTTTAGGTGCCAGGAACCATAAAAATGTGATATCAGTCCCTTTCCTTTCATCATGCATGATATTTGAGGTGTTGGTTTGTATATTAGGTTAGGGTTTGGTTTTTAGGTGATAGGAAACTTTATGACTTAGAATGTTATTTGGGGCTAGATATAAGCTTTGGACGTGGTACCTTAATGGAATAAGCACTTAATTGAAAAATAGGAAAGAAGCCGAATACGTTCGGCGTACCAAGTGGTACATTGTGTGTACCCGGTTGAAGCCCCGATATTTTGCTTAGATCTCAACTACGCCCAACATAGTAACTGAGTATGCGGGGCATACTTAGTCAGCTTGATCAATTTCCTTGACTTTTTTACTTTGACCTTTGACCTAGGGTTTGACCAAGTGGTATTTTGGGTATTTTGAACTGTAATTTGAGTTTAGGTCATTATTTGTTGTATAGATGACGTATAGAGTTGGCATTTTTAGCAATGTTCTTTTTCGCTATCTTTTTAGACTTTGAGGTGAGTTTCCTCACTGTACTTGTGGGTCGAAGGCACCAATGTTGGCCCATTTGGTTATGTATCCTGGTATATAGGATGTTGCTATGTTGTAGTGATCTGTTAGATCTGTATAATTACATGTACTTCCTAGTTATATGTTTATCTGTTACATATGTCGATATAGTGTGGGTGGGCATAGGTTATATTGCTTTGTGCTGTCGGCCAACAAACATGGGCAATCTAATTGGGAGATTGTGGGCAAATGGAAATCTAATCGAGAGATTGTCAGCCAGTGTGGCAATCCAATCGAGAGATTGTGGGCCAGTGACAATCCAATCGGGAAATTGTAGGCCAGAGTGACAATCGAACCGGAAGATTATGGGCTAGGGTAATCCAGTCAGGAGACTGTGGACCCAACATGCATTATGTATATTTGTTTGGTTGTGGGTGGTATTTGGGGGAACTCACTTAGATTAGACTTACAATTTAAGTTTTATGTTTCAAGTACTTTAGATGATTAGAGTAAGACGAAGGCTTGATCATGCATATCCTTTAGTTTTTATGAGATTCGATTTTGGGATACTTTGGTTTGTAATTTTGAATTTTGGAAACTAAGTTTTGTAAAAACATTTGGATGTTGGTTTTGAAATATGAATTTTACCTTGATTTTTTGGATGTTACAAGTTGGTATCAGAGCTCTGGTTTGAGTGAATTGGATGAGCATTCGTGTGAATCCAGACTCAAACTAAGGATATTTAAAAGTTTTCAAAATTGTTTTTAAAGGTAACCAAAGAAGGATGAGATGTGTACGATCTGTCGGAGCAAGAAAGTGTACCCCAAGATACCAACACATTTATTTGCTTATGATGATTATGATAGAATCACATGCTAGTTATAGGATAAGGATCTTCAGGAATTGCATGATAGAATTTCCTGAAGTATGATGCCTTATTTCCTATAGAGATTTTCTGCTCCAATGTTGCTTGCTTGATGTTTAGTAGGACCCTTTCGAGTGTGAATTAACTACAAAATGAATACGTTATGTCACATGATGCAAAGGTTAAATAATCTTATAGTGAATGATTTGGCCCTATTATGCAGGTCTTGTTTGAGTCCAACCATTGTAGGGTTGCGTGTTTTAATCTAAGATTATTTAAGTTATGTTGTATATGATTGTATTCTTAAAGTAGTTAACTCGAACTAATAAGGGTATTTCAGAAGCTAATGGCAAGGTGAGGTGGGGATCCTAGGATAGCCTAGGAAGTGTTGTAGTGTGTATGGTGTGCTGTTTAGCGGAGTTTGGTAGTATCATTATGTGGAGGTAACTTACAAGATTCGGGATGATTCTTGAGGAAAGTATGGATAATTTTGGAAGGTAGTATTGGGCTCCTACTGCTAGAAGCACAAGATCCGTACTCGAATCGAGGGAAGTCACGAGGATTCTAAGGAGTTGGTTGAAGGTAGATAGCAGAGTTGATATCACGATTTATGACATTGTTTCTCTATTTGTCGATCTTTTGGTTGTGGTTGTTCAGGCTAAGGATGAGTATGGTGATTTTATGGCTTTAGTGGCCATGTCAGTTTGGGTTTGAATGGTTTAGACGTAGGTAAGTTAGTTGATTTCGATGTCTCGAGGGCCTTGCTCGAGGCAATGCTAGCTAAATCATGGGACTCAAGAAAGAAACAATCGTTTTGATCGGCTTGAGGATTGTAGCTAGAGGCTGAGTGATCGGCAGATGGATTGGAATGTCCTATCTAAGACAAAGTATATATTCTTCAATCTTTTTGCATTTAGAGGAGAAAGAGAGAAAGAAGAGAGAGAGAGATAGACAGAAAGAGAGAGAGATAGAGAGTATACATGTGATTTGCAGAGTTGGGATGTAGACCCAACATAGGGCTATATGCCTATGGATTTTGGCGGCAATATGTCGGTGTAGGATTGCACAAGGATCGTTTTGGTATGGTTTCTTTGAGATGAGATCAAGGGTCTGCTTTCTTGGGATATAGGCAGCTTAGCTGCTAGCTGATGGTTTCAGGCGATCAGGGAAGTGAATCGGTAGCGACAATCTTTGTTGTCTCTGATGTATCCCAACTATGAGAATGATGTATTTTGTATTTATGAATGATTCTAGCGATGAATTGGCGGCTGGGATTTGCAGGAGAAGAGTGTAGTAGTTCATTTCTTTGCAGATAGAAAGTTGGTGTTTTTTCTTGTGCATCTGTATGGAATTCTTGTGTTAGAGCCAACCATGATTGAGGAGTTCCCGAGGTCTCTATATGAGACTCGAAATCTGTTTGAATTTGCTTTTTCTTTATCTGGAAGATCATATTGCATTGTGATATAAATCCCAAGGTTCAGGGATGTTATGCATTTATGTGAGCCGCTTTGAGTTTTTGGTCTTTTGCAATGTCAGTTGGTGGTAGTTCGAACACAAAGTGGGAGAGAGCTAGATATTTGCTTAGAGGATCATATATATGTTCGAGTTATGGTTTCAAAACAATGGATCATAGGGATTTTTGGTTCGGGTACATGAAACCTTGGTTCAAGATTTTGTCAAGATGGGTATGTAGAGCAAGTTTCCATCAGATGCATGTGTTCAGGAATGCAAGAGTCGTCTTCGCAACAAGAAGTTGTTGGAAAAGGAGCTCGTTGTAGCCAGTGTCTCCTTTCGGAAACGTAAAGGAATAGGTTAATAGGCATTTGGGTCGCTCAAATTGAGTATCTATTGTTGAGGGATTTGTCAGCTTGTTGTATATATTGATATCTATAGTCTAGGATGGGCCGTTGCAGATCGGTCAATCAGTTACAAAGTTCGGTAGGTTTAGTCCCTCATGTGATTTGTCCATTAGCGTATTGGAACAATGGATTAGTATTCCATGCACTCTCAATCAATGGTCTCTTCGTTTATCCTCAATAGCAGAGGTTCTTCGAAAGTTTAGAGTTGTATCAGTTAGAGTTCAATGGGTGCGTCAACCTATTATCAGATATATACATTGTACATTTTGGTTTATGGGTATAGGTACCCTCAATGGTTGGTTGTGAAATTATTGTTCATAGCAGGATCGAGTTCAGAAGATTTCCTTGGTTACTGTAAGTTCGGATGTTGGGACAGTGTTGTTTAGTTTTCAGGTGTGGCTTTGGATCTGGGCAGAATTTGATTTTGGCATGTTGCGTTGGCAGGGTTGGTATTTGGACTGTCCCAACCAGGATTTTGAAATTTTTTTTGATGGCTTTGGAAGTTTTATCAAGCTATTTTCATATTGGTGGGATCTGTTTGATTTCACTCAAGGTGTGAGAACTTAGTCTTCAACAATTCATGAGGATGTTTCTTTTAGTGGTTGAGGTTCATCATTTCGGTTAGATCTACTGATACCACGACCGATGGGTAAAGGTTGTAAGGAAGAAGGAGTGCAGTAGATCTAAGGTTGGTTACGTGTCTTCCCTTGGTGATATATGTAGCTTAAATAAGATAACATGAGAACACTTGGCTTGAATTATTGGCATGGTTCTTAATTGGTTTATAGCCATTAAATCGGAACAAGAGTGCAACCGCCTATCTCATTCTATGATTGTATGTGATCATGTTTTCGCTTGATTTTACATTGGTAGCCGTTGTTGGATTAGGTATCTAAGCCCATTACTATAATTGGTATATACTTGAATTGATGGCAACATAGTCCTTTTGGGTTGCCCTTAAACCTAGTAATTGAATATGATAACTTTTAGAGAGAGAGAGAGAGAGAGAGACTGATTTATTAATTTATTATATGATTAATAAATTAATTAGAAATCAAAATAAATGATTTGTTAATATATTATGAGAATAATATATTATTTAGAAATAGTATATTTAATTAAGAATTAACCAGAAATTAATTAGATTAATTTTGGGGTTAATTAGATTAATTAAAAGTACAAGGACCTAAGCTATAATTGTTCAATATTTGAACAAAAGGGTTCCAGAACCTTACCCATGAGATGTAGACGGTTTGTGGAGTGATTCTAGAATTTCTAGAATATCCCTTGGAGATAATTAGGATACCAGATAATCACCTTAATTAAGATATTATTATTTTAATCAAGTAAGGGTTATCTAGGGTTTCATGGTCAGCTATAAATAGGGTCTCATAGCCTCTAAATTTGGGCCACTTGACTCCTCAAGAGTATAGCCAAAATTTTGTCTCTACTATCTTCTCTCTTCAAGTTTCCTTGGTTGCTAGGGTTTATGTGTGAACCATCAGATGCAAAACACTTATGGTGCTTGCTTCCAAGAATATTAAAAAAGATAGGTTTGATTGTTTACTACAACAACCAAAAAGGTATGTGATCCCTAATTAGTTTATTAATTTCGGAATATACCTAGGGTTCATAGGTTTCTTGTTGTTCAATAGAATGTTACTTCAATATTGTTATAACATAGATCTAATAGGTCGCATGTACCCTTAAGTGTTAAGGATTTATCAATGTAAATACATGTAAAACCCATCAGTGGTATCAGAATGTATGGTCGTCTAACATTTGAATGTACATTACTTGAAATTGAACAAAAATAATATTTTTTTTTCTGTCAAACTAATCTCACGAGGTGAGATTTAATGCTCACGACATGAGCACAGTTAAATTTAGAGTTTTGTTTTCTGTCAGACTAGTCTCACGACATGAAACTTAATGCTCACGATGTGAGCACATTATTTCCATAATTTCGGATTTTTCTGCCTGAGTTGATTTATATGGTTATTATTTGGTAATTATCTCTTATAAAATCTGCCAAATCCTAATTTTGCTTATCTTAGATAATTAAATAAAACCCTAAATGTTAGGAGGTAAAGTTAGACAAGATAATGATTAGCTATAAGATTAATTAATATTATCCTTATGTATCTTATTATTAATTTAATTAAAGGATAATAAATAAATCCATAAAATGGTTTAAATTTAATTAAATTAAAATTTTAATTTATTAAAAGATTAAACCGTGTATTTTTAAAATGTTCTAAAATACACCTTATACTATATGTAAGATTAAAAGTTTAATAATTCCTATATGTATAAGACTAAGTCAGTCAAATCGCTAGTATGCCTCATTCACAAAGTCATACTATAAGAGGAGTTTAAGGAAGCAGCCTATAAAATGATCGTCATTGGGTATCCATTTTTACTAGACCTAGCAAAACATGACATGACACGAAAACCCGACACAAACCCGACACGAAATTAGCGGGTTAGGGTCAAAGATGTCGACATGTTTATGTAAACGGGTTGACACGATACGACACGATAATTGAACATGTAGGGTTAGGGTCAAGACTTTCAACTCGAAGATAACTCAAAGATAACCCGTTTAATTATATATTATTTATAATAAATTTCATATTTTTATAAATATATTATATATTATAGACTTATAGTGGTCCAAACTCAAGAATTAGAAGTAATATTCAAATTTTCAAAGTTACTTAATTTAGTCATCCTCACCACCTATCCCTTTTGATCCCCAACTTTAACTCTTTTCATTTTTCCTTCTAAACTTACTATAAATTTTGTCTTTCCATGTCATAACTCCAATGTTTCACTTTTTCCTTTTTGCCTCCACAACTCCTACTTTCCAACCTTTAAAATATTTCAACCCGACATGACACAACATATTTACAAGGTCTAAACCTTAACCGTAAACCTGACACGAAAATAAACGGGTTAACACGACACGACACAATAATTAAACGGGTCGGGTTAGGGTCAATCCCTTTCCACCCATTTAATTTCTTGACACGACACAAACCCGACACGACACGACATGTTTTCCAGGTCTAATTTTTGCCCACCGCTCTCTTGTATGGTGGACGTTCGTTAGCCGAACGGATTTGATAGGACATTAAATCTCATTAAAATTATAATGCTATTAGAGTACTAGAATTATTTTATTAAATCTCAATTCTAGTTACTTTAGGAAAATGTGAAAAATATGCTAATCCATGAAAAGCGCACACCATACTTTATATGTTATTAGTGGAGAGTGTGTAATTAACCGAAACACTAATAGGGACTATAAAGAGATATGATGGACATCTTGAAGAATTATCATTATTGATGGAGCATGTGTGGTTAACCGACACATCAATGTGAGATGATAAATGACATAAAGTTTGCTAAGCGGGTTTGCATGGTTATTCACATCTCGTTTGTGATCCCCGACATCCCAGTCACAAAAGTGAGAGCATAATCAGAGATTAAAAATGCCATTGATAAGATTTAATGAATCTCAAAACATCTCGGAATTTCATAAGATTGAAATTGGTAAAAGACTTACCTACCTAAAATAGATTCGAATTTGATTGCGGCATCACTCTTCAAAGTTTGAATAAAAAATATGGATCCTAGCCTTAATTTAAATTTTTTGGGTTAATAGTTAAGGATTATATCAACTAAATTGAATTCTCTCGTTTCCCACTTTAGATTTCTTACAAAGATAATATTGGTCTTCCTCATTCTTTTGGAAATGGTTTTCCTCTTCTTTTTGAAGATGATCTTCCATATTCTGATTAAGGTGAATAGGTCTTCCCTTCTTTAGGAAATGGTGGAACTGTTCGTCATGCTTCTTCAACCCTTCCACCTCCACCTCCAGTGACTCTCCCAACGTTGCATTTTCCCCAAGTTGAAAGATACGAAACTACTTAAGCCCTATTGGCATGTAGAGATCAAGATGGAAATTATGTGTGTACGTATGTTCTGGAAATGAAATCGTACATTGACAAATTGGATAGAATGGGTGTCATTTTTCCCAAGGGAGAAAGCCATTGATTTGGTTCTTCTTTCGCTTCCTAGGTCATATGGTCAGTTCATTGAGTACTTTCATATGATGAATATCGACGTAACCCAAATTGATCTGACCCAAATGTTGATTGTTGTTGAAGCAAAAGTTCTTAAGAACACATCTGAAGTATAGATGCTTAAAGGGTCTGATTCCAAAGTTTCCATGTACTTTGACAATGGTGACAATGGTGGTCAAGAAAAGATTTATCTTCCCAATGGAAAGAGATCGGCCAAGGTCAAATAGTTTGATCATATGGTAAAGAGAAAGGCCATTTATGAGATATTTCCATGTGTTATCCCCAAAAAAGTCCATTTGTTTCTATTTCCAATTGAAGGGACATTGGTTGCGAATCTGCCCAAAGTACCTGAAAGATCTTAGAGATAGTGAAATCAAGTTGTGTGACTCTACTTCAGGTACATCCATTATCTTAACAAGTTCCTATTCATAGATTCTTAATACATGATGTGATGATCACATTTCGATGTTATTGCAGGATCTAAGAGAAAAAAGAAAGCTTAAGTATGGTGTGCTAACTCTGATAAGGGAAATTGACTTCGATCACATGATTCGATGATTAGATTTTGGAGCTGCTAATAAGAAGTGAGGATAATTTAATAGATTACTATTACCCTTCGGAGATGTCTAAAAATGTAGTTTTTCATTTTATGCTTTGTAAGGACAATTTCCAAATTTTCATTTATTTTCTATAAAAGTAAAATTTTGGTTTATTTGGTTGCCTCATTTTATAAATTTCCTTGCAATGGAATTTATGGAAGTGTTGATTACATTTCTAATATTAACAGTATTAATTGTGGATTTGATTCTTATGATATCGCTTGTGGTGTTGTCATAATTGATGAAAAGAAATCTAATCACCAACTGGACAAATACTTGGTGTTATACAATTCGCACGGTATAGTGTATGAGAATCTTGTTCATTGGAAAATTATGACTAATTCATTAATCATATATTTATATGAGTCAAGTAAAGGACTAATGGATCTAGTATATGTTGATATGGACTATTCGGATCCACCAAAAAGGGTGATAACACTATTCATCATGATTTACTAATGTTTCAGTAAATATGGTTGTGTTTATAAGATTAAGCATAATTCTGATACTTTGAAAAGATACAAAGAGTAGCAGAACAAATAAGAAAAATTTGTTAAGCAGAAAGATAAAAGGTTCTCCAATCTGAAAGGAAAGGAGAGTACTTTAGTATCATGTTTTGTGATCATCTTAATGATTGTGGAACTATATCACAATTGATTCCTAAAAGAACATCTTAGTACAATTGTATGACTAAGAAAAGGAATCGAAAGTTGTTGAAATAGTTAGATAAAGAGATAAATCATAATTGGTTTCCAATTAAGTTTTAGACTCAAACTCTAGTAACTACAAATCGTATCTTGAAACTCATTTCAAACTAAGAAGGTTGAAAAACACCTCAAATATGTGGAGTCAAATATTTTCTTACTCTAGCACATATAAAATTGGAGTTGTGATGTTTTCGTTAATCGAGAAACAAAGGATAAATTGAGATCTATTCTGTGAAGTGTTTTCTTGTCGAAAATTCACACAAACTTTTGAAAATTTGTTTTAGTCATCAACAAATGTTCCTTGAGAAAAAACTCATATGTCAAGAAGTCAGTGGGAGTCTTATTGATCTTGAGAGTTTCAAGAGACAGTCGGCAATAAACCTTTTAGTTATCACTAGCACACGACCTGAGGTTGATAACCTATCATGTTCAGTTGACACATTCTTATTTCTGTGTACCTTTCAGTGGAGTTCACAATGCTTATGAGTTCTATGTTTTTCATTTAAGTGCAAAATTAGAGCACGTTGGTTAGTGAAAGTACATTGATCAATATAGGTGAGCTACTTAACAACACGGAAGCACTGGTAGGCCCTTATGCTACCGGAGGGCGAGAACTTAAGAATAAGCAAAGTTCAGTCCATGAAAGGAAAGCTAAATTTGAATTTGGTTTTTTCTTAAACCTTATCTTATGATTGTAGGTTGGAAATGATAGATTCACATGGATGAGAATGTATACACCATAAAATCTTGGTGGAAAAGTCTTCGCTCTAATTCATAAGATTGATTATGAGGAAACAATTTCACTAGTAGATTTGAAAGATTTAATAAAGATCAACATGGTTTGTGGTTGTGTTGATTGCATTCTCAAATTAATAATATGATTACGACATCCCTATTTATATTTCGAATTGTGAGGAAAGGAAAGGAATTGTATGAACCTTGATGACTTATATATGTACGTTTTGAAAGCGTTTAAACACACACACATATGCTATCCAATGAAGGTGTATAAGCTTAAGAAATATAATTGAAGACTTATTAAAGCATCGTGTAACAAAAATCTGTATTTCAGTGAGAAAGTCAAAAGTATTGATTTCTAGAAGTCCAATTTATTTCTGGGTACAATTGAAAGCTAGTGGGAGCATAATTGTTATGCTAGTATTTCTTCTTAACAATAATGTTTGTAGGGAACAAAGTTTTCAATTCACAAATTGCAAAGTTTGGAAATTGTTTCGCTATAATAGACTTAAGGGAGAGGGTACTCATACTTTGTTTCGAATCTAATGGTTTAGATTGTAGGGTTCAATAGAACTTAGTCATAGACAGATATGAATATCATGTTGAAATGGTTCAACATAGGAAATTCACTTTATGGAAACATTATAGCAATAGAGAAAAAACAGATATCGAATTCTTATGTGGGACATAATAATTCGAATATCATATGCTTCGGATATTGGATCAATTATATATGCTATAATATTCACTTATTCTATTTTTTTTTCAAATGCTCAGAGCATTGTGAGTAGACATGGCAAAATCTAGCACGACACGACAACCCGGCACGAACCCGACACAAAGTTAGCGGGTTAGGGTTAGAGATTTCGACCCGTTTATGTACACGGGTTGACACGACACGACACGATAATTAAACGGGTAGGGTTAGGGTTAAGACTTTCAACTCAAAGATGACCCGTTTAATTATATATATATATATATATATATATATATATATATATATATATATATATATATATATATATATATTTCGTATTTTTATAAATATTTTCAATATTATACATTTGTAGCGGCCCAAATTCAAGAATTAACAGTAAAATTCAAACTTTCAAAGTGACTTAATTTTACTCCTCCTCACTACCTATCTCATTTTCTTCCTAACTCTTACCTCTTTCCATTTTTCTTTCTAAACTTACTAGTATAAATTTTTTTTTCCATTCCATCTCCCAACTCCAACATTTCACTTTTTCATTTTTTTTCCTCCATGCCTCTTACTTTTCAACCTTTAAAATGTTTCAACCCGACATGACACAACATATTTATAAGGTTTAAACCTTAACCCGAAGCCCGACACGAAATTGACATGAAAATAAACGGGTTGACATGACACGAAACGATAATTAAATGGGTCAGGTTAGGGTCAAGCACTCTCAACCCGTTTAATGTCTTGACATGGCACGAACCCGACACGACACGACACATTTGCCAGGTCTAATTGTGAGAGAAAAAGAACTAGAATTTTTTATACTAAAGTTGTTAAACAACTGTCAAGAAATTTCTGAGGCCTACTGAAGATTGATTGCTTATGGACAGTTGGAAGTATGGTATTGTTTGGAAAGACCATAGTGACATGTTTTAGATTGAGATGATTCTTGGTCAAAATTGATGGTCATATGGGAATATGTAAAAGTTTCCATAAAGGGAGTTGATTATAGAGTCTACATGTGAATCGGAAACTTTAATGCAGAAAAGTGTTCAAGGAGCGTACCTTGAATTAGAACCTCTATTACCTTGGAATTGTTTTTAGTATCAAAGTTACAATGGAATATTATGTAATATCGTTGGCTCAGTCTCTGTGACTTTGAAGCCTCGACATCACAGAAAATCAATGTATATAAGGTTAGAATTCCAGTTCATTTTAGACAGTGACAAGAATCTGGAATTGTGAAATGAGTATCATTGGAATAGTGTCCAGTCGATCTGTTTACAAAGGAAGGACCATAGAGAGGCATATTATGCATGTTCATAACATGGCATGACTGATGTTTAATTCAAGTGGTTAGTTGATTACTAGAAAAATTATACAATGAATAAAGTCTTAATTATTACCGTGATTAAATAATAAGAGTTTTATTTATATTAAATAGTTTTGAGACCATAGTTAACTAGTTTATTATTGTGTTTCACTTCACATGTTTTACTTCATGAATAATTTGATTATTTGAAACTCCACAGTCGCTCATACTTTCGGAAGTAAGTAGTGAATTAAGGATGTCATGAATTGAATTGTAGATTGTCAATGAAGATTAGACATTGAGATTGCTACAATGTTCTTGAGTACTTAGAAAATAGGGATTTTGAGTATTGGATAAACCCACACTTAGATAATTACTTCATGGATTTTACCACAAGTAATTTTGTGATGATAATATCTTATATTCCTAAAACTGAGATATATGAATTGTAATTTACAAGTCGGTTGTACATTGGTACTACGAAAACGCATCAGTAACTTGATGTTATAAAACGTCGTGTCATGTGCGATTTGGTGAGAAAAATATGCAAGCGTATGAGTCAAAGTTTATTCGTTCCTTTTGCCCTAATGGGAAAGTGATATCTTTGGGCCCCTTGATGATTTGATGTTGACATCTGAAGTGCTTGGTCGAGCCCGGACTAAAATGACGTGTTCAATTAGCAGTCTGAATTCAATCGTCATAAATTAGGAAATTGAGAAACATAATTTTGGACAGTGACATTGATTACAATCCATGTATCGTGTCCATACGATATCTTTTAGAACGAAGGAATATTTGATCACTTATCTTAGGACACGTAACTAACTGGGTCAGAGTTCGACAACGACTTTTAGAAGCTACAATTTGCTTATCGGTTTGGAAATTATACAAGAAATTATAGTTATAGACTTATCCAAGTGGGAGACTGTTGGATTAGGTGTCTAAGCCCATTACCATAATTGGTATATACTTGAATTGATGGTAGCACAGTCCTTTTGGGTCGCCCATAAACCTAGTAATTGAATATGATAACTTTTAGAGAGAGAGACTGATTTATTAATTTATTATATTATTAATAATTTAATTAGAAATCAAAATAAATGATTTGTTAATATATTATGAGAATAATATATTAATTAGAAATAGTATATTTAATTAAGAATTAATCAAAAATTCATTAGATTAATTTTAGGGTTAACTGGATTAATTAAAATTACAAGGACCTAAGCTATAATTGTTCAATAGTTGAACAAAAGGGTTGTAGAACCTTACCCATGAGAGGTGGACAGTTTGTGTAGTGATTCTAGGATTTCTAGAATATCCCTTGGAGATAATTAGGAAACCAGATAATTACATGAATTAAGATAATATTATTTTAATCAAGTAAGGGTTATCTAGGGTTTCATGGTCATCTATAAATAGGGTCTTATAGCCTCTAAATCTGGGCCACTTGACTCCTTAAGAGTATAGCCAAAATTTTGTCTCTACTATCCTCTATCTTCAAGTTTCCTTGCTTGCTAGGGTTTGGGTGTGAACCATTAGAGGCACAACCCTTGTGGTGCTTGCTTCCAAGAATATTTCAAGAAGGATAGGTTTGATTGTTTACTATAATAATAAAAACGGTATGCGATCCCTAATTAGTTTATTAATTTCAAAAAATACCTAGGGTTCATAACTTTCTTGTTTTTCAATGGAATGTTACTTCTATAGTTTTATGACATAGATCTAATAGCTTGCATGTACCCTTAAGTGTTATGGATTTATCCATGTTAATACATGTAAAACCCATCAGCCACCTGTGCTGTGAAATGAATTGTGTGTTAAATAAAGGTATGGCCATATTCGTGGTCAATTAGAATTGAGAGGGATGTTGATTGGGTTCCTGTAAGTCGGTGGATTGATGGTTGGGTATCTTTAGGACCATGTGGTGCTGCTCGTGAGTCTTCAGGTCATTGATGGGATGATGACAAGATCAGCATAGTACCATGAGCTTATCATTTAGTGATTGAAGGTGTCACCATGTATCGTGAGCCAGTGGCTGTGTGATTCATATGGGTGGGACCCAACATTTATTTGATTGAGATTCTTAGGTGTCAGATCGTTAGTCGTCTTGGCATGTTTTGTTGTTAGTGGATTGTAGGGAGTCGGAAGATTTAGTGACAAACTGGTTTAGATCATGTGGATAGTTAAAGGTTGTTAGGAGTAATAGTCGTGCATTAGAAGTATCTTGCGAAGTGTTTGCATTATGAACCCATTTGCTTGCAGGCTATTTATCAGGAGTTTGGTTACTAATTTTGGGTATCGGTTACAAAATCTCGAGTCATGAAGTTTATTGTGAATGTCTTGAGTGATTTGTCAGGTGGAGGTACACCTGAGCTGATAAGGGAATTGGATGCAATGTGAATTTCTTGGATATACCATCAATATGCTCGTGGGAGCAGTGGGTTGGTGATAACTTTTCAAGAAGTCAAGTGTGAAAGGTTTTAGGGCACAATTTTCGGATTTGGGATTGAGCGGAATTCTCGATTGGTATATTTTGAGTATTCTTTCCACATGTTTTGGTGGTGTTTTTGGTCAGGGACTTGGGGTAGGTTTGATGAGTGGATGGTTATCACTCTTAGAGTATGGTTTTTGAATTTTAGATCTGATGGGTTCCCGGGTCTGGGAAGTATATTGATGGTGTTGGTTTGTGGTTGTAATTTTAAAAGTACTTGGCCGTGTGGTTCTCACTGGAAGCTGAGTCTTATAGTTAAGGAGAAAAGGATAGTTGTAGCGATGGAGTATTATCAAGTTATTAGGTTATTTGCTGGCAACTGTGGGTTTCCGAGTGGTCCCTTGAGTTTTCTTTATAAGATGCCTTGATTTTGATGTGGTGAAAGGGAGTTTGTGGAATATGGTGATGTTGTTCGTGTTCCACTTCAATGATTATTTAGATGAGACTTGTTTTAGGAGTCACCTTTTTTTCAAGTGGAGGGTTCAACAATAGTGAATAGTCAGAGGTTGTGTTTTTCTAGTGGTATCAGCGAGATAATCTGGGGTCAGAAGTGTTCTGTATGGTTCGGGATGCGAAGTGAAGGCATTTTGGAAGTGTTTCGAGATGGTTTTGCCTGCTTGGGAGTCATAAATTATTAGATTTATGGACTTTGGGTAGAGAAGTGATGGTTATTCCTTATTGGTTAAAGCTAGTGGGCCAAGGATTCATTATTAATCAGGGTATGTAAGTTTCACTAAGAATGGGTTTGATTGTAGTATGGGAAGACAATTGACTGTATGAGTCAACTTCTAAATTCGGATCGGGGTTATGGAAGAATTGTCCAAGTTGTCGGGTGTGTCTGGAGAGTAGTAAGGAGTGATTTTGAGGACGAAACGTAATTTAAGTGGGGGGAAATTGTTACACTCAGTGGTCAGGTAAATTTTTGTTTTTGACCCAAATTGGTCGCCATGGTTCGTTAATGAATGTTGTGCATCATGTGAGTACGTTGGGCGTACTCACGAGTATGTAGGGCAT
This sequence comes from Lactuca sativa, assembly GCF_002870075.4. Lineage (NCBI taxonomy): Eukaryota > Viridiplantae > Streptophyta > Magnoliopsida > Asterales > Asteraceae > Lactuca > Lactuca sativa. Next base: position 358,898,207 of record NC_056627.2, on the reverse strand, counting down.
TTGTAAAAAATGAGAAAACCCTAATTTTTAGGGTTTGAGCACTATTTAAGCATCATTATCTCCTCAATTACTTTTCCCTCATCAGCCTCCACCTCCCAAATCGTCCCTTGTAAACCCTAATCCATTGTGTGAGCATCTTTGAGCTTGAGAGTACATTTTTGGTGTTCTTGAAGGAAGAAGATGGAAGTGGAATCATCTGGGAGCCTCAAGGCATCATAGATCCAAAAGTGTTTCACCCTCAAGCATCCTTTGGAGGTATAAAATTTGATACTTGATAAGTTATTTGCTTAGATCTTTCTAGCCTTGAGTTTATGTTCATATTTGCTCCGATGAGCTCGGTGTTCATGAGTATGGCCTACTCTAACCAGAAGAGTTGTCCTTTCAGACATTTTTAGGTGCTAGTATGACAAATTGAAATTATCTTATTAAAAATGACTAGTATGACACTACTTAATAGAGTTTTGGAAGTACAAGAGAAAATTAAGTTGTTAAACCATAACACCTTATCTAATACCCTCCTTTTATAATGATTAAGAATCCATATATAAGAGAAAAGTGGAATTCATTTGGGAGGAGGTTGTGAGACTCAATTGATTATGTATTATGGAGATTATTAGCATCAAGTACACTATCTAAAGGTAGCAAACAAATCAAAACATTTACCTAAGTACACATGCATCCTAGAATCTAGATTTTAGTAGTTCTAGGAACATAATTTAAAATCTAACAAAAGAAAGAGTTACTAACCTTAGGATTGACTATTTATGATCTTGTATGTGCTAGCTCGTTGCAAGGATGAAGGATCCAAAATAGCACCCCTCTAATGGAATCAGACCTGCAACACCAAAAATAAAAGGAAGAACCTAAAATGTAATGCCAAGTTTCACGTAAATAACACCTTTGGGTTTTGGCAATTCAAGTCTTAAATAATGAATTTTGTGTGACCACGACGTGGAAAAGGATGCACCATGAGGTATTCTAGGCCAGATTAAACGGACATTCATTTAAGACCCCATAACATGGCAGGATGTTAGCCATGACGTGGTAAGATGTTAGCCATGATGTGGCAACGACCAGCTTGCAAAACTCTAATTTTCAGGCTCTAGGCCCTATTTAAGGGATATGATGACTAAGGTTTACACATCTTCAGCCTCCATCACCTCCTTTACGACTTAAAACAACCTATAGCCACCATTGTTAAGTTTTTGAAGTTTTATGGTGATTTTTGGTGTGGAGAAGAGGAAAAATGCATCCATTGTGTGAATATCCAACAAGCAAGCTCCTACTCCACTTTCTATCACATATTCTGGACCGTTATGAGTCTTCAAGTTCCAACCTTTATGTTTCATGCATCTAGATCTAGGTTTCTTTGTATTATTCTTCAAGATTGGTAAAGTTTAATTGGTTGGAGTCCATAATGTTTGCTAGTTTAGAGATCCTTGGGGTCCCCTTGTAGACATATGCTCTTTACTTTACGTTTTATAGAGTCTTGATGTTATGCATGGAGCTTTGGGTCTCATTTCCTTCATTTTGACCTAGCTTGAGTTCAAGGCATGCGTTGGATATGCATGCCTAAAAATCAATGTTTTTTATGATGTTTGGAGTGTACTAAGGCCTTCTAGAGAGTATGAGTGAGTTACTTTAAGGATTAAGAGCTTAATGTATTAAACTGGCCGCAATAATTCCCACGACGTGGAGGGTTAGCTCCAATGACGTGGTGTTAGGTGGTCTTCGCGAATGTTTTATTGTGAGGTCACAATGACGTGGAAAATGCTTGGCCACAACGTGGTGACCAATTATTGGGCTTCTAACCATTGACTTTTGACCAAGTTGACTTTTTGTTGCATTGAAGGTTTTGGGTTTTGGATTGAGAATTGGTCACTGATTGTGGTATAGGTGACTTGTAGTACCAGTTCTTGGATTGTGTGAGTTGTATTGTTATTTGCTAGGTTGTGATGTGAGATCTGTCATTATACTTTGTATTGCAGTATGTATCCTTATGTGTAGGATGTTGGTATGCTACAGTGATCTGTTAGATTGATAGATCTATATGATTACTTGTGTTTGATGGTTATTGTTTATATGTTTGTATATGTTGACATATTATGATTGGGTTGAGGCAGTCTTACTTTATGCTGAGGACCAAGATAGTCGGGCGGTCTAGATGTATTGTAGGCCTTGCAAGACGGTCCTGTCAGACTGTAGGCCTAAGGGAGTAGTCCAACTACTGTATGCCTTACGATGCGGTCCATTTAGACTGTAGGCTCGTTAGAGCGATCCAGACATCTTATAGGCATTATGAGGCGATCCAGGCAGACAGGAGGCTCATGTGTACATGAATTGTGTGTGTATTGTTATGTGTGGTATTTTGGGGAACTCAATAAGCTTTGACTTATATTTGTGGATTTAAATGATTTAGGTACTTTAGATGACCGTCGAAAGGCGAAGGAATAATTGTACACATCATCATGCTAATTATGTTTGAGAGATGATATTGATATTTTGATTTTATGGTTTTGTTTTGAAAAATGATTGATTACCTTATGGATTTTATGAAAATGTCTTTTTAAAATGAAAATTTTTTACTATTGTTTTTAGGATGTTACACAAAGCTTAGGGTTTATATGAAAATCACCAAGCCTAGGAGAGAGGTTGTGATTTTTGATTTTAGAGAGAGAGAGAGACATGGATTGGATGAATTTCTAAAGGGAATAAGCAGCTCTAGGATTTATCCATAGCAGTCTATTTATAGGTTATAGATAAAACCCTAATAAAAATCAATCTCTAGGGTTTATTCTTATCTAAACCAAATTAGCCTTATCCCTATCCAAGGGATAGCTCAAAACCGTCCATCAGAGAGTCTCTAGGCTTCTTGAATATTCCAATTAATCCTTTTGATTAATTAATAATCAAGCCATTTAATTAATTAAAATCTTTTAATTAATTACCAAAATAATTTCTAATTAATTTATTAATTCTTTAATAAATTAACAACTTATTTATCATCATTTTCTTATGCTATTTGGGTCATTATATCAACCCAAAAGGACTCTAATATTATTAAAAATATTATCAAAACAGTTAATGACTTTGGATACTATTTCCAACAATACAAAAGTCTTATTATCGTACAATACCCGGATAGTCCATATTGTCACTTTGATCATTGCATCAAGACAACCATGATGAAAGTCTTATAGTTAGCTACCATTAACATATGTAAAAAGAAATTTAATATCTTGGAAATTAAACGATCCCAGTTGCCACAATTTAAAAACGTTGTTCCCAACCCGATTCAAAAAATGAGGGTGTTTATATACTTCACATGGAAATATAGTTGGTAAAAATATGATTTGAGGCTTCTACATCGAACCCGCACATTGCACATGATGAAACATGAATCTTGCTATTGTTGGAATTTTGTCATGATGAAGATGTCAAATGAGGGTGTTTACTTCACATGGAAATAGGTTGTTCCATTGAGTTCCTATTTGAAATTTGTCCATGTACGATAGATCTTGTTGATCACCCCCTTAACAAATTTGTGAGTTGTTGTAGTTGATCTAGTAGGTTCCCCTTAGCACCTCCTCTCTCCAAGCCCATACATAGTAAAGTGCATTCCCAAAGACAATCGAAATATTACAACTTTTTTGGATTCCATTGCAAACTGACACAAAATTAGATTACCGTTTTCTACAAAGGAGACGAACATTATTTTACAACCATAAAAATAGTTTTTCTTTTGATCTAGGGTAATTATACTTCAAGTATAGTTAATAACATTTCTATGTATATGTGACTGTATATTATTCAAAATACAAAATGTTGGAATAATTCTATGTAATGTATGTGGCCCTGGAGACTAGCATTTTAACAAATGGTATATTTACTAATTGTAACTTAGTGATATGACGTATACTAAGCTATATAATATTAACGGTTTTCTTGATTAAAGTAACCAACTTAAATAGATGTTGTCATTTGCGAGGAAGTGTCAAAATAAGAATGAGTAAACACTACCAAAAAACACGAATAACGTGATAGTAGGGCATCATTACAGGAACTTTGATTCATCATAAAGTATTGGCTTCATCATCAATTCTATTCCTAATGTGTTGGTACTATCAAGTAAAGTAAGTTCTTACATATGTAATTGGTTTGTATAGTTGGTAATTTCTATTACTGCTTTTGGTTGGTTTTCCAACAGCTATAGGCAAGTAATGTCTAGCTTACCTAAATTGATGTATCCGGTTTGATACTACATAGGTTTGAGGTTCAAAATTCAAATATTTGAACCTGATAAATTTAGGGGACTTAGTTTGCCATGTAAAGAAGTTTGAACTCGAGGTCACTATTGAAATATTGTGGTGAGGCTTCCGCTGGATTGTTTGCCGTTTCTAGAAAAACAGGAATAGAATGTTTAAAATTGATTGGTTGGCTTGGAGAACATATGGTAATTTCTCATTTGTTATTGACTTCTCTCTTGCCTCTTTCTTTGTGGGGTTTAGCTTCTTGCTAGCTAGCCCCTCAATAACTTATATCGTTGTTAAAAAAAATATGATATGTAAGTTCGTACATTTTACGAGTCATCCTTATTGTGATGTAAATTGCATGATAATCGATGCATGGCTTAACTTCTAATAGATGTTCAATTTAGCCAAGACCAAACGCATTTTGATTGTAATTTTCTTGAGAAAAGGAATGCAGAAGGGTGTATTTATTAACGTTCTGACTTGTTGCCATCCCTACTTTTAAGATTGCATCAATTCCCCGAACTCAACTTTAGCATTCGAGTGTAAAATTGTACACGTACAGAATAAAACTCGACATTTATACTTCATCATGTTTATATAATAGCAATCTATATATAATAATTACAAACCTTCTATTAATATACAACAAACTGAGCATTAATTTCAAAATGAGAAACAAACACAACACATATATGTATCACAAATAATCAAATGGACAATTTTTTTTTACCGTTTTTCCTATACCTAAACTTGATATTTTACATAATCCAGTACTACTAGAAGAACACTATGCCATTGTCCATCTTATCATCATCATCATCAAGAAATCCCATTGAAGAAGGTAATCCAAATTCGAAACCACATTCCGAAAACAAACCAGATTCGTGATCCTGACGCTTGGAGTTCGAGAGATCCATAAAAGTCGTTTGGTTTGAAGAATCCTCGAAGCTGGTGTTGTGAGATGGTTGTGGAAAATTAGGATGGCAATAATCGTATTGGTTGTAGTGATGGTCGAGTGGTGGACTTTGATGGGAGGAGACGGTGGTGATTTGGTGGTAGCAACCACAGGACTGTGGTTGGCTATCGCTGGTGCGAAGAGGATATGTATCAGTATTTGATGAAGTAACCTGAGTTATTGTGTTGTTTTGTGAGTGAAATTCGTTTCTATTCTCTCCTTTGGCTTTGTAAAACACTCTACATAACACCCAATCTTCCTGTCAATTCAAATTCAGCCAAAAACAAAGCGAAGAAGGGATTGTCAGATTTCTTTCTTCTTCTTCTTTTTTTTTTTTTTTTTTTTTTTTTTTTTTTTTTTTTTTAAATAAAAAATCTTTTGCGCATTTAATAAAATTTGCAATCTTGAACATGGTATGTAGTACTAAGTAGTATTGTGTGTCAGTGAGGGGCCGAAATTTACAAAGTGATTATATTTAGATGCAAACCTTAGGAGCAGTCTGAGGGGTTTCAAGGCGAAATTCATGCATGATCCAACCAGTTTTAATCCCATTTGGAGCTCGATTCTGGTAAAACACTAGAGTCTTTCTCATCCCTACAAGGGCACCAGTCTTCGGATCAACAACTATTTTATCTTTCCCAGTAGCCTTCCAGTATCCAGTTTTGGTGGCCCTATTGGTTCGATATCCTGTTGCGTACTTCCGATCACGAAAGCTGAAGAAATACCACTCGCTTGAATTGAGTTTCGCCACCTCTTTTTTATCAAAAGCAAAAGATCAAAAAATTAAAAAGTCTTATCCCAGAAGAAAACTAAAATATTGAAATTCAGATATAGTTATCACATATCAGTAGGGTTTATGCTAAGCGGGAAGGACAAGAAATTAATGCCTAAAACGACTTGAACACTGTAGATGGATAAGGAATGCAAATATTTCCAGTTTTGCTGTGGTCTTTGAGAGGGTTCAAATCATTAGCCAAAAAAATGATGCAATTGGTTCGGAGTCTATATCAGAATCTGTCCTTTATTAACAGTACCATTAACGTGTGAAAGAGAATGTCTTTGCATTATATATATATATATATATATATATATATATATATATATATATATATATATATATATATATATATATATATATATATATATATATATATATATATATATATATCAAGTTGTAACAAAAGATATTTTCCACGATAAACATATACATACTCAAATTTCTTAAGAATCCGAGGATTTGCTATAGTCGTTAGCAATCACGGGAATGGCTATATGCCATCTTAAGTTTTAGAGTAGAGTAATCTTGAAACATTTCAGGAAGCCCAATGGCCAGATTGTTTCTGATTCATTTTTCCTTTTACTGCTTGAAAACAGGGAGTACGTAGTTAACTAGATCACAAATGGTCCCGACTATGCCATGTGCCTTGCAAGAATATAGGATTGCTAATTTCACTACTTGAACGGTTACCTAATTAACATGCTCACTGTCTGGTCAATCCTAATTACATAAACATGCATTTGTCCTCCATTAGAGATCAAGAGATGAAGAAGAGATCACAAGAACAATAAGCAAATGGATTAGAGATATACCAGGAAGCTGCCATGGTTCACAAATATGAAGATCAATTTCCACCAGAGTGCCCTTTAGAACGTCTTCATTAGCTATTTTCTTGTAAAGATAGTGGCAAACCAACTCTTCATCACTTGGGTAGAATCTAAATCCTGGTGGCAGCTTTGCTCCTATATCACTCAAACCCATCTTGATCGAGACTCTTTTTTTTTTTTTCCCAAAAAAGAATCAATTGGTCAGAATCCTATAAAATATTGAGCCTAAAAAGCTATATCATATCATATACATCAAGATTTTCTTTGCAAACAACCTCTAGGGATTGGTAAAGAGGGAATATAGCTGTGATGCCAATCTAAAGCTTTATAAGTACTTGTTACTGATGTGGATTTCTTTATATATAATATTGAACAAGGGTTTATGAATTGTTTATATAAGGAGAGGATGGGGAAGAGGTTGAAAGGTACTTTGCCACCTATAATTCCTTAACAATAATTAATGGTATTATTCTAACTGTTTATTATTATGCTTCTACAGTGAGTTATCGTTATTGTGGGGGAACTTTCAAGAAAAACCAAAGTCACAAGGAATCCTCTATATATTTATTACTTGATCCGTTCGAAAATAAATGATTTTTTTTTTCGAAAATAAATGAGTATCTTTCGATTGTCTCGTCAAGTTAATGTATTTTTTAAATGACGTGAGATTATAAGATATACAAGAAAGATTGGGTTCATGACAAATTCAATACGCTAATTATAGAGGGATTATGTAATGACGTGGGGTTATAAAATGTTACCAAAATCAGGCAATGGGTAATAACAGGGATTAATCCGTCTGTTTTAATACTTATAGAACGTTATTTAACCGATGACACGACAATTTTTTGCTAATCTAAACCATTAATGGCATTATCAAGATCAACATATTGCACCCCATAGTAATGGTTATAAATCATGATCTTAGCAAAATAAGAATATCAAGAACCAATAGGTGGAAACCTTGTGGAAAATACCGCAAAGACACAATTTGCTACATTAATAGATTAACATATAATTATTTCATATTCAATATAACTTTATTTTTTACCTACAATTCAATAACTCTAAAATTTTCAATAGAACATATATTTTTAAGAAATCATTTATTTGTTAATACTTTAATATGAAAAATTCAGTGATCATTAAAAACCAATGTAACATCCCACTATGGTTAAATTTAATCCATTAGTTAATATCAACTTAGACATTTCAATCATTCACCTATTTTATTAAACTGTGCATTATAATAATAGTTAGAGGGTTACAAAGAGATAGAGTCATAATGATACAATAAAATCCTAAGCATAAATGAAACATTATGGGAGTCTTAAGAACCATAGAGTCATAATAATACAATAAAATCATTAGCATAAATGAAACATTCTGGGAGTCTTAAGAACCATCTAATAACCACATAATAAATGGTAATTTTGGATTCCACCAAGAATAAAAACATGCAACAACAATAAGAAAAAAAACGATATGCAACGAGAATACTAACCTAATGTAACAGACTTAAATGCAACACTTCCAAAAAAGGTTACACCGGCAACAACATAGTGTCATGCAATTCAACATACTCAAAGTAAGGGAAGATATCTCAAAGGATTTAATACCCACTTACGACCTTCCGATGGAAAAAAACAGTGTGGGTCATTATCGACAGATTAACCAAGTTTGTCCACTTCCTCGCCTTACTATCACACTCAACAGCAATATCCAGGAAACACTTTTCTTACAGAACGAATATTGTTTACACAACATTCCCACAACAATTCTTGTTGACTGAGATCCGATTTTTGGAAGGAGATCTAAACAAAATTAATACGAAGATGCTATAATCGAGTACATACCACCCTCAATGGACAAACAAATAGGGGTGACCGCCACCGTCAATACAACAGTACACCATCAGTAGATCTGAAATCACATTTATTGACAATAAACCAGCAACACACCAACAACTCATGTCCCTGATCAAGGAAACATTAAGAAGAACTTGTCAATATATGACTAACCAATACAATAAACAATACAGTGACAAAGAATTCCATGTAGGAGACCTATCTTTCTTTATGGATATATCAGTAAACATGAGTCTAATTAAAATGTGATTTTTAGAAGTTAAGATAATGTTATTTTAGGCCATTCAAAATATTGGACAAAATCGACAAAGTCACATATTGTAAGGAATTACCTCCAAGCTTGAGAATCCACCCAATTTCCATGTTTCAGGGCTTTATTTATCCTATCGTAACCATTCTCCCATATCCATCAACTGACATTAGCTTATATGAATGACAAATTTGTCCTCGAGCAGAAAATTATAAGGGACCAACGAACCATTCATAAAAATGGTCGAACAATATCACATGTCATTGTTAAATGGAAAGATCGTGACGAGTCTACATTGACATGGCAAAAACAAGGTTGAGATCTAGCTTCCTGGACTGAAGGACCCGTCAATGTCGACAAGTTATTTATACAGACCCTATCTATACTCAGCCTACCAAAATTACATGTTACTCGATCCACCATGAAGATTGTAACACCTGGTTTAGTAATGTTCTAATTTCAAGATGTCAGACCGAAATCTAGCTTCCTGGACTCAAGGACACGTCATCCGACCTCATCTCACCAACAACCTCGGGCACTGTCGGTCCTTTCTAACCGCCATCTCCTGATCCTGATCCTTATCCAGATCTAGTCACAAAGCATCTCGTAACCACCATACTGAAAATATACTAGGAAAATATCAGGTAATCCGTATAAATAACGAGAACCAAATCCCAACTATCCCTAGGGGTTGTGACTTCCTTGCTACGCATATGGGTCCTGTGCTTTCAGTAGTACGGGCCCTGATATGGGCATATTTAGTCATATAATTCATGCATTATCTTAATACTTTATATTGTTGTTGTCTCATTTAATGAACAAAAGGTGCTTAATTAGTTTAAAATTTCATTTTTCAGCAACAATGACATGCTCGGATGGAAAAGGAAGCGGAACTAGCGATTGGAGGCTTGGATCTTGGATTTTGAAGAAAGAAGGATGTTGCTGGACAACTTGACCCCTTGTCAGTGTTTGGCCATATCTCATGAACCTTAACTCCGATTGACGAGATTCAAAATGTTCTAAAAACTAGACACAATTTCGGACGACTTTCATGTTTTGAGAAAATGTTGATTCCAAATGGACTTGGCCAGTAGGCCATCAACTCGACGAGTTGGTCAGAAGTTTTGCGATTCTTAAGTTTGCCTTGCCGTACATGGGATTTTAAGTGATGGACTCGGCAAGTAGGTCACTGGACTCGCCGAGTAGCCCCTGTTTTCAGAATATATATATATATATATATATATATATATATATATATATATATATATATATATATATATATATATATATAAACGCTTCTCATTCGAACCCTAACGAATAGGGGAAGTTTAGGACGATTTTTGGAGGCCAGAAGGGTTCTTAGAAGCTGTGGTTTTCGAGATTTCAACCTAGATATCAACTTGGAAGAAGATCAAAGGCAATAACACACTACTTTTATCTTAATCTTTTGCATAAACCATGTTTCAATCATTAGATTATCTTTTTAGTTTGTTATTTGCTGTAGATATGAGCTAAAAACTCATAACTTCTGTTTAGGATATATGATTTTGTGATTATGGTTTGATTTATGGTAGGATTGATTTAATATTGGTGATTTTGTTGATTCTAGCTTGTTAAAGAACCTTATGTGTGAATGATAACTATTTTTCTGTTAATAGGAAGATAATTGAGCTGCATAAACATCTCTTAGTTGTTAACCTCATATGTTTATGTGACCACTTTATCATATGTCTAGGATTAATGAACATGAAACTAGAATTAATAAGAAAAATAGGTAAATTCATGTGTGAGCTTGTGTGATGACCATCAACAAGAGGTTAACTAACAAATTAGTTAACCATTACAAGTCTAAATTAACCCGAATAAATAACCTAGTGAATTGAATTAAATTAGACAACTGGCCAGTGTTTGAGTTAGTTTGTTCTCTAAGGATTAGTGCAGCGAAAGTGAATCTAATCACTTGAATCGGTAGTCAATAAAAGAATTAATCCATTGCACTATTACCATAATATCAACCATAGGATCAATTGAGTTGAACTAAACAGAAGTTCCCTTCGTTATTAAATTTAGTTGAATCTTTGTTTATCTAGTTCTTAGTTTCTTAGTTTAAATTTTAGTTAATTGTTTAAGTTTCTAATCTTGCAAAACTAGAGAAAACTCATTTTCTATTACTTGTTTTATTTAGATAATATTAGCATTTGTTTTATTAGTTTACCATTCCCTGTGTTCGATACCCTACTTGCTTGAACTATATTACTAATCGATAGGTACACTGCCTTTCGTGTGTTTATTTTGTGTCTAAGTTAGTAGGATTAAAACTAGTTTGTTTCACACACATCAGGCCCATACTACCTTCCACACCTACCCATATTTGTCTCAAGTATCATCACAACGCCCTAACAATAAACAATAACATGGCGAGCGCTTATTCCTCATTCCTTGAGGAATACTAAATATCTCATACTGGCCTGCCGACCTTGCACAACCCACTCATGAAACTTCCACCAACCCTGCAGCACTGGTGTATGCTAGCTATATATATAATGTTGGACCATATAGCCTTTAGAATACTTGATCATACCCTAAGCCCTTCATCAAACAAGAATATGAAATAAGGCCAGACCAAGCATTTTCAGGCTGTAAGGTATTTTGGGGTCTATCCGTGAGCTCCGGCTGATCATACACTTGCATCCTTCTTTATTATTTTGAAAACCATTTGAAAAATCATTTTAAAATCTTGTCCTTAGTTTGAGACTAGATACACACGAGTGTTTCCTTCGATTCACTCAAACCATGGCTCTAATACCAACTTGTAACACCAATAAAATTCAAGTCAATTTTAAACTTTTAAAAACATTTAAAACCATTAAGTTATTACAATTTGTTTTCAAAATAGTTTAAAAGTCAGAGTATCCCCAGAATCAAATCATAAAAATATCGGGAGGTGTACGATCATGCCTTCGCCTTCCCGTGATCATCAGGAGTACTTGAAACAATAATCGATAAATGTAAGCTCGAAGGCTTAGTGACTTACCCCCAAAATACCAATGACATATAGATATTACCATATCTAATAAACAAACACAACATGTATAATGAGCCATCAGTCTGATTGGACCGCCTCACAGGCCATTAGTCTATCTGGACCGCTCTCCCAGCCTTTGGCACGTCTGGACCGCCTTGCTGGGCCTACAACCTATCCGGACGGCTCACCGAGCCTTCAGCCTGAATAGTATACCCTAACCGGTTCTGCAGTCTATCTGATCTGCCCTGGGTATCTTGGCCTACAACACAAAGCAGGACCTGCCTCAACCCATTCCTCCAAACCAACAGACATGTGCACATACATATCATACGCTAGCTAGCATGTACAGATAGTCATACAGATCTAACAGATCACTAATCATGGCAACCATCCTATAACCAGGATACCAATCTAACTGATCACTAACATATCAACCATCCTATAACCATGATACTGATCTAACCGATCTCTAACATAACAACAATCCTATAACCACGATATTGATCTAACAGATCACTAACTTAGCAACCATCCTATAACCAGGATAGAAATCATAAAGGGTCGGCATTGGTACCTTAGACCCTGTTGATATAGTGAGGAGAACTCACCTCACAATGTGGATCTAAACTGAAGAATCAAATTCCCGAATCACTGTCTCACCAAAAATCCCGAACTATCCAAAATAACGAATAATAAGTCAATAAATGGGAATATCAATCTTGACTAAGAGCCCCACATAGATTAATGGTCCATTTGCCTTTTCTCTAATTTTAGGTCAAGTCCCAATACCAAACCCATGATCCAAAAGTCTATATATCCAAAGCCCACTAATAGCCTAATTTTCCCAATTTGGCCTAACTCCCTAATTAGGCCCTATTCTAGAATCCATTATCAAAACTTGCCAAAAACCCAATTATTCAGAACGTCCAGTAAGGCCTAAGTCCAACTAGACCAAAGGTGGCCCAATCCTGAATCCCAAATCGCAAAAGCCTAACAGGTGGGCGTATGCTAGGCGTACTTCGTCTCGCGTTGACTAATAAACGGTACCATTGACTCGGTACACGGGGCGTACATGAGTTTGTACCAAAACTCTCATAAGTGCTTAATGGCTTAAGCACTTAAGCCCAAACTTCAGATCCATCGACCAAACGTGCCTAAGACCCATAAAGTCTTGAACTTTAAGACTTTGGACGTCCAGAAAGTTCTTAATACTTGGTCTTAACCCATTAAGACCTTCATACTCGATGCATGGGAAACATTCAACTATTGGGACATCATTTTTATCACTTAGGACCCTTTCTAGGGTCTGAAAGGACAACTTATTACGTTCAAATCATAATAGGCGCCAACTTGGGACTTTTTGGACAAGAAATGGTTTCATCAAGCTACTAAGGCTAGATCTACATCATATACACATAAAGGTTGAAGATTTTTTTCCCTTCTGGAGCTTCTAGAGCACAAAGAAACTTCAGATCTACAAGCTTTTCCTCCTTCCGTCCTTCTCCAACTTCTTAATACAACACCTTCTTCTCCAACTACTCAAAGCACACTCTTTTAGCTCACACACTCAAGAAAGAGGTTAGGGTTTGGGGAAAACGGATCAAATCTATGGAAGCTGAGGTGATGGAGGGTTTTGAGCTCATAAGGATGTTTATATAGCACTCAAACCCTAAATATTAGGGTTTCCTTCTGACATGAGTACGCTCGGCATACACAAGTGTACACCCAACGTACTAGGGCGTGCCTAGTATGCTCAACGTACTCCTCCTTATCCTAAAATTGCAATTTACCCCTTAGGCTTCTCATGGATTCACCCATCCATCCCTAGGGACTATAAATGACAAATGTTGGGATGTTACATCTCTCCCCCACTTGAACTAGGCTTCGTCCTCGAAGCCTGCTGTGGTAAACAATTCAAGATAATGCTCCTGTATCTCAGACTCCAACTCCCAAGTCTACTAGGATCTTTTCCGATGTTGCCACTGGTCTCCCTACATAGTTCAAGTGCTCTCCGACCTGAACATCACCCAATGATACAACCGCCTCCACATCCAATATGCACCCTTGCATCTGCCAGACGTGAAAAGTGTCGCGAATCTGACTGAGCTTCTTCAGAAGGTCTAACCTATATGCCACCTGGCCAAACCTAACAATAAACCTGATGATCCAAAGTATCAGAAACCCAACTTTCCCTCTTCCTGAAACGGATCACAACCTAAAAACCTGAAGTACTTCTGAGGACACAATCATGGATCATACGCGGCTGCCGATAATTTTTCTCTGTTGGAGAAGAGATTACATATTCTTTCACGGGAACGCATTCGATAACAGAATTGTTCAGAGATAAGGAGGACTACGGAAGGCAACTAAGAGATGACCCCTTATTGTGCTGATAGGATAATGCTTCCTTCAACTCCTAAATCTACATATGGTAACAGTCAACTGCTAATCGCATAACCACAAAACCTATGACTAGCCCGATAAGCCTCAGGATAGAGTATCAATATGTCGAATTTGATCAACCGCCATAATGAAATCCTCAGGGTTTGTCGGTCTACCGCCTCAACCCTACCGCTCCTCCTGGCCTTCGTGCCTACAACTTACAGTCGGCCTGCACTGGGTGTCTTGTCCTACTGCATCAAGTAGGACCTCCTCAACCTTCCCACCACAATGTGTTGCCATAGATAATTAGGAGGAAGATCTAACCCAGTTCTCAGAACCTGAAAGACAGGGACACTCTAACCCAACAACCCTCAATTTCCCATTGACAACATTATACCTTTCTCCTATAACTCGCGATTCACTCCACGAACCAAAAGTTTCTGACTGAAGCTACCACAATCATGCAGAGAAGATCCTTAACAGGTCAATAGCGAACCTCTCACAATTCGAATCCATATGATATCGAAAACCTTAGTATAACATCTGATTCTTTTCCATGCCATTACCAATCTCTCGAGCGACGAAAGAAGGTGATCAACCAAGAATTCCCACATTACATCCGCTCCCTAACAACAACTTTCAAACATCCAGGAATACAGGGCAACGTCTCCCCGAATTCATTCTGGTATCTAACTGATACTCCCCTAAATCGTCACTGCTTCCGATAACCTATCGACGTTCTCATCTTCTCGTCAGTGGCCCATTCCTTCGGTCTTGCAGATATCCATATTCCTTCATTGTCGAAAGGCCTAATCAACATTCCTCACATCCCTAACAAGCATCATAATACTGAAACTCTACCACACATTATTTTTTGGATAAGGTGTCTAAATCCGTAACTATATTTGGTATGAACTTGACCCGACCCGACATGGTCCATTTGGGTTGCACTTCACCTAACAATTTGTATAGATACATTTTTGAGAATAAGATCTTTAAGACGTATTAATATATTAATATGAAATCATATTATTTAGTTAGTATTGATCAAGAATTAATTTGGAATTAATTTAGTGATCAAAAGGGGCTAATTAAATATGGACTCTTACATATATATATATATATATATATATATATATATATATATATATATATATATATATATATATGGATTGGGCTAAGATTTATTTAGGATGGGCTAAGAGTGTATGGAAGTCCATGGATAGTCTATGGAGCTTTTAACCCATGAATCCTATGCAAATGAAAAGTCATGGGTATTATGGTTTACATGCATGTAACCCTAATCGTCCATACTATATAAAGATGTCCTTAGCACTTGAAATGGCACTATTGTGTTTGAGAACAAGGGTGGGCCGATTTCTAGAGTGCATCATATTGTCTCAAAGCTTCCAACGTGTTTTTGGTGATTTGTGATTCCACTTGAGGCATCCGCATTATCGGTGCTAGGCTCTAAAGACTCGAAGCAATCAACCACAAGTAAAGGTATGTTACTCTACTAAAGTTTTATATTACAAGTACTCCATAACATGCTAGTTAGGTTGAGAACCTTGGAAAATCAAATTTGCATGTATTTTAGAGAAAACATAGATCCAAGGTTTCTCGGGTTGCATGTACACCATAGGAGTGTTAGAATGCTCAAAACCCTTCAGTGGTATCAGAGCCTAGGCTTGTTTTCTTAATACTTGATGCAAATTGTTGAAAAAACTCTTTTTTCCTACATTCTGCTGAGTGAACTCGCCGAGTCCATGGGGGGACTCGACGAGTGCAAGCACAAATTCATCCTACTCGTCGAGTAGGTTCTTGCACTCGACAAGTAGGAGGCTCTGAGTGCAGTTTTTCGAGTTTTGCTGTTGGAAATGGACTAGGATCATTACCCTTAACTGTTTAGGACTTATAAAACCTGTTTTTGATGTGGTAATGATTATGTTAATCCATTTTCAATGGTTATTATCAAATTTCAACTTTTATATGTGTTTATATGATTTTTAGGATTTTTGATATGAGTGTTCATACTTATGAGTTTTAGTAGATCATAGGAATTATTTGTAACTTGTTTGTTAGTGTAATTCTTGATCTAAATGCCTATTGGTGGAGTCCATAATTTGTCCTCAAGTTACGGATTACCAAAAGTCACTTCTTTGAAAGAGTTATTAAAGAATCATAGGTTACATAAAATGAAGAGTTTTTATTTTAATAGACAATTAAACTCATAAGTTATGAAATTGAAAAGTCTTGAATAGTTTCAAAACTTGCCCTCAAGTCTTGGAATTTGTAAAGTCTCACACCTTAATGCTTTAATTCCAAATTGAACCTTAGAATTTTAAAAGTTTAAAATTCAACCCTTATACCATTATTATATTAAAAGTTTAATTTTATATATATATATATATATATATATATATATATATATATATATATATATATATATATATATATATATATATATATATATATATATATATATATAAGAATAAGTCATTCTTACCGTTAGTAGGCCTCATTCACAAAGTTGGTCTATAAGGGGTATAAGGTTACTGCCTATAAAATGGCAGTTTAATGGGTGTCCACTCTCACCCACCGCTTCCTTGACTGGTGGAGGGTCATTAGCCGAACAGGAAGGATAGGACCTTAATCCTCATTAAAAGTATAATGAAATTATAAACTAACTAAAACTTTAATAATTCCCAATCTTAGTTACTTTAGGAAAAATGTGCCATAGGTGCTAACCCATGAAATTACACTTTGTACCCTATGAAGTCGTTAGTGGAGAGTGTGTGGGTAACCGGCACACTAACAAGGACTAGTAAGAGTAACAAAGGGTAACTTAATGTTTATCATAGATTGGTGGAGCGCGTGTGGTTAACCGACACATCGATTAGGTGATAAAGTTAAGGGTACCAAGTGAATTTACATGGTTATTCACACCTTGTTTGTGATCCTCGGCATCCCAGTCACAAACTTGAGAGGGCACAATCAAGATTTAAACATGTCATTGAAAGTTCAATGAATCTCAAAAGATCTAGGAGTTTCAAATCCAATTGAAACTTACTAATTTATTCTATTTTTCGTGGCGGAAATTGGTAAATCGTTATATACCTACCTTCAAATATTTTATAGCTTGGATTACAGTATCCCTCTTCCAAGTTATGAAATAGTTTGTTGGGTCCTAGCCTTAATAATTCATTTTGGTGACTTATTAAGGACTCTTTATCTAATTTAAACTTGTCTTTCTTTCTTTTCAGATGTCTTCCAACACTGCTACTAGCTCAAACCCTACAGGCTTCTTTTCCCTCATGAACTTGTGTGGGAAAATCACTTTTGATGGGTCTAATTTCAATGAATGGATTAGGAACATCATGATGATTACTCGCTACGAGGGGAAGGAGTATGTCCTTGATAAGGAACTGATGGTTATTGATGAGTCGACTGCTACTCCTGAGGAGATTGCTGAGTACACTACCCATAAGAAAGATGCCACTAAGGTGTCTTGCATCATGTTGGCCACAATGACAGCAGAACTCCAGAAATCCTATTGATCTATTGATCTATTGTCTATTTTAGACCTTATTATAAAAAGAGTAAAAAATGAGTACGCGGTGCATACCTGAGGTGTACGCTTAGCGTACTCGTCAGCGTGCATGTGACGCGGAGGCCACCTAGTATGCTGGGCGTACCTGTGAGTATGCTAGGCGTACTAGGCCCAGAGTGCAACCCTAATTTGTGGTGATTCCCCTATATAAGGGATATGATGGCCTCATTTTTGGCCACCATTCCTAGAGAGAAAACCCTAAGAGTGCCCTAACCCTCGTTCTAGAGCTTGTGTGTGTGTGATTGAGAGTTGAGAGTATTTGTGTGATTTTGAAGAGAAGAGAAGGTCTTGAAGAAGAAGGAGTTGGAGTCCAAGCTTCTAGATCCGAGCAAATCAGAGTAGGAAGCTTCTTATTGAGGTCTAAAGCTTCAAACTTTGCCTTTCCTTTGTCATGAGCATGTTGTTTGAGTATATTAGGGTTTTGTCCCAAAGATGGATAATTTATGAGATATTGAACTCCAGAGACCTTGATCTGCCCCTTTTCAGTGTATTGTGTATTGTAGAGTCATAAAAATCTAATCTTGGGTGTTGGTAGTGAGCTATGCATGGGTTATGAGCTACATAAGGAAAGGGAATGGGTGTTTTGAGTGTTTGTGACCTAATCAGCCATGCAAAGGCATAAAGTCACTAACTTTATGGACTAAGAGACATTAGGGAGTCCATATCTGAGATATGAGCCTATGTCTTAACTAGTTAAGACCAAAAATGAGAGGAGTGTAAAACTAGGGCGTACGTTAGGCGTAATCCCAGTACACGCAGCGTAGGGGTAGAGCATCCCCAATGTCTGCATGGTAGCTGAGTACGCGTATCGTAAAGACCGAGTATGTGCAGCGTACTCCCTTCCGTTGACTTTTGTTGACTTTTAGGGTTTGGACAAATTGTGGACAATTAAGCCTATGGAGGGGTAAAACGGTCTTTTCACCCTTCTGTGAGCGTAGAAGGGTTAGTCTAGTTCTTGGGAGCTGATATTAATTAGAGATACTTATTATATGTTAGGCGGAGGCTAGACCGGTGGGTAGAGTTCGAGATTCTAAGTCTGAGGTTTTCTTTTGCTAGCTTACGAGGTGAGTGTTCTCACTATACTTACGTTGTGTGGTAACTTTATGTGTGACCAGAGGGTCTTATGTGAATGAGCTGTGTTTTGAGATATCTTGCTATTTGTTTTGTGATATGCTTACTGTGTATTATATTGAACTGCTAAGTTGAGGGACTAGAGGGTCGATCTGATTTGTGGACCAGAGGGTCCCACTGAGACACATTGATCGGAGGGTCTTATTGAGTTATAGCCTCGAGTGGCTGATGTGCTGTGTGTGTTGTATTTTGGGGAGCTCACTAAACTTTATGATTACCGTGTTATGTGTTATGTGTTTCAGGTAGTTCTGAGGATTGCGACAAGGCACCGACATGATTGTTGAAACTGGCGAGAGATTGTTTTTATGATTCTGGGATTGTGTTTTATTTGATGACATTTGAGACATATGTGATTTTGAGAATTATGAAATGAGTTTTATTATGTTTGAAAATGAGAAATTTGTTTGAAAATTAATGTTGTTATAAGTTGGTATCAGAGCCTTGGTTTGAGGGATTCGGATGCACCCTCGGGCGTGTTTGGACTCAAATTGAGGATTTGAGAAAGATTTTCAAAAGAGATAAATTTTTATAAAAAGGAGAAAGTGTTTAAGAGAAGATGTAACATCCGGATTCCCAGATATAATATTTATTCCTTTATTTTTTGGAAGTTGAGAGGGGACTCGGTGAGTTGGTGTTTAGACTCGCCGAGTATGGTCGCAGATTCTTATCCGAGTTCATAGCTGGACTCGGAGAGTTCATGAGTGGACTCGGCGAGTCCATGCTGTTTAATGAAACCCTAATTTCCAGGGTTTGGGACCTATTTAAAGGCCCTTAGGGCCGTCATTTGCAGCTACCAAACCCCAGAGAGAAACCCTAAGAGATCTAGAGCGTTTGTGAGGAAAGAGAGGCCATTTGTGATCATTTTGTTGGTGTATTTGCTAGAAGGAGGAAACCAAGGCAAGAGGAGGCTGAAGGAGGTGTGATTCTGGTGATTTCAGAGCTCATAGACTTCATCTTGAGGTATTTTTCGAACCTTCTTCAGTTTTGGTGTTGATTCCTAGAGTTAGGGTTTTCTAACCCCCTTTAGGGATGGATTTGTGGAGCAATTAGTTCCTTCTCGAGGGCCCAACGAGCTATGACCGGACCAGAGGGTCCAAAGAGCTACGGGACTGGAGGGTTCCGCTGAGACACATCGACCGGAGGATCGTATTATAGCCTTGAGTGGCGTATGTGTTGTATGCGATATTTTGGGGAACTCACTAAGCATTTATGCGTACAGTTGTTGTGTTATGTGTTTTAGGTACTAGAGAGGACCGTGGAAAGGCGCCAGCGTGACTCGTACACACTAGAGAGAGAGTTTGATTTTTATTATCTTGGGGATATGTTGTGTTTCAAAAACTACTGTTGGAAATATTTGAGAACATTTTATATGAACTTGGTTGATGAAAAATGAAAAATTTGTTTTGAAAATTTCGTTGTTACAAGTTGGTATCAGAGCCTTGGTTTGAGGGATTCGGATGCACCTTCGGGCGTATCTGAACTCAAACTGAGGATTTGAGGAAAAAATTTAATAATGAAGTAAAATTTTTGAAAGGAGTATAAAGAGTTTGAGACAAACAGAGCAGAGTCGTGTGTGCGATCAGCCAGCGCCCGAACGGTGAATCCCCAAAAGTACACTTACATTATGTGTTATAAGATATGCTTTGTTATATTATGCATGCTAGAGTAGGCTAGGTATTCATATTAGGATTAGAGTGGCCTGATTTGTGATGCCTTAGCCTAGGAGATTTTTGTTGCTGAGCTGCGAGTAGATAGCAGTTAGGAACTCATGAGAGTAGAGTACTTGTAATCCAGGATGCAAGGAGGAGGACATGGGGTGAATGCTGATGCTGTATGGTCAGTAGTATAGGGCCCGTACTACTGAAGACACCGGATCAGTGGGCATTCCAAGTAAGAATCCTTTGGAAAACAGAGGACAAGTAGGGTTGCGTCATCGAGTATGAGTATGCTCTATCGAGTCTATGATATTTATTGTTGTATTTCAAAGGCATCATGGTTGGGACTCGACACACACCTGAGAGCAGTGGTGTCAGCGACGAGGAGATCCGTCGATTGATTCATGAGGAGGTGGCTGCTGCCATCCGGGCTAAGATTCCAGAGATGTTTGGGGACATCAAGACCACATTGATTGAGACCTTTGATGAGCGGTATGCAGCACTGACTGAGGTTGCGACAACTGCAGCAACGGCTGTTGTCGCTGCTGCCAGACCTCAGGGAGGTGACTCGTTGTTGTTTCGGGAGTTCAACAACACGAAGCCACCAGAGTTCGATGGGACGCAGGACCCGATCGCTGCGATGAGATGGATCTCTGACATTGAGGGATGTTTCTATACGTGTTCTTGTCCAGAGCACTTGAGGGTAGGGTTCGCCCTGAACCAGCTCCGCCTGGGAGCGAAGGATTTATGGAAGTTCATGACGACGAACTTGACTTTGGCTGAGATTTCTGAGGTGACGTGGGAGAGGTTCACCGCTATGTTCAGAGATGAGTATGTTCCCTTGGTGGAGAGGGAACGTTTGATTCAGGAGTTCTTGACCCTCAAGCAGGGTACTGATTCTGTGGCAGTGATCACCAGGAAGTTTCATGAGAGGGCGATGTTTTTCCCTGAGCAGGTGTCTTCTGAGCAGGCTCGTATGAGCCGTTATCTGAGTGTTCTAAGGAGAGATATTCAGGAGTTTGTGGCGAACTTGACTTACCGAACATTTGCTGAGCTCCAAGCAAATTCCCGGAAGAGGGAGATTGAGTTGGAGACTCATGCCAGGGAGGAGGCCGAGTCACAGAGGGTGGATCGGCGACCGACTCAGTCTCAGTTGGCTGCCAAGCGGGCTAGACCCGCTGATTCGAGATCTGGGGACGCGAAGAGTCGCACTTGTGGGAAGTGCGGTAAGAGTCATGAGGGGTCGTGCAGGGCTGGAGTATGCTTCAAGTACGGGAAGGAGGGGCATATCGCGAGGGATTTCTCCAAGGGATTTTTGGTTTTCTTTCATTGCAACCAGACCGGCCATCAGAAGGCCGAGTGCCCTCAGCTACTTCAGGGATTTGCGCCTGCTGCTAGGGCTATAGAGATTCGGCCAGTGAAGGCCGAGGCACCGAAGGCTCGTGGGAGAGCTTTCCAATTGACTACAGAGGAAGTCCGCGCGGCGCCCGACGTTGTGGCTGGTATGTATTCTATATTCATCTTTTATTTGAGTTGAGTTATTATGCTTATATGATAATATGCGTAGGTACTTTTCTTGTGAGTTCTGTGCCTGCCTTGGTATTATTTGACTCGGATGCGAGTCGGTCGTTTGTTTCCATAGCATTTAGTCAGCACATTAGTATCCGTCAAGAGGCGTTGGGTCGACCTCTGCGAGTTTCCATAGCTGATGAGCGAGCAGTGTATGCTACAGATGTAATTCGAGGATGTGTCCTTGAGATCTTCGGTGTGGAGTTTCCGATAGATTTGGTTCCGATTGCGATGGGGGATGTGTGTGTTATAGTGGGTATGGATTGGTTGAGCCGATATGGAGCTGTGATAGACTGTGAGCGTCAGTTGGTGACGATTCGAGACCCTAGTGGGGGAGTACTTATAGTGTTTGGTGAGGGAACCCGATATGGGTCAGCGTTTTGTTCGGCCGCTAGGGCGAGGCAGAGTTTGCAGCAAGGCTGCAGTGAATTCGTAGCCTATGTGTCAGACACGCGAGTGGCCGTTGGGAGGCCAAGTTCGATTGACGAGGTTCCGATAGTGTGCGAGTTTCCGGATGTTTTTCCCGAGGATCTACCGGGTGTGCCTCCTGAGAGGCAAGTGGAGTTCCGTATCAATTTGGTTCCGGGAGCAGCTCCTATCGCCAAGGCGTCTTATCGCCTCGCGCCACCACGGATGCAGGAGTTATCCTCACAGCTTCAGGAGCTATTGGGGAAAGGGTTTATTCGACCGAGTAGCTCACCTTGGGGAGCACCGATCCTTTTTGTCAAGAAAAAGGATGGTTTGCATCGGATGTGCATTGACTATCGGGAGTTGAACAAGCTAACGGTCAAGAACCGTTATCCGTTGCCGAGGATCGATGATTTGTTCGATCAGTTGCAGGGAGCGTCTTGGTTCTCCAAGATAGACTTGAGGTCAGGTTATCATCAGATGAGGGTTCGGGATGAAGATATCCAGAAAACAGCGTTCAGAACTCGCTATGGGCATTACGAGTTCGTGGTGATGCCTTTTGGGCTCACCAATGCACCAGCTGCGTTCATGGATCTCATGAACAGGGTGTGCAGACCGATGCTAGATCGGTCGGTGGTCGTATACATTGATGATATTTTGGTGTATTCGAGGTCGAGAGAACAGCACGAGGAGCATTTAAGGGAGATCTTTGGAGTTTTGAGATCGGAGAGGCTTTATGCCAAGATCTCCAAATGTGAGTTCTGGTTACGAGAGGTTCAGTTTTTGGGGCATCTCGTCAACCAAAATGGGATATTGGTCGATCTGGCCAAAATTGAGGCGGTCATGAGGTGGGAGGTGCCGAGATCACCCACCGAGATCAGGAGTTTTCTGGGTTTGGCTGGCTATTATCGGAGATTTATTAAGGATTTCTCCAAGATCGCCGTGCCACTCACCAAGTTGACCCGGAAGGATGCTGCATTTTCTTCGGGTCCGAAGCAACAGACCTCGTTCGAGACACTTCGCCAGAAATTATGCGAAGCTCCAGTGTTAGCCCTTCCAGAAGGGATGGAGGATTTCGTGGTATATTATGATGCATCGATATCTGGATTGGGGGCGGTGCTTATGCAGAGGGGGCATGTGATAGCTTATGCATTGAGGAAGCTTAAGCCGCATGAGTTGAGGTATCCCACTCATGATTTGGAATTGGGAGCGGTAGTGTTCGCCCTCAAGATCTGGAGACACTATCTGTATGGGTTCGGTGTACGTTATACACGGACCACAAGAGCTTGAAGTATTTGATGGACCAGCCCAACCTGAATATGCGTTAGAGGAGGTAGTTGGATGTGGTGAAGGATTATGATTGTGAGATCCTGTACCACCCGGGCAAGGCTAATGTTGTAGCCGATGCGCTGAGCCGAAGGGCGAAGGGCGCCCCGATGCGAGATGTTTGTTTGAGATTGACAGTGATGACCCCGGTGTTGGACGCTATTCGTAGGGCCCAAGCTGAGGCCTTGAGGCCAGAGAGCCAGAAAAGAGAGCGAGTTGTTGGCTGGTATCGTAATTCGTTACCGATAGCCGAGGGCTCATGACATTCCAGGGTCGGATTTGGGTACCGTCTGTGGGCGGGACGTGTACCATTTTGATGGAAGAGGCTCCTCAATCGAAGTTGTCGATCCATCCCGTGGCCACTAAGATGTATTTGGACCTGAAAAGGGAGTATTGGTGGCCCTGTATGAAGAGGGACTTCGCATGGTTTGTAGAGAGATGCTTGACCTGTCACAGGGTTAAGGCCAAGCACCAGCGTCCACATGGTAAACTGTAGCCGTTAGAGATTCCCGAGTGGAAATGGGAAAAGATTACCATGGATTTCATCACCAAATTGCCAAGGACTGCGAGAGATGTCGATGCAATTTGGGTGATTGTGGACAGGTTGACAAAGAGCGCTCATTTCCTTGCTATCAGTGAGAGCTCTTCCGCAGAAAGGTTGGCAGAGACGTACGTGAGAGAGGTGGTATCGCGGCATGGAGTGCCGATCTCGATTGTCTCAGATCGAGATGTACGTTTCACTTCCAGATTCTGGAAGAAGTTTCATGAGGAATTGGGTACAAGACTGCATTTTAGTAGCGCATACCACCCATAGACTGACGGGCAGAGTGAGCGGATGATTTAGACGCTCAAGGACATGCTCCGAGCATGTGTGTTGGATTTCGGCGGGATTTGGGACACGTACTCCCCCTTGGCAGAGTTTTCCTACAACAACAGCCATCATTCGAGCATTGGTATGCCACCCTTTGAGCTGTTGTATGGGAGGAGGTGTCGGACCCCCATTTGCTCGGGAGAAGTAGGGCAGCGTGTGATGGGTAGTAACATGATCGTGCTTTAGATGACAGAGCAGATTCAGCATGTCAGACAGAGGTTGTTGACAGCTCAGAGTCGTCAGAAGAGTTATGCGGACAGGCGCCGGTCTGAGCTCGAATTTCAGCTCGGCGACTTCGTGCTCCTGAAGGTCTCTCCTTGGAAAGGAGTGATACATTTCAGGAAGAGGGGCAAGTTGGGGCCCCGATATATTGGTCCTTTCAGGGTGATCGCGAGGGTGGGCAGGGTAGCCTACCGTTTGGAATTACCTGCAGAGTTGGGTCAGATTCATGACACTTTCCACGTGTCGCAGCTGCGAAAGTGTATAGCCGACGAGTCGGCGGTGGTGCCACTAGAAGATATTCAGGTGGATGCGAGCCTGAATTATGTTGAGAGACCGGTGGCGATTAGGGATCGGAAGATCAAGGTTTTGAGGCACAAGGAGGTGCCTCTGGTGCAGATCCAATGGGAGCATCGGGAAGGGTCAAAGTTGAATTGGGAGCCGGAGCGTAAGATGCAGGAGCAGCATCCAGAGTTGTTCGTAGAGTAAGACTTCGAGGGCGAAGTCTAATTCTAGTGGGAGAGAATTGTAACATCCGGATTCCCAGGTATAATATTTATTCCTTTATTTTTTTTTGGAAGTTGATAGGGGACTAAGCGAGTTGGTGTTTAGACTCGCCGAGTATGGTCGCGGATTCTTATCCGAGTTCACAGCTGGACTCGGCGAGTTCATGAGTGGACTCGACGAGTCCACGCTGTTTAATGAAACCCTAATTTCCAGGGTTTGGGACCTATTTAAAGGCCCTTAGGGCCGTCATTTGCGGCTACCAAACCCCAAAGAGAAACCGTAAGAGATCTAAAGCGTTTGTGAGGAAGGAGAGGCCATTTGTGATCATTTTGTTGGTGTATTTGCTAGAAGGAGGAAACCAAGGCAAGAGGAGGCTGAAGGAGGTGTGATTCTGGTGATTTCAGAGCTCATAGACTTCATCTTGAGGTATTTTTTGGACCTTCTTCAGTTTTGGTGTTGATTCCTAGAGTTAGGGTTTTCTAACCCCTTTAGGGATGGATTTGTGGAGCAATTGGTTCCTTCTCGAGTTCATGCTTTAGATCTGGACCCAAGGAGGTCCAGAGACCTTAACCATTGGGGCTTTTTGGAGTTATTTTGGGAGTCATGAACTTAGGATGCTATTTTGGGACTAAATCACCAAGTAAGACCATCTAGATGCTATTTAAGTGTCAAGGTCTGAACTTTACATGATTATCATGCTTGGGAAGGTCAGATCTATGGATTAATGGAACAGATCTGACCTCAGGAGGTCTGTGGAGTTTGGGCATGGCATGATCTCGCCGAGTCCATAGCTAAGACTCGGCGAGTAGGGTTAGGGTTTCCCGTAAACCACTCAGTGGGTAGACTTGCTGAGTTGGGGGAATAACTCAGTGAGTCAGAGGGGGATTTGAGGACTGGAGTTCAAGGCGGAACTCGCCGAGTTGTTCTTGAGACTCGGCGAGTTGAGTCGGGGTGGCTCCGCGATTCAGGCCAGTGGTGACTCGTCGAGCAAGGGGAGGAACTCGACATGCCAAGTGGGACTAAAGAATTAGTGGACACGTGTAGACTCGCCGAGTCGCCCAAGTGCACTGGACGAGTCGGGTCAAATTTTGACTGTTGACTTTTGTTGACTTTTAGGGTTTGGTCAACAATGAGGTCTTTAAGCCAAGAGAGGGGTAAAATGGTCTTTTACCCTTCTGAGGGTGTTAAGAAAGGTTTGAGCATAGTTATATTTATGAGAGTATTTACTTTATGTGATTAGGCGGAGGCTAGATCATATTTCTACCGAGTCAGAAGCTTACTGAGACACTCGAGGTGAGTCTTCTCACTATACGTACCTAGAGCGGTATTATATATTGACCTAAGGGTATTATGTGTTATGTATGAGATTATGCGCTATGTGTTATATGTATGTTGTATGATGATTATAGACTGGACCGAAGGGTCCAACGATACAGACCGGGCCGGAGGGCCCAACGAGCTATGACCGGATCAGAGGGTCCAACGAGCTACGAGACTGGAGGGTTCCGCTAAGACACGTCGACCGGAGGGTCGTATTATAGCCTTGAGTGGCATATGTGTTGTATGCAGTATTTTTGGGAACTCACTAAGCATTTATGCTAACAGTTGTTGTGTTATGTGTTTCAGATACTAGCGAGGACCGTGGAAAGGCGCCGACGTGACTCGTACACACTAGAGAGAGGGTTTGATTTTTATGATCTTGGGGATATGTTGTGTTTCAAAAACTACTGTTCAAAATATTTGAGAACATTTTATATGAACTTGGTTGATGAAAAATGAAAATTTTGTTTTGAAAATTTCGTTGTTACGAAAGACTAGCCGGAGCAGTGTGTACAATCAGCCAGAGCCCAAGTGGCGATTTCCCAAAATACGCTCATTTTGTGTTACTAGATATTATATGAGATATATTGCATGATAGAGAATAGGATAGGTAAATCATATGTTTGGACTAGGGTGGCCTGATTTGTGATGCCTTAACCGAGGGATTTCTGTTGTCAGTGAATTGCTTTGAGTATGAGTATCTAGCAGGAGCGAGCCAATGAGAGGACTACTGTAAGAGTACCTTGTGAGGCATAGAGTACTTGTTATTGGGATATGAGGAGGAGGACTTAGGGTGAACACCGATGCGGTGTGGAAGGTAGTATTGGGCCTGTACTACTGGAAACACCGGATCAGTGAGCGGTCCAAGTAAGAATCCTTAGGATGCTAAGGAACAAGTAGGGGTGAGTGATCGCGTGTCAGTATGCTCGAGCGTGTCTCAGATGATTTTGTGTTGTGTTTTCGAGACGTCATGGTGGGTACACGCCACAACCCTGTAGGCAGTGGGAGTAGTGATGAGGAGATACGGAAGATGATCCATGAGGAGGTGGCTGCAGCTATCCGAGCAGAGATTCCAGAGATGTTTGGGTGTATCAAGACCACCTTGATACATACGTTTGATGAGCGATACGCTGCTATCACTGAGGCTGTTGCTGTAGTGGCCACTACAGTCGGCGCCGCGGCTAGGCCTCAGGGAGGTGACTCGTTGCTGTTCCAAGAGTTCAGCAACATGAAGCCACCAGAGTTTGATGGGGGCGCAGGATTTGATTGCTGTGATGAGGTGGATCTCCGATATTTAGGGGTGTTTTTACACGTGTTCTTGTCCTTACCATTTTAGAGTTCAGTTTGTACTGAACCAACTTCGCTTGAGGGCGAAGGACTAGAAGAAGTTTATGATAGCTAGTTTTACCCCTGCAGATCTTGCTGTAGTGTAATGGGAGAGGTTTGTTCAGATGTTCCGAGACGAGCATGTTCCCCCGGTGGAGAGCGAACGTTTGGCACATGAGTTTTTTTCTCAGAAGACAGAATCAGTGACTGAGATTTCGAGGATGTTCCACGAGAGGGCGATGTTTTTCCCTGAACACGTGTCCACTGAGCAGGCACGTGTGAGTCGATATCTTAGCATACTGAGGAGGGACATACGAGAATTCTTGGCGAACTCGTCACATAGAACACTGGACGAGCTTTAGGCCAATGCCAGGAGGAGAGAGATTGAGCTTGAGTTGGAGACCAGGGAGGTGGAGGACAACTCTCGAGGGAGGGACCAGAGACCAGTGCAGTCGTGGCCGGCGACGAAGCGGGCCAAGCCCACTGATTCCAGAGTTGGAGGCCAGAAGGGCCGCACTTATGGCAAGTGCGGGAAGATTCATGAGGGTTCTTGCCATACGGGAATTTGCTACAAATGCGACAATGAGGGGCACATGGTGAAGGATTTCCCCAAGGGATTATCGGTTTGCTTTCATTGCAACCAGACCGGCCACCAGAAGCTCGAGTGCCCTCAGCTCGTGCAGGGATCAGCCCAGGGATCTGCACCTACTTCTGCGCGTGCTACTGAGATTCGGCCAGCGGAGGCCGAGACACCAAGGGTTTGTGGAAGATCCTTTCAGCTGACAGCGGAGGAGGTATGCGTAACACCTGATGGTGTGGCTGGTATGTGTTCTTATTGTATTATTTTGAGATATTTTGTGGTTATATTGTGATTATGTATACGTACTTTTCTTGTGAGTTCTGTGCATGCCTTGGTGTTATTTGACTCGGTTGCGAGTCGATCCTTTGTATCCTTAGCATTTAGTCGTCACATCAGTATCCGACAAGAGGTGTTGAGTCGACCTCTAAGAGTCTCCATAGCCGATGAGCATGCGGTATTTGCAACTGACGTGATTCGTGGATGTGTGCTCGAGATTTTCGGAGTTGAGTTTTAGATAGATCTGGTACCGATCGCGATGAGGGATGTCTGTGTCATCATGGGCATGGACTGGTTGAGTCGATTTGGAGCTATGATCGACTGTGAGCATCAGCTGGTGACATACGAGACCCTAGTGGGGAAGTCCGTACAGTATACGACGAGGTTACCCGATCTGAGTCGGCATTTTGTTCGGCCGCTAGAGCAAGACATAGTCTACAGTAGGGTTGTATGGGATTTTTGGCATATGTGATGGATACGCGGGCAACTGCAGAGAGGTCGAGTTCTATCTATGAGGTTCCGATAGTGTGAGAGTTTCCAGATGTTTTTTCCGAGGAGTTGTTGAAAGTGCCTCCCGAGAGGTACGTAGAGTTTCGGATTGATTTATTGTCGGGAGCGGCGCCTATTGCCAAGGCACCTTATAGCCTTACGCCTCCGGAGATGCAGGAGTTGTCCTCACAGCTGCAGGAGCTGCTGGGTAAAGGGTTTATCAGGCCGAGTAGTTCGTCGTGGGGAGCCCCGATCCTTTCTGTCAAGAAAAAGGATGGTTCATACTGGATGTGCATTGATTACCGGGAGTTGAACAAGTTGACGGTCAAGAACCATTACCCACTTCCGAGGATCGATGATTTGTTTGATTAGCTGTAGGGGGCTTCTTGGTTTTGCAAGATCGATCTGAGGTATGGGTATCATCAGATGAGAGTCCGTGAGGAGAATGTACAAAAGACGGCCTTCAGGACACGTTGTGGGCACTATGAGTTCGTGGTGATGCCTTTCGGGCTCACCAACGCACCGGAAGCATTCATGGACCTCATGAACCGGGTGTGTACGCCCATGTTGGATCGTTCGGTGATTGTGTTCATCGACGATATTTTGGTGTATTCAAGGTCCAAAGAGCAACATGAGGAGCACCTGAGAGAGATTCTGGGAGTACTGAGGTCGGAGAGGATCTATGCCAAGTTCTCCAAGTGTAATTTCTGGTTACGAGAGGTCCAGTTCCTAGGACACCTCGTTAACCTGAATGGTATTTTGGTCGATCCGGCCAAAATTGAGGCACTTATGAGATGGGAGGTGCCGAGATCAGGAGTTTTCAGAGATTTATCAGATATTTTCCAAGATTGTTATCCCTCTCACCAGTTTGACTCGGAAGGGCGTTGCGTTTACTTGGGGTCTCGAGCACCATACCTCATTTGAGACCCTTCACCAGAGATTGTTCGAGGCTCCTGTGTTGACCCTTCTGGAGAGAATGGAGGATTTTGTGGTTTATTGTGATGCATCTATTATGGGCATGGGTGTAGTACTGATGCAGAGAGGGCACATGATAGTTTACGCATCGAGACGGTTGAATCCTCATGAGACAAGATATCCCACCCACGATCTGCAGCTGGGGGCAGTGGTGGTTGCCCTCAAGATCTAGCATCATTATCTGTACGGGGTTCGGTGTACCATATACACGGACCACAAGAGCTTGATGTATCATATGGATCAGCCCAACCTTAACATGAGACAGAGGAGATGGTTAGATGTGGAGAAAGATTATGACTGCGAGATCCTGTATTATCCAGGCAATGATATAATGTGGTAGCCGACGCCCTGAGTTGTAGAGCAAAGAGTTACTCGATCCGAGATGTGTGTATGAGGATGACAGTGGTGACTTCAGTCTTAGATATCATTCGAGAGGCCCAAGTGGAGGTCGTGAGACTAGAGAACCATAAGAGGGAGCTGGTGATTGGGCACGTGTCCGAGTTTGTGACGGACAGCAGAGGACTTATGACCTTCCGAGGAAGGATTTGGGTGCCCTATACGGGCGTAGCTCGACGTACACTAATGGACGAGGCGCATAGATCAAGATTTTTGATCCACCTTGGGGCCACTAAGATGTATTTGGACCTGATGAGGGATTATTGGTGGCCCTGTATGAAGAGAGATGTTGCGTGGGTAGTCGAGAGGTGCTTGACTTGTCGTCGGGTTCAGGCCGAGCACCAGCGTCCTCATGGCAAGTTGCAGCCATTGGAGGTTCCCCAGTGGAAATAGGAACAAATTTCTCTGGATTTTATCACCAAATTGCCGAGGACCATGCAGGGTGTCGACGCAATTTGGGTGATTTTGGATCGGTTGACAAAGAGCGCTCACTTTCTTGCTATGAGTGAGAGCTCTTCTGTTTAGAAGCTGGCAAAGATATATGTGCGAGAGGTGGTAGCTCGACATGGGGCAATGATATCTATAATGTCCGATCGGGATGTGCATTTTACTTGAAGATTCTCAAAGAAGTTCCACGAGGAGTTGGGAACGCGATTGCATTTTAGCACAACCTACCACCCACAGACAGACGGACAGAGTGAGAGGATGATTCAGACGCTCAAGGACATGCTTCGAGCACGTGTTATGGACATTGGTGGAAGTTGGAACACATACCTACCCTTGGCTAAGTTTTCTTACAACAACAACCACCATTCCAGTATCGGCATGCCTCCTTTTGAGCTTCTTTATGGGAGGAGGTGTCGAACCCCCATCTGTTGGGGAGAGGTAGGGCAGCGAGTGATGGGTAGCACTGAGATAATGCTCAAGATGACTGAGCAAATTCAAGAGGTCAGACAGAGATTACTGACGGCTCAGAGTTGCCAGAAGAGTTATGCGGACAGTTGACGATCCGAACTTGAGTTTCAGGTTGGAGATTTTGTTCTCCTGAGAGTATCCCCATGGAAAGGGGTAAAACGATTCAGGAAGAGGGGCAAGTTGGGGCCCCGATACATCGGTCCTTTAAGGGTGACCGCTAGAGTGGGTAAGGTAGCATACCGCTTAGAGCTACCTGTGGAGTTGAGTCAGATCCATAACACCTTCCACGTGTCAAAGTTGATGAAGTGTGTGGTCAATGAGACGGCAGTGGTACCACTAGAGGACATTCAGGTGGATGAGAGCCTGAATTATATCGGGAGACTGATCGTGATTATGGATCGAAAAGTGAAGTTTTTGAGGAACAAAGTGGTGCCCCTGGTTCAAGTGCAGTTGCAACATCAGAAAGGGTCCGAGATGACTTGGGAGTCGGAGTCCGAGATGCGAGAGCAGCATCCGGAACTATTTGAGGAGCATGACTTCGAGGGTGAAGTCTGATTCTAGTGGGGGAGAATTGTAACATCCCAATTCTAGGTATACTTCGAGAACTTTGATCTATTGAGCTATTGTCTATTTTAGCCCTTATTATAAAAAGAGCAAAAAACGAGTACGCGGGGCTACCTGAGGTGTACGCTTAGCGTACTCGTCAGCACGTATGTGACGCGGAGGCCACCTAGTACGTTGGGCGTACTAGGCCCAGAGTGCAACCCTAATTTGGGGTGAGCCCCCTATATAAGGGATATGATGGCCTCATTACTGGCCACCATTCCCAGAGAGAAAACCCTAAGAGTGCCCTAACCCTCGTTCTAGAGCTTGTGTGTGTGTGATTTAGCGTTGAGAGTGTTTGTTTGATTTTGAATAGAATAGAAGGTCTTGAAGAAGAAGGAGTTGGAGTCCAAGCTTCTAGATCCGAGAAAATCAAAGTGGGAAGCTTCTTATTGAGGTATAAAGCTTTAAAATTTGCCTTTCCTTTGTCATGAGCATGTTGTTTGAGTATATTAGGGTTTTATCCCAAAGATGGAGACTTTATGAGATAATGAACTACAGAGACCTTGATCTTCGACTTTTCAGTGTATTGTGTGTTGTAGAGTCATAAAAATCCAATCTTAGGCGTTGGTAGTGAGCCATGCATGAGTTATGAGCTACACAAGGAAAGGGAATGGGTTTTTTGAGTGTTTGTGACTGAATCAGCCATGCAAAGGCTTAAAGTCACTAACTTTATGGACTAAGAGACATTAGGGAGTCCAGATCTGAGATATGAGCCTATGTATTAACTGGTTAAGACAAAAAATGAGAGGAGTGTAAAACTGGGGCGTATGCTGGTTGTAATCCCAGTGCGCACGACGTAGGGGTCGAGCATCCCTGATGTCTGCATGGTAGCTGAGTACGCGCAACATAGAGACCGAGTACGCATAGCGTACTCCCTGCCGTTGACTTTTGTTGACTTTTAGGGTTTGGACAAATTGTGGACTATTAAGCCCATGGAGGGGTAAAATGGTCTTTTCATCCTTCTGTGAGTGTAGAAGGGTTAGTCTAGTTCTTGGGAGCCGGTATTAATTAGAGATAATTATTATGTGTTAGGCGGAGGCTAAACTGATGATAGAGTTTGAGATTCCGAGTTCGATGTTTCTTTTGCTAGCTTACGAGGTGAGTCTTCTCAGTATACTTACCATGTGTGGGAACTTTATGTGTGACCAGAGGGTCTTATGTGAATGAGCTGTGCTTTGAGATATCGTGCTATTTTTTTGATATGTTTACTGTGTATTATATTGAGCTGCTGAGTTGAGGGACTAGACGTTCCATCTGAGTTGTCGGACCGAAGGTTCCCACTAAGACACATTGACCGGAGGGTCTTGTCGAGCTATAGCCTAGAGTGGTTGATGTGTTGTGTGTGTGGTATTTTGGAGAGCTCACTAAGTTTTATGCTTACCATGCTATGTGTTATGTGTTTCAGGTAGTTCCGAGGATCGCGACAAGCAACCGGCATGATTGTACACACTGGCGGGAGATTGTTTTTATGATTATGGGATTGTGTTTTATTTGATGACATTTGAGACATATGTGATATTATGAAATGAGTTTTATTATGTTTGAAAATGAAAATTTTATTTGAAAATTTACGTTGTTACACCTATGAAGATTTCTACACTTTTGAGATGCACCAGGACTTGATGGAAAGGTACCATCAGAGTGCTCGTCAGGAAAGGTATGAAATCATTTCCTCTATGATAACAGCTAGGATGAAGGATGGTGAACCCATCACCGGCCACTTGCATAAAATGCAAAGGTTCATGGACCGGTTGCTAAAGCCTAATGTGGACTTTCCTGAGGACATGGCGATTGATATCATTCTCGATTCCTTAACTCCAAGTTATGATCAGTTTCGCATGACTTATCATATGAAGAAAGAGGAAGTTACACTTAGCAAACTTCAAGGAATTTTAAGGACCGATGAAAGTGGCCTAGAAGGTAAATCGGCTGTTACTGCTACTCCTAGTACAACCCCTGTTCTGGAAATTAGGCAGGGAAAGGGGAAGAAGAGGAAGACCCCTTCGAAGGGAACCAAGGGAAAGTGTCTTGATGTCTCCTCCTCAAGTGGAACCAAAAGTGGTTCCATTCCTCCTTCTTCAAACCCAAAGGAAGCACAATGCTTCTACTGCCATGAAAAGGTGCACTGGAAGCGAAGCTGCCCCAAATACCTGCAAGATGTTAAGGATGGGAAAGTAAAACCCACCCATGCAGGTATTTACACTATATTGTCTAATAACTCACTAAATACTATTTCTTGGTTTCTTGATACTGGTTGTGGTATTGACATATGTACTGATTTGTAGGTTCTAAGAAGAAGTGAAGAAGTGGAGCATGGGAAGATAAACTTAATAATGGGCAATAGGAAAGCATCACCTGTGACCAAGATTGGAGTTTATTCTTTATTTCTTAGTAATGGGTTAACTTTAGATTTGAATAAATGTTGTTACTCGTCTGAAATGGCGAGAAATATTATTTCCTTTCATAGTTTGTACAAGAAAGGATTCACATTTTCATTTGATAATAAAATTGGTGCTATTAATGGTTTTTTTTAATGATGTGTTTTATTTTAAAGCATTACCTTGTGATGATGTATATGAAACTGTGTCGGTTGTAGACAACCTAGGAAATAATGTGTTACATATTGATTCTTCGATTAGCTTGGATAAAGCATCCTTGTGGCATTGTCGTCTTGGACATGTTAACAAGAAGCGCATAGGCCAACTCCAAATGGCTGGAGTTTTGGAATCATTTGACCTAAAGTCGGATGATAGTTACGAGTCTTGTTTACTTGGAAAATGACAAAGTCACCCTTCACTGGTTCTTGTGCTAGGGGTGAAGGTTTGTTGGACCTCATACACACAGATGTGTGTGGACCCTTCAAAACCGCCACAAGGGATGCTAACCACTACTATATGACTTTTACTGATGATTACAACAAATATGGCTATATCTACTTAATCAAGCATAAGTCAAAAACCTTTGAAAAGTTCAAAGAGTTTAAGCAGGAAGTGGAGAATCAACTGGGCAGGAACATCAAGATGCTCCGATCCGATCGGGGAGGAAAGTATCTTAGTATCGAGTTCCTTGACTATCTTAAGGAATGTGGAATTGTTTCACAATTGAAACCTCCTAGGACACCACAGCTGAATGGTGTGGCTGAGAGGCACAATTGAACCTTATTGGACATCGTTCGTTCCATGATAAGTTGAGCTTTGTTACCAATCTCATTCTGGGGGTATGCCTTAGAGACTACCGCCCATATCCTTAATCTAGTCCCTACTAAAAAGGTTGCCAAAACACCTCATGAGATGTGGATTGGGAAAGTTTCCAATTTAGACCACATCAATATTTGGGGATGCGACGCTTTTGTGAGGCGCGGGAATCACGACAAGCGCGAACGTCAAAGTGAGAGGTGTATTTTCATCGGCTACCCAAAGAAATCCTTTGGTTACCTCTTCTACAGACCCAGTGAGAATGTGGTCTTTGTGGTAAGGAGAGGATTCTTTTGAGAGAGAGAGAATTTACAAGCCAAGGAAACAGTGGGAGGCAAATTGACCTTGAAGAGCTTCAGGAGTCAAGTGGTGAAGTAACCTCAAACACTAGCGATCAACCTGGGGAGGAAACTCCTGTTAAGCCAATAGATGAGTCTATACCTCCGAGGCATTCCACTAGGGTTAGGAACATGCCTGAGTTTTATTATGGTTATCATATCACCGCAGAAAGTGATACATTTATCAGTGATTGTACACTGGTAGATTTGGATGAACCTAATAACTACAGGGAAGCCATGGCAGGCCCCAAGTCTGCTAAGTGGAAGGAGGTTATGGACAGTGAGATTCAGTCCATGTATGACAATCAAGTTTTGAACTTGGTTGACAATGTACGGGTCGTAAGACAGTTGGGTGCAAATGGATCTTCAAGAAGAAGACTGACATGGATGGGAAGATACACACTTATAAATCACGACTGGTGGCAAAGGGCTTTACTCAAACACCAGGAGTTGACTATGATGGGACCTTCTCAGCAGTAGCAAAGATTAAATCTACTAGGGTTGTGCTAGCCATTGCTTTATTTCATGATTATGAAATATGGAAAATGGATGTCAAAACCGCTTTCCTTAATGGAAAGTTGGCTGAGGATGCTTACATGGCTCAGCCAGAGGGTTTTGTCGATGAAAAGTACTCTAATAGAGTGTGTAATCTTGAGAAATCCATATATGGGTTGAAACAAGCATCTCACAGATGGAATCTTTGTTTCGATGAGAAAGTCAAAGAGTTTGGCTTTTCGAGGCGTGAGGATGAGTCCTGTGTATATGTTAGGGCTAGTGGGAGTATAGTTAGCTTTTTGGTATTGTATGTGAAGGACACAATACTCATAGGAAATGACATCCCAACTTTGCAGGTGGTTAGGTCCTGGATTGGGAAGTGTTTAGCTATGAATGACCTTGGAGAAGCTAACTATATCCTAGGGATAAAGATACTGAGAGACAGGAGTAAAAGACTAATTAGACTTAGTCAGAGTACCTACTTGGATAAGGTGTTGAAACAGTTCAACATGCAAAATTCCAAGAAAGGGGACTTACGAATCCAACATAATGCCAAACTGAGTAAGACTCATAGTCCGAGTACAGAGGCTGAGATAGCTGAGATGAGTCGATTACCACATGCTTACGTTGTTGGCTCGATCATGTATGCTATGACTTGTTCTCGCCCTGATGTGGCCTTTGCATTGAGCATGTTCAGCAGATATCAGGGAAATCCTGGCAAGGCTCACTAGACTGCAGTAAAGAACATTCTTAAGTACCTGCGGAGGACTAAAGACTGGGTTCTTACTCTCGGTGGTAGTGATGACTTGAGAGTAATTGGGGATAGTGATGCTAGCTTTCAGACTGATAGGGATAATTTCCGCTCTGAGTCAGGCCGAGTCTTTACCCTAAATGGAGGAGCAATTACTTGGAAAATTTCGAAGCAGGATATAGTAGCTGATTCTACTTGTGAATCAGAGTACATAGCAGCAAGTGAAGCGGCAAAGGAGGCGATATGGCTGAAGAACTTCATTGGAGACCTTGGAGTTGTGTCGGCTATACTGGAGCCTATGGAGATTTTCTGTGACAGCAATAGTGCGGTTGCCTTAGCCAAGGAACCAAGAGATCACGATAGATCCAGACACATTGACAGAAAATATCACTTCATAAGACACAAGATAGAAGAATGACTCCTCGTGGCAAAGAGGGTATCGTCAGAAGAGAACCCCGCAGATCCCTTCACGAAGGGACTAACTAAGGTTAAGCATTTGCAGCATGTAAGGAGCATCGGGTTGAGGGACGATATTAGTTTTAATAATTATATAGTTGTTCTCTGAAACTTGTAAAATGTAATTGACATTTGATGATTAAATAAAAGTTGTTGTTTATTTATGAGTAAGGTATTACTATCTTGTGTTAATCGCTTACTATTGTTTCAGTTTTGCATGTTTTGACTTCCAGAATAATTATATTATTCAATCTCTCCACAGTCAGTCATACTTTGGAAGTAGGTAATGAATTAAGACTGTCATGAATTAGGCTTGTAGGTTTGTCTAAGGTGCATTAGACATAGCAATGGTTGCTGCAACATTCATGAGTACTCATAAGGTCAGAGTATTGGATTAAACCCACGCTCACTTGTATCACTTCATGGAATTTATCTCGAGTGACCGTGAGATGGTAATATCATATAAATCTTCAAACCTAGAGATATGAGTCGTTTACTATGAGTTGGTTACCCCATTGATTGTACGAAAACACATCCGTAACTTGATGTCATAAAATGTGCTTTTTTGCATAATTCAACAAGTAGTTAGAACAAGCATATGAGTCGAATTTTATCTGTTCCTTCTAGGAATAGAAGCGATATCTGGGCCCCTCGATGATTTGGTTTTGACTTATGTGTCGGGCCCAGTCAGAACCTAATTGATGTGTTCAATTTAGTTCTATGTCAAACAAATCAAAGATCGAGAAACAAACTCTTGGACGATAAGTATGAAATTGTTCCATGTATTTGTCCAGTTGATATCTTGAGAACAGAGGATTATATGACCACTTATCTAAAATGGTGCTTCATAGTTCAACAGATTTTTAAAGAGCTACGATTGCTGGTTGGTTCCTCAAGTTGTACTTGCAACTATAGCTATCCGACTCATCCAAGTGGGAGACTATTAGATAAGGTGTCTAAGTCCGTAACTATATTTAGTATGAACTTGACCCAACCCGGCATGGTCCATTTGGGTTGCACTTCACCTACAAATTTGTATGGATATATTTTTGAGAATAAGATATTTATGGTGTATTAATATATTATAAGTTATAATACATTAATATGAAATCATATTATTTAATTAGTATTGATCAAGAATTAATTTGCAATAAATTTAGTGATCAAAAGGGGCTAATTAAATATGGACTCTTACATATATATATGGATTGGGCTAATATTTATTTAGGATGGGCTAAGACTGTATGGAAGTCCATGGATCTTTTAACCCATGGATCCTATGTAAATGAAAAGTCATGGGTATTAGGGTTTACATGCATGTAACCCAAATCCTCCATACTATATAAAGATGTCCTTGCCACTTAAAATGGAACTAATGTGTGTGAGAACAAGGGTGGGCCGATTTCTAGAGTGCATCATATTCTCTCAAAGCTTCCAACTTGTTTTTGATGATTTGTGATTCCACTTGAGGCATCCACATTATTGGTGCTAGGCTCTAAAGACTCCAAGCAATCAAACAAAAGTAAAGGTATCTTACTCTACTAAATGTTTATATTACAAGTACCCCATAACATGCTAGTTAGGTTGAGAACCTTGGAAAATCAAATTTTCATGTATTTTATAGAAAACATAGATCCAAGGTTTCTAGGGTTGCATGTACACGATAGGAGTGTTAGAATGCTCAAAACCCTACATGATTCCCTTCTTGGAGCAAGTTGCTACTCAATAGTTTCCAGGCTCTCCTTCATAAGCACCAATGGTTTTTGAGGGCACTCTATAAGTGGTAAACAACAAGTACGGATTGTACAATTCCCCAAGTTGTTATCACAAAGCAGCATGCTCAATACTAGAACATAGACCTAACAAAATACATACAAAGTTATTACAATTTAAAACTTTTAAAAACATTTAAAACCATTAAGTTATTACAATTTTTTTTCAAAATAGTTTAAACATCAGAGTATCCCCAGAATCAAATCACGAAAATATAAGGAGATGTACGATCATGCCTTCGCCTTCCCGCGATCATCAGGAGTACCAAAAAAAATAATCGATAAATGTAAGATTGTAGGCTTAGTGACTTACCCCCAAAATACCAACGCCATATAGATATAACCATATCATATAAACAAACACAACATGCATAATGAGCCATCAGTCTGACTGGACCGCCTCACAAGACATCAGTCTATCTGGACCGCTCTCTGAGCCTTCGACACGTCTAGACCGCCTCGCAGGGCATATAGCCTATCCGGACCACTCTTAGAACCTTCAGCATGTCTGGACCGCCTCTCTGGGCCTTCAGCCTGTCTGGACCGTTCTCTCGGCCTTCAGCTTGACTGGTACGCCTCGCTAGCCTTGAGTCTATCCAAACTGCCCTATGTCTGTTGAGCATATCCTTGGATCCATCCTGGTGCCTTCTCTCATATAGCCCGTTCTCCCCCACTTGGGACACTAACCACTACCTATTAGTGGAAAAACCAAAATACCAGTTAACCATCCCTACTTGGTATCACCATACTTAACCATGGAATAATTAAACCTGGAATAAATATCCTATGCAAAACAGTCCTCCCGGCACAGAGCAAACTAACTTCAAGAGAAACCTGAATCCGAGCTAAATGCTTCTAGATCTCCAAACTACAACTACTCACCCTGGAACGGTGATTCTCTATCCGAACTTCTCATCCTCAAGGCCTCCCCGGTATCCTAACCATCTACAACCCTTCGATAGTAAATTTCCCTGATCCTCCTATCCTAACATCTTATGCAGAAGGTAATGGAAAGTTCACACTGTAATCATAAACAGTAAGATAAAAGGTAGAAACATACCAGCAACCGCATATGGTGTTGCCCTGGCCTCCTCTGCTGTAAGATGGAAAGCACGTCCTTGAGCCCTCAGAAGCCCTACTCTACCCTGAACCCCGTTAGTAACCCTCAATGTAACCAGTGTTGGAGCCTGAATCGGCCTAGCAGTAAGCTGTGGACAGTTGGTCTTCATGTGACCAACCTGATGGTAGTAGTAGCAAATCCTCATATCCTGAACCGGAGCTAGCTAGCAATAATTCCTCACGAAGTGTCCCTCCTGGCCGCATTTGTGGCAAGCGCTACCCGATCTGCAAACCCCTGAGTGACCCCTCCCGTACTTGCCACAAGTGTGGCTATCCTGTCTTCCTGTCCTGGAATCAGCAGTCTTAGACCACTTTGGCGCTAGTTGTGCCAGCACCGTGGCCTGCCTCTACTCTCGTAACTGTAACTCAATCTCAAGCTCACGCTGCCTAATGGCCTCATGTAACTCAAGCAGTGTATTGCAATGCTAGTTAGCAACAAACTGACGGATGTTAGTCTTGAGCATGCTTAAATAACGTGTCATCTGAGCCTGCTCGGAAGCAAACTCCGGGCAGAACATCGCCCTCTCCATGAACATATGGGTGATCTCCATTACCATCTCACCATCTTGTCTCAGCTCCAAGAACTCCTGAACTAACCGTTCCCGCTCGACCGGCGTAATATAGCAAGCTTGGGACATATCCTTGAAATGTAACCAAGTAACTACAACTCTATGATCATCGGTGTAAGATCCAATCATCAACCTCCACCAGTCCTTTGCTCCGGACCTCAGGAGGTTTAGGACACATCTGACCTTCTAGTTAGTAGGACATGAACATGTGAAGAAACGCCCCTCCACGTCATAAATCCACCTCATTGCCTTGATGGGGCCCTAAGTGATGGGTTTTGATCACTATAAAAATCCTATGGTGCACATACAACCCTAATGCTTTGGATCTAAGTTTTCTCAAGTTATACATGCAAATTTCATATTATCCAAAGCATAAACCCTAACTAGCATACAACTTTGAGATTTACAACATAAAACTAGTTAGATGAATACTTCTTTGTTGTAGCTTGTAGAACCTGACCTTTCAAGAGCTTAGTACCTCAAATGTGATACCTCAAATAAGTCACAAAGACCAAAAGCAAGAGGAGGCTTATGAGAGAGAGGTTAGGAAACACCAAAATTCGGCTAGGGTTTCACCTTGGAAGAGATTGACCGATTTTGGGAAGGCTATGGGTTCAATTTATAGTGTGGAATCCTTAGGGTTTCATACATAAAACCCTAGTTTACTTAAGCCTTTAAGTATTCCAATGATCCATATGATAGGCCCTTTGGACTAACTCTTCCTGGACTCTCATATAGATTTAGCCCATCCCTAATCTACATGGATCATTAGCCCAAACTATAAGTAATACTGATTTCCCTAATTAGTCCCCGTAAATTTAATCAGTCTCTTTTGATCACCAAATTAATTCTTGATCAATACCAATTAAATAATAATATACTATTCATATAAATATTAATGAATCACAAATAACCTCTTTGTCATATATATATCCTATCAAATTGCTCCGGTGAAGGCAACCGAAAAGGACCATGCTACTATCGGTTCAAGTACATACCAGTTATAGTTATGGGCTTAGATACCTAATCCAACAGTCTTCCACTTGGATAAGTCTAATAACTATAATTGCCAATTTAACTTCAAGATCTGATTAGCAATCATAGCTCTCAAAAGCTGCTTTCCAACTCTGATCTATTCAATGACTCATCCTTTAGATAAGGGATCATATAATCCTCTGTTCTTCAAGATATCGTGTGGAAAAAGACATGGAATAAGGTCATACTCATTTTCCAACAGTTTGTTTCCCGATTTCTGATTTGTTTGATATAGAACTTAATTGAACACATCAATTGAGTTCTGACTAGGCCCGACACATAAGTCAAAACAAAATCATCAAGGGGCCCATGATATCGCTTTTAATC
Organism: Lactuca sativa; assembly: GCF_002870075.4. Lineage (NCBI taxonomy): Eukaryota > Viridiplantae > Streptophyta > Magnoliopsida > Asterales > Asteraceae > Lactuca > Lactuca sativa. The sequence goes on along the minus strand of NC_056627.2, from coordinate 358,855,634 downwards.
GTCTTAGGATAAAAGGAACAAATAAAATTCGACTTATATGCTTGTACTAATTACTTGTTAAATTATACACAACAACACGTTTTATAACATCAAGTTACTGATGCGTTTTCGTACTATCAATGTACAACCAACTATTAATCAATAACTCATGTATCTTGTTTGAAGACTATATGATATTATCGTCTCACAATCGCTCGTGATTCCATGAAGTGATTCATGTGAGCGTGGGTTTAATCCAATACTAAAATCTTATTTCAGGAGCACACATGAACGTTGTAGCAAACTTTTGCTATGTCTAAACACCTTAGACAATCTACAAGCCAATTCATGACAGTCTAACCTCATTTCTTATTTCCAAAGTATGACTGACTGTGGATGGTTCAAATAATCATATTATTCTGGAAGTCAAAACATGCAAAAGTAAAATATAAAATAAACAATTGACAGAAGACAGTAGGCTTTCCTTATAAATAAAACCCTTATTATTTAATCATCAAATGTCAATTACATTTATTTATTACAAGTTTCTAGCTGCTTATCGAATCACTAATACTAATATCGTCTCTTAGGCCAATGCTTTTAGCATGCAACAAATGCTTAACCCTACTCAGTCCCATCGTAAGCGAATCTACTGGGTTATCCTCTGATGATACCCTCTTTACTACGAGGAGTCCCTCTTCTACTTGATGTCTTATGATGTGATATTTTCTGTCGATGTGCCTGGATCTACCATGATCCCTTGGTTCCTTGGTTAAGGCGACCGCAACCTTGTTGTCACAGAAAATCTCCATAGGCTCCTTTACAGCTGGTACAAATCCAAGTTCTCCGATGAAATTCCCTAGCCATATCGCCTCCTTTGATGCTTCGCATGCTGCTATGTACTCTGATTCGCACATTGAATCAGCTACAGTCTCCTGTTTGGAACTTTTCCATGTTACTGCTCCTCCATTTAGGGTAAATACCCAGCCCGACTGAGAACAGAAATTATCTTTGTCGGTCTGAAAGCTGGTGTCACTATACCCTGTCACTAAAAAGTCATCACTCCCACCAAGGGTAAGGTCCCAATCCTTAGTCCTCCGCAGGTACTTAAGAATGTTCTTTACTGCTATCTAGTGACTTCTACCAGGATTCCCTTGATATCGACTAACCATGCTTAAAGCAAAAGCCACATCAGGACGAGTACATGTCATAGCATACATGATCGAGCTAACGATAGAAGCATATGGTACTCGACTCATTTTTGCTATTTCGGCATCGATACTCGGACTATGAGTCTTACTCAGTTTGGTATTGCTCTGGATAGGCAATTCTCCTTTCTTGGAATTCTCCATGTTGAAAAGTTTCAACACCTTGTCCAAGTAGGTACTTTGACTAAGTCCTATTAATCTTTTACTCCTATTGCTAAATATCCTTATCCCCAGAATGTAAGCAGCTTCCCCGAGGTCCTTCATAGCGAAACACTTCCCAAGCCATGACTTAACCTCCTGCAAGGTTGGAATATCGTTTCCTATGAGTAGTATGTCATCCACATACAATACCAGAAAGCTAACTATACTCCCACTAACTTCGACATATATGTTGGACTCATCCTCACTTCTCGAAAAACCAAACTCTTTGACTTTCTCATCGAAACAAAGATCCCATCAGTGAGATGCTTGCTTTACTCCATAAATGGATTTCTCAAGCTTACACACTCTATTAGGGTACTTCGCATCTACAAAACCCTATGCCTAACACATGTAAACATCCTCAGCCAACTTCCCATTAAGGAAAGCAGTTTTGACATCCATTGCCATATTTCATAATCATGAAACGCAGCAATGGCTAGCATAACCCTTATAGATTTGATAAGGTCTCGTCATAGTCAACTCTGGAAGTTTGAGTAAAGCCCTTCGCAACCAATTGTTCCTTATATGTATGTACTTTCCCATCCATGTTGGTCTTCTTCTTGAAGATCCACTTGCACCTGACCGTCTTACGACCTGGTACATTTTCAACCAAGTTCAAAACTTGATTGTCATACATGGACTGAATCTCACTGTCCATTGCCTCTTTCCACTTTGCAGGCTCTTGGCCTGCTATGGCTTCCTTGTAGTTGTTAGGTTCATCCAAATTTATCAATGTACTATCGCTGATAAACGTATCACCTTCAGTCGTTATATGAAAACCATATAACACAGGCGAAACACTAACTCTACCAGAACGTCTCAGAGGTACAGACTCGTCAACTGGTTCAATGAGAATCTCATCCTCATGTTGATTGTTAGTGTTAGAGGTTCTTTCATCACTTAACTCTCGAAGCTCTTCAAGGTCAATTTGCCTCCCACTATCCTCTTGGCATATGATCTCTCTCTCTCGCGAAAGACTCCTCTACTCGCAACGAAGACAACATTGTCACTCGGTCAGTAGAAGAGATACACAAATGACTTATGTGGATAGCCGATGAAAATACAATGCTCACTACGAGGTTTGAGCTTGTCGTGAGTCTCTCGTCTTACGAAAGCCTCGCAACCCCAAACCTTGATATATGCTAATGAGGTAACCTTCCATGTCCACATTTCATGAGGTGTTTTGTCAACCTTCTTAGTTAGGACTAGATTAAGGATATGGGCGGCAATGTCTAAGGCATACCGCCAAAACGAGATAGGTAACTCATCATGGAACGAACCACGTCCACTAAGGTTCGATTGCGCCTCTCAGTCACACCATTAAGTTGTGGTGTCCTAGGTGGCTTCAATTGTGAAACAATTCCACATTCTCTAAGATAGTCATGGAACTCAATACTAAGATACTCACCACCTCGATCGGGTCGAAGCATCTTTATCTTCCTGCCCAATTGATTCTCTACTTCTTGCTTAAACTCTTTGAACTTTTCAAAGGTTTCCAACTTGTGCTTGATTAAGTAGATATATCCATATCTGCTATAATCGTCGATAAAGGTTACACAGAAGTTGTTAACATATCTTGTGGCGGATCAGAAGGGTCCACAGTCATCGGTGTGTATGAGATCCAACAAACCGTCACCTCTTTCACAAGTACCAGTGAAAGGTGACATGGTAATCTTTCCAAGCAAACAAGATTCGCATGTGTCATCTGAATTTAAGTCAAATGACTCCAACACTCCATCATTTTGGAGTTAGGATATGCGCTTCTTGTTGACATGTCCAAGACGACAATGCCACAAGCATGCCTTGTCTAAACCATTGGACGAATCAATATGCAATAAATTATTTCCTAAGTCATCTACAACCATCACTGTTTCATATATACCATTACAAGGAAATGATTCAAAATAAAATTTACCATTATAAAAATCATTAATAGAACCAATTTCATTGTTAAATGAAAATCTAAAACTTTGTTTATACAAACCAGGAAAAGAAATAATGTTTCTCGCCATATCTGGCGAGTTGCAATAACTGTTCAAATCTAACCCTAACCAATTACTAAGCAATAAAAATAAACTCCAATCTTGGTGGCAGGCGATGCTTTCATATTCCCTATGATCAAGTTCATCTTCCTGTGCTCCAAATCCCTACTTCTTCTTAGATCTTGCAAATCAAAACAAATGTGAAAACCACATCCTGTATCTGTTGGGTTTTGAGCATTCTAACACTCCTAAGGTGTACATGCAACCCTAAATACCGTGGATCTACCTTTTCTCTATTATACATGCAAATATCAATTTTTCCAAGGTATTGTTCTAACTAGCATAATGTGAAGAACATATAATATAAATTCTAGTAGAATTACAAACCTCTTTGTTGTAGCTTTATTCCATGGAGCTTAAGAGCCTAGTGCCTCAAGTGTGACACCTCAAATGGTTCACACAACACCACCAACATCTTGGAACAACTTGAGAGAAAAGGTTCTTATGCTCAAATCGGCTAGCCCTCATGTGTACACATATTAGTTCCATTTTCTTGAGCCATGGGGTCCTTATATATGGTGGCTATTAGGGTTACACCATGGATCATAAGCCCACATATATAAGAACGAATGATTTACACAATCAATCCCCATATATTCAATTAGTCTCCTTTTGATCACAGAGTTAATTCCAAATTAATTCTTGATCAATACTAATTAAATAATATGATTTCATATTAATATATTAGAACTTATAATATATTAACAAATCATAATTATCCTTTTTCTCACAAAAGTCTATCCAAATTGTTCTGGTGCTATGCAACTCAAATGGACCATGCCAATCGGGTCAAGTACATACCGATTATAGTTGTGGATTTAGACACTAATCCAACAGTCTCCCACTTGGATAAGTCTAAAACTATTATTGCGTATGGCTTCAAAACTTGACTAGCAATCGTAGCTATTAAAAGTTGTTGTCAAACTCTGAACAAATCAATGACACGTCCATTAGATAAGGAATCATATATTCCTCCATTCTAGATATCATATAGACTGAGACATGGATTATAATCATTCTCTCTGTCCATTTGTTGTTTCTTGATTTCCGATTTATGATGACTGACTAATTGAACAAATCAAATCAGTCCTGGCTTGGCCAAGCACTTCGGGGTGTCATCACTAAATCATCGAGGGGCCCACAGATATCGCTTTTATCCCTTCAAGGGTAAAAATAATGGATAAACTTCAACTCATATGCTTGTTCTACTACTTTTTGAATCATACACAAAGGCACATTTTATAATATCGAGTTACCAATGCGTTTTTGTATAATCAATGTATAACCAACTCACAGGCAACAAGTCATATCTAGGTTTGAAGAATATAAGATATTATCGTCTCATGATCACTCATGATGAAATCCATGAAGTGAGTCAAATGAGCATGGGTTTAATCCAATACACAGAACTTATGAGCACTCATGAATGTTGTAGCAACTCTTGCTATGTCCCATACCTTGGACATCTACAATCCAGCTTCATGACAGTCTTGAGTCATATCTACTTCCAACATATGACCAACTGTGGATGGTTTGAATAACTTAGTCATTCAAGAAGAACGACCTAGTTATTTTGGAAGTCAAAACATGCAAAGTGAAACACAAGAATAATCGAATCCAATATGGTCTCAAACTTGTGAATATAAATAGAACACCTTTTATTTATCACCATATTGATTACACATTATTCATTGCATACTGTTTCAAACTATCAACTTTATACTTGAATTAAAACAATAGTTGTCCCATGCTCTGAGCATGTACACTATATTTTCTAAACACTAGTCATGCCATACACCAAGTATGCACACTAAGTTTGTCTATGATCGTTACTTTGTGAAATAGATCGATTGAACATAATTCCAATGATTCTCATTTCACAATCCCAAATCCTTACCGCAAATGCAAGAATTCCAAATTCCTGCCATTTACCTAAATCTGTTAGATTCTAAACTTATATGCATTGATCCTCTTGTAATGATTCTGCACAAACTCACAAAGACTTGTCAACAGACATTACAGAGTATTCAAATGGAGATCAACTCCATGGAAACGAAGTCTCAAATTCAAAGTACATTCCTTTGAACATCCTTCTTGCATTAAGTTTCCTACTCTTACACAGATTTGATGAATAACTTCCATCTATGGGAATATTTCCATATTCTCATTTTTACTACTACTTCTGATCAAGTGTTACCTCTTTTCAGAATATGTCAATATGGTCTTTCCAAAATTAACACTATACTTCCAACTGTCCCTGAGCAACCAGTCTTTGGTAAACCTTAGATTTTCCTCGACAATTGCTTAATCAAATTAGTCATATCCAATTCTAGTCGTTTTTCCCTGTTAATACTCTAGGCATTTGGAAAAATTTAGGACATATGAATATTATAGCACATGCAATAGACCCTATATCCGAAGCATATGGGACACGATTCATGATATCTCACATAAAGACATGATACTAGACCAATCTTTTGCTATAATATTTCTGTTTCTATTTGCCATGTTCTCATAATTCAGATTATGAAAAGGGATGCCGTAATCATAATTGAATTTTAGAACGCAAATAATGGACCCATATATAGAATTTCCTTATGTTGAGCCATTATAACATAAAATTCATATATATATATATATATATATATATATATATATATATCCTTGAAAAATGTGAAGCGAACCGAGCCCAATTAGACCGAACTTGAAATAGACCGAGCGTTCGGTTCATTTCGGTTCCCAAAAGAAACAAACCCGAATTGGACCGAGCGTTCACTCTATTTCGCTTCCAACTTTTGTTGAGTTGAAAGTGACTTTGGTACAGATTCAGCTTCCATCATTCCTAAGCCTTGTAGGATTTTATTAAAACTGGTTTCAGGCAAGGCTTTAGTAAAGATGTCAGCTAATTGATCAGTGGTTCTTCCAAAATGAATTTCTACATTACCGTCTTCCACATGATCTTTGATGAAGTGATACCTCAGTGCTATGTGTTTCATCTTTGAGTGTTGCACTGGGTTATGACAAATCCGAATTGCACTCTCTGCGTCACAATATAGTGGGATTTTCTTCATGTTCAGGCCATAGTCTCAAAGTTGACTTTGTATCCAAATGACCTGAGATGTGCACGTTGTTGCAACTATATATTCTACTTCGACAGTGGAGAGTGAGACACAGGTTTGTTTCTTTGACTGCCAGCTAACCAGTTTGCCATCCAGAAATTGGTATCCTCCAGTGGTACTCTTTTGGTCCGGTCCACATCCTCCAAGATCAGCATCTGAGAATGCTTGGACAAAGAACCCTGACTTGGCTGGGTACCATAGACCGAGCGAAGAAGTTCACTTCAGGTAACGAAAAATATTTTTCACAGCTAGCAGATGAGGTTCGCATGGATTAGCTTTAAACCTAGCACAATAGCAAACAAAAAACATTATGTCTAGTTGACTTGTTGTTAGGTACATCAGGGACCCTATCATTTGACGATAGAGGGTCATGTCAGCAACCGGTTTGTCCAGAGAAGGTGTTAACTTTGTGCCAAATGCCATAGGAACCTTTACTTTTGAATCTACCAACATTCCAAACTTAGCCAGGTCTTTGTGTAAGCCTCTTGATTAATGAAAATGCCTTCGGGTCCCTGTCTAATATTCAAGCCAAGGAAAAAGTTAATCGGACCCATTGAGCTCATTTCAAATTTAGTCTCCACCAACTTCCTAAATTCAGCTATTAAGCTAGGATTTGTGGAGCCGAAGACGATGTCATTGACGTAAATTTGAACTATCATAAGGTGGTCACCCTCTCTCTTACGAAAGAAGGTTGGGTCAACTGAACCTTGTTAAAATTTAGACATTTTAAGAAATCTAGTTAGAGTTTCATACCATGCCCTTGGTGCTTGCTTGAGACCACAAACAGCCTTGTCCAGAATGTAGCAGTGATCTGGATGCTTCTCGTTTAAAAAACCCAGTGGTTGCTCTATATACACCGTCTCTTCTAGTTCTCCATTTAGGAAGGCGCACTTTACATCCATTTGGTATACTTCAAAGTTCTTGTGTGCAGCATAGGCGAGAAAAATACGAACTGATTCTAGCCTTTCTACTGGAGCGAAGGTTTCTTCGTAATCAATGCCTTCTTCTTGAAAATAACCTTTCACAGCTAATCTTGCCTTGTTGCGAATTACATTTCCTTCCTCGTCCATCTTGTTCCTGAAGACCCACTTTAGTCCAACCACAGAAGCATCCTTTGGTGTTGGAATCAGTCTCCACACTTTGTTTCGCTCAAACTAATTGAGTTCGTCCTGCATCGCCTGTACCTAATCAGAATGATCGAGTGCAGTGTTGATTGTCTTCAGTTCAACCTTGGAGACGAACGAATTAAACATGCAAAATTCCACTTTAGAGAATAGTGCAGTTTGTTTCGCTTTTAGTTGTGATCGTGTGAGAACTTTTTCTGATGGTGCACCAATAATTTGTGTTTGAGGATGATCTTTGCTCCATTTGGAGAGTGGTAGGTAATTAGGATCATAAGAGGGATCCAATTCAGCATCCACCTCTTTTCGAGTTCTGATTGAATATCATCATCGCTTGAATTTACATTCTCCCCCTCGAACGATGATACTACCTCAGCTTCAGGCTTAGAATTTTCCCCTTGTACCTGACTTTCGGTTGATGTTGATGATGATGGACTCTCCCCATGGAACGATGAATCTTGGTTGGAGTGATGGAAAAACGTTTGTTGAGATAGGATATGTTCTGCGTGAAATAAACAGCAGTAATGGCATCTGCCCATAAATATAGAGGTAGAGAGGCGAAGCTAAGCATAGTTCGGGCCGCTTCACATAAAGATCGGTTTCGCCTTTTGACAATTTTGTTCTGTTGTGGAGTATATGGATCAGAGAAGTTATGAGTGGTTCCCTTTTCTACAAGAAAATCTTCAAGGTCTTTGTTCTTGAACTCCAACACGTTGTCGCTTGTGATGTTTCGAATTACCTTTCGCAGTTGAACTTCTACCTGCTTGATAAAGAGTCTGAGCTTGGGACAATTTTTGGTCATTTTAGTGCATAAAGTTTAGATCTTGAAATTTTGTGACCTTGTTATAGATAAAGTTGGAAACTATATCCATCTAAACATCATATTGATTCGATTTGAAGGTTGGAGATGTGTACTTAATGTATTAGGTTGAGTAAGATGCATTTTTAGTCCCTTTGAGGCTTAAGGACTAGATCTTGATTGTCTGATGGGTTTTATAGGTTATAAATCTTTGCATGAGGCGGAAAATAACTTAACTCTTAAGTTCACATGCAACCTATTTGGCTCTATGTTTTCTCTATTGATAGCAATAAACTATGAACATCAAGAACCCTAAGGAGACTCTATAATAATCAAAATTAAATATAGAGTTAGGGTTTACTCACCTTTTGATTATTATAGTAAATAACCAAACAAAAATAGTTCTTGAAAGCCCTGGAAAGCAAGCACCATAAATATGATGCCTCTAATGGCTCACACCCAAAACCCTAGAAACCTTACAATGAAGATGAGAGAGAGAAGACGGGAAGAAATTTCATTCATATGCTTGTAAGCAAACACATGAATGAAAATTTATGGCATTGGGATCCTATTTATAGTTTACGTAACTTTGCAGGCACATACAAATTTTAATAAATTAAAGAATATATTAAATCCCAATTCTAATCCTTACCTTTTATGCAACGAGGAGGCTTCCAGAAACCCTAGAAGAGCCTCCAAAAACATCCATGCCATGGAAGGTTCTAGAATTGCTTCTTTTGTTCAACTATTGAACAATTACAATTCACTCCTTGCACATTTAATTAATTTTAATTAATCCCAAATTAATTCCTAATTAATAATTAATTAATTATAATTGATTTCTTATTAATTTATTAACCATATAAATTAACAAATAAATTATATAACTATTGATCTCATATTAATTTATTAATCACATGACAAATTAACAGATCAATTATCTACATCTAATTAATATATTAATCAGATAATATATTAAAAAAATAATTTTTCTCTCTCCCCTAATATCATTTCTAGCTATTTCTGTTATGAGGGCAACCTAAAAATGGCTTTGCTTTTTTTTTTTCAAGTTTATACCAATTTAGTTATGAACTTAGACACCTTAATCCAACAGTCTCCCACTTGGATAGTTCTATAACTACAATTGCAAGTATAACCAAACAGCAAAGAGTGCTTTCTAAATCCAATGTCGAACTCTGATCCAAGTAGACATTGGCCCTACAATAAGTTATCAAATATTCATTCATTTTAAAAGATATCGTACGGACATGAGACATGGAATAGAATCAATCTCATGGTCCAAAATCTGTTTCTCGATTTCCTGATTTATGATGACTAAATTCATGCTACTAATTGAACACAACAATTCAGTCTGGGCTCGACCAAGCACTTCAGATGTTAACAACAAATCATCGAAGGGCCCAAATATATTGATTTTCCCGTTAGGGCAGAAGGAATGAATAAACTTCGGCTTATATGATGTGTCTTTTACTCACTAAATTATGCATGACAGTACGTTTTATGACATCACGTTATTGTTGTGTTTTCGCAATACCAATGCACAACCGAATTGTAAATTACAACTCATATATCTTTGTTTTAAGAATAAAAGATATTATCATCGCACAATTACTCATGATAGAATACATGAAGTAATTTTTTGAGCGTGGGTTTATCTAATACTCAAAATACCCATTTTTCTAAATACTCATGAACATTGTAGCAATCTTACTACAATGTCTAATCCCCCATAGACAATATACAATTCAATTCATGACAATCTTAATTCACTACTTACTTCCAAAAGTATGAGCGAGTATGGAATTTCTAATAATCAAATCATTCAGGAAGTAAAACATGGAAAGTGAAATACAATAATAAACTAATTAACTATGGTCTCAAATCTATTGAATATAAATAATCTCTATTATTTAATCATGATAATAATTATGAATTTATTCATTGTATAATGTTTCGAGTAATCAAATAACCACTTGAATTAAACATCAGTCATGTAATGTTATGAACATGCATACTATGCCTCTTTATGGTCCTTCCTTTGTGAACAAATCAAGTTGATATTACTCCAATGATGCTTATTTCATAATTCCAAATTCTTTTCACTATCCAAGATGTGATGGAACTCCAACTTAACATGCACTAATCTCCTGTGATATCAGGATTCCAAAGTCTCAAAGACTGAGTCTTCGATATTACATAATATCTCATTGGAAGTTAGTTACTAGAAACAATTCCACGGTGATGAAGGTTCAAATTCAAGGTACAGTACTTGAACAGTTCTCTTGCATTAAAGTTTCCAACTTACATAGACTTTCCAACCATCTCCCATTATGAAACAATTATATATTCCCATATGACCATCAATTCTGATCAAGAATCATCTCAATATAGAAAGATGTCACTATGGTATCTCCAAATTAATATCATACTTCTAACTATCCACAAGAAACTAGTCTTTTGGTATAATCTTATAATGTTTTAAATGTTGTTTAAAAACTTTAGTCACACAAATATTTAGTCCTTGATCTCATAATGCTCTGAATATTTGAAAATTAGAATAAAAGTGAATATTATATCATATATAATCGATCATATATTTGAAGTATATGGGACTCAACTCATTTTATCTTATATAAGGATCTGATATATGGTCAATATCTTGCTATAAGATTTCCATATATGGAATTTCCTATGTTGAACCACTTCAACACGAAATTCACATACGCCTATGACTAAGTTTTACTAAACTATATGATATATAACTTTATATTCAAAAAGAAGTATGAGTGTCCTCTCCCTTAAGTCTACTATAGCGAAAAAATCCCCAAACTTTGCAATTTACAAACTGAAAACTTTGTTCCCGACGAACAGTATTGTCAACATGCAATTTCTATCATAAAAATTATGCTCCCACTAGCTTTTACATGTACCCAAAAATCAAGTTGACTTTTAGAAATCAATACTCTTGACTTTCTTACTGAAGTACATATTTGTGTTACACGATGCTTTGATAAATCTCCAACTAGACTTCTTAACATTATACACCTTAATTGGATAGCATATGTGTGTGTTTAAACCCTTTCAGAACTTATATATATAGTCTTGAAAGTTCAAACAATTCCTCACAATTCGAAATATGAAAAGGGATGTCGTAATCGTATTGTGAATTGAGAATTCAATTAACACAACCAATATCCATGTTGATCTTCATCAAATATTTTAAAATCTGCTAGCGAAAGTATTTCCTCATAATCATTCTCAAGAATTTGAGTGAATCTTTGCCACATAGATTTTATGGTGCATATTTTCCCATCCATGTGAATCTATCATTTCCAACCTACAATCATAAGACAAGGTTTAGGACAAAACCAAATTCAAATTTAGTTTTGCTTCATGGGCTGAGCTTTTCTATTATAAATTTCTTGCCCTCTGGTAGCTCAAGGGCCTACTAGTGCTTCCATGTTGTTAGCAAATCACCCATATTGATCAATATACTTTGACTGACCAATGTGCTTTGATTTTGTAGTTAAATGAAAACCATAGAGCTCATAAGTATTTCCAACTCAACTAGAAGTGCAAAAAAAAATAAGAATGTGTCAACCAAATACGATAGGTTATCAACCTCTGGTCGCATGCTAGTGGTTACCAAAAGGTTTATTGTAGGTTGAATCTTGAAACTTTCAAGATTAATATGACTCCCACTGACTTCTTGACATATGAGTTTTCTCTCAAAGAACATTCCATTAATGAGTTAAAACAAATATTCAAAAAGTTTGTGTGGATTCCTGACAAGAAAACACTTCATAGAATTGTTCTTAGTTTATCTTTTGTTTCTTGATCAATGAAAAAGATCAAAACTCCAATTCTTAAATGTGCTAGAGTAAGATAACATTATTACTCCACTTGTTACAAGTTAATACCAACCTTCTTAATATGAAAGGAGTTTCAAGATACTATTTGTAGTTACTAGAGTATGACTCTAAAACTTGATAGGAAAAAGGTATGACTCATCTATGATCAAAGCATTTCCAAAAATGTTCGATTCTTCTTCTTAGCCGTACAATTGCACTAATATGTTCTTAGAGGAGTCAATTGTGATATAAATCCACAATAACTGAGATGATCATAAAACATGATACCAAAGTACTCTCCTTTCCTTTTAGATTGGAGAAACTTTTATATTTCTGCCTAATAGATTCTTGTTATTAGTTCTGCTACTCTTTGAATCTTTTCAAAGTATCAAAATTATGCTTAATCTTATAAACACAACCATATTTACTGAAACATCATAAAAGCATGAAGAATAGAATTATTGTCCTTTGTGGTGGATTTAAAGAGTCCATATCAACATATACTAGATCTATTAATCCTTCACTTGACGCACATAAACATGTGAACCATGAATTAGTCATAATTTTCAAATAAACGAGATTCTCATGCTTCACACAATTCGAACAAAATGACTCCAAGTTTCTGTCTAACTAAAACTTGGTGATGAGATTTCTTTCACTTGGTCACTTAATACAATACCACAAGTGATATCATAAGAATCAAACACATATTTTGTATTGCTAATATTAGAAATGTAACCAACACTTTCATAAATGTCATTGCAATGAAATATAAAATAAGGCAACCAGATAAACCAAAATTTCACTTTTATTGAAAATAAACGAAAAATTGGAATTTGTCCTTACATTGCATAAAATGAAAAGTATGTTTCTAGACATCTCCGAAGAGTAATAATAATCTATTAAATTACCATAATTCCTTAGTAGTAGCTTGAAATTTTGATCTTCAAACCATGTGACCAAAGTCCATTTCCCACGATCAGATTTAGCTCACCTTTCTCAAGCTTCCGTCTTTCTCTTTGCCCCTTTAATACCATCAAAATATGATCATCACATCATGTATTAAGATTCTATTAATAGGAACTTATAAGACAATGGAGTTAGACAATGGATGTACCTGCAGTAAAGTCATTCGAATTGACTTTACCATCTCTGAGATATTTCAGGTACTTTGGGCAATTTCGCAACCAATGTCCCTTCAATTGGCAGTTAACAAATGGAATCTTTGGGGTCAACAAATGGAACGATCCCAAAACTTGCCTTTCTATTTACCATACGATCAAACGGTTTGATCTTGGACGACCCCTTTCCATTGGGAAGAGAAGTATTTTCTGGACCACCATTGTCAATGTCCATGGAAAACTTGGAATTAAATCCTATAAGCATCTCTGCTTTAGATGTGTTCTTAAGCATTTCTGCTTCAACAACCATCAACATGTTGGCCAACTCAATTAGGGTCAGGTCGACGTTCCTCATATAAGAGTTCTCAATGAACTAATCATATGATTTTGAAAGCGAGAGAAGAAACAAATCAAGGGCTTGCTCCCTTGGGAAACGAAACCCCCTGTATCTAACTTGTCAATCATTTCATTTTTAGAACATGCGGGCCCACAAAGTTTCCATCTTTATGTCTAAATGTCAATAGGGCTTGAGTAGTTTCATATCTTTCAACTTGATGAAAATGTGACATTGGGAGATTCACAGGAGGAGGAGGTGGATGAGTTGAAGAAAAATGATGTCTAGTTCCACGATTACCCGAAGATGAGAAAACATTTTCACCTTGATCAGAATGTGAAAAACCATATTCAGAAGGAAGAGGGAAATTTTTTCCAAATGAATGAGGAAGACCATTCTTGTCTTGATTTGACATATATAATTGGGAGAAAAGAGAAGTCAAGTTAGTTGATTTTAATCCTTAATTATAAATCCAAATTTTAAATTAAGGCTAGGATCCATATTTTCGATTCGAACTTTGAAGAGGGATGTCGTAACCAAATTCGAATCTACTTTAAGTAGGTAAGACTTTTACCAATTTCAATCTAATATGAAACTCATAGATCTTTTGAGATTTATTGAATCTTATCAATGGCATTTTTAATCTCAGATTATGCTCTAACTTTTTTGACTGGGATGTCGAGGATCACAAACGAGATGCGAATAACAATGCAAACCCGCTTGGCAACCTCGATGTCTTTCATCGTCTCATATTGATGTGCCGGTTAACCACACACACTCCATCAATAACAATAATTTTCGATTTGTGCCATCAATTCAACTTTATAGTCCCATATTAGTGTGTCGGTTAACCACACACGCTCCACTAACGACATATAAAGCATGATGTGCATTTTCATGGATTAGCATAATTTTCACATTTTTCCTAAATTAACTAAAGTGAGATTTGTAAGGAAGTTCTAGTATTTTATATCATTATACTTTTAATGAGGTTATGTCCTATTGAGTCTGTTTTGCTAATGACCCTCCACCATACAAGGGAGCGGCGGGTGAGAGCGGACACCCAGTTACAGTCATTTTATAGGTCGTTTCCTTACACCCTCTTATAGTATGGCTTCACGAATGAGGCATACTAGTGATTCGACTGACAATCCAGTCCGATGAGTGTGGACCTAACATGCATGTTTGTATATGTTTTGTTGTGTGAGGTAGTTTGGGAAAACTCACTAAACTTTGGCTTAAAGTTTCATTTCATTGTTTCAGATACATCAGATAATCATGTTAAGACGGAGACATGATTATGCACATCATCCTTGAATATTTTATTGATAGATGATTTTGGGATACATTAATTAATGATTACGACTTTTGCAAAAAATGTTTGTATGATTTATGGATTATTAAATGGTTTTGAAACTAGAAATTTTTACTATGATTTGTAGGACGTTACAATGATCAACGAATAGTTTGACCAAGTCTCGTGAAGCTCCCAACACCTACCTCCTCGTCACATTACATACACGGAAGTAGGACCTATAGCATTTTCATATCCATTTTCATTCTTAGTCCTTAAGTTTGTATCCGCTGCTTCAATTTATTGTTATTTAAGTTGTAATTGGGAGTTAGGAAAAAAAAACTATGCTGAAAATTTTCTCTATATCCTTCTTCTTCTTTATCAATCTTCATTATAGACTAACCATCTTGAAAAGGTCGTATCAGATAATGAAATAATAAAAAAACATGTCTATCATGATTCTCATGCAAAGGTCGAAGAAATGAGCAAAAGTAGGTGCCTGTCTAAAATTATTTATGCATTTTCTTATTTAATCAAATTCAAAAAATTAACAGAAATTTGGTTCTTTTTCGAAATCACAACTTAGGGTTATGACTCGAATTTTCATCAATTTGAAATCGTTTTGAATTTTGAACTTGCACTTGCATTTCACATATTATTATGATATATCAATATCATGAAAATTCTTTATTTGATTCGTGAAACTTGGTTTTTAGAACAAAGCCCTAATATGAAATACGGTAGAAGTTGACGATTGTGTTGGTGAATTATTGGCAAAGGGTTTTGGTGATTGGAATTTGATTTATGTGTGAATTAGTATGAGGATAATTTGGACTAAAACTTGAACAACACATAGAATCACTTGAAAGAGAGAAGTTAATCATGGAGTTAAGACACGTCTTGTCATGTCTAATTATACCCATGGAATGGATAATTTGAACGAATGGGTTGATTGGGATATAGCTAGAGAAACCATTCATGTGGGTTCTACCAATGATGAACCACGTGATCATGACCCTTCTACAAGTTTAAATAGATGACACAATGCCATTTGTCATTTAACAAGGTCTTACAAAAGAAAACAATCATTAAGTATTTAAAAATATTTTAATATAATTTTTTTTCATATAATCTTATAAAATACTTTATATCTGTTTTTTTCAATTTTAACTTGAATATTTTTATTTTTTTATATATAATATTTGATGCAAAAATATATAAATGGATTGTATTTTAAATATTTTATCATTGTTATAAGTTTCATCAAATAATATATAACACAAATAAAAATATTTAAAATCAAAATTAAAGAATAAATACTTTAAAAGTTAAAAGTTAACAATAATTAACAAGTTACAACTAATCCTTTTGTCTAGCATGATGTCTAACAAAATATTTTTAATAAAGAAGCTTTAAGTTCAACTAAGTACATATATAGTAACTCATCGTTTATATATATATATATATATATATATATATATATATATATATATATATATATATATATATATATATATATATATATATTAAGGTTGTAAAAATATCTTGACGTTCGTTAATCGGTGGACTGAAGTTAAGGGAATAATCGGCTAGGCAGAGATTAATCGGGGGATTAATCGGAGACCATTAATTTCAAATTTGTTACATTTTAAAAAACTAAATATGACTAATTTGATATAAAAGTTAGTAAATACCACTAATATCATCACAAAATTGGATAATATAATAAATACAACATTAATCATACCTCAAATAGTTTTTATTGAGATGTAACTTCTTCAGAGTGTTAAAATTTTATCGGGTTCTATTGGTTCTGTCATTGTGTATGTAGAGATTAATCGTTAGGCGCCCTCTAATCGGTGCAATAGCGCCTAGGGATTAATCGAAGATTAATCGGGACCTAATCGAGATTTTTACAACACTAATATATATATATATATATATATATATATATATATATATATATATATATATATATATATATATTAAAATAATAACATCTTTTCTAATTTTGACATATGTTTTAATTAATGTATTTGAGCTGAATAAATAAATAAAATTCTACATTTTATTTCTATTTATCTTTCTATTCATATAAAATAATGACACATATAATTTATTTATTTTTATTATTTTAAAATTCTTTTTTGATTTTTGAAACTTGCTTTACTTTAATAAATAAAAAGATAGATAATAATGTAAAGATAAAAACATTTGATTACTCATTTAAACCATACAAAGTACTATTTAGGTAAAAAGGCTTGTATGGATATCTACTGTAGACGAAATACATTACGATGAAAAATTAAATATGATAAATATATCTCTCTTGAGAATCGTGATATGACATTATAAAATTATAGTGATAAATATGATATTTAACAGGGAATAATGATATACCGAATAAGTTAATATATACAAACAACTCTATATGGCTTGCAATAAGAATATTAACAATTAAGTTCATTAAGTTACAAACAAGACCACCTAAAAAATGAAGCATCAACTACAGAATTTTAATTATTAAAAAAAGTCTCATAATGGATGGAATCTGCTAAATAATCTCACCAAAAATAGTGACTTAGACATTTCGTTTCCCTAAAATGATATAGTTACACGATTATTATAGTTTATGTGGAAGAATTAAACTTTTAAGTGGAAAATTCACATTTATTTGCTAAAATTAAGTAGTTATGAAAATTTTACAACTAATTACATGTCCAAAATTTTATTAAAAAAAATCTCCCATCGAAAATTGATCGCTAATGTTCTTTCATTGTTCGATTGCTAATTTGGCAAATATCGTTAATTCGTGGTTGTTATTCCATCGTTAATATATAAATTTGAGACCAAAAGGCATGTAACACATTGGTACTTGGTATCTTGAAAATGTGTTAATCTATAAGTTGTCAAAGATTTAAGTCTAATAGGAGGTATATATATATATATATATATATATATATATATATATATATATATATATATATATATATATATATATATATATATATATATATATATATATATATATATATATATATATATATATATATATATATATATATATATATATATATATATATATATATATATATATATATATATATATATATATATATATATATATATATATATATATAGCTCTAACAAATGTTTTTCTTCTAGTGGGCTTGAGGAGTAAGGTTTTTCACTGAGACAGACTGTTTTAAAAAGTTGTCTCTTGCAGAATGATAAAACATGAGAAAACTTGCATAAAAAAATTAACATGTTTACATACATTTTGCATTTGATAATTTTGATTTCCTTATGTGTCATATGCATTGATGCTCTTCAATAGAATCCAATGGATAATGTATAGTAATTTTATGATCCATATATCTGGTTAAAAAAAGAGTTTCAATATCAAAAAAGTGGTAGTAACACAACTTGTTGCACATCTACCCGTAAAACTTTTATGTTTGTCGTCATATCATCATATCATTATATCATACTATATTATAAAGAAAACAATTTTTCTTTTATCACATTCATTTGAAAGTGTTAACTCTTCATATTTCCATATAATATACTTAATTTATTAACTTAAATATGTTTTTAGTTGTAAACATTATCATAAATAGAAGACTTTTTGACTTATCAATATGATATACTTAATTTGTTAACTTCAATATATTGTTAAATAAATAACATACATTAATATAAAACTATATTATTAAGGGATATCTCCAGAAAAGTCTCAATATTTTGGGCAAAATTGTAATAAAGTCTTAAATTTTTTTTTTTGACTAAAAAAGTCTTGACTTTTTGACCTTTTGAATAAAAAAAGCCCAAGAAACCGGCTACTTTATTCACTTTAGCCCTTTTCGACCTGTTCGGCAGGTCATGGGACCAAATTGTTAATTTTTCGAAAATAATGAGATTTTTTTGCAGATTTCGTCCAAATTTTTATACAAAGTATAAACATATTTTTTACACACACACACTATATATATATATATATATATATATATATATATATATATATATATATATATATATACACACACACACACACACACAGAGATTTGTGTATTTTTTAATATTTTTATATGTATATATTTACGTATTTTTATATATTTTAAATGTATAAACGTATTTTATTTATTTATTTATATTTATTTTTAACCATTTTACATATTTTTTATGTATTTTTATGTGTTATTTTTTATGTATATTATATTTCTATGTATTTTTACGTATTTATATATATTTTTAAAGCTTTTTATATAGATGTTTATGTATTTTAAATGTATAAACGTATTTTTTATGTGTGTGTGTATATATTTATATATATATATATATATATATATATATATATATATATATATATATATATATATAAGTATTTTACATATTTTTTATGTATTATGTATTTATGTATTTTTTTAAGTGTTTTATATAGATGTTTTTGTATATTTATGTATTTTAAATATAAAGACGTATTGTTTTACGTGCTGATATGTATTTTTTAAGTATTTTACATATTTTTTGTGTGTTTTTATGTGTTTTTTATGTATTATGCACTTATATGTAATTTTGCGTATTTATGTATTTTTTTTTTCTTATGCAGATGTTTATGTATTTTTATGTATATTAAATGTTTAATTGTATTATTTTTACGTGTTTATATATTTTTTACAAAAAAATAATACAATGAAACATTTAATATACATAAACATCTATATAAAAAAACTAAAAAAAATACATAAATACGCAAAAATATATATAAATACATAATACATAAAATACAAAAAAAATATGTAAAATACATATAAATACGTAAAAAAATATGTTTATACATTAAAATACATAAATATACAAACACATCTATATAAAAAAAATTTAAAAATATATAAATACATAATACATAAAAAATATGTTAAATACTTCAAAATAGATATAAATAGTAAAAAATACGTTTATACACTTAAAATATATAAAGATCTATATAAAAAACTTAAAAAATACAGAAATACGTAAAAATATATAAAAATACATAATACATAAAAAATAACACATAAAAATACATAAAAAAATATGTAAAACGGTTAAAAATACATATAAATAAGTAAAAATATATGTTTATACATTTAAAATAAATAAAAATACGTAAATATATACAAATAAAAACATAAAAAAATACAAAAATACGTAAAAATAGATGTAGATATGTAAAAAATATGTTTATACATTACATAAAATTTTTGACAAAATCTACAAAAAAAAGTCTCATTATTTTGGAAAAATTAACAATTTGGTCTCATGAACTGCTGAATAGGTAAAAAAAAAGGCTAAAGTGAATAAATTAGTCGGTTTCTTGGGCTTTTCTATTCAAAATGTGAAAAAGTTAGGACTTTTTTATTCAAAAAATAAAATTTAGGACTTTATTAAAAATTTTCCCAAAATATTGAGACTTTTCTGGAGATATCCCTATTATAAAGGATGCATTTTTCCTTTCATCACATTCATTGAAACTCTCAACTCTTCATATTTCCATATAATATACTTAATTTATTAACTTAAATATGTTTTTAGCTGTAAAGATTATCATAAATGGAAGACTTTTTGACTTATCAATATGATATACTTAATTTGTTGACTTCAATATATTGTTGAATAAATAACATACATTAATATATCAAATAATCTTAAAAATTTAGTGTAAAATTTAAAACCTAAACTAAAATATCAAATAATGTTTTTTTAAATCAATATATATTTTTTAATAGTTAAAAGGAAAACATTAAATATAATAAATATAAAAGAACCAAAATCTATGAATCGAATTAACTAATAGGTGTCTGAAAACTATAATTTATAATAATTAAAATTTAATTTAATAGTTTTTAAATTAATTTATAATAATAATAGTTAAAAACAATAGAAACTTAGAAATTAAATTATGTTAGATTACAAACAGTCGTTGATAATTTAAATAATCATCATGATCAAATTAAAACACTGTCATTTTGTTTTTAAAAATTAATAAATCATAACAGTAGTAAATTAAAATATTTGACAAATATAACTAATGTTATACACACATAAAAGAAGAGTAGAAACCATTAAATTATTTGATTTTAAAAAAAATTATTTTATCTATTGTTCAAATTAATTATGATTTTATATAAACTAAATGTAATAATTATTATATTATAGTTAATATAAATGACATAAAATTTTCAATAACATAAGATTACCAAAAGTTTTAACTTTTCAATTTATTTCTAATAATAATTTATAAGTTTGTTAATAAAGTAAAATAAATATCAAGCAAATCATATATAAAATAAATTTCAATATTAAAAGAATATCTTTAGTTCTACTTATAAATTTATGTTTCTAACTTTTAACATATTATAATAAATTTATTAGTTTTAATATGTTGTTTTTATGTAAACCATTATCATTTTAAAGTTTCAATTTTTGAACAATTTGTATAAAATACTTAAATTGTTAATTTCAATATAACATTATAGGGTCAACTTAAATATAAATTTTAGTTCAACTTAAACAACCGAAAGAATATATATTGTAAATAATTAAAAGTGATAAA
This sequence comes from Lactuca sativa, assembly GCF_002870075.4. NCBI lineage: Eukaryota > Viridiplantae > Streptophyta > Magnoliopsida > Asterales > Asteraceae > Lactuca > Lactuca sativa. The sequence goes on along the minus strand of NC_056627.2, from coordinate 358,833,949 downwards.
TTGTAATATTTTTCTAATAATGATTATAAGTTGCTTAAATAGGTTAAATAAATATCAAACCTAAAGTTTCATCATAAAAAAATAAATTTTAGTATTAAAACAATATCTCTACTTCTACTTATAAAATTATGTCTTTAACTTTTAATATATTATGCTTAATTTATTAGATTTAATATGTTGTTGTATGTAAACCATTATCAGTTTCAAGCTACAACTTTTAAACAGTTTGGATAAAATACTTAAATTGTTAATTTAAATATAACATTATAGGGTACATGGTCAACTTAAATATAAACATCTGTTCCACTTAAAAACCTAAAGAATATTTTGTGAATAGTTAAAAGTAATAAGTTGTAGTGGTAAATGCATAAACTGAATTGTAATATCAATTTAGCTAAAATATTTCCTAAATATATTTTTATAATCGTTAAAAGTTTTCAAATAAATAGCTTAAAATAACTTAAATTAACAATAATTTAAAATAACTCTATATAAATGATTATATTGTTACCTCTAAAATTAAAAAAAAAAAAAAAAAAAAAACAATATTTGATGTTTTAAATAATTACAATGATAGAAATTAAAAAGTTTAGCAAATAAATTTTAAAAAAAATTAAATACAAAATAACAACAACTATAAATAACAATAAAACATATATTATATTTAATTATATTCATGAATAACCCGCAGGTAGAGGTCGTTCAAACAATTGAGAGTCTGCAGTTTTAATAGATGTATATATTATCATATAGTTCAATATAATCAATATATCATATCAATTATTATACAAATTATTATATCAAATTTAACAATAAAGTTATTGTTATATCTAAAAAAACATATATTTCTAAAGATCATCATATCATATCATATTATAAAGGAATCATTTTTCCTTTCACCACATTCATTCACTACTAGAAAACAGCCCTTTAATGATGCGCAAACAATGACACTCTCTGATAGAGGATGCACATTTGTGCGTACCCTAAAAAATAATGTCAATTTTGCAAAATTTAAAGGATAGAGGAAACGCATTTGTGCGTGCCCTAAAATTAGTGTCAGAAAAGAAAAAAAGGAAATGCGGAGGGCGCCTTTCATAAAATATGCGTCGCCTAAATGTGTTGCTTTATAACATTTTAATGAAACACACATTTTTAAGGCGGGATTTCACCTGCCTATTGAATCCCAAAGATTAACCCCCCCCCCCTCTCTTCCAATTAGCAAGAAAAAGCCCCAAGCCTTCATCTTCATAACAGCATCGCACCACCACCCAACCTCCGATCTCGTACCACCAAGTGTCTCCGACCATCTTCTCCAACCATTCTTTCATGTCGCACTACACCAATAACAAAACACCCATCACTATTTTAAACCACACATGATACGCATCCTCACACTCTCCACTAGATCTTCATTCTCTTAAAAACCCTTCTACCATCGATGATCGAATTGCACTCCCAAAAATTTCAGAATGAAATCTCAAAAGAATTATAAAAAATCCCGCTACTAAGAAAAACCCCAAACAATTGGTGGTATTTTCCCTAAAATTCATGGATTCTCTCATGCAGTTTTAGCGATTTTCGTTTCCCCCCTAATTTTTTGGCATCGATCACATCTTAGGCGGTCTTTATATAAAGAATCCGAAAACGTAAAATAGAGGCAAGGGAAACAACGAGACGGGGTGTTCATGAGGGGCAATCTCATTTTTCTTGAATTTGTTATTGTGTGCAGTGGATGTTATGGCGATGAAACTCCTGTGGGTTAGATCGACACCCTTGATTTCTCCGGTTGTACCGGATGAGTAAAGTATCCCCACCGTATCGGCCTGTTGTACATCTCCGGTTGAAGATATCCCATCTCTGCTAGAAGATACAAACATTGACATAAGTTCACCGAAAATCAGGTCGTTGGTGATAGTCTATCGGTGAATATCGCTAGAACGTCAAAGAATCAACTCTATGATATCATGTCCCAGATGACAGTAAAAACACAAACGCCTCTTTTTCTGTCTTTTTCTTTCTTTTCAAATTGATGTTTCCTCTGTTTTGTAACATCCGGATTCCCAGGTATAATATTTATTCCTTTATTTTTTTGGAAGTTGAGAGGGGACTCGGCGAGTTGGTGTTTAGACTCACTGAGTATGGCCGCGGATTCTTATCCGAGTTCACAGCTAGACTCGGCGAGTTCATGAGTGGACTCAGCGAGTCCATGCTGTTTAATGAAACCCTAATTTCCAGGGTTTGGGACCTATTTAAAGGCCCTTAGGGCAGTCATTTGCGGCTACCAAACCCCAGAGAGAAACCCTAAGAGATCTAGAGCGTTTGTGAGGAAGGAGAGGCCATTTGTGATCATTTTGTTGGTGTATTTGCTAGAAGGAGGAAACCAAGGCAAAAGGAGGCTGAAGGAGGTGTGATTCTGGTGATTCCAGAGCTCATAGACTTCATCTTGAGGTATTTTTCGGACCTTCTTCAGTTTTGATGTTGATTCCTAGAGTTAGGGTTTTCTAACCTCCTTTAGGGATGGATTTGTGGAGAAATTGGTCCCTTCTCGAGTTCATTCTTTAGATCTGGACCCAAGGAGGTCCAGAGACCTTAAACCTTGGGGCTTTTTGGAGTTATTTTGGGAGTCATGAACTTAGGATGCTATTTTGGGACTAAATCACCAAGTAAGACCATCTAGATGCTATTTAAGTGTCAAGGTCTGAACTTTACGTGATTATCATGCTTGGGAAGGTCAGATCTTTGGATTAATGGAACAGATCTAACCTCAGGAGGTCTGTGGAGTTTGTGCATGGCATGAACTCGTCGAGTCCATAGCTCAGACTCGGCGAGTAGGGTTAGGGTTTCCCGTAAACCACTCAGTGGGTAGACTTGCCGAGTTGGGGAAATAAATCAGTGAGTCAGAGGGGGATTTGAGGACTGGAGTTCAAGGTGGAACTCGCCGAGTTGTTCTTGAGACTCGGTGAGTTGAGTCGGGGTGGCCCCGCGATTCAGGCCAGTAGTGACTCGTCGAGCAAGGGGAGGAACTCGACGTGCCAAGTGGGACTAAAGAATTAATGGACACGTGTAGACTCACCGAGTCGCTCAAGTGCACTCGACGAGTCGGGTCAAAGTTTGACCGTTGACTTTTGTTGACTTTTAGGGTTTGGTCAACAATGAGGCCTTTAAGCCAAGAGAGGGGTAAAATGGTCTTTTACCCTTCTGAGGGTGTTAAGAAAGGTTTGAGCATAGTTATATTTATGAGAGTATTTACTTTATGTGATTAGGCGGAGGCTAGATCATATTTCTACCGAGTCAGAGACTTACCGAGACACTCGAGGTGAGTCTTCTCACTGTATGTACCTAGAGTGGTATTATATGTTGACCAAAGGGTCTTATGTGTTATATATGAGATTATGTGTTATGTGTTATATGTATGCTGTATGATGATTATAGACCGGACCGAAGGGTCCAACGATACAGACTGGGCTGGAGGGCCCAATGAGCTATGACCGGACCAGAGGGTCCAACGAGCTACGGGACTGGAGGGTTCCGCTGAGACACATCAACCGGAGGGTCGTATTATAGCCTTGAGTGACGTATGTATTGTATGCGGTATTTTGGGGAACTCACTAAGCATTTATGCTTACAGTTGTTGTGTTATGTGTTTCAGGTACTAGCGAGGACCGTAGAAAGGCGCCGGCGTGACTCGTACACACTAGAGAGAGAGAGAGAGAGTTTGATTTTTATGATCTTAGGGATATTTTGTGTTTCAAAAACTACTGTTGGAAATATTTGAGAACATTTTATATGAACTTGGTTGATGAAAAATGAAAATTTTGTTTTGAAAATTCGTTGTTACATGTTTTTTTCCAAATTTTACAACAAGTTCGATGTATGTCGTTGCTGGTGTTAAATGAATGCTAGGATTTTAGACTAAATCAGATTCTTATTTGAACAGAATTAGGATCAAGTGAGAAAAATCTTGATTCAAAATCCTTTACTCACTAATTAAAGCTCTCTTTCAAGTCTTGTTCTCATCTAATATCTAGGGTTTACTTATACTTATAATTTTTGTGTTTTTGTTCTTATGATTCAGACCTATTCCTGGTTTCTAATTATCCTTCAACAAATCAATGTTTAGGGTCCCATATAATTCCTGATGTTTGTCTCTCTTCTTTCTTTATACCTTCAGGCACAAATAATGCTAGGAATGCTGAAACCACCTCAAGAGATACCCAACATTCAACCTGCCGGAAGTCACCATCCTCAGCCAGCACCACTGCCAGTTTAGCCGCCAGCACCACCACCACGATATTTTGTTGTTGTACATTTTTGTCTTTCATGAATCTGTTATTATGTGCGGAGGATATGGATATAGATGAAGTTGGAGCTCCAGATAGCGAAAAGAAAGTTGAACCATCTTTGTCTGAAAAAACTACTCCAAACATTGACACAAAGTATTCAAATCAAATCTCGTCTATCAAGATTTCTAGTTTAGCACATGTGGGTGATAAAAAAACTCAATCATTAGAGCCAAAATATGTCTCTATGGATCAAGGTTTTACTTTCAATATGAGAGGATACACAACATTGCATTTGGATTTTAAGGATACAAACATGGATGTCGATAGAGCTCCTGATATTCAAAAGAATGTTGAATCATATTTGTCTGCTGAAGTTTGTGAAGAGGCTATTGTGATGGCTCAAGGATCTGAACCTAATATGGCCATTCTACCTAATGCAGGTATGTATAAGATTTACTATTGTACATTATCTAGGTTTCCGTTTGGAGTTTCAAACATACAATATAAATGCAGATACTCATGATCTATCATAACTAATTCTTGTTTCATTTTGCATAATCGGTTGCTGATGTGGAATCAAGTAAAATATCATCTCCTACCACACAGGAAACTGATATAGTTGTTGAAGACCAGCCAAGATCACCTATACTAGGGGTGAGTTTATTGCACGCTGATAATAAAGAAAAAGTGGAAGTAGGAGGAAATGGCGAGAAAGGGACCCCAAAATTGATAGTAGTCCATTACTATTGGTTAAAAAAGATTCAGATTCTCATGGTGATCTTCCTGTTGTAAACTCTAATGTGGGCCCAAGTGAACAAACAGTGGATGTTAATCAAAGTGGTCTCAAGTGCTCTAAGTCATTGGTGACAACCCCTCTTTCTTGTGATTTATCAGAAAAGGCCAATAATGTTGATGCTGGAAGCTTGCTGGATTCAAAAGAATCAATGGTAGGGGAAGGTGAAGTGGAAACTCTAAGTTTGGATTCATTCAAAACTCCAATCAGACCTATGGATTGTAATGCAAATCCACTCATAACTCCAGTGAGGCAACATACATGCTGTACTCTTCAAGATTTCTCCATAAACAATGATAAACTAAGTTTGGAAGTGGTATTGTATTTCTCAACTCTTTCACTATTTACCACTCTCTTCCTCTTGTTTAAACCTTTCTTAATTCTTACATATTCTCTGATTCCTTTCTAATGTCAGACATCCACCATGGTTGGGCGAGTTTTAATGCTTCTTCACAAGGTACTAACTTTTTCCTTTGTGATTTTGTCATTGTGATTGATAGCTACAAGTTTTACATGTGTTTCTTTTCTCCAAAAAACCAAATTCAGGGGATTGAAGCATCCAACTTATTGGCCATGACATTCACCACAACAACTGCTTCAGAAATGAGATACAGGATTGGAGCAGTGGCTGGAAAGACAACATCAAAAGAACTCATGATCAACACCTTCCATTCATTCTCATTGCAATTGTGTCGCTTACATGCTTACAAGTATGTAAAAGTAGATATTTCTCATTGATTTTTCATATAACCATATTGACTATATTGCCCATGTTATAGGGTAGGTCGAACACTAGAGTTTTTGGTGTATGGACAGGGACAATAAAGAAAGGCAGTCATTAAAGTTGTTCGTCTCTCAGAGAGTGGAAATAAAATACAAATTTCAGATTCTGATGACAAACTTTGTGAGGAGTCTAGTCTCATGAGATTGAGATAATAGTTATGGGGTTAAGAACTTTGGGTGCATTTTTAAATGGTGTGTTTAACAGGTTCTCTACATCTATTAATTTATCCATATTCTAGACTAAACTGATCACATTGTTATTGTTTCTAATATAATATAATATAATTCCAAAATTCAGGGAGTTAGCCTACCTCATGTTCTTGAATTTTGTAAAGAGTAGTCCAAGCTTCCAGATAAAGAGCGGTTGTTGGCGTGCATCTTTTCTTGCAGGTAAAATGACAAACACCCTAGTTGGTTAAATATATATAATCTATCACGATGTTGGCTATTCATGTTGATATGAAGCAGTGAAGCTAGTGGTAGGAATTCAAGCAAAGTGGTTCTGTATGAGGATGCATCAAAGAAACAACTTGAACAGTTCATATTGGTTCTCAGTGGGTGTGAAGTAATTATAAATGCATGCTCCTTGCTAGATGTCATCCTGGAAAACACTGATTCTAGAATGCTACATCACCTGCTTGCAGAATGGTTACAGATATCAAGTTTAGTCTGAGAAAGCATTTGAAGGAACAGAGAACATTTCTTGGAGATCCATCGGTGAGATTTTTTTTTATCAAAAACTGTTATGAATGAATAATGATATTTACTAATTCTAATTTTTATGCTTTATGGTTATGATGGTTGTGTTTAGATCATTATGTTACTATTGGAAAGCATATATATCTTCTTGAAGTAGCTGAAAGTTTGTCTGGTAGCGTTCCTTGTGAGTATGAGCGTCGATCATCTAAGAAGGTTGGTTGGTTTAGAGTATAGTTATTTTTAGTGTTGTGTGTGTAAAAAGGTTGATTATGGTTAATCATGAATATGGATGGATGTGTAGGGTTTCGTCCGATACTGGACTCCTGAAATTAGGAATTTGATGAGGAACCTGTCAAAAGCTGAATCTGAGAAGGAGTCCAAGCTGAAAAGCATCATGCAGAGATTGATTGGGCGGTTCTGTGAGCATCATGTGAGCTGAAGACAGTTGCTTTCTATAGCTGCAGTTGTTTATATTGATGCTAAAAGTCTAGGGCATCATGTGCTTGGAAGTGATAGTGTAGGAGGAGGAGGGGATACCTTTGTCCCAAATGATGTTTGTATTGGTGGGGCGGATCATGTCCAATAAAAAACTAACTAATCACCACCTAACAAAACTGTTTCCACTTTCCACATCTTTGAAGTTTGAACACACATAAATCAAATCCCATCAAGTCACGGATTGAGCTTGCAAAAGTGTGTGCGACCAACCACACGCAACCACCCTGGGCACATACCCTTCTTGCAGACCAACTTCAGATGGAATATTCCGGTCAATTACATCACCAACTCCAAGTTGCCCATACTTATTCCATCCCCAATAGAACGCCTTCCCATCTTTATCAAAAAAAAAAAAAAAACCTTAAGCATCCAGCGAAACTGAGTACAAGTTTTTTTTTAAAAAAACAATTTTTATAGTTTTATAGTACCTGTAACAACAGCACTGTGACGGGCCGCACAAGATACCACACTTGCGTTTTCGTTTTCAAGACTTAGAGCATCCAAAAGGCATGGCAATGTCTAAAAAAACAAGACAATATCTTTGTGAGTATGGGTGCAAAAGACCATATTATGGCAGGCTATGTGACTTTTATGGTGCAAAGAGAGAGCTTCTGTGAATAGAACCTATTCCAATGGATGCTGGTGAAACATACAAATTATGATGCAAAGTATATGAAAAATAAAAATTATGAGGTTAGTCCCATGTGACTTTTATGATGCAAAGTGTATAAAAGATACAAATTATGGTAACTTGTTTCTGTCTTTTCAGGAGACTAACTATTTAAACATGGGAGTCATGTTGTACTTATGATTAACGGGTATGCAATGTAATCTCTCTTGCTTAGTTGCTTCTTGCCCTTTGATAAGTGGTATCTTACCCTAGCCAATGTTAACATTTTAAGGGAAGTCAGAACTCAGAAGCTATTTATATGCATATTGTTTTATCTTTTTTCAAAGTAAATAAGATTGCTAATTATGTATTTCTTTTTGACAAATTGGATTTGTGATTTGGAAATTGTAAATCTCATATTAGGGGGGACACCTTTAATGGAACTGATGATTGCTGCTGGAAAGGTTGTTCCTATTTTACAGTTGGAACATGGAGTAGTTGTTGTTAGAGTGTATACAGGGTCATTCATGACTTCTCTTGATATGGAAGGTTTGTTAAGATCCTTTTGTTTTTTGATGCAATAAAAGTGGCTAATATCTTTGCTACTGTTGAATACAAGGTAGGGGCATTTATGTCTTTTCACCAATCTTGTTGTATATTCTTTACTTATCCAATTTTGGCAGGTTGATCCTGCTACATGGCCAATAATGATCTTTAGGGTCTGCTAGAAGGATTGGAGATTGCAGTTAAGCTTCTATCTAAGACTTCACGCCAAGGACTTGATGAATTTAAGCTAGCAATGTTTTACTTGATTTGGACATGAACCCTAAGATATCATACTTTGGCATGGCTAGAAGCTTTGGAGGAAACGAGACTTAAGCAAAAGCAAACACACAGAGAGTTGTTGGCACATAGTAAGCAAGATAATGCAATTGTATATAAATTCTACTTCTCTTGAGTTCATTTTTATAACATTTACTCACTATTGGAATATTTATTTGTATTTGACATATTAGTTAAATGAATTATCTTTGTTATATATGATATTTTTTTGTATTATGAGATTTTTAATGTGTTATTTAATTTGAAAATTAGTAAATCTATCAAAATTAATAAATTTTAAAACAGTTAAGTTTATGACACGCAAAAATGTGAGTCGTCTTTGTTTATGACAGGGGCTTTAATGATACGCAATGCGCGTCGTAAATGTGCGTCGTAAGATTAGACATGCAAATGTGTGTCGTCTTCTTTATGACAGGGCCTTCCTTGACACGCATGCATGTCGTAAGAATGCGTCGTAAATGCGCATCGTCTCTCGTTATGACAGGGCCTTCCTTGACGCGCATTTGGGCGTCGTCTGAGCATTTTGCAATGCGCATTACGTGTCGTAAAAGGCTGTTTTTCTAGTAGTGATTTGAAACTCGCATGCATTTTTCCTTTCACCACATTCATTTGAAACTCTCATGACTTTTCAATTTCTTTCTAATAATAATTATAAGTTGGTTAATAAGGTTAAATAAATATCAAACATAAAGTGTAACTATATATAAACTAAATTTCAATATTAAAATAATATCTTTACTTTTACTTATAAAGTTATTTTTTTTTAACTTTTAACATATTATACTTAATTTATTAGTTTTAATATAGTAATGGATGTAAACCATTATCATTTTAAAGATACAATTTTGAAACAATTTGTATAAAACACTTAAATTATTAATTTAAATATAGCATTAAAGTGTCAACTTAAATATAAATTTTAGTTTAACTTAAACAACCCCAAAAATATTTTGTAAATAGTTAAAAGTGATAAATTGTGAGGTCTTTCGAATAATGATTATAAGTTGGTTAATAAAGTTAAATAAATATCAAACCTAAATTGTAATCATAAATAAACTAAATTTCAATTTTAAAATAAGATCTTTACTTCCACTTATAAATTTATGTATTTAACTTTTAATATATTATACTTAATTTATTAGATTTAAAATGTTGTTGTATGTAAACCATTATCAGTTTAAAGCTACAACTTTTAAACAGTTTGGACAAAATACTTAAATTATTAATTTAAATATAACATTACAGTATCAACTTAAATATAAATTTCGGTACTAACTTAAATATATTTATAAAAATTTCAAATATATTGTTGTATTCTACAAAACGCGCAGGTATTCGCCTAGTTTCAACTATAAAGGAAACATTTTTTCTGTCACCACATCAATTTGAAACTCGCAACTCTTCATATTTCCGTATAATTTGCTTAATTTATTAATTTAAATATGTTTTTAGTTATAAAAATTATCATAAATGAAAGACTTCTTGAATTATTAATATGATATACTAAATTTTTTGACTTCAGTATAGTGTTAAATACGTAACTTAAATTAATATATTAAATAAACTTAAAAATATAGTATAAAAATTAAAACCTAAACTAAAATATCAAATGAAGTTTTAAAAATTCAACGTATATTTTTTAAAATAGTTAAACAGAAAATATTAAATACGACAAATATAAAAATCTTAAATCTAAAAGTCGAATTAATTAAAAGATGTCCAAAAACTATTTTTTATAATAACTGAAACTCAATTAAGTTATTTTAAATTAATTTATAATAATAATTAAAACTAACATAAACTTGTAAAGTAAATTATGTTACATTATGATCAGTGGTTGATAATTTAAATAATTCAGGAATCATTTTTTCTTTTATCATATCATTTTGAAACTCCTAACTCTTCATGTTTTCAAATAATATATTTAATTTATTAACTTAAATATGTTGTTAATTATAAACATTATCATTAATTCCGGACTTATTGAATTATCAATATGGTATACTAAATTTGTTGACTTCAATATAATATAAAATGCATAACCTAATTAATATATCAAACAAACTTAAAAATATAGTGTAAAGTTTAAAAACTAAAGTAATAAAAATCCAATATATGTTTTTTAAAATAGTTGAAAGAAAATTACTAAAGACGATAAATATAATAACTAAAATTCAATTATGTTGTTTTTAAGTTAATTTATAATTATAATAATATTTAAAAACTAAGATGAAATTATAAAATATATTATGTTACATTACAAAAAGTGGTTGATAATTTAAATAATATTCATGATGAAATTAAAAATTTTAAAATTTAATAAATTATAACAATAATTAATTAACATAGTGAGTGTTATAACTATTTTTTTTGGAAAGAGAACTTTATTAACGAGGGTTTCATGCCTGAATAATCCCTAGATGGAAATACAAGGCTATGCATCATGCCCTGGAGTAGTACGATAAATAAAATATGGGTCAATAATGTATTCATCATATTTTCCACATGTCTTACTAAGTCACCACAACTAATTTTATACATATGTAAAGCATGAACAGAGACCATTAAATGATTTGATTTTCATAACTGTTATATTATTTATTGTGCAAATTAATTATAATTTTGCATCAACTAAATGTGATTATTATTATTTCATAGTTAATAAAAAAGACATAAATATTTTCAATAACGTATGAACACAAAAAATTTAACCTTATAATTTTAATTCGCGCAATGGACGGATATTCGTCTACTTATTATGTATAAGTTTTCAAGAAAAAATAATGTTTTATGTGTTAGTTGTTCTAATCCTTCTCTTTTCTCTCTCCCTCTCTCTCTCTCTCTCTCTCTCTCTTTCTCTCTCTCTCTCTCTCTCTCTCTCTCTCTATATATATATATATATATATATATATATATATATATATATATATATATATATAAATGAAAATACCTTACAAACTATATAAGCTTAGGTACCTAAACTCACCATATTACGTCGTTTTATATTATATATATATATATATACATTTTAATCGTCCAAAGTTCTTAGAACTCAACTACTAACATTATTTACTTCGAGGATGTTATGAAATTTCACCATTATTTTTCTTTTACATAACTTTCATTAGCAAATATTATATATATATATATATATATATATATATATATATATATATATATATATATATATATATATATATATATATATATATCGCTTGATAGTTGTTCGGCAGAAAGATATGATTTAAGAGGAATATAATTGTAAAATTTCAAAAATCTTGAATGTAAATCAAGTTAGACACTGAAGTTTCAGAACATTGTAATGCATATATGATATAAAACGACCTAATATGGTGGTTTGGAGACCTAAGTTTATATACCTTGTAGGATACATTCACTTTTTCATATATATACATACACACACACATATATATATATATATATATATATATATATATATATATATATATATATATATATATATATATATATTATGAGTAAAAAATCAAATGAGAACATTTAAAGGTTAAGAACCCTAAGAACCTATTATTTTTACCATATGATTATATCTATCTATCTATCTATCTATCTATCTATCTATCTATCTATCTATCTATCTATCTATCTATATATATATATATATATATATATATATATATATATATATATATATTATATGAGTAAAAAATCAAATGAGAACATTTAAAGGTTAAGAACCCTAAGAACCTATTATTTTTACCTTATGATTAAAGGAATATCTTTTATTTCTTAAATGAATTTTTACTAACTTTATAAAGGGTAGTTTTGTCTAATAGCTAAAACAAAAGATGACATTACTATAAATAAAAGAAAATTTAAACCTAATTTATTACTTTATGTCTATTCCATCAGATCTTAGATTTAGATCTAAACATAATTCCTCTTAAACAAAAAAAACCCGCTCGACTTCTTCAACAATATGGATGAACACCACCACCTTCACCATCGTCGATGACAACCTTTCCACTGACGGCGATGACCCATCCATCATCACATCTCATACTCTGTCGCAACCTCTGATCATCTCCACCATTGTCGACGACGACCCTACCATCGTCACCACTGTCACGATTTGCCACCGTTGTTACTTCTCTAATGACCGACCTCCTTCAGTTCCACTTACTCTCTTTAAATGGCAAAATGTCTCAAATTCGAAGAGTAATGACTACATTAACGTTAAACCACTGCCAACACCTCTGATGTTAAACCACCACATGAATGTCTTGGAAAAGTGCATCTTTTGTGTTTCATACTTATGATTCTAGATCTGAGTTCTTCAGATCTGGTTTCGTCTTCTTCATGTCAAAAATTGTTGTTTTCATCTCTTGATCTAGATCTATGCGATCTCCGGCGAACAACCACCTCCGTTTTCTATCTTCGGTGGCATGTTGGCATAGTCATGATTATGACGACTCTCTTCGGCACTTCTTTCTCATATCTGGTTAGATATGAGAATCTGATGCTTTTCTTTTGTTGCTGATGGTGTTTCTAGTCTAGATGTGGTTAGATCTAAGTGAATCTGAGTTTTAACAACTATAATCTCTTGTCTCCAATATTAGTTTTGTGGTTTCGACCTGTCATCGGTGTTTCCTTACGAGATCGCTAAGCTTCATGTGTTTTTATTGTTGTAGCTCTAGTAGATATCACTGGTATACTCATTTTATTACTTTTGTTTACATGTTATTAGTATTTTTCATTTATTTTCGTTGTTCCACAGCTTTTGAAAATGAGCTTTTTGTTGTTATTTTGTACAAATTAATTATTCCCTAATCTTGCTTTGAGTGTTGGTTTACTTCATAGCTATGTTAGTGTGCTTTATAATTTTATCAAATATGATAGTTTACTCAAAATTTGTCGAGTTTATTGTGGAGTTCTTGAAGTTTTAAGCTGTTAATCCATTATCTTTTTATATATCTGATGTGAATATCTTAAGTTGTCAATACATTATTTTTTATATATATGAATTGAATATCTTCTAGATCTTAGACTTCAACAATAATGAATTTTGTGATTAAACTATGAATGAATTGTATTAAGCTGTGAATGGATAGTATTAAATTGTGATTCGACTTTATTAAATTGTGAATCTTATATGGATTACATGTTAAAATATAAATGATTTGTGTATTAAATTGTGATTTTTGTATTTTAAACTGTGAGTTGCATGTGTTAAATTGTAACTTGACTATATTAAGTTATTACAATTAATTTTTTTTATATTAATTTATGAATTTGTCTATTTATGAATTGACTGATTAAGAGTTTTACGTTGATAATATGGTTGCTGAGATTTAAAACCTTTAAATCTATGAAGATCGATTAGATCTCAAACAGGTAAGTAAATAAAAACTGTAAGAACACGAAAATAAGAACGAGACAAGATTGAATCAAATGAGTCGAATGATTAAACAAAATCCTCAGAAGAGCTCGATAAAGAACATCAACTGTAGAGGATTGGTAGGTTACAAGAACGATTAAAGAAAAATGGAAATACTATCGTTATGCTCTAGATGAATCGCTAAAATCATTAACCTAATATGCATGCAAGCATATACTTATATATTAAACAAAATGGGCTCTTAGTTGGACAGGCCCTAACCGGAATACAAATAAAATAAATAAACATTCGAGCCCAACGACGCAACACTTGAGAAATTCTTCAACCCAACAATCTCCCCCTTTGCGTCAATTGGAGCGAGACCTTCATTTGTTACTTGGGCCAGCAGCGGAGCCAGGTACCTTCTTCTTCACAGTGTTAAACAGACGAGAGATTAGCGCCAGAATCGTCTGCCTAAACCTGATGTACCACTGGATCATGTCATTGAAGTACTTGACATCATCCGCTGTATTCTCTTTACACCTTCGAATGATCGATAATACATGCTCTAGACAAGCAGTGGTGTAGAGATGTTTGTCAGCTAAAGCAAAGAGACATTTCTGTCCTTCTGCTCTAGTGAACATGACCGAATTGCGTCTCGGGTCGATCTTGCCTATCTTCATCTGATTGAGATCACTGGCCGATCCCACAGGAGCTATCTTCGGTTTCTTTTTGAAGATAGTAGCAACCTCCTGATCCATCAGGGCAACCTCCATGATATAGCATACAATCATCCTCTTGATATGGTCTATAATCGGACCATATTCGGCTTCATTCATCAGGAGGATGTTGTGCAGAACTATCCAATCATGAGGATTTAAGTTCGGTAGATCCGCCAGGGAGATGTGATGTGCAGTTCTTGCAGATCCCCGAATCACCTTGAACCGAACGTTTATGAAACGACCTTCGGTGTAAGGCTTCAGTACACGAACGCTTACTATCTTCTGGGCGCTCCAAGTAAGGTATTGAGGACGAGCAGCCGCCAGATAGAAGTCGATGAGCTCCCTGTCAAGCTCAGCGTTCGGATGAGGGACTTCAAAGATATTTGAGAAGGCATGGAAGATGAATGCCTTTCGAGTCAACGGCATGTCGAACTGCGAATCGATAGAATTGTCGCAGTCGAACGAAATCACCGGCTCGAGCCATAATATGATGGGAGTGTCTATGGCCTCTTTGATCATTCTCTCCCGAGTCCATGCAGGGAAGAGAGTCTTCCTGCTCTCGAGGAGATCGTGGGCTTCCTTCTGCTTGCGTTCGGCTTCTTCAGCCTCTCGTGCCACACGATTTACGTCTTCATCCACATTGCGACTGTTCTTTCGTTTCAACATGTCCGCAATGGTCTCCTTGTCTTCATCTTCATCTTCTTCCTCAGCTATATTTTTCCCTTTGTCCTTCACACCCGAACCCGAAGCTTGACCAGTTGGAGGTGGTTCGGTTGTGTGAGTAGCTTTGGAGGAAGGAGGTGGTTTCGATCCGGTCTTCTTCTCATCTCCCCCTTGTTTCGGAATGGACACGAAACTAGGTAGGCCTTCTATTTTGCTGAGAAGGTCCATGGCCGGAGAGAGCTTTCAGCAAGGGTTCGCCTCACTGAATGGTTTAGAATCGGATCATGTGCTTCTAGGATGTTGGATAAAGCAGCGTGTACATCCGAAACACATGTCTTGATGACCTCCCTTTCGGATCGAAGAGCTTCAAGCTGTTGTTGAGAGTTGGATAGCTGAGTGCTCTTGACCTTTAGGGCGGTGGTTTTGCTCGCCAGAACGTCCATCAAGGAATTTTCGGCTGCGAGATCTTCCTGAAGCTTAGCGAGGCGCGCATCGATGGAGGCACGAAGGGCCGAGTTGTCGTCGCTTAGGGATTGGCGAAGGGCAGCGAACGAGTTCAACTCCGTAGAAACAAACTTTGCCAATTGCTGAACAATCGGTTCCAAAGTTGTCTTTGTGGCGTCGGCGCTTTCCTGTAAGGATTGCAACAGGATGGAAGCGTCGGAGAATAGTTTATCGACTTTTTCGGTCGCCGCCTCACAGGCTTTGGTAGAGGCTTCAATGGCGGCGGTTGCTGAGGCTACCGAAGCATGCTGAGCCCTGGAGAAGGCATCAACAATCTTCTGAAGAGCAGCTTCAGATAAGGAGGACTGTTGGATGGAAGAGGAGGCGAGAAGTAAGTCAACCTTCTCGTTGAGCTCCTTAAGATGCTTCTTTGTCACAGGAGCTTCATCCTCTTCATCACTCTGAACCTGAAACGGACTGAAATAGACCAAATCAAAGGTCATGTGATCATCGCCAAGGAAAGGGTTTTCGCCATCGGAGGCATTTGCTGGAGATGGAGGGGGTGGTGAAGCTGGGGGTGTTGTGGGTTTTGATGATTCAGGTTGAGTATGGGGTGGGGTAGTTTCAGGTGGTGGTTGAGTGTGGGTATGTTCGGTTGTATGGGTTTCGGTTTGTGGTGGGTCGGTTACGGGTGGGGTTTCGTTTGCACTGGTATGAACCCCCGTATCAGATACGTTGGTTGTAACCTTTGCTGTGGTTGTTGTTGTAGTAGTGAAAATGGGTGGTGGTATAGGGAAAGAGGTTGGGGGAAGAGTGGTAGTGGGGTTTATGGTCGGAATGGAAGTAGGACTGGTTGGAGGAGGTGAAGGAACTGGTGAATTATGAAGTTCCATCTCTGGGGTAGGTGACCGAGGTGGTGTGTTGCCTCGTTGAGGGGTTTCGCCTCCTTGAGAGCCGTCAGAACCCGAACTCTCGCCCTCAGAATCACTTGAAGAAGAGGGAATAACAAGCTTTCGCTTCGGTTGAGTTTTCCTCCTCTTCGGTTGTGGGGATTGTGCAGCTTTAGGCTGTTTCCTCTTCTTGGGAGAAGGACCCTTTTGAGCTTTGGTCGCTTGCTTCCCTTTGTCCGCCTTTTTGCCCCTGTTCACCGGTTTGTCAGCATCGTGGATGGACCTGAGCATATCCGGTGTAAGTTCCCTAGGACCAGATGGCCTGAATTCCTTGATCGTCCGTATCAGCCTGCTGTCAGAGGGCACGTCGCCATACATTGTCTCCGGAATGGAGCCAATGAACGAAAATTTAGATGCATCCGAGACGATGATCTTCTTGGTATGAAACGTACCGATTGAAGACATCGATGCACCTGCAGCAGTGGGAATGTCGAACTTGTCCATTGCCCACTTTGTGATCAAAATCCAGAACCGGGCTAGCGACACCTCAGAGTGTCGGGATGATGAAGAGAGGCTCTGGATGAGCTGTTGCCATAGGACCAACCCAAAGTCCAAGTTAATCCCGTTTTAGAGTGCGTACATGATCGACAAGAAAAGTCGACTGGCACCGTCGGAACCTGAGCTCCGTTCCGACAAGCCCTTGAAGAGGACTGTGAACATGCCGTTCCACTGTGGCGGCAGGCAAGACTTTTTGAACTTTGCGACGGAGGTGAGGACCTCCGTGTACCCCATATTATAAAACATGTTATACAGATGCCCAACCGGAATCGTCTCCAGATTTATTCTCGATGGGTCAACAGCCAACCCTAGCATTGTGCAGAAACGTTGTCGAGAAACAGAGGTCTTGTGTTCAGCGATCTCGAAGAACACCCGCTCGACTGCTTTGTCGTAATAGGCAGTCGCATAAACCTGCGATAGAGACGTCATGGGCACAGATTCGATCCTGGAGAGAGCCGGAGCAATTTGAGAATACTTCAAGCATTCGATGATCGGCGACATGTAGGAGTCGTACGCCAGAGGATTGAGGTCGATCACCAGGCATTGTTGTGGATGGATTGGAAGGATTTGTGAGGTAGCATGGACGGAAGATGATTATGCCATTGTTGAAGGTAGTAGAAGAAGAAGATGAACAGTGAAGCTTTTGGGAGTTTTTGCTCTCTAGAAAATCCGGAAGCAGTAAAAAGGTAAATGAGATTGTAGACTGCCTTTTATAGTGAGGGATTGGAGAGAGAAAAATCGTTTCAAATCTTCTATGCGATGATCACGTAGGAGAGAGATTGTCAATTTCCTAGGATCACGCCACCCAACAAGCGCCGTTTCAGAAGAAAAACGGTTCAAAACCTTACGCGCCTTTAAATGCCAGAAGGATGTCGCTTGGATTTCGCACACGCGTCCATAATGTCAGTAAAAGTAAGGGCGTTTCAAATTCACACGCGCCCCCTTTTTTTACCGTCGTTTGAATTTCAATCCGTTTAACTCCCGCCGAGTCAGCAACCTTTCGTCTTATCCTTTTAAACCGCATCTTTTTGAATAAACTGCCCACGTGGAGGATTGTTGACCACGTCTTAGTTATTAACCACCAATTTAATAAATCAGTCTGAAATTAATTAGTAACGGAATTTTGGAAAATCAAGGATGTTCATGCAAAGAGTGTAAAAAGAAAAGAAATAAAGCAACTTTTTTTTTTGGATTAACTGTGATTTCAATAATGACATGAAACTGATGATCCCGGGCACGAATCTCTTCCTTCAAGGTCAAGAGAGACCTTAAAGTGTTAGTATGGAATCCCGTTGAAGTACGATCAAACACTTTTTAAGAAATGTTGAAAGGCTTCTTTTAATTAGGCTATATTGGGGTGGCTTTCTCTTTGATGCAACAATTCTAATATTGAAATAAGAATGAAAATGATCAAAGTACTTGTGAGACCAGTGTAGTCTGTTGAACAAGTAGGTAGGAATTTATTTTAAAATGGCTTGGAAAAAATAAAATCTCAAAAAAAATTAAAAACTGGATCCCAAGGGTAGAAAAGTTATGGTGTTTAACAATTTCATAGGAATCACACAAAATAAAATTTGAGAGTTCATGAAAGTACATCCGTCAATTCTTTGGTGAAAACTTGAGCAAAGTAATTGATCACCGTCAATTCAGATTTGGTGTTGAATTTTGGGTTTCACTCAGCTCGTAGTGACACGAAACTAAGGTCATAAACACAGATGTTGTGTAACCATAAACCGCAGTGGTAATTTTTGAGAGTCTCAAGGGTTACGTTGATGAAACGAGTGTAATGGAGAAGTGTAATGGAGATGGTGTAAGAAGATAAAGTACCTCTGCTGCGAAACTAAGGACCAAGCAGGAAACTCTTAACTCATGTGAGAAAAGATTGAGGTAGCTCACGATTAGAATAAATGTGTTAGCCTTATTGGGAAGACAAGGTTTGTGTATACCAGGTCATAAAGGCTATTATTCAAAATCTTATGAGGCTTGGGACACATACAGCAGCATGCTTCTAGGGACACTTAAGTAAGTCATCAATTATACCCCCATAAACGAACGAACACACAAGAAAAAATAAAAAAAATATTTTTGGAGTTTTTGAGATTTATTAAAGAAATAAAAATGAAATAAAAGAAAAGAAAAAATTTAATAAAAAAATAAAAAAAAATTAGTAAGGAAAAAAAAATAAGACTTAAAAAAAACTTTGGAAAAAATATGAAAAACCGAACCCGAACGTTCGGTTGGTTTCGGTTAGGAAAAAATTGAAAAACCAAACCCGAGCGTTCGGTTGGTTTCGGTTGCAGAAAATTTTGAAAAACCGAACCCGAGCGTTCGGTTGGTTTCGGTCCAGAAAATTTTGAAAAACCGAACCCGAGCGTTCGGTTGGTTTCGGTTCAACAAAATTTTGAAAAACCGAACCCGAGCGTTCGGTTGGTTTCGGTTCAACAAAATTTTGAAAAACCGAACCCGAGCGTTCGGTTGGTTTCGGTTCAACAAAATTTTGAAAAACCGAACCCGAACGTTCGGTTGGTTTCGGTTCAACAAAATTTTGAAAAACCGAACCCGAACCTTCGGTAGGTTTCGGTTTTGGAAAATTTTAAGAAACCAAGGATTTTAGACATGTAATTGGAAAATATTTTCAACAGTAAGAAAAGCAATTTTGTACAATAAATATACAACCAAGAAAAACTACCTTTGAAGTGATGAGCGAGTCAGATGATTTAACCAAACCTGAACGTTCGGTTGGTTTTGCTTCTTACGTTTGAGGTTGAGAGGTAGTGTGAGGTACTGACTCTGATTTCATCATACCTAGCCCTTGCAATATTCTGTTGAATGATGCTTCAGGAAGAGCTTTGGTAAAGACGTCAGCCAGTTGATCAGTGGTTCTTACGAAGTGAACTTCGACGTTTCCATCTTCCACGTGATCTTTGATGAAGTGATACCTCAGTGCTATGTGTTTGGTTTTAGAGTGTTGCACTGGGTTATGACAGATCCTAATTGCACTTTCAGAGTCACAATATAGTGGGATCTTCTTCATATTGAGTCCATAGTCTCGAAGTTGACTTTGGATCCAAATCACTTGTGAGGTGCAAGAAGCAGCAGCTATGTATTCCGCTTCGGCAGTAGACAACGACACACACGTTTGTTTCTTGGATTGACAGCTGACCAACTTCCCGTCGAGGAATTGACAGCCACCAGTAGTGCTTTTTCGGTCGAGTCCACATCCTCCAAGGTCAGCATCAGAATAGGCTTGAACGAAGAAGCCTGAATTGGATGGATACCATAGACCTAAGGAGGTGGTTCGCTTGAGATAGCGTAAAATGTTCTTTACTGCAAGCATGTGAGGTTCGCGTGGGTTTGCCTGAAATCGAGCACAATAACACACAGAGAACATGATGTCAGGCCTGCTAGCAGTAAGATACATTAGTGAGCCTATCATTTGACGATAGAGCGTGATATCAACAGCCGGTTTGTCTAGGGATGGAGTTAGCTTGGTGCCGAATGCCATTGGGACTTTGACTTTGGAGTCTCCCATCATACCAAACTTTGCTAGGAGAGTCTTCGTGTAAGCTTCCTGATTGATAAAGATGCCTTCGGGTCCCTGTCTAATATTTTAACCAAGGAAAAAGTTAATAGGACCCATTGAGCTCATTTCAAATTTAGTCTCCATCAACTTTCTGAATTCAGCTGTTAAGCCGGGATTCGTAGAGCCAAAGATGATGTCATCGACATAAATTTGAACTATCATAAGGTGGTTACCTTCCTTTTTGCGAAAGAAGGTTGGGTCAACCGAACCTTGTTTGAATTTGGACATCTTTAAGAATTTAGTCAGCGTTTCATACCAGGCCCTCGGAGCTTGTTTAAGGCCATACACAGCTTTATCCAGAATATAGCAATGGTTTGGATACTTTTCGTTCACGAACCCAGGAGGTTGCTCCACATACACGGTTTCTTCGAGTTCTCCATTAAGAAATGCACATTTGACGTCCATTTGGAAAACTTCAAAGTTTTTGTGGGCAGCATAAGCAAGAAATATTCTTACAGATTCCAGCCTAGCTACAGGAGCGAAAGTCTCTTCATAATCAATTCCTTCCTCCTGACAGTATCCCTTTACAACCAGACGGGCCTTGTTCCTTATAACATTTCCTTCCTTGTCCATTTTGTTCCTAAAGACCCATTTGAGACCAACAACTGAAGCATCTGGAGGAGTTGGAGTAAGGCGCCAGACTTTGTTCCTTTCAAATTCGTTCAGTTCGTCTTGCATTGCTTGAACCCAATCAGAGTGATCGAGGGCAGTGTTAACTGTCTTCGGTTCAACTTTTGATACAAATGAGTTAAACATACAAAACTCAACCTTTGAAAATAAGGATGTCTGTTTTGCCTTCAATTGTGATCGGGTCAGAACCTTCTCAGAGACATCGCCAACTACTTGAGAGATAGGATGATCTCTGGTCCATTTGGTAAGAGGAGGATAGTTTGGGTCAAAGGTAGGGTCTAGTTCAGCATTTATCATTTCTTCTGGCTCAGATTGGCTATCGTAATCAAGCGTCATATCATCATGCTCCCCCTCGATTGATGAGCTTTGAGAAACTTGTGGTTCAGAGGTTTCTTGTGATGCTGGACTTTCAGGCGTTGAAGCACCTTCGGTTGGAGAGGGACCTTCGGTTGGAGAAGCACCTTCGGTTGCAGTTGTAGAACTTGGCTCCCCCTCGACATGTGAGCTTGGCTCCCCCTCAACTGAAGCATCGTTAGATGGAGGTTCATTAGAAGTCGATCCTCCTTCATTCATTTTCTTGGCAGCTTCTTCAACAATTTGTTTCATGTGGTCTACCTTGTTGTCTGCTGCACCTGCTTCTGAGAGAGAAGCTTTCTCTGGTTCATCAAAGAGCTCCAGAAATTTCTCGTATAGATTAGCGATCGAGACTGTGACTTGGCCAGTTTGAGGAAAGATTTCCCCTGCGGTGTCTTCTTTGGCCTGTAGCTTTTTGACATAGCTATCGTCAAAGGTCACATAATATGTCTCTTCAATTTTTCTCGAACGCTTGTTTAGGACCCTGTATGCCTTGGATGTGAGAGAATAGCCCAGAAAGATTCCCTCGTCGGCTTTGACATCGAACTTGTTGCGGTGTTCTTTAGAGTTAAAGATGACACACCGTGAGCCGAACACATGGAAAAATTTCACATTGGGCTTTCTGTTGTTTAGTATCTCATAAGGTGTGAGCGTGAATCGCTTGTTGAGATAACACCTGTTCTGTGTAAAACAAGCAGCAGAAATAGCATCAGCCCAAAAATAAAGAGGTAAGGAAGCGAAACTTAGCATAGTTCGGGCAGCTTCACACAAAGATCGGTTTCGTCTTTCGACTATTCCGTTCTGTTGAGGTGTGTAGGGAGCTGAGAAGTTGTGACTTATTCCCTTTTCTGCTAGAAACTCTTCAAACTCCTTGTTCTTGAATTTCAGACCATTGTCGCTCCTAATGTTGCGAACGACCTTCTTGAGCTGTACTTCAATCTGCTTGATGAACATTTTCAGCTTATGAGTCGCTTCAGATTTGAGCTTTAAAAAGAACATCCATGTAAATCGTGAAAAGTCATCAACAATAACAAGAATATACTTGCTACCACCGATGCTTTCGATAGATGAAGGACCACACAAATCGATATGAAGTAATTCGAGTGGTTCAACAACTTTTGTGTTAATTACAGATGGATGACTTTGACGACTCTGCTTCCCCATTTTGCATGCAGCACACAAATGATCTCTATCAAACTTGAGCAATGGAAGACCCCTAACATGACCTCCAGTGACAAGTCGGTTGATATCTTTAAAGTTGAGATGAGAGAGTCTTCGGTGCCACAACCAGCTTTCGTCAGATTGAGCTTTTGATAACAAGCATATAGTTGGGTTTCCTTTAATGGGTTTAAGATTTAGAGGAAACATTTCACCCTTTCGCTCCGACTTGAGAATTACTTTCTTTGTCTTTTTCTCAATAATTTCAGAACCTTCATCATCGAATGAGACTTTAAGACCTGTACCTCCAACAAGCTGAGATACACTGATGAGGTTGTGTTGGAGTCCTTCCACATAAGCCACCTTCCTTATAGTAAAGTCACCATTTGTTATCATCCCGTATCCCTTTATGGTGCCGAAAGAGTTATTTCCAAACTTGACATTGCCACCATTTGCAAGAGATATGTATTCCCTGAGCTCCTCTTTCCTCCCTGTCATGTGACGCGAGCAGCCACTATCGATGTACCATTCTTCGTCGAACTGCTCGTCACTTATAACCTGCAAAAATTAAGCAGATTTAGGAACCCAAAGTTTCTTGGGTCCACGTGAGCTTTTCATGGGAACAGGAACAGTAAGAGAGATGTCAACAAGATATGTTCGTTTTATGAGTGTTGTTTCATCTTTCTTTTTAATGGTAAAAACTTTTATCTTATTAGGATAGGGTACGTTCGGTTTGGACTCTGGTTTGGATTCATTGTCCTTCTGTTTGCCCTTTTGTTCAGCTGACGAATGAGAATTTTGAGAACACATAGAATTAGCTTTAGAGCAAGATGGAGATGAATTGGTGGAAGTAGAAGAACTAGAAGAACTAGAAGGAGTGGGTTTGGAATGAGAGGACTTCTTGGCTGGAGACTCTAGGTGACCCTTTTGCTTTTGATCATTGGAGGGACCGACCTTAGAGTTTTGTTCTCTCTTGACTTCAGAACCGAACCTTTGCATTCGGTTGGAATCGTTCTTTGAACCGAACCTTTGCTTTCGGTTGAAGTCATTCTCAGAACCGAACCTTTGGTTTCGGTTGGTATTCTCTTGTGAACCGAACCTTGGCTTTCGGTTATTGTGGCTCTCAGGCTTTCCGACGGGATTGTTTTCACACTTCAGATTCTTGTCTTGATGTGAGAAGTATGCATTCTGGGATTGCCAGAATTGCCTCCTTTCAGAGAGATTCTTCCTGTATCTTTTGTTCCTTTCACATTTCTTATTCCTCATCTGCTTCGGTTGATGATGAATATTTGCCTTCATTTTTGGTTTTTCCTTGGCTGGTTCCTTTTGAACTGAAGGAGTTTCACTTTGAGCTGAGGGAGTAGAGGGAACGTCTTCTTTTGCCGAGCTTTCATCCTCCTTAGGAATGTCTTTCGTACCATTGGTGCTTGGCTCATCGAAATTATCTGGCTTATTCAAGGGTTCAGGTATGTATCTACCTTTACTCATCCAGGAGGTCCTTTCAGATAAGCCCACCGTTTCGTTTGCATTATCTATTGGAGCTGACCAGAAGTACTCATCACAGCCATCAGCATTGTCTTCATTTACAATAGCTGTGAGTTCAGCCGTCTGATGTTCGGTTACTCCAGTGACCTTGTATACTTGATTTGGAGTGGTCATGACCTTTTGATACACAACTGCTTTCTCTGCTAAGATAGAGGACTTTTGTTGGGACAATCGAGCGAACTCCACTGAATTTTCAGAAATAAGATTCTTGTGGTTTTCAGGTTCGCTTTTAACAAATTCTGAGCAGTCAACCGTGTCCTCTACAGAAATTTCACTCATGTTGTCGTCCTCGTTAAGCTCAGATGCATTTTCAACATCAATTTTGTTTTCTGAGCTTACGTTGGCGTTTAACGAGTCAAATTTTTGTATGGTTTCGGTTCTCAGTTTAAGTCTATCATTTTCATCCAAAAGGTTTTTAAGCATGTCCTTGTGGTCCTTGGATTTAATGAAGGACTCAATTTTGTCCAGTCCATACATGTAGGTCGGGTTGATATCATCAAACGATATCACACTCTCACAATTATAGGCTTCAGCATCGATCTCATCCTCCTTAAACTCAAGGAAGGGCAAAATCATGCGATGAATCTTTTGGCCTATTTCACAGTCCAAGTGAAGCTGAGTAATATTAGAATATAAACGTTTTGCAATTAAACAAAAAACATTCCGCTGTTTTAACAACTTTAAATTGTCTCTTTGTAAATAAATGTTTTCGTCTTTTATTTTAACTAATTCTGACTCCTTCAACTCGATCCACATCCGCTGCTCCTCACTCTTCGAAGACACCCTGCTTAATTGATCAGTCAGGTTAGAATTGGTGACTCGAGTTTGAGTTAAGCTACTATCTAGATGAGAAATTCTTGTATTAACGTTTTTTAGTTCTTTCTCATATGAGGATTGTGGTACTTTAAATGAAATGAAAACCGATTGTACCTTCTTTATCAGTTCATCAAGCTCATTAAACTGCTGGCTGAGTGGTTTGGCCGTAAAGCACATGTCCTCCTGCACCTTCGGTTCATCGCTTCCACCATCAGTGTTGTATCCCCTCATCTGAGATACATCAGACACCATGAAGCATCTTCCTCCACTGCTTTCCTCCTTTGCCACATAAGCCTTTCCATGGGTAGGCTTCCTCACTTCATCGTCTTCTGAGTCGGTAGACCAAACTTCCGTGCTACCGAACTCATCATCAGCAACCGAACCCTGCACAATAAGAGCATTAATAGAAGGGTTAGCGGTAGACTTCTTCTTTCTCAACTCGTCCAGCCTTCTCTGCAACACAGCTTCCTCATCCTTTTCATCATCCTTTTCAGCCATCTTCTTAAGGACACAATCCTTAGCATAGTGGTTTTTCCCACCACAGTAGTAACAGCTTACTCCGGAATCGCCATCCACCTTCGGTTCCTTCTTGGGCTCCTCAACCTTCGGCTCATTGTTAACTTTTTCTGAACTGTAACTCCCCTGCCAGTTTCGGTTTTTATTGCTGGGGAATCTCTTCTTTATGAACCTCTTGGGATTGGACACCATCATAGCATAATCCTCAGACGTGAGGTCATACTCCTCCAAGTTGAGGTCTTCATCCTCCATCACAGCTTTACTTTTTGATAGGAGGGCCAACGAACCAAGGTTTGAAACAATGTTCTTCTCCTGCAGCACAATCTTCTCTTGGGATTTGAGAATACCCACCAGTTTCGCCAAAGAGTATGATTTAAACTGCTCATGGGCTTTGACTGTAGACACCACTGCTCTCCATTCAGACCTCAGACCATTTAAGAACGTAACCTTCTGCTCGATAAGCTTCCTTTTGATGTCATGTTTGATCATCTTGCTGAGAAGATGATTGAAGCGATCGAACGTCTGGGTCACCGTTTCTTCGGCTCCTTGCCTGAATTCTCCAAACTCATATAAGAGCAAGGTTTGGATAGACTGTTCAAGATCCTCGTCTGTAGAATACAGTTCGCGAAGTCTATCCCAAACTTCCTTTGCCGTCGTGCAAGAGCTGACCAACCTGAAGGTGTCGGACTGAAGGGCGAATCTGATCAACCTTAACGCCTTGATATTGTACTGGAATTTGTCCTTTTCATCTTGTGCAATATCCTTAACATCCTTCAGCAAATCATTGTACTCCTTTTGTGTCTTAATAACTCTGGACGTTGCAGAATGAGAAAACGGTCCATTAATGATGGCTTCCCATATGAGGTACCCATTATCCTCAGATCCTATTACGTAGTCTTCGAAGTGATGCGCCCATACTTCATAGTCATGGGTGTAAAGAATTGGAATCTTCGTGGTTGAACCGATGCTGTTAGAAATATTGATTGGATTTGATTGCGACTCGTCCATTATGATCGAAAAAACCTGTTCAAAGATCAGACTTGTAATAAAGCAGATTAGGGCAAAACAATAAATATCAAGATACGTCAATAATGAGATGACGGCTCAATAAATATCGATAGTTGCGGAATAACCCTAATTGAAACCTTTTCACAGAAAATATGTGTATCGATTACACAGCCTCCTGCTCTGATACCAATTGCTGAGATTTAAAACCTTTAAATCTATGAAGATCGATTAGATCTCAAACAGGTAAGTAAATAAAAACTGTAAGAACACGAAAATAAGAACGAGACAAGATTGAATCAAACGAGTCGAATGATTAAACAAAATCCTCAGAAGAGCTTGATAAAGAACATCAACTGTAGAGGATTGGTAGGTTACAAGAACGATTAAAGAAAATGGAAATACTATCGTTATGCTCTAGATGAATCGCTAAAATCATTAACCTAATATGCATGCAAGCATATACTTATATATTAAACAAAATGGGCTCTCGGTTGGACAGGCCCTAACCGGAATACAAATAAAATAAATAAACATTCGAGCCCAACGACGCAACACTTGAGCAATTCTTCAACCCAACAATGGTTGTGAATTTATAATTTTTCTCTATTAAACTGTGAATTTTATTTATTAAACTATGATTTTTATGGTTTAAAATGTGAACTAACAACATTATTATGTGAAATTCTTGGTTAAATTGTGAATTGACTATAATAAACTTTCAATTTTGTGCATTAAACTGTTGATTTTTGTGTTTGAAAATGTGAATTAATTGCATTAAGCTGTGAATTTTCTGTTTAAACTATTAATTAACTGTATTAAGCTGTGAATTTTTAATGAATTTTATGTTAAAATATGAATGATTTATGTGTAAATGTTTTTTTTATTAGTTATCGTGTGAATATATTTATTTTTTGTGTTGTATAAATATGTAATAATGTATTAGTTTTTATAATTATTTTGCATTAAACTCATAATAAGTGAACTAATTAGTTTATTAAATGATGAATATAGTATTTAAGCTGTTAATTAATGATTTTATATACAAATGTTATTTGGAAGGAATGATGATTGCTACGGTGACACATGTAGTTGGTAGTGGCGGGTGGTAGTTGGTGGTGGTGGTGGTGGTGGTAGAGTTTGGGTTTGACTTCTTTAAATATGTGAATTGGTGTATAATGGATTGTATTATGTCATATTATGAACTTTATGTA
This sequence comes from Lactuca sativa, assembly GCF_002870075.4. Taxonomy (NCBI): domain Eukaryota; kingdom Viridiplantae; phylum Streptophyta; class Magnoliopsida; order Asterales; family Asteraceae; genus Lactuca; species Lactuca sativa. The sequence continues at coordinate 358,805,983 of NC_056627.2, read as the reverse complement.
CTATACTAAAAACGGATTGCATTAAGTTGTATATTTTATATAAATTTTGTGTTAATATATAAATGAAGGTATGCATGAAATATTAAACTATGTATTAATGAGTTAATATTTTTATTAAACTATGACTATAGTGTTTTAAACTGTGAATATATCTTATACGCAATATTTGTTTAAAAGAATTCTACAATTTAGAAAAAAGAAAATTGAATTTGTCTAGGCATAATTCTATTTTATATTACAATTTTGTATATTTGGCTAAAAATGAAATCGTATTTGTTAAAAAGTATTACCAAAGAAATGAGAATTAAAATGTATGTTAAATGCCATCAAATTTGGTTAGTCCAGCGGTGGTCTGGCAGCGGTCCAACGGTGGTCCGACGACGGTCCGACAACAAGTGACAAGTATTTGCAAACTAGGGAATTGAAAAGTTTGCTTAATATAATATTAATGTTCGATTTGTCCAAAATACCCTTAATAAAAAAATCAAAATAAATGGTTCTTAGAGTTCTTAATCTTTTTTGTTCTCATTTAAACCACTCCCTATATATATATATATATATATATATATATATATATATATATATATATATATATATATATATATATATATATATATATATATACATACATATATATATATATATATATATATATATATATATATATATATATATATACACACACACACACAGTTATTCACATATGATTATTCATATATAATTACTCTTTCAAGAGTAAATTACACGAATGGTCCTTTAGGTTTGCATTTTTTCCCTGAAGTAGTCCCTACGAAAGTTGTTTTTCCCTCAAATGGTACCTATGAACGAAACTTTGAACACAAACGGTCCTTGGGTCGAGTCCGTCTAAAGCAACGCTAACATATCCCCATGTGCCTTACACTGTAACGTCCGTATATTTGGCTAAGCGTTAGTATGATGATGTAATAGTTAGGGTCAACAATTATAACCTATTTTGAAGCAATCTAGAGGAATTATTTGAGTATTATGTGATTTATGTGATTTATGTGATTTATGTGCAATATATGTGTTTATAACGATATAATAAAAATAACAATACATAATATGCGTTAAAAATAGAACGAATATTTGACCCAATATCTTTAAAGAAAGTAGAAGTAGTCGTAACAAGGATTTAGGGGATATAAAGAATGCTGAAATCCGAATTATAATGAAGAAGTTATGATCAGTCGAAGTTTTGCGACAAAAACAGCACGACGTTGTTTATCGTAAAAAGTGTGTTTGCGATAAAATACTTTTTAGCCTTAGCAATCTAAACAAAAGTCGTAGTATACGTTAAACCGAGAGCGTGCATATAGAGAATGTCCAAATCTGACTTCGTTAAGTTATGATTTTTCTAAGATTTGGCATAGGAGTATGCAGCCCGAAAATCGAATTTTAGACCGATCGGTTTTTAGCCTACACAACCTAAATGGGAATCAAATATATCATTAATAGGAGCTCAATGATATAAAGACAGACGAAAATGGACGTCGGATGACAAAGTTATGAATTTTAATGGACTTTATCTGTCTAAGCCTGTTAAAATATAACTTTAAAAATAAAGTCAAAATTAACCGACGAAGTCTAAACGAAAGTTGTAGATCATGTCGCTACCTACGCATGAATATAAAGAATGTCAAAAACAGATGCAAAAGTTATGAAATTTAGAAGTTAATTAAATTATGGGTTAGATGCAAAGCTGACACGTGGCGCAATCTCATACCTTCGTTTCTCTCCACAGCTTCGCACCGAATTGAGACATATGTCCCGTGTACGCCCATCGTAGAGCTTCATATGCCCAACATATCGAGTGTGCCCAACCTACTCTGCAGTTACGCCCCGCGTACTCCGAGTTTCCAACCTATAAATAGAGGCGTAAATCTTCCATTTTTCTCACACCTTTCCCATTCTTTCTCTCTCAAATACCCTCCTTAGCCCCTCCCATTCCCTAGCACTTCCCAAGTGTTAGAGGCGAGTCCCAGAGCACCAGAAGGCTCCAATAAGAAGAGCTTTCAGCTCAGAAGTTTTCCCCCTGCAGAGCCCTACTCATAGATAAACCCCCTTGTAAGTAAGTTATGCTTACCCTACTTTAAGTATAACTTATGTCTAAGTTCTTTATCTTTATTATGAACCTATAAAAAAATACATGAGCTAAGTATTATTAATTATACAAAGTGTTATGATAATATTTTTTGCTGCTGACGGTACGGGGAATCTAGTTTGAAGGGCCACATAGGGTTGTTGGATTTCAGAACAGTTTAAATGCAAAAATGGTCCTGCCCTCCAGTGTTTCATGTTTGGACTCCGTCAGTACATAGTAGTTGAAAAGTATTGTTTAACACTTATATAATATAAGAAACACAATATTCCTCGTAAAACTTAAGTTAATGATAAATATAAATGTAGTGGTGTTGATTATGATGGCATGTGTGGAATTAGAAAGATGTAGTGAATCATCATACAAATTCAAGAACACATGGAGTAAATAAATCTTTGTAAGCTCATATTAGATCTAGAAAGATTATACAAATGGGTTTGTATACAAATTCTCTCTCTAGTCTAACACTCCAAATGAATCCTTTATAATGGGAGTCACTCACTTCCTATTTATAGGAAAGACTCAACCCATTTACACATACAAGAGAGTAAGCTAAAACACTATATCCAAGAGTGACTTTGTACCCTTAACATTCTCCCCCTCAAAGTTAGGATTGGATGTCCGGCTTTAATTTCCAACGAGCTAGCGCGATCAAGACCAAACTCCCCCTCGAAGTAACACCGGTCTTCAAATCTGCAAATGAATATTCGACAAACCCGAGAAGCTTCGAATACCCATCATTCTTCCCCTTTTTATAATCAAAAAATGATTATAAAACCCACTAAGGATGAGAAGCGCCCGAGGAATAATCTTTACAATACTCCCCCTTGATGTGTACCAAAAATGAATCACCAAAAATCTTGCAAAAAAAACAATCATGAAAAAGCCACAAAAAAATTTCAATTTATGAAATTTTTTGACTTTTTGGGTGAAAGTTGCAAGATTTTTCAAAATCCAGGTAGAAATTGTCACTTTCTGAAACTTGCAGGGACCCATTGCGCCTAAAACAGCCAAATATGCAAAACTCTCCCCCTTTTCCAAATCTGGGTAGAAAGCGTCAATTTGCACAAACTGCAGGGGCCTGAAATGCACTTTCTTCAATTTTCAGCAAAAAAATGGTCATTTTTCGAATTTGGGTGCAAACTGCCAAAAATTCAAAGCCTTAGGGACCATTTTCGAAAATTCTGCCCTTTTTCTCAAACATACGAAGCATGCCCACAAAATTCGAAGCTTTCAAAAAATTTCGAATTTGGGCGAAAAGTGTCAAACATTCGAAACATGTGTTAATTTTCGAAGTGTTAAAAATTCGAATGTTCAGGGGCCGTTTTCGAAACTTTGTGTTTTGCTCAATTCTTTCAAAGCATTGAAGATTCGAAGCACGAAGATTCTTCACCACTTATACGAAGGCCAGTCATACGAAGAGTTTTTTTTTTTTTTTTTTTTTTTTTTTTTTTTTTTTTTTTTCAATCGACCCTTCGTTTTTCCCAATTATAACACTCTTCGAATCTTATTCACCAGCACACCCTTCGAATCCTTCATCAACATCAAAACACAGGGACCCTTCGTACATTCACCCAGTTCATCAATTCCTTCTGAAATCTTCAAATACAATTCTTCGTATCAAAACCACAAACCAGGAACCCTTCGAAAGCAAACCCAAATTAAAATTGAACAAATTTCTTCCCAAATCATCTAACCAAAATTGTCATCAATTTAACGAAGCATCAAAATCTTCGTTTAAACCACCGACTCCAAATAATCATTCTCACAGTTCTTCGTTTTTCGTATATTAGGGAGACCCCAAAATCGATTTTCTTAAACCCTCGTTCCCAATCAAAATTTCGTTTGTCAAGTATCGATTTCACAGCCTTCGTACATCAACATAGTTCTTCTCCAATTTATCATTCAAATGCTTTGTTCGTTCAAATCCCAAACACAATCAAATTCAGCTACACATACATCGCTTTCAATACAGGGACCTCAAAATCCAAGTAACCATCGATCCTTATTTCGCCTTTGAACATCGACTCCTCCAACAAAAAAATTCCCATCTGCTATCAAAATCGAATCTATCCTCAAGAACCTTCGATTTCATTACATGAACCAAAAATTGATTATCTTCAATCAAACCTTAACCCAAATCGATTTCAATTCCAAGCACAGGGACCCTTTGCTTTTTGATTGAAACCAAAATCGATATCCAAAACATCGACTACATAGAAATCGATCAATGATTCCATACCAAGTCATCGAAACTCAAATCAATACTTCATCATCATCAGTCCTTTAATCTCAAAAATCGAAACAAAATTCACTGACTGAAAAACCAAGGAATCGCAACTCCAAAATTATTAAACATCGATTCCAAAAGTTTCGATTGTATAGCCTTCTAACCGCAATCAATACTCAAAAGTCAAAATTGAAATCTTTGAGAAAACCTTTGAATCGAAAATCCTTCTTCGTTTCCATTCAGATCTGTTATTGATGTTCTTCATTTAGAATCAACCATCAATCGTTCAATTTTGATTCCAAATTTACAACAAATCTAAACTCATTTTCAGTTAAGCATTCATCATCGATTGGGAACAAAAAAATTAGAAAACGAGATGAAGAACTCAAGAACAACTGATGAATAAACGATCAATCGTTGAAAAAAAAAATTAGGCACCCAAGCCTTCTTTAACAGATCTTCATCAGTTCTTTTCACAAATAACATCGACTGTGATACATCGATTCCGTCTTTATCAAACTATCAAATACCGATTCTTAATAAGAATTGCGATTGAATTTGAACAGCGTTGGGCTTCAAGGTAAAAAATGAACGAATAATAAAGATATTCAATATCATGGGCTCAATTAAACTGATCATGAACAGTAAAAGATCATATAAGTTGGGCTTGGAAAACAAATGAACAGTAATTTCGAAATAGAAACAAATGAGTTTGTTTTATGTTTTGATCTAAACAAAAATAATTGGATCAACAATGGGGTTGAAACGGATTAGATCCAATGAGGCAAATCGATCTAAAATGAAAAACGCAAAATATGAATCGAAATCAAGGATGTTTTGGAATCCATTTGAGAATTTGAGTTACCTTTTTGATGAATCGAGTTTCGTTTTCAATGAACGAATCAAATTTGGAAGATCTTGGTTCTTTTTTCGAAATGAGAAAATCTCCAAATCGAACATTGTACCACCCACCATGCGAGATGTACAACTCGTTCATCGTGTTCTTCGTGTTCTTCAACGATCCAAGAACATCTTCAAAAGAACCACCAACACTTTTGGGTTATGACTTCAAATTCAATTCAACACTTGGAAATTGTTGCTTTGGAACCCAAATTTGCTTCACGGATTTTGGCTTCACAACATATGACGATTTTTGTGAGTAAACCCGCTTGTTCTTCCGATTCATCATCTTCTTCTTTTTCTTTCTCATCTTTTTGCATCTTGAAGACTTGACTCCATGAACAAACCCACTTTCAACAACATGAACATTTTGAGTTTGAATCAAATCTTTTGGAGTTTGATATTTGTGAATTTCTTGAACCACCGGCTTCCAATAAGGAATCATTCCTTCAAACGAATCACAAGAACACAAAATATCATCGGTTTGAACTCCAATTGAGCAAAAAACGTTTTCATCTTGAGAATCAACTTGAACTCCTTTTTCTTGAACATCAAGAACATCACATTGAACTCCTTTTTCTTGAGCATCATCATCATCAAGAACACCATCCCGAGCTTCACGACAATCTGCATAATATTCAAGTTTATTGCTTCCATATTTGCATTCGGCACGAGAAATTCCTTTTATGACTTCTCCATCTCTTCTATTTCTTCGTCTCTTTTGATATGTTGTAATCAAAAGATCAAACAAATGTTTGGTTCGAAAAATTGTGTAACAATTGGTTAAAATAGGAACGATCGTACGATGCTATCTTTTGATTATTAAGCAATATGAATATTTTATTAAGAATGGTTGAAGGAATTTAACCTCTTTTATTTAAATAAGTTATTGTGAAATATAAAACAAGTAACTATTGATAAATTTCGTTATGATGTATGACATCGAACCATCACCGGTTTGTGAAATTAGCATATAACATCATTTAAATGCAACAAACTTAATTTTTGTATCAACATGTCTCTAGTTGATAAGTAAGTTAGGTTCTATGTAAATCGTTTGCTTAATAGATGTGAAGGATCTAAATTTGACAAATATACGAACCAAAGTGACAAAACGTGTTTAACGATATGGTTAACCGGTTAAATGTCACGAAATTATACATTGCTCAATAAATTTTATATTTAAATAAATTAAAATATAAAATGAATTATTATAAGGTATAATTAAAATGTATTTAAGTGTTTTTGAATAAAAAGAATAAAACATAAACAATAAAGTTCAAATACACAAAAACTACATTGTTATTTTATACTAAGTATACATGTATGTATTTGTATATATGTATTATTATCTAGTGAATGACTAGTTATAAGTCATGAATTAAAATGATTTCATGTAAGTTTTATGATGTCTAAATCAATTAAGATAAGAGAATTGGTGGAGATAAGTGCCAACTTAACTAATAAGTGCTTAATCACTTAAGATATTTTACTAAGAATGCTTATTAATCCCTCTTCTAATTTTCGAGATTAAGACCTTCCCTCTCCTTAACTAGAACTCCTAACTAACTAAATAACTAGTAGTTAGTTAGTTAACTAACTCTATCTCTAAACAACCACCCAAGCAAGTGGCTAGACAAGATCACATCACTTAAACTCACATCCCATCACAAGCTAGTCTAGGTTTTGTCCCCTTATCCTCTTCCACTCTTTCCTCCTTCATAATCACGAAATTTCATCTTCATTTTACCCTCATTTGACCAGCCAATACTCCAGGGAATTACTCTCAACCTTCATCTCATTTTCAAGCACAAGAACTTCCTTCCAAAGCCATCAAAACCATGAACTAAAGGGCTGCTGTCCCTTTTGTGTTTCAGCCACCATTTCACCCATCTACACCTTCCTTTTGCTTGATATTTTTACCACCAAATACCCCTGGAAGTTACTTGTTTTGATACTCAAAATTATTGATTCAAAACAGTGAGTAAACTACCCTTTTTCTTGCACTTTTGCTGTGAAATTTTCGTGACAACAACATAGCCAAAAGAGTGGCTGTTTTGGAGCATCAAACCAACAACCAAAAGTTCATCTTCAACTTTCCATTCTTCAAGTATTCACATAAGGTGAGTTCATACCCCTACATTTTCATGTTTTATTCAAGTTTTAAGGGGGGGAATACAAGTTAGAACACTAAACATAACTTAATTTAAATGACAGCTTTCTACAGAAAAGTTGAGTCCTGTTCACGGACTGTTTTGACCATCTTAAACTTAATATCTTTCAAAACTGTACAATATGCAAATAGTTCAAGTTTATACCTTTCTAATGACTACTCGCACGCATTCATACGATTTTTCTACAATTTATGGCGATTTTTATAAAACTGCCTGTCATTTCAGAAGTGATTTCGGACCAGTCTGTGAAGATGTTCATTTTCACACTAGTTTGAGACCACTAAAAATCATAATAAAAATTAGGAACAAAGTAGACTCATTTTATAAACTCTCAGAGGTGACGGATTCAGTTTTTGACTTACGAGGATTTTTATATGAGTTTTCTAAAAACAGGGACAGTAAAGGGTAAAACTGTCAAAAGTGGTTTATACATTTATTAACACCTTCTAACATTTTTTTAGCAATGTTTATACATTAAGGAAGTTAAAACACAATCATTTAAATATGTTTAATTACCATTTTTACAAAAGTGATAAGTTCAAAAAGGTCTTTAGTATCAAACTTAAGGATTATTTCATGCAAAGTTTCTAATAAAAACGTAAGAATATGAACAACAATTACGAAACATACCAAATCATCTTTTAAAATTTATACATATATATAACCATATACATATATATGTTTTGTTTACAAAACTTCTTTATGCTTTTATATTATAAATTGCATGCCTCTATATGTATAGTTATATAAGAAATGTTTAAAAGACTTAGAAAGGCTATCCACCCTGTTTCCTTTTCCTCGATTTGGATGTGGTCTGGTGGGATATCGGGTACTCCTCCGAAGGTCGTTTAAATATTAGTTATATATCATGTATACATATATGGTCATAAATGTTCCACCAGTTAATTTAGTTTCGATACTCCTGGGTAGCAAAGGTGTATAAACCTACTTGGACACTCATCAATTACATTCTAGTAAACTATTATAGGAATAGTTTAGAGTAAACAAAACATTTTCACTACTACAAGAAATTACACCAGAGTCAGTTCATTCATGAGTCCAGACTACATGTTATATGAAGGAATACTTTTACATGAATACTTATACATGAATACTTTTACATAAACATTATATGGCAAATTACTACTACATGTTATATGAAGGAATACTTTTACATGAATACTTATACATGAATACTTTTACATAAACATTATATGGCAAATTACTACTACATGTTATATGAAGGAATACTCTTACCTGAATACTTATACATGAATACTTGTACATGAATACTTTTACATCGACATCATATGACAATTTAATATTACATGTTATATGTCTAGATACGGTTATATTGTTCGCCTTTCTATCTTTACCTTGTGATTCAATCACATCATCGACGAGGTAGACTGGGACTTTATCTCCTAGTACCACATCATACTTTGAGGGACTAACCATTCCGATAACCACTGCTAGCTACAGAGGTAAATGAACAATCTACGGATGTTCTAGGTTGATACCATCGTGGGTATACAGAAGGGACTAACTATTCCTAAACCCGGCTGTTAGCAACAGAGGTAAATGAACAGTCTACGGATGTTCTAGGTTGATACCATTTCAGGTATACTTAAGAGACTACTAATAAGAGTTAAACAAGGAAAAACCATCACATTTTCAAGAGATGCGTACTTTCAAAACAGTCAGGTCTAGGTAAAAGACTACTTTCAAAACATTCGAGTCTTGGTAGAAGACTACTTTTATACTAGTAGGAAATATGGGATTTTCTAGAGCTTTTCGTACTTATACTAAATGTTTCATCATTCATTTACCAGTCTTTCATATCAACTAATCAAAGCAATGACATTAAATACTTATGAACTCACCAGCTTAAATGCTGATCTACTCTTTCAAAATAACTTGTATTCTCAGGTTACAAATAGACAGGTGTCGATACAAGGTTCAGAGAAGACGGAGCAGTCAAGACTCGTCTTTTTCTTTTTTTTTGATAAGTTATTATCATATCTTGTACAATGAAAGAAAACACTTGTAACTAAAATTATACTATTGATGCAATGGATGATGTTGTTGCTTGTTTACTACTTTACATTTGTTGTGATGCATACATGACGTCCTCCGCCCCAGAACGTTTCCGCCGTTCGTGGTTTTGGGGTGTGACAAATTGGACAACTAATTAATTCTCCAACTTCATTCTTTTCTCCATTTACAACAATATCACATTCACTTATCAATCCAACAGTTAAGCTATAAAGAAGATATTCAAATGAGCATTCACTTTGAAAATCATTCCTACGTATCATCCATTTCTCCATGATTACAAGAACTTGAAATTTTCTAGAGAGAGAAAGTGATTTTGAATGGGTTTTCAAGAGAGATAAAGTGATACAAACAAGTATTCTAGAGAGAGAAAGTCGAATTATGGATCAAATCAAAGAAAAATTCGACTTCTAGAACACAAAAACACTCTCTAAACACAAAGATCAATGAACAAAAAGAATCACCAAATCAAAATAGCCATCAAGGATCAATTCTTGATGAGATTCAAGAACACCCGCTCTGATACCAATTGTAGTGGTGTTGATTATGATGGCATGTGCGGAATTAGAAAGATCTAGTGAATCATCATACAAATTCAAGAACACATGGAGTAAATAAATCTTTTAAGCTCATATTAGATCTAGAAAGATTATACAAATGGGTTTGTATACAAATTCTCTCTCTAGTCGAACACTCCAAATGAATCCTTTATAATGGGAGTCACTCACTTCCTATTTATAGGAAAGACTCAACCCATTTACACATACAAGAGAGTAAGCCTAAAACACTACATCCAAGAGTGACTTTGTACCCTTAACAATAAACTAATAACTAGTTGCAATAAATATTAGACTAAAATCTAGTGATAATGATAGTAGGTTTCGTCGAAGGAGAATAAAATTGTTAAAAGCGAAGCGATGCCCAAGTTTGGATTCATCACTTTAACAAGTGAGTGCGTAGTTACTTTCAACTTACACATAGATATGAAGTATTTAATATAAATTAGGTGCTTTGTGTGCATATTATATGTGTTCTTAATATATATGTTGGATGAACAAAATATATAGGTTTTATTCAATTTAAACTGTATATATGTATTTTATACATATAATTATGATGGGTAAAGATGGGTAGATGATATAGATGATGCAAGAAATGATGAGGCCTCCATATAGATGACGACCATGGACTATTCTAGATAGTCCAATGGAACGCTGGCAGGCTCGCAACCTGTAGCTGTTTTTGAACTACGTGTTCACCAGGTGTACTCCATCCCCCTCATGGTTGCCTTTTTGACATATATTACTAAGGAATACCCTACGCAGTGTTGTCTATCCTGATGATAATCCTTAGGCTAGGTCCCTTAAATTAGAGGCATTGGGGACAGAGAGTGAGGATAATAGGAACGGGTAATCGGGTTGAATGATTTGATAAAATTGATAAACTTAATTATTTTGGATTGAAAACCCTATGTACACACCGGGCTCCCAAGCGTGACCAACTCAATTTCTTGTATTACAGGTAGTGACAATAAAGCACATGAGTGATGATCTGATGGAAGATCAATTGATTATAGGCCATTAGAATAATAGTTGTTGTAAGGCCTGCAATTTTTCTGTTTATGCTTATGTATTGTATTGACAATGACATCCCATCGTTTTTAATATAATGAAAACACATTTCTTCGGAACATATTTTTGGGAACAAATTCCGCAACATATTTCATCAAAAGGATACTCCGATTTTCAAAAAAAGGATAAACAAATCAGTCTTTTCTGACCGTGAAATTGGGGATGTCACAGTTGGTATCAGGGCATTAGTTTAAGCGAACTAGGAATTTGTAGGATTTCTAGACTTAAACTTAGAATGCTAAGCAATGACTGTGAGGTGAGTGTCTGCTATATATAGACACGAGCACTTGCTTATTTTAGGAACGATGCCTAAATTTCTTTTATGTGCTAAATGATTTATGTTATTATTTGATCAGATCTATGGTCTATTGCCAACCGGATCTAGAAACTTTATGTGTTCAGATTTCTAAACATTTGAGTACGATATTAGAAATGGCATGTAACTTTTCAGAGTGACAAGGAGGATTTAAACATCTATCATAAATAAAGTTCTAAGTTCACCTACTTTGGTGTATAGATCGACATGGAAAGAACCCGAAGCGGATTTTGAAACGCTAATGGAAATGTTAATCAGTGGCCTATGACTGAGCGTGCACTAGAGGTAGCAGCTACACCCGAGCCAATCACACTGGCAGGAGTACAAGCGATGATGCAAATGATTTTGTATCGTTAGATGGAAGAGACAAGGTGTCTACTTCAAAAAATATGGATGAACCTACTGCACCCATCGTACATCCCAAGCTGAACATTGAACAATCAGATGAAGGAAATTATAGTTAGACTGTCAGTCATGCTGAGCCATGAGTGGATAAAAGAAACCACCCCAATGGAGGAAATGATGGATGAGGATGCAAGTACAAGGATTTCATTGCATCCAAACCACTGGGTCCATCTAGAAACCCAACACCTGTGGAAGTCATGGATTGGATCTCTAAGATGGAAATGATGTATGAAAGTTGCGACTGTAGCAACAAACAGAATACTGCTCTCGCGGTTACACTGTTAAAGTCAGCGGTACTGAGTCGGTGGAAGCTACTAGCTGATACCATGCCCAAGGGAGAAGCTATCAAGATGTCTTGGGAAGACTTTTTGGTGAAACTAAAAATGCAGTACTACTTTGAGCAGGATCTACTAGAGATCAACAACAAGTTTCAGAACATAGAGAAGGGAAGAATGAGCATCACCGAGTATGCTTCAAGTTTTACGGAGAAGATGAAGCTTGTTCCTTACATAGTTCCAAATGAACTCTCCAAGGTCAACAAGTTCGCCGGTGGATTACCAGAAGACTTTAGTCCAATGATCAAACAAGCAACCACCTTGAAAGCCACCATCTGGGAAGCTAAGAATGTTGAGACCCAAATAAGGGAGAAGGGTCTGGAGAGAGCTAAGGTAGGAGAGAAATAAAGTTTGATGGATCTTCAAGGTCCAACAAGAAAAGCAAATTCTCGAAGTCTGGCTCCAACAAATTTAGAGGAGGGGGGGGGTGTAACATCCTAAAACTTAGAGCTAAAAATTTCATTTTTAAATACTAGTTATAAAAAGTAGTAGTCTGAAACATCGATACTGTCAACTCATTTCATAATCAAAACCTATATTTCAAATAACCAAAACATGTCATAGAAAAGTAATATCAGAGTACAACCCCCAAAGATCTCATAAAGCGGAGATCATAGTGTGATGCGCTGCGATCATGCCGGCTCCTTTCCTTTCGAAGAAGAAATACCTAAAACCAAAACTAAAAACTGGAAGCACGAAGCCTAGTGAGTTCCCCCATCATACCACATAATCACATGTCAGGCATTTCTGGATGCCTAGCCTACCCTGTCAGGCATATATGGGTGCCCGACCTACCCTATCAAGCATATCTGGGTGCTCGACATACCCTGTCAAGCATATCTGGGTGCCTGATCTACCCTCCGGTGTATTCCAACCAATTATGGGGTCTATTTCACCCTTACCACTACCACATAATAACATAGCATACAAGCACATAAATCTCAACAGATAATGACATACTAGAAAATTATCTCTACTATAAACAACTACTAGTGGGTCGGCATTGGTGCCTTCGACCCACTTATACAAGGAAGGTAACTCACCTCGAATACTGGAAAGTAGCTGAACAACCGCCGACTCTGAATATCAACCCAACTCAAACTCCTAAACATAAAAGATTTCCTTTAAGTACCCTTTCATACTCATAACTCCTTAAGGGTCAACTTTGTTGTAAGTCAAAGTCAAATTCAACACCCAAGTCAAAGTCAAAGTCAACATGTCACACCCCGAAAACCAAAGGCGGAAACATTTCTGGGTTTGACTCCACGTTGAGTATCAAATCCAATGCACATAGTAAAACAGTAAACACAAAACATTACATTACATAATATTGTTTACATCTGTTTGAAAGAAAGGTTATACAAGTGTTATATACATATATCATATGGACAAAAGCAAAGACGAGTCTTCGGAACGCTCCATCTTCTCCAAAAGGTGGCGGTGTACCTGTCTAACGCTGACCTGAGAATACAAGCAGCTTGAAAATCAGCATAAAGCCGGTGAGTTCATAAGCAGTTTAGTTTTGAAAAGAACGAGTTTCCTTTGCTTTCTGAAAAAGTTTTTGTTCAAGAAAATCCCATATTTTCTTATGAAAACAGTTTAGTTATCTTTTGTTACAAATTCGAAAACGGTTTGTTATGTCATTCCAGGAAAATCCCATATTTTCCTAATAGTTTAGTTATTCGTTTGTTACTTTATTCGTATATGAGTGGTTATGCTACCCAAGGAAAATCCCATATTTTCCTATGTGATGTGTCGTCTATTCGTTTCTAATTTTGTTACTAGTTGTTATGTTACTTCAAGAAAATCCCATATTTTCCTATGTGTTGAGGTTGGTTCTTAAGTTTGATTTCGAAGTACTAATGATTATCATACTTGTATTATTAGTTAAGTATTCTAAACTCTTAGTTATCCTACATTCGAATGTCTATCATCTACTAACTTAGTTGTATTTTCGAATATTTGGATTCACCAGAAACGTACATTATAGTATTTTCGATTATTCTAATGATTTCCAAAAGAGTACATTAGTTGTATTTTCGTATCTCTGGCGACATTCTAAGGCGGATGTATTCGAAACTCAGTAGAGGTCCAGAGGCGTACTTTCGTATTAAATTCGAAACTCTGGTGACATTCAAGGCGTACACTAACTGTATATTCGAAGTCTTGGTGTCATCCAAAGGCGTTATTTCGCATTCGTAGTCCTATTTCTATTCATATTCGTATTCGTTCTATCCTATTAGTTATATTCGTATTCGCATTCGTATTCGTACTAACCTAATAGTTATATTCGTATTCGTATTCGTATTCGTATTCGTACTATACTATTGGTTATATTCGTATTCACATTCATATTCGTATTCGTACTATACTATTGGTTATATTCGTATTCGTATTCGTGCTCGTATTCGTACTATCCTATTGGTTATATTCGTATTCGCATTCGTTTAGTATTAATCTTAGTTATGATTAGTATGATTTCTTTTACAAAAAGTAATATAGTTTGAAACACTTTTTAAAGAAATCTGACTTTGGTGTAACTGTTTACCCTGCAATTCGAATCATTAGTTATCACGATTTTCGATATTAGAAACATACATGAAATAGAACATTTGAACTGAAAATACGTTTACGTACAAGATTTCCTTGTACCTTTGCTTGTATTCCCCCCTGAAAACATTTGAAAAACATTGGAAAAAGGGTAGGGGTATGAACTCACTGGTTGAGAAACGCGTCAGTTTGGATCCTAAACGTCAGTTCTGGGTTTGCGAACGCACAAGATTCCTATGGATTATGAAATGATACACATTTGTATCTAATTAGGACTTGATTAATTTATTTGTTAAGGACATACACTTCTAGTTGCGGAAACACCCCATTACAAGTGTTTGGAAGGACCCGGGTGACATTTGGGGACACATTAAGCTTGGATATTGAGTTTACTCTTCAAGAGTAAACTCATACAAGAGTTTTCAGCCCTATAAACCTCATCCACATGAGTTCACGGCCATGAACTCATGGATGGTGATTTTGGGTGCAAAATGACTTCAAAACGCTTGGGAAATAATGCTAGACTTGGATTTTAAGCTTTGGATTGGATTGAAATTCACATAGGGGTTATTTATTGAAGTTTACGGTTGTAAACATGGAGTTTACGGCTGTAAACTCCCCTTCACACTCAATCCTTAATGTTTTGGGTCCTAAACAATCACATGTGATTCCAATGATTTTTCCCAAGCCTTGAATGGATTTTTAGGGGACTTTTGGCATGGTTTTTGGAGTTTACGGCCCATGAACCCCCCTCATGGCCGTGAACTCCTTTGATGGGTGTTTTATTATGTTTTAAGGCTTCCAAATTGATGGTAGACACTTCTAGAATTTATCTCATAGCTTAAGGTGTGTTTAAGTGGCATCTTAACACATTTAGAGGAGTTTACTCCCCATTTTAATGAGTTTATAGCCCAAGCGTTTTCTTGGGCAGTAAACTCAAGTTTACTCCTCTAAATTGATGTTCAAGGTGTTCCAAGGCCAAAACCATAATTCTACAAGTCGTATCTAAGCCTTATTGGTGTTTTGGAAGGGTTTAAGGGCTTAAAAACCTTTTTTATATGTGTTTACGGCCCAAGCATGCTCTAGGGCCATAAACACATGAACAAGGCTCTAAATCATGCTTTAAGGCATTCTAACTCCATTCCATTAAGTCATCTTGCCATATCTAAGGTCTAATTGTGGTTTGGAAGGGTTTTGTTGCTCCAAAAACCCCATTTATATGAGTTTACGGCCTAGGACTGTTCTAGGGACGTAAACTCATGATAATGGTCCTAATCCATGGTTTAAACTCGAATTTGAAGGTCAAATATGCTATACAAGGAGTTAAGGAGGATACCTTGGTGATTAGAAGCCTTAATTTGATGATTTGGACCCTTAAAATTGAATTGAGGAGAGAGGTTAGAGAGAGAGTAGAGAGATGAAGCAAAAGCTTCAAATGAAAGCTTGAACATATTTAAATAGGTCCCAAAACTTGGACATGGTGGAATTCTACCCGATACTGGCATTAAACGGGGCTTTTGGTCACACCCGATTAAGTTTCCGTAACCCGACGGGGACGTTTCTAAAATTTTTGAAATAAACATTTGGGGCTAATTTCATGAGTTCCTAAGGGATTTGGACACTCATTAGTATTAAATAAACATATAAGTTTAAATAATTAAAACCAAAAACAAATCGGAACAAATTGAATAACGGCGAATTTTTACGGGTAGAATGGGTTTCGGCGATGGACAAATTTCAGGTTGTTACACAACATTCCGAGTTGACTCAACTGGCCGAGTTACTCTTCAACTCATTGAATTTCCATAAACCATATAATCATGATATTACGATCCAAATCGTGGACTTTCTACTACAGCTCGTCGAGTCCCTCTTTTTCCAAGAGAGTCGGAATACTTCCAGGACAACTCGTCGAGTTCTCTTATGAACTCATTGAGTTCTTCAGTCTGTCAACCTACTTAATGCATTAAGTCCCTATTCTTCAAACCAAGACCCTATCTTCTTAATCCAAACTGTAAATACGTCTATAAGGGTAAACTTTCCAACTTTACCCATTAAATACCTCTCCCAAATGCATAAAACTCAAACCCTAACCCGAAATGTTTAGATCCAACTCCAAAAGCCATCAAAACTTCAACATAGACCATGAGGTCATAGATCTGGACTCAAGGGACAGATTGGTCATGTAAAGTTCCTATCTTACTCGCATGCATGACCTAATGGGGCTTAAAAGGCCAAAATGATGGTCCAAAGGTTGCATGGGACTTCCATGGCCATAAAGATGGCACCATTATGCCATGAAGTCCCCTCATGACCCTAGATCAGAAGGGTTTTCCCAGCTGGGACGTCCAATCCCCACAACCAATATACTTGGACCAAAATATGAAAGGAAGCATCCTAAAACTAGATCTAAGCATGCCATGGACAAGGTTGAAGCTTTATACCTCAGATGAATCATAAATGAAGTCCAAATTCTAGATCTACCCTCCTCCCACACGTTCTTGCTCCTCCTTCAAGTTTCTTCTTCTTTAAACTCTCCAAGAATGCACAAGATTAGCTTATAATCACCAAAAACGGCTTAGGGTTTTGGACAGTGGAGGCTGGAGATGAGGCCAACACGTTAGGGTTAAGGTGTTTAAATAGGTTGCAAAACCCCAGAATTAGGAATTTATTTTTGCCACCCTACTCGCCGAGTTGAGGCCTCCCAACTCGTTGAGTAGGTTTCCAAAACCCGCGGTCCAATTCATCTCTACTCGATGATTTTGGGGCCTCTAACTCGTCGAGTTTCTATATAAAAGTGAATAGTTATAAGTTATATACATACCAGGAACCAGGCGTTACAATTCTCCCGCACTTGTCTCAGACTTCGTCTTCAAAGTCTGATGCGGCCGAAAATAGCTCTAGGTAGTGCTCCCTAATCTCATCTTTCGGCTCCCACGTCCATTCCGAGCCCTTGGGATGCTGTCATTGCACCTTCATTACCTCTAGCCTCTTGTTCCTCAGATCCTTCGTCCTCCTATTGATAATGGCTACCGGTCTCTTGATGTTGTTCAAGCTGTCATACACCTGAATATCCTCCACAGGAACCACCGTGGTATCATCGACTATGCACTTCGCAATTGAGAAACATGAAAAGTCATGTGGATCTGTTTAAGCTCTTTTGGAAGATCGAACCGATACGCTACCTTGTCCACCCGGGCTATAACCCTAAAAGGTCCGATATACCTGGGGCCCAACTTGCCCCGTTTTCTAAAGCAGGTGACACCTTTCCAAGGTGACAACTTCAGAAGGACCATATCCCCAACTTGAAACCCTAAGTCCGATCGGCGTCTGTCGGTGTAGCTCTTCTACCGACCCTGGGCTGTCTGGAGTCTACTCTAGGCTTGTTGGATCTTCTCTGTCGTCTTGAGTACCACTTCGATACTCCCCATGACCCTATGTCCCACCTCAACCCAACATATCGGGGTCCTGCACTTCCTCCCATAAAGCATCTCAAAAGGAGGCTGCTCAATAATGGCATGGTAGCTATTGTTATAAGAGAACTCTTCCAATGGAAGGTAGGTATCCTAGCTACCACCGAAGTCTAGAATGCACGCCCGCATCATATCCTCCAAAGTCTGAATGGTCCGCTCGCTCTAACCATCTTTCTGCGGGTGGAAGGCAGTGCTGAAGTGTAGATGAGTGCCTAACTCGTCATGAAACTTCTTCCAGAATCTGGAAGTGAACCGCACATCCCTGTCAGGAATCACTGAAACCAACATCCCATGTCGAGCTACTACCTCCCTGATGTAGATGTGTGCCAGCTTCTCGGCCGAAATACTCTCCTGGATCGTTAAGATATATGCACTCTTGGTCAACCAATCCACGATGACTAAGATAAAATCTACCCTACGTGCGGTCCTCGGAAGCTTTGTGATGAAATCCATAGTGATGTCTTCCCATTTCCACATGGGAATCTCCAACGGCTGTGTCGTGCCATGAGGTCGCTGATGCTTGGCCTTGTCTTTCCTGCAAGTCAAGCACCGGTCCACATACCAAGTTATGTCCCTCTTCATGTATGGCCATCAATAGTTAGGGCGAGGATCTCGATACATCTTCGTCGCCTCGGGATGAATGGAGAATCTTGACTTGTGAGCCTCCTCCATCAGAACCTAGCGCACACCACCCCAGTAGGAAACCCATACCCTACAATGCAGTGTAAACAATTCACAACTATCATAATCGAATGAAGCCACCTTCCCTATGATCCGCTCACACTTTCGGCGCTCCTCCTTCATACCCTCAACTAGAGCCTCCTAAATCCGCTCCAACAGCTGACTAATCACTGTCGTCCTCAGGCATATATCCCGAATCGGAGCCACAGCTGCCTTGCAGCTAAGAGCATTGGCCATCACATTGGCCTTTCCTGAGTGATAAAGGATCTTATAGTCGTAATCCTTCACCACATCCAACCAACGTCGCTGTCTCATGTTTAGAGTGGGCTGATCCATCAAGTACCTTAGGCTATTTTCGTTTGTGTAGATAATAAAGTGGACACCATAGAGGTAGTGTCGCCAAATCTTGAGGGAAAAAAAACTGCCCCCAACTCCAGGTCGTGTGTCGGGTAATTTTCCACGTGAGGCTTCAGCTGCCTCGAGGCGTAAGCGATGATGCACCCGCTCTGCATCAACACTACGATTGAGCTCATGATATACGCGCCCCAATATACTACAAAATCCTCAACGCCCTCTGGCAGGGTTAATACCGGTGCCTCGCACAACTTTTGCCTCAAAGTATTGAATACTGCCAGCTGCTCAAGCACCCACCGGAATGTCACAGACTTCTTGGTTAGTTGGGTCAGTGGAACAAAAATCTTGGAGAAATCCTGGATGAATCTCCGATAATAACCTGCCAGACCAAGAAAGCTTTGAATCTCATATGGAGACCTCAAAACCTCCCATCTCAACACAACCTCTACCTTGGCCGGATCGACCGCTATACTGTTCTGATAGACAAGGTGCCACAAAAACTGCACCTTGTACAACCAAAACTCGCACTTGGAGAACTTTGTGAAAAGTCTCTCCCTCCTCAACGTCTCCAACACTTCCCTCAAGTGCTCCTCGTGTTGCTCCTACATATTGGAGTAAACCAAGATGTCATCAATAAAAACTATCACAGACCGATCCAACATCAGACTGCATACACGGTTTATGAGATCCATGAACGCGGCAGGAGCATTGGTGAGCCTAAACGGCATCACCACAAACTCGTAATTACCATATCGGGTCCGAAAGGCTGTCTTATGCATATCTTCGTCTTGGAATCTCATCTGGTGATAGCCTGATCACAAATCAATCTTGGAAAACCAAGATGCTTCCTGAAGCTGGTCGAAGAGATCATTGATCCTTGGGAGTGGGTAACGGTTCTTCACCGTTACCTTATTCAACTTCCGGTAGTCTATACACATCTGGTGGGATCCGTCCTTATTCTGCAAAAATAGAATCGGGGCTCCCCAGGGTGAACTGCTCGGTCTAATGAATCCCTTGTCTAACAGCTCCTGCATCTGTGTAGACAACTCCTGTATCTTAGGAGGAGCCCACCGATACGGTACCTTGGCTATCGGAGCCGCACCCAGAACTAGGTCAATCCTGAACTCCACCCATCTCTCCGGAGGTACCCCAAAAAAATCTGTCACACCACCAAACCAAAACGGCGGAAACATTCGCGGGCGGAGGATGTCATGTACAATATCATAACAATGCACAATAGTAAAACAAGCAACAACATCATCCATTGCATTAATAATATAGTTTATACATGTGTGTTCTATATATAGTTTGTAAGACACCAAAAATATATCAAAATAAAAGACGAGTCTTGAACATGCTCCGTCTTCTCAAAACCTAGTCCGGTGTAACTGTCTACTGGTGACTTGAGAATACAAGTTATTTTGAAAAGAGAGTATCAAAATAAAAGTTGAGTGAGTGCATAAGTATTTTTGTGTCAAAAGTTTGCATCTGTTTCATGAAAAGTTATGTAAGTGTTTGGATGTACATGTTTGTATACTTCATAGAAAATCCTATATTTTCTACTAAAATGAAAAGTAGTCTTCTACCAAGACTCAACTGTTTTGTATGTTTGTTTCTCTTTGAAAAATGATGTAAGATGTATGTTTGTACTTGTAATAGTATAAATGTGGGTTTTCCATATTCGTAAAACTATCTTTACACGAAAAATAGTATGCATTTCTTATGTGAGAATATCATTGTATAAATGTAATGGAAAATGAAGATGTACAGTAGTGTTTGGATAAAAATACTCTACTGATGCCCTAACTACCTTAAAACCAAGCTGTTAATTAAGGTAATAATGTGATTAGGTTATAACCATGCTTGATTGGCTAGTATAAACCACGACATTCTTCAGATGTCGAAAATGGTATGACATTTGTCACCCGTAGACCTGCAGGTCCCACTATAGCTAGCAACAAGGTGTAGGATGGTCAATCCTGTATAGATCTATACACAAACTCACGCTCTCCCTTCAAGAGACTCTGGTTACAAAACGTGACACAACAAGTATATTGTTATGCCATGAAATAGTGGCTCACATTTTAGTCATTCTGTTCTTGTTATAGTATGTATGTTCCTTTTTGTTCTTGTTATAGTCTGTTTGTTCCTTTCTGTTCTTGTTATAGTATGTATTGTAATGTATAGTAATGATATGAATGTACCGACTCTTGTATGTTTCTCTGGTCTAGAAATAGCATGTAATGAATCTCTAAACTATACCTATTATAGTTTACTAGTGCATTTGTTTGAACTATTACTGATTTGTACAAAAGACTCAGTTACTCACCATGAGCAACTAAATTAAGTATGTTCCTTAAAAGTGGGTTTAATATTCATATATGTATTTGATGAGTATAACTATGATTTAACCGACAGTCGAACTAGTGATCCTACCCTAAGCCCACAACCAAACAAGGAACACGAGTCAATGTATTTAGCAGTTGTCCTAAGTCCGTTAAAGCATACTTATACACAAATAGATAATTGAATATGATTTGATATAAAAGAAGTTTAAAAAAGTTTAAAAGAGTTTTAACAAATTTTTTAGTATAAGAAATCCTTTCGGTTGTTGTTTTCACATATAAATGGTTAACACAATTGTATTGTGTTCTACTTGTATCCCCCATAAAAGCATTTAAAAGTGTAATTATAGGGGTATGAACTCACCTATAGTGAGTGATTCGAATGAAAGATCGATATAGGATGCTTGGTATGCCAAGTGAAGTCCTAAGCACAAATGGATCCTATTTTGCATATATTAACACATATATGTATGAAAATTAGAGCCTATAACCACTAATATGTAAAGGAAACAACCTTAGGAACTAGGAAACACTTACAATGAAGTGTTAGGATCGAAAATAGGAGGCTGAAACTTGTTCACGGCCAAAACAATGAGGGTTCACGGCCTTAGAGTAGTTCACGGTCCAACAACACTTGAAGTGTTCATAGCCCTAGCTTGATTCTATGAATGGTTTATGGCCAAAGATGAAGGTTCACGGCCCTATGAAGGGTTCACAACCAAGCACACTTGAAGATCCTTGATGAAAAGATGATGAATCAATATGGAAAGCAAGGAACTTCTCATAAACCTTAAGAAAGGGAGGAGTTACTTACAATTTTGAGACGAAAGGAGGCTTTTTTGTGGATGATACTTGAGAGAGAAATGATGTATTCATGGCTGGAAATGGAGAAGTGCAGAGAAAATGGCCAAAACTCTTATATATGGTATGAGTTCACGGCCAAGGATGGGTTCACGGCCGTGAACTACTTTTGGGGGTGATTCCGGCTCGAATGCAGTCCACTGATCTCTAGAGAACACTTCCTAACACACAACCCTCAAGTGTACTTGGCCTAGAAACTCTCAAATAGACCCTTAACACATTAAAAGATAACAAAACAAGACTAAACTTTAGATTGATTTGATTGGCTTACAAGAAAAATTACGGGTTGTCACATCATCCCCATGCTAAAGGGAATTTCGTCCTGAAATTAGAATTAAGCAAATACACATAGACTAAGGGAAAATATGAGAATATTTATGTTTCATTTGCTTGACCTCGCGGTCCATGATTTGTACTGGTTCTTCCACGAAGTTGAGGCTCTCAATGATTTCGATTTCATCAAGTGGGATAACAAGAGTCTCATCGGATAAGCACTTTTTCAGGTTTGATACGTGGAAGGTAGGGTGTACATTACTAAGTTCTTGAGGTAGTTTGAGTTTGTAAGCTACAGGGCGATCCTAGAGAGAATCTCAAAAGGTCCTATATACCTTGGATTTAGCTTACCACACTTTCCGAAGCGTATCAAGCCCTTCCAGGGTGAGACTTTCAATAGAACAAGGTCACCAACCTGATATTCCACCAGTTTCTGTCTCTTGTTAGTGTAGATTTTTTGTCGGCCTCTTGAGGCTTTCAATCGTTCACAAATTTGAACAATCTTCTCTGTCGTTTCCCGAATGATTTTTGGACCCATGAGAGTGCTGTCAGGAACTCGTCCTTTATCTAGTTGTGTGTCACCCACCTCAGCCCAACATAGAGGGGATCTGCACTTCCGGCCATAGAGGGCTTCGAATGGAGCAACTTTGATACTAGAATGGTAGCTGTTGTTGTATGAAAACTCGACTAATGGAAAATGGGTATCCCATGCTTTACCAAAGTCGATCACACAAGCTCGCAGCATGTCTTCCAACATTTGTATCATCCTCTCACTCTGTCCATCAGTTTATGGGTGGTAAGCTGTACTCATATCCATCCTAGTTCCCAAGGACTTTTGTAGCGACTGCCAGAATCTTGAAGTGAATCTACTCTCTCTATTAGAGATGACGGATATGGGAACACCATGTAGTCGTACAATCTCCCTAATATATGTTATCGTCAGTTTATCCATCTTGTCAGTCTCTTTGATCGACAGGAAGTTTGCGGACTTATTTAAACTGTCAACGATCACCCAAATGGTATCGAGACCACCCGTTGTGTTGGGCAACTTGGTTATGAAGTTCATTATAATGCGCTCCCACTTCCACTCAGGTATCTCCGGTTGTTGTAGTGAACCTAAGGGTTTTTGGTATTCGACCTTAACCTTGGCGCAAGTAAGACACTTGCTCACGAAGGTAGCAATCTCTTCTTTCATGTTAGGCCACCAATATAACTTTTTGAGATCCAGATACATCTTATCTGAACCTAGATGATTGTGAGCCTCATTCATGACAACGTCTCTGAAACCACCTAGTTTCGGTGTCCAGATCCGATCCACGAGATATAAGGCTCTGTCACCCTTGATTTCTAAGTTCTTATCCATCCCTTTAAGGGATTCACCTGCCATATTTTCAGGTTTTAAGGCTTCCAGCTGATCCTCCTTAATTTTTGTGGACATATGCGAATGGACTGTCCTAGTCAATGCCTAAACTCTACGACCTGAGTATTCTTTCCGACTTAGGGTGTCATCTACTACGTTGGCTTTACCGGGATGATTACGAATTTCGCATTCATAGTCATTGAGTAGCTCGACCTACCTTCGTTGTCTCATGTTGAGCTCCTTATGATCAAATATATGTCGAAGGATTTTGTGGTCTGTAAAGATAGTGCTCTTCATACCATACAGGTAGTGTCTCCAGATCTTCAGAGAAAATACCACTGCTCCTAACTCAAGATTGTGTGCAGTGTAGTTGACTTCGTGCATCTTATACTGTCTTGAGGCATAGGCGATGACCTTTCCTCATTGCATAAGAACACAGCCAAGCCCTTGGTTTGATGCATCGTAGTAAACCACGAAATCTTCTACCCCTTCTAGGAGGGATAATATCGGTGCGCTGCATAAGGCTTGCCTCAGTGTTTGGAATGCCTTCTCTTGTTTATCCTCCCAGTCAAAGGTTGCACCTTTTTGGGTCAAGGCAGTAAGTGGTTTCGAAAACCTTGAAAATTTCTAAATAAGCCCGCAATAGTAGCCAGCGCGGCCTAGAAATTGACGAATTTCTGGCGTCTTCGGAGCTGACTAGTTCTCAATGGCTTTTATTTTGGAAGGATCCACGTGAATTCCCTCTTCTCTAACCATGTGACCCAAGAATTCAAATTTTTGAATCCAAAATTCGCACTTAGAGAACATCGCATAAAGCGTCTCTACTCGTAGTGTTTCTAAGATCTGTCGTAGATGTTGGCTATGCTCCTCCTTACTACGAGAGTAGATCAGTATGTCATCGATGAATACAATAACGAACTGATCTAAGTAAGGATGGCACACCCGGTTCATTAAGTCCATGAGCATTGTGGGTGCATTGGTTAATCTGAAAGGCATCACTATAAACTCGTAGTGTCAATAACGAGTTCGGAAGGCTGTTTCAGGAACATCTTCCTCTAAAACTCATAATTGCTGATACCCGGATCTCAGGTCAATCTTGGAAGAGTAGTTTTCCCCTTGCAGTTGGTCGAACAAGTCATCTATATGTGGTAGAGGGTATCGGTTCTTAATAGTCAGTTTGTTTAGCTCCCTATAGTCGATGCACATACGAAACGATCCGTCTTTCTTCTTTACGAACAAGACCAGTGCTCCCCAGGGTGAGAAGCTTGGTCTGATAAATCCTTTGCTGAGCAGTTCGTTCAGTTGACCAGATAGTTCCTGCATCTCAGGTGGAGCTAGTCGATAAGGCGATTTGGCTACAAGAGTAGCTCCTGCAACTAAGTCGATTCTGAACTCGACTTGACGTTGTGGTGGTAATCCTGGTAGTTCTTCGGGAAAGATGTCGAGAAAGTCGCATACTTCGGTGATGTTCTTTATGTCTTTCGTCTCTTGGCTCACATCAACCACATGAGCAAGGAACACATGATATTCCTTTCGTAAGTACATGTGGGCTTGTATACTTGAGATGATCCGAAGGTTTGTGCCTGGTTTGTCGCCATAGATAACTAGGGTTTTGCTATTTGGTAGATTAAGACAAACGACCTTCTCAAAACACATGATGTTGGCAGGATGAAGACTCAACCAATCCATGCCGATAATGACGTCGAAACTTTTAATTGAGACAAGCATGAAGTCGATTGGAAATGAATGGCTATCTAGAGATAGGGTACATCCTATGTATATACTGCTAGTGCTCTCAGTTTTCCTGTTATCCATTTCTACGGTGAACGGTTCTTTTAGTACTCATGGTTGTTGTTTAAGTAAGTGTACAAATTTTTGGTTCACGAAACTCCTCTCCGCTCCACTATCAAATAGTATGCATGTATAAGTGTTATCGAAGAGAAACGTACCAGTGACCACTGTAGGGTCTGCCACAACTTCCTCATGGCCTATCGCCAAGACTCTTCCCACTCCACCAACATTCCCTATTTTCAGGTAGTTCCTCTTATAGTGAACAACCTCCCCACATCCATAACAGGCCTGGCCCATTACAATGCCAGGGACCTGGGTGATTGGTCTAGCCGGAGCTTTAGATAAATGAGCGGTATGTCCTTTCCTGTTGCAGTTCGTACACTGCATTTCCTAGCATGGTCCGTTGTGGTGGAAGTTGCACTTGCTACACTTTGGCAAACTCGTAGCATACTGTTTCGCCGACGCAATGGAAGCAGGTGCTATTGCAACATGAATAGCCACGATCTGCTGGTTCTTGGTAGATTTCTGCGCCGCGTTGTTCTTTTTCTTGTCCCAAAACTTCCGCTTGCTGTCGGCGGTTTTGGCTGGTTCTGGGACAATAGGGGTTGTCGTTGTTGGTGTGCGGACTCCATGATCAATGAGTCACTGTGCCAATCATTTGGCACTGTCGAAGGTAGCGGGTTTGGAAGCTAGTACATTCCCTAAAATGGAGGTACCAGCCCCCAGATATACCTCTCGATCTTCTTCCCCTCAGTGGGGACCATTCCTGGACATAGAGCCACCAGATCGCTAAATCTGGCAGTGTAGGCTACTATGTCGGAACCCTTCATGGTTAGGCTCCAAAGTTCCCGTTCAATTTTGTGAACTTCGCCCCTCGGGCAGTACTCCTTAATCATGAGCTCCTTCAGAGCTTCCCAACCCATCGCATTAGCCACTACTAGGGTAACTGACTTGACATGGCTATTCCACCATGTGAGGGCTCTATCCGAGACTTTTCCTCCTAGATCTTCAACTTGTAAGTGTTTCTAGCCCTATTAAGTTAATATATTACTTAATCTAGTGATCTAACACACTTCCATCTATGAAATCTTTCCAAAAGGTTAGATCTTCAAGTTTCACCAAGAACACCAAGAACACACACTAGTGTTCTTGGACTTTTAGCACCTTTTCAAGCCTCTACCTAGTAAGTACTTCTATCCTAGAGTATTATAAAGCTAGTTGTACTTCCATATATCAAGAAATCACCCAAGAATCACCAAGATCAAGGTGTTTATGATCCAAGATGTTCTTGAACCGTAAACCCTAAAAAGGGTGCCAAAGTGTGCCCTAGTCCCTTCTAAGCCTTGGAAACTAGCATAGATCCTTTCCTTGATGAGCTTAGCACTTGAAAACATCAAAAGACCATAAACCATAGGGGTTTACGACCGTAAACCCAAAGGATAATGATCTAAGTAGCGTAAACTCCATTTAGGAGTGAAATGGTTCCCTAATCCCTTCCATAGGCTTATACTTCAAGTGGAAATGCTTCTAAGGACTTGTAGAGCTTCAAAACAACACATGGTCAAACAAGCATGAGTTTATGACCGTAAACTCATGAGTTTACGACCATAAACTCAATGGGTTATGGTCACAAAACCATAAACTCCCATAGAGGGTCCTCTTGAACCCTAAACTCAATAGTAAAGTCGTACAAACCCATAGATGCAATCCTTCGGACTTATACCACTTAAATAAAGTGTTTTACATGTCTTGGGATGTCTTAACTGGGTTATTTAGCTGTTTAATGACTAATTGAACATACATATATGTGTTATTATATGTTAATTAGGATCCTTGGGTGTGCTCAAGTCTTCACTTGACACTTAGCATCCTATACAGTCCGTTCATCCAAAACCACTCACTACAGGTGAGTTCATACCCCGTTAATTAACCTTTTAAATGTTTTTAAATGTTTATAAATGCTTTATGGGGGGATACAAGTTGAATCATGTTAGTTGTTATATCAATCACATGTGATTAATAGCTAGCATGCAAGTGGATTTACTATACGTTAATTGTTTTACCAAACAGATTACTTCAAATGGATTTCCAAAACATTTTTACTTGTTTAAAACTCTTTATCAAACTGTCTTACATACTGAATGCTTCTTTTCAAACTTTATTACAATTGTGTTTCAAACAAAAGTTTTCCTTATACTTAAAACTGCTATTATCAAATAAACTGCTTTCAAACCGCCTTACAAACTGACATCAAGTCATCATTTCTTAGTTATTAAATATTTCAAAGGTGTTACCAAAACTTCTTTTTATACTTTTATATTGTCAAATGCATGCCTATGTATGTATAGTTATATAAGTAATGTTTAAAGGACTTAGGAAGGCTAACTCGCTTTAACTCCTTTTCCATGTTTGGATGTGGCTATAGGGTATCGGTTATCCGTCTGAAGGTCGTTTAAATATTAGTTATGTATCATGTATACATATATAGTCATAAAAGTTCTTTCAGTCAATTCAATACCCTTGAGTAGCAAGAGTATACATTCGTGTTCATACGTACAAGTCATATTACTAGTAAACTACAACAGGCGTAGTTTAGGAAGTTACTAATACTATTACTAGAACAATGAATCATACAATGAGTCAGTTCATACATGAGTCAATACTTGATAGATAGAGAGAGAACACACAATACAGCTAGTACACACAGTACATTACTATACTTGCTAGATAGAGAGAGAACACACAATACAGCTAGTACACACAGTACATTACTATACATGCTAGATAGAGAGAGAACACACAATACAACTAGTACACACAGTTCATTACAATATAGGATAGACAGAGAAAGAACACACAATACAGCTAGCACATACATTACATATACATTAATACAGTTATGTGAGCCACTAAACGGGGCATGGCACTACCTGTCATGACCGTTTTTGTATCCAGAATCTCCTTAATTGGGGAGCGTATGAATTTGCATATAGATGTATATTGGATTGACTATCCTACACCTTGCCGCTCGCTATTGTGCGACTTGCAAGTCTACGGGTGCCAAATGTCATTTCTTACGGTGTCTTACATCGTCGTTTTACTAGAGTCGGTAGCAGGATACATGTCGATCCCATGGTACTTTAAATTACAATTGGTTTAAGGTAGTTAGTATGACAATAGTTACTTATTACAATACTACAGTACTATAACATTTTTCCCATTACATTCACTTCGTGAATATTCACACGATGCACGGTAATGTAAAAACTATGTTTTTGGTTAATGGTAGTCGGATTTGGGAAAATACACTCTTACAAGAGACACACACAGATACTAGATGCCTTGGTAGAAGGCTACTTTTAGTAGGAAACATAGGGTTTTCTAGGAGGTTCAAAACTTTTACATACTTACACTTCACATACTTACAAATACTTTCGTACAAATTCAGACACTAAAATAATTATGATCTCACCAGCTTTAAAGCTGATACTCTCTTTCAAAATAACTTGTATCCTTATGTCAACAGTAGATAGGTACCGATGTAAGGTTTAGAGAAGATGGAGCTCGTTCAAGACTCATCTTTCATTTTGATTTATACTTTAGTGTCTATTAAACATGTCAGACCACACTTGTATTAAAATTATTTTATTAATGCAATGGATGATGTTGTTGCTTGTTTACTACTATTCATTGTTGTGATACTGTACATGACGTTCTCCGCCCCAGAACGTTTCCGCCGTTCCTGGTTTTTGGGTGTGACGGATTGGTATCAGAGCATTGTTTATAGTGAATTAAGTATATCAACCCATAAGTATAAATACAATGGGATTAAAAATACTCTGACCAAGAGTTTATACTTTTAAATAATAAAATAGTTAACT
The DNA here is from genome assembly GCF_002870075.4 of Lactuca sativa. Lineage (NCBI taxonomy): Eukaryota > Viridiplantae > Streptophyta > Magnoliopsida > Asterales > Asteraceae > Lactuca > Lactuca sativa. The sequence goes on along the minus strand of NC_056627.2, from coordinate 358,776,249 downwards.
AAGTATACGTGCCTGCATTCATACGAAAATCCATGTCAGAATGACAAGAACAAAAGTATTACGATTGTTGAATATCACAGGTAAGCTCGGGGATGTATGGTCAGTCTTGGGAATGGCATAGTCTGATAAACTATGCTGGTCCGAGGAGTGATTAGCACATGCCCAAGAATGGTTGTGATGTGTCAACAAGTCTAAAAACTTACCAACACTACCACAATGAGAACATTATAACAAAACCTAAGTCTAAGATACTATAGGAGTATTTTGTGTTACTATAATTACTTACTTGAGAACTAAAAATGATCTTCATTACTAAGTCGATAGTTTCTAAGTGGATACACCAAAGTTATATGTAACTAGGATGTCATAGACTTAGAATCTGTGAAATTTTTGCTTTACCCCTATTCCTTGTGAATTTGGAGTTAAGGTTACTTATTCGAAGGCCTATCCTGTTTTTCTTACATATAACTGGTATGCACTTTACAAATAGTGATGCAACTAATGAAGATTATCTAATAATTATCTAGATATTTCGTCTAATAATTATTTTCTTACCCCAATTCTCGCATAGATAACATGGCTTGACACCATCCCCACGGCAACCCGTACCTTCCGAATGAAGGCAATGCTGGGTGGTTTGGAGAAGAACCTGAGAATGATCATCCAATCCCTTTGAATGATCACCATGCTGAAGAACTTTCAGATGATGATAACTCCGAACCCGAGGTTGAGAACCTACCCCCGGTAGCTCCCATTCCAAATCCTAACCCTCGTCCGCCTTTTCATGGCCCGACGCCCCCTTGGGTAGAAAGTTTGGAGACATGGAGTGAAAAGCAAGATCAACCTATGCCATTTAATGAAGACCGAAGCTTCTACAACTTAAGTGAAGGAAGCTTAGTAGACAGAGTTCTGCCAATCCTGGTCCGTAGAGTTGCTCGAAACGAGATTCAGGACAGGATAACTGTCCATCGTATCGCAGAGGTTGATGCGAATGCAGAAATGCATACCATCCGCACCAATCGCCTTGAACACATTCAGGAGAGATCTGAGAGAGACCATGAGACCCTATTGCAAGCACTAGCTGAAACTCGAGCCGAAGTCATAGAGCTCCGACTACGCCAGAGGGTGTACGAAAGATACCTGCTTGATATGGAATGCCAACTGGTTGAACTAAGGGTTCACCAGAGGGATGGCCGTCACCAGTAGTAGATGCCTTACTTTCTTTCCCTGTTAAAAGGAATCGTTTTTCCTGTCTATGTCCTATGTGGCATTTTTCTATGAAACTATCTTGTACTGTAGGTACTCTTAGTTAGGCCTTTATGCGGTCAAAACCTTTCTACTCTGGATATGATGTAAGACCCTCTACAAGGTCAATTTTCCTGAACTTATTACGTCATGAATATCAAAGATATTGACGGTCGGCTAACTTCTGAGTCATTATATGTTCAAATAATTTCATCATGCTATCATAGGAGTCTATCTGAAACCCACTCTAGTCGAGTTATTGAACTAGGGTAATTTAGCTCAGGGATCATTCCGAATTATTTTTCAAGGGTTGGATCATGTTATTTACCAACCGATGGTACCTTGTTTTAAACGTCAAGCGTCTTGAGACTATTCTACAAACTTACTTCTACTTGTTACTAGGACTGCATCATAGGGATGTAGGTCAAACCTTCGTGAACATACTTCTATTCCGTACTAGGACTGCATCATAGGGATGTAGGTCAAACCTTCGAGAACATACTCTTACTCTTTACTTGAACGATCGAAATTCATCTAGGTTCAACCATAATAGCTCACGAACTCCTTTTCTTTTCGTGTAACAGAATCATGTCGTCATCCGTAAATAGGCAGCCGAACAACGAAACCCCTACACTACTAGAAAACTGACCTTTAATGACGCGCAAACAATGACACTCACCGATAGAGGGCGCGCATTTGTGGGTGCCCTAAAAAATAGTGTCAGTTTTGCAAAATTTGATGGATAGAAGACACGCATTTGTGCGTGCCCTAAAATTAGTGTTAGAAAAGAAAAAAAAGGAATTGCGGAGGGCGCCTTTTATAAAATGTGCGTCATGTAAGTATGTCGCTTTATAATTTTTTATGAAACAAGCCTTTTAGGCGGGAAATGATCGATCGACAAAAATCCCCAAAATTTTGGAGGACCCGCTCATTCATTCCTCTCCACTTGCTGATGACCTTCATTTTCTCCCCCTCCTTCTCTCAATCAAGAAACCCTAACCTTTCTCTCTATTCACGAGCCAGTAATCACGACAAAGAAGATCAACAACAAAGACCAACTAGTTCGATTTATCCCTAAAACTGGTACAACTTCTACAAATTCCATGGCCACTTTAATATCCATAGATACGCTTTAAACCAATCTAACCATACCTTTGCCCAAAATTCTTCAAATATGGTCCGTCTTCATCTTTTATCTTTGCATATGGCCCATCTTCACATAATCAATAAGTTACTAGGGCTTTGAACCGGACCTCACATACTTCTTAGAGCTCACAACAGCTTCTCACATTTAGAAGCCCTTCCCACTGGTAAAAAAACCCTTCCGATGGACACCCTAACCCGATGCCTTAAGCAGCGCCTCCACCACCCACCACGTTTGTCATCATCTTCATCTTGGAGTTGTTCTGTTACTCATCGGTGCCACATGGCTTCCCAGAATAAGTCGTTGAGAACACGTATTGTTCTAGTGATAGTCTTCCATCTCCAAATGACCTACAAATCTGCAACCAAAAACGTTACAACATCAAAACACGTATTGTAGATCCTGCTTCTTTGGACCGCAATGATTGGGCGTCGCTGATCTCTTCCAGGAGTTTCTTTTTGACAACGATGGCATCAGTCAGGTACTTTACATGTTAAAAGATTTCTAGGGCTTATGTATGTTTCAATTTATATGCAGCTTCCCCAAATTAATCTAGAGAAACTTCTAGGGTTTATGATTTTTTAGGTAATCTGTAGTGATTAGGTTAATTTACTCATAGTTTTGATTATGTTTTTTTATCATCATGTCCATGTCCCTTCTCTACTGTGTTCATGTGAGTCTTATACTCAGTAAGAGGAAACTGAACGAAAAAAAATTCTTTTGGTTTCTGCATATATTTCCGGTAGAGCTCAATTTATGAATTTTATTTGCACTTCCAATGATAACCAATTTGTGATTCGTTGTTTCAGTAGTAAACCACCGTTTTGTTGAAACAGTTTTTGTCGGATTTTGATAAGCTTCCTCTTCTTGAAGGCAAAATACAGCCATGTTATTCCGACTGAAATGGCCATGAAACCAAATCCCATACCTGCGTGCATGATACCACATAATTGGTGAGTCTACATTTAACTAAGGTGGGTCCAATGACGCACTTAATTTAAAAAAAATTGAGGACCTATTTTTTCTATAAACTAATGCAAGATGAATAACCATAAACTATTTCATGTTTTCAAATTTCAACCAATCATTTGACTTCATTCGATCATTCAGCTGAGGTACTGGATGATCCATTTAAGGACACAAAAACGATAAGATTACAACTGATTAATTACCTAGGGAGAATTTGATAACTGGGAACTCCGAAGTTTGAGCAAGACAACCTCGACCGTTGCTAAATTCATCTACAACGTAGCCATCTTTGCAAGAACACGAGTAACTTCCAAGAGTGTTGGTACAGATCCCCTCGCACAGGTTACTGTTGGGATCTTCACATTCATTGATATATGTGATGACCGAATAAAAAATCAGTATAAATCAAATAGTTATATATAACAGCATTGAGAATATTTTGATTGTGAAAGATTTAACCTTGACAGGCTGGATCAAGATATGGTTGACCTTGATAGCCTTGATTACCAACGCATTTGTATCCCGGAGCTCCGGTATCAGAATCAATACAATGAGTATTTGCTTGGCAAGCCAAGACGCCGGCATTTCTAGCTTCACTGCAGCTACCAAGTCTTTTATTAGGGTATGTCTATCATTGATTATTTACCTATTACTTGATTTTGATTTGCAATCTGCACTGATTTCCAACTTTTTTATGCTATTTGCGTTACAATGTATCAGATTAAGAATAATTAGAAAATGGTCCCTGTGCTTTTTGATTTTCATCGTGTTTGATCCAAAATTGAAACTTTTTTAATTTTTGTCCTTATTTCAAGGTTCCATATCGATTTTGGTCCTTGGAACCTTGAAATGAGAACCAAAATCGATATGAAACTCTGAAAGAAGTACCTGAATCAGAAAGTCTCGGGGAGCAAGGACCAAATGGACAGAAACCAGCTTCTTGCTGACAAATGGACTGCATGTTGTTTGTATGTTATGTTAATAAATTTTGTTGAGATATTTAGTTGGAAATTGAAGCTTCATGAATTCCTGAATTCTCTGTTTTTAGGGAATCAAACCAACAACAACAGTTTGATTGCAAAAGATGGCCAAGCATGTTAGTCAATACAAGAATTCCAGTGTTTTCGATGATGGTAATTTTTTCTCTTTGATTTAATAATAATATTTGTTTCTAAAAAGATTGTGCAAGTATTAATTTGCTGATTGGATTTATTTATTTTTCTTGTGTTTCAGGTGTTGAGACCACACCTGATGATGTTAAGGAGAAATTAATGTCAATGGATTTTTCTGAAGATGTGAAGTGCAAGTTGACTACTCAATTAGTTTGACATGGTTTATAAACTTTGTCATGCATCTATATTCAATGGCAGATTTGTCTCCTGCCTAGCCTTTGTCTACAATCAAGAATTTCCATAAGGGTATTTAATCTCTGGAATAGAAAACAATCATTTTGCCTGGTAATTTGTGTTTGGTTATAAAATTACACAAATTACCATTTTACCCTTGCATGATATGCTTATATTTACTTACTAATTGGATGTGATACTTTGTGTATGGTTGGAAGGAACTGGAACTGGCCTTGTTGTACCTGAGAAACCTCTTGGAAAGTGAGTTGAATTTGATCTTCATCTTCTCTTTGAACATTCTTTGTTATAAAATTTTGTTTTATAGAATCTTTAATAGGAGTATGTTTGCTTAAATTTTATACAATGACAGGGTTTTTCATGTTCAATGCTTGCATATTCCTTTTCATGATCGAACACCATTTGATGGTTATCATCTTCTCTTGTATTTATATTATGTTAAAACTTCAAGGAACCAAATGAGAGAGTAAATGACCATTTTACCATTATATTTGCACGAAGGGTTGATTAAAATTGTGGAGGAAAGTGTAAAGATTGATCAAAATTTGTCCCCAAATAAGCCGATTTATTTTCTTGGAGAATCTTTTGATCATGTGCTCTACCGATGTGACAGTGGTTTTGGTGTCTTGGGACTTCCCGTGGATCATATTCAACATTTCAGCTTGTTACCCGGTAATTAATTAACTGTCTCTATCTACATGCTCTTTCACTTCACCGTTGTATCTATTTTTCTTTACTAAAATAAATATTAGGTAAAAGCATGGTGTGTTGTTATGAAACAAACAGGGCTTGTGTAGCCGCTAGATGAAGCTTGTATATGGCGCCAAACAAGAGGCACCACCACTGAAACTTTAGGAGCCGAGAACAAAGCTAAATCCACAGAGAAGGTTCAATTACAATTTACAAATTTGCCCTTCCGTTTTCTTAAATATTTTATTAATCCAATATTATCATATCTGTCATATCGTGTATGTATGTTTTCGGATCCATGTGATCAAAATTTCCTTGGTGCTCCAACATTTTTGCCAGGTAAACCCAAGGGCTATTTGGTCATTAAAAAATGTTAAATTTTTATGGTGTCTAATCTGTTATTAAATTTGCAGTTGTGCAATTTGCGGGGCAGCATCCTGGTGGGCTTGGAGTTCCTGTTGTTGGCATGGCGTTCCCTGGCTACGTTACTCAGCCCAATGGAATGGGGAATTCAGAAATGACATGGTACTTTAAATATATATAAGTAAATAAATATTTAAGATAATAATAGTTAGGTGATTAAATGGTTAAAATTGTGAAATTTTGTTGTAGGCTACCTATTTTGGCTGGTGCTGCTGGGGCTTTTGGCTGCTTCACCTTATATCACAATGGATGGTGCTTATCATGCTATGCCATCTGGCCAGACCTCTGCATTGCCTCCTACAAGGTCTGTTACTTGTTATTATGATTAACGATTCTGAGGGTATTTAGGTCATTTACTCAGAATTTTGCGTTTTCAAGTTTACTAGTGGATCACACTTGCTTGGCTAAATGTTATTTTGTATGCTTTCAAACTTGTCTTCTTCCTGAATTCTTTTTCTTTGTAAGTTTAGCCTCATTCTTTTCTTCAATTAAGTGTTGTCTGGAGAGTGTTGTATGAACAACAATAAATCAACATTTTTGTCCTTCTTTTTCTTGTATGAACAATACATAGTCATAGTTTGACTTAATTAGTTGCTTATTTTGTTTATTAGTTGCTTGTTTTCTAGCTTATTATAGTCACTGATTGGTTTCTTGTTATGCTTAAATCTTAACAGCTATCATGGCAACCTTCAACAGTAGTTTTGGACAGGCACCTTCTTGCAAAAGATATCGCGTACGTGTTCTTCTGCTGCTATTGTGGATTCGGGAACATCCATGCTTACTGGTCCAACTGTATGTATCTCACGTGAAGCTTCTGCTAGAATTATTAATCTTAGAGATTTCAAGTTTTTCATATTTCTTGTATCTAATTAGTTTGTAAATTTCCATTATAACTTTTATTGATTTGTTTTATCTTTCCATGGAACGATTATTTGTATGACATTATATTTTGTGCAATGAATTGTATTTTTGTATATTATATTTTATTTATTAAGAGACATTAAATGAAAATTTAATTCAAAAATTAGTAATACTAGAAAAAATATTTTTTTAAAAGATATAAAATTACGATACGCAAAAATGTGTGTCATCTTCATTTATGACATGGCCTTTCTTGACAGGGGCTTCCTTGATACGCAATGCATGTCATAAACACGTGCGTCGTAAGGTTACGACATGCAAATGCGTGTCGTCTTCCTTTATGACAGGGTCTTCCTTGATACGCATTGCGCGTCGTAAATGCGCGTCATAAATACGCGTCGTCTATAGATGACGCGCAAAAGCGCGTCGTCTCTCTTTATGACAGGGCCTTCCTTGACGTGCATTTGCGCGTCGTCTGAGCGTTTTACGACGCGCAATGAGCATCGTAAAAGGCTGTTTTTCTAGTAGTGCTATCCTTCATATCGACGCCGCTACATTCCAAGACGCGATAACAACTGTCGTGTCAGCTTTCCTTGCACACCTCGGCTCTGGAAATGCAAACAAGACTTACAAAGGGGGTGTACAATTCCGATGGTTGTAACGATCTGAGAAATCAACAAATAGTAACAGTCGCTAACACCCAAAACAACTCAGAGTTCAAGAAACGGAAGCGTCAAGCCCAAACAGAACGCAAGCGATTTCAAAGGCTTGCCATGCAATAACAACCAGTGGCGACTCCTACCACCTCAACATCGGTCAAGCGTTATGAGGGAACACTCACGAAGTGTAACAACTGTAGCTATCATCATAATGGATCTTGCCGAGTATTGCAATGCAACAAATGCAACAAGATGGGGCACATTGCTCGTTTCTATAGAAACACCTCCACCACCGGAGCCAACCAGGTTTGCTATAGTTGTGGTGTGACAAGACACTATCATAGGAATTGTCCAAAAGGAAAGAACAAAGAAAGCACCCATGTCCATATAACTCCGACTCGACACCTCGCTTCCATCACCGATGCTAGTACCAGCCAGATATGTCACCAATGCGGTGAGATTGGGCACTTCAAGGAGGATTGTCCAATAACAAAGAACTCCAGCTCAAACGGGAGAATACTAAGGATCACTGCCGCAGGAGAGACTACTCCGGACCCATGTTAATGTAATTAAGGCGTTTCGTTGTAACAAACTTATACACTATTTAAAACTAGTGCAACTAGAGTCTTATCTTTTGCGAGATCCCGACAGTAAAGGGGCCCTCGTGCTGCATATACTTGCCTTTTGTAGTATACCTTACTCGCAGCAATGGTCTTGTAGTAAATCTCAAGTACTATAACTCTGTTAAAAGTTGCACGGTTGTGTTTAGTCTGTAATGCCTTTATGTACAAATCTAATGTCTTTTACTTCTAAGTAATTCCGACATTATCATACAACCTGAGTCAATTCGACCCGCACAATACCAGTTTCGTGCGCACATCTCTTTCTCCGTAAACATCTTTCTAGCGAAGCCGTCATTTCAGAACTCTGAAGCACTCATGCGTAGAGTACCTCATGCTTCTTAATCTTTCTGAAGAAACCTCAACAAACCTCCCCATAGCACCACTCGTACAGTGCATCGAGTTCAATCCAAAGATCCATACGATTGATATATCGCGGAAGAATGTATACACAAGGGTGGTATATAATCAAGGTTCTACAAGTTTAGAATTGATGATTCCACTTTAACTTCTTTTCCTCGTTGGGATGTGAGCTTAAAGAAGAATCATTTATTCGACTACCTTTCCAATCTTAATTATATACAACTCGTATACACAAGACTGTGATTGATGAACCATGTATGAATTCTAATATGAACTTCAGGACGGAGACTGCCCAAGACTACGAGTAATCACATTGTAATGCGAACATACTTAGAACCCAATACGACTCATGTAACTAGATCGCCCTATAGCCTAACACCTACGGAGATACAAGAACCGTCCGGACAGCTTAACGAACCACTTAGCAATGGAATGAAAAGACCAAGCTTCTCACCCTAGAGAGCTCCGGTCTTGTTCTTCAAGAGGAAAGACGAAATTGTTTCATAGGTCCATCGACTTCAGAGACCTCGAAAAGATTTCCATTAGAAATCATTACCTCTGCCTCACATAGATGAGTCGGTTGACCAACCACAAGGAACTATTTACCTTTTAGAAATAGACCCGAGATCCGAATATCACCAGATATGAGTGTTAGTGAAGGATGTCCCGAGGACAATCTTCCAAACTCAATACGGACACTACGAGTCCGTAGTGATACCCCTCGGATAGGACCAATACGCTCGTAGTATTCATGAACTTAATGAATAGGGTATGCCATTCTTACTTGGATCAGTTCGTCCTGATCCTTGCGAATGACCTACTTATCTACCTTTGTAGTAAGGATGAGAATATAATCATCCACGACCCAGCTTACCCCGCGAACTCAGTAACGTACATTTTACCCTCTACGTCTTGAACTTGGAAAAGTATCCGTCCGACGAGACTCTTGTAATCCCACTCGACGAGATCGGGTCCAACGAGAGCCTCACCTTCGTGGAAGAACCGTAGTGAACATGGAACGAGAGGTCATGCGAACGAATCAGAGCCGCTTCCCATTAGTGAAAGTTCGTTGTAATGCCAACCGAGGACCTGAATTCACTTGGGAGCGCGAGAATCAATCGACTAGGAAGTATCCCCACTTCTTGTCTCGATTATTCATGCCTACTCTTCTACCTAAATCCTAATTTCGGGACGAAATTCCTTCTAACGGGGGGATGATGTGACAACCCGAAATTTCTATTCTGTACAACCCTTCACTTCAACAGAAGTCATAACAGTTTCAGCTAATTTTCAAGCTTTTTGGAATAAGTTTGAGTATTTTAGGATTAGCACTTTAGGAGATACCAGGAGAGAGGATGCCCTAGGGTTTATTGTGCATCAATAAAGTTCCAAAAATCCAAGAGTTTGGAGTTTACGGCCCAAATGGCATTTGGACCGTAAACCCTAATGAGTATATATATGACACTTAGCCATTTTTCACACTTTTTCACCATTTCAAGTTAGAACTCAAATCCTCTCAAGTAGCATCCGACTTTTCCTCCTATATCTTCAACTTGTAAGTGTTTCTAGCACTATTAAGTTGAGATATTACTTAATCTAGTGATCTAACACACTTCCATCTATGAAATTATTCCAAAAGGTTAGATCTTCAAGTTTCACCAAGAACACCAAGAACACACACTAGTGTTCTTGGACTTTTAGCACCTTTTCAAGCCTTTACCTAGTAAGTACTTCTATCCTAGAGTATTATAAAGCTAGTTAAACTTCCATAAATCAAGAAATCACCCAAGAATCACCAAGATCAAGGTGTTTACGGTCCAAGATGTTCTTGAAACGTAAACCCTAAAAACGGTGCCAAAGTGTGCCCTAGTCCCTTCTAAGCCTTGGAAACTAGCATAGATCCTTTCCTTGATGATCTTAGCACTTGAAAACATCAAAAGACCATAAACCATAGGGGTTTACGACCATAAACCCAAAGGTAAATGTTCTAAGGACCTTAAACTCCATTTAGGAGTGAAATGGTGCCCTAATCCCTTCCATAGGCTTATACTTCAAGTGGAAATGCTTCTAAGGACTTGTAGAGCTTCAAAACAACACATGGTCAAAGAAGCATGACTTTACGACCGTAAACTCATGAGTTTACGACCGTAAAATCAATTGGTTATGGTCACAAAACCGTAAACTCAATGGGTTATGGTCACAAAATCGTAAACTCCCATAGAGGGTCCTCTTGGACCCTAAACTCAATAGTTAAGTCCTACTAACCCATAGATGCAATCTTTTGGACTTATAGCACTTAAATCAAGTGTTTTACATGTCTTGGGATGTCTTAACTTGGTTATTTAGTTGTTTAATGACTAATTGAATATACATATATGTGTTATTATATGTTAATTAGGATCCTTTGTTGGGTCAAAAATATGGTTTATACTTTGCTTTTCTGGGCAATTATATTTTTCTGTAATATTTTTGGAGTTTACAGTCATGTTTACGGCCAAAAACCCATTTACGGCCCATGTTATCCGGCCCATGTTCTCCAAGTATAAATATAGGTGTTAGGGTGAGGAGTAGAGATTGATGAACCCTAGAGAGTTTACTGCCAGAGAGACAGAAGAACTATTGTGTGTTAGTGTGTGTGAATCTCTTGTATCCGGATCATCATTCTATTCATTAATACATTGAGATTCATCATCTACTTCTTCTCCTTCTCTTTTATTGTGACCTGGCATCATCCGTTTGATTGAGATTCCGCACCATCAAACGGATCTGACTGATACACGGGCAGATTAAGGACTTACAATTGGTATCAGAGCAAGGTTGTATCAATCAATCTTTTTCAGATCTGGAGCTTGTTGGGTCAATTAAGAAAAGAAAGCTATAAACCAAGGGGGAGACTGTTGGGTCAAAAATATGGTTTATACTTTGCTTTTCTAGGCAATTATATTTTTCTGTAATATTTTTGGAGTTTACGATCATGTTTTTGGTTGAGTTTACGGCCGTAAACACCTTACGGCCGTAAACCCATTTACGGCCCATGTTATCCGGTCCATGTTCTCCACGTATAAATATAGGTGTTAGGGTGAGGAGTAGAGATTGATGAACCCTAGAGTGTTTACGGCCAGAGAGACAGAAGAACTATTGTGTGTTAGTGTGTGTGAATCTCTTGTGTCCGAATCCTCAAACCAAGGATCTAATACCAACTTATAACATTCCCAAATTTAGAACCAAAAATTTCAATTTTAAATAGTAGTTATTAAAACCAGTAGTCTGAAACATCGCATAGTGTCAACTCATTTCATAATCAAAACTAATATTTCAAATAACCAAAACATGTCATAGAAAAGTAATATCAGAGTACAACCCCAAAAGATCTCATTAAGTGGAAATCATAGTATGATGCGCTGCGATCATGCCGGCTCCTTTCCTTTCGAAGAAAAAGTACTTGAAACCAAAACTGAAAACCGGAAGCATGAAGCCTAGTGAGTTCCCCCATCATACCACATAATCACATGCTGTCATGCATATCTTGGTGCCCAGCCTACCCTGTTAGGAATATCTGGGTGTATGACCTACCCTGTCAAGCATATTTAGGTGCTCGACCCACCCGGTCAGGCATATCTGGGTGCCCGACCTACCCTCTGGTGTATTCCAACCAGTTACGGGGTCTATTTCACCCATACCACTACCACATAATAACATAGCATACAAGCACATAAATCTCAACAGATAGTGACATACCATAAAATTATCATTACTATAAACAACTACTAGTGGTCCGACATTGGTGCCTTCGACTCGCTTATAAAAGGAAGGTAACTCACCTCGAATACTGGAAAGTAGTTAAACAACCCTTGGCTCCAAATGTCAACACAACTCAAACTCCTAAACATAAAAGATTTTCTTTAAGTATCCTTTCATACTCATAACCCCTTAAGGGTCAACTTTGGTCAAAGTCAAACTCAAAGTCAACAACCAGGTCAAAGTTAAAGTCAACATTCCGAGTTGACTTAACTCGTTGAGTTACTCTTCACCTCATCAATTTTCCATAACCCACATAACCGTGATATCACGATCCAACTCGTCGAGTTTCTCTTATAACTCGTCGAGTCCCTTTTTTTCCAACAGAGTTGGGACACTTCGAGGACAACTCGTCGAGTTCTTCAGTCTGTCAACCTTCTTAATGAATTAAGTGCCTATTCTTCAAACCAAGACCCTATCTTCTGGATCCAAGTTGGAAATACGTTTAAAAGAGTAAAGTTTCCAACTTTACCCATTAAGGACCTCTCCCAAACGCATAAAACTCAAACCCTAAACCAAAATGGTTTAGATCCAACTCCAAAAGCCATCAAAACTTCAATATAGACCATGAGGTCATAGATCTAGACTCAAGGCACAGATTGGTCACGTAATGTTCCCATCTTGCTCGCATTCATGATCTGATGGGGCTTAGAAGGCCAAAATGATGGTCCAAAGGTTGTATGGAACTTCCATGGCCTTAAAGTTGGCACCTTTATGCCATGAAGTCCCCTCATGACCCTAGATCAGAAAGGTTTGCTGATGTGTGTAAAACGCACTAGTTTTAATCCTATTACTTCAAACACAAATTAAACACACGAAAGGCAGTGAACCTATCGATTGATAGTATAGTTTAAGCAAGTAGGGTATCGAACATAGGGAACAGTAACAATCAAATTAAGTACTAGTATTACCTAATTAAAAACAATTAATAAAAGAGGGGGTTTCTCTAGTTTTTCAACACTAGAAACTTAATCAATCAATTAACTTTCAAACAAAGACAATTAACAACTAAGAAGAACAAGAAAGGACAACTCGATTCAATGATAAAAGAGACTTCTGTTCAGATTCGATTCACTTATTCCTATGGTTGATTTCGTGGCAAGTGCAATGGATTAATATGTCAATGGTTACCGATTCCTAATGTAATTAGGTTCATGTTCATTATTACCAATCCTTTAGTAGACAAGTTAATTCAAACAATGGCCAGTTGATTAAACTAACAAGTTTCCTAGTGTTTAGTTCGTATCAAGCAAGACTTATAATAATAGTCAATCAAATTTGTTTAATTCAATCAACTCATGTATAAATGTTCATCACACATGCTCACACATTGATTTACATATTTTATAGTTAACCCTAGTTTCATATTCACTATTCCTAGGCATACAATCTTATATTCATAAAACTATATGAATCAAGTAATCAAGAAGATATTCATGCAACTCAATCACTTATTTGTTAACTAAAAACATTTATCATCAATACATAAGGATCTTTAATAATCTTAACAAGATGAATAACCAAATTAATATCAATTCAACCACTCAATCAAACCATATTAATAAGATTATCTGATCCAAACAGAAGTAAAAAGCTTTTAGCTCATATCTAAAGCAAGTAATAACCTAAAATCAAAATCTAATGATTCAAACATGGTTCAAAACAAAGATTAAGAAAAGAAGAATGATTATTTGCCTTTGATTCTCTTCTAAATTGTCTCTTATGTTGCAATCTCAAAAATAGCAGCTCCAAGAACCCCTCTGGTCTTCAAAAGTCGCAGCTAGCCTCCACAAAAAGTTAGGGTTCGAATGAGAAGAGTTTCTATATATAAATTCTAAAAACAGCGTCAACTCGACGAGTTTTCACCAAAAACTCGTCGATTTTTTTCGATAATCTGCGTATACAGCGTGTACGGCAAGGCATCTTTGAATCTGGAACATTCTAACCAAGTCGTCGAGTTTTTGCTAAAAACTCGTCGAGTTTCTTTTGGAATCAACATTTTCTCAAAACACGAAAATCGTCCGAAATTGTGTCTAGTTTGCATAACATTTTGAATCTCGTCAATCGGAGTTACGGTTCATGAGATATGGCCAAAACAATGATGAGGGGTCAAGCTGTCCAGCAACATCCTTCTTTCTTCAAAATCCAAGATCCAAGCTTCCAATCACTCAATCCTCTTCCTTTCTCACCCGAGCATGTCTTTTATTGCTGAAATTGAAATATTAAGCTAATTAAGTATCTTTTGTTCATAAAATGATATAAAATCAACAATAATTAATAAGATAATGAATGATTTCTATGACTAAATAAGCCCATATCATTTGCCAAGCTAGGACGTCCAATCCCAACAACCAATATACTTGGAACCAAACGTGAAATAAAGCATCATAAAAATAGATCTAATCATGCCATTGACATGGTTGAAGCTTTATACCTTAGATGAATCAGAAAATGAAGCCCAACTTCTGCATCTACTCTCCTCCCACACGTTCTTGCTCCTCCTTCAAGCTTCTTCTTCTTCAAACTCACCAAGAATGCACAAGATTAGCTTACAATCACCAAAAATGGCTTAGGGTTTTGGACAGTGGAGGCTGGAAATGAGGCCAACACCTTGGGGTTAAGGTGTTTAAATAGGGTGCAAACCCTAGAATTAGGGTTCCATTTCTGATAGCCTACTCGTTGAGTTGAGGCCTCCCAACTCGTCGAGTAGGTTTCTAAAACCCGCAGTCGAATTCATATCTACTCGCCGAGGTTGGGCCTCTAACTCGTCTAGTCTCTATATAAAAGTGAATATTTATAAGTTAAATACATACCAGGAACCAAGCGTTACAAGAGTTGAAGCAAGATGGTTGGAGAAGTGCAAAAAGAAGCACTTTGGAAAATATGATGGGGAGGTGACTTGTTACAAGTGTGGAAAAATTGGGTATTATGCCAATGAGTGTACATCCAACAAGTGGGTGTGTTATGGATGTAACAAACTATTGGATTAGGTGTTGAAGCCCATAAATATAATTGGTATATATTTAAATTGTTAGTAGCATAGTCCTTTTGGGTTGCACTCATACTAGCAACTGGACATGATGAATTTTGGAGGGAGAGTGATGTGCACAAAAGTACCCACTAATTTTAATATTTATAACCTAACAAACTTAACTAACTATGCACTTATAGGCAGTGTACCTAGTCAGATTACAGTATAGCTTGGGTAAGTTGGGTGCCGATCATAGGGAACGGTGTTACTAATTGATTTACTTACTATTAAATTAACCTAATTATTAACAAGTTTAAAAGGGGTTTTATCTGATTTTACAAGATCAGATGAACTTAAATTCAAATTCAATAAGTAAAAACACACACTCTTGTTTAGTTTGAATCCACTTCTTCCTTATGGCTAACTAATGATTACAGATTATTAAGTTGGTTTTTAGTTGTATTAGTAATTTAGTTCTAACTTTACCAATAATTAACTAATTCATGTCAAACCATGTATGGTCACACATAATTAAACACAGAACTAATTATGAATGTAAATATGCTATGTAAGATTTGTTATATAAACGCAATTATAGTCTCAATACGCATTCTCTAGCACAACTAAGCTTATTTACTCTAATTACTAACTAAGATTGGTCAATCCTAGCTCTAACAATTTAATGTTCACTAAATCATTAGGTAAACAAATTCATGCAGTTAATGGTCACTAAGCTACATAGAACATGCAATCAAGCAATTAGAGAAACAAACAATAACATGCTAGGTAATACAAATCAAACACAAGCAATTTTTACCAACTAAACTTAATCCACAAAAATTGAGCTATTCATAAGTTGGAAGCTTCATCTAGCTAAACAAGAGTAGCTAGATTCAGCTGCTCATCATAGCAACTAACAAACCTACATAATTTGAAGTAATAGAAAACATGTTCTTAATTAACTAAAATATAGACCTTTATTCTTTTTGGTGTTGAAAACCTTCTTCCAAAACCTTTCTTTCGCTCCAAATCATCTTCCTGGAACTCTTTCCTTCAGCCAAAAGGTCCTCTCATTCGTAATGATCATGAACACTTAAATAGACTCCAAAATCCCGCGCCACGTCATGGCTATCCAGGCCACGTCGTGCGCTTCAAGTTATCCGTACCGGACAAGGATTCCTCCGAATCGCGATCTTTATCTTCTAGAATTCACTGGCCACGTCGTGGCTGACTTGGCCACGTCGTGATTTAAGTATCTTTTGTGGATTTATTCTTCTCTTGTCTTCCAAGTCTCCCATGTTCTACATATTGTCACTTTTGGTCCCTCTCTTCGAAAATCCTTTTAATTGACTAAAAATAACAATTTAAAGTCATAAGTACCATTATTCTAAACATATTATCAACTTATTAATAAAAATGTACTTAAATATTGCCTAAAAATAGGTATAAATATGGCAATATCAGAGAGCGAGATTATTTTTATTATTTGGAGAATAAATTGAGATAATTGATTTATTAATGTATAACAGAAATAATATATTAATTAGAAACCATATTATTTAATTAATATTTAAGCAGAAATTAATTTGGAATTAATTTTGAGATTAAAGGAATTAATTACAAGTGTAGGGGCTGTTTGGCAATTTATTGATAGTTGTGGAATTGGGCGGTAGAACCCTCCTCTATGGATTGGACGAAATCTTCTAGGAAGGCCCTAGCTTTAGCCCTAAGCTACCAACAACTATATAAAGGGTTATACCACTTTGAGATTTCCTCCACTCCAAACCTAAGAAGGATAGCCGAAATTGTCAAATTTCTGCTCCTCTCTCTCCTCACTCATCCTCTTGCTTAGTTTGGGTGTAACCTATTAGAGGCATGACATTTGTGGTGATTGCTCTCGAAGCTTCAAGGATAATAAGGATTCAAATTGTTATTACTACATAACAATTAAAGGTATGTTTACTATCTTTTATTATGGTTTTCAAAAATAGTAGATACATCCTAGGGTTTTCCTGTTGATGTTCAATACTTGTATGTTCAATTAGAGAAAACATAGATCCAAGTATATTAGGGTTGCATTCACACATATGGATTGTTTGTTAAGCTCAAAACCCATCAGTGGTATCAAAGACTAGATTTGTTTTCTATTGAATATGATGCAATTGATTGAATTTGATCAATTAGGGTTTATGGAAAATAAACCCTTTTGGACTTAGGGTTTTTCGCAATTTAGGGTTTCCTAACCCTAGATTTCGAAAATTTGGAAAAGTGTTTTAGCTTTTTCCCTTGGCATACAAGATTTCCTAACCTTATGATTTTTGGAAATCATGGCAAGGATTTGAAATCCTTGGCTTCCTCCCCAAGATTTAGCAATTTTGGAAATAGGTTTTGGTAGGGATTTCTTAATTTTGGCAACTATCTCATTCATTGATTAACTAGATAATTGCAAGATTTTATTTGATCCCTTTCATAATTTCGAAAATAGCTAGATATGATAGAGATTTCTTATTTTTGGTAATTATCTTGTTACTTGTTTAACTAGATAATTGCTAGATTTTGTGGATCCCTCCCATATTTTCGAAGATATTTAGGGAGTGAATTATGTTAAATTATGTTGATTAATTTGATGGGTAATCCTAAAATTGATTTATTAAATTAATTAAATGTTTAATTAATAAATAATTATTAAATTATTTGGTTTAATTTTTTAACTTAAATTAAAAGTGTTTTAATTTTTGAAATTTAGTAATTAAACCTAGTATTTTAAAATATATCTTATACTATGTATACAATTAAAAGTTTAATATATATATTATATGTATAAGAAACGTCAGTCAAACCGCTGGTATGCCTCATCCACGAAGCCATACTATAATGAGATTTTTAGGAAGACCCCATTTGGGTATCCATTCTTACCCACCGCTCTCTTGTATGATGGAGGGTCGTTAGCCGAATGGGTTTGATAGGACATAATCTCATTAAAAGTATAATGATATAAAGTAACTAAACCATTTTTTAAAATCCCACTATTAGTTACTTTAGGAAAAGTGTGAATTTGATGCTAATCCATTAAAATTGCACATTGCACTTTATATAAGTCGTTAGTGGAGCATGTTTGGTTAACTGGCACACTAATATGGACTAGTAGAGGGTGGCAATGGGTGTCTCATAAATTAGCATTGATTGATGGAGAATGTGTGGCTAACCTGCAAATTAATTAGATGATAAATGACATCGAGAGTACCAAACTAATTTGTATGGTTATTCACATCTCGTTTGTGATCCTCGACATCCCAGTCACAAAGTGAGAGCATAATCGACATTAAACATGTCATTGAATAGTTAAATGAATCTCAAAGATCTAGGAGTTTCATGAGATTGAAATTGGTAAATGATTTACCTACCTAAAATAGATTTGAGTATGATTACTAAAATCAACTAATTTGAATTCTCTTTTCTCCTATTATAGAAGTCAAGTTTAGACAACAATGGTCATCCTTGTTCTTTGGGAAGTGGTTTTCCTTTTCCTTCTAAAGATAATCTTCCACATGTTGATCAAGGTGAAAGAATATTCCCTTCTTAAGCAATGGTGGAACTCGAGATCATGCTTCTCCAACTCTTCATCCACCTCCTCCAGTGACTCTCCCTGAGTCATGCTTTCTTCAAGCTGAAAAATACGAAGTTAATCCATCCATATTGGCATGTAAACATCAAGATGGAAAGTCTGTGTCTGCGCATGTTCTAAAAATGAAAGCGTACATTGGCAGATTGGGTATGTTGGGTGACATTTTCACAAAGGAGCTAGCAGTGACTTGGTTCTGCTTTCGCTTCGTGAGTCATATAGTCAGTTCATTAAAGACTACTATATGACTGACCACAACATGAACATAATTGATCTAACACATATTTTATTGCTGTTGAAGCAGAAATGCTTAAGACACAAGTCAAGCAAAAGTGTTTGAAGGATCTGTCGCCCAAATTTCCATGGACATTAACAATGGTAGTCCGGAAAAGGTTTTTCTTTCCAATGGAAAGGGATCGGTCAAGGTCAAACCGTTTGACCATATGGTAAAGATAAATTATAGTTCTGAGATAGTTCCATGTGCAAATCCAAAAAGGTCCACATGTTTCCATTGCCAATTGGAAGGGCATTAGTTGCGAAGCTGCCTTGACTACCTCAAAGATCTTAGAGATGGTAAAGTCAACTTGTATGACTCCACTTCATGTATATCCATTATCTAAATCCATTATTTTAATAAGTTCCTATTCACACATTCTTGATACATGATATGATAATCATATTTTGATGTTTTGCAGGATCTAAGAGAAAGAAGGAAACTTAAGAAGAGTTAAGTTGAATCTGATCGTGAGAAATGGATTTCTATCGCATGGTTCAATGATCAGATTTTTGAGCTACTGGTTAGGAGTTATGATAGATTAATAGATTGCGTAGGAAATTTCTAGATACATTGCTTTCATATTTTGGCATTGTAAGGAAAAAAATTTCTGCTTATTATCAATAAAAGTGAATTGTTGATTTATCAAGTATACTTTGTATTTCTTTGCAATGCCATTTATGAGAGTGTTGGTTACATTTAATTGTGGATTTGATTCTTGTTATATTGTGACAACTCGAAATTTCTGTCTCACACACTTAGCCATTTCAATCAAAGTTAAACATGTTTCGGTGACTTCTGGCACTGTTTGAGGGTTCGTTTAAGCGATTTTAAGCTTGTGTATGACCAAGGTTGAGTTAAGAATGAGTCGGAGTGTTGAATAGTGAAAAAAATTGGGCCATACACACCTCTTGGAGGAGTGTACGGCCGCTCACCCACTCCCTTGGCAGCACACTCACTTTTGGGCAACACCTTTACCCCTATATAAAGGGTAGCCCTTTCCTTTCATTCCTTTAGCACCTTGGCAGCACACAACATTATTTCCTCCCAAGTTTCTCCAACTTTGAACCTTCCAAAGCTTCAAAAATGTGAGTAATCCATCCCTTAAACTTTTTGTGCATGAAGAACCTCTTGATCTAGGCCTTGAATCATGAAAATCCCGTCATGTTCTTCATCTCGTTGAAGGAGTGCAGCCACACACTCATGTGTGCGGCAGCACACTCCTGTGTGCGGCCACACACTCATGTGTGCGGCAGCACACACATTTGTGTGACCATACACACACACACACACCATAGGACCACAAACCTATTTATAAGACCCTAAACTTGTACTACAACCAACTATGGACCTTGAAAACACCTTTAAAGTGGCCATACACCTCACTTATGCAATCCTTTGAGGTCCTAACACTTAGTGCAAGTAGTCCCAAGTTCTTAGAATGGTTCTTCATCACATCTAGTGGTGAAATACCACATTTGACTCCTTTATGTGACATTACATGTTAATTAGGATCAAAGCGTGTTCAAGGCTTCGCTTGAACATCCAACATTTCATGTTGATCCTTCATTCAAATCACCCGAGGTGAGTTCATACCCCTACACTTTCCGTATTTTTAATGTTTTCAGGGGGGGGGGGGGGGGGGGAATACAAGCTAAAAATAAATGTTTGCAAAACCTCATGCAAATTCTCATACTTTAACCCTTTTGTACTGTGTTGAGCATAAGGGTCGTTTTTCACTAAAATCGCATAGTTTTCCGGATTCGCTATTCACTACGTTACTCATGCAAACTACAATCAATATAGTTTGGGATTTTCTAAACATAACAAGTATAGAAGCTTTCACTACTAAACGTATGCACTAAGAACAGGAATAGTTTATAGTTTGCACCACTACTCTATCACGTTTTTCATAACTGTAATTATCTCTACGAACGATATACATTCGGATTTTCACTACGGTAGAACGCTACTACACTACATGTAAACTAGATTGTACGATACTGTGAGGCGCTACTTCACTACTGTACCCTTAGGTGTACAAGGATAAATCCTATCATAGTGATAAATCCTATCATAGTTTAACCAGAGTCTCCTGGAGGGAGAGCATGAGATTTGTGAATAGGTCTATTCGGGACTGACAATTCCACACCCGAACTGCTAGCTACAGTTGGGCAGGCATGCCCAGGGTGACAAATGTCATTTAACTCGACGCCTGAAGAACGTTGGAAATGTTATGGTATAAATGTTGTAATAAGTCGAAGTGTTAGTTATGTTGTTACGAAGGATCTTTAGTCTTCGTAAGAAAGGTCTTCGGATGTAATGTTATATTTACTAAGGCATTTTAATGAATAGTCTTAATGTCTAGTCCTTAGTATTTTGTTATGCTTTTGTACTCCTATAAATAGGAGTCTGTACGGAGTGAGAACTTAACTTTTCACACACTTTTTACAGTAATTCCTTTGTACTCTTTAAAATTGAAAGCATAATATGAGCTGAACAAATATTATATTTACTCTCGTGTTCATCGTTTTTCTTCTTTCTGAATTCTTAATTGAATTGATCTTAAACTCGATTACAAATCTCATCTATTGGTATCAGAGCATGAATCCTTTCCGTGATCTGATTTTCATACGATCAAAAAGGTTTTTGAATCTACTGTTTGATTCAAAAAGTTTCCGTCCTTTCTGAAATTGAAAAATTCTTCTTGATCTCAATCTAGGATTTGATTCTGCAAAAATAGTTGTTAATCGAGTGTTCGTTGTGTAATTCTGAATTGAATTATACAATTTGATTTTCAAAATTCTCAATAGCTTTGTATCATCTTGAAATTTTTGTCCGTACATCAATGGCGTCATTCAATCTGAATTCAATGACATCATTTTCTCATTTGCTTGGATCATCCACAAAAATTCCAATGCTTATTCCTGAATATTATGATCAGTGGGCAGATCGTATGGAAGATTACTTGAACGGATTGGATGAAGAATTATGGAAATGCATCTCAGGAGAAATCAATCAACCTGCACAAGTTCAGCCAATCGGTATGTCTTTGTTAGGGTATAAATGTTGTAATAAGTCGAAGTGTTAGTTTTGTTGTTACGAAGGATCTCTAGTCTTCGTAAGTAGAGTCTTCGAATGTATTGTTATATTTACTAAGGCATTTTATTGAATAGTCTTGATGTCTAGTCCTTAGTATTTTGTTATGCTTTTGTACGTCTATAAATAGGAGACTGTACTGAGTGAGAACTTAACTTTTCACATACTCTTTACAGAGAATTCCTTGTTACTCTGGAAAATCAAAAGCATAATATGAGCTGAACAAATATTATATTTGCTCTCGTGTTCATCGTGTTTCTTCTTTCTTAATTCTTACGTGAATAGATCATTAAACTCGATTACAATTCTCATCAATTGGTATCAGAGCAGGAATCCTTTCTGTGATCTGATTTTCATTCGATCAAAAAGGTTTTTGAATCTACTGTATGATTCAAAAAGTTTCCGTCCTTTTTGAATTTGAAAATTTCATCTAGATCTCAATCTAGGATTTGATTCTGCAAAAATATTTGTTAATCGAGTGTTCGTTGTGTAATTCTGAATTAAATTATACAATTTGATTTTCAAAATTCTCAAAAGTTTAGTATCATCTTGAAGTTTTTGTTCGTACAACAATGGCGTCATTCAATCTGAATTCGATGACGTCATTTTCTCATTTGCTTGGATCATCCACAAAAATTCCAATGCTTATTCCATAATATTATGATCAGTGGGCAGATCGTATGGAAGATTATTTGAACGGATTGGATGAAGAATTATGGAAATGCATCTCAGGAGAAATCAATCAACCTGCACAAGTTCAGCCAATCGGCATGTCTTCAAGCAGTTCAGAAGTTGATAATCAAACCGATCGTTTAAAACGTCTGGAGAAGAAATGCATGAGGGAATTAAGAGGTGCGTTGCCTCCTGTTGTGTACAATTATGTCAGAACATGCAAAACAGCTAAAGAAATCTGGAACAATCTCAAAGACAAATTTCAAGGGAGTGAAAAGACGAAGATCACATCTGTGAAACAATGCCTGGTGGAACTCAAAGATTTCAGACAAAAAGAAAATGAGTCTATTGAAGCATACTATGATAGGTTCAACGAGTTAATCTATCGTTGTAATCGGTATAGTATAATTAGGTCATCAATGGAGTACAATTTGGTATTTGTAATGGGGCTTCGAAAGGAGTGGAGAAGTGTGAGCATGATGGTGAAAAATCAACAGAGTTTTGATACTTCGACTTTGAATGACTTGTACAATCAATTGAAATCTCATGAAAATGAAGTTAATGAAATAGCTGAAGAAGCTATAGCAAGTCTTGGTGGTCCTTTGGCTCTAGTTTCGAAGGTTTCAGAAAGAGAAAGTGAAAAATTGAAGTTTGATGAAGAAGAAGGTTTTTTGATGAATTCTGATGATGAGGCTGTTGCTTTTTACTCAAACAATAGAGTAAAGAAATTTTTTAAGAAACCTTTTAATCCAAAGAAGTCATCAGATTCGAAGGGTAGTTTTGAAAACAAAAACAAACTGGATGAAAAGAAGAAAGAAATGAAGACAGATTCGAAGAATGAGATGGAGCAAATGAAGATGTTATTGAAAGGTGATACAGGAATTAATTGCCATTATTGCTATGGAGCAAATCATTTGGCAGTAGATTGTTTGTTGAGGAAGAAAGAGGAAAAGAAAAATAAAACAAAGGATGAAGCATACTACACTGAGAAACTGGAAGAAGTAAAGAAGAAAGCGAAGAATTTGTCATTGGTGGCTCATGGAGAAAATAAATCAGATGGAACATATCAAATATGGTTTTCGGGTTCAGATGATGAAGAGATGAAAAATCCAACTCATGGAGCCATGTATGCAAAAATGGAAGAGGATTCAGATGATGAACAGACTGACGAAGTGTGTGGGCAATGCTTCGTTTCGAAGTCTACTGACAAGTCGCCCATGACTACCAAGGTACGTAACATTCTTGAATCTTTTAACATTCCAGTTTCTGCATATAATTCTGAGCTAGTATATTTTGATGAAACTGTTACTTAGTTTGATTCAATCATTGTGTCTGCTAGCAATGAAGCGAAAAAGTTAAGTGATCAATTACTAGAGACGAGAAAAATGATGGATTCAAAAGTCACTAGGACTGATTACTTAGAACTGCAAGTTTCAAATATCATGGAGGATAGAGAAAAATTAGCAAAAGAAATAAACCTGTTGTTAGCTCAAAGAAATATTTTTTGTAATTTAGCAAAAAGATTGTATGGAAAATTAACTGAGTTACATCATTCATGTGAAATAAGTAAGGAACAACATAGAAAATTACTACCTTTTTTAGCTTATGATAGAGCTAAGGTTGATAGTATTTCATATGATTGTGAAAAAGAAATTTCTGATTTTAACGAAGTCCCAGATTATAGGTTTAGATATGGAATTGCAAAAGTCGAAGATTATCTTGATGCTGATGATTTAGTAATTGTAAATGAAACCTTAACCAAATCAGAACAACTTCGAATTTTGAAAAAGACTGAGAATTCTACATCTAATAGTGAAACTAATATTGCTGATATTGAAGATAATTCTGATAATATTAGTGAAATTAGTGATTTAGAAGATGTAGATTGTTCACAGTTGTCTGTCATAAATGTTGCAAATTCATTTAAAGGGAAAGAAAAATGTGACGATTTATTAATGAAAATTGAAACTGATAAACCCTCAACTTCAAAAGTTTGTGATATGGAGTTTGTGGAAATACATGAAAGTCAAACTGATGATAGTGACAATGAGGAAGAAAATTCAAATACAAAGTCAAATCAAAGGTCGAAAGAAATTGAAATTCCTCGAGTGGTTGTTGATCAAGTCTATTTGGATACACAAGAATTTGAGAAGATTCTTAGTGAAAAAGGTGCTCATTTTCTTGAATCGAATACTATTGTTTATCCAATCTTCAAATGCACTGATGATATTGTGTTCCCAAATCAAGTCTTCGTAACAACAGGTAATGATGAAAATATAAAACCTGAATTCAAAAAGATGGTTGAGGAAGACAATATGCAAACATCAAATGAAGGATTCTTTTCAAATCAAAGTACAGTTGAAAATAATCATACAAAGAATACATATAAATTTCAACATCATAAACCAAAAAGAGTATGGATTGAAAAGTCAAAAGTTGAAAAGAAGGAAGTTGTCCCAACTGCAAATGTGGTCACAAAGCAAGAAGGTGTTAAAACTGATGTTAAAACAATTAACAAAGCAATAAAATTAAATTCAAAAGAATTTAAAGCTCAAGTTGAAAATTTTTCAAAGGACAATAATATTTCGAAATGTCAAGCGAGAAAAAGAATTTTTTGGCAAACTGTTGAGCCATCAAAATTGAGATCAACAAATTTTTCAAAAGGAAGAAAAGTTTTTAAAGAAAAATCAAAGTCTCAAATTTTTGAAAAGAAAAGTGCTTCGTTTTCAAATAAAAATTCAAAAGTTTCAAATGAAATAATATCTACAATACCAAGAATTTTTTTTCAGAAAAAGGTTGGAAATCAAACTTCAAAGTTTCAAAACAAGACATCTTATCATGAATCATATCTTTCAAAACCAAAAGTTGATTATGTTCCAAATTCAGCATAATGTTATAATCCTTTGAAGAAGCAAGTTGACAAAGTATCGTATGCAAAGGGAATAACAACAAAGAGAAATATTGATCATTGGTTGGAAGGAAAAGGAAAGATATACCAATCAAGTAAGTTTTCGAAAGAACAGATACATGAGGCGTATGACAAATATGCTAATCCTTCAACAAATGGTAGTTCATCATCCGAAGAGTCAAATATATCAGTTAAAGTTTGGCAGCCGGTCACAAGAGCAAAAAGTGAAAAATCACAAACTCAAGATGCGAAGGGTGAAATTAGTGAAAATTTGAAAATAATAAAAACCCATTTATCTGACCCTTCGAATGAAAATGTTAGATTTATTGACAGTTTCAAAACCAAAGTATATGATTGGGTTAATGGTTGTACTTTACAATTGAATCATAAACCTAATATGAATGGACCCAACAAAGCTTGGGTACCTAAATTTTTCCAATGATTGCAGGTACTTTGTGACGAGCAATATGATAACAAGTGGTACATTGATAGCGGTTGCTCACGTCACATGACTGGGAAGAAGGAAAACTTGCGTGATTTTCGAAGCCTAGAAAATGGAGGAGTGGTTAAGTTTGGTAATAATCACAAATGCAAAGTCAAGGGTTATGGGAAGATAACGAATGGAAATTTCACTATCAACAGAGTTGCATTTGTTGAAGGTTTACAACACAACTTGATAAGTGTTTCACAACTTGTTGTGGGCACTGGCAATCAAGTTCTTTTTAATGAAGAAGGAAGTGTCATTTCGAATGTCCAGACTAAGGAAGTTTTACTTAAGTCAAAAAGAAAAGGAGATTGTCACATCTTAATTTTCGAAACATCAACAAACTTGTCATACAAGATTTGGTAAGAGGTTTACCCATTCTTAAATATGAGTATGACAGTTTGTGTGCAGCTTGTGAAGTAGGAAAACAACACAAACAAGGTCATCCAATCACTATAGATTCGAAGATTGTTGAACCCCTTGAACTCTTGCATATAGATTTATGTGGTCCTTCAACAGTTGCTACTCTTAACAAGAAAATGTACATTTTGGTAATAGTAGATGATTTTTCAAGATTCACGTGGGTTTATTTTCTCAGGTTAAAATCCGAAGTTCCACAAATGATGATTGATTTTATCAAAAAGATGGAAGTTTCTTTGAAGAAGACAGTTCGAAAAATTAAAAGTGATCATGGAGCTGAATTCAAAAATCATGTCTTTGATACATTTCTGGTGGAAAAAGGAATTTCGCATAATTTTTCATCTCCTTATACACCACAACAAAATGGTGTAGTTGAGAGAAGAAATCGATCATTATGTGAAGCTGCAAGAACAATGTTGGCTTATTCGAATTTACCTCAATATCTTTGGGCTGAAGCTGTTTCAACTGCTTGTTTTACTCAAAATCGATCATTCATTCATAGACGGTTTAATGTTACTCCTTATGAAATCATCAATAATCGAAAACCTAATGTCAAATTTTTCCATGTTTTTGGATGCAGGTGTTTCATAATGAATCTTAAGGATAATCTTTCAAAGTTTCAAACAAAAGCAGATGAAGGAATTTTCTTGGGATATTCACACAATTCAGTTGCTTATAGAGTGTTAAATAAGCGAACTCGTAAAGTGGAAGAAACTTTTAATTTGACATTTGATGATCAATACATTAAAAAGTCTAGTCATAAATTTGCAAATTATCCAATTTTACAAAATTATTCAAATATAGATGATTCAATTGAAATGGATGATGTTGATTATGATTTGATTTTCGGTATTTCAGAACAAACAATTGATGCAGAAAGAAATGCAACTGATAATCAAACATCAGAAAATTCGAAGTATAACAATGATTCAACTTCGAATTTGAATCAAAACCCAAATGAACAAGCTGATGGTCCAGTGGAGGGGGAGCACTTGGATTCAAATACTTTTGTTGAGGGGGAGCGTTATAGTGAAAGAGATAACATGTCAAAAAATGTTAGTGTCGAAGAAGAGCAAATTCTTGAAGAAGAACCGATATATGAACCAGAGCAAAATATCGAAATGGAGTCAATCATCGAGGGGGAGCCCATACTAGAGAATGATACAATTCTTGAAGAAGAACATTTTGATGATGCTGATGATTCAATTTCCATAAATGGATCAGAAACAGATGTTATGTTCGAAGATGCACTTTTAGATTTTGATCCTAATTTTCCACCATTGGATAAATGGACAAGAAATCATCCCAAAGATCAAATTCTTGGTGATCCACAAGCAGGAATAATGACAAGAGCACAACTTCATGCACGAAATGAGGTACTGAACAATCATCAAGAGTTCTGCATGTTTAATGTTTTTATTTCCAAAATCGAACCAAAGATAATTAAGGTTGCAATGGAACACTCTGATTGGGTTGTTGCTATGCAAGCGGAATTGTCTCAATTCGAATGAAATAAGGTTTGGAGATTAATTCCAAAACCTAATGATGTGTCAGTTGTTGGACTAAAATGGATTTATAAAAACAAAACTGACAAAGATGGAAACATTATTCGAAATAAGGCTAGACTTGTTGTTAAAGGATATTCTCAACAAGAAGGAATTGATTACGAAGAAACATTTGCCCCTGTCGCAACACTCGAGGCTGTTCGTATTTTTCTGGCTTTTACAGCTCATAAAGATTTTGATGTCTATCAAATGGATGTCAAATGTGCATTTTTAAATGGAGAACTCGAAGAAATAGTATATGTTGAACAACCTCCAGGTTTTATAAACTCAGAGCATCCTGATCATGTTCATATTTTAGATAAAGTTGTATATGGGTTAAAACAAGCACCAAGAGCATGGTATGCAACTCTAACATCATTTTTGAAACAATCTAAATTTAAACAAGGCTCAGTTGATCCTACTTTATTTCGAAAGAAAATTGGAAATCATCTAATGCTTGTTCAAATTTATGTTGATGATATAATTTTTGGCTCAACTGACCCTGCTTTATCTAAAGAATTCGAAAATCTGATGAAAAGCAAATTTGAAATGAGTATGATGGGTAAAATTAATAACTTTTTGGGTTTGAATATTCGTCAAAACAGGGAAGGCATCTTTATTAATCAAGAGAGATATATGAAGAATTTGTTGGAAAAGTTTGGCATGACGAATAGCACAAGGTTACGAATACCAATGGCAACGGGCATAAAGCTAACTCCTTCGTTAGATAAATCTGTTGTTGATATTACTTTGTATCGAAGCATGATTGGGTCTTTATTGTATTTAACTGCAAGTAGACCTGATATTATGTATTCTGTTTGTAATTGTGCAAGGTATCAATCAAATCCACGTGAATCCCATCTCACAGCAGTAAAGAATATTTTCCGATATTTGAAAGGCACTATTTCGTTAGGATTGTGGTATCCTTCGAAAACAGGGTTCTTTGTACAAGCTTATTCGGATGCGGATCTTGGAGGATGCAGTCTTGATCGTAAAAGCACAACTGGTGGGTGTCAATTGCTAGATGGAAAGCTGGTCAGCTGGCAATCGAAGAAGCAAACATGTGTGTCAATATCAACCGCGGAAGCTGAATATGTTGCTTCAGCTGCGTGTACATTACAAATAATATGGATTCAAATTCAATTAAGAGATTATGCAATTAATATGAAAAAGATTCCTTTATATTGTGATTCACAAAGTGCAATAAGAATTTGTCATAATCCTGTGCAGCATACAAAGACCAAACACATTGCTCTTCGATATCATTTCATCAAAGATCATGTTGAAGAAGGAAATGTTGAAGTTCATTTTGTAAAAACAACGGAACAATTAGCAGATATTTTTACAAAGGCTTTGGATGAAAAATCATTTCTTCGGATCTTAGATGGA
Source organism: Lactuca sativa (assembly GCF_002870075.4). NCBI lineage: Eukaryota > Viridiplantae > Streptophyta > Magnoliopsida > Asterales > Asteraceae > Lactuca > Lactuca sativa. The sequence goes on along the minus strand of NC_056627.2, from coordinate 358,746,730 downwards.
TTGGGAATGATAGATGGAAATTCTCTTCAAACTAATAAAAGCGAAGAGTGATGGGTCTGAATCATTTGGCGTACGAATGAACAGGATGATTCAGTGTTCAGAGGTTACTATTCATGGTCAACGCTTCGAACGCTTCGCATTCGGAAGTTTTGAAGTAGATAATCAGAGGTTACTGTTCAAGTCAACGGTTCGAATGCTTCGTATTTGTACACATTTCAACTAAGGTTAGCTTTTTAGTTTGTTAATTTTTTTTATGAAAAACTTGAAAAAATCAAAACTATTTTCTTTTATTGAAAAATTAGAAATCCAAAAAGATTTTGGTTTAGTTTGACTTTACTTTTTTTTGAAAAATTACAAAAATACCAAAAATATTTTTCATTTTTTTTAGTTTTAACATGTGTATTGTGAGTTTTGTCAAGTTTCAAATACGAAGGATTCATGCGTTTGGAGGAAAGGTATGATCTCTATGCATTTTGGATTAGTTAGGATGTCCCTAGAAGCATGCTGCTGCATGTTGTCTCAAGCCTCGAATGATTCTATGTGTGAGAGATGAAAGCCTTGATGAAATTATCTCATGAAAATTTCTACCCAACAAGGCTTCTATTTGCATAAATCAACAAGAGCTACCTTACTCTTCTCAAATGAGTTAAGAGTTTTCTGTTTTGTCCAAATATAACAGAGGTACCCTTCGATTCTTAACCAATCTTTTTAAACCAAACAATTCTTACATTCCAAATATTCGAAGATTTGTCCTTGAGGTATTTGATCAAACCAATCAAAACCTAGACAAATCACAAATCTGTGTTTATGATCTAATATCATGAGTCCGTGATAGTAGTGAAACCCAAAATACCATAAACCTTAAGGAATTGACGGGGAACCATATTCCAGATCTTACGAAACATTTGTTTCAGTACCTTTTATACTCCAAATCATATTCATTTCTTTTGAGTGATCTTAATCAAACATTCGAAAACTACGATGTTTGTTCCCAAAAAGATCCAGCATAAATGTTTTTTTTATGAATATGATTTCTGTGTGAGTATATTTTTAAAATACTAGTTACTTTGAATATCATTCGCAACCAAGTTGTCACTGACTACACTGGTCATACAACTAATTTTGTTTACAATTCCTCACCTTATTTTAAGGTTGATACGTAACGAAATTTTCGAAGCCACCCATTTGTCATATAAAAGAAACCCTTGGAAACTTCTCTACAAGTTATCGATTGTAATTCACGGGAAACCAAACAAGCTGTTAATTATCTCTCTTGATAATTTTCGAAGATATCTTTGCCTGGGATAAAATTGTTTTTGTGTCACAAAGAAATTGTTGACATCACAAGTTTTCAAAAGTTTTTTTATTTTGTTTCTCATCTAATTTCTTTTGGAACACAGCACACACGAAATCCTTGAGGTTTGAGTAACACCAACTTAAACTGACGATTTCGAAATTCTGGCAAATGACTTCGCTTTTTAAACCCCAAAGTGAAAGAGCCTGACCTCAATTCCGAAGGCATCCGACGGTTACAATTCTTTTAGGGAATACCAAACAGTCCTATCTCTTGATGACGCATGGTGTATGATAAGCGTGTAAGGCGTGTTGACAGTTACGATTGTTACTTTTTGATGAGTACATTCCGGATTTCAAGGTGCCATGTCAGTAAGCATTTATTGTATCCCGCTTCAAATTCAAAATTCTAGGATTACATATAAAAGGGCAAATAAAAACTCAAGAACATTATACGCGATCCAACTCTCAGAAACACAAAATTCTCTGTGCAATTCATCTTCTTCATAAGTTCTTTTCTCAAAATCATCTTCAATAGCGACTACTTCATCACCAACAACAGACGAGATCATCAGTGTTCCGATTCTGAACATCCAGGGTTCCAACTATCAAGTCGAATCGGATTTGTCAAAATATCCGGAAGAAATACACATGCTTGTGGTTGCTTTACAGAATTCTGTTCTGTCTAAAGCAATGTTTGACTCTTTTGCTGCTCCGATGTCCTGGTTGTCAAAAGCAGGTTCTACGGCATCATACAACAAGGAGACTGGATGTGTTGAATTCACAATGGTCACAGATACAAGAATTAGGGTCTCAAAGAGGTTGTTTTGCAAGATTTTGGGAATTCCGAATTCTGGCCCGTATGATGAACTTACTTCTTCGCAAGTGGTGTATATGTTCACTGAGATGGGTCACCAACCTCCATTGACACGTATTAGTGACTTCAAGAAGTCGGGGTTACCAACAATTTGGAACTTTTTGTTTGGCATCTTTCTTATATGTCTTACTGGAAGAAATGTGGGGTTGGATAAAGGAAGGATGGAGGTCTATGCAATGGTAGCTGGGCTATACTACGATTTACAAGTTAATTACTCAGAGCAGTTATGGACAGAGTTCATAACAAGTATTTCGAAGACCAGTGCTAAGCAGGGGATTCCATGTGCAAGATATTGGAGTTTGATAGTCCAATATGTCTATCAGAAGGAGAAGATCGAAGTTCCTGATTACGAAGAGAAAGCTGTTTTCCACATGTACGGGAGTCCGAAGGAGGTACATGATGATCCAGCTATCTTTACCGCAGTTGCTCGCATTCCGGATGCAATGCTAAAGAAGGTGGATCCCACGAATAATGTGTTGGTGTCATACTTACAATCCATTGACACAACCATTGTGACTGGAATATTACAACAAGAAGAGAAGAAGAAGTCGAAGAAGTCAAAGAAGACAGAGGGTGACTCTTCGGAAAAAGGGGTGAAAGCAGAACAAAAGAATCAGGAGCTAATCGTTACATCTCGAACTGTCAAAGAGGTGTCTCCTGTTTTAACCTCAGTGGCTGGTACACCTATTATTGAAGCCTCTCCATCTAAAGAAACGATTCCTTCGAAGACGGGGGTTTTTCGAAGAATAAAAATCAAGCGAAAATCTCAGTTGGTGAAGAAAATTCAGGTTACTCATCAAGGGGTTACCGTTCGAGAAATTCCAGCTCCGGTGTCTCCATCTTCTAAAAAGCGAAGGGCTGAAGATATGGAGAAATTTTTGAAGAAAACCCAACGAATCGAAGAAGTGGATCAAGTTCCTGAGACTCCCGAAAATGAAATTCCAAAAGAAGTAGAATTTCTTAAGTTTACTGAGATTTTGAAGCCTGCTGACATAAAGATCCTTGAACCAACGTCTTTACCACAGGTTACTTCAACAACTGATTCTCCAACATTCCAATCTATAATGGATCAACCTTTAACCACCATATTCTCTACACAATCAACCGATCCACCAAATCCATCATCACCTGTTGCTGAAACAATGGCTATTGATGAGGAAACTGACAACGAAGGGTTTGGAGGAACATTCGAAGCTCTTTCATTTGATAAAGCTGAAGAAGATTTTCCTGACCATATGCTGATGACGATGAAGCAGTTCAAGATATTGAATTCTATCTTGCAATCTCAAGCAGATGTGGGAAGTGCTGGAATTAATATCATGGAAGTCGATTCTGTTATGAAGAAAATGGAAATCAGGGTGATTTCGAAGGCATCAGGGTTACTACGTGATTCTGAAAGCCGCATTCTTGAGAAGACTGATCAGACTGATAGTTCTACAGAGAATAGAATCAATTCTCTGAGATCTGATTTTCTGAAGGAGGTGAAGGATTTAAAGACAGTTACGAAGGAGCGTCATGTGCTCTTCGTACAGGAAGTTAAGAAGGTTCGAGAAGACGTTAATATGCAGATTCGTGAACTTCGTGAAGAAATGACGAAGGAAGTTCAGCATATTCAACAGGGGTATGAATCAGCACATCAAAAGATCGATATCATTTGTGATGCGGTTGTTCAGTGTGTTAAGATGTTCGAACAACTAAATCCACAGATTATCTCTCTTTCAACCACAGAAGAACAACATTTTGGAGAGTTGATGAAGCTGCTGAATGAACTCAAAGAAATATCTTCGAAATCATCTTCTCCGATTATCTCTCAAGAATTTCTTTCTCAGAAATTCATTCATTTCGAAGCCATCCTACAAAAACACCTTACTCCATTGCTTAGACTTTCAAGCCTTTTGCCGAACGTATCAGATGCCCCACCTGCTGTCACAGGGGTGCAAGGGGGAGAAAAGGTTGGTCAAGCAAAGGCTGGGGAACATGAGAAGATATCTGAAGATTCGAAGGTGGTAGGAAAAGTTTATCCTTCGAAAGTTGTGGTTAAACCAACAATAGTTTCAGCTGCTGCAGTCATTTCGACTGTGACTACAACTGTTCCAATTTCAAGACCTATTACAAAAGGTATTGTAATTGAGAATGTTATTTCTTCAAATGTATCTTCGTCAAAGAATGCAGCTCCTTCGAATGTTAAAGATAAAGGAAAAAGAGTCTAGGTTGAGAAGATTAACAAAGAGATAAAAGCTGAGGTGGCAGCTGAAGTTGAAAGAATGAGGCATGTTTAAAGTATTATGCGTCAGAGAGCTCTTGAAGGATCGAATGTTGATAAGGGAGATCCTTCGAAAGTATAAAATTACGAAACTATTGAATCAAGGGTGATGTTCGATCATATGTACTCGTTTGAAAAGATTCCAAAGAGGAGTTTTGTGGTGAAAAATATTGATTATGGTCAACTTGATTTTCCAATCAACGAGATGATGTTCGTTATGCCACAGTTCAAAGCAGAAACAAAGTCTATGGATGTCGAAGAGGGAAAGAAGATGAAAATTCGATTTCATGCAGTGTTAGCAAAGGCTCAAGAAGAAATTTGGTTCTTGGAAAAGATTAAGAAGGTGATATCCATAAAAAGGGATGTTATTTTCGAAGGGAAGTTTCAGAATTTGAAATATGTTGTGACAAGAGGAAGTGGAAAGATACAAGAGTTCACTGTGGCGGACTTTCCATTGATGAACACTTATGATCTCATCAATGTTGCTCTGATACTTAAAGACAAGTCCTTTTCTTTCCTCCAAGAAACAGAACCAGATGTCTTCAGTCTTGGGTGTAGGCACATAAAAATTTTCTTGGAGAATTATTTCGAGTGCTTAGCTCAAACCGATGTCGAACTTGCTACTGTTAAAGGCATCGACATTACAGCACCAATGGCTCCTACGAAGAAGCAGGTTGAGTTGAAAAAGTACGAAGATGGTGAAATATGTTTAAAGCCATTGGGGATTGTCTTTGCTGGAAAAGATAAAGTTGGAAGAGCTAAAAGATTTTTGTTTCAAACTTCTGAAGTTGAGAGATATTCAAATTCACAATATACGAACTTAATTGTTCGTATGAATCATTGCAAGAAGAACTCAGAAGGAGACAAGAAGGAGATAAAGAAAGTTATCTCCTGGTACATGGAAATCCGAAGAGTATTGATGTATGTCGTTCAACTACTAACTTCATGAAGACTTCGACCTTTATTCCAAAGGGGGAGATTGTTAGGGTATAAATGTTGTAATAAGTCAAAGTGTTAGTTTTGTTGTTACGAAGGATCTCTAGTCTTCGTAAGTAGAGTCTTCGGATGTAATGTTATATTTACTAAGGAATTTTATTGAATAGTCTTAATGTCTAGTCCTTAGTATTTTGTTATGCTTTTGTACGCCTATAAATAGGAGACTGTACTGAGTGAGAACTTAACTTTTCACATACTCTTTACAGAGAATTCCTTGTTACTCTGTAAAATCAAAAGCATAATATGAGCTGAACAAATATTATATTTACTATCGTGTTCATCGTGTTTCTTCTTTCTTAATTCTTACGTGAATAGATCATTAAACTCGATTACAATTCTCATCAGTCTTCAAGCAGTTCGGAAGTTGATAATCAAACCAATCGTTTAAAACAAATTGAGAAGAAATGCATGAGGGAATTAAGAGGTGCGTTGCCTCCTGTTGTGTACAATTATGTCAGAACATGCAAAACAGCTAAAGAAATCTAGAACAATCTCAAAGACAAATTTCAAGGGAGTGAAAAGACGAAGATCACATCTGTGAAACAATGCCTGGTGGAACTCAAAGATTTCAGAAAAAAAGAAAATGAGTCTATTGAAGCATACTATGATAGGTTCAACGAGTTAATCTATCGCTGTAATCGTTATAGTATAATAAGGTCACCAATGGAGTACAATTTGATATGTGTAATGGGACTTCGAAAGGAGTGGAGAAGTGTGAGTATGATGGTGAAAAATCAATAGAGTTTTGATACTTCAACTTGGTGGTCCTTTGGCTCTAGTTTCGAAGGTTTCAGAAAGAGAGAATGAAAAATCAAAGTCTGATGAAGAAGAAGGTTTTTTGATGATGAAGAGATGAAAAATCCAACTCATGGAGCCATGTATGCAAAGATGGAAGAGGATTCAGATGATGAACAGACTGACGAAGTGTGTGGGCAATGCTTCGTTTCGAAGTCTACTGACAGATCGCCCATGACTACCAAGGTACGTAACATTCTTGAATCTTTTAACATTCCAGTTTCTGCATATAATTCTGAACTAGTATCTTTTGATGAAACTGTTACATACTTTGATTCAATCATTGTGTCTGCTAGCAATGAAGCGAAAAAGTTAAGTGATCAATTACTAGAGACAAGAAAAATGTTGGATTCAAAAGTCACTACGATTGATTACTTAGAATTGCAAGTTTCAAATATCATGGAGGATAGAGAAAAATTAGCAAAAGAAATAAACCTGTTGTTAGCTCAAAGAAATATTTTTTGTAATTTAGCAAAAAGATTGTATGGAAAATTAACTGAGTTACATCATTCATGTGAAATAAATAAGGAACAACATAGAAAATTACTACCTTTTTTAGCTTATGATAGAGCTAAGGTTGATAGTATTTCATATGATTGTGAAAAACAAATTTCTGATTTTAACAAAGTCCCAGATGATTGGTTTAGATATGGAATTGCAAAAGTCGAAGATTATCTTGATGCTGATGATTTAGTAAAAATTGTAAATGAAACCTTCACCAAATCAGAACAACTTCGAATTTTGAAAAAGACTGAGAATTCTACATCTAATAGTGAAACTAATATTGCTGATATTGAAGATAATTCTAATAATATTAGTGAAATTAGTGATTTAGAAGATGTAGATTGTTCACAGTTGTCTGTCATAAATGTTGCAAATTCATATAAAGGGAAAGAAAAATGTGACGATTTATTAATGAAAAATGAAACTGATAAACCCTCAACTTCGAAAGTTTGTGATATGGAATATGTGGAAATACATGAGAGTCAAACGGATGATAGTGACAACGAGGAAGAAAATACAAATTCAAAGCAAATTCAAAAGTCGAAAGAAATTGAAATTTCTCGGGTGGTTGTTGATCAAGTCTATTTGGATACACAAGAATTTGAGAAAATTCTTAGTGAAAAAGATGCTCATTATCTTGAATCGAATACTGTCGTTTATCCAAAATTCAAATGCACTGAATTCAAAAAGATGGTTGAGGAAGACAATATGCAAACATCAAATGAATGATTGTTTTCAAATCAAAGTACTGTTGAAAATAATCTTACAAAAAATTCATATAAATTTCAACATCAAAAACCAAAAAGAGTATGGATTGAAAAGTCAAAAGTTGAAAAGAAGGAAGTTGTCCCAACTGCAAATGTGTTTACAAAGCACGAAGGTGTTAAAACTGATGTTAAAACAATTAACAAGGCAATAAAATTAAATTCAAAAGAATTTAAAGCTCAAGTTGAAAATTTCTCAAAGGAAAATAATATTTCGAAACTTCAAGCGAGAAAAACAATTTTTTGGCAAACTGTTGAGCCATCAAAAATGAGATCAACAAAATTTTCAAATAGAAGAAAAGTTTTTAAAGAAAAATCAAAGTCTCAAATTTTTGAAAAGAAAAGTGCTTCGTTTTCAAATAATAAATCAAAAGTTTCAAATGAAATAAAAACTACAATACCAAGAAATTTTTTTCAGAAAAATGTTGGAACACAAATTTCAAAGTTTCAAAACAAGACATCTTATCATGAATCATATCTTTCAAAACCAAAAGTTGATTATGTTCCAAATATAGCAAAATGTTATAATCCTTTGAAGAAACAAGCTGACAAGGTCTCATATGCAAAGGGAATAACAACAAAGAGAAATATTGATCATTGGTTGGAAGGAAAAGGAAAGATATACTAATCAAGTAAGTTTTCGAAAGAACAGATATGTGAGGCGTATGACAAATATGCTAATCCTTCAACGAATGGTAGTTCATCATCCAAAGAGTCAAATATATCAGTTAAAGTTTGGCAGCCGGTCACAAGAGCAAAAAGTGAAAAATCACAAACTCAAGATGCGAAGGGTGTAATTAGTGAAAATTTGAAAATAATAAACACTCATAAATCTGACCCTTTGAATGAAAATGTTAGATTTATTGACAGTTTCAAAACCAAACTATGTGATTGGGTTAATGGTTATACTTTACAATTGAAACACAAACCTAATATGAATGGACCCAACAAAGCTTGGGTACCTAAATTTTTTCAATGATCGCAGGTACTTTGTAACGAGCAATATGATAACAAGTGGTATATTGATAGCGGTTGCTCACGTCACATGACTGGGAAGAAGGAAAACTTGCGTGATTTTCGAAGCCTAGAAAATGGAGGAGTGGTTAAGTTTGGTAATAATCACAAATGCAAAGTCAAGGGTTATGGGAAGATAACGAATGGAAATTTCACTATCAACAGAGTTGCATTTGTTGAAGGTTTACAACACAACTTGATAAGTGTTTCACAACTTGTTGTGGGCACTGGCAATCAAGTTATATTTAATGAAGAAGGAAGTGTCATTTCGACTGTTAACACAAAGGAAGTTTTACTTAAATCAAAAAGAAAAGGTGATATGTTTACTTTGGATATTGTTCCTATTGTAGGCAAACCTGCTGTGTGTCTACTTTCGAAGGCTGCTGCTGATGTTAGCTGGTTATGGCACAGAAGATTATCACATCTCAACTTTAGAAACATCAACAATCTTGTCATACAAGATCTGGTAAGAGGTTTACCCATTCTTAAATATGATAATGACAGTTTGTGTGCAGCTTGTGAAGTAGGAAAACAACACAAACAAGGTCATCCTATCACAATAGATTCGAAGATTGTTGAACCTCTCGAACTTTTGCATATTGATTTATGTGGTCCTTCAACAGTTGCTACTCTTAACAAGAAAAGGTACATTTTGGTAATAGTAGATGATTTTTCAAGATTCACGTGGGTTTATTTTCTCAGGTTAAAATCCGAAGTTCCACAAATGATGATTGATTTTATCAAAAAGATAGAAGTTTCATTGAAGAAGACAGTTCGAAAAATTAAAAGTGATCATGGAACTGAATTCAAAAATCATGTCTTCGATACATTTCTGGTGGAAAAAGGAATTTCGCATAATTTTTCATCTCCTTATACACCACAACAAAATGGTGTAGTTGAGAGAAGAAATCGATCATTATGTGAAGCTGCAAGAACAATGTTGGCTTATTCAATTTTACCTCAATATCTTTGGGCTGAAGCTGTTTCAACTGCTTGTTTTACTCAAAATCGATCATTCATTCATAGACGGTTTAATGTTACTCCTTATGAAATCATCAATAATCGAAAACCTAATGTCAAATTTTTCCATGTTTTTGGATGCAAGTGTTTCATAATGAATCTTATCGATAATCTTTCGAAGTTTCAAACAAAAGCAGATGAAGGAATTTTCTTGGGATATTCACACAATTCAGTTGCTTATAGAGTGTTAAATAAGCGAACTTGCAAAGTGGAAGAAACTTTTAATTTGACATTTGATGATCATTACATTAAAAAGTCTAATCATAAATTTGTGAATTATCCTATTTTGCAAAATTCTTCAAATATAGATGATTCAATTGAAATGGATGATGTTGATTATGATTCAATTTTTGGTATTTCAGATCAAGCAATTGATGCAGAAAGAAATGCAACTGATAATCAAACATCAGAAAATTTGAAGTATAACAATGATTCAACTTCGAATTTGAATCTAAACCCAAATGAACAAGCTGATGATCCAGTGGAGGGGGAGCACTTGGATTCAAATACTTTTGTTGAGGGGGAGCGTTATAGTGAAAAAGATAACAAGTCAACAAATGTTAATGTCGAAGAGGAGCAAATTCTTGAAGAAGAGCCGATCAGTGAACCAGAGCAAAATATCGAAACGGAGTCAATCATCGAGGGGGAGCCCATACTTGAAAATGATCCAATTCTTGAAGAACATTTTGATGATGCTCATGATTCAATTTCCATAAATGGATCAGAAACAGATGTTATGTTCGAAGATGCACTTTTGGATTTTGATCCTAATTATCCACCATTGGATAAATGGACAAGAAATCATCCAAAAGATCAAATTCTTGGTGATCCACAAGTAGGAATAATGACAAGAGCACAACTTCATGCACGAAATGAGGTACTGAATAATCATCAAGAGTTATGCATGTTTAATGTTTTTATTTCCAAAATCAAACCAAATACAGTTAAGGTTGCATTGGAACACTCTGATCGGGTTGTTGCTATGCAAGCTGAATTGTCTGAATTCGAAAGAAACAAGGTTTGGAGATTAATTCCAAAACCTGTTGATGTGTCAGTTGTTGGACTCAAATGGATTTATAAAAAAAAAACTGACAAAGATGGAAACATTATTCGAAATAAGGCTAGACTTGTTGTTAAAGGATATTCTCAACAAGAAGGAATTGATTACGAAGAAACGTTTTCCCCTGTCGCAAGACTCGAGGCTGTTCGTATTTTTCTGGCTTTTACAACTCATAAAGATTTTGATGTCTATCAAATGGATGTCAAATGTGCATTTTTAAATGGAGAACTCGAAGAAACAGTATATGTTGAACAACCTCTAGGTTTTATAAACTCAGAGCATCCTGATCATGTTCATATTTTAGATAAAGCTGTATATGGATTAAAACAAGCACCAAGAGCATGGTATGCAACTCTAACATCATTTTTGAAACAATCTAAATTTAAACAAGGCTCAGTTGATCCTACTTTATTTCGAAAGAAAATTGGAAATCATCTGATGCTTGTTCAAATTTATGTTGATGATATAATTTTTGGCTCAACTGACCCTGCTTTATCTAAAGAATTCGAAAATCTGATGAAAAGCAAATTTGAAATGAGTATAATGGGTAAAATTAATAACTTTTTGGGTTTGAATATTCGTCAAAACAGGGAAGGCATCTTTATTAATCAAGAGAGATATATGAAGAATTTGTTGGAAAAGTTTGGCATGACGAATAGCACAAGGTTACGAATACCAATGGCAACGGGCATAAAGCTAACTCCTTCGTTAGATAAATCTGCTGTTGATATTACTTTGTATCGAAGCATGATTGGGTCTTTATTGTATTTAACTGCAAGTAGACCTGATATTATGTATTCTGTTTGTAATTGTGCAAGGTATCAATCAAATCCACGTGAACCACATCTCACAGCAGTAAAGAATATTTTCCGATATTTGAAAGGCACTATTTCGTTAGGATTGTGGTATCCTTCGAAAACAGGGTTCTTTGTACAAGCTTATTCGGATGCGGATCTTGGAGGATGCAATCTTGATCGTAAAAGCACAACTGGTGGGTGTCAATTGCTAGATGGAAAGTTAGTCAGCTGGCAATCGAAGAAGCAAACATGTGTGTCAATATCAACCGCTGAAGCTGAATATGTTGCTGCAGCTGCGTGTACATCACAAATAATTTGGATTCAAAGTCAATTAAGAGATTATGCAATTAATATGAAAAAGATTCCTTTATATTGTGATTCACAAAGTGCAATAAGAATTTGTCATAATCCTGTGCAGCATTCGAAGACCAAGCACATTGCTCTTCGATATCATTTCATCAAAGATCATGTTGAAGAAGGAAATATTGAACTTCATTTTGTAAAAACAACGGAACAATTGGCAGATATTTTTACAAAGGCTTTGGATGAAAAATCGTTTATTAGGATCTTAGATGGATTGGGAATGATTGATGGAAATTCTCTTCAAACTGATAAAAGCGAAGAGTGATGGGTCTGAATCATTTGGAGTACGGACGAACAGGATGATTCAGTGTTCAGAGGTTACTGTTCATGGTCAACGCTTCGAAAGCTTCGCATTCGAAAGTTTTTGAAATAAATAATCAGAGGTTACTGTTCAAGTCAACGGTTCGAATGCTTCGTATTTGTACACATTTCAACTAAGGTTAGATTTGTAGTTTGTTTAATTTTTTTTTATGAAAAACCTGAAAACTCAAAAATATTTTCTTTTATTGAAAAATTAAAAATCCAAAAAGATTTTGTTTCAGTTTGTCTTTAATTTTTTTGAAAAATTACAAAAATACCAAAAATATTTTTCATTTTTTAGTTTTAACATGTGTATTGTGAGTTTTGTCAAGTTTCAAATATGAAGGATTCATGCGTCTGGATTTGAAGGAAAGGTATGATCTCGATACATTTTGGATTAGTTAGGATGTCCCTAGAAGCATGCTGCTGCATGTTGTCTCAAGCCTCGTATGATTCTATGTATGGGAAATGAAAGCCTTGATGAAATTATCTCATGAAAATTTCTTCCCAACAAGGCTTGTATTTGCATAAATCAACAAGAGTTACCTTACTCTTCTCAAATGAGTTAAGAGTTTTCTGTTTTGTCCAATATAACAGAGGTACCCTTCGATTCTTATCCAATCTTTTTAAACCAAACAATTCTTACATTCTAAATATTCGAAGCAATTTGTCCTTGAGGTCTCTGATCAAACCAATCAAAACCTAGTCAAATCCCAAATCTGTGTTTATGATCTAATATCATGAGACCGTGATAGAAGTGAAACCCAAAATATCATAAACCTTAAGGAATTGACGGGGAACCATGTTCCAGATCTTACGAAGCTTTTGCTTCAGTACCTTTTATACTCCAAATCATATTCATTTCTGTTGAGTGATCTTAATCAAACATTCGAAAACTATGATGTTTGTTCCCAACAAGATCCAGCATAAATGTTTTTATGAATATGATTTCCGTGTGAGTATATTTTCAAAATTCTAGTTACTTTGAATATTATTCGCAACCAAGTTGTCACTAACTAAATTGGTTATACAACTAATTTTGTTTACAATTTCTCACCTTATTTTAAGGTTGATATGTAACGAAATTTTCGAAGCCACCCATTTAACCTATAAAAGAAACCCTTCGAAACTTCTTTACAAGTTATCGATTGTAATTCAAGGGAAACTAAACAAGCTGTTAAATATCTCTCTTGATAATTTTCGAAGATATCTTTGCCTGGGATAAAATTGTTTTTGTGTCAAAAGAAATTGTTGACATCACAAGTTTTCAAAAGTTTTTTTTTCTTGTTTCTCATCTAATTTCTTTTGGAACACAGCACACACGAAATCCTTGAGGTTTGAGTAACACCAACTTAAACTGACGATTTCGAAAGTCTGGAAAATGACTTCGCTTTTTTAAACCTCAAAGTGAAAGAGCCTAACCTCTATTCCGAAGGCATCGGACGGTTACAATTCTTGTGGGGAATACCAAACAGTCCTATCTCTTGATGACGCATGGTGTATGATAAGCGTGTAAGGCGTGTTGACAATTACGATTGTTACTTTTTTATGAGTACATTCCGTTTTTCAAGGTGCCATGTCAGCAAGCATTTAATGTATCCCGCTTCAAATTCAAAATTCTAGGGTTACATATAAAAGGGCAAATCAGAACTCAATACCACTTTACGCGATCAAACTCTCTGAAACACAATATTCTCTGTGCAATTCATCTTCTTCATACGTTCTTTACTCAAAATCATCTTCAATGGCGACTACTTCATCACCAACTTCAGATGAAATCATCAGTGTTCCAATTCTGAAGATCCAGGGTTCCAACTACCAAGTCGAATCGGATTTGTCAAAATATCCGGAAGAACTACACATGCTTGTGGTTGCTTTACAGAATTATGTTCTGTCTAAAGCAATGTTTGACTCATTTGCTGCTCCGATTTCCTGGTTATCAAAGGCAGGTTCTACTGCATCATACAACAAGGAGACTGGGTGTGTGGAATTCACAATGGTTACAGATACAAGAATTAGGGTCTCCAAGCGGTTGTTTTGCAAGATTTTGGGAATTCTGAATTCTGGCCCGTATGATGAACTTACTTCTTCACAAGTGGTGTATATGTTCAATGAGATGGGTCACCAACCTCCACTAGAATGCCAAACAGGAACTTGGATTCACTTGGGAGCGCGAGAGTCCCATGAACCTTAAGTACCTAAATCTTTTTCCGAAGACCATGAGTTATATTCTTATTCTTGAATTTCGGGATGAAATTCCCTCTAACGGAGGGATGATGTGACAACCCGAAATTTTTGCCTCACACACTTAGCCATTTCAATCAAAGTTAAACATGTTTCGTTGACTTCTGGCACTGTTTGAGGGTTAGTTTAAGCGATTTTAAGCTTGTGTATGACCAAGGTTGAGTTAGGAATGAGTCGGAGTGTTGAATAGTGAAACAAATTGGGCCATACGCACCTCTTAGAGGAGTGTACGGCCGTACACACGGGTGTGCGGCCGCACACCGACTCCCTTGGCAGCACACTTACTTTTGGGCAGCACCTTTACCCCTATACTATTAGATTAGTGTCTAAGGTTGTAACTATATTTGGTAAGTACTTGACCCGGTTGTGCATGGTCCTTTTGGGTTGCCTTCACCATAGCAACTTGACAGGATGATTTGTAAAGAGAGAAGAGATATTATTGTTAATATATTATGAGAGTAATATATTAAAGGAATAATAATATTATTTGATTGATATAAGTCATATATTAATTGAGAATTAATTTGGTGACTTAAAGAGGTTAACTAAATAAAGGGGCATAAATTGTCAAATGTGTGATAGTTGTGTTTTGAGCTATGTATCCTTATGGATATTAGGGTGGATGGATTTTAGGGTTAGGATACCTTAAAATCGTCCAAGCCTCATATCTAGGAGGATCTTTGGATTGTTTAGGGGCTAAGTTATTCAATTAGGGTTAAGGGTGTAACCCTAATATCTCATAGTCTAAATAGACCCCTTGGGTGTGGGAAATCGGCCATTCCTCTCTCTCTCTCTCAATATCATCCTCTTGCTAGTTGGTGTTTGTAAGCCATTGGAGGAGTGACAAGTGTGACTCTAAGCTCCAAGAACAAGAAGTCTCAAGCAAGCAACCTAAGGTATTCTTCAAGATCTGTTTTCATATGATATGATTCAATTGTTTACACCAGATCTAGAATTGTAAGCCTTGGATACATTGCATGTTCAATTAGAGAAACCTAGATCCAAGCATCAGGGCTTGCATATGTACATAGGAAAGTTCTTATGGCTCAAACCCATCAGTGATATCAGAGCTTTGATTGATTTCTATTGAATTGATGCTTTGGTTCATTGCTTGTTGATTGAAAAATTCGATTTTTGTGATTCTAACTGGTGAACTCGGCGAGTTCTAGCGCCAAAAAGAGTAGATTTCAGGATTTCTTGTTGTTTTGCTTGAGGATATTTGGCTTAATTGTCTTGGGTCATTAAAATCCAAATTTTATGATATATTGGAGTATATTCTTGACCAAACAAAATATAATTACAATTTAATTGAATAATAATTTCCTTATATGATAATAATTGATTATTTGAATTAAAATGGTGAATTGTCTTGCAAGTAATATTGATTGGATCAAATTTAAATAATCTAATTAGTTGATTTGTATTATTTCCTATTTGATCCTTATGTTTTGAAAAGTTTAAAACTTTTCCTCAAGTTTTGAAATTTAACTTTTGTGATTAAAAGTTTAATTTGAATAATTTAAATTTCAAACCCTAGAATTTTACAAGTTTAAAGTTCAAAACTATACTATTATATTATTACAATCTTAATATATATATATATATATATATATATATATATATATATATATATATATATATGATTTAAAAGTGCTAGTCTTACTGTTAGTAGGCCTCATTCACGAAGCCAGTCTATAAGGTGGGTATAAGGTTGTTGCCGATAAAATGGCTCTTCATGGGTGTACACTCACACCCACCACTTGCTTGACTGGTGGAGGGTCGTTAGCCGAACGGGTAGAATAGGGCAATCCTCTCCTCGTTAATAAGTATAATGAATCTATATAAAGTAACTAAATGTATTTCACAAAATTCCCAATCTTAGTTACTTTAGAAAAAGTGAATTGATGCAATCCTATGAAATTACACTTTGCACCATTGTTAAGATATTAGTGGAGCGTGTGTGGTTAACCGGCACACTAATTGGTTCTAAGCAAAGGTGGCAAAGGGTGACTCATTGTTTGTCATAGTTTGATGGAGCGTGTGTGGTTTACCGGCACATCCTTTGGATATCTCTTCTATAGACCGATTGACAATGTTGTCTTCGTTGCGAGGAGAGGGATTTTCCGAGAACGAGAACTCAAAAGCCAAGGGGACAGTGGGAGGCAAATCAATCTTGAAGAGATTCAAGAGTCGAGCTATGAAGGAACCTCTAACGCTGGCGCTTAACCAGAGGAGGAAACTCCGGTTTAACCAACTGACGACTCCTTACCTCTTATACGTTCCGAAAGAGTTAGAGTTCAACCCCAGTTTTACGGCTTTCATATTACTACCAAAGGGGACACGTATATTAGTGATGGTACACTAATAAATCTAGATGAACCTAATAGCTGTAAGGAAGCAATGGCAGAACCAGAGTCTGCAAAATGGAAAGAGGCAATGGACAGCGAGATTCAGTCCATGTATGACAACCAAGTTTGGAATTTGGTTCACAATGTGCCCAGACGTAAGACGGTTAGGTGCAAGTGGATCTTCAAGAACAAGACCGACGTGGATGGGAATATGCACACGTACGAGGCACAACTGCTTGTGACATGCTTTACTCAAACTCCCGGAGTTGACTATGATGAGACCTTCTCGCCAGTTGCTAAGATAAAGTCTATTAGGGTGATGCTAGCCATTGTTGCATTTCATGATTATGAGATATGGCAGATGGATGTCAAAACCGCTTTCCTTAATGTGAAGTTGGCTAAGGATGTTTACATGGCTCAGCCAGAGGGTTTTGTCGATCCGCAACATCCCAATAGATTGTGCAAGCTTGAGAAGTCCATTTATGGACTTAAGCAAGGATCTCGCAGATGGAATCTTTGCTTCGATGAGAAAGTCAAAGAGTTTGGATTTGTACGAAGTGAAGATGAATCATGTGTATATGTCAATGCCAGTGGGAGTATAGTTAGCTTCCTCGTTTTGTATGTTGATGACATACTACTCATAGGAAACGACATCCCGACTCTGCAGGAGGTTAAGTCCTGGCTCGGGAAGTGCTTCGCTATGAAGGACCTCGGAGAGGCTTCCTATATTTTGGGAATATGGATAGTGAGAGAACGAAGTAAGAGACTAATAGGACTTAGTCATAATACTTACTTGGATAAGGTACTAAAACGTTTTAGTATGGAAAACTCGAAGAAGGGAGAACTACCGATACAGAGTTATGCCAAATTGAGTAAGACTCAAAGTTCGAGTACAGAAGTCGAGATAGCTAAAATGAGTGCAGTACCTTATGCTTCCGCAGTTGGCTCAATCATGTATGCTATGACTTGTACTCGCCCTGATGTGGCCTTTGCTTTGAGCATGGTCAGTAGATACCAAGGGAACCCTGGTAGAGCTCATTGGATTGCGGTCAAGAATATACTTAAGTACCTTCGGAGGACCACGGAATGGTTTTTAGTCCTCGGAGGGAGTGATGACTTAAAGGTGCGAGGGTATAGTGACGCAAGCTTCCAGACCGACAGGGACAACTACCGTTCGCAGTCGGGCTAGGTCTTTACCCTGAATGGAGGAGCAGTGACTTGGAAAAGTTCCAAGAAAGAGACCGTAGCTGATTTAACATGCAAATCAGAGTACATTGCAGCGAGCGAAGCGTCAAAGGAGGCGATGTGGTTGAAGAACTTCATTGGTGACCTTGGAGTTGTGCCTGCCATAAAGGAGCCTAGGGAAATTTTCTGTGATAATGAAGGAGCGGTTGCCTTGACCAAGGAACCGAGGGATCATGGTAGATCTCGTCATATCGATAGAAAATATCACTTTATTAGACATCGAGTAGAAGAAGGATACCTCGTAGTAAAGAGGGTATCGTCAGAGGATAACCCAGCAGATCCACTTACGAAGGGACTGAGTAAGGTTAAGCATTTGTAGCACGCTAGGAGCATTGGGCTGAAAGAAGATATTAGTTTAGATTAGATAGTTTTAGAAACATGTAATAGATAAATGTAATTGACATTTGATGATTAAATAAAGGAGTATTATTTATAAGTAAAGCTATTGTCTTATGTTAATTGTTTAACTATTGTTTCACTTTGCATGTTTTGATTTCTTGAATAATTGAGTTATTAAGAATAATCGAATTATTCGAATGGTCCACGATCGTTCATATGTTGGTGTTAGGTCAAAAATATGGTTTATACTTTGTTTTTCTAGGAAATTGTATTTTTTCTGTAATGTTTCTGAGTTTACAGTCAGGTTTACGGCCCAATGGGTGTTTACGGCCGTAAACAGGTTTACGGCTATAAACCCTGTTTACGGCCCATGTTTACCCGACCCATATTCTCATGTATATATATAGGGGTGAGGGGTGTGAGGAAAAGAGTGATGAACTAAATAGAGAGAAACGGGAGCTTATGTGTGTGTGTGTGTGTGAATCTCATGTAAAGGAGCATCATTCCAATCTATTCAATACATTGAAGATTCATATTATTCTTCTTCTCCTTCTCTTCTATTTGATCTGACATCATCCGTTTGATTGGATTCCGCACCATCAAACGGATTTGATTGATACACGGGCAGATTAGGGACTTACAATTGGTATTAGAGCCAAGTTGTATCAGTCAATTTTGTTAGATTTAGGGCATTATTTGATCTTATTTTCAAAATATTTCTACGTTTTTGGATAGATCTCGGAAAAATAAGGGGGGTTTGTTCTTCGTTTTTTTCATAAAAAGGGGTTTTTGATCGAGTTTTGGAGCAAAAAAGGCGAAAATCAGTGTTTTTTGCAAGGAGTTTGCGGCCGGCGGCTAGGGTTCCGAAGGTTCACGGTCCGAGCTTGCGGCTCGGAGTTTACGGCGTCGGACTCGGCCTCGGTGGTTTACAGCCTCATACCTCGGTTTACGGTCAGCGTCCTCGCATCAGCTTACTCGGCCTCGGAAGCGCAGCCTTGCAAGAAAAACCCTCGCTTCGCATTTAAAAAAAAAAAAATCAGATGGGACTTTGCAGGTGCCGGGGATCGAACCCGAGTCTCCTGCCAACTAAACCTCACGCCTTATCCAACTTGGCTACGTGATCCTTTGTTTCCTTCCTTCCGAATTTTATTCATAA
Organism: Lactuca sativa; assembly: GCF_002870075.4. NCBI lineage: Eukaryota > Viridiplantae > Streptophyta > Magnoliopsida > Asterales > Asteraceae > Lactuca > Lactuca sativa. Next base: position 358,727,352 of record NC_056627.2, on the reverse strand, counting down.
AGACTCCTTTTCGCACCAAATTTCGAATTTTGACACTTTTAACCCCCAAAATCAATTTCTTTTATTTGTAAAACCTCATTTTCAATAATAAAATATATATATATATATATATATATATATATATATATATATATATATATATATATATATATATATATATAATTATTTTTAACTTTTATTTTTGATTTTTTTATTTTTAATATTTTGATTTTGACTTTCAGGTTTGACCTTTGATTTTAAACTTTGACTTTTTCGTTTAACTTTTAAAATTTCAAATTTAACTTTTCGGTTTGACTTTTAAGTTTGACTTTTGAGTTTAATTTTTTAAATTTGACTTTTAAGGTTGACTTTTGAAAAAAAAAAGGCATTTTAAATTTGACGTTTAATTTTTATCTTAGCTTCTAGTTGTGCTTTTTAATTGATTTTAAGGTCTACGAGGGAGTTGAAAACATAAAAGAGAGTCGTCAGGATATGTGAAGACAAAACTTCAACATGTTCGATTATATCCCTGGAGAAACCCTCGAAACTCAGTTGCAGCGATTTACTACTCTCACTACTGAGATGAATATAGCTGGATTCTTATTGTCCAAATCTGAGATAAACAAAAAGCTATTGAATTCACTTCCGAAATCGTGGCATATGAACATGGCCATCATCAAGAAGACAAAAGATCTCAATCATCTTAGTCTTGCTGATGTTATTCAAGAACTTGATGCTTTGAAGTGTAGAGAAACAATGAGTTCTAAAAACATTCCGGTCACTGAAGTTACATGTACTCCTGCTTGTGAAGCTACGATTAAATTTCTTCGGGAAAAAATTGATTTATTTAAAAGAGAAGTTGAGGACTTGAGATATAAAGGATATCAACTCAGGAAAGGACAGAAACCCCTGAAGGCTGAATTAGAAGCAAAAACCAAGGACTTTAGGAAACTTCAGGAAGAGTATAGCAACAAGTGTGAAAATTATGATTATATTAAGAGACAACTTGCTGCTGTAACTGAAGAACTTGACGCATTGAAAATTAAGTGTGGAAAAACAGATGTCAGTTTCAAAAATTATACTGCGTCAAGTCACATAGTCGAGTCCTTATATGAAACCCAATTAAAATTCAAAGAAAATGAAAACAAGGGTCTAGGGTATGATAGTGTACCTCCTCATTATAATCATAACTACACATCCATCCCTATGACACGGGACGAAATTGACAGGGAGGCACATCTTCGATATGGCAAACGAGCTGGATTTGTGTCAGGAGGAGTAATTAATATTGAAGATACTAATGTTGCTGCTTCATGTGCAGGTTTAGTAGCAGAAGATGAGAACAAGGAGAAAACCATTGAACAAACCAACATCCCCTTGAACTCTGAATTTGTTGCTTCAAACTCAACTGCTTCTGATCAACCTGCCCTTGAGAAATACAGGCCACCAATTCCAACGCAACAGAGTTCTTGTGGCAAGTGTGCATGTGGGAAAAAAAAGAGACAAGGCAAAGATACGCCACCAGGGGCAGGAAGAAACAATTTCCCAGTGAAGAAAAAGACTTGTTTTCACTGTGGAACACCTGGTCACATTGCCCGAAATTGTCCAAATCGCACATACGTTCCTTACTATGCACAAGGCTGGTAGAATGCGCCAAGAGGGTGATACTCCAAAAGAAACCCCTCAAGGTCACGATCAGAACATGATGACTAAAACGCGCAGAAGGCCAAGAATCAAACTCCAAAGGCCAAGAATCCGAATCCCAAGGACAAGAAGGGAATGTCGGCCAAGAAGTCCAATCCAAGAGATGCTCCCATGAAGCCAAAATCAAAGTCATCTCAACGGCTGACATCAAGTTCCAAAGCAAGTACTAAGCCACCCATCAGATCGAAAAAGAAATGGGTTAAACCTAACTACAAATGGGTTCCAAATGCTGACTCTTCCAAATCAACTAATGACTCTAATATTTCTTCATCTTTTGTTTGTGATAAACAGGATATGTCATGGGAGAGGGTACCGTGCAAGGATGAAAAAGGTCAACCCATTTTCAAAATGGATTGGGTTCCAAAGACCAACTGATCCCGCTCTGTGTCGGAGCAGCCATGGAAATATATCATCAGACTTCGGTTTGTTGGTAGTGGCTGTTCCTGGCACTTGATAGGGGACATCTCTCAATTATACAGCATTCAAACATTTGTTTGGGAGTATGTGTCCTTGCGGGAAAGGAAGAAAGGAAGGGATCACATGGGGTTAGTGATTAATGACATGAATAATTTTCGGATCTGTTCTGAGATTATGCGTGCTGTTCTCAGACCTTCTGGATACAGATTCAATCGGTGAATTACGATTTGCGTTTTCTTCTCTATACTCCTGAGTTTTTCTTAAACTGATTCGCTTTAAAGACTAATTTTTATTTTAGGATAGTTTAAATTTGCGCATTTATTTTTGTTTCTATCCTATGCACAAATTTAGGGGGAGAAATAAAAACAAAACAAAAATTAAAAAATTAAAAAAATCCAAAAACATTAGAAAATCAGAAAATCAAAAATGTGGTGTTAATGGAATGTACTTGCAGGAGATGTTTTGGGAAATGAAATTGGCAAGTGATAACGAGCAATTTGAATCTGCGTAACGTACCTAAGTTGAATCGTCTATGCTTTGTGTTCGATGCGCTGGTAGGCACGAAAGATTTTAAATTGACTTAACTAGGGAAAGTTGAACCTAATGAATTTAAGCACTTGACAAACTTTGACATAGTTAGATTCGTTTAACCTGATGTCACGACGCTCAGATAGGTTGAGCAGGGAGATATACATGGGAATCTATCGGTCACATTAAATAACCCGTACTTAGAACCGTGGTTTAACTTTTCCTCGATGTGTGGATTTTGTCCTTAATTCCGGTTGGATGGAGCGACTGGTAAATTCCGATAAATTAGGTCTGTAGAATATCATTTTCTTTCTTTCCATCTGTTAGTCATATGTTGTCTCCTTTGCGTGACTTCCAATCCGACCTGGTACACAACATATGCAACTCTATTTCTCTGCAGGGTATATAAATGAAATTCCTCTCATCTGTTAGCCATATGCTGTCTCCTTTGCGTGACTTCTAATCTGACCTGGTACACAACATATGCAACCTTCTACTTCTCAACTCCTCTGAAACAATAAGTAATAGAATTATGAATCATCCTCTCTCTGAATGGTTGTCTGCTCACCCGATGTAAGGAGTACTCTGGAAGTTCTTGATGGCTGGGGCATATCAGGAAGCGGGAAACATGTTCTAGTACGCTTAAAATTGAAAACATACAAATTGTCTGTAGATCTCGCTACTCGATTTAGGTGGACAACAATATCCCTGGTTCTAGTCAGTTAAATGGTGATAAGAAAATTTTATTTAAGAATTAGGGCCAATCATGATAATAAAGTTACAATTAGATATATGCATGTATCATGTCATTGGTAAATTGTCCAAAATTGTCACAAATTTTTCGTGTTTAAGTGGACCACAATATTGGCGATCGATCAGACGAAGATATGAAGATAAGGGCACCGACAAGTGGAATAAGGCTGTCCAACAGCTTTGATTCCAAATCACTCTTAAAGTTAGCTATAAAAGGGGAGAATTAAAAAAATCAAAAAAAAATCAAAATCAAAAAAATAGTGTTATTTATGTTTTACTTTTGTTCTAAGTTTTCTTTTAGTTTTGTTTTGTCTTGAAAAGTGATTTCAGGTGAAGATGAAACTCATGGAGTTTGTGTTGAAGATTTCTGAGCCAAAGCCTCATCCGTGAGCATCGAAGAATTCGCATTTGAAGGAGCAAGAAATGAAGATTATTCTTTCAACATTCAACCTTTCAACCCTAGAAGCAAGGTTAAGCTGAAATTGAAGATTATGTGACAGATTGCATTGAAGCCTCCTCAATCAGTCTGCTGCTATCTTTGTACCTGCTGAAGTGATCTAGAAGTTCAGTTCTCTCTGATGTTCTTTCTGAAGATTCTCAAGCTGAAAGCAACAATTTTCAAGAATCAGTACAAGAAGCCTCCTCACCCAATGTGCGTTCAATGTCAAATTCTGCAGAAAAGCTCAAGTGCTCAAGATGAAGTCATTCATTGAAGATTCATCAAGTTCATCTTGAAGTCGTGAAGAATTTGAAGATTAATGCTGAAGCTAAGCTCTCAATGAAGATTAACAAGAAAAGCCAGCTACCTTTTAGGGGGAGCTTGTTGGGTCATTTAAGAAAAGAAAGCTATAAACCAAGGGGGAGATTGTTGGGTCAAAACTATGGTTTATACTTTGCTTTTCTAGGAAATTGTATTTTTTTCTATAATGTTTATGAGTTTATAGTCAATTTTACGGCTCAATGGGTGTTTACGGCCGTAAACAGGTTTACGGCTGTAAACCCTGTTTACGGCCCATGTTTACCGGACCCATATTCTCATGTATATATAGGGGTGAGGGGTGTGAGGAAAAGAGTGATGAACTAAATAGAGAGAAACGGGAGCTTATATGTGTGAGTGTGTGAATCTCATGTAAAGGAGCATCATTCCAATCTATTCAATACATTGAAGATTCATATTATTCTTCTTCTCCTTCTTTTCTATTTGATCTGACAACATCCGTTTGATTGGGACTCCGCACCATCAAACAGATTTGATTGATACACAGGCAGATTAGGGACTTACAGTTAGAAGTAGGTATTAATGAAGATTGTCATGAATTGGTGTGTAGATTGTCTAAAAGGTATTAAACATAGCAAAGGTTTGCTGCAACGTTCATGAGTGCTTATTAACAAGTTTTGAGCATTGGAATAAACCCGCGCTTGCTGGAATCACTTTATGGAACGTAACGCAAGTGATCGCAAGACGATAATATCATATGGTCTTAAGACCAAGATATATGGTTTATTGTTTATTAATTGGTTGTGCATTGACAATGCGAAACCGCATCAGTAAATTGATGTCATCAAATGCATTGTTGTGTATAGTTGATTAGTAAATAGTAAATTCATATAAGTCGAAGTTTATCTAAAGAGGGTAAAAGCGATATTAGGGCCCCTCGATGATTTGATTTGACTTATGTGTCGGGCCCGGTGAGGACTGAATTGATGTGTTCAATTAAGTTCTATATCAAATGAATCTGAGATCGAGAAACCAACTGTTGGACAATAAGTTCCATGAGATTGTCCACTCAATATCTAAACACAGGACTGTACGATCCCTTATCTAAAGGACAGGAAACTGATAAGATTAGAGTTTGACAGCGTCTTTGAGAGATACGATTGCTAATCGGATTGTGTTTGCATATATAGTTACTAGACTTATCCAAGTGGGAGACTGTTGGATTAGTGTCTAAGGCTATAACTATATTTGGTAAGTACTTGACCCGGTTATGCATGGTCCTTTTGGGTTACCTTCACCATAGCAACTTGACAGGATTATTTGTAAAGAGAGAACAGATATTATTGTTAATATATTATGAGACTAATATATTAAAGGAATAATAATATTATTTGATTGATATAAGTCATATATTAATTGAGAATTAATTTGGTGACTTAAAGAGGTTAATTGAATAAAGGGGCTTAAACTGTCAAATGTGTGATAGTTGTGTTTTGGGCTATGTATCATTATGGATATTAGGGTGGACGGATTTTAGGGTTAGGATACTTTAAAATCGTCCAAGCCTCATCTCTAGGAGGATCTATGGATTACTTAGGGCCTAAGTTATTCAATTAGGGTTAAGGGTGTAACCCTAGTATCTCATAGTATAAATAGACCCCTTGGGTAAGGGAAATCGGCCATATGTATGATTTAAAAGTGCTAGTCTTACGGTTAGTAGGCCTCATTCACGAAGCCAGTCTATAAGGTAGGTATAAGGTTGCTGCCTATAAAATGGCGCTTAATGGCTGTACACTCACACCCACCACTTGCTTGACTGGTGGAGGGTCGTTAGCCGAACGGGTAGGATAGGGCAATCCTCTCCTCATTAATAAGTATAATGAATCTATATAATGTAACTAAACGTATTTCATAAAATTCCCAATCTTAGTTACTTGAGGAAAAGTGAATTGATGCAATCCCATGAAATTACGCTTTGCACCCTTGTTAAGATATTAGTGGAGCGTGTGTGGTTAACCAGCACACTAATTGGTTCTAAGCAAAGGTGGAAAAGGGTGATTCATTATTTGTCATAGTCCGATGGAGCGTGTGTGGTTTACTGGCACATCGAATAGATGACTGTAACAATGAAGGCACCATGTAGATTTGCATGGTTCTTCACACCCGCTTTGTGATCCTCGGCATCCCAGTCACAAACTAGAGGGGCATATCGAGATTTAAACATGCCATTGAAAAGTTCAATGAATCTCAAAGAAATCTAGGAATTCTCAATACATTTAAAACTTAAGCTTGTGCTTGTCATGGTGAAGAATTAGTGAATCGTCATTCACTTACCTCCAAATTGTTTGCATGTTGGATCACGGCATCCCTTTTCTAATGTGTAAATAATGTTGTTGGGTCCTAGCCCTAATTTTTCATTTTGGGTGTTAATTAGGGACTTAACTCTAATCAAACTTTTTTCCTTTCTATTTGTAGATGTATAACGCGAACAACGTTGCTGCTAGCTCATTCACGCTAATGAGCCTTTGTCAAAAAGTGACTTTTGACGGATCGAACTTTAGCGAATGGATAAGATACATTCACACGATCGCACGTTATGAGGACAAAGAGTATGTTCTCGATGAGAAGCTCGAGAAGATCAATCTAGAAATTGCTACTCCCGAAGAAATGGTTGTCTTTGAGATCCATGAGCGTGATGCAACGAAAGTCCATTGCATCATGCTGGCCACGATGAACTCCAAATTCCAAAAGTCCTATGAGGACATGTATCCTTATGAGATGCATCTAGGCTTGATGGAGAGATACCACCAAACCGCGAGGCAAGAGCGCTATGAGATCATAACAAATATGATCACTGCTAAAATAGGAAGTGGAGAGTCTCTAACCGTACACTTGCAAAAGATACAAAGGTATGTTGATCGTCTTCGCAAGTTGAATGTCAAATTTAGGGAAGATTTGGCTATCGACATTGTTCTTCACTTCTTGCCCTTGTGCTACAACCAATTTAGGATGACCTACCACATGAACAAGGAAGAGGTCACCCTAAGCAAACTCCAAGGGCTCCTAAGGACTGCTGAGAGCAACCTCAAGGACAAATCTGTTGCACTAACTCCCAATCCATCCGTTGCTCCTGTTTTGGTTATTAGGCAGGGAAGGGGCAAGAAGAGGAAGGCTTCTTCAAAGAACCACCGCAAGGGAAAGTACCAAGATGGTTCCTCTTCTAGTGGGACCATGGTTGATCCTGCTAAGCCCAACCCAAACCCAAAGGAGGCAGAGTGCCACAATTGTCACAAAATAGGGCTTTGGAAGAGAAGCTGCCCAGAATATCTACAAGCCATCAAGGATGGGAAGATCAAGCCATCTTTCGCAGCTATTTACACAATTAAATCTAATGATTCATCTCATGCTATTTCTTGGGTTCTTGATACAGGATGTGGTTATCACATATGTTCTAATTTGCAAGCACTAGGAAGAAATATGGATGTGGAGCGTGGAAGAATAAATCTAATCATAGGGAACAGAAGATCGTCGCCTGTGACCAAGATTGGAGTGTATTCTTTAGTACTTAGTAATGGATTGAATTTAGATTTAAATAATTGTTGCTACTCGCCAGATATGGCAAGAAACACCATTTCTCTTCATGGTTTATTAAGACAAGGATTTAGATATTCGTTTAATAATGAGAATGGTTCGATTTATGCTTATCTAAATGGTGTTTTATATTTTGAAGCAATGCCTTGTAATGGAATTTATGAAACTCTTATGGTTGTAAATAACCTAGGAAATGATGCATTGTGTATGAATTTTTCCAATAGTATGGATAAAGCATGCTTGTGGCATTGTCGTCTTGGACATGTCAACAAGAAGCGCATAGCCCAACTCAAAAAGGATGGAGTTTTGGAGTCATTTGACCTTAGGGAAGATGACACGTTCGAATCTTGTTTAGTTGGAAAGATGACCAAGTCACCCTTCACTGGCACTTGTGAGAGGGGTGAGGGTTTATTGGATCTCATACACACCGATGTGTGTGGGCCCTTTAGATCCACCATAAAGGATGGGAACCGCTTCTACGTGACTTTCACCGATGATTATAGTAGATATGGATATATTTACTTAATCAAGCACAAGTCGGAAACGTTTGAAAAGTTCAAAGAGTTTAAACATGAACTGGAGACTTAATTGGGCACGAAAATCAAGATGCTTCGATCCGATCAAGAAGGAGAGTACCTAAGTCTTGAATTCCACGACTATCTTAAGGAATGCGGAATAGATTCGCAATTAACGCCACCTAGGACACAATAGTTGAATGGTGTGGCAGAAAAGCGTAATCGAACCCTGTTAGACATGGTTCGTTCTATGATGAGTCATGCTTCACTACCTATCTCTTTGTGGGGGTATGCCTTAGAGACTGCCGCCCATATCCTTAACCGAGTCCGTACAAAGAAGGTTCCCAAAACACCTCACGAGATGTGGACAGGGAAAGCTCCCTCGTTGGCACATATCAAGGTTTGGGGTTGTGAGGTTTTCGTAAGACGATAAACTCACGACAAGCTCAAAACTCGTAGTGAACGGTGTATTTTCATCGGCTACCCGCATAAATCCTTTGGATATCTCTTCTATAGACCGAGTGACAATGTTGTCTTCATTGCGAGGAGAGGGGTTTTCCGAGAACGAGAACTCATAAGCCAAGGGGACAGTGGGAGGCAAATCAATCTTGAACAGATTCAAGAGTCGAGCAATGAAGGAACCTCTAATGCTGGTGCTCAACCCGAGGAGGAAACTCCGGTTGAACCAACTGACGAGTCCTTACCTCTTAGACGTTCCGAAAGAGTTAGAGTTCAACCCCAGTTTTATGGCTTTCATATTACTACCAAAGGGGACACGTATATTAGTGATGGTACACTAATAAATCTAGATGAACCTAATAGCTATAAGGAAGCCATGGCAGGCCTAGAGTCTGCAAAATGGAAAGAGGCAATAGATAGGGAGATTAAGTCCATGTATGACAACCAAGTTTGGAATTTGGTTGACAATGTGCCCAGACGTAAGACGGTTAGGTGCAAGTGGATCATCAAGAAGAAGACCGACGTGGATGGGAATGTGCACACGTACAAGGCACAACTGGTTGCAAAGGGCTTTGCTCAAACTCCCGGAGTTGACTATGATAAGACCTTCTCGCCAGTTGCTAAGATAAAGTCTATTAGGCTGATGCTAGCCATTGCTGCATTTCATGATTATGATATATGGAAGATGGATGTCAAGACCACTTTCCTTAATGGGAAGTTGGTTGAGGATGTTTACATGGTTCAGCCAGAGCGTTTTGTCGATCCGCAACGTCCCAATAAAGTGTGCAAGCTTGAGAAGTCCATTTATGGACTTAAGCAAGCATCACGCAAATGGAATCTTTGCTTCGATGAGAAAGTCAAAGAGTTTGGATTTGTACAAAGTGAAGATGAATCATGTGTATATGTCAAGGCCAGTGGGAGTATAGTTAGCTTCCTCGTTTTGTATGTTGATGACATACTACTCATAGGAAACGACATCCCGACTCTGCAGGAGGTTAAGTCCTGGCTCGGGAAGTGCTTCGCTATGAAGGACCTCGGAGAGGCTTCCTATATTTTGGGAAGAAGGATAGGGAGAGAACGAAGTAAGAGACTAATAGGACTTAGTCAGAATACTTACTTGGATAAGGTACTAAAACGTTTTAGTATGGAAAACTCGAAGAAGGGAGAACTACCATACATAGTGATGCCAAATTGAGTAAGACTCAAAGTTCGAGTACAGAAGCCGAGATAGCTGAAATGAGTGGAGTACCTTATGCTTCCACAGTTGGCTCAATCATGTATGCTATGACTTGTACTCGCCCTGATGTGGCCTTTGCTTTGAGCATGGTCAGTAGATACCAAGGGAACCCTGGTAGAGCTCATTGGATTGCGGTCAAGAATATACTTAAGTACCTTCGGAAGACCAAGGAATGGTTTTTCGTCCTCGGAGGGAGTGATGACTTAAAGGTGTGAGGGTATAGTGACGCAAGCTTCCAGACCGACAGGGAAAACTACCGTTCGCAGTCGGGCTGGGTCTTTACCCTTAGTGGAGGAGCAGTGACTTGGAAAATTTCCAAGCAAGAGACCGTAGCTGATTCAATATGCAAATCAAAGTACATTGCAGCGAGCGAAGCGTCAAAGGAGGCGATGTGGTTGAAGAACTTCATTGGTGACCTTGGAGTTGTGCCTGCCATAAAGGAGCCTATGGAAATTTTCTGTGATAATGAAGGAGCGGTTGCCTTGACCAAGGAACCGAGGGATCATGGTAGATCTCAGCATATCGACAGAAAATATCACTTTATTAGATATCGAGTAGAAGAAGGACACCTCATAGTAAAGAGGGTATCGTCAGAGGATAACCCAGTAGATCCGCTTACGAAGGGACTGAGTAGGGTTAAGCATTTGCAGCACGCTATGAGCACTGGGCTGAAAGACGATATTAGTTTAGATTAGATAGTTTTAGAAACATGTAATAGATAAATGTAATTGACATTTGATGATTAAATAAAGGAGTATTATTTATAAATAAAGCTACTGTCTTATGTTAATTGTTTAACTATTGTTTCACTTTGCATGTTATGACTTCCTGAATAATTGAGTTATTAAGAATAATCGAATTATTCGAATGGTCCACAATCGTTCATATATTGAACGTAGGTATGAATGAAGATTGTCATGAATTGGTGTGTAGATTGTCTAAAAGGTATTAGACATAGCAAAGGTTTGCTGCAACGTTCATGAATGCTATGAATAAGTTTTGAGCATTGGAATAAACTCTTGCTTGCTAGAATCACTTTATGGAACGTAACGCAAGTGATCGCAAGACGATAATATCTTATGGTCTTAAAACCAAGATATATGGTTTATTGTTTATTAATTGGTTGTGCATTGACAATGCGAAACCGCATCAGTAAATTGATGTCATAAAACACATTATTGTGTATAGTTGATTAGTAAATAGTAAATGCATATAAGTCAAAGTTTATCTATTAATTTTATCCTAAGAAGGTAAAAGCGATATCAAGGCCCCTCGATGATTTGATTTGACTTATGTGCCGGGCCCGGTCAGGACTGTATTGATGTGTTCAATTAAGTTCTATGTCAAATGAATCTGAGATCGAGAAACCAACTGTTGGACAATAAGTTCCAAGAGATTGTCCACACAATATCTAAACAGAGGACTGTACGATCCCTTATCTAAAGGACAGGATACTGATAAAATTAGAGTTTGACAGCTCTTTGAGAGCTACGATTTCTAATCGGATTGTGTTTGCATATATAGTTACTAGACTTATCCAAGTGGGAGACTGTTGGATTAGTGTCTAAGGCTGTAACTATATTTGGTAAGTACTTGACCCGGTTGTGCATGGTCCTTTTGGGTTGCCTTCACCATAGCAACTTGACAGGATGATTTGTAAAGAGAGAAGAGATATTATTGTTAATATATTATGAGAGTAATATATTAAAGGAATAATAATATTATTTGATTGATATAAGTCATATATTAATTAAGAATTAATTTGGTGACATAAAGAGGTTAATTGAATAAAGAGGCATAAACTATCAAATGTGTGATAGTTGTGTTTTGGGCTATGTATCCTTATGGATATTAGGGTGGACGGATTTTAGGGTTAGGATATTATGGCTCAAAAACATCAGTGGTATCAGAGCATTAATTGATTTCTATTGAATTGATGCTTTGGATTATTGCTTGTTGCTTGAAAGATTCGATTTTTGTGATTCTGACTGGTGAACTCAGCGAGTTCCAATGTGGACTCGGCGAGTAGCTCCAACTCGACGAGTTCACAGAGGAACTCAGCGAGTTCTAGCACCAGAAAGAGTAGATTTCGGGATTTCTTGTTGTTTTGCTTGAGGATACTTGCCTTAATTGTCTTGGGTGATTAAAATCCAAATTTTATGATATATTGGAGTATATTCTTGACCAAACAAAAGATAATTACCATTTAATTAAATAATAATTTCCTTATATGATAATAATTAATTATTTGAATTAAATTGATGAATTGTCTTGCAAGTAATATTGATTAAATCAAATTTAAATAATCTAATAAGTTGATTTGTATTATTTGCTACTAGATCCTTATGTTTTGAAAAGTTTAAAACTTGTCCTCAAGTTTTGAAATTTAAGTTTTGTGATTAAAAGTATAATTTGAATAATTTAAATTTCAAACCCTAGAATGTTACAAGTTTAAAATTCAACACTATATTATTATATTATTACAAGCTTAATATATATATATATATATATATATATATATATATATATATATATATATATATATATATATATATATATATATACATATATGAATGAGTTCTATGGAAAACAAATAACTAGGGCAACATCTACCGGAACCAATAATCAAATGACACGTGTCCATTTCTTTCTTCACAAGTAATGTATTGTGGAAGTTGTTGTGGAAGTGATGTGTTGTCATGTTTTTATTGGTTCAAATATGTGTTGCCCTAATCATTCATTTTCCATATAACTCTTCCCTATATATATATATATATATATATATATATATATATATATATATATATATATATATATATATATGATTTAATAGTGCTAGTCTTATCGTTAGTAGGCCTCATTCACGAAGCTAGTCTATAAGGTGGGTATAAGGTTGCTTCCTATAAAATGGCGCTTAATGGGTGTACACTCACACCCATCGCTTTCTTGACTGGTGGTGGGTCGTTAGCCGAACGGGTAGGATAGGGCAATCCTCTCCTCATTAATAAGTATAATGAATCTATATAAAGTAACTAAATGTATTTCATAAAATTCCCAATCTTAGTTACTTTAGGAAAAGTGAATTGATGCAATCCCATGAAATTACACTTTGCACCCTTGTTAGGATATTAGTGGAGCGATTGTGGTTAACCGGCACACTAATTGGTTCTAAGCAACGGTGGAAAAAGGTGATTCATTGTTTGTCACAGTTCGATGGAGCGTGTGTGGTTTACCGGCACATCGAATAGATGACTGTAACAATGAAGGCACCATGTAGATTTGCATGGTTATTCACACCCGCTTTGTGATCCTCGGCGTCCCAGTCACAAACTAGAGGGGCATATCGAGATTTAAGCATGCCATTGAAAAGTTCAATGAAACTCAAAGAAACCTAGGAATTCTCAATACATTTAAAACTTAAGCTTGTGTTATTCATGGTGAAGAATTAGTGAATCGTCATTCACTTACCTCCAAATTGTTTGCATGTTGGATCACGACATCCCTTTTCTAATGTGTAAATAATGTTGTTGGGTCCTAGCCCTAATTTTTCATTTTGGGTGTTAATTAAGGACTTAACTCTAATCAAACTTTGTTCCTTTCTATTTGTAGATATCTAACGCGAACAACGCTATTGCTAGCTCATTCACGCTAATGAGCCTTTGTCAAAAAGTGACTTTTGATGGATCGAGCATTATCAAATGGATTATATACATTCGCACGAAAATCCCGTCATGTTCTTCATCTCGTTGAAGGAGTGCAGCCACACACTCATGTGTGCGGCAGCATACACATTTGTGCGACCATACACACACACCATAGGATCACAAACCCATTTCTAAGACCCTAAAATTGTACTACAACCAAGTATGGACCTTGAAAACACCTTTAAAGTGGCCATACACCTCACTCATGCAATCCTTTGAGGTCCTAACACTTAGTGCAAGTAGTCCCAAGTTCTTAGAATGGTTCTTCATCACATCTAGTGGTTAAATACTATCATTTGACTCCTTTATGTGACATTACATGTTAATTAGGATCAAAGCGTGTTCAAGGCTTCACTTGAACATCCAGCATTTCGTGTTGATCCTTCATTCAAATCACCCGAGGTGAGTTTATACCCCTACATTTTCCGTATTTTTTATGTTTTCAGGGGGCGGGGGAATACAAGCTAAACATAAATGTTTTCAAAACCTCATGCAAATTCTCATACTTTAAACCTTTTGTGCTGTGTTGAGCATAAGGGTCGTTTTTCACTAAAATTCCATAGTTTTCCAGATTCGCTATTCACTACGTTACTCATGCAAACTATAATCGGTATAGTTTGGGATTTTCTAAACATAACAAGTATAGAAGCTTTCACTACTAAACGTATGCACTAGGAACAGGAATAGTTTACAGTTTGCACCACTACTCTATCATGTTTTTCATAACTGTAATTATCTCTACGAACGATATACATCGGATTTTCACTACGGTAGAATGCTACTACACTACATGTAAAATAGATTGTATGATACTGTGAGGTGCTACTTCACTACTGTACCCTTAGGTGTATAGGGTAAATCCTATCATAGTATAACCAGAGTCTCCTGAAGGGAGAGTATGAGATTTGTGAATAGATCTATTCGGGACTGACAATCCCACACCTGAACTGCTAGATACAGTTGGGCAGGCATGCCTAGGGTGACAAATGTCATTTAACTCGACGCCTGAAGAATATTGGAAAGGTCTCTAGTCATATCAAGTATGGTTATACGACTCACATTATGTATAAATCAACCTTAGTTTACAATTTGACACTATTCAACGGTTTTATTTATACTAAATAGAACTAAAACACACTACGTATACTGGCCAAAGCCAGAGTTTTCAAACAGAACCAATTATGCAATGGCTTCACATACAAAATACTTATACTTCATGATTAACTTTAGTTAGTCACATGAGGTAGTATTTTTGCATATCACTACAGTTTTCAGTAACGAACATTCATGGTTTTATTCGGAATCGATAACGCTAGATTTTCACTAAAGAAAATATCGGATTTTCTTGGAAACATACAGATAATCATGGTTTACTGCAGAACTGATAACACTATATTTTCACTAAAGAAAATATCAGATTTTCTTGGAAACATATAGATATTCATGGTTTACTACAGAATTGATAACACTAAATTTTCACTAAATAAAATATTATATTTTCTTAAAACAATACAAACATTTCTGCTAGCTCATCAACGACTATTCATTACAAACTACCACTTATGAACTCACCAGCTTTATGCTGATATATTTTCAAAACTGCTTGTATTCTCAGGGAATTAGTAAACAGGTACTTCCAGGAGTTAGAGTCGCGTTTGTCTATTTACTTTACTCGGAATAAAAACTATGTATTAAAAGTTGTAAGCCTTTTCACATATGTATTCAATGTCTGGTTGTGTTTACTATGCTTGCTATGATACAATTGTTGTGATGCTACGCATGACGTCCTCGACTCCCGAACGTTTCCGTCATTCCAGTTTAGGGTGTGACACATATCACCTGTGGTAATGTCATAATTGACCAAGTGAAAAGGAAATCTCATCACCCAAGTGTCAATTAGGTAGAAACTTGGAGTCGTGCAATTTGAATAGTGTGATGTATGAGAATCTTGATCATTTGAAGATGATGACTTGTTCGTTGATCACAAGTTTATGTGAGTCAAGTGAAGGACTAAAGGATCTAGTACACATTGATGTAGGCTATTCAGATCTGCCACAAAGGATGACAACTTTATTCTTCATGATTTACTGATGCTTTCAGTAAATATGGTTCTGTTTATAATATTAAGCACAATTCTAATATTTTGAATTGTTTCAAAGCGTGGCAGAACAAATAAAAAGAATCTACAAGGCAGAAAGATAAAAGTTTCTCCAGTCTGAAAGGAGAGGAGATTACTTTAGTATCATGTTTTATGATCGTCTTAATGGTTATGGAACTATATAACAATTGATCCTCGAAGAACATCTTAGTGGAATTATTTAACTAAGAAGAGGAATCATATATCGTTGAAATAGTTCGATTGAGAGATGTGTCATACTTCGTTTCCAATCAAGTATTAGAGTCATATTCTAGTTACTTAGAATGGTATCTTAAAGCTTGTTTAGTACTATTTAGGTTTATAACACCTCATGAAATGTGGAGTAATAATGTTTTCTTACTCTAACACATTTAGAATTGGTACTTGTGATGTTTTGGTTAAAACAAAGGATAAACTAAGACCAATTCTGTTATGTGTTTTTCTTGTTGAGAATCCACCCTGACTTTTGAATATTTGTTTAAGCTTGTCAAGGAATGTTACTTAAAAGGAAAACTTATATGTCAAGAAGTCAGTGGGAATCTTATTGATCTTGAAGAGTTTTAGGAGTCAATCAAGAAAAAGCTTTTCAGTTATCACTAGTACATGACCTGAGGTTGATAACCTATCATGTTAAGTTGATACATTCTTTTTTTTATACATCTTCCAGTTGAGTTGGCAATGTTGTATGGTTTTCATTTGACTGAAAAAGGTAGAGCACGTTGGTCAGTGAATGTACATTGATCAATATTTGTGAACTGCTTAAACAACATGGAAGCAAAGGTAGGCCCTTGTGCTGCTAGATGGCAGGAAATTAAGAATAAGTAAAGTTCAGTCCATGAAAGTTAAATTTGAATTTGTCATAAAACTTGTCTTATGATTGTAGGTTGAAAGTGATAGATTCACATGGATAGGAACACATACACCATAAAATCTAGGTGGAAAAAGGTTTCGCTCTAATTTATGAAAATGATTATGATGAAACACCTTCGCTAGTAGATTTTAAAGATTAATAAATATCATTATGATTATTGGTTTTGATATTGCATTCTCAAATTCGCAATATGATTACGACATCCCTTTTCATAGTTCGAATTGTGAGAAATCGCAAGGAACTGTTTGAACATTAAGGACTTATAGCTATAAGTTCTGAAAGGGTTTGAACACACACATATGCTATATAATGAATGTATATAAGCTTGAGAAGTCTATATGAAGACTCATCGGAGCATCACGTATCAAAAATCTGCACTATAGTAAGGAAGTCAAAAAGTATTGATCTCTAGAAGTCCAGTTGATTTCTGAATACATATCAAAGCTAATGGGAGTATAGTTGTTATGCTAGTGGGAGCATAATTGTTATGTTAAGTATTGCAAGTTGGCAGTATTAGTTGTAGGAAACAAAGATTTCAAAATTTGCAAATTGCAAAGTTTGCAAATTGTTTTGCTACCAAAAGAATTAGGGGAGAGGGCACTCATACTTCATTTCAAATCTAATAGTTTAGATTGAAGTTTTAATGGAACTTAGTCTTTGGCATATATGAATGTCGTGTTGAAATGATTCAACATAGAAATTCGATATATGGAAATATTATAGCAAGAGACTGATCAGACATTAGGTCTTTATGTAAGACGTTATGTATCGAATCCCATATGCTTCGGATATAGGATTAATTACATATGCTACAATATTCATTAATTCTAATTTTTCCAAATACCTTGGGTATTGAGAAGTGAAAAGGACTAGAACATGGTGTGACTAAAGTTGTTAAACAACTGTCAAGAACAGTACGGGGTTTACTGAAGACTGGTTGCTTGCGGACAGTTGGAAGTATAATATAGTATAGTATTTGGACGAACCATGTTGACATAATTCTGAGTGGAGGTGACTCTTGTTCAGAATTGATAGTCATATAGGAATATGGAAATATTTCCATATTAGAAGTTTATGATAAAATCTACATGTGAGTTAGGAACTTTAATACAAGGAAGGTGTTCAAGAACTGTGCCTTGAATTTGAATCTTCTTTACTTTGGAATTGTTTTTAGTAACAAAGTTCGAATAGTACATTCTGTAATATCATTGACTAAGGCTCAGTGACTTTGAAGCTTCAACATCACATAATAACAATGCATATAAAGTTGGAACTCTAACACATTTAGTAGTAACGGGAATTTGAAAGTGTGAAATGAGCGTCATTGGAATTGTGACCAATTGATATGTTCACAAAGGAAGGACCATAGAGAGACATAGTATGCATGTGTTTAACATGGCATGATGAATGTTTAATTCAAGTGTTTAACCGATTACTCGAAACATTATACAATGAATAAAGTCTAGTTAACATGGTGATTAAATAATAAGAGTTTTATTTATATTCAATAGTTTTGAGACCATAGTAAATTTGGTTATTATTGTGTTTCACTTCACATGTTTTAATTCCCGAATAATTGGATTATTCAAACATCCACAGTCGCTCGTACTTTTGGAAGTAAGTAGAGAATTAAGACTGTCATGGATTGAATTGTAGATTGTCTAAGGGTTTAGACATAAAAATAGTTTTGCTACAATGTTCATGAGTACTTGAAAATGAGAATTTTAAGTATTGGATAAACCTACGCTCAGAGAATTACTTCATGGATTTTCTCTCTGTTAATTTGAAACGATAATATCTTATATTCTTGAAACGGAAGTATATGAGTTGTTGTTTAAAAGTCAGTTGTGCTTGGATAATATGTAAACGCATTAGTAACTTGATGTTATAAAACATATTGTTATGCGTGATTTGATGGGTGAATAGTGCAAGAATATGAGTCAAAGTTTATCTGTTCCTTTTTACCTAACGGGAAAAGCGATATCTATGGGCCCCTCGATGATTTGATGTCGACATCTAAAGTGCTTGGCCGATCCTGGACTGAATTGATGTGTTCAACTGCTAGTGTGAATCAGTCGTCATAAATCAGAAATTGGGAAAAAAAAACTTGGACAATGAGATTGATTATAATCCTTGTATCATGTCTATATGATATTTTGTAGAATGGAGGAATATTTGATCACTTATCTAAGGACACGTAACTGACTGGGTTAGATTTCGACAGCGGCTTTGAGAGCTACAATATGCTGGTTAATTTTTGAAGTTATACTGGCTACTATAGTTATTAGACTTATCCAAGTGGGAGATTGTTGGATTAGGTGTCTAAGCTCATAACTATAATTGGTATATACTTAAATTGATAGTAGCACGGTCCTTTTGGCTTGCCCTCATACTAGCAACTAGACATGATGAATTTTGGAGAGAGAGAGAGAGAGAGAGAGAGAGAGAGAGAGAGATTATATTTATTATTTGGATAATAAATTGAGATAATTGATTTATTAATGTATTATGGAAATAATATATTGATTAGAAATCATATTATTTAATTATTATTTAATTAAAATCTAATTTGGAATTAATGGAATTAATTAAAAGTGCAAGGGCTGTTTAGCTATTTATTGATAGTTATGGAATTGGGCTATAGAACCCTCCTAGATGGGTCGGACGAAATCTTCTAGGAAGGCCATAGATATTTCGTCCAAGGGCCTCTTGGATGGAGTTCTTGGGTTGCTTAGGCCTTAAGCTAAAGAATTAGAGTTTCCTCCTTTAAACCCTAGCTTTGGCCCTAAGCTACCAACAACTATATAAAGGGCTATAACCCTTTGAGATTTTGGCCACTCCAACCCTAAGAAAGATAGCCAAAATTCTCAAGTCTTCTCCTCCTCTCTCATCTCCCATCCTCTTGCTTAGTTTGGGTGTGAACCATTAGAGTCACGACATTTGTGGTGCTTGCTCTCGAAGCTTCAACGACACTAAGGATTCAAATTGTTATTACTAGATAACAATTAAAGGTATAATTACTATCTTTTATTATGATTATCAAAAATAGTAGATATCGCCTAGGGTTTTCCTTTTGATGTTCAATACTTGTATGTTCAATTAGAGAAAACGTAGATCCAAGTATATTAGGGTTGCATGCACATATAGGGATTGTTTGTTATGCTCAAAACCCATCACGAAGAAGCGCACATTTCTAAGGACTGCCGGAAGAAGAAAAAGGCAGAAAGGCTTAATGTTCCATCGAGGCCAAAGGCAAGAGCATTCCAGACGACCCTGGAAGCAGCAAAGGATACAACAGATCTCATTTTAGTAAATTTCTTGTAAATAGATTGGCTGCCAATATATTGTTTGACTCAGGAGCAAAATACTCCTTTATATCACATAAATTTGGTGGAATACTAGCATTTCCTGTAGATAAACTTGATAATGTTCTAGTTGTAGAAGTTTTCAGTGGCAAATGCATACCTGTTAGCGATTGCATTAAAAACATCATCATCGATTTGGACGGGAATAAATTTCACAAGGAATTGTTACCCATTGAGTTGAATGGTTTTGACATCGTGCTGGGAATGGATTGGCTTAGAGCAAAGGATGTCGAGATACTATGTAAGAAGAAGATGGTGAGATTAAAACCATCTGGAACAGAGCCATTTGTGGTGTACGGGGACAAACACAGAGTAAATTTTGGAATCATTTCCCTGCCGAAAGCCAGAAAATGTTTATCCAAAGGATGCACATTATATCTGGCATTTGTAATTGATGAAAAGAAGGAGAAGAAGGAGATACAAAGAATACTAGTGGTGTGTGACTATCCGGAAGTCTTTCCCGAAGATCTTCCTGGATTGCCCCCTAATAGACAAGTGGAGTTTTGAATAGACTTGTAGCGAGGATCGACACCAATAGCGAAGGAACCATACCGATTAGCACCGACAGAGATGAAGGAGCTTATGATGCAACTTCAGGAGTTGTTGGACAACGGTTTCATTAGACCTAGTTCATCACCCTGGGGAGATCTAGTGTTATTCGTAAAGAAGAAAGATGGAAGCATGAGGATGTGCATAGACTATAAAGAGATGAACAAGGCAACGGTGACAAACAAGTATCCATTGCCAAGGATTGACGACCTATTTGATCAGCTGCAAGTTCAATCTATTTCTCAAAGATCGATCTTAGGTTAGGCTATTATCAACAGAAGGTGAGAGAGCAAGATATTGAGAATACCACATTCAGAGCAAGATACAGACACTATGAGTTCTTGGTTATGTCATTTGGACTAACCAATCCTCCATCAGCATTTATGGATTTGATGAATAGGTTTTGTAAACCATTCCTCGATAAATCTGTGATAGTGTTCATAGATGAAATTTTGATTTACTCAAAGAGCCAGCAGGAGTATGGAAAGCAGCTACGAGAAGTATTAGAAGTTCTGAAGAAGGAGAAGTTGTATGCAAAGCTCTCCAAATGTTATTTCTGGATTTGAGAAGTCCAATTTATGGGTCATGTGGTTAACCAAGAAGGGATAATGGTCGACCCAACAAATATTGAAGCTATGATGAAATGGGAAAGACCAAAAAGTTCCACTGAGATCCGAAGCTTTCTAGGATTAGTTGGATATTACTGAAGGTTTATCCAAGGATTTTCTTCGATAGCTGCTCCATTGACAACTTTGACCCATAAAGGAGCTACATATACATGGAACGATAAAAATGGGAAGCATTCGAGAAATTAAGCACTGATTTTTTTCTTTACCTGACGGAGTTGGGTTAGGTTGTGTTCTGACCTAGAGAGATAAAGTGATAGAATATGCATCTCGACAATTGAAAGAGAATGAGAATAACTACTCCACTCATGATCTGGAGTTGGCAGCGGTAGTATTCACATTAAAGATATGGAAGCATTATCTTTATGGCACAAAGTGAAAACTCATTACTGATCATAAAAGTCTTTAGTATCTCTTTGATCAAAAGGAATTGAATATGAGGCAAAGACGTTGTCTAGAGTTACTCAAGAATTATGACTGCGAGATACTTTACCATCCTGGTAAAGCAAATGTCGTAGCTGATGCTCTAAGTTGAAATGTAAGCCTGGAAAGGAAGAGCCCAAGAGTTTTAAGAATAGAAGTCGTCTCAACAATTATGGAAAGCATTAAGAAAGCTCAGGAAAAAGCTTTGGAAAAAAATGACCGAAAGGAAGATCGTTTAGGCAAAATGTTGGTATTCGGTACAAATAGTAAAGAACTAAAGGTATTCCAAGATATGATTTAGGTACCTAAAAAGGTAGGAATAAGATAACTTCTGATGGAAGAAGCTCACATGACCATGTAATCGATTCATCCCGGCAACAGTAAGATGTATATGGATCTTAAACCTTACTATTGGTGGCCGACGATGAATTTGATTTTGCAAAGTATATGGGAGAATTCGTAACATGTGTAAGAGTTAAAGCGCAACATTAGAAACCTTATGGTAGTTTAGAACCTTTACCTGTACCCATGGGTAAATGGGAAGACATCACCATGGATTTTGTGGCTAAACTGCCCGGGACGAAGAACAGTCACGACATGATTTGGGTAGTCGTGGATTGTTTCACGAAAAGTGCATACTTCATAGCAGGCAATGAGAGATGGTCTATGGATAAGCTTGAAAATGCGTATGTGAATAAGATAGTAAGACTTCATGGTGTTCCCTTAACGATTGTATCGGATCGAGACAGTCATTTCACATCTAGATTGTGGAAGAGTCTACCAGAGGAAATGGGTATGAAGTTGTGTTTAAGTACAACCTACCATCCTCAGACTAATGGTCAGAGAAAAAGGACGATTCAGACATTGGAAGATATGTTAAGAGCATGTAACCTAGAATTTCAAGGTGACTAAGATGAGCATTTACCCCTGGTAGAGTTTTCCTACATCAATAGTTACCATTCAAGCATTAAGATGACACCTTATCAAGTCTTATACGGACACAAGTGTCATACGTCATCTTATTGGCTTGAGGCCGGAGAAAAGCGGTTTATGGGTCCCCAATAGTCCATCAGACTGCTGAAAAGCTAAAAGTGATTAGACAAGGATGTTGGTAGCTCAGGATCGCCAAAAGAGCTATGCTGACAAGAAGCAACGACCAATAAAATTTGAAGATGGAGATTCGATATTTCTTAAAGTCTCACTATGGAAGGGACTTATAAGATTTGGAAAGAGAGGAAAGTTGAGTCCAAGGCTTATTGGACCATTCAAGTTTCTTCAGAGGATTGGGAACCAAGCTTACAAGCTAGAATTTGCAGAAGAACTAGATGGTATTCATAACACTTTCCATCTGTGTTATTTGAGGAAGTTTACGAAAGAAGTTCCCGATATAATTCCATTTTCTGAGTTAAGGATGGATGAAGATAAGAGGTTGATCGAAGATCCAAAAGCAATTGTTGACCGTAAGACAAAGAAGTTACGACATAAGATGGTCGAATTAGTTCTTGTGCGATGCAAACATTCAAATGGGCCGAATCTCACATGTGAAATAGATAGTGACATGATGAGTCGCTATCCACATCTGTTTGCTGATGCATAATTCCGAGACGGAATCATCCTAAGGAAGAGAGAACTGTAACACCCGCGTTTTTGGCTAAGCATTAGTATGACGATGTAATAGTTAGAGTCTACAATTGTAACCTATCTTGAGGTAATGAAAAGGAATTATTTGAGTATTATGTGATTTATGTGCAATATACTTGCTTATAACGATATAAAATAATAATAATAATAATAATAATAATAATAATAATAATAATAATAATAATAATAATAATAATAATAATAATAATAATAATAATATGCGTCAAAAATAGAACGAATATTTGACCCAATATCTTTAAATAAAGTTGAAGTAGTCGTAACAAGGATTTCGGGGATATAAGGAACGCTGAAATCCGACTTATAACGAAGAAGTTATGACCCGTCGAAGTTTTGTGACAAAACCGACATGACGATATGTATCGTAAAAAGTGAGTTTGCGATAAAATATTGTTTATCCTTAGTGATCTAAACGAAAGTCATAGTATACGTTAAACCGAGAGCGTGCATATAGAGAACGTCCAAATCTGACTTCGTTAGAGGAAGTTATGATTTTTCTAAGATTTGGCATAACAGTATGCAACCCGGAAATCGAATTTTAGATCGATCGACTTTTAGCCGACACAACCTAAATGAGAATTGAAGATCTCGGTAATAGGAGCTCAACGATGTAAAGATAGACGAAAACGGACGTCAGATGACTAAGTTATTTATTTTTAAGGAACTTTATATGTCTAAGACTATTAAAATATAACTTTAAAAATAAATTTAAAATTAGCCAACAGAGTCAAAACGAAAGTTGTAAATCACATCGCTACTTATGTGTGGATATAAAGAACGTAAAAACGGAGCTCGTATGCGAAAGTTACGGAATTTAGAAGTTAATTAAATTATGGGTTAGATGCGAGGCTAACACGTGGCGCAATCCTAACCCTTCCTTTCTCTCCACGGCTTCGCAACGAATTGTGACACCTGTCACGCGTATGCCTAGCGTAGATTTTTGTACGCCCAGCATACCGAGTACGCCCAACGTACTCCGATGGTACACCCCACGTACTCCGAGTTTCCAGCCTATAAGTAGATGCACAAATCTTCCATTTTTCTCACACCTTTCCCATTCTTTCTCTCTCAAATGCCCTCCTTAGCCCCTCCCATTCCCTAGTACTTCCCAAGTGATAGAGGCGAGTCCCAGAGTGTTAGAAGGATCCGAGAATAAGGGCTTTTGGCTCAGAAGTTCTGCCCCTGCAGATCCCGGCTCCTAACTAAACCCCCTTGTAAGTGAGTTATGCTTACCCTACTTTAAGTATAACTTATGTTTAAGTTCGTTATCGTTATTATGAACCTATAAATAATACATGAGCTAAGTGCTATAAATTATACAAAGTGTTATTATAATACCTTTTAACTGCTCACGGTACGGGGAATTTGGTTTGAAGGTCCGCATAGGGTTGTTGGATTTTAGAACAGCTTAAATGCCAAAATGGTCCTGCCCTTCGGTGTTTCATGTCTGACCCCTGTCTGTACATAGTAGTTGAAAGGTATTTTTTACACTTATACAATATATGAAACAAAATATTGCTTGTAGACCTTGAGTTAATGATAAATCTAGACTAATAATTAGTCGTAATAAATATTAGACAAAAATCTAGTGATAATGATACTAGGTTTCGTTGAAGAAAAATAGAATTGTTAGAAGCGAAGTGCTGCCCGAGTTTGGAGTCATCACTTTAACAAATGAGTGCATAGTTACTTTCTTCTTAGACATAGATATGAAGTATTTAATATAAATTACGTGTTATGTGTGCATATTATCTGTCTTCTTGATATCTATGCAGGATGAACAAAATATACATGTTTTATTCGATTTAAACTATATATGTTTTAATACCTATAATTATGATGGGTAAAGATGGGTAGATGATATAGATGATGAAACAAATGATGAGATGCCTTTATATGAAAGCTGATCCAGTCATCTAGCGGAATATATATGAAGACCATGGACTATTCTAGATAGTCCAGTGGAACGTTGGCAGGCACGCAACATGTAGGTGTTTCTGAACTACGTGCTCAACAGGTGTACTCCATCCCCCTTATGGTTCCCTTTTTAACATATATCGCTAAGGAATCCCCTAAGAAGTGTTGTACATCCCGATGATAATCCTTAGGCTAGGTCCCTTAAATTAGATGCTTTAGGGATAGAAAGTGAGGATAACGGGAACGGGTAATTGGGTTGAATGATTTGATGAGATTAATGAAATTAATTATTGTGGGTTAAAAACCCTATGTGCTCGCCAGGCTCCCAATCCCGACCCACTTGGTTTCTTGTATCGCAGGTAGTGGCAATAGAGCAAAGGAGTGATGATCTGATGAGAGATCAATGGATTTTAGGCCGTTAGAATAATAGATGTTGTAAGGCTTGTACTATTTCTGTTTATGCTTATGTACTGTATTGAAAATGACATCCCAATGTTTTTAATATAACGAAAACATATTTCTTCATAAATGCTTTGATAATTTACTTATCATATTTTTGGGAACAAATTTCACAACATATTTCTTCAAAAGGATACTCTGGTTTTCAAATAAAGCATAAACAAATCGGTCTTTTCTGGCTGTGAAATTAGGAATGTCACATACATAAGAGGGTATTTTCGTTATTTCACCTAAAGGAGCATTTGTAAACATTTATGTCAATACACTTTCTCTCTCTTTTTTTTCATCTTTATTCCCCAATCCACCACAACTTCAATCCTCTATAAGCTCCATTCTCACCTTCTATTAAATCCAAAGTTAACGTATACAAAACACAATCCTAATCAGTTTGAATTTCTTTGATTTAAATGGGTTGCTCTGCTTCTCGTTCTTCTCCACCGTTTCACTTCACCACCACCATCTCCACCACCGTCTCTACCCACTCCTCTAATCCAACATTCACTCCTCTGAAAAGGAGATTCACATTTTACCCAAATAAAAGTCACGGTCACAAATCAACCTTACATACCTTAACCCTTAAGATTGATAATTGTGTGAATTCTCCCTCCTCACTCATCATCAACCCATCGTCTTCATCATCAATCCCAACCCAAAAATCACTCATCATCCACGCTAACTCGAAAATTAGAAGTTGAAAATTAAAATAAAATGTCACATGAGATTTTAGACCTAAATCGAACCCATATCATTGATTTCCTGAACATAAATCAAAAGTTGAAAAACAAAATAGAAAACTATTTCCTACTCTAAGTTGAAACTTAGATCTTCAATGTAATACATCTTTAGACTGGGAGGGGATACAAAGATCATCATTGACTTTGGATCAGGATTTTCTGAGGTTTGGTGTGGATAAAAGAACCTTTCACATCTCCGCCACCATAGCCATATGACTACTACCGCCATCACCACCCAACCCTCACCATCAGTCTCCCCTGTATCCTCATCAGTATCATATTCACATACCATCAGAATCGCCTAAACCCTTCATCGCTATCTTCACACATTCCTCTTTACCTTAAGACCATCAGTTCATTACCCTCACATGGTAACTTCTATCATCTTTACCTTGTTCATCTTTTGTACACTTCCAAGCACCGCGATCTCTATTCCCATTTCCTGTTCACCTGTAATCCAAGAAATTAGAAGTAAAAAAGGGGGAGATCGAACACAAACGCACAAAATTTGAAAGACCCAACATCTTCGGTTCGATCAGAAAAACATACATACTCACAAAAGGAATTATCCAATGTTATAAATATTGTTTCCTTTTGCTTGTGATCTAGTGCAAAGATAGAAGAGTTTGGTCTCTAGCCTGGTGTTAGACGGAGGAGGGAAGAGCTTATGTGGACATAAAATTGGGCAACGTCATCAAAGAAATGCCATACCATCAAAGCAATATATAGATGAAATGACGAAAATACCCTCACATGCAAAGCACATAGGGGCATGTTAATGTTGCTTAGACGGACATCCAACCTAAGGACCGTTTGTGTTCAAGGTTTCGTCCGCAGGTACCATCTAAGGGAAAAAAATTATAGGG
This sequence comes from Lactuca sativa, assembly GCF_002870075.4. Classification (NCBI taxonomy): domain Eukaryota; kingdom Viridiplantae; phylum Streptophyta; class Magnoliopsida; order Asterales; family Asteraceae; genus Lactuca; species Lactuca sativa. Next base: position 358,700,141 of record NC_056627.2, on the reverse strand, counting down.
ACTACTTCAAGGAAAAAGTGTAAACTTATAGCAACATTCGTGTAATTTACTTTTCTTTCAAATATATGGAAAAGCTAATATATATATATATATATATATATATATATATATATATATATATATATATATATATATATATATATATATATATATATATATATATATATATATATATTGCCATACATATATAATTATTCTCTCAAATATACCACCAAACTAATGACTATATATATGTTTCCATAATTACAATCTAATTCACAACATATCAAAAGAAAAATTAAAATTAAATATGTGGATATATATATATATATATATATATATATATATATATATATATATATATATATATATATATATATAGAGAGAGAGAGAGAGAGGAGGGTTTGATTGAGAAAAAAAGATTGAGAATGGGGGAACGATTCTCAGCCAATCATTTAATGAGCTTAAAAAATGCACGGTGGCAAACTTGTAAGTAATCCGAATACATTAATGAGCGATGGCAAATTTGTAAATAATCAAAAAACATTAAACCGTCAGGGCACTTGAGTAATTTGATATCACGTCAACTCTTGACAGAAAAGCACCATTTCCCTCTTCGATACACCATAACACGAAAACCATTTGAAGAAGAATCGACAAGAAGAAAAATATTTGCAGAAGCATCAAATAACATAAACGAAGAAAAATGTCTTCCGATGAAAACATGAACGAGACCATTTCCTCACTCTTGACAATGAAAGGTAACCATCGGCGTTTTTTCTCGAGTTTTTAACGATTTCGAATCATTTCTAAAATTATCACTTGATTACTTGAAATTTCTCGTGATGTTCAAAAATTATTAGTTGATTCATAACTAAAAACATTGTTTTCACACTGTTCATTCTTCAAAAAAGGTTGTTTACTTCAATTTTACTTGAAATTTATGATACCCGTTCATTCTCGTAACCCTCCTTCGTTATTACTTTATTTACTTGAAAATTTTGATATATAAATGTTTTTACATCATCTCTTCATTTTTCATCTTTATTCAAAACTATTCTGTCAAAATACAAAGGTTACTTCATATTTCGCTTATGTTTTCCTAATATTAACTACTTACCCTTACAGAAACAACACCTACAGTGAAGAATACATATAAACGAAAACCAAGAACAAATAAAAAAGGTAAATAAAATATGTTTTGTTTACTTCTGAACACAAGCTAAACTAATATTCATTCGTGAATATGTATGTTATATTCACATATGAATAGAAGATAGCTTGCTGCCGTACATACATTATTCAAATGTGAATACAACAATAATTACTTTTATATATGTTCTATTCACATATGAATATAACAAAACATGTTCATATGTGAATAAAAAAAATATGGACACATATGTTTTATTCAAATATTCATTCGTGAATATGCATGTTATATTCACATATGAATAGAAGATGGTTTGTTGCCATACATACATTATTCAAATGTGAATACAACAATAATGACTTTTATATATGTTCTATTCACATATGAATATAACAAAACATATTCATATGTGAATAAAAAAATATGAATGCATACGTTTTATTCAAATATTCATTTGAGAATATGTATGTTATATTCACATATGAATAGAAGATAGCTTGCTGCCATACATACATTATTCAAATGTGAATATACCAATAATGACTTTTATATATGTTCTATTCACATATGAATATAACAAAACATATTCATATGTGAATAAAAAATATGAATACATATGTTTTATTCAAATATTCATTCTTGAATATCTATGTTATATTCACATATGAATAGAAGATAGCTTGCTGTCATACATACATTATTCAAATGTGAATACAACAAGAATAACTTTTATATATGTTCTATTCATATATGAATGTAACAAAACATATTCATATGTGAATAAAAAAATATGAATACATATGTTTTATTCAAATATTCATTCTTGAATATGTATGTTATATTCACATATGAATAGAAGATAGGTTGTTGCCATACATACATTATTCAAATGTGAATACAACAAGAATGACTTTTATATATGTTCTATTCACATATGAATATAACAAAACATATTCATATGTGAATAAAAAAATATGAATACATATGTTTTATTCAAATATTCATTCGTGAATAAGTATGTTATATTCACATATGAATATAAGATAGCTTCTTGCCAAACATACATTATTTAAATGTGAATACAACAATAATGACTTTTATATATGTTCTATTCACATATGAATATAACAAAACATATTCATATGTGAATAAAAAAATATGAATACATATGTTTTATTCAAATATTCATTCTTGAATACGTATGTTATATTCACATATGAATAGAAGATAGTTTGCTGCCATACATACATTATTCAAATGTGAATACAACAATAATGACTTTTATGTATGTTCTATTCACATATGAATATAACAAAACATATTAATATGTGAATAAAAAAATATGATAACATATGTTTTATTCAAATATTCATTCTTGAATATCAAACTCATTTACCTTCTACTTACTATTGAATGAAGGTAAGAACACTACCATTTCCGATAAAGATTCACCAACAATCAGAGAAACAAGATCAATGCAAAAGAGGAAAAATGTGAAAGGTACAAAATTCCTATCATATATAATATATTAATATATGAATAAATTTCTATATATTATTTATTCATATATGAATAAAATTGTATATATGAATAAAATTGGATATATTTTTGTAATAAATAAATAAACGAGCATATATCATATTCATATATCATTAACTTATTCATATATTATATGTTTTCATTACCAGATAAAAAAGAAACAAAAGTACCAATGAAAATAAAGCATCAAAGCAGAAAAAGTCCATCAAAAAGGAAAACTCTTGATAAACAACAACGACAAGATTCAGATTCTGATTTTGAAAGTAGTCATCCATCAAAGAAGGCAAAAAAAAGAGTCACCAATCAAAAACGACAAAAAAAAAAAAAAAAAAAAAAAAAAAAACCAATGGTAAAAGAATTTTACTCAATGAAAAACAGATGTTCACCAGAGGCATTACTATCTATAATACTTCGGATGAGCAAAGAAAAAAAAGAATCTGTAAGATCTATGGTTTTTAGAGCTTCGTTAAAAATGAAAATCACAGATATACCACTAAAGTTGGGATTTTATGTTCTTCAAAAATTTGATTCTAGGAGAATGGTGATAGATATTGAAGGAAAGGAACTAAAAGTAACAGCAGAGTCTGTTCATGACATGTTGGGCATACCAATTGGTGGAACCAAACTTACACAACTGGATCAATGGCCTAAGGATGATACAAGTTATGATGAATGGAAGCAACAATTTAAAAAAGATTCAATCATCCGACTGAGTGCAATCAAAAATGTTATTGTTTCTACCACACAAGCTGGTTTCAATTTCAAATTGAACTTCTTAGTTCTTTTTGTCAACACGTTTTGCGAGTCAACATCAATGGGAAGATGCAACCTGTTTCCCTTGAGTTATATTTCAAGAAGAAAATATATCAGCAACATAGACTGGTGCAGCTATGTTTTGGACTGTCTTGTCAGAACAAAAAACTCATACATACCATACTCAGATACCAGCTTCTTTGTTGGACCTTCAACTTTCTTGGTGGTAAGTTATTTTAATGTTTATACTCAATTTTTAATAATATTGATTAGTCATAAACTAATAGCAAATATTCATATATGAATAAGAAAACTATATTTAACCCAAATAATGCTTTACATTACTTATTCATATATGAATAAGTCATTACTAATTCATATATGAATTAGTAAAAAATAAGATTACTTCTTCATATATGAATATCAATTAGTTACCATTCATGTGCAGTTGTTCTATGCTGATAACATCCACTCAGAAGCTTTGACAGTAACACGTAAAACGTCCAACAATTTGTTATTGGAGTTCAGAGAAGATTAGATATCGAGAGACATTTGAACAAGAAAAAGGTAAATTTGGACTTGGAGAAATAAATGAAGAATTTGTTGATGAACAAGATGAAGGAGATACAGATCTCGAAGACAATGATTATGATAACGATGAAGATCATTATGTTGAGGTAATTAGTTTGAACATGCTAATAATATATGATTACATTAAATTATTATATTAAATTCTAATCATATACTTCTTTTTTTTTTACATAGGCATATGAATCAAAAATATCAAAAATGATTAATAGTTTTGAGAGGACGAAGGAAAAGCTGAATTCAAAGCTTAATGATGTGATGACAAAGTTCCTTGAAAAGGAAAGTTTTAGAATTTTCAAAGAAAAGATGACAAATATGATTGTTGAAGAAAAAACTGAAAGCACAACACTTTTTAATTTTCCAATTAATGAAACTGGAGTTGAAGGAATCAATTTGACACCAATAATGGGTCAAAAACAAATGATCAAACAGAAAATGAAGATAAAGAGGGAAATGGTGAAGAAGACAGATATAATGGTGCAAGTCAACCAGAAGTAGATTATTTACTTGATTCAAATGAAACAGATAATGAAGAAATAAAGAATGATGCAGATAAGAATCAAAAAGAAGGTGAAATTGGAGTAAAAGAGAGAGATGGAAAGAGGAATGAAAATGAGAATGACGAAGAGGAAAAAGATGATCATGCTGAGGAAACAAATAATCATGAGGAGACTATTCAACAAACTAAAAATGAAAATTTGTTGGATAAAGTTGTTGACAACATTGTGGACAATGTCCTTGGAATTGGAATTTCAAGTTTAAATAGTCAAGAAGATGAAATCTGGAATCACCCTGAAATGAAAACTATTTTCGATAATATTGATATAGGTAAATTTTGTCTTACTTTTATTTTAAAAAAATATATAAAAATATTAATAGACAATAACAATTTTGTTTGTTAAATTTTAACCAGGGTCACCAATGAGTACAGGTAAAACTAATACTCTTGCAGAAAAGGAAAAATCAGAAGGTGTACATGAACAATGAACAAAAGTTGAAAAAACAAAGGGAGATGATACAGGTAAATGAATGACTTAAAATATATTACAATATTTATATTGATTTTTTTAATAACATTGTTTATTCATAAGTGAATAATACACTATATAAATGAATAAAAAATAAAAAATATTCATATATGATGTATATGTTTCAGGCAAGGAAACTCCGAAGATAGAAATGAAGGAGGAACAGAAGCTAAGAACACGAAAGATGGAGGTGAAGAAAAACATACATAAACTGAGAAAGGAAATGCAGAAGATAAAGGTAAATAGTTGAATCACTAATAAATTAATATAATAAGTTTTATTATTCACAAATAAATAACGCAATATAAAAAATTAATATTTCTTATTCATAAATATTGATATGCATTACTTATTCATAAATGAATACATTACTTATTCACATATGAATTACTTAATCACAGTTCTTTATCTTTCAGGAAAGAAAAAGTTAGAAAATGAAAACAAGAAAGGAGAAAAAACTGACAAGACAAAAGGAAATAAATGAGGTAACAATTTGGATAAACATTTAAACTCAAATATTATAATTAACTTACAACTATTTATATGATAAATCTCCTGGCATGCAGATACTCATCCAAGCTTTAGTCTAGGTCTTAGTCAAGATTCAGATCAAACTTCAAGTAAAAAATCTAATGAGTCTTCACCAAAAAAAGCACTTACAAAGAAACAAATCAAAGACGACCATCAAAAGGTTATTATCAGATTAGCAAAGAACAATGTTCTTAATCCAAATCCAATCTCTGTATCAATTCCTACTGAAGTAGGACCATCAAAGCATGATCTGGATCAACCAAGAGAGAAGAAGCTTGTTGATGCTTTCAAATCACCTTTCAAATGCTGAATAACAGACACAAAACCCAAACTGACACATCAGGAGAGTATTGTCTGTGAATGGTTGTTCAACTTACAAGGCAATACATCGTAAGTAACTTTATTTTATATACATTCATATATGATTATTATATAGATAATAATCTATGACATTTTGATTATATATTTGTAGAGACGTGGTTGTCCAGACAAAATATGGTCAGATAACAGAAAGAACAATTATGGAAAGTCTATATTCAAACACAGAGAATTTTGGAGAAGTTTTAGACACTTGGTCTGAGTTACTTAACCACCAAGAACTGGAAAGGGATTTTGGAAATTCACCATACAGACTCTTCTTGAAAGTTGGAGTTTGTGTAAGTTTATGTTCTAAACTTAATTCCTTCCTTATTCATAAATGAATACACCAATATGACGTATTCATTTATGAATATTATATTTTTTACAGCTAAAATTCACATATGATTGTACAAATATGATGTATTCTTTAACATAGTTATGTATATTCAACAGAAATTCACATATGATTCTATTGGTTATAGACTGCTTATCTAACTTCAACATTGTCTAATGAAAGAAAGTATGAAAAATTCAAGGAGAGCTTTCATGAGAGTACCAATGGGTACAAAAAAATCTTGAACAGAAAAGATATTGACATGGTATGTTAATTAAAGTTGTTTTTTTATATATATTTTATCAACAAAATACTTACCATTATATACATAAAAACAGGTATTCTTTCCAATTATTAGAAGTGCTCACATTTTTGTGATTGTCTTCAACTTAAAGAAACCGTCAATTGAAATTCTAGACAATAGTGCAGTTGAGGGGGATTATGAAGTAAAATACGGTGTAATATTGAAACCTTTGGTATGTACTCAATTCACAACAACATAAAATAACCAATTTATTACATATCGAATTTTTATTTTATTTAATGATCATAAAATTTTCTTTGTGAGATACTTTAAAGAAATAAACCATCCAAGAGCAAATGCAATCTCAAAAGAAAGTATCAAACCCCAACGACTTGAAATGTCATGGAGAACAGTTAAAAACAAAGTTGATTGTGGGGTCTTTGCAATGAGACATATGGAGACCTATATGGGACAACCACTCTTAAAGTGGAAACCAGGTCTTCATAAAGAAAGTGCAGTTCAACAAACTACTTTAGAGAAGCTCAGGCAAAGATATGCACACATAATGCTAACTTCTGAAATTAACATGTTGAAGGCTAAGGTGTTGGATCTTGCTGAAAATATCAAAAAGTTGAATTCAAAGTGCGTAGTGATCATGCATACAAGGCTATGCAAACAATTCAAAAAAGGTTAAAAGAATATTGATGATTGCTTGTAAAGATGAAATAATGTTGAAGTGTAATGCTATAGAATAGTTTGTGTTGAAGATGAATGGATTTGAAGTACATGTAAGATGATTATGTGAAACAAGTTTTAAATGGTTTGTTAAATGTTGTTGAACATCGTTTTAATATTTTGTGAAATGCTTATAAACAACTTTTATTATCTTGTGTTCAATGATTATGTAATATAAACAACTTTGCTTATTTATGTTAGTTTTTTATATTTAAATATTTTCAAAGTTTATTTATGTTTATTCATAAATGAATACGAATATGATATATTGAGTTATGATTAAATTAGGAGTAATATGTCAACATAACAAAGTTCATATATGAATATAACAAATTTCATATATGAATATAACTAACTTATTACTAGAAACAAGTTTGCTTATTTATGTCATTTTTTTATATTCAAATATTTTCAAACTTTATTTTTATTTATTCATAAATGATTATGAATATGATATATTCATTTATGAATAATTTCAAATTAATATGTTAGTATAACAAAGTTCAGATATTAACATAAAAAGTTCAGATATGAATATACTTATTTATTAGTATAACAATTTCACATATTTGTATTCATTTATGAATAATTTACAATATCAATATAATTTATTTTATAGTAATTTAAAAACAAATATCAACATATCAATTTACCATATCAATATAAATGTGTATTATTCATATATGAATATTATTGTTTATTGTTTTTATCTGCATATATTCATAATGAATTAAACCAAAAAACATAAAAAAACACTAAAAAATCCCTAACTGTCTTTTGCTGATTTAGCAGCTCCAACTCTTTCTAGACAAGTACGTAAATTGTGTGGAACTCGTTTTCCACATCCTGAACACATTCTTTGTTCTTTTTTAGAATTTTCATATGCTACTTCACATGCACTTGGAATTCTTTTCTTGATTCCAGAACCTTTATTGCCTTGAACTTCAAGAACATGAATATTAATCTCTTCTGGAATAGGAATAGTAACACCCTAAAGCTTGCATACAACTTCACCATCTGTCTTGCTTTTCAATCCAGGAGAAATATAATCACTCTAAAATTCATTCAACAACATTTGTTGCTTCTCAGCAAACAAAGCCAATCTCTTTTTGTCATCTCTTACAATATCCAAACATGATTCAAAACTATAATATGAATCATTGACTAGCTTTACATTCTCACAATCACCTGAATCGGATTGAACAGAACTAAAACGATAATTTCTTGATATCACATCCTTTCTCCATCCCTTTAAAATGTACCTTTCAGGAATTTCTTTAACACCACATCTCATTATTATTGTAAAAGCATGTCTGCATAAAACACCCATACGCTTAAAATGTTCACAACTACAATTTATTTCTTTTTCTTCTACTTTTATTTCAACCTGATACAAAAACAAAATTTACACATTTACATTAATATAAGAATACTCATATCAACACTCATATATTCATATAATATTCATATATGAATATATGAATATTCTCATATTCATATATGAATATTCTCATATTCATATATGAATATTATTATATTTTTCATAAAAAACTAGTAAAATTACCTTAAATTCAATTTTAAAATCACTTTTACTGTTGTTGTGCTGCACAATGTAAAGATCCCAACCATCTTCAATACCAACATATGAGTATGTACAGAAAAACATGCTTTATATATTTCTTTTTGAACCTCAAAAAATAATGTACTTGTATAAACCTTTGATGCTTGTAGTTCTATTTCTCGAGGTGTTTGCATTTTATATGATGCTTTCTTTGATGCCTTATCAAGATCTCGTTGAGTATTCCTTTGCTTTTGAATGGCAGTGTCGTAATTTATCATGAAACTCAAAAGTAAGTTTCCACTTTCTAAGTATGTATTAAAGAATGAATTCATACTCTCTGACCTTAATGTAGTCTTCATCAAACCACACATTGGAATACCACTAAAATATCCAGGTATCCATGAATCACGTATTGTAAACATGTTTTTAAACCATCTTGTGTCTTCAAGATTGAATTCCTTCATAAGCAAACCCCACTTCACCTCAAAAACATCAGGTTTCATATTAATGTCCCAAACAAGTTTTGAAAACCTTTTTCTAAAGTCTGTGTTAGTAAATAAATCATCTGATATCTGTATTTAAACAAAAATATTCATAAATGAATAAATAATAACAAGTAAAATAACAATCAATATTCATAAACGAATATACTAATAAGTAATATATTTGAAATATATTAAAATAATACCTTTTTTTCAACTTTTTCATTATATGCCACATACATAATCGGTGCTTTGAATTACGAAACACATTCTCAACAACTTGTTTTATTGCAGCATCTTGATCGGTTAAAACAAGTGTTGGTTCTTTCCCATGGGTTTTAAGAAATGCTTTAAGCAACCAAGAGTAACTCAATGCTTTCATTGCTTAGCAACCCAGATCCAACAGTAACCGATTTTTTATGATGGTCAATAGCAGTAAACGGAACAAAAACCATTCGATACCTAACACAAAAAAAAACAATGTTCATTAAAGTCAATTTTTGATGTATTAATAATTGAATATAAAAATATTCATATATGAATAAGCTATAAACAAAAATAGATAAAATAACTTACTTGTTTGTTCGGAAAGTCGCATCAAACGAGATAACATCACCAAATTCAGCATAATATGTCTTCTCCATTTCATCAGCCCAAAACATACAGTCCAAAACATCATCTTGACAATTAAACTCAAATGAGTAATTTGGATAATGAGCTTGACGGTCATTCATTGTGTTTACTATCATCTGGGCATCTTTATAACCAATAACCCTATTGATATCTCTCCTTAAATATTTATAGTCAACTACTTTTGGCTTTACAAACTCATACCCACCTCTCAAACTTGCCCTCAACTTATGAGCCATAGTTGGACCTATTTTTGATGTAGAAGCATGCACAATAAACTCTTTTTCTGAATATGACATTTGTCTCGCTTTTTTTAAATTACTTCTCTTCTCAAGTGGATGGTTGTGAAGTTCATCAAACTGAAAAACTTTATAATCTGGAGTTCCATACACAGATTCAAATATAATCTTTGCTTGACAACCAATAGCTCTTGAATTTGAATTTCGTTTCCTCCTAACACCACTTGTACCTAATGTGTCACAAGATTTCTTTTTCTGTTTACCACCACGATTACATATAACATGTTTCTTCTTTATAATTTTGTTATCAAACCTTGACTGTGTGCTCAGTCTAACATCAAAACCACCAATTTCAGCATACTCAGAATACATTTTGATAGCCAACTTTCATGATTTGAAGATTAAACCCTTAAATGGAATAAGTTGAACAGGTACATCTGGCTTATAGACATGTTCTCCAATTATATCATGACAATATTGTGCATCATGTACTGAACTTGAAGATTCACCACCTAAAATAATAACGCATGAATAAAGCAATAACATATATGAATACATCAAACTCATATAAATAAAACAAAAATTATTCATATATGAATAAAAACATTCATATATGAATACATAAAATTCATGAGGATTCAAAATATATAAAATAAAACATAACTTATTCATATATGAATAAAACGAAAAAAATAAAAAATTTGAAATTACAATTATCACACGATTATTCATATATGAATAAGACAACAATTTATTCATATTAACATATTCATATGTAAATAAATGATAATCAACTAAATTAAAAACAACAAAATAATTCAGTAACTGATACCTTCAAAAAATTTTGTTCTCAACATCTTCTTCTTCACTCTCACTTATAGAAGAATACAATTCACCATCAACAACGCTAGAATTCGACATAATACACCAAATGATCTATATAAATAAAAAAAAACAATCTTAATATCGAATATAACGAATATATCTCACAAAAAAAGTCATAAAGATGAAAACCTGGTTAATTACGAATATATCTCACCTTAACGTACAAAATATTTGAAAGAAACTCAAATCATATATGATCAGATGATGTAATTAAGCAATCTCTATCGGTACAGAACGTAAAAAATACAACGATATATCCGATTAAAAATTAAATCAGCTCAGATTCGAAATAAATATCTCAAACTACTTAACAAAAATCCGATGAAATAACTCCAATAAATATTCGAAACTTGATAATCTTGATAATGAACTCCAATTAAACAACATCAAAACGAAGATAATAAACGTAATTCCAAACAAATTATAAAAAGAAATAATCTTGTTAATGAACTTCGATCTATCCGATTCAAACGATATACATACCTGATCAAATCGGCGGAAACTGAATATGAATTAGGAACCTGAAACACAAATGCAAAACTTCAAGATTAATGGAATGAGTACGTATAATTGCTAACGATTTATATAAAGAAAATAATCTTGATAATGAATTCCTCATATCCGATTCAAACGAGATAAAGATATCATCAAATTGCAAACTGATAACAACGAACAGGTAAGTTCTATGTAAAAAAGTTTCTAATTTACAAAGATACCCTTAATGAAAATGGACACGCGAATTTTTTTTTATTTGAACATGTTAGATAAATGATTGGCTGAGAATGATTCCCCCATTCTCAGCTTTTTTTTTTCTCAATTGAACCTACCTCTCTCTCTCTCTCTCTCTCTCTCTCTCTATATATATATATATATATATATATATATATATATATATATATATATATATATATAGTTAGGTTCAAATATTTTCACTATCTATTGTGTGCCTGTATGATTGATTATGTACCAATCATTTTAGTTATTTTAAGAAAGTAATTAATGCTTATTAAATGCTGAAGATGTAATTAATACCTATTATATCTTCAACATGTAATATGCATTAATTACTTTCTTACAGACACAACATATATATATATATATATATATATATATATATATATATATATATATATATATCACCATAATCAATTATTTCCTCCAAAATAATAGTATTTAAACCTAAAATGTTATACAAAATCAAATACTCACTATTTGATATCAAAATATCAAAGTCAAATATTTACAATGTTAAAAAAAATTCTTAACTTTCATATTGAGTCAGTCCAAAGATATAGTAGGTCCACGGAAAAATTAAAAAAATAGGCCTCAAAATCATAAATACAAAAAAATTAAATAAAAAATAGACATGTCGTTATAAAATTCACTACTAATATTAGTAAGAATTAGTAAGAATGCATCGTAATGACGATAGTTATGTGAGGTTGAACATATTCATATTAGTAAACAACATATTCTCTTAATCATTCTCATAGAATAGTAATGTCCACACGTCCACACAATATATGTTCATCCACATTATAACCTAGTCTTATAGTAATATCTTATTTACAAATGAATTAAAAAAATATTTATATTCATGTGTGAATCTAACTAAGTCCACATGTGAATCTAAGTAATGAAACTAGATTTTTTTTATTTTAGCATTTTGATCATACATAAATAAGTTTATTGAGATTCATAAAAAAATTTACTCAAATTTACAAGTAAATGATCAAGACTTTGGAAAAAATAAGATAAAATGATCTGTAAGGTCGAACCTTATAATATTATATGCAAAACCTTATGTCACCTTAATATCATGGGAAATCTCCGGAAAAGTCTCAATATTTACCCTAATTTAAAAAAACGTCCCAAACTAAAATTGGTTTATGAAAAGGTCACAAAAACCGGTAAAAATGACGAGTTGGCCCTATTTTCTCGGTTTACCGGTTTCATTACTTACCCGAAAACATTAAAGTCTCATTATTTTACCATTATTTTCATTAAAGTCCTATTATTTTACAATAATTTGGGACTTATTCGTAAATTATGGTAAAATAATGAGACTTTTTTAAAATCGGTTAAGTAATGAAACCGGTAAACCGGGGGAAATAGGGCCAAATCGTCATTTTTACCGGTAATTAGGATTTTTTCATAAACAAATTTTAGTTTGGGACTTTTTCATAAATTAGGGTAAAATATTGGGACTTTTCCGGAGATTTCCCTAATATCATTTAACAAAGTTATCAACCATTTTATGGTCTTTCTCTGCATCGTGAAATTTACTTAAACAATAAGTTTCAAATCCGTTATCTTAGTGATAGGATCTTTTTATGTATAGTATATATCTTTTGTATATGAATCCATTATAGGTAGGGATCTCATTCTAGAATAGTATTTATCCTAGTAAATAAGTTACACTTAGGTTGCATGTAAAAACATGGATTTGTGCATTATCTCTTTATGAAAGTTCTTGATCAAAATGGATTTTTGTTTATTCTTTGTTCTTTAATGCTTGATATATTGTCTTATTTTTTTATCATTCAATTGTTATGAGAGCACGCATCTGGTTTATCAATCAATAACATATTCCTCTGTATCTTTACCTACATGATTAAATGTCAGTATTTATACTCCTTTTAATTAGTATTTTAATAAAACAATAATACCCCAAGTAAGTACAAGTGATTATTTTATTTATTAATAATCATATTACTTAATAAATAATAATTTAGTATTTACTTGTTATATGGTGTGATCCTATAAAATCATATATTATTAGTAAATGTTATTTCATAATGCTTCTTGAGCATAAAGATCTTATATATATATATATATATATATATATATATATATATATATATATATATATATATATATATATATATATATATATATATATATATATAACTTAATAATTAATCAGTTAGTATTTTCTTATTATATGGTCTGATTTTATAAGATCATATGTTATTGGTAAATATTATTTCATAATGATCATTGATCATATATATATATATATATATATATATATATATATATATATATATATATATATATATATATATATATATATATATATATATATATAAAAGAACCAAAGAACCAATAGAGAACTATTAAAAACACGGAACCAAATAACCAATCGTGAGCATCGAAAATAATAATGATCAACGACCAAGGGACTGGATGTAGACTTGTACATTGGACGCACATACAGTAGATTATACCAAAAAACCACATCCTTACCAAAAAAAAATTCTCCTCTTTTTTTCGTTTAAATTTGTTTAGGCCATGTTTTGTATTGAAAAAAAATGAATATATCGTTGTTTACGATTTTTCGTCATGTTTCCATAGAGAATCATGTTGATATATATATATATATATATATATATATATATATATATATATATATATATATATATATATAAAACAAATTATTTTTTTTGAAAAAAAAAACTCACTTCGTTTTGTTTTGTTTTTTTTTTTTAATATTTAAGTTTATTTTTATCCAAAAAAACCGACTATACAAAAAATCTCAATTTTTTGTCATCTATTAATTAACATTAACATCGAATAAAAAAAAAAGTAAAAACCTCGATGAGTTCATATTCACTCTATGAATATGAACTGTAATATTTCAATTTTAATATTCACAATGTGAAGTTGACTTACTATTTCAACTCTTAGATCATTCATAAATTAATTTAATGAAATTTATATATGAATCGAAATATATTTTCATATAATTTTATAATATTTTAAAGTTTTGATTACTAACAAATTAGTTTTGTAAAATCACTGAATTTAATCATAGTGTTAACGTGTTTTTTACTATTATTCACAATGTGAATTTGAGTAAATGTATAATATGAATCTGAGCAGATTGACAATGTGAATTTAAGCTGTGTTTTTACTATTATTCACAATGTGAATCTGAGTAAATTCATAATATAAATCTGAACAGACTCACAATGTGAATTTAAACTGAAAATTCGTTTTTTTTATGAAACTATGTTTAAAGAGTACCAAAAAATATGAATATGATACATTTATTAAATTTTTTTAATAAAAAATGGGATTTAACTTTCAGAAAATAAAGAAATGAAGTGAGTTTTTTTTTTTTTTTTAAATAATTTTTTGTATATCAATATAGATCTTTATGAATAGAAGACAAAGTTAAGTAGAGAGTAGAGAACCATTATAAATGGTTCTCCATGGAACTTGACGAAAAGTATACCGTTGTTCGGATTGTATGAATTCATATTCACATTGTAAATCTGCACAGATTCACACTCAAAATTTGACGAAAAAAAAGTAATTTTTTTATTTGATATCATTGGAAAATGGCAAAAAGTTATAAATTTTTGTAATTTTCATTTTTTTTATTGATAAAAAATAAGCTCTAAAAGATGAAAAATAGATTGGTTCCTTAGTTTCATCGTTAATACTAGTTCGTTATTGAACATCATATATATATATATATATATATATATATATATATATATATATATATATATATATATATATATATATTATATATATATATATATATAGGTTTAGGTTTTATGGAAAACAAAAAACCCTAAAAATAATAAAAATGCATAAAAAAATACTTAGAGATCACAAAACTTTTTTTCTAATTTTTTTATGAAAAAATCGCATGTTTTTAAATAAATTCACTGATTTTTTAAAAAAAAATTATTTTTTTTTAAAATTGATTTTTTATTTTTTTTCAATGAATTTATTAAAAAACTTGCGATTTTTTTTATAAAAATATTTTTAAAAAAATGTTTTGTAATCTCTAAGTACATTTTTATGCATTTTTATGATTTTTAGGGTTTTTTTTTTGTTTTCCAAATAACCCTTCCATATATATATATATATATATATATATATATATATATATATATATATATATATATATATATATATATATATATATATATATATATATATATATATATATATATATATATACACACACACACACATATATATACATATATTATATATATATATATATATATATATATATATATATATATATATATATATATAATAAAATCCAATAGTAATTTTGTAGCCGTATTTACAGCTTAATCGAGTAAACATTATAGCTCTCATTTCTTAGGTACTACTTTTTATTTTATTTTTCAGCCGAAATATATAAAACTTTAGTAAAAAAATAGAATTGTCTCTTGAAAAAATCAATTTTGTTTTTTCTACATTGTAGATTTATTTAAAAGATATATCGTATATAAGAAATATTAACAGTTTAATAAACGGTTTAGTATTTTTCATGTATACCTTCATACATATTTTAACACAATGTTTATATACAATATACAACTTAATACAATTTAGTTTTAGTTTAATACATAAAATTCACAACATAGCATAGTACAATTCATTATACACTAATTCATATATTTAAAAAAGTCAACCTCAAACTCGCTCGTCACCACGACCAACTACTACATGTCACTATCAACTACCTGTGCCACTATCGCAATCATCATTCCTTCCAAATTAAATATCTATATAAAATCATTGATTGACAGCTTAAATAGTATATTCACAATTAAACCAATTAGTTCACTTATTCTGAGTTAATGCAAAATATTATAAAAACAAAAACATATTTATATATTTTTACAACAAAAAATAAATATATTCACAGAAATTATTAAAAACATTCATACATAAATCATTCATAATTTAACATAAAATTCATTTAAAATTCATAGTTAATTCACAGTTTAAATAAAAAATTCACAACTTAATGTAGTGAATTCACAGTTTAAAACCAAAAAACCATAGCTTAATACATAATGTTTACTGCTTAGTACAATAACTAAGAAATTTAATACAAAAATAATGCATTCACAACCATATAACCAACTTAAAACTCTTAATACAATCAATTCACAATCTAGTTGACAAAATTCAAGATTTAATGCAATAAATTCACAACTTAATACACACAATATATATTCATAGCCATGTTGTCAAATTAAAACTTACTTTATGTATTCATGTATGTAGGAATTTCTATGTATTAAATTGTGAATTTAATATATTAAGTCGTCAATAAAATTCACAGCTTAATACATAAAATTCACAATTTAATACAATACATTTATTGCTCATTTACAAGTATAATCTCATATATCATTCACAATGTAATACATACATAAATTATATCATATTTCAAAAGAAAACATACATAGAATAACGTATACATGAATCATAAAAGATGATAACTTATCTGAAATCAACAAAGTAGATGACTAAGAAATGACACATCTCCTTACACTACCACCAACACCAGCATCAACACCACTAACTACCATATGCTACCATCAACCACCGCCACCACCAACCACACCGCTAACATCCCTCAAAAATTAGATCTGGATAGAAAAATCATAATTCACAGTTTAATAAAACATTTTAAATACTAATTTAGAACTTAATTCAATATTTCAAACACTAATTCACAACTTGGAGCATACAAATACACATTCATGGCTTAACAACTTTACATATTCACAAATTAATACATAAATACACATATTCATAACTTAATGACTTTCTGAATTTCGTTGTGGCATTTCATCAAACACTTTGTGTGCACCAAACATAGTTTATTAAAAAGTATAGAAAACCATATTTATGCATAATGTTTCTTTATTATCACATTTCCATACATCAAAAGGAAAATATATACATAAATCATAAAAAGAATAACTAATCTAAATGTTTTTGCATTAAATATGTATTAGAACATAAAAACTTCAAGCATAAAGTCAAATATGAAGTCATATTACCTGATTTGAGTGAAACTCCACTTGATATGCTTGTCCAGAAGGACATATTTTCAGATTAAAAGAGAGTGAGAATGTGATATACCGTGTATTAATGAAGACATTAAACGAAACGTCGATATGAACATTGGACACGATAGAGATGGTGAGGAAGGAATCGATTTAACCATAAGTTGTGCCAGCTGAAGGTCTGCGGTGGTTGGATATGAAGAAGGTAACTAGAGGTGGTCGGAGATGAAGTAGATGTGGAGGAGGCCGATATGGTGGATCTTTGACGCTCACCGGAGCTGCAAATCTGGAGAAAAAAGGTTTTTGGTGTTAGAGCATCGAAGATCAAAGAGAAAAGAGGAAGGCGTTTTTTCTGGTGTTCTAGCAAGGTCATCTATCGGAGACGAAGCACACATCATTAAGATCCAACCATATTTGAGTACAAACTGTAAAGGAGAATCCTCAGATTCATAAATCTCCTAACAAACCATCGAACACGACATTCGGAGGTCTTTCTTTGTCGAATATCGCAAACAAGGAGTTGTTGTTCGTTTGTTGGATGTGTTGGTTCGGTCGTTGGAGAAGGTGGCGGTGGCAGACCCTAGCAGTGATGGCGGTACAGCAACGTCATTGTCGGAAATTGTGGCAGTAAACGGAGGTTGCGAGATAGGAAGAGATGTGGCGATTGATGGGTCGGCGGCGACGGTGTGGCAGTGAAAGGTTTTGGTGTTCATCCATATGATTGAAGAAGTTGAGAGAGTGTTTCTTGTTTGAGAGGGTTTTTGTTCAGATCCAAAATCTACAATCTGATGGAATAGATATAAAATAAAATATTGAGTTTATTTTTTGTGTTATTTATAAACATTTATTCGATAAATAACAAATATTCATTTAATTATAAGGTAAAAATAATAGGTGCTTAAGGTTCTTAACCTTTTAGGATATATATATATATATATATATATATATATATATATATATATATATATATATATATATATATATATATATATATATATATATATATATATATATATATATATGCAAAATGTAGTAGTCGTTTGATAATAAATTAATAATTGGTACGATTTGTACATGTGAGACATCTTGTTGTTGCTGCTAAGTTGAAACCAACGTATACATGTTTAGCCCACTAGTACCTTGTATGCATGCTAGTTGTATGCATGCAGCATGCTAGTTTAGAGTCTGGAATTACTTGGATAAATCTACCTACGCACTTCGAGATATATATATATATATATATATATATATATATATATATATATATATATATATATATATATATATATATATATATATATATAGAGAGAGAGAGAGAGAGAGAGAGAGAGAGAGAGAGAGAGGAGAGAGAGAGATGATTATTTTTTATTGAAAAATATAAAATAAATACTTCAAAGTTCATAATTTTTGGTAAATATGCACTGGACATTCATATTGTTACATAATATCGATTTTTTTTTTCAAATTTTTAGCTCAAATTATATTATGAATGTTAAAAATTAAATTATATACACTTCAAGTTCATAATATTAATAAATTCATTTACGAATCTTACAAATAATTTATGCTATATAAAACGTTGAAATAGTATAAACTACAAGTAATAAATTTCGATTCTTATGTAAATGTGAATATTTATTCGATTTCAGATGTGAAAACAAGTTATCCACCTATAATGTGATATCCCTAAATTTATGTTCATTTTAAAACTTTTTATTTATGTTTATTTCAAATCAGAGTGATCTTTATAAATGCGGAATTCATCTCATTGAAAATATTTCTAAAGGAAAAGTTTTTCATTGATTATTAAAACTTGGGATGTCATAAATGATACAGAAACATAAGCATAAAAAAGTCTTACATCAATATGTTAGCAGCCTACGAACTCTTTAAATCTCTCAGCAGATATTTTATATTATCTTATTAGTGTCTTCGTATTGCTACCTGTGACTCAAGAAACTGAGTAGGTTAGGTTCCGAAACCTGGTGAGCACATAAGGTTTTCAACCCACCATATTATATTCTTTTAATTATATAATCGTTAGCATTTAAATATTTAACTTACCCCATTCCCGTTATTCTCTCTTCCTAATCCTAGAATGATGATTTCGAGAGATCTTTTCTAAAGGATTGTTGGCAATAGCAATCTATATTTCCCTAAACAATTAGGCAAAACAGTGTGGCAACATTTTAGACATAACACGTCAGTACAATTAGTACTTTTGGGTGAGCGTGGCAATACAATTGTACTTTGGACAGACTCAAAATTATAATAGTACTTTTGGATAAGCATAACAAGTTTCGGCTTATTGTTCTGCACAACTCTCAATAACCTGTCACAGTCGTTATCTTACACAGCCATATCACAGCCTCTTATTTATTATTTTATACAGCCTATTACTACCCAAATCATATTATTAAGTATAACATACGATTAGATCAAGTAACACTCATATCATATAGTATTATATTAAACACAATAAAAATTGCACATATAGCATTTAAGCATATATGCTACTTGTGTCTATGTGTAAGTTGAAAGTAACTATGCACTCACCTGACAGAAATAGATTACTCAAAGTTAGGGAAGTGCTTTGTCTTCACACTTTTCAAAGACCTAAACATATAACTCTAAGTCTTAGCCTAGTTTCATAATCCTAACGATTATTTAAATAATAGTATAGATCTCTTAATAATCTCAATGCATACATCAAGATCTATCAAGTAAGGAATAACCAGGAAGGATCATGTTAGAGGTAGGTTCCATTTGGTATACAAAGTATACTGTTTGGAAATTTCGCTAAATCCAACCTAGACATCACTCTCGTATGTAGATCAATCAGTATGATGACTTGAAATCACTGATAAATCTTAATTATAGGTTCATAATAACGACTATGACTATAATTAAAAGTTACACTTAAAGCAGTGTAAGTGTAGATTAACTTATAGAGTATTCTAATGAAAACTGGGAATTATGTGGGGATAATTATGATCCGTAGCTTCTATTCACAGACTATCTAACACTGCAAAACTTCGCGCGAAGGGGTTGTGAACTGGGGATAAAAGGGCTAAAGGCTTCGAGTGAGTTCCAGAGGGATTAAGTGGAAACGTGTGAGAATTATTCTGATTTTCGAGGGTTTATATAGGCCTGTAAGGGGTTTGCATTGCACACTATGTCCCATGTGTGCCACACATCTGGTCGGCCAGGGTGACATGTTTATCGATGGTTCGTGCCACGTGTCACGATCTCGGTGGAACGTCAGAAGCGTGTCGTGCACCATGACGATGCGCGTGGTTGCACGTGAAATTTTCTGTTTTCTTAAATTCTTCATATGAGCTCCGTTTTCGACACGTTTCATATCCACGCGTAGCTATCGACAAGATCTACAACTTTTATTTAGAATCTATCAACTAATTTTGACTTTATTTTTGAAGCTATATTTTTAACAGACTTATACTGTTAAAGTCCGTTTAAAATTCATAATTTTTTCTTTTGACATCCATTCTCGACTTTCTTTATACCGACGGACTCCTATTAATGATATCTTCAGTTCTCATTTATATTGTTTCAGCTAACAATCAACTTATTAGTATTTCGATTTTTGTGTCCTCACTCTTGCGCTGAAACTTCAAAAAATAATAAATTTCTCTCATGAAGTCAGATTTGGGCATCCTCTATATGCATGCTCTTGGTTTAACAACTATTAAGACTTTCGTTTATATCTCTTAGGATAGAAATTAATCTATCAAAAATTCACTTTTACGATTCGCGGAGTCGTGTCGGTTTAATCACGAAACTTCGAAGAATCACAACGTGTTCATACGAAGTCGGAGTTCAATGTTCTTTATATGTACGAAATTCTTTTCACATATACTATAACTTTAATTAAGATTATTTATCCTAAATAATCTTCTATCAAAAAGTCATTTTAACACTAAATATATCTTAATTTACTATCTCAAATCTGCTAGTGTTACATGTAAATTTCACTAAATTAATTTGTAAATTATTAAAGTTTTGTAATAGTAAATTAAATTGACATTGTGAATGCTAAAACTTCAATTATATATAGTTCAGATTCGCAGTTCACAGTGTAAATCCGTTGACATGAAATGAAATTAAAAAAACACTAAAAAATTTATATATTGACATAGATGCCTATTTATAAAAGACAACAAATTATTATTTTTGATATATATATATATATATATATATATATATATATATATATTGATAAAAGAACCTAAATATTAAAATAAATACAACAACAAAATGGAATGTCGTTTTTTATGAATATTTGTTTTATATATCAATATGATATCTATGAAAAGAGGATAAAAACTTATGAATTTTGGTAAATTCGTTTTTTCATTTGTTTTATATATCAATATGATATCTATGAAAAGAGGATAAAAACTTATGAATTTTGGTAAATTCGTTTTTTCGATAGTAAATATATCGTAGAAATAAAGAGAAAAAAACAAAAAAATGTGAGTTTTTTCTTATGACATGGTACATGCACATCCAATCTTTAAATATACCTTATAGTAAAATATCTGACAACAGATGCGGATTATGTAGCAAATGCAAAAAAAATTGAAAACGACCTTGATCCCATTGATAACGAGTAGGCCCAAATAATTCGATGGCACATCCTTTTTTGGCCATTGATCATTTTATTTCTAACAACCAAGATTGGTTTTTTATTCTATGGTTTGAAAAGGTCATCATTGAACCTAACCACACATACATACACACACACACACACACACACACACACACACATATATATATATATATATATATATATATATATATATATATATATATATATATATATATATATATATATAAGACACACTCAGGAAGATAATCTTGGAAAATTCGTTATCATAGAAACCTTATATATATATATATATATATATATATATATATATATATATATATATATATATATATATATATATATATAAGAAACACTCAGGAAGATAATCTTGGAAAATTCGTTATCATAGAGACCATATGACATTTGTTGTTAATTTTTTAAGACATTAACCTATTTTGAGTAGAAACCCTAATTTTATATATGCTT
This sequence comes from Lactuca sativa, assembly GCF_002870075.4. NCBI lineage: Eukaryota > Viridiplantae > Streptophyta > Magnoliopsida > Asterales > Asteraceae > Lactuca > Lactuca sativa. The sequence continues at coordinate 358,677,166 of NC_056627.2, read as the reverse complement.
CCATTATAAACAGGTGTTTGATATTGTACAAAAACATTTGAAATGGTGGTATTAGTGTTTGATACGTTGGTATGATGTTTGACATGGTGGTACCAGTGTTTATTATGGTACAATCGTCGTTTGATATGACATATAATGTCCAGGATTGGCATAATAAATTTATTGACATGTATACTGGTTTTTATGTATAACTTCTGGGTTGATTTTTGATTGTAGAGGTGTTCCATATGCAATATTCTATTGGATTTGTTCTTATTAGAGCTTCTCCGTTGTCTAGTACCGAATCCGTAACACCTCGTTTTCCCGAATGGATCGGTTTAAGGCATTAAGGAGTCAAAAACTAAGTTTTTGGGGAAAATCGAGTGTCACGACGTGACCGTAAGGAGGTTATGACATGACGAGTAAAATCGGAAAACGCATATCTGGGAAGCATGTCACGACGTGACATGAGTATGGTCACGTCGTGAGGATGGTTGCAGCCTAAGCCCATAATATTTTAGGGTTTCCTCCATAACATATAAACTTGGAATTATGGCTTCATTTCTAGCATCCATCACCTCCTTACACCCTCCTTGAAACCCTAATCCACCATTTTTTTTATTCTGAGCTCATTTTAGGTGATTTCTAGCCAAGAAAAAGAAGAGGAAGAGTTTTGGGGCATCTTCTCAGTTTGCTAGCCTCAACATCATCCTCTTACACACACTTTGGACCTTCGTGAGTATTCAAGTTCCATGATTTATGATCTTAAGTCTTTAGATATTGGTTTTTATGTGTTTTTCCTCATTTTTGGGCTAGTTGGAGTGTTGGGGTTCCATAAAGTTGCCAACTTTATTGATCCCCAAAGTCCTTTTTTATGTAGAAGTCTTGGATCTAAAGTTTAATAGAGTTTTGAGTTGTGACATGATATCTTGACCTCATTTTTACATTTTTTTCCCTAGCTTGTGTTTGGGACATGCATTGGGCATAAATGACCAAAAGCTACAATTTTTGTCGTATTCCTGGATAGAGAAGGCCTTTTGGAAGGTTTGGTTGCAAGGCTTAAAGGATTAAGAGCTTAAATATTGAGTCTTTCCAAATCGTTTCACGACGTGACACTTTGGGTCGTCATGATGTGACGAAGGCAGATCAACGACTATTTTTTCATCATTAGGCCATGGTGTGACCAAAGGGTGGTCGCAACATGGTGACTTGATGAATGACTTTTTGAGTGTTGACTTTGACTGGATCGTTGACTTTTTGTCCAAGTTTAACTATAGGTCAAACTAAGGGTTTTGGGTTATAGTTTGAGGAATTATCCTTCATTGTTGTATATGTGACATGTAGATCTCGTTACCAAATCCATGATTAGTATTGTTATTTTATAGACTGCAAGGTAAGCTTTCTCACTATACTCGTGCGTTGAAGGCAACAATATCGGCCCACTAGATTGTGTTATGTATCCTTGTGTATAATTTATCACTATGTCGTAGTGATATGTTAGATTTTTAGATTTTTATGATTACCTGTAATTACTAGTTATTGATTATTATTAGCATATGTCGACATAGTGTGGTTGGATTGAGGTGATACTGCTTTGTGCTGTAGGCCAACAAACCTGGGTGTGATCCAACTTTATGTTGTAGGTTCGGGAGCGGTTCAACTTTATGTTGCAAGCTTGGGGGTGGTCCAGTCTTGTGTTGTAGACTCGAGAGCGGTCGAGCTTTATCTTGCAGGATCGAGGTGGTCCAGTTGTGTGTTGTAGGCCTGGGGGTGGTCCGGTCTTATTCTTAAGGCCTAGTATGCGTGAATTGTATGTGTGTATATATATATATATATATATATATATATATATATATATATATATATATATATATATAATTTTTGTTTACCTATGATTTATTATGGAAATGTTTTTATAAAAATGAAAAAATTTAACATGGTTTTTGGGATGTTACAAGTTGGTTTGAGAGAATTAGATGAACTTTAGTGTGATTCTAGACTCAAACTATGGATCTGCAAATGCTTTTTCATAAATAAATTTTAATAATCAAAGGGGAGGATGGGATGTGTATAATTAGTCAGAGCTTAGTGAAAAGTTATTCCTCAAGATACCCACATTAGTTTTATGTGTATTGGTGATATGCTAGAAATGCATGTTAGAAGTTAGAATAAGGATATGTTCAAGGTTGCATAATAAAATGCCTATTAGGAGAGATCTCTATTAGGAAGGATGTCTTTCGATGTTTTGTGGCCTATAGAGTTTTACTGCTCGAATGTTGGTTGCTTTTTGCTTTGTAGGAATCATATTGATGTGAGTTAACTATTAAATGAATATGTTAAGTGTCATGATACAAAGGTTAAATAATCATAGAGTGATAGATTCACTCCTATTCCACAACTCTTTTACCTTACAGTCTGACCGCAGTGTCTCTGACTGCAGTCACATACCGCAATTTGCCTCATTACCTAGTATCAGTTGTCCCAAAGAAGTATTCACCAAGACGTACTCTACGGTAGTCCAAAGCATTACTCCACTGGTCGAAGTCAAGAGTTCTGTGACCATTGAGCCAATTAATCATGAATTACCAATTGAAAACTTTAAATTTGGTCAATGTTCTCAAAGTCCCAACTTCTCAAGTTCGGATGAATCGAACGGTTGGGTCTTTTAGTCGAACGGTTGGGTCTTTTAGTCGAACGGTTATTTAAGTTTTGTTGCATGTAACGGTATTCATGAAGTAGTTAGCTGAAATTAGTAGGATTTTTCAGCAGCTAATGTTAAGGCGAGGTAGGGATCCTAGAAGAGCCTAAGAAGTGTCTTGGTACAAATGGTGCGCTGATTTGCAGATTTTGGGAGTATTATTATGATAAGGGGAGTTAGAGGATTCAGGATTATTCTTAAGGAAAGTATGCATAGGTGAGGAAGGTAGTATTAGGCTCATACTATTGAAAGCACAAGATTCGTACTTGAATCAAGGAAAACCACGGGGATCCTAAGAAGTTATTAGAGGATTGATGTGAGAGCTTCGATCAATGAGCAACTGTTATAGTATAAGGTTAACACTTTGATTATAAGATGCCATTTTTCATCTTTTTTGGTAGAACACTAATAGCGGGAACAGATGCAGAGTACTATGAGATTAATGAATATTATGCAAGACTACGCAGTTGGATTACCACTGAGGTTCACATATTCTACTGGAAGAGTTGCCTGGTATTGTTGGTCGATTCACTGATATATTTATTGCCAAGTTCGAGGATCAAACTGCAATAGACTGTGAAAGAGACTGCTGAAGCAACTAGAGAAAGATAATTTGACGTGTGAACGCGATAAGGGAAGTGGAAGTGGACACTTGATTCAACATTTTTCAGTGGACACTTGATTCAACATTGAGATTAATGAATATTATGCAAGACTACGCAGTTGGATTACCACTGAGGTTTCACATATTCTACTGGAAGAGTTGCCTGGTATTGTTGGTCGATTCACTGATATATTTATTGCCAAGTTCGAGGATCAAACTGCAATCATGTAGACTGTGAAAGAGACTGCTGAAGCAACTAGAGGAAGATAATTTGATGTGTGAACGCGATAAGGGAAGTGGAAGTGGACACTTGATTCAACATTTTTCAGTGATTGGCGAAGATTTCAAGGTTACTAACCTGGGTAGTGGAAGTCAAGGGGACTTCTACATTTGTGGCAGGTGTGGGGGAACCCATGGGTTTGCTTGACACAAGTTTAAATGCAACAAGTATGGAGATAAAGGGCATGCCATTCGTGATTGTAAGAAGGATCGAATATGTTTTCACTGTCACCAGTCAGGTCATCTCAAACCCGACTATCCTGCATGGGTTACAAAAGGAGTGTAGGCCCCAATACCCATTGTTCGCTAAGAGGTCAAGGTTGAGTCGCAAGAAATCATAGGTATGTATTTAGATCTTCATGGGTATGTACTTGTTTAGTGTTGTGTCGGCAAATGGATACTCGTTTGTATGGTTAGTATGTTGGAGCTATTATTGGATCATCTTTAGGTTTTAATGGATCAAGGATTTAGCCTTCAGTTTACCTCGTAAATCAAAAGATGTATGGATCGTTCTTGATGGGTTGGAAGTTGGGATGTTGGGAATGTTGGATTAGGTGTCTAAGCCTATAACTATATTTGGTGTGTACTTGATTTGATTTTGAGCATGGTCATTTTGGGTTGCCTTCACTCACGCAACTTGATAGGATGACTAGTGGAGAGAGAGAGAGAGAGAGAGAGAAAGAGTAGGATTTATTATATGAATAATAAATTGTTACTCAGAATGATTTTATTAATATACTATAATATCAATATATTATTTGGAAATCATATTATTAATTAGTAATTAATCAGAAATTAATTTGATATTAATTTTGGGATTAAAGGAACCGATTAATAATAGAGGGACTGGTTTTGCAAATCAGTGTTAGTTGAAAAACTGGGCTGATAGACTCCATAGAGTGGAGTGGACGAAATCTTATAGGGTGGCCCTATAGATTTCGTCCAAGGGCACTAAAGTGGAGGTCCATGGATTGCTTAAGCCTTAAGCAGGAATTAGGGTTTCCTCCAGAAACCTTAGCAGCCCACACAACTATATAAGGACCACATCTACATGAGAATTCCAACCTATGCTAGAGAAACCCTAAGGATAGCCGATTTTCACCTCTCTCCAAGTCATTGTTGTTGTGTTAGTGTTTGTGACTCCATTAGATGTGCAACACTTGGGGCACTAAGCTTTCAAGAGTCAAGGACTTTAAGGATTGTTCTTGTTATTACAATATAACAAGGTAATCTTTTAACCCTAATATATATATATATATATATATATATATATATATATATATATATATATATATATATATATGTATATATATATATATATATACATATGTGTGTGTGTGTGTGAATTTCAAATTGTATATACTAGATATAGGGTTTTGCTTTGGATAACTGATTTGCATGTATAACTTGAGAAAAACCTAGATTCAAAGCATTAGGGTTGCATGTGCACCATATGAATGTTGTAATGCTAAAACCCCATCAGTGGTATTAGAGCCTAGGGTGTTTTTCTGTTATATTTGATGCATTTATGAATCGTTCAAAGCTGGAAGAAAATTGTTTTTAGACTATGCCTGATGAACACGGCGTGTTCATAGTTGTACACGGCGTTTAATGGCATTACACGACGTGAAGACCAGTCAGTTGGTAGATTTTCGGATTTTTTGGCCTAAATTAGATTTAGATAATTACCATAAGTTGTTTTACTAATAAAAACTCAAATTTTCTGATATGGTAATGGATATCCTCATCTAATTGAAAGATAATTGTCAAATTTTAAGATAATTATGAGATTTTATGGTAAATTAATTATTTGTAAAATTTAATTTGACTTTTCTTGCCAATTAAATTAAAAGGTCAAATTTATGATAAAGATAAAATTCTATGATTAGTTTGATTGTTTTAAATTTGATATAGAAGTTTTGAAAAGTTTCAAAATTTACCCTCAAGTTTTGAAATTTAAAATTTGATTAAAAGTTTTAATTTTGTGATATTAAATTCTAAAATCCTAGTATTTTAAAAGTTTGAAAATACACCCACATGGATTTTATTAATTATTTAACTTAAAATTTTTAATTAAAAGACTATTAATAAATCCATAGATAGGTTTAATTTAATTAAATTAAAAGATTAATTTATGAAGAGTTAAACCACTTAGTATTTTAAATGTATAAAATACACCTTTATACTATATAATATTAAGAGTTTTATTATATATATATATATATATATATATATATATATATATATATATGTATGTATATATATAAGAAAAGATCAGTCTTACCGTTAATAGGCCTCATTCACAAAGATGGTCTATAAGGGGTGTTTAAGGAAGCGGCCTATAAAAGGACCGCCATTGGGTATCCACTCTTACCCATCGCACCATTGACTAGTGGAGGGCCGTTAGTCGAACGGGTAGGATCGGATGCTAAACTCTCATTAAACGTATAATGAATTATAAGGTAACTAATTGCTTTTATAAATTCCCAATCCTAGTTACTTTAGGAAAATGTGAATTTGATGCTAACTAATGAAATTGCATATTGCGCCTTATTGGTTAGTTAGTGGAGCGTGTGTGGTTAACCGGCACACTAATGTGGACTAATGAAGGATGGCAATGGGTAACTCGTAAATTATCATAGATCGATGGAGCGTGTGTGGCTAGCCGGCACATTGAATTGGTGATAAATGACATCGAGAGTACCATGCTAATTTGCATTGTTATTCACACCTTCTTTTAGATCCTTGGTATCCCATTCACAAACTTGAAGGGCATAATCGAGATTAAACTTGCCATTGAAAAGTTCAATGAATCTTAAAAGTTCTAGGAGTTTCATCTAAAACCTAATTTGTTTAAAATTTTGTTTTTGTGGTGGAATTGGTAAATCGTCATTTGCCTACCTTCAAATAATTTACAATTGGATTACGAAATCCCTCTTCCGAATTGTGAATTATTGTGTTTGGGTCCTAGCCTTAATATTTCATTTGGGTGTTATATTAAGGACTCAAATCAATTAACTTGAATTTTCTCCCTTTGAAGATTTCTGGTTCTGACAACTATGGTCTCCTCATCCTTTTGGAAAAGGTTTTCCTTCCGAAGATGATGTTCCAAGTGTCGATCAAGGTGAAAGATCATTCCCTTCTTCGAGCATTGGTGGAACTGGAAATCATACTTCTCTACCTCCACCTCCTCCAGTGATTCTCCCTAACCCACGGTTTCATCAACTTGAAAAGTTCAAGGTTACTCAAGCCCTATTGGCATGCAAGCACGGAGATGGAAACTCTAAATGTGCACATGTTCTAAACATGAAGTCGCACCTTGACAGAATGAGAATGTTGGGTGTCGTTTTTCCAAAGGAACTGGCAGTTGACTTGGTTCTTCAGTCACTTCCCAAGTCACATGGTCAGTTTGTTAAAGACTACTATATGACAAATCACGATGTGACCCTTATTGATTTAACTTATTTGCTAATTGTTGCTGAAGCAACAATGCTTTGGTGCACCTATCAAGTAGAATTGTCTGGAAAATCTACCTCCCAAATTTCCATAAACATTGGTAATGGAAAAGGTAATAGTCCGGAAATGGTTTCTCCTCCTAAGGGAAAGAAATCGGCCATGGTCGAAAAGTTTTGTCATAATAGAAAGGAAAATTCTGAGATAGTCCCATGTGTCATTCCCAAAGAGTTCATATGTTTCTATTGCCAAGAGAAGGGCATTAGATGCAAAGCTGTTGTATCTACCGGAAAGATCGCAAGGATAGTAAAGTAAAATTGTATGACTCTACTTCAGATATATCCACTATCTAACTCTATTAAGTTCCTATCTATAGATTCTTAATACATGATGTGATAAGATTGCATTTTGATGTTTTGTAGGATCAAAGAGAAAGAAGGAATCATAAAAGAAGAGCAAGTTGAATCTGACTGTGAAGAGATGGATTTCGATCGCATAGTTCGAGATCAGATTTTTGAGCTGCTTAGGAGTTATGATAGATTGCTTAGGAATATTTTTAAATATAGTTTTCATTTGTATTTGCGGTGTAAGGACAAGTTTTTCCTCACTTTATCAATAAAATAAAATTTGATTTTATCTTATTTTACATTTCCTTGCAATGACATTTATGAAAATTAGTGTTTATATTTCTATTGTTAGCAATGTTGAAATGGATTTGATTTTTAGATATATCATTTGTGGTAGTGTCATAATTTACCAAATAAGGAAAGATTATCATCGCCCAAGTTTCAATTGGACAGAAACTTGGAATCATGCAATATTGATTGTATAATCTATGAGAATCTTGATCTTTGGAAAATTGAGACTAATTCCTTGTTCACATGTATATGCGAGTCAAGTGAAAGACTAAAGGATCTAGTACACATTGATGTACACTGGTCAGATCCACCACAAAGGATGATAAGTCTATTCTTCATGATTTACTCATGGCTCGGTAAATATGGTTATGCTTAAAAGGTTAAGTGTAATTCTAATACCTTGAAAAGTTTCAAAGTATAGAAGAACGAATAAAAGAAATCAATTAGGCAGAAAGATAAAAGTTTCTCCAATCTGAGAGGAAATGAGAGTACTTTAGTATCATGTTTTATGATCATCCTAATGATTATGGAACCATGTCGAAATTGATCCTTTAAGGACACCTTAGTGCATTTACATGACTAAGAAGAGTTATTGGTAATTGTTGAAATGGTTAAATAAAAAAGATAAGTCATACTTCGTTCCAAGATCAAGTTTGTCACACCCCTAAACCAGAACGGCGGAATCGTTCGAGGGCGGATGACTTCATGTAGTATCGTAACAGTTGAATACATTGTAAAGAAAGTAAAACAACCATCATATATATAATTTAAAAGTTACATTGTTAAATGATACTTGTTTCAAAACAAATTACAATATGATGACAAAATGATTTTTAAACTGACGCCTTAGCGTCACTTCTCCAAAAGCTGAAGTTTTACCTGTATTACTAAATCCTTGAGAAATACAAGTAGATTTGAAAAAGTAGATCAGCATTTCAGCTGGTGAGTTCATAAGTATTTAATGTCAATGTTTGTATAAATTTGAATGAAATTGTTTGTAGATGTTTGAAAACTCCTAGAAAATCCCATATTTCCTAATAGTATAAAAGTAGTCTTCTAACAAGACCCGACTGTTTTTGAATGTTTGCTTCTAGAAAGCCAATATTTTTCATAAGTGTGTGGTAGTTTAAAAGTTTCAAAACTGTAATGCAATAGTGTTTTTCATGCCTAGAATAGTAGATTTATGTATGTATAAAATCACTGAGGCATTTGATAACCCCGTAAATCAACGTGTTTTTAATACTCCATGTGAGTTTTACAACCATGCTATTGACCCAGACTACCTATAACAACGTTCTTCAGGCGTTGGAATGTTATGACGTATGTCACCCCAGACCTGCCGGTCTAACTGTAGCTAACAGTATAGGTGCAGGATTGTCAATCCCGTATAGATCTATACACAAGTATGACGCTCTCCTATAAGAGATTATAGTATATAATACAGGACTTTAACTACATACTTGAAAGTACGTGAAGTTGAATGTTTTACAAAACTTAGTATCAAATAGATTTACGTATGAAAAGTCCAATTACTCTTGTATATGAAAGTATTTCCTTGATATAATACTTATAGTATGTAAAATCTCATGAATATCTAGTAAACTATACCTATTATAGTTTTTCCAAATGTGTGATTCGTTTGTATGATAAACCCTAGTGTAGTGTCGACTGTGTATGTAAAGTATTACATTTGTAATAACATTATTTAACATTTATGCTCAAAATATAAATAAAGTGTTTGATATTTATATAACAACTTGTTTCATTCCAAAAAAGACAAAGTGTTATCATGATATGTTGTATGAGAATGTTTTCGTATGATAGTTATAAATCACATATGATTTATTATCTAACAAAAGTATAGCAAAACATTGATGTTTTCACAAGAGGATAACCGTGTGTGTACTTGTATTCCCCCCCCCCCCCCTTAAACGTGTATAAAAGCGTTTACAAAACATTTGAAAACGTAGTTATAGGGGTATGAACTCACTTGGTAGTAGTGAAGAAGGCGAGACTAAATTTGAGCAGAACTTCGACTGGAGAAAGCTAAAGATCTTGGAAATCTCGGGAGCGTCGGGACTTGCGTCGTGAGCTAGTAGTAATATTGGGGCTTCAAGGTAATCTTAGAGGGACTCGAGAGGTGTTCGGTGGAGGAAATGGTGAGAGAATAACAACCAAACCCGGAGCTCTAGCCTCCCTTTTATAGTGCTGGGGGCACTCACGAACACAGAGTCTTACCCTGAGTCGTCATGGCTTACGTACTCTTGATTCGACAGATGGATGGGACTGTGTGACATCTCCAAAATCTCGGCCAGAAAAGACCGATTTTCATTTACGCTTTTAAATAATTTCAGAGTAAATCCTTTTGATTTGAAAGAGTTGTGGAATTTGTTCCCAAAACAAAACATGATAAAATAATATTTATCAAAGCATTTCATCAAGAGATGCATTTCATTATATAATCAAAACTCGGGATGTCATGTTCCGATACAGACCATAAAGCATAAACGATAACATTACAAGTCATTCAACAAATATATACATATACAGACTTGTAAACAAAACAACAAGATGATCCATCCATCTTACGCCCTTGTGCCACTTCCTGTAATACAAATAAAACTGAGTGGGTCAGGCTTGGGAGCCTGGTGAGCATATAGGGTTTTCAACCCACAATAAATAAGTTATATTTAATTTCACCAACCAATCACTATCCCGATTACCCATTCCCGTTATCCTCACTTTACGTCCCTAAAACAACATCTATCTCAAGGGACCTAATCTAGGATTTTCATCGGGACGGACATCACTGCGAAGGGGTTTCCTCAACAATAGATATCCTAAAGGCAACCATGAGGGGGATAGAGTACACCGGTGAACACATCGTTCACAACACCTACAGGTTATGAACCTGCTAGCGTTCCACTGGACTGTCTAGAAGGAGTCCGTGGTCGTTATCCATACTCCGCTGAATAACTAGATCAACAACAACAACAACATTGAGGTCTCTCATCTGTTTATTACACACCAACTATCTACCCATGTTCTACCTAACATATTAGTAGATAAGAATATATATTTTCATACATAGTTAAAAACCTGTATATCCTTTTCATTCAATATATATATTTCACGTAACAGATGAGGCATACCACATAACACGTATTTCATAGAAAGTAATTCGGATCTATGAGATGGAATAAAGTGAATATCCATTCACGCATACAATCACAAAATATACACATAACAAGTATATCGCATAAAATACTTCATAGTTACTTGTTAGAAGAAAGTAACTGCACCCTCACATATATAAACCACAATTTACTTAATACACTCAAACCGCACTTGTATTATTATCGTGTTTATGAAAGGTAGTATACACTCACCTGATCAGAAGATGATCGGACAGCACTACGACTTGCAGAAGTAGTAATCCACAACAGATCTGGAAGATCTCCACAAAAATCGAACTTCTCGCGGGCAGAGCTTCGACTCGGGAACCGCACTTCTCGGGATCTTCGGGATCTCGGGACTTGCCTCGGGGCTAGAGTATGATACCGGGGCTTCGGGGTATTTCTGGCACGCAAAACGATGCAAAACGGGAGAGAGAAGAGAAGAAATTGGCAAAAGACTCGGCTGCCTTCGCATCCTATTTATAGGAGGCTGGAGCCTCGGAGTACGCGGGGCGTACTGGTCCGAGAAACGTCACTGCTTACGTATCCGAAGCCACTTGCTGCGATGTCGACACCTTCGGAGTACGCGGGGCGTACACGAGTACGTGGCGCGTACCTTGGATCAGATCGGTGACTACTCTTCGGATAAAGCTTCCGAATTAATGATTTAATTTAATTACAAAATAATTAATAAACTTCGGAAATTCATATCTTCTTCATACGAACTCTGTTTTCGACGTTCTTTATATCCACAGAAAGGTGAGACTACGGTCTACAACTTTTGTTTAGACTCCGTCGGCTAATTTTGACTTTATTTTTATTATTTATTTTTAATAGGCCGCGACAGAAAAACTTCGTTATAACTTCATAACTTCTTCGTTTGACGTCCGTTCTCGCCTAACTTTTTATCTCTTCGATACCAACAATGAGATCTTCGATTCTCATTTAGATTGCTTCGGCTAAAAACCGCTCGATCTCAAATCGAGTATTTCAGGCTGCACACCGCTAAGTCGAAACTTCGATAAATCATAACTTCCTCATACGAAGTCAGATTTGGGCGTTCTATATATATTCGGAAACCTCGTTTCAACTACTACAACATTAACCAAAGATATTAAGTTTATTTTACACTTAGATTTTGATGCTTATTTTTATTCTTAATTAATCAGACCACATAATTAAGTAATTAAGCACAAAACACATAATACTCAAATAATACATTCTTATTATTTCAAAATGGGTTACAAAGGTTAACCTAGACTATTACATTGCTAAAAATGGCAAGCCCGGAAACACAGGCGTTACAGACTGGCTCTGTGCCCTGAACGCAGTGCGTTCCCTGAAGGAATGCAATGCGTTCCCTCAGACCTGCCTCGGGTTTTGTGCCTCGATCTTGTAAAATGCGTAACTTTCGCGTACGAGCTTCGTTTTTGACGTTATTTATATGAACACGAAGGTGAGAATATACTCTACAACTCTCGTTTAGACTTCATCGGCTAATTTTGAATTTATTTTTAATAATATATTTTTAACAGGTCGGGACTGGAAAAGTCCGTTAAAAATTCATAACTTCTTCATCCGACGTCCATTTTCATCTGTCTTTTTACCGTTATACTACTATTGACAAGATCTTCGACTCTCATTTAGGATGTGTTGGCTAAAAAGCGCTCGTTCTCTATCTGGAGTTTTTAGCTGTCTACCGCTATATCCGAAACTTCAAAAAATCATAACTTCCTCATACGAAGTCAGATTTGGGCGTTCTTTTTATGTATGTTCATGGTTTAATGATATCTACGACTTTCATTTAGATACTTAAGGTTAAAAAGTATTTTATTAAAACTTCGTGTTTTACGTTTAACCGTATTGACGGTTTTGCTATGAATCTTAGGTTGGTCATAACTTCTTCGTTATAACTCGGATTTTAGTGTTCTTTATATTTCTAAAACCCTTGACACGATATCTATCATTTATGAAATCCAGTAGATACTTTTGAACATTTTATTTTTGTTGATAATTTCATTATATCAAAAGAGATTACAATTCTTGACTTTTTAGATTATTACATTGATTCGAAATATCGGGTTGTCACAAAGTTTTAGAGTCATACTGTAGAAACTACCTTGAGTAACATGTTCTAAGTAGGTTTATAACACCTCATGAAATGTGGAGTAGAAATGATTCTTACTCTTGCACATTTGAAATTGGAAGTTGTGATGTTTTGGATAAAACAAAGACCAACTAAGACCAATTAAATTAAGTGTTTTCCTGATAAGAGCTCACACTAACTCTTGAATATTTGTTTGTCAAGAAATGTTTCTTGCTAGAGAATCTTATATGTCAAGAGGTCAGTGAGAGTCTAAATGCTCTTGAATAGTTTCAAGAACTGATCAAGAATAAACCTTTTAGTAATCACTAGCACACGACTTGAGGTTAACAACATATCGTGTTGACATATTCTTATTTCTGTGCCTATTCCAATTAAATTGACTATACAAGTGAGTTCTATGAGTTCTCATTTGATTGCATAAGGCAAAGCACCTTGATCAGTGAAAGTACATTCATCGGTGTAGGTGAGTTGCTCAATAACCTGGAAACGTTGGTAGGCCCCTGTACTGCCGGATGGCAAGAAATTAAAAGTAAATAGGTTTAGTCCATATAAGTTTGAATTTGTTATAAACCTTGTCTTATGATAGTGGTTTGAAATTACAAGTTCACATGGATAGGAACACATGCACCATGAAATCTAAGTGGCAAGAGGTTTCTCTTTACTTCATGAAAATGATTGTGAGGAAACGCTTTCACTAGTGGATTTTAAAAGGATTAAAGGTAGCAGGTGTAATGATTGCTTTCTCGAATTCGAGTATGATTATGGCATCCCTCTTTAAAGTTCGAATTGTGAGAAATTGTAATTAGTTTGAACATTCAGGACTTATTACCAAATGTTCTGAAAAGGTTTAGAAATACACATAAGCTGTCTAATGAAAGGTGTATGAGCTTGAGAAGTCTAGAAAAAGACTTATCGAAGCACCGCATATCAGAAATCTGAAATTTGGTAAAAAAGTCAATAAGTATTATTTGTAGAAGTCCAGCTGATTTGTAGATACATGTCAAAGTTAGTGGGAGCATAATTGTTATGCGGGTAAGAACATAATTGTTGTGCTAGTGGGAGCATGATTATTATGTAAGGTGTTGCAAGTTAGCAATGCTATTTATAGGAAACAAAGTTCTAAATTTGCAAAGTCGCAAAATTTGGAAATTGTTTCGCTATAGCAAGGCTTAAAGGAGAAAGCATTAATACTTCATTTCGAAACTCAAAGCTTAGATTGAAATTCTAATCAAACTTAGTCATTAACTGTAACAACCCGTTGTTTCAAGCCAATAAAAGTTTAAACTTCAACCATGTACAAGTGATACAATAAGAACTTTGGATGCCTAGAGTGCAAGTTCATTTAACTTATATGCAAGTATATGTGGAAAACCATGTTAAAGTAGACTAGTATAAGCTAAATACTAAACATAAAATCACACTAGATCAAACAAAACTTACACTAATTCAAGACAAAGATTTAATACTTAACTTAAAGCATAATATACTCTATGTATATATAGATTTCAGTCTAGGATTAGGCATGGCCGAAAACACCTCCTTTTGGGATAAAGAAACCCGAAACACCCTCTTCTAGAAGACCTTGACCGAAATCCCTTTTCTATTGGACTTTAAGACCACAAACTCCTTTCCCTTTGACTCAAAACCGCAAACCACTTCTTCATTTGACCTTAGGACCGAAATCAATAGATATTACGGTCATATAGGAACGAAAACATAAAGTTTAAGGCCCATTATGGCCGAAAACCCCATGTATATATAGATGTTAAGCCACAAACTCGATTCGTTTCTCAATTTCTCAACCGTAAACACTCCCATTTTGCTCTCAAAAGTCATACACCATCTTCATATCTTCAAGAGTTTTCTAACTAGATCATTACAATTCCACCTAGAACACCAAGAACACCAAGAATAATCTTCAAACCTTCATAATTTCACCAAGAACACCAAGAGCACCACTAAACATTCATATCCCACCGAAAACCCCTTTTGCACACCGAAAACGTCAAGAACACTCCAAATAATTCCAAATAAGTTTGTAAGTATTCCTTACATAATTAAAGTGTTGTCTAACACTTTAATTATTATTTAAATCATTATTTAATCTATTATTTAAATTAATATCATATTAATTTAAATACAACGTCGGATATAATATTTTTAGGACACGACTAACTTCATGTACGCTAGCCCGAGGATCACCGCTATCATTTCGTATCCTAGCAAGATCATACATTCAAGGTGAGATCATACCCCAACGTTTTCACTATTTTTCCATTGTTTTTAGGGGGGGGGGGGGGGGTACAAGTACAACACAATTATATTTTTGTGTAAACATCCAAACGTTTTCAAATTGTTTTACACTGTTTTATATTATTCTAAATTATTTTGACTGTTTCAACTATTGTTTTTACCAAAATATCTTTATATACATACATACATAGATGCATACATACATACATAAATACATACATACATACATACATACATACATATATATATATATATATATATATATATATATATATATATATATATATATATATATGAGATTCATCAGGCTTAGGACTCGTGTTTTCGCCTTAACTACTGAATGATATGAATTCTAGAGAGAGAGATCAACTTGGAGCATCTAGGGAATATGGGGTCAGATCAGGTACATGTAGTGGAGGGTCCTGGGAAGATACTTAAGACTTTTGATCAGCTTTTGAGAGGCCAGTAAGGCCGGAGTCAGTGCAACACATGCGGGAAACTACACAATGGAGTTTTCGTTCCAAAGGTGTGTGCTGCTACAAGTATGGCAGGGTTGGTCATGTCAGCAGGGATTGCCTTCAGGCGGCGAACCCATTATGTTTTCCCTGCAACCAAGTGGGCCACAAGAAGGCCGACTGTCCAATGTTGGGGGGAAGGGAAGTGAATGCTCCTGCTCCAATTACTTTGAGGGTCACTGGTGGTCGTCAGGGTAGGGCAGGAGCCTTAGCAGAGAGGAGCCGAGCAGTGTCAGACAGGGGATGCCAAGAATCCAGCAGGTGATGTTGCAGGTATGTTATATTTTGTTTTCTTATCGGTTGTTATCAATATTTATGTTGTTCGGAATCATCCATCGATTCGAGTAAGAGTTATCTTTGGTTTAATTATCAGTTTATGTTTGGGTTATCTCTTCAAGAGTTGTTATATGACATTTGCATGTGATGAATCATAATTGGGTTAGTGAGGGGTTGTATCTCGTGTAGCAGATTCTAAAGTGTTTGGTTGTTATTCTGGTTTTTGGTCGAGATCAGTTCAGGGGTATTGTGTGGAAGGTCTATGGTCAAGATTCAACAGGTTAGTTCTCCAGTATCGTCAAGATTCAACGGTTTTAGCAATTATGCTTGGTTGGCTCTTGTGGGTGCCAAGGGAGGTGGTCTATTGCTAAGGTTTTGGTATGAGCATCTTTTCACAAGGCTTCAAGATTTGACTGTTGTATCATTAAAAGGTTTTGGGGTTATCAGTTTTGCTGGGATTTCGAGGAGTGTTCATCACGGTCTTGTGGGGATGTGCGGTATTTTGGGTTTGGCTAGTAATGTATTACTAGCACTATTAAGCGCAGGTTGTCAGCAGTTCGATCATTGGAGGGTATGATTGGTTGGGAATCCTTAAAATCTTGTGTGTTTTAAGAGCTTAGTCGAATCAAATGGGGGAGAACCGTTCAGGTATTTAAGAATAGAAGCAGACATGAAACTAGGATCAGTTTCGCATCCCCATCGGGGAGGAAGGCTGCCCAAGTGGCTGTCTAGATTGAGGGATGTGGAAGTTGGGAGTTTGGCAAATTTCCCCACAGTTGGTTAGCGCCTTCTTGGTGATGGATAGCAGTCTTTTGGTGGACCCATGTTAGGTTTCCAGTGATGAATCGAGTTCAGTTTAGGTGCGTGGTCGAGTGTGTGTTTGACTCTGGGTGTGTTCGGATTGATAGATCAGCAGTAAGACCATGGGCGGTGGTTATGACAAAGTGGAAGTGTTGTAAGACTGCAGGGTGGTGCGTAGCATTCAGTAGTTAGCAGATAGTGTAGAAGTGTTATAAGACTGTGGGGTGGCCCGTAGCATTCACTAGTGAACAATTAGTGTGGGAGTGTTTTAAGACTACGGGGTGGCCCGTAGCATTCATTGGTCCCTGTGCAGCGGTGAGAGTGTGGCAAATCTATGATTTGGTCACGTATTTCTTCAAAAGGTTTAGACCACGGTGGGTCAGTTCACAAGGCTGTGGGGGGGGGGGGGGGGCACAACATGTTTTGAATCAGGAAATGGTAGGTCGTTGGAGACCTGGTATGATATGAGATTACAGTTGGTCATGTAGCATTCATTTTAGCATTGGATTTGATGGCGATTTGGATTGGGTAGTAATCGCCATATAAGGTTTCTCGTGGGAGTTGTGTGGGGCGACGGTGTATGTGTGTATTTTAACTTAGCAACCGGGTAGGAGTCCATTGTTTCAGATAGTTGGCAGTCAAGTTAGGACCAGGGAGGTCTCGACTGCTTTTGGAAAGCAGCTAGAGGGCAGTAAGAGGAGTCGGGGTGGTCTCAATATTTTAGGAGTTGTGTGGGGAGTTGCTTGTTATTTGAGGAATATGCTAAGTCACTTTCAGTGGATTAAAAATCTCAAAGTGGTTGATTTGACCATGTCGTGCAACTCTCATTTAAGTCTAACCGTTGGAAGGATGAATCTTCTAGTTGAAGGATTATCTGAGCCTTCTATTGAGTGTAAGCGTTCTGGAGCTGTCTATGGTAATTGATTTTGTTCCTTTCGAAGCATCAAAATAATCAGTTTTGGAAGTGCTTTGTTTAGTTTGGTATTCAATGAGGATTTGGTATGATAGTGGTTTAGTGTGGGTGGTCTGTTGGGAAGTCAGATTAACTTGAGATTTCAGGTTTCGGAAAGGTAGAAGTGATTTCTGCGTCTGTTTAAGGTTTCATTCTTCTTCAGGTTGGAAGTTTCTACTTTGGTTTGGTCCGGTTGCCTTGGGAAGGCCGTTGTTTGCTCAGGGTTTGCGGTTGCGTTCCTCGAGTTTCTAGGTATGATCTGAGTGTTAGTAAGGAATGATTTTGAGGATGAAATCGAATTTAAGTGGTGGAGAGTTGTAACACTTGGTTTCAAATTGCGTCATTATTCGGGGCTGTGGCCCGATCATCAATTATCATAAGGCTTAGGGCCTTGGGGAAGAACAAATTTGGCCCTTTTTGGATATAGGTGTTATAGTTTAAGTGATCTGAGTGTTAGATGGTGTTTCAGAGCCCAAGGGTATAATCATAATTTGTTAGTTCGAGCCTTTATGAATTTTGGACTCTTGTTTGGGATGTTTTAAGGCAATGGTGGGTTATTAGAAGCGTAGGGCTTCTCTTCACCTTTCTGTGGATATATATTTGTTGGAAACGGACTTGGGACGAAGGAGTTAGAGCCGAGCGAAGTTTTGAAGTTTGGAGGGCCATCTAGTACGCGGGGCGTGCTGGATGTATACACGGGGCGTACCGAGTAGAGTGGTCGCAGATGGTCTTTGAGTATGCCGAGCGTACGAAAGGGTACGTGGGCGGTACTCCCTTCAGCCATGAAACCTTAATTTGCGGCCCTTGACCCTATTTAAACCCCACCTAAGTCTAAACGTGCATCACATGATGGTAGGTCATAATTTCGAGTCAAACCTAGGATGAAGATATGACGTATGGAGTCATTATACGAGCCCTGTTTCGTTGATGATTCCGGGACGTAATCATCCTTAGGGGGAGATAATTGGAACGCCCGCAGATCTGGGCTAGTCATCTTAGAGGCAATACGTATAAAAAATGACTTTTTGGCAAAATATTATCTAGAATAAATAATCTTAACCAAGTTGTAGTATAGGTTACAAGGTTTCCGTACATATAAAGAACACCGAAATCCGAGTTATAACGAAGAAGTTATGGCCCGTCGAAGTTTCGCGACGGAACCGGCACGACACCGGGAAACATAAATAGTGAATTTACTATAGAGAAATATTCAGCCTTAGCGATTTAAATGAAAGTCGTATAATACGTTAAACCGAGAGAGTCCATAAAAAGAACGCCCAAATATGACTTCGTATGAGGAAGTTATGGTTTTTCGAAGTTTCGGCTTAGTAGTATACAGCCCGAAATTCGAATATTAGATCGAGCGGTTTTTAGCCGACACAACCTAAACGAGAATCGAAGATCTCGTTAATAGTAGTGTAACGATAAAAAGACAGACAAAAACGGTCGTCGGATGAAGAAGTTATGAGACTTTAACGGACCAATCCTGTGTCGGCCTGTTAATAATATAACTTTTAAAATAAAGTCAAAATTAGCCGATGGAGTCTAAATGAAAGTTGTAGAGTACGTTCCCGCGTTCGCATGGATATAAAGAATGTTGAAAACGGAGCTCGTACGCGAAAGTTATGATTTTTTAAAGTTTGTAGTCGAAATTGCGAAGTCTGACAAGAACTTGATGACGTGGCCTCATCTCAACCGTCCATCGCTAATCGCAGAGCACCCATCGGATCATGCCATGTTGCCTCGCATCCACTCTACGCCCCGCATACGAGATCCGGAACGCCCCGCATTCCCTCGGTTCTTATCCAGTTGAAAGTGCAAGCCAGCTATACGCGAGCTGGTGACCTTATCCGAGCCCTACGCCCAGTGTAATCCGAGGCCTCGCACGCTATAAAAGGGGGCCGAGGCATCCTTCATTTTCCACACCAATTCACTTCTCTCTCTAGTTTCTTTCTCTTTCTAAGTGCCCTAAACCCCCCTAAACCCTAGGGAACCCCCTAGCACCCGAGGGAAGCCCCGAGGCTCCCGGAGTCCTGATAAAAAGGGTCTTTCGGTTTCAAACCGCTGCTCCAAGTGAAGCCCGGTTTTCTTTTAAACCCACTGTAAGTAAGCTACGCCTACGCTATTTTTAATATAGCTTTTATTTAATTATAGTAACATTATTATGACCTTAAAATAATTATTTGGGCTATTATTGTAAGTTATATAATGTTATTTAACGCTTATCTAATAATAATAATAATAATAATAGCCAGACTATTAATTAGTCTCGTCAAACGTTAGACTAAACTCTAGTGGTAATGATACTAGGTTTCGTCAAGGGATAAGTTTTTTTAAAAGTAACAAAGTGTTTTCCGAGTGCCGACTCACCACCTTACCAGGTGACTGCATAGTCCCTTTCATCTTACACATAGATATGAAGTATTTTAATATAAATTACGTGCTATGTGTGCATATTGTCTGAATACTTGTTGTCTATGCTGGTGAAAGATTTTTATACATGTTTTAAATGATGTAAGTTGTATAAAGTATTTTATATCTACAAATATGTTGGGTAAAACATGGGTAGATGAATGATGAGGGATAAAAGCTGAAATAGAGGAACATTAGTAGTATGGACCTAGTGCCCTATATGAAAACATTGGCAGCAGTGGACCTAGTACCCTATAGATGAGCATTGGCAGCTGCGCCACAACCCATAGATGTTTTAGATCTACGGTAAACGTCCTAGCAGCTGGGCTCTAAGGACAATATCAGCAGTTGTGCCTAATAGGGAGCCTTATGACCATGACAACAGTGTTTAAAGGTCAATACCGGCAGAATCGCCTCATAGAAAATGTCCCAATTCTGGCAGTTGCGCCTAAGTGATAATATTAGTAGCTGCGCTTGACCACTGTGTCATTGGCAACAATGGACCTCATGTTGTTTCCTTAGGATGATCCTTAGGAATGAATGAACGAGAAATAGTTGATCCTTAGGGTAAATCCTTAAGAGAATAATGGGAATGGGTAATTGGGTTGATTGTTTGATGTTTAAATATAATAATTATATTATTGTGGGTTGAAAACCCTATGTACTCACCAGGTTTCTCAACCTGATGCACTCCAGCTTATTTGTATCACAGGTGTCGATACGAAGCTACTTTACACTGAGAGATTTAAAAGAGATGTAGATCACTAGTGTAAATAAATGTAAGTTCTGTTTATGCTTATGTTCTTGTATTGACGATGACATCCCAATGTTTTAAAATAAATAAAAAAAATACATTTCTTCAGAAATGCTTTGATAACGTAATTATCATGTTTTTCTGGGGACAAATTCCGCAACACTTTTATTAAAAAGAGGTACTATGATTTTTATAAAGCATAAACAAAATCGTTCTTTTTTGGCCGTGAAAATGGGGATGTCACAATAACGCCTTAGAAAATCTACAAGCCAACTCATGACAGTCTTCTTTCATACTTACTTCCAACGTATGATCAACTGTGGATATTTTGAATAAATATTATTATTCTAGAAGTCGAAACATGCAAAGTGAAACAATAGTAAATGATTGACACAAGACAGTAACTTTACTTATAAATAAAACTCCTTTTATTTAATCATCAAATGTCAATTACAATTTAGTTATTACAAGTTCCTATTTATCTAACCACTTAAACTAATATTGTCTGCTAGCCCAATACCCCTTGCAAGCTGCAAGTGCTTAACCCAAGTCAGTCCCTTTGTAAGAGGATTTGCTAGGTTCTCCTCTGACGATATCCCCTTCACCACGAGGTGTCTTTCTTCTACTTGATGTCTTATGAAGTGGTATTTCCTGTCGATATGTTTGGATCTACCATGATCTCTCGGTTCCTTGGTTAAGGCAACCGCCCCTTCATTATCGCAAAAAATCTCCATAGGCTCCTTTATGGATGGAATGACTCTAAGGTCTCTGATGAAGTTTTTCAACCATATCGCCTCCTTTGATGCTTCGCTTGCTGCTATGTACTCTCATTCTCATGTTGAATCAGCTACAGTTTTGTGCTTGAAACTTTTCCATGTCACTGCTCCTCCGTTCAGGGTAAATATCCAGCCCGATTGGGAGCGGGATTTATCTTGGTCGGTTTGAAAGCTAGCATCGCTATACCCTGTCACTCTCAAGTCATTACTCCCACCAAGGGTAAGGACCCAGTCGTTAGTTCTCCGTAGGTACTTGAGAATGTTCTTAACCACAATCCAATGAGGTTTACAACGATTCCCTTGATATTTGCTGACCATGCTCAAATAAAAAGCCACATCAGGGCGAGTACAAGTCATAGCATACATGATCGAGCCAATTCTAGAAGTATATGAAATTCGACTCACCTCTGCTATCTCAGCCTCTATACTCGGACTTTGAGTCTTACTGTGACATCCCCAAAATCACGGCCAGAAAAGACCGATTTTGTTTATTCTTTGTTTAAAAATCAGAGTAACATTTTAAATAAAAGTGTTGCGGAATTTGTCCAAAAACAAAATATGATTTATCAAAAGCATTTCCAAAGAAATGTATTTCATTAAAAGACTCGGGATGTCATGTTAGATACAGATCAAAAGCATAAACAGTACAGTATAAGCCTTACTACATTATTTCATATCTACAGGCCTATATCCGTAATCCCTCATCCAAACATCACATCTATTCTCATGCGCCACTACCTGTAATACAAGAAACCGAGTGGGTCAGGCTGGGGAGCCTGGTGAGCACATAGGGTTTTCAACCAACAATAAATAAGTTTATTAACTTCGTCAATCAACAATAACCCGATTACCCATTCACGTTATCCTCACTTTACGTCCCTAAACACCTATCATAAGGGACCTAGCCTAAGGATCATCATCGGGATGGACACTACTGCTAAGGGGATTCATCAGCAATAAATATCCTTAAGGCAACCATGTGGGGGATGGAGTACACCAGTGAACACATTGTTCACAAACACCTACAGGTTGCGAGCCTGGTAGTGTTCCACTGGACTGTCTAGAAGAGTCTGTGGTCGTCATCCATACTCCGCTAGATGACAAAATTAACAACATCAACATCGAGGCCTCTCATCATTTTATCACACATCACCTATTACATTTACCCATGTTTTACCCCCAACATTTTCGTAGATATAAAATACATATACAGTTTAAATCATTGAAAACGTGTATAAAAACGTTCATCCAACATAGATAGCAAGTATTCAAATAATATGCACACATAGCATGTAATTTATATAAAATACTTCATATCTATGTGTAAGTTGAAAGTAACTATGCACTCACCTGAAAGGTGGTACTTAGCACTCGGACAGCGCTTCGATACTCTCAAAACAATTTTCCTTCGATAAAACCTAGTACCAATACCACTAGGGTTTAGTCTAACCATAACCGTGACAAATTAATAGTCTGACTATTATTATTATTATATAAACGTTAAATAACACTCAATATAACTCACAATAATAGCCCAAATAATTATTTTAAAGATCTAATAACATTCCTATAATTATATGAAAGCCATATTAAAAATTACGTAAGCGTAGCTCACTTACAGTGGATTTTAAAGAAAACCGGAACTTTATTTGGAGCAGCGTTTTGAAACCGAAAGACACTTTTTCTCGGGACTCCGAGAGCCTCAGGGCTTCCTTCAGGTGCTAGGGAGGTTCCCTAGGGTTTAGGAGCTAGAGAAAGAAAGTAGTGAGAGAAAAAGTTGAGAAAATGGGTGAAGAAGCCGGCTGCCCTCGCAGCCCTTTT
Source organism: Lactuca sativa (assembly GCF_002870075.4). Taxonomy (NCBI): domain Eukaryota; kingdom Viridiplantae; phylum Streptophyta; class Magnoliopsida; order Asterales; family Asteraceae; genus Lactuca; species Lactuca sativa. Next base: position 358,653,672 of record NC_056627.2, on the reverse strand, counting down.
ATTGGCTGGTCCTTGGACGTACGCTGGGCGTACAGGTCCTCGGACGCGGGGCGTAACACGGATAAGGGTTACAGGTGGCGATCTCCGGATGGTGCGACGTGGGCAAGGCTGGACCGAGGAAGGCTCTTCGTACGTGGCGCGTTCCGACCTCATACGCTGGGCGTAGCGAGGGGCGACATGTCACAATCCGAAGTGACTTCTGAGACCATCATCGGATGGTTGTGGCGCTGCCATGTCACCTACTTCGCACCAGGTCTCGCAAATTCGATTCCGAACTTCAAAAACTCGTATCTTGCGCATACGAGCTCCGTTTTTGACGTTCTTTATATCCACGCGTAGGTGGGAAAATACTCTACAACTTTCGCTTAGACTCTGTCGGCTAATTTTGGCTCTATTTTAAAAATTATATGATTAACAGGCCGGGACGGGATTGGTCCGTTAATAATCCATAACTTCTTCATCCGACGTCCGTTTTCGCCCATCTTTTTCTCGTTACGCTAATCCTAACTAGATCTTCGATTCTCGTTTAGGTCGTGTCGGCTAAAAACGGCTCGATCTAATATTCGAATTTCGGGTTGTACACCGCTAATCCGAAACTTCGAAAAATCATAACTTCCTCAAACGAAGTCAGATTTGGGTGTTCTTTTTATTGACGCTCTTAGTTTAACATATTCTATGACTTTCATTTAGATTGCTAAGGCTAAATCTTGCTCTATCGTAAATTCGCTATTTACACTTCCCGGTATCGTGCCGGTTCCGTCGCGAAACTTCAATGGGTCATAACTTCTTCGTTGTAACTCGGATTTCGGCGTTCTTTATATCACCAAAATCCTTGTTTCGACCACTACAACTATAAGATACTAGGCTTATCTCTATTGGATTAGTGTCTAAGTCCATAACTATTTTGGTATGTACTTGACCCGCTGGTGCATGGTCCTTATAGGTTGCCTTCACCAAAGCAACTTGATAGGATGAATTATGGAGAGAAAGGATTAATTATGATTTATTAATATATTATGAGAATAATGTATTAAAGGAGAAATCATATTGTTTAATTAATATTAGTCAAGAATTAATTGATAATTAATTTTGTGACTAAAAGAGATTAATTAAACTCAAGGGACTGGAACTGTAATTATAAGATAATTACATTTGGGCTATGGATCACCTTGGAATAATAGGTTGGACGAATTTTATTGGGAAACCCATTAGAAATCGTCCTAGGGATATTCTAAAAGGGTCCATGGGCTGCTTACGGCTTAAGCAGTCAGATTAGGGTTTCCTAGTTGAAAACTCTAATAGTCTACATGTATATATAGTAACCTTAAGCCCCAAAAACGTGGCTAAGAGTTCCACTAGGGTTTATGGATGTTTTTGGGCAGCCTCCTCTCTCCTTATTCTTCATCCTCTTGCTCTTGGTGTTTGTGAGTCATTAGAGGAGTGACACTTATGACTCTAAGCTTTCTAAAGTCATTACAAGGAGGATTTGAGATTGTTATTGCTACATCACAATCAAGGTAAGATCTAAAACCCATTCACATGTTAATATGATTAATTGTATGCTAGAGCTAGGGTTTAAAGTCTTGGATGAAATGCATGTACTATAGAGAAACCTAGATCCAAGCATTAGGGTTTGCATGAGTACATAGGATGTTCTTATGGCTAAAACCCATCAGCGGTATCAGAGCCTTGATTGGTTTCTATTGTATTGATGCCTTGGTTATTTTTTTCAAGCTTCAAAATCGATTTTTTGGCTCCCTGCCTGATGAACTCGGCAAGTTCCAATGTGGACTTGGCGAGTTGCTCCAACTCGGCGAGTCCATAGAGGAACTCGGCGAGTTCGAGCGTCAGAAGGAGGTAGTTTCGGGATTTCTTGTTGTTTTGCTTGAGGATACTTGCCTTAATTGTTTTGGGACTTTAATATTCGAATTTTATCTTTTATTTGAGTATATCCTTGATTAAAACAAAAGATATTTACCAATTGATTAAATAATAACTTCCTTATATGATTAAAGATTGATTATTTGTATTAATTGGGTAACTTATCTTGCAAGAAATTGAAATTAGGTCAAATTTAGATAATCATTAAATTAATTGTGTAATTTAAATTATTTGCTATTTGATCCTTGATGTTTTGAAATGTTTCAAAACTTGCCCTCAAGTTTTGGAAGTTAAGAGTTGATTAAGAGTTTAATTTAGAAATGTTAAATTCTAAAACCCTAGTATTGTTTTGAAGAGTTCAAATCACACCCTTATGGTTTTATTAATTAATTAATGTGTATAATTAAAAGAGATTTAATAAATCCATAAATTTTTGGTTTATATTTAATTAAATTAAAAGTATAATTATTAAATTAGACCACCTAGTATTTTAAAAGTGTAAAATACACCCTATACTATATATAACATTAAAAGTCTAGTATTATATATATATATATATATATATATATATATATGTATATATATATATATATATATATATATATATATATATATGTATATATATATATATATATGTATGTATGTATGAGTAAACAGTCAGTCATACCATTAGTAGGACTCATACACGAAGCTGGTCTATAAGGGGTGTTTAAGGAAATTGCCTATAAAATGGCGATTGAATGGGTATCCACTCTTACCCACCACACTCTTGACAAGTGGAGGGTCGTTAGCCGAACGGGTAGGATAGGACAGAAACCTTCCATTATAAGTATAATGAAGTACAAAAGTAACTAAATGCCTTTACAAAATTCCCAATCTTAGTTAATTTAGGCAAAAGTAAATTGATGCAATTCCATGAAATTACACTTTGTGCCCTTGCAAAGACGTTAGTGGAGCGTGTGTGGTTAACCGGCACACTAAATGGTTCTAAGCAAAGGTAGCAAAGGGTGACTCATTGTTTGTCATAGTTCGGTGGAGCGTGTGTGGTTAACCGGCACATCGAATAGGTGATTGTAACATTGATGGCACCAAGTAAGTTTGCATGGCTATTCACACCCTGTTTTGTGATCCTCGGCATCCCAGTCACAAATCGAGGGGCATATCGAGATTTAAACATGCCATTGAAAAGTTCAATGAATCTTAAAAGATCTAGGAATTTTCAATAGATTTAAAACTTAAATTAATTTTTTCGTTTTTCATGGTGGAAATTGGTAAATTGTCATTTATCTACCTTCAAATATTCTACAACTAGATTACGGCATCCCTCTTCTAGGTTGTAGAGTATTGTGTTAGATCCTAGCCTCGATGTTTCATTTGAGTGTCACATCGAGGATCCTAATCAACTTAACTTGAATTTTTTCTCCCGTTTTGTAGATGTCAAAGTACGACAACTATAGTCTTCCCAAATCCCGTGGAACAAGCTTTCCACATGAAGATGATATTCCACGATTCGATCGAGGAACAAGAGATCATGCTTCACTTCCTCCACCTCCTCTAATTATTCTCCTTAACCCACAAGTTCGAAGGCTTGAAAAGTTCAAGCTCACTCAATCCCTTTTGGCAAGTAACATGAAGAAGGAAAGTCGGTGTGTGCACACGTCCTAAAGATGAACTCACACATTGATAGGTTAAGAATGTTAGGATCCGTTTTCTGTGAGGAGCTGGTTGTTGACTGGGTTCTTCAGTCACTTCCTAACTCATATAGTGAGTTCGTAAGAGAGTACTATATGATGAACCACAATGTGACCCTTATCGATCTCACATATATGCTTATTGCTGCTGAATTAGCAATGATTTGGCGCACTGGAAAAGCAAAGTTGATTGGTGGATCTGTCTTCTAGACCTCTATGGATATAGGCAATGGCAACGAAAGGCATGCCATGATCAAAGAGTTTGATCATAAGAGAAAGGCAAAGTCTGAAGTAGTTCCATGTGCTGTTCCAAAAGAGTCAATTTGTTTTTATTGCCAAGAGAAGGGACGTTGGAGATGAAGCTGCCCTAGTTACCTAAGAGATTTAAGAGATGAGAGAGTCAAAAGGTATGGCTCTACTTTAGGTAAAATCCATTAACTAACTCTTTTAAGTTCCTATTCTAGATTCTTAATACATGATGTGATAAGATTACATCTGGTGTTTTGTAGGATCATAGAAAAGAGAGGAAGCTTAAGGAAAGAAGTGAGCGGAATCTAATCATGAAGAAATAGTTTTCGATCGCATCGTTTGAAGATTAGATTTTGAGCTACTACTTGGAGTTAGAATAGATTGCTAAGAAACATGTATTAACATAGTTTTTCGATTGAATTGCATTGTAAGGACAAATTTTTCCGCAATAAAATAAAATTTAATTTTATATTATTTATTTATCCTTGCAATGGCATGTATGAAAAATTGATGTTTGAATGCTGCTATTATTAGCAATAATGGATTTGATTCTTAATTATGTTATTTGTGGAAATGTCGAGAATTTACCAAATAGGGAGAGTTTCTCATCGCCCAAATTTCAAGTGAATAGAAACTTGGAATCATGCAACTAGGATTATATGATGAAAGAAAACTTTCACATTTGGGAAACTTACACAAATTCTTTGACAAAGTGTCAAGTGAAGGACTAGGAGATCAAGTACACAAGGTTGTGTGTTGATCAGGTCCACCACAAGAGTAACAAAGATATTCGTCATGATTTACTAAAGGTTTAGCAAATATGATTATACTTATAAGATTAAGTGTAATTCTGAATTGATTGAAAGAGTTTAAATCAATAGCAGAACGAATAAGAAGAATCAAGTAGGCAGAAAGATAAAAGTTTCTCTATTCTAAGAAGAAGGGAGAGTACCTTTTATTATGCTTTATGATAGGTCTTAATGATTAAGAACCATATTTCAATTGATCCGCTAAGTGAGTCTTAGTGCAATTGTATGTCTAAGAAGAGGAATCAAGAATTGATGAAATGGTTAAATCAAAAAGTCAATCATACTTCGTTCCAAAACAAGTCTTAGAGTTAAGATTATGACATTGAGTGACAAGTCTTAAGAAGTTTCATAACATTCATCAAATGTGGAATTTGAAAAAGTTTTTTTTTATTCTTGTACATTTGAAATTGGAAAGTTGTGATGTCTTGGAGAAGACAAAGATCAACTAAGACCAATTTTGTGAAGTGTTTTGTCTTGATAAAAGCTACACTAACTCTTGAATATTTGTTTGTCAAGAAATGTTTATTGACAAAAGAATCTTATATGTCAAGGAGTCAGTGGGAGTCTCAATGGTCTTGAATGGTTTCAAGAACAAATCAAGAATAAACCTTATTGATCATCACTAGCACACGACTTGAGGTTTACAACCTATCGTGTTGACACTATCTTGTTTCTATGTCGTTCCAATTGAGTTAATTATGCATGTAAGTTCTATGAGTTCTCATTTGAATGCATAAAAGGCAAGCACCTTGATCAATGAAAAGTACATTGATAAGAAAGGGTGAGCTGCTTAACTACTTGGAAGACATGGTGGGCACTCGTGTTACCATAAGGCAAGATATCAAGATTTAGAAGGTTCAGTCCATATGAGTTTGGATTTGTCGCAAACTTTGGTTTTGACAAATTCGCATGGATAGGAACACATACACCATTAAAATCTAAGTGTCATAAGATTCCCTCCTTCATGAAGATTACTGTGAGGAAATGCTTTCACTAAGAGAGATTTTAAGAAGATAGTGATTGTGAAAATTGTATTCTTGAATTTGATCCTGGTTACGGTATCCCTTTCCATAATTAGAATTGTGATATTTGGCAATTAGTCTGAATTGTTTAAGACACACATATGAGCTATCTTAGGAAAAGGTGTATGAGATTAAGAAGCTTAGATAAAAGATTATCAAAGCATTAGGTATTAGAAATATGAACTTAAGAAATTCAATAGGTATTGTTTTCTAGAAGTTTAGCTGTTTTCTGAACACATGTCAAAGCTAGTGGGAGCATAAGTGTTATGCTTATATGATAATAATAATCATGATAGAGGGAGCATAAATGTTGTGCTTGTATGATTATTAAGGCAAGTATTGCAAGTTAGGAATATTAATTATAGAAAACAAGAGTTATACCTTGCAAAGTCGTAAGGATATATAGTTGTTTTGCTATAATTAAGGGAGAGAATATTATGCTTCATTTCAAAATCTAAAGGCTTAGGTTGTGGAATGTTAATAAATTTAGTCAAGGATACATAGTGTGTTATCAAATTTTGATTATGATTATGGCATCAAGATTGATAAAGTATCAGATCTTCATGTAAGACATTATGGATCGTATCCCATACGCTTCAGGTAAAGGATCGATTGCAGATGCTATAATATTTGACCATTCTAAAATTTTCCAAATGTCTGGTGCGTTAAGAGGAAAAAAGGACAAGAATCGGTTTTTGACTAAGATAATTAAACAACTATCAAAGGACGATCCAAAGTTCGCTGAGGATTGGTCGCTTGTGAGTAGTTGGAAGTATGGTATTGGATGGAATATATCGACATTATTATGAATAGATAAGATTCTATTAAGAATGAGCTGTTATATGGTAGGTATGGAAATGTTTCCATATTGGGAGTTGGATATTGAGAATCTATGTCTAGATTGGAAACTTTTATGCAAGAAGGATGTTCAAAGGAATGTACTTTGAGTGAGAGACATCATATATATAGAATTGGTTCTGATAGAGATTGGCCAAGTCTTAATGATTTTGAGCTGTGACTTTACGAAAGGATCATTGCATAAAATGTTAGAATCTAGCATATTCTATAAGTGGAATGAATTTGATATTCTTACACTTGTGATACTGATTGGGAGTTGTGAAATGAGTATGGTTGGAAATGTGTTCATTTGATCTATTTCACAAAGTAAGGACCGTAGGTAAACATTGTGTGCATGCTGAATGGGACAAGTGTAGTAATAATTCAAGTAATAAGAAGTTGATTACCCGAAACAACAAATAATGAGTAATTAATATGGTGATTAAATAAAATGTTTTATTTATACCCAGAGTTTGGGGCCATATGGGATTAGTATTATTCCTATGTTTCACTTTGCATGTTTTTACTTCCTGAATAATTAAATTGGTTCAGAACAATCAAATTATTCGAACGGACCACAGTCGTTCATATGTTGGAAGTAGGTATGAATGAAGACTTTCGTGAATTGGTGTGTGGATTGTCTAAAGTGTATTAGACATAAGCAAATGTTTGCTGCAATGTTCATGAGTGCTTATGAATATGATTTGAGCATTGGATTAAACCCACGCTCACTTGGATCACTTCATGGATTTTATCACGAGTGATTGGTGAGACAATAATATCTTATATTCTTGAAACCGAGATGTGTGAGTTGTATCTTGTGAGTCGGTTACACATTGATAATATGTAAACGCACTAGTAACTTGGTGTCATAAAACATATTGTTGTGTGTGATTCGGTTAGTGAGTGCAAGCAAGCATTGAATCAAAGTTTATCCGTTCCTTTTATCTAAAGTGGGATGAAAGCGATATTTGTGGGCCCCTCGATGATTTAGTGATGACACATAAGCGCTTGGCCAAGCCGGGACTAATTTGATGTGTTCAATTGTAGTCTATTGTCAGTCGTCATAAATCGGAAATCGGGAAACAACACATAGATGAGAGAATGATTTAAATCCATGTCTCAGTCTATACGATATCTAAAATGGAGGAATATATGATCCCTTATCTAAAGGACACGCTTCTGATAGGATCAGAGTTGACAGCGGTTTATGAAAGCTACGATTGCAGATCAGGATCTGAAGTCATACGTAGAATAGTTGTTTGACTTATCCAAGTGGGAGACTATTGGATTAGTGTTTAAGTCCATAACTATTTTGATATGTACTTGACCTGATGGTGCATGGTCCTTTTGGGTTGCCTTCACCAAAGCAACTTGATAGGATGAATTATGGAGAGAAAGGATTAATTATGATTTATTAATATATTATGAGAATAATATATTAAAGGAGAAATCATATTGTTTAATTAATATTAGTCAAGAATTAATTGATAATTAATTTTGTGACTAAAAGAGATTAATTAAACTTAAGGGACCGGAACTGTAATTATAATATAATTACATTTGGGCTATGGATCACCTTGGAATAATAGGTTGGACGAATTTTATGGGGAAACCCATTAGAAAATGTCCAAGGGATATTCTAAAAGGGTCCATGGGCTGCTTAGGGCTTAAACAGTCAGATTAGGGTTTCCTAGTTGAAAACCCTAATAGCCTACATGTATATATATAGTACCCTTAAGCCCCAAAAACGTGGCTAAGAGTTCCACTAGGGTTTATGGACGTTTTTTGGGCAGCCTCCTCTCTCCTTATTCTTCATCCTCTTGCTCTTGGTGTTTGTGAGCCATTAGAGGAGTGACACTTGTGACTCTAAGCTTTCTAAAGTCATTACAAGGAGGATTTGAGATTGTTATTGCTACATAACAATCAAGGTAAGATCTAAAACCCATTCACATGTTAATATGATTAATTGTATGCTAGAACTAGGGTTTAAAGTCTTGGATGAATTGCATGTACTATAGAGAAACCTAGATCCAAGTATTAGGGTTTGCATGAGCACATAGGATGTTCTTATGGCTAAAACCCATCAACGTCACCCTTTAATTTTGATGCTTATTTTTATTCTTTATTAATTATACATATATAGTTAAATAATAAGCACATAAATACACATAATTCACATAATACTCAAATATTTCATCTTTATTACTTCAAAAAGAGTTACAAGAGTTGACTTAGACTATTACATTGTCAAAAATGATTAGCCCTAAAACCCGAGCATTACAATTCTCTCGCCCTTAGGATGATTCCGTCCCGGAATCATGCATCAGCAAACAGATGTGGATAGCGACTCATCATGTCATCCTCTGTTTCCCAAGTGAGATTCGGCCCATTCGAATGTTTCCATCGGATTAGCACTAAGTCGACCCTCTTGCGTCGTAACTTCTTAGTCTTATGGTCTACAATTGCCTCAGGCTCTTCGATCAGCCTCTTATTCTCATCCATCGTTAACTCTGAGATTGGAATTATGTCGGGAAATTCTCCCGTGAATTTCCTCAGATAACACACATGGAAGGTGTTATGAATACCATCGAGTTCTTCGGGCAATTCCAGCTTGTAAGCTTGGTTCCCAATCTTCTGAAGAACTTTAAACGGTCCAACAAACCTTGGACTTAGCTTTCCTCGTTTCCCGAATCTTATAAGTCCCTTCCACGGTGAGACTTTTAGCAAAACCAAATCCCCAACTTTGAAGGTCATCGGTCGTCTTTTCTTGTCAGCATAGCTCTTCTGACGATCCTGAGCTGCTAACATTTTTTCCCTAATCACCATCAACTTCTCAGCAGTCTCATGGACTATCTCAGGGCCCATAAACTGCTTCTCTCCGGCTTCAAGCCAAGAAGACGGCGTACGAAACTTGTATGCATACAAGGCTTGATATGGTGCCATCTTGATGCTCGATTGGAAATTGTTGTTGTAGGAGAATTCTTCCAGAGGTAAGTGCTCATCCCAGTTCCCTTGGAACTCGAGGGTACATGCTCTCAGCATATCTTCCAGTGTTTGAATCGTTCTTTCGCTCTGACCATCAGTTTGCGGATGGTAAGCCGTACGCAAACATAATTTCGTACCCAATTCCTCTTGTAGACTCCTCCAAAACCTCGACATGAAACGACTATCACGTTCTGATACAATCGTAAGAGGAACACCGTGAAGTCTTACAATTTCCTTCCCGTAAGCATTTGCGAGCTTATCCATAGACCACTTCTCGTTGGCTGCTATAAAGTGTGCACTCTTGGTGAAACGATCCATGACTACCCAAATCATGTCGTGTCCGTTCTTCGTCCTGGGCAGTTTAGTCACAAAATCCATGGTGATGTCTTCCCATTTACCCATGGGTACAGGTAAAGGTTCTAAACTCCCATATGGTTTCTGATGTTGTGCCTTAACTCTCGCACATGTCACACACTCGGCCACATAATTCGCAACATCGAGCTTCATCGTCGGCCACCAGTAGTAGGGTTTTAGGTCCCTATACATTTTAGTGCTACCGGGATGAATCGAGTACATGGTCTTGTGTGCTTCTTCCATCAGAAGGTCTCTTATTCGTCCTGTCTTAGGTACCCAAATTCGATCTTGGAATACCTTCAGTCCTCAACTGTATGTACCGAACACTAACGTTTTGCCCAAACGTTCTTCCTTTCGATCATTCTTCTCTAAAGCTTCTTCTTGAGCCTTCCTGATACTTTCCACAATCGTCGAGACGACTTCAATTCTCAATGCTCATGGCCTTTTCCTTTGAAGGTTGACTTTCCGACTGAGAGCATCAACAACAACATTTGCTTTACCTAGGTGGTAATGTATCTCACAGTCATAGTCCTTGAGTAGTTATAGCTAGCTACGTTGCCTTATGTTTAATTCTTTCTGATTAAAGATATACTGGAGACTCTTATGATCAGTGAACAACTTGCACTTCGTGCCGTAGAGATAATGCCTCCATATCTTTAGAGCGAAAACTACCGCTGCAAACTCCAGATCATGAGTGGGGTAGTTCTTTTCGTGCTCTTTCAATTGCCGAGATGCATATGCTATCACCTTTTCTCTCTGGGTTAGAACACAACCCAACCCGACTTCAGAAGCGTCACTATAAACCGCGAAATCTTCAACTCCATCGGGTAGAAAATGTATCGGTGCTCCACATAACTTCTTCTTTAGCTTCTCGAATGCCTCATCGTGTTTCTCACTCCACGTATACGTAGCTCCTTTATGGGTCAAAGCTATTAATGGAGCAGGTATCGAAGAAAAGCCTTGGATAAATCGCTGATAATATCCGGCTAATCCTAGAAAGCTTCGAATCTCCGTGGGACTCTTTGGACGTTCCCACTTCATCACAACCTTGATCTTTGCGGGATCAACCATTATCCCTTCTTGGTTAACCACGTGACCCAAGAACTGGACTTCTCGTATCCAAAAGTCGCATTTGGAGAACTTAGCGTAAAGCTTCTCCTTCTTTAACACTTCCAACACTTCCCGTAGATGCTTGCCATGCTCCTCCTGGCTTTTCGAGTTGATCAAAATGTTATCGATGAACACTATCACGGATTTATCGAGGAATGGTTTACAAACCCTGTTCATCAAATCCATGAATGCTGCTAGAGCATTGGTTAGTCCAAACGACATAACCAAGAACTCGTAGTGTCCATATCTCGTTCTGAATGCAGTCTTCTCAATATCTTGCTCTCTTACCTTCAGCGGATGATATCCTGACCTAAGATCGATCTTTTAGAAGTAGCTCGAACCTTGTAGTTAATCGCATAGGTCGTCAATCCTTGGTAATTGATACTTGTTCTTCACCGTTGCCTTGTTCAGCTCTCGGTAGTCTATACACATTCTCATGCTTCCGTCCTTCTTTTTCACGAATAGCACCGGAGCTCCCCAGGGTGATGAACTAGGTCGAATGAAACCGTTTTCCAACAACTTCTGAAGTGGATTCATAAGCTCCTTCATCTCCATCGGTGCTAATCGGTAAGGTGCCTTTGCTATCGGTGTTGTTCCTGGTAACAAGTCTATACGAAACTCCACTTTCCTATCAGGTGGTAACCTGGGAAGATCTTCGGGAAAGACTTCCGGATAATCACATACAACCGGTATATTTTGCACCTCTTTCTTTTCCTTCTTAGCATCGATTATGAATGCCAAGTATGATGCACATCCTTTGGACAAACATTTCCTAGCTTTCATCAGGAAGATGATTCCAGAATTCACTCTGCGTTTGTCCCCGTACACCATAAATGATTCCTTTCCGGGTGGGTTTACCCTTACTATCTTCCTTCGGCATAATATCTCGGCATCATTGGCGCTAAGCCAATCCATACCCAAAACGATGTCGAAACCGTTTAACTTTATGGATAATAGCTCTTCGTGGAATTCGTTTCCGTTTAGGTCGATGACTTCGTTCCTAATGCGATTACTAACAGGTACGAATTTGCCACTGGCAACTTCTACAATCAGGGCATTATCAAGTTTTTCTACAAGCAGTGCTAATTTCCCACCAAATTTATGCGACACAAAGGAGTAGTTGGCTCTGAAATCAAATAGTATATATGCAGGCAAACCATTTACAAGAAAGGTACCTGAAGCGACGTCTGCTGCCTCCTTCGCAGCCTCGAGTGTCATCTGGAAGGCTCTTGCCTTCGGCTTCGGTGGTATGTTGGGTTTTCCTGCCTCCTTCATCTTCGGGCAATCCTTTGAAATGTGCTCCTCCTCGTTGCACTCATAACAGACCCTCTTAGTGAACATGCATTCGTTGGCATAGTGCCTAGGCTTTCCGCATTTGAAACAAGTGACCCCTCCATCACACTTCCCAGAGTGCTTCTTCTTGCATTTGTCGCACCATTTTGCTTCGGTTCCTCCTCCTTTTGAACCAGACTTCGAGAATTTACCCTTCTTACCGGACCTCGAGGATCCGTAAAATTTCCTTTTCTCTCCCAGCTCCGCTCTCTCCAGACCCTTCTCTCGTATCTAGGTCTCCACATTTTTAGCAGCCCAGATGGCGGCTTTCAGAGTGGTATTTTGCTTGACCATTGGACCAAAGTCCGTTGGTAATCTGAGGGCAAATTTGTTAACGTTGGAGAGTTCAGTTGGGATGAGGTGAGGAACAAGCTTCATTTTCTCAGTAAAGCTTGCAGCGTATTCAGTAACACTCATTCTTCCCTTCTTCAGATTCTGGAACTCGTTGTTGATCTCCAGAAGATCATGTTTAAAGCAGTATTGCATCTTCAACTATACCAGAAAATCCTCCCACGACATCTTGCTTGCTTCACCTTTGGGCATTGAATCAGCTAGTAACTTCCACTAGCTTAGTACTCCAGATTACAACAGAGGAACCGCGAGAGCGGTCTTCTGCCTATTGCTACACTCGCAACTCTCAAACATCGTCTCCATCTTAGAGATCTAGTTCATGACTTCCACCGGCGTCGGGCTTCCAGATAGACTCGGTGGTTTGGATGCCATGAAATCCTTGTACTTGCATCCACGTCCGACATTTCCTCCATCCTGGAGGTTTTGCCTAACCATCGGTTGGTTGGCTTGACCAATAGTCCCATTGTAGTTTCCTTCTCAGTCTACCCTTCGTTCAACTCGGGATGTTCGATCTGAATTGTGGTTTCCTCTCGATTTTGCTGGAGCAAATGTCCGGTTTCCTCCATTTGATGATCCAACATCGCCTGGATCATCGCTTGCACTTCGGCCATCGTTATTGGCTCAGCAGCAGCTTCCAAAACCGGTATTTGCTCAATCACTGGGGGTTGGTTTATGTCCTCATTTGCATTCACGTTTCCGCTACGGGTCCTTGCCATCTTGATCTATACACCGAATACGGTGAATTTAGATCTTTATTTACGATAGACGTTTAAATCATCCTTATCACTCCAAAACGTTTACATGCTAGTTCTAATATCATAGTCTTACATTTAGAATCCTAAACACATAAGGTTTCCAGATCCGGTCGGCAACAGACCATAGATCCGAACAAATAACAACATATCATGCACAAAGCATTTAGCACATAAAAGCATTTTAGGCACAATTCCTAAAATAAGCTAGTGCTCACACCACACAATCATCTCTTAACATTCTAAATTTAAGTCTAGAAATCCTACAAATTCCTAGTTCACTTAAACTAATGCTCTAATACAAACTGTGACATCCCCAAAATCACGGCCAGAAAAGACCGATTTTCTTTATTCTTTGTTTAAAAATCAGAGTAACATTTTAAATAAAAGTGTTGCGGAATTTGCCCAAAAACAAAATATGATTTATCAAAAGCATTTCCAAAGAAATGTATTTCATTAAAAGACTCAGGATGTCATGTTCGATACAGATCAAAAGCATAAACAGTACAGTATAAGCCTTACTACATTATTTCATATCTACAGGCCTATATCCGTAATCCCTCATCCAAACATCACATATATGCTCATGCGCCACTACCGGTAATACAAGAAATTGAGTGGGTCAGGCTGGGGAGCCTGGTGAGCACATAGGGTTTTCAACCAACAATAAATAAGTTTATTAATTTCATCAATCAACAATAACCCAATTACCCGTTCCCGTTATCTTCACTTTACGTCCCTAAACACCTATCATAAGGGACTTAGCCTAAGGATCATCATCAGGATGGACACTACTGCTAAGGGGATTCCTCAACAATAAATGTCCTTAAGGTAACCATGCGGGGGATGGAGCACACCGGTGAACACATCGTTCACAAACACCTATAGGTTACGAGCTTGCTAGTGTTCCACTGGACTGTCTAGAAGAGTCCGTGGTCGTCATCCATACTCCGCTAGATGACAGAATCAACAACATCAACATCGAGGCCTCTCATCATTTTATCACACATCAACTATTACATCTACCCATGTTTTACCCCAACATTTTCGTAGATATAAAATACATATACAGTTTAAATCATTGAAAATGTGTATAAAAACGTTCATCCAGCATAGATAGCAAGTATTCAGAGAATATGCAAACATAGCATGTAATTTATATAAAATATTTCATATCTATGTGTAAGCTGAAAGTAACTATGCACTCACCTGAAAGGTGGTGACTTAGCACTCGGACAGCGCTTCGATACTCTTAAAACAATTTTCCTTCGATAAAACCTAGTACCAATACCACTAGGGTTTAGTCTAACCATAACCGTGACAAATTAATAGTCTGACTATTATTATTATTATATAAGCGTTAAATAACACTCAATATAACTCATAATAATAGCCTAAATAATTATTTTAAGGACCTAATAACATTCCTATAATTATTTGAAAGCTATATTAAAAATTGCGTAAGCGTAGCTCACTTACAGCGGATTTTAAAGAAAACCGGAACTTTATTTGGAGCAGAGTTTCGAAACCGAAAGACACTTTTTTCTCGGGACTCCAGGAGCCTTGGGGCTTCCTTCGGGTGTTAGGGAGGTTCCCTAGGGTTTAGGAGGGTTTAGGAGCTAGAGAGAGAAAGTAGTGAGAGAAAAAGTTGAGAAATGGGTGAAGAAGCCGGCTGCCCTCGCAGCCCTTTTATTGGCTGGTCCTCGGACGTGCGCTGGGCGTACAGGTCCTCGGACGCGGGGCGTAACTCGGATAAGGGTTACAGGTGGCGATCTCCGGATGGTGCGACGTGGGCAAGGCTGGACCGAGGAAGGCTCTTCGTACGCGGCGCGTTCCGACCTCATACGCTGGGCGTAGCGAGGGGCGACGTGTCACAATCCGAAGCGACTTCTGAGACCATCATCGAACGGTTGTGGCGCTGCCATGTCACCTACTTCGCACCAAGTCTCGCAAATTCGATCCCGAACTTCAAAAATTCGTATCTTGCGCATACGAGCTCCGTTTTTGACGTTCTTTATATCCACGCGTAGGTGGGAAAATACTCTACAACTTTTGTTTAGACTCCGTCGACTAATTTTGGCTCTATTTTAAAAATTATATGATTAACGGGCCGGGACAAGATTGGTCCGTTAATAATCCATAACTTCTTCATCCGACGTCTGTTTTCGCCCATCTTTTTCTCGTTACGCTAATCGTAACGAGATCTTCGTTTCTCGTTTAGGTCGTGTCGGCTAAAAACCGCTCGATCTAATATTCGAAATTCGGGCTGTACACTGTTAATCCGAAACTTCGAAAAATCATAACTTCCTCATACGAAGTCAGATTTGGGTGTTCTTTTTATCGACGCTCTTGGTTTAACATATTCTACGACTTTCATTTAGATTGCTAAGGCTAAATCTTGCTCTATTGTAAATTCGTTTTTACGCTTCCCGGTATCGTGTCGGTTCCATCGCGAAACTTCAATGAGTCATAACTTCTTCGTTATAACTCGGATTTCGGCGTTCTTTATATCCCCGGAATCCTTTTTTCGACCACTACAACTTTATATAATGATATCGGGCTTATCTCACCCTTTAATTTTGACGCTTATTTTTATTCTTTATTAATTATACATTTATAATTAAATAATAAGCACATAAATGCACATAATTCACATAATACTCAAATATTTCATCTTCATTATTTCAAAAAGAGTTACAAGAGTTGACCTAGACTTTTACATTGTCAAAAATGCTTAGCCCTAAAACCTGGGCGTTACACTTACTTATTTTGGTATTGCTTAGGATAGGTAGGTTACCTTTCTTGGAGTTCTCCATGCTTAAACGCTTCAACACCTTGTCCAAGTAGGTAGTTTGACTAAGTCCTATTTTCTTTTACTCATGTCTCTCAATATCCTTATCCCTAGGATATAGGCAGCTTCTCCGAGTTCCTTCATAGCGAAACACTTCCTAAGCCAGGACTTTACCTCTTGCAAGGTTGGGATGTCGTTTCCTATGAGTTGTATGTCATCTACATACAATACCAAAAAGCTCACTATACTCCCACTAGCTTTGACATATATGCATTACTCATCCTCGCTTCTCAAAAATCCAAACTCTTTGACTTTCTCATCAAAAAAAAAAGATTTCATCTACAAGATGCTTGTTTTAATCCTTAAATGGATTTCTCAAGCTTACACACTCTATTAGGTTACTTTGCATTGAAAAAACCCTCTGGCTGACTCATGTAAACATCTTCAACCAACATTCCATTAAGAAAAGCAGTTTTGAAATCCATTTTCCATATTTCAAAGTCATGAAATTCAGCTATGTCTAGCATAACCCTTACAGATTCAATCTTCTCTACTGGTGAGAAGGTCTCATTATAGTCTACTCTCGGAGTTTGAGTAAATCCCTTCGCAACCAGTCGTGCTTTATATGTGTGTACTTTCCCATCCATGTCGGTCTTCTTCTTGAATATCCATTTGCACCCAACTATCTTAAGACCCGGTACATTGTCAACCAAGTTCCAAACTTGATTGTCATACATGGACTGAATCTCGTTGTCCACAGCCTCTTTCCATTTAGCAGACTCGGGGCCCTGCCATGGCTTCCTTGTAGTTATTAGGTTCATCCAAATTTACCGGTGTGCTATCACTGATAAATGTATCACCTTCAGCTGTTATATGAAAACCGTATAACGCAGGTGGAACACTAAGTCTGCTGGAACGCCTGAGAAGTACGGACTCGTCAATTGGCTCAACCGGAGTTTCATCCATAGGTTGATTTCTAATGTTTGAGTTTCCTTCACCGCTTGACTCTTGAAGCTCTTTAAGGTTTTCCTCCTACTGTCCCCTTGGCATAAGAGCTCTCTCTCACGAAAGACAACTCTCTCGCAACGAAGACAACATTGTTACTCGATCTATAGAATAGATATCCAAAGAACTTTAGCGGGTAGTCGATGAAAATACATCGCTCACTCTGAGGTCCGAGCTTGCCATGAATCTTGCGTCTCACGAAAGCCTCGCAACCCCAAACTTTGATGTGGTCTAACGAGGGAACCTTCCCTATCCACATCTCTTGAGGTGTTTTGGAAACCTTTTTGGTAGGGACTAGATTAAGGATATGCGAGGCAATCTTTAAGGCATACCCCCAGAATGAGATAGGTAACGAAGCTCGAGTCATCATGGAACGAACCATGTCTAGAAAGGTTCTATTTCACCTCTCAGCCACACCATTAAGCTGTGGTGTCCTAGGTGGCGTCAATTGTGAAACAATTCCACATTCCTTAAGATAGTTAAGGAACTCAATACTAAGATATTCTCCTCCTCGATCGGATTGCAACATCTTTATCTTCCTGCCTAATTGATTCTCCACTTCTTGCTTACACTCTTTAAACTTTTCAAAGGTTTCTAACTTATGCTTGATTAAGTAGATATAGTCATACCTGCTGTAATCATCAGTAAAAGTCACATAGAAGCGGTAAGCATCCCTTGTGGTGGTTCTATATGGTCCACACACATCAGTGTGTATGAGATCCAACAGACCTTCACCCCTTTCACAAGTACCAGTGAAGGGTGACTTGGTCATCTTTCCAAGTAAACAATATTCACAAGTGTCATCCGAATTTAAGTCGAAAGACTCCAAAACTCCATCCTTCTAGAATTGGGCTATGCGCTTCTTTTTGACATGTCCAAGACGACAATGCCACAAACATGCCTTATCCAAATCATTGGAAGAATCAATGTGTAACACATGATTTCCTAGGTTATCTACAACATTCACAGTTTCATATACACCATTGCAAAGTAATGCTTCAAAATGAAATACACCATTATAATAAGCATTAATAGTTCCAACTTCAATATTTAAATAAAAGGTAAAACCTTGTTTGTACAAACTATGAAAGGAAATAATATTTCTCACCGTATCGGCCGAGTAACAACAATTATTCAAATCTAAATTTAAATCATTACTAAGAAATAAAGAATAAACTCTAATCTTGGTCACATGCGACATTTTCCTATTTCCCATGATTAAGTTTATCTTCCCGTGCTTAACATCCCTACTTCTTTTTAGTCCGTGCAAATCAGAACAAATGTGAAATCAACAACGTGTATCAAGGACCCAAGAATTAGCATGTGGTGAGTTATTAGATTGAATAGTGTAAATACCTGCAAATGAGGGTTTGATCTTCCCATAATTTATGTCCTGCAAGTACTTGGGGCAGCTTCGTTTCCAGTGTCCTTTTTCATGACCATGGAAGCACTCTGCATCCTTCGAATTAGAAGAGGAATTAGCATAACAAGTTTTGGTCCCACTGTAAGAGGATCCATCAAGAGACTTTCCCTTGCGGCTCTTGGTGGGAGCTAGCCTTCCTCTTCTTTCCCTTCCCATGTCTGATTGCCAGAACAGGGGCAGAAGTAGTAGTAGTAGTAGGAGTAGACACAACCGATTTCCCTTTCAAATTGCTTTCTGCAGTCCTTAAAAGGCCTTGAAGTTTGCTAAGGGTGACCTCCTCCTTGTTCATATGATAGGTCATACGAAATTGATCATAACAAGAAGTTAAAAAGTGTATAATTATATCTATGACCAACTCTTCATCAAAATTGACATTCCATTTAAGAAAGTGGTCCACGAATCTCTGCAACTTTTGCAAGTGGGCCGTGATGGGTTCACCATCCTTCATTTTGTTTGTGATCATGGAGGCAATGATCTCATACCTCTCCTGTCGAGCACTTTGATGGTATCATTCCATCAAATCTTGATACATTTCAAAAGGATAGTAGTCTGCATAAGACTTCTGTAGCTCAGCAGTCATGGTAGCAATCATTAGACACAACACCTTTGTCGCACGCGTTTTATTCTGGAGTGGCAATGGTTACATCAATCTTCGTAAGCTCTTTATCTAGGACATATTCTTTGTCCTCATAGCGAATAGCCATTATGATGTTACGAATCCAGTCATTGAAGTTCGAGCCATCGAAAATGGCCCTCCCACATAGGTTCATGAGGGAAAAAGAGTCTGAAGGGATTGGATTCGAAGCATTGTTTGGGAAAGATATCTGAAAAGGAAGAAGAACAAGGTTTAGGTTAGATGATAACCCTTAATATTACACCCATTATGAAGTATTAAGGCTAAGACCCAACACAATATTCTACAATTGCGAAGAGGGATGCCGTAATCCAATTGTAAAATATTTCAAGGTAGGTAAATGACGATTTACCAATTTCCACCATCAAAGAATGAAATAGATTATTAATGTAATAGCACGAAATCTAGCTAAGCTTTATGTTTCTTCTATTTTAGAGAGTTTTAAAATTAGGTCCTTTAAGTTGAATGCGAAATTAGTGAGTACGCTGGGCGTACTGAGATGTACATTGCGCGTACTCGCGCATTTAATTTGAACACAGACTCGCCTGGGTACGCTCGGCGTACCTAGGGGTTACGTTGGGCGTAGTGAGCCCAGATGAAAACCCTAAATTTTGGGCTTGTGCACTATAAAAGGAACATGTAGTCCTTTGCCCTAGCCACCATACCCCCCTTGAGTGATTCCTTAGAGAGCTGAGATTTGTGCTTGAGCTTGTGAGTGTGTTTGAGCTTGAAGTTACCTTTTCAAGGTAAAGAAGGAGAAGAAGGAGCCATTGTTGGAGCTAGAAGTTGAAGAACAAGTGTAGATCCGAGTTCTATAGTGGTTGGGGATCACTTCTGAGGTAAAAAGCTCAAAGCTTTCCTTGTTCTTCATGAGTTTTGCTTTTTGGACCATTTTTAGCGTTTTTGGTTCAAAGTTGGAGACTTTATGTGCAAAGAGTCTCCATGAGTTTAGATCTGATCTTTTCTAGTGTATATTGTGTTAAGGATTCATAAAAATCCAGTCTTGGACGTAGATCTTGTGTCATGCATGAGTTATAGCCTCATTATGGAAAGAGGAAAGGTGTTTTGAGGACAAAGGGACCTTTACAGCCATGCAAAGGCTTAGAGGATTCAACTTTATGGATTAAGTCATGTTAGAAGGGTCAGATCTGAATTTTGGATGAAAGTCTTAACCGTTTAAGACGTAAATGAGTTGGATGAGGAAGCTGAGCATTACGCTGGGTGTAATCCCAGTACGCGTGGCGTAAGGGGCCGTGTACCCCGATTCTGTGAAGGCTCCGGGTACGCCCAGCGTACACGTTTGGTACGCGCAGTGTAACCCGGAGGGTTGACATTTAGGGTTTGGTCAACTTTAGTGTAATTGAGCCATGTAAGGGGTAAAATGGTCTTTTACCTCTCCTGAGAGTGATTAGAGGAAATGGTCTAGCCTTGGGAATTTTGTTGATCACAAGCGATTATTTCATATGATTAGGCGGAGGCTAGATCTTATTTCTCTGAGTTCGAGATTTCCGAGTTACCGAGTTACACGAGGTGAGTCTTCTCACTATACGTTACCTAGAGTGGTATTATCTTTGGACCAGAGGGTCTTATGTGTTATGTATGAGATTATGTGTTATGTGTTATATGTATATTGTATGATGTTATAGACCGGACCGAAGGGTCCAACGATACAGACCGGGCCGGTGGGTCCAACGAGCTATGACCGGACCAGAGGGTCCAACGAGCTACGAGACTGGAGGGTCCTGCTGAGACACATCGACCGGAGGTTCGTATTGTAGCCTCGAGTGGCATATGTGTTGTATGCAGTATTTTGGGGAACTCACTAAGCATTTATGCTTACAGTTGTTGTGTTAGGTGTTTCAGGTGCTTGCGAGGACCGTGGAACGGCGCCGGCAGGACCTGTACACACTAGAGAGAGGATTTGATTTGGTGATCTTGGGATATTTTATGATTTGATAATTATTGTTGGATACTTTTGGGAATATTTTTATATGAATTTGGTTGTTGAAAAATGAAAACTTTGTTTTGAAAATTACGTTGTTACAAGTTGGTATCAGATCCTTGGTTGGAGGGAGTCGGATGCACCTTTGGGCGTATTTGAACTCAAACTGAGGATTTGAGAAATTTTCAATGATAAAAACTAAATCTTTAAAAGAGTAAGGGGTTTTGAGACAACCAAGACAAAGCAGTGTGTACGGTCAGCTAACGCCCGAACGGTGAATCCCCAAAGTACCCTTACATTATGTGTTATGAGATATGTTATGTTATATTATGCATGCTAGAGTAGGCTAGGTAGTCATATTAGGACTAGAGTGGCCTGATTTGTGATGCCTTAGCCTAGGAGATTTCTGCTGCTGAGTTGCCTTGAGAGCGAGTAGGTAGCAGTTAGGAGCTCATGAGAGGTCTATCGGAGGGTAGCCAATGCATAGTGAGAGTAGAGTACTTGTAATCCGGGATCCAAGGAGGAGGACTTGGGGTGAATGTTGATGCGGTGTGGTTAGTAGTATAGGGCCCGTACTACTGAAGACACCGGATCACTGGGCAGTCCAAGTAAGAATCCTCTGAGCATCGTAGGACGAGTAGGGTTGCGTCATCGAGTGCAAGTATGCTCGATCGAGTCTCTGATATTTATATGTTGTATTTCAGAGGCATCGTGGTTGGGACACGACACATATCTGAGAGCAGTGGTGTCAGCGACGAGGAGATCCGTCGATTGATTCATGAGGAGGTGGCTGCTGCCATCCGGGCTGAGATTCCAGAGATGTTTGGAGACATCAAGACCACATTGATTGAGACCTTTGATGAGCGGTATGCAGTAGTGACTGACGCCGCAGCTGCTGCAGCTACTGCTGCTGCCAGACCTCAGGGAGGTGACTCGTTGTTGTTTTGGGAGTTCAGCAACACGAAGCCACCAGAGTTCGATGGGACGCAGGACCCGATTGCTGTGATGAGATGGATATCTGACATCGAGGGATGTTTCTATACGTGTTCTTGTCCAGAGCACTTGAGGGTACGGTTCGCTCTGAACCAGCTCCGGTTGGGGGCGAAGGATTGGTGGAAGTTCGTGACGATGAGCTTCACTTTGGCGGAGATTTCTGAGGTGACCTGAGAGAGGTTCACCGCCATGTTCAGAGACGAGTATGTTCCCCCGGTGGAGAGGGAACGGTTGATCCAGGAGTTCTTGACCTTCAAGCAGGGTACTGATTATGTTGCAGTGATTACCAGGAAGTTTCATGAGAGGGCGATGTTTTGCCCTGAGTAGGTGTCTTCTGAGCAAGCTCGCATGAGCCGGTATCTGAGTGTTCTGAGGAAAGATATTTGGGAGTTCATGGTGAACTCGACGGACATTTGCTGAGCTCCAGGAAAATGCCCGGAAGAGGGAGATTGAGTTGGAGACTCAGGCCAGGGAGGAGGCCGAGTCACAGAGGGTGGATCAGCGGCCGGCTCAGGCCCAGCCGGTAGCCAAGCGGGCCAGACCCGCTGATTCGAGATCTGGAGGCACGAAGGGTCGCACTTATGGGAAGTGCAGCAAGAGTCACGAGGGGTTGTGCAGGGCTGGAGTATGCTACAAGTGTGGGAAGGAGGGACATATCGCGAGGGATTGCCCCAAGGGATTTTCGGTTTGCTTTCATTGCAACCAGACCGGCCATCGGAAGGCCGAGTGCCCTCAGCTACTTCAGGGATCAGCACAGGGATCTGCGCCTGCTGCTAGGGCTACTGAGGTTCGGCCAGTGAAGGCCGAGACACCGAAGGCTTGTGGGAAAGCTTTCCAGTTGACTGCAGAGGAGGTCCGCGCGGCGCCCGATGTTATGGCTAGTATGTATTATGTATTTATCTTTTATTTGAGTTGAGTTATTGTGCTTATATGATGATATGCGTAGGTACTTTTCTTGTGAGTTCTGTGCCTGCTTTGGTATTATTTGACTCGGGTGCGAGTCGGTCGTTTGTTTCCTTGGCATTTAGTCAGCACATTAGTATTCATCGAGAGGCATTGGGTCGACCTCTGCGAGTTTCCATAGCTGATGAGCGAGCAGTGTGTGCTACGGATGTGATTCGAGGATGTATCCTTGAGATATTCGGTGTGGAGTTCCCGATAGATCTGGTCCTGATTGTGATGGGGGATGTATGTGTTATAGTGGGCATGGATTGGTTGGGCCGATATGGAGTTGTTATAGACTGCGAGCGTCAGTTGGTGACGATACGAGACCCTAGTGGGGGAGTACTTATGGTTATCGATGAGGGAACCCGATGTGGGTCAGCATTTTGTTCGGCTGCCAGGGCGAGACAGAGTTTGCAGCAAGCCTGCAATGGATTCGTAGCCTATGTGATGGACACACGAGTGGCCGCTGGGAGGCCAAGTTCGATTAATGAGGTTTCAATAGTGTGCGATTTTCTAGATGTTTTTCCCGAGGAACTACCGGGTGTGCCTCTCGAGAGGCAAGTGGAGTTCCGTATCGATTTGGTTTCGGGAGCAACACCTATCGCCAAGGCGCCTTATCGCCTCATGCCGCCAGAGATGCAGGAGTTATCCTCGCAGCTTCAGGAGCTGTTGGGGAAGGGGTTTATTCGACCGAGTAGCTCACCTTGGGGAGCACCGATCCATTTTGTCAAGAAGAAGGATTTTTCACACCGGATGTGTATTGATTATCGGGAGTTGAACAATTTGAAGGTCAAGAACCATTATCCGTTGCCGAGGATCGATGATCTATTCGATCAGTTGCAGGGGGCGTCTTGGTTCTCCAAGATAGACTTGAGGTCAGGTTATCATCAAATGAGGGTTCGGGATGAAGATATCCAGAAGACAGTGTTCAGAACTCGTTATGGGCATTACGAGTTCGCGGTGATGCCTTTTAGGCTCACCAATGCACCAGCTGCGTTCATGGATCTAATGAACAGGGTGTGGAGGCCGATGCTAGATCGGTCGGTGATCGTATTCATTGATGATATTTTGGTGTATTCGAGGTCTAGAGAACAACACGAGGAGCATTTGAGAGAGATCCTTGGAGTTCTGAGATCGGAGAGGCTTTATGCCAAATTCTCCAAATGTGAGTTCTGGTTACGAGAGGTTCAGTTATTGGGACATCTCGTCAAACGGAATGGGATATTGGTCGATCCGGCCAAGATTGAGGCGATCATGAGGTGGGAGGTGTCGAGATCACCCTTCGAGATTAGGAGCTTTCTGGGTTTGGCCGGCTATTCTTGGAGATTTATTAAGGATTTCTTTAAGATCGTCGTGCCACATACAAGGATGACCCGGAAGGGTGTCGCTTTTTCCTGGGGTCCGGAGCAGCATACCTCATTTGAGACACTTCGCCAGAAGTTGTGCGAAGTCCCGGTGCTCGCACTCCCAGAAGGGATGGAGGATTTTGTGGTGTACTGCGATGCATCGATATCCGGTTTGGGAGCAGTGCTTATGCAGAGGGGGCATGTGATAGCATATGCTTCGAGGCAGCTGAAGCCTCATGAGTCGAGGTATCCCACCCACGATCTGGAGCTGGAGGTTGTGGTGTTCGCCCTCAAGATCTGGCGTCACTATCTATATGGGGTTCGGTGTACCATATACATGGACCACAAGAGTCTGAAGTACTTGATGGATCAAACCAACCTGAATATGCGCCAAAGGAGATGGTTAGATTTGGTAAAGGATTATGATTATGAGATCCTGTACCACCCGGGCAAGGCTAATGTTTTAGCCGACGCTTTAAGCCGTAGGGCGGAGAGTGCCCCAATTCGAGACGTTTGTATGAGGTTGACAGTGATGACTCCGATGCTGGACACCATTCGAGGGGCCCAGGCAGAGGACGTGAGACCGGAGAACCGGAAACGGGAGCGGGTGATTGGGCAGGTATCGGAGTTCGTTACCGATAATCGAGGACTTATGACTTTTTAGGGCCGGATTTGGGTACCGTTTGTGGGCGGAGCGCGTACCATCTAGATGGGGGAGGCCCATAGGTCGAAGTTCTCGATCCATCTCAGGCCCACTAAAATGTTTTTGGACCTAAAGAAGGAGTATTGGTGGCCCTGTATGAAGAGGGATGTTGCATGGTTCGTAGAGAGGTGCTTGACCTGTCGCAAGGTTAAGGCCGAGCACCAGCGCCCGCATGGTAAGCTGCAGCCGTTAGAGATTCCCGAGTGGAAGTGGGAGCAGATTACCATGGATTTTATCACCAAATTGCCAAGGACTGCTAGAGGTGTCGATGCAATTTGGGTGATTGTGGACAGGTTGACGAAGAGGGCTCACTTTCTTGCTATCAGTGAGAGCTCTTCTGCTGAGAAGCTGGCAAAGCTGTATGTGAGGGAGGTGGTATCGTGGCATGGAATTCCGATCTTGATTGTTTCAGATCGAGATGTGCGATTTACTTCCAGATTTTGGAAGAAGTTTCACGAGGAGTTGGGTACGAGGCTGCATTTCAGTACCGCATACCACCCACATATGGCCGGACAGAGTGAGCGGACGATTCAGACGCTCGAGGACATGCTTCGGCGTGTGTATTGGATTTCGACGGAAGTTGGGACACATATTTGCCCTTGGCTAAGTTTTCCTACAACAACAGCCATCATTCGAGCATTGGTATGCCACGTTTTGAGTTGTTGTATCGGAGGAGGTGTCGGACCCCCATATGCTGGGGAGAAGTAGGGCAACGCGTGATGGGTAGTACGGAGATTGTACTTCAGACGACAGAGCAGATCCAGCAGGTCAGTCAGAGGTTGTTGACCGCTCAGAGTCGCCAGAAGAGTTATATGGATAGGCGACGATCTGAGCTCGAGTTCCAGGTCGGCGATTTTGTGCTCCCAAAGGTATCTCCATGGAATGGAGTGATCCGATTTAGGAAGAGGGGCAAGCTGGGACCCCGGTATATTGGGCCGTTTAGAGTGATCATGAGAGTGGGTAAAGTAGTGTATCGCTTGGAGCTACCTGCGGAGTTGGATCAGATTCATGATACTTTCCACGTGTCGCAGCTGAGGAAGTGTATTGCCGATGAGTCGGCAGTGGTGCCATTAGAAGATATCCAGGTGGATGCGAGTTTGAATTATGCTGAGAAGCCGATCACAATCTTGGATCGAAGGATCAAGATTCTGAGGAACAAGGAAGTGCCCCTGGTTCAGGTCTAGAGGTAGCATCGGAAAGGGTCCGAGCTGACCTGGGAGCCAGAGTCGGAGATGCGAGAGCAGCATCCGGAGTTGTTCGCAGCATGAGATATCAAGGGCGAAGTCTGGTTCTAGTGGGGGAGAATTGTAACAACCCGAAATCCAGGTAAGCTTTATGATCCTTCTATTTTGGAGAGTTGTCAAATTAGGTCCTTTAAGTTGAATGCGAAATTAGTGAGTATGCTGGGCGTACTGAGATGTACGCCGTGCGTACTCCCGCGCTTAATTTGAACGTGGACTCGCCCGGGTACGTTGGGCGTAGTGAGCCAGATGCAAACCCTAAATTTTGGGCTTATGCACTATAAAAGGAACATGTAGTCCTTTGCCCTAGCCACCATACCCCCTTGAGTGAGTCCTTAGAGAGCTGAGATCCGTGCTTGAGCTTGTGAGTGTGTTTTTGAGCTTGAAGTTACCTTTTCAAGGTAAAGAAGGAGAAGAAGGAGCCATTGTTGGAGCTAGAAGTTGAAGAACAAGTGTAGATCCGAGTTCTACAGTGGTTGGGGATCACTCCTGAGGTAAAAATCTCAAAGCTTTCCTTATTCTTCATGAGTTTTGATTTTTGGACCACTTTTAAGGTTTTTGGTTCAAAGTTGGAGACTTTATGTGTAAAGAGTCTCCATGAGTTTAGATCTAACCTTTTCTAGTGTATATTGTGTTAGGGATTCATAAATATCCAGTCTTGGACGTCGATCTTGTGTCATGCATGAGTTATAGCCTCATTATGGAAAGAGGAAAGGTGGTTTGAGGACAAAGGGACCTTTACAGCCATCCAAAGGATTAAAGGATTCAACTTTATGGATTAAGTCATGTTAGAAGGGTCAGATCTGAATTTCGGATCAAAGTCTTAACCTTTTAAGACCTAAATGAGTTGGATGAGGAAGCTGAGCATTATGTTGGGCGTAATCCCAGTACGCGCGGTGTAAGGGGTCGCATACCCCGATTCTGTGAAGGCTCCAGGTACGCCCAGCGTAACCCGGAGGGTTGACTTTTGTTGACTTTTAGGGTTTGGTCAACTTTAGTGTAATTGAGCCATGTAAGGGGCAAAATGGTCTTTTACCTCTCCTAAGAGTGATTAGAGGAAATGGTCTAGCCTTGGGAATTTTGTTGATGACAAGTGATTATTTCATATGATTAGGCGGAGGCTAGGTCTTATTTCTCTGAGTTCGAGATTTCCGAGTTACCGCGTTACACGAGGTGAGTCTTCTCACTATACGTTACCTAGAGTGGTATTATGTGTGGACAAGAGGGTCTTATGTGTTATGTATGAGATTACGTGGTATGTGTTATATGTATGTTGTATGATGTTATAGACCGGACCGAAGGGTCCAACGATACAGACCGGGTCGGAGGGTCCAACGAGCTATGACCGGACCAGAGGGTCCAACGAGCTACGGGACTGAAGGGTGCCGCTGAGACACGTCGACCGGAGGGTCGTATTATATCCTCGAGTGGCGTATGTGTTGTATGAGGTATTTTGGGGAACTCACTAAGAATTTATGCTTACAGTTGTTGTGTTATGTGTTTTAGGTGCTAGCGAGGATCGTGGAAAGGCGGCGGCGTGACCCGTACACACTAGAGAGAGGATTTGATTTGGTGATCTTGGGATATTCTATGATTTGATAATTATTGTTGGATACTTTTGGGAATATTTTTATATGAATTTGGTTGTATAAAAATGAAAATTTTGTTTTGAAAATTACGTTGTTATAATTAAGTTTTAATTGGTTTGAAATTCCTAGATCTGTGAGATTCATTAAACTTTTCAATGACATGCTTAAATGTCGATTGTGCACTTCAACTTTCTGATTGGGATGTCGAGGATCACAAATAAGGTGTGAATAACCATGCAAATTAACTTGGTACACTTAATGTTACAAATCACCTAATCAATGTGCCGGTTAACCATAAACGCTCCATTAATCTATGATTAACATCAAGCTACCCTTTCCCACACATTGTCAGTCCCAGATTAGTGTGCTGGTTAACCACACACGTTCCACTGACGACTTAACAAGGTGCAGAGTGTAATTTCATGGATTAGCACCATTTTCACATTTTTCCTAAAGTAACTAAGATTGAGAATTTAATAAAAAACTTAGTTACTTTATATGTATCATTATATTTTTAGTGAGGGAGAATTAATGTCCTATCCTACTTGTTTGGCTAACGACCCTCCACCAGTCAAGGAAGCAGTGAGTGAGAATGGACACACATAAAACCATCATTTTATAGGCAGTAACCTTATACCCCCCCTATAGACTGGCTTCGTTAATAAGGCCTACTAACGGTAAGACTGACTAGTCTTATACATACATATATATATATATATATATATATATATATATATATATATATATATATTATTAAAATTATAATATTATAGAGTATAAGGGTTGAATTTGAACTTTTAAAACTCTAGGGTTTGGAATTAAAGTTTCATTAATGTGACTTTACAAATTCCAAAATTTGAGGGAAAGTTTTGAAACTTTTCAAAACTCTTCATATTCATAACTTATGAGTTTAATTGGATTGGATTTTAATGTATGAGACCTTTCATTTTCCATAACTTGAGGACAAGTTATGGTGGTCATTAAAATTCAACTAGATCATTTCTCTAACAACTAAAATTATCACATAATCTATGATCTAACTAAACTTATAATCAAGATAATCTCAAGTCAACAATTTGAAAGCAATTTTGTTTATCATATAAAAACAAAAATTATTTTAAAACTTTGACAATTATCTTGTGGTTGGATGAGTACAAGCACTACCATATCAAAAAAAACATTTCCAATGATCCAAAACAGTTTGAGGTAGTGTTCCCAATCCAAACCAGACCAAGAAACTCCAAATTCTTCAAACATAGCCTTCAACTCGTCGAGTGCATGGACTGGACTCTACGAGTTGCTCTGTTACTGAGTGGACTCATCGAGTCTGTTCATGGACTCAGCGACTCACCAGTCAGAGGCCAAAATTTTGACTTTTCCAGCTTTGAAAAACTAGTAAGCATCAAATATAATAGAAAACATTCCTAGGCTCTGATACCACTGTTGGTTTTCGAGAACTATAACACTTATATGGTGCACATGCAACCCTAAATGCTTTGGATCTATGTTTTCTCTAATTATACACGCATTTTTCATTTTTTCCAAAGCATTCTCTAGCTAGCATACAATAAAAGCTATACAATATAAACTTAGTTTGGTTGCTTAGCTCTTGAGTAGGGTAGAGTTCTTGATCTTTGAAAGGTTGATGACCTCAAGTGTGATGCCTCTATTGGTTCACAAACACCAAAATGCAAGAGGATGCTTAAGATAGTAAGTTACTTATCTCAAGAATATGGTGTAACTGATTTTGGCTCATGAGGTTTATATTTATAGTGTTGCACATGCTAGGGTTACACTTTGTAAACCCTAATGACCCATGACTTTCCACATTCTCATGCTCCATGGACTTAACCTCCATGGACTATCCATGGATTTGTTTAACCCATATACATAATCATGGATCATTGGCCCACACTACAAGAATCATTGATTTACATAACCAATCCCCATATATTTAATTAGTCTCTTTTGACCACAAAATTAATTCCAAATTAATTCTTGATCAATAATAATTAAATACTATGATTTCATATTAATACATTATAATTCTAATATATTAATAACCCATAAATAACCTTATTCTCAAAATTCATCCTATCAAATTGCACTGGTGAAGGCAACCCAAAAAGGACCATGCTACAATCGGGTCAAGTACATCCCAGTTAGAGTTATGGGCTTAGACACCAAATCCATCAGATCTCACTGGATAGCAGTAAAGAGCATTCTTAAGTATCTAAGAAGGACGAAGGACTGGGTCCTTTTACTTGGTGGAAGTGAAGACTTGAGAGTGACAGGGTATAGTGATGCTAGTTTTAAGACCGACAGAGATAACTTCCGCTCTCAGTCGGGTTAGGTATTTACCCTGAATGGAGGAGAAGTGACTTGGAAAAGTTCCAACCAGGAGACTATAGCTGATTCAACGTGTGCATCATAGTACATGGCAGCGAGCGAAGCATCAAAGGTGGCGATATGGTTGAAGAACTTCATTGGAGACCTTGGAGTTGTAACAGCCATAAAGGAGCCTATAGAGATTTTCTACGATAACGAGGGAGCAATTACCTTGACCAAGGAACCGATAGATCATGGGAGATCCAGGCACATCGACATAAAATACCACTTCATTAGACATCGGGTAGAAGAGAGACTCCTCGTAGTAAAAAGGGTATCGTCAGAGGAGAACCCAACAAATCCCCTCACAAAGGGTCTGAACAGGGTTAAGCACTTACAACATCCGAGGAGCATTGGTCTAAAGGATGATATTAGTTTTAGTGATTAGATAGTTATTTAGAAACTTGTAATAAATAAAATGTAATTGACATTTAATGATTGAATAAAGGAGTTTTATTTATGAGTAAAGTTACTATCTTGTGTCAATTGTTTACTATAGTTTCACTTTTGCATGTTTTGACTTCCAGAATAATAGAATTATTTGAATTATCCACATTCGATCATACTTTGGAAGTAGGCTAAGGGGTTAGAATGTCATGAAATGGTTTTTAGACTGTCTAAGCATTTAGACATAGCAAACGTTTCCTGCAACGTTCATGAGTACTCTTGAAATAAGATTTGATTATTGGATTAAACCCACACTCATATGAATCACTTCATGGAATTTATCACAAGTGATTATGAGACGATAATATCATATAGTATTTAAACCGAGATATATGAGTTGTTGTTTACAAGTTAGTTGTGCATTGAAAGTGTGTAAACACATCAGTAACTTGATGTTATAAAATGTATTGTTGTGTACGATTTAATAAGTAAATAGTACAAGCGTATACGTCAATGTTTATCTATTCCTTTTATCCTGAGAGGATTAAAAGCAATATCTTGGGCCCCTCGATGATTTTGTGTTGATTTGTATGTTGGACCCGGTCAAGACTAAATTGATGTGTTTAGTTAAGTTCTATGTCAAACAAATCAAAAATCGGGAAACAAACTGTTGGACAATGAGTATGACTTTATTCCATGTCTTTGTCCACACGATATCTTGAGAACAGAGGACTGCATGATCTCTTATCTAAAGGATGCGTTGTTGACTAGGTCAGAGTTCGACAACGGCCTTTGAGAGATACGATTGCTAATCGGATTTTGAATTCATACTTGCAGTTATAGTTATTAGAATTACCCAAGTAGGAGACTGTTGGATTAGGTGTCTAAGTGCATAACTATAATTGGTATGTACTTGACCCGATACTAGCATGGTCCTTTTGGGTTGCCTTCACCATATCAACTTGACTGGATGAATTATGGAGAAAGAGATTAATTATGATTTATTAATATATTATAAGAATGATATATTAATTGAGAAATCATATTATTTAATTAGTATTGATCAGGAATTGATTCGGAATTAATTTGGTGATCAAAAGAGATTGATTCTATTATGGTGACTGATATTGCAATTATATGATAGTTGCAAAGTTGGGCTTGTAGATCCTTATGAAGGGATGGACGAAATCCTATGTATAGCCCACATAGATTTCATCCATAAAAGGCCTTCTGGAAGGATCTACTAGATTAATGCTTA
The DNA here is from genome assembly GCF_002870075.4 of Lactuca sativa. Classification (NCBI taxonomy): domain Eukaryota; kingdom Viridiplantae; phylum Streptophyta; class Magnoliopsida; order Asterales; family Asteraceae; genus Lactuca; species Lactuca sativa. The sequence goes on along the minus strand of NC_056627.2, from coordinate 358,621,651 downwards.
AGGCCTAAGCAGAGAATTAGGATTTCAGTCAAATACCCTAATTTCACAACGATATAAAGACCCCATGACACCTTGAAATCGGCCACTTGCTTCTATTAGAATACCCTAGCCGATTTTGAGCCTCCTAACCTCTCTTATATTCGTCCAACTTGCAGCTTGGTGTTTGTGACTCACTAGAGGTGCAACAATTGAGTCACTAAGGTCTAGAAGGTCAAGATCTACAAGCTATAAGGAAAATGTATTCTTCTAACTTTGTTTTATGTTACAAATTCTGAAAATTGTAAGCTAGTTAGGGCTCATGCTTTGGATGATTTGATTTGCATGTATAACTTGATAAAAACATAGATCCGAAGAATTAGGGTTGCATGTACACCATAGGAATGTTGTAGTGCTCAAAACCCCTCAGAATTGAATCATCTATATTTTTCGGAAACTTGCATCACTATATCCCTTCACTACAAGATCTTTCTCTCCACCTTGCACAAGACACACATCTTTAATATTTCTCAAATACTTAATAATGTTCTTGACTGTTGTCCAATGACTTAGCCCAATATTTTCTTGATATCGACTCACCATGCTCAAAGCATAAAAGACACTAGGACAAGTTTATGTCATAGCATACATGATCGATCCTATAGTTGAAGCATATGGTACTCAACTCATTTTTTTCATGTTCATCACTAGAACTAGGAAGTTGAGACATAATTAATTTAACGCTACGATTCATATGAACATTTCCTTTCTTGGAATTTCCATATTAAGTCTTTCAATACCTTATCCACATATTTACTTTGACTAAGTCCTGTGAAATGCTTAGATATGTCCTTACATATTCTTATACCAAGTATATATGCCGCTTCTGGTAAGTCCTTTATAGCGAAATATTTCATGAGCCAAGTTTTTACACTTTTAAACTGAGGGACATTATTTCATATAAGTAGTACTTCATCTAAATACATTACTAAGAAGAAAACCACACTCCCACTAGCTTTGACATACATGCATAACTCATCTCGACTTCTAGAAAAACCATACTCTTTGACTTTTTTCATGCAAGCATAGATTCTAGCTTTGCGACGCTTGTTTAAGTCATAGATGGACCTTTCAAGCTTACACACTCTATTCGGATAAATTGGCATGTTGAAAACCTATAGGTTGTGTCATGTACACATGCTCTAAAATTATCCTAATAGACTTTATCTTAGCTATTGGTGAGAACATTTCCTCATAATTAATTCCTTAAGTTTGAGTATAACCTTTTTTCACCAACCAAGCTTTGAATGTGTGTACATTACCAACAATGTCGGTCTTCTTCATGAAGATTCATTTACATCCTATTGTCTTAAGACCAGGTGTTGGATCAACCAAATTCCAAACTTGGTTATGCATCATGGACTTAATTTTGTTGTCTATAGCTTCTTTCCATTGGTTATCGTCTAGGCTTGTCATCGCTTCGTTATAGTTAGTTGGCTTATCTAGATTAACCAATGTCCAATCACTAATCAACATGTTTCCTTTCGTCATTATGTGGAAACCATAAAACTCAGGACGATTGCTAACTCTACCAAATCTGGGAAGAGGTAAGGATATTTCATTAGGCTCAATAGGTATCTTAACATCTACTTAAGTGCTAGTGTTAACTTAAGGTTCACTGGCAGTTGACTCTTAAATATATTCAAGGTCAATTTGACTCCCACTGAGTTCTTAATATATAAGTTCTCTCTTAAGGAACACTCATTTTAAGCTACTAACACCATATTTTCATTGGGTCTGTAAAAAAATACCCCAAAGCCTTTTGTAAGTAACTGAGAAACTGAAATTTCTTAAATCTGGATTCAAGTTTATCTTGGGTTCCATGCCAAACAAAAACCTCACAACCCCAGATCTTAATGTGATTGAGTGAATGAGCTTTTATAGTCAACATTTCATGAGGTGCATTTGAAACCTGCTAAGTTGTCACAATGTTTAAGATACCAATTATTGTTTCAAGCGAATACCCCCAAGAACTTATTTGTAGTGAAGTCCGACTCGTCATAGATCAAACGATGTCCAACATAGGTTCGATTTATCTTTTCAGCAACAATATTAAGTTGTGGTGTTTTTGGAAGAGCCAATTGTGAAACTATTCCATAATTTCTAAGATGATCTTTGAACTCGATCCTAAGGTACTCTCATCCCCTGTCGTATCAAAGAACCTTTATCTTCTTGTCCAATTTATTATCTACTTCATTTTGATACTCCTTGAACTTTCCAAAAGTATCAAACTTATGTTTAATCAATTAACCATAACGATATCTACTAAAATCATCCGTAAATCTAACGTAGTAGTGTTTAACGTACCTTGTGGCGGATCTGTAGGGTCTACACACATCTATTTGAGATCCAATAATCCCACGCCTCTTTCACAAGTCCTAAGGAATGGTAATTTAATCATCTTTGCTAATAAAAGAGAATCACATACATCATCCGATTTTAGGCTAAATGATTCCAAGACTCCTTCTGATTGGAGCTTGGCAATGTTTTTCTTAATTATGTGGCCAAAGAGACAATGTTATAAGCACGATTTATCTAAAATATTTGAAGAATCAATATTTTAGTTAACATTGCTATTATTAGAAACACAAACAACACTTTCATATATGTCATTGCAAGGGGAAGCTTTAAACATAAAACAACAATTTTAAAATCGTTTATGTTTTTTCTGCTTTAGTCTAAGTAATTTTTGCTAATTTTAAATGTTAGTTGATAATTTAATTTCTTCTAAACTTGTAAAATCAGATAAAAGCCTCCAATTAATAGTATTTTTATTATTTTAATTAGTAGAGATAGTTTTAATTAAAAGCATTCTCGTTCCCCTAGTATTCGACACCATTTCTTACATTTACTATAGTATTACGTGACTAGGTACACTGCCTATTGTGTTTTAGTTGGTTTAGATTTGACATGATTTATAAATTTAAGATTGTTAGTACACTCAAACACACATAAATTTTTGGCATCGTTTCTTGGTAATGGTTTAATTTTATTTGAAATTATCTGTCATTAGTTAAGCAATCCTTTTTGCGGGATAAATCCACAAAAAAGTTACTTTTATTTTTCTGTTTTTACAGGTACCTCAACGATAAAGTGGTCGGACACCTTTTTGTTTGCTTGTCAATGCTGAGGATATAACACTGTTGAAGAACATTTATCTTGATCAATAATTTTATTTTATTTTTACTTGGACAATACTAGAGGATTTGATAGCCTTTTCCCTAATCAACAAAGAACAATTTTTAACAAAACAAACCACCTTGAACCTTTCCTTAGACGATCTTCTTGCCATGTACTACAAACCCTCTGCAATACATTTTTTCCAATAGCGAACTTAAGCTACTCTTTTCTATCAAATATATCTAGAAGCTTGATCTTTTGACTTGTGTCTATCTTCTGTGATGGATTGTTAACATTATTATTTAATGAACACAAAGTCAAATGGGGCATACCATGAAACATGGCATTTGAATACATATATTTAGGTTCATCATTTGATTATTCTCTATAAGAATTGCTCTCTAGCTCAGATATATCTAACTTCTTACAATCTGCAAACTCCGCGTATCCTTGTAGTTCACAACTATTCTGAAAATAAACTTTTTATTTTCCAGTTTCATTACTGACCCAATTAACAATACCTTGTGGTTTGTGTTCAATGTAATCATGTGCACCCATATCATTATGGTATGTACCAACATCATCATCACCAACATATTTATAATTTTGCGGTTCCACATACAAAGTCAGTTGTTACACTACGTTTACATTTGTTGCTCCATTTTCTACTGGATATGTTTGTTGCAGATGTTTTTTTGTCTATCGCCGACTTCATTAGTACCATCGACTTCATCAACCACCACATATACAGACACATACATATTGATTACCATAATCAACGTTCTAATATCACTATTATCAAAATGGCACAATAATATAGCTCCTTAGGGTATTGGTAAGAAAGCCTAAGTTTTGAGTAATATGGAATATCAGTTTTACTTTCACTAAATAAATAAATTCAATAAATATGGTGGTCTCATAAAATTCCATATCGTAATTGAACACTCTTGCCATATAACCGAGTGACCATATACATATGATAGTTGGGAACCAACTAATTGTCATCTTCTGTCAGTGGTAACCAAAACAAAATATTGAGCTTATACCCTGGTAAGGTTCTTCATTGTGCATCGAATTAAACCACATGCTTCACCGTTTGTTCGGGTCCCTGTCAATTCTTTTGAGCTTCATTCTTGCAAACGTACTCCCGAGGTGGGATACTTATATTGAAAGAAAAAAAACACTAACTTTTATTCTCCAAAAATACCTTCTTTTTATATATAATAGTAAAAATATATATGATATAGTAGTAAACACCACTATGAAATACTACTACAACCAAACTACCAAACTACGGTCATAACTAATTTTTTTTTTTTTGCCAAAAATGTAGTTATGATGCCCTATGCTACGGTTTTGTTCATATCTAGTTTGCTCTTCTTAAAAAATCCAAACCATAGCTAAACTGATAGCATACCATACGTTGGTAAATTTACCTACGACTTTGTCCAAAAAATGAAAAAACAAAATGTACTACCATGCGAAACCGTAGCTCAAAGGCCAAAACGCAGCCGTGTTAGTAATTTTCTCAAGTTTGTATATAGGAAAAACATTACAATTAATCATTTAATTAAGTACAAGAAATAAGAGTCGAAGAATTTCAAATAAATACAATTGAATATAATTAAGTAAAAAAACTTGAAAAATTAAAAAGTTTCTAATGAATATCCCTATTCTAATAAAAGAATAATTTGATTCTCCTTTTGCCATGTGTCACCTTATTAGACATCATAACTAATGTCATGCCACATGTGAATCTATTGATTATACATTTCAAATTTCAAAATTTAAATTTCTCACTCTAATTAAATGAAATTAAATAACATTAGAATACCATTTAAAATAAAATTAATACAGATTATAAGGTAACGTATTTATCTAAATCAATGATTATAATTTTATATAACTAAAAAAATATAATTGATTAATAATTTTGAGTTTTTACTGTGAAAGTTTAATTAATTTTGTAACCATGGTGCCCACGGTTATAAAGTAGTAATTGAATAAAAGACATGTTTCAAACCATATTAATTTTGACGTTGTTTTTTAAAATTATAAAAACAGAGACAAAAGATAAGTCAATTTATTTTTAATATTAATAATTGTGATTAATATTGGAAAGAACCTAATTCTCTCAATCAAATTAATCCATCGAAAACTACATTATAATCTTAAATTTGTTTAAATAATCTTCAACTACATAATAATCTTAAATTTATTTCAACATCACATTCAATCAAGAATCTTTATTAATACTCATTATTTAATTAGGAATTCGTCGAGACTTGACACTTTAGAAAGTATCAAAGTTATCTGAATTGGCCCGTGAATTAAGGACCCTAGCAGAATATTTATAAAAATGACTATTTTATTATTGAATAAATGGGTTGTCCATGATTTATATCAAACCAAAATTTTCAATTGAACAAATTGTACTAAACTATGTGGTTTATGGTTTAGATATTCTGATTTTTGGATGAGTTCAGTTTAGTTTTGATTTATAAACTAAGAACCAAATAATCCAAACTAACTTAACAACAATTATTATTATTATTATTATTATTATTATTATTATTATTATTATTATTATTATAATATAGTTATATATAGTTATTTACTAAATAGTAATTTGTTTTTCAAACATATTCAAAAAGTTTCATTTGATAAAAACATTAATACACATTTTCTTTCAAACGTTTTTTATCTTTTAAATCCAAATATAAAATATTTACCACAACTAAATAATTTGTGTTAGTTTCATCTATAAAGTTGGTTAATATTCTAGTTATATGTAGTTTTAAAATGTTTTATTTTATAAAAGCCGATTATAAAAACCAATCCAATTGAATTATAATTTTGTTGGAATGAATCAAATTTGAATTTTGTTTGAACTATTTATATCTATGTTTTGAAAACCGAAATCAATTTAGATTCACTTGATTGGATCGAATCGAACTAATCCATCCTAACGAACAACCTTAAAAATAAATGTATTTGATTTTTTTTTTATCAAAATCAAATCTTAGCCGCCAACTGATATATATATATATATATATATATATATATATATATATATATATATATATATATATATATATATATATATATATATATATATATATATATATATATATATATATATATATATATATATATATATATATATATATATATATATATATATATATATATATATATATATATATATATATATATATATATATATATATATATATATATAAAAGGAATGTCATCAAAATTAATGTGGTTCAAGATAAATGATTTATTTTTTACCACATTAATTTGATTTTTTTTAATTTGTCAAACATTGTTTCACACATGTATCTAACATTTCATTTTCCCCTTATATAATATAACTAATTTTCTTCTTTTATTCTTCACTCTTCATTCTTGCACTCTTCATTCTTGATACTTGATCGTAATAAGACTTTAAAGATTATTGTTAATATTTATTAGTAGTTATTTTATTATTTTTTTAATGTTTTTTTCTTAAAATTTCAAAGAAGGCCATTATTTGGTTTCAACATCTAGTAGTATCGAAACTTAAAAGTTATGATAAAAATTAGGTCTGGAATATCATACACATAAACCTATCTCGGGCACCCGCCCGGCATCGGACATTCGTTCGGAACATAATACTAGCATACAATGCCTAGGGCTAACCCCTAGGTCTTCCTACTCATAAGCTACATGGGTCGGCATTGTGGCCTTAGGCCCATTCACACAGTGAGGAGACTCACATTGCACTGCTGAAGTTATGGCTGATACCCTCCTGATTGCTATCCAACAACTCTTCGAATTGCTGCTCCTCTAGCTCCCCGAGCTACCAATATCAAAATAACACTTAGCCCCAAACTGTCCTCCAGAATCAAACTAAGTCAATTCTGTTCAAAGTCAAAGTCTTGGTCAAACTCAACCTTCCAAGTTGACATTACTCACCGAGTCAGCCTAGTGACTCGCCGAGTTCATAAACTCAAAAACCCTTCCATTCGCGACTTGACTCGCCGAGTCACCCCATGACTCATCGAGTCCTTCAATCTCCGAGTCCTAGACCTGTCCAACTCATTAAGTTACCACTCAACTCACATATCTGACTCATAACCAGAAGGGATTAGGGTTTTGCGACCTGACTCGCCGAGTCCATGAACAGACTCGTCGAGTCCATTTGTGTCAACTCCATTTTGTCGATTACAGTCTATTCCATCGCTTCCCACCTGTAGATCTGGATTCCTAAGGCTAGCATCACACGTAAAGTTGCCAACTTTACGTGCATGCAAGGTGCTATGAAGCTTGAACACCAAATCCAAGCTAAAATGGAGGTCTATGTCATGGAATGGTGTGACAACCTGAAATTTATTCCGTCATTGTAACCCATTTCCGCTAATAAAATAATTTTTATTATTATTTTTCGTTAACATTTGGGTTAGGCAAATAAATTAATGTCTTTATTTTATTTCATAAGTGTTGAAACAAAATAAAAGCACATGTAACACCCTCGAAATTTATTTGAGAAACTTTTTAGTTTACGATTAAGCCGGGTTACGACCATTTAATCGGGTAAAATTTTAAATTTCGTTTAACGTCGGTATTGGGTAGATTCTCACTTGGCCACAAACTCAAACCCTATATAAGGGTTAAGTGGTCATCAACTTGAAATTTTACCACTCTAGTCACTCTCTCTCTTCAAGGCCCGATTCTTCCAAAAATCCGCAAGTTTTTGTCCCCAAACTATAAGTTCTTTTACCCTAGATTGTTCTAAAGCTCATTTCATGTCATTATAGCATTAAAATCATCCAAGAATGTCAAGAACTGGGAGTTTACGGCCCAAGAACCTTCTTAGGCCGTAAACCCCTAAAAGGGTGCCAAAATGCCCCCAAATCCCTTCCTTAGGCTTAGAGACTAGCTTAGAACTTAACCTTGAAGTGTTTTGGACCTTAAACATCAAGTTTGGAGGCTTGAATGAGGGTTTACGGCCCAAGAACATTCTTAGGCCGTAAACTCCCTCAAATGATAGAAAATGAGCCCTAAACCACTTATTTAACCTTGGACCTTGACCTAGAAACTTGTAGGAGTGAGCTTAGGACCACAAAAACGAAGGAAAAAGAGGTGTCCAAGGGTTTACGGCCATAAACCATAGGGTTCACGACCGTAAACTCCCAAGGAGTGGTCCAAGGACCGCAAACTCCAAGGGAGTACCCCTTTTAGACCTCAATCACTTCTCAAGCCAAGGATTTAACCTTAGAACCCTTCTTAGTGATGTAAGAGACCCTTAGGCACTCAAATACACTCCTCCCATGAGTTTACGGCTGTAAACTCATGGGGGATTTGGCCCCTCAACCGCAAACTCACCTAAGGTGGGTAATTAAGGAGTAAACTCCATAGTGAGGCCTTACACTCCTTCCTTTCAACCCAATAGCCTCCTAGCACTTGACCAAAGCGTTTTTCTTCGCATTAGGATGTTTATACATGTTAAATTAGTTTTTTAATCACTAATTATATGTAGACATATGTCTTCATATGTTACTAGGGTCATAAAGTGTGTTCAAGTCTTCACTTGACACCAAACACTCAACCAAGACTTCCATCCGATCCACTCACTGCAGGTGAGTTCATACCCCTTAATTAACCTTTCAAATGTTTTTATAGGGGGGGGGATACAAGTTGAATACAGCAAGTTATAGAATCAATCACATGTGATTTATAACTTGCTAACAAAAAGGATTTTCTATACTTTTAACTGCTTTGTAAATAAAACTGTTTTAAATAACTATCAAACGCATTTTATGTTAAATTGTTGGGAAAACTACAATAAAGTCCCTAAATATTGGCCTCATAATCGATTTAGTCCCTATATATTTTTTTTATTCAATTAAGTCCCAAATACCGGTAATCGTATTCAATTTAACCCTTTGACCCGGTCAACAGGTCATCCAACTTTCAAAAATTATATTTTTGGCCCAGATTTCAAAATTTATTACAAATTTGGTCCAAACTTTACATTTTTTGCCCAAATTTTAGAATTTTATTATGAATTCATCCTAATTTTAGTTTTTTTGCAACTTTGTTTTCAAAAAATTGTTTCTAATATGTTTTTTCTTTATAAAATCATATTTATACAAAAAAAAATATATTTTCACATAAAAATCTTATATTTTCTATATAAAAACTATTTTTAAAAAGTTTTTTGTATATGAAATATCTAGTTATAAAAATATGTATTTATTTAGTATATAAATATATATAAATTCGTTTTTATAAAAAAATGTATACAAACACCTATCACCTTTATATATATATATATATATATATATATATATATATATATATATATATATATATATATATATATATATATATATATATATGCACACAAATAGGTGTGTATCTATATTTTTTTTATAAAATCGTGTTTGTTTATATTTTTTTTATAAAAACGTGTTTCAATAATTTTTTATATAATACGTGTTCGTATACATTTTATAAAAACATGTTTGAATAAGTTTTTATATAATACGTGTTTGTATATATTTTATAAAATCATGTTTGTATACATTTTATAAAATGTATACAAACACGTATTATATAAAAAAAATATTCAAACACGTTTTTATAAAAAAAAATATAAACAAACACGATTTTATAAAAAAATATAGATAAAATAGGTGTTTGTATATATATTTTTTTTGTAAAATACGTTTTTGTATACATTTCTTTTATAAAAACGGATTTCTATATATTTATATACTTAATAAATACTTATTTTTAAAACTAAATATTTCATATACAAAAAACTTTTTAAAAAAAGTTTTTATATAGAAAATATAAGATTTTTATGTGAAAATATGTATTTTTTTTTTTTTGTATAAATATGATTTTATAGAGAAAAAACATATTAGAAACAATTTTTTGAAAAAAAAAGTTGCAAAAAAAACTAAAATTAGGATGAATTCATAATAAAATTCTAAAATTTGGGCAAAAAAGGTAAAGTTTGGACCAAATTTGTAAAAAAAATTAAAATCCGGGCCAAAAGTGTAAATTTTGGACCAAATTTGTAATAAATTTTGAAATCTGGGCCAAAAATGTAATTTTTGAAAGTTGGATGACCTGTTGACCGGGTCAAAGGGTTAAATTGAATACGATTACCGGTATTTGGGACTTAATTGAATAAAAAAAATATATAGGGACTAAATCGATTATGAGGCCAATATGTAGGGACATTATTGTAGTTTTCCCTAAATTGTTATTAAACTATTATCAAATTATTTTTAAACCTCTTTTCTTTTAAAACTATATCTACACAAATATATTTATATAAGTAAGACTTGAAGGACTTAGGACTGATAGCTCGCCTTACTTCCTGTTCTTGTTTGATTGTGGTCTTAGGGTATACTGTTATCTGTCCGATTGTCGTTGAATTCTTAGTTATATATATATATATATATATATATATATATATATATATATATATATATATGTGTGTGTGTGTGTGTGTGTGTGTGTGTGTGTGTGTGTTAGATATGAAAGTCTTCACTAAATTCAATACCTTTGTAAATCAAAGGCATGTAATTCCACACTCTATTTAACTATAATAGGTATAGTTAAGACTACTGCTCATTACCCCTATCACTATGATGCTCACTATAATTACTACTATTACGAGATAATACATGTTAAAGAGAACACTCTATACATTATACTAAAAAGTTCATTATACTATAACACAAGAGAATACACTAATCCAGAATATGACACACTAATCCTCTATACGACACTCAACTGTGCAAACACCGTGTAACCAGAGCTTCCCGGAGGGAAAGCAACCACTACATGTATAGATCTATACAAGAAGGACACTATTACATCCCGACTGCTAACTACAGTCCGAACCGACTAGGCCCAGGGGTGACGAAACATCACTACACTACGTATGACCAAGAAGGTCATCGGACACTCTATTACCACTCAGATTGGTTACATGAGAAACCACATTCATACCCAAGTTAACACACTAAGAATTAAAGGCTAAAAACTAACTTCCCGAAGTGAATATATATACATATATTACTAAATTAAAGTTTGCAACACTACTATATCCAACCGACTGTAAAACTGCTGAAATAAGATATTATCCTTCCTCATTTACTTTATATAATTGAAATCTATACCCTTATTTTCATGATTGACAATCTCAATGGGAAAACTTTTACATACTCAAAGGATCAAACTTACAAATATTCAAATCTGGAAAATATAGGATTTTCTAGGGATTTTACTATCTTCAAACATGAATCACCGCTTTTACATTACATGATTGTAAACACTTTTATACAAGCAACGACACTAAATTCTTATGAACTCACCAGCTTTATGCTGATACTCGTTTTCAAAATAACTTGTATTCTCAGGTCAAAAATAGACAGGTACTGATGCAGCTTTTGAGAAGATGGAGCATATACAAGACCCATCTTTTATTTTGTTTACACTTTTGGTGTCTATCAAATTGTACAGAACACGCTTGTATTTACAATTACTATATTAATGCAATGGTTGTTGTTGCTTGTTTTTACTATTATGCAATTGTTATGATACTGTACATGACGTCCTCCACCCCAGAAGTCTTTTCGGATAGCTCCGACCCCGAGCCAGAAGTCAACAACCTACCCCCTGTAGCTCCAAACCCCAACCCCCGACCAGCATTCCAAGGTCCCACTCCCATGTGGGCAACAACCTTGAACCGATGGAGCGATGAATAGGGTTAGCCTTTACCTTTCAACGGAGACCGAATCTTTTACAACATAAGCGAGGGTGGCTCGGCTAATCGAGCCCTACCCATCATGATCCGGAGGGTTGCTAGGAATGTTGAGCAAGGTCATGCAGCGATTGGCAGAGTTGTGGAAATTGATGCCAACTCTAACCTTAACATTGTCCATATCCACTAACTAGAAGAAGCCATGAATAGGACTAGGAGGACCAATGAGACTCTGCAGCAACAGCTAGCTGCATCCCGAGCCGAAGTCAGGGAACTCCGAGCACGTCCGAGTGCACAGGAACGACATCTTCATGAAGTTGTGTGCCAATTGGCTGATCTGAGGGTTCGCCCAATGGATACCTGTCGCTAGTAGAAGATGTCCACTTATCTTCCTCTTTTGTTTAAGGAATTTTTCTTTTCTATGCTCGGTAGAGCACTTGTCTATAAACAATCCTAACTGTGAAAGTACTTTACCTAGACTCCTAGGCTGCCAACATTTTCCCTTATGATTTGATGTAAGACCTACTGTTAGGTCACTTTTCCCAAACTCATATTACATCAGTAATACCGGTAATATTGGCAGTTACCTACTCTGTTACTATGACTCTATCTGATAGTTGGACTATGTCGATTTAGTCCATGAAATGCTCTCATCATATATGCAATTGATTCTTACTACTGTCATCATCTCTATAAACTTTCAATAAAAGATGCCTCCCCGCAAGCACCCGAACAAAGGCAGACCTGCAACTCAAACTCCAACTCCACCACCTCCTCCTCCACAGTTCGATCATGTGATGTTTCAAACAGCTGTAACTGCAGCTGTAACAACCGCTATGGCTCAAATGAATTTCGGTGATGCCAGTGGAGCTGTAATGGGCATCAACTCCAGACATGGTGAAATTCCCTCACGTGCGTAGGGGTGTACTTATAAGGATTTCATGAACTGCAAACCGACATTCTTCAATGGGACCGGAGGGATCCTCGCTTTGTCCGAATGGATCGAAAGAACTGAAGCTGTCTTCGAAATGTGCTCATGCCCCGAAGAAAGCAAAATAAAGTTCGTTGCTGCCACTTTCACCGAAAAGGCCTTGACATGGTGGAAAGGCCATGTCAAATCACTCTCCTTGGTGACAGCCAACGCCATGGGCTGGGACACACTGAAGGACCTATTGATGAGGGAGTACTGCCCTAGATGCGAAGTTCAGAAACTCGAAGAAGAACTTTGGAACCTCAAGATGAAGGGGACCGACATAATAGCTTATACTGCCAGATTCAGCGACCTGGTAGCTATGTGTCCTAAAATGATCCCTACTGAAAGCAAGAAGATAGAACAATACATCTGGGGTTTAGTACCCCCGTATCGAGGGACGGTGTTAGCATCACACCCTACGACCTTTGACAGCGCCAAAGAATTGGCCCAAAGGTTGATTGATCATGAAACTCCCTCCACCCCATCAACAACCACGGAGATTACCCCTGCACCACCCAAATCATCTGACAACAAGAGGAAGCGTTGGGATCAGAAGAAGGGCATGAAAACTCAATCCTCTTCCAAAAACCAATAGATGGTGGCCGTTCATGCTTCCACCACTCCTGCTACCCCTGTGCCAGCCAAATCCTATGCTGGAAACCTACCCAAGTGCCCCAAGTGCCCCTTCCATCATAACGGCGCCTGCCATGAATTGCATTGCACGAACTGCGACCGGAAGGGCCATACCGTCCGGTTTTGCAGATCCCAACCCAAACCCATTTCTCAGATCCCCGGGTCGGGAGTCAGCCAGGCCTATTATGGTTGTGGCGAAGTGGGGCATTTCAAGAAAAACTACCCGAAAGTTGGGAATGCGGGAGGAACAGGGAGACTACTTGCTATTGGCCACAATGAAGCAGTAGCAGACCCCACAGTAGTCACGGGTACATTCCTTTTCAATAACTCTTATGCTTGTATCTTATTCGATAGTGGTGCAGAAAGAAGCTTCATAAACCAAAACTTTAAACACTTACTTAAGCAATCCCCACAACCCTTAAAAGAAACATTTGTCGTAGAAATGGCTAACGGAAAGACAGAGAGTTCTAACGAGATCTACATAGGCTATACCCTCACGCTAGACGATCATTCGTTCCTAATCGATCTCATACCAGTATTGATTAAGAGTTTCGATGTCATTGTGGGCATGGACTGGTTGAGTCTCCATCGTGCTGATATCCTATGCTTCGACAAAGCAATCCGTCTAAACCTACCGAATAACGAAACCCTGTTAATCTACGAAGACAACCCCAGTACGAGCCTTCGTATCATCTCGAGCATTCAAGCCCAGAAGTACTTGCACAAGGAATATCGCACATTCCTTGCACACGCTGTCGACACGAGCCAGAAAGCGAAAGATCTAAAAGACTTCCCCGTAGTATGCGACTCCCCTGACATTTTTCCAGAGGAATTTCCAGGTTTACCTCCCCAACGTCAGGTTAAGTTCAGGATCGATTTAATTCCAGGAGCTACCCCCATAGCCAAATCACCTTATCGTCTAGCGCCTGCCGAGATGCAAGAACTGTCCGGTCAACTTAACGAGCTGCTCAGCAAGGGATTTATAAGACCGAGCTTCTCACCCTGGGGAGCACCGGTCTTGTTCATAAAGAAGAAGGATGGATCGTTCCATATGTGCATCAATTACAGAGAACTCAACAAGCTGACGATCAAAAATTGCTACCCTCTTCCCCGCATAGACGACCTATTTGACCAACTGCAAGGGGCGAGTTACTTTTCCATGATTGACCTTAGGTTCGGGTATCACCAGTTACGAGTGCTTGAGGAAGATGTCCCGAAAATAGCTTTCCGAACTCGTTACGGACACTACGAGTTCGTAGTGATGCCCTTCGGGCTGACCAACGCACCCGCAGTATTCATGGACTTAATGAATAGGGTGTGCCATCCCTACTTGGATCAGTTCGTCATTGTCTTCATTGATGACATACTTGTCTACTCTCAGAGTAAGGAGGAGCATAGCGATCATCTACGACGAGTCTTAGAAACCCTACGATTGGAGAAGTTATATGTGAAGTCCTCCAAGTGCGAATTCTGGATCCGAAGAGTCGAATTCTTAGGACACGTGGTTAGTGAGGAAGGAATCCACGTGGACCCATCCAAGATTAAAGCTATTAAGAACTGGTCAGCACCGAAGACGCCTACAAAAATTCGTCAATTTCTAGGCCTCGCTGGCTACTACCGCAGATTCATTCAGAACTTATCTAGGATCGTGAAACCCCTTACCACATTGACCTACAAGGGCATGACCTTTGACTGGGGAGAGAAACAGGAAAAGGCATTCCAGACCTTGAAACGAGCCTTGTGCACCACACCAATACTGTCCCTCCCTGAGGGGACAGAAGATTTTGTAGTATACTGCGATGCGTCCAATTAGGGGCTCGGTTGTGTCCTGATGGAACGAGGTAAGGTCATCACCTATGCCTCGAGACAGCTAAAGACACACGAGGTCAACTACGCCACGCACGACCTCGAATTAGGAGCGGTCGTATTCGCTCTAAAGATCTGGAGATACTACGTGTATGGTACAAAGAACACGATATACACTGACCACAACAGCCTCCAACACATACTGAACCAGAAGGAGCTCACTATGAGACAACGACGGTGGGTGGAGCTACTCAATGATTACGATTGTGAGATTCGTTATCATCCGGGAAAAGCTAATGTAGTAGCAGACGCCCTAAGTCGAAAAGAATATCATGGTCAAATAGTCAAGACATTAACAATGGCTATCCATTCACATCTATCTGCACAGATTAAGGAGGCTCAGCTCGAAGCTTTGAAACCTGAGAATGTGGCGGGAGAATCCCTACGTGGAATGGATAAGAACTTAGAAGTCATGGGTAACGGAGCCTTATATCTCATGGACCGAATATGGACACCGCGACACGGTGGCTTTAGAGACTTGGTTATGAAGGAAGCCCATAACACACGATATTCCGTTCACCCGGGTTCAGATAAGATGTATCTGGACCTCAAGAAGTCATATTGGTGGCCTAACATGAAAGCAGAGATTGCTACCTTCGTGAGTAAATGCCTTACTTGCGCGAAGGTCAAGGTCGAATACCAGAAACCATCAGGTCTACTACAGCAACCGGAGATACCTGAATGGAAGTGGGAGTGAAGCACTATAGATTTCATAACCAAGCTACCCAAGACAACAGGTGGGATTGATACCATATGGGTCATCGTCGACAGATTGACCAAGTCCGCGCACTTCCTACCCATCAAGGAAACAGATAGGATGGAGAAACTCACAAGAACGTACATTAAGGAGATCGTACGACTGCATGGTGTCCCTATATCTATAATCTCCGATATAGATAGTAGGTTCACTTTGACATTTTGGCAATCATTACAAAGCGCCTTAGGGACGAGGTTGGACATGAGTACAGCCTACCACCCGTAGACAGACGGACAAAGTGAGAGGACTATCCAAACCCTGGAGGATATGCTGCGAGCCTGTGTGATCGACTTTGGTAAGGCATGGGATACCCACTTACCCCTTGTCGAGTTTTCCTACAAAAACAGCTATCACACGAGCATCAAATCAGCTCCATTCGAAGCCCTTTACGACCGAAAGTGTAGATCCCCTCTGTGCTGGGCTGAAGTGGGTGACACTCAGCTAGCTAAAGGACGAGTTCCTGACAGCGCTCTCACGGGATCGGAAATCATTCGAGAAACGACCGAGAAGATTGTGCAGATTCGCGAACGATTAAAAGCCGCTAGAGATCGACAGAAAAGCTACGCAGACAAACGAAGGACACCCTTGGAATTCCAGGTGGGAGACCGAGTCCTTTTGAAAGTCTCACCCTGGAAGGGCACGATACGCTTTGGAAAGCGTGGAAAGGTGAATCCAAGGTACATAGGGCCGTTTGAGACTCTCGCCAGAATCTGCCCCGTAGCTTACAAACTCAATCTACCCCGCGAACTCGGTAACATACATCCTACCTTCCACGTCTCGAACTTGAAAAAGTGCCTATCCGACGAGACTCTCGTAATCCCACTAGATGAGATCGAGATCAACAAGAGCCTCAACTTCGTGGAAGAACCTGTGGAGATTATGGACCGAGAGGTCAAACGAACGAAACAAAGCCGCATCCCAATTATGAAGGTTCGCTGGAACGCCAAACGAGGACCAGAGTTCACTTGGGAGCGCGAAGATCAAATGAAACTCAAATATCCTCATCTATTTGCTTAGTTGTATTGTAATAACTTAGCTACTTAAATTCTAAATTTCAGGACAAAATTTCCTCTAACGGGGGGATGATGTGACAACCTGAAATTTACTCCGTCATTGTAACCCATTTCCACTAATAAAATAATTTTTATTATTATTTTTCATTAACATTTGGGTTAGGCAAATAAATTAATGTCTTTATTTTATTTCATAAGTGTTGAAATGAAATAAAAGCACATGTAACACCCTCGGAATTTATTTGAGAAAATTTTTAGTTTACGATTAAGCCGGGTTACGACCATTTAATCGGGTAAAATTTTAAACTTTGTTTAACGTCGGTATTGGGTAGATTCCCACCTAGCCACAAACTCAAACCCTATATAAGGTTTAAGTGGTCATCAACTTGAAATTTTACCACTCTAGTCACTCTCTCTCTACTCTCTCTCTTTAAGGCCCGATTCTTCCAAAAATCCACAAGTTTTCGTCCCCAAACTGTAAGTTCTTTTACCCTAGATTGTTCTAAAGCTCATTTCATGTCATTATAGCATTAAAATCATCCAAGAATGTCAAGAACAAGGAGTTTACGGCCCAAAAACCTTCTTAGGCCTTAAACCCCTAAAAGGGTGCCAAAATGCCCTAAAATCCCTTCCTTAGGCTTAGAGACTAGCTTAGAACTTAACCTTGAAGTGTTTTAGACCTTAAAAATCAAGTTTGGAGGCTTGAATGAGGGTTTACGGCCCAAGAACATTCTTAGGCTGTAAACTCCCTCGAATGATGCAAAATGAGCCCTAAACCCCTTATTTAGCCTTGGACCTTGACCTAGAAACTTGTAGGAGTGAGCTTAGGACAACAAAAACGAAGGAAAAGAGGTGTCCAAGGGTTTATGGCTGTAAACCATAGGGTTCACGACCGTAAACTCCCAAGGAGTGGTCCAAGGACCGCAAACTCCAAGGGATTACCCCTTTTAGACCCCAATCACTTCTCAAGCCATGGATTTAACCTTAGAACCCTTCTTAGTGATGTAAGACACCCTTAGGCACTCAAATACACTCCTCCCATGAGTTTATGACTGTAAACTCATGGGGAATTGGCCCCTCAACCGCAAACTCACCTAAGGTGGGTAATTAAGGAGTAAACTCCATAGTGAGGCCTTACACTCCTTCCTTTCAACCCAATAGCCTCCTAGCACTTGACCAAAGCGTTTTTCTTTGCATTAGAATGTATATACATGTTAAATTAGTGTTTTAATCACTAATTATATGTAAACATATCTCTTCATATGTTACTAGGGTCATAAAGTGTGTTCAAGTCTTCACTTGACACCAAACACTCAACCGAGACTTCCATCCGATCCACTCGCTGCAGGTGAGTTCATACCCCTTAATTAACCTTTCAAATGTTTTTAAATGTTTTTATGGGGGGGGGGGGAATACAAGTTGAATACAGCAAGTTATAGTATCAATCACATGTGATTTATAACTTGCTAACAAAAAGGATTTTTTATACTTTTAACTACTTTGTAAACAAAACTGTTTTAAATAACTATCAAACGCATTTTATGTTAAATTATTATTAAAATATTATCAAATTATTTTTCAACCTCTTTTATTTTAAAACTATATCTACACAAATATATTTATATAGGTAAGACTTGAAGGATTTAGGACTGATAGCTCGCATTACTTCCTATTCTTGTTTGATTGTGGTCTGAGGGTATACTGTTATCTGTCCGACTGACGTTGAATTCTTAGTTATATATCATATATATTTGTGTTAGATATGAAAGTCTTCACTAAATTCAATACCTTTGTAAATCAAAGGCATGCAATTCCACACTCTATTTAACTATAATAGGTATAGTTAAGACTACTGCTCATTACCCCTATCAGTATTGTCACACCCCAAAACCGAGAACGGCGGAATACTTTCTGGGGTGGAGGACGTCATGTACAGTATCATAACAATTGCATAATAGTAAAAACAAGCGACAACAACCATTGAATTAATATAGTAAATTTAATTACAAGCGTGTTATGTATAGTTTTGATAGACACCAAAAGTATAACAAAATAAAAGATGAGTCTTGTAGACGCTCCATCTTCTCAAAAGCCGCACCAGTACATGTCTATCTTTGACCTGCGGATACAAGTTATTTTGAAAACGAGTATCAGCATAAAGCTGGTGAGTTCATAAGAATTTAGTGTTGTTGCTTGTATAAAAGTGTTTACAATCATGTAATATAAGAGTTGTAGTTAATGTTTAGGAATAGTAGAAATCTCTAGAAAATCCTATATTTTCCATAATTGAGCATTTGTAAGTTAAATCCTTCGTGTGTGTAAAAGTATTTCCATTGAAACATTCAGTCATAAAAATAAGGTAATGAATTTCCTTCGAGTAGCGTAAATGAGGAAAAGTATTGCCGGTTGGCTGTAGTAGTATTGCAAACTTCAATTAGTAATATATATTTCTTAACTTCGGGAAGTTAGCTTAGACTTTAAGTCCTAGTGTGTTAATTTGGATATGAATGTGATTTCTCATGTAACCAAACTGAATAATAATAGAGGGTCCGATGACCTTCCCGGTCATACGTAGTGTAGTGATGTAGTGCTACCTCTGGGCCTATTCGGCTCGGACTGTAGTTAACAGTCGGGATGATATAGCGTCTGCCCTGTAAAGATCTATACATGTAGTGTTGCTTTCCTTCCGGGAAGCTTTGGTTACATGGTGTTTGCGCAGTAGAGTGCCATATAGAGGGATAGTGTGTTATACTCTGGATTAGTGTATTCTCTTGTGTTATAGTATAGTAAACTTTTAATATAGTACATAGAGTGTTCTCTTTAACGTGCATTAACTTGTATTAGTAGTAATTATAGTGAGTATAGTAGTAATAGAGGCAACGAGCAATAGTCTTAACTATACCTATTATAGTTAAATAGAGTGTGGGATTGCATGCCTTTGATTTACAAAGGTATTGAATAAGATGAAGACTTTCATATATAACACAAATATATATGATATATAACTAAGAAATCAACGACAGTCGGACGGATAACAATATACCCTAAGACCACAATCAAACAAGAACAGGAAATATGGCGAGTTATCGGTCCTAAGTCCTTCAAGTCTTACTTATATAAATATATTAGTGTAGATATAGTTTAAAGAAAAGTAGTTTAAACACAGTTTGAAAATAGTTTAACAACAATCTAACCTTGAAAATGCGTTTGATAATTATTTAAAACAGTTTTATTGATAAGTAGCTAAAAGTATAGAAAGTCATTTTTAGTTGCAGGTTGTAAATCACATATGATTTAATACTAACACTTGTTGCATTTAACTTGTATTCCCCTCCCCCCCCCTAAAAAATGTAAAAACAGTGGAAAAGATTCATTAAGGGGTATGAACTCACCTGCAACGAGTTTAGTGGGTGAAGTTGCCGGGTAGAATGCTAGACGCCAAATGAGAATATGAACACTCACACGGATCCTATGAAACACATAGTGACACATAATGGTGTCTAATTAGTTATCTAATCACTAAATAAGTAAGTAATTACACCTTAATGCATGAAAACACTTTGTTTTATATGCTAGAAGGCTATTGGGTTGCAAGGAATTAGTGTAAGTCCTCACTATAGAGTTTACTCCTCAAATACTCACCTTAGGTGAGTTTACGGTTGAGGGACCAATTCCCCCATGAGTTTACGGCCGTAAACTCATGGGATGAGTATATTTGTGTGCCTTAAGGTTTCTTGTATCACTAGGAAGGGTTCTAGGCTCAAATCCAAGGCTTGAGGGGTGTTTAGGGTTCATATGGGGCACTCCCTTGGAGTTTGCGGTCCTTGGACCACTCCTTGGGAGTTTACGGTCGTAAACACTAGGGTTTACGGCCGTAAACCCTTTAGCACATCATTCACTTCGTGTTTTGTGGTCCTAAGCTCAATCATACAAGTTTCTAACCCAATAATCATGTTAAGGAAGGAGTTAGGGGCACCAAAACACCATTTAAGGTGTTTACGGTTTTGGTGTTTACGGTTCATGAATATGCATGGACCGTAAACCCATGTTTACCCTCCTAAAGGTCCAATTTTTGATTTCTAGCTTCATGCATGTATGTTTCTAAGTTAAGGACGAGTATTAGAAGAGTTTTGGAGGGATTTTGGGCTTCAAAAACCCCCTTAAGGGTGTTTACGGTTTTGAGAGATATTCCTAAACCATAAACTCAAGTTTTTAAGGTTTTTGAGTGATTAAATCCTGAGTTTGTATGAATGCAAAGCTAAACAACAAGCTAGGGAGTATTACTTACGATTTTGGAGCTTGAATGAGGTGATTCTTGAATAAACCCAACTTCTAAAGAGAGAAAGTAGAGAGAGTGACTAGAGTGGCAAAAAGCTCCATCTAGTGCCCACTCACCCTTTATATAGGGGTTGGGTTTGTGACTAGGTGGGAATTTACCCGATACTGACACTAAATGGGGTTGAAATTTTTACCCGATTAAATGGTCGTAATTAAAAACTTTTTCCAACTAAACGGGAGGGCAATTCACGTGTTTTTATTTATTTCATTACGACACTAATAAAAAAAATAAAATAAAACATTTATTGATTTGTCCACTCCAAATGTTAACGGAATCTTAATAAAAATAGAATATTCTATTAACGGAAATGGTTTATAACGACGAAATAAATTTCGGTTTGTCACAACTATGATGCTCACTATAATTACTACTATTACGAGATCATACATGTTAAAGAGAACACTGCATACATTATACTAAAAAGTTTGTTATACTATAACACAAGAGAATACACTAATCCAGAATATGACACACTAATCCTCTATACAGCACTCTACTGTGTAAGCACAGTGTAACCAGAGCTTCCCGGAGGGAAAGCAACCACTACATGTATAGATCTATACAGGAAGGACACTATTACATCCCGACTGCTAACTACAGTCCGAGCCGACTAGGCCCAGGGGTGACGAAACATCACTACACTACGTATGACCGGGAAGGTCATCGGACACTCTATTACCACTCAGATTGGTTACATCAGAAACCACATTCATACCCAAGTTAACACACTAAGAATTAAAGGCTAAAAACTAACTTCCCGAAGTGAATATATATACATATATTACTAAATTAAAGTTTGCAACACTACTATATCCAGCCGACAGTAAAACTGCTGAAATAAGATATTATCCTTCCTCGTTTACTTTATATAAATGAAATCTATACCCTTATTTTCATGATTCAAAGTCTCAATGGGAAAACTTTTACATACTCAAAGGATCAAACTTACAAATATGCAAATCTAGAAAATATAGGATTTTCTAGGGATTTTACTATCTTCAGACATGAATCACCGCTTTTACATTACATGATTGTAAACACTTTTATACAAGCAACGACACTAAATTCTTATGAACTCACCAGCTTTATGCTGATACTCGTTTTCAAAATAACTTGTATTCTCAGGTCAAAAATAGACAGGTACTGATGCAGCTTTTGAGAAGATGGAGCATATACAAGACCCATCTTTTATTTTGTTTATACTTTTGGTGTCTATCAAACTATACAGAACACGCTTGTATTTACAATTACTATATTAATGCAATGGTTGTTGTCGCTTGTTTTTACTATTATGCAATTGTTATGATATTGTATATGACGTCCTCCATCCCAGAACATATTCCGCCGTTCTCGGTTTTGGGGTGTGACAAATGGAGCCATAGTTGGGTAAAGCTAGCAACTTTGAGCTTCTAAAGCTCAAGAGTGCCTAGATCTAAAGTCCAATACATCTTCAAAGGCTTAATACTCGGATTAACCTTGGAAATGGCCCAAATGTGACAAAATACAAGCTAAGAAGAGGATCTAGATGAATAACAGCCAACACATAAGCTTTATACCTCCAAATGTTCTAAAATGCTACCCAAGCTCTAGATCTACTGCCTCTTCTTGAATCACCAAGGGTTTCCTTCTTTCTTCTAGTTTCAAATCACTCAAAAATGGCAAGGAAAGCTCAACAGCACTCAATGGATGCTTAGGGCTTCGAGAGTAGGTGAGGGGAGTGATGGAGGTTGGGGTGGAGGCCTGAAATGATGTTTAAATAGGGAACCAGGTCCCGAAATTAGGGTTTCCCAACCCAGACCTGACTCGCCGAGTCAGTTTCCCCGACTCGACGAGTCAGTCACTTAATTTGCGACACTTGACATGCTCCAACTCGTCGAGTTCTCCCTTAGGACTCGACGAGTTGACCCTTTGACTTAGGGTTTTCCTTTCCTTTCTTGGTGCTGCTGGATTAGGGGTGTTACAATTCTCCCCCACTTATCCAAGACTTCGTCCTCGAAGTCTGCTACTGCCAACTATCGTGCAATCTGCTCACCACATCCCTACTATGTGGATACGTTTCTCACTGGGTTTGATTCTCGCAGAATCGCTTCCATCAGCTTTATTTTCGGTCATTCAGCTGCAACTAGCCCTTGCAATAAGAACCTCAAGAGCACTCTACTCACCAACAACCCTGAAAACGCTGCTCTAATCCAACCGACAACCCCCTTGGTACTCCCCGAGTACTCATGCTGAACATCTTAGGGATTTCATCCCCTCTTTCCTTATATGTTCACTGTCCTTCCCAAGGCGTCTTCCCACACCACTAAAGCCTTTCCTTCCTCTAGGAAGGATACACCTTCCGCTATCTACATTCCCAACCACTCCCAGTGCTGGCCGCTTCGCTGTTATTTGATAACTGCTTCCTTCTACTATATCTCAGTGTTGCACCCTTCCTAACGAATGGACCAGATAATCCTTTGAGTAAAAAATTCATCCCTGCAATGATTAGACTCAGACGAGAGCTGCGCAACAGGATCAAACCTTTACCTCTGAGATTATCTAACCATGCTGCAAGGATCGTAACACTTCTCGGTCACTGGCTGTCCCACAACAACTTCTCTTCTCATTACTGTCCTGACTAGAGGTTTTATCGTCTCTTATCCAACTTATGGATGAATCGATACCACCCTGGTCCCAACAAATCTGATATTATTGGGTCACCGGACTCCCACCGGTTACTAAACCCTAGCTCAAACACATCAGTCACTCCCAGCGACTTCCGAAGAACTTCGGCTATCTAAAACTGCTCTATCTACACTGCCACTCTGACTCAACAAGTCCTGGGATCCTCGATCTCCTATCTTGACCGCAAGGTCTCTACTAGGTCCCACTTGTACTGCTACTCACATACGAGCCTCACCCACGGGTCTCACCCAACTATATCTTGGAGCGGCCTCTCCCAAGGTCTCACCTCTTTAGGACTAAGCATGCCAACTCCCTAATAAACTCAATGAACTATCCTTTCCTGATTCCTATCATGCTACTAGGAGTCACGGGCCTCGCCCAAGCTCCACTAACTAGGAGATATGGGCCCTCGCCCACACTCCTCTAACTGGCCTCTACTGAAGGTTGTGGCTATCACGCTGTTCTACCACACTCTCCATACTGCCCCTGCCACTGACTACTAATCCGAAGGCATCCCGTGCCAGACGTTTGCATAATCTTCATCCCGACTCACTTGGGTCCTGCTGGCAATCCTCTGACCTGATTTTTTCCAAACCAGCCCTCAACTACAAATACTACGGCCCTCCCGCAGCCTTACCATACTTCTTGCATTGTCTACCTACTGGTGAATGCTACGACTATCCCGTAGTCTTATATCCTTGCTATACTCGCGTTCTGCCGAGAAGATCTCCGGCTTGGTTTCCCAAACCAATCCTCTACTAATCATAATTACATGAACTCAATGTCGGGAAGTTTCCCAAACTTTCAACTCTTGCACCCCTCTATCCACGCAGCTCCTCGGACCACTTTCCTCCCCTTCTCGAAGATCACTAACTCTTCCAAGTTTAGCATGCTACTGTCTCTGAATACTCAAAGGGTTCTCCCCCACTTTGATCTGGCTAATCCCTTACCGCTCCCTGCTTGAAACGGATTCCAAATCCTTCCTATCATCTGAAGTGTCGATCTGCTGTCAACCACGCTTACTTCTGCTGGCGCTCCGTCTAACCCTTTACCAGATCTGAACCAATCTTGCCAACTAACAGAGCACCTTCCAAGTCCCAATTACACTTGATACAGTGACTGCATCCTAAGAACCTACCCTAAAGGGAAACATCTTCGGACTGCTACTCTATCATTCATGGCATGCATATGGTATATAACTCATTCATAGGCAAGCAATATAATACTCCAAAATATATACTTATTAACATCGATGCAGTACCATAACAATAAAATCATGAATCAAAGTTGACAAGAAAGTAAAAGATACGCACCTTCAACATCTGGTGCTGCTCGCGGCTCCACTATAGCTAACTGAAAAGCCCTGCTCCTTGCCGTAGGCGCCTCTGCTCGGCCCTGACGGCCATCAGCAATCCTTAAAGTCGCAGGGGAAGGTGCTATCACCTGTCCTGCTGAAAGCAAACCCGGACACTAGGCCTTCTTGTGGCTCCGCTGACTGTAATGGAAACAAATCAGATCTGATCCCCAGGTGGTGGTAGCAGTACAATCATTGCTAAAGTGAACAGTCTGGCCGCACCTGAAGCAAACAGAATCACCACCGCTGCCACTCCTGCACGCTCCCTCATGCATCCTGCCACACTTGTCACAACGACTGCGGCCCCGAAAATCCCTCGATCTCTCATCTAGCCCCTTGGGCCTTTTGCCCGAACCTATAGCTGTCTGAATCTCATACGGCTTCCTCTTCCACTCTATCTCCAAATCAATCTCCCTCTCTCTGGCACGAGCAATCATATCCTTCAATGATAAGACTAACATGAATAGGAATGTACACACATTGAAAGCTAGTATGGTAGAAATGGGTTTCGCTCAGATTTCAAAAATTTTATGAGGAAACATTCTTACTAGTAGCCGAGAAAGGAATATTAGGTTATTTGTTACCATTGTTACCTTATTTGATATAAGATATGGTAAAGTGGATGTTTAAACAACTTTCCTCAATAGGAAACATTCAAAGGATATATAAAACCTTGAAAGGATTTAAACATACAAAGTATCCAAATAAGGTGTGTAGGCTTGAGAAATATATTCGTGGATTTAAAAAAAGCATCGCAAAGCAGGAATATGTTCTTCCACGAGGAAGTCAAAACAAGGTTTTCTTTCTAGAATTCAAATTAGGCTTGAGTACATGTCAAAGCTAGTGGGAGTGTCATTATCTTTGTGGTATTACATTTTGATGACAATACTACTCATAGGAAACATTATCCTAAGTTGCAAGGTATAAAAGCTCGGGAATTGTTTTACTAAAATGGACAAGGTGAAGCGACATTGATACTTGGTATTTGGATCTAAAAGTATATATCGAAATGTTTAATATGATTCAGTCAAAGCATAATGTGTTGAAAGGTTTCAACATAGAAAATTCCAAGAAAGGAATTGTTCATATGCTTCATATCAAGGACTTGAGTGAATCTCAAAGTCTTATTTTCTAGTAAAGAATCCAATATAATGGATGAAGTCGTATATGTGTCGGATATAGGATCAATCATGAATGTTATGACGTGTTCTTATTTTGATGTCTTAGATGTTTTGAGCATTGAATCTAAAATTGGCTCGACTAAATCGCTAGACAACTATCAAGAACATTCTGAGGTATTGAAAGATACTAAGGAATGGTTGCTTATAGAAAGTAAAGAACATGATTAAGAAGAAGTTATAGTAACATGAATTTTAGATATGAATTTGATTCATAGTCTGAATGGATATTCATTTTGAGTTGTAGCATGAAAGGTTTCATGTAGGAGATGGTGGTATATTCGACGATGTGGGTAAGACCATATTAGTGCAAGTGATATATCCAAGGAGCATACCTAGAGAAGAAGACTTCATAATTGACCTTGGATTTGTTTTAAGTACCAAATTGCCATTAGAAACATTTTGTGAAAGTGTAGTCTTGTTGACTAAGGATTCTTGAGATCACAGAAGGTCAATGCATAGAAGGAGGAAATTCCATTACATTCAAGAAAATGTTGAGAATCGAGATCTAGTTGTGAAGTAGATATTTTTTTTTCAATGGTTTATTCACAATAGTGATGACCAAAGGAAAACATGAAATGCATGCTAAGAGAATTGGCATAAGAAATATTGATAAGTTTAGTTGTTATTCAATTACCCAAAAACATTTATACAATAGATAAATCCATAACTATTATGGTGATTAAATAATTGCAAATTATTTATATTCAAAGAGTGCGGAGCCATAGAACGATTAGTTCATTATTGTGTTTCATTTTGCATGTTACTTCTTGAATAATACCTTATTCAAAATGCCACAATCAGTCATACTTTTGGGAGTATGTATTGATTTAAGACTGTCATGAATTGATTGTAAATTGTTCATAGGGATTGATAATTGCATAGGGATTGCTACAATATTCATGAGTACTTTGAAAATAAGGATTTGAAGTGTTGGTTAAAATCGCACTTAGATATTACTTCATGGATTCAATCACGAGTAATTCTAAGAAGATAATATCTTATATTCTTCAAATGGAGATATATACATCATATTTTGAAAATTAATTGTGCATTGGTTTACTCCAACGCATCTCGTAACTGGGTGTTATAAAGTGTAATTATATGCATGATTTGCTGAGTAAAATGGATGATTATATAGTCAAAGCTTATGTGTTCCTTTTATTTTAGGAGGAAAAGCAATATATTTAGACCCCTCGAAGATTTGTTTTTGACATCTGAAGTGTTTGGCCGAGCCCTAACTAAATTGATGTTTAAATTAAGTACTGAGTCGTCATAAATTAGGAAATTGAGATATAGAATCTTGGACAATGAGCTTGATTATAATCCATGTCTCGTGTCCATACAATATCTTGTAGAACAAAGGGATAGTTAATCACTTATCTTAGGACCAACGTATTACCAAAGTTTGGCAAATACATTGGAAAACACTATTTACTAGTTATTTGGAATTGTACTTTCAATTATAGTTAACGACGTACCAAGTGGGAGACTGTTGGATTATAGTGTCTAAGGTCCTAACTAAATTGGTATAATTTTGATGAATAAAAGTAAAGTCATTTTTGGGTTGCCCTCATAACCAGGAAATGACTTTGACTGATTAAAAGATAGAGATAAATGATTTGTTAATTTATTATGTGATTAATAAATTAATTAGAAATATTTAATAATTAATATGAATTAGTTAAATATAGTCATAATTTACTAATTATTAATCAAAATTAATCTGGAATTAATTCAAGATTAATTGGAATTAATTGAAGGTGCAAGGGGTGAATTGCAATTGTTCAATAGCTGAACAAAAGAAGCAATTCAAGAATCTACCATCATATGGATGGTTTTGGGAGCAAGTACATTGTTATTTTAACCTAGAAAACCCTACAAGAAAATCTATCCTTTCTCTCTCTAAGTTGTTACTTGATAAAAGAAGAGAATATATACTCTCTTGAACTCCAAAAGTCGTTCTTGGTGGTTCAAGCCTAAGAAATTGTATTATCAAGTGTTGAACTAGCATTCATCTAGTCTTGAGCATATTTATGGACTTTCTCTAGAGGGATTCTGCATTGAGTTTTTGCCATCATCATTATCGTTTAACCTCTCATGAGGACCAAAGGACAACAAATGTTGTTAATCTTATCATTTTATGGTTGTTGATTTAAATCTGTCATGTTTATATAATGTGATCCTTTATCAGTTTATATGTTGTTCAAGTTTGATTTTAAAGTCTTTTGTTGCAAACTCAAAAGCCTTATGTTTTGAAACTCGATCTTGAACACCATGTTTCCATCAGAAAGAGCTTCGTACTCTCATTTTGAATGATAAAACTATCTATAGTTCAAATATTATTTATTCTATCAACACTTTGGTTAATTCATTTGATGTTGAAACTAGGATGATCGATTAACTTCAAAGGAAAGAAATGAAGATCGATTCACTCAAACTAAAACTTAGTTTTGTACAAACAGAAGTTGCGAAGAAGGATGATGAGCTTCCTTTAGTAAAAGCCAGTAATTTTGAAATTAATCAAAGGCTCACAAAAACAGTTGAATACAAGGATGCTCCCTACATAGATTACATCTCTGCTCTTCTTGATACGAATCTTCAACCCCTATTTTCAAAGATGTCTATTACTGAGGGTGTTTCGACTAGTAATGCTTGATCTTAACAAGGGGTAGAAGGGGTAAATTGGTGAATCCTAATGTGGTGCCTCCAATAACTAAGAAGCCTCCTTCTGACAGAAAGATAACTATTGGTTTCCAACCATTAGAAAACCAGTTGGTGAATGTTGTTCAAACTAAAGCATTAAGAAATGGTACTCTTATGATTGTAAATCAACCATAAGTGAATCTTGAAGATGATCAAACAAAGAATGATGATGAGTATGAAAAGTTGAAACAGTTAGAGATTGAACTTAGGTAGAAAGAATATGAGAAAAGGGAGAAACAGGTTGTAGAACTTACTCTGAAAGCTCTTTAGCCTAAATGGACTGTGGAAATGATGATGGACTTGGCACTTATGAATGTTGAAAAGTATTGGCTCAATCCGAGATCATCATTTCTTTTGGAGAATAAAACTAATTGTCAGTTGCTTTTTACAATGATTGTGAAGGCATTTTTATGGAGAATTTTTCCAATTACGTATAGGGTTTCGATGAACAATGGAAACATGAACCGAAAGCTCTTTGACTTTTGTTCTTTGTATTCAAGGCCTCAGTATGAGGTTTGAAGATTGAAGAAAATTTATGGGATATGATTGTAAAGCAAAAGGGTGTATGGATGATAAATTTGTCAATTACAAATTTAAGGCTATGAGAGAAAGTGGTAATGAGGAATTTGAATTTTCGTTTGTGGATCTGCCAACCATGAATCCTCATGAGTTGTTCATGTTGTTATCTATATTCAACATGGAAAATGACAAATTTGGGAATCAAATTAGCCCTTTGAAGAAGATGCTCATATTTTACTTTTGGATATTTGTAAGATGGATGTTGAATTTACTGAATTTATGTAGAAGAAAAAGAAGACAACTATCGGTCCTTGTGATCAATCGGATGGAATTGAGAGTATGAATGATTGTCAAATATAGAAAGATGCATGGGAAGTTGTACACAAAACTTATGTGAATAGAGTTTTAAAGAATCGCATGATGTATTTGGAAGACAAGCACTGTTAAAAGACATCAACACTGAATGACATTATTTTGAATGTTGAACTATGCATAATGAACTTGAAGAATGAAAATGTACTTATATCTAACATGCTCAAATGGTGGATTACAATTCGTATAGTGGTGTTTGGCTTTTCTCCTCAAGTTTTTAAGAAAGTAAATGAAGACTTCCTTTCGCCACTCAACACAAAGGAGGAGATTGATAATGGGGTTGTTCACTATTTGGTTAAAATTGAATTATCCAATCGAAAATTTTAGATTGGACTATTTGGTTTGGATATTTAGAATTTTGGATTTATTTTAAGCTAAACCAAATTATTATCTTAGATTTTGGATTGGTTTTGGTTTATAAAATAAGAACTGTATAGTCCAAAAAAACAAATAACAACTTATTATTTATTTTTAATATGTATCTTTAATCATGTATAAATTTACTAAATTATTTTTTGAGTTGTTAGAAAGTTTCATCTAATATAATACTTCAATATGTACTTATCAAAAAGGTTTTTTTTCAATGAAATATTAGACTATAATCAATTTTTCTTCATAGTTGTTTATAAATTATATTTCATAATTAAAAAGTTTTTTTAGTTATTTCATAGAGTTACCAAATACTTAATTTATATATTTCTTAAAATGTCTTGCCTCTTAAAAACAGAATTATAAATACATATCCAACCGAATTGTAATTTGGTTTGGTCGAATAAAATTTGAATTTAAGTTTGACTATTCGGATCCATATTTTAAAATCAATATCTATTTGGATTTTCTTGATCGGATCAGATCAAACCAGTCCATCGAAATGAATACCCTTAATTGTTAGGTTTCAGAGTCTATATGCTTAGTGTCTGAGTTTGGTTGTGAAAGCTTTCGTAATTGTTATATCTTAAGTCTTCAGTGTATGCTTTTGGTTGTATGTTTTATTTTGGAGTTTTGTACACTAGGTTTTGTAGTGATATATGTGTAATTGTTTGACAGTCTGTCACCGCCTAGGTGTCATATTCATATTGGTTATTTTCTAACCCACTCCCTATTCTGTCAACCTACAAATAGGGATGTTAGTTAGAAGGTAGCGTATGTTTTTTACAAGTTCTAACTTCCATTGTTGTAATTGAGCTTTCATACTCTAAATCAAATCAAAATACTATTTACTTTCGTGTGTAATCTTTAATTTGATTCAAACATGATTTCATACTTTAGAATCTATTCGATCCAACACCACGTCAACATCCCTCCCCAACACTCTGCCAAAGAAAACACGAGCCAACCCATCCTATAACACAAACCATTCCATAGTCCATACTGCTACCGACACACCATTAAACAAAAACATGGTCGTACGTAGCCAGAAATAAGATAGACAGTTGAACGTTTGTGTGTTATAGGATGGGACTACTACCGATGCGGTATCAAACGAAAATATGGTCATACATAACCATAAATAAGATAGGCAGTTGAACGCTTGATCTAGATCGAAAGCCATAAATCAAATGAGAACCATGCTATAAAGTGGTACCAAGTGTTCTTAGGCTATCTTACTTAGTCCACAAGTAACCCTCACAATAATATTAGATAAACTGCTTAGATAACACACTCCCTAGGAGAACACGCAGCATGCCTCAGTCCGAATGTGTTCCTTCTCCATTAAAACCTTTCCCAAAGGTTAAAATACAATCATATCTAACTAACTGAAGAAACTCAACCGCTACAGAAACATTCTCCCAAACATCCGGAACAAGATCCCAATCATTAATTAAACTGAACAGGTCTCCAACAAGGTGCACTAACCCGGTAAAACTCCTGAATCCAGAGGAAAATCCAAAATCACTGCAAATGCTATCGTAAACCTGATCGGATCAACCCAAAATACCAACCATGCCAAATAAACATCCCAAGACTTGATTTTACACAGACCCACGGTAGAGACTGGAATATTTGTCAACGTTCCTCCGACATCCAAATTTTCAATAACCAACGACAACTGCTACACTCGATCCTACTAGAAACAATAATTCCAGAACCAACACAATAAATGGTGCACTTACCTAGAAATCTAGATACATATATAACAGAACTTGACGAAAGGTCAACGCACCAAATGAACCTTTAGTTCACACCAGTTAAAACCTTCGAACAACCCCAGTTGTTGACAATGAACAAAATGACCAAATGATCAAAAATAGTCTGATAATCTAATCATAATGATCCCACATACTTCTGAACAAGGCACACACAAAATATACATATTGAACTCTAAAGCTAATCGGTAGATCAACAACCACCCATCCTCATCCATAGATCTTGATCAAACAGCGAGCTAAACATGCTATTTATCATTATAAACACACACGCGGCTCAAATGCTTCTTTATTAAGATCCATGTCACTCCAAAAGGTAACTACTGACCATAGCGAGTCCCTTGCCCAACATCTTCCTGCTGTGAGGACAACTCATATATCCCTGAAGACATAATTTTGGCGGTAACTTACTCTATACTTACAATCCAACCAATCCTTGAATTCTCCCTGACCATGAAGGACTCCAACGGATTCTTGAGAAGCACAATGATAAAAACTTTATAACTATCAGCACCTCAATAGTAGCCTACTTTCCTTCTCTCATGCATTAATAAACCTGAACCAGAACCTCGCAAACTTGAACCACATACTTCCCCTGACCCAGATTACCAAAACAACAAAATAAAATAATCTACTAATCCTCCTATCAAAATACTCAATTCTATCCCACTTAGGGTTTGAGCTACCACCGACTGACGTTTTCAGACTTCAAAGCCTCATACTAGCTCAACCAGACACATACCAACCTTGACTCTCAGAGTGCATATCATGGAATAGGATAAACCTTTGGATAATAATCGGTCAATCTCAAGGGAACTATGAACCTCATATGGAGATCTCACAACCTCCCATGAAGTCTTCATCCCTTGCAATAACTCTAACACACCCATCATAAGATTATGACTCTCTTATATTTCGGTGGTGGTTGACTATGCACCAACTCCCACTTCTTTCGCCAAACTTCTAGTCCATTCTTTGGAATCTAATTCTCGACCAATAACGGAGACACCCGGTCTTCTCACAATTGGGTTGGAGATATCGACTCATTATATGATCTCCACACTATCCACCAAACTAAAGAACAATCAATCTCGAACATCCTTACAATGAAAGACGAAAATGATCTATAGCGAACTGGATTTTACCCCTTATGATAGAAAATGATGCGGAAAACACTATCATTTCTTCTATCATTGATACGAATTTGTTTTATCCTCTCTCAGACAAGGGAAGCTGAAATAATATAACCCTATCATAGAAAACGGTATCATAGCCATCGGTCGACCATCCTGCCAAAGACTGCAATCCTCGAGTCGATCATCACAACTGTTTCCTCCCGAGTCCCGCAACTCAAACTAATACTACCTCAAACAAGGTCCTCGAGACATTAGGATCAACCAACTCGCACAGCTCTACACCATTTAGACCCAATATGTCATGTCCACTTAGGCTCACAGAAGCACTAGATTCATCTTCATCCAGAGCAACCACAACCGAAAGACCGACAAAGATGAAAAGGCGCTACAACTAACCCTAGTTCTATACCACACTATCTACCATCAACCAACTCCCTAGTAACCTTTTGAATCTTCCTAATCCTTGTATGGATCATGTGCTTTCGGTAGTACGTGCACATACTATCTTCTACACCTATCTATACTCATCCCAAGAATTGTCTCAAAGTTCCCAAGTTACTACACTCGACCACTGCTAGGTGTACTAACACACACTAATGCACTCAAAATATCTACAAGCTAAACTTCCTAGCTTCTCATCTTAGTATTCTCCTTGACCATGCTCTCGCACCGCTAGAAGTCTCTACTAACATCGTTGGTCACCTCGTGTGTGTAAGTTGTACATAACACAAGGTTAGATAGACTGTCAAATAAATGATTCTACCCTAATCCAATAAACAAACAAGGAATAAGAAGTAAGAATAAACAAACGATTTTGAGGCTATAAAATCCTAATTATGTACAGCATTAAAGCATACACTTAGCAACTAACAATATCAAGCTAAACTTCAAGTAGTACAAAACAAGAAATCTCCTAGGCTACTAGGCATCACAAAATAAGGCAATTATATCATGCAATTTCCGAATGGATACTAGCCTATCAACTAGAATGCATTTCTAACAGTCCACATATCAAAAAATATATACAACAAATATGGATATTTTGGGAATCACTTTCATGTTCAAGCTCCAACTGACTGTACACATCGCATCTTCATATTTAAACTAAAGTCTAGTCACAGAACCATGCTCATGGTCCTAAGCCAACAATCAAATAAGAACATGACAAGAGACCGAGTTCATGTTCCTAACCCCCAATAATTTCTTAAAATTTTCTTTTTAACTTTTGTAAAAATTATCATATACTAGTTCGAGTTTGGATTCGCACGAGTGTTCATCTAAACCCTCAAACCAGGGCTCTAATACCAACTTGTAACGTCCCGGTTTTTATAACATTCTTTCAAATATTAATTTAGAATAAACATCAATTTTCATAAAGTTATAATGAAGTAAACCCCTTTGTTCTTAAACCACAATGCATATACAAAGTAATATAGGAAAGCACAGCGGAATCTTAAATCATAAAACTGTTGATGTGTGTTTACAGTCACATCTTCGCCTTCCCATGATCTAACGAAGTACCTGCAAAAATCAATCCACAACTGTAAGCACAAAGCTTAGAGAGTTCCCTAAAATGTCATACAACAAACGATACATGCAAGCATACAAAATTGGCCTTCAGCCCGAGGCTGGTGTCACACCCCAAAACCACGAACGGCGGAAACGTTCAGGGGTGGAGGACGTCATGTACAGTATCACAACAGTGTAATATAATAAAGAAGCAACAACATCATCCATTGCATTATAAGTAGAGTTTTAATACATGTGTGTTATTTCATAATGTACAACAATAATATGAATAATCAAAATAAGGCGAGTCTTGTCTGTGCTCCATTTTCTCAAAAACCTGGCCATCGCACCTGTCTAACTGATGACCTGAGAATACAAGTTATTTTCAAAGCGAGTATCAGCTTTAAAGCTGGTGAATTCATAATAAATTAAAGTGTCATTGTCTGGCTTATGAAAATCTATTAGGAAGGCCATGTAAGCCTTTAATGAAAATGTTGATGTAAGTATGAAAAACCCTAGAAAATCCCTTATTTTCTATCAGTTTGAGATGTAGTCTTCTACCAAGACCCGAATGTTTTGTTTATGACAATGTAGTCTTCTACTAAGACCCGAATGTTTTGTTTGTAAAATGATAGTTTTTCCTTTCTATGGACTAGTACTAACAGTGCTTAGTCTAACTCATCGTTTATGTGAATGTAACACAAATTAAAGTAAACAGGAAAATGTACTACTGTAAGTGTTGTCACTGGGTACTAGGACT
This sequence comes from Lactuca sativa, assembly GCF_002870075.4. NCBI lineage: Eukaryota > Viridiplantae > Streptophyta > Magnoliopsida > Asterales > Asteraceae > Lactuca > Lactuca sativa. The sequence continues at coordinate 358,585,799 of NC_056627.2, read as the reverse complement.
AACACAACATCGCGTTAAGCGAAATATGTAACCTAATGAACATCGAAAGATTGTCCAGAAAAGTAATAATGTAAGTGTCATCGCTGGGTACTAGGAGTAACACAACATCGCAATAAGCGAAAGATATAACCTAATGAACATCCGAAGATTGTCCAATTGTCCTCTGTAGCAGCAGCAGGTGGGTGGAAAGGTTAGTCCCAAATCGATCTACCTAATATAAGTAGTAACCTTAGACCTCCGTAGATGGTCATCGACCACTGGTGCTAATCAGTGGGGTTCGGAATGGTAAGTCCCGCCGAGCTATCCCATTGAACCGAGATAGGAAAGATAATTTACACAGTAAGTACTAATAAATCATCCTCGTAGTCCTAAGTACAAGTATCCAGGTAAGTGAATACAGGATAATGCACCTATGTAAAAGTGTTCATGTATGGTATTCATGTAAGTGTGTTCATGTAACAGGTAAGTATATGTAAACATATTCATGTATCAGGTAAACATCTGTAAGTACTCATGTATCAGGTAATGTACTAGTATAGACTCATGAATGAACTGACTCTTGTGTGATTCCTTGTAATAGGAGTAATGTTTAATATCCTCAAATTATCCCTATGATAATTTACTGAACTATAATTGGTTAATCCTGTAGGTTTACACACTCTTACTACTCAAGGGTGTGGGAACAAAATGAAAGTTGTAAACTATAACATCAATACATATATAAGAATATAAGTGTATGTGCATAGCTTAGTTCAAGAATGTAAAATGGTTTCGTAAGACATCTTATGGGTTTTGAACAATGATTAACAATAACCTGAGGTCATTTTAATATACATTTCAAAGGTAAAACTTTTGATAACAATGTGTTTTTAAGATTTAAAACCATTTCATGCATCACATTTTGTAGTATGTGAAATCTATTAAATGACAAACACAGTTATCAAATACATATCAATGATTTAATAACATGTTTGTTTCTACTTGTATTCCCCCCCCCCCCAATTAAAGCATTTAAAATCATTTAAAACATTGATTAGGGGTATGAACTCACATGTAGTTGGTGATTGGGATGAACTGAACGGTATCGGATTGCTAGGTGTCAAGCGAGGACTTGTACACACACTACAATCCTAATGAACATATAATTACACATATATGCATTCAATTAGAATTAAATCACTAATTGATAATGTTAAGACATCCTAGACACAATTAAACACTTTATATAAGTGTTTTAGGCCCTAAGGATTGCATCTAAGCTAATGTGGGACAAGGCACTTGTGTTTAGGGTTCCAAAGGACGCCATATATGAGTTTACTCCCCATATACCATCACACATGGAGTTTACGGTTGTAAACTCTTGAGTTTATGGCCGTAAACTCCTAACCATGGGGGTTTGGTGTGTTTTGAAGTCCCAAATGGTTCCTAGAATTCTTCCAACTTGGTGGCTAAGTCCTTGGAAGGGTTTGAGGACTAGAAATACTCAAAATAGGAGTTTACGGCCCTGAGGCCATTCCCCTTAGAGTTTACGGCCGTAAAATCTAAGTATAGGGTGCTTTTGTTGTTTTCAAGCCTCTTGCTTTTGAAGGACATGTTCTAGACAATTGTTTAAAGCTAATGAGGACCCTAGGCACACTTTGGTGCCATTCTTTTGAGTTTACGGCCCAAGAGCATTCTCTTGGCCGTAAACTCACTTTGATAAGTGATTTTGGTGAGTTTTGGTCCTTCATTTTAGTGGAAACAATTTCTTGTAAAGGTCTAGGGCTTTAGGTGTCTTAAAAACACCCCTTTTATCCATTTCTATGGAGTTTACGGCCTAAGATACACTTGGGCCGTAAACTCACATTTGTTTGTGTTATTTGATGTGTTTAAGGCCTTACACTACATGGGAAAATAGCCTAGATACAAGCCTTAAAGTCTTAGAGTCCTTAAATCACCATTTTGAGCTTGAAAAGGGAGTTTACGGCCTAAGCAACTCTTGGGCCGTGAACTCCCCAAACTTGGGTGATTTGTGGTTGTTTTCTTGTCCCTAACACACATACATATGAGTCTAAGGCAGTTGTATAACATAAGGGTCGGTTTCGGCTTTGTTTCGGGAGTTTACCGCCCAAGAACACCTTGGGGAGTAAACTCCTAAATCTAGTGATTTAGCCTTCTAAATCATGTTATAACTACGTATAATGCTTTCTAACACTACTAGAAAGAGGTACTCACGATTTGGGATAAAAACCCGAAGATCCATGAGAGAGAAAATGGCTTTTCTCTAGTTGGAAATGCGAATAATAAATGAATTTGGTTCAGAATTCTATTTATAGTCCTGAGATATTTTTGGCAGAAAATATTTTTATTCCTGAAATGACCTCTATTATAATAGAGTGATGGAATAATATAATTGCACTAAACCCTAGTGCATCAACTCTCCTGATATCTCCTGAAGTGTAAACCCTGAATTACTCAAACTTACACGAGAAAGTCTGAAAATTAACTGTGACTGCTATAACTTCTATTGAAGTGATATAGTTTGTACAGAATGGAAATTTCGGATTGTCACATCACCCCCTATTAAAGGGAATTTCGTCCCGAAATTAGAATTTAGGCGAGGAAGTATGTACGAATGATCGAGTCGTGAGGAGGAAAAACTTCCAAATCTATTGGTTCTAGCGCTCCTAAGTGAAATCGGGTTCTCGGTTGGTATCCCAACGAACCTTCACTAATGGGCAACGGCGTTGCTTCGTCCGCTTGACCTCTCGGTCGAGGGTCACTACGGTTCTAATACGGAGTCAAGGATCTCGTAAATCTCGATCTCGTCGAGAGGGCTTACGAAAGTCCTAACGGGAAGATACTGCTTCAAGTTCGAGGCGCGAGGGGCAACATGTTCGTTATTGAGTTCGCGGAGCAGGACTAGTTTGTGAGATGCAGGACCGATTCTGGTAAGAATCTCGGAGGTCCCAATTACATTGGACTTAGCTTTCCACTCTTTACGAGTTGTATTGAGCCGTTCTTAGAGTGAGGATTCCTAAAGCATTTGGTCCCTCACTAAGAATTCCAAATGTTCTTTCTCTCGCTTAACTTCCCAGCCAAGGGCCATCCCTTGTTGGGTCAAAGTCGAAAGGGTTCCTGAAGTCTGCGGGGAGTTTCGAATGGGCTATGATAGTAGGTCTATAAGACCTAGAATTTGGCAAATTTTCCGTCGGTGATTATGGTGCCGACAATTTCCCAACGGTTTTCGATAATTTGACAGAGTACTCAAAAATTTCCACAACACTGGTAGTGTGTCTCAGGAAATTTGTCTCTAAATTCCAAAACTCTTGTTCAGAGAACTTTGTGAAGAGTGTCTCCGAGGGAAATGTTTCTATGGGTTCTTTCTTACTACGAGGGTAGATAAGTAGTCATTATATGGAGAAATGACGAACTGATCCCAGTAAGAAAGGCGTACTCTACTCATATAGCTCAGGAATACTATGGGTGTATTGGTCCTACCCGAGGGGTATCACTACGGACTCGAAGTGTCCGCATCGAGTTCCGAGGGTAGTCTCTAGAACATCCTTCCTTAACACTCGAACTGGTGATATTCGGATCTTAGGTCCATTTCTGAAAGTAACACTTTCCCTGTGGATGCTCAATTAGCTCTTCTAAGCGAGGCAGAGATAACGATTTTTAAAGGAAATCTAAACGAAGTCTCCGGTCGTCGAGGTACATATGATGCACTCCATCGACTTCTGGTAAGAATAAGACCAGATCTCTCAAGGGTGAGAAGCCTGGTCTTCTAATCCTATTGTTGAGTAGTTCGTGGTGTTGTCCGGACTGTCCTTGTATCTTCTGTAGGTGTTTAGACTGAAGGCGATCTGGTTATAAGAGTCATACTAGGTTCTAAGTTGGTTCCTATGCCAATGCAATTTCTCGAACTCCTGGACAGTCTCCGTCCTGAAGTTCATATTAGAATTCATACGTGATTCTAAGATCACAATTTCGTTTATAAGAGTCGTATATAATTAAGACTGAACAGGTAGTCGAATAACTGATTCTTCCTTAATCTCACATCCCATCGAGGGAAAAGAAATTAAAGAGGAATCATCAATTCTAAACCTGTAGAACATTAATTATATATCACTCTCATGCATACATTCTTCAGTGATAGATCAACCGTATGAATCCTGAAATTGAACTTGACGTACTGCACAAGCGATAATGTGGGGATTCCTTCGGAAAGGAAGAGAACTATAAGGTACTCCTGTTATGAGTACTTCGGTGTTCCAATATGACGGCTTCGCTAAAAGACGTTTACTGAGAAAGAGATGTACTTATGAAGCTGGTATTGCGAGAATCGAATCGAATCAAGTCGTATGATAATGTCGGAATCATAAAGAAACTTAAAGACATTAGATTTGAGCATAAAACGTTTACAGACAAAAACAACCGTGCAACCATGATTAGAGTTACAGTACTTTAGATTTGCTACAAGACTATTGCTGCGAATTAGATATACTAAAAAAGACAAGTATACGCAGCACGAGCATCCCTATACCGACAGGATCCCGCAAAAGATAAGACTCTAGTTGCACTAGTTTTGGGATGGTTCATAAGTCTGTTACAACGAAATGCCTAAATTACACTAACGTGGGTCCGGAGTGGACTCTCCTGCGGCGGTGGTTGGTAGTAGACTTTCATCTGTGCCAGCAATTTCTGCCCCTGGGCAGTTCCTTTTGTAGTGATCTACTTTGCCACAACCGTAGCATACCTGGTTCTCACTGGTCTTTGGCACTTGAGCATCCTGATCTGTTGGCATCCTGCAGCAACGGGCTGTATGCCCCTTCTTGTTGCAGTGGAAGCATTGCATCTCCTTACAAGGTCCATAGTGGTGAAAACTGCATTTAATGCATTTTGGGAGAATTCCAGCATAAAGTTTGGCTGGTTTGGGGGCCATTGGGACGCCCGAAGGGATGGTAGTTGGAGGTGCTGATGTCGTGGCTGTGAAGGTTGTTACTGGTGGTTGTTTCCTGTTCGCCCTTCGAAGCGACTTGTTCTTCCTTTTGGCCCAAAACTTCTGGCTGTTACTCTTGGCCTCGGCACTCAAGGTACCGTGGTAGTTTGTTGGTCGTTGTGGTGCTTGGTTGTTGTTTGGATTGACATGGTTGTTAACAAAACCGCTAACACTTGCGTTGTTAGCGTTCAGATGGGTCAGAATAGCTGACACGGCAGCCGAGACTGCAGCTTGAAAGGTAGTTGCATCAATCTGAAGAGTTGGTGTTGGGTTGATGGGCTGATCGTTTTTCTTGGGATTCATGATTCTGTTACACCGATTGAAAAATGAATTTGTGAGCGAAAATGGTTGAAACTAGACGTAGCTTGATCGCTCATGAAAAGAATAGAAGTATGATCTCTAAGGTTCGACCTACATCCCTATGATGCAGTCCTAGTAAAGTTCGGAAGTAAGTTCTTACAATGGTCTCAAGATGTTTATTGTGCAAGCCGAGGTATCGCTGGTTGGTGAATAACATGATCCAACCATTAAAAGAGACTTGGAGATGTCTCCGGAGTTAAATTGCTATAGTCCAATGACTGGACTAGAGCATGTTTCAAATAGACTCAAATGAAAGTATGATAAGAGTATTTGAATAAAGAATGACACAGAAGTTAGCCGACTGTCAATATCTTTGATATTCATGACGTACAAGTTCGGGAAAATGACCTTGTAAAAAGGTCTTACATCATATCCAGAGGAGATAGTTCCTGACAGTATAAAGACCTAACCAAAGTACTTATAGTACAAGATAGTTTCATAGAAAATGCCACATCGGGCATAGACAGGAACACGATTCCTTTCAAGCAAGGAAAGTAAGGTAACGTATCTACTACTAGAGACGATCATCCCTCTGGTGAACTCTCAGTTCAGCCAGTTGGCGTTCCACATCAAGTAGGTGTCTTTCGTACACTCTCTGGCGTACTCGAAGTTCTATAACTTCGGCTCGTGATTCAGCCAGTGCTTGCAGCAGGGTTTCATGGTCTCTGTCAGACCTCTCACGAGCATGTTCAAGGCGACTGGTGCGAAGCATATGCATTCCTCCATTTGTATCAACTTCTGCGATACATTGTAGGGCTGTCCTGCCCTGAATTTCATTTCGGGCAACTCTTCGGATCAGAATTGGTATGATTCTGTCTACTGAGCCCCCATTGCTCAGGTCATAGAAGCTTCGGTCACCATTAAATGGCATGGGCTGATCTTGTCCTTGACTCCATGTTTCCAAATATTCCACCCACTCAGGCGTCGGGCCATGAAAAGCCGGACGAGGGTTAGGAATCGGAATGGGAGCTGCCTGGGGTAGGTTCTCAACCTCGGGTTCGGAGATGACATCGTCTGAAAGGTCGTCAGCATGGTGATCATTAAGAGGGATTGGATGATCATCATCTGGTTCTTCTCCAAACCATCCAGCAATCACTTCGTTCGGAAGGAACAGGTTGTCGTGGGGATGGAATCCAGCCATGTTATCTACGCGAGAATTGAGGTAAGAAAATAATTATTAGACGAACTATCTAGATAATTATTTAGGAAATCTTCATTAGTTCCATCGCTACTTGTAAAGTGCATACCAGTTATATGTAATCAACACAGGATAGGCCTTCGAATAAGTGACCTCAACTCCAAATTTACAAAGAATAGGGGTAAAGCAAAAATTTCACCGATTCTAGGTCTATAACATCCTAGTTACATATAACTTTAGCGTATCCACTTAGCAATTATCAACTTAGGAATGAAGATTCCATTTTAGTTCTCAAGTATAAAGTACTTATAGTAACGCAAAAATACTCCTGTGGTATTTTAGACTTAGGTTCTGTTATAATGTTCTCATTGTGGTAATGTTGGTAAGTTTTTAGACTTGTTGTCATATCACAACCATTCTTGGGCATGTACTAATCACTCCTCAGACCAGCATAGTTGATCAGGCTATGCCATTCCCAAGACTGACCAAATATCCCCAGGCTTACTTGTGATATTCAACAATCGTAATACTTTGTTCTTGTTATAGTGACACTGATTTTAGTATGAATGCAGGCACGTATACTTACTTAAATATTTTATTATTTATAAGTATAACTCTTAGACAGAGTGTTTTAATCCCCATGTATTTATAGTTAGTATATCTTTTATGGGTTGATATACTATATTCACTATAAACAAAGCTCTGATACCAATCTGTCACACCCCAAAACCACGAACGGCGGAAACGTTCAGGGGTGGAGGACGTCATGTACAGTATCACAACAGTGTAATATAATAAAGAAGCAACAACATCATCCATTGCGTTATAAGTGGAGTTTTAATACATGTGTGTTATTTCATAATGTACAACAATAATATGAATAATCAAAATAAGGCGAGTCTTGTCTGTGCTCCATCTTCTAAAAAACCTGGCCATCGCACCTGTCTAACTGATGACCTGAGAATACAAGTTATTTTGAAAGCGAGTATCAGCTTTAAAGCCGGTGAATTCATAAGAAATTAAAGTGTCATTGTCTGGCTTATGAAAATCTATTAGGAAGGCCATGTAAGCCTTTAATGATAATGTTGATGTAAGTATGAAAAACCCTAGAAAATCCCTTATTTTCTATCAGTTTGAGATGTAGTCTTCTACCAAGACCCGTATGTTTTGGTTATGACAATGTAGTTTTCTACCAAGACCCGAATGTTTTGTTCGTAAAATGATAGTTTTTCCTTTCTATGGACTAGTACTAAAAGTGCTTAGTCTATGTCATCGTTTATGTGAATGTAACACAAATTAAAGTAAACAGGAAAATGTACTACTGTAAGTGTTGTCACTGGGTACTAGGACTAACACGACATCGCGTTAAGCGAAATATGTAACCTAATGAACATCCGAAGATTGTCCAGAAAAGTGAAAATGTAAGTGTCATCGTTGGGTACTAGGAGTAACACAACATCGCAATAAGCGAAAGATATAACCTAATGAACATCCGAAGATTGTCCAATTGTCCTCTGTAGCAGCAGCAGGTGGGTGGAAGGGTTAGTCCCAAATCGATCTACCTAATATAAGTAGTAACCTTAGACCTCCGTAGATGGTCATCGACCACTGGTGCTAATCAGTGGGGTTCGGAATGGTAAGTCCCGCCGAGCTATCCCATTGAACCGAGATAGGAAAGATAATTTACACAGTAAGTACTAATAAATCATCCTCATAGTCCTAAGTACAAGTATCCAGGTAAGTGAATACAAGATAATGCACCTATGTAAAAGTGTTCATGTATGGTATTCATGTAAGTGTGTTCATGTAACAGGTAAATATATGTAAACATATTCATGTATCAGGTAAACATCTGTAAGTACTCATGTATCAGGTAATGTACTAGTATAGACTCATGAATGAACTGACTCTTGTGTGATTCCTTGTAATAGGAGTAATGTTTGATATCCTCAAATTATCCCTATGATAATTTACTGAACTATAATTGGTTAATCATGTAGGTTTATACACTCTTACTACTCAAGGGTGTGGGAACAAAATGAAAGCTGTAAACTATAACATCAATACATATATAAGAATATAAGTGTATATGCATAGCTTAGTTCAAGAATCTAAAATGGTTTCGTAAGACATCTTATGGGTTTTGAACAATGATTAACAATAACCTGAGGTCATTTTAATATACATTTCAAAGGTAAAACTTTTGATAACAATGTGTTTTTAAGATTTAAAACCATTTCATGCATCACATTTTGTAGTATGTGAAATCTGTTAAATGACAAACACAGTTATAAAATACATATCAATGATTTAATAACATGTTTGTTTCTACATGTATTCCCCCCCCCCCCCCCCATTAAAGCATTTAAAATCATTTAAAACATTGATTAGGGGTATGAACTCACCTGTAGTTGGTGATTGGGATGAACTGAACGGTATCGGATTGCTAGGTGTCAAGCGAGGACTTATACACACACTACGATCCTAATGAACATATAATCACACATATATGCATTCAATTAGACTTAAATCACTAATTGATAATGTTAAGACATCCTAGACACAATTAAACACTTTATATAAGTGTTTTAGGCTTTAAGGATTGCATCTAAGCTAATGTGGGACAAGGCACTTGTGTTTAGGGTTCCAAAGGACCCCATATATGAGTTACTCCCCATATACCATCACACACGGAGTTTACGGTTGTAAACTCTGGAGTTTACGGTCGTAAACTCCTAACCATGGGGGTTTGGTGTGTTTTGAAGTCCCAAATGGTTCCTAGAATTATTCCAACTTGGTGGCTAAGTCCTTGGAAGGGTTTGAGGTCTAGAAATACTCCAAATAGGAGTTTACGGCCCTGAGGCTATTCCCCTTAGAGTTTACGGCCGTAAACTCTAAGTATAGGGTGTTTTTGTTGTTTTCAAGCCTCTTGCTTTTGAAGGACATGTTCTAGACAATTGTTTAAAGCTAATGAGGACCCTAGGCACACTTTGGTGCCATTCTTTTGAGTTTACGGCCCAAGAGCATTCTCTTGTACGTAAACTCACTTTGATAAGTGATTTTGGTGAGTTTTGGTCCTTCATTTTAGTGGAAACAATTTCTTGTAAAGGTCTAGGGCTTTAGGTGTCTTAAAAACACCCCTTTTGTCCATTTCTATGGAGTTTACGGCCTAAGATACACTTGGGCCGTAAACTCACATTTGTTTGTGTTATTTGATGTGTTTAAGGCCTTACACTACATGGAAAAATAGCCTAGATACAAGCCTTAAAGTCTAAGAGTCGTTAAATCACCATTTTGAGCTTGAAAAGGGAGTTTACGGCCTAAGCAACTCTTGGGCCGTGAACTCCCCAAACTTGGGTGATTTGTGGTTGTTTTCTTGTCCCTAACACAGATACATATGAGTCTAAGGCAGTTGTATAACATAAGGGTCGGTTTCGGCTTTGTTTCGGGAGTTTACCGCCCAAGAACACCTTGGGGAGTAAACTCCTAAATCTAGTGATTTAGCCTTCTAAATCATGTTATAACAACATATAATGCTTTCTAACACTACTAGAAAGAGATACTTACGATTTGGGATAAAAACCCGAAGATCCGTGAGAGAGAAAATGGCTTTTCTCTAGTTGGAAATGCGAATAATAAATGAATTTGGTTCACAATTCTATTTATAGTCCTGAGATATTTTTGGCAGAAAATATTTTTATTCCTGAAATGACCTCTATTATAATAGAGTGATGGAATAATATAATTGCACCAAAACCCTAGTGCATCCACTCTCCTGATATCTCCTGAAGTGTAAACCCTGAATTACTCAAACTTACACGAGAAAGTCTGAAAATTAACTGTGACTGCTATAACTTCTATTGAAGTGATATAGTTTGTACAGAATGGAAATTTCGGATTGTCACAGCTGATCCGCCCTTCCTTTTGCATTTAGCAAAAAGTTGGTCCACCCGAGTATCTAGACCTTCCACACAAATACGGATCATACTCAACTCATGTTGGAGCAAGAAATGTTCTACAATGATGAATGATTTATTAGGTTAGAATATTCATTTTTATGAGAGCATATTCCCTCCCTCAATATATAAAGTGGAGGTGAGTAAATGTTTTATGAGAGTGCACCCATGTAAAACGTTTGTAAAAATTCTCGAATCCTATATATATATATATATATATATATATATATATATATATATATATATATATATATATTCAAATAACACTTGAAACCATGTAAACTTTGGACTTGCTATTTGTTACAGGCTTGCAAACATATATGGGTGGGCCTACTCTATATTTGTAGAAACTAATAACCCAAAATAATTTAAAAAACATACTATGTAACTCTTATAATATATCTAGTTATATTTTTATAATATATTATAATGAATTTATCTTAATGTTATTCATGAAAAATAAAATCTAAGATATTTGTTAGAAAATAGGGTTAATGACCTTAGAGGGTAATAAACTTTGGTTTTTTTCCACATTTAGGTAAACATGTTTTTTTGTACATGTTTGACCTATTCAAAATAAGATAATATTATTGGTAATTATAGGTGATATTACCATATTATGAACATGTCAAACAAGTTTACTAATCAAATGTGTATGAAAATAAGCATGGTTACCTAAATATGGACAAAAACCAAAGTTTCTTACTCGTTTGTTAATATTGAATTCTTTATGCTAAGTGAAAGTAGTCATAAGACCCACTAATGTGACATGGAATCGAGTCATCAGGTTTTGGTGTTGGATCTAGAGTAGGTGTCGTTAGTGGGTTCCTAACTTAATTCTTATAGCTACCATCAGAGAACAAAACCGTCAGAATCGTCTTAAAGACTACGACATGGTAGGATGCTCTGATAGTCAACTTAGATTAATGTGTATGAGGAGATGGTTTCTCTTGGATGGAGAACAATCTTGATGGGAAGAGCATATGTATGCATTGGAGGTTCATGTCTAAGAATGAGAGATCCTCCTCATGAAGGATGAGGTGTTCTATTTATACATCTAGGTCAATGAAGAATTGGGTTAGGCTTGAGCCAGCCCAGTTCAGTCCCAACTAGTCGCGGGCTAGGTTGTGTTGCTAGGCCTCTAAAGCCTATACAGCCTAGCCCTGCCCCTTAAGCATACACAACCTAGCCCCTGACTAGCGGTCCCTAAATTGGGTTGGCCCAAGACCTGACCATCTCCTTATCACATTGATCAAACTTGATCGTTAGATCATGTTCCTCGTTTATAGTCCCTGAGGCGATCTAATGGTTTTGTTCTTTGATGGCATCTAGGAATCAATTTGAAAACTCACTAATGACACTTACATACTACAATCCAGATCTGACACCAACACCCGATGACCCGATTCTATGTCACATCAATGTGTCTTATGACTACTTGAACTTAGCATAAAGAACCTAATATTACCAAAATGGGTAAGGAACTTGGTTTTTGTCTATATATTAGGTAACCTTGTTTTATTCATACAAATTTGACTAGTAAACTTGTTTGACATGTTCATACTATGGTAACATCACCGGTACTTACTAGTCATATTACCATATTTTGAACATGTCAAAGAAATTTAATGGTCAAATGTGTACGAAAAAACATAATTACCTAAATATAGAAAAAAAAATCAAAGTTCGTTAGCCTCGTAGGTCATTAACCCTAAAAAATAATACCTAAAAATTATGGATACTCAACACACATGGTTATGTCTTTATGTCTAAATATTTAAACTACTTTGGTATATTATTTTTAATGAGTATTTATTATATTCATGTTATATTTTAATGAGTATTTATTAATAATATATAATTAAAATAATTGTTTAAAGACTAAAATAGTTAATAATGAATGGATAGTGACCTTTTCTAAAATAGTGAACATTATACTGATGATGTGAAGACCATTATAAAAGTTAGTGTAATATAACTGAAAGACCAATAGCATTAGATTCGTATGAATTGCCTAATAGTTTTTAAATATAAAGATTAGATAAAACTCATAAAAGTAAAATACATTATTTTTAAAATCATATGCCAAATTATACATTGCCCTTTTAATATTAAGAATGAAATATAACTTGATGGTGTCATCTAAATGATTGACAACATTTTTGTAGGTTTTGACTTTAATACACCAAAGCCAAGAGAATAAAGCAATATGCATCACAATCCCCAGATAAAATACTTTTTGACGATTTCACCCTCATCCATAAAGGTACGTCTGTCATTTCTCGGCTAAATATACGAAAACAAAATATCATATTTCCCGAAACATTTAGAAAAAATCATTATATTTTTACCTATTTATATGAAAAAATATTATTTTATATTTTTCTTCAAAAAATATATTCATTTTTTTAATATTTCAGAGAAAAAATTCATACTTAAATCTTAAAAATAAAAAAATACGAAAAAAACATTAATTTTTAAAAAATATATATTATTTTTCGTAATACAATGTAATTTACGATCATAAAATAATAATTTAAAAGGATAATATATTTTTTGACTTCTAAACTTCATTTAATAATAAGATGTGTAACTTATGATTGTAACTTCTTCATACGATCTCGGATTATAACAATCTTTATATATATGTGTCCGTATTTGAATCTACTATAATTTTCATTTAGATTACTCCCGTTAAAAAGTAATATATATTTTTACTTACGGATCTTTATATATATATATATATATATATATATATATATATATATATATATATATATATATATATATATATATATATATATATATATATATATATATATATATATATATATATATATATATATAGGATATAGATCCGGTAAGAAATTTTTTTTGGTAGGAAGGTAAAAAGTTTTTTTTTCTACATATTTTTTTGACGAACAAAAAAAATGAATCACTAGATGATTCATTTGTAAGATGATTCATTTGTAAGATGATTCAAAAGAAAAAATTCTCAAAAAAACATCTTTATGATTTATTTTTAAGTAAATTAAAAAAAATTAACTTTTATGACAATTTTAGTGAATAACAACAAAATCATTATATAAATGAATCATCGAGATGTTTTTTTGAGAATTTTTTCTTGTGAATCATCTTACAAATGAACCATCTAATGATTCATTTTGTTTGTTCGCGAAAAAAATATGTAGAAAAAAAACTTCTTACCTTCCTACCAAAAATTTCCTTCTTATTTGATCTTGACTATATATATATATATATATATATATATATATATATATATATATATATATATATATATATATATATATATATATATATATATATATATATATATATATATATATATATATATAGTCAAGATCAAATAAGAAGAAAATTTTTGGTAGGAAGGTAAGAAGTTTTTTTTCTACATATTTCATGTTGAAGATATAATAGGTATTATATATATATATATATATATATATATATATATATATATATATATATATAGGGTTATGTTATTTTGTTTTCACTATCTATTGTGTGCATGTATGATTGATTCTGAACCAATCATTTTAGTTATTTTAAGAAAGTAATTAATACATATTTCATGTTGAAGATATAATAGGTATTAATTACATATTCAGCATTTAATATGCATTAATTACTTTTATAAAATAACTAAAATGATTGGTCCAGAATCAATCATACATGTATATATATATATATATATATGTGTGTGTGTGTGTGTGTGTGTGTGTGTGTATGTGTGTGTATGTAAGATCCAAAAAAATTGAAGACTAGATTCTTAAATTAATAAAGTAAATAATGAAAGATGATTTATATAATTAAATCTTTATGGGTAAATCATATCATTAATTGATATGAAGTTTAGTAATTCAGAAGTGCAAATAATAACATTTTAAAAGTTAAAGAGTCAAAAGTGTCAAATTGGAAAATAGAGCTAACTAAAGGGTTGAATCAATTAATGGAATGAACTATAAAAGTTATATAATGTATGGAATGGACATAGGATGTCCATTCTCAATGAAAATTCACACATATAGTTTCACATTCTCCGTTTTAAGGGTTGAGCCCAGGCTAGAAACAACTTCATTAGCCTTCGCGGTATTGGACTCAAAGGAGCAATGGAACTTCTCCATGAACAGACATGCATCAGTAATTAGTATATCAACTTCTTCGGTCGTGTTGTTTCAAACAGAAGCAAAAGCATCTACCACCTTGTTCATCTTTTCAAGGTTGGCGCAGTGCTCTTTTGTAAGGGTCTCAAGAAGGGACTTGATCGTGGCTTGCGAGTAATCATCACTAGATAATGCCTTAGTAGTTTGAAGCAACGAATCCAATTTTTCATGAATGGCCTTGAGTTTCCCTCTCATGATGGGAGCTTCGTCGTCACTTTCAGTCCTGATGTTGAAGGGACTGTAGGTGAATCCTGCGAAGTCGTCTTCATCATCACCGTAGATCATGTCTGGATCATTTTGGCGTAGAGGAGAAATGGGTGGTGGGGAATGACCAGCTTCGAAACTTGCTCCTTCCCCCGCATCAGATGCATTGACAGTAACAAGAGGCTCAATAGTGGACATTGTGGTGGTGGTAGTGGAATTAGTGAAAATAGGGGTGGGGATTACGAAACGCCCAAATAAACGGGTGGGCAAGGGGCAATGGAAATGGGTGTTGAAATAGTGGCAGTTGAAGAAGGAATAACAACATCTTCAAAGAAATCATAATAGGAACTAAGACAGGAATCTCAAAGTTTACCTTAGGATTCGTAGTTGCCGGCTCCGAAACCTTTGGTTGAGATGTGACATCTTCTTCATTGCGAACCTTCATGTGAATGTGAACATCTGAAACAGTTTGAGACTATGAATCATCTTGATCACTTAGAGTTGGAGTTCGTATGCGGCGAGACATCTTCTTAACTCTTGGGTGGCTAGGGTTTTGGGGTTCTGGACGAGAGAAGTTGTAATGAACCCTAGGGAAGAGAATAAGATGCTTAAATAGGGTACCAAGTCCCGGAATTAGGGCTTTCCTAACCCAGACCAGACTCGCCGAGTCCACTCGCTGAGTCGCCGAGTCGGTCACTTAATCTACGAAACGGAGTCCGTTTCGACTCGCCGAGTCATTCCTTGGACTCGACGAGTTGACCCCCTTTTTGACTTAGGGTTTTCCATTCCTTTCTTGGCCTTACTGATTCTGGGTGTTACAACTCTCTCCCACTTAAACTAGACTTCGTCCTCGAATTCCGCCACGTTCAACTATCTTACAATCCGCTTACAGCTTTACGTACTACACCCAATGGGTCCATTCCTGGATACATCATCCTCGGGATAATTCGACCATTACTACCTTCGAGTACAACCCTTTACCCAACCGGGGGTTTCCCCCTTTGTCCTTGCACTACCACTGGCCTTTCCAAGGCAACTTCCAATAAGACGATCTTTCCAATCTCCATCAAGAACAAATCTCTTGCTGAAATCGCAATCCTGGCCGCTCACAGCACCGACCATCATACCCGCTCTTACGAAATATCCCCTCATACGATGCTCCAAAACAGAAAACTCCACCCAGCGTGTTAATTTCGACCATCCTCCGAGACTACCTGATTTCCGCAGTGGGCAACTTAGCATTACCCGACCAGCACACTGCCTTCTGCACTAAACACCTTATCACCATTCCTGCCTGAAGTCCTGCCGACTCCCATTTGCCTTCCGGATGAACCGAGACCACCCAGGTCCCAACCGATCCACCATTACCCGAAATACCGGTCCCCCACTGGATCTAGAAGATCTAGGATCCCCGATCCCCTACCTTACCCTAAGGTCTCTATCAGGTCCCACCTGTTGCTAAAAGAACACGGGCCTCACCCACGGGTCCCACCCATCTATACTTCAGAGCGGCCTCTCCCACAGGTCTCACCTATCTAGGGCTATGTATACCCACTCCTCTTCTGATCGCACCTGCCAAAGGTTCTCCGACCTGGTTTCACCGAACCAGCTATCAACTACTTGCGAAGACGTGAACTCAAGGTTGGGAAGTTTTCCCCCAACTTCCAACCTAACTGCTCCTCAAACCAAACAACCACTTGAGCTGCTTCCCACTTCACCAAAACTGTGGAACCACCTCAGCCTTGCAATTGCTTCTGTTTCTGGCCCCCACTAATGGCTCTCCCCCACTTTGATTCATCTAGCTCCTCACAGCTCACATCTTGAGAGAATTACCAATTCTCCCTACCATCCTCTGGCCACTTCTGCTGAAAATCCGAGCTCACCACAGTTGGGCATCTAATCGATTTATCCCCTAACGACACCTTCCCGAACTAGCGAGACACCACCGAGCCCCACACATGCATGCTACAGTTACTGCATCCAAAGTAACCTGCTCTAAAAGAGACAACCTCCTACTATCATTCTAAAATCCAAGGTATGCAGATGGCATATAGCTCAATCACAAGCAGGCCATAAAATTCCGAAATATCATTATTAATACCGATGCAGCACCATAACAATAAGATTGTAACATAAGCTGATAGATAAAATGAAAGAAGATATGTACCTAACGGATCGGGCTACTCACATCTCATCTAAAACCAACTGATACGCCCTACTCCTCGCTTCAGGCACCTCCGTCGGTCCCTGACGGTTGTCGGTGATCCTCGAGGTTGCAGGGGCAGGTGTTATCACCTGTCCTGCTGAATGCAAACTCGGACAGCGGGCCTTCTTGTGGCCCATCTGACTACAATAGAAACATATCAGGTACGATCCCTGGGAGGTGGTAGCAGTACTATCTCTGCTGAAATGACCAGTCTGGCCGCACTTGAAGCAGCCAGAATCACCACCACTGCCACTCCTACACTCACCCTCGTGCGTCCTGCCACACTTCCCGCACCAGCTGCTGCTCTGATAATCCCTCGATCTCGAATCTGACCCCTTGTACCTTTGCCCGAACCTGTGGCTACCTGAATCTCATCCAGCTTCCTCTTCCTAATCTGATCCAGATCAATCTCTCTCCCTGGCCCGAGCAATCATGTCCTCCAGCGTCTTGCAGCTGGACCTACTCACAAACTCCCTGATGTCAGCTCTCAACATCTCATGGTACCAAGCCTTCTTCATCTCCTCATCCGCCACATACTGCGGAACCAGAAGGGCTCTCTCCCTAAACTTGGCGGTGATCTCTGCCACTGTCTCTATAGTCTATCTCAGATCCTGAAACTCCCAGGCTAACTGTTGCACCTCAATCACCTGTGCAAACTCGACCTTGAACCTGGCTGAGAAGTCTCTCCATGTCATCGCGTCCAACGCGGTATCATCCCCAATAGCATGACTAACCTCCTCCCACCAATCTCATGCTCTGTCCATTAGAAGACAGGAGGCGAGTCGAACCTTGTCCCCCTCGGGACACCGGCTAGAATGAAAAGCGTTAGCAACATCAGCCAACCATCTGCCACTAGCAATGGGATCCCTAGCCCCATGATAGTCTGGAGCTCCACAGGCTCTGAACTCCCGGAATGTCAATGTACACGCTCCCAACAGGGCCATCATCTCTGTGCGGAAGGCTCCAAGCCTCTCATCCAAAATCTTTAGGATGCCCTAACCGAGCAAAAGATCACAGGAGTCTGGTCTAAAATACTGCTTGTAACCTCCGCTGATACAAACTCCCTCATCCGCTCCTCGAGCTGCTCGGTCCCTGAACCCAACCCTGATCCCTCTTTGACACCCGACCCATCCACTAGTCCATCTTGCAATGTCTCCATACTGAAAACATGCCATAACAATCATCAAAATACACATCACTGCCGAGGGATCACACACACTCTACGAGTTCCCTGGTTTTATCTTGGACCCTATTGAATCGAGTACGGATCCTCTGCTTTCAGTAGTACGGGACCATACTACCTTCCACATCTATCCGTACTTTCCTCAAGAGTTGCCTCGACTCCACCAAGTCCCTTACTACTACTACTGCTCCTAGCACTAATCTCATCCTAGGCTTGCCCTAGGGTATCCTCCAACCCACTCCATCCTCAGCCACTGAAGGCATCGTCACAATGCTAGTTAGCCACTACCTGAATACCATCACATGTGATGTGGCTCAGATAATCCTTCGAGTAAAGGACTCATCCCTATAATGGTTGGACTCAGACAAGAGTTGAGCAATAGGGCCAAATCCAACACTCTGAGATTATTCAACCCTGGTCACATGTGACTTAACGTATTCACCTAATGGCTAAATCCCATCACTCAGAGTCCCACAAAGCACAAAGCAAGTAGCATTCAGAAAAAAGGGAAATCTAACCAGAACATAATCAAGCAATTCTATCAACACAACAAGAATATGCACTAGCATGCGATATAAGCTCATGTAATCAGGCATAACCTAAACAGGCTATCCTACCACTGTCTAACCATTACTAGCATATAGCTCAATAACCACATATAACAGGCACATAAGGCATCCTCCTAGATCCTTAGCCCTAAATCTAGCATGTTGGTCACATAATCATAACATAACATCAACTTGTACGGGTAATTTGGGAGAACTTACTTGAGCTTGGCTGATTGCATGCACCACACCCTTTTCTCTTTACAAAGTTCATACTTCCTTTTTGAAATCCTTTTTTCCTTTTCAAAGTTCTTTTCAAAAAAACGATTTTCCTTTTAAAAAAAAAACAACTTTCCTTACCCAACCCTCAGTTTGAGTTCAGTCACACCCGAGAGTGTGTCCGAATCCCTCAAACCAAGGCTCTGATACCAACTTGTAACATCCTAAAAATCAAGACCAAAAATTTCTTTTAAAAACATTACTATTCCATAGCATTAAGTCATCCAAACATACAAAAAGGGGCTATATGACAAATCAGAGTATCTTTTCCAAAACACTTATTCATTTTATCAAAGTAAACATCCCAGGCTAAACTTCTTGGTGTGTGCCATGTGATCGTCCCGAGCTCTTCATTATGCTATCGAAAATACCTGAAACCAAAACTAAAAACCGTAAGCACGAAGCTTAGTGAGTTCCCCAACCTACCACATACCGTACATTTCTATTGATCCAAACATGCCATATATAACTGTAAGCACATAATCAGAAACTGGGCCCCCGCCCGCTACATTGGGCCTTGCCCGACATCGGACCTTATCCGTCATCAGGCCCTGCCTGGCATCAGGTCCCACCTGGCATCAAGCCCCGCTCGGTATACATATCTGTTTCCCTTAGGCCCTGTCTGACTCTGGGCCTCGCCTGCCATACACATACATCCGATTAAATAACATACTGAAACATACATAAACATTCCCTAACCATACCCTACTCTCAGGCCTCGCCTAACATGGGCCCCGCCCCTGGTCTGCTACTGAAGTAGTGGAGCCCCGTCCACACTCCTGCTAGTAGTGAGATACGGGCCCTCACCCACACTCACATCCTTCCTATCACAGGCCTCGCCCCTGTTCTGCTAATATCGAGATATGGAACCCCATCCATACTCAGCTAGTGATGAGATATGGGACCTCGCCCACACTCACCTCCTTAACAGGCACATACAAGTATCACGAAGACAACAAGTATAATCTAACACACTACATAAGAATATTCCTCGGGAATACCGCGACATCGGACCCCCGACCCGGAAGCATACTATTATCTAACGTACTTCGAGCTTACCCCGACATCGGACCCTCGGTCCGGATCCTATCATACCGACACATGCAAGAATCAAAAAGACCTCTAGCATCCTTACATTCCTCGGGCCTCGCCCAGCATGATGGGTTTTGAGCATTCTAACACTTCCTAAGTGTACATGCAACCCTAATAACCTTGGATCTATGTTTGTCTAATTATCATGCAAAGTTGAATTACAAGGTTATATTCCTATCTAGAATACATGGGGAACAATTTTTTCTTGAATAAAAGATAGAATAACTTACCTTGTAGTTGCTTGTGTTCCTTGAAACCTTGTGAGCCTAGCACCCCAAGTGTGATGCCTCAAATGCTTCACACAACACCAAATGCTCTTGGAGAGACTTTAGAGAGAATTCACACTTCTTCAAATTGGCCTAGCCCTCAAGTTTCTTATATGTCTTGTGTGTGTTGCCAATTTGTGGAGAATGGGACCTTTATATAGTGTTGTGTCATGACTCTTCATTTTCATGACCCATGGGTTTGTAACTCCCATGGAGCATCCTATGGGTAAAGCCCATCTTGATAATCCATGGAGCCTTTTAGCCCACTATACAAGATATGAATGATTTACATAATCAACCCATATATTTAATTAGTTATCCTTTGATCACTTAATTAATTCCAAATTAATTCTTTGATCAAACTAATCAAATAATATTATTAATATATTAGAACTTATAATATATTAATAATCTCCAAGTGATATTTCTCTCATTTAGTCTATCCAATTGCATGGTGCCATGCAACCCAAATGGACCATGCCGGGTCGGGTCAAGTACACCCCAGAAATAGTTATGGACTTAGACACCTTATCCAACAGTCTCCCACTTGGATAAGTCTAATAACTATAACTCTAGTACTTCAGGAACCGACCGGCAATCGTAGCTCTTTCAAGGTTTCTCGGAACTGAGAAGATGATGGTACGCCATTTAAGATAAGAGATCATATAATCCTCTGTTCTAGATATCAGCCGGACAAACACATGGAACATTGTCTTGCTTATTGTCCAGCATTTGTTTCCCGATTTCCGTTTTGTTTGACATAGAACTCAACTGAACACATCAATTTAGTTCTGACCGGGCCCGATACATAGGTCAAAACAAAATCATCGAGGGGCCCAGATATCAGCTTCTAATCCAAGAAGGAACAGATAAACTTCGACTCATATGTTTGTTCTACCACTCATTGAATTACACACAAAGGCACGTTTTATAACATCGAGTTACCAATGCGTTTACGTACAATCAATGCATAACCAACTCGTAAGTAACAAATCATATCTCTAGGTTTGAAGACTTATATGATATTACCGTCTCACGATCACTCGAGATAAAATTCCATGAAGTGATTCCAGTGAGCGTGGGTTGAGTCCAATGCTCAGAACTTATGAGCACTCATGATTGTTGTAGCCATGTCCAACACCTTAGACCTCTGCAACCAATCATGACAGTCTTGATTCATACCTACTTCCGACATATGACCGACTGTGGAGGTTTGAATAATATGATATACCAAACATAATTATTCTAGAAGTCAAAACATGCAAAAGAAATATAGTAAAAGATCGACAAGAGATAGCAACACTTTACTCATAAATAAAACACCTTTTATTCATCATCAAATGTCAATTACACTTTACAAATTTCTGGGTTATCTAACTACTAAAACTTATATCATCCTTCAGCCCTATGCTCCGAGCATGCTGGAGATGCTTAACCCTACTCAGTCCCTTCGTGAGGGGATCTGCCGGGTTCTCATCCGATGATACCCTCTTCGCCACGAGGAGTCCTTCTTCGATTCGATGTCTGATAAAATGGTATTTTCTGTCGATGTGTCTGGATCTCCCGTGATCCCTTGGTTCCTTGGCTAAGGCAACAGCACTTTCACTATCACAGAAAATTTCCATTGGCTCTTTAATAGCTGGTACAACTCCAAGGTCTCCAATGAAGTTCTTCAGCCATATCACCTCCTTTGCCGCCTCGCTAGCTGCAATATACTCTGATTCACAAGTAGAATCTGCCACTGTCTCTTGCTTGGAACTCTTCCAAGAAATTGCTCCTCCGTTTAGGGTAAAGACCCAGCCCGACTGAGAGCGGAAATTATCCCTATCAGTCTGGAAGCTAGCATCACTGTACCCTACAACTCTCAAGTCATCACTCCCCGAGGGTAAGGACCCAGTCCCTAGTCCTCCGTAGGTACTTGAGGATATTCTTTACCGCAGTCCAGTGTGCCTTGCCAGGGTTCCCCTGATACCTGCTAACCATGCTTAGGGCAAAGGCTACATCAGGTCGAGTACACGTCATAGCATACATGATCGATCCTACAGCCGAAGCATAAGGTATTCGACTCATTTCTGCTATCTCAACCTCAGTGCTAGGGCTTTGTGTCTTACTCAATCTGGCGTTACTCTGGACAGGTAACTCTCCTTTCTTGGAATCCTGCATGCCGAATCTCTTCAGCACCTTATCCAAGTATGTACTCTGACTAAGTCCAATTAGTCTTTTACTCCTGTTTCTCAAAATCCTTATCCCTAGAATATAGGCAGCTTCTCCTAGGTCCTTCATAGAGAAACACTTCCCAAGCCAGGACTTAACTTCCTGCAAAGTTGGGATGTCATTTCCTATAAGTAGTATGTCATCCACATACAATACCAAAAAGCTAACTATACTCCCACTAGCCTTGACATACACACAAGATTCATCTTCACTTCTAGAAAAGCCAAATTCCTTGACCTTTTCATCAAAGCAAAGATTCCATCTGCGAGGTGCTTGCTTCAATCCATAAATGGATTTCTCAAGCTTACAAACTCTGTTAGGGTACTCGTTGCTGACAAAACCCTCTGGCTGACTCATGAAAACATCTTCAGCTAACTTTCCATTAAGGAAAGCGGTTTTGACATCCATTTGCCAAATTTCATAGTCATGAAATGCAGCTATGGCTAACATAACCCTAATAGACTTAATCTTGGCTACTGGAGAAAAAGTCTCATCATAATCCACTCCAGGGATTTGAGAGAACCCCTTTGCAACTAGTCTAGCCTTATAAGTGTGTACATTACCATCCATGTCGGTCTTCTTCTTGAAGATCCATTTGCACCCCACTGTCTTACGACCTGGTACATTTTCAACCAAGTTCCAAACTTGATTGTCATACATGGATTGTATCTTGCTATCCATTGCCTCTTTCCACTTGGCTGACTCAGGGCCTACCATGGCTTCCGCGTAACTTTTAGGTTCATCCAGACCTATCAGTGTCTCATCACTGATAAGTGTATCACCTTCTGCAGTAATATGGAAACCATTGTAATGCTCAGGAGCATTCCTAACCCTTGTGGAACGCCTCAGAGGTATGGACTTGTCAATTGGCTCAACAGGAGTTTCCTCCTCAGGTTGAGTGCTAGGGTTTGAAGTTCCTTCACCGCTTGACTCTTGAATTTCTTCAAGATCAATTTGCCTCCCACTGTCTCCTTGGCTTATAAATTCTCTCTCTCGAAAGACTCCTCTTCTTGCTACAAAGACCACATTGTCACTAGGTCTGTAGAAGAGGTAACCAAAGGATTGTTGTGGGTAGCCGATGAAAATACACCTCTCGCTTCGAGGTTCGAGCTTATCATGAGTCTCGCGTCTCACGAAAGCCTTGCAACCCCAAATCTTGATGTGGTCTAGTTTAGGTACTTTACCAGTCCACATCTCGTGAGGAGTTTTGGCAACTTTCTTTGTAGGGACTAGATTAAGAATATGGGCGGTAGTCTCTAAGGCATACCCCCAGAATGAGATTGGTAGCGTAACTCGACTCATCATGGAACGAACCATATCCAACAAGGTTCGATTACGCCTCTCAGCTACACCATTCAACTGTGGTGTCCTGGGAGGTGTCAATTGTGAGACAATCCCACATTCCCTAAGATAGTCGAGGAACTCTGAACTAAGATACTCACCCCCTCGATCGGATCGAAGCATCTTAATGTTCCTGCCCAATTGATTCTCGACTTCCTGTTTAAATTCGTTAAACCTCTCAAAAGTCTCTGACTTATGCTTGATTAAGTAGACATATCCATATCTACTGTAATCATCAGTAAAAGTCAAATAATAACGATTAGCATCCCTTGTGGCATGTTTGAATGGTCCACACACATCCGTGTGTATAAGGTCCAACAAACCTTCACCCCTCTCACACGAGCCTGTGAAGGGTGACTTTGTCATTTTTCCAAGTAAGCATGATTCGCAACTATCATCTGACTTTAGGTCAAACGACTCCAAGACTCCATCCTTTTGGAGTTGGCCTATGCGTTTCTTGCTTATATGTCCAAGACGACAATGCCATAATGATGCTTTATCCAAGTTATTATTATTAGTAGAATCAATACACAAAACATTATTTCCCAAGTTATCTACAACAGATACAGCTTCATACACACCATCACAAGGTAATGCTTTAAAATAAAAGACATTATTATAGAAAACATCTATAGAACCAACTTCATAATTAAATGAAAAGGTAAACCCTTGTTTGTACAAGGCATGAAAGGAAATAATATTTCTTGCCATTCCTGGCGAATAACAACACTTATTCAAATCTAAATTAAACCCACTACTTAGCGATAAAGTATAAACTCCAATCTTGGTAACAGGTAAAGCTTTGCTATTCCCCATGATCAAGTTTATTCTTCCTTGCTCCACATTCTCACTTCTTCTTAGTCCCTGCAAGTCACAACAAATATGAATACCACAACCGGTATCAAGGACCCAAGACTTAGAATGGGGTGAGTTATTAGAAATGATAGTGTAAGTACTTGCATGGTTGGGTTTGACTTTCCCATCCTTCACATCCTGCTGGTACTTTGGGCAGTTCCGCTTCCAATGAGATTTTTCATGACAATAGAAGCATTCAGCCTCTTTTGGGTCAAAAGAAGGAGTGACGAAACCTTTCTTGGTTCCACTTGAAGAAGAGCCATCAAGGGTCCGAGCCTTGGTACCCTTCGAGGATCTCTTTCTCTTCCTCCATCGATTTTTCCCAATTGCCAAAACCGGAGTTGAGTTTGGAGTAGGAGTGATAGCAACCGACTTCCCCTTAAGACCTGATTCTGCGGTCTTGAGAAGTCCCTGAAGTTTGCTGAGTGTGACCTCTTCCTTATTCATGTGATATGTCATACGGAATTGATCATAGCACGATGGTAAGGAGTGCAAAATGATATCTATTGCAAGATCCTCAGGGAAGTTCACATTAAGCTTCAGCAAACGATCCACATACCTTTGCATTTTCTGCATGTGGCTCGTGACGGATTCCCCGTCCTTCATCATGGTTGTTATCATGGATCAGATGATTTCATACCTCTCTTGTCTTGCACTTTGATGGTATGTTTCCATCAAATCTTGGTGCATTTCATAAGGGTAGAAATCCTCACAAGACTTTTGGAGTTCCGCTATCATCGTGGCCATCATGATGCAAGCCACTTTCGTAGCATCCCTTTCATGTGCCCGAAATTCAGCGATCTCCTGAGGAGTTGCAGTGGTCTCATCAATCTCCTTAAGCTCCTTGTCAAGGACATATTCTTTGTCCTCGTAGCGGGTAATCATCCTGATGTTTCTGATCCACTCATTGAAGTTGGATCCATCAAAGGTGACTTTCCCACACAAGTTCATAAGGGTAAAGGAGCCATTAGGATTAGAGCCAGAAGCAGCATTGTTTGAAGACATCTAAAAAGAAGAGAACAAGATTAGTTTAGATATAAGAGAGT
Source organism: Lactuca sativa (assembly GCF_002870075.4). Lineage (NCBI taxonomy): Eukaryota > Viridiplantae > Streptophyta > Magnoliopsida > Asterales > Asteraceae > Lactuca > Lactuca sativa. Next base: position 358,559,949 of record NC_056627.2, on the reverse strand, counting down.
CCTTAATAAAACACCCAAATGTAATATTAAGGCTAGGATCCAATCACAATATAATATAACTTAGAAGAGGTATGTCGTAATCTAAGCTATACCATATTTGAAAGGTAGGTGAATGACGATTCAGCAATTTCCACCACGAAAACCGAAATATTAAGTATTACGCTTTGATTGGTTCTTAGAAATTCCTAGATTCTTTGAGATTCAATGAACTTTTCAAAGGCATGTTTCAATCTCGAGTGTGCCCTCCAGGTTTTGTGACTGGGATGCCGAGGATCACAAAACGAGGTGTGAAGTAACCATGCAAATCACTTGGTACCCTTTAAAGTTTATCACTCAATCGATGTGCCGGTAAACCACACACGCTCCATCGATACTATAATAAACCTTTAAGTCACCCTTTACCTACCTTGTTAAGTCCAAGTTAGTGTGCCGGTTAACCACACACGCTCCACCAACGACTTAAACAAAGTGTAAAGTGTAATTTCATGGATTAGCACCTTATTCACATTTTTCCTAAAGTAACTAAGATAGGGAATTTAATAAAACATTTAAGTACTTTATAATATTCATCATACTTTGAATGAGAATTTATAAGTCCTTGTCTTACCCGTTCGGCTAACGACCCTCCACCAGTCAAGCAAGCGGTGGGTGAGAGTGGACACCCATTAAGTCACCATTTTATAGGCAACAACCTTATACCCACCTTATAGACCGACTTCGTGAATGAGGCGTACTAGCGGTAAGACGACTTTGTTCTTATACATATATATATATATATATATATATATATATATATATATATATATATATATATATATATATATATATATATATATATATATATATAATTATTAAATCATAATAATATAAGTATAAGGGTTGCATTTTAACTTTTAAAATTCTAAGGGTTGGAACTAAAGTTTTAACTTGACTTTATTTATTCCAAACTTGAGGGCAAGTTTTGTAAACTTTCAAAACTTTTCATATCTTGTAACTTATGAGTTTAATAGAGTAATAAAATGAGGACTTTTCATTTTTCTAACTCTTGTGTTCTTTTAATGGTTTTTTTTTAATCCAAGAGACTTTTGGTTTTCCATAACTTGAGAACAAGTTATGGACTCCATTAAAACACATTATGATCAAGAATTAAACTACCACATAGGTTACAAATAATTCCTATGATCATCTAAACTTCATAAGAACAAGAACATGAATATGAACACTTTCAAGAATCAAAATCACATTAAACTTTGTAATTTTGATAACTAGTTGTTGTAAATGAATTAGCAAAAACATTACACCAGCTAAAACAAGTTTTCAAGTACCAAAACAGTTTAGGGTAATGTATCCAATCCATTTCCAGTAACTAAAGTCGAAATCTGCACTCTGTCGACCTTACTCGCCGAGTGCATTGAACCTACTCGCCGAGTAGGTTGAAGATACAAGTGAACTCGACGAGTCCCCCCATGGACTCGCCGAGTCCATTCGTCAGACAGCAAGTTTTTCGACTTTTTCCTTCAACTTTTAAGCACAAATAAAAAGCAAACAAGCCTAGGCTCTGATACCACTGATGGGTTTTGAGCATTCTAACACTTCCTAAGTGTACATGCAATCCTAATAACCTTGGATCTATGTTTGTCTAATTATCATGCAAAGTTGAATTCCAAGGTTATATTCCTATCTAGAATACATGGGGAACAATTTTTTCTTGAATAAAAGATAGAATAACTTACCTTGTAGTTGCTTGTGTTCCTTGAAACCTTGTGAGCCTAGCACCCCAAGTGTGATGCCTCAAATGCTTCACGCAACACCAAATGCTCTTGGAGAGACTTTAGAGAGAATTCACACTTCTTCAAATTGGCCTAGCCCTCAAGTTTCTTATATGTCTTGTGTGTGTTGCCAATTTGTGGAGAATGGGACCTTTATATAGTGTTGTGTCATGACTCTTCATTTTCATGACCCATGGGTTTGTAACTCCCATGGAGCATCCTATGGGTAAAGCCCATCTTGATAATCCATGGAGCCTTTTAGCCCACTATACAAGATATGAATGATTTACATAATCAACCCATATATTTAATTAGTTATCCTTTGATCACTTAATTAATTCCAAATTAATTCTTTGATAAAACTAATCAAATAATATTATTAATATATTAGAACTTATAATATATTAATAATCTCCAAGTGATATTTCTCTCATTTAGTCTATCCAATTGCATGGTGCCATGCAACCCAAATGGACCATGCCGGGTCGGGTCAAGTACACCCCAGAAATAGTTATGGACTTAGACACCTTATCCAACACAGCATCAGGTCGTAACCTGGAACATATATCTGTTAGATTAATGTCTAAGTCCATAACTATATTTGGTATGTACTTGACCCGACCCGGCATGGTCCATTTGGGTTGCACTTCACCGACACAATTTATATGGATAATCTTTTGAGAATAGTATGTTTATGATTAATATTAATATATTATAAGTTCTAATATATTAATATGGAATCATATTATTTAATTAGTATTGATCAAGAATTAATTTAGAATTAATTAAGTGATCAAAATGAACTAATTAAATATGGACTCTTGTATATATGGAATGGGCCAAGTTCATTTAGGTTGGGCTAAGCTTTCATGGATAGTCCATGGAGTGTTTAACCCATGGATCATATGAAATGAAAGGTCATGGGTTTAACCCTATTCTCCATGCTATATAAAGATGTCCTTGGTTGGTGAAATTGGCACTAGTGTGGATACACTAAAAAAAAAGGGCTAGCCAATTTCACTAGAGAGAACCAAGTAATCATATTCTCTAAAGTATTCCAAGGTGTCTTGGTGATTTGTGATTCCACTTGAGGCTTCCACACTATTGGGGCTAAGCTCTTAAAGCTTGAAGACATCAAGCTACATCAAGAGGTATGTATTCTATCTTGTTACATTCATTGATTTGTATGCTAGATTAGGATAATACCTTGGAAGTTCTTATTTGCATGTATAATAGAGAAAACATAGATCCAAGGTATTTAGGGTTGCATGTACACTTAGGAAGTGTTAGAATGCTCAAAACCCAACAGTGGTATCAGAGCCTACGCTTGTTTTCTTGTTAGACTTGCAAAATTGCTTAAAAAAATCGAATTTCTTGCTGTCTGGTCATCAGAATCGGCGAGTCCATCAGGAGACTCGGCGAGTCCATGCCTAAAAAGTGATGAATTCGATCCAACTCGCCGAGTTGGTTCATGCACTCGACGAGTTGGACCCCCAGACAGCATAAACTCGAATTTTTTGGCTAGAAATGGACTAGGAACATTACCCTAAGTTGTTTTTGAACTTATAAACTTGTTTTTGATGTGGTAATGTTCATGCTAATCCAATTTCAAAGATAATTATCAATAGATTCATGTTTTGAATTAGTTTAGTGATTAGGCTAATTACATGAAAAAGTTTGATTTGGATTATCTTGTTCTTATGAGTTGCTTAGATTAATAGAAAAGTTAATTGAAATAGTTGTTTTCAATCCATTTTAATCTAAGAGTTGAGTATAAAATGTGTTTGTGTAACTTGTCCTCAAGTTACATGAAGAGTCACATTAAAGACTCATAAAATTCATAAAAGTTGGCAATGGTTACAAAATGAAGAGTATTGTGTCATTGAATAATTTTTTATGACTCCATAACTTGTCCTCAAGTTATGGAAGTTCAAGAGTCACTTCATTAAAAGAAAAATATGTAACCATAATTAAATCCATAAGTTATAAAATAAAGAAAAAGTTAGTTCTCTTATTAGTTTAAAGTCTTCCATAACTTGTCCTCAAGTTATGGAACTTGAAGAGTTTTTGGATTAAAACTACTTTAAACACATAAGTTATGGAATTAATTAGTTTTGAATAGTTTCAAAACTTGTCCTCAAGTTTTGGAATTTGAAAAGTTTTCCTTATGAATACTTTAATTCCAAGTTAGCCCTTAGAATTTTAAAAGTTAAAATTCAACCCTTATACTTTATAATATTATGAGTTAATAATATATATATGTATAAGAGTAAAGTCAGTCTTACCGCTAGTACGCCTCATTCACGAAGCCGGTCTATAAGGTGGGTATAAGGTTGTTGCCTATAAAATGGCAACTTAATGGGTGTCCACTCTCACCCACCGCTTGCTTGACTGGTGGAGGGTCGTTAGCCGAACGGGTTTGACAGGACTAGAATTCTCCCTTCATTAAAAGTATTAATGATAATACTACGTAACTAAACTCTTAATAATACCCAATCTTAGTTACTTAGGAAAAATGTGAATAAGGTGCTAACCCATGAAATTACACTTTACACTTTGTCTAAGTCGTTAGTGGAGCGTGTGTGGTTAACCGGCACACTAACTTGGAGTTAACAAGGTAGGTAAAGGGTGACTTAATATTTATCATAGTATCGATGGAGCGTGTGTGGTTAACCGGCACATCGATTGAGGGGTAATTTATTAAGGATACCAAGTGATTTGCATGGTTACTTCACACCTTGTTTTGTGATCCTCGGCATCCCAGTCACAAAACCTAAAGGGCACACTCGAGATTGAAACATGCCTTTGAACAGTTCAATGAATCTCAAAGATCTAGGAGTTTCAAAACCAATTAAAACCTAATAATACATTTCGTTTATCTTGGTGGAAATTGGTGAATCGTCATTCACCTACCTTCAAATATTTTATAGCTTGGATTACGGCATACCTCTTCTAAGTTATAAAAATAGTTTGTTGGGTCCTAGCCTTAATATTTCATATTGGGTGTCATATTAAGGACTTAAAATCAACTATCTTGAATATCTCCCAAAAGATGTCTGGTTTAGACACCTATGATCTTCCCAAATCTCTTGAAACAAGGTTTCCTAATGAAGATGATGTCCCATGGATATCATACTTCTTTCTCCTCCTCCAACTAATCTCCCTAACCCACAAGTTCTTGAAAAGTTTAAGGTCACTCAAGCCCTATGGCAAGGCAAGGTCTAGGTGTGGTCACATCTTGGAGACGTAGTCATATATTGACAAGCCGGGAGAGTTGGGTGTCAAAGTCTTGAGAAAGTTGGTGGTTCAATCACTTTCTAAGTCACATAGTGAGTTCCTTTGGGACACCTATGAAACAGACTATGACAAGACCCTTAATGATCTTATCTATTTGCTAAGATCAACTTCCTAAAACTTTATGGACATTGACAATGATGACATTGGATATCCAGTAAAGCATTCTCTTCCCAATGGAAAGGGATCGGCCATAGTCAACTCGGTTGACCAAATGGTAAAGAGAAAAGCTAAGTCTGTGATAGTCCCGTGTACCATTATCAAAGGGTACATATGTTTATATTTCCAAAGGAAGGGGCATTGATTGTGAAGCTGCCAAATTTACCTAAGGATGTTAAAGTCAATAAGTTTGACTCTACTTCAGGTAAATTCCACTATCTAACTCTGTTAAGTTTCTATTCTGAGATTCTTGATACATGATGTGACTGGGTCACATGGTGATGTTTTAAGAATCAAAGAAAAGTGAAGAAACTTAAAGAAGGAATATGTTGAATCTGATCGCATAGATGGATTTCTATCGCATAGTTTGAAGATCGGATTCTTGAGCTACTTCTCAGGAGTTATGAGGTATTGCTTAGGAATAGATAACAACAAGTTTTCATATGAATTGTAAGGACAAGTTTTTTCCGCAAATTTTTAAAACAAAGGAAAATTTTTGATTTTATTTATTTTAAAATATCCTTACAATGGCATTTGAGGAAAAATTGTTGCTTATATGATTCCATTAAGAGCAAGAGTGGAAATATGAAATTGATTCTTTCATTTGTGGTAATGTCTAGATTTACCAAATAAGGAAAGATTCTCATCACCCAAGTTTCAATTGGACCGAAACTTGGAATCATGCAAGTTGTATAGCATGATGAATGAGAAATTTCAAGTATTAGAAAATTAAGACTAATTACTTGTTCACATGGATGTGTGAGTCAAGTAAAGGACTAAGGGATTGAGTACACATTCTTGTGCACTGGTCAAGTCCACCACAGAAGATTGATAAAACTATTCGTCCTAGTTTACTAAAGCTCGGTAAATATGATTATACTTACAAGCTTAAGTGTAACTCTGAGACATTGGAAAAGGTTCCAATGTATGGCAGAGCGAATAAGAAGAATCAAAATGGCAGAAGGATAAAAGTTTCTCAAATCTGAAAAGATGGGAGAGTACTTTAGTATCAGTTTTGTGATCATCTTAATGATTAAGAAACCATAGCACAATTAGTTCTCTAAGGAAGTCTTAGTGCATTTTTATGACTAAGAAGAGGGATCTTGAATTGTTGAAATGGTTAAATCAATAAGATGAGTCATACTTCGTTCCAATACAAGTCTTAGAGTCATACTCCAAGATTGTAACTTGAGTGATATGTCTTAAAGAAGGTTTAAAACACTTGTCAAATGTAAGAGTAAAAGCTTTCTACTCTTGTACATTTGAAATTGGTAAGTTGTGATGTTTTGGATAAAACAAAGACCAACTAAGGCCAATTATGTGAAGTGTTTGTCTTGATTAGAATCTTCACTATCTCTTGGATGTTTGACAAGGGAGTCTTATAGGTCAAGAGGACAGTGGGAGCCTTAAAGGTCTTGAAAGTCTCAGGAACTAATCAAGAATAGAACCTGAAGTTCTTCACTAGCACACGACTTGAGGTTTATAACCTTTCGTGTTGACATATTCTGTGCCCATTCCAGTTAAAGTTGGCTTTGCATATGAGTTCCTAGAGTTCTCAATTGGTTGCACAACAACTAGGAAGCAATGGCAGGCCCTTGAGCTGCCAGGTGGCAAGAAATTAAGATTGAGTTCAGTCCATATGAGTTTGGGTTTGTCATTATCCTTGTCTTGTGACTATGATTTTGACCATTCACATGGATAAGAACACATACACCAGTAAATCTAAGTGTCATAAGGTTTCTCTCCGATTCATGAAAATGATGGTGAGGAAACACTTTCACTAAGTAGATTTTATCTAGATAGCAATTGTGATATTTGCATTCTCAAAGTCGTTAGTGGAGCGTGTGTGGTTAACTGGCACACTAACCTGGACTTGTGAGAAGTGGCAAAAAGGTCTAACCATTATGATTACGGCATACCTCTTCATAATTGTTTAGACTCACAAGTGTGCTATCTAAGGGAATGTGTATGATTTTGATAAAGTCTTATCAAAACAATCTAGTATCAGAAATCTGAACTTTGGTAAGAAAGTCAATGAAGTATTGATTTCTAGAAGTCCAGCTGATTTCTGGGTACATGTCAAAGCTAGTGGGAGCATAAGTGTTATGCTAATAATCATCATATTAGTGGGAGCATGATAATTATGATAAGTATTGCAAGTTAGCAATGTTAATTATAGAAAAACAAAAGTTTCAATTGGGAAAGAGTTGTTATGCTATAATTAAGGGAGAGGAAATTATACTTCATCTCAAATCTACAAGCTTAGATCGTGAGGTTTTAATCATTTAGTCAAGGATATATATATATGAATTTCATGTTGGAATGGCTCAACATAAGGAAATTCTGTATATGGGTCCATTATTTGTGTTCTAAAATTTGATTATGATTACGGCATCCCTTTTCATAATCTGAATTATGAGAACTTGGCAAATAAAAATGGAAATGTTATAGCAAAAGACTGGTTTAGTCTTTATGTGAGACATCATGAATCGTGTCCCATATGCTTCGGATATAGGATCGATTACATGTGCTATATTCATCCTTTCTAAAATTTTCCAAATGCCTGGGGCATTAAGAAGGGAAAAGGCTTAGAACTGGATATGACTAAAAGGATTAAACAATTGTCGAGGACAAACTAAGGTTTACTAAAGATTGGTTGCTCAAGGACAGTTGAAAGTATAGTGATAATTCAGGAAGGACCATATTGACATAGTCTGTAAGGAGGCAACTCTTGGTCAGAAGTGATAGTCAAAATGGAATCTGGAAATGTTTCAAAGTTAGAATTTTCAATCTGTGTAAGATTAAGGAAACTTAATGCAAGAAGGATGTTTCTAAGGAGTTGATCTCCTTTGGAATGCTCTGTAATGTTTGTTGTCAAGTCTTTCTGACTTTGTGCATAATCATTACAAGAAGATCAATGCATATAAGTTTAGAATTTGATAGATTTCAGTAAATGGCATGAATTTGGAATTCTTGCATTTGCAGTAAGGATTTGGAAGTGTGAAAAGAGAATCATTGAAGTTATGTTCAATTGATCTAGTTCACAAAGTAAAGATCATAGACAAGCATAGTATGCATACTTGGTGTATGGCATGACTAGTGTTTAAGAAAACATAGTGTACATGCTTGGAGCATGGGACAACTATTGTTTTAAATTCAAGAATAAAGTTGATAGCTGAAACAGTATACAATGAATAATGTGTAATCATATGGTGATAAATAAAATGTGTTTTATTTATGTTCAAAGGGTTGATCCCATATTGGATTCAATTATTATTGTGTTTCATTTTGCATGTTTTGACTTCCCGAATAAACTGGGTTATTCTTCCGGAATGACTAAGTTATTCAAACCATCCACAGTCGGTCATATGTTGGAAGTAGATATGAATTAAGACTGTCATGGGTTGGCTTGTAGAGGTCTAAGGTGTTGGACAAAGGGCTACAACACTCATGAGTGCTCATAAGTTCTGAGTATTGGATTCAACCCGCGCTCATTGGAATCACTTCATGGATTTTATCACGAGTGATCATGAGACGATAATATCTTATATTCTTCAAACCTAGAGATATGAGTTGTTACTATGAGTTGATATTACATTGATTGCACGAAAACGCATACGGTAACTCGGTGTTATAAAACGTGCCTTTGTGTATGATTCAACAAGTAGTAGAACAAGCCATATGAGTCGAAGTTTATCCGTTCCTTTTACCTTCGGGATAAAAGCGATATCTGTGGGCCCCTCGATGATTTGATGATGACAAATGGAAGTGCTCGGCCGGGCCAGGACTGATTTGATTTGTTCAATTAGTCAGTCGTCATAAATCGCAAATCGGGAAACAACAAATGGACAGAGAGAATGATTATAATCCATGTCTCAGTCCATATGATATCTAGAATGGAGGAATATATGATCCCTTATCTAATGGACAAGTCATTGACAAAGGTCAGAGTTCATCTACAAGGTCAGAGTTTGACAGCGGCTTTAAGAGCTACGATTGCCAGTTAGGTTTGAAGTCATAAGCAATAATAGTTTTAGACTTATCCAAGTGGGAGACTGTTGGATTAATGTCTAAGTCCATAACTATATTTGGTATGTACTTGACCCGACCCGGCATGGTCCATTTGGGTTGCACTTCACCGACACAATTTATATGGATAATATTTTGAGAATAGTATGTTTATGATTAATATTAATATATTATAAGTTCTAATATATTAATATGGAATCATATTATTTAATTAGTATTGATCAAGAATTAATTTAGAATTAATTAAGTGATCAAAATGAACTAATTAAATATGGACTCTTGTATATATGGAATGGGCCAAGTTCATTTAGGTTGGGCTAAGCTTTCATGGATAGTCCATGGAGTGTTTAACCCATGGATCATATGAAATGAAAGGTCATGGGTTTAACCCTATTCTCCATACTATATAAAGATGTCCTTGGTTGGTGAAATTGGCACTAGTGTGGATACACTAAAAAAAAAGGGCTAGCCAATTTCACTAGAGAGAACCAAGTAATCATATTCTCTAAAGTATTCCAAGGTGTCTTGGTGATTTGTGATTCCACTTGAGGCTTCCACACTATTGGGGCTAAGCTCTTAAAGCTTGAAGACATCAAGCTACATCAAGAGGTATGTATTCTATCTTGTTACATTCATTGATTTGTATGCTAGATTAGGATAATACCTTGGAAGTTCTTATTTGCATGTATAATAGAGAAAACATAGATCCAAGGTATTTAGGGTTGCATGTACACTTAGGAAGTGTTAGAATGCTCAAAACCCAACAATATCAATAAGTGCCTAGGGTCGGAATTATGGCCGTAGACCCATACACACAGTGAGGAGACTCACCTACACTGCTGAACTCTGCTGATAACCCTCTGGGTGCTATCCGAAAACTCCTCGAACTGCTGCTCCTCTAGCTCCCCTAGCTACTAATACCATTAATAACACTTAGCCTAACTGTCCTCAAGAATCCAACTAAGTCAACTCTAGTCAAGGTCCTTCGCAAGGTCAAAGTCAACGGTCAGACTCAACTTCCAGTTGACTCAACTCATCGAGTTGTTCTACCAACTCCTCGAGTCCATGCTCCTCAAATCCCAAAACAACCTCGACTCTACTCGTCGAGTCTAGCAACAACTCGACAGGTTCTCCTTCAACTAACATTCGGGACCATCTTCAGCCAACTCGCTGAGTTGTAGAACAACTCGTCGAGTCCATCTTCATAAGCTAAGGAGATTGCCTTGGACTCGCCGAGTTCCTCCTTGAACTCGTCGAGTACCATGATCTTCATGCCTATTATGGACACAGATTGTCTGAGCCCTTCTCTAACCCCACTCACTTATCCGACTCATAAACAGAAGGGCTTCGGTTTGCGGACCGACTCGTCAAGTCCATGAACTGACTCGCCAAGTCCATCTTGTGACATCTCTATTTTGTCGATTACAGACCATCCCAACACCTCCAACTTATAGATTTGGACTCCTTATGCTAGCATTACACATAAAGTTGTTAACTTTACATACATGCAAGGTGTTATGGGGCTAAAACACTTAATCCAAGCTTCAAAGAAAACCCAGGCCATGAAATGGGATCTTAGCTGGATAAAGCCAGCAACTCTGAGCTCCTAAAGCTCAAGAGTATCCGGATCTGTTGTCCAAATCCATCCTCAAGGGTTTAATACTCAGATTAACCTTGGAAATGATCCAGACGTTTGGAAAATCACAAGGATCTTCGTGCGAGAGTGTGCCAAAGATAAAGAAATAAAGCAAAATATTTGTGGGATATTAGTGATGTCTTTATAAGACACAAAGCAGTGGATCCCGGGAAATGATCTCTTCCTTTGGAGTCAAGAGAGACTCTAAAGTGTCTGTGTGGTTTCCCGTTGAATTACGATCACTTGTTTGTTAATTAATAACGAAAGGCATACTTTGATTACCTTTAAGGGTGGTTTAATCTTCAACCAAAATACGAAACTTGATATAAGTCCGAACATTCGATGAAGTACTTGTCTGACCGGTGTAGTCATAAAAACAAGTAGGCTTTGGAAATATTTTATGTGGCTAGGATATGAATAGAAATCTCAAAAATAAAAATTGGATCTATTGGGTAGAAAAGACTTAGGTCAAAATCGTCTCTTTAAGATCACACAAAAGGAAAACAAGATTTCAAGGTACTGACCACGAAAATGGACATTCGTTAATTTCAAGTTGAGATATCTAGAACATGTATATTGTTTACCATCGATTTGTGTATATGTGTTGGATTTTGGTTTTCACTCAATTCATGGTGATAACGAATTCAAATTCATAAACACGGATTTGGTTATAACCACAAACCTCAGTGGTAATTTTTGAGAATCTCAAGGGTTACATTTGTGAATATGAAAGTTGATGGAGAAATGGTATGAGGTGGGTCCAAAGAAATAATGTACCTCTGCTATGTGAAAGTGACAAAGTAGTGAACTCTTAACTAGATGTGAGAAGAGTCATGTAGCTCATGACTTATGCGAATTAAGAGCCTTATTGGGGAGAAATGATTGGTGCTATCAATTCATTAAGGTTTCAACATAGAAAGTCATTTGAGGCTGTGGACTACATGCAACAACATGCTTCTAGGGACACTTAACGAGTACGTAGATATAAGAAAGTTTATACTAGCCCCATCATTCGTAACTGATCACCAAGATTCTTGACACGAAAATCTGCTCAATTATCCAATATTTATGGTATTTTTGGTGTTTTTTGTGTTTTTGAAATAATTAAAATAAAAGTGAGGAAAATAAAGAAAATATTTCTGTAATTTTGATTTTCTGAAAAAGAATAAAACAAAAAGAAATAAAATATTTTTTGGATTTTAATGTTAGAAAAAAATATACATTTTTGGATTTTCATTTTTCTGAAAAAAATAAAAACAGAATAAAATAACATAAATGTACCAAGGATACATGAAAATTCCAAACCACGAATGAACAGTTGATTGCGAGTCACTACGAACATTCGCACCAATTCGTAATATGAACAGTTCGCACCGATTCGCAGGATAAAAGATGACTGCAAGTCACTGTGAGCGTTCACATCGATTCGCAGAGCAAAAGATGACTATGATTCACTGTGAGCATTCGCATCGATTCGCAGGACAAAAGATGACTGCTAGTCACTCTTGGATTAATGTCTAAGTCCATAACTATATTTGGTATGTACTTGACCCGACCCGGCATGGTCCATTTGGGTTGCACTTCACCGACACAATTTATATGGAATCTTTTGAGAATAGTATATTTATGATTTATATTAATATATTATAAGTTCTAATATATTAATATATAATCATATTATTTAATTAGTATTGATCAAGAATTAATTTATAATTAATTAAGTGATCAAAAGGAACTAATTAAATATGGACTCTTATATATATGGATTGGGCCAAGTTCATTTAGGTTGGGCAAAGCTTGTTGGATTAGTGTCTAAGTCCATAACTATTTTGGTATGTACTTGACCCGATCGTGCATGGTCCTTTTGGGTTGCCTTCACCAAAACAACTTGATAGGATGAATAATGGAGAGAAAGGATTAAATATGATTTATTAATATAATATGAGAATAATATATTAAAGGAGAAATCATATTGTTTAATTAATATTAGTCAATAATTAATTGGTAATTAGTTTTGTGACTAAAAGAGATTAATTAAACTTAAGGGACTGGAATTGTAATTATAAGATAATTGCAATTTGGGCCATGGATTGCCTTGAATCAAGAGGTGGACGAATTCTTATGGGAAGCCCATACGGAAATCGTCCAAGTGCTTGATTAAAGGAGTCTATGGGTTGCTTAGGGCTTAAGCAACCAAATTAGGGTTTCCTTGTTAGATAACCTTAATAGTCTCACTATATATAGAACCCTTAAGGCTCAAAAACGTGGACAAGCAACCTTCTAGGGTTTTCACACGGTTTTGGCAGCCTCCATCCTCTCTCCTCTTCATCCTCTTGCTTATGGTGTTTGTGAACCATTAGAGGAGTGACAATTGTGACTCTAAGCCTTCCAAAGTCAATTTAGGGAGGAATTGGGATTGTTATTGCTACATAACAATCAAGGTAATATCATAAACCTAATTATATGTTAATATTGATTTCCATATGCTAGAATTAGGGTTTATAGTCTTGGATTCAAAGCATGTATAATAGAGAAACCTAGATCCAAGCATTAGGGTTTGTATGAGCACATAGGATGTCTTATGACCAAAACCCATCAGTGGTATCAGAGACTAGCTTGGTTTCAATTGTATTGATGCATTGTATATCTGAAAAATTCGATTTTTGGTGTTTTGGAGGCTGGACTCGCCGAGTCCATAGCTGAACTCGCCGAGTCCAAGGTGACTCGACGAGTCCAGGCTTGACTCGACGAGTCAACTCGTCAGATGGTGGTTATCTCCGGATTTCTTGCTGTTTTTGCATTGGGATAGTTACCTTATCATGTTAGATCAATATTAATCCGATTATATGATATATTTGACTATAATTTTGATCTAATTGAAGATATTTATCAATTAATAAGATAATTGTTTCCTTATAAGATAATTGATTAATTATTTTGAGTAAATTGATAAATTGTTTTGCAAGAAATCATTAAATAAATTAAATATGGATAATTATGTGATTAAATGTTAATTTGAATTATTTGTTATTTGATCCTTGTTGTTATGAAAAGTTTCATATTTTACCCTTTAGGTTTTATAGTTTAAATTTGAACCCAAAAGTTTTGTTTTTTTTTTTTTTGAAATTTAAATAGTTAAAACCTTAATGTTTTGAAATGTTTCATAACATGCCCTCAAGTTTAGGAATTTAAAATTTGATTAAAAGTTTAATTAGGAATGTTAAATTCTAAAACTCTAGTATAGTTTTGAAAAAGTTCAAATCACACCCTTATGGTTTTATTAATTAATTAAGGTGTATAATTAAAAGAAGTTTAATAAATCCATAAAAGTTTAGGTTTAAAATTTAATTGAATTAAAGGTATAATTGTTAAATTAGACCGCCTAGTATTTTAAAAGTATAAAACACACCCTATACTATATATATAACATTAATGGTATAACATTATATATATGTATGAGTAAAAGTCAGTCTTACCGTTAGTAGGCCTCATTCACGAAGCTGGTCTATAAGGGGTGTTTAAGAAAATTGCCTATTAAATGGCGATTGAATGGGTATCCACTCTTACCCACCGCACTCTTAACTAGTGGAGGGTCGTTAGCCGAACGGGTAGGATAGGACAAAAACCTTCCATTATAAGTATAATGAAGTATAAAAGTAACTAAATGTTTTCATAAAATTCCCAATCTTAGTTACTTAGGCAAAAGTGAATTGATGTAATTCCATGAAATTACACTTTGTGCCCTTTCGAAGACGTTAGTGGAGCGTGTGTGGTTTACCGGCACACTAAATGGTTCTAAGCAAAGGTAGCAAAGGGTGACTCAATGTTTGTCATAGTTCGGTGGAGCGTGTGTGGTTTACCGGCACATCGAATAGGTGACTGTAACATGGAGGGCACCATGTAAGTTTGCATGGTTATTCACACCCGCTTTGTGATCCTCGGCATCCCAGTCACAAACTAGAGGGGCATATCGAGATTTAAACATGCCATTGAAAGTTCAATGAATCTCAAAGGATCTAGGAGTTTTCATAGATTTAAAACTTAAATTTCTTTTTCGTTTTTCATGGTGGAAATTAGTGAATCGTCATTCACTTACCTTCAAATATTCTGCAATTAGGGTTACGGCATCCCTCTCCCGAGTTGTAGAATATTGTGTTGGGTCCTAGCCTTAGTATTTCATTTGGGTGATTTACTAAGGACTCAATCTATCAACTAACTTGAATTCGTTTTTCTCCCGTTTTGTAGATGTCAAAGTTCGACAACTATGGTCTTCGCCTCCTCCAATTATTCTCCCTAACCCACAAGTTCAAAGGCTTGAAAAGTTCAAGATCACTCAAGCCCTTTTGGCAAGTAAACATAAAGAAGGAAAGTCCGTGTGTGCACATGTCCTAGGGATGAAGTCACACATTGATAGGTTAAGAATGTTGGGATCCGTTGTCTGTGAGGAAATGGTTGTTGATTGGGTTCTTCAGTCACTTCCCAACTCATATAGTGAGTTCGTAAGAGAGAGTACTATATGATGAACTACGATGTGACCCTTATAGATCTCACCTATATGCTTATTGCTGTTGAATCAGCAATGATTTGGCGCAATAGAAAAAGCAAAGTTGATTGGTGAATCTGCCTTCGAGACCTTTATGGATATAGACAATGGCAACGAAAGACATGCTATGATTGAAAAGTTTGATCATAAGAGAAAGGCGAAGTCTGAAGTAGTTCCATGTCCTGTTCCAAAAGAGTCGATTTGCTTTTATTGCCAAGAGAAGGGGCATTGGAGACGAAGCTGCCCCATTTACCTAAGAGATCTAAGAGATGGGAGAGTCGAAACGTATGGCTCTAATTTAGGTAAAAAAAATCCATTGACTAACTCTTTTAAGCTTCATTCTAGATTCTGAATACATAATGTGATAAGATTACAATTGATGTTTTTGTAGGATCGAAAAAAAGAAAGGAAGCTTAAGGGAAGAAGTGAGCAGAATCTAACCGTGAAGGAATGGATTTCGATCGCGTTTCTCGAACATTAGATTCTTGAGCTACTACTTAGAGTTAGAATTAGATTGCTAAGAAAGATGTATTAGCATAAGTTTTTCAATGAGTTGCAAGGTCAAATTTTTCCACAATAAAATAAATTTTTGATTTTAAATTTTATTTATTTATCCTTACAATGGCGTGTATGAAAAATTGATGTTAAAATGTTTCTATTATTAGCAATAATGGATTTGGTTCTTATTATGTTATGGAAAGTCAAGAACTTACCAAATAGGGAGAGTTTCTCATCGCCCAAGTTTCAATTGGACAGAAACTTGGAATCATGCAACGTGGATGCACGATGAATGAGAAATTTCGTATTTGAAAATTAGACTAATTCATTGACAAAGTGTCAAGTGAAGGACTAGGAGATCGAGTACACAAAGTTGTGTGTTGATCGAAGTCCACCATAAGAGTAACGAGATATTCGTCATGATTTACTAAAGGTTTGGTAAATATCATTATACTTATAAGATTAAGTGTAATTCTGAATTGATTGAAAAAGTTTAAATCAATAGTAGAACGAATAACAAGAATCAAGTAGGCAGAGAGATAAAAGTTTCTCCATTCTAAGAAGAAGGGAGAGTACCTTTTATGCTTTATGATAGGTCTTAATGATTAAGAACCATATCTCAATTGATCCTCTAAGTGAGTCTTGGTACAATTGTATGTCCAAGAAGATGAATCAAAGATTGAAGAAATGGTCAAATCAAGAAGTCAATCATACTTCGTTCCAAAACAAGTCTTAGAGTTAAGATTGTGACAATGAGTGAAAAGTATTAAGAAGGTTTAAAACATTCATTAAATGTGGTAAGTTGTGATGTCTTAGATAAGACAAAGACCAACTAGGACCAATTTATGAAGAGTTTTGATAAAAGCTACACTAACTCTTGAATATTTGTTTGTCAAGAAATGTTTTGACAAGAGAATCTTATATGTCAAAGAGTCAGTGGGAGCCTTAATGGCCTTGAAAGGTTTCAAGAACAAATCAAATAAACCTTAACGGTCATCACTAGCACACGAGTTGAGGTTTACAACCTATCGTGTTGACAATATTTTGATTTTGTGTTGTTCCAATTAAGTTAATTATGCATGTGAGTCCTATGAGTTCTCATTTTGAATGCATAAATGGCAAGGCACCTTGATCAATGAAAGGTACATTCATAGGAAAAGGTGATCTGCTTAACTACGTGGAAAACGTGGTGGGCAGCTGTGCTACCATAAGGCAAGAAATCAAGATTAAGAAAGTTCGGTCCATATGAGTTTGAATTTGTCATAAACTTGGTTTTAACAAATTCACATGGATAGGAACATATACACCGTTTAAATCTAAGTGTCATAAGATTTCCTCCTTCATGAAAATGATTGTGAGGAAATGCTTTCACTAAGAGAGATTTTAAGAAGATAGTGATTGTAAAATTACATTCTCGAATTCGATTATGGTTACGGTATCCCTTTCCATAAATTGAATTGTGAGGTTTGGCAATTAGTCTTAATTGTTTAGACACACATATGAACTATCGAAGGCAAAAGTGTATAAGTTCAAGAAGCATTGATAAAGGATTATCAAAGCACTAAGTATTAGAAACATGAACTTAAGAAATTCAATAAGTATTGTTTTCTGAAAGTTAAGATGTTTATGAATACATGTCGAAGCTAGTGGGAGCATAAGTGTTATGTTTTATAATAATCATCATGATAGTGGGAACATAAAAGATATGATTGTATGATTATTAAGGAAAGTATTGAAAGGTTAGCAATATTAATTATAGAAAACAAGAGTCATACTTTGCAAAGTTGTAAGAGTTGAAAGGTTGTTTTGCTATAATTAAGGGAGAGAATATTATGCTTCATTTCAAATCTAAAGGATTAGGTTGAGAAATGTTAATAAACTTAGTCAAAGGTACATAGTGTGTTCTTTAAATTTCGATTATGATTACGGCATTCCTCTTCACAATTCGAATTTTGAGAACATAGCAAATAAAACATTATGCGTCGTGTCCCATACACTTCGGGTATAGGATCGATTGCAAATGCTTTAATGTTTGACCATTCTAAAATTTTCCAAATGTCTAGCGCATATAGAGGGAAAAAGGACTAGAATTGGTTTTGACTAAAATAATTAAACAACTATCAAAGGACAATCCAAAGTTCGACGAGGATTGGTCGCTTGTGAGTAGTTGGAAGCATGGTATTGGATGGACCATATCGACATTCTTATGAATAGAAAAGATTCTATTAAGAATGAGTTGTCATATGGAAATTATGGAAATGTTTCCATGCCGGATGGACCATATTGACATCATTACGAATAGATAAGATTCTATTAATAATGAGTTGTCATATGGAAAATATGGAAGCGTGTCCATATTGGGAATTGAATATTGAAAATCTATTTCTAGATTAGAAACTTTTATGCAAAAGGATGTTCAAAGGAATGTACTTTGAGTGAGAGACATCATATCTAAGGAATTGTCTTGTAACAATCTCCTAATATCATTGGCAATAGGCTTTGTGACTTTGGTGCAGTGACATTATGAAAGGATAGTTGCATAGAATGTTAGAATCTAGCATATTCTATCAGTAACAAGAATTTGATATTCTTTAACTTATGAAAAACGGATTTGGAGTTGTGAAATGAGAATGATTGGAAATGTGTCCAATGTGATCTATTTCACAAAGTAAGAACCATAGGTAAACATTGTGTGCATGCTAGGAGCATGGGACAAGTGTTGGAATTCAAGTAAGAAGTTGATTACCCGAAACGACAAATAATGAGTAATCGATATGGTGATAAATAAAAGGTGTTTTATTTATACTCAAAGGTTTGAGGCCATATGGGATTAGTATTATTCTTGTGTTTCACTTTGCATGTTTTGACTTCCAGAATAATTGAGTTTATTAAGAATAATCATATTATTCGAACGGGCCACAGTCGTTCATATGTTGGAAGTAGATATGAAAGAAGACTGTTGTGAATTGGTGTGTGGATTGTCTAAAGAGCATTAGACATAAGAAAATGTTTGCTGCAACGTTCATGAGTGCTTATGAATACGATTTGAGCATTAGATTAAACCCACGCTCACTTGGATCACTCCATGAATTGTATCACGAGTGATTGGTGAGACGATAACATCTTATATTCTTGAAACCAAGATGTGTGAGTTGTATCTTGCGAATCGGTTGCACATTGATAATATGTAAACGCACTAGTAACTTGGTGTTATAAAACATATTGTTGTGTGTGATTCGGTGCGTGAGTGCAAGCGAGCATTGTATCAAAGTTTATCCATTCCTTTTATTCAAAGTAGGATAAAGGCGATATCTTTTGGGCCCCTCGATGGTTTAGTGATGACAAACGTAAATGCTCGGCAGGGATAGGGCTAATTTGATTTGTTCAATTAGGCAGTCGTCACAAATCGGGAATCGAGATATAGTACAAAGAGAATGATTTGAAATCATATCTCATATGATATCTAGAATGGAGGAATATATGATCCCTTATCTAAGGACACGCGTATTTGATATGATCAGAGTTGACAACGGCTTTGGAAAGCTACGATTGCGGATCGGGATCCGAAGTCATACGCAGAATAGTTGTTAGACTTATCCAAGTGGGAGACTGTTGGATTAGTGTCTAAGTCCATAACTATTTTGGTATGTACTTGACCCGATGGTGCATGGTCCTTTTGGGTTGCCTTCACCAAAGCAACTTGATAGGATGAATTATGGAGAGAAAGATTAAATATGATTTATTAATATATTATGAGAATAATATATTAAAGGAGAAATCATATTGTTTAATTAATATTAGTCAAGAATTAATTGGTAATTAGTTTTGTAACTAAAAGAGATTAATTAAACTTAAGGGACTGGAATTGTAATTATAAGATAATTGCAATTTGGGCCATGGATTGCCTTGAATCAAGAGGTGGACGAATTCTTATGGGAAGCCCATAAGGAAATCGTCCAAGGGCTTGATTAAAGGAGTCTATGGGTTGCTTAGGGCTTAAGCAACCAAATTAGGGTTTCCTTGTTAGATAACCCTAATAGTCTCACTATATATAGAACCCTTAAGGCTCAAAAACGTGGACAAGCAACCTTATAGGTTTTCCTCTCCTCTTCATCCTCTTCTTATGGTGTTTGTGAACCATTAGAGGAGTGACAATTGTGACTCTAAGCCTTCCAAAGTCAATTCAAGGAGGAATTGGGATTGTTATTGCTACATAACAATCAAGGTAATATCATAAACCTATTTATATGTTAATATTTATTTCCATATGCTAGAATTAGGGTTTATAGTCTTGGATTCAAAGCATGTACAATAGAGAAACCTAGATCCAAGCATTAGGGTTTGTATGAGCACATAGGATGTCTTATGACCAAAACCCATCAAAGCTTTCATGGATAGTCCATAGAGTGTTTAACCCATGGATCATATGAAATGAAAGGTCATGGATTTAACCCTAGTATCCATACTATATAAAGATGTCCTTGGTTGGTGAAATTGGCGCTAGTGTGGGTACACTAAGAAGGGCTAGCCGATTTCACTAAAGAGAACCAAGTATTCATATTCTCTAAAGTCTTCCAAGGTGTTTTGGTGATTTGTGATTCCACTTAAGGCTTCCACACTATTGGGGCTAACTAGTACTTTGAAGACATCAAGCTACATCAAAAGGTATGTCATCTAACTAGTACTTTGTAGTATAAGAGCTTCATAATATGCTAGTTAGGATTGAAGCCTTGTAAAGTTCTTATTTGCATGTATAATAGAGAAAACATAGATCCAAGGTTAATAAGGTTGCATGTACACCATAGGATTGTTAGAATGCTCAAAACCCAACAGTCACTACAAGCGTTCGCACCAATTTGCAGGCAAATCAAAAACTTATGAATACGAAGGTGGTTTCGAAACGGACTCAGCTTCCATCATTCTTAAGCCTTGAAGAATGAGATTGAATGATTGTTTAGGCAAGGATTTCGTGAAGATGTTAGCTAACTAATCATTGGATCCTACAAAGTGTATCTCGACATTTCCATCTTCCACATGATCTTTGACGAAGTGATACCTCAGTCATATGTGTTTCATCTTTGAGTGTTGCACTGGGTTGTGACAAATGCGACTAGCGCATTCAGAATCGCAATATAAGGGGATTCATTTCATGTTGATACCATAGTCACGAAGTTGACTCTAAATCTAAATAACTAGTGATGTGCAGGATGCAGCAGCTATGTACTTTGCTTCAGCAGTAGATACGGAGATGCAAGTTTGCTTTTTAGATTGCCAACTTACGAGTTTGTCATCAAGAAATTGGCATCCTCCCGTTATGCTTTTTCTATCTAGACCGCAACCTCCAAGATCAACATCTGAAAATACTTGCACAAAGAAACCTGAGCTCGAAGGGTACCAAATTCCCAATGAGGATGTTTGCTTGAGATATCTGAAGATGTTTTTAACAGCTGTCATGTGAGGTTCGTGAGGATTAGCTTGAAACATAGTATAATAGCAAAAAAACATGATATATGGACGACTAGCAGTTAGATACATCAATGACCCTATCATTTGACAATAAAGAGTCATATCAGCTGTCGGTTTATCCAAAGATGGAGTTAGTTTCATTCTGAATGCCATTGGAACCTTCACTTTTGAATCTCCCACCATTCCAAACTTATAGAGTAAGGTCTTTGTATAAGCCTCCTAATTGATAAAGATCCCTTCCTCACTCTGTCTTACATTCAAGCCATGAAAAAAGTTAATCGGACCCATGGAACTCATCTCAAATTTAGTTTCCATCAGCTTTCGGAACTCAGCTATTAAACTGGGGTTAGTTGATTCGAAGATGATGTCATCAACATAAATTTGGATGATCATCAAATGGTCACCATCTTTCTTGCGAAAGAAGGTTGGGTCGACAGATCCTTGTTTAAATTTAGCATGTTTTAAAAAACGAGTTAGAGTTTCATACCAAGCTCTTGGAGCTTGTTTTAGACCGTAGACTGCCTTGTCCAGAATGTAACAGCGGTTCGGATATTTTCCATTTATGAACACTAGTGTTTGTTCCACGTACATTGTTTCTTCGAGTTCCCCATTTAGGCATGCACACTTGACGTCCATTTGATAGACTTCAAAGTTCTTGTGTGCTGCATATGCCAGAAAGATGCGAACTAATTCTAACCTTGCAACAGGTGAGAATGTTTCTTCGTAGTCGATGCCTTCTTCCTGACAATAACACTTTACTATGAGTCGTGCTTTATTTCTTATCACACTGCCTTCCTTATCCATTTTGTTGCGAAATACCCATTTAAGACCAACAAAAGAAGCATCCTTCGGAGTGGGATTTGTTTCTTTCAAATTCATTGAGCTCCTCCTACATTGCTTGCACCAAATCAGAATGATCAAGATCAATTTGAATATTTTTAGGTTCAATTTTGGAGATAAACGAATTCAACAAGCAAAATACCACTTTAGAGAATAGTGTAGTTCGCTTCGCTTTTTGTTAAGCTCTCGTAAGAATGCCTGAAGACGAATCTCCAATGACTTGAGTTTTTGGATGGTCTTTGGTCCATTTAGCTAATGGAGGGTAGTTTGGATCATATGATGGATCCAATTCCGCATTGACTTCTTCAAATTCTGATTGTACATCCGAATCATCATTCACATTTTCATTCTCCCCCTCGAATGACGGATAATTTTCGTCTTCTAGATTTGGATTCTCCCCCTAGAAAGGTGGATCTATGCTGACATCAGTGGTGTCGTTCTCCCCTTGAAAAGGTATACTAGATGAGGAGGTTGAAGTAGAACCCTCCCCCTACGATTTAACATTCTCATATGTAGGTTGAACTGGAACTTCAGGATCTTTCGTAGTGGTATGTTCCTGTTCCATTTCATTCGCAGCATCATCAATGATTTTCTTCATTTCGTCTTCTTTGTTGTCTGTTTATTTAGACTCGGATGAGATTGCCTTCTCTGGTTCATCAAATAATTTCAGGAACACCTCGTATATATTGGAGACTGGGATGGTAGCGGGATTCGGTTTAGGGAATATCTCCTGTGTTGGACTATCATTATTTTGAAACTTCTTTGTGTAATTGTCGTCGAATGTAACATAATAGGTTTCTTCAATCCTTTTGGATCTTTTATTGAGAGCACAATATGCTTTAGAAGTTAGAGAATACCCCAGAAAGATACCTTCGTCAGCGTTCACATCGAATTTGTTCCTTTGTTCCTTTGAGTTGAAGATGAAGCACCTGGAACCAAAAACATGGGAAAACTTGACATTAGGTTTTCTATTATTAATAATTTCATATGGGGTGATAGAGAATATCTTATTGAGAATAGATCGATTTTGGGTGAAGCAGGCGGTTCCTATCACATATGCCCAGAAGTAGAGTGGCAGATTTGCGAATGACAGCATGGTTCTTGCAGCTTCGCACAACGAACGGTTTCGTCTTTCCACTACACTGTTTTGTTGAAGAGTGTAAGGAGATGAAAAATTATGAGTTACTCCTTTCACAGTCACGAATTCTTCAAACGCTTGGTTTTTGAATTACAAACCATTGTCACTGCACACATTACGAACCAACTTTCGCAGTTGAAGCTCTATTTTCTTTATGAAGTCTTTGGGCTTAAGAGTGGCTTTTGATTTCTCTTTAAGAAAGTGCACCCAAGTGAATCTAGAAAAATCATCTACAATAACAATAATATATTTATTACCACCGACGCTTTCAATTGCAGAAGGACCACAAAGATCTATATGCAAAAGTTTAAGTGGCTCAATGACTTTCGTATTCACGATTTTTGGATGACTTTTCCTGCTCTGTTTTCCCATTTCGCAGGTTGGACAAAGATGTTCTTTGTCAAACTTCAGAAGCAGTTTTTACTTTGCCTCCATCCTTTGATTTTTCCTACTCTGTAATCATCCCATATCCTTTGATTTCACCAAGGGAATTGTTGTCGTATTTTACTTTGCCTCCATACTTTAGTTCTTTGAACTCTCGCAGTTCCTCCTTCCTTCCTGTCATGTGACATGAGCAGACACTGTCGATGTACCATTCTGAGTCAAACTGATCGTTACATATTACCTGCGAAAGTTAATCGGATTTAGGAACCCAAAGTTGTTTGGTCCCTCGTGAGTTTTTCACAGGAAAAGAAATATCAGGGTCAACCAAATAAGTTTGTTTTCCTAACGTTGTTTTTTCTTTCTTTAGAGTTTGCATCCTTGGTGGATGGTTTCTTTAGTTTATTTTGGATTTGTTGTTTAACCACCTTTTTCTCAACTATATTAGGATTGGCTTCGGATCTTTTGAGAGGAACATCAGGCTCCGAAACTATCTTTCCTTTGCCTTAAACATCTTGCGATGTTTTGGTTGATTGCAAAACATTCTTGTTAGGAGAGCAGTGAGAGTTAGATTTCTGCACAGGTTTCGCTTGATTTGGAAAGAATGATTTTTGAAAAACTTTTTGATTCGAGACCTATGGAAACCTATTACGATGAAGACTCTTAGGATTCGTATGTGAATAGACTTTCGCATTTGGATTGGATTTTTCTTTATAAGCGAAATTAAGGTTCTTGGGCTTCCAAAATTGCTTTTTTCCTTGAGGTTTTTGTTATATCTAGCATTCATTTTCTGTTTTTTGAGCTGAGAACTGCTCAGATGATTTGTGAACGTTAGCCCTCGGCTTTAGCATTCTGGTAGTGGTTTTGGTCCGAACAGACGATGTTTCATTTGGAACGTTCTTAGTTCCACTTGGACTTCCCTTTTCGTAGCTTGATTGGACTTTATTTTGGGGTTCTGCTACGTATCTACTCTTTGTTCTCCATGAGGTCGTTTCAGATAGACCTTTGGTTTCATCTGCATTGTCGATTGGAGCAGACTAGAAGTACTCATCATATCCATCTTTGTTGTCATCTTCGACCATGGACGTTAATTCAGTTGTTTGATTTTGTCCAGTCCTTTAGATGCAAAAACTTGGTTAGGAACAGTTTGGACTTTAGGAAAACCAGTTGCTTTGGCTTTTAAAACAATAGGTTTGTTTTTAGAAAAACATGCGAACTCAATTGAATCTTCAGAAATTAGGACTTTCATAGAAACAAGTTCGTTTTTAACAAACTCGGAATAGTCAACCTCATCCTCCACAGAGATTTCACTTATATCACTTTCATTGTCGAATTCAGAAACATTTTCAACGTTAAGTTTATTTTCTAAATTTAACTTGGTGCTTAATGAGTCAAATTTATGCACAGTTTCGGATTTGATTCGCTCGTTGTTTTTTTCATTCAAAAGTTGTCTGAGCATGTTTTTGTGATCTTTGGACTTAATGAATGATTCAATTTTGTCTAGCCCTACTATGTATGCATCTGAAGTTTCGTCTGACGAGACGATGGATTCGCACTTGTAGCAGTCAACATCAATTCCATCCTCTTTGAACTCGAGCAAGGGAAAAACCATCTTGTGAATTTTCTCACCAATCCCACAATTATGATGCAACTCAGTGATATTGAAATAAAGTCTTTTGGAAATCAAACAAAAAATATTACGTTGTTTTAAAATACTCAAATTATCTCTTTGTAAATAAATGGACTCATCCCTAGACTTATACAAATCAGAGTCCAACTTTTCAATTTGTAACACCGTAAATTTCAAAACAATTTTTCGCAATTTATAAAAACATAATTCATTCATTATTTATAAAAACATCATTGTTTAAAACTCAATTCATAACATATATAAATCCCAAGATCTCATAACATAAAAATCTTGTGTGTGTACTGATCAAGTCGGCGCCTTTCCGCGATCCTCACTAGTACCTGAAACACATAACACGAAACACTATAAGCACAAAGCTTAGTGAGTTCCCCAAAATACCATATATAACACATATTAGCCACTCGAGGCTATAACTCTGTGGGTCTGTGCACCCAAACTCTATGAACCCTCAGGTTCTATCTCTGTGAACCTTCAGGTTCTAACTCTATAAACATGCACAACATAAATCACATAGAATAATGCAGTGCAACACATAGTACATATATAGCATACAAACACTGTATCTCATAACTCCGATTACCTACTCAAGGTAAAGTATAGTGAGAAGACTCACCTCGGATATCCCAGTAAATCTCTGACTCGGTAAACTCTAATCTAGCCCCTGCCTAATCACATGAAATAAATACTCTAATTAATACAACCCTCAGGGCTAGGCTAATCTCTCTCTCTCTCTCTCTATACATCCTCTAGGAAGGGTAAAAGACTATCCTACCCTTCCGATGACTCTAAGGTCAAAACATTGACTAACCCTAAAAGTAAACGAAGTCAACGGTCAACCTTGACCAAACTCGCCGAGTGCACAACTGTGACTCGGCGAGTCCACACGTTTTCTTCACTCTCCTAGTCCTCCTTCAACTTATTGAGTCAATCCTCAACTCTGAAATTCTTCACAGATCACAATCTGTGAAATGTCCGGACCCAACTCGCCGAGTCCGGCTCCTGACTCGGCGAGTACCATTGTGCACTCTGTCCTCTAGATTCCCTCTGACTCACCAAGTCACTTTCCCAACTCAGTGAGTCACCAACTGTGTGATTATCGAGAAAACCCTCATCCTACTCGCCGAGTCGGCTATTGGACTCGGCGAGTTCATGCCATGCTCAAGTTGAACTGACCTCCTGAGGTCAGATCCGCTCCTCTAAATCGTAGATCCAGCTTCCCAAAGCATTATAATCACGTAAAGCTAACATCTTGGTGCTCATGCAAAGGCTCAAAGGCCTTATTTGAAGATATGACCTCTAAAATGACATCCAAAGCTCATAACCCCCATTAACACTCATAAAGCTCAAGGGAAAAGGGTCTCTGGACCTCTTTGGGTCCAGATCTACAGCACCAACACGAGAGGGGACCAATTACTCCATATAACCATCCTCTAAAGGGGCTAAAAAGCCCTAACTCTAAGAATTACACCACAAACTGAAGAAGGGTCGAATGAATACCTCAAAATGAAGTATCTGAGCCCTAGAATCACTGGATTAGCACCCTCTTCAGCCTCCTCTTGTCTTGGTCCTCTTCTATTTGCAAAAACACTAACAATGATCAAGAAATGACTCCTTTCCTCTCACAAACGCTCTAGCTCACTTAGGGTTTCACTCTGGGGTCTGGTAGCCGCAAATGACGGCCATAAGGCCCCTTAAATAGGCCCCAAACCCGCGGAATTACGGTTTCATTAAATAGCATGGACTCGCCGAGTCCTTGGGGCGACTCGCTAAAGAGAATTGTTATCGAAATTTGAGAAAGCAAAGTTTGATTTCAGTAATTGAAGATTTAGAACACGAAGAGTAAATATTAATCAGATCTCATATTGATAAAGATTGGTTACAACATAAGCAGAAAAGAGATATTTGTTACGGAAAAGTCTCTCTCTACTTCTAACCTCAGTCCCTATTTATAGGGAACATGAGTGTACAAAAAATATACTAATTCTAGACATTTCACTTCGCATAAAGATGACTTAGTAAAATAACATAAAATGCGAAACTATACAAAACACTATATTCGACTTTTACAATTTTACATCTACAATCTCCCCCTTTGTAAACAGTCGAAGTTATTCATCCCATAAGCTTTTGAACAGCTGAGTGGATTGTCTTTCGCACTTCTCCATACCAGGAGATCACCTTCTTGAGATCTTTCTTGTCTCCTTCATTGTTCTTCTTGCAATTGTTCATACGAACAATAAAGTACGTATATTGCGAAGAATTATATCTTTCCACTTCTGAGACTTTGAACAAGAACTTCTTAGGTTTCCCTTTTGTATCTCTTCCTGAAAACACCATGCCGAAAGGTTTCAGGCATATTTCCCCAACAACATATTTCGATAATGCTGATTGAGATAAAGTTTCTTACCAAGGAACTTTCACTTCTCTTCCCAACACATTAGCCAGTTCTTCATCTGTAAGAGCCAA
Source organism: Lactuca sativa (assembly GCF_002870075.4). Classification (NCBI taxonomy): domain Eukaryota; kingdom Viridiplantae; phylum Streptophyta; class Magnoliopsida; order Asterales; family Asteraceae; genus Lactuca; species Lactuca sativa. The sequence continues at coordinate 358,532,079 of NC_056627.2, read as the reverse complement.
ACAATTGAAATAATTGTCGATGAATGTCTTCACATGTGCGAAGCCTATCTTGAACACTTCAGTCTCAGATACTTTGAGCTTGTTTGCTTCCATATGCTTCAAAATCAGAGCCACTTGAATCAAATCATTGCAGTTCATCAAAGGAAAATATGCTATAGTGAAGTCATACTGCTTGTTGTCTGCTCGGATAACGAAATAACGAAAATTTTGAAGCGTGTCTTCAAACAATACGTCTTTCTTGATTGTAAGCACCTTTTTGATCTTCATTAAAGACCAAACTTCATCTAGATTCTTCTCCAATACAGCATGAAATCTGATTTTCATGTATGTATAATCATTAGGATTATCAAACTTCTCACTAATCTTGTACTGAGCAGTGATGAATAACATTTCATTGATTGGAAAATCCAGCTGACAATTGTCTGAATTCGCAATATCATAACTTCTCTTTGGCTGTTGGGTTGACGATTCGTTCAAGGGTTGCGTCTTTGGGCTCGGCTATTTGTCTATTTATTTTGTACTCAGGTTTGGGCCTGTCCAACCGTGAACCCGTTAGGTTTATTATATAAGTATATGCTTGCATGCATATTAGGGGAACGATTTTGGAAAACGATCTAGAGAAGACGAAAGCATTACGATAGTATTACAGTTTCTTTCTTTATCGTTCTTGTAAACCTACTAATCCTCTACAGTTGATGTTCTTAATCGATCTCTTCTGAGGGTTTTGTTTTAATCATTCGACTCGTTTGATTCATTCTTGACTTGTTCTTATTTTCGTGTTCTTGCTGTTTTATATTTACTTACCTGTTTAAGATCTAATCGATCTTCAAAGATTAAAGTTTTAATCTCATCAATTGGTATCAGAGCAGGAGGCCGTGTAATCGATACACATCTTTTCTGTGAAAAGGTTTCAATTAGGGTTTTTCCGCAATTACTGATATTTATTGAGCCGTCATCTCATTATTGACGTATCTTGATATTTATTGTTTTGCCCTAATCTGCTTTATTACAAGTCTGATCTTTGAACAGGTTTTTCGATCATAATGGACGAGTCGCAATCAAATCCCATCAATATTTCCAACAGCATCGGTTCAACCACGAAGATTCCAATCCTATATACCCATGACTATGAAGTCTGGGCGCATCACTTCGAAGACTACGTGATAGGATCTGAGGATAATGGATACCTCATATGGGAAGCAATCATTAATGGACCTTTTTCTCATTCTGCAACGTCCAGGATTATTAAAACTCAAAAGGAGTACAATGATCTGCTGAAGGATGTTAAAGATATTGCGCAAGATGAAAAGGATAAATTCCAGTGCAATATCAAGGCGTTAAGATTGATAAGATTCGCCCTTCAGTCCGACACCTTCAGGTTGGTCAGCTCATGCACGACGGCAAAGGAAGTTTGGGATAGACTTCGTGAACTGTACTCTACAGACGAGGATCTTGAACATTCTATCCAAACCTTGCTCTTATCTGAGTTTGGAGAATTCAGGCAAGGAGCCGAAGAAACAGTGACCCAGACGTTCGATCGCTTCAATCATCTTCTCAGCAGGATGATCAAACATGACATCGAAAGGAAGCTTATCGAGCAGAAGGTTACGTTCTTAAATGGTCTGAGGTCTGAATGGAGAGCAGTGGTGTCTACAGTCAAAGCCCATGAGCAGTTTAAATCATACTCTTTGGCGAAACTGGTGGGTATTCTCAAGTCCTAGGAGAAGATTGTGCTGCAGGAGAAGAACGTTGTTTCAAGCCTTGGTTCGCTGGCCCTCCTGTCAAAAAGTAAGGCTGTGATGGAGGATGAAGACCTCAACTTGGAGGAGTATGACCTCACGTCTGAGGATTATGCTATGATGGTGTCTAACCCCAAGAGGTTCATAAAGAAGAGATTCCCCAGCAACAAAAACCGAAACTGGCAGGGGAGTTATAGTTCAGAAAAGGTTAACAATGAACTGAAGGTTGAAGAGCCCAAGAAGGAACCGAAGGCGGATGGTGATTCTGGAGTAAGCTGTTACTACTGTGGTGGGAAAAACCACTATGCTAAAGATTGTGTCCTTAAAAAGATGGCTGAAAAGGATGATGAAAAGGATGAGGAAGCCTTGTTGCAGAAAAGGCTTGATGAGATGAGAAAGAAGAAGTCTACCGCTAACCCTTCCATGAATGCTCTTATTGTGCAGGGTTCGATTGCTGATGACGAGTTCGGTAGCGTGGAAGTTTGGTCAACCGACTCAGAAGACGACGAAGTGAGGAAGCCTTCTCATGGAAAGGCTTATGTGGCAAAGGAGGAGAGTAGTGGAGGAAGATGCTTCATGGTGTCCGATGTATCTCAGTTGAGGGGATACAACACTGATGGTGGAAGCAATGAACCGAAGGAGCAGCTGGATATGTGCTTCACGGCCAAACCACTCAGCCAGCAGTTCAATGAGCTTGATGAACTGATCAAGAAGGTACAATCGGTTTTCGTTTCATTTAAAGTACCACAATCCTCATATGAGAAAGAACTAAAAAATGTTAATACAAGAATTTCTCATCTAGATAGTAGTTTAACTCAAACTCGAGTCACCAATTCTAACCTAACCGATCAATTAAGCAGGGTGTCTTCGAAGAGTGAGGAGCGGCGCATGTGGATCGAGTTGAAGGAGTCTGAATTAGTTAAAATAAAAGACAAAAACATTTATTTACAAAGAGACAATTTAAAGTTGTTAAAACAACGGAATGTTTTTTGTTTAATTGCAAAACGTCTTTATTCTAATATTACTCAGCTTCACTTGGACTGTGAAATAGGCCAAAAGATCCATCGCATGATTTTGCCCTTGCTTGAGTTTAAGGAGGATGAAATTGATGCTGAAGCCTATAACTGTGAGAGTGTGATATCATCTGATGATGTCAATCCGACCTACATGTATGGACTGGACAAAATAGAATCTTTCATTAAATCCAAGGACCACAAGGACATGCTTAAAAATCTTTTGGATGAAAATGATAGACTTAAACTGAGAACCGAAATCATACAAAATTTTGACTCTTTAAACGCCAACTTGAGCTCAGAAAACAAAATTGATGTTGAAAATGCATCTGAGCTTAATGAGGATGACAACATGAGTGAAATTTCTGTAGAGGACACGGTTGACTGCTCAGAATTTGTAAAAAGCAAACCTGAAAACCACAAGAATCTAATTTCTGAAAATTCAGTGGAGTTCGCTCGATTGTCCCAACAAAAGTCCCCGATCTTAGCAGAGAAAGCAGTTGTATATCAAAAGGTCAGGACCACTGCAAATCAAGTGTACAAAGTCACTGGAGTAACCGAACATCAGACTGCTGAACTCACAGCTATTGTAAACGAAGACAATGCTAATGGCTGTGATGAGTACTTCTGGTCAGCTCCAATAGATAATGCAAACGAAACGGTAGGCTTATCAGAAAGAACCTCATGGATGAGTAAAGGTAGGTACATACCAGAACCCTTGAATAAGCCAGATAATTTCGATGAGCCAAGTACTAGTGGTATAAAAGACGTTCCTCAGGAGAATGGAAGTTCGGCAAAAGAAGATATTCCTTCTAGTTCCTCAGTTCAAAGTGAATCTCCTACAGTTCAAAGTGAACAAGCCAAGGAGAAACTGAAAATGAAAGCCAATATTCATCATCAACTGAAGCAGATGAGGAATAAGAAACGTGAAAGGAACCAGAGATACAGGAAGAATCTCTCTGAAAGGAAACAATTCTGGCATTCCCAGAATGCATATTTCTCTCATCAAGACAAGAATCTGAAGTTTGAGAACAATCCTGTCAAAAAGCATGAGAGCCACAACAACCGAAAGCCAAGGTTCGGTTCAGAAGAAAATACCAACCGAACGCAAAGGATCGGTTCTGAGAATGACTCCAACCGAAAGCCAAGGTTCGGTTCACAGAACGATTCCAACCGAAAGCAAAGGATCGGTTCTGAGAATGACTCCAACCGAAAGCCAAGGTTCGGTTCACAGAACGATTCCAACCGAAAGCAAAGGTTCGTTTCTGAAGTCAAAAGAGATCAAAACTCTAAGGTCAGTCCCACCAATGATCGAAAGCAAAAGGGTCACTTAGAGTCTCCAGCCAAGAAGTCATCTCAACCTTATCCCATTCCTTCTCATTCATCTAATTCTTCCAATTCATCTCCACCCTGCTCTAAAGCTCATTATGTTCGTTCTCAAAAATCTCATTCGTCAGCTGAACAAAAAGGCAAACAGAAGGTTAATGCATCCAAACCAGAGTCTAAATCAAACGCACCTAATCCTAATAAAATCAAAGTTTTTAACATTAAAAAGAAAGATGAAACAACACTTATAAAACGAACATATCTAGTTGACATCTCTCTTACTATTCCTGTTCCTATGAAAAGCTCACGTGGGCCCAAGAAACTTTGGGTTCCTAAATCTGCTTAATTTTTGCAGGTTATAAGTGACGAGCAGTTCGACGAAGAATGGTACATCGATAGTGGCTGCTCGCGTCACATGATAGGAAGGAAAGAAGAGCTCAGGGAATACAGGTCTCTCTCAAATGGTGGCAACGTCAAGTTTGGAAACAATTCTTTCGGCACCATAAAGGGATACGGAATGATAACTAATGGTGATTTCACTATAAGGAAGGTGGCTTATGTGGAAGGACTCCAACACAACCTCATCAGTGTATCTCAGCTTGTTAGAGGTACAGGTCTCAAAGTCTCATTCGATGATGAAGGTTCTGAAATTATTGAGAAGAAGACAAAGAAAGTAATTCTCAAGTCGGAGCGTAAGGGTGAAATGTTTCCTCTAAACCTTAAACCCATCAAAGGAAACCCAGCTATATGCTTGTTATCAAAAGCTCAATCTGACGAAAGCTGGTTGTGGCACCGAAGACTCTCTCATCTCAACTTTAAAGATATCAACAGACTTGTCACTGGAGGTCATGTTAGGGGCCTTCCATTGCTCAAGTTCGACAGAGATCATTTGTGTGCTGCATGCGAAATGGGGAAGCAGAGTCGTCAAAGTCATCCATCTGTAATTAACACAAAAGTTGTTGAACCACTCGAATTACTTCATATTGATTTGTGTGGTCCTTCATCTATCGAAAGCATCGGTGGTAGCAAGTATTTTCTTGTTATTGTTGATGACTTTTCACGATTTACATGGGTGTTCTTTCTAAAGCTCAAATCTGAAGCGACTCATAAGCTGAAAGTGTTCATCAAGCAGATTGAAGTACAGCTCAAGAAGGTCGTTCGCAACATCAGGAGCGACAATGGTCTGGAATTCAAGAACAGGGAATTTGAAGAATTTCTAGCAGAAAAGGGAATAAGTCACAACTTCTCAGCTCCCTACACACCTCAACAGAACGGAATTGTCGAAAGACGAAACCGATCTTTGTGTGAAGCTGCCCGAACTATGCTAAGTTTCGCTTCCTTACCTCTTTATTTTTGGGCTGATGCTATTTCTGCTGCTTGTTTTACACAGAACAGGTCTAATCTCAACAAACGATTCACGCTCACACCATACGAGATTCTAAACAACAGAAAGCCCAATGTGAAATTTTTCCATGTGTTCAGCTCACGGTGTTTCATCTTTAACTCTAAAGAACACCGCAACAAGTTCGATGTCAAAACCGACGAAGGAATCTTTCTGGGCTACTCTCTCACATCCAAAGCATACAGAGTCCTGAACAAGCGTTCGAGAAAAATTGAAGAGACCTATTACGTGACTTTTGACGATAGCTATGTCAAAAAGCTACAGGCCAAAGAAGACACAGCTGGGGAAATTTTTCCTCAAACTGGCCAAGTCACAGTCTCGATCGCTAATCTATACGAGAAATTTCTGGAGCTCTTTGACGAACTAGAGAAAGCTTCTCTCTCAGAAGCAGGTCCAGCAGACAACAAGGTTGACCACATGAAGCAAATTGTCGAAGAAGCTGCAAGGAGATTGAATGAAGGAGGATCGACTTCTGATGAACCTCCATCCAACGATGCTTCAGTCGAGGGGGAGCCAAGCTCACATGTTGAGGGGGAGCCAAGCTCTACAACTGCAACCGAAAGTGCTTCTCCAACCGAAAGTGCTTCTCCAACCGAAAGTGCTTCTCCAACCGAAGGTGCATCAACGCCTGAAACTCCAGCACCACAAGAAACCTCTGAACCTCCAGTTTCTCATAGATCATCAATCGAGGGGGAGCAAGCTGATATGACGCTCGACTACGAAAGCCAATCCGAGCCAGAAGAAATGATCAATGCTGAACTAGACCCAACCTTTGATCCAAATTATCCTCCTCTTACCAAATGGACAAGAGATCATCCTATCTCTCAAGTGGTTGGTGATGTCTCCGAAAAGGTTCTGACCCGATCACAACTGAAGGCAAAACAAACATCCTTATTTTCAAAGGTTGAGTTTTGTATGTTTAACTCATTCGTATCAAAAGTTGAACCAAAGACAGTTAACACTGCTCTCGATCACTCTGATTGGGTTCAAGCAATGCAAGACGAACTGAACGAATTCGAAAGGAACAAAGTCTGGCGCCTCATTCCAAATCCTCCAGATGCCTCGGTTGTTGGTCTCAAATGGGTCTTTAGGAATAAAATGGACAAGGAAGGGAATGTAATAAGGAACAAAGCTCGTCTGGTAGTAAAGGGATATTGTCAGGAGGAAGGTATTGATTATGAAGAGACTTTCGCTCCTGTAGCTAGGATGGAATCTGTAAGAATATTTCTTGCTTATGCTGCCCACAAAAACTTTGAAGTTTTCCAAATGGACGTCAAGTGTGCATTTCTTAATGGAGAACTCGAAGAAACCGTGTATGTGGAGCAACCTCCTGGGTTCGTGAACGAAAAGTATCCAAATCATTACTATATTCTGGATAAAGCTGTGTATGGCCTCAAACAAGCTCCGAGAGCCTGGTATGAAACGCTAACTAAATTCTTAAAGATGTCTAAATTCAAACAAGGTTCGGTTGACCCAACCTTATTTCGCAAAAAGGAAGGTAACCACCTTATGATAGTTCAAATTTATGTCGATGACATCATCTTTGGCTCAACGAATCCCAGCCTAACAGCTGAATTCAGAAAGCTGATGGAGACTAAATTTGAAATGAGCTCAATGGGTCCTATTAACTTTTTCCTTGGTTTAAATATTAGACAGGGACCCGAAGGCATCTTTATCAATCCGGAAGCTTACACGAAGACTCTCCTAGCAAAGTTTGGTATGATGGGAGACTCCAAAGTCAAAGTCCCAATGGCATTCGGCACCAAGCTAACTCCATCCCTAGACAAACCGGCTGTTGATATCACGCTCTATCGTCAAATGATAGGCTCACTAATGTATCTTACTGCTAGCAGGCCTGACATCATGTTTTCTGTGTGTTATTGTGCTCGATTTCAGGCAAACCCACGCGAACCTCACATGCTTGCAGTGAAGAACATTTTACGCTATCTCAAGCGAACCACCTCCTTAGGTCTATGGTATCCTTCCAACTCAGGCTTCTTCGTTCAAGCCTATTCAGATGCTGACCTTGGAGGATGTGGACTCGACAGAAAAAGCACCACTGGTGGCTGTCAATTCCTTGACGGGAAGTTGGTCAGCTGTCAATCCAAGAAACAAACGTGCGTGTCGTTGTCTACTGCCGAAGCGGAATACATAGCCACTGCATCCTGCACCTCTCAGGTGATTTGGATCCAGAGTCAACTTCGAGACTATGGACTCAATATGAAGAAGATCCCACTATATTGTGACTCAGAAAGTGCAATTAGGATCTGTCATAACCCAGTGCAACACTCTAAAACCAAACACATAACTGAGGTATCACTTCATCAAAGATCACGTGGAAGATGGAAACGTCGAAGTTCACTTCGTAAGAACCACTGATCAACTGGCTGACGTCTTTACCAAAGCTCTTCCTGAAGCATGATTCAACAGAATACTGCAAGGGCTAGGTATGATGGAATCAGAGTCAGTACCTCACGCTACCTCTCAACCTCAAACGTAAGAAGCGAAATTGACCGAACGCTCAGGTTCGGTTAAATAATCTGACTCGCTCATCACCACAAAGGTAGTTTTCTTGATTGTATATTTCTTGTACAAAGTTGTTTATCTTATTGTTAAAAGTATTTTCTGATTGAATGTCTAAATTCCTTGGTTTCTTAAAATTTTCCAAAACCGAAACCTACCGAAGGTTCGAGTTCGGTTTCTTAAAATTTTCCAAAACCGAAACCTACCGAAGGTTCGGGTTCGATTTCTTAAAATTTTCCAAAACCGAAACCTACCGAAGATTCGGGTTCGGTTTTTCAAAATTTTCTGGAACCGAAACCAACCGAACGCTCGGGTTTGGTTTTTCAAAATTTTCTGGAACCGAAACCAACCGAACGCTCGGGTTCGGTTTTTCAAAATTTTCTGGAACCGAAACCAACCGAATGCTCGGGTTCGGTTTTTCAAAATTTTTCCCAACCGAACGTTCGGGTTCGGTTTTTCAAATTTTTTCCAAAGTTTTTTTTTTACTCTTTCTTAGTCTTATTTTTTTCTTACATATTTTTTTATTATTTTTCATTTTTTTTTAATATATCTAAAAAACTCCAAAAATATTTTTCTCTTTTATTTTTTTTGTGTGTTCGTTCGTTTATGGGTGTATAATTGTTGGATTACTTAAGTGTCCCTAGAAGCATGCTGCTGTATGTGTCCCAAGCCTCATAAGATTTTGAATAATAGCCTTCATGACCTGGTATAAACAAACCTTGTCTTCCCAATAAGGCTACCACATTTATTCTAATCGTGAGCTACCTCACTCTCTTCTCACATGAGTTAAGAGTTTTCTGCTTGGTCCTTCTTTTCGCAGCAGAGGTACTTTAATTTCTTACACCATCTCCATTATATTTCTCCATTACATTCGTTTCATCAACGTAACCCTTGAGACTCTCAGAAATTCCCACTGAGGTTTATGGTTACACAACATCTGTGTTTATGATCTTAGTTTCGTGTCACTACGAGCTGAGTGAAACCCAAAATTCAACACCAAATCTGAATTGACGGTGATCAATTAATTTTCTCAACTTTTCACCAAAGAATTGACGGATGTACCTTCATGAAATCTCAAATTTTATTTTGTGTGATTCCTATGAAATTGTTAAACACCATAACATTTCTTCCCTTGGGATCCAGTTTTTATTTTTTTGAGATTTTATATTTTCCAAGCCAATTTAATATTAATTCCCACCTACTTGTTCAACAGACTACACCAGTCTCACAAGTACTTTATTCACTTTCTTTCTTATTTCAAGATTAGAATTGTTGAATCAAAGCGAAAGCCACCCTTAAGTAGCCTAATTAAAAGAAGCCTTTCAACATTTATTAATAAGTGTTTGATCGTTATTCAACGGGAATCCACATTAACACTTTAAGGTCTCTCTTGACCTTGAAGGAAGAGATTCGTGCCCGGGATCATTTGTTTCGTGTCATTATTGACATCACAGTCATTCCTAAAAAGAGTTGCTTTATTTCTTTTCTTTTTACACTCTTAGCACGAAAATCTTTGATTTTCCAAAAATCCGTTACTAATTAATTTCAGGCTGATTTATTGCATTGGTGATTAATTATTAAGACGTGGTCAACAATCATCCACGTGGGCCATTTATTCAAAAGATGCGATTCAAAAAGATAAGACGAAGGGTTGCTGACTCAGGCGGGAAATAAAAGGATTGAATTTCAACCGGTGCTAAAAAGGGGCGCGTGTGAATTTGAAACGTCCACTCTTTTACTGACAAAGTGGACGCGTGTGCGAATTTCAAGCGACTCCTCTCTGGCATTTAAAGGCGCGTGAGGATTTGAAACGGTTTGTTCTGAAACGGCGCTTGTTGGGCGGCGTGATCTAGGAATCTGACACTCTCTCTCCTACGTGATCATCGCATGCCTTAACTGTCACGCATAGAAGATTTGAACAGATTTTTCTCTCTCCTTACAATCACTATAAAAGGCAGTCTCCACTCCCATTTACCTCTTTACTGCCTCCGAAATTTCAAGAGAACAAAAACTCCCAAAAGCTTTCCTGTTCATCATCTTCTTCAATCTTCAACAATGGCAGAATCATCCTCAGTCCATGCTACCTCACACATCCTTCCTATTCGTCCATAACAATGCTTGGTGATCGATCTAAACCCTCTGGCGTACGACTCTTACATGTCGCCGATCATCGAGTGCCTGAAGTACTCCCAAATCGCTCCAGCTCTCTCCAGGATTGAGTTTGTGCCAATGGTGGTTCTCTCGCAGGTGTATGCGACTGCCTATTACGACAAAGCAGTCGAGCGGGTGTTCTTCGAGGTTGCTGATCACAAGACCTCTATTTCTCGACAGCGATTTGGTACTTTGCTTGGTTTGGCTGCTGACCCATCGAGAATTAATCCGGAGACGATTCCGATTGGGCATCTTTACAACATGTTCTATAACATGGGGTACACGGAGGCGCTCGTCTCCGTCGCAAAGTTCAAGAAATCCTGCTTGCCGCCGCAGTGGAACGGCATGTTCACAGTCCTCTTCAAGGGCTTGTCTGAACGGAGCTCAGGATCCGATGGTGCTAGTCGACTGTTCTTGTCGATTATGTACGCAGTTTACAACGGAGTCAACCTAGACTTTGGGTTGGTCCTCTGGCAACAGCTCATCCAGAGCCTTTCTTCTTCATCACGACATTCTGAGGTGTCGTTTGCCCGGTTCTGGATTCTTATCACCAAATGGGAGATGGATAAGTTGGATATACCCACTGCTGCTGGTGCAGTGATGTCTTCGGTCGGTACTTTTCATACCACGAAGATCATCGTCTCTGATGCATCCAGGTTTTCTTTCATTGGCTCTATTCCGGAGACAATGTATGGCGACGTCCCATCCGACAGCAGGATCATCCGGACGATTAAAGAGTTCAAGGCGTCTGGTCCTAGGGAACTTACACCGGAAATGCTAAAGTCCATCCATGATGCTGACAAACCGGTTCCCAGGGGCAAAAAGGCGGATAAAGGGAAGCAAGCGACCAAAGCTCCTAAAGGTCCTTCTCCCAGGAAGAGGAAACAAACAAAAGCTGCACAGTCCCTACAGCCGAAGAGGAGGAAGACTCAACCGAAGCGCAAGCTTGTCATCCCTTCCTCTTCAAGTGACTCAGAAGGCGAGAGTTCGGACTCGGACGGCTCTCAAAGAGGCGAAACCCCTCCAAGAGGCAACACCCCACCCCGATCTCCTACCCCGGATATGGAAATCCATAACTCACCCATTCCTTCACCCACTCAAACAATCCCTACTTCCATTCCCACCATAAACCCCACTACCACTATTCCTCCAACCTCTTTCCCTATACCACCACCCATTTTCACAACTGCAACCGAAACACCACCTGTAACTGAAACCCCACCCGTAACCGAACCACCTCAAACCGAAACCCAGCATACAACCGAACCTACCCACACTCAACCACCACCCGAAACTACCCCACCCCACACTCAACCTGAACCTACAAAACCCACAACACCCCCAGCTTCACCACCCCCACCATCTCCAGATCATGCCTCTGATGGAGATAACCCGTTCCTTGGCGGTGACAACATGACCTTCGATTCGGTCTACTTTAGTCCGTTTCAGGTTCAAAGCGATGAAGAGGATGATGCTCCAGTGACAAAGAAACATTTTAAGGAGCTCAACGAGAAGGTTGATTTACTTCTTGCCTCATCTTCCAACCACCAGTCCTCTCTCTCTCTGAAGCCGCTCTTCAGAAGATTGTTGATGCCTTCTCCAGGGCTCAGCATGATTCTGTAGCTTCAGCCACTACCGCCATAGACGCCTCTACCAAAACCTGTGAGGCAGCGACCGCAAAAGTTGATAAACTATTCTCAGACGCCTCTTCCCTGTTGAAGTCCTTACAGGAGAGTGCGGATTCTACCAAGACAACTTTGGAACCGATTGTTCAGCAATTGGCAAAGTTCATCTCAACGGAGTTGACATCGTTCACTACCCTTCGCCAATCCATAAGCGACGACAACTCGGCCCTTTGTGCCTCCATTGATGAGCGCCTCGCTAAGCTTCAGGAGGATCTCGCAGCTGAAAACTCATTGATGGACGTTCTGGCAAGCAAAACCACTGCCCTAAAGGTCAAGAGCACTCAGCTATCAAACTCACAGCAACAGCTTGAAGCTCTTCGATCCGAAAGGGAGGTCATAAAGACATGTGTTTCGGATGTACATGATGCCCTATCCAACATCCTAGAAGCACACGATCCAATTCTAAACCATTCGGTGAGGCGAACCCTTGCTGAAAAACTTTCTCCTGCCATGGACCTTCTCAGCAAAATCGAAGGCTTACCTAGTTTCGTGTCCAATCCGAAACAAGGTGGAGAAGAGAAGAAGACCGGATCGAAACCACCTCCTTCCTCCAAAGCTACTCACACAACCGAACCACCTCCAACTGGTCAAGCATCGGGTTCTGGTCTGAAGGATAAAGGGAAGAATATAGCTGAGGAAGAAGATGAAGATGAAGACAAAGAAACTATTGTGGACATGTTGAAACGAAAGAACAGTCACAATGTTGATGATGATGTCAATCGTGTGGCGCGAGAGGCTGAAGAAGCCGAACGCAAGAAGAAGGAAGCCCACGATCTCCTTGAGAGCAGGAAGACTCTCTTCCGTGCCTGGACTCAGGAGCGAATGATTAAGGAGGCCATAGATACACCCAGCATCCTATGGCTCGAGCCGGTGATCTCATTCGACTGCTATAATTCTGTCGATTCGCAGTTCGACATGCCGCTGACTCGAAAGGCGTTTATCTTCCACGCCTTCTCAAATATTTATGAAGTCCCTCATCCGAACCCTGAGGTTGATAGGGAACTCATTGATTTCTATCTGAAGGTTGTTCGTCCTCAGTATCTAACATGGAGCGCCCAGAAGATAGTGAACGTTCGGGTATTGAAGCCTTATACCGAAGGGAGATTCATCAATGTTCGGTTCAAGGTGATTCGAGGATCTGCAAAATCTGAACATCTTATATCCCTGGCAGATCTACCGAACCTAAATCCTCATGATTGGATTGTTTTGCATAACATCCTCTTGACGAATGAAGCTGAATATGGTCCGATTATAGACCATCTCAAGAGGATGATTGTCTGTTACATCATGGAGGTAGCCCTAATGGATCAGGAGGTAGCCACTGTCTTCAAGAAGAAACCGAAGATAGCTCCTGTGGGATCGGCCAGTGATCTCAATCAGATGAAAATGGGCAAGATCGACCCGAGACGCAATTCGGTCATGTTCACTAGAGCAGAAGGACAGAAATGTCTCTTTGCTTTAGCTAACAAACATCTTTACACCACTACTTGTCTAGAGCACGTGTTGTCGATCGTTCGAAGGTGTAAAGAGAATGCAGCGGATGATGTTAAGTACTTCAATGACATGATCCAATGGTACATCAGGTTTAGACAGACGATACTGGCTCTTATCTCGCGTCTGTTTAATACCGTGAAGAAGAAAGTTCCTGCTACCGCTGCTGGCCCAAGTAACAAGTGAAGGTCTCGCTCCAATTGACGCAAAGGGGGAGATTGTTGGGTTGACGATTCGTTCAAGGGTTGCGTCTTTGGGCTCGGCTATTTGTCTATTTATTTTGTACTCCGGTTTGGGCCTGTCCAACCGTGAGCCCGTTAGGTTTATTATATAAGTATATGCTTGCATGCATATTAGGGGAACGATTTTAGAAAACGATCTAGAGAAGACGAAAGCATTACGATAGTATTACAGTTTCTTTCTTTATCGTTCTTGTAAACCTACTAATCCTCTACAGTTGATGTTCTTAATCGAGCTCTTCTGAGGGTTTTGTTTTAATCATTTGACTCGTTTGATTCATTCTTGACTTGTTCTTATTTTCGTGTTCTTGTTGTTTTATATTTACTTACCTGTTTAAGATCTAATCGATCTTCAAAGATTAAAGTTTTAATCTCATCAATGGCTTCTTCTCGAATTCGTACATTTCCCTCCCCACAACTTTAGACTTTATAGTTTCGTAAGAGTAAAGCTTCGCAGGATCTCCTTTGTTCATCGTGGGAGGATCACTTGCCCTCTGCCTCATAATGCTTTGTATTTGCCTCATTCTTTCCAACTCTGCCTCACCCTTAGCTTTCTTCTCCTCCTTTGATTTTTCATATAAAATCCCTTTTCCTTTTCCCACCATATCTGTTTGAGGTTTTGAACTTGAACCTCCTTCTTTTTCTCCAATAACGATTCCTTTGGCAATCGCTTTTGTGGTTATTGTAGTTGAGGAAATTAGCTTCGTAAGTATTGGAAGAGTAGTTTTAAGCCGAGTAGATATAACTTCCCCAATTGTCTTCGCATCCTCTTCTTAACTTAAGCTTTTCTCTCCCCCTTGCACCCCTGTGAAAACAGGTTGGGCACTCCTTGGTAGTAAAGAAGTAAAATTGGCGAGTGGAGCAAGAGCTTTCTGAATTGATTGTTCTAAAGTATTAGTCTTTAGAGACAAGAACTCAGGAGTGAGAATTTGTGTTGTTGAAGATTGCAAAACCACCATTTTAAGCTCAATCATCAACTTGGTCAGCTGATCAAACTTCTGCTTTGTTTCTTCGTTATGAGCTTCAAGAATAGGAACATCAACAAACTTTTGTACTCTTGAAGAAACCTCCGCAATCTGCTTTTGAACTTCAGCATTTTGAGTATGAATATCTTGAAGCTCCTTCGCAAGTTCAGATTTCAACTCTTGAAGCTTATAGTTGACATCTTCCCGAACTTTCTTCACATCTTGTACAAAAAGAACCTGACGTTCTTTTGCAACAGCTTTCAAATCCTTGACCTCTGAAGAAAAATTGCTCCCTTGTGCTTGAATGCGAAGCTCATTATTCTTGTCGGATTGATCAACCTTCTCCATAATACGCTTCTCAGCACCATTGATCATTACATCAACCCTTCGCATAATCCGTTATAGAATCTGAACCGTTAAAACCCTTCGCATGGAGGCAAGGCTCTTTCACTTTTGGGATGTAAAGTGAAGTCATATGCCAGATTTGCGAAATCATCAGTCTGAGTTGGTTTTACTCAAAACCTCAAGGATTTCGTGTGTGCATTGTGTCAACAGAATAAGATGAGAAACAAAAATTTTGGAATTTTGTGATGTCAAAAAATTGAATTTGACATGAATGCAATTAAACCCCAGGCAAGGTTGCTTCGTTAATCATCAATAGAGATAATCAACAGCTTGTGTAGTTTCCCATGAATTACAATTGAATACTTGTAGAGAAGTATCGAAGGGCTTCTTTTAAAAGACATGTTGGATTGGTTTTAAATTTCATTACATATCAGCCTTAACATAAGGTGAGAAATTGTAAATGAAATTACTTGTTTGACCAGTGTAGTCAGTGACAAGTTGGCTTGTGAAAATATTTATCATGACTAGGATTTGCAAATAAAACTTACACAGAAATCATATTCAAAAGAAAATTTGTTCTGGATCTTGTTGGGTAACAAACATTGTTGGTTGTGAATATTTGATTAAGACCACACATGCGAATTGAATATGATTTGAAGTTTCAAAATTTTTTGATACTGAAACAAAGGTTTCGTAAAAATCTGGAACAAAGTTCCCCGTCAATTCCTTAAGGTTTATGATTTTTGGGTTTCACTTCCATCACGGACTTATGATGTTAGATCATAAACACAAACTTGTGATTTGTCTAGGTTTTGATTGGTTTGATCAAAGACCTCAAGGACAAATCTCTTCAAAAATTTGGAGTGTAAGAATTGTTTGGTATAAAAAGATTGGATAAGAATCGAAGTGTACCTCTGTTATAATGGACAAAACAGAAAACTCTTAACTCATTTGAGAAGAGTAAGGTAGCTCTTTTTGACTTATGCGAATATAAGCCTTTTTGGGAAGAAATTTTCATGTGATAATTTCATTAAGGCTTTCTTTTCACACATAGAGTCTTGTTGAGGCTTTTGGTCTACATACTGCAGCATGCTTCTAGGGACATCCTAACTAGTTTTTAAAAGAAATTTAATACCTTCCCATAGAAACACATAAGTATGACAACTTCGCATTTTAGCCCTGTATTAAATTCTCAGTACACAAAGTTTAAAGAAAAAAAATAAAAATATTTTTGTGATTTTTGAATTTTTCAAAATTAAAGAACATAAAAAAAATCTTTTTGGATTTTTAATTTTTCAAAATTAAAAACATAACAAAATAAAATCTTTTTGGATTTTTAATTTTTCAAAATTAAAAACATAACAAAATAAAATCTTTTTGGATTTTTGATTTTTCAAAAGTTAAAAAAAAATTAGTCGTAAACCTTACCTTAGTTTTTATGATCTCAGATGCAAAAAGATGTGGATGCGAAGCCATGCGAAGCCTCTGAATGAACAGTAACCTCTGAACAAATTTAACTCATAACGGCTGAACAAGACTTTTAGGCATGATGTTTTGAAATTGAATTCGCATTAATCATCCCTAAACTTGCTAAAATTCTAACAAATGATTTTTCATCAAGAGGTTTTGTAAAAATATCAGCAAGTTGTTCAGTTGTTTTAACAAAATGAATTTCAATATTCCCATCTTCCACATGATCTTTGATAAAATGATGTCGAAGAGCAATGTGTTTTGTCTTTGAATGTTGTACTGGATTATGACAAATGCGAATTGCACTTTGCGAATCACAATACAAAGGAATCTTTTTCATGTTTATTGCATAGTCACGAAGTTGACTCTGAATCCAAATAATTTGCAAAGTGCAAGCAGCAGCAGCAATGTATTCTGCCTTAGCGGTTGATATAGCCACACAATTTTGTTTCTTTGATTGCCAACTCACCAACTTCCCATCCAATAGTTGACATCCACCACTCGTACTTTTCCTATCCAAAGTACATCCTCCTAGATCAGAATCTGAAAAAGCTTGAATGAAAAACCCCGTTTTCGCAAGATACCAAAGTCCTAAAGAAAGTGTTCCCTTAAGATAGCGAAAAATATTTTTCACTGCTGTCAAATGAGGTTCTCTGGGATTAGCTTGATATCTAGCACAATTGCAAACCGAAAACATAATATCAGGTCTACTTGCAGTTAAGTACAATAAAGACCCTATCATGCTTCGATAAAGTGTTAAATCAATAGCAGGAGCATCTAACGAAGGAGTTAGTCTTGTTCCTACTGCCATTGGTACTCTGAGTTTCGTGCTATTAGACATTCCAAAGTTTTCAAGCAAGTTCTTTGTATATTTTTCTTGATTGATTAAGATTCCATCCCTGTTCTGTCTTATGTTTAAGCCAAGAAAATTATTAATTTTTCCCATCATGCTCATTTCAAACTGACTGTTCATTAGATTTTCAAATTCAATTGACAATGTTGGATCAGTTGAGCCAAAGATAATATCATCAACATAAATTTGAACAAGCATTAGATGACATCCAACTTTCTTGCGAAATAATGTGGGGTCAACTGATCCTTGTTTAAATTTAGATTGTTTCAAGAAATTTGTAAGTGTTGCGTACCAGGCTCTTGGTGCTTGTTTTAATCCATATACAACCTTATCTAGGATGTAAACATGATTAGGATGTTCATTGTTTATAAATCCTGGTGGTTGTTCAACATACACTGTTTCTTCTAGTTCTCCATTTAAGAATGCACATTTAACATCCATTTGATAAACATCAAAGTCTTTGTGAGCTGCATAAGCTAAAAATATGCGAACTGCTTCAAGTCTTGCAACAGGTGCAAATGTTTCTTCATAGTCTATCCCTTCTTGTTGCGAATAACCTTTAACCACTAGTCTAGCTTTATTTCGAATAATATTGCCATCTTTGTCGGTTTTGTTTTTAAAAATCCATTTTAATCCGACAATTGAAACATCAGAAAGTTTAGAAACTAATCTCCAAACCTTGTTTCGTTCAAATTCAGCCAGTTCAGATTGCATAGCAACAACCCTATCTGAGTGTTCAATAGCATCCTTTACTGTTTTTGGCTCTATTTTCGAAATAAAGACATTGAACATACATAGTTCTTGGTTCACATTCAGTACCTCATTTTTCGCACGAATTTGAGCTCTAGTCAACACACCATCTTGTGGATTACCAATTACCTGTTCTTTTGGATGATTTCTTGTCCATTTCTCAAGTGGTGGAAAATTAGGATCAAATTCTAATGGTGCATCTTTATATATATCTTCATTTTCAGATCTTGCAACAGAAAAATTATCATTTAGTTCATGAAACTCATCATTTTCATCAAGATTAATTGTTTCTATATCATCATGCTCCCCCTCAACATGATCTTCATCTTGATGCTCCCCCTCAAAATGATGTTCCTGTTGATTCTGCGAATGCTCCCTCTCAATTTGATGTTCCTGTTGATTCTGCGAATGCTCCCCCTCAACTTGATGATTCATAATTTCATTCTCCCCCTCGAAAATTGGCTGACTATCTTCATGAATACTCGTATGCTCCTCCTCCATACGAATATCAGGCGTACTTTCACAAGTTACCGATGTTGTAGTTATTGTCGAATCATCAGTATGTTTTGAGGATTCTGTTGTTTGATTATCAGGAGCATTATTTTCTGCATCAATTGCCCTATCAGGAATTCCGAAAATTAAGTCATAATCAAAATCATTGATTTCAGAATTATCAATTTGAGTATTTGAATCCACAAGTATTGATTTATTTTCAAATTTACTATCCATCTATTTAAGATAGTAATCATCAAACGTTAAATTGAAAGTTTCTTCAACTTTTCTAGTTCTTTTATTAAGCACTCTGTATGCAACTGAATTCTGTGAATATCCTAAGAATATGCCTTCATCAGCTTTAGCTTGGAACTTGGACAAATTATCTTTGAGATTCATGATAAAGCACCTGCAACCAAAAACATGAAAGAATTTTACATTAGGTTTCCGATTATTGATTATTTCATATGGAGTAACATTGAATCTTCGATTAATGAATGATCGATTCTGAGTAAAACATGCAGTGGACAATGCTTCTGCCCAAAGATATTGAGGTAGATTCGCATATGTTAACATGGTTCTGGCTGCTTCGCATAGAGATCGATTTCTTCTTTCAACAACACCATTTTGTTGTGGAGTATATGGTGATGAGAAATTATGCGAAATGCCTTTGCTTGTGAGAAAAATATCAAGAGTTTGATTTTTAAACTCAGAACCATTATCACTTTTAATTTTTCGTACATTCTTCTTCAGACTAAGTTCAATCTTTTTGATAAAATCAATCATCGTCTGAGCAACTTCAGATTTCAACCTGAGAAAAAACACCCTTGTGAATCGAGAGAAATCATCTACAACAACTAAAATATACCGCTTTTTATTGATTGTAGCAACAGTCGACGGTCCACATAAGTCAATGTGAAGAAGTTCCAATGGTTCTACGATTTTTGTATCTATCACAATCGGATGACCTTTTCGATGTTGTTTTCCTTGTTCGCAAGCTGCACACAAAGAATCATGGTCAAATTTTCGTACTGGTAACCCTCGAACTAAATCTTCAGTGACAAGTTTATTAATATTTCAAAAATTCAAGTGTGACAATCTTCTATGCCAAAGCCAGCTGAGATCATTAGATGTTTTTGATAGTAAACACACAGCAGGTTTTCCCACAATTGGTTTGATGTCCAGTGTAAACATATCACCATATCTTTTGGATTTGAGAAGTATTTCATTTGACTTCGCATTTGAAATGATAATTCCATCTTCATTAAATACAACGTGATTTCCAGTACCAACAACAAGTTGTGACACGCTTATCAAATTATGTTGAAGTCCTTCAACATAAGCAACTCTGTTCACAGTGAATTTTCCATTTGTGACTTTCTCATAGCCTTTCACTTGACACTTGTGATTATTCCTAAATTTGACTACTCCTGCATTTTCCAAGCTTCTATAATCTCGCAAGTTTTCCTTTCTTCCAGTCATATGACGAGAGCAACCACTATCAATATACCATTTCGAATCATATTGCTCGTCACACATCACCTGCATTTATTGAAAGAATTTACGAACCCAAGACTTGTTGGGTCCATCATTAGTAGAATGAAACAAATTCTTTCAATTTAAAAACCATGTTTTCACTTTGTTTGTAACAGAATCCATTATATCAACATCATCAAATCTAGATATTGAGATATAGTCATTCAATAGTTTTGGATTTCCATTGATTGTAATCTTATCCTTCACAACATTCACATTTTTGATAACTGGTTTCCATTTTTGAACTGGAACTTGCGAATGATAAGATGATGAACTAGCAGTGGAAGAGTTATTTGCGAATGATAAGATGATCAAATGCATTCTTGATTTGTTGCTCTGAAAACTTCCCACTTTGATATTTTCTTCCTTTCCCTTCAAACCATCGATTGATTGTACTTACATCAGATTTCCTTTTGTATATGAAACTTTGGTCTGTTTTGAAACTGAAGGATTTGGAAAATTTGGTTGTTTTGGTGAAAATTTTATTTTTGCTTGAGTTGAATCTGTCAAACTTGATGAAGTTTTTGTGAATTTATCAACAAAATTTGTTTGTTTATTATTGCTCTGAAATTTTGATGATTTTGTTTTTGAAATTTGTTCTTTTTCATCTCTTGGTTTGTCATTTGACACAACTTGCCAGAAAACTGCTTTTCTTGCTTTTCTTTTTGAAACATTATTTTCTGTTGAATAATTTCCAACCATCAATTTGAATTCATGAGAATTTAATTTTACTTCAGCCTTTGATTTTTCAACTTTTTCAAAAATTTTTGTTTGGTTTTTCACCTTTAACCACCCATTTTTGCAAGGATTTTTGTTTTTGAAACACATAAGAATTTTGAGTTAAATTGTTTTCTTCTGTGTTTTGATTTGCGAAAAAACCTTCTGTGGTTGACTTTAGATTATCTTTTTCAATCATTTTGTTGAATTCAGGATGCACTTTCTCAGCATTTCCAGTAGTGACAAAAACTTGATTTTGAAAAATGGTTTTATCAGTACATACAAAATTTGGATATACCACTGTGTTGGTTTCCAAATAATGTGCGTCTTTGTCATTTAAAATTTTGTCAAATTGTTTTGTATTTTCAAACACTTGATCAACCACAACTCGTTGAGGTGTTTCATCTGAATCTTACTTTTCTTCTCTGTTTTCTTCATTATCATCTGATTTCCAGCTTTCAACTTCCACATTATCAAACTTACAATGTTGTGAAGTTAAAGGTTTGTCAATTTCATCATCTACTATCGAATCAACAATAATTTCTTTACCTTTAATCTTAGATGTGATATTAACGATTGACAATTGAGAACAATCTACCTCTTCTTCCTCTTCTATCTCACTGATTTCACTCATATTATCTGAATTTCCATCAATATCAGCATAATTGAATTGAGAGGCAAGAGTTGAATTTTCTATTTTGTTTAAGATTTTCACTTGTTCACTTTTTGTCAAACTTTCATTGACAATGTTAACTAACTCATCAGCATTCAGAAATTCATCAATTTTGACAATACCATTTGTATATCTATCATTAGGTATTTTGTCAAATTGAGCAATTGTACTTTCACAATCATAAGAAACAACATCAACTTTTTCACGTTCATATTCAAGAAAAGGTAACAGTTTCCTATGTTGTTCTTTGCTAATGTCAGAAGAATGATGTAAAGCAGTTAATTTTGCATATAGCCGTTTGGCAGAATTACAATATATGTTCATTTGTGCTAGCAACAACCTAACACCATTTGTAAGATTAATCCAATCACAATCTATATTTTTGATCTGCATTTCAAGTTTTTCTACTCTGCTCCTCTTTATTTCTAATTCTCTCCGTGTCTCACCTAGTTGCATACTTAATTTTTGAGCTTCAGTCCTAGCAGACACAATAACAGAATCAAAATAAGCCATTGTTTCATCAAATGAAACAATTTCAGCATCATAAGCAGATAAAGGAATATTAAAAGATTCAAGTATTGCACGTACCTTGGTTGTCATGGGTGATTTGTCTGTGGATTTGGATACGAAGCACCTTCCTGAAATTTCCTCTTCGCAATCTTCAAAACTTGCGAACATTGCTCCATGTGTGGGATGCCTCATTTCCTCATCATCAGATCCTGAAGACCAGATCCGATACGTACCACTTTCTTCATTATCAGTTTCTCCTTTCGCAACCAAAGACACTCCTTTGGTCTTAGCACGTATCTCTTCAATCTTTTCAGAGTAGTATGCTTCATCTTTAACTTTTTCCTTCTGCTCTTCCTTCTTTCGCAACATGCAATCAGCTGCAAAAATGATTCGCACCATTGCAGTAGTGACAGTAAATTCCTGAATCACCTCTCAGCTTCTTCACTTCTTTCGTATCTTTTTGTTTCTCATCAGCTTTCTCCAATTTCTTCCTCTCCTCCCCTCCAGTTTTTGTGACTGCATTCTTCACTTCACTAGCCTTTCCTTTTAGATTAAAAGGCTTTTTGAAAAACTTCTTAACTCTGTTGTTTGAATAGAATGCCACAGCTTCATCATCAGAGTTCATCAAAAATCCTTCATCATCTGAACCATCTTTTTCATTAACATCAGTTTCTGATACCTTTGAAACAAGAGCCAAAGGACCTACAATACTTTGTTTTGATTCTTCATACATTTCTGAAACTTCGCATTCATGTGTTTTCAGTTGATTGTAGAGATCATTCAATTTAGTTGTATCAAAACTCTGTTGATTCTTAATCATCATGCTCACACTTCGCCATTCCTTGCGAAGACCCATAATGAAAGTTAAATTGAACTCCATGAGAGACCTAGTGATTCCATACCTGTTGCAGCGAAACATAAGCTCATTCAGACGATCATAGTAATTTTCAAGAGTTTTTGCATCCTTTTCGCTACCTTGATACTTTTCTTTTAGAGTGTTCCAGATCTCCTTGGCTGTTTTACAACTACGGATGTGATTGTAAACCACAAGAGGTAGAGCACCTCTTAGTTCCCTCATGCACCTCTTTTCATTATTCTTCAAACATTTTTGTTGTTCAGCAACATCAGTAGATGTAGTAGATGAACCAATTGATTGAACATTAACTGGAGCTTGCACTGTTCCATCGATACAATTCCAAAGCTCTTCATCAATTCCATTTAAGTAATCTTCCATTCTATCAGCCCACTGATCATAGTATTCTGGAATTAACATCGGAATTTTGGTTGAAGAACCAAGCAAGTGAGAGAAGGAAGTCATTGTATTCATATTGAAGTTCGCCATTGATGAACACAGAAATTTTCAGAAAGCTTGAAAAACTTGATGAAATTGAGAATTTGATCAATTGAATTGATCACAAATCACTAATCGATTACTCGACTTAAAAATTCAAAGACAGAATCAATTCAAATCTGAAGATCAAATGTGATTTTCAAAACCAAAATGCGCGGAAAATTTTGAGTAAAGTTGCAACTCAAAAAGCAAATGATTCTAACACGAAAATCAGATCGAAGCAGTTTGAATCCTGCTCTGATACCAATTGAAGAGAATTGTTATCGAGATTTGAGAAAGCAAAGTTTGATTTTAGTAATTGAAGATTTAGAACACGAAGAGTAATATTAATCATATCTCATATTGATAAAGACTGATTACAACATAAGCAGAAAAGAGATATTTGTTACGGAAAAGTCTCTCTCTACTTCTAACCTCAGTCCCTATTTATAGGGAACATGAGTGTACAAAAAATATACTAAGTCTAGACATTTCACTTCGCATAAAGATGACTTAGTAAAATAACATAAAATGCAAAACTATACAAAACACTATATTCGACTTTTACAATTTTACATCTACACTCGTCGAGTCCAGCCATCCACCCAGATAATGGTTCGCGTCTCTACTCGGCGAGTCTACGCATCAACTCGCTGTGTTCTTCCACAAAACTTGAAATTCAACGAATAAATATAATACCTGAAATTCCGGATATTACAATTCTTCCCCACTTGAAATAGTCTTCGCCCTCAAAGACTCATCCCTAAAATAGCTCTGGATGCTGCTCACGCATCTCCCGCTCTGGCTCCCAAGTCAACTCGGATCCTCTCCGATGTTGCCACTGAACCTGCACCAAAGGCACCTCCTTGTTGCTTAGAACCTTGATCTTCCGATCCACAATCGCAATTGGTCTCTCCGCATAGTTCAGGCTCGCATCCACCTGAATATCCTCTAACGGCACTACCGCCGACTCGTCGGCTATACACTTCCTCAACTGAGACACGTGGAAGGTATTATGAATCCGCTCCAACCCCGCAGGTAGCTCCAAGCGATACGCTACCCTGCCCACCCTCGCGATTACTCTGAACGGCCCAATATATCGGGGCCCTAGCTTGCCTCTCTTCCTGAATCGAATCACTCCTTTCCAAGGAGATACCTTCAAGAGGACATAATCACCGACCTGGAACTCAAGCTCGGATCGTCGCCTATCCACATAACTCTTCTGGCGACTCTGAGCGGTCAACAATCTCTTCCTGACCTGTTGTATCTGCTATGTCGTCTGAAGCATAATCTCCGTGCTACCCATCACTCGTTGCCCCACCTCTCCCCAACAAATGGGAGTCCGAAACCTCCTCCCATACAACATCTCAAAGGGCGGCATTCCAATGCTTGAATGATGGTTGTTGTTGTAGGAAAACTCCGCTAAGGGAAAATACGTGTCCCAACTTCCGCCAAAATCCAACACACATGCTCAGAGCATGTCCTCGAGCGTCTGAATCGTCCGCTCGCTCTGACCGTCAGTCTGTGGGTGGTATGCGGTACTAAAATGCAGCCTTGTACCCAACTCCTCATGGAATTTCTTCCAAAATCTGGAAGTGAAACGTACATCTCGATCTGACACAATCGAGATCGGCACCCCATGCCGCGATACCACCTCTCTCACATATATCTCTGCTAACTTCTCCGCAGAAGAACTCTCACTAATGGCAAGAAAGTGAATGCTCTTTGTCAAGCGGTCTACTATCACCCAAATCGCATCGACACCCCTCTTCGTTCTTGGCAATTTGGTGATAAAATCCATGGATATCTGCTCCCATTTCCACTCTAGGACTTCCAGTGGCTGCAACTTACCATGCAGTCTCTGATGTTCGGCTTTAACCCTACGACAAGTTAGGCACCTCTCAACAAACCACGCTACATCTCTCTTCATACAGGGCCACCAATACTCCCTTTTAAGATCCAGAAACATCTTAGTGGCCCCGAGATGGATCGAGAATCTCGATATATGTGCCTCCTCCATCAAGATGCTACGCGTTCCTCCAACAAACGGTACCCAAATCCGACCCTGGAAGGTCATAAGCCCTCTGCTATCGGTCACGAATTCTGACACCTGTCCGATAACTCACTCTCTCTTACGGTTCTCCGGTCTCACTGCCTCAGCCTGAGCCCCTCTGATGGTGTCCAACACCGGAGTCATCACCGTCAATCTCATACAAATATCCCGAATCAGGGCGCTCTCTTCCTTACGACTCAGGGCGTCGGCTACCACATTAGCCTTGCCCGGGTGGTACAGGATCTCGCAATCATAATCCTTTACGACATCCAACCATCTCCTCTGACGCATGTTCAGGTTTGACTAATCCATCAAATACTTCAAACTCTTGTGGTCCGTGTATATCGTACACCGAACCCCATACTGATAATGGCGCCAAATCTTGAGGGCGAACACCACAGCCCCCAATTCTAGATCATGGATGGGATACCTTGCCTCATGGGGCTTCAGCTGCCTTGATGCGTACGCGATCACATGCCCCCTCTGCATCAACACCGCGCCCAGCCCAGATATCGATGCATCACAATACACCACGAAGTCCTTCATTCCCTCTGGAAGAGCCAACATCGGGGCTTCGCACAATCTCTGGCGAAGAGTCTCAAATGAGGCCTGCTGCTCTGGGCCCCAGCTAAACACCACACCTTTTCGGGTCAACCTGGTGAGAGGAACAGCAATCTTGGAGAAATCCCTGATGAACCTCCGATAATAGCCGGCCAACCCTAGAAAACTCCTGATCTCAGAAGGAGATTCGGCACCTCCCAACTCATCACCACCTCGATCTTGGCCGGATCAACCAAAATCCCCTTTGGTTAACGAGGTGACCAAGGAACTGCACCTCCCGTAACCAAAAATCGCACTTGGAGAATTTGGCGTAAAGCCTCTCCGATCTCAGCATACTGAGGATTTCTCGCAAATGCTCCTCACGCTGCTCCCTGGATCTCGAATACACTAAAATGTCGTCAATGAACACAATCACTGATCGATCCAGCATCGGTCTGCATACCATGTTCATGAGATCCATGAACACTGCAGGCGCATTGGTGAGCCTGAATGGCATCACCACGAACTCGTAATGCCAATAACGAGTCCTGAATGCGGTCTTCTGGATATCCTCCTCGCGCACCCTCATCTGATGATATCCAGATCTCAGATCAATCTTGGAAAACCAAGACGCTCCCTGCAGCTGATCGAACAAATCGTCGATCCTCGGCAAAGGATAACGGTTCTTGACTGTTAACTTGTTCAGCTCTCGATAATCTATGCACATCCGGTGCGAACCATCCTTTTTCTTCACAAAAAGGATTGGTGCTCCCCATGGCGAGCTGCTCGGCCGTATAAACCCCTTCCCCAGCAGCTCCTGAAGCTGCGAGGATAACTCCTGCATCTCTGGAGGTGCAAGGCGATAGGGCGCCTTGGCAATAGGTGCTGCCCCTGGAATCAAGTCAATACGAAACTCAACCTACCTCTAGGGAGGCACACCCGGTAACTTCTCGGGAAAGACATCCGAGAATTCACGCACTATCGGAACCTCCTCAACCGTACTCGATCTCTCTACACCAACTCTCTTATCCATCATATATGCTACAAAACCACTACAGCCCTGCTGTAGACTCTGCCTCGCTCTAGCAGCCGAACAAAACACTGAATCGGGACGGGTACCCTCGTCGTACACCATAAGAACTCCCCAACTTGGGTCTCGTATAGTCACCAGCTGCCGCTCGCAATCGATAACTGCTCCAAATCTGGTCAACCAATCCATGCCTACGATGACACATACGTCCCCCATCGCAATCGGGACCAAATCAATAGGAAACTCTACACCGAAAATGAGTACACATCCTCGAATCACCTCCATGGCATACACCGCTCTCTCGTCGGCGATGGAGACTCTCAGAGGTCGACTCAATGCCTCTCGACTAATACTGATGTGCTGACTAAAGCCAACGATATAAAAGATCGACTCGCACCCGAGTCAAATAACACCAAAGCAGATAACTCACAAGAAAAGTACCTACGCATATCATAATATTGATGGGTTTTAGCCATAAGAACTTTCCTATGTGCGCATGCAAAACCCTAATGCTCGGATCTAGGCTTTCTAATAAACATGCTTTGAATCCAAGACTTCTAATTACTAATTAGGTTAAATAAGAACATTGAAATAGATCTAGAATCATACCTTTGAATTCCTTGTTGATCTTGAGGTCTTGGAGCTTCTAGAGTCACAAATGTCACTCCTCTAATGGCTTACAAACACCAAAGCAAGAAGGATGATTTGGGAGAGAGGAGAGGGGAGGAATTTCGACCAGAGGTTCCTTTCTTTAGGTCAAGTGTCGAATTCCATCAGCCATGGGGTCTATTTATACTTGTAGACTCCTTAAGGATTACAGATAAGTCCCTATCAGATAATCTTCTCTTAAGGCTATCCAAATCCATTCCTAGATAAGCATATGGACGATTTTAGCTATCCTAAACCTCTTAGAATTCGTCCATACCATATCCAAATGGATTTACAGTCTAAAGCCTAACTATCAAACAATTGACAGTTTATACCCCTTTATTTAATTAATCTCTTTAAGTCACCAAATTAATTCTAATTAATTCTATGACTTATATTAATCAAATAACAAATATATTATTCATTATATTATTCTTATAATATATTAATAATATTTACTCTCTCTTAATAAATCATCCTATCAAGTTGCTATGGTGAAGGCAACCCAAAAGGACCATGCACAACCGGATATAGTTACAGCCTTAGACACTATTCCAACAGTCTCCCACTTGGATAAGCCTAGTAACTATACAAGTACAATTCGGTTTGCAATCGTAGCTCTCAAAGACGCTGTCAACTCTGATCTAATCAATCTTGTCCTTTAGATAAGGGAACGTACAGTCCTCTGTTAGATATCATGCTGACAATCCTATGGAATGGTTAGTCAAGCATTTAGGTTTCTCGATCTTTGATTTATTTGACATAGAACTTAATCGAACACATCAATTCAGTTCTGACCGGGCCCGGCACATAAGTCAAATCAAATCATCGAGCGGCCGAGATATCACTTTTACCTTCTTAGATAAAAGTTACAGATAAACTTCGACTTATATGCATTTACTTATTCATTAACCAACTATACACAATAATACGTTTTATAACACCAAGTTACTGATGCGTTTTCGTATTATCAATGTACAATCAATTGACAAATAATAAACCATATATCTAGGTTTTAAGACTATATGATATTATCGTCTTGCAATCACCTTTTATATCGTATTCCATAAGGCGATTCCAGCAAGCGCGGGTTTATTCCAATGCTCAAAACCAGTTCATAAGCACTCATGAATGTTGCAGCAATCCTTTGCTATGTCTAACACCATTTAGACATTCTACACACCAATTCATGACAATCTTCTTTCATATCTACTTCCAACATATGAACGATTGTGGACCATTTGAATAATTCGATTATTCCTAATAACTTCAATTATTCTGGAAGTCAAAACATGCAAAGTGAAACAATAGGTAAACAATTAACATAAGATAGTAACATTACTCATAAATAAAACTCCTTTATTTAATCATCAAATGTCAATTACATTTATCTATTACACGTTTCTAATACTATCTAATCTACGCTAATATCATCCTTCAGCCCAATACTCCTAGCATGCTGCAAGTGCTTAACCCTACTCAGTCCCTTCATAAGCGGATCTGCTGGGTTATCTTCTGATGATATTCTCTTCACTACGAGTTGTCCTTCTTCTACGCGATGTCTGATGAAGTGATATTTTCTGTCGATATGTCTTGATCTACCATGATCCCTCGGTTCCTTGGTCAAGGCAACCGCTCCTTCGTTATCACAGAAAATCTCCATGGGCTCTTTTATGGCAGGTACGACTCCAAGATCACCGATGAAGTTCTTTAGCCATATTGCCTCCTTCGACGCTTCGCTCGCTGCAATGTACTCTGATTCGCACGTTGAATCAGCTACGGTTTCCTGCTTGGAACTTTTCCATGTCACTGCTCCTCCATTTAGGGTAAAGACCCAGCCCGACTGCGAACGGCAGTTGTCCCTGTCGGTCTGAAAACTGGCGTCACTATACCCTCGCACCTTCAAGTCATCACTCCCTCCGAGGACTAAGAACCATTCCTTCGTCCTCCGAAGGTACTTAAGGATATTCTTCACCGCAATCCAATGGGCTTTGCCAGGATTCCCTTGATATCTGCTAACCATGCTCAAAGCGAAGGCTACATCAGGGCGAGTACAAGTCATAGCGTACATGATTGAGCCAACTGCGGAAGCGTATGGTACTCGGCTCATTTCTGCTATTTCAGCTTCGGTACTCGGACTTTGAGTCTTACTCAATTTGGCATTACTTTGTATCGGTAGTTCTCCCTTCTTTGAATTTTCCATACTAAAGCGTTTTAGTACTTTCTCTAAGTAAGTATTTTGACTAAGTCCAATTAGTCTCTTACTTCTTTCTCTTACTATCCTTATTCCCAATATGTAAGAAGCCTCTCCGAGGTCCTTCATAGCAAAGCACTTCCCGAGCCAGGACTTTACCTCCTGCAGAGTCGGGATGTCGTTTCCTATGAGTAATATGTCATCGACATATAGAACGAGGAAGCTTACTATACTCCCACTGGCTTTGACATATACACAAGATTCGTCTTCGCTTCGTACAAATCCAAACTCTTTGACTTTCTCATCGAAGCAAAGATTCCATCTGCGAGACGCTTGCTTAAGTCCATAAATGGACTTCTCAAGCTTACACACTCTATCCGGATGCTTCGGATCCACAAACCCCTCTGGCTGAGCCATGTAAACATCCTCAGCCAACTTTCCATTAAGGAAAGCGGTCTTGACATCCATTTGCCAAATCTCATAATCATGAAATACGGCAATTGCTAGCATCACTCTAATAGATTTAATCTTCGCAACTGGTGAGAAGGTCTCATCATAGTCAACTCCGGGAGTTTGAGTAAAGCCCTTCGCAACCAATCGCGCTTTATATGTGTGTACGTTCCCATCCACATCGGTCTTCTTCTTGAAGATCCATTTGCACCCAACGGTCTTACGTCCGGGCACGTAATCAACCAAATTCCAAACTTGGTTATCATTCATGGATTGGATCTCGCTATCCATTGCCTCTTTCCATTTTACAGACTCCGGGCCTGCCATGGCTTCCTCATAGCTATTAGGTTCATCAAGGTTTACTAGTGTACCATCACTAATATACGTGTCCCCTTCGGTAGTAATATGAAAGCCATAAAACTGGGGATGAACTCTAACTCTATCGGAACGTCTAAGAGGTAAGGATTCGTCAATCGGTTCAACCGGAGTTTCCTCCTCGGGTTGAACGCCAGCTGTAGAGGTTCCTTCATCTATCGAATCGTGAATCTCTTCAAGTTCGATTTGCCTCCCACTGTCTCCTTGGCTTATGAGTTCTCGCTCTCGGAAAACTCCTCTCCTCGCAACGAAGACAACATTGTCCTTCGGTCTATAGAAGAGATATCCAAAGGATGTCTGCGGGTAGCCGATGAAAATACATCGCTCACTTTGAGGTTCAAGCTTGTCGTGAGTATCTCGTCTTACGAAAGCCTCGCAACCCCAAACCTTGATATGTGTCAACGAGGGAGCTTTCCTTGTCCACATCTCGTGAGGTGTTTTGGCAACCTTCTTAGTAGGGACTCGGTTAAGGATATGGGCAGCAGTCTCTAAGGCATACCCCCAAAAAGAGATTGGTAGTGAAGCATGACTCATCATAGAGCGAACCATATCCAATAAGGTTCGATTACGCCTTTCTGCCACACCATTCAACTGCGGTGTCCTAGGAGGCGTCAATTGTGAAACTATTCCACACTCCTTGAGATAATCGTGGAATTCAAGACTTAGGTACTCTCCTCCTCGATCGGATCGAAGCATCTTGATTTTCCTGCCCAATTGATTCTCCACTTCATTCTTAAACTCTTTGAACTTTTCAAAGGTGTCTGACTTTTGCTTGATTAAGTAGATATACCCATATCTACTATAGTCATCGGTAAAAGTCACATAGAAGCGGTTCCCATCCTTCGTGTTTGATCTAAACGGTCCACATACATCGGTATGTATTAGGTCCAATAGACCTTCGCCCCTTTCACAAGTACTCGTGAAGGGCGACTTAGTCATCTTTCCAAGCAAACAAGACTCGCATGTGTCATCTTCCCTAAGGTCGAATGACTCCAACACTCCATCCTTTTGGAGTTGGGCTATGCGTTTCTTGTTGACATGTCCAAGACGACAATGCCACAAGGATGCTTTATCCATACTAGTGGAAGAATCAATATTCAAAACATCATTTCCTAAGTTATCAAAAATCATAACGGTTTCATATATTCCATTACATGGTATAGCTTCAAAGTAAAAGACACCATTTAGATAAGCCAAAATAGAACCATTCTCATTATTAAAAGAAAATCTAAATCCTTGTCTATATAAACCATGAAATGAAATGATGTTTCTTGCCATTTCTGGCGAATAGCAACAATTGTTCAAATCTAAAACTAAACTATTCCTAAGCACTAAGGAATACATTCCAATCTTGGTCACAGGCGACGATCTTCTGTTCCCCATGATTAGATTGATCCTTCCTTGCTCCACATCCCTACTTCTTCTTAGTCCCTGCACATTAGAACAAATGTGATAACCACAACCGGTATCAAGGACCCAAGAAATAGCATGATTAGAATCGTTAGATTTGATTGTGTATATACCTGCGAAAGATGGCTTGATCTTTCCTTCTTTGATGGCTTGCAGGTAATCCGGGCAGCTTCTCTTCCAATGGCCTATCTTGTGGCAGTGGTGGCACTCTGCCTCCTTCGGGTTAGAGCAGGGCTTGGCGGGATCAACTTTGGTCCCACTAGAAGAGGCACCATCTCGGGCTTTCACCTTGCGATAGTTCTTCGATGAAGCTTTCCTCTTCTTTCCCTTCCCTTGTCCAATTGCCAAGATAGGAGCAGCGGGCGGATTGGGAGTAGGTGCAACAGACTTGTCTTTGAAGTTGCTCTCAGCAACCCTCAAGAGACCTTGGAGCTTGCTTAGGGTGACCTCTTCTTTGTTCATGTGGTAGGTCATCCTAAATTGGTTGTACATCGGAGGCAAAGAGTGAAGCACCATGTCGATCGCCAAATCCTCACCGAAGTCAACATTTAACTTGCGAAGGCGGTCGACATACCTTTGCATCTTTTGCAAGTGCACGGTAAGAGATTCTCCATGACCCATCTTCGCGGAAATCATGTTAGTGAAAATCTCGTACCTCTCTTGTCTCGCGTTTTGGTGGTACCTCTCCAATAAGTCTTGATGCATCTCGTACGGGTACATGTCCTCGTAGGACTTTTGGAATTCGGAGTTCATGGTGGCGATCATGATGCAATGTACCTTCGTTGCATCTCGCTCATGAGTTTCAAAGGCGGTGATTTCGGCTGGAGTAGCGATTTCGGTGTTGATTTTCTCGAGCTTCTCATCAAGGACATACTCTTTGTCCTCATAGCGAGCAATGGTGCGAATGTATCTTATCCATTCGCTAAAGTTCGTTCCATCGAAGGTGACCTTTTGGCAAAGGCTCATCAATGTGAAGGAACTAGCAGCAGCGTTGTTTGCGTTCGACATCTACAATTAGAAAAGGACAAAGATAGATTAGAATAAGAATCCCTAATTATCACCCAATAAGAAAATTAGGGCTAGGATCCAACAATAACATTTACATACTAGAAAAGGGATGCCGTAATCTAACATGCAAATAAATTGAAGGTAAGTGAATGACGATTCACTAATTCTCCATCACAAAAACCTAAACTATTAGTCCTAAGTGTTTTTGAGAATTCCTAGGTTCGGATGAGATTCATTGAAACTATTCAATGGCATGTTTAAATCTCGATATGCCCCTCTTGTTTGTGACTGGGATGCCGAGGATCACAAAGCGGGTGTGAATTACCATGCAAATTCACATGGTGCCTTCATTGTAACGATCATCTATTCGATGTGCCGGTAAACCACACACACTCCATCGAACTATGATAAACAATGAATCACCCTTTGCCACCTTCGCTTAGAACCAATTAGTGTGCCGGTAAACCACACGCGCTCCACCAACATCTTAGCAAGGTGCAAAGTGTAATTTCATGGGATTGCATCAATTCACTTTTCCTAAAGTAACTAGGATTGGGAAATTTTAAAAAAAAATGTGTAGTTACTTTATATTTCTTATTATACTTTTAATGAGAGGATGAGGTTGCCCTATCCTACCCGTTCGGCTAACGACTCTCCACCAATCAAGCAAGCGGTGGGTGTGAGTGTACACCCATTAAGCGCCATTTTATAGGCCGCAACCTTATACCTACCTTATAGATTGGCTTCGTGAATGAGGCCTACTAACGGTAAGACTAGCATTTAGTTATACATATATATATATATATATATATATATATATATATATATATATATATATATATATATATATATATATATATATATATATATATATATATTATTCTAGTAATATCATATTAGTATAGGGTTGTATTTTAAAACTTTTAAAATCTAGGGTTTGAAATTTAAGTTGTCTAAATTAAAACTTTTAATCACAAAAGTAAATTTCAAAACAAGAGGGTAGGTTTTAAACATTTAAAACATGGAGGATCAAATAACAAATAATTCCAATTAACAATTAATATCCTAATTATCTATATTTGATTTATTCAAGATTTCTTTTTAAGATAATTACCAAAATAATCAAAATAATTAATTAATTATCATATAAGGAAATTAAATATTTAATTAGTTGATAATTACCTTTAACTAGATCAAGATAATAGTTATATTTATCAGAAAAACGAATTAATATTGATCTAATTAGTTTATGGTAAGTTAAGATAAGATAAACACAAAGAAATCCCGAATCTGGCCATTCCTGACGCCTGGACTCGCCGAGTGCACAAAGGGACTCGCCGAGTCAGGCCTACTCGCCGAGTCCTCTTTGAGACTCGCCGAGTCCATGACTCAGAAAACAAAAATCGAATTTTGCAGGTTTGTTTCAGTTAATCAAGCAACAATTTACAGAAAACCAAGCTAGTCTCTGATACCACTGATGGGTTTTAGCCATAAGAACTTTCCTATGTGCGCATGCAAAACCCTAATGCTCGGATCTAGGCTTTATAATAAACATGCTTTGAATCCAAGACTTCTAATTACTAATTAGGTTAAATAAGAACATTGAAATAGATCTAGAATCATACCTTTGAATTCCTTGTTGATCTTGAGGTCTTGGAGCTTCTAGAGTCACAAATGTCACTCCTCTAATGGCTTACAAACACCAAAGCAAGAAGGATGATTTAGGAGAGAGGAGAGGGGAGGAATTTCGACCAGAGGTTCCTTTCTTTAGGTCGAGTGTCGAATTCCATCAGCCATGGGGTCTATTTATACTTGTAGACTCCTTAAGGATTACAGATATGTCCCTATCAGATAATCTTCTCTTAAGGCTATCCAAATCCATTCCTAGATAAGCATATGGATGATTTTAGCTATCCTAAACCTCTTAGAATTCGTCCATACCATATCCAAATGGATTTACAGTCTAAAGCCTAACTATCAAACAATTGACAGTTTATACCCCTTTATTTAATTAATCTCTTTAAGTCACCAAATTAATTCTAATTAATTCTATGACTTATATTAATCAAATAACAAATATATTATTCATTATATTATTCTTATAATATATTAATAATATTTACTCTCTCTTAATAAATCATCCTATCAAGTTGCTATGGTGAAGGCGACCCAAAAGGACCATGCACAACCGGATATAGTTACAGCCTTAGACACTATTCCAACAAATATAAGCACAAAATCTCAAACTTAAAATAAATACATGAAAGAATACATACCAGCCACGACATCGGGCGCTACGCGGACCTCTTCCGCAGTCAACTGGAAGGCTCTCCCCCGAGCCTTCGGCGTCTCGGTCTTCACCGGCCGACTATCAGAAGCTCTAACAGCAGCAGGGGCAGACCCCTAAGAAGCTCCCTGTGCTGACCCTCGCAGTAGCGGACACTCGGCCTTCCGGTGTCCAGTCTGGTTGTAGTGAAAACACACTGCAAACCCCTTGGGGAAATCCTTGGCCATATGCCCCTCCTTGCCACACTTGTAGCAAGATCCAGCTCTACAAACTCCATCATCACCCTTGTCGTACTTTCAAGAAGTGCGGCCCTTCTGGCCCCCTACTTTGGAATCAACGGGCTTGGCCCGCTTAGCTGCCGGTTGGGACTGTGTCGGTCGCCGATCCCTCCCCTGAGACTCCGCCTCCTCCCTAGCCTGAGTCTCTAGCTCGATCTCCCTCTTCCGGGCATTTGCCTGAAGCTCGTCAAATGTCCGGTACGAGGAGTTCGCCATGAACTCCCGAATATCTCTCCTCAAAATACACAAATAACGGCTCATACTTGCCTGCTCAGTAGACACGTGCTCAGGGCAGAACATCGCCCTCTCATGAAACATCCTGGTGATGACCATAACAGACCCCGTACCCTGCTTGAGGGTCAAAAACTCTTGTGCCAACCGATCCCGTTCCACCGAGGGAACGTACTCATCACAAAACATGGCGTTGAACCTCTCCCAGGTCACCGCAGCAAGCTCTGCTGGAGAATAGTGTGCTGTCGCGAACTTCCACCAGTCCTTCGCCCCCAGGCGAAGCTGGTTCAACGCAAACCGAACCCTCAAGTGCTCCGGGCACGAGCATGTATAGAAACACCCCTCAATGTCAGATACCCATCTCATCGCTACAATCGGATACTGTGTCCCATCAAACTCTGGTGGCTTTGTGTTGCTGAACTTCCTGAACAACAACGAGTCACCCCCTTGCGGCCTAGCAGCAGCGATGGCTGCGGTGGCCGCTGCAACAGCAGCCTCAGAAAGAGCGGCATAATGGTCGTTAAAAGTCTCAATCAGCGTGGTCTTAATAGAGCCGGACATCTCTAGTATCTCTGCCCTGATGGCCGCAGCCACCTCCTCATGGATGATCCGGCAGATCTCCTCATCACTAGTCTCGCTGCTCTCTGGCGCATGACATGTCCTCACCATGATCTACCTCTGAAATACAACATACGATATATTAGAAACTCACTCGAGCATACTCGCACTCGATAACTCATCCCTCCTTGATCCCTGGCATCCCGAAGATTCTTACTTGAACTGCACACCGCCCCGGTCTTTTCAGTAGTACGGGCCCAATACTACCGTCCACACCGCGTCATTATACACCCCAAGTCCTCCTCCTAGGATCCCAAGTCCCAAGTACTCTATTATGCATAATCCACTCTTTAACAGATCTCTTATAAGCTCCTCACTGCTGCCTACTCACTCTCAAGCATCTCATAGCAGCTCACCTCCCCCTAGGCTAAGGCATCACAAATCAGGCCACTCTAGTCCTAATAAGAATACATAGCCCACTCTAGCACGAGAATACATCATATCAATTTCATAAGCATATAACATAAGGGTATTTTGGGAAATCACCGTTCGGACGCTGACTGATCGTACACACGACTCTGCTCTGTGTTTTCCAAAAATCTTTTACTCTTTTTAGAAAACTTGGTTCTCTTTTGAAAATATTTCTCAAATCCTCAGTTTGAGTTCAAATACGCCCGAAGGTGTACTAGAATCCCTCAAACCAAGGCTCTGATACCAACTTGTAACACCGTAAATTTCAAAACAATTTTTTGCATTTTATAAAAACATAATTCATTCATTATTTATAAAAACATCATTGTTTAAAACTCAATTCATAACATATATAAATCCCAAGATCTCATAACATAAAAATCCCGTGTGTGTACTGATCAAGTCGGCGCCTTTCCGCGATCCTCACTAGTACCTGAAACACATAACACGAAACACTGTAAGCATAATGCTTAGTGAGTTCCCCCAAAATACCATATATAACACATATTAGCCACTCGAGGCTATAACTCTGTGGGTCCGTGCACCTAAACTCTGTGAACCCTCAGGTTCTATCTCTATGAACCTTCAGGTTCTAACTCTGTAAACATGCACAACATAAATCACATAGAATAATGCAGTGCAGCACATAGCACATATATAGCATACAAACACTGTATCTCATAACTCCGATTACCTACTCAAGGTAAAGTATAGTGAGAAGACTCACCTCGGATATCCCAGTAAATCTCTGACTTGGTAAAGTCTGATCTAGCCCCTGCCTAATCACATGAAATAAATACTCTAATTAATACAACCCTCAGGGCTAGGCTAATCACTCTCTCTCTCTCTCTATATACATCCTCTAGGAAGGGTAAAAGACTATCCTACCCTTCCGATGACTCTAAGGTCCAAACATTTACTAACCCTAAAAGTCAACGAAGTCAACGGTCAACCTTGACCAAACTCGCCGAGTGCACAACTGTGACTCGGCGAGTCCACACGTTTTCTTCACTCTCCTAGTCCTCCTTCAACTTACTGAGTCAATCCTCAACTCCGAAATTCATCACAAATCACAATCTGTGAAATGTTCGGACCCAACTCGCTGAGTCCAGCTCCTGACTCGGCAAGTACCATTGTGCACTCTGTCCTCTAGATTCCCTCTGACTCACCGAGTCACTTTCCCAACTCAGTGAGTCACTAACTGTGTGATTATCGGGAAAACCCTCGTCCTACTCGCCGAGTCGGCTATTGGACTCGGCGAGTTCATGCCATGCTCAAGTTGAACTGACCTCCTGAGGTCAGATCCGCTCCTCTAAACCGTAGATCCAGCTTCCCAAAGCATTATAATCACATAAAGCTAACATCTTGGTGCTCATGCAAAGGATCAAAGGCCTTATTTGAAGATATGACCTCTAAAATGACATCCAAAGCTCATAACCCCCATTAACACTCATAAAGCTCAAGGGAAAAGGGTCTCTGGACCTCTTTGGGTCCAGATCTACAGCACCAACACGAGAGGGGACCAATTACTCCATATAACAAACCTCTAAAGGGGCTAAAAAGCCCTAACTCTAAGAATTACACCACAAAATGAAGAAGGGTCGAATGAATACCTCAAAATGAAGTCTCTGAGCCCTTGAATCACTGGATTAGCACCCTCTTCAGCCTCCTCTTGTCTTGATCCTCTTCTATTTGCAAAAACACTAACAATGATCAAGAAATGACTCCTTTCCTCTCACAAACTCTCTAGCTCACTTAGGGTTTCTCTCTGGGGTCTGGTATCCGCAAATGACGGCCATAAGGCCCCTTAAATAGGCCCCAAACCCGAGGAATTAGGGTTTCATTAAATAGCGTGGACTCGCCGAGTCCTTGGGGCGATTCGCCGAGTCCAACCATCCACCCGGATAATGATTCGCGTCTTTACTCGGCGAGTCTACGCATCAACTCGCCGAGTTCTTCCACAAAAATTGAAATTCAATGAATAAATATAATACCTGAAATTCTGGATGTTACACAATTCATATGCATCTCTATTCACTTTTTGACGTAACCCTACTGATTTGATCGGTTACGTTAGAATTTGTTAAGCGAGTTTGTTTTAAACTATTACTGAAACTTAAAAAAGTGTATTTTAAGTCAATGAATTTAGTTTCATATCTGGACACAGGTATAATCAAAGATTCAATAATGGAGTTTACCTTGTTGATGACCTACTCACATTCGCTTATTTGCTCAGCAACTGGTTTCGCGTCAAAACAGTTATCAGCGCCGCGTCTACCATAAGTTGTGTATCCTCTCATCTCTGACACCTCGCTTGTAACCATCAAACATCTTCCACCAACCTGCAAACCTTCTTCCTTCGCTACAAAGCTTCTCCTATGGGTAGGTCTGTGTCACACCCCGCAAAAGCGGAAACACGGGACACGACAGTATAAAGGATCTCATAGCAAAAGTTAAAAGACAACAGTAACCATAGTATTAAAATGTATTACAATTTACAATGTGTTTGAACATATTTTAAAAGAAATTACAATGCAATTGAAATACAACCTATACAAATGCTCCTAAAAGTGATATGTCCCTAAGTGCCATCTTTTAGACGAGTTCCTGAAAAAGCATGTAAAATGACCGGTCAACTACTGAAATAGTTGGTGAGTACTCACAGGTTAAAAATAATATTGGTTTCATGAATCGTAATTAAAGTTTTAAAAGAATTTTCCATAAATAAAAGTACATTGCTAAAATGTGTAAATAAGTTTGTATAAACAAAGTTCGTTGTCATCATGAGAAATAAAGTATGTTGTCAAAATGAGATGCAAAGTTCATATTCTCATAGGATATAAAGTTCGTTGCTAAAACAAGTAAACAAGTTTTGTTGCTAAAATGAGTATACAAGTTTCATCACTAAAATAAGTATACAAGTTTCGTTGCTCAAATGAGTATACAAGTTTTGTTGCTCAAATGAGTATACAAGTTTCGTTGCTAAAATGCGATGTAGGATTCGTATGTGCATCAAGTTTCCATTCATGAGTTCACAACCCAAGCCTAATGACCAAATCATGCCCTATTGACTACTATGTGTATCGCTAACATAGAGAATAAAATGGTAAAATGCACTCAAGTGAATCGTGCGAGTGAGGAGTTGTCTACCTCCTGATAGCGCTATCCATAATAACCATGGGCTCAAAAGAATTAATGAGTTGTGTCAAATGATTCCAGGGACTTAACCGCGATACAGTCCTCATGAATTAAACTAACATACACTACATGCAAAATATAGCAACCAAGTTTATACAATTCAAAATAAATACAACGAACATAAATAATTTAGGACATGCTTTTCCACCCCAAAACATTTAAAAACTGAAAATAGGGGGAAGGTGTGAATACTCACAACGTTTCACGTTGCTACAAGTGGTGCATCGGAATACACCAATGCCTTACTATCAAGATCCTACGTCATCAAACATATGCTAGTGAGTTTCTATGTCGAAATCTAATGCTAATATACTAAGTTCTACATATAGAGAAATGTCAATTTTGTTCTAATATTGTGTTATATCAACTGGTAACAATTTTTCTGAAATGGTGAAATTTTATAACTCATGTGATTAAGAAAATTTTGGATATTAATTTTCCAGATTTTTTTTTGTAATATTAATTGAGGGTATTTCAACACATTTAAAGGTGTTTTAAACTCCTAAAAATACAAAATATTATCAAACAGTTTCCAAAAATTGCTCAAACTTTGTGTATCACTGTTATTATACATATAGAAGCTATGAAAAATATAAAAGATATTTTTCAGTTAGTTTGGATATTTTTCTCTGTTCTATTCTCTTAAATAATCATTAATTGGAGAATAATTATTAAACAGTTAAAGTAAATTACCAAAAATTTTGTAAACTTTATTTACCGTGTAAATAATCTTAGAAAAATACCAAAGGTAATTTTTATCTACTAGAATCCGATTTGTGGATTTAAGTGTATTTAATCTTAGAAAATAGAAGAAAAATAGCATGCTGAATATAAAAATCTTCCAAATTTTTATTTAAAATTATAACATATTATATGGTCTTTTGGTAAATTTTCATGAATTTTTCATAAGTAGAATTATTTTTCCTGTTATTAGTTCAATATAAATACAAAAATCATGGAAAAATAAGTATGCATTATGAAAAATTTCTAAAATATTTTTATGAGTATTCCACATGAGGTAGGATCTACAAAAAATCTTAGATATCCTTTTCTGATTCCCTAAAGTGGTTTTATAATTTATTTGAACTAAACAAAAATAAAATTCAAAACCATACTAAAAGGTAACAAAAATCGATAAAACCTAATGAGAGGCTATTATTTACTCTAGGGGTCATCCACGAATTTATCAAGGATTTATAGACCTCAAAAAGTATTTTATATGAATTATTTCCCTATTTCCTTGCAAAAATTATAATAATTCGATAAAAATAAATTATTTTCCGAAAAGTCACAGATCATCTTATTTTATTGGTGGGATTTTGGAAAAAATCAGATTTTATCAAAAAAGAGTTTTAGGTATTTATTTGAGAATAAATCATTTATGAACATATTTGAAAGCTTTTAACAACAAACTTTGATCATCTAGCATCTAAGCTTGAAGGTCATCACATGCATGTTGGTTTGAAGACCATTCATGAGTTTGAAATGTTCAAAATTCGTTTTTGAAAGAAAACTTTGGATGCATGTGGTGTTTTTCCACCAAAACATGTAGAAAAGTGCATTTCCTTGATTTTAACTTAGGTTTAAGTCATGGGACTTCACCATCTACAACATTTATGTTGTTTTTCGATGAAATCCTACCACCATCATCATCAAAACCGTGATTAGGTTCAAGTATTCATGGTTTTACAATAGAATGGAGTAGAAGAAGAAGAAAGTGTAAGAAAAATAACAAAACTTGAAGGAAAAGTGAAGTAGAAATCGATTTTACCTTCAAGAACACCACAAGATGGTGAAGATTTTGAGTTTAAGGAGTGTTATTAAGTCCTATTCTCTGGAAATTTCATGGTTTAGAGGGTGGAGAAGATAGAGAATGAAGTTGGTGTTAGAGAGTGTGAGAGAGAGTGAAGTGTGGAGAAAAGGAGAAATGATTTAAATTTTTGTGGAAATAGAGTATTAGGGTTTTCAAGTAAGAGAGAGATGAGAGAGGTCCAAATTTAAGAGGTTTATTACCATCTTTTACTCTTTTTTATTTATAAAATTGAAGTTTTTTATAAAAATATCAACTATTTATAAAATATGCAACTTAACCAACTTTTTATGCATAAAACTCTTGATTTTTTTATTTATAAATTAAGGGTAAATGTTAATGAGTTAAAATTTATTTTCCTTGAATGCATTTTCATAATTTTAATTATTATAAAATCATATTATAAGGTTCATAACTATTTTTATAGAATTTTTAGGGTTAAATTTTATAAATTTAGGTTTTTAGAGCATTTAGGGTTTTTGAGAGTTTGTAAATCATTGGATATTGAAATAAATAGAATGTGTGTTTCCTAAATCTTGTTCAAGTTAGAAATAATGTTTGTAATTTATT
This sequence comes from Lactuca sativa, assembly GCF_002870075.4. Taxonomy (NCBI): domain Eukaryota; kingdom Viridiplantae; phylum Streptophyta; class Magnoliopsida; order Asterales; family Asteraceae; genus Lactuca; species Lactuca sativa. The sequence goes on along the minus strand of NC_056627.2, from coordinate 358,489,758 downwards.
TTTATCGGTTTATTGGCATTCTATATAGTAATTCCAAGATTCAAACGAAATTGAGGAATCAAGTATACTAGCCCTAGTTTTCAACTTTAACTTAAGTTCCTACGAGACTCGGACCTAATTTATACCACTAGGTCAAGTGCATGATGCGTGTATATGATTCATAAAAAGGTGTTCGAGTCAAAGAGCGACCTGAATATGGATAGTCACTACAGTTAAGTAGTTGTAGAATTCACATATCAATATGAAATCTAAGCACACTATCCACTGTTTCTAATTGTTTCCAAGTTTCTATTAGGTTATAACTTAGCTCCTGGTTACTAATTCTAATATGTGTCTTGCCTATACGTGCAACTAAGTTTAGTCAAATCTAGAACCAACTCGAATTTTAACGATTGTCATAGTCTGCGAACCTCTTCATCTTAAGAGTCAGTCGACCAGACCTCTACTCTGCCAAACTCGTCTTCATCTTTGTTTTCCTACACAATTAATGTAGGCATGGTGTTATCGTTATTCTTCTTCTTCTTCTTAATCTCCTCCAGCTTTCGGAGATGATAAGCTTCATCATCTTCTCCCTCTTTCTTCTCATTTAATCTTCTCAGCAAACACTCCTAGGCTAGATAGTTTTTGCCATGACAGTTGTCACAATCATAGCCAGAGTCTCCCATAAGCTTCTTATCCTTCTTCGCTTCTTCTTTCTGAGAGTTATTCACACTCTCCTCCTTTACCTTTTCAGAGCTACAACTGCCCTGCCAATTTCGGTTCTTATTTTTACCAAAGTTCTTCTTTGTGAATATCTTTGGGTTGGATACCATTAAAGCAAATTCCTCCTTAGAGAGTTCGTAGTCGGACAGATCAAACTCCGAATCAACACCATCCACAACCTTTTTACCCTTTGCAACAAGGGCCAGCGATCACATCCCATAAACAATCTTACTTTCTTTCATCACTTCAGTTTCATGTGACTTTAGTATTCCAACAAGCTTTGCCAACGTGCAGTTCTTGAACTGCTCATGCGCTTTCACTATAGAAACAACTGCCTTCCACTGAGATCTGAACCCATTCATGAATGTGACTTTTTGCTCGATTAGTTCACTTCCAATCTTGTGCTTCATCATCCTACTTAGAAGATGATTATATCGATTGAAAGTTTTATCCAAACTCTCTTCCGACTTTTGCAAAAATGCTCCAAACTCAGAGAGCAATAGAGTTTGAGTAGAATGCTCGAGATCAGCATCAGTTGAGTACAATTCCTTAAGCCTATCCTAGATGGCTTTTGTTGTGTCATATAAACTAACCAAACGGAAAGTGTCAGGTGGAAAGGAAAACCTAATGATCCTCATTGCTTTAATGTTGCTTATCAGTCTGTCCTTCTCATTCTGTGATATATCTTTTACATCAACAAGAAGTTTGTTGTAGTGTTGTTGTGTCTTAATTTCTCTTATTGTTCCTGTATGAGTGAATGTCTGAATAGTAATGGTTTCCTAGATCAAATAGCCATTGTCTTCAAGCCCAAGGACATAGTCTTCAAAATGCAGTCCCCATATTTCATAATTGTTAGGAAAAAGAACGGGAATTCTGGTTGTAGATCCAAAGTTGCTAGAAAGATTTATCGAGTTAACATGAGAGTCGCCTACCATGTTTAGAGATTAACAAAACCTGAAGGGTCAAATTAGTGGTTTAGTCTAGGCTTTCTATGTAATAGGTTCTTTTGAGTCAATTTATAGCTTTTGGTAGATTGTGTGTAGTTTACGGCCCAACAATGGGTTACGGCCGTAAACCCAAGGCCGGCCCAGGTCCAGTATATATAGAGAGGTGTGCTAGGTATTTTGTAGTTGTTGATGCCTCAGAGTTCACGGCTGCTTTCACCACAAGTTGTACCAGATGTTATTCCTAATAGAAAAGCATGTGCAAGCTTGTTTTCATTCTTAATTCTACTTGTTCTTTATTGTTAATTGATTGTGTTTGCTATTTGATCACTGGTAAGATCCGTTTCAGGACCTTACAATTGGTATCAGAGCAAAACCAGTGTCAAAATCATCCTACAATCGAATTTTTGACCGTGTTCTTATTTTTTTGCGACTGAAGTTGGTGTTTGCTGCGAAAGGGTTTCAATCTTTATTCAAAACTGCGTTTTTCTCGAGTTTCTGGGAGATTACGGCCATAGCTTATGGCCGTAAACTTATATTACGGCCGCAAACTCCAATCAGTTCTTGAGTCGTATACATGGTTCTTGGGTTGTAAATAAGGATTTTTCATCAACCAGAAACATGGATTCTTGGACCATGAACTTAGACCGTAAATATTTTACGACCGTAAACTCCAGACCGTGAACAAAGTTTACGGCCGCAAACTATTCTTTGACCGTGAACATAGTTTACAGTCGCAAACCCGTATTTGACTGTGAACTTGTGTCTGATTGGAAACATAAATTATTCTTAAATAATTTAATTTCTATTTAATATAAATTTAATATTAATGGATTCACAAAGTTAAACACACCACCACGAGCTGGATTCTGTAATGGGCACAACCACTCGAATTCCAAGACTGTTGTCCGCTGAAGGTTTCCTTGAATGGAAGTACAAGATTGAGAAGTACATCAAGATGAAGGACTTCAAAATCTGGAGAAGCATCATAAAAGACCTTGTCAGAATAACCACCACTGTTGCAGGTCAAGTGGTTGACAAGAAGATTGAAAATTACACGGATGAAGACTTTGAGAAGGTCGAAGAGCAAGAAAGGGCTTTGGCCACTCTAACCATGGCCCTATCTCCGAACATAGCTCAAGGTGTTAGGGAGTACACTTCTGCTAAGGCTTTGTGGGAAGCCCTAATCGAGGTTTATGAAGGGAATGAAGATATGAAGGAGAGTCGCCAAGATATGCTACGACAATGGTTCAACATGTTCAATTACGTTCCTGGAGAAACTCTTGAAGCACAGCTGCAGCGATTCACATCTCTTACCACTGAAATGACTATAGTCGAGATCTTTTACACCAAGTCTGAGATAAACAAGAAGCTACTGAATGCTCTCCCAAAGTCTTGGGACATGAATGTAGTTGTTATAAAGAAGACTAAGGATCTAAGTCGGCTCTCTCTTGCTGAAGTGATGGCAGTCATCAAGGCCTGTGATATTGATGACAAGCAGCGGGAGATAAACCATGTGAATTCATACTTAGCTGCAAACTTTGGGATCTATTCTAACAATGCTCTTTCATCTCTCACTTTTTCTTCTGCAGGTCAACCCTTTGCTGCTCAGCAAGCTCAGGTTCAGTCTTTTTCCACTCCATCAGCTTCTTCTCTTCCTACTGCATCAGTCATGCCTCTCTCTCAGAACCAATCGTTCATGGCTGCTCAAGCTGCTTCTTCCTCCAATGTGGCCTCATCTTCAAAAGGAAAGGAGGGTGATGAAAATCTCGCTCTTGATACATGGTTTGTCAACTGCTACAATGCACTTGTAGCTGGAGATCTTCCGACCCAATTGTCATTTTCCGATCTCGATCAGATTCACCCTGAAGATGTAGAAGAGATGGATATCACAAGGCAAATTGCCATGGAAGTTTTCAGGGCGAAACAGTTTGCCAAGAAGACCGAAAAGAACAACCGGGGGATGAGTTCTGACAAGCAGGTTGGTTTCAGCAAGGGAAAGTTGTGTTGTTTCAACTGCCACGAAACAGGGCATTTTGCTCGTGAGTGTCCACAGCCGGATAGAAGATTGAATAATGACCGGACAATGGTTGCAGTTGGGAACAATCGAAGTGGTGCTCAGGTCAACAGCGAGAAGGCCATGGTTGCTCAATCATTTGACTGGAGGATCAGATGTAGGCCCTGAACATATCTAGACCTGAAAATGCCCATTTGGCACAAGTTGGTGATGATGCTCCGGCAGAGATTGTTGCATCTGAAGATCAAATGATGGAGTTGCACTTTGCGTTGATGGTATCTTCTTCTCATGAACCAAATAAAAACGAGGTAAGTCTACCCTCATGTTCTCAAGCTTGTATTGATTATGTTAAAATTATTCATGAGGAAATTAATACACTAAGTAGAGAAGTAGAGAACCTTACAATTCTTCGTGAACATAATGACTTACTCAAAAGGGAAATAGAGGATTTTAGGTATGAAGGTTACCAACTTAGAAAAGGAAAAAAAAATCTCTTAAGGCCCAGTTAGAATCTAAAATAAAGGACTTTAGGAGACTTCAGGAAGACTATAGTAATAAATGCGGAAATTATGACTACATAAAGAAACAGAACATTGAACTAGTGGTTGAAATTGAATCATTAAAGGGCCAATTTGAAACTGTTGATTTTGATTTTAGAAAATATGATGTATCGAGTGAGGTAGTTGCCAATATGATAGACCATTGCATGCAATTTAAAGGAAATCAGTCAAAGGGTCTAGGGTATAATCAAGTGCCTCCGCCTTTCAATCATTTATATCAGTTTCAACCCTTGTCCAAACAAGAGATTGTCAATGAACCATTCATGGTTTATGGCAAGCCATCTGGTTTTGTTTCGGGAGGATTTATTAATGTTGAAAGTACTAACATTTCTACTTCTCCTGCAGATCAATCCTTGAATCAGTCAAAGCACGAAGTTGAAGGATCTGTTTCTGAAAATAAAACTGAGTCTGAACCTGAAGTTTTAGTTTTAAATAAGGGAGAATTTCGTTCACGTCCTTGTAAAATCTCAATATTATTTCAATATACTTATAAACTTTAATATTACGTGTATATCCTTTTAAAACTATAAAAATTACATCCATATCCAAAATTAATTTTAATTAGAATTATATCAATTTTTTTATTAAAAAAATTGTATGAAATTCAAAATTACAAATAAATTTACCAAAATACCCCTTTCCTAATTTAATCCAAAATTAAATCAAAAGGTATCTTCTTAATTGCACGGTCTATCTTCTTCTTCATCGCATCAGGTGGCATCAAACAGCATCCTCTGATTCTTCTCTATCTCTGCATCTTCTTTCTCTATCTCTGCATCTTCTTGATGATCACAACAAGATGAATAGATTTTTCATTTCATGTCATGATGGAATGGAAAAAGAAACAATTAATTTTTTTCATTCAAAAGGAATTGCCAATTCCTTTCATTACCCATTTCTATCATACTAAATGATCAGTTTAATTCTCTTACTTACCAAAAAATGTATGTTTAACATGGTTTTCAGTTTCTATGTTGGAGCCAAAGACTCCTGTGATTTATTTGATCATATGCGAGAATCCTGTGTAGTGCCAAATAACGTCTCCATGGTGATAATTGTAAACACTTGTGCAAAATTTGGCACCATCCATAAAGCTAAACTCGTCCATGAACTTATAAGAACACAATAACGCTTACCAGACATGATTTTAGGAACTGTAAATGCAAAATGTGGAAGCATAGATACCACACACCAGGTGCTCGATGAAATGCCACAAAGAAACATTATAAAATGGAGCACAATGATTTCAGCTTACGAGTATCATGGACAAGGAAAAAAAGCACTCTGAATTGTTCCCCATCATGTGCAAAAACAAAATCACACCAAACAAAAGCAGATTTCATTCACCTCTATATGCTTGTAGTCACTCTGGTATAGTCAAATACGGTCTTCAAATCTTCTCACTGATGCAAGAAAAGGCAAGCAAATGTACTGAATGAGAAGATGATAAGTGTGCTACAAGTAAATTGCTACTTCTGAAAATCTCAGCAAGAAAGGCAAATGTGATTTAGTTTAAGATTTAATTAAGAAAGGGTGATTTAATTGATTTAATTTGAGATTTAATTAGGAAAGGATAAATTGGTAAACTAATATATAATTTTGAATATTAGATAAAAAATTAATAAAAAATCGATATAATCTAATTAAAAAATGAATTTGGATATTAATGTAATTTTTATAATTTTAGAGGGATATAGACGTAATAATAAAGTTTATAACGATATTGATGTAATATTCAATGTTTAAAAGGACATAAATGAAATTTTCCCTTTAAATAAAGACAATAATTTTTCTGGTGTTGCAAGTGACAATGTTTTTTATGATGTTTCTACATCTTCTGATACTGTTTTGAATGGTTTTAAAGTGTCTGGTACTGTTTTGAATAATGTGGTTGGCAATTCTAATGTTTGTGATGATAATAATGAAAAACCACCAGTTTCACAAGCTTCTCCATCTAATGCACCCTCACTTGTCTCACAACCTAATTCTTGTTCGTGTTCATGTGAGAGAAGCAAGAGTGTTAGTATGGAAAACAAATCTGATCAATGTAGCACAAGTTATAACAATAACAAACAGATTTGTCTCAATTGTGGTATTGGTGGTCATATAGCTTGGAATTATCCTAATCGTATGTTTGTACATTTTGAGTCACCAAGAGGAGAGAACAAATTCAGAGGAAGGTCTTTAACTAGAAAGTCCTCTAGAAATCATTCTCGGAATGATGATTGGAAGGATGATCGGAGTAGAAAACGGGTTGTTTTTCAAAAGCATAAAAAGGGCTTTAATAACAAAGTCCCAAGCAGTTTGCCAAAACCGAGCATGGCCAAGCCAAGGTCGGTTTCGTCAAGAAGCATCAATGGGTCTTCAACCAATTCTGGTGGAAAACCCAAGTGCTTCAAGCAAACTGATAAACATCCGATTTCAAAACCACCCAGGACTGTTAGAAAACCTAATTATCAATGGTTTCCCAAATTACCCTCCAATCCATCATTTGTATCCTCTGAAAAGTCATTAAATGATGATAGATCTGAAAAGGTGATGTGCACAAAAGTACTCACTAATTTTAATATTTATAACCTAACAAACTTAACTAACTATGCACTTATAGGCAGTGTACCTAGTCAGATTACAGTATAGTTTAGGTAAGTCGGGTGTCGATCACAGGGAACGGTGTTTCTAATTAATTTACTTACTATTAAATTAACCTAATTATTAACAAGTTTAAAATGGGTTTTATCTGATTTTACAAGATCAGATGAACTTAAATCAAATTCAATAAGTAAAAACACACTCTTGTTTAGTTTGAATCCACTTCTTCCTTATGGCTAGCTAATGATTACGGATTATTAAGTTGGTTTTTAGTTATATTAGTAATTTAGTTCTAACTTACCAATAATTAACTAATTCATGTCAAACCATGTATGTTCACACATAATTAAACACAGAACTAATTATGAATGTAAATATGCTATGTAAGATTTGAAATATAAACGCAATTATGGTCAAAATACACGTTCTCTAGCACAGCTAAGCTTATTTATTCTAATTACTAACTAAGATTGGTCAATCCTAGCTCTAACAATTTAATGTTCACTAAATCATTAGGTAAACAAATTCATGCAGTTAATGGTCACTAAGCTACACAGAACATGCAATCAAGCAATTAGAGAAACAAACAATAGCATGCTAGGTTATACAAATCAAACACAAGCAATTTTTACCAACTAAACTTAATCCATAAACATTGAACTATTCAAAAGTTTGAAGCTTCATCTAGCTAAACAAGAGTAGCTAGATTCAGCTGCTCATCATAGCAACTAATAAACCAACACAACTTAAAGTAATAGAAAACATGTTCTTATTTAACTAAAATATAAACCTTTATTCTTTTTGGTGTTGAAAACCTTCTTCCTGAACCCTTCTTTCGCTCTGAATCGTCTCCTGGAACTCTTTCCTTCAGCCAAAAGGTTCTTTCTTTTCGTAATAATCAGAAGCACTTAAATAAGCTCCAAAAACCCGTGCCACGTCGTGGCTATCCAGGCCACGTCGTGGGCCTCAAGCTATCCGTACCATGCAAGGAAATCCTCCGCATCGCGATGTCTATCTTCTAGAACACTCGTGCCACGTCGTGAATTCAGTATTTATCGTGGATTTATTCTTTTCTTGTCTTTCAAGTCTCCTATGTTCCTCATATTGTCACTTTTGGTCCCTCTCTTCGAAAATCCTTTTAATTGACTGAAAATAACAATTTAAAGTCATAAGTACCACTATTCTAAACATATTATCAACTTATTAATAAAAATGTACTTAAATATTGCCTAAAAATAGGTATAAAATGGCAATATCAAAATACCCCACACTTAGGCTTTGCTTGCCCTCAAGTAAATTTGAACTTAACTCCTAATTACTAACACCACATAGAACAATCCGACTCTAGCTCAGCCATTATGTCAAGACCTCAACTCATGCATTTGTGTCTAAAATTTTCCTAAAGTACCCCCCCCCCCCCCCCCATACTTTAAATACTCACAATCTTCATAAACACTCGCCCATTTTTTCCGAACAATGCTCATTTTATGCAACCCTCCGAATCCATCCGCAGAAAACCTCCTTATCCTCAAGGTATTTTTAGTTGAGCAACCTAAGCATACATAATCTAGAATTACAATCATTGATACCACTATGGAGCTCCTTTGGAATTCTTCACTTCTTTGACATTTGATCTTTGATTTCTTTGAATTCACCACCTTATTTGATTTGATTTCTGGTATCTTCAACTTTTTGAAATTCTTGGAATTTTGATCTTTTGATCTTCACTTTATTTGCTCCAAAATTCTTCAAACTTTACTCGTAATTCTCTCTTTTTTTTTTACATGTACCTCACTTTTTTCACTCAAAACCTACATGCTTAAGCAGAGGCGCTCAACCTCAACCTTTATTGGTTAATGATAATAATTTTCCTGGATATATTTCAGGTTTAGGCTGCTAAACATAATGCATCCCTCAAACCAAGCGGGGTTATGTTTTTGTTCCATGATTTCACTAAAATAAGGGAGGCCACAAATGCACTATAACGTGTATTAGCTCAACTAAACATTTGAACTTTCATCGGATCATCCCACATAATACTAGCAATTATAATTCAAATTATTATCACTAGATTCAATTATTAAAAATTTCAATTTCCAAATTTTCAATTTTTTTACTATCAAATTCTATGATTATCTAGCAATTTACTTTTTCTACCCCTACCCCACACTTATTTCATACAATGCCCTCATTGTATTCATAAAAATAAATCAAAATTAAAGAAAAGGGAGAAAAAGGAACAGATTCCCCTAGGATAGTGGCGTGAGCATCTCCAAAAGTGTGGAAAACGTGCATCCGAAATATGGACCTCCAAAAATAGAAACTCGGTGTAGAACTGGGTGAATATGTAAATAAACCACAAAAATGCCTCGAAACCTCAATTCTTCAAAGTGGGTGCTAGTATGTAGAAATGTGGGAAGGAAAAACTGAGACACGTCGTGGCAGGTAGCTGGCCACGTCGTGATATGAGATGAAAGCGCGAACACCAAGCTGCTTTATTTCTTCAAAGTTCATGAGCGCCACGACGTGGCGTAAGGATCCCACGTCATGGAAACTGGACATCAGCAGAAAATGCCTTAATTCTTTTATGCACTCTAGCAACTTGACCAATGTCTAAATGGTTTAAGACGCTTCTATGTAAATATACTTCCCAACTGTAACCTCTCTCTAACTAACGTACCCCACACTTATCCTGAATTGTGGGTTCCAACTCACGACTCTAAGCTTCCTTGACTCGACAAACATGACTCTAGAGTTAACCTTATATGCTCCTTAGAATTCCAATGCTAATCTGAAAAATGGAACAACCCAAAAAATAAAAGAGTAACATCATAGTTCAAGAAAGTTTTACATTACAAACCAACTTCAAACATAAAAAACTACTTAAAACAAAAGAAAAGAAAAGAAAATCAATCATCATCTCCATGGTCCTACGTTCCACTTGGTCTTGCCCCGTCATTCTGCGGACGCCATAGCTCCTCCCATGTCGGAAAATAAGGATATTGTGGTGGCATAGAAGGTGGTCGGGTCACACTCAAATGCGAATAAATACCCTCAGTAAGTTGGGTATGATAAATGGCATGCCCCCAGAGATTATCCAAATAAGTCCCCACCCGACTCTGAAAAGGGTCGGTGGGCACTCTCTGCACATACTGTGAAGCAGCACGCTCTTTCTCGACCTCACCTCTAGCTCGCACATTCCGACGCCACGGTCTGGCTGGTGGTTGCTGCCCTGGCTACGCCTCCTCTTGCTCGTCATCTATCGGCGGTATAACAAAACGACCCCCGACATTCACCACTGCTCGCATAACTCCCAAGACTTGAATGGTCAAGTCTGTGTCCGGGAATCGAGTAAGATTCCTCACAAAATCATGGGTCAAAATATGATATGACCTAGCAAGGCGAGTAACCAAATGCCCCCTGTAATCGGGCTCCCGGGCCTAGAATTGGCCGCTTTCTTCCCCATGAACCTCGCCAACATATACGGTAAATCACAGCAAACACCCGGGGTAATAAGAGTCCATAAATAAAACAAATTCTAAATGGGGACTTTATCACCATGATGCTTGTGATTTATTGAAAAAGTGATCAGGCGATGTAAAAATCGAAAAACAGGATTCCGAATTTGGGACTCACTCAAGTCACAAGTATTGTACTCATGGCTAAAAATGCCCCTCCAGAACTGAACATCCATAACACCGGGATTAAAATCCAGAATGCAGCCAAGCAAGAACGGTATGAAAAACGGAGATTGAGTCTCCACTTCGGTATAAATCCCCATACGCCAAGCGAATTCCCGAAGACTACACTCTCTATAAACACCACCCAAACGAAACACAAGTCCCCGGTTGTAGGTAAAATCAATAGTGCGTTCCTCGAAGCATACGGTAGAGAAAAACTCCACCGATAATTCCCGGTATATGGGTTCTTGAATGGCAAACAAATTCCTCCACCCGTGACAAGTGAAAGAAAATTGGTCCACTTCGTATGTTTTCGACCAATAGCGTGCCAACTCAGCAACCATTCCCACACCACCAAGCCATCCCCAATTGATAAGTGGGGCTATCACAAACTCCCTATTGTACAGCCATCCCAGCCGATTCTCGTAAGTAGTTAACAATGGTCGGGGAATGTTTTGAGGAAACTGATATAAGGGATGTATACTTGCTACATCAATCGGGTTTTCCTCCTGTGGAATAGCTCTTCGTGGTCCCATTTCTGCATACAAAAGCAAACCAAAGCAGCAAACATCCAAAACATTAAAACAATTTAATCTGTCTGCCAGAAGTCACGATGTGGCCAGGCTACGCCACGTCGTGGGCCGCAGTCGCAAGTAGTTTTTGGATCGGTCATTTTGTATGCCATTTCTACCAAAATTAATGCTTGGGGTTTGTTCCTATGGACATTTAAGGGACATGCCACCTAGAATTAACAACTAGACTCAACCAATTTCGTGAATCACATAAACCCTAACCATGAAAATTTAAAATTGTAAGTACTAACTACAATTAATGAGTAGAACACATACCAAGTAGAGTTAATTGACAAGAACTTGCAAGGAAATTGGAACCAGATTAAGAAATTGGCTGTGGGGTTTTTTTGTTCCCGTTCGTGCGGCAGTATCAAATGGGGAATGGGGATGTTGGTCAAAGGGTTTTAAGGAAATGGTCCCCCCTGACTTTTTAAAGGCCACGTCATGGCTGGCTATGCCCACGTCGTGGAATTTAAAACTATCGTCTGGTCCCGTGTTTTCATTTTTACCACGACGTGGCTGCATCAGCCCACGACGTGGCAATTGCCTGATTGGAAAATTTTATAAAATCTTACATTTTAACTAACTACTTTGCATCTCATTCCCTAATTAAAGTTCCCACAGCTAATTCTTTACTAAGTATCAGTTATTAGATGATGAGTTGTTATCTTTCCTAATTAAAAACTAAAAAAATTTTAAAAGAAAAGAAAATGCAAACCAAGCTCGGGTTGCCTCCCGAGAAGCGCTTCTTTTTCTTGGAGTCTTGAGCTGGACTCCGTGCCTTCTACGTTGAATCTTCTGAAGAGTCCACCACCAAGATCTTTTGTTCCTTGAATCGCCTCTTGTAAGCTTGAACTCTCCTTTTATACGCCTTCTTTGAATTCTCCTTTTTAGCTTTTCCCTCTTCTTCAAGCTTGCGTTTTGTGCCCTTCGTTTGTTCCTTGCACTCCATAGCATCCTCCTCCTCTTTCACCACCGGCTTTGTCACTCTTGAAGTGACCTCCCCTTCATCACTTGTCATCTCCTCATCCTCGTTGCTCACCCAAGAAGGCAGACTCTTGTAAGCTATGACTTTAATCAAATATGGAACAGATGCCCTCGGTTTTGTTCTTTTAACTTGATGAACTGCCTTGATCTCTTCTTCCATAAGCTTTTCTAGTTCTTCTAGTTCATTGTCTTCATTAATTATGAACACCTCTTCTTGCACATGATCCTCTTGGAAGTCATCTTGTATTCCAAAAACTTCTTGTTCATCTCCAACCCTCAAAGTGAGCTTAGACTCGTGAATATCAACAAGAGCTCCAGCAGTGTTAAGTAATGGACAACCAAGGATTATTGGAACATCGGGATCTTCTTTCATATCCAAAACTACAAAGTCTATTGGAAAAACAAATTTTCCAATCTTCACCAAAATATCCTCCACGATGCCCCGGGGTTGTGTCACTGAACGATTCGCCATGTGAATCTTCATTTTTGTAGCCTTCATCTTCTGAATCTCCAATTTTTGATAAAATGAAAAAGGCATCAAATTAATGCTAGCCCCAAAATCGGCTAAAGCATTAACCTTCATTTTATTCCCAAACTCACACGGAAGAGTGAGGCATCCAAGATCCCCCATCTTTTCTGGTGTCTCTCCCAACACGGCTTTTGAAGTTTGTTCACTTAGAATCACTTTAGACTACTTCTTTAATTGCCTTCGAGTGTCTATCAAATCTTGCAGTAATTTTTGATTCTCAGGAGTTTTGGATAAGGACTCGACAAAGGGAGTATTAATTGGGATCCCCTTCACATGCTTGACAAACTCTAAATAATCCTTCTCCAGTAGACTAAGTGCAGCTCGGGTTGGAAATGGCAAAGGTGGCTGATAACCTTGAACGGGTTCAAAGAATTTTTGATCAGACACGTGCCACGTCGTGGCCAGAGGAGTGCCACGTCGTGGCGAAGCTGTTTCAGCAACTTTTTCACTTTCGAACTTTTACTTCTTGGGTTTTGGATCGGGCTGCTATGGTTCTTCTTCCAATGCCTCCAGGAACTCAGAGATTGCATCTTCTTCAGTATCGATGGCCATTACGTGAGATTGGGTCTTTACTTCGGGATTCTTCGGGGACAATTTTTCATGAACCAGAGTGGCTAGTTGACCAAATTGTACTTCAAGGTTATGGATAGAGGCTTGGTGATTCTTTATCAAAGTTTCTTGTTCCATAATAGCAGAATCAGTGGCATCGTGTCTCTTTTTCGAAGCTTCCATAAACTTCATCAAAATGGTCTCTACGTCGGGTTTCTTCTCGGCTGGTGGCTGCTCCTTCTGATAAAAGCCTCGACCTGTCTGCCGATACTTCTCTTCTTTTTGCTTCTTATACTCTTCATATGGCAGCCACTCCTTCTTCGGTTTCCTCCAGTCCTTATCAAATTTATCCCCACTAGAGTAGCACACTTAAGCTTTTCTGTTCCCAAACTTATCTACATTGCAGTCCTTGGTCAAGTGTGGACCACTGCATCTCTCGCAACCCACTCTTATGGCATGTATCGACTGGTCCATTTGTGTTATCCTTCGATCCATATTATTCAACATGGCCATTACAGCTGCTATTTCTTCAGTTTGGGCCCCTCCACCGCCTTTGATTCCATATTGCCTCGGGTTGTGGTATTCGCAAGAGTGCTTCGCGAATTCTTCAATTAGCTCCTTGACCTCCCTTGGATTTTTCTTTGTCAAAGGTCCTTGAGAATCAAGGAGTTGTCTTGTCATCACGTTGACCCCATCATAAAAGATTGACAACTCTTGCTGCACATTTAGATCATGCTGAGGGCAATTTCTGAGCAAGCCCTTGTACCGCTCCCATGCTTCGTATAATGACTCCCCCGGCTGTTGCTCAAAGTTGGCTATTGCCTTCTTGAGTTTAGCTATCTTGGATGGCAGGCAAAACTGGTCCAAGAATTGCTCACGCATTTGAGCCCAAGTGGTAATTGTACCCGGTGGGAGTGCTTTTAACCACTCCTTAGCAGCTCCTTTGAAAGTGATGGGAAGCATCCTAAGCAAGACTGTGTTTCTGTTGACATTTGGGACATTGAAGTAATCCGCAATGTCGTTGACTTCATCTAGATGCTTAAAAGCATCCTCATGATCTTTCCCGAAAAATGGGATGTCCTTCAGTGCAGTCAATATGTGTCCCTTCAACTCGAATGTGGCAGTGGCAGGTATTGCGGGTTGGACTAAACCGGGACCCACATCTTCTCGAATCCGCTTCTTGTAAGCTCCCATGGACATCTCTTCAATTGCTGCCAGCTCGTTCCTTGGCTCGTTCTCGGGTTCGCTCGTGTGTTCTTCAAATTCCGGCTCGGTATCGCTTTCGGACTCGGTTTGGACGGGCGTATGATCCAAATGCTCAAGATTGCTCTTGTGCCTCGCGGATGAACTTGATTCTCCTGTCTTCTTTCCCGACTTCCTAGAAAAAGCTGACTTCAATTCTTGTAAGGGTGTCTTTTTCTTGCGAATTGCAGACTCGGGATCTTCAAGTGGTGGCACCAAGGGTGTGTTTGAGCTTCTGGTCATGAACTCCTGCAACTTGCTAAACTAAAAACGTAAAATTGAACTAAAATAAGAAAAACTAACTAACAACTAAGAATTTCGTTTTTTGATAGTCCACGTCGTGGCAGGTATATGGCCACGTCGTGGACTCTGTGACTGACAGAAAAAAATTTATTTTGCTGAAAAAATTAACTTTTTGTGGTTTTTACCCCACAAGAAGGATCGATTAATTTAATGCAAATAAATAAGCTAAAAACTAAGAAAAACTAAGTCGTTCCCCGGCAACGGCGCCAAAAACTTGATGTGCACAAAAGTACTCACTAATTTTAATATTTATAACCTAACAAACTTAACTAACTATGCACTTATAGGCAGTGTACCTAGTCAGATTACAGTATAGTTTGGGTAAGTCGGGTGTCGATCACAGGGAACGGTGTTTCTAATTAATTTACTTACTATTAAATTAACCTAATTATTAACAAGTTTAAAAGGGGTTTTATCTGATTTTACAAGATCAGATGCACTTAAATGAAATTCAATAAGTAAAAACACACAATTGTTTAGTTTGAATCCACTTCTTCCTTATGGCTAGCTAATGATTACGGATTATTAAGTTGGTTTTTAGTTATATTAGTAATTTAGTTCTAACTTACCAATAATTAACTAATTCATGTCAAACCATGTATGTTCACACATAATTAAACACAGAACTAATTATGAATGTAAATATGCTATGTAAGATTTTTAATATAAACGCAATTATGGTTACAATACACGTTCTCTAGCACAGCTAAGCTTATTTATTCTAATTACTAACTAAGATTGGTCAATCCTGGCTCTAACAATTTAATGTTCACTAAATCATTAGGTAAACAAATTCATGCAGTTAATGGTCACTAAGCTACACATAACATGCAATCAAGCAATTAGAGAAACAAACAATAGCATGCTAGGTTATACAAATCAAACACAAGCAAATTTTACCAACTAAACTTAATCCATAAACATTGAACTATTCAAAAGTTTGAAGCTTCATCTAGCTAAACAAGAGTAGCTAGATTCAGCTGCTCATCATAGCAACTAATAAACCAACACAACTTAAAGTAATAGAAAACATGTTCTTATTTAACTAAAATATAAACCTTTATTCTTTTTGGTGTTGAAAACCTTCTTCTGGAACCCTTCTTTCGCTCTGAATCGTCTCCTGGAACTCTTTCCTTCAGCCAAAAGGTTCTTTCTTTTCATAATAATCAGAAGCACTTAAATAAGCTCCAAAAACCCACGCCACGTCGTGGCTATCCAGGCCACGTCAAGGGCCTCAAGCTATCCGTACCGTGCAAGGAAATCCTCCGCATCGCGATGTCTATCTTCTAGAACACTCGTGCCACGTCGTGGCCGACTTTGCCACGTCGTGAATTCAGTATTTATCATGGATTTATTCTTTTCTTGTCTTTCCAGTCTCCCATGTTCCTCATATTGTCACTTTTGGTCCCTCTCTTCGAAAATCCTTTTAATTGACTGAAAATAACAATTTAAAGTCATAAGTACCATTATTCTAAACATATTATCAACTTATTAATAAAAATGTACTTAAATATTGCCTAAAAATAGGTATAAATATGGAAATATCAAAAGGCATCAGTACAACCCAAGAAAATAATGACCTGGGTTCCCATATCTAAATAAACCTGCACAATTTGCAGGGACAATTGCGGGAGAATGTCGTCAGACCATGGTTCATCGACAGCGGCTACTCCCGACATATGACAGGGGATATCACCCAACTGCACAACATTCAATCTTTTAATGGGGGATATATCTCTTTTGCGGGTGGAGAACGTGGCAAAATCACTCAAAAAGGAACCATCACAAATAGGGTGTTAAGCTTCTAGAATGTCAACTTTGCTCCCGAATTGAAGCATAGTTTGTTGAGTGTGTCTCAGATATGCGACAAAGGCTATTCTACACATTTCACCCAAAAGGAATGTATGATTCTCAAGCCAGGCTTTGTCATCCCAGAAGAGTGGATACTTGTGAAATCTAAAATGGATGGGAATGCTTACATCATAGATATGAATAGCAATCTTCCAGAACAAGTTGCGTGCCTCTTTTCAAAGATCTCCGAACAAAATGCAATATTATGGCACTGAAGACTCGGTCATACTAACGCCAAGAACTTGAATTGTCTTACAAAGAATGAGATGGTTCGTGGTTTGCCTGTCAAGGACTTTATCACGTTTCAGAAGTGTGTGTCATGTGCCCAAGGTAAGCATCATAGAAAACCACACCTGCCAAAATAGGTCAACTCAATTAGTCAGGTGCTTCAATTGCTACATATGGATCTATTTGGACAAGTAAACATTCTCAGCATTAACAGAAATTCCTATTGTCTGGTTGTGATTGATGATTTCTCTCGTTTTACGTGGGTTTTCTTTCTATCCAACAAAGTTGGAGTTGCTCATCTAATTAAGAAATTCATTGTATTGATTGCAAACCAAACTAACAACCGGGTGAAGGCGCTTCGTACCGACAATGGAACAGAGTTTAAAAATTCTGTATTCGATCATTTTTTGCGCAGAAAAGGGTATTATGCGTCAATACAGCTTCGCTCACACACCCCAGCAAAATGGTGTTGCTGAGAGGAGAAACAGAAATTTAAAAGATGCTGCAAGGACGATGTTGTGTGACTCCAAACTACCAGTTTTCTTTTGATCCGAGGAGATAAACACTGCTTGCTACGTTCAGAATCGCGTGTTGATCAACAAAGCTCAAATGAAGACCCCGTACGAGATTCTATATGGTCACAAGCCTTCAGTCAGTCATTTTCGTGTATTTGGCTGCCCTTTCACCCTTCTTCACTAAGAGACCAACCCAAAGTTTAATGCCAAAGCCGATGATTGTTACTTCGTAGGGTATGTTGCTCGCACCGCTTATAGGGTCTATAATAAGAAGACAAAGCAAGTTGTAGAATCTTATGACGTGCGCTAGTTGGAAGAAAATGAGACGGATGCTCGAGTAGGTCCGGATTGGTTGTTTGATTACACATCTCTGTTCAAATCCATAAATGTGTCTTCAGGTAGCTCATTTGGATCTGTCTCTAGTTCAAAGAATGTTTCTGAAGATGAAGACGAAGAAGTTGTCTACAGACCTCCAACGATATCCTCTTCACAACCTGAGGGGGAGTCCTTCACTTCACCTAAGGGGGAGTCATCTGTACACCTTGATAGTCTGAAATCTCCAATTCAGAATGATACTCCTGATGCTGAAACTACACCACTCACTCCTATAGAAAGAGAGTCCATGTCCAAAGATGCTTCCGCTGCTACTTCAACTTTTATCGAGCTACTCTTTCCTGAAGACTTTTCAAATGAGTTTGTGGCAGAGTCGTCTGGCGCGGCTCAATCAGCAAATAAGGGAGGTGTCAATATTCATAATCTTCCTGTCTCGCTTAATGATATTAGCCAGGAAACACCCTCAAGGATTCAACGTGATCATCCGATCGACAACATCATTGGTCAGCTAGGCGACGACGTTAAAACCAGAAGTCAGAGTGGAGATGTCAATACATGTCTTTACTCTTGCTTTATCTCTCAAATAGAGACAAAGAATGTTGAAATGGCTTTGAATGATCCCAGCAGGGTAGATGCAATGCATGAAGAATTACATCAATTTGAGAAACTCGGGGTTTGGAAGTTGGTTGAGTTGCCAAAGGGCAAAAAGTCTCTTGACACACGATGGGTCTATTGAAACAAGCAGGATGATTCAGGGGTTATAGTGCGAAATAAAGCTAGATTGGTGGTTCGCGGGTTTCGACAAGTCGAGGGTCTTGATTAAACTGAAGTTTATGCTCCAGTGGCTCGCTTGGAGGCTATTCGTATCTTCCTTGCATATGCCTCTTACATGAACTTCACCGTTTACCAAATGGACGTCAAGACTGCCTTCTTGTATGGCAAGGTGAAGGAAGGAATCTACGTTGATCAACCGCCTGGGTTTGTTGACTCAAAGTTTCCTAATCATGTCTACAAGTTAGACAAGGCATTTGCTCGAGCATGGATACTCTCGTGGAACTATCGATCAAACTTTGTTTATCAAGCATGTCGGCAATGATCAGATTCTGGTTCAAATCTATGTTGACGACATTATCTTTGGGTCAACCAGTCCGCAGCTTTGCAAGGAATTCGAAGGTGTTACAAAAAAGAGGTTCGAAACGAGTTCATTGGGAGAAATGACCATGTTTTTGGGGCTTCAGGTCAAACAAAATTCAACCGGAATCCTGCTACATCAAGCCAAGTATGTGGAGGATATTCTTGAGAAGTTCAGGTTTCACGACGCTAAATCTGCATCGACGCCAATGGCTGAAAGACCTCTTCTGACTCCAGATCCTGATGGCGAATCCGTAGATCAGACACACTACAGATCGATGATCGGATCGTTGATGCATCTTACTGCAAGCCGACCTAACATCATGTTTGCAGCGTGTCAATGCGCACGTTATCAGGCAGTAATTATGGAGGCTGTGAGCTTCATAGGAAATCTACTTCAGGAGGGTGTCAATATCTTGGTGACAGACTAGTGTCGTAGCAGCGCAAGAAGCAACACACTGTCTCAACCTCAACAATGGAGGCGAAATACGTTGCTGCATCTGTTTGTTGTTCTCAAGTTATCTGGATCCAACATCAGCTATTGGACTACGGTTTGAATTACTTATAAACCCCCCATTTACTGTGATAATGAGGCCGCAATTCAAATTGCCAAAAATCCAGTCCAACATTCTAAAACCAAGCACATCGATATTAAAATTCATTTCATCAGAGACTGTTATGAACATTCACTAATCCGGCTGGAACAGGTTCCCACTGCTAATAATGTGGCGGATCTGTTCACTAAGCCTTTTAACAAAGCTCGCTTCAATGTGCTTGTGGGATTTCTGAAAAAGATTCGTTTTGAGGATTAAGTTTTTCTGTTTTATTTTTTTTCTTAATTCTTCTTAATTTTTAAATTTGTTTTTGTTTATGTAGGTAGGTTAATTTAAATTTGCGCATTTTATTTTCTTTTACTTTTATTCTCACCCATGCACAAATTTAGGGGGAGGAATAATCAAAAAAAATCCAAAAACAATAAAACTTTCAAAAATCCAAAAACAATAAAAAATTCAAAAATCCAAAAACAATAAAAAATACAGAAAATTAAAAATATTGTTGCTAGTTTTGTTTGCAGGTGTTGTGACGGGAAATGAAATTAGCAAGTGATAACGGGCAATCTGAATCTGCGTAACGTACCTAAGTTGAATTGTCAACGCTCTATGCTCGATGCGCTGGTAGGCACGAAAGATTTTAAATGGACTTGACTAGGAGGAGTTAAAACTTAAGGAATTCAAGGACTTGACAAACATTGACCTAGTTAGATCCGTTTAGCCTGACAATACGATGCTCGGATAGGTTGAGCAGAGAGATATACACAAGAATCTACTGGTCACACTAAAGAACCCGTATCTAGAACTGTGGATTCACTTTTCCTCGATGTGCAGATTCTATCCTTAATTTCGGTTTTGATGGGGTAACTGTGGAATTCCGACAAAACTAGGTCTGTAGAAGGTTATTTTCTTTCTGTCTGTCTGTTAGTCATATGTTGCCTCCTCTGTGTGATCGAGAGATCTGACCTGGACTGTAACATATGCAATTCTATCTCTCTGCATCTTTTCTCTATGCAATTCTTTCTATCTGTTAGTCATATATTGTCTCCTTTGCGTGACTCAAAATCCGACCTGGTACACAGTATATGCACCATTCTCTTCTCAATCCCTCTAAAAACTTCAGTGAGTCATATGTTTCATCCTTTGCGTGATTGGAAGAGATCTGACCTGGATGTACAGCATATGCATTCTAAATCTATCTTCTCTCTTAATAATTGTCTGCTCACCCGGTGTAAAGAGTATTCTGGAAGTCCTTGATGGCTAGATCATATCAGGAAGCAGGAAACACATTCTAGTACAATTAAAATTGAACACATACAGATTGTCTGTAGATCTCGCTGCTCAATTTAGCTGGACAACAATATCCCTGGTTGTCTTCAGCTAAATGGTCCCTAAAAAATTTACTTAAGAATAAGGGCTAAAAATGTCATGTTATTGGTAAATTGTCCAAAATCATGTCACAAATGTTTCGTGTTTAAGTGGACCACAATACTGGCGATCGATCAGACGAAGACATGAAAATAAGGGTACCGAAAAGTGGAATGGGGCTATCCAACAACTTTGATCCCAGCGTCACAAATTTATTCTCAGTAATTAAATTTTTTAAGTTGTATGTTTTATTTGGTATTATTTCTATTTATTTTTATTTTTATTTTTATTTTTTAATTTTATTATTTATCTAATTAACTCTTAAAATCTAATAATTATTTTTAATTTTAAATTTTGCATATTAATTTTATTTTATTTCATTTTGTTTAATTTTAATCCTCAAACAGGTTTGTTTTTAAAATTTATTTAAAATAAAAAAAAATAAAAAAAATAAAAAAAAATAAAAAAAAAATAACTTGGACTGTGGTTTACACTATGTGGCCAACAGGTAAAGAGTTCTAGGGTATTTAAAGAGTTTACAGCCGGAATCATTCTCATTTCTCTGATTACGGCCGCAAACACTCCCCATCTCTCTCTCTCTCTCTCTCTCTCTCTCTCTCTCTCTCTCTCTCTCTCTCTCTCTCTCTCTCTCTCTCTCTCTCTCTCTCTCTCTCTCTCTCTCTTCGAAAAAAATTATGTTTTTAGTGAAATTCCTCTGATAGATTCAAAGGTACCATGATTCCGACCGTGAATATGTATTTTGTTCAGAGATTAACTGGTTTTTAAGCCTGAAATCGACGAAAAAGGATGTGTCGGAGTTTACGGCCCAAGCTTACGGCCGTAAGGAGTTTACGACCGTAAACTCAGTTTGCAGCCACAGGTTTGCGGTCACGAGTTTACAGCCGTAAACTCCCCATGACCGTAAACTCCTCACTAATCATGACATTTAATTTTTAAATTACTAATTCACTCTTGGGTTAAATTATTTAAAGCATTATTTAATTAAGTTTCTCTCTTGTCTTACTTGGTGTGTTTTAGTGCAGATAAAATGGCAGCTTTAAAATTTACAGACATGCACAACCTGGCTATGGTTCTCGTTAATCCTCCGTTGGCCCATGGGGACTACAAATCGATGATTCACGGATTACCAGAATGTTGTCTGGCCTCTGCCATCACTATGAACACGGTTGTCTACTAGAAAACTATTCGGGAATTCTGGCAGACTGCCAAAATGACAAGGGACGATAATGGAGTTGTCACTGTGAATGCGATCGTTTAGGGATGCAAGATTGTTATCAATGAGACCTTTATGAGAGAAACTCTGCTGATCAACGACCTGCCGGCCTTTCCCACGGAGATTGGTATTAATGATGCGCAAAGAATATTAAGGAAAATGGGGTATGAGGGTGATTATCCACCAACAATGAAGAAACTTCTGCCGTCCTATTGGAGATTTCTAGCCCACGTGTTCGTGAGCTGCATCTCCGGCAGAAGGTCCGGTGCTGATGAGATATCCCTGAGAAACACTGGCGCTATTGTTTCTCTCGCTGCGGGGATCAGCTTCAACTTTTATAGGTTTATCCTGGACAAGTTTGTGGTCAACATTAATGCCACTACTCGGGATACTTTCCTAATGTACCCTCGGTTCGTCCATCTCTTCATCAATAAGCAATTTCCCAACTTGGTGAAAGAAGGAGAAACACTCGATATGAAGTCTTCGGGCCCTCACACCATTGGGCTCGTTAAACAAAACCGCAAGGGGAAGGTAGTCTTTCAGGGGTTGTATCTATTGGTTAAGTTCGGACGATTTGCTGAACCGAACGAAGCCACCGAGTCACATGGATCTTTGGACGAGATTTCATCGGAGCAGACTTCATCGAAAAAGGTGATCTCAGAAGGAGATGTGATCACCGTGTCGGATCAAGAAGGAGAAGAGACTGCTGCTCCTGCTTTGTCAGTTGCAGAGGAGCATGACCTACAAAATGTCCAAGTTGAAGGAGATTATAATGAAGGGTCTTCTAAAAACACTGCTGAGCCTAATCAATTTGAAGACCTCGATCTCACAGGTTTCGAAAGAGATGAGTTCCAACTAATTTCGGAACTAATGATGATTTTCTGTCAAACGTCAACCTCAACTCGCTACTAGATAATCTCAGCGATATTGCTCACACTGCAACAGAGAGTAGGGATTCGGAAGAAGCTCTCAAATCAACCCCCATTACTACGGAACAAGTGGCTATCTCTACAATTCCAATGGTGACAGTGTTAGGGATTCCACCCCTTGGCGTTGCTTCACCTACATCTGAGCCACTTCAAGGTGATTTCTCAACAGACCAGACTTCGCAGCCTCCATCCAAAAGAAGACGACGAGATCCTAGGTTTGGGCATCTGGATTCTAGTTTGTCTCAGGGTTTTCCATTCACTCCAACTACCACTCCTGCTATTGTATCTACAGAACATTTTCATGAAGGCCCTAGCACATTCTTTGAGACCGGTGGTTCCTGTATTCCATCAGGATTCTCTCTTCCAAGAACTGATCTTGATGCATCCTCTGTACGTTTGGCCCAGCATCTTGCTCAAGAACAAGCTGCTGCACCTTCTTTTAAGGGCAAAGGAATTACTTTTAGTGAAGGTCAGCCAAGAGAAGATGACTCCATGATCGATGAACTCCAGAAAAGAGTGAGTATGTTGGATCAGGAAAAACATTGAGCTAAGCATTCGTGTTGAAGATCTCTTGAGTGAGAATACGAATTTGAAGATTCAAGTTTTAGAACTCCAAGAATATAAAGCAATCAAGTCCAGGAAAATCTCTGAGCTCCAAGATCATTTCAATCTTTTGACCTCCAACTACTTTAATCTCAATAAGAAGCTTGAAGAAGAATTTGGTGATAAGTATAAGACATCCGCAGATGAGCGTAGAATCGATCTTCACTCTCAAGCTCATCCTATTGCCGTGCCAACTGCTCATACTTCTCGAGTGGTGAATCATTTTGAAGAACCTGTTCATGCTCCTCATGTTGCAGAGATTATGCGAGATAAACAAGACAAGGCCGTTGAGAAGGGACAACTCTTGTTCAAGAGGAGTTCCGACAAGAATGCACCAGCAAATCAATCCACAATAACTGTTACGGATCTCGAAGACGTAAGGTTTAGAGATACATATGGTGATCGGTCAGGAATCGTATCTTGGGGTTTTCATGATCCCCTGAAAATGTGGATTGTTCACAGAAAGAGCGGCAATACAGAGCTCTACAAGGATTTTCATGATTTTAACTCTTGGACCAGGGTGGATCTTTCAGAGCTATCTCAATCTCCATTTTCAAACCCGACAGATAATCAGCAAGCAACTAACTTCAAGCACTTTCTGGAAGATCAAGTAAAGAAGGGTTTTCCATCTATGAAGACTATTGAATCTGTGATAAAGCAGTATCCTGATGTTATTGATCCCAAAACTGGTCATCCACTCCAGGTGGTGATGTGTCCTGCTACAAATCAAGTCAAGCAAATTCCCGTGCTTCAAGATTACCCGGATGGATCCATAAGCTCTATGCTCTACTGGGTATTTGATGAAACCACAGCATCTGTTGTCATCAAAATTAAGGAGGGGTGCATTCGTTTGTATGATAGAAGGGATTTGTTTCAGTTTAGAAAATGGTACATTCATCATTTGAGCCGTTTTCAGATCCAGGTTGCTGAGGAGATATTTGAGTCTGCCGCGAAAGAATACACATCTATGGTTGCTAAGATTATAAACAAGCGGATGTGGAATGGAGCTATGGGGCTGGATGATGTGATGATCGTGGACAAAGATTGACTTCAAGCTAGCACCAAACCAAGGGGGAGATTGAAGGGTCTAATTAGTGGTTTGGTCTAGGCTTTCTATGAAATAGGTTCTTTTGAGTCAATTTATAGCTTTTGGTAGATTGTGTGTAGTTTACTGCCCAACAATGGGTTTACAGCCGTAAACCCAAGGCCGACCCAAGTCCAGTATATATAGAGGTGTGCTAGGTCTTTTGTAGTTGTTGATGCCTCAGAGTTCACGGCTGCTTTCACCACAAGTTGTACCATACGTTATTCCTAATAGAAAAGTGTGTGCAATCTTGTGTTCATTCTTAATTCTACTTGTTCTTTATTGTTAATAGATTGTGTTTGCTATTTGATCACTGTTAAGATCCGTTTCAGGACCTTACAAAACCTGTATGAATTGGATGTGTAAACTAAATGGTTTTGGGGTGATATAAAGATCAAAGAACAGTTTCAATAACGATGATGACAACTGAACCAGATCCTATAATAGTGGAAACCCTAAAAACTCTTTCAACAGAAGAGATGTGCATATATTACACAGTCTCCTGCTCTGATACCAAGTGAAGAGTCGAAAACTCTTAAGATCGATTAGATTCAAACAAGTATAAACAATTAAAGTCATAATTTAAATCAGAAAGGTGTCGAATGATTATAAGTCACAGTCTCAGAAGAGCTCGATTAAGAAATGCTATTGTAGAGGTGTGTAGGGTTTACAATGACACGATTACCTTACATACGATGCATGCATGAACTATAAATATTAAAACCCTAATAAATAATCACGAGTTGACAGGCCCAACTCGGTTATACAAAAGACTAAATATAAAGTCCCAAGCGACGCAACACTTTAATACTCAACATTGGTCCTTCAAATGTAAGATTTGTGGATGGGAGGGGACAATATTTCCATTTTTGGAATTGTGGGGTGGAGACACATACAATGGGTGTACATTTGCATACGTTAGGTGTACCGGGTGAAGTCCCAAACCCTAATATTTTTGGTGTGGACCCTATTTATTCTTCACTAACTCTTAAACTTGGTTCCTTTCATCAGCCTCCATCCTCTCAAAATCTTTCTGCAAACCCAAATCTACCTTGTGATTATTTTTGAGCTTATGTGTGTGTTTTGTGCCTTTGAAGAAGAAAGAAGGAAGTAGAGACCATCTTAGAGGAGTGAAGCACCTTAGATCTAGGATCACATCATCATCTGACATCACTTGAAGGTATAAAGTTCTGAACATGGTGAAGTTATGCTTAGATCTTGGTTTGGGCTTGATTTTATGATCTTTTGGTCCTATAAGCTTGGTATTATGAGTGGGGATTATTCTAATCCATTTGAGTTATCCTTTCAGAGATTTTGGAGCCTCTTGAGTCATAAAAATGTAATCTTGGACACTCGTTTCTTCTCATGCATGGCCTAAGTTGTCTCAGTGGATTAAGAGGTTAGGATCTTTGGTGTTGGGCACTTAATGGTTATGCAATACCATAAAGTTGGAAACTTTATGGTCAAGGAAATCATTTTGGACTTGGATCTAGAAAATGGACTTAAGGGCTTAAGGATTAAGCTCTTAATAAGTTGGGTTAGCAGCCAACTGCATACGTTGGGCGTACAAGGCATACGTTGCGCGTACGTGGTTACCAGGACCGTGCCTAGTCAACCAATGCATACGCTGGGAGTACAGCTGAGAACGCTGGGTGTACTCAGCTAGGTTGACTCGGTTGACTTTTTGGAATTTTGACTTTTACCTAACTTTTGACTAAGTTTGACCTAGGGGTATTTTGGATATTTTTGGATTGTGTTTGAGAATTTGTCATTTGGATGGATAGGTGACGGCTAGAGCTGAGATTCAGAGTCGGGACCTCATCAACTATTGTTCAGATTGAAAGGTGAGTCTTCCTTACTGTACTTGTGGGTTGAAGGTACCAAGGTCGGCCCATTGGATTGAATATCCTATTATATGATAGTATGTTATTATGTTGTATAGATCTATTAGATCGGTATCCTGGTATATAGGATGCTAGTATGCGGTAGTGATCTGTAGATTCGCCTGTTGTTTGTGGACTGGTTATATGTTTATACGTTATGTATATGTCGACATGTTATGGATGGTTGGGTTGAGGCAGTCCTACTTTGTGCTGAAGGCCAAGATACTTGGGGCGGTTTGGATAGACTATAGGCCCTAAGAGGTGGTCCAATCAGGTCAAAGGCTCATAGAGTGGTCCAGATAGGTTGTAGGCCCTACGAGGTGGTCCAGTCATGCCAAAGGCTCGAAGAGCAGTCCAGATAGGTTGTAGGCCCTGTGAGGCGGTCCAGGAAGGCTGAAGGCTCATTTATGCATGTTGTTGTTTGTTATGTTTATGTGGTGGTACTTTGGGGAAACTCACTAAGCTTTGTCTTACGGTTTTAGTTTATCGTTTCAGGTACTTCTGATGATCACGGAAAGGCGAAGGTGTGACCGTACACATCCTCCTGTTTTATAGCCTTATGATTTTGGGATACTCTAATATTGATAAACACTTTGGAAACAATGATTTGTAAATGGTTTTTGATTATGATTTGTTATGAAAAGTTTAAAATTGTTGTGATTTTTGAGTCGTTACATAAAAGTAACACTATATACAAAAATTATATTGTTACATTTAAAAACAAAAACAATGTTTGATGTTTTAAATAATTACATGGAATGAAATTAAAATGTTAACCAAATAATTTTTAAAAATTAATTAATCATAACAACAACTATAAATATCATTAAATCATATATTATATTTAATTTTATTCATGAGTAACCCACGGGTAGAGACTATTAAGACAATTAAGATTATAAAATTTTAAATGACATCTATATTATCATATACTTCAAAACAAACAATGTTTTATATCAACTTAGTACTAAAATTATTATATCAAAGTTAATAGCAACATCATTTTAAATTTAAAAAGCACATATTTGTAAAGATTTTTGTTAGGGGTCAGAAATGGCATCGACCAAGTCCTCGCACGTTGGCCTGGAGTTTCGCAATTGAATGCCTGGTCCTGGAGGGCTGAATGTGCTATATGGGTAAGGTTGCGCCCTTTCTAACACCAATTAGTTTTAGATCAACCGGTAATGTTGATGCTCAACAAATGGTATCAGAGCCAGTGGCGAGGGTTTGATTCTCTCAGGGAGCAATTTCTGAGGGGGATTGTTGGGGGTCAGGAATGGCATCGACCAAGTCCTCGCACGATAGCCTGGAGTGCCACAATCGAATGCCTGGTCCTAGAGGGCTGAATGCGCTATATGGCTAAGGTTGCGCCCTTTCTAACACCCATTGGTTTTAGATCAACCAGTAACGCTGATGCT
Source organism: Lactuca sativa (assembly GCF_002870075.4). Taxonomy (NCBI): domain Eukaryota; kingdom Viridiplantae; phylum Streptophyta; class Magnoliopsida; order Asterales; family Asteraceae; genus Lactuca; species Lactuca sativa. The sequence continues at coordinate 358,461,956 of NC_056627.2, read as the reverse complement.
CAACAATTTTAACTATATTGTATTATAGGCAACGTATGCATATTCACCAAATAATTATTAAAATACAATAATTTTTCTAAAGTATCCTGCATAAGATTTGGTAATAATTAGGAATGTAAAACTATTACATTAGTTTTCGGTATTATTAAAACATTGCTAGAATTTCCATGCATACAAAAAAAATCATCTTGATCGAACATAAATCTTTTAAAATGAAAATATCAACATGTATTAGAATTAGTTATGTTTGATCTATTTTATGGTATATTATTTTAAATATTATTAGTTATAAGTAACAACTATAATCATAAAAGTATAAATAGATAAACATAATAAATTGTAACATCCCGACTTCCAGGTATAAGAGTTATATTTTGTATGATTTTCCAGTCGAACTCGGCGAGTTGGGTAGCCTCAACTCGGCGTGTTGAGGAATGTTTTGGCCGTGGGATTTAATGAAGCAACTTGTCGAGTTGACAGCTGGGAAGGAAACCCTAATTTTTAGGGTTTTGCACCCTATTTAAAGGCCTTAAGTCCCTTAGCTAGCCTCCTTACCAGCCTCCTCTGTCCAAAAACCCTAAATTCAAGTATCATCTTCCATAGTTGAGTGTGTTAGCTTGTGGAGAACTTTGAGTGTTGATTTTGAAGGAGCCTTGAAGTGAAGGTGTCTAGCTTGGTGGAAAGGATTTAGATCCAGAACTTCCCCACTTATTGCAGTGTCTTTGAGGTATAAAGCTTGTACCTTGCTTCTTCATTGATTAGACCTCTTCTTTTGGGGTTTTATCTTGATTAGTGGATTCTTTGATGGATTATCCAATGATTTAAGTGTTTCATGGGTTGTCATTTTAGATTTGACCATTTTGTGGCCTTATTTGGCTTAAAGTTGCAAGCTTTATGAAAATTTTGGTGCCATGCATGCATTAAGTCAATTCTTAAATCCGTTTTAAGCTTAAGAGCTTCATTTAGACATGCATGAACGTAAAGTTGGCAACTTTACATGGTTTTCCAGCTCAAGGAAGTCGAATCTAGGATTTGAGTCATGCCTTTATGGATTAAGTGCTTATTGCATTAAGATGTTGGGTTTTGGAGCGGACTCGGCGAGTTTATCGATAAACTCGGCGAGTTGGATTGGTTTTTCCCGACTTTGTAGTTATATGGAAAAACACTACGAGTTGGGTCAGCTCTATTCGTTGACCTTGACTTTTTTACTTTTGTATTTGAACAAGTTGTCCTAAGGGGGTACTTAAGGTAACCTGAATTGTAATAAAGGAAATTATGGGCTTAGGATAAGACTCATATGAGGTTGGGCCCAATTTGGAAAATTAGGCCACTAGTGGGCCTATGTGGATCTTTTGGTTTAGGACCATTTAGTTAATGGAATTGGGCCTCAGTTTTGGTTCATGTTGGGTCAGAGATAAAATGGTTATTTTACCCCAAGTATGGATGGTGGGCCTTAGAATGAAACCCAACTGTTAATTGGGTGTTATTTTGATGTGATAGATCGTAGGTATCGTCAGGGAAATAGCTAAGGATTCTTGCAGTGAGCTTCAGTATTCGAGGTGAGTTCTCCTTACTACATGTTTGGGTCGAAGGCACCAATGTCGGCCCTTTGGATTGTTATCTTGTTCTATCGTATGATTGAGTATTGTGGTGGTCTGTTAGATCTGTATCCTGGTAGATAGGATGATGTTATGCTTAGTGATCTGTTATATCTGGTTGTTATCTATTCTGGCTATATGTTTACCTGTCGCATATGTTGATGTAGTGTGGTTGGTTTGAGACTGTACTGCTTTGTGTTGCCATTCAACAAACCCGATGATATTTATATCGGTATGTTATATGTATGCTTCTATGTTATGTATATGTCAACATGATTTGTGTGTATGGTTGGGTTGAGGCGGACCTGCTTAGTGTTGAAGGCCAACAGATCCAGGGCGGCCCAAATAAAGAGAAGGCCAGTGGGGGGTACCAGTCAGGCCGAAGACCCGGAGAACGGTCCAGATAGGCTGAAGGCCCGGTGAGGCGGTCAACACATGTTGAAGGTTCTGTGAGCGATCCAAACAAGCTAAAGGCCTGGTGAGGCGGTCCAGACAGGCCGCTTTTTATGCATGTTGTCATTTGTATATGTTATATGTTTGGGTATTGGTACTTTGGGGGAACTCACTAAGCTTTGTGCTTATAGTTTTGGTTTATGGTTTCAGGTACTTCAGCGGATCTTGCCAGGGTGAAGGAGTGACCATACACATCCTTGCGTTTTTGGATTTATGATTTATGGGATACTCTGATAATGACAAAGTTTTGAAAACTATGTTGAGAACGATTCTAGTTTTAAATCATGTTTTGGAAACAATAGGCTTTGTAAACACTTTTATAGAAAAAGGGTGTTTTGAAAAGTTTAAATTTTATGAAATTTTATGGATGTTACATAAATAATTTCTTTTATTATAGTATGCAGTCAAAAACAATGTAAGATAAAAAAAAATGATTTTATCAATTGTTTTTAAAAAGATCATTTAATACTAAGGGGTTGTTTGGTTTGTCGAAATATAATGGAATCGGGAGAATTGAAATCCAATTTCACCGCATTCCGGTATTTGGTTCAAATTTTTGAGATGAAATTGGATTCCTAAATAAAAGTATTTTCTACCAAATGAATGAAAATTAATTCCTTCAAAGTTTGGAAGGAATTAATTTCAATTCATATGGGAAAGTGCAAGATTACCATATTACCCTCTATCATCATCACTACAAATACCGTTTCCTACTGCCATCGACCACCGACCACAAACCACCACCACGATTGTCATCGCCACTGCCACAAGCACCACCTCCATCATCTCCGCCACCACTACACCCTCCAAACCCACCACCATAGCACCGCTACAACCATCGTTACCGTCACCAGCCATCACCGTCTTCGCCACCACCACCACCCTCACCATCACCATCACTGCATATAACCTTTAAAATTAAATTAAATTAAGCATATATATAAATATATATATATAGAGAGAGAGAGAGAGATAGAGTGTGTGTGTGTGTGTATGTGTGTGTTTCTGTGTGTTTGTATGTGTGTGGTTTAAATAGGAACCAAAATGGTTCGGAAGGCTATGAACTATTTTTTTAGTGTTATCATTAATGATGTTTTTTTCATTCTAACCTTATGGAAGATACAATCCACTAATCTTAGGGGTCATTTGATCGTTGTTGATTGGGTTAGAGCTGACTGGGTTAGAAGCTGACTGGGTTAATGCTGATTGAGTTCACATCTGACTGAGTTTATGATGTTTGATTATTTATCCGACTGATTGTGTTGAATGAAAAAAATGGCCATATTACCCTTATGTTGCCCCTTATGCTAGATAAAATAATTATAAAAATACAAACTTTCACATAAAAACAAAATTAAACATACATCATTTAAAATCCAAAATACAAAGTGTACTACAAAATCCAAATATAAATTGTCATGCATAATAAAAAAAAAGTACATCATTTAACGTGGACCATTTGAAAGTAACTGATTATCAATCTGGTCACGCAAAGTAATCATAGAGTCAACTGCTTCTGAACCCCATTCTATGTGTTGTATGTTTTGGCCCTCACTTCCTCCACCTTCCACGTCAGGATTAACCATAGTGTTTTTTTCAAAGTTCGTAAATAATTCATCTTCGATATTGTATTTCCTTATAAAATTATGGACCGCAACACAAGCAATTACTATGTCTCTTTGCACTAGAAAAGGATAAGGAGCCATTTGTTTTAAAATTGGAAATTTCGCCTTCAATACACCATAAGCACATTCAATGATATTTCTAAGTTGTGCATGAGCATGATTGAACCTTTCTTCCTTAGTTAAAGCTCTGTTTCTTCGAAAATCGGCTAACCAATACCTAGTATTGCGGCAAGGAGCCATAAACCCACGGGTGTTGGTTTATGCAGCATCACAAAGGTAATAGTTATCCGTAGATGATTGAAAAACTTATTATATAAATAATACAAATAATAAACCTTATAGAAAAATTACAAACCTGGTGGAGGGAATGGAAATCCCGAAGTCGAATTAAATGCAACTTCTTTCAAAACTTTAGAATCATGTGCTATGCCCTCCCATCCGGCCCATACAAAGGTGAATATCATATCAAAATCACATAATCTTATTACATTTTGATAACATTCACCTTTTCCTCTTCCCCTATAACAAGTTTGTTGATCAACGGGCACAACTGCATGTACAAGCGTTCCATCTAATGCACCTATTGCTCCGGGAAATATATTTATTAGTCGTCTATGTCATTCTGATGTATTTCTTGTTGGATTAGATGATGTTGGTACTATAATTCTCTTGAAAAACACAGAATTGCATGCAAGACCTCATGAAAACATTGATGAATTGTTTGTGTTGAGTGCTGAAATCTTCCTTTAACTGCTCGAAACCGTTCATTATATCCTATAACATGTAAAAATATAGTCATCTTCTCTTCAACACTTATTGTCCTACTACGTTGCAACCAATTTCTTTGTGTAAAATGATTGCATAATAATAAAAATGCATCCTATGAAAGACGCATCATATCGTAACATTGTATAGGATCTCCGTGTATCAAATCTTGTGTATACGTATGCCCATTTTCTACCGGTTCGCTAATGCTTATCCTTTTAATTATTTGTTGCCTTTTTCGAACCAGCATCAACCAATACCATGAGAAAACAAGGAAATATAAAAATTGACCTTGTTTATCCATATATGACCTGTAAAATGTTAAACACAAATTATATACAAATCAATAACATAACAAACCATAACATATAAATGCAAAACACTTAACATTCCATAACATATAAATCCAACAACAAAAATATGTAACACATAAAAAACCTAACAAAAAAATCCTTAACACATAACAACTCTAAGCATAAAAATCCATCACATGAACCATAATATATACTAAAAGTCAAACAATGAACCATAATATACTAAAGTCATACAATTAATCCAAATTTTTTTCCCGCATTTGTTACCCATGACTCACAAGTAGACAAGTTGAGGCGCAACCAAATTTTCCTATTACCTGTACTTTCAACAAATAACATAAGAGCAGTGGTGTATTTTGGATCATATTCTCCTCACTCCAACCTTGCCAACTTCGCCATACAATCATCCATCTCCTTGTCAAGATTATTTTCTTGCGTGAATGCCTATGCAGCCTTGATAATTTCTTTGCCAACTTCTTTCAACTCATCATCAAGTGTGGTTTGTTTGGGACCATTTCGTTTCCCCCCCCCCCCCCTTTCTTTTTGTCCGTCCAGAGGATTCTTCACTTGTAGATGAAGCACTAGTAGGTTTGGGTACTGTTGAGGTTGGGGTATCAATATGAGGTGTTGGCTCCTCCATCTCAGTATCCTCAAAATCATGTGTACTAAACACTTCAGAAGGATGAGGTTGTGTAGAAGATGGACCCCAACTGTGAACTCCGGTCGAGGTTGCCCCATCAGACAGTTGGATACAAAGATCAGGGCAAGGTAAGGGTGCATTTCTCAGCTTATCTACATACTTGTTCAGCTGTTTGGAAAATTAATAATTATTATCAAACTAGTAAAAAAATAATCTAATTTAATATATATATATATATATATATATATATATATATATATATATATATATATATATACATACATATATATATATATATATACACACACACACACACACCTTGGCCTCTGCTTCCCATTCTTCATCAGTCATGTTGAAAGAGTTCGTTAAAGGATTATAAAGATTTCTAGTTTTACTTTTCAATTTCAACCACACTGTATACTTTGCTTTTAAGTAGTCGTATCGGTTTTTCATTTGTTTTCTTTCGACAACAAAATTATGCTCACTTTTTAATTTCTCCACGACTACAATCCACGAGCTTCCTTTTAGGCCACTACCCTCCCAGCCATTAGTGGTTAATTTGTGTATACATGCCTCCAAAAAAGTTTTGTCCAACTCTCTGACTTCCAACTAACTCTAGTTCTTTTATCTGTCATGTCTATATATAGAATAAAAAACACACACAAACACGTACAACATAAGTCAAGACATTACAACTTCACATTTAAGCTTTCATACAAAAGATTCATATTTCTAACAAGTTTCAAATTTCAGCTTTCATATATATATATATATATATATATATATATATATATATATATATATATATATATATATATATATTCAGATTACAACTTTTATACAAACAAATTTCAAATTTAAACTTTCACTGTAACATATGTTTGACAAATTGTAAGAAGTGGTAGTTCCATGTTGGGTAAAGATCACTTATTTCATCAATGTGAATCTTATGGTTGGGAAAACTTGGTATTAAAAAATTTATAAGCTCAAAACAGTCTATAATGGATTTGGAAGTAGTAGTATCTCCATATCTTTGTATGTGTAAACTGCCCGCATTTGCATATTATGCTCATAGTAATGTTTACTCATTGTTCTTATCCTTAATTAATGGAACATGAACATCACTGTCCTTCAATCAAAGTACCATTTTGTAATAAAGTTTTTAAAGATTATCATGTGTGGTAGGTTCATTCAGAATCAAACTTCAAAAGAGATTTCATACATCAGGAAAAAAAAGATGTGATGAGATGCTGTCGTCGATGATCAAAAAAAAATGATGTGATGAGATGTTGTTGTCGATGAGATGCCTCGTGATCAAAAAAAAAAGAAGATAACCTGTTGTTGTCGTTGCTGCAGTTGATGTTGTTGTCGATGACGCTGTCGATGTTGTTGTCAATTTTCAAATTGAAGGAGTCCTTGCTGAGAAAGCGTCGAAGCAGGAGGAGTCGCTGAGGAATATGACGTGATTTTTTTTTAGGGCGCAGGGGCAGAAACGGCAAGATAAGGGCTTTTTCTTGGGTCAGCCTTGTTTTTGTGGGGGACCGAGCCAGCCGATGGGTCAGCTATTGTTGACCAAATCATCACTTTTGGAGGCCCATCAAACAGTCTGACTGTTGACCGAGTCAGCAATCAGCTCTGACCAGTCCGGGTAAGTGCAAAACAAACGACCCTTTAGTCTTTTATTAAGGAAAATATGGATAGATCGCATGCAATTGTTAAATTCTTGTTTTTTGTTTTTAGTGGAAAAAGGTAAAAATATCATTTTTAAGATTCAACTAAGATATATTTAAAGTTTAAATAGTATATTCAAAGTTTAGTAACCATATTAATTAAGTTATGCAAAATTTAAAATAAGTTTATATACTAATTCATAGTTTAATATATTCAATTACACCTTAAAATAGTCAAACTTAAATTCTACCACCACCGCCAACTACCATACACCACCACCAACCATCGGTTACACCGTTATCACTATAATTTTATTCTACCACCATCACAACAATTACCTACTGCCGCCACCACCTAGCACTGCTGCCACTCTTCATTCCTCATACCACCATCAGACCTAGATCTTTTACACTCTAGCAAGCTGCAAAAGTCTCATATTTGGATAGAAAAAAAAAAAATCAACATTTGCACTTTAACATAATATTTCATACACTCATCCACAATATTTACAACTTAAAAGACTAATTTATACACCTCTTTATAATATTTATAAGTTAAAAATACATGTTATGCCTATATACAAGGTAAAAAAAATAAGAGTTAATTATCTTTCTATATAATAAATTGTATTTGTTGATAACTCAAAACTATATAGTAGATAATTCGTTTTTCAACAATAATATTAACCCTTTTTTAATAATAACTAGTACTCAAAACCCAACCAAATATAATCGGTTCCTAACCGATTCTCACTTTTTATCAAGTGTCATTTAAAGTATTTTAAGATGATAAAACAATCACTATTGCTTTCACATATCTAGATGAAAAAGACATTAATACTCACGATTTCTACTTCCCATCACGTATCCATATATAATAACCTTTTTCTACTTCAATCCATCAAAAACAGCCGTCTAAAAACTTAACAAGGAATCAAAAGTTTTAACAAACCACAAAACCGATGTAGGAAATGGTATTTATCTATCTCACTGCTGGAATCACTGATTATCTTACTATAATGGGTCAACAAATGGATAATAAGTAACTATATATAACAGATCTTTGTTTATGTAAACTTTGTAAATACAAATCTGTTAAAAACTTCACCTGACATTTTCTTCCCCTACATTGATGTTCTGACTCTAAGGCTTCTCCGTTGATTTTTAAGGCCTTGTGCAAAGAGTAAAGATGGACCTCAAAATTTTCGAATTAGACAGATTAGCAACGAATAGTAATTTGTATAAAAATTTTGTCAAGTAACAAGATAAATTGTTTTTGTGAAGCATCCAAAAGAAGAAAAAATAACAGAATTGGTCCATGCAAGTGATAGAAACAGGAAACATTAAACTGTGGATACGAGACATGGACATAGCAAACAGGGTCGATTTCACTTTCATAGGAACCGACAAACCGTCACACATATGGTTTGTGGCAGTCTAGAGGGCAGTAGGGTATCCTATTCTTGACAGCTTGTAATATATACTGTCAATAATGTGATATGGACTTGACATATTCTAAGCTCAAAGTGGTCCCTGGCCCCTTACTTCGTATGACAACCTATGAAGCCGTCGGTGTCTGTGATATTCCTCGATGGACAGTGTAGGGTTTAAGAGAAGAATAAACTTGTAACAAGTTTACAAAATTTTGGTTTTTTTAAGTCTGAATATAAAATTATATATCTCAAATTTTAATCAACTAATGATCTCACTCTAATCATAGATTCTGGATAAGGGACTTGGCAAACAGTTTACCATAAAATAATCTAAATTTTCAACTCCTACTGCCTACAAAATAACCGCTAATTTCGTAGTCAAATTCAATTTTGTTGTGAAATTGATTCCTTTTGTCTAAGAAATTTTTTAGACTTTTCTTTATTTTTACATCAAATTTATTTTGGAAGATCATTCTTAAATAGGTCTCGCAATTAGGTCGGGTTCGGATTGGCGAGTTGCAGATAAGAATACATTGATCCAGCCCAATCCATATAATATATGGGTTGGTGCAACTTGGTGGTTCATAGTTGGCGGGTTAGAAACATCAACTAGGCCGGTCCTGGGGATTTAAATATCTTCAAATGCATTGGACGAGCTTGAAAAAAAGGATCTTTATCGTTAATATATTTTTATTTTAAAAATGTGTATATATAATAAAAAAATTGGTCTTGTACAGCTGTCCATTTTGCCAGTTTGCCCTCCCTCAACGCCCCCCGTGACATCAACCCAACCCAACTCACATCACACGTTTAACTATATAGGTCCGCGGGTCAATGGGTCGATTTCGAATCAAAGAGTCAACGGATCATTTTCGGGTAACTTTTCAAATGTTAAATTTGTAAGAATTATACACGTCTCTAAATTAATTAATAACTAACGTTTTACATTGACTAGAATGAAATGAACATCCAAATACACGTCACTCACGTCTAGAACTCTGGATTGAGAGTTGGATTTCAAGTAAGGAGTGGTAGGACTTAGTCACTTAGGGCACCTCGTATACTGATTATATTTCATTAATTTATAAATAATTTTTTAATATAATATATATAGTCGGGTTGGCGGGTTGATCCGCGAACCCAAATAGGTAACTCAAACCAACCCATAAAATAAATGGGTCGGTGGGTCAGAAATCGCAACCCAAACTCGTTTATTTCCGTGTCAGGTTATTGGTTGGATCAAGAATTGTCATCCATATTCTTACAGGGTGTACTCTTTTGAGTTTTACTCTGTCAATCAATGTCACGTCTCTCTCCTCACTCTCTTTTCACTTACAAAATAGTCACCTCTCACCTTTTTTATAAATAAAATTATAAACATACAAACTTAAAATTTAATTCTAAAATCACATTATATAATATGATGCATGCATACATTATGTATTGTAATCTTCTAGGATCACATGAACGTGTCTAGAGTTTGAGTATATGTCAACGCCTCTTTAGGATATCAAATGCTCGTTCCACGTCCTTCTTAGTTGCTTCTTGGATAGTCTTAAACTTTAATCGTTTATTGTCGTTTGGACATGTTAACGATATGACAAATATATCTAACTAAGGATATATCTCATTAGTAAGATAGTATTTATGCTTATATGATACTCCATTATCTTGAACATCATACGTCTTCCAAGATAGATGTTGTGGAATACTGGCGACTAGTCAAGCACTGATGTCGTTGGCATCTGCAACGCCAAAGAATGCATGTCCTATCAAAAATTCATAGAGCAAGATTGCTTCTAGAATTATCGTCGACTCTTTATGATCATCTCGAATGTAATGATGGCACATTACCCTCGCTCAATGCATACATCAATGCTACTTAGCGTTTCAGGGAACACATGCTTGTTTTCATGTGGCGTGTACAATTGGTGGATGTCATTAATAGTAGCTTTGCGCAAAATGTTTCGCGTAAACCAAAATCACAACTTTAGCAAACTTGTAAATATTGTCACATCCCGAAATGTTCATCTCATGATTCTACTCCTATGTTATATGTTAATTGATGAATTACAGTTGTGCATTTTTGTATCGAAGAAAAACTTCCTACCACTTGCATCCAATTTCAATTGAAAATATATAACCAACCCTTCAAGTCATCAACTATACGTAGGAATAACTCTTGATCTTGATTTTGATATAAAACTTCATAATTCTTTATCTTCACTTTGATATAAAACCCAACAGCTTTTGTACATTTTCATGTTCTAATTTTTGTGTACGTCTCCAAGTTTTGATTCCTATCTACTACTATGGCTTCCACATGGTACATAAATTACCATGATAGACATATTGGACTATTGGTTGGTACATCTTGCTGCAACATATCATCATTTGTTGTGTTATAATAGATCAAATAGTATTTGTTTTCACTATTGTTTGAATTTTCTTGTATAACTTATAAATAACCAACTAATGGGTGGAAATACATTTTTCATGCTTTAAACTTATAAATATGATATTTTTATAAGATCTTTGGATCATAATCCAATCTTACAGTCACGATCTTACAAAGCAAAAAACAATCATACATCGGATCCCGATCTTGACATTCTTGGTTCCATGGTTATAGATTCTATTAAAAAAAATTAAAAATGAAGAAATGACAGGTTTCATTCAAGTGGTTTTACACGGTTTTGAAATTTTAAAACCTAACAAGCGAGATCTGATTTGTCAAGAAGCGGACTAAACCATTGAATACACATGATGTCTTGTTGAACATTTTGGGCAAAAAAAGACATAATCAGAATGACTCACATGAGAATAGTCATCATGCCCAAACGCTGGTGACATAGATGAAGCCAAAACCAGTAGGACCAATTCAATAATTGGGTTTACATCTTACCCAAAGAGCCTACACTTTCAATCTTTTGTCCAAGATTTACAGAACCCATAACTTTTACGAAACTTTTACATCACCAAGAATGTTCAGAATTGCTCTATAATTTTCATGTATGTAAAAAGGAGCGATGTGACGATAAATTTTCTATAATTTTCATGTATGCAAAACCATTAGGACCAATTCTATATGTCTCACTAACATCGGTTTTTCAGTCCATTACACTCGAACACATTATAAATTGTTACGTCATGTCTTGCCATATGTAACAAGTGAATGGAAGTAATAATTTTTGTTTTCACATTGTTCCGTATTATTTAATGTCTTTTTCTAATTTTGATGTTGACAGATTATATTCTTTCTGAGCTGCATATTCATCATTACATCAATACAAATAATTTGGTCAATGAGATAAGGATACATAATCATCATTACAATAGTACAACTCATCAATTCAATTACCCAAGATCTAATTCTGTCATTATAGCAGACCCTTGAGTCTTTGATAAAACACCTTTATAAAGCCCATAAAAGTAATTTCTGATAATAACCGATGGCCGACTTATAAGCTCCAATTATTTGTCATCAACAAGCCATATTCCCGAATCTTTCTTTAATTGCTTAGTATTTACACTTCGATGTGGATGGCGACAACTCTAATTGCTGGGGTTCTTTTATTGACAATTCAAACCCTTCAACTATCCTAATTAACCCACCCACACCCCTGAACAATGAAGTTTGCCAAGGTTTATGTAATCACAAGTTCACAAGGCCAAAAACTAAAAGGCTTACCCCCAAAAAAAAAAAAAAAAAAGGCCCATAGGCTTACATTCCTCAAATACCCAAAAAAAAAAAAGTTAGTTTATTTGAATAATGGATTTGCTAATTTCCTCTTAGATGCATGGCTACCAACTAAGAGTATAGTTTTTTTTTCCGATTAAGTCGTGTATGGATAATGATTTTTGTTTGGATAAAATGTTGACATAATACTAAATGACCATTTTACCTTACATTGAAAAAAATCAAATTTCACAATATTTATCAATTTTAACGAGAGGAGTTAGGAGGGAAAAAAAATAAAGGTCCAAAAAGTAAACGGTTGCTAACCCATTAAGTCATTCGGTCCGGATTAAGTCAAAAAGAAACAACATGCCCATTAGGCTCATTAAGTCAAAACGAAACAACCCCAAAAATAGATTTGCTAATTTCCTCAATCTCAATGAAAATGCAACATTTGGAGTCTTCTTAATTTCATCATAATTTTACAATTTGAAGCATAGGTTTCGCACGAATAAAGAAAAAGGCGACAAGATTTACAAATAATCATAAGGTTCACGAATGAGCATCCACCAACCAGAACATGAGCATTTTGAAATAAAAGACAAGAAAAGATGAATGAAACACGATTACGTAAAAGGAAAAGTGTATATTAAATATTAATATATTATATATAGGTAGAGCAGAAGGCGTAGCGTATTGTGTTTACCAAATTTCAATCCTTCACGACTCGAATGACTATGCCACCTGGCGTGTGGAGTGTTTTGAGATGACCAGATCCAAGCAGATCACGCAGATGAAATCTGATATCCAAAGGTGAGAAACGCAGACGTTTCTTCTCAACAAGACTCAACATCATCTCTTTGTATTTCTTACGATTAAGTAGAGACATCACCTCTTTTCTTCCCTATAATGCCACCACTCATTATCAAAATAGCAAAAAAACAAAGGACATACCACAATTATATTATCATATACACACACTACATGTCAAATACATATAACCTAATCTGATCATATTTGGAGCAATAACATTTACACACATACATGCTGGAATTTCTGACAAACATGGTTTGCATGTGAAGATACCCAGCAAACAAACACTGTGGTATTACTATTCCAGTGAAAGCAATCACATTCTATGTTTCTATTGTAATACATAATGACAATGTGATATATGTGGAAGTACTTTTTTGTTATGTTAAAGATAGATAGATAGATAGATACCTGTGTGAGGGCCTTGAGAAGTGAGCCGATATTTGGAATTGCAAACCAGTACATGTCAGGGTCGATAAGCTGACGAGTCTGTAAATGGTAAAATAGCCAAAATGAAAAAGATAATCATAAGAGGAAGATACTATATTATTCATCATAAAACAGGGTACAAGAAGAAAAATATCACAACTTATCCAATACTTACTATGTTATAAATAATAACTGCAGATTTACATGATTATTAAGCATGGCACAAACGTAATTCAATTCATCCTTTTGATTTAATACATAATCATATTTTGTTACATTTATTGACGATTACAGCCTATTGATTTAATACATAGCCTTAAGAGTATTATGTAATCTACAACAACATGAAAAACCCATCCATAACAAACTTTATTTTTGGGGGTGGAGGCTATATATAACACTATTCAATACAAATCAGAATATATCTACCAAATCTCATATCTTAAAAGACTTTAAGAGCAACAATATTTGAGTGTGGATAACAAGTCAACTGTCAACATGTCAACATTTACTTCCCCCCACCTGGGATCTAGGCAATACATAAGCTAGAACTGCAAAAAAGTAAATAAATGATAGTGAGGATCACTAAATTGACTTACCAGAAGACCAGCATTTATCAAAAGAGATATGTCCTCATCTTTTACCTTTCCTCCTATTGATAAAAGTGAACACTGCAATTGAGTAAAACCAGTTATAGTAAAAAAAAATAACAATAAACATCTCATGCTTACAACTGTTTCAAATAATCACTTATAAAGTCAATAGTCTAAAGAACTTGGTTTAGTAAAGAAGTAGTAATTCAACTTAATTTTGCACAAACAAAAATTAAGAACATCATCATAATTCATAGTTTAACTCACTAGCTCTTGATGTCCAATACAAGGTTCAGGCTTGCTATGGATGACATGGACTTCAAACCACTCAAAAACTGGAAGAACACTTTGCTTTTTAGCTTCCATGCTTTTCACAGCCCGTTTCATCTAATGATCAAAGTCAAGTTATAATGGAATGGTACTTCTAGATTGCAGAAAAACTTGATATGAAAAATAAACAATGTTTTAACAAAACTGAAGAGGTCACTAACCTGGTTCAAATAATCTTCCATAAACATTACAGCATGATCATCTTGTCCAGTATTTAGTTTGAAAATGCGCAAAACTTTCTCCCTCTTCAATGACTGAGTATAATGCAAAAGTTTAGAGCAATTCTAATACATATATAACTTCAACTATGCATGATTTCCCAAAAAAAGAACATGATCTTCCCAACAGAACCCTTTTACAGATAATGTATGCTCAAATCACATAAGAAGACATCAAGACAACAAAACAAACCTCTAATTCTCTATCAACTTGTGTCCTATCCTTCACACTGCTGTACAATTGGGATCGTAAGATAAAAGGCTCGACAGTAACCTGTAAAACAATAGTGAAGTAAATTAGGATGGCAACATCTGCAGTTAAAAAAATGGACAAAAATACACAAAGGTTTCTCCAATGGTCTACTGATACGAACACAAGAACTGCAAATAGATTAAGGCTCCTCTTTGATTTTTAACAAAATAAATATCAAACTGTCATTTCAAAAGTACCAAATTCAGCATATAAAAGTCTTCCATACCTTATCAATATGAGGAAACTGTCCGCGCATCATGCGAAGAGCAACCATGGTGTCGCTGAATATAAGATTATCTTCTACATCATCGACATAATACATCTATGATCAGAAACCAACCATTACACACACAAAAACACCGCCCTGATAATCATGTTAACGGACATTGATGAGAAAGAAAAAAAAAAAAAAAAAAGTTAACCTAGTGAAAGAGATTGATTGGAGCCTTGAGGTTCAGGTATCGCCTCCACTTCGCCTCGTTGTCTTTTCCGTGATGTTGACGAACTCTCACTAATTTCCATCGAGCGTACAATTTTATTTGTTTTCCTTCCTCTCTTCCGGTAGGGTTTTATAATTCGTTCTTTGCTCAAACTCCAGTCTCGTATATCGCCACTAAAAGACTCTTCCGTCGCTGTAAAAATTCGAGTGCAAATATTCATTGCATTGTTCTCACCGGCGACAAGTCACCCGCCACCGCCACCCCTCGCCACAACCACCGCCAACCAAAAAGAATAGTGGATTTGTCAGGGGTGGAAAAAAAAATGGTTGAAGGTGTTTTTTGTAAATAGTTTGAAATACCGTATCTAGCACAATATTGAATAATGACTCTTAGATTTTTAAATTAAGAGGGTGATTGGGATTTCATAAGTTTATCCAAAAAAACGTCTATAAAAGTGGAAAAAAAGTTTTTTAAAAAAAATGATCGGATTAGTTTTTATAGTTTCAAAAATTAAAAAGTTAATAAGTTAAAAATTGTTTCACTTAATTTTATCTTTTATTTATTTTGTACGCCTAATAAGTCATGAGTTGTTTTAAAAAGTTAGAAATCTTGATTTCTTAAAATCTCATTTCAAAGAGTTAAAGAAAAATTATTTTAAAATGTCTTCTTATATATCCAAACACTTTAACTTATTAATTTTTCAATAATTCTAAGTTAATAAATTAATTTTAAATGAAATTCCAAACACCCTTTAATTAATGTAGGAAAATTTAAAAAAAAAAAAAAAAAAAAAAAGACTCGGATAAAGTCATAAAACTATTTGATAATATGATTCTATCGTCATCATCTTAATAATCAGTTTTTTAAAATAGTTGTTTTCTTCAAATTACATTTATATTTTGACATCATTGATAATATTTTTGGCTAGATATTAGCACTTATTCGTCAAATATAGTTATTTTGAGATTATTGAAAGTCTTAATAGAACAGCCATTAGATTAGACCTTTCACTGGTTCATTTCAAACCTACATGAAGTGAAATCAGAATCTTGTAAATCTTTTAAAGTCGGATTTAACATTAAAAACTTTCAATAGGAAAACAAATCGGTAATGTTTTGTGTTGGGCAAGTCAAAAGACAAAACCCATAAATACATTGTATGAGGTAAATGACTCGAAACACTTTCTATCCAAAAAAATATATATATCAAAAATAAGTCCAATCCCATTTTTTAGCAAAACACTTTAGAAAAGTGCATACATTAAAGATACACTTTCAATAAACTTATATTAATATTCAACATAATCTAAATCAGCTCATTTATCGAAATTAAAATCTCTACAAAAAGACTTGGAATTCTTATATCTCTAGTTCATGGAATCCATGTGATTTTTCTTTCATATAAATTGACCAAATCACTCATCTGTTTCATTGTTTTTCAAGCGGATTTCACCTTGGATGATGTTGAAGCAAGGTGCGAAAGGGTCCTATGACCCACAAACAGCAAGAACATTCCTAAAACTCCCAACGCTTTCAATGTTGTGAAAAGATCAAGCTGTAGGCAGAAACAAGAAACTCAAAATTAGAACCAAAAACGAAAAAAAAAGTTGTTTGTGGATGATGTAAAGACAAAAGTCAAGAATTAAAAGCATACCTTCAACCAGAAAAGAATGTAGAGTACAAGAACGGCTGCAATACCACCATGGAATAGGATGGCGAATGTGGCAGGTGCTGTTGATGTAGGGAAGTTCTTCATGTTCGCACCAAGACGCGACAACTGTAGAGAAAAAGTTAATCGTATAACTTTTTCTTATGATGAAGATGAGAAGTAGAGAAGGGCATTAACGTCTTTTGTACAGACAAGAAATCAATGGCGAAACTTTGTCCCCTTTGTTCCATCTTTTGTAGGCGAGACAAAAATTTGGAATTTTTGTCATACTGACATTAATCACAGTCTTAGTCCAATGGCATGCCAGACAGACACAGTAATCCAGTACAAACTGTTATATCTTGGGATGATGAATAAAGGACTTACCCCGATCAAAAATGCAAGAAACGGAACAAAAACGAGACCCGAGAAAGCATAAGAGAGTTGTTGAGAAGGACGCTTCTCCTGTGGTCTGAATATGTGACTTATTTCTGGCATCGGGCCAAATCTTGAATACGGGTCAACAGCTTGGGGAGGCGGGCGGGTTGCCTTTTCGGGTACTTCAGGTAGATCCAAATCGATATGGCCAAGAGCTTGTGAGAAAGAGTTCTCCTGGAACATAGAAATTGAGCTTGAAAAAATGACTGATAAATAATATGCGGTAAAAGTCAAAAACAAGGATGAAGCATTTATTACCATGGCAGCATCACCAACTGTCAACTCAATGTCGTATTTACCCGAGAGATAAAATAATTTCTCAACAAGCCCAAGAAAATCCTGCAACAGGGAAAGTAGCATGTAGTGTCAAAAAAATACATAAAAGTACAAACTACTTTTTTACATTTCTATCAATTTAACAGCTGAAATGTCTAAATTGATAAAGTGGTGATAGTACAAGTGTTTTTCTTTTTTCTAACTAATTATTTTAACAAGAAACATGAAAATGGAAATGGTGAAAGAAAATGACCAGTGTAATCTCAAACTGCTTGCGAGAATTCCCCACAACAAAAATATGTTCAACTCCAGATTCATGTCTCAACTTCATCAATGCTTGGTGAGGATTGAACGGGTTTTGAAGTGGAGTTGTCAACTGAAAAGACAACCTCAGCTTTTGAAGATGGTTTGCTGACAACGCCACGTCGTTCTTTCCAGATAAATCAAGCCTAATAATAAATCATATTTTTTTTTAAATCATAATCAACGAAAAAAAGTGGAATTGTAAACACAATTAAAGTAAACATACTTGTTTTGAGTCTCTTCTACACTGTCGCTCTCGAGTACTTGGATTTTGGCATTATCAATTTTGATGACTCCTGTGACATAAACTGGCACCTTTGTTCGTCCTCCAGTTGCATATATTTTTTTATGTTCTGGATCTGAAAGCACAATCTACAAGGTACAAAATATAATCAAAGATTAAAGATGCTTTGTTAATAACTTAATATAATAAGGTAAATAAGTAATTATGGATATGTTTTTACACAATATGAAGTACCTCAAAAGCAAAAATATACTTCCCAACATCAACACCAGCTGGAAAAGCATCAAGGGTGTGGACCTCTTCTTTAGGGTCAAATCTGAGTTCCTGAAAAAATGGACAAGATTATAAAATAATTAAAAATCATGCATAAAACAATATATAACTGCAGCAGAAATGTAAGAAGAGATTTTTCATGGTGTACCTGGTTAATTATTGAAGCGTCCTTTGATCCAGAGGTGAAAACTTGCATGAGTTTTACTGATAAAGGAGGTGTGGTAGATGTAGATCCCAGTACAGTGGTCACCCTGACCTGTAAGCAAAAGCTATAGGATAAGTGACAAGCTAAAACCTAAATTCTAAATAAAAATCATTTTTAAATCTTTATATTAGTGATTGAAATGTAGGAAAAAGTCTATAATTTAACAATTTTTGAAACATGAAATAGGTCTAACAAATGAATCAACGCACCTTAAGTTTGTCTTGGCTGGTAAACGAAAGGACACTAGCTGGAAGTGATAAAACGAGAGGAACCAATGCCCTAAACGAAAAATAAAAAACAAAAATGTCAATAGATTCAAGAATAAATGTGTTAAGACTTAAGAGAAAATATTATTCACTTGCCTGTTTTGATCTAAGCAAGCTAAAGCATCAATTTGGTGATATAAATCCTTGCTATTGCCAGGGATTCCAATCCCAAGAAAAAATCTTGCCAAACCCAATATCTTGTCCCCTGGTATCTGCAAACACCCAAATAAAAAAAGAATTATAAATTTTAAAATTATGATCATAGGAAATACAAGTGGTGTCTAGAAATATAACAAGAATGTGTCATACATTAAAACTTCCGGAAGCGGAAGCGAAAGTTGTCAGCCCACGAACAACTGATGAGGTGGCTGAAACAGGACCTTGATGTTGATCATCAAAGAAATTGGCCCCATCATCTACAAAATTGTAGAAAAAACAGGAATCATGTATAAAATTATGATATCCCCCATGCTAGAATATAATTCATGCACTAACCATATTTATCAATATTTTCAAATAGCTTCACAGCATCCTTTTTCAGTGCCTCAATCTGCAAAAAGAAAAGGATAATTATAACAGATAAGACCCTTAATGCAATAATATGTCCAGTAAACGAGAAAGTTAAGAAAAAGGCACAAGCAGCTGAAATTTGCCAAAGTCTTCAATGTACATTTTAAACCAAGGGAATAAACTTGGTATTAGCTTCAAGATTGGTTTGCACTTATGTGGAGTAGCAATAGTTCGTATCATATATAAAGCAGAATGTGAAATTAAATTACCAGATTGCCATCAAGTTCAGATGATGTCAAAGTAATAATTCCAGAAAGTGTTTCAAGTGCTACTCCTGAGTCAAATAAGCATATTAAGTCAGTGTCATATAAATTACAACAAACCCTTACAGACTAACAGCAACCGTACTACAACAATCTGACAATAACAAAAAGTCTAAAATACATCTCTTTTGATAAAAGAAATAAATATATTAGAAAAATCATAAGATAATAATCTCATTGGGTGTAGGAGGCTTACCTGCAGCATAAGTGCTTGAGTCAGGATTGTTAGAGCTGTAACGCCACCTTCCATCACTTTGACTGAGAGCCTAAAAAGAACATGCAATGTCAACTTTATCTTGGAAAAAGTAACAGGAAAGTTCATAACACATAATATAGGCAACTAACCTTTATAGATCTGAAAATTCCATCAGCATCTTCAAGAAGCACATCCACTTCAGAAGTTTGATCCTGCATGATTAATAAAAAAGAAACCTTTTTATGCAAAAGTGACAGCAAAGTGATACTACTTACTTGCAAACATGGTCAGGATTTGATGCAAAATTGAGAAATGAAATGTTGAATTTGTTCCAAAGAGGCAAAGACTATGTACCTTAATTAGTGTCAAACCTCCTATCGAATAGTAGAAATCTAGAAGTGACTTTGCATCTTTGACAGAGCCTTTAAGCCTTGATGTAACACCCTAATGATATAAAACACCAAAACTTAAGATTCCAAACATTTTCAGATTAATTTGAACAGAAAATGGTTGCAAGATTAAGTATACCATTAGAGCCTCTTTGTTGATCTTGCATTTTAATAACGAACCAACTCGTAATGCATGATACAGATCCTTTGAGTTGGATGATTCTGAAGAAAGAGTATCCACCACAGATTTACAAGTGGAATCCTTTAGATCAGGTTTTGTGTCTATTCCAAGGATTTCAAATGTCCTTAAAGCTTCGAATGCTTCTTCTAAGCTGAAGCAGAGAAAACCTAATCAGATGTCTAAGTGATATATCAACAATTAAGTATTCTTGAGACTTAAGAGATGACAAAAAAAATCTCTCTGACAAACAAATTAGACATAAGTTTCGATTATACATGTTTCTGTATACTTTTTCTCAAACAGTCAAATACTCACACACCCCCTTAAAGGTCTCCCGTGAAGCTTGAACCCACAACCTTTAGGTTGATGAGTATGACATGAGCCCTTAAATATCAATCAAGCTAGACACTTTTCAGTATAAGCTTTGATGTGCTTGATGAAAAACGCACTTGAGTTTACCATATGAGGTATAATTTTCATTATAGAAGTTAAAGAAAACCACTGAATTAAAACAAATAGCACTGCAACATCCCTCCTATTCTTTACATAGTTCCCTAAGGAGATTAGATATATAATGTTTACTGAATCAATTGTCCCCCATAACAATTATCAGCTATATGTGTCTTCTTTTCCTACCAAATAAACTGTAGCAGTAAGAAGGACTATCAGAAAGGCGTTATTTTAGTTACCACATAAAACATTTTGCTTTTCCTCATTTTGATAAAGAACAAGGTTACAATACTATCATTTCATTAAATTTGATCAATATCTGCACTCCAACGAGCATAGGTGCATTACTGTTTATCCTTCCTTCATCCAAGAAATCTTCTCAAACGAAGAGCAAAACGTATATGCGACGTTAATAGTTATTACATATCCCCTGACGCCCAATCAATGATTAAGCTAACACTAAACAGAACCACGTAATCATACCAAATGAATACCAATGCAACCAATAACTACACCAGATAATCCGTAAATAATTCAAGTACAGGCATATGAAACAAAAAATGATAAGGAGGTTACAAGGGTTCAGGTCGACCTCGAAAATGAACCATCGGCACGGGAAAACAGTTCAATTGCCGCGGACTTGTGAGATTCAGAGATCGGGTTAAATATTGCAGCAGCCTCACAGATCGACGCTACTGCTAGTAGTAAAAAAGTAAATCCTAATTTCCTTGCCATTGCCTGTAAGAAAACGAGGAGTTACATATAATTCCGAAAAAGAAAACCGTCAATAATTATATGATAGAGGCATCTGCAATTGAGATTTTATAGGGATCGTACGAATTTGATCGCCGGTGAAGACGGAGGAGCTTATCTACAGAGTACGAGCATGTAACACCAGTTGAATGTGGAAGCTGGAGTCTTCCTCTCTGGGGTTTAACACAGAATAGCGAAGACCATGTAATTCCCGATTTTGCCCCTGTGTTTGATGTTACCGGCAGCTTGAGGCTTGAGCCCAAAAGGTGCTCCGAGCTAAATGGACGTTATTTTTAAAAACGGGTCGACACTTGAACATGAGTTAATCCACAAAAATGATTGATGGAATTTGCCTATATAAAAAAAGAAATTCATATTTTATTTATTTGTTTATTTTTAGTTTAATTTTTTAACTGTTTAAGTCGTTTGAAATAATAATGTATTCAATCATTTAAAAGTAAATAGGTTAAAGATATTATTTTTTTTATTTGGCCAAATTCCTTGTTTTTTCAGTTTAACCTCAAAAGATTTTTTTTTCTAGTTTACTCATTAAGAGGTTTTTCGTTTTAACGCAATTTATATACAACTTTAAATTCTGAAAAAAAAATTGAAATTTATTCATTTTAACCACTTATAGAAATTATTTTTTATAAGTTAACTATTAAAATTTTATTTTTTTTTAAAAAAAACTAACTAGAAAAAATATATTTTTTATTGTTTTTTCAAATTATATGAAAAAACACAGTAGTATTTCTAAAAGGAAAAAAGAAATCATTGGTTAAATAGTAAAAATTATATATCTTTAGGTGTTTAAAAAAATAAAATATAATGGTTTTTATGGTATTTAACATATTGATTTTCAACAAAAAGTTCTGCAAATGTAGTATAACTAGTTTCTTTATTGAATAATTTTTAAAATATCTAATTGATGTAAAATGACATATTATTTATTAAATTCATTAAATGTTTAAAAATATAGTATATAAAAATACAACATATGTATTTCAATTAGTCAAAAAAAAAATATTTATCATTTAAATATTTTATAATAATAGATAAATAAATAACATCATACTTAATATTAAATCTTTTGATAAAAAAATTATAGTATATTTTTCCTTTTTGGTTTGTCCCAAAACAATAGTCTATTTCTAAAAATAAATAACATTTTTACCAAAATACTTTCCTCATTATTACTTAACTAACTAAACATTTAATGGAACATTAAATGCACAATAAGGACAAAACTGTCATTCTATTATATAAAGTTAGTGGTGTTTAATGTTGTTCTTAATCTATGTGTTTTTTGTCTGTAGACAATAATATTAGGATGGAAGGAGTAATAAATATTATCGGTTTTGAAATCACTTCGCATGTTTTTTTTATACTTGTTCTGTTTGACCCATTTTATAGTTGATCCTCTTACCCACTTAATCCATTAATAACAGATAATTAAAATTAAACATATACACACACCAAAAAAAAACTACACACCTAATATTTCCAACCGCATATGGCATACACTCCAATTTTGCTCTATTAAGCGCATCCGCTTGATATACAATTTAAGGTTAACATTCGGATAATAGACTAATAAGGATTAGGTCATCTCAGTGTGATAAGAAATTGAGCCACAGATTGATCAAATACACAGATCAAACATTAACGAGTATAAACAAGTTGTAGGATCACAAACAACTTTTTCTCCTTAATTTAAGAAGTGCTAAAAATGATTACTTAAATAACACTCTATTTTCAGCAGACTCTCTCAATTCCTTTTTGGCTAAATGTTTTGATTTTACATATTTGACCCCTTAAAGATAAACACATCCCAAATCAAACAATTTGTCATTAAGAAACAGCCACAGGTACTACTAACAAGTTGTAGTAATTAATTAAGCTAACACACATTAAACAAAACAATGAAAGTAGCAATTTCTCAATACTTCCTTGCTGGTTTTTGGGTAGGCAGCAATCCAAAACGCTTCTTCAACAAAACTCTCTGCCTTGAGAACTTGTCATCAGGGGAAAACCGAGCTGTAAATCAGCCCAAAAGTTACACCACATAAACTTCACTAATGACATAATAGGCTGTATACTGTATTTGGACTATGAATGACATCAATGAAACAAAAATTGCAGCTTTTTGTCTAGTCCAATCATGTTCCATGTAACAAATTAGACAAGTAGCATACCAGGATGAGCTGATTGTGTGGCCAAACCAACGGGTGATTCTTTCTGCATAGAAATAAGGGTTCAAATTATTATATGGCAATGATAAACAATGAACTCAAAATTAAAGCAACAAACCTTGGTGGTGTAAACTTTGTCACCGTTATCATTTATGTAAAACTGGAGATACATTTTGGCTTTGGGCAAACTGTTCGAACAACAACACATATGGTTAATAAAATACCCAAAATTTGGTATAAAGAATATAAGTATGTTGAAGTGACACCTAGCAACTTTTTTCAGAACTCATAATTCCGAATAAATGAGTAACTACTAGTGATAAACAAAGGAAAATATAAATGTAACACGGAAACTAAGCAACCTATTGAGGAAAATCTATGAGACGATCAATAAAATACATAAGGGGTTAGCAAAACGAAAAAAAAAAAGGTACTGCGATTACATATACGCATCGAGCGACAGAGTTCAAGCAAATCGAAGTATTCGAAACAGAGAATGGGATCAGGAATCAAACAAACAGATGAATCAAGTAACCAGATATGAACGAAAAGTGAAAGTTCGTGTACCTTATACAACTGATAACACTCGCCGGGGAAGAATGCGCTCTGATGCCTGCAACCGAATACGTCTAGGGTTTCGTTCGGGGTTTTAGGGTTTTTGTATTTATAGCGAATGAAAGGTAAGACTAAAGACGCTACACTTTAGCTTAAATACACTTTTTCCCTCGTCTTCATAATTTTTACATGAAACCTCTTTTTTTAAGCGGTCTTTGGTTGACATAAAACACGGAAACATTAAAATGGTGAGTTTTAAAACATGAAAATGGTGGCTTACACAATATCGGACTTTGAGGATTTCCTTGCAAAAAGTCACGCCACTAGTCCTTATGGTTTCAGTTCCTTGCGCAATTGGTATTTGATCCTAACCCCGTCACTTTTATACCGTTAGTGTAGGGATATTTTTGTCTTTTTATTTATGGCTACCAAAACAACAAAAATTTCAACGAATCAAGACACCCACCAAATAATTAAACTCCTAAAATACTAAACAATTTTCATGTTTACATAACCCTTTTTGTCACATCTAATGCTCGATTCCTTCCTAATCTCTCAAATTCATGATGTAAAATTTATAATTCTAAACAGTTGTTTTATTGTTTATTGACCTACCGGGAGCATGTCGGTGGCCTGCAATTGCAACCCACTAAACACCAGCAAAAGACTGAAAGATTTTCCATCTCCGGTGAAAGTAG
Source organism: Lactuca sativa (assembly GCF_002870075.4). NCBI lineage: Eukaryota > Viridiplantae > Streptophyta > Magnoliopsida > Asterales > Asteraceae > Lactuca > Lactuca sativa. The sequence continues at coordinate 358,436,804 of NC_056627.2, read as the reverse complement.
GGTGGTTAAGAGGCGTCGGCCTATCAGGAATCACTGGCACTTCAACATCTCCTTCCAACATCTTCAATACATCCATAATCGTAGGCCTTAAAGCCACCACAAAAATCCCACAAGCACAAATCTTTCCATTATCCCTTTAGGGTTCATAGTCTCCGAATTTTTACCTTCTCTCAACAGCGAATGATCCAAAACATGCCCTAATTTTCCTTCTTTTATAAGCGATCATGCCTAATCAGTAATCAAGAAACCACGCGAATTTGAACAAGTCAAATCCAGAGCTTTTCTCCCACACATAATCTCCAAAACCACAACCCCAAAGCTGTAATTTGTGATTGAGAGGATGAGGGTTGGGTCAGATTGAGGGAGACGAACCTGATAGGGAAAAAGAAGGGAACCGAGAGGTTGTGTTGGCTATTTATTTTATTTTAAGTTTTTTAATCTGAAGATGATGATAAATGAAAAGATAAAAATACCTCTACACTAACGGTACAAAAGTGACGGTGTTAGGGTCAATCACCAATCGCGCAATGAACTGAAATGATAAGGACCAGCGGCGTGACTTTTTGCTAGGAAGTCCTCAAAGTGCGATATTTTGTAAACCACATGACCAATTGTGAAATTTTGTCTAATTTTTACACAAAACCTCTTTTAAGCAGTCTTTGGTTAACATAAAACAAGTAAACATGAAAATGGTGAGTTTTAAAACATGGAAATGGTGTAATCAATCCATTCATATATTTAGTGTTTTAGATGTTTGTTTTTTGTAAAAAAACTTTTTTGACTCTTTTTTTTTTGCAGTATAGTACACGTGCAACACTTGTCATTTCGCTATAGTTTGTTTTTTAAAAGGTTTCAGATTAAAAAATCTATGTGCGTATTATGTACCATACATCGCCTAACTTGCCTCTTCAAACAACTTCCAACATAAAACCTATATATATATATATATATATATATATATATATATATATATATAGAGAGAGAGAGAGAGAGAGAGAACATACACTCTTTTTCCTTCGCCACTGTCATCCGTGTGAACAGGTATGTTTCTTTTTTCTGAAATTGATTGTTCCTAAAATTGACAGTTGTTAAAATCGATTGTATCCTCTTGAAATCAATTTTTCTCTTCAATGTTCTTGTTATGCTAATTTTTAGTTTGTTAAAATCATTTTTTTTGCACAATTATAAATGACATGGATGTTGTTGAAGTATATAACATATGACCTCGACTAGTTTTTTTTTTATCCTGAAAATCCTGAGAATATTTTATTCTATGTACTAGGTTATAACCTATGGACATCACTATGAAAACGAGAAGATGATGCCAATATCTATGGAATAGTCAAATGTCTGTTCGTAATGACCCAAAAATCTCACCGTAAACAACGTTAGTTTTTCCGTTACTCGAATAACTATTTATGCAAAATATTTTAGCTTTATGAGGTTAAAATGGAATAAAATTACTAAAAATAGTATTATTTAATTTCTAAAGAATTAATCAAAATTAAAAGGTGTGTAATTTAATGAAATTGATTTATGAAAATTGTTAAGGTAAATATAATTCTTTTTATTGGGGTAATTGGGGTTAAGGGACTCAAATGTCATAAAAGGAAACTTTAATGGTAAACTAATTAGGGATACCTGTGTAGGAAATCTTCTTTGCATTTATTAAGATTCTTTTTCCATGAGTGTCATAATTGGGATAGTCTGATTACTTCAAATTCAAAGAAAGCCAGTTCTTCTTTTTCAAAAAGAAATCACAGACTATTCTTCTTCCTATATACTTCTCATTTATGTGAATATGAATCCGGCTTCCTCTTTCTCCGTAACCAATCTTCTCACTTACGATCAACATCTTCTGGAGCCCTTATTGAACAAATATATTTCTATGGAAAAATAGATCATCTTGCAGAAGTCTTTGCCAGGGCTTTTCAAGCGAATTTATGGTTGTTCAAAGATCCTTTCATGCATTATGTTAGGTAAAAATAAGATTTCCAGAAAAGATTCTCGAGGGGCTAACTAGGAAATTTGAAGTAACCCCCAAGGACAAGGATCGATCCTTCTCCTTGTGTTCGTCCATCACCACGTGTTAGAAATATGGTTTAGTGGCACATGGAAATTTGAGGATCGTGATAATCACTTTATAATCGAAGTATTTGGGTGGTACTCTCAAATCCTCAATCGGATAAGACTCAAATTAAATCAGAGAGAAGGAAAGAGAATGAAAGGATATGATTTCGTGAGTACCAGAAAATGAGACCAAAAACTGAATTTAGATCTCTGTCTGAAAACTGTCATATGACAGTTTAAAACTGTCACAAAACCACCAAAACGGTCATAAAACAAGTCAACTGAATAAAAGTAAAAAACGGGTCAATTGTTTAAAAAACTGGATTTCTAATGCATTTTTATATAGTAACATAACCTATATAAAAAAATTTCGCAATCCCAGCCAGGGGCTCTGCCCCTTGGACCCCGCTCCCAGGGGCGCTGCCCCCGGACCCCCCTTCGTTCAGGGGCACTTTGATACTTGATCAAACTTAAACAAGTGTGTACTCCACACCTTCCTTACTTATTTAATATTTATCAAGATCACTTTTGGTCAACAAAGTAATCCCATTACACTTAAATAACATTGATGATAACAAATCACCAACACCACGCAAGTACAAAAGAAAAAAAAAACGATCGGCATCTATTACTTCATTGTGTACATCGATCGATCCTATCAAAAAAACTGAACCTTCCCTTTTGAGAGTGTTCACCCGATGCAAGAAGCAAGAAGGGAAAAAATGACAACTTTAGGGGGAAGGAGGCATCGATGAACCTAAGAAGGAGGAGGGGGTGAAACCTTGTTTGACTGATCCTAGAGGGAAGAAAGGGGGATGCGATTTTGGCCAAGAATTTGTAAAAATCATCTTCTAATCTCTTTGCGGTGTTAAATATCAAATTCATTGTTAATTGAAGATTATGGTTGTCAATTCTCTTCCTAATTGATGATCATAATCTCATATTCTTCCTAAGAACCTTTGAAGGTTCATATGGTTTGATTTCACTTTGATTGGGTGTTTATGATGGCTCAATTGTTGTCAAAATTTCTTTATGGGCACTTTCAATAATTTCATTGTTCAAGTTCATATTTTGATCAAAGTTTTAGAGTCACAATCTTTCTTGTTGATTTCTAAAACTTATGTTAACTTCCACCATGAACTAAATGGATATTTTGATGTGATAAAATCATGTTTTGAGTCACCCAATAAGCCTCAAAACAATCTCTTAAAGTCCTTCCATTAGACTTGGTGGTGGAAGCAATCCAAATTCTTATTTGTGCCAACCTACTTCAACAATGTATATTGTTATTCCACCAAATGCTATGTACTTTGAAGCATGGGGTGTAGTTGGGATTGTCATTGTTATTTCTTGACATGTTACTTCTATTAAGAGGTTAGTTTTTACCTTTATCAGTGTTTTTGGGTGATGGCTTAATGGATTAAGTGGTCAAAAGTCCTTGAAATCCAAAGCTGGAAAATTCAGCAAAATTACCAATTTGTCCTTATATTGGAAAAAAATATAGAAAAATCACAAGGGGTCAGATTAATGATCCGTAAATTCTCAAAGTTTTAATTTTGAGTCTAGTTGGTCCATGATTTTTTCCAGGACCTGTTGTTGCCACCAACTTAGGTGAAAATCGCATTTTTCACAAGCTGGTCATAATTTAGCTATATTGATAGACAGTTTTGTAAAAATCATATAAAATTGTAGAAAAATCGTTTAGACCTTTAAAAGTACTTTATGAAAAGCCAAAAATCCGAGCTTCTGGAATATGAAATAAAAATAGAAATTCTACAGGTCCCAATTGTAACATCCATAAAATTCATAAAAGTTTAAAAAAATCTCAAGCATCCAGAAACCATTACTTATTACAAATATATTTTCAAAATAGTTTCATATCAGAGTATCCCATAAACCAAAATCATAAAATGTGAGGAGGTGCACGATCAAGCCTTCACCTTATTGTGATCATCCAAAGTACCTGAAACAAAATCCAAAATTGTAAGTCTGAAGCTTAGTGAGTCCCCCCCCCCCCCAAAAAAAAAAAAAAAAATTATCGATGCATAACAAATAGCACACATAATAACATGTAATAGGTCCAAACTTTCCAGAATGGATTACCCCCGAGCCCACAGTATGAGTCCAACTTGCCTTACAGGCCCACAATTTATGATTGGCTTGCCCCTTCAATCCTAAGATTGAAATATAAATGATCATCCCTCAGTGCGAGTCTGGCATGCTCCTCTAGCCCTCAACTGACATCTGGAATACTTAGGAGTCCTCAGTATGAGTCTGGCATGCCCTCCCTGGCCCTCGGCTCATATATGGCATACTCTAGGGTTTGTTGGTTACCGCACGAAGCAATACAACCTCAACCATACCCACACAACATGTTGACATGTAACAACTAAACATGCATATAGATAGTCAGGCAATATCACATGAAGTCCTACATACCTACCAGACTAGCATATCAAACTAGCATGCATAACTAACTCGTACTCAGCATAACAACAACTACCAGGATATCAATCCAATGGGTCGTCCTTGGTGCCTTCGACCCCTAAGCATAGTGAGGAAAACTCACCTCACAATGTCAAACTGAACTGAAAAGATCAAGCTCCCGAAACACAACTCCAAACTCAAACACCTACAACCACCATATAACCAATTCCAACAAGTCCCAAATTACCAAAATACCCTTAGAAGTCAAACTTGGCCAACCCTGGTCAAAGTCAAAGTCAACAGTCCATATTGACCTAACTCGTCGATTGCAGCTAGTAACTCGTCGAGTTCCTTCAAAACTCAAAAAACCGGGAAAAACCCTAACTAACTTGTCGAGTTATTTCATCAACTCACCAAGTTTATTAAGAATCTAGGAAGCGGAAAAACTCGAACTAACTCATAGAGTTGGCTAAGCAACTCGTTGAGTTCCTTCAGCCTTTTCATACTCAATTTTTTCCAGTTGAATCCAAAGCCCCAAACTACAAATCTAGCCTCTTAGGACTGAGATACCACGTAAAGTTGCTAACTTTATGTGCATGCAAGGCATTAAAGGGATTAAAACACTGAAACTAAGCTTAATAAGAGGTTTAGGGCATGGAGGAGGGCTAAGACTAGATAAAGTGGGCAACTTTATGTTCATGGAGGCCTAATGGTGTCCAGATCTAAAACCACATCCTCCTGACAAGCTCAAATCCGAGAATGACTCTCTTTTGCACCAAAAATGGTCATATACTTTCATAAGAGGAGGTCTAAGCAACAAGAGGTCAAGGTATCAACTTTATACCTCCAGATGGTTGCCCAAACAGAGTAGATGTCAGATCAATAACATCCTCCTCACTCCAATCTCTTCAATCTTTGAGTTTCCTTCCAAAAGAGCACCAAAAGTCACCTTCCAAGCTTTCACACACACAATGAGATATGATGCACAAAATAGGGTTTCTTTGGGCAATAAGGTGGTAAGGGAGGCTGGTGAGGGGACTTAAGGTCCTTTAAATAGGGTGCAAACTCTAAAAATTAGGATTTTCATGCACAACCTCAACTCGTCGAGTTGGGCTTTCCAACTCATCAAGTAGGTTCTCCGAAATACACGGCCTTATTGGTTTCTACTCGACTAGTTGGGGCCTACAAGTCGTCGAGTAGGTGTTATGAAATTGCTTAATGATAGTTTCATTTTATTTACTTCTTTTTGTAGTATATTTTAGCACATGTCATTCACATTTTAGTTAATTTTCATGCATATTTTCCTTTTGTTATTTTATGACCATTTCGGGTACTTTCTAGTTTCATGAGCATAATTGCAGATTTTTTAGAGACTAACGGAGCGGAATCTACGGGAGGCGATTGGACTTGGAGGACAACGAGGATTTTGGGCTTGATGGCTATGGAGGTGATTCATGGATTGGGCTTGTCAATTGCTTGAAGGCTTGGAAGATTTGAACTTTAAATTTGCAAGGCGCGGGAGAATTTTCGAGTGTGCGAAGATCGATAATCAGGAGTTTGTGGAAGTTATGAGTGATTTGGAGAACGAAAAATTGGGCTCAAATTGAAGAAATCTTGAAGAAAACTGGGCTAGAAGCTGATTAGACTCAAATTGGGCCAATGGAATAGCCGCGGGGGCCCAAGACTTGAAGAAGCCCAAAAATCCGTCAAACTCACGTGACCCGCGTAATGTTTCCACGCGGCCCACGTGGATTCCTGAAGGGGCAATTTCGGGATTTTTTTTGAGTTATATATTGGGAAGGTTGGTGTGCCTCTTTAGCCTTATCTTGAACATCCGATTTTGACACATTCTCTCTAGAGTTTTGGAGCACTTTGAAGTCCAAGAACCCTCAAGAACTTCATCATTTCACCTCTTGATTCTTGTTAAATGTTGGGTACAATCTTTACTAACTTTGTTTTCTTAAGTTTAGCCATGCTTGGCTAGACTAACTGTGGTTGACTTTGGTGGAATCCTTTGACTAATTGTTGAATGTGTAAGATTCCATGAACTTGTGTTTGAACCTTTATGAAAATATTTTGTGTTTTAACATTTTATCACTACTTGTATGTTTTTATTCATGAGTTTAAATGTGTTTGTCATAGTTGGCTAATTTCTTTATTAAGTAAAGGATCTTCAAATTAGCAAGCAACAAGTGGTTTTTGTTTTAGGTTTAATTAACACAATCATAAAAACATTTTCTCTAACATGGTAGTGGAAGCTTTTGACTCCTTTTGGATTTGGTGAATTCTTAATGCTAGTTGACTTTCACTAATTACATGCTTAATGGAATTGGTGAATTTGACTAAGGAAATTGTTATGAGCTTCTCTAACCATTTCAACAACTAAGAAAAGTCTATGTAATCTCAAGTTCCTTGGATTACTATAGCCAAATTAAGGATTTAAAACTAGTATTGCACCATTGGATTCCAATGATATGTTCATCAAAAAGTCAAATAGAGGAAACCTCCAGTCAACCATCTTTCTCTTATTGATTTTACATCAAACTCATATTCTTGTCGAAATTGTCCATTTAAATCTTAGTTTAATTCTATTTTGTTTCAGGTATTTCAAAACACCCCCCCCCCATTTTTAGTTTATTGTCATTTTACAAGTATTTTTACAAAGAGATTTTTCATAGAGTTATTAAATTGAACCAATCTCCATGGATTCGATCCCTTTACCATTGTACACTATTTTAGTATAAGATTTAGGGTTATTAATTTTGTTGGCCTCGACAACCACCTCTTAAAATCCCTAAAATTTCATTCATGGAGTCTTTAACTGTGTGTGGATGTTTGGTGTGAATCCATTTATGATATGTGTGTTCTCTTAACAATGTATTATGTTGACTCACTTAGCTTATGATAATGCTTGTTCTTTGCTTGTTGGTTTTTGTGTATTGGAACATGTAGCTTGACATGATGCCTTGGTGAGAATAAGAACCATTGGGTAGTTTAATTTAGTATATTTAGTTATGATACCATTTGGACATGTTGGGTTTTCATGAATATGTTTTTGTGTATTTTAAATTTTATTGGGTTTGTTTTGTCATGAAAGTAACATTGGTGATGTTTTTGAAATAATCATAGTAAGTTTTTCACAACGTATTCTGTTAAATAAATGTATAAAAAAATTGGGTAAAAAATCATAGTTTTACACTATTGGTGTCTTTTTCCTAATTTCCATTTCTTGGCTTTTACAAATTTCCTTTTGGGTGGAACAAAAATAGTCATTTACATACCAATACCAAATACGAGACAAACATACACATACACAAAGACTTTATTAAAGGTTTATTGGATATTTAATATGTTGGAAGAGGTTTATTGGGAAACTCAATATGGAGGAAGTTCATAATAAATATTATTTTGTGTCCATTTTACAAGTCTTGACAATGATTTAACAGTGCAAAACCAAATCGCCGATTCTCTTTGTGGCTCTCATGGATTTTTGCCTCCACTAAATTAAAAAAAAGCACTCTACCATCAGAATAGATACAAAAAATCAAAAACGATGCAGATATCTTCGATGAAGGGTTTCATACCCAATGGTAGTCACCGGAAGGACAAATAGGTATAACGAATCAATACAATCTAAACATGCGTCACTATGATTTATTTTGGTATTATTCAATATCATTTCTCTTGCAAATCCATGATGTAATTTACAACCCTATACAACGGTATATATTGAATGAACCTCAAATCTATCAACAAAAAAAGCATGAGGAGAGTTTTGTAGATGGTGTGATAGGGAAAACCCGATAACTACAATGACAAATTCGACAACAACAATGGAGGTCGGTGAAACCAGATATGCTAGCATACGATGACCGAAGAAACTAGATCGGAAATGAGAACGGGGTACCGACAAGGAGACTTTCGCTTCGGCCATCAACTAACCAGGCCAGCAAACCTTTTTATCGGAGATAAGAGACCGAGGGATGTAGTTTCCGACGGTGGGAGGAGTATAGATGGAAGGAGATGCTAACAACCAGACCTAAAGAAGTTGGAAAAGCAACAAATCACTGATTATAACGCCGTTCCAGTGATTTCGATGCCGTTCTAGTGATTCCGATGTCGTTCTGATGATTGTGATGACAATCTGGTGACTCTGACGGTGGTGGTGGTGGTTTGGGATTTAGGGAAAGGGAAGTGTTCAAATTTAATATTGATAGAGTAGGTGAGGATTGGGCGGGATATGGGATGAGTATTTTAATTATTTTTTGATAAATATTTATTATTTTATATATATATATATATATATATATATATATATATATATATATATATATATATATATATATATATATATATATATATACCTGATAAATATGTAAGTTGCAAGTTATATTGACACATTCGTCGAGGGTTCAATTCCCTTATCCCCATTAATTTTAGGGATAATGACTTAAAATGATAATATATTTTTTGATTTGTACGCATTTAGTCACTGAGTTTTTTTTTTCGTCCACATTTACCCATTCAACATGTTAAACTGTACACATTCAGCCCTTATGACCGGTTACTCTAGGTTAGCCGGAAAAAATGACTTAATAGGGTAATATATTTATCATTTTGTACACATTTAGTCCTTAATATTTTTGTACACATTTAGTCATTTATATTTTTTTTGTTTCAAAATAAATCATTTTTGTTTTTGTACCAATTCAGTACTTATGAATTATTTATTTAAGTTTTTCTCACGACATCTTACGTGGGACAATCACTGATGAGATGTTTATGTTCTGAACGTTGTAACTTCTTCATACGATATCAGATTTTAATAATCTTTATATCACGTGTTCATTTTTGAGTCTACTACAAATTTCGTTAAGATTACTCCTATTAAAATGTAATATATTTTTACTTATGATTTTATAAAAAAAACATTCACACATGTATTCATAGAAAACCGTATAAATATAAAGATCGTAAGTAAAAATATATTACATTTGAATTGGAGTAATCTAAATGAAAGTTATACTAGACTTAAATACGAACATATGAATATAAAAATCGTTAAAACTCAAAATCGTATGAAGAAGTTATGACGTTAAGAAGACATAACCTAAACAATCAAGTAGTCAAGATCGCTATGGACAGAAGCATCAAAATCCCTAAAAACTTCATTAATGATTATCTCACGTACAATGTCGTGAGAAAAAACTAAATAAACCATTTATAAGTACTTAATGAATACCAAAACAAATTGACTTATTTTGCAAAAAAAAAAAAAAGACTAAATGTGTACAAAGTGATAAATATATCATAATATTAAGTCATTTTTACCGGCTAACCTATAGTAATCGGTAATAAGGATTGAATATGTACAGTTTAACAAGTTAATGGGGTAAATGTGGACGAAAAAAAACTGAGTGACCAAATATATAAAAATCAAAAAATATATTATCCTTTCTTTTTATTTAACTCACTTTATTTATTTTAGTATAAATTTGGCCCAACTTTTTCCCCAACATCAAATAAACCCTATGCAACTTTTTTTTCTTATAATTTTTGTCCAGTTTAATTCTACTATTTAAAAAATACATTTTACAACTTATCTCATTTACAAATAAATAAATATCGGTTTTTGCGGCTTTTTAAAACACGACTTTTGTAAAAAAATTGTATATAAAAATAAATTACAATATTTGTCTGTTTAATTTGTAGAAAATATCAATGTTCATTTTTTTTACATTTGCGTTTTAGACCGTGTCAATAATACTTACGTTGAAATGTTTTGTCCATATGCATAAAATAAATTACAAAATGCGTCCCTATAATTTATAGAAAAGGTCTTTGTCGATTAATAATTTTGTATGTTAGCAGTCCCCAACTTCCCATATTGAAATAAATTACAAAATTGTCATTTTAATTTAAAGAAAAGATCCCTGTACATTTTCTTTTTCGTTTAGGTTTTTGACTTTGGTTATAATACTTTTATATTTTGGTAGGTTGGTCCTTATGTAGAAAATAAATTACAAAATTATCCTTGTAATTTTCATATGTTGGTAGATTTGATCTCTATATAAAAAATCAAAATTATTCATGTAATTTACAGAAAATGTGTTTATGCAAAAATTATTTTACAACAAATGTTCCATTTATTTAAATATTAGAAAAATGGTTCATGCCTAATACAACATTTATAGATTACATCCACCTTAAAATGGACATAAATAGACTTTCGATCTACATCCCCGCGAAGCTGGAAGGAAGAATTTCTAGTTGAAGAAAAGAAAATAAATTAAAAAACTCTTATATTTAGGTCGGAGGGAGTTGTGCGAAGGATGTCATAGTCCACATAGGCGTCACCTAGGATATGTCATACTTCATAAAAAAAAATTTATTTACAGGGCGTGGGTTGCCACACCTGCATGCTATTTTTTTCCAAAATTAATTTATATTAAAAATAATAAATTTAAATAAATTATTTTAAAACTAAAATTTCATTAAACTTCAAAAGAAGTTACAACAAACCTAGAAAAACAATATAAAATTTAAAAGTACAAAACATAGAAATTAAAATTACCAAACCTAGATAGACCTAAAAGACATTTTCATCGAAAATTTGACCGTCTATATCATCAAAAGGTTATGCGTTATGATCGATGTAGTCAACGACCCAAATATGTTCCATTAAGTCTCTACGTAGAACATGATGAGTCTCAACGTTATGAATTATTGTTATCCTCACCAAGTACTCCTCGCTTTCAAGCTCAAAAGCAACATTTATGTCATTGAGGGAACCAACAAAACCAAATAATGCATGTAAGGCCACCACTTCAAGTATGATAGTTGGATAATCATGATCACCTCATGTGTATTGGCCTTGATGTGTATTCGGGTAATTACCTCATTTCCCAGTGGAGGCAATCCAAACTTTCTGACATTTTAAGGAAGTTGTGTACATTCGAATGATCAATATATATTTGTTGTACGTCACTACATGTAGGTTTGCATAAATATCGTGGACCATACAATCTCATGACATAATTACAAATTTTGTGAAAGCTTTGTCGTGTAGTACGTTTAGATATCTTAAGATTCTCATCTAGTGTATCGGGGCAAGTGACGTATGCTAATTGACAAATTGCAACGATGCATTTTTGTAAATAAGTAAAACCAACTGTAACTTTAGTATTTGCTCGTTGTTGAAAATATAGACATGCTGCCGTGACGTAGTTGACGATACGCTGAAACAAATGTATACGCATACGAAATCGCCTACGAAAATAATATCCTTGAAAATCGCATTTTTTCAAAATAATATTGCATGAGGTGTTGGTGAGGCGCTTCACAATTTCTTTGTACATATCTTTTTTCTTTTTCAACGAGTATTATCGACATTTTTTGATGCAATTATTATATCTTCTATTCAGCCTCTTAAATAATATTTATGGCTGATTCAAGCAACACATCAACCATAATCGATTAGGAAGAAGACGAAGATAATAGTTTTACACATTGTTCCCGAGTTTTTATGTAAATTCATTAAAGGAAAGAAGGAAAGAAAAGAAAATTTTGACAAGAACCCGTTGCTCAATGCTGAGTTGAACTCACCTACGTGACCACGGTGGTTGCCGAGTCCATCTCATTTACCAATTACCACGAGCATCCCCGAAGTCTCACTCGGTTGAGCCAAATGAAAATAAAATCTTGCAAATGGTAGATAAAATAGGAAAGATAATCTAACATCGCCGGCAAGCCGGATTCCTGACTGCACACGCAAGAGCACATATGCTTTCCTTCTTCGAAACCACGCATCACCTACTCCACCGGTTAGCTTCATTCTTCTATCAGACGTTGGAACAGAAGCAATAAAAAAATTCAACATCAATAACTTTGTATTTCCAATTCCGATCACTGTAAGCTTAAGAAATCCACATATTTCTTAGGTCGAATCCGTATTCACATTTGTCGATATTTAAAGAGCATAACGATGTCGTTTGACTTGGAGGAAGAAGAGTCCTTCGAGCACACGTTACTAGTGGTTCGAGAAGTTTCCGTTTTTAAAATCCCGCCGCGATCCACCAGCGGCGGTTACAAGTGTGGTGAGTGGCTTCAGTCGGACAAGATCTGGTCCGGTAGGCTCCGTGTGGTTTCATGTAAGGATCGGTGTGAGATCCGGTTAGAAGATCCAAATTCCGGCGATTTATTTGCCGCTTGTTTTGTTTACCCTGGGCAGAGGGAGAACGCGGTGGAGTCCGTTCTCGATTCGTCGAGGTATTTTGTGCTGAAGATCGAGGATGGAACGGGGAAACACGCGTTTATAGGGCTAGGTTTTACGGAGAGAAATGAGGCGTTTGATTTTAATGTGGCGTTATCGGATCATGATAAGTATGTCAAGAGGGAGAACGAAAAGGAGGATGGTGAAGCTAGCGATGCCAACCATATTGATATTCATCCTGCCGTGAACCATAGATTAAAGGTACACGTCTTACCTCATTTTCCGTGCACACGCATTGGAATTATAATTCAGTGTTTGATCTGGTCATATGATCTTACATTTGGAATCGGTTTTGGAGTTTGTTTAGCTCACAATGTTGAACAACTGTGGATTTATTTCATCCAAAACTAGCATAACACTTGATAAGCACAACTACAGCTATCAGAGTTTTACCTGGTGCTGATGATCATGATTTAATCTAGTTAACACCACTAAGCTCGACAGGCAAAATTGACATAAAGATTCTGATTAGCAAGAACTATAAGAAAATTTACGCAAGATATGCACCTAAAAAGAATGTTATGAAGGAGTCAATCTTAGAAATGGAGTGGATTTGTGTTCATGCATTGATTAAATTAAACTAACTCTGTGCAACATGTGTTTCAGGAAGGTGAAACCATTCGGATAAGTGTAAAAAACAAGCCTGCTAGTGGATCTGGGATGCTTTCTTCTGCTGGGTTGTCAGGAGGTCCTGCTGGAACTGGAAATATTAAGCCTTTAAGCCTTGCTCCTCCACCAAGTTCCACTTCAAGAATCAGATCTCCTCTCCCACCCCCACCCAATGATCCTGCTGCTGTTCGGATGACTTCTACAAAAGTTAGTATCGCTGTTGAAGGAACCAAGGAAACAACAAGGCGTTCTACGAATGCTTTCACTGATTTCTCTCAACTTGAGGTATCTTTATCATTTGATGTCTTTTACCATACTTCAATCATGATTCCGGTTTCCATTCCTACTCTTTAGTTGTTATAAAGGTTATGCTTTGCAATCACCTACATTACGTTATTCCTAGGTTTAGAATAGTCTATCGCCATGAAATTGCCACTTTAGCTTATCTAATAAGATTATTTTATTGTTGCCTTCAATTCTGTATCAAATATCCAACTAAATACATAGGATATTAGGGTTAAATGCAGGAAATAGCAATGTACTTTCATTAATTTGTTTAATATACGTCTATAACATCCCATTTTCTACTTATTATATTACAACATTGTACTTTGAGTAATTTACCCAATTACAGCAATGTTAGATTGTCATCCTCTTCAACACACAAAGCATCTTTCAAAGTATAATGTCATAATAAGAAACAAATTGGAAATACAAGGCTATAGGTGGGAATTGGGGTAGATTTTTTTTTCAAAGTTGAGTGCCAATATATATATATATATATATATATATATATATATATATATATATATATATATATAAACTAAAGATACAGCATATAATAGAATAAAATGCAAGTTATATGCTATAATACACGAATAAATGAAGTACGTTGCTATTTCTTTAACTTAGCCCTAGGATAGAATCCTTATTTTTTCTTTTCTGAAGAACAATCCCATTGTTTTCTTGCATTTAGCTAGCAAGTAGTTTACTCATAAATATAAATGCGTAAGAATACTAATTCAACAAAATTACATTGTTGACCACTTGACCATAATGAATGGAATATGCCATGCATATAATAACCATCTCTTACAACCACCATTATTATTGTAATTCAGCATTTATAAGTCTTTAAATCACCTATTAGAAGTTTCCATATCTGACAATTCATACCACATCTATCAATGAGCGAGAAATATTATGAACTCCTTATAAGCCTGCTTATTAATAATTTGGACCATGGTTTTAAGTTGATTGAGATGTTATTTGTTTGAGTCTTATCTTTAGTTGTTGTCATGAAGATACATACAAACTGCTTTCTCACCATATCTAACTTATATATAAAGTGCATGATATTAATGGTTTTTAAAGGTTCTGTTATGATATACTTATGATGGTTGCAGAAGAATCTTCCTGGATCAACTAAAAGTAAAACAGGTGCAGCTGGATGGGCAGCATTTTGATTCTTTCAACTGTATACTTGTGGGGTGTTTGAAGAAAGCAACCAAATGAATAGGTTATAAGAGGGAGAAAACAGTCAACAGTACACTTCATTTTTGCTACCAATATATGTTGGTATGTTTCTTTCAAATTGCTTCGCCTTTTGATTGTATGATGGAGAAACAAACTAGTTTTATATTGTTATTATTCAATCACACCCTTGCGGTTTTTTGTTGGGTTAAAGTAACTGAATAGCAACTTACATTTTACTTGTTCCATTTAGATCACCCAACTTTTTTCCTAAAGTCACTGTGATTGTGATGTTAAAAAATTTAAAAAAATCAGTCACTCCATCGAGCTCATCTTGTCATTTTTTTTTGACTGTTTTAACCGGTAACCAAGGCTAGGGGTGCAAACGAGCCGAGCCGAGCCCGAGCCTGGCCAGGCTCGTTCAAGTTATATGAGGCTCGAGCTCGAGTTCGGCTCGATTCGAGCTTTCTTTTACTAAGCTCGGCTCGAGCTCGTAAAGAATTATACAAGCTCGGCTCGGGCTCGGGTTCGGCTCGTTTGTCGTTTGATGTGCCTAAATAAGCTTAAGCTTGACTCAAGCTCGTTTACTAATACCCGAAATCCATAATTTTCCAAATTTGTTTTTATTTTAATATAAGAAAATAATAATAAATTATATTATATAAAGGCTCGTTTAGGCTCGTGAGCCTAATCGAGCTTAGTGACATAGGCTCGAGCTTGAGCTCGAGCTCGTTTAATAAACGAGCTTAATATTAAGCTCGGCTCGGGCTCGTTTTAAATGGTTTCGAGTCGAGCTTTTAACGAGCCGATCCCGAGTAGTTTGGCTCGTTTGCACCCCTTAACCAAGGTGACTTAGTATTTACATGGCTAGAAATGGACATCTTGACCTCATTAATGATAACGTCATAGATTAACTACTTTTAGATTTGGCCCATCTGCGTCACCGGTTTTTTTTTTTCTCCTATAAATAATAGATTAAATTACTAAAATGTTGTCAAACATGAACTAGTCACGAGTCTAATCGTACGGGTCTCGGTCTTTATAAACCATAAAAGAGTCGACTTTGTAGTTTGACTCGGTTCAAAATTACGAGTCACTGCTTGACTCGGTTCGGAGTCGAGTCAACTCGTGACTCAAACAAGCCACATGTCATAATGACAAATCGGGTTATCCAACAAGTAATCGGGTTATCCAGTGGGTAATAATGACATCTCCATCTATTATGTGAATATGTATAACTCATTGTGGCCAATAATTTTCAAAAGAAATTAACTATATTTTAGGCAAACTTAGTCAAAGTCCATATTTTAAGGGATATATTAATAAAATTAAATGATTTAATTAATTAATTTGCCAACATACCCGTAAAATGATTGATCCAATGACTTATACATTCACACAACCGGTAGCGTTGATACCTAGACTTATTGCAGGGGAGGTGAGACAAGCTTTTTGCGAGTTCCTTCAACCTATGGGTCAGTAATCACAATCTCTTTAATAAGTTAATTTGTGACTTAATTGGTGGTTTCGGGTGGGGCTTGGACCAAAGATACAAGTAGGGTAAACCATGCTTTTGATAAGTTTGTTATAAGAAAACTCTATAAGATCTAGAAATTGAATTTTAATGCAATTGGTAAATTTGTTACCTATCTAAATAACTCCATGGGAGTCTCAACATTCAAACTTTTTGAAATTGCAATTATGAGAATCTCATAATTCAAACTTTTTTGAAAATGCAATATGGATTTAGTATGATAAATCATATTTAAAGACTATTGATTTATTAGAATCTAATTAATAATTTAATATGCTAATAGAAGGCTATTTCCTGTTACATATATGTTATAACCACATTAACACCATAAGTACTTGCTCTGTCATTGTGAATGATAAACTAAAAGACATTAATTTTCTAGATTGGCACTAGAATTTAAAAATCATCCTTAAGCGTGTATCCATCTCCTATCCAAATCCACACGGATCAGGATCTTATTCTGAGCAAGCCTACAACAAAAAAAATATTAACTTTGATAAGGAATAACCAATTCCCCCCCTAGCTGGGTTAGTGTCAACTACCAAAGTGTTAGTATCAATAAAAAGCCCAACCGTAAATCTCATCGAGGCATCCATGGACCAAATCCGAGCATCATGCCAATCCGACAAGATAACAATATTCGTATAATTCCTCAAAGCCAAGTACTGCCCTTGCTCCTCTCTTCCTCCCAAGGTATATCCTAAAATTCGTACACGTTGAGTCGATCGAATCCATAACAGCTTTTGTTGCAATCCAAATCATACGCTCTTGGGAATTGAACTTTAAGTGGACTATCACCACACTAAATGTCATTTCAAAAAGAAGTACATGCGTCATCACCCAACTTTCGTTTACAAGCAAACATAAGATCAAACCTTTTTTACCAAACTCTTGATTGACTTCATAATGGCAATCCACATACTATTAATAGAAGCATGAACCGAGCACAACCAATTCCACCACCAACACCATGAATAGACTAAATGACCTTCACTATATCTCTGGATAAGTTCTAAATCTCCATAGACATTTGAACAAAATAGCTATGGTCAAAGCAAAAATACAACCAATGCCCAAACCTCTTAGATTTTTACTAGCCAAACATTTATTCGATTTGATCCATGTCATCTTTTATCTTCCAAATCACCTTTAATAAAAAAGTTGTTACGTATGGATTCTAGTTTCTCTTGGACAACACAAAATCTTATAGAAGGACATATAATAAGTAGGCTAATTCCCTAGAACTGATTTGATCAAAGAAAGACGACCACCGACAAACAAAGATTTGACTTTCTAGTTCAGTAACATAGAAGCAAATTTGACTATAACACCCTTCCAATTACTGCAATGGGACTACAACCAACCAGAACTTCCAGATACGAGAAATGTAAAGGAGAAACACCACACCTAAAACACCAGCCATATAAGTGATCGCAACATTAGAAACACTAATACCAAGAAGTGTATTATTTTCGACATTAATTTTGAGACCCGGACCTAGTAAAAACACTTCAAGATCCGAAACAAGTTGCTAACATTCAACTGAGACCATTCTTAGGTTACAGATATATGATCCTGCCGGAAACCATCAATCGTCACCACCAATTCAAAAGAAAATACCCGAATTGAGAATTGAACCATTCTCAATTTAGAGTATCTATAATGAGGGTTATATAGGAGTTGTATGAAGTGAAAACTAAGACAAAAACCATTTGTTGCTTGCTAATTTAAAGATCCATTACTTAATCAAGAAATTAGTCAACTAATCACTAGATATACATATAAACTCATGAATAAAGACATATAAATAGAAGGAAGTTTAAATGCAAAACACTTTCATAAAAATCACCAAAAGCTCATAATCATCTTCAAACAACTTATTATCCATGGATTTCACCAAAATCAACCAAGAGAAGTTTAGACTAACATGGCTAAACTCAAGAAACTAAAATAAAAGTTAGAAATACCAAACATATATCAAGATTCAAGTATGAAAGGAGAGATTCTTTAAGATTTTTGTGTCTTCAAAAACTCTCAAATCTTCAGAGAAAACGCTCCAAACTCGGATCTAAAAGATGGTAGAAAGTGCTCACCAAACTACCTTTAAATAACACAAAATGCAAATTTTCAGAAATGCCATTTAACCAGAGCTTGATCGGGCCGCGCATGGCTGCACAGTGTGGCCTGCTGAGTGAACTTCTTATGTCTTGGGCTTTCATTACTTTAGCCTATTGACCCATCTGTATCCCGTTAACTTGTAGTACATAGTTCTCTAAGTTTTTTTTTTGGGGGCCCAATTTACCCTCTCTAAATCACCCGTTAGCTTGTGCACTCGCTCGATCAGTTAACGTCGCATGCTTAAATATTCCTTTGTCTTCTTTTTAAATACAAGCCCATCTTCTTCAAGTTTCCATTTAACAACAAGCTCATAATTTACATCAACTCCACAAGTTGCCAAACCCATAATTCATTGTTCTCCAAATCCATATGCTTCCTACAAATCCCAAACATCTCCGCTCTGCATTAGTCTTCTAAAAATCTACAATTATATATATATATATATATATATATATATATATATATATATATATATATATATATATATATATATATATATGTATGTATAGAGGAAAAAGTGAATATGTGGCTGTTATGTAACTAAGCTTAGGTATAGAACCTCTTAAATGACATAGTTTTAAACAAAACAAATCCAATCTCATTTTCTTTTAATTTTGCTTTAATATATTACAATTGAATTGAGTTAAATTATGGAATGAAAAAGATCAATTATATATCTTTTTATTGTAAAAAAAATCATTGAGGTTTATAGGGAAAGTAAAAAATAAATATATTTTTAACGAATATAACTCAAACGTTTTTTTTCCTTCAATTGAAAAACTATATCCAATGATTTGTGAAAACCTTGATTGAGTTATTGGATGTTCTTCTTTTATATTTTATTGTATTTGTTTTTATTTAAAATTTAGTAAGGTTAAGTAAATGGTCATGACTTTTACTGCTTTAAGTTCTTAGACACAATGAAGAAAAAGAACATAAATTCGATCGGTTTAGCAAGTCACATGATTAAAGAAGGATAGTAAGCGAGATATCATGGTTAGTTTAGATATAATTGATCAAAACTACATAATTTGGAGGGTTCTATATATAAACTTAGGTACATAACAGCCACATATTCCCTAAGTCTATATATATATATATATATATATATATATATATATATATATATATATATATATATATATATATATATAGAACGTACCTATAAAAAAATATGTTAAAATAAACTATAAAAAGAAATAAATAAAATAAAACTATCAACTATATAAATAATATGTACCTATATTTATTTGTTAAAGTACATATTTTGTCAAAGAAAAATTACCATAAAAAAGGAAGAGTATTATACCTCATGAGTAACCCATAAGACATCGGCTACCTTTCCTCGTCTTGTCATAAAAACATAGGAAATTGACTTAATAAGGTAATTAACTTTTCGGTTTGTTCACATCTGGGTAACTATTTTTTTTTGTACACATCTAGTTAACGAACTTTTTAGAAGTGTTCACATATGACCATTAAGACCAACTGTAGTATGTCACATTCAGTCATAACCAGTCATATTGGTCATATGTGAACACTTCCAAAAAGTTCGTTACCTAGATGCGTACAAAAAAAAGATAGTTACCTAGATGTGAACAAACCGAAGATGTAAGAGTAAATTACACGAATGGTCCCAGTACTTTGGGTAATTTGTGCGTTTGGTCCCTAACTTATTTTTTAATTTGGATGATCCATATTGTTTGTTTTTGTTGTGTGTTTGGTCCCTATCTTACATCAAAAGACTATTATGCCCTGTTTTAATTTATTTTTTTAATTAATTTTCTTATTTATGTATTTATTTATTTTTAAAAAATTAACATACCCCATATATTTGTATCTCCTCACCCTAAACCTGAAACCACATTCGAGAAATTTAAGTTCGGTCCCACCAGTCACCATCCCATCTCTCATCCTACTCAACTTATCTTTCCTTTCCATCTTTAATGACATCAACGTTTTCATTATCACTTCTTTTTAGGGAAAATGTCACTGTAGCCCCACTAACTTACAAGTTTTGGTTTAAAAGGTTCCTTATTTTATTTTTTGGCTTTAGAAGGGCATAAACTAACATTTAACCGGCTAATTAGGCCATTTTTTATAAAGTGAAGGGGTCACCCGGTGACCCCAATCCCAATCAGCATTATTTCTTGGACATGTCATTAAAAGAAAGCCAGGTCATTAAACTAAATCATATGCCATGTGTTAGTGTATCGATAGATGACACCAACCCTTCCTCTCCAAGTAATTTTCGTCTTTAATCGGTTTCATCTACCAATATCTTCTTTTTCTTCTACTGTTCATCCAAAAATCAAACCTAGATTTTTTCTATGGCCGTCTACATGAAGATAGATCTCCATTTTGCTGGTTTGTTTACGAAGTATCCAGTGATCAGTTACTCAGATGGAGTGGAGCAAAGGTTTGAGGATGTGGATTTTGTTGGAATGGACAAAAACGAATTTCTAGTGTTCATTCAGAGATTCGAAAACGAGACATGTGTTGATGTGTACTTTTGCATGTCCGATATTGAGTTCCCTGAAGGACTGAGGATAATAGCAACTGAGAAAGACTACCAGGAGTTTATCGAAGTAGGGTATGATTCTGGTTGTGTAATTTCTATGTACATAGATCATGTTGGTGTTCATGTTCATCAATGGATTGTTGATGAGATGGCTGAAGTATGTACCCCCGAGGACAAGTTTTCTGGTGTAGGTGAAGTAGTAGATGTTGGATTAGTGTCTAAGTCCATAACTATTTTGGTATGTACTTGACCCGATGGTGCATGGTCCTTTTGGGTTGCCTTCACCAAAGCAACTTGATAGGATGAATTATGGAGAGAAAGAATAAATATGATTTATTAATATATTATGGGAATAATATATTAAAGGATAAATCATATTGTTTAATTAATATTAGTCAAGAATTAATAAGAATTAAGTTTGTGACTAAAAGAGATAAATTAAACTTAAGGGACTGGAATTGTAATTATAAGATAATTGCAATTGGGCTATGGATTGCCTTATATTATAAGGTTGGACGAATTCTATGGGGAAACCCATTAGAAATCGTCCAAGGCCTTAAGGAAAGGAGTCCATGGGTTGCTTAGGGCTTAAGCATCCAAATTAGGGTTTCCTTGTTAGATAACCCTAATAGTCTCACTATATATAGAGCCCTTATGCCTAAAAAACGTGGACAAGCTTCCTTCTAGGGTTTCCACATGTTTTGGGCAGCCTTCTTCTCTTCTCTTCTTCATCCTCTTGCTCTTGGTGTTTGTGAACCATTAGAGGAGTGACATTTGTGACTCTAAGCTTTCAAAAGTCATTACATGGAGGAATTGTGATTGTTATTACTACATAACAATCAAGGTAATATCTTAAACCCATTCTTATGTTAATATGATTACTTTTATGCTAGAATTAGGGTTTATAGTCTTGGATAAATTGCATGTACAATAGAGAAACCTAGATCCAAGCATTAGGGTTTGTATGAGCACATAGGATGTTCTTATGACCAAAACCCATCAGTGGTATCAGAGCCTTGATTGGTTTCTATTGTATTGATGCTTTATGTTGCTGAAAATCGAATTTTGGCTCACTGTTCGACCTAACTCGGCGAGTCAGCCCTACTCGGCGAGTTCCAGAGGGTGACTCGGCGAGTCGGAGCGTCAGACAGAGGGATTTTCGGATTTTGTTGCTGTTTTGCTTAAGGATCATTACCATATTCGTTTTAGACCTAATAAATACGAATTTTATTGTTTCTTAAAGAATATCCTTGCCAAAACACAAGATAATTACCAATTTATTAGATAATAACTTCCTTATATGATTAAAGTTGATTATTTGTATTAATTGGGTAACTTATTTTGCAAGAAATTGAAATTAGGTCAAATATAGATAATGATGAAATTAATTGTTTAATTTATATTATTTGTTATTTGATCCTTGTATTATGAAAAGTTTCAATTTTCCCCTTTAGGTTTTATAGTTTAAATTTGAACTCAAAAGGTTTAGTTTTGAAATTTAAATAGTTGAAACCCTAATGTTTTGAAAAAGGTTTCAAAACTTGCCCTCAAGTTTTGGAATTTAAATTTTGATTAAAAGTTTAATTTTGATGTATATTTAAATTCTAAACCCTAAGTTTTTGAAATGTTTCAAAACTTGTCCTCAAGTTTTGGAATTTAAATTTTGATTAAAAGTTTAATCTAGGAATGTTAAATTCTAAAACCCTAATAGTGTTTTGAAAAGTTCATATCACACCCTTATGGTTTTGTTAATTAATTAAAGTGTATAATTAAAAGAGGTTTAATAAATCCATAAAAGTTTAGGTTTATATTTAATTGAATTAAAAGTATAATCGTTAAATTTGACCACCTAGTATTTTAAAAGTGTAAAATACACCCTATACTATATATAACATTAAAAGTCTAACATTATATATATATGTATGAGTAAAAGTCAGTCTTACCGTTAGTAGGCCTCATTCACGAAGCTGGTCTATAAGGGGTGTTTAAGGAAATTGCCTATAAAATGGCGATTGAATGAGTATCCACTCTTACCCACCGCACTCTTGACTAGTGGAGGGTCGTTAGCCGAACAGGTAGGATAGGAAAAAACCTTCTATTATAAGTATAATGAAGTACAAAAGTAACTAAATGTTTTACAAATTCCCAATCTTAGTTACTTAGGCAAAAGTGAATTGATGCAATTCTATGAAATTACACTTTGTGCCCTTGCGAAGACGTTAGTGGAGCGTGTGTGGTTTACCGGCACACTAAATGGTTCTAAGCAAAGGCAGCAAAGGCACTACTAGAAAAACAGCCTTTTACGACGCTCATTGCGCGTCGTAAAAGGCTCAGACGACGCGCAAATGCGCGTCAAGGAAGGCCCTGTCATAAAGAGAGACGACGCTCATTTACGACGCGCAATTACGACGCGCGTTTACGACACGCAATGCGTATCAAGGAAGGCCCTGTCATAAAGGAAGATGACACGCATCCGCGTGTCGTAACCTTACGACGCGCGTGTTAATGACACACAATGCGTATCATTAAAACCCCTGTCAAGAAAGACCATGTCATAAATGAATATGACACACATTTTTGCGTATCGTAATTTTTATTTTTCTTTTAAAAAAAATTGTTTATATATTTACTAATTTTCAAATTAAATGTGCATTTCATGTCTCATAATAGAAAATAATTAAAATACCATATACAAAAAATACAATCCATTACACAAAAGTTAATGCCATACAAAATACAAAATAAAATACAATAAATAAGAAAGATAATTCATTGCACTAAAATGTCAAATACAAATAATCATTGCTAACTATATAACCTAATACTACATTGCTATTAAAGGACATCATCATAACTCACTGAAGGTCTTGGAACAATGTTCTCGTCATCAACTCTTACACCAACCTTGCTTTAGTAGATGACTTTCACACAATCAATTTCAAACAATTATACAAATAATCATAGGAGGCATACAAGATATCGAAAAATTTATAAGATTATCCAACCAAAATAAAATAACATAAAAAAAACATACCTGTTATATGGCAGTGGCAGCGGGATTTCTCCGGGTTGGCTTCAAAGGTGGTCTTCCGGTGGTGGCTGGTGGTCACCAAAAAACAACACATCAGTAAAAAAACAAATCAAAGAATCCTAACCTGTTCTGTGGGCAGTGGCCACCGGATTTTGGGGGTGTTCAACGGTGGTCCTCCGGTGGTGGCTTGTGGTCATCGGGGATATAATGGAACACAACAACAAACTTCAACAATTGTATACCAACAAGAAATTACTAACTCTATATGGATGATTGCTTTTATGAGGATAAACCTCAGAACCAAAAGAAAAGCACTCAACACATACATCAAAATCAGAGCAATAAGCACTCAACACAAAGAAGAGGACCTAACTTTAACTTCATGTAATTTTAGTTAATAATGGAAAAGAATCCTCTCCCTTTGTTACTTCCTTTTCCACAACAGCTCCCTTTGTTTTTGCTTTTTCACCAACACCGGACTTCTCCCCCTTTTCTTTCTTTCCACTTTTATCTGCAAACATTATTAAAATTAAATAAAATAATAATAATATTAATAATAATAATAATAATAATAATAATAATAATAATAATAATAATAATAATAATAATAATAATCTCATTGGCTCCATAACTAATGGAACTCAAGATTCCACCAGATGATGATCTACCAAGTCCTTTAACATATAAAGGGGATAAAATCAATATTTTAAAAGGATGACCCCTCTGGTTGATCTATCACCTCAGTCCACCTTATAGCCCATTGGAGTAAAACTTGCGCCCAACCTGCTGTTATGAGTCCAAAGCAATATTCAGTAGAAAACTCAAGATTCAAATGAATCTTATTATGCACCTAGCTAGCTTGTTTAGCTATACATATAATTAAACAACTTTAAAAAGGATACATAATGAGTGAACATACTGCCAATTGGCTATTAATTTTAAAGACTATTGCATGTGTCGTGTAGTGTTAATTTGAACCAGAAAGCAATCAAGTGAAACTCCATCATATATATATATATATATATATATATATATATATATATAGTTAGAGAGAGAGAGAGAAAGAACCTGTTGTGCCTGAAGACAAGCATATTTCCAAAAATGCCCTTGCAAGACAACAACCTGTTGTGCCTGAAGACAAGCATATTTCCCTTGGACGCCCTTTGCAAGCCCAATCAGAGAACATGGTGACAAGGGCAATATCGGAAGGAGGAGCTAACAAAAACCATGTGTTAAGAGTTAGAAACTTAGACTTCACAATGAAGAAATAAATAAACAATGGTTTGAGAAAAATTTGACAAAAATAGACAAACCTGCCATATGCATATTGTGGAGAAATGATTTTGATTCCTCTTCAGTAAGTGATCTAAGTAACCATGGTAAAACACATTCAATTACTCTCAAAGGCATTACACATAAACTTTGGTATAAGAGCTCTCATTGTCTTTTAGGAGTAAAATGCTTGTGTGCAAGTGGGAGAACCTGAAATTGAAATCACATAAGGGCGTTATGGTAAATAAAAGTCATAAAAAGAAAGACTAGTGATTCACTATTTCACTCATTCACCTGAAGTTCTTCATTTTGAAATGTTTCTCAATGATGGACATGATATGATCAACATGTGAGCATAACTTTGAACAAAATTCAGATGAAGATGAATTTGCTCCATCTTTTTCTATGCTTTCAATCAAACATCTAAATTTGTCAAAGCCACTCTCTTCTTCTATGTGTTCTTGGGAGAATGACAACTTAACATCTACAACAGGGAATATAACTTTATCTTCCACAATACTGCATTCAAAAGGATAAAATTAGTATCAAATTATCAATGTTTCAAAATCTTCAGTGTCTGCAACCATCACTACAAATTCAGAAAACCCCTATTCAGGTCCCTTGTAACTGTTTAAAAAAAAAAGAAAAAAATAGAAGTTAGAACCAACATTAAGAATAAAATATCAAAAATAAATATCAAAACAAGTCAGAATAATATTCACAAAGTTGATAAACTTTGGTTAAGAAAAAGAACAAGAAACATAGCCAATTTAGTTAGGCATTGATGTGGTGAAGAAAACCAAAGGAAATAATGGAAATTTTTTTTCAAAAGAAGCTACAGGGGGGAAAAAACAGTTTTCGAGTCAGGGGCATCAAGGGAATTTCTCGAAAAATGAAGGTTCAGGGGTTTTTGCTGGAAACCCCAAGCAGGGGCAAAAAGGGAATTATCCAAAAATTGGAAATTCTGGGGCTTCTGCTAGAATTCGCTATCAGGGGTATAATGGGAATAATCAGGAAAATTTGGAATTTAGTTTTGATAGAGGTGGGAAGACAGGAGGTAAAAATGGGCAGGGGTATTATGGGAATATTCAGCCAATGAAAGGAAAGTCTAATGATTCAAAGATTGAACAGGGGCAAAGTTGGAAAAGTAACAAGGTTATGGGAAAGAACAAGGATGGGGGTGATGTTTTGGAAGTCAAAGGGTTTGTGGGGAATAATTCTATGAGTCGGCCTGACCAAGAAGCTAGAAAATCAGAAGCAGGGGTGATCTGGAACATCGAATTGGAAGGATTGGGACAAAATTCTTACCATACTAGTTACCAATTCGAATATAAAACTGATCTGGAACATCGAATTGGAAGGATTGGGACAAAATTAGCGATCAATACGAACTGAAAAACAAATTTAGCGAATCACTTTGTTCTTCCATTTCTGTCGAGGCGATGCTTAGGGTAACAACAAATTTAGCTCTTGTTTCATGATCACGTCTATTTTCAAATGTCCGAAAAGGGTAACAACATGTATTACGGACTGATCTACAAAGAAATTTTATTCGAAACTAAACTCACAAATTACACTGAGAAGAGTTGTACCTGCATGGAATTGGACATCAAAGTGGTAGCTGCAGCGACGATGAGCAATGGTCTGCGAGGATCTGTAAGGCGGAAAGGAGAAGAAAGCGTAGCGGCGAGCACTGGAGGAGATGAGGTTAGACACGAACGGTGGAAGAAGGCGGTGGCGGGGACGGAAGTGGTTGTAGAACAGAGTAGGAAAGAAGATAGAGGATCGATAAGCGGAGGAATTGAAGCCATCTTCGGTGGTGTTTGTCGGTGTGTTCTTAGATAACAAGTGCCGATCGATCCCAGTGGAGATTTCACGGAAGCGGTAGGAAAAAACGAAACCCTAATACACGCCTGGATCGCACAGTCGATAAAATCGCTCAACATCTGCACAATAAATGGAAATCGTTAGAATTCGAAAACATGTGCACAATAAATGAAAATCGTTAGAATTCGTCGGCTGTAAATCACCCAAAAAAACTGTAAAATAACATGCAGTTTAAGAAGCAATTAGCGTTAATTTTGAATTGGGGAAACAAACCTTAGTTCTTTTTTCTTCGCCATGGAAAAGCACACAAACGGAAGGATGTGTATGATGTTTTCCTTCAAGATCTTCGCCTTCAAAGGTACACGATTCATCTCCATTTTATCATGCTTCCCTACCGATTCCTAATCGAAAACCATGATTTCTAAAGCTTGAACTTTAGGAGGGGGAAGGAAGGAAGCATCGTAACTAGAGAAAGAGGGAAACAAAAATGGAGGATAAAAAAGAAGCGGGTTTTTAAAATGCTTGGGGATTTCATTTTCCCCAGTATCTACTAAAACCCTAGCCTAGCACGTGCTAGAGAGAAGGGAGGTGGCAATGGCTTAGGGTTTACAGAGAGACGGGAGGTAGAGAATGAAGGGAGATCTAGAGGAGAGAGTATCAGAGAGAGGAGAGTGGATTGCAAGGATGAAAGATAGATAGAAGATAGAAAAAACAAGGCGGGTTTTCAAAATTTTGGGGATTTCGTTTCCCCCTTGTCTACTAAAAGCGCGTTTCATGAAAATTATAAAGCGATAGATAAAGACGACGCGCGTTTAAGATAAAGCGCCCTCCGTGTTTTTAATTTTTTTTCTTGAGACACTAAATTAAGGGCACGCAGTAATGCGTGACGTAAATCCTAATTTTTTTTTGAAGAGATGACACTATTTTAAGGGCACGTCCTTTTGCGTATCATTAATCAGCGCGTGTCGTAAAAAGCGCGTCATTAAAGGTCTATTTTCTAGTAGTGAGGGTGACTCAATGTTTGTCATAGTTCGGTGGAGCGTGTGTGGTTTACCGGCACATCGAATAGGTGATTGTAACATGTGAGGGCGCCATGTAAGTTTGCATGGTTATTCACACCCGCTTTGTGATTCTCGGCATCCCAGTCACAAACTAGAGGGGCATATCGAGATTTAAACATGCCATTGAAAGTTCAATGAATCTCAAAGGATATAGGAGTTTTCATAGTTTTAAAACTTAAATTTCTTTTTCGTTTTTCGTGGTGGAAATTAGTGAATCGTCATTCACTTACCTTCAAATATTCTGCAATTAGGGTTACGACACCCCTCTCCCGAGTTGTGGAATATTGTGTTGGGTCCTAGCCTTAGTATTTCATTTGGGTGATTTACTAAGGACTCAATCTATCAACTAACTTGAATTCGTTTTTCTCCCGTTTTGTAGATGTCAAAGTTCGACAACTATGGTCTTCCCAAATCCCGTGGAACAAGCTTTCCACATGAAGATGATATTCCACGATTTGATCGAGGAACAAGAAATCATGCTTCACTTCCTCCACCTCCTCCAATTATTCTCCCTAACCCACAAGTACGAAGGCTTGAAAAGTTCAAGCTCACTCAAGCCCTTTTGGCAAGTAAACATGAAGAAGGAAAGTCGGTGTGTGCACACGTCCTAGGAATGAAATCACACATTGATAGGTTAAGAATGTTGGGATCCGTTGTCTGTGAGGAGATGGCTGTTGATTGGATTCTTCAGTCACTTCCTAACTCGTACAGTGAGTTCGTAAGAGAGTACTATATGATGAATTGCGACGTGACCCTTATAGACCTCACCTATATGCTTATTGCTGCTGAATCAGCAATGGTTTGGCGCAATAGAAAAGCAAAGTTGATTGGTGAATCTACCTTCAAGACCTCTATGGATATAGACAATGGCAACGAAAGACATGCTATGATCGAAAAGTTTGATCATAAGAGAAAGGCAATGTCTGAAGTAGTTCCATGTCCTGTTCCAAAAGAGTCAATTTGCTTTTATTGCCAAGAGAAGGGGCATTGGAGACGAAGCTGCCCTATTTACCTAAGAGATCTAAGAGATGGGAGAGTCAAAACGTATGGCTCTGCTTTAGGTAAAATCCATTAACTAACTCTTTTAAGCTCCTATTCTAGGTTCTTAATACATAATGTGATAAGATTACAATTGATGTTTTGTAGGATCGAAGAAAAGAGAGGAAGCTTAAGGGAAGAAGTAAGCAGAATCTAACCGTGAAGAAATGGATTTCGATCGCATTACTTGAAGATTAGATTATTGAGCTACTACTTGGAGTTAGAATTAGATTGCTAAGAAATATATATTAGCATAATTTTGTAAGGACAAAATTTTCCGCAATAAAATAAATTTTGATTTTATATTATTTATTTATCCTTGCAATGGAATATATGAAAAATTGATGTTTGGATGTTTCTATTATTAGCAATAATGGATTTGATTCTTAGTTATGGAAATGTCAAAAATTATCAAATAAGGAGAGTTTCTCATCGCCCAAGTTTCAATTGGACAGAAACTTAGAATCATGCAACTTGGTTGCACGATGAATGAGAAATTTCATATTTGGAAATTAGACTAATTCATTGACAAAGTGTCAAGTGAAGGACTAGGAGATCAAGTACACGAAGTTGCGTATTGATCAAGTCCACCATAAGAGTAACCAAGATATTCGTCATGATTTACTAAAGGTTTAGTAAATATGATTATACTTACAAGATTAAGTGTAATTCTGAATTGATTGAAAATGTTTAAATCAATAGTAGAACGAATAAGAAGAATCAAGTAGGCAGAAAGATAAAAGTTTCTCCATTGTAAGAAGAAGGGAGAGTACCTTTTATGCTTTATGATAGGTCTTAATGATTAAGAACCATATCTCAATTGATCCTCTAAGTGAGTCTTAGTACAATTGTATGTCTAAGAAGAGGAATCAAGAAAATGGTTAAATCAAGAAGTCAATCATACTTCAAAACAAGTCTTAGAGTTAAGATTGTGATATTGAGTGAAAAGTATTAAGAAGGTTTATATCATTCATCAAATGTGGAAAGTTGTGATGTCTTGGATAAGACAAAGACCAACTAGGACCAATTTATGAAGTGTTTTAAACTACACTAACTCTTGAATATTTGTTTGTCAAGAAATGTTTATTGACAAGAGAATCTTATATGTCAAGGAGTCAGTGGGAGTCTTAATGGTCTTGAAAGGTTTCAAGAACAAATCAGAATAGACCTTATCGGTCATCACTAGCACACGAGTTGAGGTTTACAACCTATCGTGTTGACACTATCTTATTTTGTGCCGTTCCAATTGAGTTAATTATGCATGTGAGGCTATGAGTTCTCTTTTGAACGCATAAAAGGCAGACACCTTGATCAATGGAATGTACATTGATAGGAAAGGGTGAGCTGCTTAACTACTTGGAAAACATGGGGGGTAGCTGTGCTACCATAAGGCAAGAAATCAAGATTAAGAAAGTTCGTTCCATATTAGTTTGAATTTGTCGTAAACTTTGGTTTTGACAAATTCACATAGATAGGAACACATACACCATTAAAATCGAAGTGTCATAAGATTCCCTCCTTCATGAAAATGACTGTGAGCAAATGCTTTCACTAAGATAGATTTTAAGAAGATAGTGATTGTGAAATTGAATTCTCGAATTCGATTATGGTTACAGTATCCCTTTCCATGATTCGAATTATGAGATTTGGCAATTAGTCCGAATTGTTTAGACACACATATGAGCTATCTAAAGAAAAGGTGTATAAGCTTAGATAAAGGATTATCAAAGCATTAGGTATTAGAAACATGAACTTAAGAAATTCAATAAGTATTGTTTTTCTGGAAGTTTAGCTGGTTTCTGAATACATGTCAAAGCTAGTGGGAGCATAAGTGTTATGTTTATAATAATCGTCATGATAGTGGGAGCATAAATGTTATGATTGTATGATTATTATGGAAAGTATTGCAAGTTAGCAATATTAATTATAGAAAACAATAGTTATACTTTGCAAAGTTGCAAGAGTTGAAAAGTTGTTTTGCTATAATTAAGGGAGAGAATATTATGCTTCATTTCAAATCTAAAGGCTTAGGTTGTGGAATGTTAATAATTTAGTCAAGGAAACATAGTGTGTTCACAAATTTCGACTATGATTATGGCATTCCTCTTCATAGTTCAAATTTTGAGAACATAGCACATAAAATATTATGGCAGAAGATTGATAAAGTATCAAATCTTTATGTAAGACATTATGCATCATGTCCCATACGCCTCAGGTATAGGATTGATTGCAAATGCTATAATATTTGACCATTCTAAAATTTTCCAAATGTCTAGTGCATTTAGAGGGAAAAAGGACAAGAATCGGTTTTGACTAAGATAATTATACAACTATCAAAGGACAATCCAAAGTTCGCCTAGGATTGGTTGCTTGTGAGTAGTTGGAAGTATAGTATTGGATGGACCATATTGACATTATTATGAATAGATAAGATTCTATTGAGAATGAGTTGTCATATGGTAAGTATGGAAAGTTTTCCATATTGGGAATTGAATGTTGAAAATCTAGAAACTTTTATGCAAAAGGATGTTCAAAGGAATGTACTTTGAGTGAGAGACATCATATCTAAGGAATTGTATTGTAACAATCTCCGATAGAGGACTTTGTAATATCGTTGGCAATAGTCTTTGTGACTTTTTGTGCTATGACATTACGAAAAGGATTATTGCATAATATGTTAGAATCTAACATATTCAATAAGTGGCAAGAATTTGATATTCTTTCACTTATGAAAAAGGATTTGGAGTTATGAAATGAGTATGATTGGAAATGTGTTCATTTGATCTATTTCACAAAGTAAGAACCATAAGTAAACATTGTGTGCATGATAAGAGCATGGGACAAGTGTAATAATTCAAGTAAGAAGTTGATTACCCGAAACAACAAATAATGAGTAATCGATATGGTGATAAATAAAAGGTTTTAATTATACTCAAAGGTTTGAGGCCATATGGGATTAGTATTATTCTTGTGTTTCACTTTGCATGTTTTGACTTCCTGAATAATTTAATTGGTTAAGAACAGTCAAATTATTCGAACGGGCCACAGTCGTTCATATGTTGGAAGTAGGAATGAATAAAGACTGTCATGAATTGGTGTGTGGATTGTCTAAAGAGTATTAGACATAAGCAAATGTTTGCTGCAACGTTCATGAGTGCTTATGAATATGATTTGAGCATTGGATTAAACCCACGCTTACTTGGATCACTCCATGAATTGTATCACGAGTGATTGGTGAGACGATAACATCTTATATTCTTGAAACCGAGATGTGTGAGTTGTATCTTGCAAATCGGTTGCACATTGATAATATGTAAATGCACCAGTAACTTGGTGTTATAAAACATATTGTTGTGTGTGATTCGGTGAGTAAGTGCAAGCGAGCATTGAATCAAAGTTTATCCGTTCCTTTTATTCAAAGCAGGATAAAAGCGATATCTTTGGGCCCCTCGATGATATAGTGATGACAAACGTAAATGCTCGACCGGGCTAGTGCTAATTTGATTTGTTCAATTAGTCAGTCGTCATAAATCGGAAGTCGAGAAATGGTACAGAGAGAATGATTAGAAATCATGTCTTATACGATATCTAGAATGGAGGAATATATGATCCCTTATCTAAAGGACACGCGTATCTGATAGGATCAGAGTTGACAGCGGCTTTGGAAAGCTACGATTGTAGATCAGGATCTGAAGTCATATGCATAATAGTTATTAGACTTATCCAAGTGGGAGACTGTTGGATTAGTGTCTAAGTCCATAACTATTTTGGTATGTACTTGACCCGATGGTGCATGGTCCTTTTGGGTTGCCTTCACCAAAGCAACTTGATAGGATGAATTATGGAGAGAAAGAATAAATATGATTTATTAATATATTATGGGAATAATATATTAAAGGATAAATCATATTGTTTAATTAATATTAGTCAAGAATTAATAAGAATTAAGTTTGTGACTAAAAGAGATAAATTAAACTTAAGGGACTGGAATTGTAATTATAAGATAATTGCAATTGGGCTATGGATTGCCTTATATTATAAGGTTGGACGAATTCTATGGGGAAACCCATTAGAAATCGTCCAAGGCCTTAAGGAAAGGAGTCCATGGGTTGCTTAGGGCTTAAGCATCCAAATTAGGGTTTCCTTGTTAGATAACCCTAATAGTCTCACTATATATAGAGCCCTTATGCCTAAAAAACGTGGACAAGCTTCCTTCTAGGATTTCCACATGTTTTGGGCAGCCTTCTTCTCTTCTCTTCTTCATCCTCTTGCTCTTGGTGTTTGTGAACCATTAGAGGAGTGACATTTGTGACTCTAAGCTTTCAAAAGTCATTACATGGAGGAATTGTGATTGTTATTACTACATAACAATCAAGGTAATATCTTAAACCCATTCTTATGTTAATATGATTACTTTTATGCTAGAATTAGGGTTTATAGTCTTGGATAAAGTGCATGTACAATAGAGAAACCTAGATCCAAGCATTAGGGTTTGTATGAGCACATAGGATGTTCTTATGACCAAAACCCATCAGTAGAAGAGTTGCATGTTGAGACAGAAGGAGGCATTGACCTAGATGAAGTACAAGTGCAAGGTGATTTGGACGATAACATTGAAGATGGAGATTGCATCCTCATGAACAAGATCTTGAATGATGTATTTTTGAACAAGCTCTGCCCCAAGGAGCAACCAACTCCAGACACTCCACCTCAAGAGGATCCATCTCATGAAGATCCATTTGATCAGATGGATGAACACGACCCAATTCATGAGGAGGTAACAGTTTTTAATGAAAATGTTCATTGGAAAAAACAAAAACTTGTGTTAGGAATGAGATTTGAAAATCCTAAACAATTAAAACATATGTTGTGTAATTATGCTGTTGCTAAAGGATATCAATTGTGCTACAAAAAAAATGATAGTCGGAGGCTTTTAGTTAAATGTTGTTCAGGGCAATGCAAGTTTAGATTGTGGGCTTCATGGATGAGTGAGGAAAATTCATTTCAGATGAAGTCTCTTATAGATGACCATAATTATGCTAGAAATTTTAAAATGGGGTCAATTGTAAGCTATGCATGGATTGGTAGCCATTTCACATCTAAATTTTTACAAAAACAAAAAATGAGTGTTAGGCTACTAAAGGAAGAAGTAAAACAAAAATTTGGAATTGATGTGAGTATGGGACAGTGTAGAAGAGCAAAGAAATATGCAATTGAACTTATTGAAGGTATACTAGTTGAGCATTATGCCAAGCTTTGGTCATATGGTGAAGAGATAAGAAGATCCAATCCAGGATCAACTGTCAAATTGGATGTCAACAATATGCCTGATGGGAAGACATATTTTAGTAAGTTTTACATATGCTTTGAGGGGCTGAAACAAGGTTGGAAAGGAAGTTGTAGAAGAGTAATAAACCTGGATGGTTGTTTCTTAAAGGGATTATGTAGTGAAGAATTGATATGTGCCGTAAGAAGAGATGCTAACATTCATATCTTCCCAATAGCATGGGCAGTTGTGTGTGTGGAAAATAAAGAAAATTGGAAATGGTTTTTGGAGAATCTTCAAGATGATCTACATGTTGATGATGGTAGTGGTATCACCCTGATGTCAGATCAACATAAGGTATATCACTTATTATACTTCATATTTCTTGTTAATAAAATTCCATTTTCTTAACATATGAATTTAAATTGTATAGGGGCTATTGGAGGCTGTGAAGGAAGTAATGCCTAATGCTGAACACAGACAGTGTGCAAGGCATATTGTTGCCAACTTTAGGAAAAGGTTCAGTGGTGTGCATTATGAGAGGATGTTTTGGAAAGCTTGAAAAGCATCAACTAAACCTTTATTCAATGCAGCAATGAAGGAAATACAAGTACTAAATCCTGCAACATTTGACTACCTTATGGAAAAGAACCCAAAATCATGGAGTAGAGCTTTCTTTAGAGAGGGGAGGATGTGTGATGCAGTTGAAAATGGATTATCTGAAAGCTTCAACAATGTCATTAGAGATGCAAGGAAAAAACCAATAATCACAATGTTAGAAGAAATTAGGTTGTATGTTATGGAGAGGCAATTCAATCTCACCATCAAAGGTTGTTCATGGCCTGATTTGAAACCATGCCCAACCATTACAATCCTATTGAATCAGTTGAAAAGAGCTCAAAGGTTTTTTCTTTTCTATTAATACTTTATTTAGTTTTTCCAATATACACCCTAACTTTTATACCATTGCATCAGGTATTGGCACGTTTTACCTACCGGTTTAAACCAGTTTGAAACAAGGAATTTGGCAGAGTCTTACGTTGTGAATGTAGATAGGAGAACTTGTTCATGTAGAGTGTGGCAACTAAATGGGTATGGATGTGTGCATTCAGTTGCAAAAATCTCATACCTTAACAGTGATGTTGGTAATTATGTGGATCCAATGTACTATGGAGCAATTTATAAGAACACCTACAAGTATCCTATAAGTGGGATGAATGGTAGCAACATGTGGCCACCTACTGAATTCATTCCACCTTTGCCACCATTGAAAAGAAAAATGTCAGGTAGACCTAAAGTTAATAGAAGAAAAGATTCAAATGAAAGGGGTGCTAGACATACTGTGTCAAAGGTTGGGAAAAAGATTATGTGTAGTGTATGTAAACAAGCAGGACATAACAAGGTTACATGTTCTAAATATGAAAAGCCAACAAAACTAGAGGTAAGGAAAAGGAAGAGATCAGATGCTATTGATGGGGAGGGAAGCAGTGCTAAGAAGGAAAAAGGTATGACAAATGAGGAAGGAGGGAGGGGTAATAAGGGCATTAATGGAAAAGTTGGGGAAGGAAGCAGTGGTAAGAAGGCAAATGATGTTATAGATGATAAAGGGGGGAGGGGTAAAAAGGGAAGTAATGGAAAAGTTGGGGAAGGAAGCAGTGGTAAGAAGGCAAATGATGTTATAGATGATAAAGGGGGGAGGGGTAAAAAGGGTAGTAATGGTAATGTTGGGGAAAGAAGCAATGGTAGGAAGACAAGAAAGAAGTCGGAAAGAATTTTGAATAAAAAACTTGGTACACGGGTTGAGGGTAACAATGGGGAAGGCAACACTATTGACAAGCCAATGGAACTAGAATAGGTTAAGTGTGGTCAATGTTGTTATGTAGTCAATGTGTTTATGACAACTGATTTCAGGTTAAGTGTTTTAATTTGATGTTTTCTACTCACTTTGGTCATGCTAAACAATGTTGGATTAAGTGTTTCAATTTTATGTTATGTACTCACTGTGGTGTTATGTAGTCACTTTGGTTATGCTAAATAATGTTGGATTAAGTGTTTCGATTTTATGTTCTGTACTATTTTTGTTTAATTTTAATCTAATATAAATTACTATGCTATGAACTCACTATGGTGTTATGTATGCAAAAGGTTTCAATGTCCTAATGATGGTGTGTTGTGTTTATGGACGTGCATGGTATTGGGGTCAATTATTTACATTAGTGCTGGATATATATGGTCCCATTTACTCTAGGTGAACATGACATTGATGTCTATTATTGACATTAGTGATTGAAAGTCATTACAAGGATAATGTAAATAACCATAACAATTTCCCTGACAAGGACATAAAAAACTGCTACATACAAATTACAACTTGTACACAATTATGCCAAAGAAAATAATTCAACTTAGAATTAAAGACATCTTCAGTTTCCAAATCTTTGATTCAAGCTTCTTTTTTGACCTAGCCAATCCTGCAATCATAACTGTTTCAGCACTCATATTCTTAGTGTCTGCTTCTTCTACCCAACAAATAAAACCATTACGAGGTCCCTAACAAAATCAATTTAGAAGTTAGAAGTGTAGAATGCAAAGATAAAAACAAATAAATTAGGGATACAGTGTCCTGATAAAGAAAGTCAAACAAACCTTAGTGGGGCAAGCATAGAATGGTCTTCCAGGGTTTGATGGAGTGGAAGACATTCTGATTATGGCCAAACATCCACATGAGCATTTCACCATTTTTGCTTCGTTATTTCCGAGAGCTGCTAACTTCAAAATGCAAACAAGAACATGTACAAAGAAATGGGATCTACTGCCGAGTAAAGGAGGTAAAGTACTTATAAAGAGCAAATGATGAAAATATCCCAGCCGAGTAAGGAAGTAGGTTCTTAAAAATTGTAAATTCCAAAAATACCCCTTGACGAAATTACCCCAATGTTTGACCTCATTAAC
This sequence comes from Lactuca sativa, assembly GCF_002870075.4. Taxonomy (NCBI): domain Eukaryota; kingdom Viridiplantae; phylum Streptophyta; class Magnoliopsida; order Asterales; family Asteraceae; genus Lactuca; species Lactuca sativa. The sequence goes on along the minus strand of NC_056627.2, from coordinate 358,399,333 downwards.
ATCTGTCACAGTTGGTGTACCAACAATTAATTTTCATTAATTAAGCCAACCAAGTGTCCAAATCGTTAGTCTTAATCAAAAACATTGATCCCAACAAATCAAAATGCATTCAAGGTGTTTACATTTCATCAAGATAATATCAAAATGCCTGTTACATGTTCCTAGGACTTCAAAAAACATCCGTAAACAACCACCACTAGATTACCACATACATCATAGACGATTACCACAAACACAAACAAACACACACAATCCTAATAACATATATTACAATAAAAACCTTAAACATAATAGACGATTAAGACGAACACTAGATTATCATACCACTACTATTCACCTCCTTGAGAATCATTTGCTGACTATCAAGTGAATGATGAAAATCATTAGCAGGAGCATCACCACGACAAGACCCACAACCAACAACGCAATAGTTTTAATCTGCTTCTCAACCTTGTCGAACCTTTGCTGCATGTTCAGGACATCAACCCTGGAATGAAGGTAATCGCGACCCATCTCCTCCTTCATGCGCTCCACCTCACCTTTTTGCTCGGCTATTTTATCACCACAGTCGCAGAAAATCGTGTGCAAATCGTTCAAGTATAGCCCGTCTCTTGAGCTAATCGAGTTGTTGGAGTTTATATTTGGTGATGGTGGTGGGGTAGGCTCCATGGAAGACAGTGAAAGGGAACACGAGTATTCTATTTTTGTTTGTCGGGTTGTGTTTGGCCGGAAGTGGTAACAAAGTGTTAGGGTTTTGTCCAAGAGACCATCCATTTATATAGTAGGGGACCACCTAACCCTTAGTGCCCAAGTAAGTGAACTCGGTGGTGAGTCGATGACGTGTAAACCGACTCGTCTGAGTTGACTCAGTAGGTTACTTTGATGATGACATGGCAAGCAAACCGGTTGAATTGGGTCAAAATCCCAAATTAGCCGGTTAAATGTTAGTTTATGCCCTTCTAAAGCCAAAAAAAAAATAAGGGACCTTTTAAACCAAAACTTGTAAGTTAGTGGGGCTACAGTGACATTTCCCCTTCTTTTTTCGGTCCTTCAACTCCGACGAACCAACCCCACAACCCTTCTATTGGGTTGTGGTGGTGAAAAATTCAATGAAGAGACAATGTGTTGTGGGGTTGGTTCGTCGGAGTTGAAGGACCTAAAAAAGAAGGGATAGTGAAGATGTTGATGTGGGGTCTATTAATTTTTTAAAATAAATACATAAATAAGAAAATTAATTAAAAAATAAATTAAAAAAATGGCACAATAGTCTTTTGAGGTAAGACAGAGACCAAAGACACAACAAAAATAAACAGTATGGATCATGCAAGTTAAAAAATAAGTTAGGGACCAAACGCACAAATTACCTAAACTACAGGGACCATTCGTGTGATTTAATTTTACCTTTTCGGTGTGTTCACATTTAGGTAACAATCTTTTTTTTTCTACACATCTAGGTAACGAACTTTTTGGAAGTGTTCACATATGACCATTATGACTGGATGTAACCTGCTACAGCCGGTCATAATGGTCATATGTGAACACTTCCAAAAAGTTCGTTACCTAGATGTGTACAAAAAAAAGATAGTTACCTAGATATGAATAAAATAAACAGTTAATTACCTTATTAAATCTATTTCCCTAGAAATATGAAGAGCATTTTCAGGTAAATACATTTTGGACTTCACAAAAATGCATCGATTTACTAATTTTAAGGGGCAACATCATGAAACGTAACAAATAAATAGACATGTTTCCTATATTGTGTAAAAATGAAAAAAAAATCAACATAGTACCTGTGTCCATTGTACGATGATCATGTTCTAATTGCTTTTCTTCGATAACGATGCATTTTCCTCCTAATACTGGTCGGTGTGGGCAATGCCCACCAACGTTTTTAGAAGAAAAAAAAAGAGGAAAACGGACGTTATAGGATGTTGTGGTGGTAACAGGAAGCAACACACAAGCTTATAAAGTGCAAAAAAGGTGAAGATGACGGTGTTTATGTCGTCATAACGCGCGAAAACGCCCCCATAGACATTGCCCACACCTAACAACCTAAATCTAACAACAAAAATCGACCTATCGTCATCAATGGATGTCATTTTCTGCAAAACCCGATGGTAATTGCCTATATTTTTGTGAGAAATATTGTTGTGATCTCAATGGATCTTTCCTCTCTTTTTCTCTTTATATATAATATATATTTGAATGGTGACACGATATATAAAAAATAAAACAAAACTAACTAGACACTAGAACCAAGAATTACAAGAAACATTTTAAAGAATTACAAGAAGCAGTTTACCATAAAAGAAAAGAACAACATCATATGGTATATAAAAATACCTTAAAAAGTTCTTTTCAACCCGACCCTAAAACCATAGCTAAGAAACAAAAATTTTGGTCGTCAATCCATTACCCCAATATGATATTCGAACCCAGAAACGGTAGATTTTTAGTTCAAGTATGTTAAAAATGGTGACATAATTACACGAATAGGTCTAATTTCAAGAATTGGGTTGTTAGTATCTTAACATAATTATGAATTAATTAAATCTTAATCATAATTTAATTTGTAAAATAATAATAAATCACTACCGAAACCAACGTGGTGTGTTTGTCCCTTTGCAATTTAGCTTCTTCTGCCTGTCGGAACCCTAACTATGCCGGCCATGGCTGCCCTCTATCAGAATTATTTATATATGCATGCAATATATATCTGTATTAATATATTTAAATTAACACACACTCCATTTTGGCCTGCAGACCCTTTAAACCTCACTGCAAACCCTTTTATTTGCTCTCTCGCTCGCTCTCTCTCTCTCTCTCTCTCTCTCTCTCTCTCTCTAGAATTCTTAAACGTACAGAAGCGAAATGAGAGCTGGATTTGACGTGGTTCAAGGTGCTCTTGAGTTGATCCAGCCCCATGAACAATGGGACTACAACAACACTCTTGGTGCTTATGTTACCTCAACTGCGACAACTTCAAGCTCACTGAATGGTTTTAGCGACTATAGTTCAAAGGCGCCTGCAAACATAGAGAGACCAAACGAGCTCTCTGAATGGGTTGAACATGTCACCAAGACGCTCGTTGAAGACTTGCCTCATCAAGAGTCCAACCTTGAAGATCAGAGCTTCCACACGGATGCCACTTTGCCAGCTGCTAATTACGGTGTCGTTTCACCTGACGTGTGTGAAACAAGACCTCGGAAGATACCCAGGGGGAACTGGTCGGATGATGTTAGGTCATGTGGTGATCAGGGTAATAATAAAGGGTTGAATTTGATTGCGCTTTTGTTTGAGTGTGCAGTTGCTATTTCGGTTGATAATTTGGGTGAGGCTCATAGGATGGTTCTTGAGTTAACCCAAATGGCTTCTCCTTATTCACCTTCTTGTGGTGAGAGAGTTGTTGCTTATTTTGCAAAAGCCATGGCTAGTAGGGTTGTGAACTCATGGCTAGGGGTTTGCTCACCATTGACTAATCACAAGCTCATTCATGGTGCTTTTCAAGTCTTCAACAACATCTCTCCTTTTGTCAAGTTTGCTCATTTCACCTCTAACCAAGCCATTCTCGAGGCTTTTCAACGTCGAGAAAGGGTCCACATAGTGGACCTTGACATCATGCAGGGTTTACAATGGCCAGCACTGTTTCACATATTGGCCACACGAATGGAAGGGCCACCGCATGTGAGGATGACTGGCATGGGTACTTCCATGGAACTTCTTGTGGAAACAGGGAAACAACTCTTGAATTTCGCAAAACGTCTAGGAATGTCTTTCGAGTTCCATCCTGTGGTCAAGAAATTCGGAGATGTAGCTGATCTCTCCATGCTACAAATCCGAAGAGGTGATGCACTAGCTGTACATTGGCTTCAACATTCGCTTTATGACGCTACAGGGACTGACTGGAAAACCATGAGACTCCTTCAAGAACTCAACCCTCGAATCATCACCCTTGTCGAACAAGACATATCCCACGGAGGTTCATTCTTGGATCGTTTTGTTGGTTCCCTTCATTACTATTCTGCCATATTCGACGCTCTTGGAGCGTTCCTCCCAAGCGACGACAACAGTCGCCACCGTGTTGAGCACTCGTTGATCCATAGAGAGATCAACAACGTGCTTGCGGTGGGCGGACCAGGGAGGAGCGGTGAGGATAAATTCAGGGTGTGGAGAAGCGAACTTGGGAGAAATGGGTTTTTGCAGGTACCAATGAGTGGGAACTCACTGGCACAAGGTCAATTGATTCTTAACATGTTTCCACCAACACATGGATATACTTTGGGTCAAGTGGATGGGACGCTTCGGTTAGGGTGGAAAGAGACTGCTTTGTACACTGCTTCTGCCTGGACTTGTCATGTCTCAAGATAACAAGTCTAATCATGTTGAATATTAAATGTTTGATTTGTTACGTAGTTCTTTTATTAAATATTAAATTAATATTTGCAAGGGATCAAAAATTAGGAAGCAGTTGTGAAATTTACAAATTGAAATTTGAACAAAAGAATGAATATATAGCTTTTTACGAGAAAAAACCATAGTTATTTTTTTTTTTTTATTTTTTTTATTTTTATTTTTTTTTTTTTACTTTGATGTGATTTTAAGTGAAAATGACTGTTGAGGGTAATTAACTTATGCGTTTTTATTCATTTGGTTCATTTTTTTTTTGTATTCAATATACCATCGAACTTGTTGTTGGTGTTTACCATAACCCTTTTGACCGGCTTTTGACCTGTGATAGCCGGTCAAAGGGTTATGGTGAACACAAACAACAAGTTCGATAATATATTGAGTACAAAAAAAAGGAAATGAACCAAATGAGAACAAACGCAACAGTTGGTTACCCTCCTCATTCATTTCCCCTTTACTCATTTACAACACATCTCACATCATCTCCTACTGATATTAATGACTTTATGAGATTCATTATTACTTCTCTTTAAAACATAACCTACGAAAGGACATTATTCATGCATGTACAACTTTGTAATGCACTTGAATATTTATTAGGGGAATCTTGACTAAGCAGACGCATTTCATGACTACATTTACATTTTCAATCAAATGATTTATCGTATCATGGATTCTAGACAAGTCTACAAACGAGTGGAATCACAAGTGCTATGATTTTTGAGTTTACTTAGCTTTAAGATCGAACTCATGGGATAAGATACAACATCAATATGTACAATATTATGGTGATGTGTCTACAAAAGCAGCATGATATATATATATATATATATATATATATATATATATATATATATATATATATATATATATATATATATAGAGAGAGAGAGAGAGATAGAGAGAGAGAGAGAGAGTTATGTTTCAAGGAGAACATTTACTAATTTGAGAAAAAAAGAGAACAAATATAGGTTACTAATTATAAATCTTAAAATTTTAAATTTTTTATTGATTTTATTATTTAGACAAATAAAAATGCCTCAATCGCACCTACACCTACCCCCCCCCCCCACACACACACACTATCAAAATCAAATGTTTCTTTCTACTATCACAACTGAAGTTGGACCACCACTGACCACCGAACAACCACCACCGGAGTCACTGAACGCCATCTGGATTACATGTCATTGCCTCTCCACTTCCCCTTGGTTGTTCACCACATCCCTCTGCCTCTACTCTTCCCATTGTCGGAAACAATATCCATACATCTCTTCTCTCCATCGAAAAGGTTTCCTATGTGATTTCTAACCGGCCACCTATTCAGTCCCTCCAGATCTGATGTTCACTATAATATCAGAACATAAGGTATTGTAGTCCCCTCAGATCTGATGTTCACTATAATATCATAACATAAGGTATTGTAGTCCCCTCAGATCTGATGTTACCATCAATCACGAACTACCGGACATTACTTCTGCTGCAATGGATCCTGAAGTTCAACAACCACAACTGGTAGCTATACTAGGAGCCGATCCGCTGCCGTCGAAACCCTAATATCTCACCTGATGACTTCAACGAATGAGAAACAATCGTAAGCGAACTTATATTCATTCTATAAAAAAAACTGATCTGAATCCCTATTTCTTAAACTCGGGCATCTGCTACAACACTTGCTCAAAATTTGATTCCACCGATGATGACGACGTTGACGAGCTCTACGACAAAGGTGGTCTGACCTGGTGAAGATGAACAGATTTCCGTCGAAAAAGGTTGCTCTAAGGCGGAGAGGCTTTACAATTGCAAATCTAGTGATCCGACAAACTCGAAGAACATTGTCGTCGCCTGAAAGTTTTGTTGTTGAGTTTTCGTTGCTAAGAAGATCTCCGGTGGGTTCTACAACTTAGGTTAATATTTTAATTCCAGTCTCTCCGTCCACATAAACTGCTTTTGTTTGAAAATAAAATTTGCATTTAAGAATATAAATACATATTTCAAGAGCAATACAAAACAAGTGGGCTTGCTGTTCACTTTCACTTTTGGTGGGTTAAATCATAAAAACATTCCTTACTAGTTATTACATTTTAAAAATATATTATCATTTGTGTGTGGGGCTTAAGGATGAAAGTGGGTCCAAACCCGGACCAGATAGACCCGAACCTGGAAAACCCAGAATCGGTTAACAGGATTTTGTAGAACCGGAAACCGGACAGGTATATAGGAATCGGTTCCGGTTCGGTTCCGGGTGCAGTACCGGGTTGTAACGCCCGTAGATCCAGGCTAGGCAATTTAGAGACGATAAGCGTCAAAAATGACTTTTGATAGAATAGAGTTTAGAATAAATAATCTTAACCAAGTTGTAGTATATGTCACAAGGTTTCCGTGCATATAAAGAACGCTGAAATCCGAGTTATAACGAAGAAGTTATGATCTGTCGAAGTTTGCGACAGATCCGACACGACATAGCGCGACGTAAATAGTGAATTTATGTTAGAGCGATATTTGGCCTTAGTGATCTAAATGAAAGTCGTAGAATACGTTAAATCGAGAGCGTGCATAAAAAGAACGTCCAAATCTGTTCGTATGAGGAAGTTATGATTTTTCCAAGTTTCAGCTTAGCAGTATGCAGCCTGAAGTTCGAATATGAGATCGAGGGATTTCTAGCCGAAACAATCTAAACGAGAATCGAAGATCTCGTCGATAGTAGTTCAACTGTAAAAGAACAGACGAAAACGGACGTCGAATGAAGAAGTTATGAGTTTATAACGAAGTTTTCCTGTCCCGGCCTACTAAAAATAATATAATAAAAATAAAGTCAAAATTAGCCAACAGAGTCTAAACTAGAGTAGTAGAGCATAATCTTACCTTCGCGTGGATATAAAGAACGTCGAAAACGGAGCTCGTATAAGAAAGATATGAATTTCTAAAGTTCGAGGCACGCTTACCAAAGGGGGAAAGCCCCGCGTTCAATTGGGGAACACCCCGCGTTCGGAGCCTAGAGCATGTCCCGTCGCATGTCAAGTCCGAAGTTCGTAAGCCATGACGCACAGCGGAACGCGCTGCGTTTGTCCAAGGAACGCGTTGCGTTCATTCAGGGAATGCGCTACGTTCGGAGGCCAGACCCCTCCTATAAATAGGATGCGAGTCCAGCCGAATTGGTTGCTCATTTCTTTCCTTTCACTCCCTTATTCTTCTTTTTTCTTGGCAAGTTGTACCCCCGAAGCCCCAGTATCAATCCTGACACCCGAAGCAAGTCCCGAAACCCCTAAGATCCCGAGAAGTAAAGTTTATGAGCCGAAACTCTACCCACGAGAGGCCCGGTTTTCAAGGAAGCATCCCAGTTTCACCGAAGAATTACTACTTGAAGAGCCGTAGTGTTGTCCGATAATCGTCTTATCAGGTGAGTGTGTAGTTACTTTCTTCTACCGCATAGCTATGAAGTATTTGCTATGAAATACGTGCTATGTGTTTATATGTTGTTTGTTTACTTGAGACGAATGTTGAATGAATGTTTTATATAGGTTTTAAATGATTTAGACTATATATGTAATTTATATCTACAAATATGTTGGGTAGAACATGGGTAGATGATATAGTTGGTGTGTGATGAAAGATGAGTTTGAGGATGAGACGAAAGATTATATAGATCATGAGATGAGGGTGACAGGTGAAAATGAGTGAAACCTTTACCCAAACGATGGCCCCCATCATTCATCAAAGTAGGGATGACAACCACAGACTATTCTAGACAGTCCTATGGAACACTAGCAAGCTCGCAACTTGTAGGTGTTGTGGACTTGATGTTCACCGGTGTACTCTAAAAAAACCCTGGCAGCTATAGATTTAGTGCCTTATAATAAAATGATGGTAGATATGGATTTAGTACAGTGTAGATGAACCTTGGTAGCTATGGATTTCATCAATCAAGTTCACATAAAACATTTTCAAATATTTCCAATATTTAGTTTTTGAAACACAACATATCCCAAGATCATAAAATCAACTCTTTCTCCAATGTGTACGAGTCACGCCGGTGCCTTCCCACGGCCCTCGCTAGTACCTGAAACACATAACACAACAATTGTAAGCATAAATGCTTAGTGAGTTCCCTAAAATACCGCATACAACACATACGCCACTTGAGGCTATAATACGACCATTTGGTTGATGTGTCTCAGCGGGACCCTCCAGTCTCGTAGCTCGTTGGACCCTCTGGTCCGGTCATAGCTCGTTGGACCCTCCGGTCCGGTCTATAACATCATACAACATACATATATCACATAGCACATAATCTCATACGTAACACATAAGACCCTCTGGTCAACACATAATACCACTCTAGGTAACGTATAGTGAGAAGACTCACCTCAGGTGTCTCGGTAAGTCTCTGACTTGGTAGAAATGTGATCTAGCCTCCGCCTAATCACATAAAGTAAATAATCTCATAAATATAACTATACTCAAACCTTTCTTAACACCCTCAGAAGGGTAAAAGACCATTTTACCCCTCTCTTGGCTTAAAGGCCTACTGTTGACCAAACCCTAAAAGTCAACAAAAGTCAACGGTCAAACATTGACCCGACTCGTCGAGTGCACTAAGACGACTCGGCGAGTCTACACGTGTCCACTAACTCTCTTAGTCCCTCTCTTGGCACGTCGAGTCCTTCGCCTTACTCGACGAGTCATACCTGGCATGAATCGCGAGGCCACCCCAACTCAACTTGTCGAGTCTCAAGAACAACTCGGCGAGTTCCGCCTTGAACTCCAGTCCCCCCAACTCTCCTTGACTCACCGAGTTATTTCCCCAACTCAGCAAGTCTACTCACTGAGTGATATACGGGAAACCTTCATCCTACTCGCCGAGTCTGATCTTCGGACTCAGCGAGTTTGTGCCATGCACAAACTCCATAGACCTCCTGAGGTCAGATCTGTTCCTTTAATTCATAGATCTAGCCTTCCCAAGCATGATAATCACGTAAAGTTCAAACCTTGACACTCACATATCATCTAAATGGTCTAACTTGGTGATTTAGCCCCAGAAATGACATCCCAAGCTCATGGATCCCAAAATGACCCATAACGCTCCAAGAGGAAAGGTCTCTGGACCTCTTTGGGTCCAGATCCAAAGCATAGACTCGAGAAGGGACCAAATGATCCACTAATCTATCCTCTAAAGGGGTTAGAAAACCCTAACACTAAGATTCAACACGAAAACTGAAAAGGGTCCGAACAAATACCTCAATATGAGCTCTATGAACTTAGAAGTCACCAAAATCGCACCTCCTTCAGCCTCCTCTTGTCTTGGTCACTTCCTTCTTGCAAATCCACCAACAAAAGGATCAAGAATGTCCTCTCCTCTCTCACACGCTCTAGATCTCTTAAGGTTTCTTTCTGGGGTTTGGTAGCCGCAAATGACGGCCTTAAGGGCCTTTAAATAGGTCCCAAACCCAGGAAATTAGGGTTTCATTAAACAGCGTGGACTCGCCGAGTCTACCCATGAACTCGCCGAGTACGGCTGTGAACCCGGATACGAATCCGCGACCATACTCGGCGAGTTTAAACATCAACTCGCTGAGTCTCCTCACAACTTCCAAAAATAAAAGAATAAAAATATTATACTTGGGAGTCCGGATGTTACATGAACCTTGGTAGCTATGGATTTAGTACTGTATAGATGAACCTTGGCAGCTATGGATTTAGTGTTTGTTATAGGAACCTCGAGCACCAATGGACTTTGTGTCAATTCCTTAGGTCAATCCTTAGGAAGGAATGAAGGAAGGATAGTCGATTCTTAGGGTAGAACCTTAAGAAATAAAGAAGATAATGGGGATGGGTAATTGGGTTGATTATTTGATGATTGAATATAATAAATATATTATTGTGGGTTGAAAACCCTATATGCTCACCAGGCTCCCAAGCTTGACCCACTCAGTTTTCTTTGCATTACAGGTAATGGCACAAGAGTATAAGTTGGTGGACTTGACGAGAGATTTTGGATTATAGATCAGTAGTTATAAATAACTGTCGTAAGGTCTATTTTATATTGTTTATGCTTTGGTCTATATCGGAACATGACATCCCGAGATTTTGTTATTTAATGAAAATACATTTCTTTAAAGAAATGCTTTGATAAATTATTATCATATTTTGTTTTGGGAACAAATTCTGCAACTCTTTTAATCAAAGGATTACTCTGATTTTATAAAACAAAGCATAAACAAACCGGTCTTTTCTGTCCATGAAAATGGGGATGTCACACGGGTAAAGTGGGTCTAGAAATGGAAAACCCAGAAACATCAAAGTGGGTAGGTTGGAACCGGATAAAGTGGGTTTAAAACCGAAAAACCCCGAAAAACCGAAATTTTTTGATAATTACTTACTACTTAGTGGGTTGAACTTTGAAAATTTTCATATTGATATCCCGATTTTGGGGGACAATAACTCATTGAATATGAAACCAAAATTGACAAAGTTATAGTCTAAAATCATGTACAAACTCTAAACTACACTCCAGAAAAAACCACATGTCAATCCGACTTTAAATGAATGAGATATGCATGTGTTAACATTTTTACAGAATACAAAGTACACAAACAAATAGTTGAAATGTTGAAAATTTTCAGTTTTGATATCCCGACTTGGGGGACTGTAAATAATTGAATATTAAACTAAAATTGACAAAATTATTGTCTAAACTCATGTACAAACTCTAAACTACGAGTTGGAAAAAACCATATGTTAATCCGACTTCAAACGAATTAGATATGCATGTTTTAAAACTTTCACAAAAAAAAAAAAAAAAAAAAAAAAAAAAAAAAAAAAACTGAAAAACTAAAAATTTCAGCTTTGATATCTTGACTTTGGGGGTTGTAAGTCAATGAATATAAAACTAAAAATGGCAAATTTATAGTATAAAATCATGTACAAACTCTAAACTACATATTGAAAACTACACGCCCTAAAAGTGGTTCTGGTTCCTAACACCGGTTCCGTTTTTTAGACCCGATGGACCCAAACCCGGATCAACCAGAACCCGGATAAAGCTAATTTTTAAACCTAAAACTGGAACCAGTTCTATATATTCTGGTTCTAATAGTTCCAGTTCCGATCCGATTTTCCGGTTCTAAATCTCATCTGTAGTGGGACTTCCGATAAATCATTTAAATAACTAAGAGAACACTTTATTGTCATATTTAATAATTATTCTATATAAATCATTTAAATTTAATATCATACTTCACTATTATTGTTATATTTAATAACATTTTTATATAAATCACTAAAAGTTAATACCACAATCTATTATCATATTTAATAATGTTTATATCAATATTTAATCACATGTGATTAAATACGTATAATCATATGTGATTAAATAAATGAGAAAATATTATATATGATTCAATATATAAAATTACAAAAGATTAAATACATAAACATATTTTTTTAAATTCGACACATCATATATGATTAATGTGTATTTAATCATATATGATTTTATATATCTAATCACAAATGATTTAATCACATTGGATTTACTAACATATGATTTCTTATGTATTTCCTCACATATGACATTCTATATTTATTTAACCATATATGATTTATATGGACGATTCATGAAAACAGATTTTATCCATATTAATCATATGAGATTAAATATATAAAATCACATGTCATTAAATACATGAAAACAAATCTTGTCCATATAAATCATATTTAATTAAATACATATAATCAGATTCGTTTACATACACGAGAGCAACTACTGAATCGAAAATGTCAAAATTAAGTTTGTCCATATAAGTCATATCTGATTAAATATATATAATCACATTTGAATATATATATATATATATATATATATATATAATTGCATATGATTTATATGGCCGACAATATTAATTTTTGAATTCTCGATTCCATATCGTATATTTAATTAGATGTGATTATACGTATTAAATACATATAATCATATGTGATTATATGTATCCAATCACATATGATTTATGTGAACAATATTCATTTTCGCGTTCTCGATTCAATAATTGTACTTTGTCTACTATAATCATATGTGATTAAATACATTTAATCAAATGTGATTATATATATCTAATCACATATAATTTTATTTGGATAAAATAAATCTTGTCTATATAAACTATATGTGATTAGATACACACAATCACATGTGATTATACGCACAGGAACAACTATTGAATCAAAGGACGTGAAAACAGATCTTATCCATACAAATCATATGTAATTAAATACATATAATAATATGTGATTAAATTCATGAGACTAATTATTGAATCGAAACCGTGATAATCAATATTGTGCACATATATTATATTTAATTAAATATACATAATCACATGTGATTATATATATATATATATATATATATATATATATATACACACACACATATATATCCAATCACATATGAGTTATATGGACAAGATTTATTATCGTGTTATCGGTTCAATAATTGTTCTTGTTCAACTTTTTTAGGTGTGTCAAACCCAACAAATAAAGGGGTACGATATACTCTGAAAGAACACTGTTATATTGCATTAAAATGTAGTACAAGGCAAGTTTGGTCGATCAACAGAGAAGCAGGACAATCAGTCTATACCTCTTTGCGCAAGGTACTTTGGTCACCAACAGTAAACAGGGGGTTTTAAATGCAATGATTAAAACAAATAATTAAAGACACGAGTAATCGACTAAATGAGTGAATTAATTTCAGAAATTGTAAGGACTCCAACTCTATGTATGACAATTTAGCAATGCGATTCAAAGATGACTAGATACCTGCTCTATTCGATCTAAGCTGGTGCTTGAAAGTGTTAACAAGCTCTAACACTTCCTATTCACCACATTAATTAACCAAAACAAGATCCTTGATTAACCCTAACCTTACTAACCTAATCTAAACAAGCTCTTTGAATTATATTAAAAGATTGATTAGGCTTTATGTGAATGTTCCCAACAACACCCAATACTCATCACAAGCTCGAGAGTGTAAGAATGTGTGAATAATATATACACTAAATTCATTCAATGGAAATCAGTTTAGTGTTTGTTACTTAGTCCAATTCACAAAACAATTATGGATTTTGCAAAATAGATAACTTGAGTAACCTAACCCTAATTCAAATGGCCAATAAGAATCATAATTAGAATCAAACATTCAATTAAAGCAAAATCAATTTCACTAGATAGAACTTAAAAGCAAACATCAGGTCGTATGACTGAAATCACAACTAAGAAGTCAAAACATGAAGTTAGAGATACTAGGGTTCTAGCCACACATGGGTAGAACAAAATCACAAGTCAAAATATAGAAATAGTATGCAACTACAACATACAAATAAGAGAAAGAATGTTTCCAAATGAAAAATGATCAAATCTTTGCAAAAACCTTCAAAATCATCTCACCAATAGTGCTCTGATATCATGTGTGTGTGTGTGTAAAAATGACCCAATTCCCGTGATATGAAAATTTGGAAAAACTGCCAAAAGTTGGTTTTATTGCCGAACACGCCCCGTGTCAAAATAGAGTAAATCAACATGGGTCGTGTTGAGTGAGAAATGGCCTTCAATCCTCGATTCTAATTCCAAAGTACAATGCTCAATATTGCTCAGATGGACCAGCACGACTCGTGTCAAAATGGGCTAAACTGACACGGGTCGTGTTCAGCAAGGTCAAACTCTTCTTTATGGTCAAACACGACTCGTGCCCATTTTGCAGAGTAAATCACGACCCGTTTAGTCCTCTGACTCCGAATCTGAACTTCATTTTTTCAACTTTTCCGTTCTTTGTCTGATCAACCCGAAATCTTCACTAGTGCTTCCCGGCACCTTCCAAAGCGCGTTCCAACCTCCGGTTTACCTGAAAAAGACATGAAAGAGTGCAAATGAGGTTGTTCTAGAGACTAAAATGAATATGATAAATGCAAGAAGAATGAAATATAACTATGCAAAATAAATGCATAAAAAGGGAATAAAAGGTGTGCAAAAAGGTGCACAAAATGCACCTAACAAATCTCCCCAAGCTTAGACCTTTATTGTCCTCAAGAAAGATGTAACACCGTAAATTTTCAAACAATTTTTCATTTTTAAATCACATAATTCTCATTAACAAGTTTCACAAATGCCCAAAGTATTAATTTATCAAAACACATATCCATAATGGTTGAATAAAAATCTAGGATCCTTAAACATAACTCCATCTCGTGTGTACAATCAAGTTAGTGTCTTCTCACGATCCTTTGAAGTACCTGAAACATATATCACATAACACGGTAAGAACGAAGCTTAGTGAGTTCTCCAAAATACCACATACACAAATAATAAGCCTCTCATGGCTATAACTCGGTGTAGACCCTCCGATCATGTGTCTCAGTGAGGACCCTCCGGTCTCACAACTCGAGTTGGATCCTCCTGTCCTGTATCTCAGTGAGGACCCTCCGGTCTCACAGTTCAGGTTGGACCCTTCGGTCCAATCTCAAAATGCACAAAATAATATAGCATAAATCACAAAAAAATGTATAATATCACATAACTCAAATAAGACCCTGCGGTCACTCAGTAGTCCACTCAGGTATGTATAGTGAGAAGACTCACCTCGGATGATGAACATCTCCTATAATGCTGCTGCTGCACACCGGCCTGTAACACTGAACCAAAACCCACAATTAACCCAATTAAGGTCTAAGACCAAACCCTCACTCATTTGGTCTAAAGATAGCCATTCCCAGGCCCATAAATAACTCAAGCCCATTGGGTCCTCCAAGGCCCAATAATAAATGGGCTCTCCTAAGGCCTAATTCTTTAGCTTAAGTCCAAATGGAAAGCCCAACACAAAGGCCCAAGACATATACATATATTTCTATGATCGAAATCTCCAGCACAATAAGCCCAAAATCCACGCCCAAAACTTAAGGCCCAATGTGAGATTTAGCCCAAAAAGCCAACAACAAGGTTACGTGGGGCGTACCTCCCTTGGTACGCTCATCGTACACACGAATCCTGATCGAGGATACTTGATCAGTACGTGGAGCGTACTAGAATTACGCTCGGCGTACGTCCAGACTTGCTTTTCCCACTCTCTTGGTCTTAACCTGTTAAGGCCATAGCTATACTCTTAGATATGGACTCCCTAAAGGCTCATACTCCATAAAGTTCATGACTTTACGCCTTTGCATGGCTGAGGAAGTCCCAAATAGGGGTGTTGAACGGGTAATTTTTTCGGGTTTCAGGTAATTCGGGTCGGGTAATTCGGGTTTTTCATGTTAGAAAAATTACCCATTACCCTACCCAAACTAAATTCGGGTAATTCGGGTATCGGGTCGGGTTTGGGTAATTCAGGTGTTACCCGAAATATATGATTTTTTTTTTTAATTTCACCTAAAAATAAATTTAATAAAATAAATACGTTGTGTTTTATTAGTCTTGTTTATATAAACAAACGAGACATAAACGAAGTTACTCAAGCTTTGAACATTGAGATTTTCTAGTCAATAATACATGAGATATCAAGTAATTTTTTAACAGCTTAATCTAATCTAATAAGATGTTAAAAAAACAAATACCTAAAGATCTTAATTTAAAAGTTTAAAATGTTTAAGATAAATATAGCCATAAGTTTTGTCATGTTCTAAATTTCGTCAAGATAATGAGTTTGTTAGTTGTAATAAAAACTATAATCTAGAAAACAGTTAAGTTTTAAAGAATGTGATGATATATAAAAATTACTTTTAATATTGTTAGTGTCGTATTGTCATAATAAATATATTTATGTTCTACAATAATGATAGTTAGTTTAAGCATGATCAAATACCTGCTATATAGTACAAGCTCTACAAAAAAAAAGGAATTTTAAAAATAATTTGGATAATTCGGGTATACCCGAAACCCAAAAAATGTACCCTTTACCCGAACCAAAAAAAATTGGGTAACCCGATTACCCGGAAAAATTTACCCGATACCCGATTTACCCGATTCCCGAAAAATCGGGCGGGTAATTCGGGTATCGGGTATTTTCGACAGGGCTAGTCCCAAACACAAAAACTCTCATTCTTTACCGCCAAAAATGCTCATATCTCATGCATGGGGTGCTTTTAACATCTAAGACCTCATTTTTATGAATCCACTCCATTAAAAACACTCAAAGGGACATATATTAGGCTCTGGAGTTCAACAACTCATAAAGCTTCAAGCTTTGGGATCAAAAATCCTAAAATGGACCATAATATGCACAAATAAAAAAGGATGAGAAAACTCTGAGGTTTATACTTTCAAATGATGCTCCAACCACAGAAAAGCTCAGATCCAAAGCTTGGGCTCCAACTCCATTCTCTTCAATGCTCCTTCTTCACTCAAAGAACCCCACAAGAGTACATAGAAGCTCATAGATGGCCACTCAAGCTCAAGGGATGGAAATTAGGGTTTTGATAGAGTTGAGGGCTGGAAATGGTGGCCACAAATGAGGCCATCATGATCTTTAAATAGGGACACACCCCTCATTTAGGGTTTTCACCCTGAGCCTAGTATGCCCAGCGTACTAGGTGGCTCTGCTTCCAAATCATGCACATGAGTACGTTGAGCGTACACACGCGTACGCCCCGCGTACTCAGCTGCCACCTTTTCTCAAATAAGGGACTAAACTTGCCAAAACTTCAAACTATCATAGATTCTTTTTTATAAGTCCATTTCCAATGAACCTCATATCCACGGAAAGGTGGCGAGAATCCCTACGCTTCTAGTAACTCGTCGCAGCCTCAAGGCTTCCTCATGCCCGGTTTGCAGCCCACGAACCCTAAATCACAGACGATCCAAAACAGGATGTTACAAAAGAACAAGAATCGGACGAACAGGACGATTTCTAGATAGCAAAAAGAAACATAGAGCAAAAGGGACAGAAAGATCCTAAAAGCTAGGAATGAATGCATGCAATGAAAACTATGAAAAAGAAACACATGTACAAAAGATACTTAAGAAACAAAATGAACTAAAGAAAAAAATTTAAGAACACTAGTAAGTTATATATTTTTATAAATATATATAAATAAGATCAGACTTTACATCAATGGGGCTCCAATCATTAATAGCTAGGCGAGCATCCTGCTACCTTCCGCATATCACAGACTCCCAAAGTGAAATAATCCAACCATAGTTTTATTTAAACTTCATAACTTAATTAGCTTTTACGAGCAAAAATAACATAGTTCAGGATCTCATGTCCTTAAGACTAGATGGTAAAGAATCAGAATCGACGCATCCTTGAGAACCCGTCACAGCGACTCATCTTTCGCTGAAACAGTGAGCCCACCCGAAGGGGCCCAACTCCTATGCTTTCACTTTTTTGAGAGCCACAAGTATCATATCACACAGTTCTTCATTCACCAAATTTAAATTTGAGATGGCTTCTGATTTGATTGAACTTGGATTTGTATCTTCGTTTTGAGCTTTGAATTCTTCAATCAACTTTTGAATTTCTGAAAGTTTCTTCGATTAAGTGCTTTAAAATTTTGATTTGGGTACTGGATATGATAGTTATACCCATCCTTCTTTCTTGACTGTGTGGATCTAATACTTAAGCTCTTTGTTACCGCGAGGGTAACGAGTGTCAACAAATAGGTCAGTGTTTTGTGGGTCCAGAGTTGTCGATAACGATTCTTTTTAAACATTCAGAAGCAAATCATCCTAAAGTTGTTATTACCGCCCACAAAAACGTTTCAGTATGCCATTTTTTATTATTATGTAAAGTCGTGGTCTTGAATTATGGTGTTTTGATACCCTAGTTATGACAACTGATTCTACACTTCCAGTAACTATCCGGTCGCTTCGGATTTATTTTTTTTCGTTTTGATTTTTCTCGTTTTCCCACTTCATGGAGCTATCGAACGTAAAGATTGTCTTCATCTTTTATTAATTTTAGTTTTTTAATTTTTAATTGTTTATTATTATTATTTTTTTTTTGTAAAATAATGCATGAAAATGATGGAATGCAAAAACATGTACTAAAAATATTTTTGGGTTTTGTAAATGCAAGATGCAAGAAAAAAAATGAAAATAGACTTAGTGAGGTGAGGTAGCTTAGGATGATGAAACCATACCTTCTCACTTTCAGACTTTCTTGCTGAGAAGGTTAAAATCTTTTTTTCTAATGCATGAATATGAACAAATGCATGGATGAACCTATTGTACAGCAACTCTACCCCTCCCCAAGCTTAAAGATAAGCATCATCCCCAATGCTTGGATAGGGTGGAACAACCTATTGCGGAGGAGGAAGAGGAGGATAGTCGTAGTTTCGGGTCCAAGCCCAAAAGTCCTCCTCATGCTTGTGTTGGCGCTCTTGATCTCGAGCGTATTGAGTGGTGAAGGATGAAAAACTTTGTGTTAGGATCGAGAGGTCTTGCTAGTAAGTGTCAAGGCGAGGATGAATCGATTGGAATTGATGCATGTATTGCTGGTGATATGACGGGTGCCTAGCATGATGGGATGGGCTGGCACCACCGGTGGGAGGGATATTTTGTGGCCCCTCTTCATCATCATCACCTCCATCCTCCTCACATTCTTCATTTTCTTCGTCTCCCTCACTGGAATAGGAGGTGGGGAAAAGGTATGGGGTGATTTGCCAATAGGTAAGGTTGGTGGGACGTCTGAGGGAAAGAATACTTTTGTTCTCGGGAGTGATTAGGAACTTTGGGTCATGATTTTGTCCCACGGTCCAATGATGGTTGTCGTCCGCCGCCGATCGGAATAGTCGCATGGACTCTAGCACTGGCGTGGTGAGATAAGGCTAACCGGGCAGTGGCTGGTGGTTTTCGGGATATAGGGCCCGGAACGGAGCACTTTTGGCCAACAAGCTAACAATACCACCACAATAAAGTTTTCCCGACCGGGATGTGCTAAGACAAATGAGTTTGTTGCAAAGAAATGACCCATAATGAGGTATGAGGTTCTCATCCGGGTGGGCCATAGCATAGAGGATTTTCAACTCAAGCACGCTGATGGTGCTTCGCTCTTTTCTAGGGATGACTAGCGAAGCAATAATCCGATGATCCACCTTCATCACAGGATGGATAAGTGGTGAGGCTTTCGCCGCGCTAGAGACATATGGATGTTGATGGGTGAGTTGGGTCCACCACGTGAGATCATTATATCCTACAATTGATTCATTAGGGCCAAAGCTATTTTCGGTTATGGCGCCAACAATGGCATTGATTTGGTCCAAGGAAATGGCATAATCTGTTGGATTAGTGTCTAAGTCCATAACTATTTTGGTATGTACTTGAAACGATGGTGCATGGTCTTTTTGGGTTGCCTTCACCAAAGCAACTTGATAGGATGAATTATGAAGAGAAAGGATTAAATATGATTTATTAATATATTATGAGAATAATATATTAAAGGAGAAATCATATTGTTTAATTAATATTAGTCAATAATTAACTGGTAATTAGTTTTGTGACTAAAAGAGATTAATTAAACTTAAGGGACTGGAATTGTAATTATAAGATAATTGCAATTTGGGCCATGGATTGCCTATTATTATAAGGTGGACGAATTCTAATGGGGAAGCCCATATGAAGTCGTCCAAGGCTTTAAGAAAGGGCTCCATGGGTTGCTTAGGGCTTAAGCAACCAAATTAGGGTTTCCTTGTTAGATAACCCTAATAGCCTCACTATAAATAGAACCCTTAAGGCTCAAAAACGTGAAGAAGCAACCTTCTAGGGTTTTCAAATGGTTTTGGCAGCCTCCATCCTCTCTCCTCTTCATCCTATTGCTTATGGTGTTTGTGAACCATTAGAGGAGTGACACTTGTGACTCTAAGCCTTCCAAAGTCAATTCAAAGGATGAATTGGGATTGTTATTGCTACATAACAATCAAGGTAACATTATAAACCTATTCTATTATCTAATATGATTACTTGTATGCTAGAATTAGGGTTTATAGTCTTGGATTCAAAACATGTACAATAGAGAAACCTAGATCCAAGCACTAGGGTTTGTATGAGCACATAGGATGTCTTATGACCAAAACCCATCAGTGGTATCAGAGCCTAGACTGGTTTCTATTGTATTGATGCATTAGATATCTGGAAAATTCGTTTTTTGGGTTTCTGGAGGCTGGACTCGCCGAGTCCATAGCTGAACTCGCCGAGTCCAAGGTGACTCGACGAGTCCAAGCCTGACTCGACGAGTCAACTCGTCAGACAGGCGGATTTTCAGGATTTTTACCTATTATGACTTAGGAAAATTGCCATAATTGTTTAAACTTAATAAAATTCGAATTTTGTTAATCCCTTATGATTATCCTTGTCAAAATAAAAGATTTTGGTCATCTAATTAGATAATTGTTACCTTATTTGATATATGTTAAGTTATGGAAATTATTTGATCATTATCTTGCAAGAAGTTGAACTAGATCTAATTAGATAACCACCAATTATAGTTAATTGCCTTATTTGAATTATGTGATCTAGAATATTCTTGACAAAGTTTCGAATAGTTTCAAATTAATCCCTTTAGGTTTTATATTTTAAATTTGAACCCAAAAGTTTTGTTGTTTTGAAATTTAAATAGTTAAACCCTAATGTTTTGAAAAAGGTTTCAAAATTTGCCCTCAAGTTTTGGAATTTAAATTTTGATTAATTGTTTAATTTTGATGTATATTTAAATTCTAAACCCTAATGTGTTGAAATGTTTCATAACTTGCCCTCAAGTTTTGGAATTTAAAAGTTGATTAAAAGTTTAATTAGGAATGTTAAATTCTAAAACTAGTATAGTTTTGAAAAAGTTCAAATCACACCCTTATGGTTTTATTAATTAATTAAGATGTATAATTAAAAGAGGTTTAATAAATCCATAAAAGTTTAGGTATACAATTTAATTGAATTAAAAGTATAATTGTTAAATTAGACCACCTAATATTTTAAAAGTATAAAATACACCCTATACTATATAACATTAAAAGTCTAACATTATATATATGTATGAGTAAAAGTCAGTCTTACCGTTAGTAGGACTCATTCACGAAGCTAGTCTATAAGGGGTGTTTAAGGAAATTGCCTATAAAATGGCGATTGAATGGGTATTCACTCTTACCCACCACACTCTTGACTAGTGGAGGGTCGTTAGCCGAACGGGTAGGATAAGACGAAACCTTCCATTATAAGTATAATGAATTACTAAAGTAACTAAATGTTTTTCGAAATTCCCAATCTTAGTTACTTAGGCAAAAGTGAATTGATGCAATTCCATGAAATTACACTTTGTGCCCTTGCGAAGACGTTAGTGGAGCGTGTGTGGTTAACCGGCACACTAAATGGGTCTAAGCAAAGGTAGCAAAGGGTGACTCAATGTTTGTCATAGTTCGGTGGAGCGTGTGTGGTTTACCGGCACATCGAATAGGTGACTGTAACATGTGAGGGCACCATGTAGTTTGCATGGTTATTCACACCCGCTTTGTGATCCTCGGCATCCCAGTCACAAACAAGAGGGGCATATCGAGATATAAACATGCCATTGAAAGTTCAATGTATCTCAAAGGATCTAGGAGTTTTCATAGATTTAAAACTTAAATTTCTTTTTCGTTTTTCATGGTGGAAATTAGTGAATCGTCATTCACTTACCTTCAAATATTCTACAACTAGATTACGACATCCCTTTTCTAGGTTGTAGCGTATTGTGTTGGGTCCTAGCCTTGGAATTTCATTTGGGTGATCTACCAAGGACTCAATCTATCAACTAACTTGAATTCGTTTTTCTCCCGTTTTGTAGATGTCAAAGTTCGACAACTATGGTCTTCTCAAATCCCGTGGAACAAGCATTCCACATGAAGATGATATTCCACGATTCGATCGAGGAACAAGAAATCATGCTTAACTTCCTCTACCTCCTCCAATTATTCTCCCTAACCCACAAGTTCAAAGGCTTGAAAAGTTCAAGATCACTCAAGCCCTTTTGGCAAGTAAACATAAAGAAGGAAAGTCGGTGTGTGCACATGTCCTAGGGATGAAGTCACACATTGATAGGTTAAGAATGTTGGGATCCGTTGTTTGTGAGGAAATGGTTGTTGATTGGGTTCTTCAGTCACTTCCTAACTCATATAGTGAGTTCGTAAGAGAGTACTATATGATGAACTACGACGTGACCCTTATAGATCTCACCTATATGCTTATTGTTGTTGAATCAGAAATGATGTGGCGCAATAGAAAAGCAAAGTTGATTGGTGAATCTGCCTTCGAGACCTCTATGGATATAGACAATGGAAACGAAAGACATGTTATGATCGAAAAGTTTGATCACAAGAGAAAGGCAATGTCTGAAGTAGTTCCATGTCATGTTCCAAAAGAGTAAATTTGTTTTTATTGCCAAGAGAAAGGGCATTGGAGACGAAGCTGCCCTATTTACCTAAGAGATCTAAGAGATGGGAGAGTCGAAATGTATGTCTCTAATTTAGGTAAAATCCATTGACTAACTCTTTTAAGCTCCTATTCTAGATTCTCAATACATAATGTGATAAGATTACAATTGATGTTTTGTAGGATCGAAGAAAAGAAAGGAAGCTTAAGGGAAGAAGTGAGCAGAATCTAACCGTGAAGGAATGGATTTTGATCGCAATTCTCGAAGATTAGATTCTTGAGCTACTACTTAGAGTTAGAATTAGATTGCTAAGAAAGATGTATTAGCATAAGTTTTTCAATGAGTTGCATTGTAAGGACAAATTTTTCTGCAATAAAATAAATTTTGACTTTAAATTTTATTTATTTATCCTTGCAATGGCGAGTATGAAAAATTGATGTTAAAATGTTTCTATTATTATCAATAATGGATTTGGTTCTTATTATGTTATGGAAAGTCGAGAATTTACCAAATAGGGAGAGTTTCTCATCGCCCAAGTTTCAATTGGACAGAAACTTGGAATCATGCAATGTGGATGCACGATGAATGAGAAATTTCGTATTTGGAAATTAGACTAATTCATTGACAAAGTGTCAAGTGAAGAACTAGGAGATCGAATACACAAAGTTGTGTGTTGATCAAAGTCCACCATAAGAGTAACGAGACATTCGTCATGATTTACTAAAGGTTTAGTAAATATGATTATACTTATAAGATTAAGTGTAATTCTGAATTGATTGAAAAAGTTTAAATCAATAGTAGAACGAATAACAAGAATCAAGTAGGCAGAGAGATAAAAGTTTCTCCATTCTAAGAAGAAGGGAGAGTACCTTTTATGCTTTATGATAGGTCTTAATGATTAAGAACCATATCTCAATTGATCCTCTATGCGAGTCTTGGTACAATTGTATGTCCAAGAAGAGGAATCAAAGATTGAAGAAATGGTCAAATCAAAAAGTCAATCATACTTCGTTCCAAAACAAGTCTTAGAGTTAAGATTATGACATTGAGTGAATAGTATTAAGAAGGTTTATAACATTCATCAATTGTGGAAAGTTGTGATGTCTTGGATAAGACAAAGACCAACTAAGACCAAAATTATGAAGTGTTATGTTTTGATAAAAGCTGCAGTAACTCTTGAATATTTGTTTGTCAAGAAATGTTTTGACAAGAGAATCGTATATCTCAAGGAGTCAGTGGGAGTCTTAATAGTCTTGAAAAGTTTCAAGAATAAATCAAATAAACCTCATCGATCATCACTAGCACACGAGTTGAGGTTTACAACCTATCGTGTTGACATTATTTTGTTTCTGTGCCAATCCAATCGAGTTAATTATGCATGAGAATTCTATGAGTTCTCATTTTGAACGCATAAAAGGCAAAGCACCTTAATCAATGAAAGGTACATTGATAGGAAAGGGTGAGCTGCTTAACTACTTGGAAGACATGGTGGGCAGCTGTGCTACCATAAGGCAAGAAATCAAGATTAAGAAAGTTCGGTCCATATGAGTTTAAATTTGTCGTAAACCTTGGTTTTAACAAATTCACATGGATAGGAACAAATACACCGCTTTAAATCTAAGTGTCATAAGATTCCCTCCTTCATGAAAATGATTATGAGGAAATGCTTTCACTAAGAAAAATCTTAAGAAGATAGTGATTGTAATATTGCATTCTCAAATTCGATTATGGTTACGGCATCCCTTTCCATAATTGAATTGTGAGGTTTGGCAATTGTTTACACACACATATGAACTATCGAAGGCAAAGGTGTATAAGTTCAAGAAGCCTTGATAAAAGATTATCAAAGCATTAAGTATTAGAAACATGGACTTAAGAAATTCAATAGGTATTGCTTTTCTGAAAGTTAAGATGTTCATAAATACATGTCGAAGCTAGTGGGAGCATAAGTGTTATGTTTTATAATAATCATCAAGATAGTGGGAGCATAAAAGTTATGATTGTATGATTATTAAGGAAAGTATTGCAAGGTTAGCAATATTAATTATAGAAAACAAGAGTCATACTTTGCAAAGTCGCAATAGTTGAAGAATTGTTTTGCTATAATTAAGGGAGAGAATATTATGCTTCATTTCAAATCCAAAGGCTTAGGTTGTGGAATGTTAATAAAATTTAGTCAAAGGTACATAGTGTGTTCTTAAAATTTCGATTATGATTACGGCATCCCTCTTCACAATTCGAATTTTGAGAACATAGCAAATAAAACATTATGCGTCGTGTCCCATACGCTTCGGGTATAGGATCGATTGCAAATGCTTTAATGTTTGACCATTCTAAAATTTTCCAAATGTCGAGCGCATTTAGAGGGAAAAGGGACTAGAATTGGTTTTGACTAAAATAATTAAACAACTATCAAAGGACAACCCAAAGTTCGACGAGGATTGGTCGCTTGTGAGTAGTTGGAAGTATAGTATCGGAAAATATGGAAATGTTTCCATATTGGATGGACCATATCGATATCATTACGAATAGATAAGATTCTATTAAGAATGAGTTGTCATATGGAACATATGGAAGTGTGTCCATATTGGGAATTGAATATTGAGAAATCTATGACTAGATTAGAAACTTCTATGCAAAAGGATGTTCAAAGAATGTACTTTGAGTGAGAGACATCATGTCTATGGAATTGTCTTGTAACAATCTCCGATAGAGGACTTTGTAATATCATTGGCAATAGTCTTTGTGACTTTGGTGTAGTAACATTACGAAATGATAGTTGCATAGAATGTTAGAATCTAGCATATTCTATAAGTAGCAAGAATGTGATATTCTTTGACTTATGAAAAACGGATTTGGAGTTGTGAAATGAGAAGGATTGGAAATGTATTCAATGAGATCTATTTCACAAAGTAAGAACCATAGGTAAACATTGTGTGCATGCTAGGAGCATGGGACAAGTGTTGGAATTCAAGTAAGAAGTTGATTACCCGAAACTACAAATAATGAGTAATCAATATGGTGATAAATAAAAGGTGTTTTATTTATGCTCAAAGGGTTGAGGCCATATGGGATTAGTATTATTCTTGTGTTTCACATTTGCATGTTTTGACTTCAAGAATAATTGAGTTTATTAAGAATAATCGAATTATTCAAACGCGCCACAGTCGTTCATATGTTGGAAGTAGATATGAATGAAGACTGTCGTGAATTGGTGTGTGGATTGTCTAAAGAGCATTAGACATAAACAAATGTTTGCTGCAACGTTCATGAGTGCTTACAAATACGATTTGAGCATTGGATTAAACCCACGCTCACTTGGATCATTCCATGAATTGTATCACGAGTGATTGGTGAGACGATAACATCTTATATTCTTGAAACCGAGATGTGTGAGTTGTATCTTGCAAATCGGTTGCACATTGATAATATGTAAACGCACTAGTAACTTGGTGTTATAAAACATATTGTTGTGTGTGATTCGGTGCGTGAGTGCAAGCAAGCATTGTATCAAAGTTTATCCATTCCTTTTATTCAAAGTAGGATAAAAGCAATATCTTTGGGCCCCTCGATGATTTTGTGATCACAAACATAAATGCTCGGCCGGGCTAGGGCTAATTTGATTTGTTCAATTAGTCAGTCGTCATAAATCGGGAATCGAGATATAGTACAAAGAGAATGATTTGAAATCATATCTCATACGATATCAAGAATGGAGGAATATATGATCCCTTATCTAAGGACATGCGTATCTGATAGGATCAGAGTTGACAGCGGCTTTGGAAAGCTACGATTGCAGATCAGGATCTGAAGTCATACGCAGAATAGTTGTTAGACTTATCCAAGTGGGAGACTGTTGGATTAGTGTCTAAGTCCATAACTATTTTGGTATGTACTTGACCCGATGGTGCATGGTCCTTTTGGGTTGCCTTCGCCAAAGCAACTTGATAGGATGAATTATGGAGAGAAAGGATTAAATATGATTTATTAATATATTATGAGAATAATATATTAAAGGAGAAATCATATTGTTTAATTAATATTAGTCAATAATTAATTGGTAATTAGTTTTGTGACTAAAAGAGATTAATTAAACTTAAGGGACTGGAATTGTAATTATAAGATAATTGCAATTTGGGCCATGGATTGCCTATTATTATAAGGTGGACGAATTCTAATGGGGAAGCCCATATGAAGTCGTCCAAGGCTTTAAGAAAGGGCTCCATGGGTTGCTTAGGGCTTAAGCAACCAAATTAGGGTTTCCTTGTTAGATAACCCTAATAGCCTCACTATAAATAGAACCCTTAAGGCTCAAAAACGTGAAGAAGCAACCTTCTAGGGTTTTCACATGGTTTTGGCAGCCTCCATCCTCTCTCCTCTTCATCCTATTGCTTATGGTGTTTGTGAACCATTAGAGGAGTGACACTTGTGACTCTAAGCCTTCCAAAGTCAATTCAAAGGAGGAATTGGGATTGTTATTGCTACATAACAATCAAGGTAACATTATAAACCTATTCTATTATCTAATATGATTACTTGTATGCTAGAATTAGGGTTTATAGTCTTGGATTCAAAGCATGTACAATAGAGAAACCTAGATCCAAGCATTAGGGTTTGTATGAGCACATAGGATGTCTTATGACCAAAACCCATCATAATCACGGTTCATGAGTCGGAAATTTAGGACCCCGTGGTCCAAATAGATTGAGGACAAAAACTCGGCTGTTGGAACTTTGTAGCTGAGCTTGTGGACCTGCACCAACCCTTGCCATCCGATGTTGTGGAATAAGGTGTGGACCTGGATATAAATGTGCAACTCACAGAGAGATGACACATGCACACATTTTTGGATAGTATGAGTGTGTTGAAGGAATGCTTCAAGTTTGGCCATACCACACCACCATGTGCCGGATTAGATGGAGGTGACGGCGGAGGTGATAGAGACCTACGAACGGGACAACGACTTAGTGTTTTTAGATTGTTTAGAATGCTCGCCTTCCAAATGCAAAATTTGGGGCAAAGACAAAAAGTCAACCGGTCAAAAAGTCAATTGTTGACAGGTCCAGTGAAAACAAGTTTGACCACCAAAATTTTGCGGGAAACTAAGTTTTGAATGATTTCCAAGTGATTTTCAAGTCCAATATGGAAATGCGCTGTTGTTGGTGAGAAAGTTCCTCCTCAACCTCCCCAAGCTTACCTACATGAAGATTTAAGCACAAAAACACCAAAATCCTTAGTGATTTTCGGACCTAGGGTTTTTCAAAACCCCCAAATCCACCATGAAAGTGCAAGAAAATGGTGTGTGAGATGTAGGAGATGAAGTGTGGAAGATGAAAATCAAACCTTTTTGAAGATTTAAGCCAAAATTAGTGAAGAATCTGTTGGATTAGTGTCTAAGTCCATAACTATTTTGGTATGTACTTGACCCGATGGTGCATGGTCCTTTTGGGTTGCCTTCACCAAAAGCAACTTGATTGGAGAAATGAATAAAGAGAGAGAGGATAATATGATTTATTAATATGTTATAAGAATAATATATTAAAGGAGAAATCATATTTGTTTAACTAATATTGGTCGATAATTAATTAAGAATTAATTTTGTGATCAAGTGTAATTAATTAAACTAGAGGGGCTGAATTGTAATTATGTGATAGTTACAAAATAAGGTAAGGATTATCTTATAAGTGTGGTGAACGAATTTAAGGTTGGAAAGCCTTAGAATTCGAGTATGATAAGGATTCAAGGATTATCTTATTGGTTGCTTAATGGATAATCAACTAGATAAGGATAATGACTGAAACCCTATCTCTACACCTATATAAACAACCCCAAGGCCATGAATTCGTGCATCCCTTCCCAAGAAGTCCCAAATACGAATTCTAACCTTCCTCCTCTCTCCTTATACCTTCTCCACTTGCTTATGGTGTTTGTGAGCCATTAGAGGAGTGACACTTGTGACTCTCTGCTTTCCAAGGTCAATTCAAGGAGGAATTGGATTGTTATTGCTATATAACAATCAAGGTATGTTCTTAAACCTATTTACATGTGAATTCTGATTTCCATATGCTAGAATTAGGGTTTATAGTCTTGGATTCAAAGCATGTACAATAGAGAAACCTAGATCCGAGCTTTAGGGTTTGTATGAGCACATAGGATGTCTTATGACCAAAACCCATCAGTGGTATCAGAGCCATGATTGGTTTCTATTGTATTGATGTTTGATGTAACTGAAAATCGTGTTTTGGCCTCACTGTTCGACCTGACTCGGCGAGTCACTCTTGGACTCGGCGAGTCAGCCCTACTCGGCGAGTTCCAGAGGGTGACTCGGCGAGTCGGTGCGTCAGACAGTGCTTATCTCGGGATTTCTTGCTGTTTTTGCATTGGGATAATTACCTTATCATCTTAGATTAATATTAATCCGATTATATGATATATTTGACTATAATTTTAATCTAATTGAAGATATTTATCAATTAATAAGATAATTGTTTCCTTATAAGATAATTGATTAATTATTTTAAGTAAATTGATAAATTGTTTTGCAAGAAATCATCAAATATGGATAATTATGTGATTAAATGTTAATTTGAATTATTTGTTATTTGATCCTTGTTGTTGTGAAAAGTTTCATATTTGGCCCTTTAGGTTTTATAGTTTAAATTTGAACCCCAAAAGTTTTGTTGTTTTGAAATTTAAATAGTTGAAACCCTAATGTTTTGAAAAATGTTTCAAAACTTGCCCTCAAGTTTTGGAATTTAAATTTTGATTAAATAGTTTAATTTTGATGCATATTTAAATTCTAAACCCTAATGTGTTGAAATGTTTCAAAAACTTGCCCTCAAGTTTTGGAATTTAAAAGTTGATTAAAAGTTTAATTAGGAATGTTAAATTCTAAAACTCTAGTATAGTTTTGAAATAGTTCAAATCACTCCCTTATGGTTTTATTAATTAATTAAGGTGTATAATTAAAAGAAGTTTAATAAATCCATAAAAGTTTAGGTTTACAATTTAATTGAATTAAAGGTATAATTGTTAAATTAGACCACCTAGTATTTTGAAAGTATAAAATACACCCTATACTATATATAACATTAAAAGTCTAACATTATATATGAGTAAAAGTCAGTCTTACCGTTAGTAGGCCTCATTCACGAAGCTAGTCTATAAGGGGTGTTTAAGGAAATTGCCTATAAAATGGCGATTGAATGGGTATCCACTCTTACCCACCGCACTCTTGACTAGTGGAGGGTCGTTAGCCGAACGGGTAGGATAGGACGAAACCTTCCATTATAAGTATAATGAAGTATAAAAGTAACTAAATGTTTTCATAAAATTCCCAATCTTAGTTACTTAGGCAAAAGTGAATTGATGCGATTCCATGAAATTACACTTTGTGCCCTTGCGAAGACGTTAGTGGAGCGTGTGTGGTTAACCGGCACACTAAATGGGTCTAAGCAAAGGTAGCAAATGGTGACTCAATGTTTGTCATAGTTCGGTGGAGCGTGTGTGGTTTACCGGCACATCGAATAGGTGACTGTAACATGTGAGGGCACCATGTAAGTTTGCATGGTTATTCACACCCGCTTTGTGATCCTCGGCATCCCAGTCACAAACAAGAGGGGCATATCGAGATTTAAACATGCCATTGATAGTTCAATGAATCTCAAAGGATCTAGGAGTTTTCATAGATTTAAAACTTAAATTTCTTTTTCGTTTTTCATGGTGGAAATTAGTGAATCTTCATTCACTTACCTTTAAATATTCTGCAATTAGGGTTACGGCATCCCTCTCCCGAGTTGTAGAATATTGTGTTGGGTCCTAGCCTTGGAATTTCATTTGGGTGATCTACCAAGGACTCAATCTATCAACTAACTTGAATTCGTTTTCTCCCGTATTGTAGATGTCAAAGTTCGACAACTATGGTCTTCTCAAATCCCGTGGAACAAGCATTCCACATGAAGATGATATTCCACGATTCGATCGAGGAACAAGAAATCATGCTTCACTTCCTCTACCTCCTCCAATTATTCTCCCTAACCCACAAGTTCAAAGTCTTGAAAAGTTCAAGATCACTCAAGCCCTTTTGGCATGGAAACATAAAGAAGGAAATTCCGTGTGTGCACACGTCCTAGGGATGAAGTCACACATTGATAGGTTAAGAATGTTGGGATCCGTTGTCTGTGAGGAAATGGCTGTTGATTGAGTTCTTCAGTCACTTCCCAACTCATATAGTGAGTTCGTAAGAGAGTACTATATGATGAACAACGACGTGACCCTTATAGATATCACCTATATGCTTATTGCTGCTGAATCAGTTATGGTTTGGCGCAATAGGAAAGCAAAGTTGATTGGTGAATCTGCCTTCAAGACCTCTATGGATATAGACAATGGCAATGAAAGACATACAATGATCGAAAAGTTTGATCATAAGAGAAAGTCGATGTCTGAAGTAGTTCCATGTGTTGCTCCAAAAGAGTCAATTTGCTTTTATTGCCAAGAGAAGGGGCATTGGAGATGAAGTTGCCCTATTTACCTAAGAGATCTAAGAGATGGGAGAGTCAATCCGTATGGCTTTGCTTTAGGTAAAGTCCATTGACTAACTCTTTTAAGCCTCTATTCTAGATTCTTAATACATAATGTGATAAGATTACAATTGATGTTTTGTAGGATCGAAGAAAAGGAAAGGAAGCTTAAGGGAAGAAGTGAGCAGAATCTAACCGTGAAGGAATGGATTTCGATCGCGTTTCTCTTAGATTAGATTCTTGAACTACTACTTAGAGTTAGAATTAGATTGCTAAGAAAGATGTATTAGCATAAGTTTTTCAATGAGTTGCATTGTAAGGACAATTTTTTCCGCAATAAAATAAATTTTGATTTTAAATTTTATTTATTTATCCTTACAATGGCGTGTATGAAAAAATTGATGTTAAAATGGTTCTATTATTAGCAATAATGGATTTGGTTCTTATTATGTTATTTATGGAAAGTCGAGAATTTACCAAATAGGGAGAGTTTCTCATCGCCCAAGTTTCAATTGGACAGAAACTTGGAATCATGCAACGTGGATGCATGATGAATGAGAAATTTCGTATTTGGAAATTAGACTAATTCATTGACAAAGTGTCAAGTGAAGGACTAGGAGATCGAGTACACAAAGTTGTGTGATCAAAGTCCACCATAAGAGTAACGAGATATTCGTCATGATTTACTAAAGGTTTAGTAAATATGATTATACTTACATGATTAGGTGTAATTCTGAATTGATTAAAGGGTTTAAATCAATAGCAGAACGAATAAGAAGAATCAAGTTGGCAGAAAGATAAAAGTTACTCCATTCTAAGATGAAGGGAGAGTACCTTTTATGCTTTATGATAGGTCTTAATGATTAAGAACCATATCTCAATTGATCCTCTAAGTGAGTCTTAGTACAATTGTATGTCTAAGAAGAGGAATCAAGAATTGAAGAAATGGTTAAATCAATAAGTCGATCATACTTCGTTCCAATAACAAATCTTAAAGTTAAGATTGTGACATTGAGTGAAAGGTATTAAGAAGGTTTGTAACTTTCAATAAATGTGGAAAGTTGTGATGTCTTGGATAAGACAAAGACCAACTAGGACCAATTTATGAAGTGTTTTGATAAAAACTACACTAACTCTTGAATATTTGTTTGTCAAGAAATGTTTATTGACAAGAGAATCTTATATGTCAAGGAGTCAGTGGGAGTCTTAATGGTCTTGAAAGGTTTCAAGAACAAATCAAATAAACCTTATTGATCATCACTAGCACACGAGTTGAGGTTTACAACCTATCGTGTTGACATTATTTTGATTATGTGCCAATCCAATCGAGTTAATTATGCATGTGAGTTCTATGAGTTCTCATTTTGAACGCATAAAAGGCAAAGCACCTTAATCAATGAAAGGTACATTGATAGGAAAGGGTGAGCTGCTTAACTACTTGGAAGACATGGTGGGCAGCTGTGCTACCATAAAGGCAAGAAATCGAGATCAAGAAAGTTCGATCCATAAGAGTTTGAATTTGTCGTAAACTTTGGTTTTGACAAATTCACATGGATAGGAACACATACACCGCTCAAATCTAAGTGTCATAAGATTTCCTCCTTCATGAAAATGATTGTGAGGAAATGCTTTCACTAAGAAAGATTTAAGAAGATAGTGATTGTAAAATTGCATTCTCGAATTCGATTATGGTTACGGTATCCCTTTCCATAATTTGAATTGTGAGGTTTGGCAATTAGTCTTGATTGTTTAGACACACATATGAACTATCGAAGGCAAAGGTGTATAAGTTCAAGAAGCCTTGATAAAAGATTATCAAAGCACTAAGTATTAGAAACATGAACTTAAGAAATTCAATAAGTATTATCTTTCTGGAAGTTAAGATGTTTATGAATACATGTCGAAGCTAGTGGGAGCATAAGTGTTATGTTTTATAATAATCATCATGATAGTGGGAGCATAAATGTTATGATTGTATGATGATTAAGGCAAGTATTGCAAGGTTAGCAATATTAATTATAGAAAACAAGAGTCATACTTTGCAAAGTTGTAAGAGTTGAAAGGTTGTTTTGCTATAATTAAGGGAGAGAATATTATGCTTCATTTCAAATCTAAAGGATTAGGTTGAGAAATGTTAATAAATTTAGTCAAAAGTACATAGTGTGTTCTTAAAATTTCGATTATGATTACGGCATCCCTCTTCACAATTCGAATTTTAAGAACATAGCAAATAAAACATTATGCGTCGTGTCCCATACGCTTCGGGTATAGGATCGATTGCAAATGATTTAATGTTTGACCATTCTAAAATTTTCCAAATGTCGAGCGCATTTAGAGGGAAAAGGGACTAGAATTGGTTTTGACTAAAATAATTAAACAACTATCAAAGGACAATCCAAGTTCGACGAGGATTGGTCGCTTTTGAGTAGTTGGAAGTATAGTATTGGAAAATATGGAAATGTTTCCATAATGGATGGACCATATCGACATCATTACGAATAGATAAGGTTCTATTAAGAATGAGTTGTCATATGGAACATATGGAAGTGTGTCCATATTGGGAATTGAATATTGAGAAATCTATGACTAGATTAGAAACTTCTATGCAAAAGGATGTTCAAAGAATGTACTTTGAGTGAGAGACATCACGTCTATGGAATTGTCTTGTAACAATCTCCGATAGAGGACTTTGTAATATCATTGGCAATAGTCTTTGTGACTTTGGTGCAGTGACATTACGAAAGGATAGTTGCATAGAATGTTAGAATCTAGCATATTCTATAAGTAGCAAGAATTGGATATTCTTTGACTTATGAAAAACGGATTTGGAGTTGTGAAATGAGAAGGATTGGAAATGTGTTCAATATGATCTATTTCACAAAGTAAGAACCATAGGTAAACATTGTGTGCATGCTAGGTGCATGGGACAAGTGTAATAATTCAAGTAAGAAGTTGATTACCCGAAACGACAAATAATGAGTAATCAATATGGTGATAAATAAAAGGCGTTTTATTTATGCTCAAAGGTTTGAGGCCATATGGGATTAGTATTATTCTTGTGTTTCACTTTGCATGTTTTGACTTCCAGAATAATTGAGTTTATTAAGAATAATCGAATTATTCAAACGGGCCACAGTCGTTCATATGTTGGAAGTAGATATGAATGAAGACTGTCGTGAATTGGTGTGTGGATTGTCTAAAGAGCATTAGACATAAGCAAATGTTTGCTGCAACGTTCATGAGTGCTTATGAATATGATTTGAGCATTGGATTAAACCCACGCTCACTTGGATCACTCCATGAATTGTATCACGAGTGATTGGTGAGACGATAACATCTTATATTCTTGAAACCGAGATGTGTGAGTTGTATCTTACGAATCGGTTGCACATTGATAATATGTAAACGCGCCAGTAACTTGGTGTTATAAAACATATTGTTGTGTGTAATTCGGTGCGTGAGTGCAAGCGAGCATTGTATCAAAGTTTATCCGTTCCTTTTATTCAAAGTAGGATAAAAGCGATATCTGTGGGCCCCTCAATGGTTTAATGATGACAAACGTAAATGCTCGGCCGGGCTAGGGCTAATTTGATTTGTTCAATTAGTCAGTCGTCATAAATCGGGAATCGAGATATAGTACAAAGAGAATGATTTGAAATCATATCTCATATGATATCTAGAATGGAGGAATATATGATCCCTTATCTAAGGACACGCGTATTTGATATGATCAGAGTTGACAGCGGCTTTGGAAAGCTACGATTGCAGATCGGGATCTGAAGTCATACGCATAATAGTTATTAGACTTATCCAAGTGGGAGACTGTTGGATTAGTGTCTAAGTCCATAACTATTTTGGTATGTACTTGACCCGATGGTGCATGGTCCTTTTGGGTTGCCTTCACCAAAAGCAACTTGATTGGAGAAATGAATAAAGAGAGAGAGGATAATATGATTTATTAATATGTTATAAGAATAATATATTAAAGGAGAAATCATATTTGTTTAACTAATATTGGTCGATAATTAATTAAGAATTAATTTTGTGATCAAGTGTAATTAATTAAACTAGAGGGGCTGAATTGTAATTATGTGATAGTTACAAAATAAGGTAAGGATTATCTTATAAGTGTGGTGAACGAATTTAAGGTTGGAAAGCCTTAGAATTCGAGTATGATAAGGATTCAAGGATTATCTTATTGGTTGCTTAATGGATAATCAACTAGATAAGGATAATGACTGAAACCCTATCTCTACACCTATATAAACAACCCCAAGGCCATGAATTCGTGCATCCCTTCCCAAGAAGTCCCAAATACGAATTCTAACCTTCCTCCTCTCTCCTTATACCTTCTCCACTTGCTTATGGTGTTTGTGAGCCATTAGAGGAGTGACACTTGTGACTCTCTGCTTTCCAAGGTCAATTCAAGGAGGAATTGGATTGTTATTGCTATATAACAATCAAGGTATGTTCTTAAACCTATTTACATGTGAATTCTGATTTCCATATGCTAGAATTAGGGTTTATAGTCTTGGATTCAAAGCATGTACAATAGAGAAACCTAGATCCGAGCTTTAGGGTTTGTATGAGCACATAGGATGTCTTATGACCAAAACCCATCAGAATCAAGGGATTTTGAAGAAAAATCGGACCTTGGGGTTTCTTGGGATAAAGAGGCTGTTTTGGGAAGTGTTTGTGGGTAAATGAGGTAAAAACCCGATTTCAAAACTTAAAACTCATTTGGTTTGCAGCGCGAACACGACCCGTGTTCATTTAGGCCAAAACTACATGCCTCGTGTTTGGTTAAAAAGTGTTGAGAATGGCTGACACGACCCGTGTTAAAATGAACTGAAATGACACATGTCGTGTTCATGAAGAATTTCATAGAAAAAATTTCACAACAATTTAAACACGACCGGTGTTCAATTCCAAGCCAAAATGAACATGACCCGTGTAGTCCTCTGTTTGCCAATACTCGTTTTTGAACCCAAAAAATCCCAAATTGTCGAAAAGTAATGGTTTTGCATCTCGAGATTCGTTATGATAAAACACATTTGGAACATTAAAACCCAAAAACTTCAAAGAAATAGAAATGTTTTGAAAGAAAAGACGAAAATACCCCCGGGGTGCCTCCCAGTGAGCCGCCCTTATTGTAAGTCGTTGGTTCGAGTTAGCCACGGAATTTGCTTCATTCTAAGTATGTGGGCCTTTCCAACACATCAACCTTATCGCCACCTCCTTCAATCGAACATTCAACCTTCATTTGGATTTCGTTTTCTGCACAAACCAAAAAGGACTTAAACTCCTAATATCGGAGATTGTCCACTTAGTCCTTTTTTGGTATTTATTCAATAGGGTTATCAAAATTCTTTTCTTCCTTTTTTGATAGTTTGGTTGAGTTGATGATCGGTTGAGCGTTCTCCTTCTCTAGATACACATTCTTTAAAAGGTCCGGTGGAGTTTTGATCCTGAATCTTGACTTTGTTCCACTGGTGGAAGGAGTTTGGATTTGGTTGTGGGTGGCTTGGATTTCATTTCATCAATCCTCATATGCTTCTTGTCATCAATAAACTCCAAAATCTCCAGCACCTCGTTATTTATGTCAAACTCCTTTGCAAGTTATTTGGCTTTGTTCCTGTCTAGTTTTCGTGACAAAACTAACTCTAGAAATTCATTGTTAGACAAGTTTAAACCATTTCTAGTTGAGGGCTGAATCAAATTCACAAGATTGACAGATTGAACATCGGAAGGAACCTTTTTCACTTCATGAACATTGAAGTTGATAACATCACCATCAAATTCCATAGTTAAAGTTCCATTGTAGACATCAAATTTTGTTTTAGAAATTTTAAGAAAAGGTCTACCCAAAAGTATGGAACTTGAACTTGGAGAGTATCATCTTCCATATCT
This sequence comes from Lactuca sativa, assembly GCF_002870075.4. Classification (NCBI taxonomy): domain Eukaryota; kingdom Viridiplantae; phylum Streptophyta; class Magnoliopsida; order Asterales; family Asteraceae; genus Lactuca; species Lactuca sativa. The sequence continues at coordinate 358,362,106 of NC_056627.2, read as the reverse complement.
AGAACATAAAAATTAGCCAGAAAAACAGATTCATCGACTTGCACTAGCACATCCTCTTGTACACTCTTTGGGTGTACTATTGACCGGTAAACTAGTTGCATGATCACACCGGTTTTGTTCAATGTTCCTACACCAATTGATTTATAAATAGAATATGGTAGGACATTTATGGATGCACCTAGATTGAGATCTTTGCACTTCGGGGGCATCATCTTTTGCAAAACCGCGAATACATTCTCCCCAACTGTTACGATTTGGTTTCCTTTTAATTTCTTTTTAGATACACAAAGATCCTTAAGGAACCTTGCATATCTAGATACCTACTTAATGGCCTCGAGGAGCGGGATGTTAATGTGAACTTTCTGGAACATTTACATAATCTCACTCTCCTCTCGTTCTTTCTTCATGCTCTTTAATCTTTCAGGAAATGGAGCAGGTGTGGCTTTAGATTCAATGATGAAGGACTTATTTTCGGTTGTTTTATCCTCCTTCTTCTCTTATTTGGTTTCCTCTTTGACCACTATTTCTTCTTCCTCTTGATCAACCGACACTTTTAGATCATTGTAGCTCTTTCCGCCTCTCAATGTGATGGCACACACGTTGTGCCTTGGGTTCGTTTCAGTTTGAGTGGGCAACTTTCCTTGAGATTCTAGTTTGCTTATGGAAGTAGCAAGCTGTGAAACTTGTTGCTCTAAGTTCTTTATGCTTGATTTTGTTTCTTGTTATCTTGTTGAGGAGGGTGTTGTGGCTTCCTTGGCTGAAAGTTTTGTGGTGGAAAAGGTGGTCTTTGTTGGTATTGATGTGGTTGACTTGGTTGATAACATCCCTATTGATTTCCTCCGCAACCTTGATTATTGTTCCATCTTTGGTTACCTCGTGGTTGATCGTATCCATTTTGATTTGATCCGGAATAGCCTCCCATGGCTTTTGCTTCTTCATAATCCTCCTCCTGAAGTTGAGGGCACATGTCGGTTGGGTGCCCCACTTTAGTGCAAATACCACAAGGGCGGGGTGTGGGCTGCACACCCTTGTCTTTAGCCAACATCATTACAACTTTCGTAAGCTCGAACAATTGAGCTTCAATTTGAGGAGTTTGAACTTCTTTTACACCTCGGGGTGCATCTGTGTACCATTCTTTATCGTGGCTTGAATGTTTAGAATCTTAGGCCATATTCATATTAAGTTGTGGATTTCAGTTGGAGTTTTATCGGGTAAAGACCCGCCACTTGAAGCATTGAGAAGCCTTCTTTCCATTTGATTCATTCCTTCAATGAAATATTGAAGGAGTTGATACTCGATAATTCCATGATTAGGACAACGAGCACAAAGTTTCTTGAATCTTTCCCAATATGTATGGAAAGCCTCTCTCTTAAGCTACTTAATTCCAATGATTTCCCTTCGTAGGACTGAACCTTTCATCTTGGGGAAGTATTTATCCAAAAACAATCGTGCAAGATCTACCCAAGTAGTACCCGTCCCTGGTAGGAGGTCATATGCTTCAGCGACAGATACTCGTGGGCTAACCTCTTCCTCTCTACCAATGGAGCATACTTAGTGCAAAACATCTCTGTGAACCACTCCCAAGCCACTACGCCCATCTCCACGGGAGAATAAGCATTGGTCACCAGTTTCCACCACTCCTTCGTCCTCAATCATAGAAGGTTCAAGGTGAACTTAACCTTCTGGTCCTTCGGGCACGATCATGTGAAGAAACAACCCTCTACATCATATATCCACCTCGTGGCAACGATCGAGTCCTTGACCCCATCAAACGTTGGGGGCTTCGTGTTACTGAAGTCCTGATACTGTATCATTCCTCTCCCTTAAAATCCCGCAGTAGCAACGACTGCAGTGGCTGTAGTAGAAACATCCTCAAATATGGTGGCATAACACTCGTCAAGTAGCTCAATCATGGCAGTCTTAACAGACCCAAACATCTTCGAGATCGCCTCCCTAACTGCCATGGTCACTTGGGTGGTGGTTATCTCGTGAATCTCATCGTCAGTCAATCCTGGCCTTTCTAGGCGTCAGTTCCTGATCATGAACCTCTAGTGATCGCCATACTTAAACTAAACCATAACACATAAGACTAATCACATTATAATACAACACATCACTACTTGGCCACTAAATCCTCTTAATTTGTGACTTCCTTGATACGCATATGTGTCCTGTGCTTTCAGTAGTACGTGCCCATACTACCTTCAACACCTACCCGTATTTGTCTCGAAGGATCGCCATAAATTTCCTATCCACAAAGGTCAATCAACTATGATATGCATACATCCTATACCCACTCTCTCAAGAGTAGCTAACCATTCATTATCCTGACTTTCTAACAACCACAACTTCTCATGAAACTTCCACTAACCCTGCAACTGCTTTGTGTATCCTAGTCATACATAACAATGGATTCATTGGATAGTCTAATAATTGATTCTACCCTAAGCCCACAACCAGAAGAGGAATATGAATTAAGGCTAAATCAAACATTCTCATGCTATAAAATCTTAGTTATGTATAACCATGATGCACACACTAAGCAACCACAGTAATAATGTCATTTCCATGTAGCATATCAAGAAATCCCCCTAGGCTAACAGACATCATAAATTAGTCAATTTTATCATGCGATTACCGAAGATCCCTAGCTTAGAAACTAGCATGTATTTTTAACGTATCATCAATACACATAAAAAGTGTGGGTACCTTGGGGAATAACTTTCCTTGGGCTCCGAATGGTTGTACACATTGCATCCTCTCCTTTGATTTAAAATTAATGATGAAAAATATTTTGCAGATCCACAGTTTGAGTCTGGAATCACACAAGTGTTCATCCAATTCTCTCAAATCAGGGCTATGATACCAACTTTTAACATCGCAAAAACTATGACCAAAAATTTCATTTTTAAAATACATTTTCATAAAACCATAAGACTCCCAAGCATTGTTTTTCAAACCAAATCCATAGATATTAGTGTATAAAAAAAATCTATCAATATATAAATCAACAGGAGGATGTGTACGATTACGCCTCGCCTTGCCCCGATCATCTGAAGTACATGAAAACATTAAGATCAACAGCTTCGAGCCAAAGCTTAGTGAGTTCCCCCAAAATACCCCACAAACCAATACATATACAATGCATTCCCACCAGACCCATAACATAAGACTGTATTGTCCTGAGCCCACAACATGAGACTAGATTGCCATTCCCCAAGCTCTCAGCTCATGATTAGCTTGCTTTTGAGCTCACATCAAAAGATTGGATGGCCCCTCCTGGCCCTCAGCTTATGATTGGATTGTTCCTGGGTTTTTTTGGCTTACAACACAAAGTATAGTGAGAAAACTCACCTTGCAGCCTAGAAGATAACATTAATGATCACATATCCAATAACTGGCTCTACAGGTCACGTATACAAAAGACAAGGAACAAAATTCAAACTACAACCTAAAACCCTCAATTTGACCTAAATTCAAACTTGGTCAAAAAGTCAATGATCAAAATCAAAGTTAACACTCAAAAGTCACTTTAGCCGCTCGCCATGTCGTGACCAACCTTCAGTCATGTCGTGGTAGAATGAGGACAACATAGAAGCGAATTTGACCATTCTCACATCGTGAAAACCAACCCATCACGTCATGAGATTTGTTTTGGACAACTTAATGTCTTAAGCTCTTAATCCTTCAAGCCATGCAACCAAACTTTCCAGAAGGCTTCCTCCATATCAAAATACCATAAAAATCATAGCTTTTTAGACATGAATGTCCAATGCATGTATCAAACACAAGCTAGGTCAAAATGAAGGGAAAAGGAGATCAAATCCCATGCATGGAACCTAAAGTTCACTAATATTCCAGATTTGGGACAAAGGGTTACACAGGAGGGTTAAGAACTCATAAAGTTATCAACTTTATGAGAGTCCAACACTAAAACTACCACAAATGATGAGAAAAGTGGAGAAAACTCTAGATCTAACATTCTTGAGAGGACTTACAAGAGTCTTAAAGCATATCAAATTGATGAGGGAGTGACTTGCTAGCTGAGATGATGCACCAAATGCCTTCTCTTCTTCTGCTTCAAATCTTAAAATCACAAAAAGTATATAAAAAAAAAATGGATGAGTATGGTTTTCTCGAGGGTGAAGGGAGGTGATGGATGTTGAGGGTGTGCAAATCCTAACCCTCACTTCCCTTAAATAGGGGGACAATCCTCAAAATTAGGGTTTTGGCACGAAAGGGTTGTCATGTCGTGACCAACATGTGGTCACGTTGTGATAATCAATAGGATGCGTGTTCTTCCGGGGTACCGTCACATTGTGACGCACAAGTGTTCACGTCGTGACGAAGGTTTTATCCTTAAAATTTAATTGATAACTCAAAAATAATGCATACATGGAACTAGGTGTTACACTAACGTTTAAATAAAATATGTTGTTTAAAAAATATTAAAATGCATGAGTTCATTTCCGTTGGGAGATATGACTCATTGAAAGAATTTCATATATGCTCTTGTTAATCTTTAAAATATCATATTTGCCTAATCTAAACTCTAAATATCAAGGTTGTCAAAATTAGGACCCTATTTAGGATTGTTTTTTGGTTTGCAAGATCGGGATCGTATGATTGAGATCGAAATTCTAAGATCCCACAAAATATAACATAATTTTAAATTATAATTTTAAAACATGAAAAATATCTCAAACATTAAATTTTACATTTAAAACCAATAAAAGCTTCAAAACATTAGTCACAACTCAACAAAAATGATAAACGATAAACTGGTAAAAAGAAAATGACATAAAGTGGTAAACTCATTTTTTTTCATTTAAAAAAAATCAAGGGAAGGTAGGTTCGGATCAAATCCCCATTCTACGATCCTACCTATGATTTAAGATCTTACCTGCGATCCTACCCTAAATACAATCCGGATACAGCCCGACCCGTTTTTCATACATATGATCGTACGATTTTATAATCAAGATCACGATTTTGACAACCTTGCTAAATATCATATTTACACCTCTTAATTTTGAAAATATCATATTAATCCAAATTTTTGTTTAGACATTTTTAAAATCTTTTAATGATATTTCGGGTGTGTTTGGCAAAAGTAGTTGTTAGCTGGAAGCGGGTAGCGGTTAGCTGGTAGCGGGTAGCTGGTAGCGTGTAGCAGGTAGCTGATAGCGGGAAGCTGTAGCTTTTTTTTATATGTATGTTTGGCAAAAGTAGTTGGAAGCTTTTGAAATATATAAAATTACATAAAAGGACAATTGATTAAAAATAAATAAATATATAAATATATTTTTAAGGGTAATTATGGAAATTGATTTCAAAAGCTCAGGAATGTTTTGTTAAATGCTACATAAAGTAGCTTTTAGAATTGGAGCGTTTTGTTAAAACTAAAAGCTAAACACTCCTACTGCCAAATGAAGCTTTTTGTTTAAACTAGAGCGTTTTATTAGAAGCTAGAAGCTAGAAGCTCCCAAACGCTTCCAAAAGATCCATGCCAAACACGCCCTTCATATTATATAATCATTTTAATTTATAAAAGAAAACAAATTTACCAAACTGCCCTTTAGTATTAAAATATCAGTACCATATCTTGGATTGCCAGAATTACCCCTAATTGCATTGCCTTTCTTGAATGAATAATGAGATCAGCACCTTTTGGAATTCGAACAACAACCAAAGTTGATATCCCATCTTCTTCAACATTCATCTTCTCTACGCCTCAATACATTCGTCGACATCTTCATGTTCAAGTTTCATAATTTGATTCAAGTAGGTTCCTTTGATTCTATTTTCTAAGGTTTCCGTCTGCAGGTCATTTCCAGATTAGAGGTGATATGTGTTTCGACAAAGGATATGAGGTGGTGGGTGTGATGAGGGAGAAGTGGGCGAGGGGGAGTGAGAAACTTTAATGGTGGTTGTGGTGGTCATAGTGGTGGTAGACGAAGAAGAGGTAGTGGCTCTAAATGAGACTTTGATGGTATAGCTTTCCTAAAACATGACAACTTGGTTCCAACTAGAAAAACTTTTATCAATAGGTGGCACTTTAATGTGAGATCTTAATATTAAAGGGCAATTTGGTCAATTTGCTTTTTTTTATAAATTAAAATGATTATACAATATGAAATCTGATTAAAAGATATATATATTTTTTTGAACCGGCAAATATTTAAAAAGAGAATTTAGGATAATATAATCTTTAGATTTTAGACGGGACAAATATAATATTTTCAAGCTTAAAAAGAAATATAAGAAATTCTCACTAAATCCTTTTATCAAGTAATGAAACAGTTTGTATTTCAACTAATGTGTCTAAGCTAATGAAATATGGTTTTAAAGTTAATTTGAAAATAGTGTTATATAAAATCAAATTTCACGAAATATATCCCTTTCCCATTTAATCTACATAAGTATATATCAAAATTAACATCATAGTTTTTTTAAAGAGGTTTTAACGAAAATGATAAAACATTTATATTTCATTTATATTTTTGACTTGTGACACACTAAAAGTTAGAATAACACCATTTGGAAGAATTCTAAGCAAGACTACCAACTCCAAGCGTATTATAGTCCTTTATATATGTTTCCTTTTCATACAAAACATATGTATTTCATTTTTATATATGTTTCCTTTTCATACAAAACATTTGTATTTCATTTTTTTTAAAAGGAGATTTTATTGAAAATGATAAAATTTTGTCACTAGCTTATAGGTGTAACTTTTAATAATTTATTTAAAGTGACGCAAGAGTACAAGTTACAAATATTATCACCGTTGGTTTAGTCAAGGCTGACGAATTTTGGTATATTGAGCAAAATATAATTCTATAGTTAAAATACTATATAGAATTATATTAATGAAGATAATAAAATCGTGTTATCAACTATAAAAGATTATACTTAGATTAAGTTGATATACGTCATCATACATATTTTAAATTATTTGGCGACAAGTTTGGTCGTTAAACCTTTTTGTATGATAACACCAATTTTTTTGAAGACTACATTCATAAATCTATGTACTTATTATAATATTAGACAATGAAATTATAAGTAGATAAATAAAAAGTTTGGTGTATAAATAATTGACTCATAATAAACTCTTTATATATAAGTTTTTATATAATCAAAGAATCAAAACACATATTGCATGCAATCATCATTTAACACAATGTAAGGGAGCATCATAAAACTAACAAAAATCATATAATAAAAACTCACCCCAAATCGTCTTAGTCACTCGTCACCTTTACTCATTGTGACAACACGATTTTGGGATTTCCTACCACACGTGTTAGTCAAATCATGGTTGGAAGGTACTCTTATAGTACATGCACGAACAATGAACCTTTTTCATCACTCCCCATAAACATGGTGCTCTTATGGCACATGTACGGACCGTGGGCTTTTTTCATCCTTCCCGTGAACATGGTACTCTTTTGGCGTATGCACGGACCCTTGGCCTTTTTCATCTCCGTTGTGAACATGATACCATTAACACACAAAATGGTACAAGAACATCACACCTTCTTATCAGTGTGTCAGATGTACCAACCTAAGGGTAGTTAACCCAAAGACTACTCTTTAATGTGAAGACTATCTAGAAGTGTCAACTCCTTTTTACTTTATAACACCTTAAACTCTTAATGTGTTCGGACTGTAAAAGTCTATTTACCCCTTGAACCCAAACATAACTCATTACATCATATAACACACAATTATCATAAGCATCATAAACACACCATAAGTGAATAGTACACACATCATGAAACAACAACTAGCACGTAAATCATATTTTCAATCTAAATTAATATAACAAAGCATGTAAATCATTATAAAACTCTTATCTAAGCATTTATCACTAGAAGTAATATTATATATATATATATATATATATATATATATATATATATATAGAGAGAGAGAGAGAGAGAGAGAGAGAAAGAGAACATCATGTAAAGCCCATAAATACATATAAATACAAATAGAGTAAAAACATTTTATTTATAGGGATGAGTGCTCAAAAACCAATGTATTCACCTTTGCCTCGACATTAGCATTCTCCTACTTCAAGTTTTGTGACCTTGAAATTATAAAGGCAATCTTGTTAACACATAATTGACCATATTACTAAGTGACCTTATGTTAACACAACCAAAGCTTTAATACTTCCCTGATTTTTTAATGTCTTATTAAGTTTTTATAATCTCCTACCCCAATTCCATCCAGTGCTTTTGTACCATCTCAAAAATAACAACCACAATTTTCATTTTTTAATTTATATAAAACACAGTTTCCAGAAAAGTCACGTAAGAGAATCATAGGTATTTAATACAATCATCCCAAATAGCAGAGTATTATAACATGCAGAATCATGAAAAGTTGTCGAGGAGAGTGTACAGTCAATCATTCGCTTTCCCACGATCATCTAAAGTACCTGAAACACATTTAAATCCACAACTGTAAGACCAAAGTTTAGCGAGTTCCCCAAAATATCACATACAACACAACATAAATAAACAACTATATGTTATCAGCAACCCTAGGGACTATCAGCAGTCCAAATGGGCTAAAAACATGCTCTATAGGCTAATAGCACTCCCGATGGGCTAAGAGTATGCCCTATGGGTTATCAACAACCCTGGGGACTGTCGGAAGTCCCAATGGGATAACAACACGCCCTAGAGCTATCAGCAGTTCAGTAAATCATAACAATAGTAAGCAAATAAGACCCAGTTGGTCAACATGCACACACACACACACAGTGGCATAACTAATATAGTGAGAAGATTCACCTCGCGGATAACAGCTAAAACACAACAGTTCACACACATGGTAGACAGTTACAATGAGATACCTAACAACAATAAAGAAGTACCCTCTCAATCTACACCCTAAAACCGGAATTTGACCAAAATTCAGTTATGGTCAAAATTCAACGATCAAGGTCAAAGTCAACCTTATCAGGTCTCCACGTCGTGACCACCCTAGGTCACGTCGTGGGCGCTATGGGCCCTTTGGCAGCAAATCCCTCGAGCCCCCCCAGCCGTCACATTGTGGAAACCTGAATGTCATGTCGTGGGAACTAGGTTCTTATAGCTTAACAGATTTGATTCTTAATATGTTAAGCCACTCCTTCTAGCTTTCCAAAACCTTCTTAGAGCCTAATATATCGCAACGGCCGATGCTTTTCATTCATGCATGACCAATGCAAGACTATGGCTCAAACTTAGGTCAAAATGGGAAACTTTATATTTGAGACTTATTTTTATCAAAGGACCTCAATGATCCATAAAGTTGTTAACTTTATGGATTCCATGCATTTAACTCAACCTAAAAATGGAGAAAAGTGGGGAAAACTTAGATCTAGCAAGCTTAAATGAGAAAGACAATAGCTTGAGGACTTACAAATTTCCATAATTAAAACAAAGTGGTGAGGAGGAGACTTGTTTGTTAAAACAAAGCACCAAAGGAACATTCTTCTTCAACAAGGAGCTAAAAACCACAAAAGAGTTCACAAGATCAATAATGGAGGCTAGACTTGTTTAGGGCAGGAAACGAGTTGATGGAGGTTAAGGGTATGTAAACCCTATCCCCTCACTCCCTTAAATATGGCGCAAATCACGAAAAATTAGGGTTAACCCTCAAGTGGCCGCCACGTCGTGACCACTTTCTCATCATGTACCAGCCCACAAGATTGGATGCATGTTTTCTACCTTGATGGTCACATCGTGAGGTATCCTTCCTCATGTCGTGACCACCTCAAAACCCAATATTTTTACATTTTAATTGACCAAAAGCATAATAATTCATTTACCTGAAATAGGTGTTACAGTTTTGACCATAACTCATAACCTACAACTTCTATAGACCTGATTTTTAAGTCCCTAAAAACTAGACAATATTTCTTCCAAATTTTATATCTAGTAAAGTTTCTTAATTCAGTACCCATTTTACTTTATGTGGTTTGCAAGATCATAGAAGGTTTATGAACCCAAGTTTATACAACATTTTTCTTTTGTTCTTTTGTTTAGTCATACTTGTACACACATTATAATTCTATTTACTAGCTATTATAGATTTCTTTTAGACAGAAACATATACATATATGTATATTCGTATGAATTAATGGAACATTTGTTAACTTCTTCACACACACACACACACACACATATATATATATATATATATATATATATATATATATATATATATAACACATACCTACATATAGATATGTATATATTTAGTATTCTTAGTATGTTGTAGGGTATTCTTATTCATAAAATTTCTAGCCAAATATAACATGTATCACAATTTCATGAAATGTTCACCAATATATAGGGGTTGAAATTATGCAATAAAATATGTATCTTATGGGTTAAAGACGGGTTTGTATTGGCATTCTTTCATGGCTGTTGTTCCTTCCTTTAAAGCCTAAGTTAGAATACCTATTACACTCAAAACTGCTAAAAACAACATGCCTTTGCTATTGGGTTTTCTAGGTTACTAAAACATGTAAATCAATGTAACGAAATCATAAAACCATTTATGGGTGCATGAAACCTAGAGATCTATGATATTTTTTCATTATAACAACATACTATGAAACTATCAATCTAATATACAAATTTTGAAAATCAACTAGATTAGAAACACATACTGTTTTGGCAAAAATCACATAAGTAATTTAGTAACCAGATTAGTAAGTGTGGTGTGATATTTTAGGTAAAGATTTTAAGAAGGATATTTATCAGATTCTTTAGATGTTGGAAGATGCCAAAGATCTTGGATGTCCCAAGATCCAAGGAATATGACAGTGATGTTAAGATTTGTTGCAAAGAAATACAAAATAAAATATTGGTTTAGCTCAAGATATAAGCACGTGTATACTTGGAAATTGGGGCAAAAATAGTGTGAAGGTCGTAAACTCGTTGAATGAAGTAATACTTCTTAAGATATTCAAAAATGACCAAGATACCACAGAGTATCTTAAGGTTGTAATAGAATGAATAAATTATAACAATAGAATAAAAGTTTGTAAAAGGTTTGTAAGTATAGAAATGGATCAAACTACATATAATAAGTAAAAATGAGTGCAAGAACACAACAATATACAATGAAAGCCCTTAATCCTTTTGTATCTTCGACGTAAAACCTCGATGAAACTCCTAGATCTTTTGAGATTCATTGAATTTAATGAATGGAATATTTAATCTCGATTATGCTCTCGCTTTTGTGAGTGGGATGTCGATGATCACAAACGAGATGTGAATAACAATGCAAATTAGCATGGTACTCTCGATGTATTTTATCATCTCGATTTAATGTGTCAGTTAACCACATGTGCTCCATTAATCAACGATACTTTTTGAGACACCCACTACTACCCTTTATTAGTCCCCTATTAGTGTGCCGGTTAACCACACACGTTCCACTAACGACTTCTAAACTGTAATGTGCAATTCCATGGATCAGCATACAAATTCACATTTTTTCTAAAGTAACTAAGGTTGGGATTTTAAATAAAATGTTTAGTTACTTTTTATTGCATTATACTTTATTAATGAGAATTAAATTGTCCTATCGAACCCGTTCGGCTAACTACCCTCCACCACACAAGCGAGCGGTGGTAAGAATGGATAGTCAATGATAGCCATTTTATCGGTCGTTTCCATAAACTCCCTTATAGCATGGCTTCCTGAATGAGGTGTACTAGCAGTCCGACTGACTTTTCTTATACATATAATATTATATTAAACTTATAATTATATACATAGTATAAGGTGTATTTTCAAACATTTTAAAATACCAAGGGTTTGATCTTTTATTACATTAAACTTTTTTATTTAATTAAATTTAAACTCTTTATGAATTTATTAATTATCTTTTAATTAATTACTTAATTAAACTAATAATAAGATCCATAAGGATGTATTCTAAACTTTTCAAAATATCATATTTATAATAATTTATAAAATAAACTATATAATATTTGAAATCAATTACTAAGTTCCATTGATATTCAAATTAATTGTTTAAACACTTAAACAAAATCAATCATATTAATCACTAATGGCAAACAAGGTCTATGTGTGCTCACATCTTGGAGATGAATTCACATATTGACAAGCCAGGAGAGTTGGGTGTCAAAGTCTTAAGAAAGTTGGTTGTTCAATCACTTTCTAAGTCACATAGTGAGTTATCTCTAGGACTACTATGAAATAGACTATGACATAACCCTTAATATTTGTTTGGTGCTATTGAATCAGAAATGATTTGAGAACTAGAAAAGCAAATTTGATTAGAAGATCAACTTTCCAAACCTTCAATGGACATTGATAATGGCTGCATTGGATACCCAGTAAAAGCTTTCCCTTCCAGTTGGAAAGGGATTGGCGATAGTCAGCTCGGTTGACCAAATGGTAAAGAGAAATGCTAAGTTTGAGATTGTCCCATGTACCAAAGGGTCCATATGGTTCTATTGCCAAAAGGAAGGGGCATTGGTTGCGAAGCTGCCAAATTTACTTGAAAGATCATAAGGCTGGTAAAGTCAATAAGTTTGACTCTGCTTCAGGTAAAGTCCACCATCTAACTCGATTAAGTTTCTATTCTGAGATTCTTATTACATGATGTGACTGGGTCACATGTTGATGTTTTAAGAATCAAAGGAAAAGTGAAGGAAACTTAAAGAAAGAGTATGTTGAATCTGACCGCGAAGATGGATTTCTATCGCTTGATTGAAGATCGGATTCTTGAGCTACCCTTAGGAGTTATGATAGATTGATAGGAAACACGTAATAGCATAGTTTTCATTCAAAGTTGCATTGGAAGGAATAGTTATTTTTTCCGCATTTTATAAATAAATAAAAGTTTGTTTTACTTTATTTTATATCTCCTTGCAATGGCATTTATGCACTTGATGTTTGTATGTTTCTAGCAATATTGGAAATATGAATTTGATCCTTTCATTTGTGGTATTGTCTAAATTTACCAAATAAGGAAAGCTTCTCATCACTCAAGTTTTCAGTTGGATAGAAACTTGGAATCATACAACTTGTACAGTATGATGAATGAGAACTTTCAGCTTTGGAAAATTAAGACTAGTTCCTTGTTCACATGTATATGTGAGTCAAGTGAAGGACTAAGGGATCGAGTACACATTCTTGTGCACTGGTCAAGTCAGCCACAAAAGATCAATAAGACTATTCGTCATGATTTACTAAAGTTTAGTAAATATGGTTATACTTACAGGCTTAAGTATAATTATGAAGCATGGGAAAAGTTTCGACGTATGGCAGAACGAATGAGAAGAATCAAATTAGGCAGAAGGATGAAAGTTTCTCAAATCTAAAAAGATGGGCGAGTACTTTAGTATCAGGTTTTGTGATCATCTTAATGATTTAGAAATCATATCACAATTAGTCCTCTAAGGAAATCTTAGTGCATTCTTATGACTAAGAAGAGGAATCTTAAATTGTTGGAATGGCTAAATCAAGAAGATGAGTCATACTTCGTTCCAAGACAAGTCTTAGAGGTATACTCCAAGATTGTAACTTGAGTGATATATCTTAAGGAAAGGTTTATTAACACTAGTTAAATGTAAGAGTAAAGTGTGTCCTACTCTTGTACATTTGAAATTGGTAAGTCATGCACATTAGGGTTTACATGGTGTAACCCTCATGTAACCACACTATATAAGAAGCCCTTTGGTTCACGAAATTGGGACCTAGAGTCTATACAAGAGTATGGTCGATTTTTGTGAGCTAGAGAGTCCTCTTCAAAGTTTCCAAGTGTTAGTGGTGATTTGTGATTCCACTTGAGGCATTCACACTATTGGTGCTAGGCTCTTAAAGCTCCAAGCAACAAGCTACAATAAAAGGTATGTTATCTAACTTGTTTTATTACCCAGGTGTCAAAGTTTGTATGCTATCTAGGGTAATAACTTGGAAATTGAAATTTTGCATGTATAATAGAGAAAACATAGATCCAAGGTATTTAGGGTTGCATGTACACCTTAGGAGTGTCAGAATGATTAAAACCCATCAATTTCTATGGATTTATCACCAAGATGCCAAAGAAGGAAAAAGGTTTTGATGCTATATGGGTTATCGTGGATCGATTGACCAAGAGTGCCCACTTTTTGGCGATTCGGGAGAGTTCTTCGGCCAAGAAGTTGGTTGATGTATATGTTCACGAGATCGTTGCTCGCCATGGGGTTCCGGTATCCATTGTTTCAGACCGTGATGTTCGGTTTACTTCCCGATTTTGGCAGAAGTTCCACGATGAACTGGGCACGAGGTTTCTTTTCAGCATTGCATATCATTCGCAGACCGACGGACAGAGTGAACGAACGATACAGACCCTTGAGGATATATTGTAGTCATGTTATTGATTTTGGTAGGAGTTGGGATTCCTACCTACCTCTTGCGGAGTTCTCATACCACAACAGTTATCACTCCAGCATTGACACTCTGCCTTTTGAGCTCTTGTATGGGTGGAGATGTCGTACCCAGGTTTGTTGGGGCGAGGTTGGTCACAGGGTTATGGGAAGGACCGAAGTAGTCCTTCAGACCATGGAGCTTATTCAGCAGATCAAGCAGAGACTACAAACCGCTCATAGTTGACAGAAGAGCTATGCCGACTGGCGTCGATCCGAGTTGGAATTTTCAGGTCGGCAATATGGTATTATTGAAGGTCTCACCTTGGAAAGGTGTGATACGCTTCAAGAAGAAAGGGAAGTTGGGTCCCCGGTATAGTGGGCCTTTTCGAGTGACTGCTAGGGTTGGCAAGGTTGCTTAGATATTAGATCAACCTGAGGAATTTAGTCAGATTCACATCACTTTCCATGTTTCATAACTGTGAAAGTGTGTATTGGACGAGGATGCACTAGTTTCCTTAGGTGATATTCAAGTCGATGAGCGCCTGAACTATGTTCAGAGGCCAGTGGCTATTTTGGAAAGAAAGATGAAGTTCTTATGCAACAATGAAATACCTTTGTTAAAGGTGCAGTGGTAGCATCAGAGGGGCTCCGAGTGGATCTGGGAG
This sequence comes from Lactuca sativa, assembly GCF_002870075.4. Taxonomy (NCBI): domain Eukaryota; kingdom Viridiplantae; phylum Streptophyta; class Magnoliopsida; order Asterales; family Asteraceae; genus Lactuca; species Lactuca sativa. Next base: position 358,347,043 of record NC_056627.2, on the reverse strand, counting down.
CCTAAGGCTGAGATGCAAGAGCATTATCCAGAGATATTCGCTGCAACAAACTTCGAGGATGAAGTATAGTTCAAGTGGGGGATAATTGTAACATCCAGATGTTAAGGTACTTCTAATTTCAACCCTGTAATTTTATTATATTGCATTTTGATCTCTTAGTCTAAGAAAATGTGTATTGGAGCCCTAGTGGCATTTTCATAGTTTTGGCAGTGAGGAGTACGCCATGTGTACTAATGTGTATGCTGAGCTTACTAAGGCGCGCCCTTGCATGCTGGGTGTACATCTATGTACGCATGGCATACTTGCTAAATGAGGAAACCCTAATTTGTAGGGTTTGGTTGGTATTGAAGCATCCTTTTGGCCTCATTTCCCTTCACCTTAACAGACTCCATCCTCTCTTTCATGATTGTAACCCTAGAACCACCTTGTGAAGCCATTTCAAGCATTAAAGTGTGTGTTTGTGTTCTTAGAATAAGGAAGGAACCAAACTTATATTGTAGGGAAGGAGCGTCGTGGATCTGGGATTTATTCTTCATTTTCAAGTCTCCTAAGGTATAAATCTTGCACCTTTGTCTTCTATACTTGTAGATATGGAAATCAGGGTTTTATGTTACTTTTTGGTCCCAAATGTCTCATCTTGTGAATGGCTTGTTCTTGTCGATTTGATTTGTCCTTTCAGACCTTATGAGGGTTCCTAAGCCATAAAAATGAAGTTACATTGGTTAGAATCTCTCCATGCATCTTGTGGAAGGTCTTAATGGATTAAGACCTTGAGTTAAGCACTTAATAGACTTGTAAAGTCATAAAGTTGGAAACTTTATGACTCTAGAGTGTATTTGAGCCTTAGATTCGGAATATGAACTTAAGTGCTTAAGCCATTAAGCACTTATTGAATTTTGAAGAATGTGAGGGTACCCCCCGCATACTTTGAGTACAACCTGCGTACTCAGTCAACCACCCTGATGTTGGTCAAGCAGCGAGGCCTCGTGTACGCCATGCGTACCTCCGGAGCACTCCCCACGTACTCGCACTGGGTCAGCCCGAATGAGGTGACTCGTTTGGGTTTGACTCTAACTTAGTAGGTTGTGTTGGATTAGGTGTCTAAGCCCATAACTATTTTGGTATGTACTTGCCCCGATTATGAGCATGGTCCTTCTGGGTTGCCTTCACCATAGCAACTGATAGGATGAATTAAGGAGAAAGAGGATTAATTATGATTTATTAATATATTATGCGGATAATATATTAAAAGAGAAATCATATTGTTTAATTAATATTAGTCAAGAATTAATTAATAATTAATTTTGTTGCTAAAAGAGATTAATTAAATAAAGGGTACTGATACTGTAATTATAAGATAGTTACAAAGTTGGGCTTAGGATCCATAAAGGAAGCATGGACGAATTCTATATAAAGGTCCATATAGAAATCGTCAAAGGCCTAAGCAACTGGATTAGGGTTTCCTAGTTGATAACCCTAGAAGCCTAAGTATAAAAGGAACTCTTGGGCAAGCCAAAAACGTCCCTAACCTTCTAAGAGAAACCCTAGGACGTTTTTGGTGCCTCTCCCATCTCTACTTGTTCATCTTGTTACTTATGGTGTTTGTGACTCCATTAGAGGTGCAAGATTTGAGGCACTAAGCTTTCAGAAGTCAAGATCAAGTGGATTTGAGATTGTTATTTCTACATAATAATCAAGGTAAGATCTAAACCCTATTTTCATATGTGATTTCGATTATAGTATGCTAGATCTAGGGTGTATGAGCTTTGGATAATTTGTATGTACATTTAGATAAACCTAGATCCAAAGTTTTAGGGTTTTGCATGTACACCATAAGATTGATGTAATGCTCAAAATCCATCAGGTTGCCAAGTTGACTTTGACCAAGTTTGACTATTGAGGGTATTTTTTAGATTTTAATGGAATTGTTCCTTGGTGGGTTTAGGTGCCGGTTAGAGAGTTGAGTTTCGGATTAAGGGACCTCATCAACTTATGTTCAGTTTGTGAGGTGAGTTACCTCATTATACTTATGGGTCGAAGGCACCAAGGCCTACCCATTGGTTGATATTCACTGATATGCTAATTATGGGATAGATATGCATGTTTATGCTAGTTGTTGATATGTTAGACTGGTAGATCTGTACGACTACTTGTGACTCGGTTGCTTCATTATCTGTTTATGCTTATTATCTGGTATATGTCAACATATTGTGTTGGGTTGGGTTGAGGTTGTACTGCTCTGTGCTGTAGCCAACAAACCTTGGAGCATTCCGCATATGAGCTGAGGGCCGGGTAGGGCATGCCAGACTCATACTGAGGACTCATGATCATTCCAGATACGAGTTGAGGGTCGAGTAAGGCATATCGGACTCTTACTAAAGGCTTGATGGTATTCAGTTCAAGGACTAATCTAGTCGAGGAGCACGCTAGACATACGTTGTGGGCCCTGAGGGCAAGCCAGACTTATGTTGTGGGCTCAGGGGTGTAACGCCCCGAAAATCATAGGGAAAAAATTTCACTTTTAACATATATTCAAACATCCATTTATCCTTTATTTAAGCATTTACAAGTATTTCAAAATAGAACAATTATCAGAGTTCATTCCAAAATCACGAATTTTGGAAACACACGGGTGTAAGAGTTGCGATCAAGCCACACCCTTCCCTTTCGAACCAGAAGGATCTGACACCATAAACCAAAAACTATAAGCACAAATCTTAGCGAGTTCCCTAAATACCACATACCATACATATCATACGAGCCATACATATCAATCATACATTAGGAGGTGATATGTGCCAACCATAGTCTTGCGATTATGCCACGAGCTGTATCATGGTCTTTCTTGCCAAGTCGGGGTCCAAAACCGTAGGTATTATAGACAAGTTCTAGGAGCCACCTCCTGGTCTTCCATGCAAGCATCATAAAGACAACTAGCATACAATCTGCAACTACTTAACCAATTAATTGCTAGAGTTTAGAATCTCGTCTTGCATATAGATTGCCAGGAGCCACCTCCTAGTATTTCATACAAATGTCAAGGGCCACACCCGAGTCTTCCTATAATACATAAACTAAATGGGCCGACATTGGTGCCTTTGGCCAATAGTACAGTGAGGAGACTCACCTCAGACGACAAACAAATCCCACAACTGTTGCAGCTGCTGCGAACCGGCTTCCACAAACTAAACCAAACAACCAAACCGTTTTTTAATAATTAACCATGGCTAAACTTCAAGCACTAATCCCATAAACTGTCCAACTAACCAGGCCCACTAGCAGCATAAGCCCATTGGTCCCACTAATGACCAAAACCATTGGGCTATTAAGACCCAATACAAAATCCTAGGCCCAACAACGCAAGCCAAGATAAGAGTCCAAGACTCTAAAATTCCTCTGTCCAATAATCCCAACACACAAAGCCCAAACCCAATACCAAAGCCCAAAACATGAATAAGCCCAAAAGTCCATAATTGAACGTACGTGGGGCGTACCCTTTGGTACGCTTAGCGTATGTAAGGTCCTAGATGGAAGGATCTTCACCAACGATCAATCAAGCATAAGAAAACAAAGAAGAAATGGAGTAGAAGATGAATGAAACTGAGCTTGCATACGATTAGACACTTGAAACCGTTTGATACAACTCATGGACTGAAAACTAGCAAAGTACAATTGTTGCTCTATCCTGACAACCTGACATCTATATATACTGACAAGGACCGAAAACAGTTTTCGGTTAGCAGACCGAAAACTGGTTTTCGGTCACACCTTAACCAAAATCTTCCAAGACCGATAACATCAAACATACACAAAACAACTCCAAAATACATTGACAAAAGCCCTAACTCATCCATACATTGATGCCTAGCCCAAATCATATATATTGGCCCGTCAATCTCCCCCTTGGTTTAGGGCTAGCATGATTCAGTCTTTATCAACCACCAGCACGTCTGACTTTCCCATAGCTCCATTCCACATCTCCTTTTCAATAATATCAGCAACCCTGGCAGTGTATTCCTTAGCAGCAGACTCAAAAATGTCTTCAGCCACCATGATCTGATGAATAGAAAGCTGATGTATATCCTACTTTCCAAACTGTAGCATATCCCTCTTGTCATATAGACGAATACATCCATGTTTAAGTTTGATGATAGTAGAAGCTGTAGATTCATCAAACACCCAGTATTGCATGGATTGTAGAGATCCATCTGGATGGTCCTGAAGGATAGGAATTTGCTTTACTTTATTAGTAGCGGGCTACATCATAGACCGAAGAGGCTGATTGGTTTTAGGATCAATGACACTCGGATATACCTTGATGATAGAATTTGCAGTCTTCATTGAGGTAATGCCCTTTGCCACTTGACCTTCCAAAAATAACCTGAACTGTGTCGCATTGGGTTCATTTGTTGGATTTGAAAAAGGAGCCTCAGACAATTCCGTAAAATCAACCCTGGTCCAAGAATGGAAGTCGTGAGCATCTTTATACAATTCAGTATTTCCACTCTTCCTTCTCACAATCCACATTTTCAGAGGGTCATGGAATCCCCATGAGATGATCTCAGGCCTATCACCATAAACGTCTCTAAAGCGATTTTCTCTAAGATCCGTAAAGGTGATGTTTGGTTGATCCACGGGAGCATTCTGATCCGAGCTCCTCTTGAACAAAAATTGACCCTTCTCAGCAGACTTGGCTAGTTTAGCACGTTTTAACGCCACGACATTTGGAGCCTGCGCTGGTTCTTTGTCAAAACGACCGACAATCGTGGTTGTTCTTGTAGGAGGTGGAACTACGGGAGCGTCTTGATTGGGAAGATAGACTCTTGGCACATTGACAGATGATTTGAATTTGTCACCAAATTCTTCTTCCAGCTTCTTCTTCAAATCATAATAGCTGGCGGTCAACAAACCAAAATGTGTCTGAAGATCGGAGATCTCCTTTGTTTTCTGAGCTTTATCTTCAAGAAGATCAGCAACTTGAATATTGAGCTTGGCGTTCTCAGTTTGAAGGTCTGCAACCTTGATATCAAGCTCGATAATTTTCTGGTTCAACACACTAATCTCCTTTCTCAGCTCAAGCACTGAGGTGTCATCATCTCCAGATTGATCTTAATTTCCTAGATAAAACTTCCTAAGGACCAGTCATCTGACGACGACCAAGGATATTGTTGTCCACCTAAGTTGAGCAGCGAGATCTACAAACAATCAAGAATTGTTCAATTTTAGATGTACTACAACATGTTTCCTGCTTCCTGACATACCCCAAAAATCAAGGACTTCCGAGATACTCCTTACTTTAGGTGAGCAGACAATTATTAGGAGAGAGGATAGATTTAGAATGCATATGTTGTACACCCAGGTCGGATTTCTTCCAATCACACAAATGGTGAAACGTATGACTAACTAGAATTTCAAAGGGATTGAGAAGTAGATGGTTGCATATGCTGTGTACCAGGTCGGATTATGAATCACGCAAAGGAGACAACATATGGCTAAGAGGTAGAAGGAATAACATAAATAGAAGATGCAGAGAGACAGATTTGCATATGTTGCAGTCCAGGTCGGATCTTTCGATCACACAGAGGAAGCAACATATGACTAACAGTAGGAAATAAAGAAAATAACTTTCTACAGACCTAATTTATCAGAATTCCCCAGTCGCCATATCAATACCGGAATTAAGGACAGAATTCATACATCGAGGAAAAGTTAAGCCACAGTTCTAGATACGGGTTCTCTTAATGTGACTGGTAGATTCTCATGTATATCTCCCCGCTCAATCTACCCAAGAGTCATATATTCAGGCTAAACGGAACTATCTAGGTCTAATTTTATCAAGTCTCTAGATTCCTTAAGTTCATCTGTACCTAGTCGAGTCCATTAAACTTTTCGTGCCTACCAGCGCATCGAACACCGAGCCTAGACAATTCAGCTTTGGTACCTTACACAGATTCAGATTACCTGTTATCACAAGTTTTATATCACTTCCCATCACATCACTTTTCAGAAATATTTTTGATTTTTCTGTTTTTCTAATGTTTTTGGATTTTCTGATTTTCTATTGTTTTTACATTTTTTAATTTTCTAATTTTTGTTTGGTTTTTGTTTATTTCTCCCCCTAAAGTTGTGCATGGGAGAGAATGAAATTAAAATGCACAAATATAAACTAACCTAAAAAAAATTAATCCTCAAAGCGAATCATTTTCAAAAGGTTTACCAGCACATCGAATCGAGCTTTGTTAAACGGCTTGGTGAGCAGATCCGCCACATTATTATCAGTGTGAACTTGCTTTAGCCGAATGAGCGAGCGCTCATAACAATCTCTGATAAAATGAACTTTGATGTCGATGTGCTTGGTTTCAGAGTGCTGGACCGGAATTTTAGCAATTCGGATCGCAACCTCATTATCACAGAATATATGGGTTTCTTGAAAATTCAAACTGTAATCCAACAACTGATATTGGATCCATATGACTTGAGAACAACAAGCAGACGCAACTACATATTCTGCTTTTGCTGCTGAGGTCGAGACAATATTCTGCTCCTTGCATTGCCAAGACACCAGCCTATCTCTGAGAAATTGACATCCGCCTGAATTCGATTTCGTGTCAAGCTCACAACCTCCATAATTGCTGTCTGCAAAAGCATAAAGATCAAATTCGGAATTTTTCGGACACTAAAGACCTAGTTTTGGGCTGCCTTTGAGGTACCGAAAAATCCTTTTAACAAAAATAAGATGAGACAGTTTAGGATTAGCCTGGTAGCGCGCGCATTGACAGACCGCAAACATAATGTCTGGGCGACTCGCAGTCAGATACATCAGCGATCCGATCATCGATCTGTAGTACGTTTGATCTACAGATTCGCCTTCAAGATCAGGAGTCAGTAGTGGTCACTCCGCCATGGGCATCAAAGCAGGTTTAGTGTCTCTGAACCCGAACTTCTCGAGCATATCGTCCACATATTTGGCTTGATGAATCAGGATTCCGGCTGAACATTGTTTGACCTGAAGCCCCATAACATGGTCATTTCCCCCAATGAACTCATCTCGAACCGCTTTTTCATGAATTCCTCGAATTCCTTGCATAGCTGAGGACTCGTCGACCCGAAAATGATATCGTACACATATATTTGGACAAGAATATGGTCTGCACCGACATGCTTGATGAATAGGGTCTGATCGATAGTGCCGCGAGAATAGCCATGGTCGAGCAAGTGTTGTGTGAGGGTAGCATACTAGGCTCTGGGAGCTTGATGCAGCCCAGACAAAGCCTTGTCTAACTTGCAGACATGGTTAGGAAGTCTTGAGTTAACAAACACAGGAGGTTGGTCAACATAAATCTCCTCCTTCACCTTGTCGTACAAGAAATCCATCTTGACGTCCATTTGATAGACGGTGAAGTTCATGTAGGAAGCATAATAGTTTAGGTGCGGGTGTTGTAGTGTTATGACACTGACGGCCTGTAACAACATTCTTCGGGTGTTGTAGTGTTATGACATTTGTCACCCCAGACCTGTCGGTCTAACTATAGCTAATAGTTTAGGTGCGGGGTTGTCAATTCCGTATAGATCTATACACAAGTATCACGCTCTCTCTCCAAGAGATTATGGTATATAATACAGGACTTGAAATGCATACATACGAGTACGTTGAAGTTAAAAGGTCTCACATTACTTGGTATAAACAGATTTACGATAATAAAGACTTTACATCTTTTGAAAGTATTTCATTTGTCGAGATGTATATGTAAATGTGTGAATAACTGGAATACAATGCTCATTATAGTTTCTCAAAAGTATGTTCCCATTTGGTAATAACAACTTGGTGATATAATAGCCCTTTAAACATAAAGTTATTTTTGTATCGAAACCCTATAAGAACGATAATATAATTATGTTTATAAAATGATACTTTGATTCGTAATGTACTTGTATTCCCCCCTAAAACGTGAAAAGAATTGAAAAGTAGGGGTATGAACTCACTCGTTAAGTTTGAAGAGAGGGGCTAGAGTTGAGCAGAGTTTCGACCGCGGAAAGTTGCGTCTTCGGGTTCTCGGGAATCTCTGCAGCGTAGATCCTTCGTCGGGGGCTCGAGTGCGGAAACCAAGGTAAGAAAATGGTCTCTGGAGCTGGGAGAATGGCTGAGGAATTGTGAAGGTGTGCCAAAACTCAAAGCTCATGCCATCTATTTATAGTGCTGGAAGAGTGAGTACGCGGGGCGTACTCACGTACGCAGCGCGTACCTCGTTACGCTGGGCGTAAAAATACGTCATGGCTTACGACTCCTGGCTAGCTAAGCGTAGCTTGGGCGGGCCGATGGGACTCGACTCTGGGTCTAGTACGCGGGGCGTACTCCCAGAGAACGCGGGGCGTAATCCGGCCTGTCCTCTTCTAAATTCCGTAACTTTCGCGTACGAGCTCCGTTTTTCGTGTTCTTTATATCCACGCGTAGGTGAGATTATGCTCTACAACTTTCATTTAGACTCCGTCGGCTAGTTTTGTCTTTATTTTTAATGATATATTTTTAATAGGCCGGGCCTCCTAAAGTTCGTTAAAAATTCATAGGTTCTTTATTCGACGTCGGTTTTCGTTTGTCTTTTTATCGTTTTATTACCACTGAGGAGATCTTCAACTTCCGTTTAGGTGGCGATAGCTAAATAACACTCGATCTTAAATCCGAGTTTTTAGCTCTCTACTACTGTTGCGAAACTTTGAAAATTCGTAACTTCTTCATACGAGGTCCAATTTGGGCGATCTTTTTATGCACGCTCACCTTTCAACGAGATCTACGACATTTGTTTAGATACTTAAGGCTAAAATGCATTTTATTGAGATTTTACTTTTTACGTCAAATAATGTTTTAACGTCGTGTCGTAAATATACGAGTGGTTATAATTTCTTCAATATAACCCGGTTTTGAGCGTTCTTTATGTTTTTGGAAACCTTGGCATGATATCTAATATTTGATGCATCCCAACTTAGATACTTGAACACTTTATTTTCGAGGTTAATTTCGTTGTTTTTAGCTTTCGAGTGTTTACAATGCTTTTGGAAAATATAGGGTTGTCACATCATCCCCCTGTTAAGGGAATTTCGTCCCGAAATTTAATCTAAGATAGAGTTTACAGTTTTAGGAAAAAGATGCGGGTACTTTTGTTTCATCTGATCCTCGCGTTCCCAGGTGTATTCAGGTCCTCGCTTGGCGTTCCAGCGGACCTTTACAATGGGTATTCGGCTTTGTTTAGTCCTTTTGATTTCCCGATCCATGATCTCTACTGGTTCCTCCACAAACTGGAGGTTTTCATTTATTGCAATTTCGTCTAGAGGGACGACAAGGGTCTCGTCGGATAAGCACTTCTTTAGATTTGATACGTGAAAGGTAGGGTGTACGTTGTGGAGTTCCTGAGGTAGTCTAAGTTTGTAGGCCACTGGACCGATCCTGGCAAGGATCTCGAATGGTCCGATGTATCTAGGGTTCAGTTTTCCACATTTTCCGAAGCGTATTAAACCTTTCCAAGGCGAGACTTTGAGTAGGACATGGTCTCCAACTTGGAATTCCAAGGGTTTGCGTCTCTTATCTGCGTAACTCTTTTGTCTATCCCTTGATGCTTTTAGACGTTCTCGGATTTGAACAATCTTCTCCGTAGTCTCCCTTATGATTTCTGGTCCAGTGAGCGTGTTGTCAGTTGCTTGTCCTTTTGCTAGTTGTGTGTCCCCCACTTCGGCCCAGCACAAAGGTGACCTGCATTTGCGGCCATAGAGGGCTTCGAACAGGGCAACTTTGATACTGGTGTGGTAGCTATTGTTGTACGAGAACTCGACCAAGGGTAGATGTGTGTCCCATGCTTTTCCAAAATCGATTACGCAAGCTCTCACCATGTCTTCTAGGGTTTTGTATAGTTCTCTCGCTCTGGCCGTCGGTTTGTGGGTGATAAGCGGTACTCATGTCTAGTCTTGTCCCCAAAGCTTTTTGTAGCGACTGCCAGAACCTTGAGGTGAATCTACTATCTCGGTCCGAGATAATGGATATGGGCACACCATGCAGTCGTACAATTTCTCTGAGGTATGTCCTTGTTAACTTCTCCAATTTATCCGTCTCTTTGATCGGTAGGAAATGCGCTGACTTAGTTAACCTGTCGACAATTACCCAAATGGTGTCGAGTCCGCTTGTTGTCTTGGGTGATTTGTTATGAAATCCATGGTTATCCGCTCCCACTTCCATTCGGGTATTTCTGGTTGTTGTAATAAACCCGAGGGCTTCTGGTATTCCACCTTGACTTTGGCACATGTCAGGCATTTGCTCACGTAGGTAGCAATTTCGGCTTTCATGTTTTGCCACCAGTACAACTTCTTGAGATCGAGATACATCTTATCGGAGCCGGGATGTATGGAGTATCGTGTTTTATGGGCTTCGTCCATAACGATTTCTCTAAATCCACCAAACTTCGGTATCCAAATTCGATCCATGAAATAACGAATCCCGTTGCTCTTGGTCTCAAGGTTCTTATCCATTCCCCTTAGGGCTTCTCCTGTCACATTTTCGGATTTCAAGGCCTCTATTTGGGCTTCCTTGATTTGCGTGAACAGGTGTGAGTGGATCGTCATAGTTAGGGATTTCACTCGGCGACCTGAGCACTCCTTACGACTGAGTGCATCAGCCACTACATTAGCCTTTCCAGGGTGATATCGAATTTCGCACTCGTAATCACTTAGTAGTTCTACCCATCGTCTTTGTCTCATGTTGAGTTCCTTCTGATTGAGGATATGTTGGAGGCTTTTATGATCAGTGAAGATGGTACATTTTGTGCCGTAGAGATAGTGTCTCCATATCTTCAGAGCGAAGACGACTGCTCCTAGCTCAAGATCGTGCGTTGTGTAGTTCACTTCGTGTGTCTTTAGTTGCCTTGAGGCGTAGGCGATGACCTTCCCTCTTTGCATTAAGACACACCCAAGTCCTTGGTTTGATGCATCACAATAGACCACGAAGTCCTCCGTTCCCTCTGGCAAGGTTAGGATGGGCGCACTACATAAGGCTTGCTTTAGTGTCTGAAATGCGCTGTCTTGTTTTTCTCCCCAGTCGAAGGTCACATTCTTCTGGGTTAGGGTGGTAAGTGGCTTGGCAATCTTTGAAAAGTTCGGTATGAATCTTCGATAATACCCGGCGAGTCCCAAAAATTGCCGGATTTCCGTAAGGGTTCTTGGAGTAGTCCAATTATCTATTGCCTTCATCTTGGAAGGGTCCACGTGTATTCCTTCTTTGCTTACAACATGTCCTAGGAAATCCACTTCCCGAATCCAAAATTCGCATTTGGAAAATTTTGCGTAAAGTTTCTCTGCCCTTAATGTTTCCAGTACTTGGCGGAGATGTTTGCTGTGTTCTTCCTGGCTTCTTGAATAGATGAGTATATCATCTATGAATACGATCACGAATTTATCCAGGAAGGGACGACATACTCGGTTCATCAAGTCCATGAACACTGCTGGAGCATTCGTCAATCCGAAGGGCATTACCACAAATTCGTAGTGACCATAATGTGTTCATAAAGCCGTTTTGGGGATGTCTCCCTCTAGTACTCGCAGTTGGTGATAACCAGACCTTAGATCGATCTTTGAGAAGTACCTTGCTCCCTGCAGTTGGTCGAATAGATCGTCTATGCGCGGTAAGGGATATCGGTTCTTGATCGTCAGTTTGTTTAATTCCCGATAATCGATGCACATGCGAAAGGATCCGTCCTTCTTTTTCACGAATAGGACTGGCGCTCCCCATGGTGAGAAGCTCGGTCTGATGAATCCCTTGCTCAGCAGCTCGTTTAATTGACTGGATAGTTCCTGCATCTCGGCTGGGGCTAAACGGTAAGGTGACTTTGCTACAGGGGTAGCTCCGGGGATTAAGTCGATTCTGAACTCAACTTGACGTTCCGGTGGGATTCCTGGAAGATCTTCTGGGAAAATACCCGGGAAATTGCAGACTTCCGGAATGTCTTTAATGTTTTTCGATTCTCGCTTCTTATCTACTACGTGGGCTAGAAAGGCATGATATTCCTTACGAAGATACTTTTGTGCTTTAATACAGGAAATGATTTGTAAACTTGAACTAGGTTTGTCGCCATAAATGACAAGAGTTTCGCTGTTTGGCAGATTTAGGCGAACGACTCTTTCGTGGCAAAGGATATCGGCATGGTGAAGGCTCAACCAGTCCATACCGATGATGACGTCGAAACTTCTTATGGAAATGGGCATAAGATCGACTCGAAACAAGTGCTCGTTTAAATTTAGTGTGCACCCTACGTATAAATCGTTTGCGTGTTCGGTTTTACTGTTTGCCATTTCTACAGTGAATATTTTATTAAGTGGTTGGGGTTTTTGATTAAGTAGGTGTTTGAATTTATGACTCACAAAACTTCTCTCCGCACCGCAGTCAAAAAGTATGCATGCATAAGTGTTGTTGAGTAGAAACGTACCTGTAACCACCGTGGGGTCCGCTATTGCTTCTCTCTGTCCTACTGCCAGCACTCTCCCCACACCGCCAATATTCCTTTCCTTGGGACAATCCCTCCTGAAGTGTCCAGTCTCTCCGCACCCACAACACGCCCGGCTTACTCCAGTGCCAGAAACTTGAGTGATTGGTCGTGCCGGTGCTTTACAGAAACGGGCTGTGTGCCCTTTCCTGTCACAGTTCTTGCAGTGCATCTCGCGACAAATACCATGGTGATGGTAGTTGCACTTGTTGCACTTGGGCAGATTCCCCGCATATGGTTTTGTTGGTGCAGAGGTAGCAGGAGTTGTGGTGGGGGTAGTAGCAGCATGAACCGCAACCATTTGCTTCTTTGAAGGTTCTTGCGAAGTTTGCCCCTTCCTTTTGTTCCAAAATTTCTTCTTGCTGTTGTTGTTGGCATTGATCTCATTGTTGCTGTTCCCTTTGGTTGGTTCATCCATAATAGCCGCGACTCCTTGACAGATACCATGATCAACAAGAGATTGCGCTAGTTCCTTGGCGCTGGCGAAAGTCAAGGGTTTGGAGGCTAATACACTTCCTCGAAGTTGGGGTGATAGTCCCCAGATGTATCTCTCGACCCTTTGGCTTTCCAGGGTTAACATTCCTGGGCAAAGTGTTATTAAGTCACTGAACCTGCTGGTGTAACCAGCTATGTCCGATCCTACCATCGAGAGGTTCCACAGCTCCTGTTCAAGCTTCTGAATCTCGCCTCTTGGGCAGTATTCTCGAAGGAGCATTCTTTTCAGGTTTTCCCAACCCATGGAGTTTGCCACCACCAGGGTTAGTGTTTGGACGTGGCCGTTCCACCATGTCAGGGCGCGTTCGGAGAAAGTAAAAGCGGCAAACTTTACTTTGCTTTCTTCAGGACGTGCACAGATTTCGAATACAGCTTCCATTTTCTCTATCCATTGAGATAGAGCCAACACTCCCCCAGTCCCGTAAAAGGGAATAGGTTTTCCGTTGGTGAAGTCTTTGTAAGTGCATACCCCTGAACGACTTTGACCTTGGCCATTTGTAAAACTGTTTGTTCCTCCCCCCGATCCGTTGTTGCTCATTTGAGCCATTGCTGCAGTTACAGCAGTCTGGAACATAACGGTGTCCATAATTGGAGGAGGTGGTGGAGGTGGTGTTGAAGTTGAGTTTCTGCGTGTTGATCTACGAGGAGGCATGTTCTGGTAGAGACAAATAAGAATGAATACTATAAGTTTCTAATGTTTTGACAATTGAGTGTTAGTTGTATCTTGTAATTCGTTTTGACTTTAGTTTATGGTTTCAAGGTAGGCATAGAAATTTAAAACTCATAATTTTTGAGATGTATAAAATAAGAAATACTTCATATTCATACATATAGGTCACACCTGAAGTGTGTTACATTACATGACTTGTTTGGAAAATTTGACCCTCCTAGGGGTCTCTGATTACAGACGCAAAAGGGAAATAAGGAAAAACTTTTATCCGAAATCCTAATTTATAACAAAATTGTTGGGGCTCGAACAAGTCCTACTTGCGGCGTTTGGAGCTAGGTTCGGCATCCGACCGTTTGACTCCCATTAGTCGCCTCTCGAGATCTGCTTGTTGTTCCTTCATTTCTCTTATTTCTGCCAGAGCCGTTATCATTTGGTTCTGAAGTGTTCCCGTGTAGATTTGGGTATTCTCATGTAGTCCTTCCAAACGACGGATGTCAGCGGCGTTACCTTGGGTAGCAGCATTGATCTCGCGAACTCTGGCTGCTTGTTGGTCCGCCTGGTAGTTCTGGTTAGCTATGGCATTCACGACGACAGGTAGTGCTCGATCAGCTGAGCCTCACCCACTGACATTGTAAAAATCTCGGCACATGCCGAAAGGAGGGCGTACACCTTGCTGGCGGCTCCAGTAGTAGAGGTGGCTTCCCCAGATGGGGATGGGTCCCGGTTGATATGGTCTGATTACGGGAGGATGAGGGATGGGAGGGTCGTACACTTCTGGCTCGGAGTCTGTCCCGCTAGAAATCTCCTCGATCTCTTCGTCGACTTCGAATTCCTCTCCGACTTCGACTTCGAATTCTTCCTCGATAACCCCTTCGGGTTCTTCCTCGACCTCTTCTTCGATTTCCTCTGGGTCTTCCTCCGGGTCTTCTTCTATCCAACCGCCGTTGCCTTGGTTTGGGTAGTAGGGATCTCCTGGTAAATGGAATCCGGCCATTTGTCTGTACTAGGATAGATGTATGAGAACGTTATAAGAAAAGAAATTTCTATTTAGCGACTTATTATTTTTAACTATAATTTTTATTGTACAACTATTTTTAATAATACTTCTATACTATTTCAACTTGGCGAAACTAAAATAATTTTGTATTTGGTAAGTTTTCGGCTTGTTGTCCACTACGACCATTCCTCGACGTACGTTGGTCAAATCCAGGATAAACATAGTTGATCAGGCTATATTTATTCTCGACCTGATTACATACCCCGGGGCTCAATCGTAGTGTCGTAACTTGCCTTAATACTTTTTAGTAAAACTTGTTATGATACGAGATTAATGCATGATTGTAAAAATGTACATCTTTAAAACAAAGTATTTTGTTCATGAAAATGTTTTGTCAGAGGGTTTTTGGTCCCCTTTGCATTTATAGTTTGTATATCGTATGTGGTTCGATATACTTAGTTCACTATAAACAATGCTCTGATACCAATCTGTCACACCCCCAAACCAGAATGGCGGAAACATTCGGGGGTGGATGACTTCACGTAGTATCACAACCATTGAATATTGTAAAGAAAGTAACACAACCATCACATATATAATGAAAAACGTATGTTGTTGCGTTTATACATATTAGCAAAAGAATATTACAATAAGATGATAAATGTTCAATAATAAAACATCCTTAGTGTTCCCTTCTCCAAAAGCTGGTGGTTACCTGTATTACTGATTCCCTGAGAAATACAAGTGGTTTCGAAAAAGTGTCAACAATTAAGTTGGTGAGTTCATAAGTGTTTTGCATTGAAAAGTATGTCCTTTTTTATAGTAAATCGATGAACGAGGTTTTCCGAAAATCCAATATTTTCTATAAATGATTTGAAAAGTTTCCCGTGTTGGAGTGCGTTTGTGTTTTCCATACTTGAATAATAGTGATAAAATTTGTGTTAACGATAAAATGGAAAACTGAAATGCATATATGAATCTCGTAAATCAAACTTGTTTTTATACTTTTATGTGAGTTTTATAACCATACTATTGACACTGACGGCCTGTAACAACATTCTTCGGGTGTTGTAGTGTTATGACATTTGTCACCCCAGACCTGCCGGTCTAACTATAGCTAATAGTTTAGGTGCGGGGTTGTCAATCCCGTATAGATCTATACACAAGTATCACGCTCTCTCTCCAAGAGATTATGGTATATAATACAGGACTTGAAATGCATACATACGAGTACGTTGAAGTTAAAAGGTCTCACATTACTCGGTATAAACAGATTTACGATAATAAAGACTTTACTTCTTTTGAAAGTATTTCATTTGTCGAGATGTATATGTAAATGTGTGAATAACTGGAATACAATGCTCATTATAGTTTCTCAAAAGTATGTTCCCATTTGGTAATAACAACTTGGTGATATAATAGCCCTTTAAACATAAAGTTATTTTTGTATCGAAACCCTATAAGAACGATAATATAATTATGTTTATAAAATGATACTTTGATTCGTAATGTACTTGTATTCCCCCCTAAAACGTGAAAAGAATTGAAAAGTAGGGGTATGAACTCACTCGTTAAGTTTGAAGAGAGGGGCTAGAGTTGAGCAGAGTTTCGACCGCGGAAAGTTGCGTCTTCGGGTTCTCGGGAATCTCTGCAGCGTAGATCCTTCGTCGGGGGCTCGAGTGCGGAAACCAAGGTAAGAAAATGGTCTCTGGAGCTGGGAGAATGGCTGAGGAATTGTGAAGGTGTGCCAAAACTCGAAGCTCATGCCATCTATTTATAGTGCTGGAAGAGTGAGTACGCGGGGCGTACTCACGTACGCAGCGCGTACCTCGTTACGCTGGGCGTAAAAATGCGTCATGGCTTACGACTCCTGGCTAGCTAAGCGTAGCTTGGGCGGGCCGATGGGACTCGACTCTGGGTCTAGTACGCGGGGCGTACTCCCAGAGAACGCGGGGCGTAATCCGGCCTGTCCTCTTCTAAATCCCGTAACTTTCGCGTACGAGCTCCGTTTTTCGTGTTCTTTATATCCACGCGTAGGTGAGATTATGTTCTACAACTTTCATTTAGACTCCGTCGGCTAGTTTTGTCTTTATTTTTAATGATATATTTTTAATAGGCCGGGCCTCCTAAAGTTCGTTAAAAATTCATAGGTTCTTTATTCGACGTCGGTTTTCGTTTGTCTTTTTATCGTTTTATTACCACTGAGGAGATCTTCAACTTCCGTTTAGGTGGCGATAGCTAAATAACACTCGATCTTAAATCCGAGTTTTTAGCTCTCTACTACTGTTGCGAAACTTTGAAAATTCGTAACTTCTTCATACGAGGTCCAATTTGGGCGATCTTTTTATGCACGCTCACCTTTCAACGAGATCTACGACTTTTGTTTAGATACTTAAGGCTAAAATGCATTTTATTGAGATTTTACTTTTTACGTCAAATAATGTTTTAACGTCGTGTCGTAAATATACGAGTGGTTATAATTTCTTCAATATAACCCGATTTTGAGCGTTCTTTATGTTTTTGGAAACCTTGGCATGATATCTAATATTTGATGCATCCCAACTTAGATACTTGAACACTTTATTTTCGAGGTTAATTTCGTTGTTTTTAGCTTTCGAGTGTTTACAATGCTTTTGGAAAATATAGGGTTGTCACAGAACATCTTCTCCACCAAAATCGGCTACACAAGAACAAGTGAGGGCTAGGCCGGTTTTAGAGTGTGTGTATTCTCTCAAAGGTCATTCCAAAAGCATTTGGTGCTGTGTGAAGCATTTGAGGCATCACACTTGGGGGTGCTAGGCTCACAAGGTTTCAAGGAATCAAAATCAACTACAATGTATGTATTTCTAGTCATCCTTTTAAGATAAAGTTCCCCATGTATGCTAGATAGGATTATGAACCTTGAAAACCAAATTTTGCATGTATTTAGACAAACATAGATCCAAGGTTTATTAGGGTTGCATGTACACTTAAGAAGTGTTAGAATGCTCCAAACCCATCAGTGGTATCAGAGCCTAGGCTTGTTTGTGAATACTTGATGCAAAATAGTGTTGAAAAATCGATTTTTTGTTGTCTGATCAGGGGACTCGACGAGTCCAAGTGAAAATGCAACCAACTCGGCGAGTCAGTTCGTGTACTCGACGAGTTGGTCATGGAGAATGCAGAAATTCGATTTGTGCTGCTGGAAATGGACTATAAACATTACCCTAAACTGTTTTGGTGTTATAAAACTTGTTTTAGATGGTGTAATGGTTGTTCTAATCCATTTACAATGGCTAATATCAATTTTTCATGATTATATGTGTTCATATGTTCTTGAAATTTTGATATGAATGTTCATGTTCTTATGAGTTCTTGATAGATCATAGGAGTTACTTGTTTATATGATTAATTCATGATCTTTATGTGTTTTAATGGAGTCCATAACTTGTCCTCAAGTTATGGATAACCAAAAGTCTCTTTGTGTTAAAAGCCATTAAAAGAACAGATAAGTTATAAAATGAAGAGTCTTCATTTTAATAACTCATAAGTTATGAATATGAAAGGTTTTGTAAAGTTACAAAACTTTGCCCTCAAGTTTTGGAACAAGTAAAGTCATGATTAAAACTTTAGTTCCAACCCTTAGATTTTTAAAAGTTAAAAATCAATCCTTATACTTTATAATATTGTAAGTTAATAATATATATATGTATAAGATCAAGTCGTCTTACCGCTAGTACACCTCATTCACGAAGTCGGTCTATAAGGGGGGGGGGGTATAAGGTTGTTGCCTATAAAATGGCAACTTAATGAGTGTCCACTCTCACCCACCGCTTCCTTGATCAGTGGAGGGTCGTTAGCCGAACGGGTAGGACAAAGACTTATAAATTCTCATTAAAAGTATGATTAATATTATAAAGTAATTAAAATGTTTTATTAAATTCCCAATCTTAGTTACTTTAGCAAAATGTGAATAAGGTGCTAATCCATAAAATTACACTTTACACTTTGTTTAAGTCGTTGGTGGAGCGTGTGTGGTAAACTGACACACTAACTTGGACTTAACAAGGTAGGTAAAGGGTGACTTAAGGTTTATCATAGTATCGGTGGAGCGTGTGTGGTTTACCGGAACATCGATTGAGTGATGAACATTAAGGGTACCAAGTGATTTGCATGGTTACTTCACACCTCGTTTTGTGATCCTCGGTATCCCAGTCACAAAACTTGGAGGGCACACTCGAGATTGAAACATGCCTTTGAAAAGTTCATTGAATCTCAAAATAATCTAGGAATTTCTAAGAACCAATTAAAAACCTAATATTTATATTTCGTTTTTCATGGTGGAAATTGGTGAATCGTCGTTCACCTACCTTTCAAATATGTTAGAGGTTGGATTACGACATACCTCTTATAAGTTATAATATATTGTGATTGGATCTTAGCCTTAATATTACATTTAGGTGTTTTATTAAGGACTCTCTTAATATATAAACTAATCTTGTCCTCTTCTTTTAGATGTCTTCAAACAATGTTGCTTCTGGCTCTAATCCTAATGGCTCCTTTACCCTTATGAACTTGTGTGGGAAAGTCACTTTTGATGGATCCAACTTCAATGAATGGATCAAAAACATCAGGATGATTACCCGCTACGAGGATAAAGAATATGTCCTCGATAAGGAGCTTAAGGAGATTGATGAGACCACTGTAACTCCCCAGGAGATCGCTGACTTCCAGGCACATGAAAGGGATGCTACCAAAGTGGCATGCATCATGTTGGCCACCATGACAGCAGAACTCCAAAAGTCCTATGAGGACTTCTACCCTATTGAAATGCACTAAGATCTGATGGAAAGATACCATCAAAGTGCACGACAAGAGAGGTATGAAATCATCTGGTCCATCATAACAACCATGATGAAGGACGGAGAATCTGTCACGAGTCACATGCAGAAAATGCAAAGGTATGTGGATCGTTTACTGAAGCTTAATGTGAACTTCCCTGAGGAGCTTTCAATAGATATCATTTTGCACTCCTTACCCTCATGCTATGATCAATTCCGCATGACATATCACATGAATAAGGAAGAGGTCACACTCAGCAAACTTCAGGGACTCCTCAAGACTGTAGAAACAGGTCTTAAAGGTAAGTTGGTTGTTAACACTCCTACTCCAAACTCCGTCCCTGTCTTGGCAATCGGGAAAGGTAGAGGGAAGAAGAGGAAGAGCTCTTCGAAGGGTACCAAGGCTAGGACCCTTGATGGCTCTTCTTCAAGTGGAACCAAGAAAGGTTTTGTCACTCCTTCTTCTGACCCAAAAGAGGCTGAATGCTTCTATTGTCATGAAAAGTCACATTGGAAGCGGAACTGCCCAAAGTACCAGCAAGATGTGAAGGATGGGAAAGTTAAACCCAACCATGCAGGTATTTACACTATCTTATCTAATAACTCACCCCATTCTAACTCTTGGGTCTTTGATACCGATTGTGGTATTCATATATGTTCTGATTTGCAGGGACTAAGAAGAGGTGAGAATGTGGAGCATGGAAGAATAAACTTAATCATGGGGAATAGGAAAGCTTTACCTGTCACCAAGATTGGAGTTTATACTTTATCGCTAAGTAGTGGGTTTAGTTTAGATTTGAATAAATGTTGTTATTCACCAGAAATGGCAATAAATATTATTTCCTTTCATGCATTGTATAAATAAGGTTTCACCTTTTCATTTGATAATGAAGTTGGTTCGATTAATGCTTTCTTTAATAATGTTCTTTATTTTAAAGCATTACCTTGTGAGGGTGTGTATGAAACTGTATATGTGGTTGATAACCTTGGAAATAATGTATTGTGTATTGATTCTATTAATGATAATAACTTGGATAAAGCATCATTATGGCATTGTCGTCTTGGACATATAAGCAAGAAACGCATAGGCCAACTCCAAAAGGATGGAGTCTTGGAGTCATTTGACCTAAAGTCAGATGATAGTTGCGAATCATGCTTACTTGGAAAAATGACAAAGTCACCATTCACAGGTTCTTGTGAGAGGGGTGAAAGTTTGTTGGATCATGTACACATGGATGTGTGTGGATCCTTCAAACATGCCACAAGGGATGCTAATCGTTATTATTTGACTTTTACTGATGATTATAGTAGATATGGTTATGTCTACTTAATCAAGCATAAGTCAGAGACTTTTGAAATGTTTAAAGAATTTAAGCAGGAAGTCGAGAATCAATTGGGCAGGAACATTAAGATGCTTCGATCTGATCGAGGTGGTGAGTATCTTAGTTCAGAGTTCCTCGACTATCTTAGGGAATGTGGGATTGTCTCACAACTGACACCTCCCAGGGCACCGCAGTTGAATGGTGTAGCTGAGAGGCGTAATCGAACCTTTTTGGATATGGTTCGTTCCATGATGAGTCGAGCTTCGCTACCAATCTCATTGTGGGGGTATGCCTTAGAGACTGCCGCCCACATCCTTAATCTGGTCCCTACAAAGAAAGTTGCCAAAACTCCTCATGAGACGTGGACTAGTAAAGTACCCAAACAAGACCACATCAAGATTTGGGGTTGCGAGGCTTTCGTGAGACGCGACACTCATGATAAGCTCGAACCTCGAAGTAAGAGGTGTATTTTCATCGGCTACCCATAGAAATCCTTTGGTTACCTCATCTACATACCTAGTGAAAATGTGGTCCTTGTAGCTAGGAGGGTTGTCGAGAGAGAGAGAGAGAGAGAGAGAGAGAGAGAGAGAGAGAGAGAGAGAGAGTTCATAAGCCAAGGAAACAGTGGGAGGCAAGTTGACCTTGAAGAAATTCAAGAGTCAAGTGGTGAAGGAACTTCAAACCCTAGCACTCAACTTGAGGAGGAAACTCCTGTTGAGCCAATTGACAAGTTTGTACCTCTGAGGCGTTCCACAAGGGTTAGGAATGCACCTAAGAATTACTATGGATTCCATATTACTGTGGAAAATACACATGTGAGGGTGTGTATGAAACTGTATATATGTGGTTGATAACTTAGGAAATAATGTATTGTGTATTGATTCTGTTAATGATAATAACTTGGATAAAGCACCATTATGGCATTGTCGTCTTGGACATATAAGCAAGAAACGCATAGGCCAACTCCAAAAGGATGGAGTCTTGGAGTCATTTGACCTAAAGTCAGATGATAGTTGTGAATCATGCTTACTTGGAAAAATGACAAAGTCACCCTTCACAGGTTCTTGTGAGAGGGGTGAAGGTTTGTTGGATCCTGTACACACGGATGTGTGTGGACCCTTCAAACATGCCACAAGGGATGCTAATCATTATTATTTGACTTTTACTGATGATTACAGTAGATATGGTTATGTCTACTTAATCAAGCATAAGTCAGAGACTTTTGAAAGGTTTAAAGAATTTAAGCAGGAAGTTGAGAATCAATTGGGCAGGAACATTAAGATGCTTCGATCTGATCGAGGTGGTGAGTATCTTAGTTCAGAGTTCCCCGACTATCTTAGGGAATGTGGGATTGTCTCACAATTGACACCTCCCAGGACACCGCAGTTGAATGGTGTAGCTGAGAGGCGTAATCGAACCTTTTTGGATATGGTTCGTTCCATGATGAGTCGAGCTTCGCTACCAATCTCATTGTGGAGGTATGCCTTAGAGACTGCCACCCATATCCTTAATCTGGTCCCTACAAAGAAAGTTGCCAAAACTCCTCATGAGATGTGGACTGGTAAAGTACACAAACAAGACCACATCAAGATTTAGGGTTGTGAGGCTTTCGTGAGACGCGACACTCATGATAAGCTCGAACCTCGAAGTAAGAGGTGTATTTTCATCGGCTACCCACATAAATCCTTTGGTTACCTCATCTACAGACCTAGTGAAAATGTGGTCCTTATAGCTAGGAGGGCTGTCTTTCGAGAGAGAGAGAGAAAGAGAGAGAGAGAGAGAGAGAGAGAGAGAGAGATTTCATAAGCCAAGGAAACAGTGGGAGGCAAGTTGACCTTGAAGAAATTCAAGATTCAAGTGGTGAAGGAACTTCAAACCCTAACACTCAACTTAAGGAGGAAATTCCTGTTGAGCCAATTGACAAGTTTGTACCTATGAGGTGTTCCACAAGGGTTAGGAATGCACCTGAGCATTACTACGGATTCCATATTACTGCGGAAGGTGATACACTTATCAGTGATGAGACACTGATAGGTCTGGATGAACCTAACAGTTACGTGGAAGCCATGGCAGGCCCCGAGTCAACCAAGTGGAAAGAGGCAATGGACAACGAGATACAGTCCATGTATGACAATCAAGTTTGGAACTTGGTTGAGAATGTACCAGGTCGTAAGACTGTAGGGTGCAAATAGATCTTCAAGAAGAAGACCGACATGGATGGTAATGTACACACTTATAAGGCACGACTGGTTGCAAAAGGTTTCTCACAAACTCCAGGAGTTGATTATGATGAGACCTTTTCTCCAGTGGCCAAGATTAAGTCTATTAGGGTTCTGTTAGCCATAGCTGCATTTCATGACAATGAAATATGGCAAATGGATGTCAAAACCGCTTTCCTTAATGGGAAGTTGGCTGAGGATGTTTACATGAGTCATCCAGAGGGTTTTGTCAATACAGAGTATCCTAATAGAGTGTGTAAGCTTGAGAAATCCATTTATGGATTAAAGCAAGCACCTCGCAGATGGAATCTTTGCTTTGATGAGAAAGTCAAAGAATTTGGCTTTTCTAGGAGTGAAGATGAATCTTGTGTATCTGTCAAGGCTAGTGGGAGTATAGTTAGCTTTTTGGTATTGTATGTGGATGACATACTACTCATAGGAAATGGCATCCCAACTCTGCAGGAAGTTAAGTCCTGGCTTGGGAAGTGTTTATCTATGAAGGACCTAGGGGAAGCTGCCTATATTCTAGGGATAAGGATCTTGAGAGACCGGAGTAAAATACTAATTGGACTTAGTCAGAGTACTTACTTGGATAAGGTGTTGAAGAGGTTCAACATGCAGGACTCCAAGAAAGGAGAGTTACCCATCCAGAGTAACACCAGATTGAGTAAGATACAAAGCTCGAGTACTGAGGCTGAGATAGCAGAAATGAGTCGAATACCTTATGCTTCGGCTGTAGGATCGATCATGTATGCTATGACGTGTACTCGACCTGATGTAGCCTTTGCTTTGAGCATGGTTAACAGGTATCAGGGGAACCCTGGCAAGGCACACTAGACTGCGGTAAAGAAAATCCTCAAGTACCTACGGAGGACTAAGGACTGGGTTCTTACCCTCGGTGAGAGTGATGACTTGAGAGTTGTTGGGTATGGTGATGCTAGCTTTCATACCGATAGGGATAATTTCCGCTCTCAGTCAGGCTGGGTCTTTACCTTAAACGGGGGAGCAAAGGAGGCAACAAAGGAGGTGATATGGCTGAAAAACTTCATTGGAGACCTTGGAGTTGTACCAGCTATTAAGGAGCTAATGGAAATTTTTTGTGATAGTGAAAGTGCTTGCCTTAGCCAAGGAACCAAGGGATCACGGGAGATCCAGACACATCGACAGAAAATACCATTTCATCAGACATCGAATAGAAGAAGGACTCCTCGTGGCAAAGAGGGTATCATCGGATGAGAATCCAGCAGATCCCCTCACGAAGGGACTGACTCGGGTTAAGCATCTCCAGCATGCTCAGAGCATAGGGATGAAGGATGATATTAGTTTTAGTAGTTAGATAATTTTTGAAATTTGTAAAGTGTAATTGACATTAGATGATGAATAAAAGGTGTGTTTATTTATGAGTAAAGTGTTGCTATCTCTTGTCAACCGTTTACTATATTTCTTTTGCATGTTTTGACTTCCAGTATAATTATGTTTGGTATATCATATTATTCGAACCTCCATAGTCGGTCATATGTCGGAAGTAGGTATGAATCAAGACTGTCATGATTGGTTGCAGAGGTCTAAGTTGTTGGACATGGCTACAACACTCATGAGTGCTCATAAGTTCTGAGCATTGGAATCAACCCATGCTCACTGGAATCACTTCATGGAATTTATCTCGAGTGATTGTGAGACGGTAATATCATATAAGTCTTCAAATCTAGAGATATGATTTGTTGCCTATGAGTTGGTTATGCATTGATTGTACAAAAACGCATTGGTAACTCGATGTTATAAAACGTGCTTTTGTGTATAATTCAACAAGTAGTAGAGCAAACATATGAGTCGAAGTTTATCTATTCCTTCTTGGATTAGAAGCTGATATCTGGTCCCCTCGATGATTTTGTTTTGACATATGTACCGGGCCCGGTCAGAACTAAGTTGATGTGTTCAATTAAGTTCTTTGTCAAACAAATCGGAAATCGGGAAACAAACTGCTGGATAATAAGTAAGACATTGTTCCATGTATTTGTCCAGCTGATATCTAGAACAGAGGATTATATGATCACTTATCTTAAAT
The DNA here is from genome assembly GCF_002870075.4 of Lactuca sativa. Classification (NCBI taxonomy): domain Eukaryota; kingdom Viridiplantae; phylum Streptophyta; class Magnoliopsida; order Asterales; family Asteraceae; genus Lactuca; species Lactuca sativa. Next base: position 358,321,937 of record NC_056627.2, on the reverse strand, counting down.
GGCGTACCATCATCTTCTCAGTTCCGCAAGACCTTGAAAGAGCTACGATTGTTGATTGGTTCCTGAAGTCATACTTACAGTCTATGCAGTCAATAGCGGCGCTATAACGGTTAGCGGAGGTAAAGAAACGCTATTTCAAAATAGTGTTTTAGAATAGCGGAGGCGCTATAAGCACCGCGATTTACTGCTATTTACCGCGATTTTGGTCATCGCTATAGTGGGGCTATAACCGTTATTTGAATAAATTCCATTTGGGCTATTTTACATCAAAAAAATAATTTTTTATGCCATTCCATTGAATAAAATTGTTTTTCCTTATCCCAAACCAAAACTTGTGTCATTACATTAAATAAAATTGTAATTTTGTGGCTGTCATGACTTCCACTGAAACCATGTATGTGTTGTGTTGCTAATTGTGTTGAAAACTTGAAGTACTACATTATGATTAACTATCAAGTTACTTAATCATTTTATTTGCTAACAGTAATTGTGCTAAACTATGATAAAATTATAAGTATTGCATATGTTTTCTTGATGATTGTGTTAAAGTATGATTAACTGTGACATTGGTAACCGGTTTATGAAGTATGATTAACTAATTATGATATGTGAGGTATGATTAACTAAATATGATATGTGAATTATGATTTACTGATTAACTAATGAACTGGATTAGGTTGAACTTTGATGTATGATTTACTGATTAAAACTCTAATATATATATAAATTCTAAATAATATAGAAAAATGCTATAACACCGCTATACCGACGCGAGAACCACGATTTCAAATATCGTCCGGTGACCGCTATTATATTTTTGACTGCGATAACTGCTTAGCTTGCAGTTATAGTTATTAGACTTATCCAAGTGGGAGACTGTTCGATAAGATGTCTAAGTCCATAATTATTTTTGGTATGTACTTGACCCGACCCGGCATGGTCCATTTGGGTTACATGACATCATGCATTTGGATAGACTAAATGAGAGAAATAACACTTATGGTTTATTAATATATTATAAGTTCTAATATCTTAATAGTATTATTTAATTAGCATTGATCAAGAATTAATTTGGAATTAATTAAGTGATCAAAAGATAACTAATTAAATATATGGGTTGATTATGTAAATCATCCATAACTTGTATAGTGGGCTAGAAGGCTCCATGGATTATAAAGTTGGGTTAAACCCATAGGATGCTCCATGGGAGTTACAAACCCATGGATCATGGAAATGAAGAGTCATGACACATTAGGGTTTACATGGTGTAACCCTAGATGTGTCAACACTATATAAGGAACATCTTCTCCACCAAAATCGGCTACACAAGAACAAGTGAGGGCTAGGCCGGTTTTAGAGTGTGTGTATTCTCTCAAAGGTCATTCTAAAAGCATTTGGTGCTGTGTGAAGCATTTGAGGCATCACACTTAGGATGCTAGGCTCACAAGGTTTCAAGGAATCAAAATCAACTACAATGTATGTATTTCTAGTCATCCTTTTAAGATAAAGTTCCCCATGTATGCTAGATATGATTATGGACCTTGGAAACCAAATTTTGCATGTATTTAGACAAACATAGATCCAAGGTTTATTAGGGTTGCATGTACACTTAGGAAGTGTTAGAATGCTCAAAACCCATTAGGATTCCAGGTGGAGAAGGGTGCCAGGGCAGCCAAATACTCGAAAATGGCTGACAGATGGCTTGTGTCCATAGAGAATCTCGTACGGTGTTTTCATCTGGGCTTTGTTGATCAGGACACGATTTTGAACGTAACAAGGTATGTTGATCGCCTCCGCCCAAAAGAAAACTAGAAGTTTAGAATCACAAAGCATCAAAGCGTCGTCCTTGCAGCGTCTTGTAATGTCTGATTCCTCCGCTCAGCAACACCATTCTGTTGTGGCGTCCGGACAGAGCTAAATTGACGCATGATCCCTTTCTCAGCGCAAAAATGATCAAGAACAGCATTCTTGAACTCTGTTCCATTGTCTGTACGAAGCGCTTTCACTTGGCTGTTGGTTTGGTTCTCGATCATCACAATGAACTTCTTGATAAGATCGACAATCCCAACTTTGTTGGACAGAAAGAAGACCCACATGAAACGAGAGAAATCGTCTATCACAACGAGACAATACGAATTTCGGTTGATGCTGAGGACATTGACCGGACCAAACAAGTTCATATGCAACAATTGGAGCACCTGACTGATGCAGTTGACCTGCTTTGGCAGATGTGGTTTCCGATGGTGTTTGCCTTGAGCACAGGAAACACATTTTTCAAAGGTAATAAAATCTATGACAGGCAGACCGCGGACCATTTAGTTCTTAGCAAGACGATTCAGATTCTTTGCATTTGCATGGCCAAGTCGATGATGCCACAACATTGTGTTTTGTTCTGAGACTTTGGAAAAAAGACAAGTGACTTCATCGGTACATCGTTGTTCATGTCAATAATATAGGCATTCCCAACCCGCTTTGATTTTACGAGAATCCACTCCTCCGGGATGACAATGCCCGACTTTAAGATTAGACATTCTTTATTGGTGAAGTGTGTTGAGTAACCCTTGTCACATATTTGAGAGACGCTCAGTAGACTGTGCTTCAGCTCAGGAACATAATTGACATTCTCAAAACTTGTTCCCTTCTGCGTTATCTTTCCGCCTTCTCAGCCCGCGAAGGAGACATATCCCCCATTAAATGTCTGAATGTCGCGCAGTTGAGAGATATCTCCAGTCATGTGTCGGGAGCAGCGTTGTCGACATACCAGGGTCTGACGACATTCCTCCGCAACTGTCCCTGCATGACGAGCAGAATCATTTAGATTTGGGGACACAGGTCATTACAGTCCTGGATTGACCCTTAACTTTCACATATTCATCTTTTAATTTTTCTTTCGATTTTTCTTTTTCAACAGATACAAAGGAGGATGATGACTGATCAGATTTTAATTTTGGCATCCATTGATATTTAGGTTTTGAAACAATTTTCTTTTCAGTTTGCCTTGAGCAGGTGGATTTTTTACTCGAAGAGTTTGAAGATCCAGACCTACTCTTTGACGAAATCGACTTTGGCTTAGCTTGGGTCGATTTTGGCAAACTGTTTGTAAATTTATTGAAAACCTGTTTGTTCTTTTGAAAACCTGCCATTTTCTTGTTTTGATTTGTTTTCTAGTCATCATCTCGAGAGCGGGTTCTGGAGGATTTTCTAATTAAAGATCGTCCTCTAGACTCATTCTCTCCCCTTTTTGACATGTGATGCACAAACCTCCGGTTTAAACAATTTCTGGCAATATGACCAACAGTACCACAATTGAAGCAAATTTGTTTATTATCATTGGATTGAGTACTACTGCTCTTGTCAGATTTATGGTTTTTATTATATTTTCTAGCATTTTCACATTTTCAAGAACAAGCACTAGATTGTGTAGCAAACGTGGAAGATGTAGAAGCATTCAAATCAGATTTAGCAACTTTATCAGAAACAACACCATTATTTTCATTATTATCAGTGTGAAGCAACACACCACCAAAAACAAAAACTTTAGTGTTTGAATTTAACACAGATTCATCACAAAATTCAACACCAAATTTGGAAACAAAATTATTCGACTCAGACTTTTCAGCTTCTTGCTCCCTCTGAACTACTGACATATCTGCACTTGAGGTAGAAATGTTACTATCCAAGATTTTTTCATTAGATCGTGTTGCTTGTTCAGAAGCTGATTTCCAATAAACCATGAAAGGTTCTTTGTCAATTTCTTCTTGAGACGAGGGAATAGCAGTGTAATTATGATTGAAGGGAGGGGGACACTCTCAAATCCTAATCCTACTTTTATCTGATTACCACAAGTAATATCCTTCCACTGCATCTGTCCTTCTATCATTTTTGCAACTACTTCACTTGAGCCATCGAATTTGTTAAAAATAAATTCAGCATTTCAAGACGATTTTCAATGTGTCAAGTTCAACGGTTACAACAACAAATTTTCTTTTGAGATTATCATAGTTCTTGCATTTGTTGTTGTAATCCTCTTGCAGTTTCTTAAAGTCCTTTGTTTTATTTTCTAATTGTGTCTTTAAAGGCTTTTGATTTTTCCTAAGTGTGTAACCCTCATATTTTAGGTCCTCGCTCTCTCTCTTAATTAATTCAATTTGGTCTCGCAAAAATTTCATAGTTTTGATACAAGATTGAGAGCAACCAAATTCACTAAACCTCAGGTTTGGCAGGCTCTGGAGTGGTTTGCACCATGAATGCAAACTGAAGATTCATCATCTCTTCTTCAGGATCCTTCTCTGTTTCTTCTTCCATACCATTCTTGATCTGGGCAAGGTGTGCATTTTCAGGTCCTGAAATATTCAGAGCCTGAATTTGGTCTTCCCAATTAAAGGATTGGGCCACCATCGCCAAGTTAGTAGTCTGATTGCTTGAAGAAGATCCCTTATTGACATAGGTCACCGACACCATGGTTCGATTAGAATTCTCTCTTCGATCTGGCTTTGGACATTCCCTTACAAAATGCCCAGACTCATGACAGTTGTAACATCGCAGTTTTCCTTCGTTGAATCCTACTTTCTTGTAAGAATTCACACTCCAATTGTTCTTTCCTGTTTTCTTAGAGAACTGCTTTGCCCTGAAAACTGCCATGGCCATCTGCCATGTAATGTCCATCTCTTCCACATTCTCAGGATGGATCTGGTCTAGGTCAGCAAATGAGAGTTGTGGGGAGAGTTCTCCGGCCACAAAAGCATTGTAGCAGTTTACCAAACCAGCGGCGAGGGCCAGATTTTCTTCCTTTTCATTTAAAGATGAAGCTTGAGGACTGATTCCATGAGAGTGAACTGGTGCAGCTGTGGATGAACCAACACTAGAACCAACTTGTTGAGCTAAATTTTGAGGTTGATGAGTCACATAGGGTTGGACTTGAGGAACATGAACTTGAGGAGTAGAAAAACTTGAGAAAACAGTGTTGTTAGTGGTTTGGATCCCAAGATTTTATGTGGAGTATGAATTGACATAGTTAATCTCCTTTTGCTTATCATTGAGATCACAAGCCTTGATGATCGCCATCATTTCAGCCAAACTCAAACGGTTCAAATGTTTGGTCTTCTTAATCACTGAGACATTCATATCCTAGGATTTTGGCTGAGAGTTCAACAACTTTTTGTTGATCTCCGATCTTGTAACCATCACACCAGCATAGCTCATTTTTGTGGTGAGTGTGATAAACCTTTGCAACTTATTCTCGAGTGTTTCTCCTAAGACATAGTTAAACATATTGAACTTTTGTCGCAGCATGTCTTGGCGACTCTTTTTCATGTCTTCGTTGCCTTCATAGACTTTTACCAATGCTTCCCATAAGGCCTTTGCTGATGTATACTCACGGAAACCTTGAGCGATTTCTGGAGATAATGCCATGGTAAGTTTAGCAAGAGCCTTTTCCTGCTCCTCGACTCTCTCGAAATCATCATCGGTGTAGTTCTCAACTTGCTTATCAATTATTGTTCCATCTTCAAATGTAGTTGTAATGCAGAATGCTTCGCCATATCTTGAAATCCTTCGATGTACTTCTCGATCCGATATTTCCATTCTGGAAATCCTTCTGCAGATAACAGTCATGGAATTCGAGAAGTGGTTCCCATAATCGCATCCAATTCATGGTGAGTTGACATGCTTTGAGATTCCATTTTTTTTTTTTTGTTGCTTTTGAAATTTTTAATAAAAAATTAAATTGAAAAACAAATAAAAAGATCAAGTAAATAGGTTTTTTTGAGTGGGGATAATTGAAAATAAGGTTTTCGGTTTCTGAAGTAAAAGGAGGTTTTCGGTTTCTGAATGATAAGGGGTTTTCGGTTTATGAAGGATCAAGGGTTTTAGGTTTCTGAAGATTCAAAGGTTTTCGGTTGAAGAACTGTTTTCGGTTTCTGAAGATTCAAGAGATTTCGGTTGAAGAACAGTTGTCGGTTTCTGAAGATTGAACCGAAAACTAACAGTTTTCAATGAAAAACTTAAATTTTCGATCCGATTTTGATTTCCACACACTTGAAACCTCAAACACAACTTCCAAATCACTTAGATATTGAACAGAAATCAATTGAAGATATGTTTTCGGTTGATGAAAATCAAACCGAAAACAATAAGATTTCAACTGAAAAGCTGAAATCCAAGCAGATCTCGATTCCACACGATGCAAACTATGATCTGATCTTCAAAAATCGAGCAAAAATAGGCTTCAAGATACCAATAACGTGAAGAACATGAATGTGAAGTAGAAAACTGACTAAACACACTTGATTGACACCGGTTTGAGCTCTGATACCAATTGTAGGGTCCTAGATGGAAGGATCTTCACCAATGATCAATCAAGCATAAGAAAACAAAGAAGAAATGGAGTAGAAGATGAATGAAACTGAGCTTGCATATGATTAAACACTTGAAACCGTCTGATACAACTCAGGGATCGAAAACTAGCAAAGTACAACTGCTGCTCTACCCTGACAACCTGACATCTATATATACTGACAAGGACCGAAAACAGTTTTCAGTTAACAGACCGAAAACTGGTTTTCGGTCACACCTTAACCAAAAGCTTCCTTGACCAAAAACATCAAACATACTCAAAACAACTCCAAAATACATTGACAAAAGCCCTAACTTATCCATACATTGATGACTAGCCCAAACCATATATATTGGCCCTTCAGCGTACTCGATGATTTTTGATGGGATCTCAAACTAGAACACGGGGCATTCTTGCATGTTGCGTGTGGCGTAAACGAAACTTTTCCAAAACTTAAACTATGATTTAATCCTTTAAGTCAATTGCATCCAAACCTCAGAAAACCTTCAATATAAGTCCTTAACTAATAAAGTGGGCAACTTTATCAGTTTGCATATCTTAATGGGACCCAACTTTCAAATATAACCATTCAAACCCATATAAAGCACCTTAACACATGTATGGTCCTTTCTTAAACATCAAGCAAGCATTTTTATGAACTAACAACATCATAAGGGGCAAGATTTATCACTTAAAGCTCCTGGAGTGGCTCAAACTCACAAAGAGAACTTAATACACCATAAAAGTCGTAATCTTGCCTTAAACTCAAACTAGCATAAGAAGAAGTCAAGATAAGAACTTTCTGAAGCTTCCTAAGAGTGTGAAGGTTCTAGATCTACAACCCTAAGGCCACACCAAGCTTGATCACCAAGATCCACTTCCTTGAAGTAACACCAAGAACCCTTCAAAATCACCTCCAAGCTCAAGAATACACCACCAAGGGAATTAGGGTTCGAAATGAGGATCTGAGATCAGTGGTGGCTAAGAAAATGAGAGAACCTTGAGCTTATAGGGATGTTTAAACCTTTTCCAATAAGGGCCATATTTGCCAATTACGCATGGGACCAACCTTGAGCTTATAAGGATGTTTGGCACTCTGCCTGTTACGTTGGGCGTACGCAACCAAACACGCGCCTTCCTTCCTTGCATGCATGGGACCAACTTGCAAACCTTTTCCAATAAGGGCCATATCTTCCAATTATTTAAATAGCCATAACTCCCTCGTCTTAGGTCTGTTTCCTACGAACTTTATATCCACGAAAGGTGACAAGAAGCCCTACACTTATGTCAACTCACCTTTGCCATAAAACTTCCCAAACAGAAACCCAAATTCTTAAAAGCCCGAACTAACAAATTACGATCATACAATTGGGCTCCGAATAGTCATCGAACACTCGTATCACTTAAACTGTAGCATCTAACATCCAAAAGGGCCAAATCCTTTCTCCCATAAGGCCCTAAGCCTTATGACAACTGATGATTGGTCAGCAACCCCGGATAATGAAGTAACTCGAAACGAGTGTTACAATGGGTAATCCAGACTTTTACCTGTGGACCCATTGCATGTTGTTATTTTATACTTATGTTATTTGGATATGTGTTGGTATTTTGGGTGATCTCACTAAACGTTGGCTTACAGTTTTGGGTTATGTTTCAGGTACTTCATATGACCACGGGAAGGCGTGACCGTATACATCCTCATGTTTTGGACTTATGATTTTGGGAACTCTGATGGTGAAATGCTTTTAAAACTATGTTTGTAAACAATTTGTGAAGTTGGTTGTTTTTTTTAAGTTTAAATTTATCATGATTTTTATGGGTGTTACACTTGTGCTTTCAAAGCTTTTGACGATTGGTCCTTATTGCTAACTCCGTTAAGTTTTGTCCGTTAATTAAAGAGCATTTTTGTTATTTCACTACCACAGGGACCATTTATGATATTTTGTCTTATTAAAAAAAATTAAATATAATTATTTAATATATAAAGGGTCCCATCCTCTTTTTTTTCTCTCCATCTCTCTCCAAACTACCCTTCATCCCCCTTCTTTCAAACCTCAAATCCCTGTAAAATTTGAGACCCAAAAAATCGTGATACACATATACACCCTCCAGAAAATCAAGGTCCCTCTCCCCACTTACAAGAACATGTCTATGTAAAAGGATAAAATCGAAGAACATGTGAGAGTTTTTCTTGATTTTTATTCTTCAGGTGGGTCAATGAAGAATGCATGTATATGTTTCCATGTTGAAATAAATGGCTTAAGAGCATATTTTATCTAAACAATAGGATGTATTTCAAATTTCTCTCATGTAAAAGGTCTATCATTTGAATCAACACAAATAGAAGAAGTCACCGTGGTAAATCCACCACCCCACTGTACCCAGTCCCTACATGCTCAAAAACCGCCAGATCGATGTTGATTTCTACATCTCAGGTGAACATATTGTGGCGGTGGTTGATTCCTTCGAACATACCACAAAGAGATAGTGAAGGAACTGAACACTGGATCTTGTAGATCTGACTGCACGGTGGAATCCGGGCGACCTTATAAATCTGACTAGACTGTGGAATCAACGTCATATACCTGTTGTTGTTTGTAGGGAAAAGTCGCTCACGATCCTCCTTTTCACGAAGGTTTCCCTCGTTATGGAACAGAAGCAAGGATTAACCTGGTTAGTTCATCGACCTGGAACTATCTTCAGTTTTTCGCCTTATAGCATGAACATAATCAATACTTTATGTACATACGCTACAATCTGTAAATACAAAGGGATTCCATTGAAATTCCTAGGGACTAAGGAAGCTTGAAATCATTACTCTAATGTTTTAGATGTTGATTTGATAGTTGAGCAACATATATAGGTTGATGATGATGGACCGAAAGAAGAAAGGAATGAACAAAGGGGAAAGGAAGAAGGAGGCGTTGGGGTGAGGTTAGAGAAAGAGAGAGAGAGAGAGAGAGAGAGAGAGAGAGAGAGAGAGAGAGAAGGGCGAGACCCTTTATATATATATATATATATATATATATATATATATATATATATATATATATATATATATATATATATATATAAAGAGAGAGAGAGAGAGTTAAGGTTCAAATGTTTTCACTATCTATTGTGTGCATATATGGTTGATTCTGGACCAATCATTTTAGTTATTTTAAGAAAGTAATTCATGCATATTAAATACTGAAGATAAAATTAATATCCATTATATCTTCAACATGTAATACGCATTAATTACTTTCTTAAAATAACTAAGATAACTATATATAAGACAAAACATCATAAATGGTCCTTGTGTGTAGTGAAATGATGAAAATGCCATTCAATTAACGGATAAAACTTAACAGAGTTAGCAATAAGGACCAATCGTCAAAAGTTTTAAAAGCATATGGACCATCTATGATGTTTTTAAGCCACCGGTATATCATTAACGAGTTAATTTTGATCTAACCATCCACCTTTAGTTATCGGGAAACTATAAGTTTTCAGCGGATCCTATATATATATATATATATATATATATATATATATATATATATATATATATATATATATATATATATATATATATATATATATATATATATATATATATATAAAACTGTTGGTGGAAGTTAAAAGATTGAAAAAAAGTCAAAAACTATAACTTTTCAAAATTATTTGTAGTAGTTTTTAAATTATAAATCTTCTATTTAAAATAACAGTTTTAGTTTTGTACTCGTGAACAATTTTTTTTACTTTCATTTTTAGAAGCCAACAACTTTTAAGAAAACTCTTCACCAAACACACCTAAAATGAATGATATTTTATGATAATTTCCTAAAAATGTCATGAGACTTTCCATTTTGTTATTTTAGTGGTTATTCTATCAAAATCTCTATTGTTTGGAGAGGAAGACCGTAATTAGAAAAGAAAGGGTAGACAAATAAAAGCATAGAGACAAAAAGTAAAAATAAAAGGGAAAGGACAGAGGAAAAAGCAAAACATTGACGCCCTGCTTTTCTTTCTTCTTCAACATCCTCCTTACATATCCATCGTTCCTTTTTCACCTCTCTCTCTCTCCCCTCATTCTTCTTCCGTTTCACGTTTCTTGAATCTTTACACACATACACACATTATAGTCATATAAAAATACCGTTTTTTTTTTTTTTTTTTTTTTTTTTTTTTTTTTTTTTATATAATTCTGTTTCTCTCTCATCGCATTTTTACTCTCTGCATCACAAATCAATCGTATTGTTATTTCATAAAATCTTGGTTTTTTTTTCCCCGTTCTCTAATTCCTCAATCTTCGTTCGTTCGTCATCCCAAGAAAACACAGCGAATAGGGTGAACCCCTGTAATTCTTGATTGCCAAACGTTGATGATGGTGCCAAATTTTAGCGGGTGTTAAAGAATTAGGGTTCGCAGATTGATAATGTAGCTTTCATTGCAATTACGATTAGGGTTTGTTCGTTTTATTGTTTATGTAATTCGGAATCTTCATTTTTTGGTGCATGGGATGATAATCGGCTATTGATTTGGCGAATTTTGTGGAAATTGTTAAGTTGGGTAACTTTTCTTGGACCCTAATTAAGGTCTTGTTACGTATATATAGATCTGAGTGGGGATTGAAAGTTAATTTGAAGAAACAATTATGGATCATATTGTTGGTGGAAAGTTTAAGCTTGGTCGGAAAATTGGCAGTGGATCCTTTGGTGAACTTTTTTTAGGTATAATCATAATTGGGAGATTGATTTTAGGCGTTATCTCCATATACATATATACGAGCATACACGTATACATATGCGTGCATGTTTCCTTTGTTGATAATCTTCTTGTTTGATGATACTGCAGGTGTTAATATTCAAACTGGCGAAGAAGTAGCTGTTAAACTGGTATTAACTTCCATCTGTGATGATTTCTTTAGTGTTTATGATTGCTCTTATCATAATTTCTGTTACAAAAATTAAAATACATTTTGACGTATAGGAATCTGTCAAGACAAGGCATCCACAGCTTCATTATGAATCAAAAATATATAGGCTTCTCCAAGGAGGAAGTGAGTTTTTCTCTAAAGTTTATACATTTATCTCAAGAATCATTTTTATTCTTGCGAATTAATAGGTTAAATTCATTTATTTGTGCTGTGAATGAAGCGGGAGTACCAAACCTGAAATGGTTTGGTGTTGAGGGGGAGTATAACATCATGGTTATTGACCTTCTTGGACCAAGTCTTGAAGACCTTTTCAACTATTGTAATAGAAAATTTTCCTTGAAAACTGTCCTAATGCTTGCAGATCAACTAGTAAGTGTTCAAAAAAGCTATTCCCTTTTCTTATAAATGATAAATCGTTTCTCATTCAATCATCTCAACAATCTTACACAGTTAAATAGAGTTGAGTACATGCATGCAAGGGGTTTCCTTCATCGTGACCTAAAGCCTGACAATTTTCTTATGGGCCTTGGTCGTAAAGCCAATCAGGTAATTTAATAATTTTTGTCCCATTGACATCAGGCTCAGTCTCGCTTCTATGAATGAAAATTTAATAATCTTTTAATGCTCCTTTTTATGACAGGTGTACGCGATTGATTTTGGACTCGCGAAAAAATATAGGGATCTTCAAACTCATAAACACATACCATACAGGTAACCTCTATTTTCCTCTCATGAAAGTTGCAATGTTTGATAGGCAAAATGGGTGGGTCGGGTCGGGTACACAGGCGGGTCTAATCTTGATTGGGAACTCATTTGTTAGGGAAAACAAGAATCTCACGGGTACAGCTCGTTATGCAAGTGTCAACACACACCTTGGAGTTGGTGAGCGGTTTATATTTTATAACTTCAATGTTTTGAGTATAAAAATTTGATCTTTTTGATAGTTTATAAAAATTGAAACATTTTGTGGATTTTGTAGAACAAAGTAGGCGGGATGATTTGGAATCTCTTGGTTACGTTCTTATGTATTTTATAAGAGGAAGGTGAGCACAAATAAAATGTTGGATTTTTGTAAGTTGTTTAATTTTAGTTGTATTTTACATTTTTACCCTTTAATTTTAATGATTGTCTTTGTGTTAGCCTTCCATGGCAAGGACTGAAAGCGGGAAACAAGAAGCAGAAATATGACAAGATTAGTGAAAAGAAAATGTTGACTCCAATTGAGGTACTGTGGTATATAATGTATATAGTGCTAAGTGCAAGAAATAGCAACGTATTTTCATTCAAAGCAATTTTCATTTCTATGATATAGTAAAATCTTCTTAGTATAATGTATGAATAACAAAACAATAGAAGTACAATGCTATAATTGGGTAGATTTTTCAAAATACAGCGCCTTGGTAAGAAAAGTTTTGAAAGTACAATGTTGTAATAGAAAAAAATTGAAAGTACAATGTTATAATACACAAATAAATGTAAGTATGTTGTGCTTTTCAATATTTTGTCCTTGAAATTTACAAAAAAAATGTTTGATAGGTGCTATGCAAATCATATCCATCGGAGTTTATATCATACTTTCACTATTGTCGATCATTGAGATTCGAGGATAAACCAGACTATTCATACCTCAAGAGGCTTTTCAGAGACTTATTTATTCGTGAAGGTTATCCCTTCAAATCTCTATATACTCACTCATCTTCAAGAATCCAATCGATCAAAGTTTGTTTGATCATTTTCTTTCTGTTTTATGTTTGTTTTGCAGGCTACCAGTTTGACTATGTCTTTGATTGGACAGTATTGAAGTATCCTCAAATCAGTGCCAGCTCCAGAGCACGGGTAAGTATAGTGTGTGTGTGTGTGTGTGTGTGTGTGTGTGTGTGTGTGTATATATATATATATATGTTGGTTATATGGCGTTGTTTTTGCAGCTTCCGGGTAACACGGGGATAAATGCTGGAACATCTATGGAAAAGCAGGGAAGAACGTCGGGTATTACTTTTAGCCAGATAACTTTTACATTTTGTCTCATTCAGACGGTTTATTCAGTCCCTTTATGTATACATTTTGTCTCATTCAGACGGTTTATTTAGCCAGATATACTTGTCGGTATACATTACACGCGTACATGACATGTTTAAATTGTTTGTGTTGTTAAACAGGTGGTCAAGATTCCCGTGCACTAGATGCATTCCCAAGAAGAAATATAGCAACCGGCGGCCGCTACGACTTTTCAAGACACCGGACTCCCGATGATATGACTTCCTCAAAGGATGTGGTAAGATTATATCTTCATGGTGAATCCACATTGAAATTGAAACTGCTACACTGTAGCTGCTGAGACTCGAACCATTGACCGTTTTCTTGTTTACAGCAACCTGATTCTGACAAATTGCGATCTTCTCGAAACGGGAGCTCGTCAAAATATGCTGCAGCCTCAGGCACAAGACCAAGTTCATCGGGCGAACAAACACCAACTGAAGGGCAATCATCGAGCCGTATCATGTCAAGTGCTGGGGGACGCACGTCTACTACTCAAAGAGCATCGTTTGGTTTAGGTTATGATGCCAAGTCATCGGGTTTTTCTCGTCCAGCTAAAGGTGGTCGTGAAGATCCGCTCAGGAGCTTTGAGTTCCTTCAAATCAGGAAGTGAAAGGTAAAAAGATTACCGTTATTGTAAAAAAAAAACAGGAGGATTTCTGTTTTTCGGTTTTCTACTTTTGTATTTTTAGGAGATTTGATTTGGATGGGTCTGTGTATTTGTAATGGTTATAAACACTAAGGTTATACTTGAATGCTATGGTGTCGGTGGTTATTTCTTCGATTATTTTGCTTATTGCGATTGATGATTATGAGAGCGATTGTTGTGTTGTTTGATGTGAATGTTGGTCACCTTCAAAGATTTTATCCCATCCATGATCAACAACGGGGATAATGGTGGTTGTTGAACACGAAAGCATTCCTAGCTTTCAATGTGGTAATGATCCAAAGGGAAGAATAGAATATCCAATTGCGTCCCTATAATTTGTGCTTCAAGTCTCAAGGTGGAGGCATACGCATGACTCAAGGAGAGATGTTGGAACTTGGAAGTAGGGATGTGCTTTGAGCTCGAACCAACCCGAAACCCGAATTCAATGAAAAGTTGGAACCGAAACCCGGATCGATTATTACTAATACGGGACCGGTTCGGTTTAGACAATACAAGTTTTGGTTCGGTTATTAACCCGAAATGACCGAAATAACATGTACACTATGCTTTTGAATCGAAATAACCCGAATAATCCAAATAAACTTGAAATAACCCGAATGTCCCAAATAAGGAACTTTTATATCTAGTTCAAGAAAAAAATATTAAACATTGATAGGGCAACGACTTTAGTAGGTTTTTTTTTTTTTTTTTTTTTTTTTTTTTTTTTTTTGTAAACTTCGATCGGTGGGTACGACAATAAACAATACGCAAGAGATAAGAGGGATCGGTCAAGTGACATTAGTTTCTGGGCGGTCATTTTAGCCCGATTAAACCTTTATTCGGGTAACCCGGACTGAAGAACCCGAGAACCGATTTGGGCTAAAATAGATACCCGAGAACCGACTCAAATAACTTATTCATACCTAATTCGGGTCGGTCCGGTCCGAATTCGGTGGTTCAGGTACCAGGTCCAAATGCACATCCCTACTTGGAAGTCTACAACCGAACCTAAACTTGATAAGCATCATCTGACCAGTACCGAAGAGAAAAAGGGCATGTCGAAATTAGAATGTCACACTAAGGTTGTGTTTGTCATGCCACAACTAGCTTATAAGTTAGTTTATTTTTCGAATTTTTTTAAACTGTCATATTTGACAAGTCAAAAAGTAGTTTATATGCTAGTTTTTAAAAAAATTAATTAGACTAGCTTTTCAGGATTTATAAAAAAAAATCCAAATATACCTTTAATTAGTTATAGAATCTACCAATGAGGTCCAGTTCAACCGGGCGTATGGACACTCCAGTTTTCCCCTCCCAGGAGGTTTGGGGTTTCTGGAGGAATGGTGTCGAGTTCTATCTGTATCCAAAGGGAAGCTCCTTAATGGGAAACTTAGTTGCTAAGGATGATGTTGTTATCTCTTCGAGGAGGGATCGAACCCAAATTTGTTAGGTGTTATAGCATACTGCCCTATCGGATGTCACCATCCGCTGCACCAAACCGTTGTTCAAAAAAAGTTATAGAATCTCATCATCTTAAACGCTTTTTTATCTCATTTTATATCATCCAGTTACCTTATCAACTTATCCGAAGTCATTTTTTATCAGATAGTTTTTCAGTTAGTATGTCAAACATAACCTAAAAACTAAAAATATTAAATATAAAATCATTTTATTTATGTTCGTAAATAGTAACATTAGTAAACTATGTTTTTTGTTGTTCCTTTTTGATGGTTTTTGTTTTATACGCCGACTTAAACTAAATAAATAATGTAAGGACACTAGTATAAAAAAACACAAATTGCAAAGATACTTGTATTATTCACATTTTTATCAGATTTATAAACAAATACATATATACATACATTCATACGCACACCGTATCTATATGCATGCCAACATCGTATTTAGGTGTCTGAGTTCCAATTTTATTCATATGTACAAGTTCAAAAAGTGAAAAGGCCTAGCAATAAATATTGTATGTTTGCCTTCTATCTTGTTGTAATTATCTTTAATCTATGTTTTGAGAAATAAAAGAAATTATCATACTTATGATCGAGTTCTTCGTTAAGAATCCTAACAAACATTGTTAAAGATCGACTAAGCGATGAGGCCAGGTGGTGGATTGTGGTGGGAGTAAGAAAAGATGAGAGATTACTGAGAGTTGTTAATTTTGATGTTCTAAGAAAGGAAACAATTTACATTTTATTTTTCAAGAACTATCCAATGAAGTTCTTTTAAAAATGATATCATAATTGCCATAAATACTTTGTACAACACTCTTGTTTTCATATTTAAAAAAGATTGAAAAAACAATCAATCAAATGATGGTTGTTAAGTTCTCAATCATGATCTTGAGGTCTTATAAGCGAAAAACAATATCGGTCATGCAACAAGATTTATAATTGAATCTTAAGAACTCAACTACGTAAGATCTTCTCCTGATTTGATCCTATATTTTTAGTCTTTATTCCATACATCATATTTCGAGTCTCATAAATTTCATTCATGGACTAAAAAACGTCAATTCAACTTGAAACCGTGCCTTAGATCGCAAGAAACCTCATAGTGCATCATAACTTTATCCATTCATCTTGAATTATGTAAAACATCAAACAACACACAATTAATTCATTTGTAATATTGTGTTTTTAGTTGCGATCACAGTGATCTTAATTATTTTTTATACTTAAGATGTATTCATTCTAAATGTTGTGGTTTGTAGTTACAAAAATTATGGTTACCCGTAAAGAAATTAAAATTGATTTCACCATGGATGTTTTAATTAAGAGAAATTAAATATCATCATTCCTTTTTTTTTCTACTCATTCATACCCATATTAAATGCTAACATGTGTATATTTAATAGAATAGATAATATTTTAATATATTTGTGTCATATTTAATAGAACTAATAATATTTTAATATATTTGTCATCATTTAACATAAATATAGTGATAGATAGAGAAAATATAGAAACATTTAGGGTGCATTTGGTTGTGGAAATTTTTTTAGTTTTCTAGGAAAATTTTCCAAGAAAAACGAAAATTTGGAAAATGTGTTTGGTTCGTTCAGTTTTCTAAAGTTTTCTAAAAAAATGAAAAATTTTAGTTTTCCAAATTGTATGTAAATTAGAAAAGTGATTTTTACAGTTTTCCAAATTTCTAAGATGGAAAATGAAAACTCCACCTGTTCCAACCAAACACGTTTTCATTGAAAATTGAAAATGAAAACTCAACCCTATTTTCTGAAAACATTTTCATAGAAAATGTTTTTATAAAATAGAGTTGAGTTTTCGTTTTCAAATTTCAATGAAAATTTTAGAAAACGCGTTTGGTTGAAACCGGGAGAGTTTTCATTTTCCATCTTAAAAATTTGGAAAACTTTGAAAAACTGTAAAAATCACTTTTCTAATTTACATACAATTTGGAAAACTGAAAATTTTCATTTTCTTGGAAAATTTTGGAAAACCGAACGAACCAAACACGTTTTCAAAATTTCCGTTTTTCTTGAAAATTTTTTTCTAGAAAACTGGAAAATTTTCCACAACCAAACGCACCCTTAATTTCTCTTTAATTAATATCACACTTTAACTAATGCTACACAAATAAAATTTTACAAGTAATTTAAAAACTAATTAATTTTAGCTGTATCTTTAAATCCCGATCCACATTTACAATCACAATCTTATACATGAAACAATTATTTATACCTTTACACAACTTGGTGGGTGATCTGCATGTTTATTCGAAAAGGCCTAAAGCTTGATAGTTCGGGCCGGGCTGGTTTGGACAAGGCTTAAATATATCAAGTAGGACTTATAGGTGTCCGGCCCAAAGAATAGCCCTAACTATAAAAGGGACTCTCCGTCAAAAACCCTAATTTTCATCGTATTCATCCACACCGTCTCTGCTCTCCTAGGTGCTGAGCAACTGGTCGCCTGAAAAATGGTAGAATGTGACCCCCATTTTTATCTCTTTGTGTGTTTTATTGATTGATCTTTGCCTGATAATGTCTATAATTTGATTTTTGTAGCCGTTCAAGAGGTACGTGGAGATTGGAAGAGTAGCCCTCGTCAACTACGGAAAGGATTATGGAAAGCTCGTTGTGATCGTCGATGTCATCGATCAAAACAGGGTATCTCGATCTCACTACAAGCATCTTGTTACTAGCTCAAGTTATTGCTATGATATGATAACTGGAAACAATGCATTCTTCTAGATATCGTAATTATATTTCTTTTAGGTTTTGAAATGATCTTAAGTATAGGAAAATCATTAGAAGTTTTTGGTCACGTGAATTTGTAAGAGTGTAGTTTGTAACATAGGATCGTATGTCATCGATTATGAGCTTGCGGCGATTTCTGCTTTATCTTTTGATCGAACATACTTCATCTAGTTTATTCGTTAAAGCTCCTTAAAAACATATAATGTTGCGACTAATTTGATTAATTTCTGTATGAGTATGCTGGAAACAATGTGCACTTGTTTTAATTTCCCCTTTTCGATTTGCAGGCTCTTGTTGATTCTCCTGACATGGTGAGGGGCCAAATGAACTTCAAGAGGCTAACACTCACAGATATCAAGATCGACATCAACAGAGTTCCAAACAAGAAAACTCTCATTGCTGCTTTGGAGGCTGCAGGTAGGTATCACTTTAATTGGATGGCAGTTGTTCATGGGATCTATGTTGTATGAAGTTTTTTGTCGTCTGCAGATGTTAAGAACAAGTGGGAAAGCAGTTCATGGGGAAGAAAGCTCATTGTTCAAAAGAAGAGAGCATCTCTTAATGATTTTGATAGGTTCAAGATTATGTTGGCAAAGATAAAGGTCAGCATTACTCTTATGCTTAGTTTCTGTTATAATATTCTTTTTAACAATATGATCAGATG
Source organism: Lactuca sativa (assembly GCF_002870075.4). Lineage (NCBI taxonomy): Eukaryota > Viridiplantae > Streptophyta > Magnoliopsida > Asterales > Asteraceae > Lactuca > Lactuca sativa. The sequence continues at coordinate 358,303,104 of NC_056627.2, read as the reverse complement.
CTGTTTCTTTTAGGTTATAAAAATTTCCCCTCATTGTGTGTATTTGTTTTCTGATCTTGCAGAAGGCTGGTGTTGTTAGGCAAGAACTAGCCAAGCTTAAGAAGGAGACTGCATGATCTTGTCATTTGTGCTCAAGATTTTGCTACAGTTTATTTGAATTGTTGTTGAGTTGACCAGTTTTGGATTCTAGGTGCTTATGTTTGACCTTTTACAAATGATTGTTAGAAACTTTTTCCAATTCAATTTTGAACTTCTATATTTGCTTCATGTTTTTTTTTATTTTTTTTTTATTTTTTTTATTTTTTGCAAATTGCCAAGTCAAAATAGTTAAATATGGATAGGAGGTTGGTCGTCTAGGTCATATTTCAAACACCGTTCATATTCTGAAAGAAAACATAACATAAGTCAAATATGAATATGAAACACACTTTTTTCCTGAATGCAATCCTAAAATCCAAGTTTATTATACAACGGAACAAAATATAAAAACCATCAAGATATTGATTTTTATTGTCTATGTTTCAACTTTTGTCGTCATTAAAATTGATGATCAATATTAAATATATCAATAGAATTTTATGATATTCTTATGGCAAAGTAGTAAAAATAGATACCAAATAATCTTTCGTATATTTTTGATTTTCATATTCATGGTCGGTTATGAAAGATTTTATAATATCCAGCAAAATGATTTGTCATACCATAATGGCATAAATATAATTGTGAAACCCTTTCCTTTGTTAAGATGGTTATTTAAAAAAATTGAAGTTTTTTTTTTGTTAAACCAAAAAAAAAATATCGGGAATATTAAACCAAAACGTTCGAAACTATAATGGTTTATCTACGATTCAAAGTTTTTTATAATTAAGCAAAATTACTACGAAACCCATTATATCCGGTTATGACGATTGTTTATAAAAATCGAAGTCTCGGTTATTGAATCAAAAAAATATTATTTAGATATTTAAACCGATAAAATCCAAACAACGTTGTTACTTATGAGAATTTATAAAACTTTCAGAATATCTTTTAGAAAAAAGAAAATAATTTGCAAATTTGATGTATGGACTAAGACTTATACAAGTTCAAGATAAATACAAACATGACGAATACACAAGGTGGGTATTAACTATTAAGTACAAGACAAATATTGGTCAACTTCGAGAGCAACGAACAATTCTGTCGTCTCATCGTGTGGTTATTATATTTTCTCCTATTAAGAAAAAGTAAATAGGGATACAATATGGTCTTTGTATAAAAAGTTTGATATGCCATCCAAAACTATAATACATCAATAGGGCAACTGACCTTTTCAAAAGACGATAGACCGACATATATATATATATATATATATATATATATATATATATATATATATATATATATATATATATATATATATATATATATATATATATATATATATATATATATATATATATATATATATATATATATATATATATATATATATATATATATATATATAGGTTCAGGTTCATTTGAGACCATTCTAATTTTGTGAGACCGTGAGACCAAATCTAAAAATAATTTTAAAATGCAAAATAAATGGAAAAATCCAAAAATTCTTTTTTTAAATGTTATTTTCCGAAATTGAATTAACTAAAAAAAATATTAAAAAAATATAAAAAAATAAAAAAAAATCCGTTTTTTTTTTGAAAAATACGTGAAATATTCTAAATAGAATATTTCACTGACATATTCTAAAAAATAATTTTAAAATGCAAAATAAATGGAAAAATCTAAAAATTCTTTTTTTAAATATTATTTTCGGAACTTGAATTAACTAAAAAAAATAAAAAAAAAATAAAAAAAAAATCTATTTTTTTTGAAAAATACGTGAAATATTCTAAATAGAATATTACACTGTATATATTTAAAAATAATTTTAAAATGCAAAATAAATGGAAAAATCAAAAAATTCTTTTTTTAAATATTATTTTCGGAACATTAATTAACTAAAAAAAATAAAAAAAAATAAAAAAAAATAAAAAAAATAAACAAATGCGTCTCACGGTCTCACAAAATATAAGTGGTCTCAAATGAACCTAACCCTATATATATATATATATATATATATATATATATATATATATATATATATATATATATATATATATATATATATATATATATATATATATATATATATATATATATATATATATATATCCATTTAAAGTTAAAAGCTATGAAATCTAATATAATATATAATATAAAGTATAAAGTGATATATTTTCAAAACTTAAAAAAGTTAGTTTTTGAGTTTGTAATTTGTTGATTGACTACTTATACTATACACGTTTATGATGTAACAAATTTGTCGTATGTTTCTTTTTTCCTAATTCAATTTTTTTTTTTTTTTAAGTTTTAAACATTATATCTTTAATACATTATGTTTAGTCATCCAACACTCTGTAATTATTGTATTTAAGGGATATTTTTTTTATTTTAAAAGAATTCAATGCAAATGATACGATTATATAGCTTAAAGGGTTCGACTTGGTTTTATACATAGTTGAGGGGTTCAATTCAAAGACAGATAAAACACAAAAAAACCAGCAATAACTTTTAATTTTTTATTCAAACCACCATATGCAAGCAGGTTCAAATCATTCGAATATACAAATTGATTTGTATTTTGATCATTTTGGTCGCCTAATTCTCATGTTTCTGGTCCATCAATCGCTGTTGAAATCCAAGAAAATTTCGTCTCATCGGAAATTTTGTTATATATCCCCGGATTCGGAATTTCATCACAATTCCCAATAAAGTTTTTGAAACAAGGTGCGCGAATCCTTTCATATCTAAGAATTTTCTACAGAAATTAAGTCTATTTGCATCCTTGTTGCTTCTCTCTGTCATGAATTGATAAGCTATGTGATATTCTTGGTGGTAAGTGGATTGAAATTACACAATTTGTAAGCTTGAGTTGTTAGTATAGATACTGGAAACTAAAAAGAAATCATTGATTAGGGTTTTTAAGCTTATGTATGGGTTTATGAATTGGGTAGGGTGATTGATTTTTGGCGTCTAATCGGGTGTGATTTCTGTGCGTGTTAGCTGCAGCTCTGTCTTATGTTGAAGAGAATTTATAGTTCTAATGCAAATGGCGATATGGAAGATTTTTTTCCGGTTAGGCCAGAGTGCCAAGAACTTGTTCCGAAGACCCGCTTCAAACCCAAGGTTTGTTCAAAATTCATCGCTTGCTTTTTTGTTAATTTTTTCGTTTGTTGTGCAATTTCTGTATCTGGATTCTTCTACTTTTAGATATGCTTTTTAAAATTTCATTTTTACTAATCCTGTCACAATGTTTAAAGCTTGGTGATTGTTTAACTGTTTCAGGTTGGGAAAACTTTAAGTGAAAGAAGATGGAATGCTGCATTTGATAAAGATGGTCATTTGGATATAGCTGGTGTTCTTAGGAGGATACAAAGAGGGGTACTGTTTTTCTTGTAGATTTACAATTTTCTACTTCAAAAAGAATGAAATTTTTGAAAACCTATAATAGACAATCAAATTCCCAATTTTTTATTGAACTTTCAAAATATGGATATATTCTTAGGAGGATACAAATAGGGGTAGAGACATAGTAATCTTTTTTCTTCTTTTATATCATTCCAGGGCATTCATCCATCAATTAAAGGGGTAGTATGGGAATTTTTGTTGGGGTGTTATGATCCCAACAGTACGTCTGAGGAACGAGGAGCCCTCAGGGCAAAGAGGAGGTAGTAGTCTCTTCACTTAACACGTAAAGTACATTAATTACATATGCCATTTATCTCTAATCTTTTCTATGTTTTACTCTTCTGATAATCAAATTGTACACTGACATTTTAGTAAAAATGTTATTTTTGTTTTTAGGGAACAATATGCTTCATGGAAAGAGGAATGCAAAAAGATGGCACCCATTGTTGGTAGTGGGAAGTTTGTGATGTCACCAATAGTCAATGATGATGGAAAACCAATAGAAGACAATGGAATGGAATTGGCAGATTCTGATGCCGATTCCGACAAGAAAGTGACTCAGTGGAAACAGAGCTTGCATCAGATAGGTTTGGATGTAGTACGCACAGATCGTTCTCTTGTTTATTATGAGAATGAAGCTAATCAAGCCAAGTTATGGGATGTTCTTGCTATATATACTTGGGTAGATGATGATATTGGTTATGTTCAAGGTGAGAAACACTATATATATACCCTTCTGTCACAACAACTGTAGGACATAAAACTCATGTGATTTTTAATTTTAAACAGGAATGAATGATATATGTTCCCCAATGGTTATTCTTTTGGAAGAAGAAGCAGATGCATTTTGGTGCTTTGAGCATGCAATGCGTAGAGTGGTGTGTATGAGTATGCCTTTATTTTATATACATATTTTATATTTTCTTTATGGGGAATGATTAATCTCTGGTTTCCTTTATAAAGAGGGAAAATTTCAGGTCTAATGCAACTTCTATGGGAGTGCAATCACAACTCAGCATACTTTCACAAGTTATGAGAGTTGTTGACCCAAAGCTTCATCAACACCTTGGTAAGTACTATCATGTTTCAACTTTCATCTGCTATTTATTGTAAAAGCTTTTTTTAAGTTTTAAATAAATCGACAACATTTTTTTTATTTAATTTACTTGAATCAGAGGGGTTGGATGGTGGAGAATATTTGTTTGCAATTCGTATGCTAATGGTGCTTTTCAGAAGGGAATTTTCTTTTGTAGATGCGTTATATCTATGGGAGGTAAAAGAGATCTATATTAGTATTATTATTACTCATTTGTTTTTTTGTATGAAGTTGGAAAGATGAAAGATGATGTTTTTGTTTAAAAATGTGAAATCAGGTTATGTGGGCCATGGAGTATAATCCAAACATGTTTGCTCATTATGCTTCAAATGGTTCGAGTGAAGTTGTTGTAACAACAAAATTAAGCAAGAAAATGCTTCAACAGTATGGAAAATATGAGAGAAAAAACGTGAAGAATGGACGCACAGATCAAAAAAGTCTTCTTGCTGTTTTCTTGGTTGCAGGTGTTCTAGAAACCAAAAACAAGAAACTTTTGAATGAGGCTAAGGGCCTAGATGATGTTGCTCAGGTTCTCTTTAAATCATATAAGTATTTGTTAGAATTTTTTGCCAAATAAAAAAATAAAGTATATTGGTTGAAATTTGGCCTAGAATTTAAGACCATTTATGACTTTTATGATTCCAGATCATGGGTGATATAACGGGAAGCTTGGATGCTAAAAAAGCTTTGTCAGAAGCACTGAAAATTCACAAAAAGTATCTAAACAAGGCAAGCATCACATCCTTACATACACTCATACATATATACACATATGCAGTTTTGATTTATATATTATGATTCTAATGCTGGACTACTTATGGTTTCAGGCTAGAATTCCTGAAAGTTAAGAGTTTCAAGGCAGCTAAGATATAGGTCACGAATTTAATTTTTTTGTATTTGTTGTGTGATTATTGATTTTTATATTTGTCCATTAGAGATAAATGTATTTTTTGTGCTAAGTTTTCCCAGGGTTAGCATAATTTAGCAGGACTGACATCACATGTACCCACGTGGGTCTCATTGTGTTCGTGAGAGAATGTGTGTAATGTTATGTAATGTAAAGATATGGGTTGTATATTTGTATCATTAAGATGCAGCTCAAATGGATGAACGTGTCCATAACCCTCGCCCCACAATCATAATTTTTTTTTCTAACATGATATGTTATATTAATGGGTTAACTTGGGTTGACCCATATGAAGTTCACACTTTACAGTTTACATGTATGATAAAAAAAGTTACAAACTCAGTAATTGGTACGATTTAGAAAGAACATGACTATCAATTAATAGGTTTAGGATTCTATAAATGCCAAATTAAAGAACAGAATCTAAAATGAAAATAAATATATACATTTATATGTGTTGTCATATTGTTATAATTAATTCTAACCTAAACTTTTTAATTAAATGTATTGAACTGTTAAATTTTGGTTTGGGTTTATGATTAGGTCGACATGTTCGATCGATTTTGCGGGATCTAGTTTCAACTAATTGTGTAGGAAAACCAAAAACAAAAAATTGAAAGTCCAAGAGGGAGGGAGGGAGGAAAGAGAGGATAGCACATTCCAAGTAAAATAAAAATGATAACCAAACAAGACTAATTACGCAGTCTGATTATTTCATTAAATTTATGACCACAACCAAAGCCAAACAAGGGAAATATCTTTAATTGTGAAAGAATAGAGAAAAAAAATCGTTTTCAAAAAATTAATAATGGATGCACTTGAATTTCGAACAGTTCTTCATTATAAATTTCCATAGTCAGCAAAAATAAAGGGGGGTGTAAACTGTAAACTGTAATTATGTAAGTGTCAAAAGAACTAAGCTATTTAAAATTTAAGGGTGTGAATGTCACAGATAATAACTTAGGGGATTAATTTGAAAATTTCTTTCTATGATCGGTTTCCGCGTGAAGCTTATTAGTAAAATCGTTATTGACTGTCAACGAGACTTCAAAGAGAAAAAAACTGCGTCTGTTGTAGGCGAACTTGAAGCTAAACTATCTGCAAGCAAAAGGTTCTTCGAATCTTCAGATCTCTGTACTTAATTTCTTTTCACGATGATGATCTATACATTTGTATTTGTGTTGATTAATCAATTGTGCTCAGATCTACTTGCATTCTTCTGAAAATATTGAAATTGAGTTCCATGATAATATGAATCTAGGGTTTGTGGATCGAATTTCTTTCTCTACGTATATGTTTCTCTTGATTTATGCAAGTTTTTTCTGATATTACGTTTGCCAATTGTGCTCTAGATTGTCTGTGCTGTTGTTCTGCTTCTGCATGCGTTTTGCCTCAATTTTGTAGTAATTCGTTTGTGCTCTAGATTGTCTGTGCTGTTTTTCTGCATGTGTTTGACCTCATTTCTGTAATTCGTTTGGTGATATGGCTAGAATTAAACGTAAACCCTCTGATCTATGGGGTTAATGATTCGTTTGGTCATATAGCTAGATTTGAATGTAAATCCTCTGATCAGCTGAGTTATTGAAGCATTTGGTCATACGGCTTTTATAAAGTGTGAATTGGATGATCCAAATTGTTGCACACTGTTTCAAGTAAGGATCAAATAGTATCCTGATCTGTAACTGGTGTTTACTTAATTTTGTAGCTGTGCTTATCTTTGTTGCTGGTAGGGATTGTGGTTTTACAGTCTTCACATAGAGTTTTTGTGCTCCTAATTGCAACACAGGGACTAATGATAATCTAGACTTTTAGACTTATAATTATGGTTTGTGATATACATCAACTTCATTTTCTAGAATTTAGTTGACTATTTTCTTCTTGTATTACTATCCTCTACTCAGGTGAATTATGTGGCTTTTCATAAGCATTTAAGTTGAAACTTAAAACTTGTGTGGTATAAGGATTGTGCTGTGCTTTGTTGCTTATATTTTACATTTTCTGCTTTTCATCTCCAACTGTCTACAGTAAAAAGAAGCAAATTTAAGCATTTGATCTAACCCATATCAATTACTGTTGCAGTCATTTCAATTTTGAAGATGGAAGGGACAGTATTTACTCCTGCTTTAGAAGGAATGAAACATGTCAAGTCTGAAGAAGGCGAAATGCTTTCTAAACCTTTCTTGGAAGTCTGCAAACAGATATTACCTGTTATTGGTAAGGTTTTGCTTTATAAGTAACAACTACTTTGTCATGATGTTTTCTCCTTCATTCTAATTCTCTTATCATCTGCTGCTAGACAATTTCGGAGCAGCTATGGCACTTGTCAAAACTGATGTTGGTGGTAACATAACAGTAAGTGTTAACCCTTTCCCTTTCCCTTCATTTTGATTTATATATTAATATATTATTTTCCACTTATATATATTTGGTTATTTGTTTCTCTTCCACCAGAGGTTAGAGAACAAGTATCTATCCAACCCATCTGAATTTGAGAAACTATACAGTATGGTTCGGGTTGAGGTTGAAGCTAAGAAAGCAGATGGTTCATCCAGCTGCACCAATGGTCTATTGTGGCTAACTAGGTGAGTTTACGATTCTACCCTCACAGTTATATATTATCACAAATAATTAAAAACCCCAAAATACCCTTCAGAGCAATGGACTTCATAGTAGCTTTATTCCGTAATTTGATGGAGCACAAGGATTGGAGCATGTCACAAGTTTGTTCTGAAGCCTACACTAAGACACTCAAGAAATACCATGGCTGGTTAGCCAGTTCAACTTTCACGGTATCTATTTACTTCTTTACATTATTATAATTTAATAATAATAAATTAATCTTATTCCAATTTCTTATTCCAAAATGGATTCATAGGTGGCAATGAAGCTTGCTCCAGATAGGAAGAAGTTCATGGATGTTGTGGGTGGGAAAGGTGACATCAATTCTGATATTGAAAAATTTTGTGCAACTTTCACACCTCTTCTTGAAGAGAACCACAAGTTCTTGGTGAGATCATCTTATTATAAAACTTAATTTTTTTTTTTGTAATTTATTCCATGAAAATTATGGTTTTAATTTGTTTGATTTTCATTTTATCATGCAGGCTAGCGTTGGTCTGGATGATATGAAAGCAAAGTAATGACATTGACTGATGATAAAGTTGTTGGTTCTCACTTGTTAAACCTGATTGAGGAAGAAGAGACTATGATATATGCTTTTATGAATGTGTACCATTTTCAGTTAATGATCTGTTAAAGACTTATAATCAACATCTATATAAAACGTATTTTTTTTTTTTTGTTACTTGACATAAAATTGGTGCAAGTTGCAACTATAGATGCACAGAGTACAAGCCAATGAGAAGGATATTTTATATTCTCTCTCCCTCTATCTATCTATCTATCTATCTATCTCAATTCTCAACCACCTCTCATTTACATCTAAATTTTGTCCACTAGTTTGAATTGGTATAAATTAATGATAAGGTAATTTTTTATGCTTCATGCATGCATACGTCGATCCCAAGCTTCTTCCTATTTTCTTCTCATTGATTGTAATACCCAATTACATCTGTTTGTTTTGTTTTCTGGGTTCCCCAATCACCCTGGTTATTATATCTGAATCCATTATATTTTTGGTATTGTATTGTATTGTATATATCTGAGTTGGGTTTTGACATTTTATGGGGTCAGCCGACCCCATCCTGATAAAATTGAAGATCATCATAATTCCTCCAACGATGGGTAGTATGAAGGTGAAAGGGCTTCTTAAAGGCCTCAGATATATCTCTCAAGTTTTTGGTCAGTAGTCTCTTTCTCTCCTGCCTTTTAATTATAAATTATAAATTATTATAGGATTAGGATAATAACAGAATTTGAAAATTTTGCAGAGGAAGACAAAAAACAAGAAATACAAATTGGTGGTCCCACAGATGTAAAGCATTTGGCTCATGTAGGATGTGATGGACCAGCACAAGAATCCCCCAGCTGGGTATGTATGCATGTAAATTGTAAATATGTTTGGTGTGAATTATGAACATGAACAACCAATCCTTGTTTCTATCTTTTTGTATTATCTTTCATCCCCGTTTTTTTTTTTTTTTGTTGTGGGTACAGATGAAGGGATATGGTACACCTGATCAATTCGCATCATCCGACCTAAGTGATGGCCCTGAATGGGTTTCTGAAGGTTATTTATTACCCTAACTCCTAATTCCCAATTCAATTTCTCAAATGTTACAAAATTAGCAGAGCTATTAATGGGACGATTATTGTTTTTTTTTTTACAGATTCAGGGCAAAAGGTGTCTCGAAGAGACAAAATAAAAGCAAGACATCGCCGGCATCGATCAGTGGAAAATATGAACTCGGAGAGCAAAGAGGCAACCAAAGCAAGGCAGCCCAGAAGACACCACACACGCGGTGCGGAAGGCCGACACGCCCGGGATGAGGCATTGCCCGAAGTCCCAAAAAGGACCCGGAAAAAGAAACCAAAGGATGGGTCAGGTGATGAGGCATCAAAAGTATCAAAGTCTAAAGCACCAGACGACATCACCGATCAAGAATAACAACAAAACAAGTCATCCAACTATGATGTATTTTGATATCTTAGATTTGTACAAAATTAATTAATTTCTGTATATTTTCTAATTTGGTCGTTTAATTTTCAAAATCACTACTAAACGAACTATATAATTAATATCGTGACAAACTATAATTACATTCTTCCCATTGCAATTTGCAAGTCACATAACAAAATGTGTTTGGTTTGATTTGGTTTGTTAGCTACATCAAAATCGTCTCTATCATAACAAATTAACAACCACCCAAACCAAAATCAATGCCCAACAACATGTACTATCACCAACTCTCCTTGAAGAGCTAATGCCATACCCATAGACAAGGGCAGATCTGGGATTTTCAACCGCGTTATATATCTTCACCTTGTAAAATGAATTAATTACGCCTTCATCCACACACAACTCTGAGTTCCCTTCTAACCTTAACTTCCCTCCGACTTTACCCATAAACCCTACAGAAAAGGGTATCTTCCCACTCAAATTGTTGTTGTTCAAATTCAACTCGCTCAATAACTCTAAATTCTCAAATTCCTTTGGGACTTCCCCTGTTAGCTTGTTGTTATCAAGACCCAAATAACTCAAATTTCCAAGAAATACCCCCATTGAAACTGGAATTCCCCCGACTAACCCTACTCTTGATAACCCAATTCCGTTAACACCCCGCAAGTTCTTCCATATGTCGGGAATCACCCCTCCTAATTCATTCCCACTCAAGTAGACCCCCTTTAGTTTACTCATTTCGGACAGAAACAAAGGCACCCCACCACCCACCAATCCGTTATCACTCAAATCCAAAAACTCCAAAACCCTTAAACCCTTCATCGTCTCCGGGATTTCGCCGGAAAAATAATTGGAACTCAAATCGAGCTTCAACAGATTCTCTAATCCTCCTATTGTTCCCGGAACATTTCCACTGAACCCATTCTGGCTGAGGTCAAGAACTTTAAGTTTCTTCAAGTTTGATACATTTTCCGGAATTTCTCCGGTGAGACTGTTTCGTGAAAGTGTAGCTTCTTCTAGATTTGTTAACTCGCCAAACCCAACCGGGATTTTGCCGGAAACTTTCGTTCCGGTGATGATCAACCGGCGTAAGCTAGTCATGTTACCGATGTTGTCACTCAATGAACCAAAAAGGGTTGGGTTGTTGATGAATACAAGCTCTTCAAGAACCGAACCAACCCGTGAGAGATCAGGTAAAGAAACGGGCTGTTGGGTGAAGCATTTGTAGAAGAAGAGTTTACGTAAGTGGGGAAAAGAAGAGAAGAGAAACGGGTCAAGTAGAGTGGAGTTTGGTGAGCAGGTCGGGTTGGAGTTGAAATCGGAAACGTACCCGAAACTAAGCTCGACGATGTTTAGGGTTCCGGTGACGCTTGCGTAGTCGCAAACGACCCCGTGTGGGGCGGAGGAGCAGAGATCGTCAGGGAAGAGAGACCGCCATGGGACGTCAGAGTTGAGCGATTCAAGCACTCGGTACACTGATTCTTGCTCAACTGAGTTCAGCATGGGTTGTGAGTTACCAATTGTAAAACATGCCACTACAAACATCAAGAAACCGAAAGCATATCTTGAAAAAGAAAACGCCATTGAAAGCTGTGAAATTCTATGAGCACTGAAATGCATATGTTGTGTTTCTTTGTATACATTTATATGGGTATAATTTTTTCACAACCCATCTATTTTCCAAATAGAACCTATGTTGCAGACTATTTTTTACTGAAGTTTTTTTTTTTTTTTTCATTCTAAAATTCTTTGAAGATTAAGTTGTTGTTTGTTTTTTGTTTTGGTCTCTTTTGTGTTTTGTCTGTGCCGTGCAGATCACGTGCGAGGTTTTATAGACTGTTTGTTTCTTTGAAAACTGCAGACCTAAAAATGTTTAGACGTCCTCTTCTTGGCGCAGACGTGGACCGGAGTCTTTAAACATCTTCTAACCTAAAACAACATATACTTTTTTTTTTTAACTTAGATTTATTTTAACTTTATTTATGATAAATAAATTAGAAAAAAAATTACAATACTTAAAAGAAAAAAATGTTTGATAACACAATCATGGTCTTTGTGATAAATTTATAAATAAATATTTAATTACAATAATACTTTGTGGAGGTGTTTATATAGATATAAAAAAAAAATCATAATATTGTCTTATATTTTTTTGTACCAAATTTTATAAAACATTATTTAATGCAACATCGTTCATTTCTTGAAAAAAATATTTATGATCGATTTTTAATTGATGTAATTGAATAGGTAAAATAAAAACTTTGAAAATTTTCATTTAAAATCAAAGTTTATTTTCATGTGTTAAGTTCTTTTATCCCTAATTACAATATTTAGATATAACTTTACGACCAAAGTTTGTTGGTTTTTTTTATCAAATATATAAAATAATTACCATTTTATTTTCACTTTTTATACAATAATGCATAAAAATTAATTTATATTTGTTAATATCTATAATGAAGTCATAAAATTATCAAAAAAAAAAAACTTTTAAGTTTAAAAAAAAAAACAATTTAAGATTTTAATTTATTCTAATACTCTGTAGATGTTAAAAAACAAACATTCTTCTTCTTTTAGACTGCAGACGTTTGGTTCACCTCTTCCACTGCAGAGGTTTGCAGATATGGTCCGCAGACTACAAACATTTTGTCTCAGAAAAACAAACAACACCTAATTATGATTAGAGTATCTCCCACTCTTATTTTCATTTTTCCTCTATTCTTTTTCAATCTTCCATAGTTTATTCCCTTATTTTGAAGGATATGAATAGGATTACACCATATATGGGGTTATCCTATTCATTTTTCTCAAATGAGGATGAACTTTACGTTGTCGGTTTTAGTTATTATGTGTATATATTTATACATTTTTAGTTTATTTTTATCTACTAATTATAATTTAAATGTAATATTTAATATTTATAATATTTTGTTATATATTAAATTATATTACTTAATTATAAATATGTAACAGCCCGGAATTTCAGATATTGATATAATTATGTTTTTGGGGGTGATTTAAGAGGGGACTCGGCGAGTTGGAGCCTAGACTCGCCGAGTAGAATCGCAGACTTGGTCGCGGGTTCGCGACTGGACTCGACGAGTCCAGATATGGACTCGGCGAGTCGACGCTGTTCAGCAGAAACCCTAACCGTTCGGTTTTGGATCGTATATAACGCCCCTTAGGCCGTCATTGTCCGTCTTTTGGTCGATTGAGAAGAACCCTAATCGTTGTGGACGTCTAGAGCAAGGGAGGAAGCTATTGGAACTTGGAAGAACTTGTTAGGCAAGCAGAAGAAGAATTTGGCCAAAGGAATATCAAGGAGGATCGAGTCCTGAGGTTTGGGGGACACAGAGAGTGCGTTTTCAGGTAACACTCGGACCATTTCTGTTATTTTGATGTGTATACGAATCTAGGGTTTATGAAACCCACTTAGTGAATAGATGGGTTATTATGCTATTACCCAGACGTTTATACCCCAGTAATAAGATGTTTAGAATTCCAGAAAGTCCCATGATTGTATATCTCGGGACCATACGTAATTCAGGAAGCAGTTGCTCGTCTGCATGACATGGACTCGCCGAGTTGTTCTTCAGACTCGGCGAGTAGCTTGAAGATTAACTGGGACTCGTCGAGTTGTTCTTCAGACTCGGCGAGTTGAGTCGGGGTGGCCCCGCGATTCTTCCAGGAGGAACTCGTCGAGTAAAAAGGGGATACTCGACGTGTAGAAAGGGAATCTTAAGGAATCGGTGAGTCAAGGGCGAGTGGACTCAGAGTCGTTGAACTCGGCGAGTCTTGGGGTGACTCGGCGAGTTAGGTCGCGGGTTAAGTGAAGTTCTGAGTATGGGGACTCGGCGAGTCATAGGGTTGACTCGGCGAGTAGGGTCAGTCAGGGGTTGACTTTGACCTTGTCTTTGACCAAGGATTTACCAGTGGTTCCAGGGGTATTTTGGTAATTGTTGTTTATTGTTTGAGTTCAGTGCATTGGTGGCTGTCCTGAGGTGGAGATCGTATCAGTGATCGGAGCAGCTTGAGCTATCTGTTCAGTCGGCAGTTTCGAGGTGAGTTATCCTCACTATATCGTTAGGGTTTATGGCACCAAGGCCGACCCTTGTATCGGATGGAAATCCGGGTAGTTGTCATTACATGTTATGGGCCGGAAGGCATTGCTATGTGGACCGGAAGGTCATGGCCTGGAAAGGCGTATGTATGCATTTAGTATGTTGACTGATTCATAGGGTAATGTTATGCTAGTGACCGGCCAGACCGGTATCTTGTTTAGAGTAATGCTATGGTATGTGATCTGTTGATCGATTGTTGTCTATGAACTGCTATATGATTATTTGTTATGTTATGTATGCATTGTATGCTTATGGGCCGGAAGGCAATATGTTATGGGCCGGAAGGCAATATATTACTGGCCGGAAGGCGATTATGTTGTGTTGAGGACCGGAAGGTCAGGGCCTGGAAAGGCGTATATGTGGTTGGTATTCTGGGGGTATCTCACTAAGCTTTCGGGCTTACAGTCGTGGTTTTATGTTTCAGGTTCTCAGGAGTCTGTGGCAAGGCAAAGGCGTGATCGTACCGTTCCTCGCGTTGGTGTTTTATGATATGAACCTGGGAAATTACTCTGTTAAATAATGTATTGAAAACCTTTTGTAATAATGTTAATAAAATGGATGATTTTGAAAAGTTTTAATTGTTTTGAAATTTTGGATGTTACAAGTTGGTATCAGAGCCTTGGTTTGAGTGAATTGGGGAAACATTCGTGTGACCCCAGTCTCAAATCGAGGAGGATTTTAAAAAGAGAAATTAAAATGAGAAATTAAAATGGTTTTCAAATTTGGTAAAAGGAGGACACGGAGGTACGATCAGCCGGAGCCAGTAAGTAACCCCAAGATACCATACGTGATATTTGTTTTATTGAGCTTGATAGAACAGCATGCTAGAGTTAGGCTAGGGATCTTCAGGAATTCATGATAATGTTGCCTGATTTGTGATGCCTGTAGCCTAGGGTCCCTTATGGGATATTCTCAGTGTCCCTCTAGTGGTGGGGGTTGATAGTTGTTATGCTTGTTCCCTAGGGTATTGTGGTAGTACTTCATACAAATATGGGTAGGTGTGGAAGGTAGTATGGGCCCGTACTACTGAAAGCACAGGACCCATACGCGTATCAGGGAAACCATGGTCTCTGGGGTAGGGTTGCGAGAGTTGGATCCCAGGATTTTGGGAAGTGTCTGAGATTGGTAGGGTGTCTTCAGTATGGAGATTTCGAGGCATGATGATAGTGGATCCGGATCGGGATCGGGAGCTGGAGAGCGAGTTCCGGGTGGATCGGTACCGTCTGAGGTTATCGATCAGACGAGCACGAACGAGTTGGACGCGAAGGTTCGCGAGATCCGGTGTGATGAGGTTGCTGCATTGTTACGGGCTGAGTCGCCAGAATTGTTTGGGTCGATCAGGACCGCCACGGTTGAGTAGTTTGATGAGAGATATGCGGTTCTCGCAGAGACGGCCGCCGCGGCAGTTACAGCGGCTGTAGCAACGGCAAAGAGAGGAGCTAGTCGGGGTTTTCAGTATCGGGACTTCTATTGTACGAAGCCTCCCACATTCGATAGAGTTTAGGACCCGATTGTTGCTATGAGATGGTTATCAGACGTGGAGGGGTATTTCTCCACGAGTTTATGCCCTGCTAATCAGAGGGTGAGGTGTGCTCTGAACCTATTGAGGCTAGGAGCGAAGGATTGGTGGAGATTGACCACGGGGTCATTTTCCGATGCGCAGAGGGCTGCGGTTTTATGGGATCAATTCATAAAGATGTTCAGTACTCGCTATGTTCCGCGAGATGAAAAGGAGAGATTGGCTCGGGAATTCCTTGAGCTGAAGCAGGATTTGGAGTCGGTGACTGAGATCACCAGGATGTTTATTGGGAGGGCGATGTTTTGCCCCGAGTTCGCTTCGGAGCAGGCTCAGATGCCCCGATATCTGAGTATGCTCAAGGGGGTATCAGACAGTTCATGTCTGCGCAGAGGTGTGAGACCCTGTTGGAGTTGCAGGAGGCCGCCATGTGGCGTGAGTTAGAGGTTGAGTTGCAGTTGCGTGAGCTGAGGCAGGCCCCGATGCAGTTGCAGTCGACGCCGAAACGGTTCAGGACCGTAGACGTTGGAATGGGGGATCGGAGCGGCCACACTTGTGGGAAGTGTGGGAGGGGTCACACCGGAGTTGCTGGTCCGGTGGTGCATGCTGCAAGTGCGGAAAAGAGGGGCACTATACGCGGGATTGTCGGCAGTCAGTGCCGATTCGGGATTTGAGGATTTGTCATCATTGTCGGCAGGTTGGACATTTGAGGGTCAACTGTCCACAACTTTCTGCAGGACCGGTGCAGGCTCTAGCACCGGCCACCTTGAGGAGTTCAGGAGGAGGACAGGATGGAGCAGAGCCCGAGGGCTCAGCGTTGTGCTTATCGGCTTGCGGCAGAGGGAGACGGAGCAGTGCCGGAGGCAGCTGCGGGTATGATGTTGTCTTGATGTCTTGATTGTCTTGCATTGGTTGTGGCGTATTGTTTATGCTGGTATCGTGTGTGGATTTCGATGCGGTATTCGTTGTTTCGCGGGTTTGGTATGGTTATAGTTTGGTGTTTTGGTGCCGGTAGCCTTGTGCGGTTTTCGATGTGGTATTCATCCTTTGGCAGGTTGTGGGTTTTGATTACGGGTTATTGCTTGGGAATTCCGTTGGTTATCGTTCGTGAGGGTTGATAGTGGAGATGCGACACTGGGTTGAATGTCGGGTAGCATCTACAGTCGTAGAGTGGATAATTGAAAGACCGAATTCTTTTGAGTGGACTAATCAGGGAGGAGATGTGTTTTGCTGAGGGTTGCTTATGCTTGTGGGAAGCAGTCAGTGGGTAAATGTTCTCTTTGTGCAGGATTGTTCTGAGAGGTCGTTAATGACGATCGGTGGCAGTTAGTCAGTGCTTTAGTGGGGGAGAATTGGAGAATTCTCCGGGAAATCGATGAGTATGGGAGGGTGCTTAGCTGTTGGGATTCAGCAGTGATTGTCAGCGCAGAGTATAGGCCGACGAGAGCGAGTGTCGGGTATGCGGGGCGGGATACAGACCTAGGGCATTCGATTGTGGAGGCCTGAGAGAAGGCTGGGATCAAGCTTGAGTAAGTAACCGGGGTTATGTGATCAGAGTATTGGTATGTTTGAGGTACGTGATGGGTTGTACTGCATTAATCCCACGGGATTATGTTGTGCATGTTTCTAGAGCTGGAACCGGAAGGTTCCAGAGTTAGAACCTGAGGGTTCGCAGAGTTGGGTGTACGGACCCACAGAGATATAGCCTCGAGTGGCTAGTATGTGTTATGAGAGTCGGTCCAGTCATGCTGGAGACTCTGTTGGTATTGCTGGATCAGTTTGAGATTGCGGATCGTGTATGTTGCAGTGTGATTGCATTGGAAGGTCTGGCCCCGAGTTAGTGATCTTGTTTAGCTGAGGCAGTGATTTTGATGAGTGGAGAGAGTGCATGGGATTGAGAGCCCCTGCAATGGGAACCAGAGTATGTGAATAGCGGTTACGCAAAAACGGTGGTGTCGCCTGGGGCGAGCACCGTGGCACCGGTTGGAGTGGCATTATGGCCAAGAGGGTTCCTTGGAAAAAGGAAAAGAGGAAGGTGTGTAACTCCGAAGGGGTGCAAGTTCACGAAAGTGAAAGCTGCAGAGCAGAGTTATGGTTAGAGTATTTCAAGTATGGTTTCGAGCATCGTGTTTGCGGCAGTGAAGTAGGAAACCATCCGGGTTGGGATGACTGTCGAGACTCGGAAGGGATGCAGGGGGAGAGAGAATCTTGAATTCTCAGTGTGATTATGATCAGGGTATAGGACGGATATTAGTGGTTCGTATTGGGAGATGTTCGAGGATATCATCAGTGTATCGGTTTTTTTCAACCTGCGAGAGTTGGGACTAGTTCAGTATGTGTATGTGATGGCAAGAGGGAACTTGTGAGAGTTGCTCTGAGAGGGAGAATGGATCTCTCAGTCGGTCCGGAATGGACAAAGTGGGCTTTGGATCGGGGACCCGGTGGTTCAGGGTTTCCTAACCCTTATGGGTCGAGTGATCGTTGAGATTTAGAGCAGAGTTGCATCTTGGGTAATTTTCAGTTGCAGGGAGTGATGGGCAGTACAGAGATCGTGCTTCAGTCGACAGAGCAGATTCAGCAGATTAGATACAGGTTATTAACCGCTCAGAGCCGACAGGAAAGTTATGCAGTCAGACGCCGGTCCGAGCTTGAGTTTCAGGTCGGTGACTTCGTATTCCTGTAGGTCTCTCCTTGGAGAGAAGTGATTCGATTCAGGAAGAAGGGCAAGTTGGGGCCCCGGTATATTGAACCTTTTCATGTGATTGCGGGGGTAGACCGGGTGGCTTATCGGTTGGAGTTGCCCACGGATTTGAGACAAATCCACGACATTTTTCATGTGTCGCAATTGAGAAAGTGTATAGCCAATGAGTCGGCAGTGGTTCCATTAGGAGGCAGTCAGGGGGATGCGAGCCGGAATTATGCCGAGAAGCCAGTGGCAGCACAGGAGGGGATCGGAAATGAACTGTGATCTGGAACGTGAGAGATGGGAGCAGCATCCGGGGCTATTTTCAGAGTGAGACTTCGAGGGCGAAGTCTAGTTCTAGTGGGGGAGAGTTGTAACAGCCCGAAATTTCAGATATTGATATAATTATGTTTTTGGGGGTGATTTAAGAGGGGACTCGGCGAGTTGGAGCCTAGACTCGCCGAGTAGAATCGCAGACTTGGTCGCGGGTTCGCGACTGGACTCGACGAGTCCAGATATGGACTCGGCGAGTCGACGCTGTTCAGCAGAAACCCTAACCGTTCGGTTTTGGATCGTATATAACGCCCCTTAGGCCGTCATTGTCCGTCTTTTGGTCGATTGAGAAGAACCCTAATCGTTGTGGACGTCTAGAGCAAGGGAGGAAGCTATTGGAACTTGGAAGAACTTGTTAGGC
This sequence comes from Lactuca sativa, assembly GCF_002870075.4. NCBI lineage: Eukaryota > Viridiplantae > Streptophyta > Magnoliopsida > Asterales > Asteraceae > Lactuca > Lactuca sativa. Next base: position 358,284,019 of record NC_056627.2, on the reverse strand, counting down.
AAGCAGAAGAAGAATTTGGCCAAAGGAATATCAAGGAGGATCGAGTCCTGAGGTTTGGGGGACACAGAGAGTGCGTTTTCAGGTAACACTCGGACCATTTCTGTTATTTTGATGTGTATACGAATCTAGGGTTTATGAAACCCACTTAGTGAATAGATGGGTTATTATGCTATTACCCAGACGTTTATACCCCAGTAATAAGATGTTTAGAATTCCAGAAAGTCCCATGATTGTATATCTCGGGACCATACGTAATTCAGGAAGCAGTTGCTCGTCTGCATGACATGGACTCGCCGAGTTGTTCTTCAGACTCGGCGAGTAGCTTGAAGATTAACTGGGACTCGTCGAGTTGTTCTTCAGACTCGGCGAGTTGAGTCGGGGTGGCCCCGCGATTCTTCCAGGAGGAACTCGTCGAGTAAAAAGGGGATACTCGACGTGTAGAAAGGGAATCTTAAGGAATCGGTGAGTCAAGGGCGAGTGGACTCAGAGTCGTTGAACTCGGCGAGTCTTGGGGTGACTCGGCGAGTTAGGTCGCGGGTTAAGTGAAGTTCTGAGTATGGGGACTCGGCGAGTCATAGGGTTGACTCGGCGAGTAGGGTCAGTCAGGGGTTGACTTTGACCTTGTCTTTGACCAAGGATTTACCAGTGGTTCCAGGGGTATTTTGGTAATTGTTGTTTATTGTTTGAGTTCAGTGCATTGGTGGCTGTCCTGAGGTGGAGATCGTATCAGTGATCGGAGCAGCTTGAGCTATCTGTTCAGTCGGCAGTTTCGAGGTGAGTTATCCTCACTATATCGTTAGGGTTTATGGCACCAAGGCCGACCCTTGTATCGGATGGAAATCCGGGTAGTTGTCATTACATGTTATGGGCCGGAAGGCATTGCTATGTGGACCGGAAGGTCATGGCCTGGAAAGGCGTATGTATGCATTTAGTATGTTGACTGATTCATAGGGTAATGTTATGCTAGTGACCGGCCAGACCGGTATCTTGTTTAGAGTAATGCTATGGTATGTGATCTGTTGATCGATTGTTGTCTATGAACTGCTATATGATTATTTGTTATGTTATGTATGCATTGTATGCTTATGGGCCGGAAGGCAATATGTTATGGGCCGGAAGGCAATATATTACTGGCCGGAAGGCGATTATGTTGTGTTGAGGACCGGAAGGTCAGGGCCTGGAAAGGCGTATATGTGGTTGGTATTCTGGGGGTATCTCACTAAGCTTTCGGGCTTACAGTCGTGGTTTTATGTTTCAGGTTCTCAGGAGTCTGTGGCAAGGCAAAGGCGTGATCGTACCGTTCCTCGCGTTGGTGTTTTATGATATGAACCTGGGAAATTACTCTGTTAAATAATGTATTGAAAACCTTTTGTAATAATGTTAATAAAATGGATGATTTTGAAAAGTTTTAATTGTTTTGAAATTTTGGATGTTACAAAATATAAAGTTTGTTTTTTGTTCATCAAATTCATATAAAAAGTTAAATAAATATTGGAAATTTTAAAAACGATAACGTATTTTACAAAAGTTATAAGTGTGTTATAAATATAATCTTATTTATTTAATATTATGATAATGAAAAAAAATATAGATTATATATTTGTTAAAACCAAATTAATAGAATAAATGTGTTTGACAATCTATGTAAGTTGGAAGAATGAAATATCCTAGGAATATAACTTTTGGGTAAAAAATAGAGTATGATTGGACTAAAACTATTTTCTCACTCAAAATGATATTCCAAGACTAGCCGTACACTCAAAAATATTGGATATATTTTGCTACACTCTTGGTAATGTTTTCTTAAACAATATTTCCCCTGATTTTCTCACAAGATTATATGGTCATGTTATTACCTTGCACCATAAAATTCTTTTTTTTTAATACACCACACCTTTTCGTAATTAGGGCGATGTTTTGAGCCTTAAGGGAACCCACCCCTAGACCACCATCTTTTTTTTTTAAGCAAGCACCTTGTCCCACAAGATCCAGTGGGTTTTTTTCTTATATCCTGTCATGCCTCCCCATACAAAACCTCTTTCTCATCTTCTCAAGTTCATCCAAAATACAAGATGGAACCAAGAATAATGAGAAATAGTATGCATCAATGCTTCCATTTACTGATTTCAATAAGGTCACTCTATCCCAAATGAAAGAGATCTTGCTTTCCAACTCGAAAAATTTGAGTGAAATTTGTCTATGATAGGCTTCCAATGTTTTCTTACAATTCATATTTGCAATGCTCGATATGTCATGTAAACTCTTAGCATCTTATTTTCTTTATTTTGGCTTAAGGACCCTAGTACGCTAAGTGTACATAAGGTACGTCGGGTGTACTTCGATGGATGCATGAGACGAGGTATCTGTCACAACTAGGAATTATATACCATGTAACAACAACAATGATAACATTTGTGAACCAAAAATGTGAAAGCACGTATGATGCTTATTCAATAACAACAAAGTTTCCATCAAATGCTCTATGCAAGCACTTCAAATAGTCAACAAAGAATTGGAAACCCTAGAAATCCCGGTTTAAGTCCATTATGGACTAGGATTTCCTTACTGGGCCTAATGGGCCAATAAGCTTCCAATTTGACTATTTTGGGCTTAGAACTCTTAAATGGGCTCTAATTGGACCCACTTCCATTTATTTTAACATTTTGGACCATATTGGGCCTAGAATGAAATAAAATACCCTAATGGACCATATTGGGCCATAACTAACCTAATTAGCCTTAATGGGCCATAAAACTCATACTTGATGAACATTTGGCCGTGAATTTCTTTAAGAGGGCCAATGGGCCAAAAACCATTAAATTGGGCCCATATTATGGACTTAAACTCAAAAAGGCCCAACACATTCCTCTCTTTAGCCCATTCTCGGCCAACATATAAAAAAAAGGGGAAATGGAGGTTGACTTTGGAGGTGCCACCTCCATATTACACAATAAATCATAAAACAATTACATCACATACTACCATGCAAGACTCATGTATCCATGCAACTCTCTCTCTTCCCCCCTCTCTTTTTCTTCTTCGGCCGAGAACACAAGGAGAACACACCCACACAACTTCAAACTCTCATTCCAAGTTCTCTCAAGAACACTTTCCTTTCCTCCACCAAAACTTCGAGATCTAGGGCTTTTCAAGAAGCTTATTCCATAATAATCATCATCATTGGTAAGTTATCGTGTCTTGTGGGCCAGTCTAGGGTGACAAAATCTTAAGATCAATTCTGTCACACCCCAAAACCGGAACGGCGGAAACGTTCTGGGGTGGATGACGTCACGTTAAGTATCACAACATATGTAGTATAGTAATCAAAGTACAACAACCATTGCATTAATAGTAATAATTTTACATCGGTTACATGTTATAGTAATATCAAAATAGTTACAAAACATAACATAGATGCAGATCGGTACTAGGTTGTCTCCACAAAAGCTCCTGGGATGTACCTGTCTATCACTGACCTGAGAATACAAGTTATTTTGAAAGCGAGTATCAACATTTTATAATGCTGGTGAGTCCATAAGTATTTAGTGTCATTTGTATAAATACGCATTTATATTCAAAATAACTTTATTAAAGATAGTAGTTTAGAATCTACGGTGTATTAGCGTCCTTTCCAAAAAATCCTATATTTTCTAAATAATAACAGTCTTCTACCAAGACTCGACAGACTTATGTTTTAAAGAGTAACTATCCCCAAAATACTATTATTATTAGAATACAGTATTGACTTTCAAAGGAATAATGAGAAAATCACAAGTAAAATTCCAAGGGAAAATAACATATGTCTCAGCAGTGATACTGCTGACTAAGGCGAAAGAAAATCATAGACTCCAGGAGAGTATCGATTGAATGATACGCCTAGTTCAGTCTAACAAAAGGAAGCACAGACTTCAGAAAGTATCGAATGAACGACACAGCTAGCAAAGTCTAAAACAAGAAAAATACAGACTCCATACAATATCAAATGAACGATAGAGCTAGCATAGTCTAAAACAAGAAAATACAGAATCCACATAGTATCAAATGAACGATACAGCTAGCAAAGTCTAAAATAAGAAAAATACAGACTCCAGCCAGTATCAAATGAACGATACAGGTAGCAAAGTCTAAAACAAGAAAATACAGACTCCATACAGTATCAAATGAACGGTACAACTAGCAAAGTCTAAAACAAGAAAATACATACTCCAGACAATATCAAATGAACGATACAGCTAGCAAAGTCTAAAATATCTGGTAATCCTAAGTGGGTTGTTTCGAAGATATCGTGTTAAATCTTGTTACCTTAAGGCCATGAATTATAAGGTAAACATGGAGATACTCGTAACCATACTGATTGACACTAGAGTACTTGACGCCCTGCAAGCGTCGGAATAAATGTGACACTTGTCACCCCTTGGCTTGGTCGGTCGGGGACTGTAGCTAGCAGTCAGGGTGTAGGAGTGTCAGTCCCGTATAGATCTATACACACAGTGCCCGCTCTCTCTTCAGGAGACTCTGGTTACCAACTTGACAACGGGGAAATATGTGTCCTGAAGATGCATCTCATATTCTGAATTCTATTAGAGGTGTTGGACTAATGATGTAGACTCACGAATGAAATGACTCCTGGGAATTCTCGTACTAGAAAGAGTAAATAGAATCTCCTAACTATTCCTATAATCGTTACTAGTGTCTCTGGTCTACGAACGGCGACTGGAAGCATGCCCTTGCTACCCAAGGGAAATGAACTGGTTGATGGAAACCTTTATGTTTATACATGTATACACAATATATAACTAATGTTTGAACGACCTTCGGACGGATAATCGATACCCACCAGACCACATCCCAACGAGGAAAAGGAAATAGGGCGAACTAGCCTTCCTAAGTCTTTCAAACATTATTTATATAACTATACAAATACAGGCATGCATTTAACGAAATAAAAAGCATAGAAGAAAACTCTGAAGAAAACTTTGGAAAAACTTTACACATAAGAAATTTACGACTTGATGTCAGTTTGTAAAACAAGTTTGAAAATCTTTGGAATCCTTTGAAAAACCTTTCATAACAACTTTGAAAATGATTTTTATAAAACATATTAAGTGAAGAAAACCTTTGGAAAACCTTTAACAAGAGTTGAAAGCGAGATTGGAACATCTCAAGCTGGTTAAAACAGTTATCATGTAAAAATCTATTTTGCTATACAGTTATTAATCACATATGATTTATATAATAACTGTATAGATCAACTTGTATTCCCCCTATAAAAAGTAGTTAAAATCATTTAAAGGTTAATTCAGGGGTATGAACTCACCTGCTGTAAATGGATCGGATGGAGGTGCCGGTTGGGTGCTCGGTGTCAAGTAAAAACTTGAACACACTTAGTGACCTAGTAACATATGAAGGCATATGTTTACATACAATTAGTAATTATAATACTAATTAAACACGTATAAGCATCCTAATGTGCGGAAAACACTTTGGTCAAGTGCTAGGAGGCTATGGGGTTGAAGTCAGGGGGTGTATGGCCTAGTTAGGGAGTTTACTCTTCAAGAATAAACTCTTTATGGAGATTTTGGCCCTAAGACCATCATGGGTGGTGTGCTATTGGATGCTAAAGGGTCTTAAATCACTTGTAGAGTTTGGCTAGGTTCACATTTAGGGCATAGGAAAGGGTTAAGGCTCCAAATGAACCACTTAAGGGAGTTCACGGCTGTAAACTTAGAGTTTACGGCTGTAAAATCTCACTTGGTCATTCCCTTCATGAAATAAGGTCTTAAATGAAAGGGTATAAAGTCTTATGCATTTTTCCAAGTCAAATGGGGAAGTTAGGGCATCACTTGGCTTCATTATGGGAGTTTATGGCTCATGGACCAATCCTTTGGGGGTTTACGGCCGTAAACTCCTAGGTCCTTGGTTTCTTTGATGTTCAAAACCCCTACTTCATTTGTGGTTGATTCTAGACATTTACCCAAGCCTTAAGAGGTGTTTAAGGGCAAATTTAACACCTTAATAGGTGTTCACGGCTCATGAAGAGGGGTTTACGGTCAAAGAGTGTTCTTGGGCTGTAAACTCATGTTTACTCTCCATATGATAAGGTTTTGGTGTTCTAAGCTCATATGTGTAAGTCCACAAGTCATATCTAAGCCCTAGGAGTGATTTGGAAGGGTTTTGGGGATTCAAAACCCCACTTATAGGTGTTTGCGGTCCAAGAGTGTTATTGGGCCGTAAACAAAAGATTTTGTGTCTTTTGGATGATTTAAACACGGATTTGCATGGTAAATGAGCTAAACAACAAGTTAGGGTAGATCACTTACTAGTTTGGGGCTTGAAAGAGGCATTTTTGGATCGAAGGCAACTTGTAAAGAGAGAGTAGAGAGAGGGTGGAAAGGTTCCAAATGGAGTCCACTCACCTTTATATAGGGGTTGAGTTTGTGGCTCAGTGTAAATCTACCCGATACTGACGTTAAACGGAGCTTTTTGTCGCACCCGATTAAATGGTCATAATTTGACTTGGTTGAAACTAAAAATTTTCAAGGGAATATTGAGGGCGTTTCTAATTTGTTCCAACCCTTATGAAGTCATAATAAAATTCCCAATTTAATCAACCTAATCCAAAAGGTTAACGGACAATTTAATAAAGCGGGTTTTATTAACGGAAGAAGAGGTAAAAATGACGGGATAAATTTCGGGTTGTCACAAATTCCGGCGTTCACCAGAGTGCCAAGACAGATGAACTAGTCATTATCATGCATGGTTATAACGACTCACATAAATAAATCCAATATTGATCAAGTAATCAAGGTAAATCAAAATCATTCACGGGATGGGATAACAATTCGAACAGTTATATGATATTTTTTTTTCGGAAAACATTGGGTTTTCCGGGGAAGTTCAACATTTTTCACTGGTACTTTTAATACGAAGTTTTTCAAATATACACGTTTTGAAATCATCATGCATATATTTACGAATCTTCACACTTTTATATAAACAATGGTCCTTTCAAAAAATATCGGATTTTCTGGGTTGTTTTCTTACAAACTACACAAAACATTTTCATATCAAACCTGCTTATGAACTCACCAACATTCCATTTGTTGACCGTATTTAAAATAACTTGTATTCTCAGGTAACAGGTAAGCTGAGGAGTAGTACCAAGTATGTTAGGGTGTTGTGCTTTTGAAAACTATCAAACATTTTATGTTATGGATTTGTAAGGTTAAAACAATGTACTTGATGTGAACAATGTCAATTGTAATATATTGATGCATGGTGATGTTTATGTTATGAATCATGTATATTCATTGTGATGTATTCATATTTAGTCACGTGAGCCCTCAGACGTTTCCGCCGTCTGGTTCGGGGGTGTGACAGTATCTCCCTAGTACGTTGGGCGTACGTTAGTCAGCGGCAAACCCTAATTTTTAGAGTTTGCACCTTATTTAAACACCTTATAACCCCAAAGCTTTCTCCTTATCAGCCTCCATTTCTTCTTTTGAGCAATATCTCGAAACCCTAACCCATTTCTCATGAGATTGACCCTTATGTATGTTTTGGTGTGTATGTGTGGTGCACTTTGAAGAAGAAGGAGCTTGGTGTTTAAGTATTGGTTGGAATGGAGCTTGTAGATCCAAAGTCTTCATCAATTTTTCTAGTATCTGAAGGTATAAAACTTCTATCTTGATAAATCTATGTGTTAGATCTAGTCTAGGTCATTGTTTGAGCATTTTATAGTCCTTTGAGTCATACTTGTGAGTATGAGTTACTCTAGGAGCTTAGAATGTTAGATCCTAGTAATTCTGATGTTGTTAGTGAAAAAATGTAATCTTGATGGGTTTTGATGAACCATGCAAGAGTTGGTGATCATATTATGGACTTAGATGGATAAAAACGGGTATCGGGTCCCATTAAATCATGCAAAAGAGTAAAGTTGCCAACTTTATTGTTAAGACGTCCCTAGAAAGCTAGATCTGAAAGTTAGACTTTGGGCATAAAACATTAAGTGCTTAATGAACATTTTGGCCAACAAGAGCAGCCGGGCGTACTAAGGCATACGTTGAGCGTACGCATCTGGGATCTCGATCCTTGTGTAGCAATCGAGTAGGTCGGGCGTACTTGTGGTACACATAGCGGACTCACCATGGAGCTTGTTGGGTTTTAGGGTGTTAGGTCATTAGTGGATTTTATGCCTGTTAGGGCATGGTGGACTTTAGGTCTCTTGGGTCCCTTTTTGGTCTCCGGGCTAATTGGATTTGAGCCATGATATGCTAGGCCTAATAAGGGAAGGTTAAAGCGGCCGCTTTACCCTAGGATTCAGGATTTAGGATTTGAACTCTCGGTTTGGTGTTAATGACCTAATTGCTAATTAGGGTTCTATTATTTATGATTTAGTGTGAGGATTTTACGATTTAGCAGCCCGAGTGTGATTTGGTTTATCTTCAGATTGAGGTGAGTTTCTTCACTATACTCGTGGGTCGAAGACACCAATGGTGGCCCGCTAAATTATGTTTATGTGAGAATAGTGACTTCGTGACAATTTCATGTTATGTCTGTTTATGCTTGTTGTCTCTGTGACTCTTGCTGTTATGATTGTATGCTAGTTGTAGGGGGTGAAATAGACCCAATATTGGTTTAAATAGACCGAAGGAGATGAAATATACCCAATACCAGTTGAAAGAGACCGAAGAGGGTGAAATAGACCTAGTGCCGGTTGAAAGAGACCTAAGGGGGTGAAATATACATAATACCGGTGGAAAAAGACTGAAGGCGGTGAAATAGACTCAATTATGTTTTGCTATTATGTATATATGGTATGGGTATTTTTGAGGGATCTCACTAAGCTTTTTGCTTAAGGTTTTTAGTTTATGTTTCAGATACTTCCAACTCGAAAGGGAAGGGACCGACATGATCGCACCACATTCGCCCAATGTATTCCGCGTCATGTGATTTTGGGATTTTGTACTCTGATGATATTTTCACTATGATACATTTTTGGTTGATTTGACATGATTATCGAATGTTTGGTAATGATTTAAAAACCAAATTTTATCTGAATGTTTTGGGATGTTACGATATTTGCTCCAACCGGTGCTCCAAAGTGAATAAATGGGAGAGAATCTACAAACATCTAACGGAGGCATCCCTTCTTTGAATCTCCATATTATCCACTTCGATTCCAAGAACTCTTGACTTATGAAAGTTTACTTTAAACACGGCCCGACGAAACTTGGAAGCATCACAAGATCCGAGCAATATTCCTGATGTTGGATTGGGATCAATCGCCCACAAAGATAGTGTCATCGGCGTAAAATAGGTGAGATATGGTGGGGCCGTAATTAGGGATCTCCACCCATTGGAAAATAGACTTATAACGAGCTATTTTCATATCTATATTTAGGCTCTTCATCGCTATGATAAATAAGAAGGGAGATAATGGGTCACCTTGACGAACACCTTTAGTTATCCGAAATTCAAGAGTGGGATCATCATTTACGAACATTGAAGCCCTAGCGGAAGACAGATAGTCCCAAATCCACGATCTCTACTTGTTTTCAAATTTCATCTGCTCCATAACAAAGTTAAGGAAGCCCCAGCTAATCGAATCAAATGCTTTTTCGAAATCTAGTTTAAATAGGAGCACCTTCTGTTTGACCTTTTTTGCCCATGAGTAAATTTCATTTATGATGAGGGGTCCATCAAGTATATTCCGACCCTCCACATATGTCGTGTACTTTGTCCACCATCGTCCTAATCACTTTTTTTAGCCTGGTTGCATGCGCCTTAGCAATTATTTTATACATGCATCCGATAAGACTGATCAGACTGCAGTCTCCTAGGTTGATAATATCTTTGATCTTTGGCACTAGAGTGATGAAGGACGAATTGCAACCCTTGGAGATCCTTCCGGTTAACTCAAAGTATTTAACAAAACTCATTACATCCTCCTTAATGTGTTCCCATTGGGACTTTAACGGTTTAAAAGTAAATTCATCTGGTCCTGGTGCTTTCTCATTGCCAGAGTTAAAGATTGCCCTTTTAATTTCATGATAACTAATGCTATTTTCTAGCATCACGTTGTCTTCACTAGAGAGCTTCCTGAAAGATTTATTTATGAACTTGGGATTGGGACAAATAGGCCAATTGTCATGAAACTTGGAACCAAAAAATAGTGAGCTTCTTTACAGATTTATGAATTGAACCAGACAATATGTGAGATTCGGCTTCTAGCTCCAACCTATTAATCTTCTATTTCAAATCGTCTAACTCCAAGTTTTTCTTATTATTAATACAAAGTTCTCCAGGTTTTCAAGGATGTTTTCAAATACCTCAATTTGGCAGCAAAGACTATATTTAGCACCAGTGAGTAAAAAATTATTCTGTAATAATTAATTAATATACATGTCTATTTGTTTATTGGCAGCAACGACTATATTTAACACCAATGAGTAAAAAATTATTCTTTAATAATTAATTAATATACATGTCTATTTGTTTTTTTACCCCGGTACTTGTACTGAACAAAAAAAAACTTTAGTTTAAAAAAAGTATATATATATATATATATATATATATATATATATATATATATATATATATATATATATATACTAATAAAAGAGTAGCTATTTTGCCATGTATCACCATATTATGCATTTTAATTAATGTGTTGTCACTTGTCAATCTATTAGTTTTCCATTTTAAATTTATTAGACCTCCTCATTAATGTGATTCTATTTTAAATTTTAAATTTTAAATTTTAAATTATTGTTTTCATTAATTCACAAATAAAAAATATCTAATATCTATTAAAAATTAATTATATATATTTATTTGAATCAATGATTATAATTTTACATAACTAATAAAAAATATCTCTTAAATTAATAATTTATTTAAAATAACTTATTAATAATTTTGAGTTTTTATTATAAAAGTTTGATTAATTTTATAGAGCTGGTTTAAACCGTCACATAAACAAAATTGGTCTTATCTTGGTATATAATAAAACGTTAGTGTATATCAACTTTATCATTAAATTAATTTATATGTTATAAAAAATATATAAAATAAGAATGTTTTTTAAAAAAATAAAAAAATGTTAAATAAGTCGTTGCTAGAATTCTATAAGCAGTTCAAACTAGAGGTGTACAAAAATAGCTGCATCCGAAAATCTGATATGAATATCCGAAAATCCGATACAAAATTATCCGAATTTTCAGATATCTTGGATATCCGATCTCCGAAATATTTAATTTTACAATTATTTTATTAATATTCTTTCTTTCAAAATGGAATATGTGGGGAGCGTTGGGTATTTGGGTATTGTTTATTAACTTTAATCAATAATATGTTTTTAATAATCATATTCTATAAGAATGAGAATAAATAAATAACGATGCATGAGAACAATAATGAATGAGAAATAGTGATGATACATAATAATTACAATAATTATGTGAGATTGAATGTCTACACATTACCAAATAAGTAAAAATCCTATTCTCTTAGTCATTTTTACAGAATAATACTGTCAATACACGTCTGCACATCAGATGTCATCCACATTTAAACCTACCATATATATATATATATATATATATATACTAGTTTATAACCCGTGGGAACCACAGTTATAAAATTAATCAAACTTTTATAATAAAAACTCAAAATTATTAATAAGTTATTTTAAATAAATTATTAATTTAAGAGATATTTTTTATTAGTTATGTGAAATTATAATCATTGATTCAAATAAATATATAAAATTAATTTTTAATAGATATTAGATATTTTTTATTTGTGAATTAATGAAAACAATAATTTAAAATTTAAATTTAAAATTTAAAATAGAATCACATTAATGAGGAGGTCTAATAAATTTAAAATGGAAAACTAATAGATTGACAAGTGGCAACACATTAATTAAAATGCATAATATGGTGACATATGCCAAAAGAGCTACTCTTTTATTCGTGTATATATATATATATATATATATATATATATATATATATACACACACACACACACACTAGTTTATAACTCGTGGAAACCACGATTATAAAATTAATTGAAATTTTATAGTAAAACCTCAAAATTAATAATTAATTATTTTAAATAAATTATTAAGTACGATATATTTTTATTAGTTTTGTGAAATTATAATCGTTGATTCAAATAAATATATATAATTAATTTTTAATATATATTAGACATTTTTTATTTGTGAATTAATGAAAACAATAATACTCCATAAAATTAAAATTTAAAATGGAGAATAAATAGATTTGACAAATAACATCACGTTAATTAAGAGGTCTAATAAATTTAAAATGGAGAACTAATAGAATGACAAGTGACATCATATTAATTAAGAGGTCTAATTTAATGACACATGACAAAATGACTACTCTTTTATTAGTATATATATATATATATATATATATATATATATATATATATATATATATATATATATATATTGAAATCCTACTAAACATAAAATTTCATAGAAAATAATTTTTTTTTCAGGTTTACATAATAATTGTATTATAGGATAAAAAAATAGTATTAAAAAGAAAAGATCTAATATTTTTTACTTGGATTCATTTCAGTTATCTTTTAAAAAGAAAAAAAATAAGTATATTTGGCAAAGAATTTTAGCTTTTAAGAAAATGATCCAATTAAAAAAATAAGCATGAGAGTACAAGCAAAAAGTTTTTATTTAAAAAAAAAAGAACTAATATTTAAAAGTTATTTCAAGTCGTTTTTAGTAGATTTTAATTTTTCAGCTATTAATAATCAACTTTCAACTATAGTTTTTTGTAATTTTGTTAAATATACACATTATTTTGAATTTCAAGAAGTAACTTTCAAGATATAGAGATTTACTGCATTTTTTTTAACTTTTATTTCATTTAATTCAACGGCATACTTAAACGATCGACGATCACTTACAAATCATAAAGGTTCAATACGACTAAAAGCAAACGGATAACAAGCACACATAAAGGTTCAATACGGCTAAAAGCAAACGGATAACAAGCTGTGCTGCTAACCTTTTAGGATGACAAAACCAATTGATTTAATATAAAAACTTTTATGTCGGCTTAACATGTAAACGGACAATGCAGCAATAAACGGTTTCTACAAAAATGACATATTAGAATAAGATCGTTTTTATATATATCCTATCCTACATGTGTTTTATAAAGAGGAGTTGAAGTCCAATTATTCCGAACCTAAAGGCCGCTGTGGGCTTAATTAAAAGTGGATCGGCGGCGTAATTAGCAACATGGGAGACAGTCAGAGCTGTGGGAACAAAAAACAAACTTTCATCGTTCCGACAACTGCCACCGGCGCCGCCGACCAGGCTGGCATTCTTTTCCTGCCAATAACAAATCGCCATTGGAGGCAGCGAAAACGACGTTTCAGTGAATAAGGGTAAACGTACAGTAACAGACACACATTTAGTAGCACGTAGCATTCTATTATTTGATAAAAAATTATTGGGTGTGGGGTGAGACTTGAAACTTGAGAGTGAAAAAGAATAGCCAAAAGAATATCCCGTTTTGGTAGCAAATTACTGAGCCGGGTGAATTCCTTTGAACCACTATACCTCTCATTCCTGAATATATTTTACCTTTTTTGTGACTCTTTTCTATAAATAATTATTTATAAAATTGTTCATTCTGAAAAGTTAAAGATGTTACAAATATTAAATATATTTTTGAAGCAGCTTTAGTATCACACAGGTATCTGAAAAGGTTTGTTCGTTGGAATTTGGAATGTTAACTTAAATGTATTTTTATAATTTGGAATGTTAACTAATTGTTTTTTTTTTCTCCGTTTAAAAAATAAAAGAAAAAGAAAAAAAACTAAATGTATTTTTATTTCTATTATAAGCCTATAAGGCTATGACATATGGGATTAACCCGTAAAACCTTAGAAAATGCACTGTATAAATATTTATCTTAAAAAATATCCATTTAACATCTCAAAACACTTCTAATTTTGTAATATAAAAGAGAGACAAGTTATAGATTGTTACCGGCTTAACAAACATAACATACCATAAGGCTGGAGGGAGTGGACTCGGCAACCCACTCGACGAGTTCGGCGAACTCTGGGCCGAGGACTCAGTATGCCGAGCTCGACTCGGCAACTCGGCGGAAATCCACCTATGAGTGAGAAAAGGTGGTTGACGAAACTCTTTTTTTTATTTAATTAACTTTGGAGGTGGTTTTTTAACCGTTTTTAAAAAAAATCAAAAAATTTCATTTTTTACCCTATATAAACACCTTTAGATACCATATTTCATCCCATTTCATCTTCTTCATTTTTTCACTCAAACAACATAATTTTTATGAAAAAAAAATGATTTCTCCTTCCAACCCAAAAGCTTACAAAAATATCATAAGAAACACCCAAAACACAAACTCAATCTCACAATTTTCACCAAATTTTGTTCAAAGTCAAAGCGATCAACCTATTTATTCACCTCCAAATTTACACTATGGTGGTCTTTACTACCTATTTCAAAGACAAATTTAATTTCAAAACCAACCTTAAATGAACTTCTCATCCGAAGTCTCACCCCAAATGGAAAATGACTTCAACCCATTTGATGATCTTCCCGATTCTCCAATGAATTTCCAAACCCAATTCAAAACTCAAGGGGAACCTGAAATCGTTCCCGATACGGAATCTGAGCCGGAAGAGAATCGGCCACAACCCAAAAAAAGTCGAAGGGCGAATCCAAAGCAATGTACATCGGCCGAAGAAAATACATTAGCTCGTGCGTGGGTGGATGTTTCTGAAGATCCGGTGGTCGGAAACAACCAAGACTGTTCAACTTTTTTTCGGAAAATTACACAATATTTTCTCATGGAGATGAATCTTGGAGACTATCGGAAAAAAAACCAAATTTATTCGAAGTGAAGAACTGTCAACAAAGTGGTGATGGAGTTTAATGGTGTGTTTTTTAGTGTCAAATGACAATGATAAAGTGGTGTAAACGACGAAACTCAAAATCTCTTGAAATGTAATGGAATCAGATAGGGGTCAATTTCAAATTTCTTCATGCTTGGAATATTTTTGAAATTGTCAAAAAAAATGGCAAGAGGTTGACGATTCTTAAACCTTTATGGGTGGTTCTTCTAAATGAACCAAAACATCCGAAACGACGCATAGTCAATCATTCAATGTGCATGTTGGGATTAACCTCAATGACGATAAGCCTTTTGAGGTTTCAAGAGCCACTTGTCCCATGGGAAAAGACCAAGCCAAGCAAAAAAGGGAAAAGTGGCGGCAAGTGGTCTGGGATGTGCTTCGGGTACTACAAAAGGACTAATAGAAAACTCTAAATATAATACTGTTATAATGGATTCGGTATTATATAATCATAAATGGGTTTCGCGAAGGACATAGAGTATGGTTGAGAAACAAACAACAGTAATATATTTGGTGTTTATCTAGAAAAACTACCGGCTGGTTACTTTAGCCGCATTTTCTTAGTGTGTGAAATGAATTTTTCAATTTCCCACTAAAGCAAAGTTTCATTTTCCCGCTCCCTACCCACACCCACGCCCCCACTCTCAAATTAATATTGACTCAAATGCACAGGGGTTTGTTTAGGGTTCTTCCATCGTCAACTATCCCCCTTCCTTTGAACTAACATCCATGGTTCGTTTAGGAACTTGTGATCATTAACAGCGACAATGCATATGTGGGGGTGAATGATAGAGATGGAACCACTGAACGGACCTCTTTCTCGATCGATTTAGGTAACGTCTAAAATACTGTTTCATGGAATTAGTACTCATTTTTCAATTCTAAACTTGTTCTTGGTTTTCTTTTGATTCGCATCAGGTTCATTAGTCAACCAAGATAAGGGAAAATCAAAGATATTATGCGTAAAGTATTTGCAGTTGCTTTATTGTAGACCAACTGTTTGATATAATGTATGTACATGTTGTTAGTTGGTGTGGTTGTTTTGTTGCAGATCAACTATTACAGGAAGAAAATCCTGATCGATAAGTTGTTCAATTCCACTTTGTGAGATGTTATCTCTTATTATATTATCGGTTTCATTCACTATGGCTGCAGGAAGTCTTTTCTTAAAAGTAATAGTTAATCTGTGTTTGATGGAGGTAATGGAGGCATGCATTATCATGTGGTTTTGATTAAAAAAATGTGTGGAAACTAAGGTAATCTTTGTTTAAGCTTACTTAAAAAACGTGACAGACAGTTTCAATTTAATGTTCTGGATGAAATTTGTTAAGGGTCTGTGGACCACAATCGCCAAATTTGGATTATGTGGTTTGTGAATTATCACTTTTCTGCACATCAAGAGGCTGGAAATCGTTGCATACGATTTTAATTATGTATATTTCGGGCAATGTCTTTTACTTCGGCGGGTAAGTATGCTTCCATTCCTATTCTTATCTTACTTGTTTGCGTGCTCAACTTATTTTTTTTATTTTACATTGAACGATGTGGATCATTTAGGCACACGGACTGTGATCTTCGATTCAAATTCTTCGTGTAGCATATGTAGGTACATTCTTTCCTTGACATGTTTTTATTTTAACTGGTGTTGCTCTTAATAGTATGTGGATAATGGTTTGTCAAAGATATATGAGGCAAAATATGGTTTTCTTTTAAGGTGACTTTAATTATTTGGCCGAATGATTTCTGTTACGATGAAGCAGGGGACTTAATCTCAGAAAGGAAATTGGAATGACTTAATTAAAGAGAGCGACCAACATAACACAACACTGAAATCTCAAATTCTTTTCCATGGAATGCCTAAAGCTGTAGATTAGCATAGATAAATTAGCATTTCTAGTTACCCTTGTTGCTTACATTGATCTGATGAATTTGCAACCTTAATTATGGTGCAATGAAGTGTAATTTTTTTTTTGCGACAAGCCGACAACCATCCAACTTTAACATTTACATCTAATTTGAATTTTCTAGTTTTTGCTTAAATCTTGCAGTAAAGATCTATCAATTTAGTTATTATTATGGCTTGATTATTCCTATTATTTTTTGAGCGAGACTTAGTTCTCTTCAGGTATGAAGCTTGAATCAATTTAAGAGATAGTGAGTACAAGCCCAAACTCCGTAACATGTGTCAGCCACACAAAACTGCAATCTATTTTTTTTAATAAATTTTCTAGTTATAAAATACGGTTGTGTATAAAGAATAGTATTCTATTGTACTTATACAGTACGGTCATATAACCGTACTCTATTTAAGCTTCAAATAGGAAACTCCCCCCTTAGAATACGGCCACAAAACCGTATTATAATACCTATTTTAACAGTATTCTATTACCGGTTTTGTAGTACAAACTAACAACCAAAATGGACAACTTGAAGTCGTATTTAGAACAATATTTGGCGGTCGCACAAGAGAAACAAAAAAATTGTGTCATGACGATCTTAACGAGAGACACTAGCGCTCTCACCGGACATGAAAAAAAATGACGATAAAAGCAAAAGAGGGAATCACGAAATCATACAACATCTAGGTTTCGTTACTTAAATTCCTATGGTTTTTTTTTTTTTTTTTTTTTTTGTGGTTTCTAGGTTCGTAATTTAAAATTCTATGTTTTTTTTGGTATTGTAATTTTATTTTCTAGTTTAATGAAATTTTAGTTTTTTTTAAAAAAAAAATAGTATGTTTGAAATGTTTATTTTTTAAATTAATTACTTTTTTTTAAATATCATGGTAAGTGTGACAACCCATGCCATGTAAATGACAAAATTTTGAAGAAATGTGGCAAAGCTGACGTGGTACCTATGTGAACCGTGACAAATTTGACATTACTCCCTTCAGCCTAACAAAGAAGACAAGATGGTGTTTATTTTTTTGTAATATCTACCACATATACATAACACACTTTATGGTAGTTATGTTAGGCTGCTCGGTGTGGATTCAGGAAAGAGCTCGACGACCTCGATGAACAACGAGCCGATGCCTCGACTCTTTTTCCATTTAATGTATGTCGAGTTTGATGCCTTGGGAATGACCAATGGGAGGGGGACACCGACTCTTTTTCTATTTAATGTTCCTTTTTAAAAAAAACATATCCTATAAATACAACCTAACTTATTCATTTTACCACATCAAAACCATATTCTACATCTCAAATACTCTCTCAAAATGTCATCTTCACTGTGCATGTTTGATGTGTAGCTTGAAACGACCATAGAGGTCATTCAGGAAGCGGAACAAAAGATTGAAGAACTACGACAACAAAATACAGAGAATGCACACCGAATGAAGAGAAGATACATACAAAGACATCGTGAGACGGCTAATGAACGAATCATGCATGATTACTTTGTTGAAGACGCCATGTTTCAAGGATATTATTTTCGTCGCCTATTTCGTATGCATAAAGCTCTATTTTTACATATCGTCAACGACGTCACGGCAGCGTGTCCATTTTTTCAACAACGTCGGGATGCTAGAGGTACAGTTGGTTTTACTCCTATATAAAAATGCATCGCTGCACTTCGTCAATTAGCGTATGCTACTTGCCCCGATGCACTTGATGAGAATCTTAGGATGTCTGGATGTACCGTATGAAAAAGCCTTCACAAATTTTGTAAGTTTGTCATGAAATTATATTGTCCACGATATCTGCGCAAACCTGCTTGTAGCCACATCCAACATTTGTATGCTTATCATTCAAATGTACACGGATTCCGTGGAATGTTGGGAAACCTAAATTGCCTCCATTAGGAATGAGGTTGTTGTCCGAACGACCATAAAGGCCAATACACCCGAGGCAATCATGGTTATCCAACCATTATACTTGAAGTGGTGGCTTCACATGATTTGTGGATATGTCATGCATTCTTTGGTTCTGCTGATTTCTTCAATGACACCACTGTTGACATCAGATCCGGAAGGAGACTCGGTTGATCAAACTCTATGTCAATCCATGATTGGTTCTCTGATGTATCTGACCACTAGCAGACCATAAATACTTTTTGTAGTATGTCAATGCGCGCGCCATCAGGCTAATCCTAAACTTTCTCATTTAATTGTTGTCAAATGAATTTTTAGGTACCTTAAAGGGAGACCTAAATTGGGTCTTTGGTATCCTAAAAATCATTAGTTTGATCTTTATGCTTTTACTGACAGCAACTATGGAGGTTGTGACATTGACAGGAAATCTACAAGTGTTGGTTGTCAATTCTTGGGAGACAGACTGATCTTGTGGCAGTGCAAGAAACAACAAACTGTGTCCACTTCAACAACTGAGGCTGAATACGTTGTTGCATCTGCTTGCTGTTCTCAGGTCATTTGGATGCAATATTAACTGGAAGATTATTGTTTGAATTTTCTTGACACTCCTATCTTCTGTGATAATGATGCTGCTATTCAAATTGTTAAAAATCTAATTCAGCATTCTAAAACCAAGCACATAGATATTAAATTCCATTTTATACGAGACTATTTTGAGCATAAACTCATCCATTTGGAACAAATCCACAGTGATAATAATGTGGCCGATTTGTTTACAAAACCTTTTGGAAAAAACTTGTTTTGATGTGCTTGTGAGTTTTCTTAAAATGATTTGTTTTGAAGATTAAAAGTTTTTTTTATTGTTTTGTACACTTTGTATTTTATTTTTGTTTTTGTTAAATTTGTTCATATTTTCCCTCTATGCACAAATTTAGGGGGAGAATTACAACCAAACAAAAATTATAAAATTTAAAAATCCAAAAATATGTTTATTTTATTTCTGTTTTTATTTATTTTTCAGAAAAATCAAAAATCCAAAAATATTTTTACTGTTTTTGAGCGTATTTTAATTTTATTTTTATTCTTAGTTATTTGTATTGCGTGCTAAGTTTATTTTATTTTATTTTTATCTCAAAAATTTAATTTGACTTAAAACGCGAATTCAAAACAAGAAGAGACTCAAGGAGAATGTGTCGGAATTTTCTGTGCAAAAAGAGATCTTGAATGGAATTGACAGAATTTCACTTCACACTACTTTCGCAAGAAATTGAATGCATGAAACCATACAAATTGTCAGTTAGGCAGTTTCTCTCTAAGAACTGTCGTATTCGAGGAATTGAAGACATGAAACTGTACAAATTGTCAGTTAGGTAGTATCTTTCCAAGAACTTGTCTTATTTAAGGAATTGAAAGTTTAAAATTGTATAGATTGTCAAAATTGGTCTTGTCAGTTATCTTTACCTAAGAATTGTCACGACACTAGGGCAATTCACCCAACCGGGAAATATTTATATATAGCTGAACATCCCGCCCATGGTCTTGACATTCTTTTTGTCATGCAAAACTGTGGTGACTCAAATGTATTCTCGGATACATTTTCCGTAGGTAAGGAATTAACGGTTATTGGCACTAGGGCGATGCACCTCGCAAGGCACGATTATTGTTGAATGTCCCGCCAAAGGGACTTGACCTCGTGTCATGCTAAACTGTGGAAATATATCTTCAGATATTTTTGTCACATGATGGTTTTGTGAGTTATTCCTAATTAACTCTCACTGGCACTAGAATGGTACACTCAACTGAGATTCAGAAACAATTGAACGTCTCACCCAGGGCCAAGTTCACTTGTTAACTTGAAAAACTGTATTGAGATCTTTGATCGAGGATATGTAGGGGATAACATAAAAATAGCCATGAGTAGTTCTCCGATACTCAACAAATCGCAATGCGTTCCTCCGTGTTCACACAGGTACTGCGAGTAGTCTCTATCTGAGCTAAGGTTGGGTCCTTGAACAACTGTGGTGAGAAGGGTTTTTATGACTCTGTGATCCACATGGACTTTTAGTCATGGTTACTTTTCAAGACGCATATGTGATCGAAAAAGAATATTCATTCGAAGGAACAAGAAGTGAAGATTATTTTTCAACACACAAACTTTCAACCCCAGAAGCGAGGTGAAGTTGTATTTAAAGTTATGTGTCGAATTGCATTGAATCCTCCTCAATCAATTTGCTGCTATCTATGAACTTGTTGAAGTGATCCAGAAGAATCTGTCTCTCAGTAATTATCTCGGAAGTTTTTTCAAAGCTAAAAGTGCTAATTTTCAAGAACCTATAAAATAAGCCTCTATACCCAATGTGCGGTCAAAGTCAAATTTTAAAGGAAGTATAATTGTTCAAGATAAAGTCATTCATGTAGAAATTCATATGTTCATCTTGAAGTTGTGAAGAAATCGAAGACAACGGTTGAAAGTCAAGATCAAAGAGAATATTGAAAAGAAAAGAAAGCTATAAACCAAGAGGGAGATTGTTAGGACATAATTTGTGGTTTATACTTTACTTTTGATAGCTTTTAGAGTTCTCGGTCTAGGACTGAAAACACCTTGATTTCGGTGGTGTTTGGACCGAAATCACCATGTGATTTCAGTGGGCTTAATGATGCTTTCAATTGGGTTTTTGAGCTAGGCCTTTATAATTAGGTTTAAGTATATATAGTGTTATTTCATCCGTGTTTAGGGTTGATCATCCTAAGAAGCTGATTTTGAGTTTAGAGAGAAAGAGAGAACCGAGAAACATAGAGATCTTATGTACTAGACTATTGAGAAATATAGTGTGCATTGAAGATTCGATAATTGTGTTCTTAATTCGTTTTAACTGTTTTGCATTAATCACTTGATTGGGATTCCACACCAATTCTAGTGACTTCGATTGATACATTAGATCGAGTTTTACACTCAAAGACGAAGGAAATGCAATATGTAAGTATAAGAAAACGAGATCGTTCCATCGACACAAGCTTTTGAGGTTGGAAGCGGGGGTTCTTGGCAAGGAGGGCAATAGTTCATGATGTTGAGACGTACAAGGTTCTTCGTAGGGACTTGATGGAACATATTTGGATCGTCAACCAAATCGATCTTAATGCGGAACCCGTTGATAATTTGGGCGGTCAATTTTTTAATTCTCACCATTCTATTTTTAAATTCTAAGTTTTATTATTATTATTATTATTATTATTATTATTATTATTATTATTATTATTATTATTATTTGTAATTTTCTTTGCAGTTTAATGAAATTTTAGTTTTAAATTAAGTTGGTTGAATAGATTATTTTTAATAAATTAATTAAAAAAAAGTTGCATGACAAGTGTGGCAATCCATGTCATGAAAATGACAAATTTTTGAAGCAGTGTGGCAAATCTGATGTGTCGTTGACGTAGACTGTAACAAGTGTGGCACCACTCCCACCAGCCTTATAAATATACCTTATAAGTTATAACCGAGGTGAACGGTGAGGTCGTCGATTGTTGTAGAGAGAGAGAGAGAGTGAGAGAGAGAGAGAGAGAGAGAGAGAGAGTTCTTGAAAAAAGACCTAGGTAGAGTGGTCCCTGCGATTTTGTGAAATGCACTTTTGAAAAAATTATAAAGTAACATCTATTTCTATACGACACTCATTTTTTTAATAAGTGTAATCCGTGTTTGTAATTTTTTTTTGTTGGACACAAACTTTAGGGTGTGCACAAATGTGTGTCCTCTATTCTTCAAATTTTGGAAGACTGACATTTTTTTATGATACACAAAAAATGTGTATCGTAAATCAATGTGTGTCATTGTTCGCGTATCATTAAATGACTATTTTCTAGTAGTGACGACGACGCCGACAACAACAACAACCACCAACAACCAACAACAACAGTAGCAGCAACATAATAGTACCATTATAACGAAAATAATTATAAGGCTAACAGAAGCAATCAAAGATTTATCTAAGTGTACATGCACCTAAGATCTATATTTTTTTACTAGTTATGCAGGGGCGGTTTAGTAGGTGTCCCGGTGTGGCACCGACAACACCAACTTTTTATGTATGCAGTGGAAAAAAATTCGATTTTTTAACCTATTTTTCCTACACCAGCAACACCTATTTTAACCTCCGCAACACTTATTATGTATTCTTGCATCCGCCCGTGTAGTTATAGCAACACAACAAAACAAAATGAGAAATTAAAAGAAATACCTATGTGTACATACAAGTTTTGAAAATGTCAATCGATTCATATAAAGATAATTTATTTTAAATAATTAAATAATTAATTAGATTAGACGAATCTTCCCTTGTACAGGTGTCAATAGTGCCTAATTTCAAAAATTAATTTGGACCGTCCTTTTTTTTTTAAATTTTGCATGATTCGTCCATGCCAACATGAAATGACTATATTGCCCTTACCAATTTATTTTTCATTTATTTTTTTATTTGTTATAATTTGTCCATTATTATTTATTAATTATAATTTTTAGAAGATAAAATCGGTCCTCTCTCTCTTTTTAATTTACTGGAAAATATCTTTCCTCTTTCTCCTCTTAACCCTCTAGAAACCACCAAAAATCATCGTCAATCTCTTCCACCACCATCATCATTGATGAAACCTATATCTAATTATCAAACATCAAATGTCAAACCCAAAACCTACATGCGGATCTGAAACTCAAACCCTTTATGAATCGCGGACCTATTCAGATCTGAAACTTGAACCCATAGGGCGCCAAAATATGAGTTACTAGAGAGAAGGACATCAGAGAAGAAGCAGATTCAGATTGGGAGCTCGAACCCAACAATCACCATTAGTCTCCACCACCACCACTATCTCTAAAACCTAAACACATATTTGAGGGTGGTGATGTTATTACTAGATATATAACGATATAAGAGAGAGATTAGGGTGGTTGAGCCAAGTAGCTTAAGGACCGTTGGGAAGAAGAAAGATGGAATATTATTGGTAGAATTTATAGGTTAACAAAATCATATTTTGGCGGAAAAACTTAAACCCTAAGTTTTTATGCAACCTAAAGGATATATGTTCTCACTATTGAATGCAATAGCCAATTGAATATCAAGAACCCTGAGAGAACCCTAATATTTTCAAAAATAACAAAAGAGTTTAGGGTTACATACCTTTTGATTAAACTAGTAGATAATTGTTGACGAAAACACGTACTCGCAAGTATATGAGGTTGTGCAAGTAATATAGTCGTAAGACCAGATATCGAACCCACATGGACTATCCTATTCTAAGGTAGAATGAACTAGACAATTGATTGCAAAAGTGGTTGATTCTATTAAACTAAGGAAACAATTAAAATCAAACTAAACTAAATTCACCAAGGTAAAAATGAAAACTAAAATAATCGAACAAACAAAGAAAACAATTGAACAATTTAACAATTATGAGAAAAACGGGATTCAGTTGACTTATACGGGTTCAATGGTTCTTCTAATGCAACTAATTTGTCAAACCAATTATATAGAAACGAATAACTTAACACCAACAAAAGTTATCAATTACCTCTCGGTCTCATGATTCGATTTAAAAAAAAACATTCACTCATATCTCTATGTAGTTCATGATTTTAAAAAGCATTAAGTCCAATGGTTTTGTTAAAAATGTCCTAACACACGTCTATGTTAAGTTTAAGCGAGATAACGAAACCGCACATTCATATTCAAATGATGTCACAAATAAAGCTTCTCTCGAAGTCAATATAAACATGTAAATATTAAATTTAAACAAAGAAAATTAACCCTAACTAACGTTGACCAAGTGCTAGCCAAAATCAAAGTTACCCTAACATTTGAATATGCTATTCGATTTCAACAAAATTGGTTTCAAACAAAATCAACTACATTAAAATTACTATCTCACTATAGTCAACCAAACCCTAATAAAAATTACTCCATAAAATTAAAATAATTTAAACATCATAGATAAAAGAAACACAAAACTACTAACACACGATAAGCTGTAACCGCAGCAAATGAAACGAAAATAAATAAATTAACAAAACTGTTAGAAAGTCTAGAGATGGACTAAATTGATTTACTTATGTTGTATGCTTACATGCGTAGCCCCTCAAACAAAAGAAAGCTCATGTCCGCCTCTTCAATCGCAACAATCGTGGTGGCTGAAGGAATGGCGGCCATCTTATCTTCGTAGGTATCTTCCATGCGTAAGTATTTTTTTTTATTCGTTGATCACATAACAAGTATATATAGATCATAATTACATGAATGATCCTCTAACTTTCAAGCATTGCACAACTTTATCTCTTTGCTTTCAACTTTCAGCATGGTACAACTTTAGCCCTTGATCTTTCAACTTTATTTCAATTTTCTATTTTCAGCTTTTATTTTTTCTAACAGCAAACCAACTTCATCTTCAACGTCGATTATGAGCAGGAAAACGACCAATTCAGCAAAAACTCAAAACTTCAAACTTGTAGATGATTGTGTCTAGTTTCCGAAACATCTTGAATCGCCTAAATCGGAGTCCGGATGAGCCAGATATAATGAAAACATTGAGACGTGGTCAATCTGCCAAGCATCTTTTATTCGCCTTAATTTCTCGTGATGAATTTATCTTCTTTCGAATTCGTCAATTCCTTGCAGAAACCATCTGGACATTATAATATGAGTCCAACTCCCACCAAGACTCGTAGAATAAGTGGTGGGGACCTAAGAAGTTTAGGCAATCTGGTATACACAAGATAAAATCCGTTAATTCCTTTTAGATTTTTGAACTTCATAAGAGGAAGTCAAACTCCCAACATGACCCGTAGACTAGGCGGTAGGGAACCCATGAGACACAGGTTGCACTTGCAATAACAAGTAAATGAATATCGTCGATTCCGATGCAAAACACAATATGCTATATTATGGATTTCGTGCAAGAAAACCATCTCCCACCAACCTGTAGAATAGGAGGAGGGGACCTAAGAAGCTTAGGTGAACTTGTAAAAACAAGTTAATGAGCCGTCAATTCCTTTAAGAACTTTGGACTTCATAAGAAGAAGCCCAACTCCCATCGTCCAATAGAATAAGAGATGAGGAACCCATGTAAGACAGATCAAAAACCCAACTGAATGGGAACAAAAATACCAACCAGGAAATATTAGGTCTATTATATTCATTAACATAAATTTATCTTTTTAAGCTCAAAAAATGATGTAAATTGTAAAATTCGGGGACAAAAGGTAAGTTTTTAATTCATTTAGTGATCGACAAATGAGCACTAAACAATAATCAATCACAATCCTTATTGTAGTCACTTAGAATCTAGCACCAGAATTCTCGTACCTCTAATGGTTCACACCTAACCCTAGAAACAAGTAGGCTTAAAGAGAGAGGATAGTGTGACATCCCCATTTTCTCGGCTAGAAAAGACCGATTTTGTTTATGTTTTATAAAAATCAGAGTACCTCTTGTAATAAAAATGTTTACGGAATTTGTTCCCAGTAATACATGATAAATACGTTATCAAAGCATTTCCGAATAAAAGTATTTTTATTCATTTTAAAACATTTGAGATGCCATCGTCAATACAGAAACATAAACATAAATAGAACTTACATTCATTATCACTAGTGATTTATATCTCCTTAATCTCTCAGTGTAATGTGACTTCATATCAACACCTGTGATATAAATAAACTGAGTGGATCGGGTTGGGAAACCTGGTAAGTACATAGGGATTGCAATCCCACAATGTTATATCATATATATAATTTAGAACTCACAAAATATACAATTTCGCCATATATGTATAAGCAACTCTTATCCCACCCCGTCGATCCTCACAACGAGACTATCCATACTCTCAAACCCAAGATTAACCGTTTTACCTAATTCATACTCCCGGATCATAAATGAACGACTTTACCTAATCCATACTCTCAGATTAATGACGAATGGTTATGCCTAATCCATACTCTCGGACTAGGGACGAATGACTAATCCATACTCTCGGATTAATGACGAATGATTATGCCTAATCCATACTCTCGGACTAGGGACGAATGACTATATCTTAATCCATACTCCCGGACTAAGGACAACTGGCTATGTCTTAATCCATACCCCCGAATTAATGATAGTTGACTATGTCCAATCCATACTCTCGGACTAGGGACAATGACTGTGTCTAATCCATGCTCCCGGATAAATGACATATACTAAAGTTCTATTCTCTAAGTATAACTCATTTGTACTCGTAAGAAAATACTACCCAATATTCCTCATAATTAATTTAGGTCTACTCTTTATCCTAAATCATCATATATAATCAGGTATGTTCTTTAACACGTATTTCAGGCAACCTCAATTAACTCGCACATAAACATATAATTAATAGTTCAATCAATACTTGTATTAAAATCATGTTCATGAAAGGGACTATGCACTCACCTGATACGGTGGTGATTCCGAACTCATACAACGTTTCGCTTCTTAAAAAAATAATTTCCTTCGACGAAACCTAGTATTATTATTACTAGAGTTTAGTTTATTATTCGCCGAAACTAATTAATAATCTAGCTATTATTACTATTATATAAGTGTTAATCAATACTCATATAACCCATAATAATAGCCAAAGTACTTATTATAAGTTCCTAATAACGTTACTATAATTAAATAAAAGCTATTTAAAAAATAGCGTAGGCGTAGCTCACTTACAACGGGTTTTATGGAAAACTGGGCTTCGCTGGAGCAGCGATTCTGAGCCGAAAGCTTTTCTTCTCGGAGCCGTCGGGGGCTCCGGGGCTTCCTTCTCGTGCTAGGGAGGTTCCCTAGACTTGGGAGTGGTTTAGGGAGGTTAGAGAGAAGTTAGAGAGAGAAAGAAAAGCTTATGATGTGAAGAAAATATGAGGAGTTCACCCTTTATTTATAGGAGTTTTATAGTAAAGTAGTCTCTAAGCTTCGTCCGTATCTTCCGCGTACGAGCTCTGTTTTCTACGTTATTTATATCCGTGCGTTGGTATTTACGAGTACTACAACTTTCATTTAGACCCCGTCGGCTAATTCTTATTGTATCTCAGATTTACAAAACTGTATTCGAATTCGCCGTGCTCGAAAAATAGAGACTAAGCTTCGTCCATATCTTCCGCATACGAGCTTCGTTTTCGACGTTATTTATATCCACGTGTTGGCATTTATGAGTACTACAACTTTATTTTAGACACTGTTGGCTAATTCTCATTCTATCTCGAATTTAAAAAACTGTATCGAATTCGCCGCGCTCGAAGAGTAGAGACTAAGCTTCGTCCATATCTTTCGCATACGAGCTCCGTTTTCGACTGTCTTTTTATCGTTTAACTCCTATTAACGATATCTTCATTTCTCGTTTAGATTATTTTGGCTGAAAATCGACCGATTTAAAATTCGAATTTTCGGGTTGTGCACTGTTATGCTAAATGTTAGAAAAATTATAACTTCCTCATACGAAGTCAGATTTGGGCGTTCTTTTTATGGATGTTCTCGGTTTAACGTATACCACGACTTTGGTTCAGATCACTAAGGCTTAAAAGTCCTCTATCGTAAATTCACTATTTACGTCTCACGGTGTCGTGCCGGTTTTGGCGAAAAACTTCAATGGGCCATAACTTCTTCGTTATAACTCCGATTTCGGCATTCTTTATATGTACGGAACCCTTGAGATATATTATACAACTTGGTTAAGATTAATCCTTATAAATAATCTTCCATTAAAAAACTCATTTTTGACGCTCATTGTCTCTAAATTGGCTAGCCTGAATCTGCGGGCGTTACAGATAGAGGAGATGGAAATTTTGGCTATCCTTTGAGATAATGAGGTGGTCGAAACTACAAGGTCAAGGGGTCTTTGTATAGTGTAACTTGGAAACCCTAGATAACCCGAATTTGAATATTATATTAATATCTTAAATTAGGTAATTATCTACTTCCTAATTATCTATAAGGGATATTATAGAAACCCTAGAGAATTCCCTCCAGAAACCGTCCACCCAAAGGGAGGAAGGTTCTGGAACCTCTTGTTCAACTATTGAACAATTGCAGTTAGACCTATGTACTTTTAATTAATCCAATTAATCTTAAAATTAATTCTAATTAATTTCTAATTAATTATTAATTAAATAATATTATTTCCGTAGCATATTAATAAATTCATTTATTGCTATTTATTAATCATATAATCAATAATCAATCTCTCTCTCTCTCTAAAAGTCATCCTATTCAATTACTAGATTTGAGGGCATCCCAAAAGGACTTTGCTAATAATTCAAGTATATACTAATTCAGTTATTGACTTAGATATCTAATCCAATAGTCTCCCACTTGGATAAGTCTATAACTGTAATTACCAATACAACTTCTAAATTAGACAACAATGAGTGTTTCCATAGCAACTGTCATACTTGAACTGACCGGACGGTTGACCCTAAGATAAGTGATCAAATATTTCTCCGTTCTTCAAGATACTGTACGAACATGAAATATGGACAATAATCAATCTCATGGTCCAAGTTTTTGTTCCCCGATTTCTGATTTGTGACGTCATAAGATTTCTAATTGAACACATCAATTTAGTCCCGACTGGGCCCAACACTATAAATCAACACCAAATCACCAAGGGGCCTAAAGATATCGCTTTTACCGTTAGGGAAAAAGGAACTAATAAACTTTGACTTATATGCTTATATCCTTTACTCACCAAATCATATATGATACTAGTTTTTATAACATCATGTTACTAAAGCGTTTTTGCAACACCAATGCACAACCGACTTATAGATTACAACTCATATATCTCTATTTTAAGATTATAAGATATTATCATCTTAGAATTAGTTGTGATATAATCCATGAAGTAATTCTCTGAGTGTAGGTTTATACAATTCTTAAATCTCCATTTCGAAGTACTCATGAATGTTGTATCAATACAATTGCTATGTCTAACTCCCTTAGACAATCTACAATCCAATTTTTGACAGTCTTAATTCACTACTTACTTCCAAAAGTATGAGTGATTGTAGAATTTGAATAATTAAATTATTCAGGAAGTAAAACATTCAAAACGAAACACAAGAATAAACAATTGACAAATACATTAAACAAACCCATAAATAATCTCTATTATTTAATCATCAAAAGTCAATTATATTTACTTTGTTACAAGTTTAAAACTACTCATCTAACTACTAAAACTAATATCATATGTCAAACCAATGTTTCTAGCATGCTGATTATGCTTAACCCTACGCAGAGCCTTTGTTAAAGGATCTACAAGATTCTCTTCTAATGATACCCGCTTTACAATGAGGTGACCTTCTTCTACTCTATGTATGATATAATGGTACTTGTTGTCGATATGTCTTGATTTGCCATGGTCTCTCGATTCTTTAGTCAAAACAATTGCACCTTCGTTATCACATAAGAGCTCCATTGGCTCCTGAATGGTTGGTACTAATCCAAGTTCATTGATAAATTTCCTCAGCCAAGTCGCTTCATTTGATTCTTCACTTGACGCTATGTACTCTGATTCACACGTAAAATCATTCACTGTGTCTTGTTTGGAACTTTTCTAAGTAACTACTCCACCATTTAATAGAAAACCCAGCCTAAATGAGAACGAAAGTTGTCTCTGTCTGTTTGAAAGTTGGCGTCACTATACCCAATAACTCTTAACGTATCAACACCACCAAGAACTAGAACCATATCCTTTGTCCTTCGCAGATACTTGAGAATGTTCTTTACTGCTATCTGATGAGTCCTGCCAGGATTTCCCTGACAACGACTGACCATGCTTAAAGCAAAGGACACATCAGGGCGAGTACATGTCATAGCGTACATGATCGATCCTACAACCGAAGCATACAGAACTCGACTCATATCAGTTATCACTTCTTTTGTACTTGGGCTTTGAGTCTTACTTAATTTGGCATTGCTTTGAATAGCTATCTCTCCTTTCTTGGAATTTTCCATACTAAACCATTTTCATACCTTGTACAAGTATCTACTTTGACTAAGTCTAATTAGTCTTTTCTTATATCTCTAAAAATTCTTATCCCGGGAATATAAGCTACCTCTCCTAGATCCTTCATAGCAAGACACGTTCCAAGCCAAGATTTCACTTCTTTCAAGGTTGGAACTGATGGGTTTTAGCCATAAGAACTTTCCTATGTGCGCATGCAAAACCCTAATGCTTGGATCTAGGCTTTCTACTAAACATGCTTTTGAATCCAAGACTTCTAATAACTAATTAGGCTAAATAACAACATTGAAACAGATCTAGAATCATACCTTTGAGTTCCTTGTTGATCTTGAGGTCTTGGAGCTTCTAGAGTCACAAGTGTCACTCCTCTAATGGCTTACAAACACCAATAGCAACAAGAATGATTTAGGAGAGAGGAGAGGGGAGGAATTCGACCAGAGGTTCCTTGCTTTTGGTCAAGTGTCGAATTCCCCATGCCATAGGGTCTATTTATACTTGTAGACTCCTTAAGGGTTACAACCTAAACCCTAATTGGATAATCTTCTCTTAAGGCTATCCAAATCCATTCCTAAGTTAATCATATGGACGATTTTAGCTATCCTAAACCTCTTAGAATTCGTCCATACCATATCCAAATGGATTTACAGTCTAAAGCTTAACTATCAAACAATTGACAGTTTATACCCCTTTATTTAATTAATCTCTTTAAGTCACCAAATTAATTCTAATTAATTCTATGACTTATATTAATCAAATAACAATATATTATTCATTATATTATTCTCATAATATATTAATAATATTTACTCTCTCTTAATAAATCATCCTATCAAGTTGCTATGGTGAAGGCAACCCAAAAGGACCATGCACAACCGGATCAAATACTTGCCTAATATAGTTGCAGCCTTAGACACTATTCCAACAGTCTCCCACTTGGATAAGTCTAGTAACTATACAAGTACAATTCGGTTTGCAATCATAGCTCTCAAAGACGCTGTCAACTCTGATCTAATCAATCTTGTCCTTTAGATAAGGGAACGTACAGTCCTCTGTTAGATATCATGCTGACAATCCTATGGAATGGTTAGTCAAGCATTTAGGTTTCTCGATCTCTGATTTATTTGACATAGAACTTAATCGAACACATCAATTCAGTTCTAACCAGGCCCGACACATAAGTCAAATCAAATCATCGAGCGGCCGAGATATCGCTTTTACCTTCTTAGATAAAATTTACAGATAAACTTCGACTTATATGCATTTACTTATTCATTAACCAACTATACACAACAATACGTTTTATAACACCAAGTTACTGATGCATTTTCGTATTATCAATGTTCAATCAATTAACAAATAATAAACCATATATCTAGGTTTTAAGACCATATGATATTATCATCTTGCGATCACCTTTTATATCGTATTCCATAAGGTGATTCCAGCAAGCGCGGGTTTATTCCAATGCTCAAAACTAGTTCATAAGCACTCATGAACGTTGCAGCAATCCTTTGCTATGTCTAACACCATTTAGACACTCTACACACCAATTCATGACAATCTTCTTTCATATCTACTCCCAACATATGAACGATTGTGGACCATTTGAATAATTCGATTATTCCTAATAAACTCAATTATTCTGGAAGTCAAAACATGCAAAGTGAAACAATAGCTAAACAATTAACATAAGATAGTATCATTACTCATAAATAAAACTCCTTTATTTAATCATCAAATGTCAATTACATTTATCTATTACACGTTTCTAATACTATCTAATCTATGCTAATATCATCCTTCAGCCCAATACTCCTAGCATGCTGTAAGTGCTTAACCCTACTCAGTCCCTTCGTAAGCGGATCTGCTGGGTTATCTTCTGATGATATCCTCTTCACTACGAGTTGTCCTTCTTCTACACGATGTCTAATGAAGTAATATTTTCTGTCGATATGTCTTGATCTACCATGATCCCTCGGTTCCTTGGTTAAGGCAACCGCACCTTCGTTATCATAGAAAATCTCCATGGGCTCCTTTATGGCAGATACAACTCCAAGATCACCGATGAAGTTCTTTAGCCATATTGCCTCCTTCGACGCTTCGCTCGCTGCAATGTACTCTGATTCGCATGTTGAATCAGCTACGGTCTCTTGCTTGGAACTCTTCCAGGTCACTGCTCCTCCATTTAGGGTAAAGACCCAGCCCGACTGCGAACGGTAGTTGTCCCTGTCGGTCTGAAAACTGGCGTCACTATACCCTCGCACCTTCAAGTCATCACTCCCTCCGAGGACTAAGAACCATTCCTTTGTCCTCCGAAGGTACTTAAGGATATTCTTCACCGCAATCCAATGTGCTTTGCCAGGATTCCCTTGATATCTGCTAACCATGCTCAAAGCGAAGGCTACATCAGGGCGAGTACAAGTCATAGCGTACATGATTGAGCCAACTGCGGAAGCGTATGGTACTCGGCTCATTTCTGCTATCTCAGCTTCTGTACTCGGACTTTGAGTCTTACTCAACTTGGCATTACTTTGTATTGGTAATTCTCCCTTCTTTGAGTTTTCCATACTAAAACGTTTCAGTACCTTCTCCAAGTAAGTATTCTGACTAAGTCCAATTAGTCTCTTACTTCTTTCTCTTACTATCCTTATTCCCAAAATGTAAGAAGCCTCTCCGAGGTCCTTCATAGCGAAGCACTTCCCGAGCCAGGACTTAACTTCCTGCAGAGTCAGGATGTCGTTTCCTATGAGTAAAATGTCATCGACATATAGAACGAGGAAGCTTACTATACTCCCACTGGCTTTGACATATACACAAGACTCGTCTTCGCTTCGTACAAATCCAAACTCTTTGACTTTCTCATCGAAGCAAAGATTCCATCTGCGAGACGCTTGCTTAAGTCCATAAATGGACTTCTCAAGCTTACACACTCTATTCGGATGCTTCGGATCCACAAACCCCTCGGGCTGAGCCATGTAAACATCCTCAGCCAACTTTCCATTAAGGAAAGCGGTCTTGACATCCATTTGCCAAATCTCATAATCATGAAATGCGGCAATAGCTAGCATCACTCTAATAGATTTAATCTTCGCAACTGGTGAGAAGGTCTCATCATAGTCAACTCCGGGAGTTTGAGTAAAGCCCTTCGCAACCAATCGCGCTTTATATGTGTGCATGTTTCCATCCACATCGGTCTTCTTCTTGAAGATCCATTTGCACCCAACGGTCTTACGTCCGGGCACATAATCAACCAAATTCCAAACTTGGTTATCATACATGGATTGGATCTCGCTATCCATTGCCTCTTTCCATTTTGCAGACTCCGGGCCTGCCATGGCTTCCTTATAGCTATTAGGTTCATCAAGGTTTACTAGTGTACCATCACTAATATACGTGTCCCCTTCGGTAGTAATATGAAAACCATAAAACTGGGGTAGAACTCTAACTCTATCGGAACGTCTAAGAGGTAAGGATTCGTCAATCGGTTCAACCGGAGTCTCCTCCTCGGGTTGAGTGCCAGCGGTAGAGGTTCCTTCATCTATCGACTCTTGAATCTCTTCAAGCTCGATTTGCCTCCCACTGTCTCCTTGGCTTATGAGTTCTCGCTCTCGGAAAACTCCTCTCCTCGCAACGAAGACAACATTGTCCTTCGGTCTATAGAAGAGATATCCAAAGGATGTCTGCGGGTAGCCGATGAAAATACATCGCTCACTTCGAGGTTCAAGCTTGTCGTGAGTATCTCGTCTTACGAAAGCCTTGCAACCCCAAACCTTGATATGTGCCAATGAGGGAGCTTTCCCTGTCCACATCTCGTGAGGTGTTTTGGCAACCTTCTTAGTAGGGACTCGGTTAAGGATATGGGCGGCAGTCTCTAAGGCATACCCCCAAAAAGAGATTGGTAGCGAAGCACGACTCATCATGGAGCGAACCATATCCAATAAGGTTCGATTACGCCTTTCTGCCACACCATTCAACTGCGGTGTTCTAGGAGGCGTCAATTGTGAAACTATTCCACACTCCTTGAGATAATCGTGGAATTCAAGACTTAGGTACTCTCCTCCTCGATCGGATCGAAGCATCTTGATTTTCCTGCCCAATTGATTCTCCACTTCATTCTTGAACTCTTTGAACTTTTCAAAGGTGTTTGACTTTTGCTTGATTAAGTAGATATACCCATATCTACTATAGTCATCGGTAAAAGTCACATAGAAGCGGTTCCCATCCTTCGTGGTTGATCTAAACGGTCCACACACATCGGTATGTATTAGGTCCAATAGACCCTCGCCCCTTTCACATGTACTCGTGAAGGGCGACTTAGTCATCTTTCCAAGCAAGCAAGACTCGCATGTGTCATCTTCCCTAAGGTCGAATGACTCCAACACTCCATCCTTTTGGAGTTGGGCTATACGTTTCTTGTTGACATGTCCAAGACGACAATGCCACAAGGATGCTTTATCCATACTAGTGGAAGAATCAATATTCAAAACATCATTTCCTAAGTTATCAACAATCATAACGGTTTCATATATTCCATTACATGGTATAGCTTCAAAGTAAAAGACGCCATTTAGATAAGCCAAAATAGAACCATTCTCATTGTTAAAAGAAAATCTAAATCCTTGTCTATATAAACCATGAAATGAAATGATGTTTCTTGCCATTTCTGGCGAATAACAACAATTGTTCAAATCTAAAACTAAACTATTCCTAAGCACTAAGGAATACACTCCAATCTTGGTCACAGGCGACGATCTTCTGTTCCCCATGATTAGATTGATCCTTCCTTGCTCCACATCCCTACTTCTTCTTAGTCCTTGCACATTAGAACAAATGTGATAACCACAACCGGTATCAAGAACCCAAGAAATAGCATGATTAGAATCGTTAGATTTGATTGTATATATACCTGCGAAAGATGGCTTGATCTTTCCTTCTTTGATTGCTTGCAGGTAATCCGGGCAGCTTCTCTTCCAATGTCCTATCTTGTGGCAATGGTGGCACTCTGCCTCCTTCGGGTTAGAGCAGGGCTTAGCGGGATCGACTTTGGTCCCACTAGAAGAGGCACCATCTCGGGCTTTCACCTTCCGATAGTTCTTCGATGAAGCTTTCCTCTTCTTTCCCTTCCCTTGTCCAATAGCCAAGACAGGAGCAGCGGGCGGATTGGGAGTGGGTGCAACAGACTTGTCCTTGAAGTTGCTCTCAGCAACCCTCAAGAGACCTTGGAGCTTGCTTAGGGTGACATCTTCTTTGTTCATGTGGTAGGTCATCCTAAATTGGTTGTACATCGGAGGCAAAGAGTGAAGCACCATGTCGATCACCAAGTCTTCACCGAAGTCAACATTTAACTTGCGAAGGCGGTCGACATACCTTTGCATCTTTTGCAAGTGCACGGTAAGAGATTCTCCATGACCCATCTTCGCGGAAATCATGTTAGTGAAAATCTCGTACCTCTCTTGTCTCGCGTTTTGGTGGTACCTCTCCAATAAGTCTTGATGCATCTCGTATGGGTACATGTCCTCGTAGGACTTTTGGAATTCGGAGTTCATGGTGGCGATCATGATGCAATGTACCTTCGTTGCATCTCGCTCATGAGTTTCAAAGGCGGTGATTTCGGCGGGAGTAGCAATTTCGGGGTTGATTTTCTCGAGCTTCTCATCGAGGACATACTCCTTATCCTCATAGCGAGCAATGGTGCGAATGTATCTTATCCATTCGCTAAAGTTCGTTCCATCGAAGGTGACCTTTTGGCAAAGGCTCATCAACGTGAAAGAACTAGCAGCAGCGTTGTTTGCGTTCGACATATACAATTAGAAAAGGACAAAGATAGATTAGAATAAGAATCCCTAATTATCACCCAATAAGAAAATTAGGGCTAGGATCCAACAATAACATTTACATATTAGAAAAGGGATGCCGTAATCTAACATGCAAATAAATTGAAGGTAAGTGAATGACGATTCACTAATTCTTCATCACAAAAACCTAAACTATTAGTCCTAAGTGTTTTTGAGAATTCCTAGGTTCGGATGAGATTCATTGAAACTATTCAATGGCATGTTTAAATCTCGATATGCCCCTCTCGTTTGTGACTGGGATGCCGAGGATCACAAAGCGGGTGTGAATTACCATGCAAATTCACATGGTGCCTTCATTGTAACAATCACCTATTCGATGTGCCGGTAAACCACACACGCTCCATCGAACTATGATAAACAATGAATCACCCTTTGCCACCTTCGCTTAGAACCAATTAGTGTGCCGGTAAACCACACACGCTCCACTAACATCTTAGCAAGGTGCAAAGTGTAATTTCATGGGATTGCATCAATTCACTTTTCCTAAAGTAACTAGGATTGGGAAATTTTGAAAAAATATGTGTAGTTACTTTGTATTTCTTATTATACTTTTAATGAGAGAATGAGGTTGCCCTATCCTACCCGTTCGGCTAACGACCCTCCACCAATCAAGCAAGCGGTGGGTGTGAGTGTACACCCATTAAGCGCCATTTTATAGGCCGCAACCTTATACCCACCTTATAGATCGGCTTCGTGAAGGAGGCCTACTAACGGTAAGACTAGCATTTAGTTATACATATATATATTATTCTAGTAATATGATATTTGTATAGTGTTGTATTTTAAAACTTTTAAAATCTAGGGTTTGAAATTTAAGTTGTCTAAATTAAAGCTTTTAATCACAAAAGTAAATTTCAAAACATGAGGGTAGGTTTTAAACATTTAAAACATGGAGGATCAAATAACAAATAATTCCAATTAACAATTAATATCCTAATTATCTATATTTTATTTATTCAAGATTTCTTTGAAAGATAATTACCAAAATAGTTAAATAATTAATTAATTATCATATAAGGAAATTAAACATTTAATTAGTTGATAAATATCTTTTTCTAGATCAAGATAATAGTCATATATATCATAAAATCTGATTTAGGTTGATCTATTATGATTAAGGTAAGTCTCCAGAAGATAAACACAAAGAAATCCCGAATCTGGTCATTCCTGACGCCTGGACTCGCCGAGTGCACAAGGGGACTCGCCGAGTCAGGCCTACTCGCCGAGTCCACCTTGGGACTCGCCGAGTCAGTGACACAGAAACCAAAAAATCGAATTTTGCAGGTTTGTTTTAGTTAATCAAGCAACAATTTAAAGAAAACCAAGCTAGGCTCTGATACCACTGATGGGTTTTAGCCATAAGAACTTTCCTATGTGCGCATGCAAAACCCTAATGCTTGGATCTAGGCTTTCTACTAAACATGCTTTTGAATCCAAGACTTCTAATAACTAATTAGGCTAAATAACAACATTGAAACAGATCTAGAATCATACCTTTGAGTTCCTTGTTGATCTTGAGGTCTTGGAGCTTCTAGAGTCACAAGTGTCACTCCTCTAATGGCTTACAAACACCAATTGCAACAAGAATGATTTAGGAGAGAGGAGAGGGGAGGAATTCGACCAGAGGTTCCTTGCTTTTGGTCAAGTGTCGAATTCCCCATGCCATAGGGTCTATTTATACTTGTAGACTCCTTAAGGGTTACAACCTAAACCCTAATTGGATAATCTTCTCTTAAGGCTATCCAAATCCATTCCTAAGTTAATCATATGGACGATTTTAGCTATCCTAAACCTCTTAGAATTCGTCCATACCATATCCAAATGGATTTACAGTCTAAAGCTTAACTATCAAACAATTGACAGTTTATACCCCTTTATTTAATTAATCTCTTTAAGTCACCAAATTAATTCTAATTAATTCTATGACTTATATTAATCAAATAACAATATATTATTCATTATATTATTCTCATAATATATTAATAATATTTACTCTCTCTTAATAAATCATCCTATCAAGTTGCTATGGTGAAGGCAACCCAAAAGGACCATGAACAACCGGATCAAATACTTGCCTAATATAGTTGCAGCCTTAGAC
This sequence comes from Lactuca sativa, assembly GCF_002870075.4. NCBI lineage: Eukaryota > Viridiplantae > Streptophyta > Magnoliopsida > Asterales > Asteraceae > Lactuca > Lactuca sativa. The sequence continues at coordinate 358,245,273 of NC_056627.2, read as the reverse complement.
ACTATTCCAACAGGAACGTCGTTTCCTATAAGTAGTATGTCATCAACATACAATACTAGAAAAGTTACTATACTCCCACTAGCCTTAACATACCCACATGACTCATCCTCGCTTCTAGAAAAACCAAAATCTTTTACTTTCTCATGGAAGCAAAGATTCCAACTGCGAGACACTTGTTTCATCCATAGATGGATTTTTCAAGCATACACACTTTATTGGGAAACTTTGCATCAACAATACCCCTGGCTGACTCATGTAAACATCTTTATCCAACTTCCCATTAAGGAAAGGTGTTTTAACATCCATCTGCCAAATTTCATAATCATGAAAGGCAGATATAGCGAGCGTTATCCTAATAGATTTTATCTTGACCACTGGTGAGAAGGTCTCTTCATAGTCAATCCCTGGGATTTGAGAAAATCCCTTTGTAACCAGCCGTGCATTGAATGTGTGCACATTTCCATCCATGTCAGTCTTCTTCTTTAAGATCCATTTGCACCCAATTGTCTTCCGACTGGGTACGTGATCAACCGAATTCTAAACTTGGTTATCATACATGGACTTGATCTCGTTGTCCATTGCCTTTTTCCACTGTGAGGCCTTAGGGCCCACCATTGCTTCATTGTAGTTAGCTGGTTCTTCTAAATCTACCAGTGTATGATCATCGATAAACGTATCACTATCTGCAGTTATATGGAAACCATAAAACTGAGGTGGCATGCTAACTCTACTGGAATGACGAAGAGGTAATGAATTGTCAACCGGTTCAACTATAATTTCTTCCTCTGGTTGAACACTAACGTCTTCTATGGTTCCTTCATTGGTTGACTCTTGAATCTCTTCAAGGTCAATTATTCTCCCACTATCCTCTTTGCATATGAGCTCTCTCTCGTGAAAGACTCCTCTTCGTGCTACAAATACCACATTCTCACTTGGTCTGTAGAACAAATATCAAAAAAACTTTGTGGGTATCCAATGAAAATACCCTTCTCACTTTTGGCTTCAATCTTGTCATGAGTCTCTCGTCTAACAAAAGATTCAAAACCCTAGACTTTGATATGTGCCAACGAGGGAAATTTCCCCGTCCACATCTCATACGGTGTTTTGGCAACCTTCTTAATAGGGACAAGATTGAGGATATGGGCGGATGTCTCTAAGGCATACCCCTAGAAAGAGATAGGAAGAGTGGCTCAACTCATCATGGAACAAACCATGTCCAACAAGGTCCGATTGCACCTCTTAGCCACACCATTAAGTTGTGGTGTTCTAGGAGGAGTTAGTTGTGAAATAATTCCACATTCCTTGAGGTAGTCGTGGAACTCGATACTAAGATACTCTCATCCTCTATCAGATCGGAGCATCTTTATCTTCCTATCTAATTGATTCTCGGCTTCGTGTTTAAACTCTTTGAACTTTTCAAAGGTTTCTCATTTATGTTTGATCAAGTAGATGTAACCATATTTACTATAATCATCCGTAAATGTTACTGACTTATGTTTGATCAAGTAGATGTAACCATATCTACTATAATCATCCGCAAATGCTACATAAAACCGATTATCATCTCTTATGGTGGATATTAAGGGTCCACACACATCTGTGTGTATAAGGTTCAACAAACATTCACCTCTTTCACAAGATCCAATGAAATGTGATTTTGTGATGTTGCTCAAAAGACAAGATTCACACTCATCTTCTGGCCTTAGGTCAAATGATTCCGACACTCCGTCCTTTTGGAGTTGGGCAATGCGCTTCTTGTTAATGTGCCCAATACAATAATGCCACAAGCATGCATTATCTAAACCATTAGACTAATCAATGTGAAATACAATATTGCATAAGCTATCAACACAAGTCATTGTTTCATACACACCATTGCAAGGTAAAGCTTCAAATATAAGACATCATTTTTATAAGCTAAAATTGAACCATTCAAATCATTAAATGAGTAACGAAAACCTTGTCTGAACAATGCATGAAATGAAATAATATTTCACGTCATTTCTGACGAATAACAACTATCAATCAAACTAATCCTAACATCACCACTAGGCACAAGCTGATAAGTTCCAAACTTGGTAACAGGCGAAGATCGCCTATTTCCCATGATCAGATTCATCTGTCCATGCTCCACATCTTCACTTTCTTTTAGTCCCTGCAAATTAAAACAAATATGAAAACCACATCCTGTATCAAGGACCCAAGAACAAGTGGATTGTGAGTTATTAGTTTGAATAGTGTATATACCTGCTGACGATGGCTTCACCTTGCCATCAGTCTTGCAAGTACTTGGGGCAAAAATGGTCTTTGTCATTGCAATAGTAACAAGTGGCCTCTTCGGGGCCACTAACAACAGGAATGTCTGAACTGGGTCTCGCTTTTGAGCCATTGCTCGATGACCCAACATGGGCATTGCCCTTCTAGTTAGCATTGGGAGCAACCTTCCTTTTCTTCCCTTTGCTTTGCTTAATGGCGAGAACGAGAGTATTAGTGGGAGGGGCTAGATTCTTTCCCTTCATTACCGACTTAGCAATTTGTAGCAAGTTATGAAGTTGGGCCAATGTGGTTTCTATGTTGTTCAAATGATAAACCAAAATGAACTAATCACAACAAATCGGAAAGGAGTTTAAGACCATGTCAATGGCCAAATCCTCATCGAAATGCACATTGATCCTAACAAAGTGTTCCACGTATCTTTGCATTCTCTGCACATGGTTGCACACAGACTCTCCCTCTTTCATCTTGCAAGCCATGAGAGCTTTGACCACTTCATATTTTTCTTGAGGATCGCACTTGTGGTACTTTCCACAAGGTCATTATTCATCTCATATGGACAATAGTCCTCATAGAACCTCTGCAATTCAGGGGCCATAGTAGCGACCATGATGCAAGCAACTTTTGTTGCATCACCGTAGTGTTTCTTGTAGGAGGCTAGCTGTTAGGGAGTAGCAGTGGCTTCATTGATTTCAACAAGTTTTTCTTCAAGGACATACTCTTTCCCCCGAATCAAAGAGCCATCTTTATGTTATGCATCCAATCCTTGTAGTTGGTGCCATCAAATGTCACCTTGGAAACGTCGAAAGTATGGAGAAACTTGAGTGGCGGGTAGACGACCAAGGAGTGGAAGCATCACCATTAGTAGACATATATAGAGAAAAAGGTATTTTTAGTTAGATGATAAATAATCCTTAATATTTAACCCACAATAAATATTTGAGGCTACCCAACTATACAATTCATAATCTAGAAGAGGGATTCCATAATCTAATTGTGAATTTTACAAAGGTAGGTAAAAGCAATTTACCATTTCAATCAAAATGAAATTCCTAGATATTTTAAGATTCATTGAATCTATCAATGGTATGTTTAATCTTAGAGTATGCTCTTTCTAGTTGTGTATGGGATACCAAGGATCACAAACAAGATATGAATAACCATGTAAATGTGCTTGGCAACCTCGATGTCATTTATCATTTCTATATGATGTGTTGGTTAACCACACACGCTCAATCAACAATGATAATTCTTGAGATGCCCATTAATACTCTTTATAGTCTGTATTAGTGTGCTGGTTAACCACACACTCCACTAACGACATATAAAGCATAATGTGTAATTTCATGGATTAACATATATTCACATTTTTCCTAAAGTAACGAGAGTGAGATTTTATAAAAGAGTTCTAGTACTTTAATAACATTATACTTTTAATGAAGTTAACGTCCTATCGGATCCGTTATGCTAACAACCCTCCACTAAACAAGGAAGCAGTGGGTGAGAGTGGACACCCATTCAACTACCATTTTATATGCATTTTTCTTATACCCCTTATAGTTCAGCTTCGTGAATGAGGCATACTAACGATCCGACCGACTTAGTCTTATACATATAGTAATTAACATTTAATGATATATGTATATATATATATATATATATATATATATATATATATATATTAACGTCTTCGCAAGGGTACAAAGTGTAATTTCATGGAATTGCATCAATTCACTTTTACTTAAAGTAATTAGGATTGGGAATTTTGTAAAAACATTTAGTTACTTTATAATTGATTATACTTTTAATAGAAAGGGTTTGACCTATCCTACCCGTTCGGCTAACGACCCTCCACCAATCAAGGAAGCGGTGGGTGAGAGTGGACACCCACTAAACGACCATTTTATAGGCCATAACCTTATACCCCCTTATAAATCGGCTTCGTGAATGAGGCCTACTAACGGTAAGACTAGCAGTTTAAGTTATACATATTTAATATTAGACTTTTAATGTTATATATAGTATAAGGGAGTATTTTACACTTTTAAAATACTAGGTGGTCTAATTTAATAAATTACACTTTTAATTTAATTAAATGTAAATCATATCACTATGAATTTATTAACTCTCTTTTAATTATACACTTAATTAATTTAATAAAACCATAAGGGTGTAATTTGAACTTTTCAAAAAAACTAGGGTTTAAGAATTTAATTTTTTTTTTCACAAATTAAACTTTTAATCAAACAATTTTAAATTCCAAAACTTGAGGGCAAGTCTTGAAACATTTCAAAACATTAGGGTTTAGAATTTAAATATTTCAAAATTAAACTTTTAATCAAAAATTTAAATTCCAAAACTTGAGGGCAAGTTTTGAAACTTTTCAAAACTATCTAGATCAAATTACAAATAATTAAATTAATCAAATAATTTGAATTATCTAAATTTGACCTAATTTATTTTTTCACAAGATAATTCAAATCAAAATTACAAATAATCAATCTTTATCTAATAAGACAAATAATTATCTTAATTTTGACAATTATCCATTAATTTGATTAGGATATCAATTACCATAAAAAAATCTGATTTTAATTTGAAAAAATAATTTAAGGTAATTATCCAAAGCAAATTAAGGCAAAAATCTTGAAATTGAGCTGTCAGACTGGATTCACGAGGTGAACACACTGTGTTCACTACATGAGTCTAGTTTAATTCAAAAATCTGTTGTCAGACTGAATTCACGAGGTGAACACACTGTGTTCACGACGTGAATCAGGTCAGATTCGAAATTCGCAAATTTTCAGCTTCGAAAACATAATTTTGCGTCAAATACAATAGAAGAACACCCTAGGCTCTGATACCGCTGATGGGTTTTGGCCATAAAAACCTCCTATGTGCTCATGCAAACCCTAATGCTTGGATCTAGGTTTCTCTATTGTACACGCATTCATCCAAGACTTTAAACCCTAGATCTAGCATACAATAATGATATTAACATATGAATTAGGGTTTAGATCTTACCTTGATTGTTATGTAGGAATAACAATCTCAATTCCTCCTTGTAATTAGCTTCTGAAAGCTTAGTGTCATAAATGTCACACCTCTAATGGCTCACAAACACCAAAAGCAAGAGGATGAAGAAGGAGAAGAGGAGAGGCACTCAAAACGTCTAGAAACCTAAAGGAAACTCTTAGCCACGTTTTTGGTGCCCTAGGGGTCTTTAAATAGTGAGCCTATTAGGGTTATCTAACAAAGAAACTCTAATTTGACTGCTTAGGCTCTAAGCAGCCCATGGACTCCCTCCTCAGAGGCCTTGGACGATTTCTAATGGGTTTCCCCATAGAATTCGTCCACACCACTAATATGGAGTCCATTAGCCCAATATTCAACTATCACACATTTGATAGTTCTAGTCCCCTAAGTTTAATTAATCTCTTTTAGCCACAAAATTAATTCTTAATTAATTATTGACTAATATTAATTAAACAATATGATTTCTCCTTTAATATATTATTCTCATAACATATTAATAAATCATAATTAATCCTCTTTCTCCATAATTCATCCTATCAAGTTGCTTTGGTGAAGGCAACCCAAAAGGACCATGCACCATCGAGTCAAGTAGATACCAAAATAGTTATGGACTTAGACACTAATCCAACACAATAGGCACTATGTCTCATAGTCACCAGGGTTTACACAATAGGCACTACGTCGCATAGTCACCAGGGTTTACACAATAGGAACTACGTCGCATAGTCGCCAGGATTTACACAATAGGCACTACGTCGCATAGTCATCAGGGTTTACACAATAGGCACTACGTCACATAGTCGCCAGGGCTCACTCATAACATCTTTCATCTCACACCAACTATTTCATCTACCCATGTTCTACCCAACATTTATCTTGTAGATATAAAATACACATACAATTTTAATCATTTAAAAACCGATATAAAACATTCATTCTACCTATCTCAAATAAACAAACAATATATAAACACATAGCACGTATTTCATAGCAAATACTTCGTATTTATGTGTTAGAAGAAAATAACTACACACTCACTTGATAAGACGATTATCGGACAACACCTAGTCTCTTAAAACAATCGTTTCCGATGAAACCGAGATGTTTTCTCCAAAATCAGGCTTCTCGCGAACAAAGTTTCGGCTCGAAAACTATTTTTCTTGGGATCTTCGGAGCTTCGGGACTCGCTTCGGGTCTCGGGATGATACCGGGGATTCGGGGGTATAAATTGCATGTAAATCGAGGTAATATGGGAGAGAGAGAAGAAATTTGGCAACCAAACTTGGCTACACTTGTGATCTATTTATAGTGCTGAAGTCTGCCGCGAACGCAGGGCGTTCCCCGAATGCAGGGCGTTCCCCGAACGCGATGCGTAGGAGCGGGGTTCCGATCCTATCCCTTATCCGCTGAGTCAGCATCGACGTGGCCACTCCAGAGCCAAGTATAAAACGCAGGGCGTTCCCTCCTTGGGCTGCATACCGCTAAGCTGAAACTTAGAAAGATCATAACTTCTTCATACGAAGTCAGATTTGGACGTTGTTTTTATGTACGCTCTCGGTTTAACATATTTTACAACTTTCGTTTAGATTGCTAAGGCCAAATATCGCTCTAAATGTAATTTCACTATTTACGTCGCGTTGTCTCGTGTCGGTTCTGTCGCGAAACTTCAACAGGTTATAACTTCTTCGTTATAACTCGAATTTCGGCGTTCTTTATATGCACGGAAACCTTGTGACATATACTACAACTTGGTTATGATTATTCATTCTAAACAATCTTCTATCAAAATGTCATTTCTGACTCTTATCGTCTCTAAATTGACTAGCCCGTATCTACGGGCGTTACAGGTTGGACCCTCCAGTCTTGGTATCTCAGTGAGGACCCTCCGGTCTCACATCTCGGTTTGGACCCTCCGTTCCTAACTCAGTAGAATCACAGTACAACATACCGCATAAATCACAAAGACATAATGCATATTATCATAATACTCAATATAAGCATGCAAGATCCTCCGGGCGCACAAATTACCACTCAAGGTAAGTATAGTGAGAAGACTCACCTCGTAAGCAAGCAAGGAAACTAAATACCCCTCGAACAGTCTAATCCACGCCAACAATGTAATAAGCATCTCTAATTAATACGTAAAGATCAACTCTAAATAAACTCATGATAGTCCCTCTTTAACTCTTGGGATGGGTAAAAGACCATTTTACCTCTCCATGACCTCTATCCCTCAAGTTTGACCAAACCCTAAAGTCTAAAGAAGTCAACACCCGAGTCAACAGTCCATGTTGACCCAAATCGTCGAGTGCATCTATGTGACTCGTCGAGTCCCTTCGGTTCCTCAGAACCCTCATGAAAGTCCCACTCAACTCGCCTATTTTACCCGTCAACTCGCCGAGTTACCGCATGTTCAGACTCATCGGGACAAACTCCAAACGACTCGTCGAGTCAGCTCATGGACTCGTCAAGTCCCTTAAATAGAAATCTCATTCAGACTTTTTAAGGCAGATCTACTACTCCAAACTCTAGATCTAGCCTCCCAAAGCTCAAATGTCACGTAAAGCTTCGATCTTTACGTTCATGCGTGGCATATTTGCTCCATAATGCCAATACAAGCTCCAACAAGGGTTTGGTGCTCATAGGCTTGCCTCTAGCTCCATAAAGCTTGGGTCTTCGGGCTCACAAGACCTCCTATAATCCATATTCGGTTTCAACCTCAAGATATGCTCAAGGGACTCAATAGCACAAGAAGGATTGGGAAAAACCCTAAAACACCCCAAACTACGATCTCACAAGAAAAATGATCAAGATAGCATCTTTTTACCTCAACATAAGCTATCCACTGAGAACCTCTAGATCCAAACGTTCCTCCTTGCTCCAAGGCTTAATGCTTTCATCTTCTTCTCTCAAGATGCACCAAAATGCTCAAGATAGCCTCTCCTTCTCATACAACAAGCTAAAACTCGATTAGGGTTCTTCACAGTGCTCAAGGGTGACGAGGGAGGCGGAAATGAGGGCTTAAGGCCCTTTAAATAGGACACAAACCTGGAGATTAAGGGTTTCGTCACTCGGCACCAACTCGGCGAGTCAACTCTCTAACTCGTCGAGTTGGTCATTAAACCCACGTGGCTAAATCGACCCTACTCGACAAGTTGAGCACACAACTCGTCGAGTTAACTCAGACAACTCATAAATAATTGCATAAATATTATACCTGGGAGTCGGGATGTTGCACAATCACAATTCTTCTTGTAGTCACTTGGAAGCTAGCACCAGAATTCTCGTTCCTCTGATGGTTCACACCTAACCCTAGCATCAAGGAGGCTTAAAAAAAGAGGAGAGGGGTGATGGAAATTTCAACTATCCTTTGAGATAATGAGGTGGTTGGAAATCCAAGGTCAAGGGGTCTTTATATAGTGTAATTTGGAAACCCTAGATAATCCTAATTTGAATATTATATTAATATTTTAAATTAGGTAATTACCTACTTCCTAATTATCTATAAGGGATATTCTAAAAACCTTAGAATATTCCCTCCAAAAACCGTCCACCCAAAGGGAAGAAGGTTCTGGAACCTCTTGTTCAACTATTGAACAATCATAGTTAGACCCATGTACTTTTAATTAATTTAATTAATCTTAAAATTAATTCTAATTAATTTATGATTAATTATTAATTAAATAATACTATTTCTCATTAATATATTATTTCCGTAATATATTAATAAATTTATTTATTGCTACTTATTAATCATATAATAAATCAATAATCAGTCTCTCTCTCTCTCTCTCTCTCTATCTATCTATCTAAAAGTCATTCAATTCAATTACTAGATTTGAGGGCAAACCAAAAGAACTTTTCTAATAATTCAAGAGTATACTAATTCAGTTATTGGCTTATACACCTGATCCAAACAATTATATATATTGGTTTCAACGTGTTAGGGTTTTTAAGTGGTGATGGCAGACGATGCTAGGGTTTCAGGCGAAGATCAGGGGAGACCAAATGGAGAGAAACCGACGATGGTGACGTTATCTCCACGACGGTCCACATTTTCGGTGGTGATGTTTATTTCTGAGGGTGATGCTATTTTTTGACATTAACAGGGGAAAGGAAATGAAGTGGCTTTATGTGGCGGCATTTAAAAGGATTTTTAATGGTGATTGTACCTAGGTGGCTAAATTTTGACTTTAAGGGGAGGTGGGTTGTTAGATTAAGATGGAGAGTCGAAAAGGGAGAGTTAGGGCATTTCTAGATAACTGGGGTGGGTGATAAGTTTAATTGTTTAGAAATTATTAATAAATATGAAAATAAGAGGTCGAAATCTATTTTTTATTTTTTTAAATACAAAATAAAATAGTAAGGGCACTATAGTCAATTTGTGTTAGGCAAATGATGAATTATGAAAACTTAAACTAACTAGAGATGAAATTGTGTAAGTTAACCAAACGAATGATGATCCAAGTTAATTTTTAAAAATAAAAGGTAAACGTATCTTTTGTAACCTACGTGAGGTAAATATTATTTTGGAGTTATAAAATAGGGAAATTAAGTAATCTAACGATTATAAATGGAGTTGTCAAATAAAATAACCATTTTTTTTTTAGTTTTTGAAAAATAACCACTTTCTCCGGAATGTCCTCATTCCGGGGTACTATTTATATTCAAAAGTTTTTTTTTTCAGGATTCCGAATACTATCTGTCGAAATGTTTAATTTCATCGTTTTTCAATAAAATGTCTAATTTTATGCACTACTATTGTATATAGTTCACATTATCATGTTTGTTTAACTTTTTGTTAAATTTAAGTAAAAAAAACAAATTTTTTCTCGAAATTCCCGAATTATTCTTCGAACTTGTTTTTGAAATTCCGGAGTTTTTTTTTAATATTTTTTAATAAATTTTCAAAGAAATCCTTTTTTTAGGGATTCCGAATGCTATATTTCGAAATGTTTAATGTCAATGTTTTTCAAAAAAATGTCTAACTTTCTAAGATCGTATATAGTTCACATTATCATATTTGTTTAACGTTTTGTTAAATTTAAGTAAAAAACGATTTTTTTCCTCAAAAATCCATAATTATTCTTTGGATTTGAACTTGTTTTTGAAATTCATGATATGTTTATATTTTTAATAAATTTTCAAAGAAATCTATTTTTTGGTGATTCTGAATGCTAAATTTCGAAATGTTTAATATCACCGTTTTTCAATAAAATGTCTAATTTTGTGCACTAATATCATATATAGTTTACATTATTATGTTTGCTTGACTTTTTGTTCAATTTAAGTAAAAAACAATTTTTTTCTTGAAATTCCGGACATGTTATTCGGATTTCGAATTTGTTCTTGAAATTCCAGATTTTTTTCTTTCGAAATCTGAAAATTTAGTCCAGAATCGGATGAAATTAGTAAAAAAAAAATGTTTTTTTCTTGGTCTGTAATCACCATTCCGGAATCATAAAAAAATGTTTTTTTCTTGGACCGGAATCAGACAAAGTATGTGTTTCCTAGGATACTAGAATAAGTGTTGAGGAGATGATATAAAATTTTATACTATGGTGTTAAAAATATACATCCTATCGCCTAATAACAATAACTTTACCTGTATGATTCGTATTACTTCCTTTAAGTTTGCTATTTTACTATTTTATATTTCTTATAAAAATTCTTTTCATATTTTTTAGTTATTTTATAGATGCAATCTAATTGTATGCTTTTGCATATCATTTTTTGGTTTTAACAAAACCTAACAATTTTTTATTGTTCGAGCGTATCATTTGTAATTATTATTTTGATACAAAAACCTTCATATGTTAGTTTTTGAAATTGGCCCATACTTGCAACTGTTAGTTATTCATGCAAAAGGGAGAAGAAAGGAGAAAAGCATGGGTGAGGTACTATTCTAATAATGAGTTAGATAATTATGTATCTGTTTGATATTTTATATAGGTAGATAGATTATAAAATATATAAGGGCGTAAAGCTAAATTTGTTAGACCAAGAATTTAATGAAAAATAAAATAAAATGTGGAATGAACCGACACAATGATAGCAGGGTCAGTCCTAAAATGAAGTGGGCCTTGGATGAAAAGAAAAATTAGTCACAGTATTATAAAAACAATTAATTTAAAGAGAAGAACTCATTGTTAGATGCAAATATATATATATATATATATATATATATATATATATATATATATATATATATATATATATATATATATATATATATATATATATATATATATATATATATATATATATATATATATATATATATATATATATATATATAAGGGTCAGTCCTAAAATGAAGTGGGCCTCGGATGAAAAGAAAAAATAGTCACAATATTATAAAAACAATTAATTTAAAGAGAAGAACTCATTCTTAGATGCAAAATATATATATATATATATATATATATATATATATATATATATATATATATATATATATATATATATATATATATATATATCAAAGTTGTAAAGATCGGGATCTTACATATAATTGTTTTTCGTTTTCCAAAATCGTGATTGTAAGATTGAATTAGATCGTAAGATCCTACCAAAAATATTTTAATGTATAAAAATTACATTTTCACACATCTGTTAACTATTCGATTAACAATAAATTGTTTAAAACATAAAAAATACATATCCAATACATCATATAGTGATAAACAATTCAAAATTTGTATTCTATGTAGTTAGTCCATGAAAAAATATTAAAAAATTATTTAAAAAATAGTCACGATCCTACGATCTTAAGATCAATTTTACGATCTTACGATCCGATCCTGCCACGATCTTACCAAAAAACGATCCTATTAATATCGAGATCGATATATATATATATATATATATATATATATATATATATATATATATACACACACACACACACACACACACACTACAAAAGTTTTAGGCCCGTGCTAAGCACGACCCATGGAGGGTAATAATGTATTCCGTTACCGTTATCTAAATATATAATATATATATATATATACACACACACACACACTACAAAAGTTTTAGGCCCGTGCTAAGCACGACCCATGGAGGGTAATAATGTATTCCGTTACCGTTATCTAATGTTATATTGTGCTAATTACTAAAAAAGTGAAAGTATAATGTTATAAATGAATGTATTTTCAATGTAAAATGCATGAATCAAAAAATTAAAAAAGGAAGTATATTCTTATAATCAACAAGTACATTACTATTCTCCATAAATCTTATCCTTACTGATCAAGTATAAGTTGTAGTATTACTTATGTAGTTATGTTGTAAGATTAAAACATTGTGCAAGAAAGGTGGAGCTGGCAAAAAAAACATGTTATGACTGTTGGCATACTTGTCACATGTGAAGCTTTTTGGCCGTCATTACTTGTAAGGAAGTTGAAGATGTGGTTCAATACAAAATTAATAACAATGAAAACTACTTTTTAATGAGTGGTGTTATTGCATTACATAATTGTGTTTAATTTGTCAACTAAAGTTTGGTTTTTAATTTTTCATATAATTTTGGATTCTAATGTATACAAGAAATATAGTTAAACAAATAAATAAAAGTACATGTCCGTAAGAGTTCAAAATATTTCATGTAATATAAATAACATGTTGCTATATGCTTACAATAACTAATACCAGTTCATATTACCAACTTCACCATTGGTGTAAAAAATCTATTCTTTTTTTGAACTTTCAATGATTGGATACAAAATCTTACCATTACTAAATCATGTTATGTACCCTTTACTTTTTTCTAATTCTTTTTCCTTTTCATAATGCTAAGGGCTATATTGGCAATGTTGGTCATGTAAGCCAAAACTAATGGAATGTTACTAAATATAGACTAATATGAGTTGATTTGGAAGGGAAAATAACCGGGTGATAAGCAAAACACATATCACAATCTTGAGAAAAGTCATCCACTGTGTAACACCCGGATTCCCAGGTATGATATTTTGTTCCTTTATTTTTGGGTTTTGTGGGGGAACTCGGCGAGTTGGCGTCTAGACTCGCCAAGTATGGTCGCGGATTTGTACGCGAGTTCACAGCTGGACTCGGCGAGTTCACGAGTGGACTCGGCGAGTCCACGCTGTTTAATGAAACCCTAATTTCCAGGGTTTGAGACCTATTTAAAGGGCCTTATGGCTGTCATTTGCGGCCACCAAACCCAGAGAGAAACCCTAAAAGAGATCTAGAGCGTTTGTGAGGAAGGAGAGGCAAATCTTGAACTTTTGTGGGTGTTTTTGCAAGAGGGAAGTGTTCAAGGCAAGAGGAGGCTGAAGGAGGTGTGTTTTTGGTGGTTTTGAGCTCATAGAGATTGCATTGAGGTATTATTCTCGGACCTTCTTCAGTTTTGGTGTTGATTCATAATGTTAGGGTTTTCTAACCCTTTTAGAGGTTGATTAAGTGGTGTATTTGGTCCCTTCTCGAGTTTGTGTTCTAGAACTGGACCCAAAGAGGTCCAGAGACCTTAACCCTTGGAGCTTTATGAGTCATTTGGGGAGTTTTGAGCTTGGAATGTCATTTTTGGGGCTAAATCACCATCTTGGACCATTTCTATGTTATATGTATGTCAAGGTCCGAACTTTACGTGATTATCATGCTTGGGGAGGCCAGATCTATGATTGTATGGAACAGATCTGACCTCAGAAGTTGTTTTGAGTTTGTGCATGGCATGAACTCGTCGAGTCCGAAGAACAGACTCGGCGAGTAGCATGAAGGTTGCTCGTTAATCACTCAGTGAGTGGACTTACCGAGTTGGGGAATGACTCGGTGAGTCAGGGGGGCTGAGTTCAAGTTGGAACTCGCCGAGTTGTTCTTGAGACTCGGCGAGTTGAGTCGGGGTGGCCCCGCGATTCATGCCAGGTGGAACTCGTCGATTCAGGGAGGTACTCGACGTGCCATGAGAGGGTCCAAGAGAGTCAGTGGACACGAGTAGACTCACCGAGTCGCCCTAGTGCACTCGCCGAGTCGGGTCAAAGTTTGACCGTTGACCTTGTTGACTTTTAGGTTTGAGTACAGTTGTATTTATGAGAGTATTACTTTATGTGATTAGGCGGAGGCTAGATCACACTTCTTCTGAGTCAGATATTTACCGAGACATCGAGGTGAGTCTTCTGACTATACGTTACCTAGAGTGGTACTATGCGATGACCAGAGGGTCTTATGTGTTATGTATGAGATTATGTCTTATGTGATATTCGTATGTTGTATGATGATATAGACCGGACCAGAGGGTCCAACGAGCTACGGGACTGGTGGGTCCCGCTGAGACACATCGACCGGAGGGTCGTATTATAGCCTCGAGTGGCGTATGTGTTGTATGTGGTATTTTGGGGAACTCACTAAGCATTTATGCTTACAGTTGTTATGTTATGTGTTTCAGGTACTAGTGATGAGCGTGGGAAGGCGCCGACATGATTCGTACACACACACGCATTGGAGTTTTTGTAGAGATTCTGGGAAGATGTTTTGTGATAATAACTTTTGATACAATGTGTTTGACATTATTTATGAATAAATGAATGTTTTAAAAATGGAAAATTATTTTGAAAATTGTACATCGTTACAAGTTGGTATCAGAGCCTTGGTTTGAGGGATTCGGATGCATCTTCGGGCGTATCTGAACTCAAACTGAGGATTTGAGAAATGATTTTTGCTAATGAAGTAAAATTTTTGAAAAGAGTAAAAAGAGTTTTGAGACAAACTGAGCAGAGCCGTGTGTACGATCAGCCAAACACCGAACAGTGAATCCCCAAAAGTACCCTTACATTATGTGTTATGAGATATGTTATGTTATGCATGCTAGAGTAGGATAGGTATACATATTAGGACTAGAGTGGCCTGATATGTGATGCCTTAGCCTAGGAGATTTCTGCTGCTGAGATGCTTTGTGGACAAGTAGATAGCAGTTAGGAGCTCATGGGAGTAGAGTACTTGTAATCCAAGATCCAAGGAGGAGGACTTGGAGTGAATACTGATGCGGTGTGGTCAGTAGTATTGGGACCGTACTACTAAAGACACCGGATCAGTGGGCATTCCAAGTAAGAATCTTTTGGACAACGGAGGACAAGTAGGGTTGCGTCATCGAGTATGAGTGTGCTCGATCGAGTCTTTGATAATTTTTGTTGTATTTCAGAAGCATCATGGTTGGGACTCGACACACACCTGAGAGGAGTGGTGTCAGCGACGAGGAGATCCGTCGATTGATTCATGAGGAGGTTGTTGCTGCCATCCGGGCTGAGATTCCCAAGATGTTTGGGGACATCAAGACCATGTTTATTGAGACCTTTGATGAGCGGTACGCCGCGCTGACTGAGGCTGCTGCAGCTACTACTGCTGTCGCTGTTGCTGTTGCCAGACCTCAGGGAGGTGACTCGTTGTTGTTCCGGGAGTTCAGCAACACGAAGCCACCGGAGTTCGACAGGACGCAGGACCCGATTGCCGCTATGAGGTGGATCTCTGACATCGAGGGATGTTTCTATACGTGCTCTTGTCTAGAGCACTTGAGGGTTCGGTTCGCCTTGAACCAGCTCCGCCTGGGAGCGAAGGATTGGTGGAAGTTCGTGACGACGAACTTCACTTTGGATAAGATTTCTGAGGTGACCTGGGAGAGGTTCACCGCTATGTTCAGAGAGGAATATGTTCCCCTAATGGAGAGGGAACGGTTGATTCAGGAGTTCTTGACCCTCAAGCAGGGTACTGATTCTGTGGCAATGATCACCAGGAAGTTTCATGAGAGGGCGATGTTTTGCCTTGAGCAGGTGTCGTCTGAGCAGGATCGTATGAGCCGTTATCTGAGTGTGCTGAGGAGGGATATTCGGGAGTTCGTGGCGAACTCAACTTACCGGACATTTGCTGAGCTCCAAGCAAATGCCCGGAAGAGGGAGATCGAGTTGGAGACTCAGGCTAGGGAGGAGGCCGAGTCTCAGAGGATGGATCAGCGGCCGGCTCAATCTCAACCGACAGCCAAGCGGGCTAGACCCGCTGATTCAAGATCTGGAGGCGCGAAGGGCCGCACTTGTGGGAAGTGCGGCAAGAGTCACGAGGGGTCATGCAGGGATTGGGTATGTTACAAGTGTGGGAAGGAGGGGCATATCGCAAGGGATTGCCCCAAGGGATTCTCGGTTTGCTTTCATTGCAACCAGACCGGCCATCGGAAGGCCGAGTGCCCACAGCTTCTTCAGGGATCAGCACAGGGATCTGCGCCTGCTGCTAGGACTACCGAGGTTCGGCCAGTGAAGGTTGAGGCCCCGAAGGCTCGTGGGAGAGCGTTTCAGTTGACCGCGGAGGAGGTCCGCGCGACACCCGATGTTGTGGCTGGTATGTATTCTCTTTTCATCTTTTATTTCGTTTTTATGCTTATATGATGATATGCGTAGGTACTTTTCTTGTGAGTTTTGTGCCTGCATTGGTATTATTTGACTCGGGTGCGAGTCGGTCGTTTGTTTCCATAGCATTTAGTCAACATATTAGTATCCGTCGAGAGGCGTTGGATCGGCCTTTGCGAGTTTCCATAGCTGATGAGCGAGCAGTGTATGCTTCGGATGTGATTTGAGGATGTGTCCTTGAAATCTTCGGTGTGGAGTTTCTGATAGATCTGGTTCCGATCGCGATGGGGGACGTGTATGTTATAGTGGGTATGGATTGGTTGAGCCGATTTGGAGTTGTGATAGACTGCGAGCGTCAATTGGTGACGATTCGAGACCCTAGTGGGGGAGTTCTTACAGTGCACTGTGAGGGTACACGTGCAGGGTCAGCATTTTTTTCGGCCGCCAGAGCGAGACAGAGTCTACAGCAGGGCTGTAGAGGATTTGTGGCATATGTGATGGATGTGAGGGTTGTTTCACAGAGACCGAAGTCAGTTGTTGAGGTTTCGATAGTGCGCGAGTTTCCGCATGTGTTTCCAGAGGAATTGTCGGGTGTGCCTCCGGAGAGGCAGGTACAGTTCGGTATTGAGTTGGTCCCAGGAGCTGCGCCTATCGCTAAGGTGCCTTATCGCCTTGCGCCTCTGGAGATGTAGGAGTTATCCTCGCAGCTTCAAGAGCTGTTGGGGAAGAGGTTTATCAGGCCGAGCATTTCGCCATGGGGGGCGCCTATTCTTTTTGTCAAGAAGAAGGATGGATCGCTCCGGATGTGCATTGATTATCGTGAGCTGAATAAGTTAATGGTCAAGAACCGTTACCCATTGCCGAGGATCGATGATTTGTTTGATCAGTTGCAGGGAGCATCTTGGTTCTCCAAGATCGATTTGAGGTCGGGGTATCATCAGGTGAGGGTGCGGGAGGAGGATGTCCAAAAGACAGCATTCAGGACTCGTTATGGGCATTACGAGTTCGTGGTGATGCCTTTTGGACTGACCAATGCACTGGCGGTGTTCATGGATCTCATGAACAGGGTGTGCAGACCGATTTTGGATCGCTCAGTGATCGTGTTCATCGACGACATTTTGGTGTATTCGAGATCCAAAGAGCAACATGAGGAGCATTTGAGGCAGATCCTCAGAGTTTTGAGATAGGAGAGGCTTTATGCCAAGTTCTCCAAATGTGAGTTCTGGCTACGAGAGGTTCAGTTTCTGGGACACCTCGTTAACCAGAATTAGATATTGGTCGATCCGGCCAAGATTGAGGCGGTCATGAGATGGGAGGTGCCGAGGTCAACCACCGAGATCAGGAGTTTTCTGGGTTTGGCCGGCTATTATCGGAGATTTATTAAGGATTTCTCCAAGATCGCCGTGCCACTCACCAAGTTGACCCGGAAGGGAGTTGCTTTTTCTTGGGGTCCGGAGCAGCAGACCTCGTTCGAGACACTTCGCCAGAAATTATGCGAAGCACTAGTGTTAGCTCTTCCGGAAGGGATGGAAGATTTTGTGGTTTATTGTGATGCATCGATATCCAGATTGGGAGCGGTGCTTATGCAGAGGGGGCATGTGATTGCTTATGCATCGAGGCAACTTAAGCCTCATGAGTCGAGATATCCCACTCATGATTTGGAGCTGGGAGCGGTAGTGTTCGCCCTAAAGATCTGGCGACATTATCTGTTTGGGCTTCGGTGTACGATATACACGGACCACAAGAGCTTGAAGTATTTGATGGATCAGCCCAACTTGAATATGCACCATAGGAGGTGGTTGGATGTGGTCAAGGATTATGATTGTGAGATCCTGTATCACCCGGGTAAGGCTAATGTAGTAGCCGATGCATTGAGCCGTAGGGCGGAGGGCGCCCCAAGTCGAGATGTTTGTTTGAGATTGTCAGTGATGACCTCGGTGTTGGATCCTATTCGTGGGGCCCAGGCTGAGGCTGTGAAGCCAGAAAGCCAGAAGAGGGAACGAGTTGTCGGACTGGTATCAAAATTTGTTACCGATAGCCGGGGGCTTATGACATTTCAGGGTTGGATATGGGTACCGTCTGTGGGCGGAACGCGTACCATTTTGATGGAAGAGGCTCATCGATCGAAATTCTCGATCCATCCCGGGGCCACTAAGATGGATTTGGACCTGAAGAAGGATTATTGGTGGCCCTATATGAAGAGGGTGATGGGTTTTGGTCATAAGACATCCTATGTGCTCATACAAACCCTAATGCTTGGATCTAGGTTTCTCTATTGTACATGCTTTGAATCTAAGACTATAAACCCTAATTCTAGCATATGGAAATCAATATTAACATATAATTAGGTTTAAGATATTACCTTGATTGTTATGTAGCAATAACAATCCCAATTCCTCCTTGAATTGACTTTGGAAGGCTTAGAGTCACAAGTGTCACTCCTCTAATGGCTCACAAACACCATAAGCAAGAGGATGAAGAGGAGAGAGGTTAGAGGCTGCCCAAAAACGTGTGAAACCCTAGCAAGAAGCTTAGCCACGTTTTTGGTCCTTAAGGGATCTATATATAGTGAGGCAATTAGGGTTACCTAACAAGGAAACCCTAATTCGGTTGCTTAAGCCCTAAGCAACCCATAGACTCCTTTAATCAAGCCCCTTGGACGATTTCCTTATGGGCTTCCCATAAGAATTCGTCCACCTCTTGATTTAAGACAATCCGTGGCCCAAATTGCAATTATCTTATAATTACAATTCCAGTCCCTTAAGTTTAATTCATCTCTTTTAGTCACAAAACTAATTACCAATTAATTATTGACTAATATTAATTAAACAATATGATTTCTCCTTTAATATATCATTCCCATAATATATTAATAAATCATATTTAATCCTTTCTCTCCATAATTCATCCTATCAAGTTGCTTTGGTGAAGGCAACCCAAAAGGACCATGCACCATCGGGTCAAGTACATACCAAAATAGTTATGGACTTAGACACTAATCCAACAGTCTCCCACTTGGATAAGTCTAATAACTATTCTGCGTATGACTTCAGATCCTGATCTGCAATCGTAGCTTTCCAAAGCCGTTGTCAACTCTGATCCTATCAGATACGCGTGTCCTTAGATAATGGATCATATATTCCTCCATTCTAGATATCACATGAGATATGATTTCAAATCATTCTCTTTGTACTATATCTCGATTCCGATTTATGATGACTGACTAATTGAACAAATCAAATTAGCCCTAGCCCGGCCGAGCATTTATGTTTGTCATCACTAAACCATCGAGGGGCCCAAAGATATCGCTTTTATCCTACTTTGGATAAAAGGAACGGATAAACTTTGATACAATGCTTGCTTGCACTCACTTACCGAATTACACACAAAAATATGTTTTATAACACCAAGTTACTGGTGCGTTTACATATTATCAATGTGCAACCGATTTGCAAGATACAACTCACACATCTCGGTTTCAAGAATATAAGATGTTATCGTCTCACCAATCACTCGTGATACAATTCATGGAGTGATCCAAGTGAGCGTGGGTTTAATCCAATGCTCAAATCACATTCATAAGCACTCACGAACGTTGCAGCAAACATTTGCTTATGTCTAATGCTCTTTAGACAATCCACACACCAATTCATGACAGTCTTCATTCATATCTACTTCCAACATATGAACGATTGTGGCCCGTTCGAATAATTCGATTATTCTTAATAAACTCAATTATTCTGGAAGTCAAAACATGCAAATGTGAAACACAAGAATAATACTAATCCCATATGGCCTCAAACCTTTGAGTATAAATAAAACGCCTTTTATTTATCACCATATTGATTACTCATTATTTGTCGTTTCGGGTAATCAACTTCTTACTTGAATTACAACACTTGTCCCATGCTCCTAGCATGCACACAATGTTTACTTATGGTTCTTACTTTGTGAAATAGATCACATTGAACACATTTCCAATCATTCTCATTTCACAACTCCAAATCCTTTTTCATAAGTGTGAGAACATCAAATTCTTGTTACTTATAAAATATGCTAGATTCTAACATTTTATGCAATGGTCCTTTTGTAATGTCACTGCACCAAAGTCACGAAGACTATTGCCAATGATATTACAAAGTCCTCCATCGGAGATTGTTACAAGACAATTCCTTAGATATGATGTCTCTCACTCAAAGTACTTTCCTTTGAACATCCTTTTGCATAAAAGTTTCTAATCTTAGACATAGATCTTTTAATATTCATTCCCAATATGGACACACTTCCATATGTTCCATATGACAACTTATTCTTAATAGAATCTTATCTATTCCTAATAATGTCGATATGGTCCATCCAATATGAAAACATTTCCATATCTTCCAATACTATACCTCCAACTACTCACAAGCAACCAATCCTCGTCGAACTTGGATTGTCCTTTGATAGTTGTTTAATTATTTTAGTCTAAACCGATTCTAGTCCTTTTTCCCTCTAAATGTGCTCGACGTTTGGAAAATTTTAGAATGGTCAAACATTAAAGCATTTGCAATCGATCCTATACCCGAAGCGTATGGGACACGACGCATAATGTTTTATTTGCTATGTTCTCAAAATTCGAATTGTGAAGAGGGATGCCGTAATCATAATCGAAATTTTAAGAACACACTATGTACCTTTGACTAAATTTTATTAACATTCCACAACCTAAGCCTTTAGATTTGAAATGAAGTATAATATTATCTCCCTTAATTATAGCAAAACAACTTTACAACCCTTACGACTTTGCAAGGTATAACTCTTGTTTTCTATAATTAATATTGCCAACTTGCAATACGTGCCTTAATAATCATATAATCATAACATTTATGCTCCCACTATCATGATGATTATTATAAAACATAACACTTATGCTCCCACTAGCTTCGACATGTATTCAGAAACAACTTAACTTTCACAAAAACAATACTTATTGAATTTCTTAAGTTCATGTTTCTAATACTTAGTGCTTTGATAATCTTTTATCAATGCTTCTTGAACTTATACACCTTTACCTTAGATAGTTTATATGTGTGTGTAAACAATTGCCAAACCTCACAATTCAAATTATGGAAAGGGATACCGTAACCATAATCGAATTCGAGAATGCAATTTTACAATCACTATCTTCTTAAAATCTTTCTTAGTGAAAGCATTTCCTCACAATCATTTTCATGAAGGAGGAAATCTTATGACACTTAGATTTAATGGTGTATTTGTTCCTATCCATGTGAATTTGTCAAAACCAAAGTTTACAACAAATTCAAACTCATATGGATCGAACTTTCTTGATCTCGATTTCTTGCCTTATGGTAGCACAGCTGCCCACCACGTCTTCCAAGCAGTTAAGCATCTCACCTTTTCCTATCAATGTACCTTTCATTGATTAAGGTGCCTTGCCTTTTATGCGTTCAAAATAAGAATTCATAGAACTCACATGCATAATTAACTCAATTGGAACAGCACAGAAACCAAATAATGTCAACACGATAGGTTGCAAACCTCAACTCGTGCGCTAGTGATGATCGATAAGGTCTATTTGATTTGTTCTTGAAGCCTTTCAAGACCAATAAGACTCCCACTGACTCCTTGACATATAAGATTCTCTTGTCAATAATCATTTCTTGACAAACAAATATTCAAGAGTTAGTGTATCTTTTATTAAAACAAAACACTTCATAACTTTGGTCCTAGTTGGTCTATGTCTTATCCAAGACATCACAACTTTCCATAATTGATGAATGTTATAAACCTTACTTTTTCACTCGATGTCACAATCTTAACTTTAAGACTTGTTATTGGAACGAAGTATGATTGACTTATTGATTTAACCATTTCTTCAATTCTTGATTCCTCTTCTTAGACATACAATTGTACTAAGACTCATTTAGAGGATCAATTGAGATATGTTCTTAATCATTAAGACCTATCATAAAACATAAAAGGTACTCTCCCATCTTCTTAGAATGGAGAAACTTTTATCTTTCTGCCTACTTGATTCTTCTTATTCGTTCTGCTATTGATCTAAACCCTTTAATCAATTCAGAATTACACTTAATCTTGTAAGTATAATCATATTTACTAAACCTTTAGTAAATCATGACGAATATCATTGTTACTCTTATGGTGGACTTGATCAACACGCAACATTGTGTGCTCGATCTCTTAGCCCTTCACTTGACACTTTGTCAATGAATTTGTCTAATTTCCAAATAAGAAATTTCTCATTCATCGTGCAACCAAGTTGCATGATTCCAAATTTATGTCCAATTGAAACTTTGGGATATGAGAAACTCTCCCTATTTGGTAAATTCTCAACTTTCCATAAATAACATAATAAGAACCAAATCCATTATTGCTAATAATAGAAACATTTTAACATCAATTTTTCATACACGCCATTGCAAGGATAAATAAATAAAATTTAAAATCAAACTTTATTTTATTGCGGAAAAATTTGTCCTTACAATGCAATTCATTGAAAAACTTATGCCAATACATCTTTCTTAGCAATCTAACTCTAACTCTAAGTAGTAGCTTAAGAATCTAATCCTCGAGAAATACGATCGAAATCCATTCCTTCATGGTTAGATTCTGCTCACTTCTTCCTTTAAGCTCCCTTTCTTTTCTTCGATTCTACAAAACATCAACTGTAATCTTATCACATTATGTATAAAGAATCTAGAATAGAAGCTTAAAAGAGTTAGTTAATGGATTTTACCTATATTAGAGCCATACGTTTCGACTTTCCCATCTCTTAGATCTCTTAGGTAAATGGGGCAGCTTCGTCTCCAATGCCCTTTCTCTTGGCAATAAAAGCAAATTGACTCTTTTGGAACATGACATGGAACTACTTCAGACATTGCCTTTCTCTTATGATCAAACTTTTCGATCATAGCATGTCTTTCGTTGCCATTGTCTATATCCATAGAGGTCTTGAAGGCAGATTCACCAATCAACTTTGCTTTTTCATTGCGCCAAACCATTGTTGATTCAGCAACAATAGGCATATTAGTGAGATCTATAAGGGTCACGTCGCGGTTCATCATATAGTACTCTCTTACGAACTCACTATATGAGTTAGGAAGTGACTGAAGAACCCAATCAACAACCATTTCCTCATAGACAACGGATCCCAACATTCTTAACTTATCTATGTGTGACTTCATCCCTAGGATGTGTGCACACACCGACTTTCCTTCTTTATGTTTACTTGCCAAAAGGGCTTGAGTGATCTTGAACTTTTCAAGCCTTTGAACTTATGGGTTAGGGATAATAATTGGAGGAGGAGGAGGAGGAAGTGAAGCATGATCTCTTGTTCCTCGATCGAATTGTGGAATATCATCTTCATGTGGAATGCTTGTTCCACGGGATTTGAGAAGACCATAGTTGTCGAACTTTGACATCTACAAAACGGGAGAAAAACAAATTCAAGTTATTTGATAGATTGAGTCCTTAGTAAATCACCCAAATGAGATACTAAGGCTAGGACCCAACACAATATTCTACAACTCGGGAGAGGGATGTCGTAACCCAAATTGCAGAACATTTGAAGGTAAGTGAATGACGATTCACTAATTTCCACCATGAAAAACGAAAAAGAATTTTAAGTTTTAAATCTATGAAAACTCCTAGATCCTATGAGATTCATTGAACATTTCAATGGCATGTTTAAATCTCGATATGCCCCTCTTGTTTGTGACTGGGATGCTGAGGATCACAAAGCGGGTGTGAAGAACCATGCAAACTTACATGGTGCCCTCACATGTTACAGTCATCTATTCGATGTGCCGGTAAACCACACACGCTCCACCGAACTATGACAAACATTGAGTCACCCTTTGCTACCTTTGCTTAGAACCATTTAGTGTGCCGGTAAACCACACACGCTCCACTAACGTCTTTGCAAGGGCACAAAGTGTAATTTCATGGAATTGCATCAATTCACTTTTGCCTAAGTAACTAAGATTGGGAATTTTATGAAAACATTTAATTACTTTAATAATTCATTATACTTAGAATGGAAGGTTTCGTCCTATCCTACCCGTTCGGCTAACGACCCTCCACTAGTCAAGAGTGCGGTGGGTAAGAGTGGATACCCATTCAATCGCCATTTTATAGGCAATTTCCTTAAACACCCCTTATAGATCAGCTTCGTGAATGAGGCCTACTAACGGTAAGACTGACTTTTACTCATACATATATATAATGTTAGACTTTTAATGTTATATATAGTATAGGGTGTATTTTACACTTTTAAAATACTAAGTGGTCAAATTTAACAATTATACTTTTAATTCAATTAAATTTTAAACCTAAAATTTTATGGATTTATTAAACCTCCTTTAATTATACACTTTAATTAATTAATAAAACCATAAAGGTGTGATTTGAACTTTTTATAACAATACTAGGGTTTTAGAATTTAACATTCCTAATTAAACTTTTAATCAACTTTTAAATTCCTAAACTTGAGGGCAAGTTTTGAAACATTTCAACACATTAGGGTTTAGAATTTAAATATACATCAAAATTAACCTATTAATCAAAATTTAAATTCCAAAACTTGAGGGCAAGTTTTGAAACCTTTTTCAAAACATTAGGGTTTCAACTATTTAAATTTCAAAACAACAAAACTTTTGGGTTCAAAATTAAACTATAAAACCTAAAGGGGAAAATATGAAACATTTCATAACAACAAGGATCAAATAACAAATAATCTAAATTAACAATTAATCACATAATTATCCATATTTGATTTATTTAATGATTTCTTGCAAAACAATTTATCAATTTAGTCAAAATAATTAATCAATTATCACATAAGGAAACAATTATCTTATTAATTGATAAATATCTTCAATTAGATCAAAAATATAGTCATATATATATATATATATATATATATATATCAAAAAATCGGATTTATATTGATCTAATATGATAAGGTAACTATCCATAAGCAAAAACAGCAAGAAATCGCGAAATACCCTCCATCTGACGAGTTGACTCGTCGAGTCAGGCTTGGACTCGTCGAGTCTGCATGGACTTGGCGAGTTCAGCTATGGACTCGACGAGTCCAACCTCCATAACACAAAAAACAAATTTTCCAGTTATACAATGCATCAATACAATTGAAACCAAGCTAGGCTCTGATACCACTGATGGGTTTTGGTCATAAGACATCCTATGTGCTCATACAAACCCTAATGCTTGGATCTAGGTTTCTTTATTGTACATGCTTTGAATCCAAGACTATAAACCCTAATTCTAGCATATGGAAATCAATATTAACATATAATTAGGTTTAAGATATTACCTTGATTGTTATGTAGCAATAACAATCCCAATTCCTCCTTGAATTGACTTTGGAAGGCTTAGAGTCACAAGTGTCACTCCTCTAATGGCTCACAAACACCATAAGCAAGAGGATGAAGAGGAGAGAGGTTAGAGGCTGCCCAAAAACGTGTGAAACCCTAGCAAGAAGCTTAGCCACGTTTTTGGTCCTTAAGGGATCTATATATAGTGAGGCAATTAGGGTTATCTAACAAGGAAACCCTAATTTGGTTGCTTAAGCCCTAAGCAACCCATAGACTCCTTTAATCAAGCCCCTTGGACGATTTCCTTATGGGCTTCCCATAAGAATTCGTCCACCTCTTGATTTAAGACAATCCGTGGCCCAAATTGCAATTATCTTATAATTACAATTCCAGTCCCCTAAGTTTAATTCATCTCTTTTAGTCACAAAACTAATTACCAATTAATTATTGACTAATATTAATTAAACAATATGATTTCTCCTTTAATATATCATTCCCATAATATATTAATAAATCATATTTAATCCTTTCTCTCCATAATTCATCCTATCAAGTTGCTTTGGTGAAGGCAACCCAAAAGGACCATGCACCATCGGGTCAAGTACATACCAAAATAGTTATGGACTTAGACACTAATCCAATAGAGGGATGTCACATGGTTTGTAGAGAGGTGCTTGACCTGTCGCAGGGTGAAGGCCGAGCACCATCGTCCACATGGTAAGCTGCAGCCATTAGAGATTCCCGAATGGAAATAGGAACAAATTACCATGGATTTCATCACCAAATTGCCAAGGACCGCGAAGGGTGTCGATGCGATTTGGGTGATTGTGGACAGGTTGACGAAGAGTGCTCACTTCCTGGCCATCAGTGAGAGCTCTTCCGCGGAGAAGTTGGCAGAGATGAACGTGAGAGAGGTGGTATCACGGCATGGAGTGCCGATCTCGATTGTCTCAGATTGAGATGTACGTTTCACTTCCAGATTCTGGAAGAAGTTTCATGAGGAATTAGGTACGAAGCTGCATTTTAGTACCGCATACCACTCACAGACTGACGGGCAGAGTGAGCGGACGATTCAGACGCTCGAGGACATGCTCCAGGCATGAGTGTTGAATTTCGGCGGGAGTTGGGACACGTATTTGCCCTTGGAGGAATTTTCCTATAACAACAACCATCATTCGAGCATTGGCATGCCGCCCTTTGAGCTGTTGTATGGGAGGAGGTGTCGAACCCCTATTTGCTGGGGAGAGGTAGGGCAGCATGTGATGGGCAGCACCGAGATTATGCTTCAGACGACAGAGCAGATCCAACAGGTCAGACAGAGGTTTTTGACCGCTCAGAGTCGTTGAAAGAGTTATGCGAACAGGCGTCGGTCCGAGCTCGAGTTTCAAGTCGGCGACTTCGTGCTCCTGAAGGTCTCTCCTTGGAAAGGAGTGATCCGATTCAGCAAGAGGGGCAAGTTGGGGCCCCGATATATTGGTCCTTTCAGGTTGATCGCGAGGGTAGGCAGGGTAGCCTATCGTTTGGAGTTGCCAGCAGAGTTGGGTCAGATTCATGACACCTTCCACGTGTCGCAGTTGCGTAAGTGTATAGCCGACGAGTCGGCAGTGGTGCCACTAAAAGATATTCAGGTGGATGCGAGCCTGAATTATGCTGAGAGACCTGTGGCGATCAGGGATCGGAAGATCAAGGTTTTGAGGAACAAGGAAGTGCCACTGGTGCAGGTCCAGTGGCAGCATCGGAAAGGGTATGAGTTGACTTGGGAACCGGAGCGTGAGATGCAGGAGCAGCATCCGGAGCTGTTTGCAGAATGAGACTTCGAGGGCGAAGTCTAATTCTAGTTTGGTAGAATTGTAACATCCGGACTAGGTATGATATTTTGTTCCTTTATTTTTGGGTTTTGTGGGGGAACTCGGCGAGTTGGCGTCTAGACTCGCCGAGTATGGTCACGGATTTGTACGCGAGTTCACAGCTGGACTCGGCGAGTTCACGAGTGGACTCGGCGAGTCCACGCTGTTTAATGAAACCCTAATTTCCAGGATTTGAGACCTATTTAAAGGGCCTTATGGCCGTCATTTGCGGCCACCAACCCCAGAGAGAAACCCTAAAAGAGATTTAGAGCGTTTGTGAGGAAAGAGAGGCAAATCTTGAACTTTTGTGGGTGTTTTTGCAAGAGGGAAGTGTTCAAGGCAAGAGGAGGCTGAAAGAGGTGCGTTTTTGGTGGTTTTGAGCTCATAGAGATTGCATTGAGGTATTATTCTCGGACCTTCTTCAGTTTTGGTGTTGATTCATAATGTTAGGGTTTTCTAACCCTTTTAGAGGTTGATTAACTGGTGTATTTGGTCCCTTCTCGAGTTTGTGTTCTGGATCTAGACCCAAAGAGGTCCAGAGACCTTAACCCTTGGAGTTTTATGAGTCATTTGGGGAGTTTTGAGCTTGGAATGTCATTTTTGGGGCTAAATCACCATCTTGGACCATTTCTGTGTTATATGTATGTCAAGGTCTGAACTTTACTTGATTATCATGCTTGGGGAGGCCAGATCTATGATTGTATGGAACATATTTGACCTCAGAAGTTGTTTTGAGTTTGTGCATGGCATGAACTTGCCGAGTCCGAAGAATAGACTCAGCGAGTAGCATGAAGGTTGCCCGTTAATCACTCAGTGAGTGGACTTACCGAGTTGGGGGAATGACTCGGTGAGTCAGGGAGAGTCAGGGGGACTGAGTTCAAGTTGGAACTCGCCGAGTTGTTCTTGAGACTCGGCGAGTTGAGTCGGGGTGGCCCCGCGATTCATGCCAGGTGGAACTCGTTGAGTTAGGGAGGTACTTGACGTGCCATGAGAGGGTCCAAGAGAGTCAGTGGACACGAGTAGACTCGCCGAGTCGCCCTAGTGCACTCGCCGATTCGGGTCAAAGTTTGACCGTTGACCTTGTTGACTTTTAGGGTTGAGTACAGTTGTATTTATGAGAGTATTACTTTATGTGATTAGGCGGAGGCTAGATCACACTTCTTCCAAGTCAAATATTTACCGAGACATCGAGGTGAGTCTTCTCACTATATGTTACCTAGAGTGGTACTATGCGATGACCAGAGGGTCTTATGTGTTATGTATGAGATTATGTGCTATGTGACATTCGTATGTTGTATGATGATATAGACCGGACCAGAGGGTCCAACGAGCTATGACTGGACCTAAGGGTCCAACGAGCTATGGGACTGGAGGGTCCCACTGAGACACATCGACCGGAGGGTCGTATTATAGTCTCGAGTGGCGTATGTGCTGTATGTGGTATTTTGGGGAACTCACTAAGCATTTATGCTTACAGTTGTTGTGTTATGTGTTTCAGGTACTAGTGATGAGCGTGAGAAGGCGCCGACATGATTCGTACACACACGCATTGGAGTTTTTGTAGAGATTCTGGGGAGATGTTTTGTGATAATAACTTTTGATACAATGTGTTTGACATTATTTATGAATGAATGAATGTTTTAAAAATAGAAAATTATTTTGAAAATTTTACGTCGTTACACACTATGGTGTCAGACACTGCTAATATGCAAAATAGCAAAAAATTGTGAAAGATAAACAATTTCAAAGGCTAACATAGAGATCAACTTGTAGTTGGAATCATTTATCCAAGAAGTTTCAAAGGTATTAATCCCTATAAACAAAAATAAGAAATTTGTTGTTAGTTTTTATTTCCAAGTATGTTGCTTGTTGGAAATCTATTTTACCATTTGCTCCATGGAATTATCATCATACATGATTAATGAAAATGATGGTAGCAATTTCAATATCCAGATCATGCAAACCTTAATCAGAAATATTGGAAAAAGTATTCAAATGAAACCGAGAAACAAACTAATATAAAAAAAATCCAATTCACACAGAATTCTTAATTTCAGATAAAAACGTAATTAACACATTACTTTTCAGACATAAAATCCCCAATTTAGAATGCATACTTGAGATGTTTGGATGTGTTACATACAAAAAACTAATATTGGCATTTCCACGTACAGTTGAAATGCATAATTCTAATTAGTATCATATAACTAACCACACATCACCAACTTTAAGTGGCAGCGATGAATTCCTTAATAACTTAAAATGAAAAATAGAACCATATAAGTTGTCTTCCAATCGTGTATAAGGGATCAACTATTGAAATTACTTGATGTGGAAGTTACTTTAAATAAAATGGATATTCAATGTAAATAATATCTAACCTTTGTTAGGGAATTCAGAAATATCAGTCAATCTTAAAGAGAGAAAGTTAATCAAGTGAAATACATGCCCAACATTAGAATTATTGTGTATATGATGTGGTCGAAGTTCTTGAAGGGAGAAAACAACATGACGTTAGAAGGGAATAAGAGTCGGTGGATGAATGGTGAAGCGTGGGTGGAAGATCCAATCCAATTTAATTGGAAAACAAAGTATACGGATGCATTGTTTTATTGAAGCGGTGGAGGCGGTTCGAAAACCATGAAAAAGGTGAATGTTAGAGTATACGGTATGGGCAACGAGAAGTGCTATTTTTGCTGATGTGACACCTCATAACCTAGTCATAACAAGATGAACACCACCCGTCCTTCTTGTTAAGAGGATGTTATGGCATATCTTGTTGTGATGAGCACAAGAAGCAACGAAAAGTTTAATTGGTTGTTGCCCTTTATCAACCAATCAAATCATTTTATTTATTTCTCTCTCTACTTCTTAACATGTTATAACATGGGGAACATCATTTTCCCCTTGGTGTTATGATGGTGTTATAGACGAGGTGACATATGAACTTGATGTTATAACGTGACCCATACCTAATACTCTTAGGGTACGTTGTGTCGGTCGAAGGTACGGTATGTGGCGTTGATAGAAGTTGGTAATTTTGATATAGAAGGCACGAGAATAAAAAGGTTTTCATATATATATATATATATATATATATATACACACACACACACACACACAACACAACAAAACACAACACATATTCTAAAAACATTGGGCCCCCTAGAGTTTTAGAAACTGG
The DNA here is from genome assembly GCF_002870075.4 of Lactuca sativa. NCBI lineage: Eukaryota > Viridiplantae > Streptophyta > Magnoliopsida > Asterales > Asteraceae > Lactuca > Lactuca sativa. The sequence goes on along the minus strand of NC_056627.2, from coordinate 358,214,222 downwards.
ACGGTCGCCCAGATTGCCCACCGTCAGGTTAGCTCTGAAAGATAGAGTACAATTTAGCATTTGGATTGATTATACAATGAATTGCAACTCAAGTGTAAAAGCTACACGAACTAATATAAAGCTTAATTACATTCTATCCACCGCTATATATGCCATCTAATAAAGCAAATAGTAGAAATACAACCAATTACATAACGACATGTAAGAGAGTACACATGATATACATATAACAAACTAGCCATCACTAACCTACACCAGATCTGTGCATGACAACTCATCTTGTCCCAAATACTGAATAAACAACTCTTACGACGCTCATTTGACTTCGGTATAATATCTTTAATTTGCTAAAGACTTCCTTTAAGAAGTTAAGGCAGACACAACATATTCGAACTTCAACAATCTTCCTATTTGTGACATGTCACTTCGAACATCAATCCTTTTGGGAAGTAAAATTGACATCACTTCCCTTACTTTCATCCACCATCTCAACATGTCAACAACCTTCTTCCTTACTAACTCATTGTTCTTCGCATTCAATATTGTTACATTGTCCGCTGAATCGTCTCGTCCAACATATTTTTGTAATATTTGTATCTCATGCATTCTAAATAAGACATTTCTAAATGTGAAAATGACATATATGCCCTATTATGTTTATAGGCTTTACCCATTTAGCCATTTAACTTATTTTGTGGCTTTATAAGGGAACGAATTACACTTTGTCGGGTCGATTAAGGCCTTATTTCAATTGTGAAGGGGTCAGCCGGTCATTCTTAGTCCCCTTACGACAATTCACTTACTTTTATATTTTAATAATTAAAAATAATAAAAGGGTCTCTTTTTTTTTCTCTCTCTCTCTCTCTCTCTCTATATATATATATATATATATATATATATATATATATATATATATAGATAGATATATCAAACTGATAACTTCAACATCTACCACCAACAACATTAGCATTCTCAAGTGGGTCTAAGTCCCGCCAATCACTGTCGTCTTCTTCAAATGACTTTAGCTCTTGTGTATCATCACCTTCATTATCATCTGCTTGAATGAAATTGAATTCAACTGAGCTTAACTTTACCTTATTGCTTCCAACACGTGAGCTATGGGAGGGATCAATGTCATCCAAACATGTAATATCATCATCTAATGTAATATGTTCATGGTCATCACTTTCATCAAGGAGACAACCATGTGAAGTCACAAACTTATCTTCATGAATCGTCTTCCCAAAACTGTCATTCCTCCTTTGGATCCTGCTTGATTTAACATTACCCCCAATAATGAAAGCACATCATCATCATCACTATTAAGTTGTGAATCATTTGTTCTCACGCTTTTATTATCCAAGCTTCCCCCCCTAAAAAACCCTACTTGAGACAGCAAATCCATTTTCGAACTTTTTATTTGTTTTTCCACGTGTAGAAACCCCTGCAACATCGAACATATTTTGATTCCTACCAGAACTCTTACTCAACTCGACACCATATTTGCCTTCAAAGTATCCATGGCCACAGTCATTCTCTAACCATCGATGAGGCTATTTCGATTCGTGTTCTTGCCTCTTTTTGAAGATCTCCCGCTTCCCAATTTATTCTCGACCTTTCCACTTCCAAAAGTCTCTTCGGTTCTAAATTCACAATGATTCGGAGGAGAGGGTTCATTCAGCCCCACATGATCATCAACATCATCATCGGATTCAACAATTAAACAAACTGGAGTCGCATTCTTGCCCCTCTTTGAAACTTTCCCTAATTTGTCTCCCCTTTTACGCCCTTTCTTTGTCTTACAAGACCTAACTTCGATTTCATCTCTTCTTCCATCGCTTCCTTTTAATCCATCAGTTGATTTCCCAGAACTCTCACCAACCCTATTGATCCGATCATCGCTTAGTATGGCTAAATCTCCTGCTTTATGGACCACCATACCCACAACTGATTTTTGAGATGAGTTGTTGTCGCCGGTAGTGGCAATTGTGGAGATGGCGATGAAGGTTGTGGTAAGTTCATTATGCGCGTGGTAAATGAAAGGTCGACGATGTATGTGGTTTTCCATTTCCTCTCTCTATAATTTCTGGGTTTTTAATTTTGTATGTGGATATCTGAGTTTGAGTTGATACTTTTTTATCAGCTTGCCATTGGAGACGATGAACACAAATCTAGTGAGGAAACGTTTGACTTTGATAGGTCATAAAAGCGGTTTAGTCGAGAGAGATATGAGTGGGGCCCAAGTTTGGTCTATCTATTATCCAAACCGACTAAAACAAGTAAAAAGACTAAAATGACAGGTTACCCACAACTTGGTTGTAACACAACTTCATCAACACCGAAATTATCAAGTTGTAACATTTAACCTTTTTTCTCAGCTTTTCTAATTACTCAAATATCATTACTTCAATAATCATTTTAATTAGCAATATAAAGTTAATATTTAATTTTATTTTATATCATTTTATTGATTTTATAATTTTTTTATCTAATTTTTTTACTAAAAATGACAAAAACTTCTAGACACATTTTGATGATTTTATAGTTATGAAAGTCATTTTTGCAACGAGCGAGAATCACATGGAAAAACTTTTGAAAGGGACAAAGATTTTACAATGCATGGTTTTTAGAAGGCGAGTTTATGTACACTGTAGGTCCCAGGACCTATTTATTTATTTTTTATTTATAAATTATATAGAACAAAATTAGGACCTACCTTGCAAAATTTTTGGAACCACTTTATATTGTTATGCTAGACGGAGTGGGTGCGAGAAAAGAGTGAGGGAAGCTTCCTTCACTCCTGCACACCACTCCGTGGGTGAGGGAAAGAAATACGGGAAAAGAAGTGGGGGAGGGGGTGCCGCACTCTCTCTCCTCACGTTATTTGCCAACTTTTTTTTTTTTTTTTTTTTTTAATATTTATAAAATTATATATCTACTATTAAAATATAAAAAATATATCAAAATTCATGGTTTGTAATTCCCTACAAAATGAATATAATATATATAATGAAATATATTAAAAAAAAGTGAGGGAAGGGCTTCCGCACTCTCTCTCCTCACGTTATTGGCCAACTCTTTTTTTTTTTTTTTTTATCTTTTTTAATATTTATAAAATTATATATCTACTATTAAAATATAAAAAATATATCAAAATTCATGGTTTTTAATTCCCTACAAAATGAATATAATATATATATAATGAAATATATTAAAAAAAAGTGAGGGAAGAGCTTCCCACCCATTCCTTGGCTTTTAGGTGAGGAAAAAGAAAGTGAGGGAAAGAGAGGTATGACCCATCAAAAATGAGGGAAGAGTCCCTCCCACACCCTCCGGTCTTAGACAAAAAAGAAAAAAAAGGAAAAAAGAGGTATACTATAGACAATATAATGCATATTATATTTGGTTACATTAAATAGTTTTATATCGACTCTAAGAAAAAATGATAATGGTGTTGGGGATCATAATAAACATATGCAGGGCCGGCCTTAGTGTATAAATAATTAAGACCTTGCTCAGGGCCCCCACTTCTAAGGGGCCTCACTTAACCCAAACCTCAATTTGGGAATAATTAAGTGTCGATTAAAATTCTCCAATTTCCATTCGTAAATCGTACACATCAGCTACAGAAACAAATTAATCAAACGATCGACGTTATCTATTGAATGCGACTCATTGTTCTTCAATTCTTCTTCTTTCTCTGTCGTTTGAATCTGATTCTTCTTTCTTTCTCTGCAGAAACCAATTACCTCCATTGTTGATTGACTTGATTCTTCTTTCTGAAAGGCTATCGAGTGTCAAGACTCAAGAACTCAATTGATTTGGTGATTCCTAAATTTTGAAAAGTAAGTTCTTCTTCCATTCTCGTTCTTCTTCGATTTTTCCTCGGATTATCTATGATTGTGGTTTGTGAATTTGTGAAAAGATGATAATCTGTTATCTATGATTGTGGTTTGTGATATAGCCTGGACCGGGTGGTTCTGCACTTCTGCTTAACCCGTGTTTGACCTGCCGGAACCCCTTTTTTCTTATTGATTTTAGCCAAACTTACGACTAGGGAATAATTCCTAATCATGTGCATTGTAACTCAGTTTCCAATTTCATTTTTATAATAATTTCACAAAAGAGGTCTCTGTTTTTTATCTTTTTTTTGTCACAATTCAACCCTAAGGAAAAAAGAAGTTATTTGAGCTTATCTATTAGTTTAATTTTCAATATGCACGGTTATCATTATTCTATTATCATATCTTTGCAATATTCCTTCATTTTGTTTGTTAGTAATCTATGTCTAAAAAGGTCATCCAAAACATCTCATGGTCTATGTTAATTTTTGTTATTTTGATGAAGTTAAAATTGTTTGATGCACTACACCAAATAGAGTACAATTATTTTGATGAAGTTAAATTTGTTTGATATACAATATGAAGTTAAATTTTTGCTATTTGTCAAAGGGCCCCAAATTTTTTGATCGCTTAGAGCCTCCAAACTGGTTGAGCCGGCCCTGAACATATGCTTCTTTTTTAATGCTTCCGCGCCAATAATTTTTTGAGGCCTGATACAGAGTTACTTTAAATTTAATTTGATTTAAGTAAAAAATAATTTAAGAAATTACCTTTTTGGGCTTGATCCTTTTAAACAAATTATTTTTCTAGTTGAACATACTCGATTAAACCCCATTATTTCTTGAACATACATGATTAAACTCGGTTAAGGAACTTCAGAATTTTTCATTCTAGATTCGTTATTGATGGTTTCTCAAAACCTCACTGCAAAACAAAAAATAGAAAATAATAATGTTTTGAGCTACCGTACTTATTTAACATTGCCTTACTGCGAAATGAGTGGTTATTGGTGGAATATGTCAAATTTTAGCTATTTTTTTGTTAAAAAATTATGAAAATTTGACAATTTTTTCATTTTATCTTTTATTTATATATTTATAAATAAAATAATTAGATGATTAATTTTAGTTCATTTACAACAAAACTGATCATCCACATTTGAAATAAAATTACTCATTTGGTTAATTTTTTAACATAGCTTGCCAAGCTTGGAAGACTTTATTTCACGAATATATTTTCTTTTTCATAATTTTTTATTAATTATTATATATAATCAATATATATATTAAGGCTATATTTGGCGGACTAGCTGAAAAGCTAGCTGTTAGCTGAAAAGCTAGCTGATGGCTGAAAAGCTAGCTGTTAAATAAAAAACTAGCTGATAGCTGAAAAGTTAGCTGATAAAAAATAATGTTTGGTAAAAATAGCTGAAATATACTCCCTCCGTCCCAAATTAATTGTCCACATTTGACTTTTGAAGTCTTTTTTCTTCAACTTTGACCTTAAATATTTTTATTTGTGTTATATATTATTTGATGTAACTTATAACAATGAAAAGACATTTAAAATACAATTCATTCATATATTTTGCATCAAATATTATCTATCAAAAAGAAAAATATTTAAGATCAAAGTTGAAGAATAAAAACTTGAAAAGTCAAATGTGGACAATTAATTTGGAACGGAGGTAGTATAAAATTAGATAAAAGGACATGTAAGAATATGTGTTTCTATAATTAATTAAGGGGCGTATTTGGAAAATTTTAAAAAAGCTTCTAAAAAGATAGTCTAAGGGCGTGTTTGGCTTAGCTTTTAAAAGCTTAAAAGAACTTTTTCAAAAAGTTACAAAAAGTCAGGATTTTCTGACTTTTCCAAAAAGTTGCTTTTTGTTGTATTAAAACTTCAAAAGTTATTAGTTTGTCAAACATATTTTTGTTTTTTTTTTCTTTTACAAAAATGACTTTTGGCTGTGAAAAGCTAAGCCAAACACCAGTAACTTTTCAAAAGCTAGCTTATAAGCTAGTTTATCAGCTACTTTTTGGCTTAACAAACACGACAACAAAAAAAAACTCGAAAAATAAGCTAGTTTATCAGCTAGCTGTGGCGCATCAAACGTAGCCTAAATCTATCCTACCAATGTCTTTCACAAAAGCATGCCCACCTTAAGTGAGATGGATTCCTATCTTTCGTAAGGCATTTTAGCCTCCTTTTTGAAACCGTTAAACTTACGCGGGTTTTGTTACGATTGTCGAAATACACTCGGTTCTCTACAAACCCTAGAAATCAACGACTGATCTTGACATTGTCGTCTGATGGCTATGGCAGGTTTGTATAGGAGAATTCTTCCATCACCTCCTGCTATTGATTTCGCTTCTCCCGAAGGGAAGGTGGGTTCTTTACTCCTATCGTTTTGCCATCTGTGCTCGATTAGGTTTTTGAGTTTAATGAATTTGTCTTGCTGTTTTGAAACTAGTTTATTTTGCTCCTTTTAGTTTTTGTTTCGATCGTGTAAATTAGTATGTGGATATTAGTTTGATTTTAAAAAGGTCGAATGTCGACTAAATGGGTGTATGGATTGTGTAAGAAGACGTACTATGTTTAAAGTTCAAAAAAATCGAGATACATTATGACTCAGTAACGCTCTTACATCAAAAGAACTAATCTTCGACTTCAAATTATTTTTGCATTTAACTTTATAACAAGTGTTACAAGTAGAATACGTTTGATTTTAATTTGCAGAAATTATGTTACCATTTTTCATTTGGTAAGGACTAGGTTTGACTAAAAGATCCGAAATGTAGATCTTCTTCTCGGAAGGAATTCCTTGTACTGTTCACTACATCTGATTGCATTTCAACTAAAGACTTATCAAAATAGGCTTTCAGGAGTGCTTTTAGCACTCTTGTTATGGTACTAGTAGCGAGATGTTAGCCATGGCCATTTTAATCTAACTAAGCAAAATTTTCTGGTGAAGAGTGCATTGTTGCCTTAACCACTACTTTTGCCTGCTTGTTTCTTGCAACTAATCTCCATACTTGCTCTACATTTGCAGCAATTGTTCATAGAAGCTATACAAGGTGGAACCATGGAAGGCTTTTTTAAGTTAATCTCTTACTTTCAGACACAATCAGAACCTGCATATTGTGGATTAGCTACCCTAGCTATGGTCTTGAATGCACTATCTATTGATCCAGGAAGAAAATGGAAAGGTAATCTGTATCCTTGATTTGGAAAATTCTGATTATCTAAGAAAGTAATAGATAAATAAGGGTATATAAATAATTTCACTCTTATATTTTGATAATCAGTTCTGTTGCAGGTCCTTGGAGATGGTTTGATGAGTCTATGCTGGATTGCTGTGAGCCTCTGGAAAAGGTTAAAGCTGAAGGCATTTCTTTTGGGAAAGTTGTATGTTTGGCTCATTGTTCTGGAGCCAAAGTTGAAGCTTTTCGCACAAATCAAAGCAATATTGATGACTTTCGCAAGCATGTAATCTCATGTTCCACTTCTGATGATTGTCATTTGATCTCATCGTACAACAGAGGGACTTTTAAACAGGCTAGTTTTAACTTTAATCTCTAGTGTCTATTTATTGGATATGATAATATGATATGATGAAAGTCATTTCTTTATTATGCAGACAGGTAGTGGGCACTTTTCACCAATTGGTGGTTATCATGCAGGAAGGGACATGGTGTTAGTTTTGGATGTTGCTCGTTTTAAGTATCCTCCTCATTGGGTCCCACTAACACTCCTATGGGAAGCCATGGATACCATCGATGACTCAAGTGGATTTCGTAGAGGGTAAATAATAAAACTTTAATAAGAATGAAATTGTAGTAGATCTTGTGTTCATGGATAATTTCTTGTTCTTTCTCAGATTCATGCTCATATCCAGGCTTCATCGATCACCAGCACTTCTGTACACCCTGGTTTGTTCATGTGATTAAATAGTGAATGTGAATGTGATCTTAGTGTGTTGTGTATATAATATTGGGCATCTTTGTTGCAGAGCTGTAAGCATGAGAGCTGGATCAAGATTGCTGAGTATTTGGTTGAAGATGTTCCAAAATTGTTAAGTTGTAAGGATGTGAAAGATGTGAAAGATGTTCTTGCAATTGTTTTCAATTCTCTCCCATCAAAGTTTCTTGAATTCATCAAGTGGGTTGCTGAAGTTAGGAGAAGAGAAGATGCTGGTCAAACCCTAAGTCCAGAAGAAAAAGAAAGACTTGGTGTTAAGGTATCTTGTAAAAAACAAAACAACCAACACCTTAATAGTATGTGTGTTCATACTTGATACTATAACATAACATTGTATAATGGGTTCTATGTAGGAAGAGATCTTGAAACAAGTACAAGAGATTCGTCTACATAAACACGTAACAGATTTTCTGTTAACTGGGAAATCAAGAGAGAAAGAGTCTCCATGTTTACGTAAAGAATCCTGTTTGACTGATATTGCAGATAGTCTGTGTTGTCAGGGTGCAGTGTTTCTAGAAGGAAACAGTAATGGATTTTGTTGTCAGAAAACATGTGTAAAAAGCAATGGAGATGTACAAGTGGATGTGCTTGTTCCTTCATCTTTAGAAATGCACCCTGCAACTAATGATGTCCTCACTGTGCTTTTACTGGCATTGCCACCACAAACATGGTTTGGGATCAAACATGAGAAGCTTCTGCAGGACATAAGTAGCCTTGTTTCAATAGATAGTCTTCCTACTCTGCTTCAAGAAGAGGTATCCCCCATATTCTCTTTGTATGTTGTTAAGTAGCTCACATTAAGGGGTTAAATCAGACATTTTAAGTTATAGTTTTGTAATGAGAATTAGGGCTATTGATCACGAGATTTCATTTATGGCATTTATATACACAATGACATTGCAGATTATGCATTTGCGTGGTCAACTCTATATTCTCAAGCGATGCAAAGATGAAGAAACAGAGGAAGATTTCGGTGCGCCACTCATTTAACTTACTTTAGAAGGTCAGATTGGGCTTTTTGCAGAACCAGATTCAACAAAAGTTGAAAAGGTCAGATATTTGATAACTAAAAAAGGATACAAGTTGGGTCTCATCAAAATTGTATTTTAATATTATAATTTTTTTTTTCAAAAATATTTGATTATTATTATTATAGTTTATTAAACTAAAAAAAATAATAGTTGTTGATGTGCCAATGTGATCGTATACATAAAATTTAACTGTTGGGTTTGGAACACAAATAAATTGTAACCTATGGAATGCCTATATATGATATGATGGTAACTATTATTTGTAAATATTATAGTGTTTTGGTCCTAGATATCAAATAACGGCTATGACATGTCCATATTGAAATGATGAAAGTATGTGTGTGTAGAGTAGATGGGGTTTAGTAATTCACTCACATATATTTTTTTAATAAATAATCATATCGAGCTCGAAGCAGTTGATTATCTATATAGGCTAAATCAATCTTGAAATTTAAGTATTGATCGAGTTTAGGGCTTACAATATTCGATTTAACTCAACTCGATGTGTGCATGTATATATATGTGTGAGCACGTTCAAATCTCGTGATAACGTAGGAACATATATTTTTATATAATTATATGGACATCAATTATCAATGTTTATAACACAAAACTGATAAAGTTTGTTATATATTTTTTTTTCTTTTGAAAAAAATAAATAATGAAACTTTAATTAATGAATATTTTTATTCCTTGGTTAATGATATTATTTTTTACTTTCAGATTTTATTTTAAAAAATTAAACTAAACTAATCAAATTTATAATTTTTTATCTTTTACGGTTAGGCATCGATATCAATATACAAATGCATCACTGTTGATTATTGAATATTATTGTATTCACCAATGAACGAAGTTGAATTGTATTTTTAAGAGATTCTTTTTCTGAAAAAGAAAAACAAACATAACAAAAAAATTTAGTTTTTATATTTTATAAATAGCCATCCATGGAATAAACAAATAAAATTGCACTTTTTGTAGTTTTTTACGCGACATAATTTTTTTTCTAAATATGCCCATACATATTTAGTGGTGCACATGCATGTTATGTGGAGTGTGGACAACTCTCGCATTGCATTGTATTAAAGTGACACGATATGTCAAAGAAATTATGAAGGCAATTCCAAATGGCAAATGATAACTTTTTCTTTAGAGACAACGTTTCGTCGACAATAATTTGAATGTTAAAATAAAATCTTTTATTATAAAGTTGTTCTTCTGTGCCGTCGTTTTCACATGAATTATCAATAACGACTTAACTTCGTGTAAAATGCTATTTATCAAACAATCTTTCTAATTATTTTGTCAGAAATTATTTATTTACTTTAATTAATTTAATCAATAATCGACGGCAATGATTACAAAACTACGCTTATATGATGAAGAAACTCTCGTTGTTCAATAATACCAGAGAAAAATTATAAGAATGAGAATGAGTAATTTTGTCACGGGGAAATGACATTGTAGCCCTATAATGTATTCAACATTTGCCCATTCAGTCATTTATGTTATTTTCATGTCTTTTAAAGGAACAAAGTAGGTAGTGACCTGTCTTTTTGGGACCTCTACCTTTAGTATCCAATATCTTGTCATTTAAAAGTCAAAATCGGGTAGTAAAAGTCAAAATCATAGTGTAAATCGGAAAACATCGTTGGGTTGTATCAAATTGGATTGTATCGAATTAGAGTGTATCGAGTTGGAGTAGATCGACTTCTGCAATCGAGACTATCGACTTCTGCAATCGAATATCTCCGATCGTTTCCCTCTATCAACTTCAACTGCTTTCTATTTCTACAAATTGATCTTCTTTGTAGTTCTGTAACTGTAATATGACAACTTAAATGGAGATGGATATGAACCTCGATGAAAAAGGCGATGTGAAGCAGAATGTTAATGATGACGGAAGGAGGAGGAAGTCGAAAGGTTTTGATTTTGCCTAAAACCAAAATACAATTATCATTGATCCATAGCAAGTTCAGTTCTAACATACATCAAATTACAGCTTGTAAACAATTATGCCAAAAAACAAAACCCAATTGAACATTAACCAAACCTTCAACTTCTGATTTTGGCTTACCACCTCCTTCAAGTAGACCTTTAGGCTCTGATTGTGGATCACCACTTCCCTCAAGCTTTGATTTAAGACTTCAACAACATGCACATGATTTTCAGCCTCATCAACCCACAAAAGAATCTCACTACTAGGTCCCTATAGATTTCAATATCATCAATTAGCAAAATTACGTTAGAATTGAAAAAACCCAATTGTTTCTTGATATGGAGTACCATATTTGGGTAAGCATAGTATTCCCTGTCAGGATTCTTCTTAGTGGTGGAAGTCCTTATGATTATCATGCTTCCGCAATCATCCCTCACCATAGTTTTCTTATTCGGATGCAACAAAAGAAGAAAAATGAAGGAGACGACGAAGAAGAAACTGGGAAAAAGAAGGAAGGAAGGAGGCTGAGAAAAAGAAGAAAGGAAAATTTCTCAACGACCATTGCAGAAGGAAGCTATTGCGAAGATCGGGTCAACTAGTCAGTGTTTTAGATGAGGAAGTCACCGACCGACCCCTTTAGTTCTTCGAAAAGGACCAAATCGACTTGAAAAAAAAGTTTGTTCCCTTAAGATGCACTAAAATAACATAAGGAACTGAATGGACAAATGTGGAATATATTGTTGCGTTACAGTGTCGTTTTCCCTTTTATCACAACCAAATCAAGACGAGATTGAGCTCAAGGTGATTGTGTTAGGTGGACCTCAAAGTGGTTTGATGAATTGCTTTGGGATATTCATCATACATACTTTTATAAATGTATATTTAACACAAATAATTACTTTAAAACTTATTAATAAATTCCAAACTCATAAACAAGTTCATAATTGGTATTTTATTATTATTATTTTTGCTGACAAGAATTATTAATTCTACCTAAAAAAACATGAAGAGCAAGTACGGATTTTTCAAACTACAAACGTCTTTTCGAACCTATAAAAATAATTAAAAAATTTGAACCATTTTCTTAGAAAAAGCAAATATCAAACTTAATTTTTGTCGGCAAAAATAATAATAAATTAAAAATTTTCAAACTTGGTTGTCATATTGCGATAAAATTAAGAAAAATAAAAAGCATCGACTTATAACACTTATAAAAATTGGTAATTATGAAGAATATCCTTTTTTTAGTTAATATTCAAACCAGTTATGATTTGGATAAAACGGGTTAGACTCTTAGTCTTTCTTTTCTTCTTTAGGGAAGGATTGTATGGGGTTATATACTTATTGTCATATGCATATACTTATTTTTATTGACAATTGTTATAATATTATAAATCTTCATTAATATTATATCTCACATATCATGTCACATGTCAATCTATTATCCATTTTAAATTTTAAATTTCTCACTCTAATTATATTAAATCAATAATTAATTCTTCATTTCAAATTTCAAATTTTATATTTCACACTCTAATTACATTAAAATAAAAAATAGAATAAAATTAAGATATATATAAAGTGATATAATTTCGTCTATTTATTTAAATCAACATTTATAATTTTATATAACTAAAAATATATCGCTTAATTAACAATGTATTTAAAATAATTTATTTGAAATAATTGATTAATAATTTTAAGTTTTTACTATAAACGTTTAATTAATTTTATAAATGTGGTTCTTACGGGTTATAAACTAGTGTGTGTGTGTGTATATATATATATATATATATATATATATATATATATATATATATATATATATATATATATATATATATATATATAAGCATTAAATTATTTTAAAAAAATTATGCATTTGCATATGCACATGTTTTTTAAAAATATGCATACACACAAAATAAATGATTATGCATTAAAAATGGATTTTTTTTTGAAATATTCTTTTTTTAAATATTAATTTCGAAATGTAAGGAATACATTCGCTGATTTTAAAAAATATAAAAAAATAAAACAATTTTTTTTTCACAAAAGTGAAAATAGACCTTATATTTCGAAATTAAGATTGAAAAAAAGATTTTTTCAAACAAAAAAAATACATTTTTAATGCATATTCATATTTTTTTTTGTGGAAATATACATTTTCAAAAAAATATGCATATGTACATGCATATAATTTTTTTTCTTGCAATTATCTTAGATATATGTATGTACATGAACATTTGAAATTTTGTACTTAAATTCACTATAAATAAAAAGTTTGTTGGTTTTCTTCCTCAATTTAGTTATCTGTTGCTTTGTCATGTATGACTATATTAGTCTTCCTAGTTAATGTCATGCCACTTGTCAACCTATTGATTATCCATTTTAAATTTTAAATTTTAAAATTTTCACCCTAATTACATTAAATTAATAACATTAGAATAAAAAATAAAATAAAATTCATATAATTTCACGTATTTATTTGAATGAACGATTATAATTTTATATAATTAAAAAAATATATCTTTTAATATTTTATTTAAAATATTCATTTAAAATAATTAATTAATAAATTTGAGTATTTACTATGAAAATTTAATTAATTTTGTAACTGTGGTTCACGCAGATTATAAACTAGTGTGTATGTATGTGTTTGTGTGTATATATATATATATATATATATATATATATATATATATATATATATATATATATATATATATATATATATATATATATATATATATATAAGGTTAGGCTCATTTGAAACTATCATATTTTTTGAAACATGAGGGTGCAATATTTTTTAAATCGACTTTTTAAAATGTTAGAATATTGAAAAAATATTTTTTAAAACGCAAAATAAATAAAAGTTATTGAATTTTTTTAAATATTATTTTTGTCTTTTATTTTATCCAAAAAATTACCATTTTTTCAAAATATACGTGAAATACTTTCATAGAGTATTATACTGTAAGTATTCAAATCGACTTTTTAAAATGTTAGAATATTATAGTAGAATATTGAACTATAAATATTTAAAATATTCTAATAGAATATTAGAATATTCTAACAAATCTAACAATTCAAATAAAATATTAGAATATTTTAACATATCTACAAATTTTATTAGAATATTAAAATATCCTAATATTTCTAAAACTTCGATTTGATTATTTACAGTGTAATATTCTATTAGAATATATCACTTATATTTCAAAAAAAAAAACAAAAATTTATTTTATTTTTATATTATTTTATATTTTTTGATAAATTAAATAACGAAAATAATATTTTAAAAAAATCTAAAATTTTCTTTTTATTTTGCAATTTATAATTTTTTATTTTATTTTTTTAATCTTCAAGACGAGGAGTAGTTAGGATTGCGTCGTTATATCTTAAAAAATTAGCATGATATATATAAATAGGTTCATGCGAATACATAAATATTTTGCGAAAATGTGAAAACAGATAATATACTTTAGAAATTAAATTTACTAGCAATAAATTAAAGATAATAGTTTATATTTGAGAGTGTTATGATAATATAAATTTAAAAGTGGTTTTAGCAACTATTTTTTTTTTCATGTTCTTAAGTATTTTTAAATTCAAGTTTTCATAATAAAAATATAAAAACAAACATGCTTTGATAATATAAAACAATTTCTCATGTATCATCGATTATCATTATGTATTTGAAAGTTTGGATGAATTCTTGTTCAAAATATAAGGATAAGGTGACATAATCTCACAGTTTTTACTTGTTTTCGTGTTTCGGTAAATTATTGTATTTTCGGATAAGTCTTCCTCTCTCTCTCTCTCTCTCTCTCTCTCTCTCTCTATATATATATATATATATATATATATATATATATATATATATATATATATATATATATATATATATGACTAGGTTATTTTGTTTCTTACAAGTATTGTGTGCTAGAATGCACCAATAGGAATTTAGTAATTTAAATAATTATTTAATTAAATAAGTATAAATATTAAATGATTTCCATAATTATATGTATATTAAATGATATCCATAATTATAATTCTCTTTTTATTAAAACTAATTAAATCTGTTATTAATGTTAACAATAACATTATTTCAGAATGAATTCGCATCTAGATTTTTATATATGAGTTCGTATTTGGTTTTATGACTCACTCACTTAAAATACAATAAAGTTGTATGGAATATGAAGAACGGTCATTCTTCAAGATATGAATTCATTCCGAAATAATATTATTGTTGATATTAATAACGAATTTAATTAGTACCATAAAAATGAATTATAAGTATGGATAACATTTAATATACATATAATTAATACTAAATTCTTATTGGTGCATTGTAGCACACAATAGATGTGAGAAACATTTGAACCTATATATATATATATATATATATATATATATATATATATATATATATATATATATATATATATAGTATCTTATAAAACAAATCCTACTATTTCTAAAAATAGATTGAATAAAATAATAATATTTTTTAAGACGTCCAAATCATTAAGCTAATTGTACAACTAATCATTAATAAAATAATATTAAAATTTAAACAAACTCCTATAAATCTTCTCTTCCAAGGTTTTGACCAGATCTTTTTTCATCCAAATAAATACTCAACACCCTGTAATTTGGTCATTTCATGAATTTTCTTTATTTTTAATATGACATGCTTTGTAAAACAAACTAATGATTGAATTGAAAATAATCATTCTCCATCGAAAAGAAATTAATTGTCGAAACAAACTATTTGTCGTCCGCCGCTTTGCGCGGGTAAACGGCTAGTATGTATATATATATATATATATATATATATATATATATATATATATATATATATATATATATATATATATATATATATATATATATATATATATATATATATATATATATATATATATATATATATATATATATATATATTGTGCCACTGAATTGAGACTCCATTACTCCCTGTTTTGTGATAATCTGGGTTGTGCACACAAACAATAATGTCTGAAGAAGGAAGAAACGGGCATCACCCATTGTTAAGAGGAGGAAGAAGAAGTAATGAAAAGTACAGCCATGGTTTCTCATCCTCTCAAATCCAGTCATTGGCTGCCATCTGTGAAGCTTTCATCCCTCCCATTGTGCCTCCGCCTAACCCTAGCCCTAATCAATCTGTTTCTTCCTTCTATTCAGCTACTGGATCTCAGCCTCCTGTTCCTCAAGAGGTTTGCCTTTTCTCTTTCGATTTATGTTCCGTTAAACCCTCGAGAATTTTCAATTCCGATATTAATTTTGCTTAGTTTCTGGTGAATTTCACGGATGATCGTTGAAGTTAGTTGTGTTAATAATTAAAACTTACAATCGCACAAAAGGGTAGAAAATACTGCCTAATTGTTACTTTTTAACAAGTTAAGAACAAAAATCATATGTGAAATTAATTGTTTTGGAATTTGCGCATAATACGATTTCTTTGTTTAGAACCAAATATTTTAAAAAAGCATACCATGAACAAACATCATTGATCGTATTATTCTATTTACTAACCAAAAAAAACCTACTTGTGATTTGTTGCTATTGCTCGAATTAGTAAACTGAGATGTAAATTAAAAAACTGTAAGATTTCCTTAAAAACAAGTAAAAGCAGAAAAAACAAAAGTTTCCACCTCAATATGATTGTTTGGATGTTGATTTACTACTACTACCTTTGAATATGAAACAAATCGTATCAGACTTTTCTAAATCGATATCAGTTAGATTCAGAATATTTCACTGAGTTTCTGACCTTTTTGAGGTTGTCAACAAAGCTTATCCAGTTACATTTAACATTGGATAGAAATTATCAATTATGTATGTATCCGATAATATACGTTTACAAGATAAATAAATAAAACTTTTCTGTTTGTAATTTGCTTTTTACAGATTATTGTTATATTCATTTGTGTATTTATTAACTTTCAATGGATATTTAATATCTGGATTTGGTTTGATACTTCAACTGGTTTCTTGTTTTCTAGTAGGAAATCATTTAATTATTTTTTCGTTAAATATCTTTACTTTTAAATCCATTTATAGCCTAGTTATGATTTCATTGATGATTTGGTGTTGTGGTCCAATATTTGTTGCTATAATTATTATTTGAGTGGTTATCAACATATAGTTTGTTCGATCTAAATGATGTAATATTAACAATATTTATAATTATAGAGGGTGTGTATCGTTAACCGTTAAAAAAAGAAAATAAATTTGATATATCAAATTAACATTTGAATCTAAGAAATCCATCGTGTAAATTCTTTTATTTAAAAATTATATTCTTATTTTGATAATATAATTTTATTTTTGAGAACTGAGACATTATTTATTTATAGATTAGAAACATATCGGTCAGTCAAGCCAGAACAGTCTGACTCGTTCAAGATGTTCATGTTGTCACATCTTTTACTGTATTTCTAATTTATTTGTTCTTATAGATTTTTTGTTGTACAATATGTACAAAAATACAGTATCAAAATTTAAATTTTTTAATAATTATAAACGGGTACGAACATGTATGTCACGTTTGAATTCCTTTTACGAAATAAGTAGGAATCCAGATATTTGATTGGTTGATCCGATGATCAAATAACTGCATCTTTGACGTATTCTTGCACCCGTAATCTTCAATTTGGTACGTCATGAGTAGTTACATAGTATGAAAAAAACGATATTTTAATATTTATTCTAAAATTACAATTTTGGTTACTAATACAATATAAAAAGTGCCAAAATAAAATTGTGACATTTACAAAATACTACTTTTTTTTAAGACATTCGAAAAAGAAATTACATTGATGACAATTTTATTGTGATTGTTCTTGCACTTATTTTTTAACTAATAAAATGTTGTTTTGGGTTAAGACTGCAGAGAAAATGATGAAGAGATACCCACCAGAGGCAGTGTTCTTGGTGAAATTGATTCTAATGCTTCTATCCACTAAATTGGGAACCCTTTTAGTCTGTGGCTCCATATGTTTCGACACCAAATGGCCATTTATTCACAGCTTTCATGATCTAAATTTGAACAAAAGAGAAAAAATTCTTCAGAAATGGTCAAATACATACACATCTTACATCCCTCTCAGACTTGTCTTCCTAGTGCTCAAGCTTATGGTCTTCTACATATTCTTCTCACTCGTAAGTCATTAAAAAACTCTCTCAAATTCTTTAATTCTGAATTCAAAAGTTTCTGAATTGTTTTTTTAGACTGATGAAAATTCAGATAACCCCTCATGGGAAGCCATCGGATACAAAGTCAAATCAACAAACAAAACCTCGAACAATAAAAAAGAGAGACCACTTGATCAAGGTGTTATCGAAACCGAGAAAGAAAGTGATGCAAGTTTTAAAAAGTTGGTTAAAAACAAAGGACTTGAATTGATTGAAGATGATGAGAACGGTTTTTACAACATCAAATGTGACGTGGTAATCGTCGGATCCGGTTGTGGTGGTGGTGTTGCCGCCGCTGTCCTGGCCAGCTCCGGCCAGAAAGTGGTGGTTATTGAAAAAGGTCATTACTTTTGCCCCGATGATTACTCGCTTTTAGAAGGTCCTTCAATGAATGAACTATATGAAAAGGGCGGGGTGCTCTCGACATTAGATGCCAAAGTCATGATTTTGTCCGGCTCAACTCTAGGTGGCGGCTCCGCCATTAATTGGGCGGCCTCCATCAAGACGCCGGAGGACGTTCTTGAAAATTGGGCGGTGGATAAAAAGATTCCGATGTTTGGGACCGCCGAATACCGCTCCGCCATGGAAATCGTCTGCAAGAGAATTGGTGTTACCGAGACTTGCACCAACGAAAGCTTTCAAAACAAAATGCTCCGGCGAGGGTGCGAGAATCTCGGCTTGACCGTGGAGGCGATACCGCAAAACTCATCGGAAAATCATTATTGTGGTTTGTGTGGTTACGGGTGTAAAACGGGTGACAAAAAAGGCACCGACTCAACTTGGCTAGTCGACGCGGTGGAAAACCGTGCGGTGATCTTCACCGGTTGCAAAGCAGAAAGGATCGTAATAGATGACCGGAAAAGATGTCGAGGCGTGATCGCCACCGCCGAAAGTAGCACCATCACTCGAAAACTCCGGTTCGAGTCACGGGTCACGATTGCCGCCGGCGGTTCCCTCTCGACACCGCCGTTGTTGGTTTCAAGCGGGCTAACGAACCGCCACATAGGACGGAACCTACACCTACATCCTGTGTTACTAGCATGGGGACACTTCCCGTCAGCTTCAGGAGTTGAAACTGACGGGAAGTGTTATGAGGGAGGTATCATTACCTCCCTTCATAAAGTCAGAGAACCATCATCAGATGTTAACGAAAACGTTAACGTCCGGGCGATTATAGAAGTCGCCTCATTGGGACCGGCGACATTCGCGTCTATGTTTCCGTGGGTATCGGGGGCGGATATGAAGGACAACTTGGTAAAATACTCGAGAATTGTGAAACTTTTTTCATTAGTGAGAGATGAAAGTTGCGGTGAGGTTAGGGAAGTGGGGAAGATCAAGTACCGATTCAACGAGACAGATAAAGAGAATCTAAGAATCGGTTTACGACAAGCGTTGAGGATTCTTGTTTCCGCGGGTGCGGAAGAAGTTGGAACATTCCGGAACGACGGGCAACGGATGAAAACCAGAGGAATTAAGGATTCGGATTTGGAGGAGTTTCTTGATGATGTGTCGGCTGTTGGAGGGCCGAAATCAAGAGGTGTGAATTGGACTACATATGGGTCAGCCCATCAGATGGGGAGTTGTAGAATGGGTTGCAATGAAGAAGAAGGTGGTGTGGATGTGAATGGAGAAACTTGGGAAGCAAAAGGGTTGTTTGTTTGTGACGCCAGTGTACTACCGACAGCTGTCGGAGTAAATCCGATGGTTACTATTGAATCGACTGCTTATTGCATATCTAAGAAAATAGCTCAGGCAATGGAGAAAGGGATGTATTCCGATTAATTTTGGAAAATGAAGGTTTGTGAGTTTTTAATCAATTAATTGTATTTGTATTTATGAGATTATATTATATTTGTTACATAAATAAAGTTTTCAATAAAGAATCATTACAAATAGCACATAATCAGGTGAATATAAGATGTTACGCTTCTGTTTTAGTTTGTTTCGTTGATCGAAAAACCTAAAAGTTTATATGGTTGTAAAAAAAAACGTTCTGTATCGACCCGTCATAAAGATAATTTTGTTTCATATAGTTGGATCAATGTGTTGTATACCACGACATCATAATACAACACATGTTGGGAATGATGAAAACTGATTTTCTAAAATTTGGAATATAACCATGTTACTTAAAGGGGCGTTTGGATGTATAATTTAAAATTTGAATTATAATAAAATATGTTACACAAGATAATATTAAGATATGCGTCTGTCACTCGAAGTAGTAATAAACTAATAACTAATAACCTACTAGGGGTGATACACCCCTCGACGCATAAAGTTTTCCATGCAGAAATATTAGAAGAAATGGGGTTTCAGTCTCCAAAAAACAAAAGAAAAATGTAAAAGAAAACATACAAAATATATATATATATATATATATATATATATATATATATATATATATATATATATATATATATATATATATATATATATATATATATATATATATATATATATATATATATAAACTCCCTAAAAACCAACGTGTGAAAAACAGATATAAAAGAAAGTGTCCAACTGAACAAACTAGTTTTCAAAAACATAATTATTAAAAAAAAGAAAAAAAAACGAATTCCTAAAAGATCACATTTGTTAAAAAAGATGTAACCGGTCTTGTAAAAGAAGTTAAAAAAAAACTAGGTTCTTAGAAAAAAGTTGTAAGAGAAGTTTATATCAATTTGTAAAATATACTTAAAATTGGGCCAAATTTATAAATTATAATAAGGAAAAACTGTAGGGAAATTTATAAAAATGTTTCGTACCGAATTTGTAAAGCAAATTAAAATCTGGACCAAAGTTGTATATAATGAAAGCTTGAGGGGGGAAAGGGGCATAGCTACATATCTACAAAAATAATAAAAAAGCAAGAGGGGGGAGATTTGAACCCTAGTCTCTTCCATGACGCAAACGATCAGACTACACATTAATTACATCCAGGTTTCCTAAAATAAAGTTTAAACAATCTCCGAATTATTTATTATTATTATTATTTTTTTAATAAAGCTATTGGTGTGAATAAATAATAATAAAGCTATTGGTGTGAATATATATTATAAACTTTAATAATTCAGGAATTTGTGTATCAGTCTTTATCAAAACTGAGATGTAACTAATTATTTAACCCTCATTGATCATATAGCCACAACTACACTTTATCCCAACCTAAGATCGCACAATCATGAAATATCCAAATACCTAATTAACACCCTTTAAATACTAATTAATTGATTATATAGATGATACTTTATATTTCAAAATAATTTGATTTTCACTTTGAATTGAAACCATGAATAAATAATTAGATTGAAACTTATGATCATCAGTACAATTTTGCATCTTTCATCCATGAAGGTCTTCTCGCTTTGTAGTAAAAATGTGCTATCATCTGCACCAACTCATCCGCTGTTCGAATCTCTGCAATTCACAATTCAAACCAACCCAATAAATCAGATTCAGATAATCAAAATCGTTACTTTTGTTTTTACTTATTTAACCAAAAACAACTAAAAAACTGTCTTACGTGGTTCCCTGTAAATAATTCTGTTTCCACGTAAAAACAATAATTGTGGGCATTCCCGAATCTTGAGTGCATACGCAAGATCCGTCTCAATGTTCATATCAAGCTTCACTGTCTGCATTTCCAACCCAATAAAGTTATAACTAACCAAATTTAAATAACACAGGTGACAATTTCAACACATTTATCTATAAATACGTTGATTTGTAACAAGTCAAATGAGAAAACTTTAAAAAAATACTAGTTAAGAAGGAAACGACATGCAAACAACCTCCTAACTAAATCATTTTGTTTCAGAAAATCCAATCATCATTGTAACAATATTAGGATGTGCTTGATAAATGTTTTTTTTTGTGTATAGCAGATTATAGTCATATTTGACACATTAGTTATTTATAAAATCCAAATAAATGTTTTTTTTTTTTTTTTTTTTTTTTGTGTATTTTTACCCTAGGTGGAAGGCGATCTTTTGCGTTCCAGTACACCTTAGCAGCCTTCTCTAACTCCTTTAAGGCCCTCCAATTTTCACTTGCCCTGTAAAAGTAAAAATAAAACCCACAAATTAGGATTAATACAACTTGTTAATTAACTATCCATAACTTCTCAATTTCGAAGGTGTCATCAGAATCAGATAATCAGGTTATTAATAGATGTAGGATGATTAGCTAATTATATATTTATGTCAATAAGTAATCAGTTTGCAGATAATGTTAATTACCGATTATATCTTTCGAAGACAAGTACGATTAAGGGACTAGGATGGAAAGCAAAACTCTCCCATTCCAAACAATTGATCTCCTTAACTACTATATTATCATCCAATTCACCTTCCCAATCAATCTCAACCCCATCTTCTCCGATCACATTCTTGATCGGATGCTTTTCGAAATACTCCGATGCCCTAATTCCCCACCCCACTTCAGCATCCAGTGGCCAATTTGGATCCTCTTCCTCCACCACCATTCCCTTCTTCTTCTTTTCCTTCTCCTTCTTATCACCATTATCATCATCGTCGTCGTCTTCTTCATCAGTAATCCTTTCCCGAATTACATTCTCTTTACCTTCCAGAACCTCCGAATTCTGCTCGCGAATCGCTGCAAACGTTTCCTCTAATGAACTCCGCATGAAATCTTCCACGGCAGCCGCTTCGCTTCGCCTACCGCGTCTGGGTTTTCTAGGAATCGTTGTGGGGAAGGGTTTTTCTTCTTCGTTTTTTGGATTTTCGGTGTTTGCAGTCGCTGGTTTTCTTCTAGGTTTGGGGTTTTTTCTGGGTTTTCTATCATCTTCAAAGCTTACATCCGAATCTTTAGAAACTGCAGATAGAATTCGATGCTTGCGAATGAAATTGATATTTGAGATAGACGCAGGGTAACGAATCGTCTTGGTGTGTGTGAACAGAGGGAGGAGTGAGTGAAAAGTGAGGTAAGGGTTTAAGGCCATTGTTAGGGTTCAAAGAAAGAGTGACAAAATTCGAGATTCGTTTGACTTGTAGCAAAATTTCTATAAAAGACTTTTTTTTTTTTTTTTTTCCAGATAAATAAATATTTTATATTTAACAATATTAATTTAAAATCATCACAACTAGTCAACTAGTCATTAGTATTTTTTTCTCTGGAATTTGGATACTCGTAAATCATACAAGAATATTGTTTTTCCCCATCGATCAAAACTTATTTTTTCATAACGTCTTTGTAAATATCACATTAAAAAGCGGTTTGAAGATTAGTGCACCATATGGATTGGATAACCAGTTTTTCATATGTCGAATTTCTTTCTTTTGTTTTCTTAAGTCATGATTTTTTTCTTTGACTTCTTGAATAAAATCGTTTATTTCTCTTATTGCATTGTGGACATCATCGTACTACTTTTCCACATCTGCTTCTTGAGATTGCACGATAATCTCTGACTAGATCAAATCTAAAGTTAATTTCATGCATGTCGAGAACGCAAATCTAATAGCGTAGTTTTGTTTCCATGATTCAGATCGAGTTACTGATTTTTCTAAAGTGTTTTTGAAACTATAACTTCATGAAATCAACACTAGATTTTTTGGATTTTTATTATGACTTAGCTTAATGTAATTATTGGGATGTGGGTTTGTTATTCAAAGTCCAAATCATTATATTAATACCCGTATTTCGGTGCTAGAAGTGTTAACCTTTAGTAGTAAATTTGTTAAATAAAAGGAAATAAATGATATTATTTAAATTAAATTAAATAATAGAAATAACTTTTTTAAGTAAAAATAATAATAGAATTAAATTTTCAAAGTTGATTTTGGTTAAATGGAGAAGTTAAAGAATGTAGACCAACCTACCTATTATAGAAACTTAAGCTTGACTTGGATTTAACTTGTCTTGCACCTTAATTGTTAAAAAGAAAACTAACGTATAACTTATGATGGTTGGGTTATAAATCTCAATACTTGTTGATTAAATGTGACTAATTGGATAACAAATGAGAAATTTAAAAGTTTAGGGACATATTCTGCTAAATGTCCATAGTTATGGGCATAAATCATCATATATGCCTCCTTATGTTGATTTTGAACGTTGGAGATACATTATAAGGCGAGACGGAGCCCCACGAAAGGAGTGGCATGAAGTATTTTCGCACATAGGAACACAACACCGTCCCTACGGGATAGGGATGGGGTGGGGTTGCCGTATTCTCTCTCCGGCTGTCATTCTTCCAATATTTTCCTTTTTTTTTTGTAACCGTTAAAAAACGGTAGAAATTTGATTTTTTTTTTGCTAGGTAACGTCTATAAGACCTAAAATTGTTAGTTAATTTTTATGTTTATTACTTATTTTATAAAAAAATTATAAATCTAAAAAATCAATTGTTTTATTTATAAAAAATAAAGTGAAAGTTTTTTCTCATACATACTCTGGCTTTTGGTAATGGAAAGAAAAATGAGTGAAATGATGACGTGTGTGAGAAACAATGAAAGATCAATAGATTATATATTTATGAGACGAATTAAAGACAAGAAACGACAATGATCATAAAGATGTCGAATGATTATTAATCACAGCAATAGAATAGTTCTTGAGGCGGAAATATTATGTACTTGCTTTAAAAGTCATAACCCTAAAAGTTACATGCACGCTATTTATAGAATAAACCATACATCGATTCCGAACATGGACAAGTCTTCAATGTTGTCTTTGTGCGTCAAAAACCTTAGGCATAATTTTCAGAAGGGATGCCCTGACAGCCAGATACGACTGAATCATATTCGACACACATTTTAAATCAGAAGATGAGTTGGCATGGTTTGCTTTAGCCCTTGCCAGAATTTGATTCATTGCACTTGTAGAATACAAGTGTTTGTCCCTTAAAAATAACATGCAATTTTTCAGAATTGCACCCTCCTTCTTCTTATACACGATGCTCCAATATTCCTTGTCAGTCAGTCCCCCTTTGCATATGTTGTATGTCCTCAGGTTCTTCAAATGGCTTCATTATGGGTCTTTTATTCAAAACAAAGGCACTCTTAATATCCATCTTTGTAATCTCCAGGATGTAACATTTAATCATCCTCTTCAAATGGTCGAAAATAGGCTCGTATTTCTTTACATCTTTCGCAATAATGTTGAATAACGAAATCCAATCATATGGATTCATTAAAGGCAGATCAGCCAAAGAAAATTCATGAAGCACATGATTCGAACCCCAAAATCCTTTGAAGTGAATGTTCGGAAAATCTTCAGTTTGTTCAGGTAAGCCAACCTTCAAACCAACAATCCGCTTTAGACTCCAAGACTTGTACTGAGGCTTCCCATATTTGAGATATAAATTGAAGAGTTTTCGGTTGATCACATTGTTGGAGATTAGGGACTTTTCGATCTTCTAGAAGCATCGAAAAAGGAATGCTCGTGGGGTGATAAGGAAGTCTAATTGGCATTCAAATTCATTGCTGATGTCAAAAGACGTCTTCGGTTCCAACCAGTATAACTCCGGAAGATCAATGGCTTCTTTTTGAATTCGTTGGAAAGCCTAAGCAGGAAACAAGGACTTCTGACTTTCTAAAATAAAATCCGATTTTTTAACTTCAGCATCTTCTGCATCATACTTTTGTCGGAGAGCATTGAGCTCATCAAGTTCTTTATCTCGTTTCTTTCTTTCATCCCTTTCTAATTCAATCATATTTTCTTCATTATCTTCTTCAGAAGTAGTCGTGTCTTTATCTTTCCTTGATCTAAAAGCTTCATTACCCTTCTTATCAAATTCTTCTTTCACTTTATCATCCCCGTCTCCCCTTTGTTTCGAAGAAGCACCGCTTCCCGAAACACCATGGATTTGATTCAGCAGAGCGAACATAAGTTTTAATTTTTCAGAGAGAGAAAGTTGCACTGTATCATTGAATGGAGGGGATCTGGTCTCAACAATTCTTAATAGTCGATGAATTTCAGAATTGTGAGCTTTTACAAAGAGCTTCTCTTCTTGTAGCCTGGCGACATTAAATTGAGCATTCTTCAATTTTTCATGCAGAACCTTCACTTTTTGAGTTTACTTTGCTAAGGAATCCATTATTTTATTTACTGCTGCCAAGTCCTCCTGTAATTTTTCAAGCTTTGTGGTGATGGTTGAATTCAGTTCTATTGCCAAGCTTGATGTCGGCACGAAGAGTTAAGAGAGCTTCTTTTTCTCCATTTAAAGAATAACGAAATCCTTCAATGACTTTGTTCATATCAGTTGTGTTCTTGTCAGAAGAGGTCCTGAAGTCGGCCATGAATTCCTTGACTTCGTCTTGTAATTTCAGTACCTTTTTTGTAGCTTCGGTTATCTTCTTGTATGAAGCTTAGGCAGCCTTGGTGGATTCTTCAATGACTTTGGTATTTTCAGATGTGAGCATTCCCACGGTTTCTTGATGAGTAGTCAGAAGATTTTCCCACTTCGTAAAAGAAAAGGTATGGGAATGCTCCAAAATTGAATTAAACTTTTTATTTAATTGCCTGAACTATCCCTTTGTCATGGGAGCTTCGTCTTCATCATTGTTGATATTGAGATTAAAGGGCTGAAAAGCAAAGTCCTCAATGGGTTCTTGTTCATCTTCGAACAATATATCTTCATCGTCATTGAAAGGAGTAGCGGTAGATGTGCCTGGTTCGGAAGTCACACCGATATTGGCATTTTCCCCCATATCAAATGCGTTGACATGGATGCCTAAAGTCTGTATCTCCTCCAAAACGGATTTGAATACATGAACTTTCGGTGGAGTTGAGACAATTGAGGTTGTGGGTATCGTGGATTCGGTAGAGATTGGTGAAGAAATAGGGATTGAGACATGAGGAAGTGAAGTCTCAATAGAACTTGTTTGTGGGAGTGGAGGAATGGATGAAATCAGAATGGATGAGGTAATGGGTGAGTTGGTCATTGGTAAGGTTGGAATATTGAATGGAGGTGGAGGTGGTGGAGTAGTAAGGTTCAGAAAGGGTTGTTGCATGATATTAGCGAAGATATCAGAAACTGGCAGTGAGGAAGAAGGAGACGATACATGTGGAGGTTCAGAAGTGTGGGTGATATCATCTTCATTATTTCGGAGTGTGTTATCCTCCTGAATATCTGTCATAGTTCTATCTTCAGATTCCTCTTGAATTACCGGAGATGGAGATCTTGGTTTCTGAACTATCTTCTTCGGAGTCTTGACCGTCTCAGAAGTAGTAGACTTCGCTTTCCTTTTTCCTCCACACTTCAGCTTATCCCCTTCATCGATGATCTTTTGTGATTCAGTTGGAATTGGACGAACCCCAGAAGACGGTATTGTACGATAAGCCCTAATAACGGCGTTATCCAAAGGAACTTTTTCCAACAGTGCGTCCAGGATTGAGCCAACAAAGTCAAAGTTTTGAGGATCTGACATGATGAATGTAGTTGTTTGGAGCGTCAGAATATCTGCCATCAGTAAGTCTTGCATCAAGGCGAATTAGAAGTGAGTTAGGGCTTGTTGCACAACAATTGAACAAAACCAGGCACAGGAAATTTCCATGTGTCTTGTTGAAGAAATGGAGCTCTTAACAAATTGAGTCCAAATACCAGACCCATAGTCGAGGTTTACCCCATAGTATTCTCCATAGATCATTTTGTAAAACAACTTGCTTGCATTGTCAAACCCAAAAACCTTCTTTGATAGGCTTTTGAACATTAGGGTAAATAACACATTCCACATCGGCGGAAAAAAGGACTTTCTGAACTTGGAGAGCAAGGAGATGTCGCCTGTGTATCCTATCTGGTAGAACATCTCAATCATATAGGTTGTTGGAATCAATTCAGGGTCGAGACTGACCTCTGGTGTAATGAGCCCTAGAAGCTTGCAGAACTTGGGCTTTAAAATCGATGTTTTGTGGTTAGCAACCTAAAAATTGATAACATCATCTGATTTCTTGTAAATTGCGGTCGAAAATTCCTTTGAGATATGAGCTAGGGGAACTGCTTCAGCCATTGTTAACGCCTTCATCAGTGGCAAGAAATTGAGACATTCGATCACGGGTCTGATTAGGGAATTGTAACGAGAAGCATTGAGGTCGATGATCATGTTTTGGTTTGGCTTAACAGCCAACATGATCATTCATGCATATTGATCAGCGAATGAAACATGCTCAGATTAAGCAGCCATGGATGTTATGAGAGAGATGATGAACAGTAGAGAGCGAGAGCAGTTTTTTCTTTGAAATTATGAGAGTTGTGTTTGCGGTGATAGAAAGTGAACCGTTTGAAAACCCTTTTATACGGTATATGATGAGAGGTGAGAGAAATCACCATTTCACATTCCTGAGAGGGATGACCATTCTCCCCATCAACCTGAGAAGGTTGAATCGGTTCATAATCAAATGGAGGAAAAGTAAGTGTCGGACATGAAACATTTTGTGAGATTGGAGCTACAGTTGATGAGGATTGTCTTGATCGAGATTCCGATTCAAGAGCTGTTTCAGATGGTCTGAACAGGGTTTCAAAGTTGACTTCATGAATTATTTGAGGATTCGGACATCCTGGCGATGGAGCATCAGACTCCATGATGCGGGGTGTGACATGGATCGGGCCAAAATTCCGAACATAGTTGTCACCAAAGGTTAAATCAAAGCTTTCTTCAATAACACGAGTTCGACGATTCAGAACGCGGTAAGCTTTTGATTTTGCTGAGTATCCAAGAAAGATTGTTTCATTTGCTTTTGGCTGAAATTTCGTGAGCTGATCACGATTGTTTTTGATAAAGCATCAACAACCAAAGACATGTAGAAAGGAGATACTCAGCTTAGGACCATTCATGGCTTTGTATGGTGTCATATTGAGGCGTCGACTGATGATGCTTCGATTCTAAGTGAAGCAAGCAGTGGACTCAGCTTCAGCCCAAAGATAAAGTGGAAGATTTGCAAAGTTAAGCATTGATCGAGCAACTTCAACGAGGGTTCTGTTTCGTCTTTCGACCATATCATTTTGTTAAGGAGTGTAGGGAGATGAGAAATTATGGTCAATACCTTTCTCGGAAAGGAATTTCTCAATGGTGACATTGGTAAACTCCGAAACATTATCACTTCAGATTTGTCGAACAGATAGTTGACGAGAACTTCAATTCATTTGATAAAGTTGATAAGTTCCGAGGCTGTTTCTGACTTGAGCCTGAGGAAGAAAACCCAGGTGAACCTTGTAAAATCATCCATAATCACGAGAATGTATTTCTTGTGATGTAGACTTTCTACAGTGGAGGGTCCACACATATGTATATGAAGTAGTTCTAACGGTTCCGAGATTGATTTTTCGATGATGACAGGATGATCTTTCTTCGATTTCTTCCCACATTCATAGGCAGCACACAGATGATCATTTTCAAACTTGAAGAGAGGCAGACCTCTGCCCATTTCACCGGAAGAAGATCATTCATATATCGAAATTTTAGATGAGCAAGCCTTCGATGCCATAAACAAATGACATCAAGAACTGCCTTTGAGAGTAGAAAGAGTTGAGGTTTTCCAATGATCATGTTGATGTCAAGAGGATACATGTTCTTGTTGCGACTTGACTTGATCAAACATTCTTTTCGGTCTTCGGTCATGACATAGTTGTGTTTCTTGAAAAATTCAACTCGACGATTTGCATCAGTAAGTTGACCCATACTAATTAGGTTATACTTCAGGTCATCTACGTATGCCACATTTGAGATAGAGAATTATCCATTGGTGAGGATGCCATAACCTTGGATCTGAGAGTTGGATTTGTTGCCATACGTCACATAGCCAACATTTGGTGAGAGTTTGAGATCATGCAGAAAATCTCTCTACCCCGTCATGTGCATGGAACAAGCACTATCAATATACCATATTGTATCTTGTTCCAAAGCACAAAGTGCCTGCAAATATTATTCAAGTTTGGAGTTTTTAGGCTCCGAGTTAGGTTTTGGGACTTG
This sequence comes from Lactuca sativa, assembly GCF_002870075.4. Lineage (NCBI taxonomy): Eukaryota > Viridiplantae > Streptophyta > Magnoliopsida > Asterales > Asteraceae > Lactuca > Lactuca sativa. Next base: position 358,184,266 of record NC_056627.2, on the reverse strand, counting down.
GGCACGAGCTTTGGACTTGGATTATGACTTTGGAGCAACAGGTGTCTTTGGGAAAGAAGCAAAATGCCAAGGTCTTTCATTGATCCAAAAATCATATTCAACAACAGGGTGTTTCGGAACAACTTTTCTTGGACCAACTGTTTTTGGAGCTATAGGAATCACAATGTTACTTGGAGTTGCAATATCTTTTTCAACACTTTTAGCTCTCCATTCAAACTTTTGTTTTGAATTCTTTGACAACTTTGTTTTTGGAATTCTCAATGAACCTCAATGAACCTGAATGGGACACAAGTATCAATAGACTTTTTCTGAATGGGACTGACAACTTTGTTTTGAACTACGGAACTATGAGGAATGAATGGCCTTTTAAGAATCTTAACAGGCACAAATGTGTTATGGTTCCTAGTGGTTGAGCTTACAATCTGAGATACTTTCTTTTTGGAATTCTCAATGAACGTGGAGTCTTCTCTTGACCTAATTTCCTTTTTAAGTGCATTTTTGGCTTCTATCTTAGGATTGACGACATTTATTCTATTCAATGAATGTTTATTCTTGGAGTCATATGATGAGTTGGAAGTTTGGTCAACAGATGGGTTGTTAAACTTCGGTTTAATTGGCACCAAGGTGGATTTTGAAATCACTTGAGAATTAGAAACACAAGAATTAGACGAATATTATACTACGATTTGTTCTTTAATGTCACTATCAAAAGATTCCCATACAAAATCTGATTTATCCAAGTCAAGTCCAGTTATCTCTGGAATAATTTCTTCAACAACACAATTGTGAGGAGGACTATGGTTTGGAATTTGAACTATAGTATTTGGAATGCTAGGGGGAAATTCTGAGGTTTGATTTTGGTCTACGGGTATCATAGGTGGAAGAGATATGGAATCATGACATTTGACAACTATTGGTTGAAACTCAGGAATCAGGGATGAGAATCGGTTCAAAGTCTCAGGAAGGGTGACAATGGTGAGACAGGGGTATCTGAATGTTTGAGGTTCAGAATGTCTCCCATAAAAGTTAAATTTTGTAACTCCTTCAAGGGACGAGCAATAGGTTTTGGAAACTTGCTTCCGAGACCAGGTGCTTTAGACCAAGGATGACGAAAATTATGAGTCATCCATTCATTTGCTTCAAGAGTATCTACGTCATTATGCAAAACATCTATTTTGGCATTGAGACGTTTGTTACCAGAAATTAAAACATTTCTTTTAGAATAAGTGATTTCACATTTGTCCTTAAGAATGATACATTCATCTTTTTACATTACAAGTTCATGTTCTAAAGACTCAATATTAAGCTTCTTATCCTTGAAACTTAATCTAAGACACTTAGTTCACTCTCCATCTTCTCACTAGCTTCAATCGCAGACTCATAGGCTTTATAAATGATGTTCATATCTGATTGGATATGGGTTAGATATGGTTCACAAAGAGATAAACCAAAATTATTATCAATAATCATAGATTTTACCTATTGAACGATGCTTCTACCAGGTGGGTCATTGGTCGCCATGCAACAGTAGTTCGGTTCAACATCATCATAATCTTCCTCTGATCGAGATGACCAGTAACATTCATAACATTCGATTGTTTGTCTTGCCATAAGACATATGTTTCTACCAATACTCACATCATCTTCATCTCCAGATGACCAATATCCTTCCACATCTCTCGACATAGTGATAATGAAAGGTTTCTCACTAGCAGCCATCTCTTGGGCTCGACGTGCATAGTATGCAGAGTCCTTGATCTAGGGTTTTGTGGCACTTCAGCTAGGCCGTATTTGGCATAGTGATTTACATGACCACACTTGTAACAAACGATTTTTGGTTTTTCTGACTTCGGAGTCTCATGAGATTCCGAGGTATGGTTTGGTGTAGAGATGTTGGGTTTATAAGCAGGTGGATTTTCTTATGGTTTGGGAAATGGTTGGGTATTACTTTGATGAAGATCTTGGAAACGATTGTGATATGGTATGTGAGTGGGATTGAAGGGTCGCTTATATTTCATGGAAAGTAAAGCAAACTCTTGTTGAAAGCGTAGTTCGAAGTCCATTGCTTCAAGGTCGAGGTCTCCATCAAACTGATAGTTGGAACTAATAGAAGCAGGTAAAGTTGGTGGAGAGGGTTGAACATGTGGGATAGTTGGGATTAAAGCTTTGAACGGGTCCGAAACAGAGGGGTTTGAGATATAAGGATCGAAAGAACTAACAAGAGCAACACAACCTCCTGAGAGTTCTCTTAAGGTTTGTACAGCGTTTGATTCATGACCTTGAAGCTCGTCAAACAACTGGTAAAGCTTCAACTTCTTCAAAGATCCATTACAATGAAGACACGATTTTAGGTTTCCCCATCCTTTACTGTAACGCCCGCAGATCCGGGCTAGTCAATTTAGAGGCAATAGGGGTCGAAAACGACTTTTCTACAAAAGATTATTTAGAATAAATAATCTTAACCAAGTTGTAGTATAGTTCACGAGGTTTCCTTACATATAAAGAACGCCGAAATCCGAGTTATAACGAAGAAGTTATGACCCGTCGAAGTTTTACGGCAGAACCGGCACGACACCGGGAAGCGTAAATAGTGAATTTACAATAGAGCGAGATTTAGCCTTAGCAATCTAAACGAAAGTCGTAGAATATGTTAAACTAAGAACATCGATAAAAAGAACGCCCAAATCTGACTTCGTATGAAGAAGTTATGATTTTTCGAAGTTTCGAGTTAGCAGTGTACAGCCCGAAATTCGAATATTAGATCGAGCGGTTTTTAGACGACATGACCTAAACGAGAATCTAAGATCTCGTTGTGAGTAGCGTAACGAGAAAAAGATGGGCGAAAACGGATGTCGGATGAAGAAGTTATGAGGATTTAACGGACCAATCCTGTCCCGGCCTGTTAATAATATAAAATTTAAAATCAAGCCAAAATTAGCCGACGAAGTCTAAACGAAAGTTGTAGAGTACGTTCCCACCTTCGCGTGGATATAAAGAACGTCAAAAACGGAGTTCGTATGAGAAAGTTACGAATTTTTAAAGTTGAAGTATGAAGATGCGAAACCTGGTGCGAGACTGATGACGGGCGCGTTGTGGGCCGTCCGATGAAGGTCTCAGATCTCGCTTCGGATCATGCCACGAAGCCTCGCCCTACGCCCCGCGTACGAGATCCAGAATGCCCCGCGTACCCTCGGTTCTTATCCGGTCCGAAGTGGCTAACAGCTGGAGTCGATCTGGCGCGCTTATCCGATGGTTACGCCCCACGTAGGTCCGAGGTACGCCCAGCGTACCGAGGCCTCGCAGGGCTATAAAAGGGGGCCGATGGTTCTTCATTTTTCACACCAAAATCACTTCTATCTCTAACTTCTTTCTCTCTCTACAACCCCAAACCACCCCTAAGCCCTAGATAGAACCCCTAGCACCCTAGGGAAGCCCCGAGGCTCCCGGAGTCCCGAGAAAAAGGAATTTTTCGGTTTCGAAACGCTGCTCCAATTAAGTCCCGGTTTTCGATAAAATTCGCTGTAAGTGTGCTACGCTTACGCAATTTTTAATATAGCTTTCATATAATTATAGGAATGTTATTAGGTCCTTAAAATAATTATTTGGGCTATTAAAATGAGTTATATCGAGTATTATTAACACTTAATAATACTCGAACAAATGAATTTGTCGTGGGTATCGTTAAACTAAACCCTAGTGGTATCGATACTAGGTTTTATCGAAGGAATATCATTTTGAGAGAATCGAAGCGCTGTCCGAGTGCTGAGTCACCACCTAATCAAGTGAGTGCATAGTTACTTTCAGCTTACACATAGATATGAAGTATTTTACATGCTGTGTGTGTATATTATCTGTATACTTGCTATCTATGTTGGATGAACGTTTTATACATGTTTTCAATGATTTAAACTGTATATGTATTTTATATCTACAAAATGTGCTGGATAAAACACGGGTAGATGTAATAGTTGCTGTGTGACAAAATAAAATAATGAGAGGCCTTGTTATAGTTGTTCTTGATGATCTAGTCATCTAGCGGAGTATAGATGACGACTACAGACTATTCTAGACAGTCCAGTGGAACACTAGCAGGCTCGAAACCTGTAGGTGTTTATTTGAACTGTGTGTTTATTTGAACTGTGTGTTTATTCGAACTGTGTGTTCATTCGAACTGTGTGCTCACCAGGTACACTCCATCCCAATGATAGTCCTTTGACTAAGTCCCTTGTGTTAGATGTTTTAGGGACGTAATGTGAGGATAACGGGAATGGGTAATTGGGTTGATTGTTTGATGTTTAAAAATAATAATTATATTATTGTGGGTTGAAAACCCTATGTGCTCACCAGGTTTCCCAACCTGACCCACTCAGTTTATTTATATCACAGGTGTTCATATGAAGTGACATTACACTGAGAGATTTAAAGAGATGTAGATCACTAGTTTAAATAATTGTAAGTTCTGTTTATGCTTATGTTTCTGTATTAACGATGACATCCCAAACGTTTTAAAATGAAATAAATACGTTTCTTCGAAAATGTTTTAATAACGTATTTACCATGTTTTTCTGGGAACAAATTCCACAACATTTTTATAAAATGAAGTACTCTGATTTTTATAAAGCATAAACAAAATCGATCTTTTCTGGCCGTGATTTTGGGGATGTCACATTTACCAAGACTATTCATGAACTTGAGATTACATTCTTGTGGAGTTCAGACAATCCCATGTGATGTCATGTTGTTGACAACCGTTCAGTATCTGTTAGAGGCCGATGCAACTGATTCACCGGGAGTTGTGGTGAAAGCATCGAAGTCCTTGACGATGAAAGTCAAGAGCTTATCCCTCATGTTTTTTGATCCCTTGAATAGGCCTTGGAGTGTGTTCCAAATCTCCTTAGCAGATTGATCTGCATAGTTTCGGAACACCAAACATAATTTCGGAAAAAGCAATTTGATCTGCATGCAATTTCTCGATGTCATCAATAGTAAGAGGTGCTTGACATTGTTCTTCCTGTCCCATGAGAGTTGCAGCAACATCTCTCATAGTTTGTCTAACATGAACACATGGAACTTCTTTTACAGATCTCCAGATAGCTTCACCTTTTTCTTTACCAAGTAAGAACCTTTCCATTCTAACTTTCCAGTGATCATGCTCTTCAACAACTAGCAATGGGGCACGAGAAGGGCAACCAACGCTTTTTGCTATTTGCATTGAATACACTTGTTGACTAACTCAACAACTTCTTTTTTCTTCTCTTCGTCATTCGGAGAGTTCTTGTAACTCTCTTCTCTTGGATTTTCGAAACTGGAATTGACCTGCTTGTACTTGTTTCTGAAACGAGAGAAATTCTTCTTAAAGAACTTCTTTGGGTTAGTCACAATCAACACTTTATCTTCTTTTGAGAGTTCATCATCCGAAATGTCAGATTCGAAATCATCAACCACTGGCTTCTTACCTTTAGCAACCAACGCCAAAGATCCAACATTAGAGACAAGCTTAGCTTCCTTAGTAACTTCATCTTCGTGAGATTTTAGAATACCCACATGTTTTGCCAATGAATAGATTTTGAATTGTTCATGTGCCTTAATAGTGGAAACTATAGACTTCCATTTGGATATGAGACTATTCGTGAATGTGACCTTTTATTCAACGACTCGCGCTCAAGATTGTATTTTAGCATTCTGCTTAACAAGTGATTAAAACGATCGAATGTCTGATCTAACTTCTCATTTGGTTTTTGTAAAAACGATCCAAACTTCGACAAAAGCGTCGTTTGCAAAGGATGTTTCAAGTTGGCATCACTCGAATACAATTCTTTCAGCATATCCCAAATACCTTTTGCAGTGTCACATGCACTAACAAGACGAAAAGTGTTAGGAGGTAGAGCAAATCGAATGATTCTTATTGCCTTATATATTATACATCAGCTTATCCTTCTCATCCTGTGGAACGTTCGTGTGTTCAATAATAAGTGCATTATATTCAGCCAGAGTTTTGATTTCTTTTTTGGTACCCGTATGCGTGTACGTTTCCTTCGTCATTGCATGCCATATGCTGGAACCATGTTCTTCGATTCCAAGTATGTAATCTTTAAAGTGAAGAGCCCAAACCTCATAATCTTCTAGAAAAAGGATAGGAATCCTTATTGTTGATCCAATGCTGCTTGAGAGATTGAATGAGAGAGGGTGAGGATCGTCATTAGGCATATTAACGAGCATTCAATGAAACAAATATAGAATCAGATGTGTAAACTTGAATCGAGTTCAAGGGAAACTAGAGACCTAGATTTCGGATCTACAATCGATTGAGACGATTGAGACAATAAGAACATATCTAAGAAAATTGTAAAACCCTAAATAAAAATCCTTTACTCGACAAAAGAATAGCTAATTGATTACATTATCTCTTGCTCTAATACCAATTGTGAGAAACAATGAAAGATCGAAATATTCTATATTAATGAGACGAATTAAAGACAAGAAACGACAATGATCATAAAGGTGCCAAATAATTATTAATCATAGCAATAGAATAGTTCTTGAGGCGGAACTATTATGTACTTTCTTCAAAAGCTGTAATCCTAAAAGTTACATACACGCTATTTATAGACTAAATCATACAGCGGTTCCGAACATGGACAAACTCATTTTGGAATATAATAACATACATTTGAAACAACACAATATTAGACGTAACAACGTGGCAAACAAAAAGTGAAGGAAGCTTATCAGACACACCCTCGTGTCTAAAGAGTGTGTTAGCATAAGAAAATATAATGGAAATACCAAAAAAATCTTAAATTTTACACATGCAGTTGGTAAAGCCTAATTTAAAAAGAAAAAAAAAAGCGTAAGTTTTCGAATGAATTTTTATTTTAAAAATGAAAGGTTTTCTAAAAAATTATGGTTTTATCAACCAAAAAAGTTGTGGCTTTTACCAACAAAATGTGTAAAGTTGAGATTTTTTGGTGGTAAAAGCCTAATTTTTTTTGTTGGTAAAAAGTAAAAACGATAAGTTTTTAGAAAACCTTTCATTAAAAAAATAATGAAAAAAAAGGATGACCGGTAGATAACCAGATAAATGGTTGAAAAATGAATTTAAAAAAAAAAAAAAAACTTATGGTTTTTACTATGGGTGAATAAAACCGAAAACCAAAAAACCGACGAAATCGAAACCAAAAAATCGTAACCGAACCCAAACCGTCAGTTTAGATTTGGATTTTTAAAACCAAAAAGTTCAGTTTGGATTCAATTTTTATATTACAAACTGATCCATAAAAACGAACCGATCCAAAATTGTCTAATCCTTATAGAATATAGTATATATAAATAATATTAGATAGTTTATACACAAAATGTATACTAGTTCAATAGAGAAGAACATGACCCTTGTTCTCAGCAAGTGATAAGTTCTATTTTTTTTTATTGTTTTTATTGTTCATTTTTTGTTGTTGTGCTTACTATCCCATCCCGTATTGTAATATAATTTAATCGTTATTCATTTTTAGTCGTTTGTCACTTTGCTTATTAATCGTTGTCCCGAGAATCCATTGTAATGGTTTAACAGATAATCCATTGTAATGGTTTAATTTGATAGTTTCGATTACATTTTCTTATTTTCACCCAAATAAAGGGATATTTACTTATTCAATTAAGATGTTAATAAGAGGTTGATTGCAGTAAAATTAAAATTGACAATTTCATATATGCCATAAAATGGGTTTAAACCCAAAACCTGTGAACCATGAGTTGAATCCAAAAACCAATAAACCAATCCTAGAAACCTAGAAATGGAACCCAGTTAGAAACCTAACATATTGGGTTCTAAAACCCAAAAACTAAAATGCGCTGGTTGGATTCGGTTTTATCCTAAAACCAACCCAACCAGGCTCATGCTCACCCTTAGTTTTACTAACCAAAAAGAAGTTGGCACATTTACCAACAATGTGTGTAAACTTTAGGCTTTTCTGGTATTTACCTTAAAATATCCTGATCTATTGTTGTATTAGTCTTTTATATAGCTAGGTTAGTCACATATAACTTTCTTATTTATAGTTTTCTTTCATTTTCATAGTAATTACATTTTTCTTCGATAATAAACCATTTATGTATTACCTTTATTTTTTTTATCATGTTACATGGTACCGGAGCTCCATTTGGTAAATATTTGCAGATTTGATGATTTTGTAGCATGCACTAGTATCGCAGAACGAAATTATTTATTTATTTATTTTTATTGTTAATCATATTTTTGGTTTCAATCTCATTTTTGTTGGGTATATTTTTCGATCTAGTTTGTTATTTATTATTGATTGTTGTTGGTTTCATTCTCATTTTTGTTGTTGTTGGCTCCAAAAGATTATTCTTTTCAATCTATCAATACCCAATCTGATTAGACGAACCATGTCTATTGGAGTTATGGTAATGATTTTTTTTTGCATGGGAAACACATTGGGGTATTGTTATTAGTACAATATGTAGATCGACAAATGAGAAAGTTTAGGTGTTGGACCTCATTCGTTATTGACGAATCTACTGCTCATCGTGATCGTCATGTCGTTCTATACCTGTAGGTTTATATAGTAATTTTTGGGTCAAAAATTGATCAAATGCAATTTGACCTAGTTGTATGAGAGGTTGTGGTGTTAGTATAATGTAAGTATAGAATAATGATCATGCTGAGACGAGTGAGTTACAAGGAAAGCCCTTGATCCTTTATAGGATCCCCGACATAAAACTTTGGGAGGTGATAATGATCACCTGCCTTGATGTGTTTTATTTATTTAAATATGAGATTACAGAGATGATGAAGGTAATACGAGTACAAATGTAGTAATCAAGCTAATCGTGTGTGTAGTGTGTGATTTACATCTAAGCTATTTAACAAGAAGTTCGAGATTTCTGGAATCCTCCTTGAACAAGTATTTGCACGTTGTTTGACTTGGTATTCCCAGGTCTTAAGCTTGGTTGAAGTGATTCTCAGTTGAAAATGAGTCTTGAGTTGACTAATTCTGCACATGTGGGAAAAAGAGCAAATATAGTTGTTATATGTGTTAAGAAATATTAATGATAATAATCAAGATCCTGAGATATGTTTAAGGATCCTGAAACTTCAAGAATATTAAGGATCCTGGATATGATTCTTGGATCCTGCCCCTAACAAATGCCCCAAAATTATATCTGCGGAATATTAATGTTAGTTTCCAAATATTTAAAGGTATAATTTAAGATATAAAAATAAAAGAGATAAGAAATTTGAATTTCAAACCCTATTTGGATAGGTTTTATCCATCCCATAAGCATCATTGCTTAGTTAAATCATGTTCTCTCTCTTCTATCACTTAGGTTAAATAGGGGTAACCAACTTAATTTCTTTCACCTTTCCCAATACTTCTTTCAATCATCTCCGACCACCTTCACATGTAATTTATTTCTCTTCTTCTTCTTTTGTTTTCCTCTTTTTTTATCATGTGCAAGAAGGCGACCTGTTCTCGTGCTAGCAATATTGCCCTTCCCGAGAACGACTTCATTGATTAGGGGATCCTGAGTTATGAAAAGGTTTGCTCCTTTGATGATGAAGACATGCAGTCTCTTAAAGTCAGTGGAGATTTTCCTTTCGATGTAGTCTTTAGGTCCTTCAAAGCTTCTGTAACATCCATAAAATTCATGAAAATTTAAAACTTTTTCAAGCATTCAAAAACCATTATTTATTACAAAATGTTTTCAAAATAGTTTCATATCAGAGTATCCCAGAAATCAAAATCATATAATGTGAGGAAGTGCACGACCACACCTTCGCCTTCCCACAATCATTTGAAGTACCTGAAACAAAATCCAAAATTGTAAGCCTAAAGCTTAGTGAGTTCCCCCAAAATACCAACGCCATACAAACATAGCCATATCATAGCAAACAAACAACGTGCATATAGAGTCTACAATATGACTGGATTGCCCTCACCGGGCTTGCAGTCTATCTAGCCCACTCTCAGAACCTTCAGCATGTATGGTCCGCCCATCCGGTCCTTCAGCCTATTTGGACCGTTATACGGGCCTTCTGCCTAATTGATATGTCCTAATGGGTCTGCAGTCTATCCAGTCCCTGGGTCTGTTGGCCTTCAGCACAAAGCAGGTCCTTCTCAACCCAACCACACATATATAATCAACACATAAATACCATATGCTAACTAGCATGTACAAACAGTTAAACTGATCTAACATATCAGTATATCACTAATCATAACATCATCCTATATACCAGGATACCGACCTATCCTGTCACTAACATAGCATCATCCTATATACCAGGATACCGACCTAACAGGTCACTACCATAGCATAACATCATGCAATAACCAGGATAACAATCCAAAAAGGGTCGGCATTGGTGCCTTCGACCCTCTTAGTATAGTGAGGACAACTCACCTTAAACGACAGATAAATCCCATAATTGTTGCAGCTGCTACGAACCAGCTTCCACTAACCGAACCAACAACCAAACCATTCTTTAATAGTTGACCATGGCAAAACCACCAAGTACTACTCCCATAAATGGTCCAACTAATCGAGGCCACAATTTGCCCAAGCCCATTGGGCCCAAACAAGGCCCAAATCCATTGGGCCCACTAAGGCCCAATTCACCATCCAAGGCCCATCAGAGCAAGCCTATCAAGGCAAGCCCAACCAGAAGTCCATTACTCTAAAATCCTTAGTCCATTATGAGCCCAAACCAAAGGATAAGTCCAAGACCAAACTAGCCAACATTCAAAGAGTCCAAAACTTTCACAGGAGGTTCTCACGTCGTGAGGTCTTGACTTTGGCCCAGAAGCTTCCTCGAATACGTTCTCACGTCGTGAGGCTTCATTCCTCACGTCGTGAGTCCAGATCTGACCAAAAATGAGCACTAAGCTCCTAATCCACTAAGCCTTAACATGGGAAAGTCTAGAGGGTCTTCCTTGACCTCAAGGACCATAAAAATCGAAGCTTTTTAGTCACATATGTCCAATACATTACTTAAATACTAGTTAGTTCAAAAGATGAGTATAAACATCAAGAGTCAAACTTGGAGCCTATAACTTGCACCAAAATCCATATCTAAGGGTTCTAGCATAGCAAATGACTCAATGGTCCATAAAGTTGCCAACTTTATGGACCTCATGCATGATAATCCAAGATCCATGCAAAGAAGGTAACCATAACCTAGATCTAGCAATATTTGAAGAGAAAGGTGGGATCTTTGAGACTTACAAGGGCTTATAAGCTCAGAAGTGCCATAAGGAGGAGCTTATCTTGCCAAAAAGGAATCACCACAAGAGCTTATTCTTCTTCTTCAAGGGAATAAAAACACCCATAGCACACCAAAACCACCAACAATAGCTCACGAGCTCAAGAGAGCCGAATCTAGGGTTTTTCAGTGACTTGGGAGTGAAAGAGGCTGAGGAGAAGCAACCTTAGTCATCCCATACCTTTAAATACCTGAAAATTAGGGCTTTGATGTATCAGTTGCGTCTCACGTCCTGAGCACCTCATGCTCACATCGTGAGCCTTAAATGAGCTTGGTCAACAAGTCAACGATCACTCGCCTGAACCACTCCAACTTCAAGCGGCCATAATTTCTTCATTTCAACTCCGTTTTTGACGTTCTTTTTATCCATGGAAAGGTGGAGAGAAGCTCTACACATATATTAACTTATCCTCAACTCAAAACCTTCCGAATGAAAATCCAAAATTGATAAAGAGCTCGAAATGCCACTTTACCAATTTACCCTTTGGCTCCAAGACACAACTCAAACTCCTAGATCACCTCAGTTATATTATTTGTACCTAAATGAGTCTAGATCTCTCTTTTCCAAAGGCCCTAAGTCTGATGATAACCTATCTCCAGGCCACAACCCTGAATTAGGAAAGCGACTCTCCCTACTTAAATTCGATTTCGTCCTTGAAATCATCCTTTTCCATCCTTGGCAAGCCGAACATCCTGAGGGACACACCCACAACCTTGAACATACCATGACCTTTCCAAGGCGTCTAAACCCATCAGTAAGTTTCCAATCCGAAGAAAACAAATCCATACTCCCATTTCGCCAATCAAACCTACGTTCACCTGAAAATCTACAATTCGGAAACTTGAATTTGGTCTGACTCTTGCCTAGACCGCCCATACTAGCCATCGCTAATTCCATTCCCTTTATCCCCTAAACGGACTACACTACCCTAGAAACCTGAAATTCCTACCAGAAAACAGAACCGCAGATCATATTTTGTTGCCGACCACTCTTTACTAGACAAAGAGATTCGATAATCCTTCCAGAGAAAGCTACTACTTATGAAAAAATTTCCCAGGATATGGTGAACAACGGGAGACAAACTGCGAGACGAACCTTCTTGTGTCGACCGACAATGTTTCCATTAACCCCCGAACTATTATATACATCATTGTAAGCTCATAACCATGAACACCATGACAGGCATGATTAACCTCGGGCTGGAATATCAACATGCTGAATCAATTCAACCATCTGGTTGAAATCCTCAGGGTCTGTTGGCCTACCGCCTCAACCCTACCACTCCCCTTGAGCCACTGTGCCTACGACTCACAGTCGGCCCGCATCGGGTATCATGGTGTACTGCCTCAAATCAACTGGTCCTCCTAAGTCTTCATGCCTACGAATCATAGTCAGCCCGCACTGGGTATCTTGGCCTACTACACAGAGCAAGATCGCCTCAATCCTCCCAACCCAATGTGTTTTTGTAACGCCCGCAGATTCGGGCTAGTCAATTTAGAGACAATGAGCGCCAAAAATGAATTTTTAACGGAAGATTATTTATAAGGAGTAATCTTAACCAAGTTATATTACATTTCACAAGGGTTCCATGATGGGTTTTAGTCATAAGAACATCCTATGTGTTCATACAAACCCTAATGCTTGGATCTAGGTTTCTCTATTGTACATGCAAATTATCCAAGACTACAAACCCTAATTCTAGCATACAAGTAATCATATTAACATAAGAATGGGTTTAAGTTATTACCTTGATTGTTATGTGGCAATAACAATCCCAAATTCTTCTTGTATTGACTTTAGAAAGCTTAGAGTCACAAATGTCACTCCTCTAATGGTTTACAAACACCAAGAGCAAGAGGATGAAGAGGAGAAGAGAAGGAGGCTGCCCAAAACATGTGGAAACCCTAGAAGAAAGCCTGTCCACGTTTTTGGGGGATAAGGGCTCTATATATAGTGAGGCTATTAGGGTTATCTAACAAGGAAACCCTAATTTGGATGCTTAAGCCCTAAGCAACCCATGGACTCCTTTCCTTAAAGGCCTTGGACGATTTCCAATGTGTTTCCCCATAGAATTCGTCCACCTTATAATATAAGGCAATCCATAGCCCAAATTGCAATTATCTTATAATTACAATTCCAGTCCCTTAAGTTTAATTAATCTCTTTTAGTCACAAAACTAATTACCAATTAATTCTTGACTAATATTAATTAAACAATATGATTTCTCTTTTAATATATTATTCTCATAATATATTAATAAATCATATTTAATCCTTTCTCTCTCCATAATTCATCCTATCAAGTTGCTTTGGTGAAGGTAACCCAAAAGGACCATGCATCATCGGGTCAAGTACATACCAAAATAGTTATGGACTTAGACACTAATCCAACAGTCTCCCACTTGGATTAGTCTAATAACTATTCTGCGTATGACTTCAGATCCTGATCTACAATCGTAGCTTTCCAAAGCCGCTGTCAACTCTGATCCTATCAGATATGCGTGTCCTTTAGATTAGGGATCATATATTCCTCCATTCTAGATATCGTATGAGACATGATTTCTAATCATTCTCTCTGTACTATTTCTCGACTTCCGATTTATGATGACTGACTAATTTAACAAATCAAATTAGCCCTAGCCCGACCGAGCATTTACGTTTGTCATCAATAAATCATCGAGGGGCCCAAAGATATCGCTTTTATCCTACTTTGGATAAAAGGAACGGATAAAATTTGATTCAATGCTCGCTTGCACTTACTCACCGAATCACACACAACAATATGTTCTATAACACCAAGTTACTGGTGCGTTTACATATTATCAATGTGCAACCGATTTGCAAGATACAACTCACACATCTCGGTTTCAAGAATATAAGATGTTATCGTCTCACCAATCACTCGTGATACAATTCATGGAGTGATCCAAGTGAGCGCGTGTTTAATCCAATGCTCAAATCATATTCATAAGCACTCATGAACGTTGCAGCAAACATTTGCTTATGTCTAATACTCTTTAGACAATCCACACATCAATTCACGACAGTCTTTATTCATACCTACTTCCAACATATGAACGACTGTGGCCCGTTCGAATAATTTGACTGTTCTAAACCAATTAAATTATTCAGGAAGTCAAAACATGCAAAGTGAAACACAAGCATAATACTAATCCCATATGGCCTCAAACTTTTGAGTATAAATAAAACACCTTTTATTTATCACCATATCGATTACTCATTATTTGTTGTTTCGGGTAATCAACTTCTTACTTGAATTATTACAACACTTGTCCCATGCTCTTAGCATGCACACAATGTTTACCTATGGTTCTTACTTTGTGAAATAGATCAAATGAACACATTTCCAATCATACTCATTTCACAACTCCCAATCCTTTTCACAAGTGAAAGAATATCAAATTCTTGCCACTTATGGAATATGCTAGATTCTAACATTTTATGCAATGATCCTTTCGTAATGTCATAGCACAAAAGTCACAATGACTATTGCCAATGACATTACAAAGTCCTCTATCGGAGATTGTTACTATACAGTTCCTTAGATATGATGTCTCTCACTCAAAGTATATTCCTTTGAACATCTTTTTGCATAAAAGTTTCTAATCTAGACATAGATTTTCAATATTCAATTCCCAATATGGACACGTTTCCATATTTTCCATATGACAACTCATTCTTAATAGAATCTTATCTATTCATAATAATGTCGATATGGTCCATCCAATACTATACTTCCAACTACTCACAAACGACCAATCCTTTGCGAACTTTGGATTGTCCTTTGATAGTTGTTTAATTATCTTAGTCAAAACTGATTCTTGTCCTTTTTCCCTCTAAATGCGCTAGACATTTGGAAAATTTAAGAATGGTCAAATATTATAGCATTTGCAATCAATCCTATACCCGAAGTGTATGGGACACGATGCATAATGTCTTACATGAAGATTCGACACTTTATCAATCTTCTGCTATAATATTTTATGTGCTACGTTCTAAAAATTCGAACTATGAAGAGGAATGTCGTAATCATAATCGGATTTTTAAGAACGCACAATGTTTTCTTGACTAAATTATTAACATTCCACAACCTAATCCTTTAGATTTGAAATGAAGCATAATATTATCTCCCTTAATTATAGCAAAACAACTTTACACCCTTACGACTTTGCAAGGTGTAACTCTTGTTTTTGTATAATTAATATTGCTAACTTGCAATACTTGTCTTAATAATCATACAATCATAACATTTATGCTCCCACTATCATGATGATTATTATGAACATAACACTTATGCTCCCACTAGCTTTGACATATATTCAGAAACCAGCTTAACTTCCAGAAAAACAATACTTATTGAATTTCTTAAGTTCATGTTTCTAATACTTAATGCTTTGATAATCCTTTATCTAAGCTTATACACTTTTCCCTTAGATAGCTCATATGTGTGTCTAAAAAATTCAGACTAATTTCCAAATCTCACAATTCGAATCATGGAAAGGGATACCGTAACCATAATCGAATTCGAGAATTCAATTTCACAATCACTATCTTCTTAAAATCTCTCTTAGTGAAAGCATTTCCTCACAGTCATTTTCATGAAGGAGGGAATATTATGACACTTAGATTTTAATGGTGTATGTGTTCCTATCCAAGTGAATTTGTCAAAACCAAAGTTTACGACAAATTCAAATTCATATGGACCGAACTTTCTTAATCTTGATTTCTTGCCTTATGGTAGCATAGCTGCCCACCATGTCTTCCAAGTAGTTAAGTAGCTCACCTTTTCCTATCAATTTACTTTTCATTGATCAAGGTCCTTGCCTTTTATGCATTCAAATGAGAACTCATAGAACTCACATGCATAATTAACTCAATTGGAATGGCACAGAAACAAAATAGTGTCAACACGATAGGTTGTAAACCTCAACTCGTGTGCTAGTGATGATCGATAAGGTTTATTTTGATTTGTTCTTGAAACCTTTCAAGACCATTAAGACTCCCACTGACTCCTTGACATATAAGATTCTCTTGTCAATAAACATTTCTTGACAAACAAATACTCAAGAGTTAGTGTAGTTTTTATCAAAACACTTCATAAATTTGTCCTAGTTGGTCTTTGTCTTATCCAAGACATCACAAATTTCCACATTTGATGAATGCTATAAACCTTCTTAATACTTTTCACTCAATGTCATAGTCTTAACTCTAAGACTTGTTTTGGAATGAAATATGATTGACTTCTTGATTTAACCATTTCTTCAATTATTGATTCCTCTTCTTAGACATACAATTGTACTAAGACTCACTTAGAGGATCAATTGAGATATGGTTCTTAATCATTAATACTTACCATAAAGCATAAAAGGTACTCTCCCTTCTTCTTAGAATGGAGAAACTTTTATCTTTCTGCCTACTTGATTCTTCCTATTCGTTCTGCTATTGATATAAAATTTTCAATCAATTCAGAATTACACTTAATCTTATAAGTATAATCATATTTACTAAACCTTTAGGTAATCATGACGAATATCTTGTTACTCTTATGGTGGACTTGATCAACACGCAACTTTGTGTACTCGATCTCCTAGTCCTTCACTTGACACCTTGTCAATGAATTAGTCTAATTTCCAAATATGAAATTTCTCATTCATCGTGCAACCAAGTTGCATGATTCCAAGTTTCTGTCCAATTGAAACTTGGGCGATGAGAAACTCTCCCTATTTGGTAAATTCTCGACATTTCCACAAACAACATAATTAAGAATCAAATCCATTATTGCTAATAATAGAAACATTTTAACATCAATTTTTCATACATGCCATTGTAAGGATAAATAAATAAAATTTAAAATCAAAATTTATTTTATTGCGGAAAAATTTGTCCTTACGATGCAATTCTTTCAAAAACTATGCTAATACATCTTTCTTAGCAATCTAATTTTAACTCTAAGTAGCAGCTCAAGAATCTAATCTTCAAGTAATGTGATCGAAATCCATTCCTTCTCGGTTAGATTCTGCTCACTTCTTCCCTTAAGCTTCCTCTCTTTTCTTTGATCCTACAAAACATCAATTGTAATCTTATCAAATTATGTATTAAGAATCTAGAATAGGAGCTTAAAAGAGTTAGTCAATGGATTTTACCTAAAGCAGAGCCATACGTTTTGACTCTCCCATCTCTTAGATCTTTTAGGTAAATAGGGTAGCTTCATCTCCAATGCCCCTTCTCTTGGCAATAAAAGCAAATTGACTCTTTTGGAACAGCACATGGAACTACTTCAGATATTGCCTTTCTCTTATGATCAAACTCTTCGATCATGGCATGTCCTTCGTTGCCATTGCCTATATCCATAGAGGTCTGGAAGGCAGATTCACCAATCTTTGCTTTTCCATTACGCCAAACCATTGCTGATTCAGCAACAATAAGCATATAAGTGAGATCTATAAGGGTCACGTCGTGGTTCATCATATAGTACTCTCTTACGAACTCACTATACGAGTTAGGAAGTGATTGAAGAACCCAGTCAACAGCTATCTCCTCACAGACAACGGATCCCAACATTCTTAACTTATCAATGTGTGACTTCATCCCTAGGATGTGTGCATACACCGACTTTCCTTCTTTATGTTTACTTGCCAAAAGGGCTTGAGTGAGCTTGAACCTTTCAAGCCTTCGAACTTGTGGGTTTGGGAGAATAATTGGAGGAGGTGAAGGAAGTGAAGCATGATCTCTTGTTCCTCGATCGAATCATGGAATATCATCTTCATGTGGAATGCTTGTTCCACGAGATTTGGGAAGACCATAGTTGTCATACTCTGACATCTACAAAACGGGAGAAATCGAATTCAAGTTAGTTGATTGATTGAGTCCTTAATAAATCACCCAAATGAGATATTGAGGCTAGGACCCAACGAAATACGCTACAACCTAGAAAAGGGATGCCATAATCTAGTTGCAGAGTGTTTGAAGGTAAGTGAATGACGATTCACTAATTTCCACCATTAAAAACGAAAAAGAAATTTAAGTTTTAAATCTATGAAAACTCCTAGATCCTTTGAGATTCATTGAACTTTTCAATGGCATGTTTAAATCTCTATATGCCCCTCTAGTTTGTGACTGGGATGCTGAGGATCACAAAGCGGGTGTGAATAACCATGCAAACTTACATGGTGCCCTCACATGTTACAATCACCTATTCGATGTGCCGGTAAACCACACACGCTCCACCAAACTATGACAAACATTGAGTCACCCTTTGCTACCTTTGCTTAGAACCATTTAGTGTGCCGGTAAACCACACACGCTCCAATAACGTCTTCGCAAGGGCACAAAGTGTAATTTCATGGAATTGCATCAATTCACTTTTGCCTAAGTAACTAAGATTGGGAATTTGTAAAACATTTAGTTACTTTTGTACTTCATTATACTTATAATGGAAGGTTTTGTCCTATCCTACCCGTTCGGCTAACGACCCTCCACTAGTCAAGAGTGCGGTGGGTAAGAGTGGATACCCATTCAATCGCCATTTTATAGGCAATTTCCTTAAACACCCCTTATAGACCAGCTTCGTGAATGAGGCCTACTAACGGTAAGACTGACTTTTACTCATACATATATATAATGTTAGACTTTTAATGTTATATATAGTATAGGGTGTATTTTACACTTTTAAAATACTAGGTGGTCAAATTTAACGATTATACTTTTAATTCAATTAAATTGTAAACCTAAACTTTTATGGATTTATTAAACCTCTTTTAATTGTACACCTTAATTAATTAATAAAACCATAAGGGTGTGATATGAACTTTTCAAAACAATACTAGAGTTTTAGAATTTAACATTCCTAAATTAAACCTTTAATCAACTTTTAAATTCCAAAACTTGAGGGCAAGTTTTGAAACATTTCAAAACATTAGGGTTTAGAATTTAAATATACATCAAAATTAAACTTTTAATCAAAATTTAAATTCCAAAACTTGAGGGCAAGTTTTGAAACCTTTTCAAAACATTGGGGATCAAATAACAAATAATCTAAATTAACATTTAATCACATAATTATCCATATTTGATTTATTTAATAATTTCTTGCAAAACAATTTATCAATTTAATCAAAATAATTAATCCATTATCACATAAGAAAATAAATATTTTATTAATTGATAAATATCTTCAATTAGATCAAGAATATACTCATATATATATATATATCATAAAATCGGATTTATCTCGATCTAATATGATAAAGGCAAGTATCTCAAAGATAAACAACAAGAAATCCCGATATTTACTCTTTCTGACGCTTGGACTCGCCGAGTCCATCAGACAGATTCACAAAAAATCGAATTTTTTCAACTTGAACAAACATACAAGGCATCGATACAATACAAACCAATCAAGGCTCTGATACCACTGATGGGTTTTAGTCATAAGAACATCCTATGTGCTCATACAAACCCTAATGCTTGGATCTAGGTTTCTCTATTGTACATGAAAATTATCCAAGACTACAAACCCTAATTCTAGCATACAAGTAATCATATTAACATAAGAATGGGTTTAAGTTATTACCTTGATTGTTATGTGGCAATAACAAACCCAAATTCTTCTTATATTGACTTTAGAAAGCTTAGAGTCACAAATGTCACTCCTCTAATGGTTTACAAACACCAAGAGCAAGAGGATGAAGATGAGAAGAGAAGGAGGCTACCCAAAACATGTGGAAACCCTAGAAGAAAGCTTGTCCACGTTTTTATGGCATAAGGGCTCTATATATAGTGAGGCTTTTAGGGTTATCTAACAAGGAAACCCTAATTTGGATGCTTAAGCCCTAAGCAACCCATGGACTCCTTTCCTTAAAGGCCTTGGACGATTTCCAATGTGTTTCCCCATAGAATTCGTCCACCTTATAATATAAGGCAATCCATAGCCCAAATTGCAATTATCTTATAATTACAATTCCAGTCCCTTAAGTTTAATTAATCTCTTTTAGTCACAAAACTAATTACCAATTAATTCTTGACTAATATTAATTAAACAATATGATTTCTCTTTTAATATATTATTCTCATAATATATTAATAAATCATATTTAATCCTTTCTCTCTCCATAATTCATCCTATCAAGTTGCTTTGGTGAAGGCAACCCAAAAGGACCATGCACCATCGGGTCAAGTACATACCAAAATAGTTATGGACTTAGACACTAATCCAACATTCCATACATATAAAGAACGTCGAAATCCGAGTTATAACGAAGAAGTTATGACCCGTCGAAGTTTTACGGCAAAACCGGCACGACACCGGGAATCATAAAAAGTGAACTTACGATAAAATACTTTCTAGCCGTATCGATCTAAATGAGAGTCATAGTATATGTTAAACTGAGAGTGTGAATAAAAAGAACGTCCAAATCTGAATTCGTATGAGAAAGTTATGATTTTTCTAAGATTTAGCATAGCAGTGCACAACCTGAAATTCGAATTTTAGATCGGTCGATTTTTAACAAAAAAGTCTAAACGAGAAATGAATATATCGTTAATAGGAGTTCAACGATAAAAATACAATCAAAAACAGAGCTCGTATGTGAAAGATATGGACGAAACTTAGTCCCTACTCTTCGAGCGCGACAAATTCGATACAATCTTGTAAATTTGAGATAGAGTGAAAATTAGTTGACGGGATCTAAATGAAAGTTCTAGTACTCGTAATTACCAACATGTGGATGTAAAGAGCGTCGATAATAGAGCTCGTATGCGAAAGATATGGACGAAACTTAGTCCCTACTATTCGAGCGCGATAAATTCGATATAGTTTTCCAAATCGGGGATAGAATGAGAATTAGCCAACAAGGTTTAAATAAAAGTTATAGTACTCGTAAATACCAACGCGTGGATATAAAGAACATAGAAAACAGAGCTCGTACGCGGATGATACGGACGAAACTTAGGGCTTACTCTACGATAAAACTCCTATAAATATAAGATGAACTCTTCGTATGTTCTTCACACCATAAGCCTTTATTTCACTCTCTAACTTCTCTCTAGACTCCATAAACCCCCCTAAAGCATAGGAAACTTCCCTAGCGCTAGAAGAAAGCCCCGGAGCGCACGAAGGCTCCAAGAAAAAGAGCTTTTCGGCTCAGAAGCTTTGCTCCAGCGGAGCCCGATTTTTAATAAAACCCGTTGTAAGTGAAATAACCCTACCATACTTTAAATATAGCTTATATTAAAATATATATTGTTATTATGAACCTAGAAATAAGATTTGTTAGTTACTCAAATTCGTTATACTGATTGATCTACTTACGAGAATGATGTCTAGGCTATGATTTAGTGAGGTGTTTAAAGTGGGATTTCCAAACAGTATACTTCGTATACCAAACGGACCCTACCTCCGATATGATCCTACCTGGTTGTTTCTTACTTGATAGATCATGAAAGTAGACTTTGAGTTAATGATGAATCTAGACTAATAACTAGTCACATTAAATATTAGACTAAAACTTAGCGATAATAATGCTAGGTTTCATCAAAGGAAAATAGAATCGTTAAAAGCGAAGCGCTGCCCGAGTTTGGAATCATCACTTTAACAAGTGAGTGCATAGTTACTTTCATCTTACACATAGATATGAAATATTTTATATAAATTACGTGTTATGTGTGCATATTATTTGAATACGTGCTTTCTATGTTGGATGAACGATTTTATACATGTTTTAAATGATTTAAATTGTATATGTATTTTATATCTACGAATATGTTGGGTAAAACATGGGTAGATGAACGATGAGAGATGAAAGATGGAATGAGTAAACATTGGTAGCTATAGACTTAGTGCCTAATAAATAACATCGACAACTATGGACTTAGTGCCTATTAGATAAACACTTGTAGCTATGGACTTAGTACCTATTTGAGAAACGTTGGTAGCTACGGACTTAGTACCTGTTAGATAAACTTTGGTAGCTACGAACTAGCATTGGCAGCTATGGACTTGGTGCCTGTCATATGAACCCTGGAAGCGATGGACATCGGATTGAATGAATGCAGGATAGATGATTCTTAGGGTAGACCCTTAAGAATAATGAAGATAATGGGGATGGGTAATTGGGTTAATTGTTTTATGATTAAACATAATAATTATATTATTGTGGGTTGAAAACCCTATGTACTCACCAGGTTTCCCAACCTGACCCACTCAGTTTATTTGTATAACAGGTGTCGATATGAAGTTACAATACACTGAGAGATTAAGGAGATGTAAATCACTAGTGATAATGAATGTAAGTTCTGTTTATGCTTATATTTTCGTATTAACGATGACATCCCAATGTTTTAAAAAATGAATAAAATACATTTCTTCGAAAATGCTTAATAACGTATTTATCATGTTTTCTGGGAACAAATTCCACAAAACTTTTCTTTAAAAGGTTACTCTGATTTTCAAAATAAAGCATAAACAAATCGGTCTTTTCTGGCCGTGAAAATGGGGATGTCACAGTTGGTATCAGAGCATTAGTTTAAGCGAACTAAGAATAATGATTTATTTCTAGACTTAAACTTAGAATGCTAAGCGGTGATCGTGAGGAGTGTGTCTAATATATTTTAGGTAGTACACCTGAACAGACACAAGCACTAGCTTATTTAAGGAAGATGTCCAAAATGCTTTTATGTGCTAAATGATTTGTGATGCTATATGATGCTATCCTTTGATCGAATCTATGGTCTGTTTCCGACCGGATCTAGAAACTTTATGTGTTTAGATTTCTAAATGTTTAAATATGGTATTAGAACAGGCATATAATTTTCAAGGTAATAAGGAGGAATACGCATCTAAACCTTCCTATATCTTTATTCTCATCTCGATACACCAAACTACTACTTTGGTGTGCTGAACATCATGGTGAAGACTTGTAGTGAACTGAGTAAATGGAGGAAATGAGAAGGCTTACGATACTGAATGGTGCCTATCGGAAGATATCGTAAGAGTGATATCTTAACTTTAGAATGTGTCTAATAAATAATACATCTAGTACGGGAGAAGTACACTTTCGATTAGCTGAAAGAATTTTTTTTGGTATGATCCATGAAGTTATTCCATCATCTGACATTTCCATCACCAACTGAGTTGAAGCAGAATTGATGATCAAAGATACGCTTGGAAGAAGCCCTAGTAGAGTCTAGAGAAAATTATATGATTGTTTGGACACATTTGTATGTGTTAAAATTGTTTTTGTGATAATAACTTGGAGAACTAAGAGACAACACTTGGGACGAGTATGAGTAGGTGTGAAAGGTAGTAGAGGCCTATACTACTAGAAGCACATGACTCACACTTGGATCAGGGAAAGTCACAAGGTTACCACGGAGCTAGTAATTGATTCTGTTTTGTTCATGTATATCGTTACCGTCATTTCGCTAATGACGAAGAAGATGATTGTTAATCCGACCCTAGTGGTCATATCAAATCAGGTCCGACTAAGATGAGTATGTCATGAGGTTCAAAGAACCAAGATCGATGTAGCATCTGACTTAAGACAGAAGATTGAAGTGAAAGATAATCAAAGCGATCAATAGAAGTATCACAACCATTGTTAAGGTTAGAAGATTGTACCTAGAAGTGCTACATGCTAGAATGTGATTATATCACGTTAGAACATGAAGGAAGGTATATTCCGTTTTGGAATTTGACTCTAAAAGACCTGAGTCTAAGCGTCGCATCATACGATGAGAGGTCATTAGAACATGAACCAATAGTCCATAGTCGTAATCAAAGAACTTATATTAAGTTTGTTAATAATAAGGAGTATCTAATAAGGAATAGAGATTCTGATTCGAAGGTCATGATTGGAAGACTAACGTGAGATAGAGCGTGGGTGCACGATCGAATATTGCTTGTAGTCAATAAGTATATGAGATAGATAATGATTTGAAGGAATATATAAGTGATGATTATTACCTAGGATGAAGATATAATGTACGGAGTCATTATACAAGCCCTGTGTTGTTGATGATTCCGGGACGTAATCATCCTAAGGGGGAGATAATTGTAACGCCCGCAGATTCGGGCTAGTCAATTTAGAGACAATGAGTGTCAAAAATGACTTTTTGATGCAAGATTATTTAGAAGGATTAATCTTAACCAAGCTATATTATATGTCACAAGGGTTCCGTACATATAAAGAACGCTGAAATCCGAGTTATAACGAAGAAGTTATGACCCGTCGAAGTTTACGGCAAAACCGGCATGACACCAGGAATCATAAAAAGTGAATTTATGATAAAATACTTTCTAGCCTTAGCGATCTAAAAGAAAGTCATAGTATATGTTAAACGAAATTCGTATGAGGAAGTTACGATTTTTCTATGATTTAGCATAACTGTACACAGCCTGAAATTCGAATTTTAGATCGGTCGATTTTTAACCAAAAAAGTATAAACGAGAAATGAAGATATCGTTAATAGGAGCTCAATGATAAAAAGACATTTGAAAACGGAGCTCGTATGTGAATGATATGGATGAAACTTAGTCCTTACTCTTCGAGCGCGGCGAATTCGATACAATTTTGTAAATCTGAGATAGAGTGAGAATTAGCCGACGGGATCTAAATGAAAGTTTTAGTACTCGTAAATACCAACGTGTGGATATAAATAACGTCGATAGTAAAGCTCGTATGCGAAAGATATGGATGAAACTTAGTCCCTACTCTTCGAGCGCGATAAATTCGATACAGTTTTGCAAATCGGGGATAAAATGAGAATTAGCCGACGAGGTCTAAATGAAAGTTGTAGTACTTGTAAATACCAATGCGTGGATATAAAGAACATAGAAAGTAGAGCTCGTACGTGGAAGATACGGATGAAACTTAGGGCCTACTCTACGATAAAACCCCTATAAATAAGAGATGAACTCTTCATATGTTATTCACACCATAAGCCTTTCTTTCTCTCTCTAAATTCTCTCTAGAGTCCCAAAACCCCCTAAAGCCTAGGAAACTTCCCTGGTGCTAGAAAAAAGCCTTGGAGCGCACGAAGGCTCCGAGAAAAAGAGCTTTTCGGCTCAGAAGCTTTGCTCCAACGGAGCCCGGTTTTAAATAAAATCCGTTGTAAGTGAAATAACCCTACCATACTTTAAATATAGCTTATATTTAAATATAATATTGTTATTATGAACATAGAAATAAGATTTATCAGTGGTTCAAAGTCGTTATACTGATTGATCTACTTATGAGAATGATGTCTATGTTGTGATTTAGTGAGGTGTTTAAAGTGGGATTTCCAAACAGTATACTTTGTATACCAAACATACCCTACCTCCGATATGATCCTACCTGGTTGTTCCTTACTTGATAGATCATGAAAGTAGACTTTGAGTTAATGATGAATCTAGACTGATAATTAGTCGCAATAAAGATTAGACTAAAACTTAGCGATAATAATGCTAGGTTTCGTCGAAGGAAAATAGAATCGTTAAAAGAGAAGCGCTGCCCGAGTTTGGAATCATCACTTTAACAAGTGAGTGCATAGTTACTTTCATCTTACACATAGATATGAAGTATTTTATATAAATTACGTGTTATGTGTGCATATTATTTAATACTTGCTTTCTATGTTGGATGAACTATTATATACATGTTTTAAATGATTTAAACTATATATGTATTTTATATCTACGAATATGTTGGGTAAAACATGGGTAGATGAACGATGAGAGATGAAAGATGGTATGAGTAAACATTGGTAGCTATAGACTTAGTGCCTAATAAATAACATCGGCAACTATGGACTTAGTGCCTATTAGATAAACATTGGTAGCTATGGACTTAGTACCTGTTTGAGAAACGTTGGTAGCTATGGACTTAGTACCTGTTAGATAAACGTTGGTAGCTATGGACTTAGTGTCCGATAAATGAAGATTAACAACTATGGATTTAGTGCTTTACGAACGAGTATTGGCAGCTATGGACTTAGTGTCTATCATATGAACCCTGGAAGCGATGGACTTCGGATTGAATGAATGCATGATAGATGATTCTTAGGGTAGACCCTTAAGAATAACGAAGATAATGGGGATGAGTATTGGGTTAATTGTTTGATGATTAAACATAATAAATATATTATTTTGGGTTGAAAACCCTATGTACTCCTCAGGTTTCCCAATCTGACCCACTTAGTTTATTTGTATAACAAGTGTCGATATGAAGTTACATTACACTGAGAGATCAAGGAGATGTAAATCACTAGTGATAATGAATGTAAGTTCTGTTTATGCTTATGTTTCTGTATTGACGATGACATCCTAATGTTTTAAAAAATGAATAAAATACATTTCTTCGGAAATGCTTGATAACGTATTTATCATGTTTTTCTGGGAACAAATTCCGCATAACTTTTCTTTAAAATGTTACTCTGGTTTTCAAAATAAAGCATAAACAATCAGGAGAAAGGTCTAATCCGGTTCCCAGAACCTGAAAGACATGAACGCTCTAACCCAGCAAATCCTCGATTTCACCATTGATGACATCACACCTTCCGTCTGAAACTCGCGACTCACCCCACAACCAAAAAAGGTTCCCCCCATTTACATCATTGACCTCCAAATTGCATGACTCACACGAATACACTTGCGATTCCCAATGCAATTTTCCACTATAAGCCAGCCCAAAATGGCCGTCTGTCACACCCCCAAATCGGAACGGTGGAAAAGTTCGGGGGCAGATGAAGTCATGCACAATATCACAACAATTGTATAATAGTAATCAATGCAAACACAACCATTACATTGATAAAGCATAGTTTTTACATCTGTTCATAACATAGATTGTATGACACCAAAACTGTATAGCAAAAGTATAAAAGACGTGACTCTATAAAGCTCCGTCTTCTCAAAATCCTGCGGGTGTATCTATCTACTGGTTCCCTGAGAATACAAGTGATTTTGAAAGTGTATCAACATTTAAGTTGGTGAGTTCATAAGTATGTTTTTGAGATGGAAAGTTTGTCTTTGTTCTTTGAAAATGTTATAGTGTTCTTCCAGAAAATCCAATATGTTCTTTAGCGAATGAGATGTAGTCTTAGGTCTTAAAAAGTAGTGTATTGTAGTAGTGTTTGTATGAAAACCTTCTTGTATATGTGCTTGGAATCCACTAACTGTAATGTAAAATAGCGTACTGTAGTTTCATTATATAAAATAAAACCTTTGAAGTAGTGTTAATCCCGTAAACAAATGTTTTAGTTGATACCATTGTGAGTTTCATATAACCATGCTAAAATGACCAGTGGCCTCTACGACGTTTTTCAGGTGTCGAAATGTTATGACATTTGTCACCCTAGGCATGCAGCTCAGGTGCGGGATTGTCAGTCCCGTATAGATCTATACACAAATTCATGCTTTCCCTCCAGGAGACTCTGGTTATAATTTATAGGACTTGAATCTGTACCCTGGTGGGTACAATGAAATAGTGCCTCACAATCCTGTATTAACTAGTTTACGTATAATGTGATAGTTTTCTCTTGTATTTGAAACTATATGTATTACCGTGTAGTAGTGTACTTTGTAATGTAAAATAATTATACTTAAATAACTATTTAGTTGTGTATTCTTGAATTAGTGAAATAAAGTAGCGTTCCATAAACTATACCTATTATAGTTTATATACTTGTTTCTGTATAGTGTTCTTGAGCTTGTAAATTAGTGTAGTGGTTCTCAAACTATACCAATTATAGTTTAAATGTATGTTTTGTATCATTTATTGAACTTAGCAAAATAGTGTAACGATTCACAAACTATACCTATTATAGTTTAAATGTATACTCTATAATGAACTGAAAACCTTTGCAAATTATGAGTGTGCATAAGGCAGCAATATAAGATTTGTATAACATACCCTTTTGCTTGGCATGTTACAAAAGGGTAAACAATTGCAAATGGTTTGAAACGGTTTGGAAACGTTTGAATATTAACACAAGAGTCCTTGTGTTTTACTTGTATTCCCCCCCTAAAAACATTGAAAATAGTGAAAACATAGGGGATAAGAACTCACCTCTAGTGTGTGTTTCTGGATGGTGGCACTGTAGAGATGATCCTCGGGCTAGCGTACGTGGAAAGAATGGTATCAAAAATTACTGAGAATTATTTTGGAGTGTTGATAGGTGTTTTCGATCTAGCCTTCACCAAAATCCCTTGATTTTGGTCTTAAAACCTCAACTGAGAACCAAGTTCACGGTCTTAAAGGGTTCTCGGTCTGAGTGAGTTCTCAGTCCAGGTAGTTTTCGGTCAACTTGAAGATTTGAAGATTGTTCTTGGTGAAAATTATGAAGATTTAATGGATTTTTGCTTGAAGATATGAAGGCTCTTGGATGATACTTGAGAGCAAAATGAGTGTGTTTTCGGCTGGAAAAAGTGAGAAATGACTCAAGTTTTCATGTGATATTAAATATATCGAGAGGGTTCTCGGTCGGAAGGGAGTTTTCGGTCCGGGGAGTTCTCGGTGGGTTTTGCGGTCCGAGGGTTTTCGACCGAAAAAGGGGTTTTCTGTGCGAAGGTTCTCGGTTCCAAGGAAAAAATGTTAAGATTTTTAAATGCATTTTATTCCAACCTTTAAAATACTTATATAAAAACTTCATTTATATAATTTAAATCATATACTAACCCTTACGAACTTAACGAAATAAATGAAACTTAAAATTTTATTTAAAGGGGTTGACTTTTATTGACTTGAAAATAATGGGTTGTTACACCGTCCACGAATCCACCCCAAGTTTCTGAATGAAAATACCACAAATCATGCATAAAAGATCCTCAAACAGGTCGATAGTGAACCTTTCACAATCCGAATTCATATGATACACCAAAACCTTAGTGTAACCTTTGACTCTTTACCATGTCATTTCCAATCTTCATAGCGACGAAAGAAGATGATCAACTAAGAACTTCCGCATTTCATCCGATCCCTAACAACAACTTATGAACATACATGAATATAGGGTAAACATTTCACATATTCAATCTGATACCTGACTGATACTTCCCTTAGTCCTTACTACTTCCTTTATCCAACCAACGGATTTACGACTCGCCAACCCCCCCCCCCCCCCCATCGACGCGTCAATCCCGAGAACACCGTGAGTAGAAGGAATGCATCCTTACAATCACTAGGCCCACGGCCCATGACTGGAATGCTTCTGATAACACACAGACCTCGACGACATTCCCCAGTACCACTAAGCCTCGCATAGTTGTTACCCAAGCAATTCTTACAAAAACAAAGTCGCATACAATCCTCATAGGGAAAACGCTCGAACTATTGATCTAAGTCGGAATCTGAAACCCTACCATGCACGATTCTTTTATAGAACAAGCTGTTGCACAAGAGTTTCCAGGCTTTCCCTCATGACCACCGACAGTCCCTAAAGGCATTCCATAGGTGATAACCAGCAAGCACAGATAACATACGGTTCCACTGGTTATTATCACAAAGCAGCATGCTCAATATCCAAATGCAGAACTAACATAATACATACAGAGTCTTCAGCATGACTGGACTGCCTCACCAGGCCTTCATCTTATCTGGACCACTCTCAAAACCTCCAACATGTCTAGACTGCCTCCCAGGGACTTCATCTTGTCTGGACCGTTCTTCGGGCCTTCGGCCTGACTGGTACGCCCCGTTGGGCCTTCAGTCTATCCGGACCACCCCAGGTCTATTGAGCCAAAACTCTAGACCCATCCTGGTGCCCTTTCCATAAATACCCAGCTCTCCCCCACTTGGGGTTCAAACTTTCGATTCAATTCGCAGACTATAATCCTGACCTAACCAGACACGTAAATCAAACCAAATCCCCAATGCTACCTTGAACACATAAAGATATACTCGAAAATGATTGCCTCCATGCATGTACTTGGGGAAACCCTTGACTTCATGGTTGATCGCCCAACCTCTCTAGAAACCCTTATCCGGGCAGCAACCGACAAAAACTTCAGTGGTTGATGCTCCATTTGAGAATTCTCAATCCTCCCCCACTTAGGACACTAACCACTACCTACTGGTGGTGAAACCAAAACACAAATTAACCGTCTCAACCAGGTATTACCATACTTAACCATGGAATGATTAACCCTGGAATGAAATAACCTACGTAGAACAGTTCTCCCGGCACAGACCAACCAAATTTCAAGAGAAACCTGAATCCCAGCTGAATACTTCTGAATGTCCAAATTGCAACTACTTACCCTAGGATGGCGATTCTCTACCTTATCTTCTCATCCTCAAATGCATCCCTGGATCCTAACCATCCACAACCCTTTGATACCAAATTCCTTGACCTTCATATGTCCCAGCGTCTCATTAGAAGGCAACTGAAAGTTCACAATACAATCATAAACAATAAGATAAGAGGTAAAGACATACCAGTCGCCACATCAGGTGTTGTCATGGCCTTCCCGTTAGTAAGATGGAAGGCGTGTCCCCGAGCCCTCAGGGGCTCTACTCTACCCTGACTTTCGTTAGCAATCCTCAAGGTAGCCGGCGTTGGGCTGGCAGCTAGCAGGGGACACTAGGCCTTCACATGGCCCACCTGCTCGAAATGGTAACAAGGTCTGACACCAAAACCTGGAGTCTGTTGCCTACAATCCTTCGCGATGTGACCCTCCTTTGCACATTTGTGGCATCCTGAAGTAGATCGGTGAACCCCACCATGCGCCTTGCTGCACTTCCCACAAGTGCAGCCCCTATGACTCTCTTGCCTAGAATCAGCAGCCCTAAATTGTTTCGGCACAAGCTGTGATTGCGTCGAGGCCTGTCTCTGCTCTCTCAATTGAAGGTCAATCTCCATCTTATGCTGCCTGACGGCCTCCTGTAGCTCTAACAATGCATCACAACGTTGAGTGGAGATGAACTGTCGGATGTCCATCTTGAGCATGCTCAGATAACGAGTCATTTGAGCCTACTCAGAAGAAAACTCAGGGCAAAACATTGTCCTCTTAGTAAACATGCGGGTGTTCCCCTTCACCGACTCTGTACCCTGTCTCATCTCCAAAAACTCATGTGCCAGCCGCTCACTCTCAACCCGTGAAATGTATTGAGTACAGAACAACTCCCTGAACTGATCCCACGTAACTGCAACTCTCTACTCATCAGAATACGACCTAGTAATCAAAATCCCACAATCCTTTGCTCCGGACCTCCGTAGGTTTAGAGCACACCTGACCTTCTGGTCAGCGGGGCAGGAACAAGTGAAGAAACATCCATCCACATCAGACACCCACCTCATGGCTACAATTGGGTCTTGAACTCCCTTGAAAGTTGGGGCTTTGTGTTATCAAAGTCCCGATACTGAAAATCCTGACATGTCCTTGCACCTGCAGCTGCCATGGTTGCGGAGGCTGCAGCAGCCGCAGTCTCAACAATGGTTGCGTAATTGTCATCAAAATTCCCCATCAATGCGGTCTTAGTAGACCCAAACATCTCCGGAATACGACCCCGGACTATCTCAATCACCTCCTCCCGGATGATCTCCCTGACGCGTTCCTTTGTCAATAATGGCCTATCCTGGCTGCCAGCTCTTGATCCTGACCCGGATCCGGCCTCAAATCGCCTCGTAGTCACCATACTGAAAATTTACCAGAAAGATATCAGACAATCTGTGCAACAACGGAAAACCAAGTACCAACAAAACCCTAGGGGTTGTGACTTCCTTGACACACGTATGGGTCATGTGCTTTCAGTAGTACGGGCCCATACTACCTTCCACACCTACCCATATTTTTCTCAAGCGTCATCACAACGCCCTAACAACATACGTAAGCATGGCGTACGCTCAATCCTCACTCCTAAAGAAGGCTAAATATCTCATAACTGGCTGACTGACCCCACGCAACTCACACATGAAACTTCCACCAACCATGTAGCACTCGAGTATGTTAGTCATACATAACGTTGGACACTATAGACTTTTGAATATCTGATCCTACACTAAGCCCTTAATCAGACAAGAACAGGAAATAAGGCACTAAAAGAAAAACAGCCTTTTTACGACACACAATGCATGTCGTAAAACGCTTAGATGACATGCAAATGCGTGTCAAGGAAGGTCATGTCATAACGAAAGACGACACGCTTTTGCGAGTCGTCTATTTACGACACGCATTTACGACACACATTTACGACGCTCATTTACGTCACACAAGCGTATCAAGAAAGGCCCTTTCATAAAGGAAGACGACATGTATTTGCGTGTCGTAACTTTACGACGCGCATTTATGACTCGCATTGCGTATCATTAAAGCCCCTGTCAAGAAAGGTCATGTCATAAATGAAGATGACACACATTTGTGCGTATCGTAATTTTAATTGTTTAAAAAAAAAATATTATTCATAGATTTACTAATTTTCAAATTATATTTTCATTTAATGTCTCATAATAGAATATAAAATATCATATATAAAAAATACAATCCATTGCATAAAATTTAATGTCATACAAATAATCGTTGCATGGAATGATAAAACAAATCAATAGAAGTTGTAATAGAAATTAACAAACTAATTAGATACAAGAAATATGAAAAACTTGAAATCCCTGAGATGAATAGTTCTAACAGAAGCTTCACGTGAGATACATACAATTTGACCAGTAAGCAAGGATGTTCCCGAATCCACAATAGAACCACAAGAACACGTACAGGATATCTTCTGCTAGAAGGTGTCGATCCAAAACTACTGTGCTTCTATCCTGCAAAAAGGAAATGTAAGGGTAAAATGGTCATTTAGTCTCATACAAACACTTTCTCTTATATTTGGACTAGAAAAGAAACATACCTAAAAGTACTATATAAACAAACTAACAAAGATTGTTTCTTTTTGGTCCTGTATGAATGATCTGAATATGAAAAAGGTAAAATGAACATTTGTTGCATTGGTAGTTGCTAAAGTTTAATTTGGTTGCAAATTAAGTCCCTGACACTAACGGTGTACAAGGTATGAACTTTGCAACAAAACCAAATTTTAATGACCACATGTGCAAGAAATGAAATATTTTGACTAAACCCATAACGTTTGACATACCACGTGGACTAAACTTGTAATTTACTCTAAAGAGTTTGTCTGTTGTGGTCATGTGTAATAAAAACAAAGATTCTAAAGAGTTGCATTGATGGACTTACAGTTTTTAGTTGTTCATGAACAAAGTCTACAAGTTGCTGGCTTGACATGCAGTCCCTGTATAATAATAAACAAAAAGAAAACTTGAAGTAATACATGTATTTTATAATATATTGGTTATAAGATCTGGAAGAATGCAAATCATGTTATCTGGACCCACCATCATAAGAATTTCAACAGCAAATTTTATGTTTTTAAGCAACTTATGATGTTAATTGCTACCTACGTATGGTCAAATGTTAGTTGCAAAAAATTAATATGCTAATATAATTAAGAGAAGAATCAAACAAGGAATGTTAGTTGCTAATACTTATGTCGGATGTGAGTGGTCAAATGAGGGAAAAGTGAACATCTGCAAGCTTTTTGACACCAACCTACATACAAGCACATACACATATCAACACAAGTGCAAAAATAAATAAATAAATAAATAAATAAATAAATAAATAATTCAGTTCATTACAATCGAATACTTGATAAGTTGTGTAACCACAGATTAGAGCAGAACCTCTTGGTCCCATCCAATGTTCTTGAACTGCCTATTTATAGAAAGATATCATGTAATGTTATCACAAACTAGAAGCACTAGTACCAAAATTTAGGTAAATAAGGAAAGATAAAAGGGTAGATTAAGCTGGTATGGCATCCAACTATATATTTTTTTGTCTATTTTCTTTGTCAATGCCAATTAGGCCACTAAGCTTAGGAAAATGATTCTTTGGATCATTTTGTAAATAGGATTTTGAATATATGGTTAGCAAGTGCTGATGTGGGTGATAATCAACATTTAAATTGTAAATGTAGTGACTTATTTAACATATAAATGTTAGTTTACTCACTTAATTGGCATATTTATCAAAAAGATTGTACATATGTATACTGACTAGATAACCAGATACCTGAGTAACTTCAATACTAAAAAACTATAAGCATGGTGACATATTTAACATAAAATATTAATTTAGTGACTTAATAGGTAATGAAAATATTTTTTTTAGCCAAATTAATGAAAATGAGACATTTGGTTGCTATACTACCAGTCAAGTAATCCAAGATAAAAAGAGTTAACATCTAACACCTACCTTTGTGGCAACCTTGGCAACCAGGAGAAATTGATCATTAAACATTCCAAGAGAATAGAAATAGCTTTCTCAATTGCTTAGAGCATGACCCTGATTCACCTTCAAGATCTGCATTGTCACATGTATGGTCATCACCTGTGAAATTGATCATTAAACATTAGACATCGCTTGAATACTAAACTGAACCATTAACAATTTAATATGATCCAAACTATGCATGAAGTATCGTGTGACTTGTGTTCAACCAAACCATTAATCAATCAATACATGACACTCAGCAAGCACCACAAAATATAGAATTCAGAAACTCATCTCCTCCATGTCCTGTCATATATAACAGTACTAGGTTAATACCCGTGGAAACCACATTTAACAAAAAAAACACCATGAATACAAAATTTTAATATTAAAAACCAAAATAATTATTTTTTATGCATATGTAACTTTATATGTGAAATTAGAAGGAAAAAACTAATATACAAAATACAAGCAACAACTTTAAACCTTTGATACAAAATTTTAACATTAAAAAGCAAAAAACAACCCATATGCATTTTATAAAAGCAGCCACTTATATTTTCAGAATTCAAACAAGCTAAATACATTTATTGATTTGTATGAGACATTGAAACCCCGACAAAAACTGCACCCACCAAGTAGATAATAGCAATAACTCTTATGGCACACCAGGAATAAGATTATAGATCAAAATCAATTAAACCAACAAAAATTATCATCAGTTGATATCATCATTTAATTGAAACACCAGGGGTAAAGATGTCATTGCTGAAAAAACATTAACAAACCAAAATCAAACATGGTGGTACAGTGGTATTGTTGGTGGACTTTTACAAAGTACAATTTGTTAATTAGGAAAATAAAGTTAGAAATGCAAATCATTTGTAGATGAAAAAGATGAAAAGATTAACACAGATTATGACATATTATGTGAATAAATACATATTTAACCCTACTACTACTAATAATAATTATTATTACAATACTAAGGAAGAAAGTGGTATGTGAATAATTATTATTATAATGCAAATAAGATTATAACTTTCTAGCTATTTTTAAAAAACAGAAATGCAATTTGATTAATATTATGATTTTTTTTTTCAAAATGGGTATCACTAAAACTTACATAATGAAAATGGTTTATATTGCATCTTTTCATTGCATTCCATAACAGAATGAACAAACACGCTTTGACAAAAGGAAAGAAAACCAACAAAACTGAAGGAATTACATCCCTTAAATAATGGTCAATTCCATTCCATTAGATGAAGCACACAACTTTTTTTTGCTTCTTTCCAGTGGAATGGACCATTTCATCCTCAATTCCATCATACCAAATAGTATAAAAGGAGAAATGAAGAGTGAAATATGAGTATTTAACTAAAATATCAATCCCCGAGAAAGCAAAGCAGAAAGTAGAAATAGGAGTGCCCTCGTACAACTACGGAAGATCATAATCCTAGATTCCAGCCTCTACATTGCACTTGCAGGAGAAGTGAATGTGCTCACTATCAGAACCTTTTGCAAATCACATCCGGATTGAAGTGAAAGACAATCAAGTGATCTTGCAACAATCTATTAAATAAAATCATACTGTCCAAAAATCAATATTTTAAAAAACTATTATAAAAAATTATAAACCAATATCAGGGAAATTACGGGAAGTGGCCTTAACTCATCTTTTAACCTTTCTTCTTTACCCTCGATGTTCTGGTCAAATATTTTCAGAGATGCAATTGTTGCAGTGTCATCATTTCCGCATAAAGACAATATTTCACCCATGCTCCTCTCCAAGATTTAAACGTTTTCATCAATATCCATCAAATGATATTAAAAAGAAACAAAGATTGGAAGAAAAAAATGGTATTTAAATTACTTTAGAAATCTACACATTTTTAAAGGAACTGTAAACCCATGAAAATGAATATAATTACTATTACGAAATCTTGAATCTTCTCGAGCTATCTTTTGGTGATTAAAAAGAGGACCCTCAAACTGTTCTTTACTTGGAAAGAAACAAACATTTCCTTCCACATAATGAAACCACAATATAAGTGTGAATACACCCATGAACTTATAAATAATTAACAAACTAACAACATTTATAGACCACTAGAAAAATTAACTGAAAAAATTAACCAATTTCCCTTGTTATAATATGTTGAGAAAGCTATAATTGTGGTCTGGGGGTAATTTCTTCAATTTGTACATATCAGAAACGTAGAGAAAAAATTAATCCGGAATATAGGTGAACATAAAATAAAAAACGCAAAAATATAAAATGAGATACTAACCTTTTAATGAGCGCAGGCTCAAACCGGCGTAACCCTTTCTCATTCTTTGTAGTTCAGTGACCCAAACCCAGCGATGAAATGCTAGGCATCATAGAAATTTACCATTAAGAAACCAAAAAAGAACACTTGTGGAATATCCAAATGATTAATCTTCCGGCGTCATCTGTTCAACCAACAAAAATCCCACAAATAATCCAGATTGTGGTGCGTGTATATATGTGATCGAAAATCATAGAGAAAAGGGGTGGATGGAGACAAAGATAATCAAAACCCTAAATGCATGTGAGATTGAATAGAGTTATTGTATGCCAAAACCCTAAATGGATGTGAGATTGAAGAAGAAAAGCGTACGTGAGGGAAGTGTTTTTGAAACTCTTGATGAAAATCACTATTATATGTAAGTGGGAAATAAAACCCCTAGTTGCTGGTCGCCATTTTGTGATCTTCGGAAATAAACGCGAGTTTTTAAGAAAAAAAATTATAGAATGATTATATGAGTTGTCAAGGTGTATAGCAGAGATGGTATCGTGATTATGGTATTTTGGGGTCTATTTACTGGCTCCGGCTGATCGTACACACTGCATCCTCCTTTAGTATTTTGAAACCATTTGAAAAACATTTTGAAAAATCTTTTTCCTTAGTTTGAGACTAGATTCAAACGAGTGTTCTTCCAATTCACTCAAACTAAGGCTCTGATACCAGCTTGTAACATCCATAAAATTCATGAAAATTTAAAACTTTTTCAAGTAATCAAAAACCATTATTTATTACAAAATATTTTCAAAATAGTTTCATATCAAAGTGTCCTAGAAATCAAAATCATATAATGTGAGGAGGTGCACAATCACCCCTCCCCATTTCCGCAGTCATTTCAAATACCTGAAACAAAATCGAAAACTTTAATCCCGAAGCTTGGTGAGTTCCCCCAAAATACCAACGCCATACAAACATAGTCGTATCATAGCAAACAAACAGCATGCATATAGAGTCTATAGTATGACTGGATTGCCCTCACCGGGCTTGCAGTCTATTTGGCCTACTCTTAGAACATTCAGCATGTATGGTCCGCCCACCCGGGTCTTCAGCCTATTTGGACCGTTCTTCGGGCCTTCGGCCTAACTAATATGCCCTAATGATTCGACAGTCTATCCGGTCCGCTCTGGGTTTGTTGGCCTTCAGCACAAAGCAGGTCCGCCTCAACCCAACCACACATATATAATCAACACATAAATATCATACGCTAGCTAGCATGTACAGACAATCAAACCGATCTAACATATCACTAATCATAACATCATCGTATATACCAGGATACCGACCTACCCGGTCACTAACATAACATCATCATATATACTAGGATACCGACCTAATAAGTCACTAACATAGCATATCATCATGCAGTAACCAGGATAACAATCCAAAAAGGACCGACATTGGTGCCTTCGACCCTGTTAGTATAGTGAGGACAACTCACCTTGACCGGCAGATAAATCCCACAATTGATGCAGTTGCTACGAACCGGCTTCCAATAAAGTCTAAAAACAAAAGTCTTTATACTCCAAAGATTTTCTTGACTTTACATATATATATATATATATATATATATATATATATATATATATATATCATATCTTATGATATATTATTATACTTGATATTGAAAATTAATACTTTCACAAAATACTTAATTCCCATTTATTTGCAAGAATTATAAATATTTATTAAGATTAAATCTTTATAAATATTCAATTGATGTTTACTTGTTATTGGTGTGACTCTATATGATCATATGGTATTAGAAAATATCATTTTAAAATGATTCTTGAGCATAAAGATCTTTCAACATCCCATTTTCACAAGACTCGTTATAGATTAATATAGACAGTGGTGAACGTCTAGCAACATTTCATTGTCCCTAATAATACATGACGAAGTGTAATTCAATGACATCCAATCCCCCAAAGCAGAATGCTTCAATTGATGTATAATATAAGTTACCAATTATCCCTTAGTCTCAAACACAATGTTGAACATTATATATGGATCATAATCAATATTATTTAGTATTAAACTTTTAGTAAGACATCTTAAATGTATAACTCGCAACACATAAGATGAATAAATCTCATTTTGACTACATACGTATTTAGATCACACCATACCTAATAATGCCTTTATAACTGCCTGGTTATGAAAGTTAGTGTCAGTGGGTTCATCTTTAGATGAAGGTGAACCTTATGAATTTCTTTCATTACTATTTTCATGATGTGGTGATTTATTTTTTCGAAAAGTATGAAATTGAATGAAATTATAGACAAAAAATGAATGAAATTGAAGAAGATATGATTGTTTAAGAAGGTGGAGGTGATTATGTATATTGGTAAAAAAGTGAATTTTGTTTCTTGGTCAATGTTAGCCTAATAAGATTTTGGGTTTTATCTTGTATTGGGTTTTATGATTGGGCCTTTTAGCTAAGAAACCCTGATTAGCTAATTTATATATTAAGTCTTTCCCTTTCATTGTATTCATACTTATCTTTAATAATAATACAAAACCCTAGCCGTTATATGTCTTTCACTTGTTAGTTTTCATGGTATCAAGTTCGGTCGATCATTTGTACTTTCGTTTTGGGGGCGAGTTGTAGCAGGCATGACACTATTCAGCGAAGTTAATGCTCACCAAAGTTACTTTTCATCGAAGTTACTGTTCATCGAAGTTAATATTTACAAGTTACTATTCACCAACACTATTCATCTAAGTTACTATTCATAAGTATTGTTCATCAAAGTTACTATTCATCAGTACTATTCACGTCTTGTTTTCAATTTTGGATATGGTTTTCTTGCTTGTTTATGTATTCAAATTGATTTGATTTTGTAACGACCCAAATTTTCAAAGAAAATTTTCCTTTTCAATTAATAAACACATTTGCATAAACCATGAAATCCCAACACAATTGTTTTCAAAACCACAATTCATTACAACTTTATTTAAATCATCAGAGTGTCCCCAAAACATATCAGTGAAAGAGAGAGAGAGAGAGATACAGTGCACGCCGCGTCATCATGCCTTGCCCTTGACGTTAGGCTCAGATGTACCTGAAACAATCAAAAACCTGTAAGCGAAATGCTCAGTGAGTTCCCTAGAGCATACCACACACAATACACATACACATATCCTGTTAGGTAAATAAAGCTACACATATATCATATAAACCATGCATATAACAGATAAGGATGTCGTGGGCTCATCCCCAGGGTCTTACTCCAGGATGCCATATGCTCCCCACATGGTCTTACACCTAAGTTCCATGGTCTCTCCCATGGTCTTTGATAGGAAAGCCATGGGCTCTCCTCATGGTTTTACATCCAAGTGTTATGGGCTCTCCCATGGTCTTCCATACAAACATACCACGCATACTGCTAACATACTTCCTAGATCGTACCAACTATCATGCAAAGTAATACAATCTCAGCTAGGAAACTACATATCAAGAATGGGTCGGCCTTAGTGCCTTAGACCCATTGTTATGGTGAGGAGACTCACCTCTGCCTGCTGAATACAAAAGCTGCTCTCCTATCAGTCCGCAACCTCCCGTGCTGAATAATAATATTAACCAATGTTAGGACCTTAATTGATCAAAGGAAACCCAAACTCCAAATCCTTCCATGAGGCCCATATATCCTTCCTTTGATAATGGGCCCAAATTCCATGTCCAAAATCATTTATGGGCCTCTTAGCCCAATAAGGCCCAGTCAATATGTTTATGGCCCACAACATATGAAATCGCCCATAATTCACAGAATGCAACCAAATCCAATAACCAAATGAGGCCTAAAAGCTCAAAGGCCCAAAGCAGATCCGGGCCCAACTGAGATGCGTACGCTCAGCGTACCATCCTGGTACGCGCAGCGTACTGGGGTCTTGGGACTACGCTCAGCGTACACTGGATTACGCCCAACGTACTACCAAATTAAGCACTTTCTCTATTAAGTGCTTAATACTCGGTTCCTTTACGTCCAAAAGCCAGATCTAAGTTTGTTAAGACGTCCTAAGGCACAAAGTTGGCAACTTTATGCCTTTGCATGCCTCAAATACACCCAACACCTCCATTAAGACCTTTTCAAGGTCTTTAACCCATGCATGAGGCAAAAGCTCCCTTCAAGACTCCATTTTTATGATTTGAAAGGACCAAGGGACCTCAGATCTGTCATTCCCATCTCCAAAAGTTGCTTAACTCACAAATAGAGGTCCAAAATCAACCAAAGGGACTACGCTAGAAAACCCTAGCTAGATCTAGAGATTTAAATGGAAAGGTGCAAGATTTTTACCTCCAGAAGCCTTGCAAGATGACCAAAATGCAGATTCTTGAATCACCAACTCGTCCCAAGCTTTCTTGAACACTTCTTCTTCTTGGGATGAACACAAAAAAGGACCACAATGCACTCTTAAGGCTCAAAAAGCACTCACAAAGGACATTAGGGCTTCCAGGAATGTTTTCACCCTCGGCATGTACGCCCAACATACGTCTGGTATGCCCTGCGTACGTGCAGCTCCTTCGCGATCACTCATGCATAGTACGCTAAGCGTACACATAAGTACGCCCAACGTACTTAAGGGACTAAATATGCCAAAATGTAAATTCTTCAAGGGTTTCAAGTTATACCTGGTTTAGGACATTACAACTCTCCCCCACTTGAACTAGACTTTGTCCTCGAAGTCTATAGCTGTAAATAGATCGGGGTAATGCTACCGCATATACTCATCCGGATCCCAAGTCCATTCAGAGCCCTTCCGATGTTGCCATTGCACCTTTACCAATCTTACCTCCTTGTTCCGAAGACCCTTTGTCTTCCTATCTAAGATGGCGACCGGCCTCTCAACATAGTTTAGGCTCTCATCTATCTGAATATCGTCCAATGAAATAACCACGGATTCGTCAGCAACACACTTCCGAAGCTGAGACACGTGGAAGGTGTTGTGAATCTGACTAAGCTCCTGCGACAGCTCCAAGCGGTATGCCACCTTGCCCACTCGGGCAGTGATCCTGAACGGGCCTATGAACCGAGGCCCCAGCTTACCCCTCTTCCGAAACCTGATAATCCCTTTCAAGGGCGACACCTTCAACAATACAAAATCCCCCACTTGAAACTCGAGATCTGATCGCCGTCGGTCAGCATAACTCTTCTGACGACTCTGCGTAACTTGCAACCAATCACGCACCTGCTGAATCAGTTTGGTAGTCTTGAGCACTACCTTAGTGCTCTCCATGATCCGATGCCCGACCTCGTCCCAACACACCATAGTTATGCACCTCCGACCATATAACATCTTAAAAGGGGCTCAGTCAATATTGCATGATAACTATTATTGTACGAGAACTCTGCCAGTGGGAGGTATGTAACCCAACACCCTCCAAAATCCAACACACATGCACGAATCATATCCTCCAGCGTTTGGATCGTCCTCTCACTCTGACCATCGGTTTGAGGGTGGTACGCCGTGCTGAAATGTAGCTGAGTGCCCAGTTCTTCGTGGAGCTTCTTCCAAAACCTGGAAGTAAACCGTACGTCCCTATCGGAGACTACAGACACGGGCACCCTGTGTCTAGCCACCACCTCTCCTACATAAATGTCTGCCAACTTCTCCGTGGATGTACTCTCATAAATCGGAATAAAGTGGGAACTCTTCGTCAATCTGTCTACGATCATCCATATAGCGTCCACACCCCTCGCGGTCCTAGGAAACTTCGTGATGAAGTCCATAGTGATCTCTTCCCACTTCCACGTGGGGATTGGAAGTATTTGTACCTTTTCCATGAGGCCGCTGATGTTCGGCCTTGACCTTCCTGCAGGTCAGGCACCGCTCCACGAACCAGGCGATCTCCCGCTTCATGTAGGGCCACCAATAACTCAGCCTCAAGTCGCTATACAT
Source organism: Lactuca sativa (assembly GCF_002870075.4). Lineage (NCBI taxonomy): Eukaryota > Viridiplantae > Streptophyta > Magnoliopsida > Asterales > Asteraceae > Lactuca > Lactuca sativa. The sequence goes on along the minus strand of NC_056627.2, from coordinate 358,141,473 downwards.
TTTCGTAGCCCCTGGTTGTATAGAAAAGTTGGACTTGTACGCCTCCTCTAATAGCCTCTGACTCACTCCCCCTGTCATTGGCACCCATACTCGGCCACATTGTGTCAAAAGGCTGTGGCTATCCTTAACAAAGAAAGGATATTGTCCCCATATTTTCTCTATCTTCCAATTCTCTTTCTTCGCCCCCTCGACCTGGGCCTCCCCGATCATATCTAACAAAGGCGAAATCACAGTCATCGTCATACAAATGTCCCTAATCGGGGACCCCGCCGTCTTGCGGCTCAATGCATCGGCCACCACATTGGCCTTCCCGGGGTGGTAAAGGATCTCACAATTATAATCCTTCAGTACATCCAACCATCTCCTCTGATGCATGTTGAGGTTCTACTGATTCATCAAATACTTTAGACTCTTGTGATCGGTATAAATGGTGAAACACACTCCATAGAAATAGTGCCTCCGAATTTTGAGGGCAAACACCACTGCCCCTAGCTCCAGGTCATGTGTGGGGTAATTCGCCTCATGAGGCTTCAACTGCCTCGAGGCGTAAGCAATCACATGTCCCCTCTGCATCAATACCGCACCTAACCCTGAAATCAATGTGTCACAGTACACCACTAAATCATCCAATCCCTGAGGTAGTACGAGAATCGGAGCCTCGCATAACCTCCGTCTCAGGGTCTCAAAAGCCATCTGCAGATCCACACCGTACCGAAAAGTCACATTCTTCTTAGTCAAGCAGGTCAATGGCACAACAATCTTGGAGAAGTCTAAATAAATCTTTGGTAATATCCCACTAAACCCAAATAGCTACGAATCTCTGATGCATTCCTTGGTACTTCTCACTGCATTACAACCTCAACCTTGGTTGGGTCAACCGAAATACCCTCCTGATTGATGACATGCCCCAAAAATGTATTTCCTACAACCAGAAATCACACTTGGGGAACTTTGCGGAAATTTTCTCCACCCCCAGGGTCTCCAATACCTCCCTCAAATGTTTCTCATGCTTCTTCCTGGTCTTAGAGTAGACCAGAATATCATCGATAAAAACAATCATTGACCGATCCAGCATCGGCCTACACACTCTATTCATGAGGTCCATGAACGCTGCTGGGGCATTGGTGAGCCTAAATGAAATCACCACAAACTCAAAGTGCCCATACCGAGTCCTGAAAGTTGTCTTCGGTATATCCACATCCCGAATCCTCATATGATGATACCCAGACCAAAGATCAATCTTGGAAAACCAAGACGCACCCTGTAGCTGATCAAACAAATCATCGATCCTCGGTAACGGATAGCGGTTCTTCACAGTTAGTTTATTCAGTTCCCAATAATCGATGCACATCCTATGGGATCCGTCCTTCTTTTTCACAAAAAGGATCGGTGCTCCCCATGGGGAACTGCTCGTACGAATGAAACCTCGGTCTAGCAGCTCCTGAAGCTACGTAGATAACTCCTGCATCTCTGGTGGTGCCAAGCGGTACGGTGCCTTTGCTATCGGAGCGGCACCCGGAACCAAGTCGATGCGAAACTCCACCTGTCTCTCCGGAGGCACCCTTGGTAGCTCTTCAGGGAAAACATCCCGAAAATCCTGCACAACTGGCACACTGCCCACAACCGTCGTGGTCTCTACCCTCGTATCCGAGATATAAGCCAAAAATCCCATGCAACCCGGCTGTAAAAAGCTCCTAGCCCTCGTATCCGAATAGAGGGTCGGTCCCTGCAAGGTCCTCTCACCATGAATAACCAGTTCTCTCCCACTTGCGGTTCGAACCCTGACCAACTAGCGCTTGCAATCAATCATGGCCCCATTGGGCCCCCAATAGTCCATCTCGACAATCACTTTCAACCCTTGCAATGGTATCGGAACTAGATCAACACAGAACCTCTCGCCCAATACATTCAGGACACAGCCCAAATATACCCTCGCAACACTAACGGTGCGGTCATTTGCAATCTCTACCTCGAGTGGGGAATGCAGAGCTTCGGGTGCGTCCTGAAACTTCTTGCTAAGCGTAAGAGATACGAACGATCGGGTAGCACCTGAATCAAACAAAACATGTGTCGGCATACCATTGACCAAAAAGGTCCCTAAACAAGCATAATATATACATAAGTCATACAAATCATAAAGAGCAGTGAATAATAGACACGTACCAACCACAACGTCTGGTGCTGCCCGAGCCTCCTCGATGGTCAATTGAAATGCACGACTCTTCACTGTCGGAACATCTGCTTTGACAGGACGGCCATCGGTAATCCTCAACGTGGTGGGCGCAAGTGCCACCACCGCTCCTCCCCCTCCTTGCAACCTTGGACAATCGGCTCTCTTGTGGCCGGTCTGGTTGTAGTGGAAGCAAATCAAGCCCTTCTTGGGGCAATCCCTGATCATGTGGCCTGATTGGCCAAAAGCATATCATCCCGAGACTATCCTCCGACAAGCCCCACTGTGCGGTTTACCGCGCTTGACACATCGGTCCTGACCCTGCTGGCCCCTGATGGAAGTATATGAGGTCTTAGGCTTCTTAGCCTGACCCACCGCTACATGTGCCTGCTCCGGTTTCCGCTTAGTGCGGAAATCTTACTCCATCTCCCGTTCACGGGCCTTCTCCACCATCTCATTCAGGGCTTTGCACCCTGTAAAACTCACGAAGTCCCATATATAATCCATTAGCATGGAGTGATATCTCGTCCTCCTCAAATCCTCATCTGTAGCGTACTACGGGATTAACAAAGCTCGTTCCCAAAACTTGGCGGTGATCTCCGCCACAATCTCGGTGGTCTGTTGGAGGTCGTGAAACTCCCTCACCAGTTGTTGCACCTCAATAGGTGGTGAAAACTCTGCATCGAATCGTCGAACAAACTCGGCCCACGTCATCTCAGTCACACTAGCCACTCCCACTTGGCTGGTCACCTCTCCCCATCAATCTCAGGCTCTGTCTCTCAGCATACATGTAGCAAAGCCCACCTTGGCCGCATCCAGGAAAGAAATCGTGCGCTGGGCGTTTTCAATATCCGCCACCCAGCATTGGCTAACAATGGGGTACCTAACCCCGAGAAACTCTGCACACCGCACGCCTTGAACTCCCGGAACGAGGGAGTTCGGGCCCCAACCTGACCCGCAACAACCTCAGCCCTGAATTTCCTAAGTCACTCCTCCATAATCTCCATCATACCCTCCTTGACCATCCCAAAAATGACTGGGGTAGCGTCAAGGATGCCCCTGGTAACCTCGGCTGCGATAAGCTCGCGCAGCCTCTCATCAATGATGTCGGCAGTGTCACCCGATCCTGTCCCGGACCCATACCCCGATCCTGATCCCCCTACTCCAAATCGTGTCACCACCATGTTGAATTGAAATATCATAAATTATAGCGATCATAATTTTCTATATTAGGGATTTCCCCACAATGGTCCTCCTAGAAGTCGTCAGATCTAACATTGGTTCGGGTATAGGTCATGTGCTTTCAGTAGTACGGGCGCAATACTACCTTCCACACCTACCTGTACCTTTCCCCAATGCTCTACCTGATAACCCCAATTCGTCCCAAAAGTAAACCATCTTCTACAAACTACCACATACATCAAATCTCAGGTTGTCCTAAGATATACTCCACTCATACCCATCAAACCAATCATGTTAGGTTGCCTTTATGCATGCAAATGATACATAGAAAAGGATCAAATAGACTTTTGAATAAAAGATTCTACCCTAGGAACACAACCAAACAAGGAACAGGTAATCAGGCCAAACCGATCATTCTGAGGCTGCAAGCTCCTAATCGTATACAATTTTAAAAGCATACACATAGCAAGTTCAAAAAAGCTCGAATATCAGTCTAACATGGCTAACATATTGGGGAACTACTTACTTGGCTCGGCTAATCACACGCGTTGCACTCTCATCTTTTCATTTCTTTTAAAACCCCTTTTTATGTTATTTTTTAAAACAATTTTACCATTTCCTTAGTTTGAGTCCTGACACACCCGAAGGTGTGCCTGAATCCCTCAAACCAAGGCTCTGATACCAACTTGTAACGACCCAAATTTTCAAAGAAATTTTTCCTTTTTAATTAATAAAACACATTTGCATAAACCATGAAATCCCAACACAATTGTTTTCAAAACCACAATTCATTACAACTTTATTTAAATCATCAGAGTGTCCCAAAAACATATCAGTGAAAGAGAGAGATATAGTACACGCCGCACCATCATGCCTTGCCCTTGCCCTTGGGCTTAGATGTACCTGAAACAATCAACAACCTGTAAGCAAAATGCTTAGTGAGTTCCCCATAGCATACCACACACAATACACGTACACATATCCTATTAGCTAAATAAAGCTACACACATATCACATAAACCATGCATGCAACAGATAAGGATGTCGTGGGCTCGTCCCCAGGGTCTTACTCCAAGATGCCATGGGCTCCCCACATGTTCTTACACCTAAGTGTTGTTGAAACATAAAAGTGACCCTCTTAAACTTAACTACCGCAACGGTTCAGTACTTGCAGCCAATACAGCACCCGGAGTCAATCTCTACAACTGTAACCGCAACAATATTCCATCAGCAACCATATCAGCATCCGGAGTATTCAAGTCTTTCCTATCCGCAGTCTTAGTTATTTCTTTTACCATGTAATTCACTTTGTTGTCCAGCATGCCTTGCACGGCTACTCATAGAGTAGTTCTTTTCTAAACTCTATAAATATAGACTCTTTCTTATGTATTAAGTACTTGTGATATATGTGAGTGTGAAAACTCTTAAATTCTCAATACACAAGATTTCTCATTCAATCATCTTTCTTATCTTCATCAGTTATCTATCTTATTACTCTTCACACTCAAACTGCTACTGGAACATAACCTCTCTTCAGAGCAAGTCTTCTAGACTTAATCACTAAACTCGATCTCGCTTACTAACTTGGAGTGACTGCATTCCTTGTTATGAATCAGTTTAAGTGTATTCTTGATATAACTTTTTTCATTTATCGTTCTTTACTTTCCGTAACTAACTATCTAACTATCTAACTATCTAACTTTATTATTGTTGAGCTTTTAGATCCTTAGAGATTAAGTATTCCGCAACTTACTTGTTCTAACGTTTGTTTAAGTGTGTCTACAAGTTTTTCTCTCAACAATTGGTATCAGAGCCAAAGTGGTTGCTTTTTGGATATCTGAAATCTGATTTTCTCATTAAGCCTTCTATACCACTAAAGCTCATTTCTCAAAAAAAAAAATGGCACAATCGTTATCTCTAAATGTCTCCAATAGTGTTGGTGGTTCTAACCGAGCCCCAATACTAGTAGCAAATGAATATCATCATTGGTCACAAAGAATGGAGAGGTACTTAAGAAGATTGGGTAGAGATGTATGGAGATTCGTGGAAGAAGGACCACATGTTCCAGTCCTCACTCCAATCCAAACTGACGGCGCTGCAACCAGACTAGGAGGAGGTCAACCAACTATGAGCCGTCCTACCAAAGCTGATCTCGATAAAATGGAAAATGATGCTGTTGCTTTTTATGAAATTTCGTGTGGTGTTGCTCCTGACAACTTTGATATTATCATAAACTGCAAGTCAACAAAAGAGATCTGGGATGTACTCAAAAACTTGTACGAAGGCTCAGAACAAGCACAAGATAAGAAGCTCACAACCGCACTCAACGACTTCAACAACTTCAAAGCTCATGCTGGTGAAAGTTTGGAAGACTCCTTCAACAGATTCAACCTGATAGTCACGAAGTTATCAAATGCTGGTACCATCCGCAGCAACCATGAAACCAATCTCTAGTTCCTTAATGGTCTAGGAAGACATTGGACTACGGCCAAAATGATAGTACAAGGTGACAGAAAGATTCACTCTTTATCACTCTACAAACTCTATGGAGAACTTCAAGCACAAGAATCCACTGTACTCAAAGACTGTGCTGACTTCGGAGGACCGCTTGCTCTCATAGCACAAGCTCCACTGCAGTCATCCTACTCTTCCTCGTATGACACCCCACCACAGTCACACGAAGCAGATTCTGAGTATGATGATGAAAAATATTTTCAGAAGGCTATTGCTCTAGTTAGCCAACAGTTCAATCACATACCACCGTCCTCTTTCCGAAATAATCAACAATTCAACAAACCACCATTCAACCGTAACTTCGGTCCTCAGAACAACAACTCTTGGTATCCTAAAGTCTCTCAGAACAATCAACCCAAGGAGGTACCGCAGTCTCCTCAGAACAATGACTCCGGTACTCAATCAAAAGACAAGAATGATGTTGTGATTTGTCACAAATGCAATAAAGAAAATCACTTCGCAAAAGATTGTAAGGCAAATGTAGTCAAGGACAGAGCATTCTATCTTCGAATGGCTCAAGAATTGGAAGAAAAGGAAAAGGCAAGGGCATATGTGGCTCAAGTTAAAAGAGACCATCAAGTTTGGTCATCAGGAGATGAAGAAGAGACCATCAACAATGTTAAAGGAAAAGGGAAAATCTACATGCTGGCCACTGCGGATGATGATGGGTCAGCAATGTTGAACAAAAACTATTGCTACATGGCGAAAGATGGGATTCTAAGCATCGTTGAACAGGTAAAACTCATGATCCAAACTTTAAATTATAGCATGCATGATTGCCAACCCTACATAGATGATCTTAATGACATTTGTGTTGCCGTCCTTTCAGACTATAACAAAGCCTTAGATGAGAAGAACATTGCGTCCCAAGAGATGTTCCACGTGAGAGGAAGACTGGATAACAATAGACTTAAGATGGCAATGTTAGAAAGGGATCTGGAGTTAGAGAAAGATGCTAGAATGTTAAGTGAAACTCAATTAAAAATAGCCTTGAATCAAAAAGATTTAGCTCAAAGAGAAATTGTACGCTTGAATCTTTTAATTGAAAAACTGTTTAATGAAAGTGAGGCTATTGAAAATTTGGTAAACAATGGAACCATAGACAATACATATAATTAGGGTTGGTCAAATGGATATCCTACCGCAATGGATTCCTCACCCCGGTTCAACAAAGACAGAGTGTATGTCCCTCCTGATAGAGAATTTCATTTCCCTGTCAATGACAAGACTTTTCCCGAAGATATCAAAACTCACTTCGGTAGATTACACAATTTGAGCAATAATTGTTTCATTGAGGCAATTGTGCTCAAGGATTCTAGTCACATATGTGATCAAACTCCCATCAATGGCACAACTCACACCAATTCTCAAGCTTCATCCGAAGTTGATGAAGAAATTGTTGTTGAAGGCCCAAAGTCTCAGAGGACTTTCCATCTTTGTCCTCAGACTATAGTCAACTGTCCCAGCAATGTCCCACCGCAGTCCCATCTAAAACCTACTCTGCGATAGTCAAATCATCTTCACCTCAGTTAAAAAAAATGACCGTAACTCTTCAGTTCAAGGAACTACAACTCTTCAACCGATTTTTCACGAATTGCCTATAGAAAATTTTGAGGTAGGCCAATGCTCTCAAATTCCAGAATCTTCAAGTTCTGATGATTCTAGCCCACATTTTCAAAATAATTCAAAAGGTTCCAGGAAACCGTAGTTGAATAACAATGACTGCGGTTCACCAAAATTTTTGGCAAAAAGAGCTTTCAAAGAAGAAATTAGATCTCGAAACAAAATTAGGCCAAATTTTTCAAGAATTAAGAAAATTCCAAAATCCAAAAGTTCAGAAAATTCTTCTTTCATGAAAACAAACAAAAAGGAAAGTTCAGTTTCACAAGCCACTTCTGCTACTTCTGACACAACCCAAAAAGGTGTCAAACCTGTTAGAAACTATGTTTTTCAGATCTACTCTTCAACTGACCCAAAATGGAAAGGAGTTTTACCCACTCCAACACTTTTAAAATCAAATCAAAACAAATGGAAAGGAATTTTATCAAATCCACCTAGAGCAACTCAAAGATTTACACGTGCAAAACCTCGTTCAAAACAAACTTTTCAGAACTCAAACGTCAAATCCTTCAAAAGTTACCCACCTCGGACTAATTTCAAGTCCAACACACCCCATAAACCGCTGACCAAGCACAATGTCAGATTCAATGACAAACCTTCTTTTTGCAAATGTCAGTGCAGTTGTCAAAGGTTTTTATCTCATGTCAAGTCAATTCAAAGTCAGAAATCTCGTACTTTTCAGAAAACTCGTAACAATCCAAATCTGAACAAACACCCAGGACTCGGTCTGAAAGATGACAAAAGACCTGTCCATGCAACCTCGAACCATGCATCATTTAAGAATACATCAATCGGCCCTGGCTCCAAACTTGTTTGGATGCCTAAACTAACCGTTTAATTCTCAGGCTTTTTGCAAGGAGGAACAAGAAGAAGATTGGTTAATTGACATTGCCTGCTCCTTGCACATGACCGGAAGGTTAGAGTACCTTCGGGATTTCAGGCCTATATGCAATGGTGGAAATGTCACGTTTGGCAACAATGCAAACGGTATCATCCGAGGTTACGGTGTTCTCACTACGGGGAACTTTTCCATTCAGAAGGTTGCTTATGTAGAAGGTCTTAAACACAATCTTATCAGTGTTGTCCAACTATGTAAAGCAGGACATCGAGTTGAATTTGACAATCAATTCTGTTACATAATGACGAGTGATCGCAGCACCTGCTTAATCAAGTCTCGCTCCGAAGGCACAATTTATCCTCTAGATGTTTCTCTCATCATTGGTAAACCGCAGCTGTGCTTTCTGTCTAAAGTTGTATCTGAAGTCTGCTGGCTGTGGCACCGCAAGCTAGCTCATCTCAATTTTCGCTACATCAACAACCTCGTCACAGGAGAACTGGTCCGTGGTCTCCCCATTCTCAAATTCAGCAACGATACTCTTTGTCCAGCGTGCGAATGCGGTAAGCAATCCAAAGCAAGTCATCATCTGATAATGGATTCTTCTATCTCTGAACCACTAGAGCTATTACACATCAATCTCTGCGGTCCCTCAACCGTAGCCAGTCTTCACCACAAAAAGTATATACTGGTTATTGTTGATGACTTTACACGCTTCACATGGGTCTTCTTTCTCAGACACAAATCAGAGACATCGCAAATCTTCATTAACTTCATCAAAGAAATCGAACTTCAATCCGCAGTGATAATGGACTCGAAATCACTAATCATCTTCTGACCAGTTTCCTAGTTTCCAAAGGCATCTCTCATAATTTTTCAGCACCCTATACACCGCAACAAAATGGTGTAGTAGAGAGAAGAAATTGCACACTCGTTGAAGCAGCCAGATCCATGCTTAACTTCGCCCAACTTCCTCTCTATTTCTGGGCCGAAGCAGTAGCAACCGCCTGCTTTGTTCAAAATCGAAGTATCGTGTGCAAGCGTCTCAATAAAACGCCATATGAAGGGCTCAACAATCGCAAACCCAATGTTTGTTTCTTTCATATATTTGGATGTAGATGCTTCGTGATCAACAATAGAGATCAACTCAACAAGTTTGCACCGAATTTTGACGAAGGTATCTTCCTTGGTTATTCCACTAACAAGGTTGCATATCGAGTGGTCATCAGAAGAACAAGGTTGATCATTGAAAGCTTTGATGTGAAATTTGATGACTCTCACATCCGCAGTGCACCTCCGTCTACCGAAACAACTGCAATCATGGAAAGTGACATTCCAGCCAATTCTAGACCTCTAAATCTAGTTGAAATCAACTATGATGATCTGTTTGATCCCATTGAAACGACGAAACTATCCGAAGTCCTAGTGTCATCCGCAGCTCAACAACAACAAGCTGACGTATCTGGACCTTCTCTATCTGAAGTAGTATCGCTCAATACTTCCACCTCTCCAGTTGAGGGGGAAAGCTCTACTCCGGATATTCTTGCAACCGTTGAGGTTCCAGTACCTGATGCTGCTTACATTCCTGTCCGAAGTGAAGCCTCACCATCAAACAAACCTTCGTACGACTTAGATGACGAACTCTTAGATAATATTGACACTAGATCCTATCCTAGAATTGTCACTCTTTCATCTGCATTCCAGGGGGAACCTTCTCAGATTCCAGAGGAACTCCCATCCACAATCCAGGGGGAACCTCAACCTCTGCCAATTCCTCAAGAAAATTCTGCCTCAATAGATCAAGATGTCTCAGCAGGATGCTCTCCGGATATTGTTGCAACCGTTGAGGTTCCAGTACCTGATGTTGCTTATATTCCTGTCCGAAGTGAAGCCTCACCATCAAACAAACCTTCGGACGACTCAGATGACAAAATCTTAGAGAATATTGACATTAGATATGATCCTAGAATTGTCACTCTTTCATCTGCATTCCAGGGGGAACCTTCTCAGATTCCAGAGGAACTCCCATCCGCAATCCAGGGGGAACCTCAACCTCTACCAATTCCTCAATAGATCAAGATGTCTCAGTAGGATGCTCTCAAATCCAGGGGGAACTATCATCTCCAACCGCAGATTCCTCTGACATCCAAGACATCCCTTCTACCGCAACTGCTGATCATCTAATGCCACATCTTCATGTATGGACAAGAGACCATCCACCAGGTCAAATTATTGTCAATCCATCCGCAGGTATCCAGACTCGGTCTTCCAAGGACTTATCTGATCACTGCCATTATGCAACATTTATGTCTTCGGTTGAACCTAGAACGATCAAAGAAGCTTTGCTTGAACCAGACTGGATAGTTGCAATGCAAGAAGAATTTGAAAGAAACAAAGTATGACAACTTGTTCCTCTTCCACAAGGCCATACTATTGTTGGTACAAGATGGGTTTTCAAGAACAAGCTAGACGAATCTGGCTCAGTCATCCGAAACAAGGCAATACTTGTTGCCAGGGGCTATAGTCAACTAGAAGGCATTAACTATGATGAAATGTATGCTCTGGTAGCACGAATGGAAGCCATCTGAATCTTTCTAGCATACGCAACCCACAAAAATGTCAAGGTACACCAAATGTACGTTAAGAGTGCTTTCCTCAATGGTGAACTAAAAGAAGAAGTTTATCTTTAGCAACCTCCAGGATTTGAAAATGATGAATTTCCAGACCACTGCTATAAGCTCGAAAAAGCAGTTTATGGCCTGAAACAAGCTCCAAGGGCTTGGTATGAGACACCCTCTGATTTTCTTGTCTCATCCGGGTACAAAAGAGGAGTGATTGATCCCACATTATTCAGAAAAGCAAATGGTGACCACCTTATGATGGTACAAATATATGTGGATGATATCATTTTTGGGTCTACTGATCAAGATATGGTAGATGAATTTGCAAAGCTCATGACCAACAAATTCAAAATGAGCATGAATAGAGAGATCAACTTCTTTCTAGGTCTTTAAGTCAAGCAAATTCAGTAAGGGATTTTCATTCATCAAGAAAAATACACCATATAACTTCTGAAGAAATACTCAATGGGTAACTACTCTTCTGCTAAAAGTCCCTATGGCCTTCGGATATAAGATCTCTGTTGATCCCTCTGGTGAATCTGTGGATCACAAGACTTATAGAGGCATCATTGGTTCGCTAATGTACCTCACCGCTAGCAGACCTGACATTGTCTTTGCAACTGGTGTATGTGCAAGATACCAGGGTGATCCAAAAGTGTCTCACATGACCGCAGCCAAACAAATTCTTCGGTATCTTAAAGGAAGCAAATCTATGGGTTTATGTTATCTTGCAGGCAACGACTTCAGTCTTCAAGCCTTCACCGATGCGGATCATGCAGGTTGTAAGCTCGATAGAAAAAGTACTTCAGGTGGATGTCAATTTCTAGGAGGAAGACTTGTAAGCTGGTCTTCAAGAAAACAAACGTGTGTATCTCTATCTACCGCAGAAGCAGAATATGTGGCCGCAACCAGCTGTTGTTCCCAAGTTCTTTGGATGAAGACACAATTACTAGACTACGGGTACAGAATGCTACGGATACCAATTTACTGTGACTCTGAAAGTGCTATAGCTATTTCTCATAATCCTATTCAGCACTCCAAGACGAAACACATTGAGTTACGGTACCATTTCATCAAAGATCATATTCTGAAAGGTAATATTGAGCTCATCTTTGTTCCTACTCATGAAGAGATTGCTGATGTTTTTACAAAAGCTCTTGACTCTACAAAACTCAATGTATTCTTACCAATGTTGGGAATGATGAATCCGGACCCGCAGTTCTTTTTGAAGTGTTAGCTACCATAGACCTTCCTTGGTCTCCATTGCGGTTCTAACTGAGAATTACATATGATAGATGATTTTGATACCGCAATCTAGGTGCCGCAACCATATGTCATACGTACCTCTCATGGGTTTTAATGTTCCTTTATTTCTAATTTTCGTACAAGTGTTTGTCTCACAGATTCTCTAAAATTTTTTCTTTCTCATCCGCGATGGAGTTTCTCAACCGCATTGATGAATTCATCCACAACCACCTCAAATAAATTCCAACAGATCCATTAACTCTTGAATCTTTGTGTGTTATTTAATGATCATTCATTAAATAAAATACAAACATTCCCTTTAGAAACTGTCACTTTACCTTTCTTAATAAACCTCATATCAGACCTATTTTAGGGATGATGCCAAAAAGAATGATTCCCAAATCAATCCTTTCTTAACCTGTCCTTTCCTCTCCCAAACACGTCCAATCAGTTACAACATTCTCTCTCATCAACCCACGATTACATGACGTATTACCATGCGTCCACTCCACCATTAAATGCAAAACCCTTTTTTTTAAGATTTCTCAAATGTCTTCAAAACCCATTTCATATTCGTGTGGCTGAGATTCAATCCCAGAATCATTGATTCCCCCCAAAACCCCATTCAACTTCTTACCCCCTTTTATCTTTTACCTAGGGTTAAAATCCTTTTACCCCCTTTATAAAACCACCTTCTTCTCTATAATCGTTTACGCTCTCTATTAATCGATTATTCTCTCAACTCTCCAAGAACTCACAAAAGCTCTCAAGAACTTCAATCTCACAACTCTCAATGGCGAAATCTGGTGCATCCAAGAAACAATCCAAGGCTTCAAGCTCGATGAATCGAATCGGTTCCACATCACCAACAATCGCTTCAAGCAACTTCAGAGCTGTGTTTGACGATCATCCATCTTACAATGCTCCAAAAAAACTGATGATCAAGCATCTCAAGAACCGCATCTTATTTGGCTCGTTCGACGCATTCACTGATGTTGTTCCCGTTTCTACACTCTTTAAGTGTGTTATGTATGCATACAGACCACTGGAAAACCCCCAAGAAGTGCATCTAAACCTCATCAACGATTCCCTGGTCATCTTGACTAAAGAAAAATTCTTAACCTCCATTAACCTGTTAATCCATCCCTCCATCAAAATCTTCACTCCATCCTTATCCGATATCACTACCGCACTCTACCAAATGGGTTACCAGAAACCAATCCGAGGGATTGGTGAGTTTAAGAAGAATCAGCTGCCTGCGGTTTGGCAGTTTGTATGCCACTTTGTCATCCGTTGTCTGTCTGGCAGAACCGGAGGCATTGACAACATGGGACTCAAGCTCCTTGAACTCGTATAGAGCATCTTCACAGGCCATGACGTCAACTACGGTCAAATTCTTTGGGATGATTTCCTCCAGTACATTCCCAAAGAGCAACCAAAGGAAAACCCAACCGAGCTCACTTTTGCTCGCTTTTGGTCTCTGTGTATTTCTGATCTGCATGCGGATGCTGGTGTCGACATGGGAAGTGACATCAATTTCTTTGTCACTAAGGATCTTAAAAGGTATACTCCTTCCTCTGATCAAACTATTTTTGGACCTATCTGCAAGCTCCCCACACACATTCTTTCACTGCTTGGTCTTGAGACTGCTGATGTATCAGATCATATTGAGGCCACGGAGGGTATTATCCCATACCCTTCTACCCCACCTCTTCCTTCTTCAACTATTATTCCTGAGGGTACCGCAGCCCCCTTTGCCACTACATTTTCTAACATTTCTCAACAGAGAAAATCTGTAGCTTCTAAAAAGAAAGCTACAACACCCAAAAAGAAAGCTCCAAAACAAATCGCACCCTCCAAGAAACGTAAAACCAAAACCACCACTGTATCGAGCAGTGACTCTGAGGAAGATAGACAACCCATATCTATCCTCAAGAAAAGAAGAACAACCAAAACCACTAGCCATATGCGTGACCGGACTGATATTGAAGCCTCTCAACAGGCTCTGGTAGTCCTTGGGATGGTCGCACATCCATTCAATGCCACTATCGAATACCACTCAACCTCATCTTGTGAGATTGTTTCATCATCATCTTCTTCTGAACGTGGAGACAGCCCCCCAGTTGTATCTCAAGAAGATAGAATTGGTAATCGCCCTAAGGTCTCCAGGGCTTCCCGGCTGCACATCTTTTCTTCTGAGGAGTTAGACTCCATCCTCTTGCAAGTATCCCAAACACTACAAACATCACTCTATCTGCAGCGCATCTCTTTCGCCCATGCCAGAACTGGGCCGAGGCCAAACTTGACCACGGGTCAAGGAGACCAAGGAAGCCCAGGAAATCCTACTCTGCTTACATCTGTATCAGGTGGTATAGGCACGGTGAGCACTAATGTGCAAGGATCCGTGAACCCAAGGGACACCTTGGTGCGAACACAAGGAATTGATGATGAAGACTCAAATGACTCTTGGAGTCGGTATCAACCAACCACTAATGCTGAAATTAAGAAGTATGTTGTCTTCAAAAGGGCATTCCAAGCTCGCAAGGAGCAGCAGGTCAAACAACAACAGCAGAAGGAACAAGAAATTTTATCAGTGGCCAGGTACTGGGCAAATGCCATCAGCAACGTCCACACTACCGCCACAATCCTAAAGGTTCAGACCCGGATGGACCACATGGCTGAAACTATGCTGAAAGCTCAAGCCTCAACCGCAGCCGTAGGTACATCTAATGTTCCTCCTACTTCAACTCCCGTTCCACCTACTGCAGTCAACCCATCTCAAGACGAAGAGCCATCTATTGAACTCAGCTCGGCCCCAACCTTCGGTTTTGACGATGAAGACATCCAAGAGGTCAACAAACCGAATCCCTCAGATGACGACCTTACGATGTTCGAGGAAGAAGAAGAATCCAGCGGTTCTCAGCACTCCACTTCAAAGCCCAAAGAAAAGAAGAAGAAAAAGAAGAAAGATGTTGTCACTCGCAAAGAATTCCTCAACCTTCAAGCCAAAGTTGATCAAATTTTGGCTGCGGTTAAGCCTACCCAACCTTCACCAGAAGATATCCCAGGTCCGTAATCCCTAATTGAGCGCATCGAACGACTTGAAACGAGAGAGCATATGGCCGCTGAGCGCATCTCTCTCAAAGTCGAGATGGGGATTCGATCTCTCGACAACAACCGCAGGGCCGACCATCAAGATTTTATGGCCGCAGCGGAACGCCTCATCACTGAGGTAACCGCAATCAAACAAGGCTTACAAACAGCCGTTGCGGATCAAGCTGCCCAATCCCAAAGGTCAATAGAGGAAACTCATACTGCCTATGAGTCCACGATTTCTGTCCTTCATGCCACAATCGCCCGAATGCAGAAATCCCTCACATCAAACTTTCATGGCCCAAAGATACTTCAGCTCACAAAGGATATTCACAAGCTGCTCTTCAACTTTGCCATTCCTAACAACTCCCAACTGGCCGAATCGATGAAAGCACACTTTGCTGAGGTTTGTGCCAAAGTTGATGGACTCAAACAATGGCTTGAGGAAGCACCAAGGTTGCATTCCTCAAGAGGGGGAAGTGATAAAGAAGGCGATCGCTCAAATACATCCATCCGTCAGAGCCCTCCAATCACCACAAACAAAATTCCCACTCCGCAGCCTTCTCCTCCACCATCTCAAAATATTCCATCTCCCCACTCGTCACCCAAAAACACCCAAAACAGACCTGTGACTCCTCCTCACCTAAAGAATCTTGAGGAACATATGCCTTCAGAAAACTCTACAGACTCTCCTGCTACTGCCCAAAGAAAACATGACTGGAAAGCAGCCAAGTTAGCCGAAATTATATGGAGAGAATGCGGTTTTGACACTATGATTGATGAATCGCTGATCAACTCATGGGTCAATACTCTCCGCAGGCTACTTGATGAAGACTACACTCCCCACCTCACATATGTTGAACCACCATCCGATGGTTATTGGGATATTCCAATTTCTCCCAATGCCAAGTATTTTTCTGTTTTTGACTCCTTCGACCGCAGTCTTCCTGATCATAAGTGTCTGCCAATGGAATTCGAAAGACTGACTCGCTTCTATGTGAAGCATGGCTCTTCAGTTGAAAACATTTGGTCTAACGATAGACCATCCGCAGTGAAGAACTACAAGATGCGGAAGTTTATGAAAGCAGACTTTGCTCAATTCACTCTGACCAGAAGAGAGCATGATTACATCCGCACCCAGGCAGACTTCCCTTGCATGAACCCTGAAGAAATATTTCTCATTGCCATAATTTTTCAGAACAAGGCAGAGAAACATCCTAAGATGCAAATAGCTCTCGACAAAGCCAAATCCTTCCTTAAGGACACTGTCTGTGACTTTGCGAAGATTGATGCGGACATCCACCCCACCATCCTCAAGAAATTTGACCTTCCACCACTTGAACCAGTGTCAATGCTTACAGAAGGTTATGAAGAAAGATCTCTAGGCGCAACCAACTTCCCAGAACATGGCATCATATTCAAACAAAAGACAGACAATGTCAAATATTTCATTCCGATGAATGCCATGCATCGCCTGCTCAAGAAGCAACTTGACATCTGCAAGACCGCAGTAGAAAAATCAAAGCACACTACTGCTGAAGTCAAGTTTGAGATCTCCAGAAGAATCATGTGGCTGGAAAAATGTTAGAAAATTTTGGTGGATTTTGATCAAGTTTCTCAAACTTGATAACTGAACCAAAGTTAAAGAGGTCACTTAGGGGGAAATTGTTGAAACATAAAAGTGACCCTCTTAAACTTAACTACCGCAACGGTTCAGTACTTGCAGCCAATACAGCACCCGGAGTCAATCTCTACAACTGTAACCGCAACCATTCTTCATCAGCAACCATATCAGCATCCGGAGTATTCAAGTCTTTCCTATCCGCAATCTTAGTTATTTCTTTTACCATGTAATTCACTCTGTTGTCCAGCATGCCTTGCACGGCTGCTCATAGAGTAGTTCTTTTCTAAACTCTATAAATAGAGACTCTTTCTTATGTATTAATTACTTGTGATATATGTGAGTGTGAAAACTCTTAACTTCTCAATACACAAGATTTCTCATTCAATCAACTTTCTTATCTTCATCAGTTATCTATCTTATTACTCTTCACACTCAAACTGCTACTGGAACATAACCTCTCTTCGGAGCAAGTCTTCTAGACTTAATCACTAAACTTGATCTCGCTTACTAACTTGGAGTGACTGCATTCCTTGTTATGAATCAATTTAAGTGTATTCTTGATATAACTTTTGTCATTTATCGTTCTTTACTTTCCGCGACTAACTATCTAACTATCTAACTTTATTATTGTTGAGCTTTTATATCCTTAGAGATTAACTATTCCGCAACTTACTTGTTCTAACGTTTGTTCAAGTGTGTCTCCAAGTTTTTCTCTCAACAAGTGTCATGGGTACTCCCATGGTCTTTGATAGGATAGCCATGGGCTCTACTCATGGTCTTACATCCAAGTGCCATGGGCTCTCCCATGGTCTTCCATACAAACATACCACATGTACTGCTAACATACTTCCTAGCGAGTACCAACTATCATGCAAAATAATACAATCTCAGCTAGGAAACTACATATCAAGAATGGGCCGGTCTTGGTGCCTTAGACTCATTGGTATGGTGAGGAGACTTACCTCTGCCTGTTGAATACAAAAGATGCTCTCCTCACAGTCTGCAACCTCCCGTGCTGAATAATAATATTAATCGATGTTAGGACTTTAATTGATCAAAGGAAACCCAAACTCCAAATCCTTCCATGAGGCCCAAATATCCTTCCCTTGATAATGGGCCCAAAGTTCATGTCCAAAATCATTAATGGGCCTCTTGGCCCAATAAGGCCCAGTCAATATGTTTATGGCCTACAACAGATGAAATGGCCCATAATTCACAGAATGCAACCAAATCCAATAACCAAATGAGGCCCAAAAGCTCAAAGGCCCAAAGCAGATTCGGCCCCAACTGAGATGCGTACGCTCGGCGTACCATCCTGGTACGCACAGCGTACTAGGGTCTTAGGACTACGCTCAACGTATATTGGGTTACGCCCAACGTACTACCAGATTAAGCACTTTCTCCATTAAGTGTTCAATACTCGGTTCCTTTACGTCCAAAAGCCAGATCTAAGTTTGTTAAGACGTCCTAAGGCCTAAAGTTGGCAACTTTATGCCATTGCATGCCTCATATACACCCAACACCTCCATTAAGACCTTTTCAAGGTCTTTAACCCATGCATGAGGCCAAAGCTTCCGTCAACTCTCCATGTATATGATACTAAAGGACCAAGGGACCTCAGATCTATCATTCCCATCTCCAAAAGTTGCTTAACTCACAAATAGAGGTCCAAAATCAAACAAAGGGACTACACTAGAAAACCCTAGCTAGATCTAGAGATTTAAGTGGAAAGGTGCAAGGTTTTTACCTCCAAAAGCCTTGCAAGATGACCAAAATGCAGATTCTTGAAGCACCAACTCATCCCAAGCTAGCTTGACCACTTCTTCTTCTTGGGATGAACACTAAAAAGGACCACAATGCACTCTTAAGCCTCAAAAATCAATCACAAAGGATATTAGGGCTTCGAGGAACGTTTGAAGGAGGAAAGAGTTGGTGAGGGTGAGGCTCAAGTGAGTTAATGGAGTTTAAATAGGTCGCAAGTCTGCAAATTAGGGTTTGCACCCTCGCCATGTACGCCCAACGTACGTCTGGTACACCCTGCCTACGTCCAGCTCCTCCGTGATCACTCATGCATAGTACAGTAAGCGTACATATAAGTACGCACAGCGTACTTAAGGGACCAAATAAGCAAAAATGTAAATTCTCGTTTGAATGATATTAGGATGTTACAGATTTGTTCGTTTCAACGACTTTGAGGGTTTTGTTTTGTCTGTTGGTTTTGTTGATTTTGAGATCTTGATTGTTGCTGCTGCTATTAATATTTGTTGTTTTTTGGTTATTCTCGTTTGAATGATATTAGAAATATTGCCCCGAGAGATGATTCTCTTCAGTCCGTTAGTATCCAACTCGATGGCAAGAAATATCCCTATTGGAGTTATGTTATGAAGAATTTCTTGCGAGGCAAGACTATGTGGGGGATTGTTATAAGTGAAAGGAAGAAACTAGCAAACAAAAAGGCTGATAATTATGCAACCTTACTTGATTCATGGGAGACTGATAACTCCAAGATTATTACTTGGATTAATAATTCTGTTATCCGGTCTATTGGTACTCAGTTGGCGAAGTATGACACAACAAATGAGGTTTAGGATCACTTGGCTAGACTGTATACTCAGTCTAACTTTGCAAACCAGTATCGGTTAGAGTTTGATATTCGAGCCCTCTAACAGAACAATCTCAATGTTCAAGAATTTTATGCAACTATGTCGGATTTGTGTGATCAGTTGGCTCTTACAGAACCTGATGTGTTGAAGGCTTTTAAGCCTTATATTGATAAAAGGGAAGAGAGACATTTGGTTTAGTTCTTGATGGCATTACGTTCAAATTTTGAAGGCTTGCGTGGATTCATATTGCATTGTACACATCTTCCTACTGTTGATTCGGTTGTTCACGAGTTGATTGCTGAAGAAACTCGTATCAAGTCTCATGCTGAAAAAGGACCCAACATGTCTTATGGACAACCACGTCCCGCATTTCCATCTTTTAGGCCACTACAATACGTTGTTACTACACCTTCAGTTGAGAATGAAACACATTTTACACCACCATCAGCCTTGGATCCACATATTGTTGAGCAGTTCAGACAACTCATTGCTTCCAATCCAACTGTCATCTCAACTTCCATGTCTCGTTCAGGTATGTCTTCATTCAACACGTCAGGTATTCCTTCATCCTTGTGGATATTGGATTCTAGTGCATCTCATCACGTGTCACCACAATTGACATCTTTTGTTTCATTATCTTCTCGTACACCTGTCTCTGTTATGTCTGCTAGTGCTACACCCATGTCAGTAGAGGGTGTTGGTTCTATTGTCACTCATAATATATCTTTAATAGATGTGTATTATATTCCCACACTTTCTTTGAATCTTGCGTTGGTCAGTCAGTTGTGTAAATCTGGTTGTTGGGTCTTCTTTTCTGATTCATTCTGTTGTGTGTAGGACATTCGGTCTCGGAGGGTGATTGAGATAGGTCCTAGACTTGGGGATATCTATGTTTTAGAGTAGCTACATGTTGTTGATTGTTGTTGCATCTAGTGTTGATTTGTCGTCTTTTGGTTTAAACCCATCATCGTCTTTTTTTTATCTTTAGCATTCTCGTTTGGGACATGTGTCAGCGTCTTGTTTATAGTTTTTGGTTTCCACTGGTGTGTTAGGTTCTTTGAAAACTGATGATATTTCTGATTTTTGTGGTTGTAAACTGAGAAATTTTTTTGCTTTATCATTTAATAAAAGTGCCACTCGTTCTGTTGCTCCCTTTGATATCGTGCATTCTGATGTATGGTGTCCATCTTCAATCACCTCTAAATCGGGAGATAACTAGTATGTTTCATTCATTGATGATTACACTCGTTATACGTGATATTATTTTGTGAAGTGGAAGTCTGACTTTTTCACCATATATAGTGAATTCAGAGCTCTTGTCAAGACTTAACACTCTGTTGTCATAAAATGTTTTCTAGGTGATTTGGGAGGAGAATTTCCCACCAATGATTTTAAACAATTATTGGCATCTGACGACACTGTACATCAGTCATCTTATACATACACTCCTCAGCAGAATGGTGTTGCAGAAAGAAAGCATCAACGTCTCCTAGAAACCGCAAGATCCTTACTACTTTATGCTCAAGTTCCAATATGTTTTGGGGAGAAGCTAATCATACCACCACTTACGTTATTAATCGCATTCCTACTACGCACACTTTGAGGAAGTCTCCTTATGAAATGTTGTTTGGACAACTTCCAAATTATTCTTCATTACGAGTGTTTGGGAGTACATGTTTTTTCTTGAAGCCTCATGTAGAGAGAGATAAGTTGTCTTCAAAATCAACTCTTTGGGTTTTTCTGGGATATAGTATTGGTCAGAAAGGTTAACGTTGTTATGATCCATCAAATCAGAAACTGTATGTCTCTTGCAATGTCATATTTTTGGAGTATATTCATTTTTATAGCATTCATGTTCATTCACATGATGCAACCCGAGAGGAGCATCGTACTATTGATCCATTTAGTATTGACATTGACGATCCACCACATGTCACTGATCCACCACCTGTTGCTGATCCATCACCTGTCGTTGATCCTCTGCCTGCAGATCATCAAGACCCCCTCCATCGAGGCCTTATCATAATAAGAAGTCTACAAAGCTTCCTGACTTTGTCCATTCCTCTTACTCAACGATGTTTGCCTCCTTTATTTCTAATGTACAAAGAGGTCGTTTCTAATCCCCTTTGGCAGCCCGCTATGGTTGAGGAAATTGCAACTCTTTATCAGACTCGTACATGGGATCCGGTCCGCTTCTGTCCGAAAAGCAGACGATTGGTTGTAGTTGGGTATATAAAATCAAAACAAAGTCCGATGGATCCATTGAGCGTTATAAAGTCATACTTGTTGCAAAAGGGTATGCGCAAAAGTATGGTATGGATTATGAGGAAATGTTTGCTCTTGTTGCAAAATTGACGACTCTTCACACCTTGATTGCAGTTTCTTCCATTCGCCAATGGAAGATTTATCAGATGGATGTCAAGAATGCGTTCTTGAATGGTAATCTTCGTGAGGAAGTATACATGTCTCCTCCCCTAGTGCTCACAAACCAGGTGAAGTTTGTCGACTTCGGAAGGCGCTATATGGCCTCAAACAAGCCCCTCGTGCTTGGTTTGAGAAATTTTCTACGGTGATTACTTCGCTTGGTTTTCAACCAAGTAACATGACCCGACTCTATTTGTTTGATGTACGAATGCAGGTCAGGTTAATATGTCGATGACATGATTATTATTGGTGATGATCATGATGGTATAAAGTCTTTAAAGCGTGATTTGGCTCACCGTTTTGTTATGGAAGACTTGGGTTTACTACTTTATTTCTTGGGGATTGAAGTTGCTCAATCTCCAAAGGGTTATCTTTTATCTCAAACGAAGTATATTTCAGATTTGTTTGAATGTGCACGACTCACGGATAATCGAACAATTGATACGCCTATAGAGAGTAATGCAAAGTACATTCCAATTGGTGGTGTCCCATTATCAGATCAAAGCCTTTATCGTACCATTGTAGGGATTTTGGTTTACCTGACTGTCGCTAGACCGGATATTGCTCATGCAGTTCATGTGGTTAGCCAGTTTGTCACTGCTCCTACTACTGTTCATTTTCGTATTTTGAGATTTGGTACTCAATTCCGCATTTTTGTGTTTCCATCTACATCCTTCTCTTGAGTTGTGTGCCTATAGTGATGCAAATTGAGATAGTGATATTTATGATCGTAAGTCCACTACTGGGCATTGTGTTTTTCTTGGAGATTCATTAATATCATGGAAAAGCAAGAAACAAGATGTTGTCTCTCGATCTTTTACAGAATCTGAGTATCGAGTCATGGCTATTGCCACTTGTAAGATTGTTTGGTTGAGATGACTTCTTGCAAATATGGACGTTCACATCTCTCAATCTGCCTTTTGTATTGTGACAATGAGAGTGCGATAATGATTGACAAGAATTCAGTGTTTCATGAGCGCACAAACCACATTGAGATTGATTGTCATTTAACACGACATCATCTCCAGAAGAGCACTATCTCCCTTCCTTATGTTCCTTCCTCTTTGCAGATTGCTGATATTCTTACGAAGCCGTTGACTGCTCATCGATTTCATTTTCTGTCTGACAAACTCTCAATGTTTATTGTTGTTGCATTGTGAGTTTAAGGGGGGATGTTAACTTAATAAGATTTTGTGCTTTATCTTGTATTGGGTTTCATGATTGGGCCTTTTAATTAGGAAACCCTAATTAACTAATCTATATATTATATCTTTCCCTTTCATTCTATTTGTACTTCTCTTTGATAATAATACAAAAACCTAGCCGTTATGTCTTTCATTTGTTAGTTTTCAGTCAAAACGATTAAAGATGAGAAGAAGATGCGATACCTCCACCGACTTGGAATCATCACCATGGTAGTAGTGCCAATACCGTCAACCATTTACCCCGCTTAAAGTGGCTTCATCCTTCGTTAAATGATACACTTTTAACTTTAAAAAGACCCTAAAATATACTATTTCAAAAATAATATGTGAAATATCGGAAATATGTAATCTATATACATAATCACGATAATAGTAGAACGCTTACTTACCAAAAAAAAAACTATTAATTTTGTGAATGTTATATTACTCGACAGGTAACAATCGGGCTTGTTTCAAATAGTTCTTGCGACATGATATAAAAAAACAAAACAAAATTGTTAGAAAACGGGAGCCATTTAATTTTTTTACAAATTGCAAAAGCCTATAAAAATAAATGATATTTTGTCATAAATGTATAGATTATGATCAATCTATTATAAAGCGTCCTCATGTTTTTGTATTTTTATAATTAACTCTTTTATTTTTATTTTTAATTTTTATTTGTAATTAACCAGTTGGAAGAAAATGAATTCTTAATTATTATCCCCCATAAAACCGTAACAAATGTTTAAATATGAGCTAACCCTCAATCCATATATTAATTTGATTTGAATCAGCCCCTATATCCTACAGAAACATTCCTTAAGGCCCTAACAGCAGGGGCACACTAACAATAATCAATTTTCAAGGGGTCATAGTGAAAATATTTACTCTGGGCATTTTCGTCTTTTTATATAGCTTCCGGTTTTATCTGTAATTTTTGACAAATTCAGGGTCATATCTCGATCATCCCCCTATATAAAGAACCCACCACATCCCACACTTCCCCACACCTTTATTCCCCTATCTTTCTTTCTCTGCCCTCCCTCCCTCCTTCCTCCGCCTCATTCGCCGTCCTCCACCGTTTTCCGATTTGGTCGCAGATCCACTTGATTTTGTCTTAAAAATTCTAATTTCTTTATTCCGATCCGAAATTTTCCCAATTAATTTATGGTGGTAAATTACGACTTTACCCCTGGATATCTCATTTGGTTGTCGTTTTTTAATCCGTCAAATTGGGGGCATTTTCGTAAAGTTCGGATACGGTATAGTCGCTGACGTGGCAGACGCTCATGCAAGCTACAATGAGCCACACGCCTAGACAATTAACTCCCTTGGCTTCAAATAAGCCAAAAAAGAGAGATGAAGCCTTTGATTTTCTCAAGCCGTCAACAATGATACCAAAGTTAGCCAAGCCTCTCATCCCTCGCGCCGCACCACCGTATAAACCCACCCATCGAGCTCCAACCGATAACAAACTCCTGGCTGGTTACCTGGCTCATGAGTTCCTCACGAAAGGCACGCTGTTTGGCCAGCCATGGGACCCGGCTCGAGGCGGCTCAATGCCAGTTTCTGCCACGGCTCATTCAGTCGATCTTAGAAAGCCGATGAGACAACCGTCTTTTAACCACAAAGGAAAGACAGCCGAGCCGGAGCCAAAGCCGAAGCCGGGTGAGAAAAGAAAGTTCGAAAGCTACGCTGAGTTATCGGCTCTTCTCAAGGGGAAAAATGGAGCACATATACCTGGCATTGTAAACCCGACCCAATTGGCCCAGTTCTTACATTTACAATGATATTGATTTTGACTATGCTCTATAATGTTGTAATGTACAAGTGTCGATGCTTATAAACATATCCAATAGTTTTGATTTTTGCAACCTTTGTCCCTTATAGACATGTTACGGATTTTTAATTATTGTGATTTGACGTCTTGATGACTAGTTTTTCATAGTCCTTCAATTTCCATTTTTAATAGTTGTTTTTCTATATTTAATTAATCAGATTTTAAGAAATAAAATACTAATTTTCTGGTGAGTAACTTTTGGACTTAAATCACTTATTTGAGGTATACATGTTTTCAAGTCCGATCGAATAGTTCAAATTTTAAAAAGTAGGATTATATAACAATTTTTATTTTTTGGTAATTGTATTAAAAAGATGTTTATGTGATAAATGATAGTAGAATATTTTAAAGATTAGATATGCACCGTCTTCGTTAATTGTACTTAACCATGTGCAAATGAGGAAATTAATTCTTTTTATATTCTTCTAAATTTTTTAAATATATATAATTTTTATTCCTAAATTATTCTATCTATGTCCACAGTAGGACTTAAACCTTCGACCTCAAAAAAGAAGGACAACACCGATACCGTTGGATTAAAATACATATCAAATACATTTGTTGTTAAAAGAAGTAACGTCTTTTTACAATGAAATGTGGAAAATAATATAGTATCGTTAAATTAATAAAATATCAAAAAAAACATTTCAATTATTGAGTTTACACAAAAACATAATCTGTAATTTAAAGTCGACAAAAAACGACCCAACCTAAATCCAACTCAATAATAAATAACTTAGGGAGATTTTTACCACCTTTAATTAATTAAATTGTATTGTTTTTGAAAATTTAATTCGCTAATCCGTTTAAAGAGTCATTTGATACTTGCTATTGAGTCGGGATCTAAATGTGCCGGAAGTTCTGATTGAATTTGCCTCCGATTGAAACCATGTTATTTGATTATGTCTTTGCATTTCGTATGGTTATCTTGAATGATGAAAATAACATTTTACCGTTTTGTTCAATTTTGTATTGGATAAAAGAGTTAGCTAAATAAATATAAAATGTCATATACTAATCCAAATTAAACATAAATCATCTCAAATCTAAATAAAAATATATCAAAATTTAAATAGAAGATAATAATTTGTATACAAATTTAATTTAAATTATATCTACCTTAAAAAAAATCTTAACAGCTAGAATTTAGATTTTCAACATTCCTAAATACTTGTTCCTAATAATTAACAAGAAATGGATAATCAAACAAAACTAGCAAACCCTAACAATTAATCAATGAACAATTAAATAACTAGTTATTAACAATCAATAAATTTGTGGCACCATTTAGGTAACAATTCCTTCAAGATTATCACCATCCCTATAAGCTAACAATTCCTTTCGTCTAGTTCTCGAGCCTTTTTAGGAAGGAAAAGGGTGGGAGGAAATGAAATGAGAGGAAAAGGGAAGGAAAGCAACATTTACTTTCCTTTACTTTCTTTCCCTTTCCCTTCCTTTCATTTTTTTTCTCTTCTTTTCTCTCTCAATCATCCCAAAAATGGGAGGAACCAAATATTAGAAAATAAGCTGTAACAACCCGTGTCCGGTATGGTAATTCCTTGGTATTTATTTTGAAGTTTTGCAAGAGGGACTCGGCGAGTTCATAGCCTGACTCGCCGAGTAGGGTCGCGACTTCGAGCACGTGTGAGCCGGGGACTCGGCGAGTCCATATCCCTGACTCGGCGAGTCCATCCGTCTGGGTGAAACCCTAAATCCCCGGGTTGCCCACTATTTAAGTCACCTTATAGCCCCATTCTCGCCTCCCTCACCCTGAGAACACTGTGAGAAAGAACCCTAATCCACCCTTGTGTGAGCTAAGTGTTTTGTGCCATTTTGTGAAGGTTTGAAGAAGGAGAAGAAGAAAGGAGCAAGGAGAAGAGGTGTAGTGCAAAGATCCAAGGGCAAATCTGAGTTATTTGAGGTATTTTCGGATTTTCCCTCTTGTTATATGCTTTAAACCTCCATTAGAGCTCTCCTAGGATCTAGTTGATGCTTGTTCCAAGCCTTATGTTTGCATGAATGCCTTAATAAGTCGAGATATCTTTAGATCTGAATGATTGGGTGTTGTAGAGCCCAGATCTACTGCCTTTTTGGAGTTACTTTGCATATTAACCATAGATCTACCCATTTTGTGCATCTTTTAGCCTTATTTCCCTTATTCACGAGGTTGTACACGTAAAGTTGGAAACTTTACGTGGTAAATCAGCTTATTGGACTCAGATCTATCAATTGTATGTGTTGGATTCAAACAAAATCGAGTAAAAATCAGTTGCATGGCGGCAACTCGGCGAGTCGGGAAGAACGACTCGGCGAGTTGGGTCGCGAGTTCCCGATTCCTTCATTTTTATCAGTGTCGAGTGGATCCAGTGAGTTAGAGAGTGGACTCAGCGAGTTGAGAGTAGACTCAGTGATGGAGGGACTCGGCGAGTTGTTCATACAACTCGGCGAGTCCAAGGCAATCTTCTTAAGCTCAAGAACAACTCGTCGAGTTGTTCATAGGACTCGGCGAGTCGGATGAAGATTGTCTGAGTTCTTGGATCGGGAGAGTACTCGTCGAGTCGATGCCATACTCGACGAGTAGCAGCGAGTTGAGTCCAGGAGTGAGAATAGGGACTCAGCGAGTTGGCGGCCCAACTCGGCGAGTCAGGTCAACTATGGGTTGACTTTGACCGAGAGTTGACTTTGTCTGAGAGTTGACTTTGACCAAGGGTAAAAGAGTCATTTTACCCAGTGCGGTGTTTAGTATTTGATTGAGTGTGTTTATGGACTTGTAGCCGGGGAGATACCGGAGCAGCAGCAGCTAGCTTCCAGAGCCATACACTCAGCAGCCAGTTCACAAGGTGAGTTTCCCTTCAGTAGGATCGGGTCTACGGCCACAATGCCGGCCCGTGTAATTATCAGTAGTTCCGATCTTTAGTTTGATGTAGTAGCTAGCTGGCTTGACGTCTTTGTGATTCAAGCATATTTGTGTTATGTGTTCCGGACTTCGGTCCGATGCAGTTAGTTCCGGACTTCGGTCCGATGCAGTCAGTTCCGGACTTCGGTCCGATGCAGTTAGTTCCGGACTTCGGTCCGATGCAGTCAGTTCCGGACTCCGGTCCGATGCAGTTAGTTCCAGACTCTGGTCCGATGCAGGGGACAAGGTCCCGGTCAGTTTCGGACTTCGGTCCGATGCAGCTAGTTCCAGACCTCGGTCTGATGCAGTGGGCAAGGCCTAGTATGTGATTTATATGTATTGTATGGTATGTGGTAGTTTGGGGGAGCTCACTAAGCTTCGTGCTTACAGTTTCAGTTTTGGTTTCAGGTACTTCCGCTTGTAGAGGGAAGAGCTCGGGATGATGGCATCGCACACACCACAGCTTCAGCTTTTACCCTGGGAGTTGATTTGGTTCTTGATTTTTATATGACATGGATATGATACAGTTTTCCGCACAGTGTTTTTATTATTATTTTGAGATACATCATGTATGGTTTATGATATGACACTCAGATTATGGTTTTTGGTTATGTTGAAAAACGAAATTTTTGGGTCGTATTTTGGGACGTTTCAAGTTGGTATCAGAGCCCTGGTTTGAGGGATTCGGATACACTTCCGGGTGTATCTGAACTCAAACTAAGGGGAATTAAAAAGATTTTTAAAGGGAAAATGTTTTCTAAAAGAATTTTGAAAGCACTTAGAAAGAAAGAAATTTTTAAACAAGATAAGGGTGTGGTGCATGCGATCAGCCGAGCTCAAGTAAGTACTCCCAAATTACCCATACAAGTTATTTGTTCAGTTTCAGTTTCAGTAGAACAGCATGCTAGTATAAGACTAAGGATCTAGGAGGATGCCTTATGTGCCTGCTTTATGTGTTACAGCTTTATGAGTATTGCATGCTAGTATTGAGTAGACAGCAGTAGGATAGCCTGTTTAGGTTATGCCTGATAGTATGAGCTTAGCACTGTATGCTAGATCAGTTTCTCGTTTTGAGAATAGTTTTGCCTGAGTATGTTTCCTTTATCCGAATGCTGCTTGCTTCGTGCTTTGTGGGAGTTCTGAGTGATGGAAGTTAGCCATTAGGTGAACACGTTACACCACATGTGATTAGGGTTGAATAATCCCAGAGTGCTGGAGCTGGCCCTATTGCGCAGCTCTTGTTTGAGTCCAACCGTTATAGGGACGGGTCTTTTACTTGAAGGATTATCTGATCTTCGTCACATGTGATGGTGTTCAGGTGGTGGTTAATTAGCATTATAAGGAGACCTGCAGCAGCTGAGGACTAGTTGAGTTGAGTTTGAGGTTTCCCTGGGGCAAGCCTAGGATGAGAGTAGCAGAGATCAGTAGTAGTAGAAGTGACTTGGGGGAGTCAGGGCAGTTCTTGAAGAAAGTACGGATAGATGTGGAAGGTAGTATGGGCCCGTACTACTGGAAGCAGAGGATCCGTACTCGAATCAAGAAACGCTGAGACAAGACCAGGAAGCTAGTTGTAGTATCAATGATCCCTTGAGATATTTCTGTTTTCTGATGTAGTTGTGATGTGTTCACAAGAATGGTGGTTTTGCGTTCGAGACCAGCAGCCGGCAGCGGAGGTGCCGGGGAGGGATCAGGTTCAGGTTCGGGGGATGAGCGCATGGATGAGCAGACCCGAGAGTTTCTTTCTTCGGAGATTACGCGCATCATTATAGAGCAGACTCCTGTGATCTTCGGTTCGATCAAGGAGGGGATTCTAGAGCTGATGGATGAGAGATTGGGCACCTTCCGTGCCGAGGTGGCGGCCATGATGGGGTCGCGCACCCTTACTTTCAGGGAGTTCAGGGCATGTGGAGCTCCGGACTACCATGGGGCGTGAGACCCCATAGCGAGCACCAGATGGTTGGCGGATGTGGCTAACGCTTTCCGTACTAGCAGATGTCCCGAGGGGGACAAGGTCAGATTGGCGTCCTGTCTTCTGAAGGACAGGGCACGAGATTGGTGGGAGGAGGTCGGGCATGCCATTGGGGATGACGCAGCATTGGACGCCATGACTTGGGCTGATTTCTCTGCCAGGTTCAGTGCGGAGTTCGCACCGGTTATTGAGGTGCAGCAGTTGGCTAGGGAGTTTCAGGACCTCACCCAGACTACAGAGTCAGTGGCGGAGATCACCGCCAAGTTCAGGGAGAGGGCTCTTCTCGTTCCTCAGTACGTGGCTGATGAGGAAATGAAGAAGGCCCGTTATCATGAGATGTTGCAGAGCGATATCCGCCAGTTTGTGAGCCGGTCCAGCTGTAAAACGCTGGAAGATATGATTGCTAGGGCTCGGGAGAGGGAGATTGATCTCGAGATGGAGAAGAAGAGGAAACCGGAGGCGGTTTCGGGTCCAGGCGGTTCGGGCAAAAAGCCCAAGGTTTCGGATCACAGATCTAGGAGTCAGCAGAGCCACGGTCGATGTGGCAAGTGTGGGAGATTGCACGAGGGAGCGTGCAAGGTAGGGAGTTCCGGCTGCTACAAGTGCGGTCGGATTGGGCATTTGAGTAGGGATTGTACGGCCCCCGCTACTGCCGTCGCAGCATCAGATCTGATTTGCTTTCAGTGCAATCAGAGGGGACATAAAAAGTCCCAGTGTCCGAGTTTAGCTGCAGCAGGGAAGGTGGCTGCACCTGCCCCTGCTACCTTGAGGATTACAGATGGCCGGCAGGGCCGAGCTGATGCGCCAGTGGCGAAGAGTAGGGCGTTTCAAATGACGGCAGAGGAGGCGCGAGCGACTCCTGATGTGGTGACGGGTATGTATCTTCCCTTTATCTCTTTATTATTATTGATTGAATATTGATTATGATTGTATGTTTTATTCAGGGTCGTTCTCTGTGAACGACATTTCTGCTTTGGTATTATTCGATTCGGGGGCTACCCGATCATTCGTATCACTTGCGCTTAGCAAGAGATTCAGTAGAGCTCCAGGGGAGCTGGATTGTCCATTAGAGGTTGAGATAGCGGATGATAGGACCGTGAGGGTCGGCAGAGTGCATAGAGGGTGTTCTCTTCAGTTATTTGATGAGCAGTTTTCAGTGGATTTGGTACCTATTCCCCTGCGAGGGAATAAGGTTATTGTGGGTATGGATTGGATAAGCCCCAATGGGGCGGTGATTGATTGTGAGCTTCAGCTAGTGAGGGTTCGCACTCCCAGTGGAGGAGAGTTGGTGATTCAGGGCGAGAGGCCACAGCGAGGACCGACCTTTTGTTCCGCCGCAAGGGCGAGGCGCTATGTTCAGCAGGGTTGCGCCGGTTTTGTAGCTTACGTTTTGGATGCCCGGGAGAAGGGCAAGTCGACAGTTGAAGCCTCACGAGGCTAATTATCCTACCCATGATTTGGAGCTGGGGGCAGTTGTGTTTGCCCTCAAGATTGGGAGGCATTACCTTTATGGGGTTCGTTGTACTATTTACACGGATCACAAGAGTTTGAGGTATCTTATGGATCAGCCGAGTCTGAATATGAGGCAGAGGAGGTGGTTGGATGTGCTAAAGGATTACGACTGTGAGATCCTGTACCATCCAGGGAAGGCCAATATGGTGGCCGATGCCCTGAGCCGCAAGGTGTCGGCGGCCCCTATCAGGGATCTATGTTTGAGGATGACAGTGATCACTCCGTTGTTGGAGCAGATCAAGGAGGCTCAGGTAGAGGGTCTCAAGGAGGAGAGACAGAAGTGTGAGAGGATCGTGGGCCGAGTAGCCTCGTTTGATTATGATAGTCGTGGTTTGCTGACGCTTCACGGGAGAGTGTGGGTACCGTACTGGGGTGGAGTACGGCAAGTGTTGATGGATGAGGCTCATAAGTCTTAGTTTTCTATCCACCCAGGGGCGACGAAGATGTACCGAGATCTTCGACCTGATTATTGGTGGCCCTGCATGAAGCGGGACGTTGCCTGGTACGTCGAGAGATGCTTGACCTGCCGGAAGGTCAAGGCAGAGCACCAGAGACCTCACGGCAGGATGCAGCCGTTAGACATTCCCGTGTGGAAATGGGAGGACATTACCATGGATTTTGTCACCAAGCTTCCCCGGACCGCACGTGGAGTGGATTCGATATGGGTAGTAGTGGATCGGTTGACGAAGAGTGCCCATTTTATCCCGATCCAGGAGAGTATATCGGCGGAGAAGTTAGCCAATATCTATGTGCGTGAGATTGTGGCACGTCATGGAGTGCCGGTATCGGTGGTGTCAGACCGAGATGTCCGTTTCACATCCAGATTTTGGAAGCGGTTCCACGACGAGATGGGTACTCGTCTCCATTTCAGCACCGCTTTCCACCCTCAGACGGACGGGCAGAGCGAGAGGACGATCCAGACTCTCGAGGACATGCTTAGGGCATGTGTCCTAGATTTCGGTGGCAGTTGGGATACGTATCTTCCGCTAGCGGAATTCTCGTATAACAACAGCTATCATGCGAGCATTGATCGACCTCCCTTTGAGATGCTGTATGGGAGGAAGTGTAGGACCCCGATTTGTTGGGGCGAGGTCGGTCAGCGGGTCATCGGGAGCACGGAGGTGGTGCTCAAGACGACTGAGTTGATCCAGCAGGTCCGTTGTAGACTACAGACTGCTCAGAGTCTGCAGAAGAGCTACGCCGATAGGAGGCGTTCGGATTTGGAGTTCCAGGTGGGGGATATGGTCCTTCTGAAGGTCTCACCTTGGAAGGGTGTCATCAGGTTCCGGAAGAGGGGAAAGTTGGGCCCCAGATTTATTGGTCCTTTCAGGGTTTTGGCCCGGGTGGGTCGGGTTGCTTATCGGTTAGATCTTCCTGAGGAGCTTAGTCAGATCCACAACACTTTCCATGTGTCTCAGTTGAGAAAGTGTCTGGTGGATGAGTCAGCAGTCGTTCCCCTAGAGGATATTCAGGTTGATAGCAGCCTGAATTATATTGAGAGACCGGTCGCAATTCTGGACCGGAAGACCAAGACCTTGAGGAACAAGGAAATTCAGTTAGTAAAGGTGCAGTGGCAGCACCGGAAGGGGTCTGAGTGGACGTGGGAGGCTGAAGAGGAGATGAGGGAGCACTACCCAGAGTTATTTGCAGATTCAGCCGTAGCAGACTTCGAGGACGATGTCTAAGATAAGTGGGGGAGAATTGTAACGACCGGTGTCCGGTATGGTAATTCCTTGGTATTTATTTTGAAGTTTTGCAAGAGGGACTCGGCGAGTTCATAGCCTGACTCGCCGAGTAGGGTCGCGACTTCGAGCACGTGTGAGCCGGGGACTCGGCGAGTCCATATCCCTGACTCGGCGAGTCCATCCGTCTGGGTGAAACCCTAAATCCCCGGGTTGCCCACTATTTAAGTCACCTTATAGCCCCATTCTCGCCTCCCTCACCCTGAGAACACTGTGAGAAAGAACCCTAATCCACCCTTGTGTGAGCTAAGTGTTTTGTGCCATTTTGTGAAGGTTTGAAGAAGGAGAAGAAGAAAGGAGCAAGGAGAAGAGGTGTAGTGCAAAGATCCAAGGGCAAATCTGAGTTATTTGAGGTATTTTCGGATTTTCCCTCTTGTTATATGCTTTAAACCTCCATTAGAGCTCTCCTAGGATCTAGTTGATGCTTGTTCCAAGCCTTATGTTTGCATGAATGCCTTAATAAGTCGAGATATCTTTAGATCTGAATGATTGGGTGTTGTAGAGCCCAGATCTACTGCCTTTTTGGAGTTACTTTGCATATTAACCATAGATCTACCCATTTTGTGCATCTTTTAGCCTTATTTCCCTTATTCACGAGGTTGTACACGTAAAGTTGGAAACTTTACGTGGTAAATCAGCTTATTGGACTCAGATCTATCAATTGTATGTGTTGGATTCAAACAAAATCGAGTAAAAATCAGTTGCATGGCGGCAACTCGGCGAGTCGGGAAGAACGACTCGGCGAGTTGGGTCGCGAGTTCCCGATTCCTTCATTTTTATCAGTGTCGAGTGGATCCAGTGAGTTAGAGAGTGGACTCAGCGAGTTGAGAGTAGACTCAGTGATGGAGGGACTCGGCGAGTTGTTCATACAACTCGGCGAGTCCAAGGCAATCTTCTTAAGCTCAAGAACAACTCGTCGAGTTGTTCATAGGACTCGGCGAGTCGGATGAAGATTGTCTGAGTTCTTGGATCGGGAGAGTACTCGTCGAGTCGATGCCATACTCGACGAGTAGCAGCGAGTTGAGTCCAGGAGTGAGAATAGGGACTCGGCGAGTTGGCGGCCCAACTCGGCGAGTCAGGTCAACTATGGGTTGACTTTGACCGAGAGTTGACTTTGTCTGAGAGTTGACTTTGACCAAGGGTAAAAGAGTCATTTTACCCAGTGCGGTGTTTAGTATTTGATTGAGTGTGTTTATGGACTTGTAGCCGGGGAGATACCGGAGCAGCAGCAGCTAGCTTCCAGAGCCATACACTCAGCAGCCAGTTCACAAGGTGAGTTTCCCTTCAGTAGGAACGGGTCTACGGCCACAATGCCGGCCCGTGTAATTATCAGTAGTTCCGGTCTTTAGTTTGATGTAGTAGCTAGCTGGCTTGACGTCTTTGTGATTCAAGCATATTTGTGTTATGTGTTCCGGACTTCGGTCCGATGCAGTTAGTTCCGGACTTCGGTCCGATGCAGTCAGTTCCGGACTTCGGTCCGATGCAGTCAGTTCCGGACTCCGGTCCGATGCAGTTAGTTCCAGACTCTGGTCCGATGCAGGGGACAAGGTCCCGGTCAGTTCCGGACTTCGGTCCGATGCAGCTAGTTCCAGACCTCGGTCTGATGCAGTGGGCAAGGCCCAGTATGTGATTTATATGTATTGTATGGTATGTGGTAGTTTGGGGGAGCTCACTAAGCTTCGTGCTTACAGTTTCAGTTTTGGTTTCAGGTACTTCCGCTTGTAGAGGGAAGAGCTCGGGATGATGGCATCGCACACACCACAGCTTCAGCTTTTACCCTGGGAGTTGATTTGGTTCTTGATTTTTATATGACATGGATATGATACAGTTTTCCGCACAGTGTTTTTATTATTATTTTGAGATACATCATGTATGGTTTATGATATGACACTCAGATTATGGTTTTTGGTTATGTTGAAAAACGAAATTTTTGGGTCGTATTTTGGGACGTTTCAAGTTGGTATCAGAGCCCTGGTTTGAGGGATTCGGATACACTTCCGGGTGTATCTGAACTCAAACTAAGGGGAATTAAAAAGATTTTTAAAGGGAAAATGTTTTCTAAAAGAATTTTGAAAGCACTTAGAAAGAAAGAAATTTTTAAACAAGATAAGGGTGTGGTGCATGCGATCAGCCGAGCTCAAGTAAGTACTCCCAAATTACCCATACAAGTTATTTGTTCAGTTTCAGTTTCAGTAGAACAGCATGCTAGTATAAGACTAAGGATCTAGGAGGATGCCTTATGTGCCTGCTTTATGTGTTACAGCTTTATGAGTATTGCATGCTAGTATTGAGTAGACAGCAGTAGGATAGCCTGTTTAGGTTATGCCTGATAGTATGAGCTTAGCACTGTATGCTAGATCAGTTTCTCGTTTTGAGAATAGTTTTGCCTGAGTATGTTTCCTTTATCCGAATGCTGCTTGCTTCGTGCTTTGTGGGAGTTCTGAGTGATGGAAGTTAGCCATTAGGTGAACACGTTACACCACATGTGATCAGGGTTGAATAATCCCAGAGTGCTGGAGCTGGCCCTATTGCGCAGCTCTTGTTTGAGTCCAACCGTTATAGGGACGGGTCTTTTACTTGAAGGATTATCTGATCTTCGTCACATGTGATGGTGTTCAGGTGGTGGTTAATTAGCATTATAAGGAGACCTGCAGCAGCTGAGGACTAGTTGAGTTGAGTTTGAGGTTTCCCTGGGGCAAGCCTAGGATGAGAGTAGCAGAGATCAGTAGTAGTAGAAGTGACTTGGGGGAGTCAGGGCAGTTCTTGAAGAAAGTACGGATAGATGTGGAAGGTAGTATGGGCCCGTACTACTGGAAGCAGAGGATCCGTACTCGAATCAAGAAACGCTGAGACAAGACCAGGAAGCTAGTTGTAGTATCAATGATCCCTTGAGATATTTCTGTTTTCTGATGTAGTTGTGATGTGTTCACAAGAATGGTGGTTTTGCGTTCGAGACCAGCAGCCGGCAGCGGAGGTGCCGGGGAGGGATCAGGTTCAGGTTCGGGGGATGAGCGCATGGATGAGCAGACCCGAGAGTTTCTTTCTTCGGAGATTACGCGCATCATTATAGAGCAGACTCCTGTGATCTTCGGTTCGATCAAGGAGGGGATTCTAGAGCTGATGGATGAGAGATTGGGCACCTTCCGTGCCGAGGTGGCGGCCATGATGGGGTCGCGCACCCTTACTTTCAGGGAGTTCAGGGCATGTGGAGCTCCGGACTACCATGGGGCGTGAGACCCCATAGCGAGCACCAGATGGTTGGCGGATGTGGCTAACGCTTTCCGTACTAGCAGATGTCCCGAGGGGGACAAGGTCAGATTGGCGTCCTGTCTTCTGAAGGACAGGGCACGAGATTGGTGGGAGGAGGTCGGGCATGCCATTGGGGATGACGCAGCATTGGACGCCATGACTTGGGCTGATTTCTCTGCCAGGTTCAGTGCGGAGTTCGCACCGGTTATTGAGGTGCAGCAGTTGGCTAGGGAGTTTCAGGACCTCACCCAGACTACAGAGTCAGTGGCGGAGATCACCGCCAAGTTCAGGGAGAGGGCTCTTCTCGTTCCTCAGTACGTGGCTGATGAGGAAATGAAGAAGGCCCGTTATCATGAGATGTTTCAGAGCGATATCCGCCAGTTTGTGAGCCGGTCCAGCTGTAAAACGCTGGAAGATATGATTGCTAGGGCTCGGGAGAGGGAGATTGATCTCGAGATGGAGAAGAAGAGGAAACCGGAGGCGGTTTCGGGTCCAGGCGGTTCGGGCAAAAAGCCCAAGGTTTCGGATCACAGATCTAGGAGTCAGCAGAGCCACGGTCGATGTGGCAAGTGTGGGAGATTGCACGAGGGAGCGTGCAAGGTAGGGAGTTCCGGCTGCTACAAGTGCGGTCGGATTGGGCATTTGAGTAGGGATTGTACGGCCCCCGCTACTGCCGTCGCAGCATCAGATCTGATTTGCTTTCAGTGCAATCAGAGGGGACATAAAAAGTCCCAGTGTCCGAGTTTAGCTGCAGCAGGGAAGGTGGCTGCACCTGCCCCTGCTACCTTGAGGATTACAGATGGCCGGCAGGGCCGAGCTGATGCGCCAGTGGCGAAGAGTAGGGCGTTTCAAATGACGGCAGAGGAGGCGCGAGCGACTCCTGATGTGGTGACGGGTATGTATCTTCCCTTTATCTCTTTATTATTATTGATTGAATATTGATTATGATTGTATGTTTTATTCAGGGTCGTTCTCTGTGAACGACATTTCTGCTTTGGTATTATTCGATTCGGGGGCTACCCGATCATTCGTATCACTTGCGCTTAGCAAGAGATTCAGTAGAGCTCCAGGGGAGCTGGATTGTCCATTAGAGGTTGAGATAGCGGATGATAGGACCGTGAGGGTCGGCAGAGTGCATAGAGGGTGTTCTCTTCAGTTATTTGATGAGCAGTTTTCAGTGGATTTGGTACCTATTCCCCTGCGAGGGAATAAGGTTATTGTGGGTATGGATTGGATAAGCCCCAATGGGGCGGTGATTGATTGTGAGCTTCAGCTAGTGAGGGTTCGCACTCCCAGTGGAGGAGAGTTGGTGATTCAGGGCGAGAGGCCACAGCGAGGACCGACCTTTTGTTCCGCCGCAAGGGCGAGGCGCTATGTTCAGCAGGGTTGCGCCGGTTTTGTAGCTTACGTTTTGGATGCCCGGGAGAAGGGCAAGTCGACAGTTGAAGCCTCACGAGGCTAATTATCCTACCCATGATTTGGAGCTGGGGGCAGTTGTGTTTGCCCTCAAGATTGGGAGGCATTACCTTTATGGGGTTCGTTGTACTATTTACACGGATCACAAGAGTTTGAGGTATCTTATGGATCAGCCGAGTCTGAATATGAGGCAGAGGAGGTGGTTGGATGTGCTAAAGGATTACGACTGTGAGATCCTGTACCATCCAGGGAAGGCCAATATGGTGGCCGATGCCCTGAGCCGCAAGGTGTCGGCGGCCCCTATCAGGGATCTATGTTTGAGGATGACAGTGATCACTCCGTTGTTGGAGCAGATCAAGGAGGCTCAGGTAGAGGGTCTCAAGGAGGAGAGACAGAAGTGTGAGAGGATCGTGGGCCGAGTAGCCTCGTTTGATTATGATAGTCGTGGTTTGCTGACGCTTCACGGGAGAGTGTGGGTACCGTACTGGGGTGGAGTACGGCAAGTGTTGATGGATGAGGCTCATAAGTCTTAGTTTTCTATCCACCCAGGGGCGACGAAGATGTACCGAGATCTTCGACCTGATTATTGGTGGCCCTGCATGAAGCGGGACGTTGCCTGGTACGTCGAGAGATGCTTGACCTGCCGGAAGGTCAAGGCAGAGCACCAGAGACCTCACGGCAGGATGCAGCCGTTAGACATTCCCGTGTGGAAATGGGAGGACATTACCATGGATTTTGTCACCAAGCTTCCCCGGACCGCACGTGGAGTGGATTCGATATGGGTAGTAGTGGATCGGTTGACGAAGAGTGCCCATTTTATCCCGATCCAGGAGAGTATATCGGCGGAGAAGTTAGCCAATATCTATGTGCGTGAGATTGTGGCACGTCATGGAGTGCCGGTATCGGTGGTGTCAGACCGAGATGTCCGTTTCACATCCAGATTTTGGAAGCGGTTCCACGACGAGATGGGTACTCGTCTCCATTTCAGCACCGCTTTCCACCCTCAGACGGACGGGCAGAGCGAGAGGACGATCCAGACTCTCGAGGACATGCTTAGGGCATGTGTCCTAGATTTCGGTGGCAGTTGGGATACGTATCTTCCGCTAGCGGAATTCTCGTATAACAACAGCTATCATGCGAGCATTGATCGACCTCCCTTTGAGATGCTGTATGGGAGGAAGTGTAGGACCCCGATTTGTTGGGGCGAGGTCGGTCAGCGGGTCATCGGGAGCACGGAGGTGGTGCTCAAGACGACTGAGTTGATCCAGCAGGTCCGTTGTAGACTACAGACTGCTCAGAGTCTGCAGAAGAGCTACGCCGATAGGAGGCGTTCGGATTTGGAGTTCCAGGTGGGGGATATGGTCCTTCTGAAGGTCTCACCTTGGAAGGGTGTCATCAGGTTCCGGAAGAGGGGAAAGTTGGGCCCCAGATTTATTGGTCCTTTCAGGGTTTTGGCCCGGGTGGGTCGGGTTGCTTATCGGTTAGATCTTCCTGAGGAGCTTAGTCAGATCCACAACACTTTCCATGTGTCTCAGTTGAGAAAGTGTCTGGTGGATGAGTCAGCAGTCGTTCCCCTAGAGGATATTCAGGTTGATAGCAGCCTGAATTATATTGAGAGACCGGTCGCAATTCTGGACCGGAAGACCAAGACCTTGAGGAACAAGGAAATTCAGTTAGTAAAGGTGCAGTGGCAGCACCGGAAGGGGTCTGAGTGGACGTGGGAGGCTGAAGAGGAGATGAGGGAGCACTACCCAGAGTTATTTGCAGATTCAGCCGTAGCAGACTTCGAGGACGATGTCTAAGATAAGTGGGGGAGAATTGTAACGACCGGTGTCCGGTATGGTAATTCCTTGGTATTTATTTTGAAGTTTTGCAAGAGGGACTCGGCGAGTTCATAGCCTGACTCGCCGAGTAGGGTCGCGACTTCGAGCACGTGTGAGCCGGGGACTCGGCGAGTCCATATCCCTGACTCGGCGAGTCCATCCGTCTGGGTGAAACC
Organism: Lactuca sativa; assembly: GCF_002870075.4. Taxonomy (NCBI): domain Eukaryota; kingdom Viridiplantae; phylum Streptophyta; class Magnoliopsida; order Asterales; family Asteraceae; genus Lactuca; species Lactuca sativa. The sequence goes on along the minus strand of NC_056627.2, from coordinate 358,101,732 downwards.
CTAAATCCCCGGGTTGCCCACTATTTAAGTCACCTTATAGCCCCATTCTCGCCTCCCTCACCCTGAGAACACTGTGAGAAAGAACCCTAATCCACCCTTGTGTGAGCTAAGTGTTTTGTGCCATTTTGTGAAGGTTTGAAGAAGGAGAAGAAGAAAGGAGCAAGGAGAAGAGGTGTAGTGCAAAGATCCAAGGGCAAATCTGAGTTATTTGAGGTATTTTCGGATTTTCCCTCTTGTTATATGCTTTAAACCTCCATTAGAGCTCTCCTAGGATCTAGTTGATGCTTGTTCCAAGCCTTATGTTTGCATGAATGCCTTAATAAGTCGAGATATCTTTAGATCTGAATGATTGGGTGTTGTAGAGCCCAGATCTACTGCCTTTTTGGAGTTACTTTGCATATTAACCATAGATCTACCCATTTTGTGCATCTTTTAGCCTTATTTCCCTTATTCACGAGGTTGTACACGTAAAGTTGGAAACTTTACGTGGTAAATCAGCTTATTGGACTCAGATCTATCAATTGTATGTGTTGGATTCAAACAAAATCGAGTAAAAATCAGTTGCATGGCGGCAACTCGGCGAGTCGGGAAGAACGACTCGGCGAGTTGGGTCGCGAGTTCCCGATTCCTTCATTTTTATCAGTGTCGAGTGGATCCAGTGAGTTAGAGAGTGGACTCAGCGAGTTGAGAGTAGACTCAGTGATGGAGGGACTCGGCGAGTTGTTCATACAACTCGGCGAGTCCAAGGCAATCTTCTTAAGCTCAAGAACAACTCGTCGAGTTGTTCATAGGACTCGGCGAGTCGGATGAAGATTGTCTGAGTTCTTGGATCGGGAGAGTACTCGTCGAGTCGATGCCATACTCGACGAGTAGCAGCGAGTTGAGTCCAGGAGTGAGAATAGGGACTCGGCGAGTTGGCGGCCCAACTCGGCGAGTCAGGTCAACTATGGGTTGACTTTGACCGAGAGTTGACTTTGTCTGAGAGTTGACTTTGACCAAGGGTAAAAGAGTCATTTTACCCAGTGCGGTGTTTAGTATTTGATTGAGTGTGTTTATGGACTTGTAGCCGGGGAGATACCGGAGCAGCAGCAGCTAGCTTCCAGAGCCATACACTCAGCAGCCAGTTCACAAGGTGAGTTTCCCTTCAGTAGGAACGGGTCTACGGCCACAATGCCGGCCCGTGTAATTATCAGTAGTTCCGGTCTTTAGTTTGATGTAGTAGCTAGCTGGCTTGACGTCTTTGTGATTCAAGCATATTTGTGTTATGTGTTCCGGACTTCGGTCCGATGCAGTTAGTTCCGGACTTCGGTCCGATGCAGTCAGTTCCGGACTTCGGTCCGATGCAGTTAGTTCCGGACTTCGGTCCGATGCAGTCAGTTCCGGACTCCGGTCCGATGCAGTTAGTTCCAGACTCTGGTCCGATGCAGGGGACAAGGTCCCGGTCAGTTCCGGACTTCGGTCCGATGCAGCTAGTTCCAGACCTCGGTCTGATGCAGTGGGCAAGGCCCAGTATGTGATTTATATGTATTGTATGGTATGTGGTAGTTTGGGGGAGCTCACTAAGCTTCGTGCTTACAGTTTCAGTTTTGGTTTCAGGTACTTCCGCTTGTAGAGGGAAGAGCTCGGGATGATGGCATCGTACACACCACAGCTTCAGCTTTTACCCTGGGAGTTGATTTGGTTCTTGATTTTTATATGACATGGATATGATACAGTTTTCCGCACAGTGTTTTTATTATTATTTTGAGATACATCATGTATGGTTTATGATATGACACTCAGATTATGGTTTTTGGTTATGTTGAAAAACGAAATTTTTGGGTCGTATTTTGGGACGTTTCAAGTTGGTATCAGAGCCCTGGTTTGAGGGATTCGGATACACTTCCGGGTGTATCTGAACTCAAACTAAGGGGAATTAAAAAGATTTTTAAAGGGAAAATGTTTTCTAAAAGAATTTTGAAAGCACTTAGAAAGAAAGAAATTTTTAAACAAGATAAGGGTGTGGTGCATGCGATCAGCCGAGCTCAAGTAAGTACTCCCAAATTACCCATACAAGTTATTTGTTCAGTTTCAGTTTCAGTAGAACAGCATGCTAGTATAAGACTAAGGATCTAGGAGGATGCCTTATGTGCCTGCTTTATGTGTTACAGCTTTATGAGTATTGCATGCTAGTATTGAGTAGACAGCAGTAGGATAGCCTGTTTAGGTTATGCCTGATAGTATGAGCTTAGCACTGTATGCTAGATCAGTTTCTCGTTTTGAGAATAGTTTTGCCTGAGTATGTTTCCTTTATCCGAATGCTGCTTGCTTCGTGCTTTGTGGGAGTTCTGAGTGATGGAAGTTAGCCATTAGGTGAACACGTTACACCACATGTGATCAAGGTTGAATAATCCCAGAGTGCTGGAGCTGGCCCTATTGCGCAGCTCTTGTTTGAGTCCAACCGTTATAGGGACGGGTCTTTTACTTGAAGGATTATCTGATCTTCGTCACATGTGATGGTGTTCAGGTGGTGGTTAATTAGCATTATAAGGAGACCTGCAGCAGCTGAGGACTAGTTGAGTTGAGTTTGAGGTTTCCCTGGGGCAAGCCTAGGATGAGAGTAGCAGAGATCAGTAGTAGTAGAAGTGACTTGGGGGAGTCAGGGCAGTTCTTGAAGAAAGTACGGATAGATGTGGAAGGTAGTATGGGCCCGTACTACTGGAAGCAGAGGATCCGTACTCGAATCAAGAAACGCTGAGACAAGACCAGGAAGCTAGTTGTAGTATCAATGATCCCTTGAGATATTTCTGTTTTCTGATGTAGTTGTGATGTGTTCACAAGAATGGTGGTTTTGCGTTCGAGACCAGCAGCCGGCAGCGGAGGTGCCGGGGAGGGATCAGGTTCAGGTTCGGGGGATGAGCGCATGGATGAGCAGACCCGAGAGTTTCTTTCTTCGGAGATTACGCGCATCATTATAGAGCAGACTCCTGTGATCTTCGGTTCGATCAAGGAGGGGATTCTAGAGCTGATGGATGAGAGATTGGGCACCTTCCGTGCCGAGGTGGCGGCCATGATGGGGTCGCGCACCCTTACTTTCAGGGAGTTCAGGGCATGTGGAGCTCCGGACTACCATGGGGCGTGAGACCCCATAGCGAGCACCAGATGGTTGGCGGATGTGGCTAACGCTTTCCGTACTAGCAGATGTCCCGAGGGGGACAAGGTCAGATTGGCGTCCTGTCTTCTGAAGGACAGGGCACGAGATTGGTGGGAGGAGGTCGGGCATGCCATTGGGGATGACGCAGCATTGGACGCCATGACTTGGGCTGATTTCTCTGCCAGGTTCAGTGCGGAGTTCGCACCGGTTATTGAGGTGCAGCAGTTGGCTAGGGAGTTTCAGGACCTCACCCAGACTACAGAGTCAGTGGCGGAGATCACCGCCAAGTTCAGGGAGAGGGCTCTTCTCGTTCCTCAGTACGTGGCTGATGAGGAAATGAAGAAGGCCCGTTATCATGAGATGTTGCAGAGCGATATCCGCCAGTTTGTGAGCCGGTCCAGCTGTAAAACGCTGGAAGATATGATTGCTAGGGCTCGGGAGAGGGAGATTGATCTCGAGATGGAGAAGAAGAGGAAACCGGAGGCGGTTTCGGGTCCAGGCGGTTCGGGCAAAAAGCCCAAGGTTTCGGATCACAGATCTAGGAGTCAGCAGAGCCACGGTCGATGTGGCAAGTGTGGGAGATTGCACGAGGGAGCGTGCAAGGTAGGGAGTTCCGGCTGCTACAAGTGCGGTCGGATTGGGCATTTGAGTAGGGATTGTACGGCCCCCGCTACTGCCGTCGCAGCATCAGATCTGATTTGCTTTCAGTGCAATCAGAGGGGACATAAAAAGTCCCAGTGTCCGAGTTTAGCTGCAGCAGGGAAGGTGGCTGCACCTGCCCCTGCTACCTTGAGGATTACAGATGGCCGGCAGGGCCGAGCTGATGCGCCAGTGGCGAAGAGTAGGGCGTTTCAAATGACGGCAGAGGAGGCGCGAGCGACTCCTGATGTGGTGACGGGTATGTATCTTCCCTTTATCTCTTTATTATTATTGATTGAATATTGATTATGATTGTATGTTTTATTCAGGGTCGTTCTCTGTGAACGACATTTCTGCTTTGGTATTATTCGATTCGGGGGCTACCCGATCATTCGTATCACTTGCGCTTAGCAAGAGATTCAGTAGAGCTCCAGGGGAGCTGGATTGTCCATTAGAGGTTGAGATAGCGGATGATAGGACCGTGAGGGTCGGCAGAGTGCATAGAGGGTGTTCTCTTCAGTTATTTGATGAGCAGTTTTCAGTGGATTTGGTACCTATTCCCCTGCGAGGGAATAAGGTTATTGTGGGTATGGATTGGATAAGCCCCAATGGGGCGGTGATTGATTGTGAGCTTCAGCTAGTGAGGGTTCGCACTCCCAGTGGAGGAGAGTTGGTGATTCAGGGCGAGAGGCCACAGCGAGGACCGACCTTTTGTTCCGCCGCAAGGGCGAGGCGCTATGTTCAGCAGGGTTGCGCCGGTTTTGTAGCTTACGTTTTGGATGCCCGGGAGAAGGGCAAGTCGACAGTTGAAGCCTCACGAGGCTAATTATCCTACCCATGATTTGGAGCTGGGGGCAGTTGTGTTTGCCCTCAAGATTGGGAGGCATTACCTTTATGGGGTTCGTTGTACTATTTACACGGATCACAAGAGTTTGAGGTATCTTATGGATCAGCCGAGTCTGAATATGAGGCAGAGGAGGTGGTTGGATGTGCTAAAGGATTACGACTGTGAGATCCTGTACCATCCAGGGAAGGCCAATATGGTGGCCGATGCCCTGAGCCGCAAGGTGTCGGCGGCCCCTATCAGGGATCTATGTTTGAGGATGACAGTGATCACTCCGTTGTTGGAGCAGATCAAGGAGGCTCAGGTAGAGGGTCTCAAGGAGGAGAGACAGAAGTGTGAGAGGATCGTGGGCCGAGTAGCCTCGTTTGATTATGATAGTCGTGGTTTGCTGACGCTTCACGGGAGAGTGTGGGTACCGTACTGGGGTGGAGTACGGCAAGTGTTGATGGATGAGGCTCATAAGTCTTAGTTTTCTATCCACCCAGGGGCGACGAAGATGTACCGAGATCTTCGACCTGATTATTGGTGGCCCTGCATGAAGCGGGACGTTGCCTGGTACGTCGAGAGATGCTTGACCTGCCGGAAGGTCAAGGCAGAGCACCAGAGACCTCACGGCAGGATGCAGCCGTTAGACATTCCCGTGTGGAAATGGGAGGACATTACCATGGATTTTGTCACCAAGCTTCCCCGGACCGCACGTGGAGTGGATTCGATATGGGTAGTAGTGGATCGGTTGACGAAGAGTGCCCATTTTATCCCGATCCAGGAGAGTATATCGGCGGAGAAGTTAGCCAATATCTATGTGCGTGAGATTGTGGCACGTCATGGAGTGCCGGTATCGGTGGTGTCAGACCGAGATGTCCGTTTCACATCCAGATTTTGGAAGCGGTTCCACGACGAGATGGGTACTCGTCTCCATTTCAGCACCGCTTTCCACCCTCAGACGGACGGGCAGAGCGAGAGGACGATCCAGACTCTCGAGGACATGCTTAGGGCATGTGTCCTAGATTTCGGTGGCAGTTGGGATACGTATCTTCCGCTAGCGGAATTCTCGTATAACAACAGCTATCATGCGAGCATTGATCGACCTCCCTTTGAGATGCTGTATGGGAGGAAGTGTAGGACCCCGATTTGTTGGGGCGAGGTCGGTCAGCGGGTCATCGGGAGCACGGAGGTGGTGCTCAAGACGACTGAGTTGATCCAGCAGGTCCGTTGTAGACTACAGACTGCTCAGAGTCTGCAGAAGAGCTACGCCGATAGGAGGCGTTCGGATTTGGAGTTCCAGGTGGGGGATATGGTCCTTCTGAAGGTCTCACCTTGGAAGGGTGTCATCAGGTTCCGGAAGAGGGGAAAGTTGGGCCCCAGATTTATTGGTCCTTTCAGGGTTTTGGCCCGGGTGGGTCGGGTTGCTTATCGGTTAGATCTTCCTGAGGAGCTTAGTCAGATCCACAACACTTTCCATGTGTCTCAGTTGAGAAAGTGTCTGGTGGATGAGTCAGCAGTCGTTCCCCTAGAGGATATTCAGGTTGATAGCAGCCTGAATTATATTGAGAGACCGGTCGCAATTCTGGACCGGAAGACCAAGACCTTGAGGAACAAGGAAATTCAGTTAGTAAAGGTGCAGTGGCAGCACCGGAAGGGGTCTGAGTGGACGTGGGAGGCTGAAGAGGAGATGAGGGAGCACTACCCAGAGTTATTTGCAGATTCAGCCGTAGCAGACTTCGAGGACGATGTCTAAGATAAGTGGGGGAGAATTGTAACGACCGGTGTCCGGTATGGTAATTCCTTGGTATTTATTTTGAAGTTTTGCAAGAGGGACTCGGCGAGTTCATAGCCTGACTCGCCGAGTAGGGTCGCGACTTCGAGCACGTGTGAGCCGGGGACTCGGCGAGTCCATATCCCTGACTCGGCGAGTCCATCCGTCTGGGTGAAACCCTAAATCCCCGGGTTGCCCACTATTTAAGTCACCTTATAGCCCCATTCTCGCCTCCCTCACCCTGAGAACACTGTGAGAAAGAACCCTAATCCACCCTTGTGTGAGCTAAGTGTTTTGTGCCATTTTGTGAAGGTTTGAAGAAGGAGAAGAAGAAAGGAGCAAGGAGAAGAGGTGTAGTGCAAAGATCCAAGGGCAAATCTGAGTTATTTGAGGTATTTTCGGATTTTCCCTCTTGTTATATGCTTTAAACCTCCATTAGAGCTCTCCTAGGATCTAGTTGATGCTTGTTCCAAGCCTTATGTTTGCATGAATGCCTTAATAAGTCGAGATATCTTTAGATCTGAATGATTGGGTGTTGTAGAGCCCAGATCTACTGCCTTTTTGGAGTTACTTTGCATATTAACCATAGATCTACCCATTTTGTGCATCTTTTAGCCTTATTTCCCTTATTCACGAGGTTGTACACGTAAAGTTGGAAACTTTACGTGGTAAATCAGCTTATTGGACTCAGATCTATCAATTGTATGTGTTGGATTCAAACAAAATCGAGTAAAAATCAGTTGCATGGCGGCAACTCGGCGAGTCGGGAAGAACGACTCGGCGAGTTGGGTCGCGAGTTCCCGATTCCTTCATTTTTATCAGTGTCGAGTGGATCCAGTGAGTTAGAGAGTGGACTCAGCGAGTTGAGAGTAGACTCAGTGATGGAGGGACTCGGCGAGTTGTTCATACAACTCGGCGAGTCCAAGGCAATCTTCTTAAGCTCAAGAACAACTCGTCGAGTTGTTCATAGGACTCGGCGAGTCGGATGAAGATTGTCTGAGTTCTTGGATCGGGAGAGTACTCGTCGAGTCGATGCCATACTCGACGAGTAGCAGCGAGTTGAGTCCAGGAGTGAGAATAGGGACTCGGCGAGTTGGCGGCCCAACTCGGCGAGTCAGGTCAACTATGGGTTGACTTTGACCGAGAGTTGACTTTGTCTGAGAGTTGACTTTGACCAAGGGTAAAAGAGTCATTTTACCCAGTGCGGTGTTTAGTATTTGATTGAGTGTGTTTATGGACTTGTAGCCGGGGAGATACCGGAGCAGCAGCAGCTAGCTTCCAGAGCCATACACTCAGCAGCCAGTTCACAAGGTGAGTTTCCCTTCAGTAGGAACGGGTCTACGGCCACAATGCCGGCCCGTGTAATTATCAGTAGTTCCGGTCTTTAGTTTGATGTAGTAGCTAGCTGGCTTGACGTCTTTGTGATTCAAGCATATTTGTGTTATGTGTTCCGGACTTCGGTCCGATGCAGTTAGTTCCGGACTTCGGTCCGATGCAGTCAGTTCCGGACTTCGGTCCGATGCAGTTAGTTCCGGACTTCGGTCCGATGCAGTCAGTTCCGGACTCCGGTCCGATGCAGTTAGTTCCAGACTCTGGTCCGATGCAGGGGACAAGGTCCCGGTCAGTTCCGGACTTCGGTCCGATGCAGCTAGTTCCAGACCTCGGTCTGATGCAGTGGGCAAGGCCCAGTATGTGATTTATATGTATTGTATGGTATGTGGTAGTTTGGGGGAGCTCACTAAGCTTCGTGCTTACAGTTTCAGTTTTGGTTTCAGGTACTTCCGCTTGTAGAGGGAAGAGCTCGGGATGATGGCATCGCACACACCACAGCTTCAGCTTTTACCCTGGGAGTTGATTTGGTTCTTGATTTTTATATGACATGGATATGATACAGTTTTCCGCACAGTGTTTTTATTATTATTTTGAGATACATCATGTATGGTTTATGATATGACACTCAGATTATGGTTTTTGGTTATGTTGAAAAACGAAATTTTTGGGTCGTATTTTGGGACGTTTCAAGTTGGTATCAGAGCCCTGGTTTGAGGGATTCGGATACACTTCCGGGTGTATCTGAACTCAAACTAAGGGGAATTAAAAAGATTTTTAAAGGGAAAATGTTTTCTAAAAGAATTTTGAAAGCACTTAGAAAGAAAGAAATTTTTAAACAAGATAAGGGTGTGGTGCATGCGATCAGCCGAGCTCAAGTAAGTACTCCCAAATTACCCATACAAGTTATTTGTTCAGTTTCAGTTTCAGTAGAACAACATGCTAGTATAAGACTAAGGATCTAGGAGGATGCCTTATGTGCCTGCTTTATGTGTTACAGCTTTATGAGTATTGCATGCTAGTATTGAGTAGACAGCAGTAGGATAGCCTGTTTAGGTTATGCCTGATAGTATGAGCTTAGCACTGTATGCTAGATCAGTTTCTCGTTTTGAGAATAGTTTTGCCTGAGTATGTTTCCTTTATCCGAATGCTGCTTGCATCGTGCTTTGTGGGAGTTCTGAGTGATGGAAGTTAGCCATTAGGTGAACACGTTACACCACATGTGATCAGGGTTGAATAATCCCAGAGTGCTGGAGCTGGCCCTATTGCGCAGCTCTTGTTTGAGTCCAACCGTTATAGGGACGGGTCTTTTACTTGAAGGATTATCTGATCTTCGTCACATGTGATGGTGTTCAGGTGGTGGTTAATTAGCATTATAAGGAGACCTGCAGCAGCTGAGGACTAGTTGAGTTGAGTTTGAGGTTTCCCTGGGGCAAGCCTAGGATGAGAGTAGCAGAGATCAGTAGTAGTAGAAGTGACTTGGGGGAGTCAGGGCAGTTCTTGAAGAAAGTACGGATAGATGTGGAAGGTAGTATGGGCCCGTACTACTGGAAGCAGAGGATCCGTACTCGAATCAAGAAACGCTGAGACAAGACCAGGAAGCTAGTTGTAGTATCAATGATCCCTTGAGATATTTCTGTTTTCTGATGTAGTTGTGATGTGTTCACAAGAATGGTGGTTTTGCGTTCGAGACCAGCAGCCGGCAGCGGAGGTGCCGGGGAGGGATCAGGTTCAGGTTCGGGGGATGAGCGCATGGATGAGCAGACCCGAGAGTTTCTTTCTTCGGAGATTACGCGCATCATTATAGAGCAGACTCCTGTGATCTTCGGTTCGATCAAGGAGGGGATTCTAGAGCTGATGGATGAGAGATTGGGCACCTTCCGTGCCGAGGTGGCGGCCATGATGGGGTCGCGCACCCTTACTTTCAGGGAGTTCAGGGCATGTGGAGCTCCGGACTACCATGGGGCGTGAGACCCCATAGCGAGCACCAGATGGTTGGCGGATGTGGCTAACGCTTTCCGTACTAGCAGATGTCCCGAGGGGGACAAGGTCAGATTGGCGTCCTGTCTTCTGAAGGACAGGGCACGAGATTGGTGGGAGGAGGTCGGGCATGCCATTGGGGATGACGCAGCATTGGACGCCATGACTTGGGCTGATTTCTCTGCCAGGTTCAGTGCGGAGTTCGCACCGGTTATTGAGGTGCAGCAGTTGGCTAGGGAGTTTCAGGACCTCACCCAGACTACAGAGTCAGTGGCGGAGATCACCGCCAAGTTCAGGGAGAGGGCTCTTCTCGTTCCTCAGTACGTGGCTGATGAGGAAATGAAGAAGGCCCGTTATCATGAGATGTTGCAGAGCGATATCCGCCAGTTTGTGAGCCGGTCCAGCTGTAAAACGCTGGAAGATATGATTGCTAGGGCTCGGGAGAGGGAGATTGATCTCGAGATGGAGAAGAAGAGGAAACCGAAGGCGGTTTCGGGTCCAGGCGGTTCGGGCAAAAAGCCCAAGGTTTCGGATCACAGATCTAGGAGTCAGCAGAGCCACGGTCGATGTGGCAAGTGTGGGAGATTGCACGAGGGAGCGTGCAAGGTAGGGAGTTCCGGCTGCTACAAGTGCGGTCGGATTGGGCATTTGAGTAGGGATTGTACGGCCCCCGCTACTGCCGTCGCAGCATCAGATCTGATTTGCTTTCAGTGCAATCAGAGGGGACATAAAAAGTCCCAGTGTCCGAGTTTAGCTGCAGCAGGGAAGGTGGCTGCACCTGCCCCTGCTACCTTGAGGATTACAGATGGCCGGCAGGGCCGAGCTGATGCGCCAGTGGCGAAGAGTAGGGCGTTTCAAATGACGGCAGAGGAGGCGCGAGCGACTCCTGATGTGGTGACGGGTATGTATCTTCCCTTTATCTCTTTATTATTATTGATTGAATATTGATTATGATTGTATGTTTTATTCAGGGTCGTTCTCTGTGAACGACATTTCTGCTTTGGTATTATTCGATTCGGGGGCTACCCGATCATTCGTATCACTTGCGCTTAGCAAGAGATTCAGTAGAGCTCCAGGGGAGCTGGATTGTCCATTAGAGGTTGAGATAGCGGATGATAGGACCGTGAGGGTCGGCAGAGTGCATAGAGGGTGTTCTCTTCAGTTATTTGATGAGCAGTTTTCAGTGGATTTGGTACCTATTCCCCTGCGAGGGAATAAGGTTATTGTGGGTATGGATTGGATAAGCCCCAATGGGGCGGTGATTGATTGTGAGCTTCAGCTAGTGAGGGTTCGCACTCCCAGTGGAGGAGAGTTGGTGATTCAGGGCGAGAGGCCACAGCGAGGACCGACCTTTTGTTCCGCCGCAAGGGCGAGGCGCTATGTTCAGCAGGGTTGCGCCGGTTTTGTAGCTTACGTTTTGGATGCCCGGGAGAAGGGCAAGTCGACAGTTGAAGCCTCACGAGGCTAATTATCCTACCCATGATTTGGAGCTGGGGGCAGTTGTGTTTGCCCTCAAGATTGGGAGGCATTACCTTTATGGGGTTCGTTGTACTATTTACACGGATCACAAGAGTTTGAGGTATCTTATGGATCAGCCGAGTCTGAATATGAGGCAGAGGAGGTGGTTGGATGTGCTAAAGGATTACGACTGTGAGATCCTGTACCATCCAGGGAAGGCCAATATGGTGGCCGATGCCCTGAGCCGCAAGGTGTCGGCGGCCCCTATCAGGGATCTATGTTTGAGGATGACAGTGATCACTCCGTTGTTGGAGCAGATCAAGGAGGCTCAGGTAGAGGGTCTCAAGGAGGAGAGACAGAAGTGTGAGAGGATCGTGGGCCGAGTAGCCTCGTTTGATTATGATAGTCGTGGTTTGCTGACGCTTCACGGGAGAGTGTGGGTACCGTACTGGGGTGGAGTACGGCAAGTGTTGATGGATGAGGCTCATAAGTCTTAGTTTTCTATCCACCCAGGGGCGACGAAGATGTACCGAGATCTTCGACCTGATTATTGGTGGCCCTGCATGAAGCGGGACGTTGCCTGGTACGTCGAGAGATGCTTGACCTGCCGGAAGGTCAAGGCAGAGCACCAGAGACCTCACGGCAGGATGCAGCCGTTAGACATTCCCGTGTGGAAATGGGAGGACATTACCATGGATTTTGTCACCAAGCTTCCCCGGACCGCACGTGGAGTGGATTCGATATGGGTAGTAGTGGATCGGTTGACGAAGAGTGCCCATTTTATCCCGATCCAGGAGAGTATATCGGCGGAGAAGTTAGCCAATATCTATGTGCGTGAGATTGTGGCACGTCATGGAGTGCCGGTATCGGTGGTGTCAGACCGAGATGTCCGTTTCACATCCAGATTTTGGAAGCGGTTCCACGACGAGATGGGTACTCGTCTCCATTTCAGCACCGCTTTCCACCCTCAGACGGACGGGCAGAGCGAGAGGACGATCCAGACTCTCGAGGACATGCTTAGGGCATGTGTCCTAGATTTCGGTGGCAGTTGGGATACGTATCTTCCGCTAGCGGAATTCTCGTATAACAACAGCTATCATGCGAGCATTGATCGACCTCCCTTTGAGATGCTGTATGGGAGGAAGTGTAGGACCCCGATTTGTTGGGGCGAGGTCGGTCAGCGGGTCATCGGGAGCACGGAGGTGGTGCTCAAGACGACTGAGTTGATCCAGCAGGTCCGTTGTAGACTACAGACTGCTCAGAGTCTGCAGAAGAGCTACGCCGATAGGAGGCGTTCGGATTTGGAGTTCCAGGTGGGGGATATGGTCCTTCTGAAGGTCTCACCTTGGAAGGGTGTCATCAGGTTCCGGAAGAGGGGAAAGTTGGGCCCCAGATTTATTGGTCCTTTCAGGGTTTTGGCCCGGGTGGGTCGGGTTGCTTATCGGTTAGATCTTCCTGAGGAGCTTAGTCAGATCCACAACACTTTCCATGTGTCTCAGTTGAGAAAGTGTCTGGTGGATGAGTCAGCAGTCGTTCCCCTAGAGGATATTCAGGTTGATAGCAGCCTGAATTATATTGAGAGACCGGTCGCAATTCTGGACCGGAAGACCAAGACCTTGAGGAACAAGGAAATTCAGTTAGTAAAGGTGCAGTGGCAGCACCGGAAGGGGTCTGAGTGGACGTGGGAGGCTGAAGAGGAGATGAGGGAGCACTACCCAGAGTTATTTGCAGATTCAGCCGTAGCAGACTTCGAGGACGATGTCTAAGATAAGTGGGGGAGAATTGTAACGACCGGTGTCCGGTATGGTAATTCCTTGGTATTTATTTTGAAGTTTTGCAAGAGGGACTCGGCGAGTTCATAGCCTGACTCGCCGAGTAGGGTCGCGACTTCGAGCACGTGTGAGCCGGGGACTCGGCGAGTCCATATCCCTGACTCGGCGAGTCCATCCGTCTGGGTGAAACCCTAAATCCCCGGGTTGCCCACTATTTAAGTCACCTTATAGCCCCATTCTCGCCTCCCTCACCCTGAGAACACTGTGAGAAAGAACCCTAATCCACCCTTGTGTGAGCTAAGTGTTTTGTGCCATTTTGTGAAGGTTTGAAGAAGGAGAAGAAGAAAGGAGCAAGGAGAAGAGGTGTAGTGCAAAGATCCAAGGGCAAATCTGAGTTATTTGAGGTATTTTCGGATTTTCCCTCTTGTTATATGCTTTAAACCTCCATTAGAGCTCTCCTAGGATCTAGTTGATGCTTGTTCCAAGCCTTATGTTTGCATGAATGCCTTAATAAGTCGAGATATCTTTAGATCTGAATGATTGGGTGTTGTAGAGCCCAGATCTACTGCCTTTTTGGAGTTACTTTGCATATTAACCATAGATCTACCCATTTTGTGCATCTTTTAGCCTTATTTCCCTTATTCACGAGGTTGTACACGTAAAGTTGGAAACTTTACGTGGTAAATCAGCTTATTGGACTCAGATCTATCAATTGTATGTGTTGGATTCAAACAAAATCGAGTAAAAATCAGTTGCATGGCGGCAACTCGGCGAGTCGGGAAGAACGACTCGGCGAGTTGGGTCGCGAGTTCCCGATTCCTTCATTTTTATCAGTGTCGAGTGGATCCAGTGAGTTAGAGAGTGGACTCAGCGAGTTGAGAGTAGACTCAGTGATGGAGGGACTCGGCGAGTTGTTCATACAACTCGGCGAGTCCAAGGCAATCTTCTTAAGCTCAAGAACAACTCGTCGAGTTGTTCATAGGACTCGGCGAGTCGGATGAAGATTGTCTGAGTTCTTGGATCGGGAGAGTACTCGTCGAGTCGATGCCATACTCGACGAGTAGCAGCGAGTTGAGTCCAGGAGTGAGAATAGGGACTCGGCGAGTTGGCGGCCCAACTCAGCGAGTCAGGTCAACTATGGGTTGACTTTGACCGAGAGTTGACTTTGTCTGAGAGTTGACTTTGACCAAGGGTAAAAGAGTCATTTTACCCAGTGCAGTGTTTAGTATTTGATTGAGTGTGTTTATGGACTTGTAGCCGGGGAGATACCGGAGCAGCAGCAGCTAGCTTCCAGAGCCATACACTCAGCAGCCAGTTCACAAGGTGAGTTTCCCTTCAGTAGGAACGGGTCTACGGCCACAATGCCGGCCCGTGTAATTATCAGTAGTTCCGGTCTTTAGTTTGATGTAGTAGCTAGCTGGCTTGACGTCTTTGTGATTCAAGCATATTTGTGTTATGTGTTCCGGACTTCGGTCCGATGCAGTTAGTTCCGGACTTCGGTCCGATGCAGTCAGTTCCGGACTTCGGTCCGATGCAGTTAGTTCCGGACTTCGGTCCGATGCAGTCAGTTCCGGACTCCGGTCCGATGCAGTTAGTTCCAGACTCTGGTCCGATGCAGGGGACAAGGTCCCGGTCAGTTCCGGACTTCGGTCCGATGCAGCTAGTTCCAGACCTCGGTCTGATGCAGTGGGCAAGGCCCAGTATGTGATTTATATGTATTGTATGGTATGTGGTAGTTTGGGGGAGCTCACTAAGCTTCGTGCTTACAGTTTCAGTTTTGGTTTCAGGTACTTCCGCTTGTAGAGGGAAGAGCTCGGGATGATGGCATCGTACACACCACAGCTTCAGCTTTTACCCTGGGAGTTGATTTGGTTCTTGATTTTTATATGACATGGATATGATACAGTTTTCCGCACAGTGTTTTTATTATTATTTTGAGATACATCATGTATGGTTTATGATATGACACTCAGATTATGGTTTTTGGTTATGTTGAAAAACGAAATTTTTGGGTCGTATTTTGGGACGTTTCATAAGCCTATTATCCCCCTCTCAAATCCCTCAGCAGAAAGTGAGGTCCCTCAGTAGAAAGTGGTTGGTCAAGGAGCTCGTTGCAGTTATTTGTTCCTTTTAGGGGTGCCAATGAATAAAAGAGGATCCAATAGGTGTTGGGTTAGGTGTCTAAGCCCATAACTATAATTGGTATGTAATTGACCCGATAGTAGCATGATCCATTTTGGGTTGCATTCACCATAACAATTTGATAGGATGAATATTTGAGAAAAAGAGGTTATTTGTGATTTATTAATATATTATAAGTATAATATATTAATTGAGGAATCATATTATTTAATTATTATTGATCAAGAATTAATTTGGAATTAATTTAGTAATAAAAAAGACTGATTAAATTAACGGGGACTGATTATGTAATCAGTGATACATATGGTTTGGGCTAATGATCCATGATTGATTTGTGATGGACTAAGCTTATGAGATAGTCCATGAAGTGTTAGTCCAAATCAATTGTTGTATCATAAGCCTAAGTGTAAGAATTAGGGCTTACAAGTGACTCTTGGAATTCTACACTATACATGTAACTTCTAAGCCCCTAAAATCGACACTAAGAGTATTCTAAGAGGATATAGCCGATTTTTGGAGCTCCAAGCTCTCTCTCATTGTCCTCCAATTGTTGGTGGTGTTTTGTGAAACACTTGAGGCATCACACTTGAGGTGCTAATCTCTTGAAAGGCCAACTTCTACAAGCTACAATAAGAGGTAATTATTTTTATGATTCAAATATCAAATTTGTATGCTAGTTAGGCTTCATGCTTTGGAAGAAGAATACTGCATGTATAACTAGAGAAAACTTAGATCCAAATCATTAGGGTTTTATGTGCACCATAGGGATGTTATAGTGTTCAAAACCCAACACTAGGATCACTTAGGTTGAGTATCGGCGACGGCGGGAATTTGTCAGCTCGTTGTGTGGATTTCTAATTATAGTCTAGCTTGGGCAGACGTTGATCAGGAGATCACTTTCAGAGTTGGTTACGTTCAGATCTGCGTAGTTTTTGGTTCATTAGATCTGATGTTAATGCGTCCTTGATCATTGGTTGTTGCGTTCATCATTCAGCGGAGATTCTCTGAAGTTTCAAATTGTGACAGGGAAGTTCAACCGATGTGTCAACATATCATCAAGTTAATTATGTTTTATGTTCCTTTGGTCTTTAGGTATGTTTACCCTCAATGGTGGTGTGGAATTTCGGATCATAGCGGGCTCAGGTTTTGGTAGCATTCAGGACCACCTTGGAAGTCTTCTCGAGCTAGTTATGTATTGGTGAAATTTGTTTAGTCTCAATCAAGTATGGGATCTTGTTTCGACCGATCGTGAAAATTTCATCTGTTAATGATTGAGGTTTGTCATTTCGTTTGAACTCTGGTATTTCTTTCTTTTTGGATGAGGTTATGGGTTTCCTAAGGATGTGCACTGTGGTAAATTCATTATATTGTCGGGAGGAGTGTATGTGGACTGTACAAGATAGCATTAGAGCACATGGTTCGAATTATGCATGGTTCTTTTGATGGGTTTTGAGCATAACTACAAATCCTATGTGTTAATGCAACCCTATAAACTTGGATCTAGGTTTTCATTAGTTGAACATTCAAACTTGAATACAAAAGAGAAACCCTAATACGCATCTATAAAAATCGAAATTAACCTAACACTAGGGTTTAGATACATGCCTCAATTGTTATGTAGTAATAACAATTAATCCTTGTAGATCTTGAACTCTTGAGAGAAAGTGCCTCAAATGTGACACCTCTAATGGCTTGCAAACACTCTTTGCAAGAGGGTGAGAGGAGACACAAGGAGATAGCACCAAAATTTCGGCTATGCTAGGGTTAGAAGCAGGTGGCCGAAAATCCAAAGGGTTAGGCTCCTTTTATACTTGAGGTTGCTTAGTCCCAAATCTAGGTTTCTAGGTGGAAACTCTAATTTCCTGCTTAAGGCCTAAACAACCCATGGACTCCTCATCTAGGAGCCTTGGACAAAAACTTATTGAGTCTCCCTATAATTTTTTTTTCCAATCCTATCTAAGGAGTCCAAGAGCCCTATTTCACAACTATCAATTAATTTCAAAACAACCCTTGTACTTTTAATTAATTCATTTAATCCCAATATTAGTTCCAAATTAGTTGCTGAATGAATATTAATTAAATAACATGATTTCTAATTAATATATCATTCTCATAATATATTAATAAATCATTTATATCAATTTATTATTCCAAATAATAAATTCAACTTCTCTCCAAAAGTCATCCTATCAAGTTGTAAGAGTGAAGGCAACCCAAAAGGACTGTGCTACTATCAACTCAAGTATATTGTAAAGGGGTCGAAAATGACTTTTCGACAAAAGATTTTTAAGAATAAATAATCTCAACAAAGTTGTAGTATATGTTACAAGGTTTACGTACGTATAAAGAGCGTCGAAATCCGAGTTATAACGAAGAAATTATGACCCGTCGAAGTTTTGCGACGGAACCGGCACAACACCGGGAAGCGTAAATAGTGAATTTACGAACAAGCGAGTTTTAGCCTTAGTAATCTAAATGAAAGTCGTAAAATACGTTAAACCGAGAGCATCCATAAAAAGAACGCCCAAATCTGACTTTGTATGAGGAAGTTATGATTTTTTGAAGTTTCGGCTCAGCAGTGTACAACCCAAAATCCGAATATTAGATCGAGTGGTTTTTAGCCGACACAACCTAAACGAGAATCGAAGATCTCGTTAATAGTAGTACAACAATAAAAAGACAGATGAAAACAAAGTTATGGGTTTTTAACGTACCAATCCTGTCCCGGCCTGTTAAAAATATAAAATTTAAAATAAAGTCAAAATTAGCCGATGGATTCTAAACAAAAGTTGTAGAGTACGTTCCCACCTTCGCGTGGATATAAAGAACATTGAAAACGGAGCTTGTATGTGGAAGTTATGATTTTTAGAAGTCGGAGTGTGAATTTGTGAAATCTGTTGCGAGGGTGATGACGTGGCTCGATCAGGGCCGTCGCTTGCTGAACACGGAGTCACTTCGAATGGAGACAACTAGCCTCGCTACGCTTCGCGTACGAGAGGAACGCCCCGCGTCAGAAGAAGGTTACTCCCAACGGTCTTCGGTTGAGTAGTTTTGGAGCATGCCACGATGACCCATCCGAGGAGCGCCACCTGTTGTCCTTATCCGAGCCTTACGCCCCGCGTAGCCAAGGACTACGCCCAACGTAGTCCGAGGCCTCGCAGGCTATAAAAAGGAAGCAAGGGTGTGGCATCCCCAATTTCACGGCCAGAAAAAGGCCGATTTGTTTATGCTTTGTTTTTAAAACCAGAGTAATCTTTTAAAGAAAACGGTTGCGGAATTTGTACCCAAAACAAGATATGATAATAACTTATCAAAACATTTCTCAAAGAGAATGTATTTTCATTTAGTAATAAAACCTCGGGATGTCATGTTCCGATACAGACATATAAGCATAAACAGAACTTACATTTAATTACACTAATGATTTATATCTCCTTTAAATCTCTCTGTGAAGTATGTCTTCGTATCGATACATGTGATACAAAGAAAACTGAGTGGGTCAGGCTTGGGAGCCTGGTGAGCATATAGGATTTTCATCCCACAATGTTATATCATATATTTATAAATATAGAACATTCAAACTTGTACATTTTCACCATATAAAGGCAACTCTTATCCCACCCCATCGATCCACACAACGACACGATCTAAACTCTCGTATCTAAAATTTTCCTCTTTACCTGATCCCTACTCATGGATCTAAAACTAACCTTTTCACCCGATCCATACTCACGGATCTAAAACTACCTTTTCACCTGATCCATACTCACGGATCTAAAACTACCTGATCCATACTCACGGATCTAAAACTAACCTCCTGATCTGATCCATACTCCCGGATCAATAATTGTACCCATTCCATACTCCCGGAATAGGGACAATTAACTATACCCTAATCCTAATCTGATCCATACTCCCGGATCTATAACTGTGCCCAATCCATACTCCCGGACTAGGGACAATTAACTTAGTCCCAATCCATACTCCCGGACTAGGGACAATTAACTTAGTCTTAATCCATACTCCCGGACTAATAACAAGTTTTATCTCTTTACCTGATCCATACTCCCGGATCTAAAACTAACCTCTTGGTCTAATCCATACTCACGGATCTAAAACTAGCCTCTTGATTTGATCCCTACTCACGGATCTAAACTAATCTCTTGATCTGATCCATACTCACGGATCTCATATACCCATGTCCTACCCAACATATTTATAGTTACAAAGTACATATATAGTTTAACTCATTAAAACCTATATAGTTCATCCATTCCACAAACATCTCAAATAAACAACAATATATAAACGCATAGCACGTATTTCATAGCAAATACTTAATATTTATGTGTTAGAAGAAAGTGACCACACACTCACTTGATCAGAAGATGATCGGGCAGCACTACGGCTTGTAGAAGTAGTATCCTTCGGTGAAACTGTGATCTCTTCACACACCGAACTTCTCGCGGGCAGAGCTTTGGCTCGAAAACTCTTTTCTTCTCGGGATCTTCGGGCTTTGGGACTTGCTTCAGGTCTCGGGGTGATACCGGGGCTTCGGGGGGTTAAAATTGCACGTAAAACGATGTAATATGGGAGAGAGATGAGAGAATGAGCAACCAAACTCGGTTGACCCTTCAAATCTATTTATAGGGCAAAATCTGCCCTTGCCACATCGTGAGCTTGGTCGTCACTGCATGCGTCATTGCAATTTGCATATGGGGGACTCCCGGAGGTGTCAGAAGACTTTCCACGTCGTGGTATCTGACAGTTTTGGGGTTTCGCGCCCCGAACTTCAGAAATTAATAACTTCCGCATACGAACTCCGTTTTCGTCTATCTTTTTATCGTTGGACTACTATCGAAGACATATTCGAATCTCTTTTAGATCACTAAGGATAGATATCTATCTACCATAAATTCACTATTTACGTCTCGCTGGGTTGTGCCGGTTCTGTCGCGAAACTTCCATAGGTCATAACTTC
The DNA here is from genome assembly GCF_002870075.4 of Lactuca sativa. Taxonomy (NCBI): domain Eukaryota; kingdom Viridiplantae; phylum Streptophyta; class Magnoliopsida; order Asterales; family Asteraceae; genus Lactuca; species Lactuca sativa. The sequence continues at coordinate 358,081,698 of NC_056627.2, read as the reverse complement.
TTCGTTATAACTCGGATTTTGGCGTTCTTTATATGCACGGAAACCTAGCGACATATAATAAAACTTGGTTAAGATTAATCCTTCTAAATAATCTTCCATCAAAAAATCATTTTTGATGCTTATCGTCTCTAAATTGACTAGCCCGGATCTACGGGCATTATAGAGGGCAGCCGGTTTTTCACACATTTCTCACTTCTCTCTCTAGTTTCTTTCTCTCTCTAACTCTCCTAAACCTTCCTAAACCCTAGATAAAACCCCTAGCACCCAAAGGAAGCCCCGAGGCTCCCAGAGTCCCGAGAAAAGGGGTCTTTTGGTTTCGAAACGCTGCTCCGAGCAAAGCCCGGTTTTCTTTAAAATCCGTTGTAAGTGAGCTACGCTTACGCAATTTTTACTATAGCTTTCGAATAATTATAGTAATGTTATAGGTCCTTAAAATAATTATTTGGGCTATTATTATGAGTTATATTGAGTGTTATTTAACGCTTATATAATAGTAATAATAGTCAGACTATTAATTTGTCGCGGTTATCGTTAGACTAAACCCTAGTGGTATTGATACTAGGTTTTATCGAAGGAAAATTGTTTTGAGAGTATCGAAGCGCTGTCCGAGTGCTGAGTCACCACCTTTCAAGTGAGTGCATAGTCCCTTTCATGAACATGATTTTAATCTAAGTATTGATTGAAGTATTAATTATATGTTTATGTGCGAGTTGATTGATGTTGCCTGAAATACATGTTAAAGAACATACCTGGTTATATATGATGATTTAGGATAAAGAGTAGACCTAAACTAATTAAGAGGAATATTGGGTTGTATCTTCTTATGAGTACAAGTGATTTATACTCAGAGAATAGAACTTTAGTATATGTCATTTATCCGGGAGCATGGATTAGGCACAATCATTGTCCCTAGTCCGAGAGTATGGATTGGACATAGTCAACTGTCATTAATTCGGGGGTATGGATTAAGACATAGTCAGTTGTCCTTAGTCCGGGAGTATGGATTAAGACATAGTCATTTGTCCCTAGTCCGAGAGTATGGATTAGGCATAATCATTCGTCATTAATCCGAGAGTATGGATTAGTCATTCGTCCCTAGTCCGAGAGTATGGATTAGGCATAACCATTCGTCATTAATCTGAGAGTATGGATTAGGTAAAGCCATTCATTTCTAATCCGGGAGTATGGATTAAGTATAACGGTTAATCTTAGGTTTGAGAGTATGGATAGTCTCGTTGTGAGGATCGACGGGGTGGGATAAGATTTGCTTATACATATAAAGTGAAATTGTATATTTTGTGAGCTCTAAATTATATATATATGATATAACATTGTGGGATTGAAATCCCTATGTACTCACCAGGTTTCCCAACTTGACCCACTCAGTTTATTTATATCATAGGTGTTGATATGAAGTCACATTACACTGAGAGAGTAAGGAGATATAATTCACTAGTGATAATAAATGTAAGTTCTGTTTATGCTTATGTTTCTTTATTGACAATGACATCCTAAATGTTTTAAAATGTATAAAAATACTTTTCTTCGGAAATGCTTTGATAACGTATTTATCATGTTTTAATGGTAACAAATTCTACAACGTTTTTATTACAAGAGATACTCTGATTTTTATAAATCATAAACAAAATCGGTCTTTTCTGGCCGTGAAAATGGGGATGTCACAGTTGGTATCAGAGCATTAGTTTAAGTGAACTAGGAATACATATTTATTTCTAGACTTAAACTTAGAATGCTAAGCGATGATCGTGAGGTGTGAGCACTAGCTTATTTTAGGAATTGTGCCAAAAATGCTTTTATGTGCTAAATGTTTGTGCCTGATATGCTGTTATTTGTTCGGATCTATGGTCTATTGCCGACCGGATTTGGAAACCTTATGTGTTTAGGATTCTAAGCGTTTAACTATGATATTAGAACTTGCATATAAACGTTTCGGAGTGATAAGGAAGATTTAAACGTCAATCTTAAATAAAGATCTAGATTCACCTTATTCCGTGTATAGATCAAGATGGCAAGGACCCGTAGCGGAAACGTGAATGCAAATGGGAACCGAGATCAGCCCCCAGTGATTGAGCAAATACATGTTGTAGTAGCCACTCCTGAGCCAATCACGATGGCCGAAGTTCAAGCGTTGATCCAGATGATGTCGGATCGTCAAATGTAGGAAACAAGGCGTTTACTTCAACAAACTTGAGAGGAACTTACGATGCCTATTAAACAGCCCGAGCTGAATCACGGGCAGTCTGAGGAAGGGAACGACAGCAGGACCGTTGGTCAAGCTGATCCACCGGTGATTAGGAGGAACAATCAGGATGGCGAATTCGAGAGGAATTGATGCAAGTACAAAGATTTTCTAACTTGCAAACCATCAACTTTCATCGGGAAGGAAGATCCGATCGGAGTCATGGATTGGATCTCAGAAATAGAATTAGCCTTCATGACATGTGGTTGCAAAGGAAAGCTACAAACCACGTTTGCAGTACGTCAATTCAGAGGAGGCGTTGTTCGCTGGTGGAACACCCTGGGGAAGACTCTAAGCCTCAATGAGCCCCTGCAATTGACGTGGGCAGAGTTTTTGGTGCAGTTCAAACGTAAGTACTGCTCAGCCCAAAATTTGCTTGAGCTAGAAAACCAATTCCTAACCTTGAAGAAAGGAAGCATGACCATCAATGAATACACCAACAACTTCACGGACAAGATGGAGTTTGCTTTGCGCCTTGTCCCAGATGAGCTGAAGAAAATCGACAAGTACACAAAAGGACTTCTGTGGGAGTATGCGGTGCCAGTGCGTCAGGCACCTACTCTAGAGGCAACTATCTAGGCTGCCAAGTCTGTTGAAGATATGATCAAGGGAAGAGCCGCCAACAAGATAGAGGTTGGCGAGAAGAGAAAGTTTGAAGGATCCTCAAGATTCGACGAGAAGAGAAAATTCTCGAAGTCTGGTTCAAAGAATTTCGAAGAAGGAACGCAATGGTGTGACAAGTGCAGAAAGAAGCACATCGGGAAATGCTCTAAAGAGATGACCTGCTTTAAATGCGGGAAGACTGGTCATTACGCCAATGAATGCACGACCAAGAGAGAAGCCTGCTTTAAGTGTGGTGAAGAGGGACACTTCAAGCAAGACTTCCCAAAGAGAGAAAGGGCTACAAAGCCAAATGTGCCGCCAAAGCCAAAGGCGAGAGCATTGAAAATGATCCTTGACGAAGCAGATGACAATGCAAGAATTCAAGAGTGAAGGCTTGACATCAAGAGAACGAGTTATGAAGTAGTCGTGTAGATAGTACCACGTGATGTAGCCTGTTAGAGGCATAGTCTAGGGTGAACTTGAACACCTATGTAATCATTTCAAGGAATAATATAAAACCTTCGTTTTGATATTTGATATGTTAAGTTGTTATGTGATTTTCTTGTATGGTGACTTGGGAAACTGCGGGACAATACTTGGGACGAGTATGAGTAGGTGTGAAAGGTAGTTGAGTCCTATACTACCGGAAGCACATGACTCGCAATTGGATCAAGGAAAGTCACAAGGTTACCAAGAAGCTAGTAAATGATACTGTTTTATTAAAGTATGTCGTTACCATCATTTCGGTAATGACTAAGATTGTAACACCGAAAAATTTCCAAATAATTTTTCATTTTCAAAAACACATAATGTATCACATCACAATTTCAAATCCATAATCAATAGTGTTTTCAAAACAAATCCCAAGATCTCTACACATAATAAATTCCATCGGTGTGTGTACGTGTCACACCGTCGCCTTCCCACGGTCCTCGCTAGTACCTGAGACAACAACACAACAACTGTAAGCATAAATGCTTAGTGAGTTCCCCAAAATAACACATACCAGAAATACGCCACTCAAGGCTAAACTCGACCCTCTGGTCAAGATGTCTCAGCGGGACCCTCCAGTCCCGTAGCTCGTCGGACCCTCCGGTCCAGTCATAGCTCATTGGGACCTCTGGCCCGGTCTGAATCGTTGGACCCTCCGGTCCGGTCTATATCGTTGGACCCTCTGGTCCGGTCTACACAATCATACAGCATACATATCACACATAGCACGTAATCTTATACATAGCACATAAGACCCTCTGGTCAACTCATAATACCGCTCAAGCTAACGTATAGTGAGAAGACTCACCTGGCACGAAGAATCAGCCTCCAATAATGCTGCTTGCCAAACACCGACCTCTAACTCTGTGTCAAATCCCACAATTAAGCCAATCAAGAACTAAGTCCAATTTCTTAATTACCAGGTCTAAAGATAGACCATCTACCAATCCATTATGGTCCTAACCCATTGGGCCCACCAAGGCCCAATAATAAATGGGCTTTCCCCAAGGCCCAACCTCACCCTACAAGACAAGCCCAACATGAGGCCCAAGACATCAATTAAATTCTCTGTTCACAGGCTCCACTAAGCAGGCCCAAGGATTCCGGCCCAACACTTAAAGCCCAAAAGATCACCTAGCCCAAAAGCCCACAGAGGGGTTACGCAGGGCGTACCTCTCTTGGTACGCTCAGCGTACTCAAGCATGCACAAATCTGATCGGGGACCTCAGCCCAGTACGTGGGGCGTACTAGGATTACGCTGGGTGTACTCTCAGTTTTGCTTAAATCAATTTTTGGGTCTTAACCCGTTAAGACCTTAACTTATCTCTTGGATCTGGACTTCCTAACATCTCTTACTCCATAAAGATATCGACTTTAAGCCTTTGAATTGGCTGATGAGGTCACAACACATAAAAACTCTTACTTTCTTAACCCAAAATGCTCATAACTCATGCATGGGTAGATTCACACGATCAAGATCTCATTTTTATGGTTCTTCATCACTAGATACACTTAAAAGGTCAGGTTATTAAGCTCTGGAGTGCATCAACTCATAAAGTCTCAAGCTTGGGACCAAAAACCCTAAAATGGACAAAACAAAAAGAGAGGGAAAGCTTGGAGCTTTATACCTTCAAATGGTGCTCTATCCCAAAGGAAGCTTAGATCCACAACTTGCTCTTCGACTTCACTCCCTTCCATGCTCCTTCTTAACTCTCAAAAGTCCACAAGAACACAAACAAGCTCATCATGGCCACCACAAGCTTCAAGAACGGATATTAGGGTTTGAGAGGGTTTAATAACTGAGGAAGGTGGCCAAAAATGAGACCATCTCTTTCTTTTTATAGGGACAGTTCACTTAATTAGGGTTTTCTTATGTGCCTAGTACGCCCAGCGTATTAGGTGTCTCTTGCTTAAGAAACAGGCGCATCTGTACGCTAAGCGTACACATACGTACGCCCAGCGTACTTCGCTGCCAACTTCTTGACTTTAAGGACTTAACTTGTCAACCCTCCAAACTTTCATAGCTTCAAAGATAAAACTTTGATTCCACAATCCTCATACATATCGAAAGGTAATGAGATCCCTTACGTTTCTAGCAACTCGCCTCAACCCGAAACCTTCTCACGCCCGACTCGTGGCCCACCAACACTAATCACGGACAATCTGAAACAGGATGTTACAATTCTCCCCCACTTGAATTAGATTTCGCCCTCGAAATCGCCTCTTAGCCATATATGAATTTATACTATCTCTGAAGGGTACCACCGAATGAATCTCATACAATACCAAAAATCTTCTTCCATGGACAACTGAACCCACACAAAACTCCCAAAGTCAAAACTAATCTAACCACTCTGACGCTGATACGGTCAATCCCAAAACCTGGAAACTCTAGTGGCCAGACCCGCCGCCAGACCGCCTACTCAAATGATCACCATGATATTTGCTCCTCGAATGTCAAACCCCGATACCTCACTGATCCTCTGATCCACCATCGCGACTGGTCTTTCGACACAATTCAGACTCGCATCCACTTGGATATCCTCCAGTGGAACCATTGCCGACTTATCGGCCATACACTTCCTCAGTTGTGACACGTGGAAGGTATCATGAATCAGATCCAACTCCGCAGGTAGCTCCAAGCGATATGCTACCCTACCCACCCTCACGATCACTCTAAACAGCCCGATATACCGGGGCCCCAACTTGCCCCTCTTCCTGAATCAAACCACTCCTTTCCAAGGAGATACCTTTAGGAGTACAAAATCACCGACCTGGAATTCGAGCTCATTTTGTCTCCTATCCGCATAACTCTTCTGGTGACTATGAACGATCAACAACCTCTGTCTGACCTGTTGAATCTGCTTTGTTGTCTGAAGCACTATCTCTGTACTACCCATCAACCGTTGCCCTACCTCTCCCCAACGAATGGGGGTCCGACACTTCCTTCTGCACAACAGCTCAAAGGGTGGCATACTAATGCTCGAGAGATGGCTGTTGTTGTAAGAAAACTCAGTCAAGGGCAAAAACATGTCCCAACTCCTCATGAAATCTCTTCCAGAACCTGGAAGAGAAACGCACATCTCGATCTGAAACAATCGGATCCGGTACTCCATGCCACGATACCACTTCTCTCTCGTATCAGCTCTCTTTGCCCAGTGATACATAATTCTCAAGGTTCTCTTTACTCCAACCGGATACTATACTCCCGATAGAATCGTCTCATGTTCCCCATGGCATTTCCCGTACCCGCGGACCGACCCTACCTAGGTCTAAGATATCGAGTGATAGCAATAATCCCTCCTCTTAGTACGGGATTCGTCTCAGAATTCTAGAATCTCACTTCGTGTACCCACACACCATTAATGCCAAACTCAACTCAAGAGTTTGGTCTGTACCAACGTTGGAACCTCATGTCCCAATGAAACGTCTATCCCATGACTCAACCTGCGCCCAGCGCAAATACCACCTTTCCAATTCCCTTATGATGCGACAATCACCACTCAACTCAAATATAGTGATTCCTGTCAAGGACGGAGACCCCAGTCTCGCCCCTGTTTCAACCACCATACTCCCAAAAACTCAATACTAAAGCTACTCAAGCCCAAGATCCTCATGTATCTTGCTCTAATAAAAGAGTATTCCCTCATAACCACCTCTCGCTGACTAGAGAATACTATGGCTCCTCGTAGCATCACAACATCCTCTGACTAGTGAGTACTACGGCTCCCCGTAACATCACAACATCCTCTGACTAGTGAGTACCACGGCTCTCCGTAGCATCACCACACCTCTGACTAGTGAGTACCACAGCTCCCCGTAGCATCACCACAACCTCCTCTGAATAATGAGTACTACGGCTCCCCGTAGCATCATAACATCCTCTGACTAGTGAGTACCACGGCTCCCCATAGCATCACCACACCCTCCTCTGAATAATGAGTACTACGGCTCCCCGTAGCATCATAACATCCTCTCTTCTAAATAATCCCTCTTGATGACACTACCCGAAGGCTCTCACTGGAGTCATAGATACTCGATACACCACCTGCTGTCACAAACTCAAGACTTCTTAAAATTAATTCGGAAATCAAGGCATTATACTCGGATACCTCGAACACCATTACAAAACATTCCAAAGTCCTGCCTCAACCACTGTCTCCGATTTTCAGCATCCTGCAGGTACAACAATACATTCTCTTCGAATCTCGTAAATAATCCTTCATTTTACCCAACGCGCAACCTCGGTGTATCCAAACACTCCATTGGAACACGAAGGAATCGCTAACGTTTCAGAACGCGTTGATGACCATCCGAAGTTCTTTCCTTTACTGCTCAAAACCATACAAGAATACACATACCGACCCGGGAGTTGGCCGCCCGATTATCTCCTAAATAACTTAAAAGGGCATATAACAATCCATACATCAAACCATAAGTCCTTAGTTTCCAATACCCTCCCTACGAGCTTACCACCTTTAACATCCCTAACCACCACCAGATTCCTGACCAATGGCCACCTGCCGTGGAGACACACGTCCGTTCTCATAACGTACCTCATGCATAATGTCGCTCTGCACTTCGCCTTGACCACTAATAACCCTGGTCTCATGATTCCGAACCGCTGGTCTCTATATCCAGATTTCTAACTGCCCTTGAGCAAATCTCTGATCCCCTCCATAAAGTCCGGTTCTCCCCCACTTAGGGTTCGAACCATCACCAATTGACGCACTAACAACTATCCCACAGATAGTTTCTACCAGAACATCGCACCTACTCTTGGAAGGCGCTACACGACGCCCCATGATCTCCCCACATAGGGATCAAGCAACCCCAAAATTCCCTGAATCTCCAATGAAGTCCTCAAGAACTTCTCGTCACGACTGTCTTTAGTCCCTCCAAAATCTCATACCATCCACTACCGAACATCTCAATTGTCCAGTAATAATCCTGACTATCAAACTGGAAATTCTGAATCATCATACTCCTCATCCTCGTATTCCCAATCAACGTGTGAATCATCACAAGAATAGGGACTCCACTCCCATACTCAATACCCAACATAGACATAAGGGTCACCGCCCCGATATACTCTTCTGTATCACCCATTGCTACAGTTAGCATACGTCCTACTATACTCAAGTAGGGTGCGTCCTGGTCCCTGACCATCTCAGTCCCAACTAACAACCTGCTCATGGTATATCATTTCTTGCGGCAGACACGCTGCCAAAAACTCTAGTGGAAGATCGCCATCAATGTCAACCCGCAGGGTTTAATCCTAACCCCAAAACCTAAGTCTCACACCTCTTATGTTTCCTACAGGAAGCGGAAATAGCACCACTCAGGTCACAGAAAGTGTCCCCTTTCTCTCGACTGATTGCTCCTCTCAAGTCGTAATCCTCCATAAAAACCATCTCTACTTATCCTTGAGTCTTGCGACTACATCTGACATCTTACCAAAAATATTTGAAATGCTCTCGACCTCCCTCTCAAGGGATGCCTCTTCTGACTCAATCATGGCCCTCAGGCCTAAAACCTCATCGCGCCTAATCTCCGCATACTCAATCATGACCGGATAACCGGAGAACCACAAGCGTCATTCACCACGAACCATGGTACTCAGCCCATGGCGTCTATTCTCAATCTGCTACGACGCATGGTATTCGAACCATGACATCCCCCTCAATCTGCTACGATGCATGGTACCCGAACCATGACATTACTCCTCAATCTGCTCCGATGTATGGTACCCGAACCATGACATCACTTCTTAATCTGCTCCGATGTATGGTACTCGAACCACAACATCACTCCTCCATCTGCTACGGCGCATGGTACTCGAACCATGAAACTACTCCTTGATCTCTCGTCCCCACTTGTTTCCCTAGTACCCTAAGGTTTCTTACTTGGACTGCTCACTGATCCGGTGTCTTTGGTAGTACGGGCCCTATACTACCGCTCACACCGCATCAATATTCACCCCAAGTCCTCCTCCTAGGATCCCAGATCACAAGCACTCTGATCTCGCTATGCATAGTCTAATATCCCGCAGACCTCTCCTAAGCTCCTCACTGCTACCTACTCACTCTCAAGCATCTCATAGCAGCAGAAATCTCCTAGGCTAGGGCATCACAAATCAGGCCACTCTAGTCCTAATATGATTACCTCGCCTACTCTAACATGCATTTTATATCATATCATAACTCATAACACATAATGTAAGAGTATTTTGGGGATTCACCGTTCGGGCGCTGGCTGACCGTACACACCTTCCACTCTGTTTGCTTCCAAAACCTCTTTTTCTTTTTAGAAAATTTTAGTTTTATTTGAAAATTTCTCAAATCATCGGTTTGAGTTCAAATACGACCGAAGGTGCATCCGAATCCCTCAAACCAAGGCTCTGATACCAACTTGTAACACCGTAAAATTTCAAAATAATTTTTCATTTTCAAAAACACATAATGTATCACATCACAATTACAAATCCATAATCAATAGTGTTTTCAAAACAAATCCCAAGATCTCTACACATAATAAATTCCATCGGTGTGTGTACGTGTCACGCCGTCGCCTTCCCACGGTCCTCGCTAGTACTTGAGACAACAACACAACAACTGTAAGCATAAATGCTTAGTGAGTTCCCCAAAATAACACATACCAGAAATACGCCACTCAAGGCTAAACTCGACCCTCTAGTCAAGATGTCTCAGCGGGACCCTCCAGTCCCGTAGCTCGTCGGACCCTCCGGTCCAGTCATAGCTCATTGGGACCTCTGGCCCGGTCTGAATCGTTGGACCCTCCGATCCGGTCTATATTGTTGGACCCTCTGGTCCGGTCTACACAATCATACAACATACATATAACACATAGCACGTAATCTCATACATAGCACATAATCTCATACATAGCACATAAGACCCTCTGGTCAACTCATAATACCGCTCAAGGTAACGTATAGTGAGAAGACTCACCTGGCATGAAGAATCAGCCTCCAATAATGCTGCTTGCCAAACACCGACCTCTAACTCTATGTCAAATCCCACAATTAAGCCAATCAGGAACTAAGTCCAATTTCTCAATTACCAGGTCTAAAGATAGACCATCTACCAGTCCATTACGGTCCTAACCCATTAGGCCCACCAAGGCCCAATAATAAATGGGCTTTCCCCAAGGCCCAACCTCACCCTACAAGACAAGCCCAACATGAGGCCCAAGACATCAATTAAATTCTCTGTTCACAGGCTCCACTAAGTAGGCCCAAGGATTCTGGCCCAACACTTAAAGCCCAAAAGATCAACTAGCCCAAAAGCCCACAGAGGGGTTACGCGGGGCGTACCTCTCTTGGTACGATCAGCGTACTCAAGCATGCACAAATTTGATCGGAGACCTCAGCCCAGTACGCGGGGTGTACTAGGATTACGCTGGGCATACTCTCAGTTTTGCTTAAATCAATTTCTGGGTCTTAACCTGTTAAGACCTTAACTTATCTCTTGGATCTGGACTTCCTAATATCTCTTACTCCATAAAGTTATCGACTTTAAGCCTTTGCATGGCTGATGAGGTCACAACACATAAAAACTCTTACTTTCTTAACCCAAAATGCTCATAACTCATGCATGGGTAGATTCACACGGTCAAGATCTCATTTTTATGGTTCTTCATCACTAGATACACTTAAAAGGACAGGTTATTAAGCTTTGGAGTGCATCAACTCATAAAGTCTCAAGTTTGGGATCAAAAACCCTAAAATGGACCCTAAAATGCACAAAACAAAAAGAGAGGGAAAGCTTGGAGCTTTATACCTTCAAATGGTGCTCTAGCCCCAAGGAAGCTCAGATGCACAACTTGTTCTTCGACTTCACTCCCTTCCATGCTCCTTCTTAACTCTCAAAAGTCCACAAGAACACAAACAAGCTCATCATGGCCACCACAAGCTTCAAGAACGGATATTAGGGTTTGAGAGGGTTTAATAACTGAGGAAGGTGGCCAAAAATGAGACCATCTCTTTCTTTTTATAGGGACACTTCACTTAATTAGGGTTTTCTTTTGTGCCTAGTACGTCCAGCGTACTAGGTGGCTCTTGCTTAAGAAACACACGCATCTGTACGCTAAGCGTACACATACGTACGCCCAGCGTACTTCGCTGCCAACTTCTTGACTTTAAGGACTTAACTTGTCAACCCTCCAAACTTTCATAGCTTCAAAGATAAAACTTTGATTCCATAATCCTCATACATATCAAAAGGTAATGAGATCCCTTACGTTTCTAGCAACTCGCCTCAACCCGAAACCTTCTCGCGCCCGACTCGTGGCCCACCAACACTAATCACGGACAATCTGAAACATGATGTTACAACTAAGAAGATGATTATTATTACGACCCTAGTGGTCTTATCAAATCGAGTCCGACTAAGATGAATATGCTACGTGGTTCAGAGAACCAATTTTGATGTAGCATCTGACTTAAGCCGGAAGATTGAAATAAAAGATAATCGAAGCGACCCATAGGAGTATCGCGAATCGCCATTAAAATAAGAATCTTTTAGCTAGAAATACTACATGATAGAATGTGATTATATCACATTAGAACATGAAGGAAAGTGTATTCCATTCCGAAATTTGACTCTAAGAGACCTGAGTCTAAGCATTGCGACACTCGATGAGAAGTCTTTGGAACATGATCCATCGGTCTATTGTGGAAATCAAACAACTTATATTAAGTTGTTAAGAAGAAGAAGGAGTCTCCAGTAAGGATAAAGATTGTGACTTGAAGGTCATAATTTGGAGTCTAACGTGAGATAGGGAGCAGGTGCAAGATCAAGCACCACCTGCAGTTAGGAAGTCTTAGAGTTAGATACTCGTTCAAAGAAACATGAAAGTTACGGTTATTACTTAGGATGAAGAGATAGCATATGGATTCATCATGTGAGCCATGTTTCGTTGATGATTCCGGGACGTAATCATCCTAAAAGGGAGATAATTGTAACGCCCGTAGAACCGGGCTAGTCAATTTAGAGATAATAGGGGTCGAAAATGACTTTTTGACAAAAGATTTTTAAGAATAAATAATCGCAACCAAGTTGTAGTATATGTTACAAGGTTTCCGTACATATAAGGAGCATCGAAATCTGAGTTATAACGAAGAAATTATGACCCGTCGAAGTTTCGCGACAGAACCGACACGGCACCGGGAAGCGTAAATAGAGAATTTACGATAAAGCAAGTTTTAGCCTTATCAATCTAAACGCAAGTCGTACAATACGTTAAACCAAGAGCGTCCATAAAAAGAACGCCCAAATCTGACTTCGTATGAGGAAGTTATGATTTTTCGAAGTTTCGGCTCAGCAGTGTACAACCCGAAATCCGAATATTAGATCGAGCGGTTTTTAGCCGACACAACCTAAACGAGAATCGAAGATCTCATTAATAGTAGCACAACGATAAAAAGTGAGACGAAAACAGACGTCAGATGAAGAAGTTATGGGTTTTTAACGCACCAATCCTGTACCGGCCTGTTAAAAATATAAAATATAAAATAAAGTCAAAACTTGACGACGGAGTCTAAACTAAAGTTGTAGAGTACATTCCCACCTTCGCGTGGATATAAATAACATTGAAAACGGAGCTCGTATGTGAAAGTTATGATTTTTAGAAGTCGGATGGTGAATTTGTGAAATCTGTTGCGAGGGTGATAACGTGGCTCAATCAGGGCCGTCGCATGTTGAATAGGGAGCCACTTCGGATGGAGACAACTGGCCTCGCTACGCCTCACGTACGAGAGGAACGCCCTGCGTCCAAGTACGCCCCACGTCGGAATAAGGTTACGCCCAGCGGTCTTCGGTTGAGCGGTTCCGGAGCATGCCACGATGAACCATCCGAGAAGCGCCACCTGTTGTCCTTATCCGAGCCTTACGCCCCGCGTAGCCAAGGACTACGCCCAGCGTAGTCTGAGGCCTCGCGGGCTATGAAAAGGCAGCGAGGGCAACCGGTTTTTCACACATTTCTCACTTCTCTCTAGTTTCTTTCTCTCTCTAACTCCCCTAAACCTTCCTAAACCCTAGATAAAACCCCTAGCACCCAAAGGAAGCTCCGAGGCTCCCGGAGTCCTGAGAAAAAGGGTCTTTCGGTTTCGAAACGCTGCTCCGAGCAAAGCCCGGTTTTCTTTAAAATCCGCTGTAAGTGAGCTACGCTTACGTAATTTTTAATATAGCTTTCGAATAATTATAGTAATGTTATAGGTCCTTAAAATAATTATTTGGGCTATTATTATGAGTTATATTGAGTGTTATTTAACGCTTATATAATAGTAATAATAGTCAGACTATTAATTTGTCGCGGTTATCGTTAGACTAAACCCTAGTGGTATTGATACTAGGTTTTATCGAAGGAAAATTGTTTTGAGAGTATCGATGCGCTGTTCGAGTGTTGAGTCACCACCTTTCAAGTGAGTGCATAGTCCCTTTCATGAATATGATTTTAATACAAGAATTGATTGAAGTATTAATTATATGTTTATGTGCGAGTTGATTGATGTTGCCTGAAATACATGTTAAAGAACATACCTGGTTATATATGATGATTTAGGATAAAGAGTAGACCTAAACAAATTATGAGGAATATTGGGTTGTATCTTCTTACGAGTACAAGTGAGTTATACTCAGAGAATAGAACTTTAGTATATGTCATTTATCCGGGAGCATGGATTAGGCACAACCATTGTCCCTAGTCCGAGAGTATGGATTGGACATAGTCAACTATCATTAATTCGGGGGTATGGATTAAGACATAGTCAGTTGTCCTTAGTCCGAGAGTATGGATTAAGACATAGTCATTCGTACCTAGTCCGAGAGTATGGATTAGGCATAATCATTCGTCACTAATCCGAGAGTATGGATTAATCATTCGTCCCTAGTCCGAGAGTATGGATTAAGCATAACCATTCGTCATTAATATGATAGTATGGATTAGGTAAAGTTGTTCATTTCTGATTCGGGAGTATGGATTAGGTAAAACGGTTAATCTTAGGTTTGAGAGTATGGATAGTCTCGTTGTGAGGATCGACGGGGTGGGATAAGAGTTGCTTATACATATAAAGTGAAATTGTATATTTTGTGAGTTCTAAATTATATATATATATATATATATATATATATATATATATATATATATATATATGATATAACATTGTGGGATTGAAATCCCTATGTACTCACCAAGTTTCCCAACCTAACCCACTCAGTTTATTTATATCACAGGTGTTGATATGAAGTCACATTACACTGAGAGATTAAGGAGATATAAATCACTAGTGATAATAAATGTAAGTTCTGTTTATGCTTATGTTTCTGTATTGACTATGACATCCCAAATGTTTTAAAATGAATAAAAATACTTTTCTTCGGAAATGCTTTGATAACGTATTTATCATGTTTTACTGGGAACAAACTCCGCAACGTTTTTATTACAAGAGATACTCTGATTTTTATAAATCATAAACAAAATCGGTCTTTTCTGGCCGTGAAAATGGGGATGTCACATATATACCATTTATAAATATGGGCTTGGACACCTAATCCAACAGTCTCCCACTTGGATAAGTCTAATAACTATAATAGTAAGTACAACTTCAAAAATTGACCAGCACATTGTAGCTCTCAAAAGCCGATGTCGAACTCTGACCTAATCAGTTACGTGTCCTAAGATATGGGATCATATAATCATCCGTTCCACAAAATATCATGTGGAGAAATGACATGGAACAAAATCATTTTGATTGTCCAACAATTTGTTTCCCAATTTCTTATTTGTAATGACAGAGAACTTAATCGAACACATCAATTCAGTCCTAACCGGGCCCGAGTCATAAGTCAACACCAAATCATCGAGGGGCCCAAGATATCACTTTTCCCCTTAGGGCAAAAGGAACAGATAAACTTTGACTTGTATGCTTGTACTATTTACTCATCAAATTGTACAAAATAATACGTTTTATAACATCAAGTTACTGATGCGTTTATGCATTATCAATGCACAACCAACTCGTAAACAACAACTCATATATCGCAGTTTAAAGATTAATATGATATTATCGTCTCAGAATCACTCATGATAAATTCCATGAAGTAATTCTCTGAGTGTGGGTTAATCCAATACTCAAATCTCCAATTCAGAAGTACTCATGAATGTTGCAGCAAACCATTGGTATGTCTAAGCACTTAGACAGTCTACAATCCAGTTCATGACAGTCTTAATTCACTACTTACTTCTAAAGTATGATCAACTATGGATGTTTTGAATAATCCAATTATTCAGGAAGTAAAATATGCAAAGTTGAAACACAAAGATAAACAATTGACAAAAGATAGTAAACAATACTCATAAATAAATCTCCATTTATTCAATCATCAAATGTTAATTACATTTATTTGTCACAAGTTTCTAAATAGATATCTAATCACTAAAATTAATATCATCCTTCAGACCAATGTTGCTCGTATGCTGAATGTGCTTAATCCTACTTAGACCCATTGTGAGGGGATCATCAGGATTTTCTTCTGATGATACCTCCTTAACGAAGAGGTGTCCTTCAATTCGATGTCTGATAAAATGATATTTGTTGTCTATATGCCTAGATCTTCCATGATCTCTTAGTTCCTTGGTTAAGGCAACCGCCCCTTCATTATCGCAGCAAATCTTCATCGGCTCCTTAATGGCTGACATAACTCCAAGGTCTCCAATGAAGTTCTTCAACCATGTATCCTCCTTTGACGCAACGCTCGTAGCTATATACTTTGATTCACATGTTGAATCAGCTACAATCACTTTCTTGGAACTTTTCCAAGTTAGTGCTCCTCTATTGAGGGTAAACACCCAGCCTGACTGAGAACATAAGTTATCTTTGTCGGTCTGAAAGCTGGTGTCGCTATACCCAACAACTTTTAAGTCATCACTACCACCAAGCACAAGGACCTAGTTCTTTGTCCTTCGCAAATACTTAAGAATGTTCTTAACCTTTATCCAATGAGCTTTACCCGGATTTTCCTGATATCGACTAACCATGCTCAAAGCAAAAGCCAAGTCAGGGCGAGTACATGTCATAACGTACATGATCGAGCCAACGGCGGAAGCATATGGAACTTGACTCATCTCTGCTATCTCTGCATCGGTACTCAGACTTTGAGTCTTACTTAGCCTGGTATTACTCTGGATAGGCAAATCTCCTTTTCTTCGAATTTTCCATGCTAAAACGCTTTAGCACCTTATCCAAATACGTGCTTTAACTAAGTCCCATTAGTCTTCTACTCCTATTTCTCAAAATCCTTATTCCCAGAATATAGGCAGCCTCTCCCAAATCCTTCATAGCGAAACACTTTCCAAGCTAGGACTTAACTTCCTGCAAAGTTGGAACGTCGTTTCCTATAAGTAGTATGTCAACAACATATAGTGCCAGGAAGGTGACTACACTCCCACCAGCTTTGACATATACACAAGATTCATCTTCACTCCTAGAGAGGCCAAACTCTTTGACCTTCTCATCAAAGCAAAGATTCCATTTGCGAGAAGCTTGTTTCAATCCATTAATTGATTTCTCAAGCTTACACACTCTATTGGGGTATTTAGCATCCACAAAACCCTCTGGCTGACTCATGTAAACATTCTCAGCCAACTTTCCATTAAGGAAAGCAGTTTGGGCATCCATCTGCCAGATTTCATAATCATGAAACGCAACTATGGCTAACATAAACCTAATAGATTTAATCTTAGCCACTTGTGAGAAGGTCTCATCATAGTCATGTTGGATTAGTGTCTAAGTCCATAACTATATTTGGTATGTACTTGACCCGGTTGTGCATGGTCCTTTTAGGTTGCCTTCACCAAAGCAACTGGATTGGATGAATAATAGAGAAAGAGGTTATTATGGTTTATTAATATATTATAAGAATAATATATTAAAAGAGATATCATATTTGTTTAATTAACATTGGTCAAAAATTAATTTTATGGTCAAAAGAAGTTAATTGAACTAAGGGGACTGAATTGTAATTATGTGATAGTTACAAGGTAAGGCAAGGAAACCCTAAAGGATAGGGTGGACGAATTCTAAGATAAGGCCTTAAGAATTCGTCCAAATGAGGGATTCTAGAGTTATCTTATGGGCTGCTTGGTGGCTAAGTAACCAGATAAGGATAATGACTGAAACCCTAAATTCCCACATCTATATAAAGACCCCTTGGGCATGAGAATTCGGCAACACCTAACCCTAGAAGTCTTGGAGCAGAATTTTCCCTCTCCCCTCTCTCTTGCTTCATCCAATTGCTTTTGGTGTTTATGATTCATTAGAGGCACAACATTTGAGGTGCTAAGGTTCTCAAAGCTTCAAGATCTACAATCAATAATCAAGGTATTCATCTAACTTGTTTATTTGATATTCAATTAGTTTTGTTGTATGCTATATTAGGGTTTTGTAAGTCTTGGACAATATGCGTGTATCATTAGAAAAACTAGATCCTAGCAATAGGGTTTGCATGAACACCATAGGAATGTTGTTATGCTTATCAGTGGTATCAGAGCTTAGATTGCTTATTCTAATGTTTTTGATGCAAAGTTTACTATTCAAATCTACAAAATTCGTTTTTCTGTTTTTGACTAAACTCACGACGTGAGTTCGGTTGTTTGTTGGATTACGAATTTTCTGCCTCGATTTGCTTTGGATAATTACCATCAATTATTTTTCAAATTAAAAATCAAATTTTTTTTATTTTGGTGATTGATATCCAAATCAAATTAATGGATAATTGTGAATTTAAGATAATTACTAGCTTTATAAGATAAGGATTAATCATTTGTAAATTGATTTGAATTATCTTGTATGAAAAAGATTAGGTCAAGTTATGTGATAAATATTAATAATATGATTATCTTATAATTTTCGAATTTGATCTAAGTTAGTTTTGAAATGTTTCAAAACTTGCCCTCAAGTTTTGGAATTTAATTTTTGAATTAAAAGTTTAATTTTGAAATTATTAAATTCCAAACCCTAGAATTTTAAAAGTTTAAAATTCACCCTATACTATTATAATATTATAATAAAAATTATTATATATGTATAACTTAAATGCTAGTCTTACTGTT
Source organism: Lactuca sativa (assembly GCF_002870075.4). Lineage (NCBI taxonomy): Eukaryota > Viridiplantae > Streptophyta > Magnoliopsida > Asterales > Asteraceae > Lactuca > Lactuca sativa. The sequence continues at coordinate 358,063,211 of NC_056627.2, read as the reverse complement.
AGTAGGCCTCATTCACGAAGCCGATCTATAAGGGGGGTATAAGGTTATAGCCTATAAAATGACCATTTAATGGGTGTCCACTCTCACCCACCGCTTCCTTGATTGGTGGAGGGTCGTTAGCCGAATGGGTAGGATAAGCCAACCATTTCCTCATTAAAAGTATAATGAATTTATAAAGTAACTAAATGTTTTTTATAAAATTCCCAATCTTAGTTACTTTAGGAAAAAGTGAATTTGATGCAATTCCATGAAATTACACTTTGTACCCTTGCTAAGATGTTAGTGCAGCATGTGTGGTTAACCGGCACACTAATTGAGCTCTAAACAAAGGTGGCAAAGAGTGACTCGATGTTTGTCACAGATCGATGGAGCGTGTGTGGTTAATCGGTACGTTGATTAGGTGACTATAACATCGGGGGCACCGTGTATATTTGGATGGTTATTCACACCCGCTTTGTGATCCTCAGCATCTCAGTCACAAAATTGAGGGGCATATCTAGATTTAAACATGTCATTGAAAAGTTCAGTGAATCTTAAAAGGTCTAAGAGTTTTCAATACATTTAAAACTTAATTTTAATTTGTTTTTCATGGCGGAAATTAGTGAATCGTCATTCACTTACCTTCAAATTATTTGTTGTTTAGATTACGGCATCCCTCTTCTAAATTGCGAATAATTTGATGGATCCTAGCCCTAAGTTTTCATTTGGGTGTTTAATTGGGGATTCTTATCTAATCAAATTTTGTCTCTTTTCTTTTTTCAGATGTCGAACTTGAACAACAACGCTTCCGGTTCAAACGCCTCCGGCTCGTTCTCACTTATGAACTTTTGTGGGAGGGTGATCTTCGACGAAAACAATTTCAACGATTGGATCTGAAACATAAGGATGTTCACCCGCTACAAGGACAAAGAATATATACTTGACAAAGAGCTGAAAGAGGTGGACATGAACACTACCACTCCCGAAGAGATCGCTGCCTTCGAGGACCATGAGCGTGATGCCATGAAAGTCCATTGCATCATGCTAGCAATAATGACTGCTGAACTCCAAAAGTCCTACGAGGACTTCTATCCCTCTGAAATGCATCAGGACTTGGTGGAAAGATATCACCAAAGAGTGAGGCAGGAAAGGTATGAGATCACCACTTCGATGATCACAACCAAGATAAGAGACGTTGAGTCTGTCACTGCTCATCTGCAGAAGATGCAGAGGTATGTTGACCGCCTACTGAAGTTAAATGTTAACTTCGAAGAAGAGATGGCAATTGACATCATCCTTCATTCACTACCACCCTGCTTCAACCAGTTTCGCATGACCTACCACATGAACAAAGAGGAGGTCACGTTGAGCAAGTTGCAAGGTCTATTGAGGACTGCCGAGAGTAACCTTAAGGACAAGTCCGTTGCACAAACTCGTCCTCCTACTACTGCCCCAGGCTTGGCTATTGGGCAAGGAAATGGTAAGAAGAGGAAGGCTATGTTGACGAGAACATGTACTCGCAAGTATACGAGGTCATGCAAGTAATATAGTCTTAAGACCAGATATCGAACCCACAGGGACTATCCAATTCTAAGGAAGAGAGAACTAGGCAATTGATTGCAAAAGTGATTGATTTTATTAAACTAAAGACACTATTAAAATAAAATTGAACTAAATTTAGCAACGTAAAAATGACAACTAAAATAATCGAACAAATAAGGAAAACAATTAAACGATTTAAAAATTAAGAGAAATATGAGATTTGGTTGACTTGTACGGGTTCAATGGTTTTTCTAATGCTACTAATTTGTCAAACCAATTATGTAGAAACGAATAACTTAACACCAACAAAAGTTATCAATTACCTCTCGGTCTCATGACTCGATTTAAAAAACATTCACTCATATCTCTATGTAGTTCATGATTTTAAAAAGCATTAAGTCCAATGGTTTTGTTAAAAATACCCTAACACATGTCTATATTAAGTTTAAGCTAGATAACGACACCGCACATTCATATTCAAACGATGTCACAAATAAAGCTTCTCTCGAAGTCAGTATAAGCATGTAAATATTAAATTTAAACCAAGCAAATTAACCCTAACTAACGTTGATCAAGTGCTAGCCAAAATCAAATTTACCCGTCAAAATTTGTATATATATATTTTAAAATAAGCACACATTTGAATATGTCATTCGATTTCAACAAAATTGATTCAAACAAAATCAACTACATTAAAATTACCATCTTACCCTAATCAACCAAACCCACAAGATTACTACTCCATTAAACTAAAATTGAAAACAGTAAACAAATAAACATTAAGAATCATACTTTAATTCAACGTTTAAACAACGAAAACAATTACTTTGGTGGAAACAAAAATCATTAGCAAAAGAAAATATTAAAGCAGTAAAAATCAAACAAAAGGAAAAGAAGAACCATAATTGCTTTTCCTGTGGCAAGAGCTATGTCTTTGGCTTTCCCTTCAAATGAATCTACATACCTCCCCTTCAAATCTATGTATATTTCTTATCTAAATCGTAACTCTTCTGCCGTAGATTTTTTTTTTCGCATGCGGCAGTCCTCTCCTCGTAAGAAAAGATGGACGGTAATTAAAAAATAATCCTTATAAAGAGAAGTGGTTGTGGTTCTTTTCGTAGTTTTTTTTTGGTCTGTATCTTCATATCCCTCATTTGATCACGTAAACAATTATATATATATATATATATATATATATATATATATATATATATATATATATATATATATATATATATAAAGCATAAGTGCATGAATGATCCTCCAACTTTCAAGAATTGAGCAGCATTAGCCCTAAGCCTTCAACTTTTCAACTTGGTATAACTTTAGCCCTTGATTTTTCACTTTAATTCAATTTTTATTTTTAGCTTTTGATTTACGTCCAACAAACTAACTTCAACTTCAACGTCGATTATGAGTAGGAAAATGACTGATTCAGCGAAAACTCAAAACTTCAAACTTGTAGATAATTGTGTCTAGTTTCCGAAACATCTTGAATTGCCTAAATCGGAGTCTGGATGAGCCAGATATGATGAAAACACTGAGACGTGGTCAATCTGCCAAACATCTTTTATTCGCCTTAATTTGCTGGTGATGAATTTATCTTCTTTCGAATCCGTCAATTCCTTTTTAAAACCATTTGGACATTATAATATGAGTCCAACTCCCACCAAGACTCGTAGAATAAGTGGTGGGTACCTAAGAAGCTTAGGCAATCTTGTATACACAAGATAAAAATCATCAATTCCTTATAGATTTTTGAACTTCATAAGAGGAAGTCAAACTCCCACCATGACCCATAGACTAGGCGGTAGGGAACCCATGAGACACAGGTTGCACTTGCAATAACAAGTAATATGAATACCGTCAATTCCGATGCAAAGCACAATGTGCTATATTACGGATTTCGTGCAAGAAAACCATCTCCCGCCAACCTGTAGAATAGGAGGAAAGGCCCTAAGAAGCTTAGGTGAACTTGTAAAAACAAGTTAATGAGTCGTCAATTCATTTAAGAACTTTGGACTTCATAAGAAGAAGCCCAACTCCCATCGTCCAATAGAATAAGAGATGAGGAACCCATGCAAGAGAAGTCAAAAACCCAACTGAATGAGCACAAAAATACCAATCGGGAAACATTAGGTCTATTATATTCATTAACATAAATTTATCTTTTTAAGCCCAAAAAATGATGTAAATTTTGAAATTCGGGGACAATAAGTAAGTTTTTAATTCATTTAGTGATCGACAATCGAGCACTAAACACATCCCCAAACTTTAAACATTGCTCGTCCCGAGCAATAAAAATAGAATAAAAAAATACTCCCTGATGGCATGTCATCTCACTTGATATGATAAACCAAGAACGTATATCGTGACGGCTAATCTCTAAACAGAGGTCGAACATTTTCCTTACCACGACTCTCACTTCACCACCAACTACACGGATAGCAAACAAGGGTTGCACACTTGACATAATTATTAGAACAAAACAAATAATTAGAAATGAAACACACAATGATGCAAAAATGAAAATAATAGAAATAAACTAAAAAATATATATAAAACAAAAGCAAAAATAAAACAAAAATAATAATACTAAGAATAATAATAATAATAATAATAATAAAACAAAACTAAAGAAAAATAAAATAAAAAATAAAAAATAAAACAAACAAATTACTCTTCAACCCGCTTCAAATGAAGCACAATCACTTCCTCTTTTCATTCTCCAAAATGGTATTTTTTTCGTTGTTTGATTACCTAAATCCTTTCTTTCATTGTCTCTTTGCAAAATCTCTTTGCCCTGCCATTTCTCATCCCTAAACTTTTGAATTTTGGTATTTTCATGATTTTGTATTTTGAACTCTTTATGCCTCAACAAGTGCTTCATCCTTTTCTTTCTAACCTTCACCAAGTGTTCTGAAGGTCACTTCAACTCTAAATCATATACTTTTTCAAGGGATGGCAAAGATGATTCAATCACACTATCATTCAAGTCATGCTTCTCCTTGACCAGACTCACTACGCTTTTAACTGTGGGCTCTCTATTTTCCTCAATGTTATGAGTCACCTTACTCAAGTGGGCCTCCTTTAAATCTACCAATCCATCCATGACTCGTATGAATGAGCATTCTTCCACATTAGAGGACTGTTTGATAGCCTTAAACATATTAAATGTCTTTTGCTCATCATTTACTCTCAATGTAACCTCTCCCTTTTTGACATCAATTAAAGCTTCAGTAGTTGCCAAAAATGCCCTCCCTAAAATTATTCCACAATCATCTTCAGCTTCATAATCCAAAATGATAAAATCAGCTGAAATGAAAAAATTATCAACTTTGATAATGATATCCTCTATTTTACCTTCTGGATATACCATCGATCGGTCTGCTAGCTGGAGTGAAACGGTGGTCGGTCTAGCTTCACCAAGTCTTAATTTTTGAAAAATTGACAAAGGCATTAAATTAATACTTGCACCGAAGTCGCACAAACCTATTTTGTCAAGTTTTCCAAATTTGCACGGCAGAATGAAACTACCTGGATCATCCTTCTTCACAGGTAATTTGTTTTTGATTATTGATGTGCAACTTTTCGTCATTGCAACAGTATCAAACTCTCTCCAAACTCTTTTCCTTGTAAGAACTTCCTTCATGAACTTTGCATATGTGGGCGTTTGTTTCAAGGCTTCAACAAAAGGGATGTTGATATGAATTTGAGAAAGGATCTCTAGAAACTTCTTAAATTGCCCATCATCGACTTTAGACTTATTTTGCCTAGGTGGGAAAGGCAAAGTTGTTAGTGCAACTGTCGCACCAGTTCGAGTATCTTTTTCTAAGGCTTTCTTTTCATTCCCAACACTTGGACTTGAACTTGTTGGACGTTCCTTGTTTAGTTTCTTCTGCCCGTACTCCTCATCGGTTATGTCCTCAATCTCAACATACTCTTTTTCATCATCTTTTACATCTTGCTTTTTCTTATCAGTCTCAACACTTACCGAGTGTTGCTCATCATCGGTGACTGGTAAGTCATGATTCTTTGGAGTTAACTCCTTTCCCAATCTAAGTGTGATGGCATTGCGTTGCCTCTTATCATTGACATTACCTAGATTTTTGGTGTTACTTGGCAACGTTCTAGGTTCTCGTGAGTTCAGTGCTTGTGCTAATTGCCCTAATTGATTTTCCAAATTTCTCATGGCAATTGCTTGATTCTTTTCACGTGCCTCAGTCTTTTGATCTTGTTTGATCATAAACTCCATCATGGCCTTCTCGAAAGGTGACATCTCTTGATTTGATGAAGACGCTGTTGGTTTTGAAATACTTCCTGATGCCTGGTGGAATGCACCTCCTTGTGGTCTCACTTGCTGATTTGGCATTTGAAAAAACCCCGGTGGGTTTTGAGGCCTTTGCTGAAACTGCTCTTGTTGAGGTTGAATTTGTTGTTGTTGATGTCCACCCCATGAGAAATTGGGATGATTTCTCCACCCTGGATTGTATGTTTCAGAGTATGGGTTGTTTTGTCGTGGGAAATTTAGACTTCCCATGAAAAATACAGATTCAGGATTTTGTGGGCACTCACTATAATCATGCACTCCTTGACAAACCGCGCACAAAATCATAGCAACTTTCTTTTCATTTGACCCACCACTCGACATCATATTCTTCATCATGCTCTTGATTGTGGCCAACTCAACTACCAACGCATCATTTTGAGCTGCAAGTCGAACTTCAGCTGATGTACTTCTTTTTGAACCTCCTACATGTATCCTATCTGTGGCACACTGGAAATTATTGGTTGTTATTCTATCCAAAATCTCCACACTCTCTTCATAGCTCTTTGTAAGCAATGCTCCTCCAGCTGATGTATCTACCAGCATGCGTGTTTGAGCATCCAAACCTTGGTAAAATGTCCCAAGTTTCACATCATCAGGGAGTCGATGTGTTGGACATTTTCTTAGCAAATTGTTCCATCTCTCCCACACTTCCCATAACCATTCACCATCCATTTGTCGGAATGATGTGATGGCGTTTCTTAGATTTGCATTTCGAGTGGGTGGGAAAAATCTTTTTAGGAATTTTTCTCTTAATTCCTCCCAAGTGGAGATGGAATCAGAAGGCAAAGATTCAAACCAGTCTCGGGCTTTCCCTTGTAGTGTGTAAGGAAATAATCTCAACCTAAATGCATCAGTTGTCATGCCTCTTTGTTTGAAATTATCGCACATCTGGTTAAAGGAACGCAGATGGGACAAGGGCTCATCACTAGGCATTCCTCCAAAGAGACCATTGTTGTTGATCATCTGAAGCATCACGGGTTTGAATTCAAAATTGTCAGCATTAATTGTTGCGCAAACAATCAGCGGGTTTGTTCCTTCGAAACCTCTGTTTCCATTATTGTTTTCGTTTCCGTTATCTCCCATTTCTTCTTGATTCCGAAGTCTCCTCAACTCTCTCAAAGTTCTTTCAATCTCCCAATCAAGCGCAAATTCAGGTGGTTTGAATCTTCGACCGGCCAGAGTAAAATATCCTCATGATGTTTAAGAGTCTAACAACTACCTAATGTTCTAACTTAAAAATAAAAATAGTCTCCGACAACGGAGCCAAAAACTTTTTGACGAGAACGCGTACTATCAAGTATACGAGGTCATGCAAGTAATATAGTCGTAAGACCAGATATCGAACCCACAGGGACTATCCTATTCTAAGGAAGAGAGAGCTAGGCAATTGATTGCAAAAGTGATTGATTTTATTAAACTAAAGACACTATTAAAATAAAATTAAACTAAATTCAGCAACGTAAAAATGACAACTAAAATAATCGAACAAACAAGGAAAACAATTAAACGATTTAACAATTAAGAGAAATATGAGATTTGGTTGACTTGTACGGGTTCAATGGTTTTTCTAATGCTACTAATTTGTCAAACCAATTATGTAGAAACGAATAACTTAACACCAACAAAAGTTATCATTTACCTCTTGGTCTCATTACTCGATTTAAAAAACATTCACTCATATCTCTATGTAGTTCATGATTTTAAAAAACATTAAGTCCAATGGTTTTGTTAAAAATGCCCTAACACACGTCTATATTAAGTTTAAGCGAGATAACGAAACTGTACATTCATATTCAAACGATGTCACAAATAAAGATTCTCTCGAAGTCAGTATAAGCATGTAAATATTAAATTTAAACCAAACAAATTAACCCTAACTAACGTTGATCAAGTGCTAGCCACAATCAAATTTACCCGTCAAAATTCATATATATATATATATATATATATATATATATATATATATATATATATATATATATATATATATATATATATATATATATTTAAAATAAGCACACATTTGAATATGTCATTCGATTTCAACAAAATTGACTCAAACAAAATCAACTACATTAAAATTACCATCTTACCCTAATCAACCAAACCCACAAGATTACTACTCCATTAAACTAAAATTGAAAACAGTAAATAAAATAAACGTTAAGAATTATATTTTAATTCAACGTTTAAACAACGAAACAATTACTTTGGTGGAAACAAAAATCATTAGCAAAAGTAAATATTAAAGCAGTAAAAATCAAACAAAAGGAAAAGAAGAACCATAAATGTTTTTCTTGTGGCAAGAGCTATGTCCTTGGCTTTCCCTTCTAATGAATCTGGATACGTCCCCTTCAAATCTATGTACATTTCTTCTCTAAATTGTAACTCTTCAACCGTAGGGTTTTTTTTTTCGCATGCGGCAGCCCTCTCCCCGTAAGAAAAGATGGACGGTAATTAAAAAATAATCCTTAGCGGCTGTGGTTCTTTTCGTAGGTTTTTTTTTTATCTGTATCTTCGTATCCCCTAGGGGTGAGCAAAAACCGCACCACAACTAAATTTAAACGCAAAAACCGTATAAATCGCAACCGCAATAAAAACCGACGGTGAGGTTTTCTGTTTTTCAAAAACCGGAAATTTGCGGTGCGGTGCGGTTATTAGTTTTCAAAAACCGCAAAAAAACCGCACCGCATATATTATATGTAACTTTTTTTTATTAATTATTAATATATTAATATTAAAAAAAACAAGTTTCATGAATAAAAGATGAATAAAATAGTAGAAGACAAATGTATGGTTTTTTGTTATGTTTGACTTTGAAATATGGTTAAATTAGATAATTTTAAGAAATTTATTGTTAATTACTATTGATTTGATACTTTTAAGATATTAATTGTTTGTGATTTAAGTTAATTGTCTTATACATTATGTTTTTTTTATTATTACAAGTAAAATGTTTGAACTCTTAAAACCGTTTGAGCTCTAAACTATTGTTAAAAACCACACAAAATAATCGCACCAAATCTATGCGGTTAATAACCGCAACACAGAAAAAACAAAACCACACCGCAAAACTAACCGCCTAACCGCACCAAGCGGTTTTGAAAATGGATTAACCGCATTTGCGGTTAGTAGTGAGGTTTTGGCTAATAACCGCACTGAACCGCACCGCGCTCACCCTTAATATCCCCTATTTGATCACGTAAACAATTATATATATATATATATATATATATATATATATATATATATATATATATATAGAGAGAGAGAGAGAGAGAGAGAGATGGTTAGGTTCAAATGTTTTCACTATCTATTGTGTGCATGTATGACTGATTCTGGACCAATTATTTTAGTTATTTTAAGAAAGTAATTAATGCATATTAAATGTTGAAGATGTAATTAATATTCATTATATCTTCAACATGTAATATGCATTAATTACTTTCTTAAAATAACTAAAATGATTGGTACAGAATCAGTCATACATGCACACAATAGATAGTGAAAACAAAATAACCTAACCCTATATATATATATATATATATATATATATATATATATATATATATATATATATGTATGTATATATAAAGCATAAGTGCATGAATGATCCTCCAACTTTCAAGAATTGAGTAGCATTACCCCCTAAGCCTTCAACTTTTCAACTTGGTATAACTTTAGCCTTTGATTTTTCACTTTAATTCAATTTTTATTTTTAGCTTTTCATTTTCGTCCAGCAAACTAACTTCAACTTCAACGTCGATTATGAGCAGGAAAATAACTGATTCAGCGAAAACTCAAAACTTCAAACTTGTAGATAATTGTGTCTAGTCTCCAAAACATCTTGAATCGCCTAAATCAGAGTTTGGATGAGCCAGATATGATGAAAACACTGAGACGTGGTCAATCTGCGAAACATCTTTTATTCGCCTTAATTTGCTGGTGATGAATTTATCTTCTTTCGAATCCATCAATTCCTTTTTGAAACCATTTGGACATTATAATATGAGTCCAACTCCCACCAAGACTCGTAGAATAAGTGGTAGGGACCTAAGAAGCTTAGGCAATCTTGTATACACAAGATAAAAACCATCAATTCCTTATAGATTTTTGAACTTCATAAGAGGAAGTCAAACTCCCACCATGACCCGTAGACTAGGCGGTAGGGAACCCATGAGACACATGTTGCACTTGCAATAACAAGTAATATGAATACCGTCAATTCCGATGCAAAGCACAATGTGCTATATTATGGATTACGTGCAAGAAAACCATCTCCCGCCAACCTGTAGAATAAGAGGAGGGGAACTCAAGAAACTCGAGTTGCACTTGTGATGACAAGTGGTGATGAAAACCGTCAATTTAAATAAGAAGCACATGGTGTTATATTATGGATTTCGTGCAAGAAAACCATCTCCCACCAACCTGTAGAATAGGAGGAAGGGACCTAAGAAGCTTAGGTGAACTTGTAAAAACAAGTTAATGAGCCGTCAATTCATTTAAGAACTTTATACTTCATAAGAAGAAGCCCAACTCCCATCGTCCAATAGAATAAGAGATTAGGAACCCATGGAAGACAGGTCAAAAATCCAACTGAATGGGCACAAAATACCAACCGGGAAACATTAGGTCTATTATATTCATTAACATAAATTTATCTTTTTAAGCTCAAAAAATGATGTATATTGTAAAATTCGGGGTCAATAAGTAAGTTTTTAATTCATTTAGTGATCGAAAAACGAGCACTAAACAGGCTCCCTCAAAGAGCCACCACAAGGGAAAGTCCCTTGATGACAACTCTTCTAGTGGAACCAAGGTTGGCTCTGCTAAACCCAACTCCAACCCCAAGGATGCAGAGTGCCATCATTGCCACGATATAGGGAATTAGAAACGAAGCTGCCCGAAGTATCTGCAAGATATCAAGGATGGAAAGATCAAGTCGTCCTATGCAGGTATTTACACTATTCAATCTAATGATTCATCACATGATAATTCTTGGGTACTTGATACAGGATGCGGTTTTCACATTTGTTCTGATTTGTAGGGCCTATCAAGAAATACGGATTCAAGGAAATAAAGTTTTGGTTTGAAGATATGTACTTACTTTTCATCAGTTAGAATGATAACCATGAATGGTTCCTTGTTTTTTTTTCGCGATCTTTCATGTCGATGAGTACGCCTATGAAATCTGAATGTAATTGTAAGTTTAATATTAGTAACAAATTTAGAACATAAGAAATTGTTTGCATAGTAGTAATGATGTTTGGTTTGATGTTATAAATGTACCTGGATGCTCCAAGTTTTTGTCTGCTATTATTTGAAAGTGTGATCTCGAACTGAAGCGGAACCATGTTAGAGGAAGGGCACTATGGTTTGGAATTTCCTCAATTGTTGATGATTCACCAATATTCATGTGTACTGGGTGATTTAACACCTTTTGATATTTGTCTGGCTCAGTGCATGTATAGTCCTTAATACTATAACATCGAGAGACTACTAATGAAGTTTCTATGCACCCTTGATTTGTGTTTTGTGCAAGTAGCTGAATTGTATCTCCCTGCTCAAATAAATGTGTTAGGGTGGTTTTATATATGAATACTTTGTACAGGAGTGTGTGTGTGTGTGTGTATATATATATATATATATATATATATATATATATGCTTACATGCTCATCAATCACGATAAACCATGTCTCGTCCTTTCTAAATTATAGTGTCCATTTTCGCAAGACACAAATTTCAAGTGAATTTCCTAGTGAACCAAATTGAAGGTTTGATATTCTATCCATGTTTGAGGAGATTGCTCTGAAAATAAAAAAAAACATTGTTAATTTTTACATATTATCTTAAAAGAATGAACCAATATTTTTATAACAATATGATGGTGATTTCGTAGCATATATTTTAGGTATTAGATGGTTATTTCGTAGCATATTAACCCTTGCTAATAAATCCTTGAAGAGGACATTTCTGGTACAGTTGAATGGTAATGCCTCTTTTTTTGTAGCAGAATCTTTATTGAATCTGGTGAGGTAGCTCTTGACAAAGCCACATATAGCTGTCCGTGTGAAAACAGAGTTTGTGAGGTATAAACCAACCTTTTTAAGAGATTGGCCTTGACTTTTTTTTATAGTCATTGCGGAACACACTTTAATAGGAAATTGTTTTCTGATAAATATGAAAGGTAGGTCAGAGGTATTATGTACAAATTTTATTCTTGGAATGTACACCCTTTTCCCAACAGATATTCCTGTTATAATGGAAGCTTCAATCACAGATGGTAATAATTGTGTAACAATCAAATGTGTTCCATTACAAAGACCTTCTCTTTGATTGATATTCCTCATTAGCATAACTGGGGTATTAACTTTCAAAATTAATGTATGTGAAGGAATACCAGAAAAGTGAAGATTGTTTAAATAATCTAGGGGATATAAGGTATCTAGTTCTAAGCTATCATGGGTTTGTGATTTAATAGAATCACAGTTGTTGTATACAACCTCTTGACTATTAGTTTTTGATAGAATTAAAGCATTGACTTGATCAGCTGTTTCATTTTTCATACAAATAATGGCTCTAACTGATAACTCTTCAGGTGATGGATTGAAAATTATGTCTTTTCCATATACAAAATTTATTAGTGATTCTAATCCTTTGTCTCCTGATTCGATAAGGAAACAATGAGGTATTTGTATAATGTTTGCGCTTTCTAGATCATTCTTGTTTGGTGTTCCGATATTTCCATTTCCAATATCAAGAAGTCATGAAGCAAACTGTGATATTCAATTAACATCCTTATTTGAATTGACCGGTTGGGATAAACGCATATTATGATGCAATTTGAATACCGTAAAATGTGACCATAGATAGGAATTAGGTAGAGTCAAGCTAATTATCTGTGATTTTCTACTTTTAGGTTGAACAGGAAGAGTTTGTCGAAAGTCACCTTCTAGGAGCATTGACATCCCTCCAAAAAGACGGTTATCATCTTCAAGGACATCTTTTAGTGATCTATCCAAAAACTCAAAGCAACGACGATCACTCATTGGAGCTTCATCCCATATGATCATAGAAGTCCTCTTTAGGAGTTCCGCTAGTTGTGTTTTTTTTTAATATTACAGGAAGACTTGTCTGTAAAGTCAATTGGAATAACAAATCTAGAATGAGCAGTACGACCTGAAGGCAACAAAAGGGATGCAATGTCTGAGGCGGCAACAACCAGTATAATCTTTCCCTAGATCTAAAATATGAAAGTATAGTCGTCCATAAAAAAATTCCTATACCACCATATCCGTATACAAATAATAGAAGTTGGTTTTTGTTTCGTTCAGCATCCACAACTCTTTCATAAATTGTAACTTGATCCGGATTTAATTGTGATACCATGGATGAATTTTGAGAAATCAAGAGATTTGTATCATAATTAGTCTCTTCAAGAAGAAGACGATTTTTGAGAATGGAAAGAAGAGATGGAGATGGCGTTGGCAATCCAAAGTCAACTAGTGATTTGGAAGGTGTTGAAGCTAGTAGTGTTTTTTGAATTTCAAGAAGTATTTGTTGTTCTAGTGTATCAACACGTAGAATTACATTGGGATCTATGGAATTGGCTGTGAATGTATAGGCTATGTCATCGCCCATTTTAGGTTTTGCGACTTCCCATAACAAAAGAGGGTTTCCTACTTCACAAGACAAAAGTAGATGACAAAAGAGAGAACGAAGTTCAGATGAGGTTGCCCAAGACGCTGCTTCTTCAAATGCTGTTAGCCATTCCTTATCGTCACCGGTTAACCCTAACGCTTCACACGCATCACGAAAAGTTAAGTATGTGTTTTCACGAACGGTTCTAATGTCATAGAATGATTTACATCCTTTTTGGTAGAACAGTAAAATTCTTAGATAAAATAACTCCCCATCTGTTGGATGTACATACGCAAGCCTGCCAATGGTAGTATTTGTTATGGTAGTCCTATGAATCCATCTCTTATCTTTGGTGTCCCAACTATATTTAGAAGGGTAATCATTGTATGTCAAGTCACGTTGATTATTTTCCAACCATTCCGTTAAAGTCGTAACACCAAAACTGGGGGTATCAATTAAAGAGCCTAACTGACTGTTTTCTTTGAAAATAGTAGGTTGCATCCCCTCCAAATGGACGGCCAAGACTTGTACAGGTGGATCTCGTTCATGAATGGGAAAATTGAGGATGCGCCATGCTGCTTCGTGTGGACATATATATCGACCATCAAGAAACAATTTGATTTCATTTACAACGACAGGTATGGTAGAGGAAGAAGCAGTAGTATTTGCCTCTAATGTTTGAAGAGTGAAACGAACGCGATCGAACCCTTTTGAAATGTACTTAAATAAGTACTTAATCATCATATTCCAACCACAATATTCTACATTGATGTGAGCATCAAATCGACTACACAAACGTTTATTGTACGACACTACATAGCCGTTATCAGTTCTAACCCCACTTTGTAAGACATGATACGATCCAGCACGTCTTCTATAATGCACATAACCATTTTCATAAAAAATTGTTAATGGGTTGAATGGTTTAGGAAACCGTTTCACACATCTATCATCTACCATACATGGGGTACCAATATTCAGTGAACCACAAGGACCATGTAGCATGCATGTAGTAACAGTCCTATATAGTGCTGGTTCAAGTATAGGATCAGGAAGCTCAACGGTTATGTATTTATCAATATTTACACCTTCTTGAATTCTAAAGGGTGATGTAACCCATAATAATGTATGGCAATGTGGTAAATCCCTTTTTTTGGAATTCAATGGTGTAAAGATCTATGAATAAAAATATTTTCAAATTGAGTTTATATAAGATATAAAAGGAATAGAAGGCAAAACATAAGAAGAATGAAATCAGAGGACATATACTTACATGCACTGACATCTCCAAAAGTTTTGTCCTCTTTAAGAAAGTTAATGAAAGCATGAACTTTGATTTTAAAGATGCGTGCAATGATATCTGGTTTGTTTTGAATATCACGTTGACCAATAACATCCATGTATCTTCTATACTCAGGCCATTTAACATTGCAAGTGAAAGTGATGAAATATTGTGGCTTACCATGAACCTTGCAAATGGCAAGAGCGTCCTGATAGTGTTTATACATATACCTAGGCCCCCCAACGAAAGTTGCAGGTAGAAATACACCCTTTCCAATGACACGACTGTCTATATCACCTTTGGACTTAGTGTCGTAAACACCGCTGATGTACTTTATACGCAATTGTTGCTGATGGTGTTCAATAAAGCCAAGCCTAGATTGTTCAATGCAAGTATATGCATCCACTAAATACTGGTGGAAAAGATTGCGTGAATGTAAAATAAGAGAGTAAGTGTGTCGATCATGAATTTCATAATTGAAATACATATTATTTGTTAAACTTCTGTTAGAGTTAATACGTAGATTCAAGGCAGGATACCATCCTTCTTCGCCGTACGGGAATAGTAATGGATACTGCAAAGGCATGTAAGTTGGATGAAGCTTACTGACACGCCGAGGTGACCCAGATTTTGAATAGACAATAATGTCATACATAGCCCCAGTAACATCATCACCACAAACAATACAACCTAAACTTCCAGGGGCCGGTGGCCCATATCTTCTGTCAAGTACAACATTAAATAAACATACACCATATGAATCTAAATTCATTGACTGAGCTATTTCTTTTGCAGTCTTAAATGTACGAATATACTCATTATGTTTATGTAACATATGACTTAAGGAATCTACAACATCTGCAGACAAAAGTACTTCCCCCTCGCCATGAAAAGAATGAAGTCTATTAGCAACCTCATTTTCGGTATCACACATGTACAATTGGAGAAAACGGGGTGGATGAACGTCTTGAGGATAAAAATATCCTATCCAATGGTAAATCTGACCACTAAACTTAAACACATACGGTGCACGACCTTTGTTGATTGAGTCGTCTTCGTTTGCACCAAAAGACGTCATAGAGAACATGGAATTATATGCTCTTATGTTATTCATGAAGTGATCATCTTCGTAGAATTGCATAAGCACATAAGGTGGACGAAGAGGGTAGGGAAGAACTACATTACCCGACTTACAACATTTGGTATATCGTGGATGATTGGCTCGGGATAAATACAATACTCTCTCATGATACCAAAAAAAATCCCCACAATACTCACATACGCAGGTACAATTCCCACAGTCATAATAAAAAGGCAATGCTGGTATCTCCTCTAAAAGTGAACTCCTGCGTGATCAACGTGAATGACAGGGTACTATTGTATTGGAAGTAGAAGCCATATGTCGTCGTTTTGGAGGCATGTGAACAAAGCATTTATTGAAATGGAAATCCAAAAGTTATCGACCTTTAAGATACTTTATATGTAATTGAAATGGAAAATTAGACTTTAAAAAATTATTTTTGAAACTAACTATTTTGATTAGTAACTAATTATTGGAGTATTTTTAACACAATTGAGATGAAATAAGAGAATTAACATTAGAACTCCTCAACTGTTAATCTACAATTGTAAACAAAGTTTTTTAGATAACTATACTTATATAATCGTTTAGTTTAGTGGAAGCAGTTATCATATATTTAATAATAGTGATAATTTAATGCATTTACCATTTATAAACGATTGTAAAAAATCCATAGTTATAGGACCGTGGTTGACCACGGGTTCAACATGATGTATTTTTTTTAGATACACTACTTAGATAACCATTTAGCATTACAAAATATGGTCTAGTGCATTATGTCCTTATGTGAAAATGCAATATTAAATCATAGAATATGTGTGACATCCCCAAAATCTCGGCCAGAAAAGACCGATTTGTTTATGCTTTGTTTTTAAAATCAGAGTAATCGTTTAAAGAAAATTGTTGCGAAATTTATCCCCAAAATAAAATAAATATGATAAGAATTTATCAAAGCATTTCTTAAAGAAAAGTATTTTCATTATATAACAAAATCCCGGGATGTCATGCTCCGATACAGACACATAAGCATAAACAGAACTTACATTTATTTACACTAATGATTTACATCTCCTTTATTCTCTTAGTGAAATATGTCTTTGTATTGATAACTGTGATACAAAGAAAATTGAGTGGGTCAGGCTTGGGAGCCTGGTGAGCATATAGGGTTTTCAACCCACAATAATACATTTATTATATTCAATTATCAACAATCAACCCAAATACCCATCCCCTTTATCTTCTTTATTTATTAAGGTTTTACCCTAAGAATCGATTATACTTTCTTCATTCATTCCTAAGGGTTTACCTAAGGAACTGGCACACAGTCCATTTGCTACCACGGTTTATACAACAGGCACTACGTCGCATAGTCACCAGGGTTCATACAATTGGCACTACGTCTCATAGTCACCAGGGTTTACACAATAGGCACTACGTCTCATAGTCACCTGGGTTTACACAAAAGGCACGAAGTCACATCGTCACCAAGGTTTATCAAATAGGCACGAAGTCGCATCGTCACCAAGGCTTGCTCAATAGGTACGAAGTCGCATCGTCACCAACTATTCCATCTACCCATGTTCTACCCAACATTTTTGTATATATAAATACAAACACAATTTAAATCATTTAACACCCGTATAAAAACATCAATTCCAAATCCATCTCAAATAGATAATTACTATATAACACATAGCACGTATTTTATAAAATACTTCATATTTATGTGTAAGATGAAAGTGACTATACACTCACTTGATCAGAAGATGATCGGGCAGCACTACGGCTTGCAGAAGTAGTGTTTCTCCGTAGATCTGGAAGATCTTCACAAAAAACCGGCTCCTCGCGGGCAGCGCTTCGGCT
This sequence comes from Lactuca sativa, assembly GCF_002870075.4. Taxonomy (NCBI): domain Eukaryota; kingdom Viridiplantae; phylum Streptophyta; class Magnoliopsida; order Asterales; family Asteraceae; genus Lactuca; species Lactuca sativa. The sequence continues at coordinate 358,045,491 of NC_056627.2, read as the reverse complement.
CAGGAATAACGCTCTTCGGGATCCTCGGGGCTTCGGATCTTGCTTCGGGGCTCGGGAATAATACCGGGGCTTCGGGATATGATTGGCATGCAAATCGAGGCAAAAACTTAGAGAGAAAGTAAGAAAAATCGCAAGGAAATGGCTGATCTTGAGTTCTATTTATAGGCTGCTGGGTCTGGGATTACGCGGGGCGTACTTTGACGTCACTGTGTGCATCTACGGTGGCACTCGAGTATTGGTCAGACAAGTTGCATCCGACTGAGTACGTTGGGCGTACTCAAATTACGCTGGGCGTAATTGACTCGTCGAACTTCTAAATTGCGTAACTTTCGCATACGAGCTTCGTTTTCGATGTTCTTTATATCCACGTGAAGGTGAGACTATGATCTACAACTTTCGTTTAGACTCCGTTGGCTAATTTGGACTTTATTTTTATTATATTATTTTTAGTAGGCCGAGACTGGAAAACTCCGTTATAAATTCATAGCTTCTTCATCCGACGTCCGTTTTCGCCTATCCTTTTATCGTTTCACTACAATTGACGAGATCTTCGATTCTTGTTTAGATTGTTTTGGCTAAAAACCGCTTGATTTCAAATCGAGTATTCGGGTTGCATACTGCTAAGCTGAAACTTAGAAAAATCATAACTTCCTCATACGAAGTCAGATTTGGACGTTCTTTTTATGCACGCTCACGGTTTAACGAACTCTACAACTCTCGTTTGGATTACTAAGGCTAAATATCGCTCTAACATAAATTCACTTTTTACGTCATTCAGCGTCGTGCCGGTTCTATCGCGAAACTTCGACAGGTCATAACTTCTTCGTTATAATTCGGATTTCGACGTTCTTTATATGCACGGAATCCTTGTAACATATACTATAACCTAGTTAAGATTCTTCATTCTAAATAATCTTCTATCAGAAACTCATTTTTTGACGCTTATCGTCTTTAAATTGACTAGCCCTGATCTACGGGCGTTACAATATGATTAGGGTTTTTTCTTAGCTTTAATTAGGTAAAAAAAATCAAATAAAAAAAGAAACAATAAAGGTTAGTGGAATTTTGTCATTGCAAAAAATGCATGCTAAAATCTGTCTAAAATTTAAAAAAACATTAATATAACTTGATTGTTACAGGCATGTTGTATGAGTTTAGAAATTATTAGTAGATTGAATGAACTTGGAATGATAGGATCCACAAAATAGCAATATACTTTATATCTTTCCATATTACAACTACATTCTTTTTTTATTGAGTAATGGTTATGGCTAATACAGAAGTAATGAGAAACTTACCTTTTACTAAATTTCTTTATTCATAAATTTACTATTGTGTGTGATTTATGTTTTAGCTAAATAGTTTTAAAAGGTATTGAAAACTTTGTGATAGAAGGTTATTATGTAAATTTTTCATCTAGCATTACTAAATACAGTTAAGGGCATTATTGTCCTTTAGTGAAAATGTAATATAATTTTTTTTTCAAAATAAACTACTTGTAAACTTATTTAACCTTTAATTCATAATTACAGTACGCTTGACTATCAAAAGTCTAAATTATAGTCTAATTTGCATAATGTAGCAATTATCAATTTATTATTGCTAAGTAGCACACCCTCACACATACATATGTAAACAATAAAAACTTATTAAAAGTTTAAGAGTTGGTGACCTACATAATTTTGAAATTCTGGAAAGCTATATGTAATGGTTGTTTCTTGTTGACTTAATACGTATTTACCATTTTACCCTTCCTCTTTTCTTCCAAATCCTTTCATGTTCTTTCTTGGGTTTCAGAATTCGGAATATTTTGATTAGCTTTCTATACTATAATAGAATTAATATAACCATAATTAATAATTACTTTTAATTGAACATTTATGTTATATTTTATTTTTAACAATCCAAATAAGTAAACATTAAAAACTTGGTTTTAAAGAAAACGAATCAATAACTTTGATAAAGTTGTAATTAAGCCACTATCAAAATAATTCTTAACAGTTATGTTTGGTTTAGATTGTTATTTGCTATTATATACATATATCAAGTTTAGTTTAAGTTACTAAATGATATTATGGTTAAATATGATTACATTTGTATTGTATATTTATAATGTAATGGCTGTTTCTTTTTGACTAAATATGTATTTACCGTTTTACCCTTACTTTTTTCTTCCAACTCCTTTCATGTTCTTTCTTGGGTTTCAGAACTCGGACTATTTTGATTAACTTTCTATACTATAATAGAATTAATATAACTATATTTAATTATTACTTTTAATTGAACATTTAGGTTATATTTTATTTTTAACAATCCAGAGGGTTTTGTCGATGCAAAACACCCAAATAGAGTGTTTAAGCTTGAGAAATCCATTTGTGGATTGAAACAAGCATCTCGCAGATGGAATCTTTGTTTCGATGAGAAAGTCAAAGAGTTTGGATTTTCGAGAAGTGAGGATGAGTCCTGCGTATATGTTAAAGCTAGTGGGAGTATAGTTAGCTTTCTGGTGTTGTTTGTGGATGACATACTTCTCATAGGAAACGACATTCTAACCTTGAAGGAAATTAAGTCCTGGCTTGGGAAGGGTTTCGCTATGAAGGACCTTGGAGAAGCTACCTATATTCTAGGGATAAGGATATTAAGAAACATGAGTAAAAGACTAAAAGGACTTAGTCAAAGTACTTACTTGGATAATGTACTAAAGCGTTTTAGTATGGAAAATTCCAAGAAAGGGGAGTTGCCAATCCAAGGCAATACCAAATTGAGTAAGACTCAAAGCCCAAGCACCGAAGTTGATATAGCAGAAATGAGTCGAGTACCTTACGCTTCCACAGTTGGCTCGATCATGTATGTTATGATTTGTACTCGCCCTGATGTGGCCTTCGCTTTGAGCATGGTCAGCAGATATCAAGGGAACCCCAGTAGAGCACATTGGACCGTAGTAAAGAATATTCTTAAGTACCTTTGGAGGACTAAGGAATGGTTTCTTATCCTCGGTGGGAGTGATGAATTAAGGGTGCGAGGGTATATTGACACCAGTTTTCAGACTGACCGAGACAACTTCCGCTCTCAGTTGGGATGGGTCTTTACCTTTAATGGAGGAGCAGTGACTTGGAAAAGTTAGAAGCAAGAGACCGTAGCTGATTCAACGAGCGAATCAGAGTACATAGCAGCGAGCGAAGCGTCAAAGGAGGCAATATAGTTTAAGAACTTCATTGGAGACCTTGAAGTTGTGCCATCCATAAAGGATCCTATGGAGAATTTCTGCGATAACGAAGGTGCGGTTGCCTTAACCAAGGAACCGAGGGATCATGGCAGATCCAGGCATATCGACAGGAAATATCATTTCATTAGACATCGGCTAGAAGAGGGACTCCTCGTAGTAGAGAGGGTATCGTCAGAGGATAACCCAACAGATCCACTTACAAAGGGATTGAGTAGGGTTAAACACTTACAGCCCGCTAGGAGCATTGGGCTGAAGGACGATATTAGTTTTAGTGATTAGATAGCCATAGAAACTTGTGATAGATAAATAGTAATTAACATTTGATGATTAAATAAAGGTGTTTTATTTATAAGTGAAGTTACTGTCTTGTATTAATTATTTACTATTGTTTCACTTTGCATGTTTTGACTTCCTAAATAATAAGATTATTTAAACTATCCACAGTCGTTCATACTTTGGAAGTAGCTATGAAAGAAGATTGTCATGAATTGGCTTGTAGATTGTCTAAGTGTTTATACATAGCAAAGGTTTGCTACAACGTTCATGAGTGCTCTTGAAATAAGATTTGAGTATTGGATTAAACTCGCGCTCACTTGAATCACTTCATGGAATTAATCACGAGTGATTGTGAGATGATAACATCATATAGTATTTAAACCTAGATATATGGTTTATTATTTGCAAGTTAGTTGTGCATTGATAATGTGTAAACGCATTAGTAACTTGATGTTATAAAACGCATAGTTGTGTATGATTTGATGAGTAAATAGTAAAAACATATAGGTCGAAGTTTATCTGTTCCTTTTATCCTACGAGGGTAAAAGCGATATCTTGGGCCCCTCGATGATTTGATTTGACTTATATGTCGGGCTCGGTCAGGACTGAATTGATGTGTTCAATTAAGTTCTATGTCAGACGAATTAGAGATCGAGAAACAAAACTGCTGGACAATAAGTATGACAATGTTCCATGTGATTGTCCGCACGGTATCTTGAGAACGGAGGACTATATGATCCCTTATCTAAAGGACGTGTCAGAGTTCGACAACGGCTTTTGAGAGCTATGGTTTCTAATCAGATTTTGAATTTGTACTTGCATCGATAGTTATTAGACTTATCCAAGTGGGAGACTGTTGGATTAGGTGTCTAAGCCCATAACTATATTTGGTATGTACTTGACCCGGTTGTAGCATGGTCCTTTTGGGTTGCCTTCACCAGAGCAACTTGATTAGATGATTAATGGAGAAAGAGGTTATTATGGTTTATTAATATATCATATGAATAATATATTAAAAGAGAAATCATATTGGTTAATTAATATTGGTCAAGAATTAATTAAGAATTAATTTTATGGTTAAAAGATATTAATTGAACTTTGGGACTGGAATTGCAATTATAAGATAATTGGATTTTGGGTTGAGGATCCCTTAGAAAGGGGTGTACGCAATCAAGGGTGGAAGCCCACCTTGAATTCATCCAAAGGCCTTGTTCTGGAAGGTTCCTTTAGACTGCTTATGGCCTAAGCAATCCAATTAGGGTTTTGATTGAAACCCTAGCAGCTCACTTATATAAAGGACCCTAGGCTTTGCATTTTCGGCTACCAAAAAAAAACCTAAAAGAGTTCCAGCCGAATTTGAGCCTCCTTCCCCTCTCTCCAAGATCATCCAACTTGTTTTGGTGTTTGTGATCGATTAGAGGTATTACACTTGTGATACTAAAGCTGTCAAAGGTTGAATATTTTTGCTACAATTGAAAGGTGATCGTCTAAACTTGTTTTTAGTTATTGTTTTCAATTTTGTATGCTAGTACTAGGGTTTAAAAGCTTTGGATGATTTGCATGTATAATTAGAGAAACCTAGATCCAAAGCTTTAAGGTTTGCATGTGCACCATATGATTGATGTAATGCTCAAAACCCATCAGTTTTGAGACTAGGTAATGTACGTTGGGCATAGCTGGAGGTGCGTTGCGCGTACGCGTTCAACGCCCTGTGAGTTGGTCAAACACCTAGTACGCCCCACATACAAAAGAGTACACCCATCATGCTCGACTGAGTCGAATCGGACGGGTTGGCTCGACTGGGCTGACTCGGTTAGGTGTTGACTTTGACTTTGACCAAGTTGACCTAGGGGTATTTTCGATTGTGCTTGAGAATTGGCCATTTGGATGGATCGGTGGCGGTTAAAGTTGAGATTTAGAGTCGGGACCTCATCAACTATTGTTGAGATTGAGAGGTGAGTCTTCCTCATTGTACTTACGGGTCCAAGGCACCAAGGATGGCCCATTAGATTAGATATCCTGTTATGTGATAGTATGTTATCGTGTTGTAGTGGTCGTTTAGATCTGTATCCTTGTAAACAGTAAATAGGATGATGCTATGCTTAGTGATCTGTAGATCTATCTAATTATATGTTATCTACTATATGTACACATATTTGGTTGGTGGTTGAGGCTTTATAGCTATGTGTGTGAGCCAACAAACCAATGGTATTCCATCCTGAGGATGACTGGACCCGTTATTGGTATTCCAACATAGGGTATTCCATCCTGCGGATGATTGGACCCTATGGTTGACTGGGCCTAGGGTATTAGTCCATAACTATATTTAGTATGTACTTGACCCGATTTAGCATGGTCCATTTGGGTTGCATGGCATTACAACGATTGGATAGACAAAATGAGAAAAGGACACTTATGGTTTGTTAATATATTATAAGTTCTAATATATTAATAATATTATTTAATTAGTATTGATCAAGAATTAATTTTGAATTAATATTGTGACAAAAAAGGAGACTAATTAAATATATGGGGATTGATTTGTATTCATTCTTATATAGTGGGATTATAGTTCATGATTCACTAGATTAGGCTATGACCCATTGGGTGCTCCATGAATGCTCCATGGAGGTTAAAACCCATGGATTGTGGGGGAAATTAAAAGCCATGCACATTAGGGTTTACATGGTGTAACCCTACATGTGACACACTATATAAGCAACCTCATATGGAGCAAAATCGGGCACTAAGACAAGAACAAGGAGGGCTAGCCTATTTTTGAGTGAAAGTGTTCTTCTCTCAAGTTATTCCAAGATTTGTGTTGTGTGAAACATTTGAGGCATCACATTTTGGGTGCTAGGCTCACAAAGTCTTAAGGAATCCAAGCTATAAGAAAGGTATGTCATTTTATTAGTTTTTATATTACAAGTACCCCATGCCATGCTAGTTAGGATGAGAACCTTGGAAAAATAAAATTTGCATGAATATTAGAGAAAACATAGATCCAAGGTTTCTAGGGTTGCATGTACACCATAGGAGTGTTAGAATGCTCAAAACCCATCAGTGGTATTAGAGCCTAGGCTTGCTATCTTGATTTTTGATGCAATATGCTTGAAAAAATCGAATTTTCTGCCCACTGTTCAGTGGACTCGCCGAGTCCATGGGGGGACTCGACGAGTCCAAGTGTATCTTCATCCTACTCGTCGAGTAGGTTCATGCACTCAACGAGTAGGAGCTCCTATGTGCAGATTTTCGAGTTTTGTTGTTGGAAATGGACTAAAATCATTACCTTAAACTGTTTTGGTCTTATAAAACCTGTTTTTGATGGTGTAATGGTTATGCTAATCCATTTTCAATGCCTATTATCACAATTTCAAGTTTTATATGTGTTTATAAAATTCTTAAAATTATTGATATGAATATTCATGCTTATGAGTTTTAGTAAGATCATAGGAATTATGTGCAAATTGTTTGATGATGTAATTGTTGATCTAAGTGTAATTGACGGAATCCATAATTTGTCCTCAAGTTATGGATTACCAAAAGTCATTTCTTTAAAAGGTCATTAAAGAACCATAAGTTACATAAAATGAAGAGTCTTCATTTTAATAAACCATTAAAATCATATGTTATGAATATGAAAGGTTTTGAATAGTTTCAAAATTTCCCCTCAAGTTTTGGAATTTGTAAAGTCACTTTAGAAAACTTTAATTCCATACCCTAGAGTTTTAAAAGTTAAAATTCAACCCATATACTTTATAATATTATAAGTTTATATATATATATATATATATATATATATATATATATATATATATATATATATATATATATATAAGAGCAAGTCAGTTTTACCGTTAGTAGGCCTCATTCACGAAGCTGGTCTATAAGGGGGTATAAGGTTGTTGCCTATAAAATGGCAGCTTAATGGGTGTCCACTCTCACCCACCGCTTCCTTGACTGGTGGAGGGTCGTTAACCGAACGAGTAGGATAAGGACTATAATTCTCATTAAAAGTATAATGAAAACATAAAGTAACTAAACCTTTTATAAATTCCCAATCTTAGTTACTTCAAGAAAATGTGAATTTGGTGCTATCCCATGAAATTACACTTTGTACCTTACCAAGTCGTTGGTGGAGCATGTGCGGGTAACCAGCACACTAACTTGGACTAGTAAGAGTGGCAAAGGGTGACTTAATGTTTATCATAGATCGGTGGAGCGCGTATGGGTAACTGTCACATTGATTAGGTGATAAAGATTAAGGGTACCAAGTAAATTTGCATGGTTATTCACACCTTGTTTGTGATCCTCGGCATCCCAGTCATAAACTTGAGAGGGTACAATCAAGATTTAAACATGCCATTGAAAAGTTCAATGAATCTCAAAAGAATCTAGGAGTTTCAATCTAATTAAAACCTAATAATTTATTTCGTTTTTCATGGTGGAAATTGGTGAATCGTCATTCGCCTACCTTCAAATATTTTATAGCCGGCGCGGGAACCTGTGCCGGCTTAGCGGCAAGCAACGGGCAGTTGGCCTTCAAGTGGCCAACCTGATCACAATGATGACATAACCTCAAGCTTGGTACCGGGGCGGCCTGGCGACAATCCTTCGCATAATTTCCCTCCTTGCCACACCTGTGGCACCCACTACCAGCTCGACAAACCGCAGAATGACCCTTGTCGCACTTTCCACAAGCACGGATCTATTGTCCCTAGATCCTAGAATCAGCGGTCTTAGACTGCTTCGGCGCAAGTTGCGACTGCGCCGGGGCCTGCCGCTGCTCCCTCATATGCAACTCAATCTCCAACTCGTGCTGCCTAGCGGCCTCCTGCAACTCCAGAAGAGTATCACATCACTGGGTAGACACAAACTGAAAGATGTCAGTCTTGAGCATGCTCAAATAACGAGTCATATGAGCCTGCTCGGAAGCAAACTCTGGGCAAAACATCGTCCTCTCTGTAAACATGTGGGTGATCTCCATCACCAACTCCCCATCCTGTCTCAAACTCAAAAACTATTGTGACAACCGTTCCCGCTCGACCCGTGGCATGTATCGGGCGCGGAACATATCCCTGAACTACTCCCAAGAAGCAACAGCTCTCAGATCATCAGTGTACGACCCAGTCGCCAATCTCCACCAGTCCTTGGCCCCGGACCTTAGCAGGTTCAGAGCACACCTAACCTTCTGGTCAGTAGGACACGAGCAGGTAAAGAAACACCCCTCCACATCTAAAATTCACCTCATAGCCTTGATGGGATCCTGCGTCCCATCAAAAGTAGGGGGCTTTGTGTTATCGAAGTCCATGTACTGGAAGCCCTGAGTGGGTCCTCCTCCCCCCTGCCGCTGTTACATCCGATGCAGCTGCAACGACAACCATCTCCGCGAGGGCTACGTATCGCTCGTCGAAGTACTCGACCATGGCGGTCTTAATAGACCCAAACATCTTCGGTAGTTGTGCCTGGAACAAAGTAGCCACCTCGTCATGCATGATCTCTCGAATCCTAGCGTCTAACTCATCTGTCCCTATCTGCACCACAGGCTCAGATGCTATTGGCCTCTCCTGGCGTCTCGTCATCACCATTCTGAAACATATCAAACGATATCAGATAATCCAGATAAATAACTGGGAATAAACTCCCGACTATACCCTAGGGGTTGTGACTTCCTTGCTATGCGTATGGGTCCTGTGCTTTCAGTAGTACGAGCCCATACTACCTTCCACACCTACCCATATTTGTCTCAAGTATCACCACAACACCCTAACAATGCACATGCACCTGGTGGTCGCTCAACCTCACCCCTAGAGGAAGGCTAACTGTCTCACAATTGACCTACCGGCCTCACACCGCCCACTCATCCATGAAAAATCCACCAACCCTGCTACATTAGTGTATGCTAGTCATACATGATGATGGACCCTATAGACTTTTGAATATCTGATCCTACCCTAAGCCCTAATCAATAAGACGGAACATAAGGCCAAATCAAACATTCTCGAGCTATAAGATCTTAATTATGTACAACCGTGATACATACACAAGTAACTACAGTAATGATGTCAATTTCATAATAAAACCCTAGGCTAGTAGGCATCATGTAATCAAGAAATTCTATCATGCAATTCCTGAAGATCCCTAGCCTAGTACTAGCATGTTGTTCTAACATATCACAATATCAAATAATCGTATGGTATTTTGGGGTTTACTTATTGGTTCCGGCTGATCATACACCTTGCATCCTCCTTTACTTATTTTGAAAACCATTTGAAAAATCATTTTAAAAATTTTTCCCTTGATTTGAGACTGGAGTCACACGAGTGTTCCTCCAATTCACTCAAACCAAGGCTCTAATTCCAACATGTAACACCCAAAAAATTCAAGACAAATTTGAACTTTTTTAAAAACATTTCAAACCATTAAATTCATTACAACTTTGTTTTCAAAATGTATAATATTAGAGTTTTCCCAAAAACATAAACAAATCATGAGGAGCTGTACGATCATGCCTTCTCCTTGTCGCGATCCCCTGATGTACCTGAAACAATAAACCGAAACTGTAAGCCCGAAAGAGTAGTGAGTTCCCCCAAAATACCGATACACTGCACATAATACATATACAATTAACAACATATACTGGGTCCACAGCTTTACAGACTGGATTACCCCCTGGGCCCATAATGTGAGTCTGGATTGCCTTTCGGGCCCACAACTCACATCTGGATTGCCACCGAGCCCAAAGTACGAGTCTCCCGCAGCTCGTATATGAAATGCTCCCGGGTTTGTTGGTTACCGCACGAACCAGTATCACCTCAACACATCCCACATAATATGTCGACATATATCACAATTGATGCACATACAAATAATCACATAATACTACAGGTAGTCCTACAGATCTACCTAACTGGCATATCAACTAGCATGCAACACTAACTCATACTCAACATACTACCAACTGTTAGGATATTATATCCATTGGCATACAATCAGATAATAACACAGGTAGTCCTACAGATCTACCAAACTGGCATAACAACTAGCATGCAAACTCACTCATACTCAATCATGATACCACTGCTAGGATAACATATCTAATGGGTCGGCCTTGGGGCCTTAGGACCCTTAGTATAGTGAGGTAACTCACCTCGCAAGTAGTGCTGAAGTACTGCAAATCTCGGACTGCTACCTCACCGGAAATCCCACACTATCACACAATAAATACTAAGTTAATACCCATCATTACTTTCTTGACTAAATGTCCCCACCATGCTCAAAAATTCCCAAAATGCCCCAGAAGTCCAAAAGTTAACCCCTGGTCAATAGTCAAAGTCAACCATCAAGGTCAACAGTCCTTGTTGACCTCAACTCGTCGAGTACCCTCAGCTACTCGCCGAGTTCCTCGCATAACTCGCCAACTCGCCGAGTCACTTGAGTGACTCGTCGAGTTCCTAGTGTCAGTAGTCGTAACCCCTTGGCCAACTCGTTGAGTTTTCCCCTTACAACTCGTTGAGTTCATACGTTTCCAAAGATTGGGAAAACCCTAGCCGACTCGTCGGGTCACTCATCTGACTCGTCGAGCCCACGACAATCTTCATCGGACTCGCCGAGTCGACTATGCGACTCGTCGAGTCCCTTCAGTCCTTCATCTATATAGAGGCTTTTTAAGTTATGCTAAGTCTCCAAATTGTAGATCCAGCTTCCCAAGGCATGTTTATCACATAAAGTTGCAAACTTTACGTGCGTGCAAAGCTCTAAGGTCTTAAAATGATAGAACCAAGCTTGTAGAGAAGTCTTACACTTGAAGGAAGGCTCATACTTGCCAAAGCTCGTAACTTTATGGATCTAGAGGCCAAAGGGAGTCCAGATCTGAAGTTGCAACTTCAGATCTTGACTCAAACATAAGAAACCTTTCCTAAAACCCACCCAAAAGAGATTTAAGATGAAATGAGCCAAGGTAGCAGCCTAATACCTTCAAGAGGGTGTTATCCAAAGTAGATTTTTGCTTCCCACGAGTTCCTTGCTTCAATTTACTTGTCTCCCCAAGTGTTTCCTCACTAAGATCCCTCTTCCAAGCTTTAACACACCAAAGAAACACACACATACGATTTAGGGTTTAAGGGTGCCAAGGAGTTGTAAAGGGGAGGCTGGGGGAGGCCAATGATCCTTTAAATAGGGTGCTATACCCCGAAATTTCAGGTTTCATCTACCAGCTCCTACTCATCGAGTTCCTTCTTGGACTCGGCGAGTAGGTCACTAAAACATGTGGACCAACCCGCTGCTACTCGACAAGTAGGGCAACCAACTCGTCGAGTAGACCTTGAAATCAAGAATATTCTTATATAAAATCAATATCTGAGAGTCAGGGCGTAACAGTAATCATCTAAACTTGTTTTAGTTATTGTTTTCGATTTTGTATGCTAGTATTAGGGTTTATAAGTTTTGGATGTTTTTGCATGTACAATTACAGAAACCTAGATCCAAAGCTTTAGGGTTTGCATGTGCACCGTAGGATTGATGTAATGCTCAAAACCCATCAGGTGTTTCTTGGGATTAATGAAGAATATGGGAAATAGTTGATATAACCTTTACAAACGAATACTGAAGCATAGTAATATTCGTATTTAGGTCATTTAAAAGTGGAAAAGTTGAAGTTAGAACAAGAGTTAACTTACCCGAAAGTCTCTCACCTCAATCAAGTGCGTGTGTAGTTACCTTCATGAACATGATGCTAATAAAAGTATCTGTTATTTAAAAGATGAATTGTATATCTTATATCGTGGGTATGTTGTTACTTTCATAAGCATAATTTTAATAAAAGTATTTCACATCAACTAAATGTTTATATGTGTATCGAATGCTTATTATCTGGAATATGTGTTAAGTGTATATTTTGTAAAATCACATGACAATCTTAATAAAAATATTGTTACTTAGAATAATAATTGTATACTAAATGTTTGAATTTTGTGCTTTGTATTATGATAGTATTACATGAACAGAGATTTGTATTGCAAGTTGATTATAGGCATTGTAGTCTTGTCTAGTTATAAACTAAGACTTATAAGGGGAGCTTAGTTCAAAGTAAGTTGAATAAGTGGGAAATATCATACTAGGGGTGTGTGTGAGATCAGAATGGAGAGTATAACTTTGTATTGTGGCGCTATCACATGTTGGGTTACGGGTTACGTACCAGAGTTACTTGTAAAATTTATATTGGGTAGTGAAGTGGTGATAATGATAAAATAGTGATGTGAGATCACATCTAAAATTGTACTATTGTACTACCGGGACTAGTCATATAGCAGAGTATAGTGACGACCACTGACTATTCTAGATAGTCTATAGCAAACTCGCAATCTGTAGGTGTTAATGAGTCATACTTATTTAGAGAAAAGGATTATGTGTTCATTTGGGTACTCTATCCCCCTCATGGTTGCCTTTGTTGAATTACATTACTGAGGAATCCCCAAAGCAGTATAATGTACTCGCTTAAAGTGATCCATCAAGTTAGATCTCAAGGGATCATAGTTATAGGATCAACGTGTGAGAATCAACAGGCTGGTAACTAAGGATAAAGGGTATAATGTCTTATAGATATTTTTGTCATGTGATATATGTATATTGTTTGGTAACAATTGGTTTTGCAGGATTACTATTATGAGTTATTATCATAATTATATTGTCGAATTGAAAACTCTATGTGTCTCACCGGGTTCCTAAACCTGACACACTCAAATTATATACATCACAACTAGCGGTGCTAAGGCTGCTGGAACTTGATTAGGATGTCGAGTGAATAAAAACAACATGCAATAGTATTCAGGACCGATATGTCTTTACGTTGTAACTCATCTTGTGTATTGATTATGACATCCTTATAGTTTTGTTATTTTGAAGCAACATCTGTACTCAAAATGTTTTAATAAATAGAGATTTTTCACAAACAAATATAACACGGTTTTGAAGGCTTAAATAATTTTTTTCAGTTCTGGAAAATAAGAGATGTCACAGTGTGTGATGTAATATACGAGATATTGGGGAACCCATTGAATTTTTTATTTACATTCTAAAACTAAATGTTTTTCAGGTTGTTCTAATGAGAAAGGAAAATACGCGGCGTGACTACACTCGCATCGATGACTTGTTTTGAGGCTTCTGCTAAACGCTTAATTATGTTTTTGTGATGTTTGAAACTATTCATTTGTGATCTTTTTAAGAAAATTGTTTTAAAAAAATTAATTGAAAATTTGAAACGTTACATTTTAATTTATTCTTTAAATATGTTGGATTGAATTGAGAATTATCAACTCGTTATTTAAATATGTTGGATTTTATTGAAATTTTCAACTGTTTAATTAGATATACCAAGAAAATGACTTATCCGAATCTATTGTCATCCACACACGAATTTGATATGTTCCATTCTCTATTATAATAAAATGGTTATTTCACAATTTTTCGATGGTATTAGGTTTTCTCTTTCAATTTAAATGTTGTTTCATGTGCAACTAGTTTGAAATGAATGCATCTAGTTAGGTAGCCGGTACAAAGCAAGAGGTTGTTGCTTAAGGTTTACAGTTGAATTTTAACTATGACATCATGTATGTTATGATAACCATATGTTTTGCTATTTTAATATAACTAAAACGATTCCAAAAATATATAATTAGACTTTATTTTAGTTACAGATTGGTAAAAACTTTAGAGCAAAATCATTTTGTAACAGAGAGAAAAAATATATAATTAATGACAGGTTTTACAAAAAAAAAAATTGGTACACTGAAATTATTTGATTTATTAGCATATATTATTTTCTTGAGCATCTCTATTAATTAAGGGAGGCAAATCGGGCCATTGTATCATGTTTTGTTTGACACGACACGACAAAATTTTATGTAACACAACACGACATGATCTTGTGTTTTTTTTTAACAAACACGAAAACGAACCAATTAAAAACAACAGACACGATATGACAGTACAAAGATAACATAATATAACAATTAGTTTATTTAATTAATATTTAATCATACATAACATGACAAACACGAAAAACATGACAAATAAATGTTAAATCGTGTCAATTTCGTATCGAATTTTGAACACGAACACTACAAGACATGACATCGTGTTTTCTACACTTAACACGGACACGACACACACAAATTCGAATTTCGAATTTCAATTTCATCATAATTTCATTTGGTCTCATATATACTTTTGTTGTCTCCTATCATCGTTTAACACCCCTACTATTAATTAAATGCACCGGAGATTGAAAGGTGGACAAGTACACTCGCCTATCCCTTGGGTACGATTGAATTGATCAGTTTTCACTAATTCAAAGGTTTTCGGGACCGCAAAAAAGAAAATAGTTCATCTTGAGATTCATATGATGTGATGTATAATAAGAAACTCATTATTTTTAGGCTGTGGATAATGTCATATAATAATATAAAACTATTAGGTACAATCAAATGAAAATTTACTATATGTTTTTGGATAAAACTATACTAACACCTATTTCTGTGTTAGAAAATAGGATTATACTTTGACACAAAATATTTTTAAAACAATAGTAAAAACCCCTAAATAATTCAAAATACTTTTAACATCGAAAATAAGGATGAATGGACCGGGGAACCGGCCGGCACCGGAACCAGAACCCGATGGAACTGGCCGGGCCGGGACTGGGACGTTATTTTGGTGGATTTTTGGAACCGGGAACCGGTAGGAACCGGAACCGATATAACCGGAACCGGTAGAACCGGCAAAAACCGGAACCGTATGATGTTATTTTTCGATGACCGGTTACAACATTTGAAGACACGACAAGAACCGGTAGGAACCAGGAACCAGTAGAACCGGCGGTCCGGTTCGGTACCTATTTTCCATCAAGTTCGGTTTCCAGGCCGGTTCCAGCCGGGTCGGTTCCTTTGCTCATCCTTAATCGAAAATGTATAAGAGAATGTTACGAGGAACGACCAATAAATAATTAGTTAATGTCTTTTAACAGTAATAAATTTTTCTCGTGCATATATTTAGTTATTTATATTTATTTTTATACAAATGGTATTAATTATATATATATATATATATATATATATATATATATATATATATATATATATATATATAGGTTCAAATGTACATTGACATCTATTGTGCGGACGTATGGACAGTGCTATTCTGTGAGAATGACAAAGAAAATATGTTGTTTCATAATATGAATACGTTCAATCTTACATAACTATTGTCATTATCACACATTCTTACTAATTAAATCGTCTATAAGGTTATTATATATTTTTTACTATTATTCTCGTTCTGTCAGACTATTATCAGAATGTTTATTGAGTCGTATTATGTCAGAATGAAAATGAGTGAAAAACGATGTGCGGGAACAAAAATGAATAAGAATTAGTGATAATACATGAAAATGATGATATTTTTATAAGGTTGAACGTATTCGCATTATTAAACAAATTTATTCTCTTAGTAATTCTCATAGAATAGCATTGTCTACACGTTATATATATATATATATATATATATATATATATATATATATATATATATATATATATATATATATATATATATATATATATATAGGGTTAGGATTAAATGTGGATTATAAGTATTGTGTAAATGTATGACCAAATTCTAGCCATTAACTTTGAAGAAAATGAAAGGATATGATCTTAGAGTGCATGTTATTAACATGAACTACCACTTACTATATAATTACACTTAATTAATTATAATGGAAAATATGATATTTTATTAGGAGAGAGAAATATAAATTACCTATATTTTTGGCAACTAAGTCAAGGTAATTAATAAAAAATATCAAATATTATTTTTAATTCAAAAAAATTCAAATTAAATCATATTTTTCAAGAACACGTTATCATTCAATATACATATATACATGAACATATATTTTCATTCTTTCATTCTTAAAGAATATGGTTTTATTCAAAAAGTTTTTTTTAGAATTAACATCTTAAAGAATATACATGCATATATTAGACAATAAGATATCAATCTTTAAGATATATGTATTGCAATATAATCAATAATATATATTATAAAATAAGAACCATTCTTATAACATAGAACAATCATTTTTATAACAATAAACAAGAATGTATATAAAACATTTTGAAGAATATAGACAACCTTTTATTCTGCGTTCTTTCAAAATATGTCATCATTCTTACAGAATATACAAAATATCTTATAATATATACTACATTCCTTAAGAATATGTCGTGATTCTTGAAGAATCCGTCTTTACTTTTTGATGGTTTTCCCATGTCTGTGTCTTACCTCTCCACAATTGAACTGAAACCAACAAATAATTCAATTAAAACTTTTGTTTCCCTCCTATAAACAAGAAAGAGAAAAAGTTAGAATAGTTGCTACCAAGCTTAAATAATGTTTAATCAGGAAAAAAAATTTAATCATAGAAAAATCAACTTTTTCATGATCCGATTCATAAATTTAGGATGGACATTTTGAAAAAAAAATGTTTATTCTTAAATAATGAGCATAATTGATCAATTCTTAAAAAATGAGCATAATTGATCAGTAGATGCATATAGGGAGACACCATCTTTAAGGTCTTCCTATGTATGAAAATGACATTTTCATCCTGAACAACAAAATTAGTTTAGAGGAAATCAATGAAATAACAAAAATAGCAAATTACAAATATTTTCTTTAAAGATGTGTATGTTTTTAAATGGTACAGGAGAACATTTTAAGCTTCCAGGTCTACCAATTCATGAATGAAATTGATTTTTTTTTAGAACGGCAATGAATGAAATTGATTTTGATAATGAAATTGTTTCAAGCTCCAACATTTTACCATCTTGGTAGACTAATTTTTTTTATCAAATATTCTTAAAATTACAAAAATTAAGAAGCCATATCAATGGATTGTATTTTCTCCTTCAAGCACTAATTTGGATAAAAAATTCATATTCCCATTCTAAATAATACTTTTAAACGTATGACACAAGTAAAATAATCATTCTAATAGTTTCAACAATCAAAACCATTAAATAAAACAAAAACATTGGAAAATACTATTTTTATAATCCAAATTTCCAACAGTACCATCTTCGGCCTCTTTAACCTTTTTAATGACTTGTTCTTTTAACATTTTTCTGGTGTATGTCCTTTGATATACTCTTTTTTAGTTACATTGCCTCATCAATTAGTATTTCATTTTGCAATATATCCAACTTAGATACACATGTGCTTCACTAGTTGGCATGCATTAATTACCTAACAAAAAATATAATTCATTAACATTATGCATTCTACAAGAATCGCCAAACACTTTAACAAATACATCTATTAGTTTTACCTTGTTTAAAGTTTTAGGCTTTCTTGAATCACCTCAAAATTGTTCTTCGTTGAAGGAAAAAAAACAGTATAGGCGAAGGAGAAAATTTTAAACAAGGAAGATGAAGAAGAAAGATATTAAGATCGATGTTGACGCTTGAAATTTGTTCAGTACCTGGTATATTGGACTTCAAATTTAATTAATGATAATTATCAACTTTCCAAAATTATAGGATTTAATAGTTGTCATCTTATTAATTAATATATACAAGTTAATTATATTCCCATTATAAAATGATTGGTCTATAATTGGCCATACATTCACACAACATTTAGAATATATATATATATATATATATATATATATATATATATATATATATATATATATATATATATATATATATATATATATATAAAGTTTATTACCTTAACCCTTAAAAGATTAACCCATAAATAATCGATGATACAACTAATAAGATAATTGTCCAACCATTTTCAAGCCCCAAAATATGAAAATACATACAAAATGTCTCGAGAAAACTCATCGTGGCTCTAATTCCATAAAATTAAAAATACAAAATTTCACCTGAAACACATCAAACCAATATTTTGAACTCAAAAACATAATGAAACACACCATGTTACTTATATAACAAAATACAAAGGGAGATGATTTGTACACAACAATTTGTTTCCATACACAACAATTGATGCTTTAAAATATTGTATTGTACAACTCTATAATGCATAAATTGTTGTGTACGGTAAAAAATTGTTGTTTACAAATCACTTACCAAATACAAATAGTATCAACAAAATCATGTAATTATTACTTATCATCATAATTAATTACAAGCTCCTCCTCTAAAATACATGAAAACAAAACAATAAAAATATCTTACAACATTATCAAATACACAATATATATATATATATATATATATATATATATATATATATATATATATATATATATATATATATATATATATATATATATATATATATATATATATATATATATATATATATATATATATATATATATATATATATATATATATATATATATATATATATATATATATATATGGAATACATTCATCTTTACCGTTGCACGATCAGCATGCATTGTTGAATAATATATAATGCATGCTAGATCAAGAGAGCAATATCTAGTACTATTCACGTTTTTCTTCAACGAGTACGAAAATACTTTGCAAAACATCATTTTAATTAAAACTAGCACTAATGGTGTAACAAGTTGACAAATGAATCGGTACGAACTACAAAGTATGAGTAGTCACTCTTCCTTACTAGAATCTCTTTAAGCCATTATCTTATATCCAGGATAATGTGTCAAGTAAAGCAATTACTAAAAGCCATTACGAGCTTTGGATTAATAAAATACCAAGTATTAGGAACCTACATATATGGGGTTGTACAGCTGACGCTAGGCCTTATATGCCACATGAAGAAAAGTAGAACTCATGTAATGTTCCATTTTCACAAACAAAATTTAATTTTTAATTAAGGTAAAACATTATTTTCATAAAGCACCAAATTAAGAAAACTCATTTGTTCCAAAATACAATTATTTGAAAATCTGAGCAATGTAATAAATACAGAATTTCAAATGTTGTTGATGAGTCTGTACAGTCACACATTCGCTTTCTCACGATCACCAATTGTACCTGAAAAACATTTAATCCACAACTGTAAGCCAAAACTTAATGAGTTCCCCCAAAATACCATACACCATAATACACTAACAATGCATGCACACATATGAGCCTTCAGTCTGATTTGACCGCCTGGCGAGGCCTACAGTACACCTAGACCGATCACTAGGGTCCTCAGTCCACGACTATCCCCCCTACCACACCTACAATATAAATTCGATACGCACATGGCCTACAACATACAATTGGCCCGCCTAAGTATCTTGTCCTGCCACATAAAGCAGGGTTACCTCAACCTACCGTCCAATACGTCGACATATTGATCAAACAAGCAATCAAACAAACACATACACACATGAAACTATCTACACTAGTCTACATGTCTAACAGCCCACTACTAAATACATTGTAAATGAGAATCGAATATCTCATTAATTGTAGTAAAACGATAAAAAGATAGGCGAAAACGGACGTCGGATGGAGAAGTTATGATTTTATAACGGAGTTTTCTTGTCCCGGCCTACTAAAAATAAATAATAAAAATAAAGTCAAAATTAGCCGACGGAGTCTAAACAAAAGTTGTAAAGCGTAGTCTCGAAGATATGCGGGGATATAAAGAACGTCGAAAACAGAGTTCGTATGAGGAAGACATGAATTTTTGAAGTTTATTAAATATTTTCGATATTTAATTTAAATATAAATTCGATATTATCCGGAAGGGGGGAGTCAGCGTTCTTATCCCCATTACACCCAGCGTAATTCGGGTTTCTAGCCCCCTATAAAAGGAAGTCGTGGGCAGCCGAGTTCTATTGCTCCATTCTTCTTTCCTCTTGCGTTTTTACCTCGTTTTGCGTGCAACTTATACCCTGAAGCCCCAATATCATTCCCGAGCCCCGAAGCAAGTCTCGAGGCCCCGAAGATCCCGAGAAGTGCAATTCTCGAGCCGAAGCTCTGCCCGCGAGGAGTCCGGTTTTTGTGAAGATCTTCCAGATCTGCCGAAGAATACTACTTTACAAGTCGTACTGTCCGATCATCTTCTAATCAAGTGAGTGTGTAGTTGCTTTCTTCTAAACACATAAATATTAAGTATTTGCTATGAAATATGTGCTATGTGTATAATATAAAGATATTTATATGTGTGAGCGTGTGGTCACTTTCTTCTAACACATAAATATTAAGTATTTGTTATGAAATACGTGCTATGTGTTTATATATTGTTTGTTTATTTGAGATATTGGTGGAATGGATGAACTATATAGGTTTTAATGAGTTAAACTGTATATGTAATTTATATCTACAAATATGTTGGGTAGGACATGGGTAAATGAGATCCGTGAGTATGGATCAGATCAAGAGGTTAGTTTTAGATCCGTTACTATGGATTAGACCAAGAGGGTAGTTTTAGATCCGTGATTATGGATCAGGTAAAGAGATAAACTTGCTATTAGTCCGGGAGTATGGATTAAGACTAAGTTAATTGTCCCTAGTCCGGGAGTATGGATTGGGCACAGTTATAGATCCGGGAGTATGGATCAGATATGGATTAAGATTAAGTTAACTGTACCTAGTCCGGGAGTATGGATTGGGCACAGTTATAGATCCGGGAGTATGGATCAAATTAGGATTAATGTATAGTTAATTGCCCCTATTCCAGGAGTATGGAATGGGTACAATTATTGATCCGGGAGTATGGATCAGATTAGGAGGTTAGTTTTAGATCCGTGAGTATGGATCAGGTAGTTTTAGATCCGTGAGTATGGATCAGGGGAAAAGGTTAGTTTTAGATCCGTGAGTATGGATCAGGTTAAAAGGTTAGTTTTAGATCCGTGAGTATGGATCGGGTGAAGAGGATAGTTTTAGATCCGTGGATAGGGATCAGGTAAAGAGGTAAATTTTAGATACGAGAGTTTAAATCGTGTCGTTGTGAGGATCGATGGGGTGGGATAAGAGTTGCCTTTATATGGTGAAATTGTACAAGTTTGAATGTTCTATATTTATAAATATATGATATAATATTGTGGGATGAAAACCCTATATGCTCACCAGGCTCCCAAGCCTGACCCACTCAGTTTTCTTTGTATCACAGGTATCAATACGAAGACATATTTCACAGAGAGATTTAAAGGAGATATAAATCATTAGTGTAATGAATGTAAGTTCGATCTGTTTATGCTTATATGTCTGTATCGGAACATGACATCCCGAGGTTTTATTATTAAATTAAAATACATTCTCTTTGAGAAATGTTTTGATAAGTTATTATCATATCTTGTTTTGGGAACAAATTCCGCAACCGTTTTCTTTAAAAGATTACTCTGATATATAAAACAAAGCATAAACAAATCGGTCTTTTCTGGCCGTGAAAATGGGGATGTCACAGTTGGTATCAGAACATTAGTTTTAGCGAACTAGGAATTTGTAGGATTTCTAGACATAAACTTAGAATGCTAAGTGAAATTTTTAGATGTGTGTCTGTTATGTTTTAGACACGAGCACTAGTTTATTTTAGGAAAGTTTCCTAAAATGCTTTTATGTGCTAAATGTTATATGTTGCCATATATGATATTATTTGTTCGGATCTATGGTCTGTTGCCGACCGGATCTGGAAACCTTATGTGTGTAGGATTCTAAGCGTACGTCTACGATATTAGAACTAGCATGTAAACGTTTCGGAGTGATAAGGATGATTTGAATATCTATCGTGAATAAGGATCTAATTTCACCTTATTCAGTTTATAGATCAAAAATGGTGAGAACGAGGAGTGGAGTTGGAAATGCTGATGAAAACAGGAATCAACCACCAGTGATTGAGCAAATACCTGTCGTAGCAGCAGCACTTGAGCTGATAACAATGGCTGGTGTACAAATGATGATTCAAACAATGTTGGATCGTCAAATGGAGGAGACTAGGCGGTTGCTTCAACAGAATCGTGAAGAACTATCAATTCAAGTGGAAGAGCCTGAATTAAATGAAGGGCACTCGAAAGGAGGAAACTTCAGTAAATATGTTGGTCAAGCCAACCCACCGATAGTTGGGCAAAACAACCATGATGGAAGGAATGATGGAATGGGATGCAAGTACAAGGACTTTCTAACTTGCAAACCATCGACCTTCACTGGAAAGGAGGATCCGATCGGAGTGATGGATTGGATCTCTGAAATGGAGTTAGCCTTCATGACTTGTGACTGCAGAGGCAAGTTGCAGACTACCTATGCAGTGCGTCAGTTCCGAGGTGGAGCCGTTCATTGGTGGAACACTCTAGGGAAGACTTTAAGCCCTAATGAGCCACTGCAATTGTCATGGGCAGAGTTCTTGGCGCAATTCAAGCGCAAGTTCTACTCGGCTCAAAATCTGTTGAAATTGGAGAATAAGTTTCTGACATTGACGAAAGGCAGCATGTCAGTTGATGAATACACTAATAACTTTACAGACAAGATGGAGTTTGCCTTGCGCATCGTTCTAGATGAGCTGACAAAGGTTGACCGGTACGCAAAGGGACTCTCATGGGAGTATGCAGTGCCAGTTCGTCAGGCGCCTACTCTAGAGGGAGCTATCTGGGTTGCCAAGTCTGTTGAAGATATGATTAAGGGAAGAAACGACAGCAAGGTTGAAGTTGGCTAGAAAAGAAAGATTGAAGGATCTTCAAGGTCCGATGAGAAGATAAAATTTTCGAAGTCTGATTCGAAGAAGCTCGAAGAAGGAGCACAATGGTGTGACAAGTGCAAAAGGAAGCACATTGGGGAATGCTCTAAAGAAATGAATTGCTTCAAATGCGGGAAGACTGGTCATTACGCCAGCAAATGCCCAAACAAAAGAGAAACTTGCTTTAAGTGTGGTGAAGAAGGACACTTCAAACAAAACTGCCCAGGAAGGGAAGAGATTACAAAGCCAAATGTGCCGCCAAAGCCAAAGGCAAGAGCATTTCAAATGATCCTTGATGAAGTAGATGATAACGCAAGGAATCAAGGATGAGGATTTTATATCCAAAGATCAAGTTATGAAGTAGCAGTGTGAATAGTAACTTATGGTGTAGCCTATTAGAGGCATAGTATAGGGTGAACTTGAACTTTTGTGTAATAGTTTCAAGGAATTAATATAAACCCTAGTTCTGTTATCTGGTGTGTTGAATGATTGTATGATTTTCTTGTGTGGTGACTTGGTCGACTGCAGGACAATACTTGGGACAAGTACGAGTAGGTGTGAAAGGTAGTAGATGCATATACTACCAGAAGCACAGGATTCACACTTGGATCAGGGAAAGTCACAAGGTTACCAAGAAGCTAGTGATTGATTCCATTTTATTCTGGTATGTCATTACCATTGTTTCGGTAATGACTAGTAAGATGGTTCTTGTTCCGACCCTAGTGGCCATGTTTAAATTTGAGTTCGACTACGAGGAGTATGTTACGTGGTCTAGAGGACCAAGTTAGATGTAACATCTGACTTAAGTCGGAAGGTTGAAGTTAATGCGATTGATAGTGTCGCGCTCGTCGTTAAAAGAAGTTTGCAGGTAGAAATGGTACATGCTGAAATGTGATTATATCACATTAGAATATGAAGGAAGGTATATTCCATTTTTTAATTTAACTCTAGGAGACCTAAGTCTAAGTATTGCATCATTCGATGAGAGGTCAGTAGAGCACGACCCATCGGTTTGTTACAATAGATAACGGAAAGTATTTATCCTAAGAAGAAGAAGGAGTCCACAATACGGACTTATTTGGTAACTTAAAGGTTACAATCGAAAGTACAACATAGTACGATAATCAGATGCAAGATTGGGCATCTTCTGCGGTCAAGAAAGCCATAGAGTTAAATACTCTTTCGAGGAAACATAGAAGTTACGGTTATTACCTAGGATGAAGAAATAACATGTGGAATCATTATGCAAGTCCTATTTCGTTGATGATTCTGGGACGTAATCATCCTAAGGGGGAGATAATTGTAACGCCCGTAGATACGGGCTAGTCAATTAGAGACGTTAAGCGTCAAAAATGACTTTTTGATGGAAGATTATTTTGAAGGAATAATCTTAACTAAGTTATAGTATATGTTACAAGGATTCCGTACATATAAAGAACGCCAAAATCCGAGTTATAACGAAGAAGTTATGACCTGTCGAAGTTTCGCGACAGAACCGACACGACGCTGAATGACGTAAAAAGTGAATTTATGTTAGAGTGATATTTAGCCTTAGCGATCTAAACGAAAGTCGTAGAGTTCCTTAAACCATGAGCGTGCATAAAAAAAATGCCCAAATCTGACTTCGTATGAGGAAGTTATGATTTTTCGAAGTTTCGACTTAGCGGTATATGCAGCCCGAATACTCGATTTGAGACCGAGAGGTTTTTAGCCGAAACAATCTAAATGAGAATCGAATATCTCATTAATTGTAGTAAAACGATAAAAAGATAGGTGAAAACGGACGTCGGATGGAGAAGTTATGATTTTATAACGGAGTTTTCTTGTCCCGGCCTACTAAAAATAAATAATAAAAATAAAGTCAAAATTAGCCGACGGAGTCTAAACAAAAGTTGTAGAGCGTAGTCTCACCTACGCGGGGATATAAAGAACGTCGAAAACAGAGTTCGTATGAGGAAGACATGAATTTTTGAAGTTTATTAAATATTTTCGATATTTAATTTAAATATAAATTCGATATTATCCGGAAGGGGGGAGTCAGCGTTCTTATCCCCATTACACCCAGCGTAATTCGGGTTTCCAGCCCCCTATAAAAGGAAGTCGTGGGCAGCCGAGTTCTATTGCTCCATTCTTCTTTCCTCTTGCGTTTTTACCTCGTTTTGCGTGCAACTTATACCCTGAAGCCCCAATATCATTCCCGAGCCCCGAAGCAAGTCTCGAGGCCCCGAAGATCCCGAGAAGTGCAATTCTCGAGCCGAAGCTCTGCCCGCGAGGAGTCCGGTTTTTGTGAAGATCTTCCAGATCTGCCGAAGAATACTACTTTACAAGTCGTACTGTCCGATCATCTTCTAATCAAGTGAGTGTGTAGTTGCTTTCTTCTAAACACATAAATATTAAGTATTTGCTATGAAATATGTGCTATGTGTATAATATAAAGATATTTATATGTGTGAGCGTGTGGTCACTTTCTTCTAACACATAAATATTAAGTATTTGTTATGAAATACGTGCTATGTGTTTATATATTGTTTGTTTATTTGAGATATTGGTGGAATGGATGAACTATATAGGTTTTAATGAGTTAAACTGTATATGTAATTTATATCTACAAATATGTTGGGTAGGACATGGGTAAATGAGATCCGTGAGTATGGATCAGATCAAGAGGTTAGTTTTAGATCCGTTACTATGGATTAGACCAAGAGGGTAGTTTTAGATCCGTGATTATGGATCAGGTAAAGAGATAAACTTGCTATTAGTCCGGGAGTATGGATTAAGACTAAGTTAATTGTCCCTAGTCCGGGAGTATGGATTGGGCACAGTTATAGATCCGGGAGTATGGATCAGATATGGATTAAGATTAAGTTAACTGTACCTAGTCCGGGAGTATGGATTGGGCACAGTTATAGATCCGGGAGTATGGATCAAATTAGGATTAATGTATAGTTAATTGCCCCTATTCCAGGAGTATGGAATGGGTACAATTATTGATCCGGGAGTATGGATCAGATTAGGAGGTTAGTTTTAGATCCGTGAGTATGGATCAGGTAGTTTTAGATCCGTGAGTATGGATCAGGGGAAAAGGTTAGTTTTAGATCCGTGAGTATGGATCAGGTTAAAAGGTTAGTTTTAGATCCGTGAGTATGGATCGGGTGAAGAGGATAGTTTTAGATCCGTGGATAGGGATCAGGTAAAGAGGTAAATTTTAGATACGAGAGTTTAAATCGTGTCGTTGTGAGGATCGATGGGGTGGGATAAGAGTTGCCTTTATATGGTGAAATTGTACAAGTTTGAATGTTCTATATTTATAAATATATGATATAATATTGTGGGATGAAAACCCTATATGCTCACCAGGCTCCCAAGCCTGACCCACTCAGTTTTCTTTGTATCACAGGTATCAATACGAAGACATATTTCACAGAGAGATTTAAAGGAGATATAAATCATTAGTGTAATGAATGTAAGTTCGATCTGTTTATGCTTATATGTCTGTATCGGAACATGACATCCCGAGGTTTTATTATTAAATTAAAATACATTCTCTTTGAGAAATGTTTTGATAAGTTATTATCATATCTTGTTTTGGGAACAAATTCCGCAACCGTTTTCTTTAAAAGATTACTCTGATATATAAAACAAAGCATAAACAAATCGGTCTTTTCTGGCCGTGAAAATGGGGATGTCACAGTTGGTATCAGAACATTAGTTTTAGCGAACTAGGAATTTGTAGGATTTCTAGACATAAACTTAGAATGCTAAGTGAAATTTTTAGATGTGTGTCTGTTATGTTTTAGACACGAGCACTAGTTTATTTTAGGAAAGTTTCCTAAAATGCTTTTATGTGCTAAATGTTATATGTTGCCATATATGATATTATTTGTTCGGATCTATGGTCTGTTGCCGACCGGATCTGGAAACCTTATGTGTGTAGGATTCTAAGCGTACGTCTACGATATTAGAACTAGCATGTAAACGTTTCGGAGTGATAAGGATGATTTGAATATCTATCGTGAATAAGGATCTAATTTCACCTTATTCAGTTTATAGATCAAAAATGGTGAGAACGAGGAGTGGAGTTGGAAATGCTGATGAAAACAGGAATCAACCACCAGTGATTGAGCAAATACCTGTCGTAGCAGCAGCACTTGAGCTGATAACAATGGCTGGTGTACAAATGATGATTCAAACAATGTTGGATCGTCAAATGGAGGAGACTAGGCGGTTGCTTCAACAGAATCGTGAAGAACTATCAATTCAAGTGGAAGAGCCTGAATTAAATGAAGGGCACTCGAAAGGAGGAAACTTCAGTAAATATGTTGGTCAAGCCAACCCACCGATAGTTGGGCAAAACAACCATGATGGAAGGAATGATGGAATGGGATGCAAGTACAAGGACTTTCTAACTTGCAAACCATCGACCTTCACTGGAAAGGAGGATCCGATCGGAGTGATGGATTGGATCTCTGAAATGGAGTTAGCCTTCATGACTTGTGACTGCAGAGGCAAGTTGCAGACTACCTATGCAGTGCGTCAGTTCCGAGGTGGAGCCGTTCATTGGTGGAACACTCTAGGGAAGACTTTAAGCCCTAATGAGCCACTGCAATTGTCATGGGCAGAGTTCTTGGCGCAATTCAAGCGCAAGTTCTACTCGGCTCAAAATCTGTTGAAATTGGAGAATAAGTTTCTGACATTGACGAAAGGCAGCATGTCAGTTGATGAATACACTAATAACTTTACAGACAAGATGGAGTTTGCCTTGCGCATCGTTCTAGATGAGCTGACAAAGGTTGACCGGTACGCAAAGGGACTCTCATGGGAGTATGCAGTGCCAGTTCGTCAGGCGCCTACTCTAGAGGGAGCTATCTGGGTTGCCAAGTCTGTTGAAGATATGATTAAGGGAAGAAACGACAGCAAGGTTGAAGTTGGCTAGAAAAGAAAGATTGAAGGATCTTCAAGGTCCGATGAGAAGATAAAATTTTCGAAGTCTGATTCGAAGAAGCTCGAAGAAGGAGCACAATGGTGTGACAAGTGCAAAAGGAAGCACATTGGGGAATGCTCTAAAGAAATGAATTGCTTCAAATGCGGGAAGACTGGTCATTACGCCAGCAAATGCCCAAACAAAAGAGAAACTTGCTTTAAGTGTGGTGAAGAAGGACACTTCAAACAAAACTGCCCAGGAAGGGAAGAGATTACAAAGCCAAATGTGCCGCCAAAGCCAAAGGCAAGAGCATTTCAAATGATCCTTGATGAAGTAGATGATAACGCAAGGAATCAAGGATGAGGATTTTATATCCAAAGATCAAGTTATGAAGTAGCAGTGTGAATAGTAACTTATGGTGTAGCCTATTAGAGGCATAGTATAGGGTGAACTTGAACTTTTGTGTAATAGTTTCAAGGAATTAATATAAACCCTAGTTCTGTTATCTGGTGTGTTGAATGATTGTATGATTTTCTTGTGTGGTGACTTGGTCGACTGCAGGACAATACTTGGGACAAGTACGAGTAGGTGTGAAAGGTAGTAGATGCATATACTACCAGAAGCACAGGATTCACACTTGGATCAGGGAAAGTCACAAGGTTACCAAGAAGCTAGTGATTGATTCCATTTTATTCTGGTATGTCATTACCATTGTTTCGGTAATGACTAGTAAGATGGTTCTTGTTCCGACCCTAGTGGCCATGTTTAAATTTGAGTTCGACTACGAGGAGTATGTTACGTGGTCTAGAGGACCAAGTTAGATGTAACATCTGACTTAAGTCGGAAGGTTGAAGTTAATGCGATTGATAGTGTCGCGCTCGTCGTTAAAAGAAGTTTGCAGGTAGAAATGGTACATGCTGAAATGTGATTATATCACATTAGAATATGAAGGAAGGTATATTCCATTTTTTAATTTAACTCTAGGAGACCTAAGTCTAAGTATTGCATCATTCGATGAGAGGTCAGTAGAGCACGACCCATCGGTTTGTTACAATAGATAACGGAAAGTATTTATCCTAAGAAGAAGAAGGAGTCCACAATACGGACTTATTTGGTAACTTAAAGGTTACAATCGAAAGTACAACATAGTACGATAATCAGATGCAAGATTGGGCATCTTCTGCGGTCAAGAAAGCCATAGAGTTAAATACTCTTTCGAGGAAACATAGAAGTTACGGTTATTACCTAGGATGAAGAAATAACATGTGGAATCATTATGCAAGTCCTATTTCGTTGATGATTCTGGGACGTAATCATCCTAAGGGGGAGATAATTGTAACGCCCGTAGATACGGGCTAGTCAATTAGAGACGTTAAGCGTCAAAAATGACTTTTTGATGGAAGATTATTTTGAAGGAATAATCTTAACTAAGTTATAGTATATGTTACAAGGATTCCGTACATATAAAGAACGCCAAAATCCGAGTTATAACGAAGAAGTTATGACCTGTCGAAGTTTCGCGACAGAACCGACACGACGCTGAATGACGTAAAAAGTGAATTTATGTTAGAGTGATATTTAGCCTTAGCGATCTAAACGAAAGTCG
Organism: Lactuca sativa; assembly: GCF_002870075.4. Lineage (NCBI taxonomy): Eukaryota > Viridiplantae > Streptophyta > Magnoliopsida > Asterales > Asteraceae > Lactuca > Lactuca sativa. The sequence goes on along the minus strand of NC_056627.2, from coordinate 358,015,770 downwards.
TAGAGTTCCTTAAACCATGAGCGTGCATAAAAAAAATGCCCAAATCTGACTTCGTATGAGGAAGTTATGATTTTTCGAAGTTTCGACTTAGCGGTATATGCAGCCCGAATACTCGATTTGAGACCGAGAGGTTTTTAGCCGAAACAATCTAAATGAGAATCGAATATCTCATTAATTGTAGTAAAACGATAAAAAGATAGGTGAAAACGGACGTCGGATGGAGAAGTTATGATTTTATAACGGAGTTTTCTTGTCCCGGCCTACTAAAAATAAATAATAAAAATAAAGTCAAAATTAGCCGACGGAGTCTAAACAAAAGTTGTAGAGCGTAGTCTCACCTACGCGGGGATATAAAGAACGTCGAAAACAGAGTTCGTATGAGGAAGACATGAATTTTTGAAGTTTATTAAATATTTTCGATATTTAATTTAAATATAAATTCGATATTATCCGGAAGGGGGGAGTCAGCGTTCTTATCCCCATTACACCCAGCGTAATTCGGGTTTCCAGCCCCCTATAAAAGGAAGTCGTGGGCAGCCGAGTTCTATTGCTCCATTCTTCTTTCCTCTTGCGTTTTTACCTCGTTTTGCGTGCAACTTATACCCTGAAGCCCCAATATCATTCCCGAGCCCCGAAGCAAGTCTCGAGGCCCCGAAGATCCCGAGAAGTGCAATTCTCGAGCCGAAGCTCTGCCCGCGAGGAGTCCGGTTTTTGTGAAGATCTTCCAGATCTGCCGAAGAATACTACTTTACAAGTCGTACTGTCCGATCATCTTCTAATCAAGTGAGTGTGTAGTTGCTTTCTTCTAAACACATAAATATTAAGTATTTGCTATGAAATATGTGCTATGTGTATAATATAAAGATATTTATATGTGTGAGCGTGTGGTCACTTTCTTCTAACACATAAATATTAAGTATTTGTTATGAAATACGTGCTATGTGTTTATATATTGTTTGTTTATTTGAGATATTGGTGGAATGGATGAACTATATAGGTTTTAATGAGTTAAACTGTATATGTAATTTATATCTACAAATATGTTGGGTAGGACATGGGTAAATGAGATCCGTGAGTATGGATCAGATCAAGAGGTTAGTTTTAGATCCGTTACTATGGATTAGACCAAGAGGGTAGTTTTAGATCCGTGATTATGGATCAGGTAAAGAGATAAACTTGCTATTAGTCCGGGAGTATGGATTAAGACTAAGTTAATTGTCCCTAGTCCGGGAGTATGGATTGGGCACAGTTATAGATCCGGGAGTATGGATCAGATATGGATTAAGATTAAGTTAACTGTACCTAGTCCGGGAGTATGGATTGGGCACAGTTATAGATCCGGGAGTATGGATCAAATTAGGATTAATGTATAGTTAATTGCCCCTATTCTGGGAGTATGGAATGGGTACAATTATTGATCCGGGAGTATGGATCAGATTAGGAGGTTAGTTTTAGATCCGTGAGTATGGATCAGGGGAAAAGGTTAGTTTTAGATCCGTGAGTATGGATCAGGTTAAAAGGTTAGTTTTAGATCCGTGAGTATGGATCGGGTGAAGAGGATAGTTTTAGATCCGTGGATAGGGATCAGGTAAAGAGGTAAATTTTAGATACGAGAGTTTAGATCGTGTCGTTGTGAGGATCGATGGGGTGGGATAAGAGTTGCCTTTATATGGTGAAATTGTACAAGTTTGAATGTTCTATATTTATAAATATATGATATAATATTGTGGGATGAAAACCCTATATGCTCACCAGGCTCCCAAGCCTGACCCACTCAGTTTTCTTTGTATCACAGGTATCAATACGAAGACATATTTCACAGAGAGATTTAAAGGAGATATAAATCATTAGTGTAATTGAATGTAAGTTCGATCTGTTTATGCTTATATGTCTGTATCGGAACATGACATCCCGAGGTTTTATTATTAAATTAAAATACATTCTCTTTGAGAAATGTTATGATAAGTTATTATCATATCTTGTTTTGGGAACAAATTCCGCAACCGTTTTCTTTAAAAGATTACTCTGATTTTAAAAAACAAAGCATAAACAAATCGGTCTTTTCTGGCCGTGAAAATGGGGATGTCACAAAAAATCCACCCCTTCCTCATCAGACGAGTGAGGGATACTACAATCTTGGAGAAATCTTGAATAAACCTCTGGTAGTAGTACCCTTGCCAAACCTAGAAAACTACTGATATCTGAGAGAGACTTCGGGACTTCCCACTGCATCACCGCCTCGATTTTGGCCGGATCGACCAAAAATCCCATCTTGGTTAACAAGATGTCTAAGGAACTGAACCTCTCGTAAGCAAAAATCGCACTTCGAGAACTTAGCATAAAGTCGTTCTTTCCTCAAAACCCCCGGGAGCTCGCGAAGATGCTCCTCATGCTGCTCCCTGGTCTTGGAATACACCAAGATATCATCAATGAACACAATAACCAACCGATCAAGCATCGACATGCATACCTGATTCATCAAATCCATAAATATCACAGGTGCATTGGTGAACCCAAATGGCATCACCACGAATTCGTAATGCCCATAACGAGTCTGAAACGCGGTCTTCTCCATATTCTCCTCCCTCACCCTGACCTGATGGTACCCAGATCTCAGGTCAATCTTAGAGAACCAAGATGCTCCCTACAACTGATAAAAAAGGTCATCAATCTGCGAAAGGGGTAACGATTCTTCACCATTAACTTGTTCAGCTCCTTATAATCGATGCACATCCAGTGTGAACCATCTTTCTTTTTGACAAAAAGAATTGGTGCTCCCTACAAAGAACTGCTCGGACAGATTAACTGCTTGCCTAGCAGCTCCTGCATATGAGATGACAGCTCTTGCATCTCAGGCGGTGCCAATCAGTACGGTGCCTTGGCAATAGGGGTCGCACATGACACAAGGTCGATCTTGAACTCGACCTGCCTCTCAGGAGGCACACCGGGTAACTCCATCGGGAATACATCGGCGAACTCCCTGAAAACCGGAACATCAACCACTGACACCTGATCCCCAACCCGCGTATCCACCACAGAAGCCAAATAACCAATACACCCGTGCTGAATATACTGTCGAGCCCTGGCTGCCGAACTAAACCTTGAACCCAACCTGGTGCCCTCTCCAAAAGTAACCAGTTATCCCCTACTCGGGGTTCGAACTACCACACGCTGGCCCTCGCAGTCGATCATGGCACTGAAACGCCTCAGCCAGTCAATACCCACGATCACACAGACATCCCCATAGGAATTGGAATCAAATCGATTGGAAATGACACCCCGAAGATCTCTAGAACGCAACCATGATAAACCAAAGAAGCAGAAACCCCATTTTCGTTGGCGATAGAAACTCGCAACGGACACTCCAACTCCCCCATAGGCAAAGAAAACTCCCTACTAAAGGACTGAGAAACAAAAGACTGACTCACACCCGAGTCAAACAAAACTAAAGCAAGCAAAGATGCCACTAGGAACGTAACTATAGAGGTACAAACATATGAGCATAAAACAAACATAATCAATAAGATAAGGGATATAAACATACCAGTCACAACATCTGGTGATGTCCTTGCCTCTTCGGCAGTGAGCTAGAAAGCGCGACCTCGAGCCCTAGGGGGTTTCGCCCTGCCCTGACTCCCATCAGTGATCCTCAATGTAGCTGGCAGGGGAGCCTGCGTCGGCTTGGCGACGAACAATGGACAGTTCACCTTCACTTGGCCAACCTGATCACAATGATAGCAAATCCTCATACTCGGAATTGGGGTGGATTGGCAGCAGTCCCTCGCATAATGCCCCTCCTTACCACATTTGTAGCACCCACTACTAGGTCAACATGCTCCAACATGAACCTTCTTGCACTTCCCACAAGTGCGGTCACGCTGACCTCCAAATCTAGAATCAACAACCTTGAACCGCTTAAACACTGGTTGTGACTGTGTCGGGGCATGCCTCTGCTCTCTCAACTGGAACTCAATCTCAAGCTCACGCCGCCTGGCGGCCTCCTGTAACTTCAGCAAGGTATCACACCACTGAGTAGAAACAAACTGTCTGATGTCCGTTTTGAGCATGCTCAGATAACGGGTCATCTGAGCCTGCTCTGAGGCAAACTCGAGGAAAAACATTTCCCTCTCAATAAACATTCGGGCGATCTCAGTCACCGACTATGATCCCCGCCTTAGGTCCAAAAACCCCTGAGCCAACCTCTCTCGCTCGACCCGTGGAATGTAGCGAGTTCGAAACATCTCCCTAAACTGATCCCAAGATATCGTAGCCCTCTGCTCATTAGAGTATGACCCCTTAACCAGTCTCCACTAATCCTTCGCTCCGGACCTTAGAAGGTTCAGAGCGCACCTGACCTTCTGGTCAGCAGGGCATGAACAAGTGAAAACGCATCCCTCCACATCAAATAGCCACCTCATGGCCACAATTGGGTCTTGAACTCCATCGAAGGCCAGGGTCTTCGTATTATCAAAATCTCGATACTGAAAGGCCTGCCCTTTCCCAACACCTGTAGGCGCCACAGCTGCGAAGGCTGCTGCAGTAGCCGTCTCAGCAATGGCTGCATAGAGATCATCAAAGAACTCCATCATCACAGTCTTGATAAACTCGAACATCTCTGGAACCTGATCCCATACAATGGCCACAACCTTCTCGTGGAGGATCCTCCTAATCCTGACATCCAACTAATCTGATCTCATCTGACTGTCAGTCCCTGATCCCGACCCGGATCCAATCTCAACTCGCCTCATAGTCACTATACTGAAAATACACCTGAAAGATATCAGATAACCCACATAAATAACGGGGAACAAAATCCTAACGAATCCCTAGGGGCTGTGACTTCCTTGTTACGCATACGAGTCTTGTGCTTTCAGTAGTACGGGCCCATACTACCTTCCACACTTACCCGTGTTTGTCTCAAGGATCATCACAACACCCTAACAATACTTATAAGCATAAACGAACATGCAGTCCTCACTCTTAGAGGAAAAGATAAGCATCTCACTACTTACCGACTGACCCCACACGACTCATCCATGAAACTTCCACTAACCCTGCAGTACTCACGTATATACTAGCCATTCATAACACTGGACCCTATACACATTCGAATATTTGATCCTACCCTAAGCCCTTCATCAAACAAGAACAAAAAATAAGATCAAACCAAACATTCTTAGGCTATAAGATGTTAGTTATATATAACCACGATGCATATACTAAGCAACTACAGTAATGATGTCAATTTGATAAAAGAAAGGCCCTAGGCTATCAAGCATCATATAATCAGGCAATTCCTGAAGATCCCTACCCTATCACTAGCATGTTGTTCTAACATATCACAATATCAAATAATAGCATTGTATTTGGGGGTCTACTTACTGGCTCCGACTGATCGTACATATCGCATCCTCTTTTAGTATTTTGAAAACTGTTTGAAAATCATTTTGAAAAGATTTTCCTTAGTTTGAGATTGGATTCACACGGGTGTTCCTCTAATTCACTCAAACCAAGGCTCTGATACCAACTTGTAACACTTATAAAATTTTTGGAAATTTCAAACTTTGTAAATAAACACAAAACCATCCTTCATTACAATTTGTTTTCAAAATAAGTTTCACATCAGAGTTTTCCCCTGAAATTATAACAGTAACACAAGGAGGTGCACGATCAAGCCTATGCCTTCCCGCAATCATTTGAAGTACCTGAAACAAAATCAAAAACTATAAGCCCAAAGCTTAGTGAGACTTCCCCAAAATACCACCACATAAACATAACCAACAACAACATGCACACAGAGCCTATAGCCTATCTGGACCACTCTTCGGGCCTTCGGCCTGATTGGTCCGCCTTGCAGACCTTCAGTCTATCCGGACCGCCCTTGGTCTGTTGGTCTTCAACATAAAGTAGGACTGCCTCAACCCAACCATACACAGATGTCGACATACACATAACTCATAAACATATAATCAATCAAGCAAGCACAGATCATACAAATCAATAAGCATAGTATCATCTCTCTTCCAAGATTTAGATCAACCGATCACTACAGTACTCAGTCATACGATAATCAGAATAACTATCTAAATGGCCGACATTGGTGCCTTCGACCCATAAGTATAGTGAGGAATAACTCACCACACCCTAACATATCAAGCATTATCTCCAGCTGCTAGCTCACGAAAACCTCGAACTATCATGATAATGAACCTCTAATTAATAATCGGATTATCACCTCAAATCTCTTAGCCCATAATTTTCCATTAACTCTTCCTTAACTGGGCCAAAGCGCAAGTCCAAAACTTGATCCAAAAAGGTCTAAATATACAAGGCCCATAATTGGCCCAATTTTCCAAATTGGGCCCAACTCCCTTATAGACCTCATCCTAAGGTCCAATTCCCTAACTGGCCCAAAATACTCCTACTCAGAAAGTCCATTAAGGGCCCAATCCAAACTGGCCCATAGATGGCCCAAATCTGAAGCCCAACTCGCAAAAGCCCAACAGAAGGCGTATGTTGGGCGTACCTCGAAGTTACGCAAAGCGTACATGAGCCTCGCATTGACTGGAAACGGGGGTGTTGACCGCGTAAGCGGTGCGTACTCCTTTTACGTAGGGCGTACCCTCGCAGAGTTCAAACTTCAATATGTGCTTAATGCGTTAAGCACTTAAGCCGAAACTTCAGATCCATGGTCCAAATGCACCTTAGAGTCATAAAGTTTCCACTTTTATGAATTTGGATGTTTAAAAGTTCTTAATACAAGATCTAAGCACATTAAGACCTTTCTACCAAATGCACGGGACACTTCTAGCCATTGGAACCTCATTTTTATGATTAAGGACCCCTCTAAGGGTCTGAAAGGACAAATCAAATCATCCAAAACATGCCATGTTAAAAATGGAGCATTTGGGACCAAAAAGAAGCAATAAATAACCCAAAATAGATCTAGTAAAACAATCATAAAGGTATGAGCTTTATACCTTTGGATAATGAAGAAGGAAGCTAAAACCCCAGATCCAAGCCTTCCTTCACGATCCCAAGCTTCTTGATGCACTTCCTTTGATTCTAAAACACCAAAGACACACTTTAAGGCTCTCACTCTCACTTAAGGGGGCTAGAGTTTTGCAAGAACAACTATGGGACTTGGATGATTCAAATGATGGTTAAATACTCCTCAAACCCAAAACTTTAGGGTTTCACTTGGACACTAGTACACTCGACGTATATATGTGTACACCCAGTGTACTAGGGCGCACCCTGGTACGCTTAGCGTACCCACATGTACATGTATCGTACATCTCCTGCCCTCTAAATTTCCAAAATGCCAGTAGGGCTCCTTAGGGATAACTCCAAACAACTCCAAGGACCAAAATTTCACAAATGAAATGCAAGGAGAGGATTCGAAAATACTTGCAAATTCAGGGATGTTACAACATCCTTTATACATCTTAGTTTAGAAGCTAGACTAGAATACAATGTCCATTGTAACATACACGTTTTGAAATCGTGTTTTAAGTAAATAATATTATTAAATATTATGTGAATTTGAATGTTGAGTTCTAACAGATAGTTTTTACTAGAAATGAAGTAAAACTATGTTTAGAATCACTCATAAAATGTTGAAAGTCTTATGAGATTCTAATTAAAAGTCAAATAGTGAAATATAGCGAAAATATAAAATTTGGAATAAGTAAAATTTTATTATTGAAAGTTGTAGATAATCATGTTAGAAACATTTAGGCGAAAACCTCATCGAAATTCGAGTTATAACTAAGAAGTTATGACCAATCGAAGATCCGCAATAAAACCGGCACGACTCCGAATGACATAAAAAGTGAGTTTTTGATAAACTACTTTTTAGCCTTATTAATCTAAATGAAAGTCGTAGTATTCGTTAAACCGAGAATTTCGATAAAAAGAACGCCAAAATCTAACTTCGTATGAGGAAGTTATGATTTTTCGAAGTTTCAGCTTAGCAGTAGACAGCTAAAAACTCGAATTTTAGATCGAGTGATTTTTAGCCGACACAACCTAAACTAGAATTGAAGGTCTCGTCATTTATAATACAAAGGTAAAAAGTCTGACGAAAACGGACGTCAGATGAAGAAGTTATGAATTTTTAACGGATTTTCCTGTCCCGGTCTGTTAAAAATAATAATATTAAAATTAAAGTCAAAATTAACCAACGAAGTCTAAACGAAAGTTTTAGAGCATAATTTTAGCTACGCGTGCATATAAAGAACGTCAAAAACGGAGCTCGTATGCAAAAGTTATGGATTTTACAAGATTTGGCACATTTTTCGAGAAAATTCGCATGAATAGTACTGTCACGTCAGCACTCACATACAGCCTCCACGTGTCACCTTCTGATAGGACCGAGGTTGCTGTGTCGCCTTTTGATTGGACCAAGTCCGAGGTCCACTAAGCTTGGGACACCTTCGCATGAGACACCTCCGGATCACCCTCACACTAACGTGGAGCCTGCCCATGGGACCGAAGTTGGGTCCAATCCGAGGCTGCCGTCAGCGAGCCTGTTGTTCTGAGCCGAAGACCCAACCGATGACGCGCCTGAAGCTGATGACTCCTCGCATCCGAGCCTCGCCGAAGCTGCCATCTGGTCCGAGCCTCGTAGCCACCTGCCCTCTTCCCTTCGCTTCGGATCCGAACCTCGACCCTATATAAGGGGTGCGAGACCTCCTGGGTAAATGTTAGAATTTTGCCCCTTTTCACCCCTAAACTTATATTTCTTCTACTTCCACTTCCCCCGAAGCCCCGGTACTGATTCCAAAGCCCGAAACACGCCCCGAGACTCCCGAGAAGCCCGAAAAATTTATCTTTTCGGTTTCGAAGCTCTACCTTCGCAGAGCCCGGTTTTCAAGAAAACTCCCGGTTTTCAACGACGAAAGTCATATTTAGAGCCGAAGTACTGCCCAAATTAATATTTTAATCCCCGGTTATTTCACGGTGAGTTTATATATATAGAAATAATTGTATGTTATGTGTTATATGTGCTACGTGCTTTTCAGTGTTATTATTCCGGGTCATTTTCCCGGGTTATTTAAAGAAATACCTTTGACCATGTGATCAGTGAAAGGACTTATATTCATGTTGGTACTGGTATGTAGCCTCTGTCCATGTGGCACATGTCTCCGTAAGAGAATGAATTCTATTCTATGGTAGTGGCAGAAGGTTAGACAGGGCTATAAGCCTGAAATCTACCAAAATGTTAATCTAAAGTTATATATCTTCTGTGTCGTTTGGGCCAAAGCTTTATTGTTGTATATCAAGCATGGAAATTGTTATGTCTCATTGATTGTATATCTTTAAATCAAGTCAATTATTGATATGGAATGTTGGTCACATGATTCACATATGCCCTTGTTGTTCCCTGTTTCTCTTTGCTTCAGTCATATTGAAGTATATATATGGCATAACATTATATTGTATCTATTATTGAACTCACTAAGCGTCACCGCTTACCCTCTCAATGTTTAACAAATTTGCAGGAGATAAGCATCCAGTATAGTTTTATACTGGTAGAAGATTTTTGAATAGTTTGAAACTATTGTATCGATAGAAGTTTATGAATAGTTTGAAACTATTGTATTTTGCACTTCCATATGTATAAAACTATAGAATCCTGGGAAGTTATGTAATATATAACACTTTAAAATAGTCGGTTTGTATCCAGTAGTTTGTAACCTCTTTATCAATGTAAAATATTGTTTTTATGAATATGCAAGTAGCATGTTTTTGAGTAACTATATTGTCGAGTATGAAAGTTTGGGTCTTTCATAAATACGAAAGTTAGGGTCTTTCATCCATAATCAACATCCAATACCAAATCTTGTTCATGCAACACTATTCTAATTTGGTGTATTTTAATACCGAGTATTTGGTATTAATATAACTTTATCTTCTCAATAATAATACGTTTATTATTATTATCATTTAATAATATCATATATTCATCTTAACACATATATAACCATATCTGGTTCGCACAACGTATGTCATCAAATATACATCTAAAACATATTCCAGTCAAAAAGCATATAATTCACAGACACACTTTCAATAGATATTTAATACTTTTAATAAATACTTGTATTAAAATCATGTTCATGAAAGTAACTATGCAATCACTTTATTGAGGTGGAAGATCCCCGAGAAAGCTCGCTCCTCTGCTAACACTTCAACTTATCATTTTTAAACATCCTAAATACAAATATTACTATGCTTCACTATTCGTTCTTATTTATAAGCTTATAATTTATTTCTAGACTCTTCAATAATCCCAAGAAATACTTACAGCTCTATCAAATAAGGAACAACCAGGTAAGATCATATATATATATATATATATATATATATATATATATATATATATATATATATATATATATATATATATATATATATATATACTATTTAGAAAATCTACTTTAAACACCTCACAAGATCTAGCCTAGACATCACTCCTATAAGTTGATCAATCGGTATTATGACTTGTACTTACTGATAAATCTTATTCATAAATTCATAATAACGACTATGAATACTTCATCTCGTCGGGATTTCTTACGCTGCAACATCTCACTAAAATGCCCGAGCCTCAGAATTCGAACCCCATTGTTTTGAGAGAGAGTTTGAGAGATAAATATGAAGTAGGGTGTGACAAAATGAGCCAAAAATTCGTTATCTATTTATAGGTTGCTCAGGTGGGCGCACCGTGCTTTGTGGATAAGAGCATGTCGCACTTTGTGGACGATGCTCCTCCCGTTTGCTGCGACATGTCACACTCTTGTTGTTCCATGTCGACGACATGTCACTCAATTTTCTAGAGGCATGGATCTTCTGACAAGGCCACGTGGCGCCCTCCGAGTGGTGTCACATCATCATTTTTCGCAGGTAAAGTTTCCAATCTTCTAAAATTCATAACTTTCGCATACAAGCTTTGTTTTAGAAGTTATTTATATCCACACGTAGGCAGTTCTGAGTATTACAACTTTCATTTAGACTATGTCGGCTAATTTAGTCTACTTTAAATTTAACAATCTATAAAGGTTACAGTGCAAAAGTCTGTGCAAAATTCGTATCTTCTTCATACGAAGAACTACGTTCTCGATTGTATTTATATCGATGGATTTGTATTTACGAGATCTTTAAATCTTGTTTACATGGTTTTAGCTAACTCTCAATCAATTTTGATTTTGATTTTTTTGTCGCACACTACTGCATCGAAACTTCAAAAATTTATAACTTCTCCATACGAAGTCAGATTTAGGCATTTTTTTATATACACACTCTCAAAATTACGACTACTATGACTTTCTTTTAGATCACTTAGGCTAATAAGCAACCAATATCCGATTTACATTTTATGAAACACTTTGCCATATCGGGTTGAACGCAAAACTTCAAAAAATCATAACTTCTTCATACGAAGTTAGATTTAAGCATTCCTTATATCCACGAGATATTAATCACGGCTACTATAACTTTCGTTAAGATTATATATCCTAAATAATCTTTATTTTTACACTTTTATTTAACGTAATTTGTTTATTTTTGTATTAATGTTTTGTTCAAATACTATATGCCTATAATATTTGTCCATAAAACATGTACGCAATATATAAATATTATTTATATAACTCGCATCGTGTATAGATGATTCTTATTAATTTAGGATTTTCCTATTCGAGTATTTAATTATTCGATAAAACGAATATTTATATTTTATAAATTCTTAAAACATCTAGTCTGAATTTGTCGGCATTACACACGTCGTGGCCAACACCATGGCCACGTCGTGGTGGCTACATGTCAAAATAGTCGCGGTGGCACTGGTTGCCATGTCGTGGAAAAAAACTCATAACGTCGTGGGAACTAGTTCCCCACAGCTTAATGGATTAAGATCTTAACCCTAAATCTCTAGAGCTCAAAAACTCAGATCTGATTCTTCTAAAGGTCTTGATGGATAAAGTTTCTAACTTCATCCATGAAGCCATCCTAATAAGTCAAGATCTCTAAACATAGGCTCTTAATGGATGCGCCAAAGGCATGAACGTCAAACTAAGCCATGAAATCCATCTTTCTAACCACCACAGTGGTCCATAAGCCATAGAATGCACTCAAAGGTCCTATAGTTCACTCAAACTCCAAGAACAATAAGGTTTGGACAAAAAAGCTCATAAATTGACTTAATAATAGATCTAGAGAAGTAATAAGCAGTATAATAACTTTATACTCCAAATGATCAAAAATGTGATGAAGATGATAGATCTAAGCTGGAACCAAGCACACAAGCCACAATAGATGCTCATTCTTCCTTCAACCTTCACAAAATAGGATCACACATTCAAAACACACACAAGGAGGCTATGGTTTGGGTGAAATTATTGGATTAGGTGTCTTATAGACCATAACTATAACTGGGATGTACTTGACCTGATAGTAGCATGGTCCTTTTGGGTTGCCTTCACCAGTGCAATTTGATAGGATGGACTTTTGAGAATGAGGCTATTTGTGATTTTTTTTAATATATTATAAGTATAATATATTAATTGAGAAATCATATTATTTAATTAGTATTGATCAAGAATTAATTTGGAATTAATTTAGTGATCAAAAGAGACTAATTAAATATACAAGGACTGATTAAGTAAATCAATGATTCTTATAGTGTGGGCCAAAGATCCATGGTTAATTAGGATGGGCTAAACCAACATGGATAGTCCATGGAGGTTTAACCCATGGAGCCTAAGTAATATGAAAGGTCATGGTGCATTAGGGTTTGCATGGATGTAACCCTAGCATTTGTAACACTATAAAAGCATACCCCTAGAGCCAAAATCGGTTGCTCCATTATTCTAAGAGAGTGATAATCGATTTTGAGCTAACTAGCCTATTCTCTCAAGCCTCCTCTTGCATTTAGTGTTTGTGACACATTAGAGGCATCACACTTGAGGTGCTAAAGTTTTCAAAGGCCAAGAACTTCAAAACTACATAAGAGGTATTCATCAAACTATGATTTTTATATTGTATATCCTCTGTTGTATGCTAGTTAGGATATATGCTTTGGAAAATTTAAAATGCATGTATAATTAGAGAAAACAGAGATCCAAAGCATCTAGGGTTGCATGTGCACCATATGAGTGTTATAGTGCTTAAAACCCAACAAAAATATGATCTCAGAGGTTGGAGGTTGGTAATTGAGGCAACCACAGGAGTTTGTGCCTTTAAATAAGGTACTAATCCTGTAACGCCCTATTCCGAATCGTTTCATATTTCGGGGCAGTGATCAAAGATCGGGTATTAGCAGGCTCATGACCTTTGAAGAATTGAGATCTGGACTCATTTGGAGGTGGGTGATGTAATTTAGATGATTTGTGTGTTTGTTTTGTGTTTTGGATCCAAGGGGTATTTTTGTGATGTGTCAGCTCGGTCTTTTATGGAAAAAGGGATTTTGCTCGAGAAATTATAAGGCAAGTACGAGTTCATTAAAGCATAGAGCTTCTCGTTACCTTTTCATGGATATAAGGATCGTCGAAATCAGGTCTATAACAAAGAAGTTATGGCCTTATGATGGATTTAGGGTTTAAGGAAAAACCCTAGTACGCGGGGTGTACTAGTGCAAAGACCTTATGTGAGGCGTAATTTGGTGTATGCTTAGCATACTGCGAAGGATGGACTGGGAATGCGAGGCCTCATACGTTTGACGTACGAGGATTTTGCGTGGCGTATGAAAGGAATAAGAAACCCAAATTTTAGGGTGTTACACCCTATACAAACACCTTAAGTCATTAGGGATGGCCTCTTTACCAACCTTTAAGCCTCCAAAACTCTAAAAGTCGTCCCTTAGCCTCCATGGTTGTACATTTGAGTTCCTAAGAAGATTTTGGTGGTTGTTTTGCTCCTTGTGAAGGAAGTATAGAAGTTGGAAGGTGTTTTGCTTGTTGAGAAGGTTATAGATCCAGAATCATCACCCTTTTTGTAAGCTTATTGAGGTATCAAGTTCAAACCTTGTCTTCTCCATGATTATATCTCTTCATTTCTTTGCTTTATGCTTTTGGTCCCTCTTTGGGTTGTTTTGAGGAGTTGGATCGTTTTAAGGACCTATTCTTTTAGGTATGAGCTTGCTATGGACTCCTATGGCATAAATGTGCAAGCTTTATGGGATTTTTGGTCACATGCATGCATTAAGTCACTTGTTAAGTCCTCTTGAGCTTTAAGAGCTTCATTAAGCCATGCATGAGCGTAAAGTTAGCAACTTTATTCATGATTACCCATCTCAAAGAAGTTAGATCTATGTTTTGGGATCAATGTCTTAGCGGATTAAGAAGCAAATTGAGTTTGGGCTGAATGGGGGTGTACGCTAGGCGTACAAGCTTGTACGCGCATTGTACAGGCCCTTAAGCCAGTACGCTTAACATACAAGCTGAGTACGCCCTGCTTACTTAGCAAGGTGGGTTTTCGTTGTTTGGGCCATTTTTTGGGCTTAGTTGTTTTGGGCCTTCTTGGGCCACTATGGGATTTGGCCCAATTTGGAAAATTGGGCCATAATTTGGGCCTTGGGTGGCTAATTAGGACTGGGGCTTTGGATTGTTGGATTGGGCCTTGGCCTTGGGCCAAATTATGGAGACATTAAAAGGTCTTTTACCCTAGTTTGGACACTTAGTGTGGGTCGGATTCGATTATTGATGGATGATTAACTTGTGATTGATAACACAGTGTTTCTTGCGGGTCAGCAGCCATAGATTCTTTCTATGAGATTCGGTTGTGTGAGGTGAGTCTCCTCACTGAGTTTAGAGGCTCAAAGGCACCAATTTCGGCCCATGGTTTATATGTTAGGATGCTAGATGTATGCGTGACTCTTGCATGTGTTATGTGATGGCATGTTTACTGGGCAAGGTTGTAACGTTCGTCGATCAGTGCTAGTCAATTTAGAGACGATAAGCGTCAAAAATGACTTTTCTATGGAATATTATTTAGAAGGAGTAATCTTAACTAAGTTGTACTATGTTTTACAAGGATTCCGTACATATGAAGAACGCTGAAATCCGAGTTATAACGAAGAAGTTATGACCTGTCGAAGTTTCGTGACAGAACCGACACGACACAGCGCGACGTAAATAGTGAATTTACGTTAGAGCGATATTTGGCGTTAGCGATCTAAATGAAAGTCGTAGAGTTCGTTAAACCGAGAGTGTGCATAAAAAGAACGTCCAAATCTGACTTCGTATGAGGAAGTTATGATTTTTCTAAATTTCGACTTAACAGTATGCAGCCCGAAACTCGAATTCGAGATCGAATGATTTATAGCCGAAACAATCTAAACGATAATCGAATATCTCGTTGATAGTAGTCCAACAGTAAAAAGACAGACGAAAACGGACGTCGGAGGAAGAAGTTATGAATTTATAACAGAGTTTTCATGTCCCGGCCTACTAAAAATAATACAATAAAAATTAAGTCGAAATCAGCCGACGGAGTCTAAATGAAAGTTGTAGTGTATAGTCTCACCTACGCGTGGATATAAAGAACGTCAAAAATGGAGCTCGTATGTGAAAGTTACGCAAGTTTGAAGTCTGCTTAATCGAGTACACCCAACGTAATTTTGGAGTACGCCCAGCGTACCCGGAACCGCCTCAGCTACGCATGCAATGACGTCACTCAAGTACATACGCATGCAATGACGCCGTGTGCGCCCAGCGTAAGGCTTAGTACACCCAGCATACCTAAATTTACGCCCAGCATAATCGAGGTTTCAGCACCCTATAAATAGATGTCGATGGTTGCCGATTTTTTTTGTTCAAACTCGTCTCTCTCACTCGTTTTTACCCCGTTTTACGTGCAAGAAATATCCCGAATCCCCGATATTAATCCCGAGACCCGAAGCAAGTCCCGAAGCTCCGAAGATCCTGAGAATTGAAATTCCCGAGCCGAAGCTCTACCCGCGAGAAGCCGGTTTTTGTGAAGATCTCCCGGTTCACCGAAGAATACTACTTCTACAAGCCGTAGTGTTGTCCGATCATCTTCTGATCAAGTGAGTGTATAGTCCATTTCATAAACACGGTAATAATACAAGTATTGTTTGAATGTATTAAGTATATTGTTGTTTATATGTGTGAGTGTATAGTCACTTTCTTCTAACACATAAATACAAAGTATTTGCTATGAAATACGTGCTATGTGTTTATATATTGTTTGTCTATTTGAGATGGGCATAAAATTGATGTTTTATACAGGTGTTAAATGATTTAAACTGTGTAAGTATTTGTATCTACGAAAATGTTGGGTAGAGCATGGGTTGATGGGATAGTTGGTGACTATGGAGTTAGCGCCTATTGTATAAACCTTGGCGACGATGTGACTTCGTGCCTATTTGATGAACCTTGGAAACTATGGAGTTAGTGCCTATTGTATAAACTATGGCGACGATGTGACTTCGTGCCTATTTGATGAACCTTGGCGACTATGGAGTTAGCGCACGTTGAGTAAACCTTGGCGACTATGGAGTTAGCGCTTGTTGAGTAAACCTTGGCCACTATAGAGTTAGCGCTTGTTAAGTGAACCTTGGTGACTATGGAGTTAGCGCCTTATAGCTATGGATTTAGTACCTGATAGATAAACTTTGGCAACAATGGACTTCGTGCCAATTCCTTAGGTAAATCCTTAGGAATGAATGAATGAAGGATAGTTGGTTCTTAGGTTAAAACCTTAAGAAATAAAGAAGATAATGGGGATGGGTAATTGGGTTGATTATTTGATGATTAAATATAATAATTATATTATTGTAGGTTGAAAACCCTATATGCTCACCAGGCTCCCAAGCCTGACCCACTCAGTTTTCTTTGCATTACAGGTAATGACACAAGGATATAAGTTGGTGGACTTGACGAGAGATTTTGGATTATAGATCAGTAGTTATAAATAATTGTTGTAAGGTCTATTTTATATTGTTTATGCTTTTGGTCTGTATCGGAACATGACATCCCGAGATTTTGTTATTTAATGAAAATACATTTCTTTAAGAAATGCTTTGATAAATTTTGTTTTATCATATTTTATTTTGGGAACAAATTTCGCAACTCTTTTAATCAAAGGATTAGTCCGATTTTATAAAACAAAGCATAAACAAATTGGTCTTTTCTGACCGTGAAATTGGGGATGTCACAAAGGCCCGATGTCAGGTGAGGCCTGATGAGTATATGGTATGCTAGTTATCAGTATGTGTTTTATGCTACCGGGCAAGGCCCGATGCCGGGCGGGGATCGATGACTGTATGGTATGCTATTGTCTTTGTGATTATCGTAACATGTGTTAGTATGGTTATATGTTTATATGATTATATGTATCGGGAGATTCCCGATGTCAGGCGGGGCCTGGTGATTGACAGATCTGTAAACCGAGCAGGACTCGATGCCGGGTGGGGCCCGAAGCCGAGTGAGAATCGATGGAGGGCGGGACCCCGTATATGGTTTAGTATGTGGTATTTTGGGGAACTCACTAAGCTTCGTGCTTACGGTTTCAGTTTATGTTTCAGGTACTTCAGTTTTCAATTGGAAGAGCTCGTTATGATTGTTGAATACACACCACATGTTTCCGTATTCTGTGATTTACTCTGATAATGATGATATATTAATGAAGCTTTGACTACCTTGGTTCATGAAAATGAGATGATGTACAATTTTAGTAATTTTAAAAATGAAAAGTTTTTGGGTCTTATTTTTAGGACGTTACAAATCCTGAAATCTGGGGTTTAGAACCCCAACCGCGACTATGCAACTTGCCACGTCGTGGTGCCTCATTAATGTGCATCCAATAAGTTGAAAATGCCACGTCGTGGCCCCTCCACCACTATGTCGTGGCCAAGCTAAAACTTTACAAAATTAGACTAAATGATTCAAACTTGAAAGAAGCTTCCCTGGAAAGCAGATGTTACAATTTTTTCATAATTAAATGACCTCACTTAAGACTATAATTAGACCAACTGAAAATGTAAATGTGTAGGTTACATTGTACGTAATTTTGATCTGCATTTGATTTATGCAATTAAATGTATAGGTATAGTGACCATTATGGTTCAGTCTTCCTTTAAAACTATGATCAAAGTCACATTAGTTTGATATTTATGCATAAAATGGATCATATTGTTTTAAAGAAAATAAAAATGAAAATAATAGCTGTACACCTAAAGATTATATAATAAAGTTTCAAAAATTTAATACACAAAAAGAATTGTTAAAATTTATAACAATAAAGGTTAAATATTAGAAATTAACAATAATAATGTGAGCAATATATGCTTTGTAAGTTAAATAAGGTTATTAATTATTGGGTTTAAGTTATTTTTAGTCAATGCATTTTTATGGATGTTTTATTTTGGTCATTATATTTTGTTTAAGTTATCATTAGTCATTGAACTTGTTTATTTTGGTCACTCTAACCGGTGATAGCAAATATATAACATAGAACGACGTTGTCAAAGTTATAATTAGTCATTGAACTTTTATGAGTGTTTTATTTTAGTCATTATATTTTGTTTAAACTACCATTGATCACTGAATTTGTTTATTTTTTCATTTTAGTCACTTTATTTTTTTATTATCATTTATAATTTTTTTTTAAAAAAAACTACTATTTTTTTCATTTTCTCCACAACTAAACTTGTTACATCAACTATTTAGAGTAAACTAAACTATTTAGAGTAAACTATATGAATAATCCTTGTGATTTAGGGTAGGGTGCACATTTAGTCATTAACTTTTTTTTAACTCGAACACTCCCAATGATTTAAAAAAAAGACTATTTTGCCATTATCCACCCCATCGCTCTTGTCACTCGTAGAAATGCACCCAGTCATCATCGATAACTAGTTTTACATTAGGTGACCCTATGGAAAGTCTTCTTATCGGGTGGTCCAAACCAAGAAATATCTTAGTACATACGAATTAATTGAAAACACTAACAAGTCTACTTCTTCTTCCGAAAGCCCGAATCAAGAGACTAGATCATCCTTCAACGCAAAAAGGCTATGTTTTGTATGTAGCATTTGAAAACATTAAACATGCATGCTACCCTCAATCACAAAGATTATTCATATAATTTACTCTAAAATAATTGATGTAACAAGTTTAGTTATGGAGAAATGGAAAAAATTATAGCTTTTTAATTTTTTTTTACATATGATAATAAAAAATAGAGTGACTAAAATGAAAAAAATAAAAAAGTTCAGTGACTAATGATAATTTAAACAAAGTATAATGATTAAAATAAAACACCAAGAAAAGTTCAATGACTAATTATAAAGTTGACAAGACAAAAATAATAAAAAAAATAAACAATTTCAATGATTAATGATAACTTAAACAAAATATAATGACCAAAATAAAATATTCAGGAAAATTTAGTGACTAAAAATGACCTAAATTTTTAATTATTAAATTAAAAGTAACAAATATGACATTATTATAGTTTAATGGGCAATCTAATACTTTGAGTATAATTGTGGTTGTTTCCCTGATGATGCACAAAACATTTTCTATACAATCTTAAAACCATTATCAAAATTTGTTTATAGACTTACCAGTTTTCTTCTTAATTTTATTTCTTTTGATTTTTTAGTTGTGTTATCAGTTATAAAAGACAACCAAAATAACTCTATTATTATTTTCAGAATGATTCTTATTTTCAAGATAAACACTACCTAAATCTTTATTTTCAAAAAGGCTCTTATTTTATATGCTTGAAAATATGTAATTTGATTTGGTTTTAGTTATTTTAGTTCTTACGGAATGAAAAGTAACATGTGTATTTAGCACCGACTTTTCAAATTAATAATTGTATAATTAGGCTTTTCTTTTAATTTTTTTTTTATTTTAATATGCTAAATGATATCGCTAAGAATCATAAAATGTAACAAAAATATAATACAAGAAATTTAGCCCTGAATATATTAAGTTAAAAATTCAAAAGGAAACATGGAACAGAGAGACACGGCCACATCTAACTTCTTTGTGACAGGTAATCCCTTCAATGCTTAAATTCTTTATGACGCCATCTACTTACTACACATGGGAAAACAAAATTCGAATAATCTCCCATATGGTACAACTTTAACTTCTTTTAAACTTCGGTTTCATCAACTCAAGAAACCCAAATACTTACCACTGTTTCATACTGTTCTTCCATAAAGATGGAAAAGCTTCAAACTTTACTTGATTCTGTGTCGATCAAACACTTTTGACTGGAACAGAAGTTGGGTTCGGATGTTTCTCCTCAATTTCAGTCGCCATAAAGAAAGGTAGTTTCTCTCTTATAACTGAATCTCTCCTGGGTGAATGAATCGCAATTTGGGTTTTCCTGATTCATCATGAATTGTATCTTTGATTCTGAGGGCTTTTAAGTTGTTTTGAGCATGGATTTTGGTTTCTAGGGTTTGAATTTGCTGGCCCATCGTCAATTATATATTTAATTTGAGTTTTATGAGCTGTTAAATACGAGTTTTGGTAATTCATCTACTATCTTTGATTTTGGCGTTTTCCTGGTTGTTTTGATCAGGGTTTTTAGTCTCTAGGGTTTGAAGTTAGTCGTGCGTCCTGAATTTCGAATCTCTGATTAGTTTTTCCTAACTGTTCTTTATTAGGGTTTGAATTGGGCAGATTTAGTGTTTATTTTTTGGACGAATACTGAATTGAGTTTATTTTTTTGCATAAAACAAGATTTGGAATCGCAAGCAATTGTGTTAACAACTCAATCTTGCAGATTATTTGCGATAATTTCAAACTTGGTGCTGAATTAAGCTAGCAAGAGTGATGATATCTTCATCAGAATCATTAGCTGTGGAGGATTGTTCCTCTGGTGCTTATTCTTCTCAAGCCACTGGTGAAAACGATAGGAGGCCAGATACGGGTAATATTGAAGAAGCCGAATCATCTCTTCGTGAAAATGGTTCCTTAAATTTTGAGGTTGTTTCTCTAAACTTTTTACATTTTTTCTTATTTCCTGGTTTGAATTGAACCCATAGAACAAGTTTTAATCTTTCTTTTGGTTAAGAAAGTCTATTAGAATTGGTAATTGAATGTTATTGTAAAATAGGAAGCAAGAGCGTTGTTAGGGAGATATGAATATCAAAAGGGAAACATAGAAGCTGCTCTTCATGTGTTTGAAGGGATAGATATAGCAACAGTAACTCCAAAGATGAAGATTAGTCTTTCCCAAAGAGGCGAACCTCGTAGAAGAGTTTCTCATAATTATGGGGATCCACCATTGTCTATACATGCTGTTGGTTTACTCCTTGAAGCAATTTATTTGAAGTCAAAATCATTGCAAATTCTTCAGAGGTATAAAGGTACTCTTCTTGTTCTATATATTCTACTTATGATCATCATTTAGGCTCAAATGTTGAAATAACATCAATCATAGAGGATCATATGTCTTGATTTTCTACTCTTTGCAGAAGCTGCTCAATCATGCAAAGTAATTCTTGACATTATCGAATCATCATTACCCGAAGGGTTGCCTGAAAACTTAGGTGCTGATTGTAAATTACATGAAACCCTAAACCACGCAATCGAGTTGCTTCCTGAGTTATGGAAACTCGAGGGTTCACCCCAAGAAGCAGTTTTGTCATTCAGAAGGGCCCTACTTCATCATCAAAGTTTGAATCTAGAAACAACTGCAAAAATTCAAAAAGATTTTGCTGTTTTTCTTCTTTACAATGGAGGCGAAGAAGCCATCCCTCCTAATCTAAGATCCCAAATGGACACCTCATTTGTACCTAGAAACAACATCGAAGAAGCAATCTTAATTCTAATGATTCTTCTAAGAAAAGTTTCATTAAAAATGATCAAATGGGACCCGTCTGTTTTATATCATCTTTCATACGCGTTATCAATCTCGGGTGGACTCGGGGCTTTGTTTTCACAGATCGAAGAACTTCCTCCGGGTGTTCTTGATAAAAAAGAAAGGTGTCTTCTTTTGGCTCTATGTTACCATGGACAAGGTGACGATTTGTCTGCTTTAAATTTATTGAAAAGTATATATAAACAAGAGGATCCACATTGCGGGTTGGCTTTACTCTTGGCTTCGAAAATTTGTGGTGAAAACTCGGATTCAATCGAAGGTGTGAGTTGTGCTAAAAGGGCGATTCAAGTATTTGAAACGAGATGTGATGAGATGGTTGGAGTCGCGTATTGCTTCTTGGGAATTAGTCTTTCCAATGATTGTAGATTTGCGATTAGTGATTTTGAAAGGGCGGAGAAGCAATCGGAGGTGATTCGGTGTTTGGAAATGGCGGGGAGATTGACCGGAATGAGTGATTCCGGAGTTGTTTATTTTTTGAGTTTAGAAAACGCGGAACAACGGAAGTTGGATGTGGCTTTTGGTTACGCGAAACGTTTGGTGAAATTGGAAGGCGGGTCGAGTGTTAGAGGCTGGATTTTATTGGCGAGAATATTATCGGCTCAGAAACGGTTTTCTGAGGGCGAAATCGTAATTAACGCTGCGTTAGAACAGACTGGGAAATGGGATCAAGGAGAGTTGTTGAGGACAAAAGCGAGGCTTCAGGTTGCTCAAGGGGATATAAAGAATGCTATTCAGACATACACACAGATTCTTGCTGTTCTTCAAGTTCAAAGCAAAAGCTTTCGATCTCAGAAAAAAAACCACGAGGTAATAATACTGCTTACTTTTTGGATTTCAATGAGAAATCCGATTTTGATTTTTTGATTTTGATTTTTTTTGTTAAGATGGGTTATGGAAAGCATCAGCTTAAAAGCTTGGAGATGGAAACATGGCATGATCTGGCTATGGTTTATATGAAGTTATCACAATGGCGGGATGCCGAGGCTTGTCTTTTGAAATCTGAAAATATCGGTTACTACAACGCTTCTCGATTGCATATCACTGGTATGTTGTATTTGTTTTCCAAGGGTGAAATCGTCATTTAAAGTTTGAAATTTGTTGTAGGTTTACTGTATGAAGCGAAAGGTCTTGAGAAAGAAGCTCAACAAGCTCAAGAACTTGCGTTAGATGTGGATCCTGGTCATGTCAACAGTCTGGTTTCAATGGCTGTGATGTTCCGAAGAGCAGGTGGAGGAGGGAAGTCTGCTGCAGCAGCTAAAAGCTTTTTGACCGAAGCGTTAAGATTAGACAGGCTGAACTCATCAGCTTGGTATAATTTGGGCCTGCTTTATAAAGATGATGGGCCCATGTTCCTAAAAGAAGCTGCCAATTGTTTCGAGGCTGCTACTTTACTTGCAGAAAAAGAACCAATTGAGCCTTTTAGATAACCACTGTTTTTGTCACCCAATCTGTAATTGACTACAATATCATTATCATTATTGTTTCAAGGATTTATTCTTTTATGTATTTGAAATCAATTCATTTGTTGCAATTAAGTAAGTGTTAAAATTTGCCTAATCTTGAGTGAGACAGTTTGAATATGACAGATGTGTGAAAGTTAACGACTATTTACATTTAAACGATTTCACAAATAGCTTAGCTGACGAATCAAATCCAGGATAATGATGTTTAGTGTGAATGTGATGAGTGAAAACAGTGAGAATTTGCGACACTTGAAAAGCAATCACATGAAAGCTTAACAGAAACATAAATGTACACAAGTACACTTGCCAAACCTTAAAGCTTATTTGATGCATCTCTTCATCAATCTCGCGTCCACATCCAAAATACCTCTCACAAGAAATGTTAATATGTTATAAATCTTCTATGTTTTCTTCACTACAACAATGAAATATCATTTCAAAGAATACGTTATCTGATATCAAAATGAAGTTAAAAAAAAAACAATGTTTGGATTAGATGATACGTAATAAGCTGATAAGTATTTTTTTTAGTTTTTGGTATTTTTTAGTTTTTGACAAAGTTTGCTTATACGTGTAATGATGAAATAATTTATCAAAAACTATTTTATTTAAGCATGAAATAACTTATCAAAAACTTTTTATTTAAATAAATAAGTGCTTTTAATGTTCTTTCCAAACATTTACAATAACTTATTTAACTGTTATCAAATATAATAAATCAACTTCAAATAAGAAATAAATTATCAAAACAATGTTAGAACATGTAAGCACCACTTATATAGTTACATGATTCACAAAAAGTTAGGTTTTTAGATCATCTAATTTTTTTTTACCACAATTAGCTAAATCACAAAAAATAATTTTGAAAAATATCTAACCCACTTACACAGTTACATGAATTCAGGTGCATAATCATGGTTGATCAAATAATAAATACTTTACATCAAAAGAATCTATCATACTTGCGAAAGAAAAAAAAAATCAAAATTCAATTCTTTTCGAGGTTGAATATATCAACTAGCAATGTATCCTTGTTCAGTAAACTTCCCGATATCTTCTTGCAACTCGTTGGCCGACTCATTCACTTCAGTATTGTACACAAAGTATTTCGCAGCCACAAGAAAGAACAACAAGTTCACGAAGCTTAAGATCGCATAAAACCCGTAGTAATAATCTATACGAGACTCATTTAAATCATCTAGAATCCAACCTTTATGTCCATTCCTCTTTGTAACATCAGCCACAGTCGAAAGAATAAAACTACTGAGAAAATACCCAATCCCAATACTAGTCGTCCAATAAGCAGTCCCAAGACTCTTCATCCCTTCGGGTGCTTGATCATAGAAAAACTCAAGCTTTGCAACTTCTAAGAAACTATCTGCAATTCCCATTAACGCGAATTGAGGAAGGAGAATAAAGATACTCAAAGGAACCACCTGATCATTTCCAATAAGGCCATGATCTTTAGCGACACTTAGTCGTTTTCTTTCCACGACACTTGCAATGATCATGATAAAGACATGGAGAAGGAGTCCAATTGTCATTCGTTGTAGTAATGTGATGCCTCTTGGGTTTTTGGTGTATTTTCTAATGGTGGGAACGAAAAAACGATCGTAGAGTATGATGCTTATTAGAAGGAAAATTGTCACGAATACAGAGAGACATGCGGGTGGGATCTCAAAATGTGGGCCCATTGATCGAACCAATGTCACACCTTGCTTGATGAAGAGTGTGTGGGTTTGTGCGCCTAATGTGCTCGGTATGAACATCGCTATCAAGATTGGAACCATTTTCATCATTTGTTTGGTCTGTTCCACTTGGGTCACCGGACAAAATCTCCATTCTGAAAATGGTTCTTCGGTCCTTATGGCGGCTTTGTCAAGAAACCTACAGAAAATTTCTTCGATTTATCATGAAATACATTTGATTTTCTTTCATAAAGAGTCCAACATCTAGATTGTATCATGTACACTAAAACGTTAGGATATAGAGCATTGATTTATCATGATTTTAAAAAGTTTTAAATACATTTGGTCTGTTCCACTTGATGAAGAGTATGTGGAGCTATATATTTTCTTTAAAAAAAATGTCAAGAACATATACATGGATTGTGTTTAGCCAATATGGAAAAGAATGAATAGGCCAATAGGGGTGGTTTAATTACCTTAAAGAAGTCGAGTGGCCAATCATGTATTTTCCGGGGCCTGAATACTTATCTGGGCTCAATTCGTAAAGCTCTTTGGGGTCATCAGGTAGGGCCCGGTTCCAATTATGTATTGTAGCGGTCAATACCTTGGCCATCTTAGTAATTGGGCTCCCGGACGCGGGCTTATGGCGGTATTGAGGTGTCCCAACTATAAAAACCACCATTGCCGCTAACAATGCCACCGTTGGGATCATGTAGCCTACACCCCATCCGACATTATCTTGTATGTAAACCAAAAATGTGTTTGAAAATAGGGTGCCAAAATAGATGCTAAACATCCACCAATTGAAGAATGTGAGCTTTTGAGCTTTTTCTTTCGGTTCAAAATCGTCAAATTGATCTGCACCCATTGTGGAGATGTTCGGTTTGGTTCCACCGGTTCCAACCGCAATAATGTACAATGCACAGTAAAAAATACCAATTTGGAAAGACGAAGGTCGTTCATCACAGTCGAGGTAACTTACGTTTTTACCACAAGATGGTGGTTTTAGTGACGGTATAGTGACCACAAGCGTCAATAAGCTCATTCCCTGTGTTGAAAAACATGAAACGAAAATTACTTCACTCGATTTTTGCGACTCAAAAGTCATGAAAAATGGTGAAATTTTCTTACCACAAGGTAAATAACGGAAGCAACCATGAAAGTCCAGTATCGGCCAAGATATGTGTCGGCTATATAAGCACCTAAAATAGGCGTAATCCAAACTGTTCCGACCCAATTCGTGACACTATTTGATGATTTCACGGTGCCTTCCTTCATTTCACGTGTCAAATACAACACTAGATTTGTCGCTATTCCATAGTATGCCATCCTTTCACACACTTCATAGCCTGCAAACGTAGTATATATATATGCTTTAAATTCTTTATAAATGTTGGTATTTTCGTTGCTAATTTTTTTAAAAACTCTGTCGCTAAAACCAGTGATGAACTTTTCACAGTTGCATAATCTAGTGGAGTAGCAAGTTAATAAATGTATAAAGATCGAAGAGACTAACCGAGCATAAAGTAACAAGCTTTCCATCTCCCGGTGGCTGGTCTGAGGACAGGTCTTCCGTTAAGATCTGTAGTCCCGTCTTGAGTAAAATCTTCGCGTAGTCCAATTTCATCGGCTGCTTTCAAAACCATGGTATTCGGTTATGGCATGCACGTATACACACAAACAGATTTAGGTTTTAGATGATATGTATGTTGATGGAAGTTTACTTTTTATAAGCTTATACGATTGCTAGATTCCAATTTTTAGTTCAAACTCTTAATATAGTATTACTACGGAACCAGTTGTCGTGTATAAACACTAATCAAACTCGATTATGCAAGTTTTTGGCATTTTCATTGCTCCTATTTAATTGGAATCAACTATAATACAAGCGTGTTGGGCACAAAGGTTTTGAAAGCTCTTAACTTTTTATTTTTGTAAAATAAAGATTCTATAATATGAGTTTTTAACTTTTATTTTAAACAAATAGATGCTAATCCAAATGCTATATTAGGCTAGAGGGAGTGGGTGTGGCATCGACCGCACTCCCCTTGCCATGTAAGCGCAAACACCGCCTCCTAGACGCGGTAGAGAGCGCAATGCGTCCTTCCAAGGGAGCATTCCTTCAAACAACGTGATTGGTTCTTTTTCCTTCCTTGTGATTGGTCCTTTTTATTTATTAAGAAAAAAAGAAACACCCAAGTGTGGCACCACTCCTTGGGTGTGGTATGAAACCACACTTTTGTGGTAATGAGTGAGGCGACACCACTCCCTCCAGACTTAAGTAACTTTTGCTTATTTGTTTTTGGTTTTTATGAAATTGTATACCTTTAAAAATTAACTACTTTTTATAATACTTATGTACAAATAAAAGTTATAATTTTTCGCTTGTGGCTAGTAGCCACCAGAGACATATCAGTTACTAGCTTCCAGCTAATGGCTATCAGCTACACTATAGGTGACATACGATCCAATCCTACTCTCGGCCTTCATCTTGCTGAAAGAAAAAGTAACTTTTAGTTCATAAAATGCATATATTTGAAAAATCAGTATCATTCAGGAAAAAAGTTTGTAACCTCATAAAAGGTTTTTAGTTTGTACAAGATAGAGTGTGGAGGATTTTGCGTAATGAACGGCTTTAGGGACCTATGCAAAAGAACAGAGAATATCTTCGTAAAAAAAAATTGAGCTTAGAAGAGTGTTTCCATTGGTTTTGCGAAATTGGAAAAATGAAATGACAAGCCCGTTCTTTACACATGCAAGTAGATGATCACATTGATGTTTTTTTTTTTTTTAACTTTCATTTTACAAGTTGGATGGCATATCATAGTCACATTTCTTGGTGACCAGTTAAATCTAATACAGCCCGTCCTAATGATTTAAAATGATACACTTTCTTTAACGGGAGCTTTCAGCTTTGGTTCATATCATTTCATTGCTATAGCATGATACTTTTTAACGGGAGTCGTAGAGTTCTAATCTGTTTTGAAAGACGATCGGTTGAAACTGTGTACATGTAATTCAAATGATCAGACATTAAAGTAACTAATAACTAAAAAGGAATAAAACAGTCTATGGTGGACAGGTGGCAGTAAAAGACCCCACGCCCATCATTCTCCCGTTTCACTCCGAACTCAACGGTCACTAGCCCTTTTCAAAAACATAAACCCAAATCCCCCCAAATCCAAAAAACCATACACTTGACCGTTTATCTGCTTTTCTTTTTCTCATTCCGTCTATGGAGACCCTTTAACAATTCGATTCCTCAAACACCCATTAGAAGGCGGACAAACCCCCTTCAAATCTCTGTAAATTAAGAACACAGAGACTCAGTGTCGATCTATAATGGGTTGTTTTATTGGGTGTTTCGGTGGTTCTTCCAGGGATCAGAAACGTAAAAGACAGAGGTACAAGGTGATTCTTCGAGATCAAGTAAGTTTAATTCAACTCCCTTTACAGTTCAATTTATTCCATTACTGTTTGATTAACTAGAAAACGTAACAAACCCTTGTTTTTTGAGTCGAATTGTGGGATTAATTCGAGATTTTGACTTTGAGTTTAGCTTGTGAGTATTTAATTTGCCACTTTCTGTTGCAGAAACCTAAAATTGAAAACCTTGTGAAAGCTGATGCATCTTTGGGACTAAGCATCATAGAGAGTCCCTTGAATTTATTTCCAGAATCAAGGTAATTTCTGATGTAATTGTGTTCGTGATTTTGTTTAAAAGCTCTATGTTTTTGTGTTATGTTCTTGATTTTACTTTTGTGTTTCGGATTTCTACAATGATTTTTAATTGTTATTGGGATGTAGAGAAAAGACTGAGGTACCATTGAGGTTGAAGAGAAGGAAAAAGGTTACGTTTGATACAAATGTGACAACCTACGAGCATATTGAAGTGTATGATAGTACTGAATCTTTATTGGAAAAGAACGAAAAAAGTGAAACTTTTCCTAAATCAACCCAAAACTGCAAAGATGATTCAGTTGTGCTGAACATACCAAACTATAGGTATGGGAATTGCCTTGAAAGTGATGATGAATTTGAAGATTTAGATCATGAAGAATATGATTTGGATGGTGATGATGATGATTTGGATGATGATGATGATAATGATTTGGATGATGAAGAACATTATGATGATAATAATGAGGACATGAAGGTACAAAATAGGAATGGTTATGTTCTTTCTGTGTTGAACCCTGTGGAGAATCTTAGTCAATGGCAAGCTTTGAAATCGAAAGGGAGACCACAAAAACCATTGATTTTTAAAGAGCAAAAGGAGAATTTGTCTCTGAATACCAAATCATTAAAACACAAGAACTTGAATCAAGAAACATCAGTAGACGCCAGTCTATCGAATTGGTTGATTTCTTCACATATAAACATACGGAACAACAACAAACCAATATGTTGATATGGTTGTGGATATAGAGGGAGGGCAAAAGGGTAATTTGGCAGAATACCTTAAAACTGGAGGTAAATAACTGGATTAAAGCTCTATTGTTCTTGTGAATTACATGTATTTTTGTTAGGAACGTTTGTTTTTTTTAAACCAGTCTAGTGGGTATGGACCATGGAGGGTAAGAAGGTAAATTTGCAGAATAATTTGTTTGAAACTTGAAGAAAGCTTTGGGTATGGAGGGTAAGAAGGTAATTTGGTATAATGTTTCATTTGAAACTTGAAGAAAGCTTTGAGGGAATGAAGAGAAAGTCATTGAAGGCCACTTTGTGAGATTGGTTTGGATCAAGTTTTTTTATTTTGATGTTGTGAATTTATTGGTTTTACTTTTAATTTCTTATTTGTTTTCTGGTGAGTGTTGTAATACAAAAATTCAATATATTATTTTGGTTAATTACTTATATAATCAATATATATTTTAGATGCGCACAACCAAATCTGAAATCTCTAAATTTGTTTTCTGGACCTGGTTAAACCCGGTCTCGAAAAAAGAAAATCACTGGCGGATCCAGGAATCTTGTCTGTGGGAGGCCTAATGATTAGTTATATGACCGAGTCACATTAAAATAATCAAAATGATGTGACTAAATAAAGAGGTTGAAATTTTTTGGTTTTCGGGTCGGATTGTCATTATTATCATTTAAGACAAATACTAAGTTGATGCACGTTAACATATATTACAAATACTAGTTGTGAGACCTTTATAACATACAAGTTGATTAAAACAAAATGTTAAATACAAATGATTAAACGAAAAGTTTATTTGAATTTGAAATTTGAAATAAATGAAAATTATCAGAAAAAAAACATGCGAAAAATAAATAAATTAAAATTATATGTTTAGTTGTATACCGTTGTACTAAACGAGTTCACTATAAACATCAAAATATCATATTTACTTAACTTAATTTTTAAATATCATATTTATTCTTCATAAAATTTCTAAATATCATATTTACCATTCATAAAATTTCAAAATATCATATCTGTCCTTAAATATCAAAATATTGTATATGCACTTTTTAAACATCAAAATATCAATGGTAATATCTTAAATATCCTCCATCTATAACATGATAATAATCAACAACAACAAAAACTAAATAATCAAAATATACATTCCATAGAGAGGGTTGAAGATGAATTTTTTTGTTTGTCAAGAAGGCGACATTCCATCAATTAAAAAGTTCACACTCCATTATCATAGACGTAAGGATAATATGGTTAAATTTTTTAATTATTATAATAACTCTAAGTATAAAAAATGATTATAAAATACTGGGTAAATTACATGGATGGTCACTGTGGCTTGGGGTAACCTGCGCGCCTAGTCCCTGAGCAAGATTTTTAACTCGGATGATCCCTAACGTTAAAATTCGTAACCCGCCTGGTCCATCACTTAACATTTCGTCTAGTTGCTCTGTTAAAACACCCCACATGCAAGGCACGCAGAGGCATTTTTGTCTTTTTAATATTCTAGAGTTAGCGCCATTTTGCATACGAAGAGACGATCATTTTCTCAGTACTCCATCTTTCCGTTCAAAAAACCCAGACAAAAATTTCACAGTCGAGATAAGAAAACCCTAATCGTGATATATTTGTCTCTGAAACGCAATGGTGTTGTGGCGTATACGTGAAAATATGGAGGAAATCGATGTTGGACGTCGTTACTGTAAGTAATCTTTCACTCTCAATCTTCTATAACTTCGATTTTGTTGAAACCTAATCTCAAGTGGGTTATTTCATAGGGGGGGGCATCCGACAATCTTTTTCATTAGCTTGTACCATGGTGGAGAGTTCACCAAATTTCCTAGAAGAAAGTACATCAAAGGAAAACAAACGTATGTGGACTTACTGGACATGGATACTTTCTCAGTGCATGACATTGATGAAATGATGGAACAGTTAGGCTATGTTGATGAAGGTATACCTTTGTACTATCACTTTAAACGACTTTTTTTTTTTTCAGATTTAGATTTCGGGTTATTTGCTTTGGGTAGTGATCAGGATGTGAGACATCTGGGTACCTTCATTTCCAAGCATAAGTTAATTGAAGTCTATATTGAGCATGGAAAAACCCAATTACATACGTACACAAAGTCCCCAAATCAATCAAAAATTCAGATAAAGGAAATTATTTAACCTCTAACATGTTCTCATCGGCTTTTCTTAGATTGGTATGATACCGGGGAAAAAATGTTGTTGGGGATGCTTCTAAAGAGGCTAATGTAGTGGACCTCACTGGAAATGACAATATGGACTTAACTGTTATTGATAATGGGGATAATAACAAGGAAGAAAATCCATTTGCTGAATTTGAAATTGGGGACAAATTTGAGCACACAAATGAAGTTGAATCTGGGGATGGTAACAAGGATGGAGAAGATCCATGGGCTGAATTTGAAAGTGGGGACAAATTTGAGGACAAAAAATGAAGATGAATTTGGAAGTGGGGACAAATTTGGGGATGATAGTGGTTATGAATCCAGTGACTCCGATGACATAGACTTTTATGTTGACAATGACAACATCTTAGATGATGTAGAAGTTGACATGAATGATTTCAATGATAACATTGATATGGATGCAGAGTGGGTTGGAAGTAAGAATGACAATGTGGTACAAGAAGAGAATGAAGTTGGGGAGCTTAATGAAGTACTAAATAACGAGGTTCTTTTGTCAGGCTCATCTTCGGATGAAGGACCAGTTACTCAACGAAAGAAGACCATCAAATCTATCCAAAGAGCTCACGAGAATGATGAAGAAAATATTGCTGAACCATTTTATATCCTTCAAACCTTTAATACAGCCCAAGAGTTTAAAGAAAGAGTTAAACTCCATGCAATTGAGACAAGAAGGGAACTTGATTTTGAAAAAAAATGACAAGAATAGGGTAAGAGTTGTGTGTAGGGGGCAATAACAAAACTAGGAAACTTAGACAATAGTGGGAAAGGTCAACAAGAAGTCAACAATGAAGATGAAGAAAAGTGTTTGTGGAGCCTCTATGCTAGTAAATGGAAACGTGATATAAACTAGATGGTCAAATCTTAACAAAGAACATCGTTGTCTCCAAACTCAGAATGTTAAAGCTTATACTTATAAGTTTCTCGCTAAACAAATTGCAACTCGGGTGGAATCTAACCCAACTATTCCAATGTGTGCTTTACAAGAACATCTACAACGTGATGACCAAGTGGGAATTTTCAAGATGAAAGTGTTTAAGGCTAGAACTGAAGCTCTCAATCAGGTGCAGGGGATTATGTTGTTTAGTATGCTCTATTAAGAGATTATGTTCTAGAATTTCAAAAACATAACCCAGACACGACTGTGAAGATTGATGTAGAGAGTGAACCAAATCCAAATGCAGAAACTAGAACTTTCAAGCGCATATACATCTGTCTTGGTCCTTTAAAAAAGGGATTTGTTGCTGGAAGAAGAGACTTTGTTGGTCTCGATGGTGATTTTATGAAGGGTCCATACCCAGGACAAATACTTTCAGCTGTGGTAACCTTTTTTCATATGAACTACATTTATATTATAAAAAGTTGTATTTTAGGTTAATTGTGAAATGTTTACTTATGAAGGGAATTGATGGTAATAATGGAACATATCCATCGACTTATGTTGTTATGGAATCTGAGAGTACCAACTCATGGACTTGGTTTCTAACTTGTCTAGGGGATGATTTGGGTTTAGGAACCAACTCGAATTTTACATTTATGACAGACAGACAAAAGGTATTAATTCGAATATCAAATTAATACATTATATATGGTATACTTTTAAAACATATTTTCCATGTATAGGGAGTGTTACTTGCTATAGCAAAGTTGTTTCCATGCGTTGAGCATCGTTATTATCTTCGTTATATCCATGAAAACATGAAAGCTAATTGGAGGGGAAAGAAATTCAAAGACCTGCTATGGGATTGTGCAAAAGCATCTATTGTTCAATAGTTTCAATGATCAATGGGGGAACTTAGAAAACTTAATAATGATGCGTATAAGTGGCTTAAAAACATTCCTCCTCAACATTGGTCTCGTTCACACTTTACAGGTAGATTTTAAAGTTATATCATTAGTTTGTAACAATAACTGCTGCATTATTAATGATTTATCAGGTAGAGCTCATACAGATACTATGCTTAACAATATGTGTGAATCTTTGAATAGCAAGATTATTGAAGGTCGTGATGTACCAATCATTACATGTTTGGAGTATATTAGAGGGTACTTAATGAAGAAAATTGTAACTGTGCAAAAGGAAATTGATAAAGCTACATGCCCCTTGACTCCTACAGCTACCGTATGGGTTGGAAAACTGAAGAAAGAGGCTACACAATTAAGGTTTGTTTTCTGTGGAAATCGGAAATATCAAGTCACTAAAAATCTTCTGGAAAAGTTTGTGGTAGATATGGGCCAACAAACATGTTCATGTAGAAGGTGGGAACTAATACGGATACCATGTGCACATGCAATATCAACTATGTGGGAGTTGTTGAAGAATAAAGAAATTGATAAGATACCAGAACATTGGGTCCATCGAACATATCGGTTAGAAACTAATTGACTTTAATTTGGGAAGTTTGAAATTAAAAGGTAAGTCCATTAATGAAACTGATATCCATTTATTACTATATTTATTGCAATTATTGCATTAAAATATTATGTGAAATTTAATAAAATAATAAAACTCCTAAAATTACATGTGGGAAAAAATCAATTCAAGATAACCACCACAAAATGACATTTGGTAAAATGAACGAGAGTTGACATGTGGCAAAAAAATCTTCATTTATTATGATAGATATACATATAGCTATATAAAATTTGAAACTTAATAACGTAATATACTATAACTATTCCTTAGGTTTTTTTACTATTACATATAAGTTAAAATCAATGTTTCTATTGAAACTTAAAACTTGAACCATAAGTGTATATGCTCTGCACGCTGCAACCTTATAGAATATAGCATGTCACCACTCAAGAGACCATAACTCAACACTCAACAACCGATATCTTATTTTATTTGTAGGCATTTGTATCTAATAAAATAATGACAAACAATAATCATATTTATAGGCATATCTGATGGGGGTTTCTTATTTTCTGGTGAGAAGAAACCGAGTAGGAGGAATAAAAAAAGTTAATCTCTCTCTCTATGTGTGTGTGTGTGTGTAACTCATGGTTCCTAGTATGTATTTAACTTATAATTTATTCTATTTGATAGAGAAACTCGATGAGTTGGAAGCCCCAAACTCGTCGAGTAGAGATCATAAGGGCCACATATTTTAAGTGACCTACTCGACGAGTAGGCTGACAGATATCAAACCCTAATTTCCGGGGTTTGCACCCTATTTAAATACCTTAACCCCAAGGTGTTGGCCTCATTTTCAACCTCCACTGTCCAAAACCCTAATCTCGAAATCCTAATGCTATTGTAAGTGTTTTTGAGCCATTTTAAGTGTTTTAGTGTGTGCATTGAAGCCATTGGAATAAGGAAAAGCTTGCGAACACAAGAAGGAGTTTGTTGATCCAGAATCCTTGCCTCATCCACAACATTTTGCTGGTATAAAGTTGGAACCTTTCCTTGTTGTTGTTTAGATCTTCTGTTACGGTTATTTAGCTTGGTTTTGATCAAAATATCATGGTCCTTGGGAGTTGGACGTACCAAATGGGTTAACACTTTAGATCTAAGGTCTTGAGGGGTTTTCATGGCATAAAGGTGCCAACTTTATGGCCATGGAAGTCCCATGCAACCTTTAGACCATCATTTTGGCCTTTTGGAGCTTCTAATGGCCATGCATGTAGAGAAAGTTGGAACTTTATGTGATCATCGTTAGAGACATGCCAGCAAAAAACCCGGGAGGATCAAGTTAGCTTGTACCCGTGACCAGTCAAAGTATCCCGCTGCAATGCCTAAAGTTAACAACTACAAATTATACAAGTTGGTCGATTATGGTGGAGTCGATCTTACAAGCATACAACTTATAGGAAGCAGTTAATCCGAAAACTAGAAGAGCGATTGAGGCAAAGAAAAATCTAATGGCAAGAGCATTTGTGCTTCAAACTCTACCTGAAGATATATTGCTTCAAGTGGCTAAGCATAAGGATGCAAAAGACGTGCGGGAAGTGCTTCATGTGCGGTATTTGGGAGTTGAAAGAGTTCAAAAGGCAAGACTTCAAACACTTAGAAACGAGCTAGAAATGTTAAAGATGAAAGAGGGTGACATGATTGATGAGTTTTACAAGAAACTTAGTGAGATTTCATCCAAATTCAAGAGTCTCAAGTCTAGCTTGGAGGATGAGATAGTGGTAAGAAAACTACTAAATTTGGTTGCTAAGAAATTTTTGTAGATTGTTGCATCTATTGAGCAATACTCAGAGATAGAAGAAATGTCACTTGAGGAAGTTGTGGGAAGGTTGAAGGCATATAAAGAGATAATAAAGGTTTTTGATGAAGATGGTGAAGGGTTTTAAGCATTCTAACACTCCTATGGTGTACATGCCACCTTATAAACCTTGGATCTATGTTTTCTCTATTATACATGCAAATATTTGATATTCTAAGGTTTCATCCTAACTAGCATAATATGAAGCAACTATAC
Source organism: Lactuca sativa (assembly GCF_002870075.4). Taxonomy (NCBI): domain Eukaryota; kingdom Viridiplantae; phylum Streptophyta; class Magnoliopsida; order Asterales; family Asteraceae; genus Lactuca; species Lactuca sativa. The sequence goes on along the minus strand of NC_056627.2, from coordinate 357,979,680 downwards.
TACAAGAAACCAGTAGAATGAGATACCTTTTGATGGAGCTTGAAGTCTTCAATCTTTAAGAGTCTAGTGCCCCAAGTGTTGCACCTCAAATGGTTCACACAACATCAAGAACTCTTGGAATAACTTGAGAATAAGCATACTTGAACCAAATCGGTTTTACCCTCTTGTGTACTATACACTAGTGCCATTTCATGAACCATAAGCCTCTTTATATAATGTGGAGGATTAGGGTTACATTCATGCAAACCCCAATACCCATGACCTTTCATTTCCATAGGATCCATGGGTTAAAAACTTCATGGACTATCCATGCAAGCTTAGCCCAACCTAAATCAACTTGGCCCACCATATATATAAGAGTCCATATTTAATAAGTTCCTTTTGATCACTAAATTAATGCTAAATTGATTCTTGATTAATACTAATTAAATAATATGATTTCATATTAATATATTAGAACTTATAATATATTAATATAAATCACCAGTAGCCTTTTTCTCATTTTGTCTATCCAATTGTTTCGATGCCATGCAACCCAAATGGACCATGCCAAATTGGGTCAAGTACATACCAATTATAGTTATGGACTTAGACACTAATCCAACAGTCTCCCACTTGGATAAATCTAAAACTATTATTGCGTATGACTCCAAAACCCGACTAGCAATCGTAGCTCTTAAAGTCGCTGTTGAACTCTGACCTAGTCAATGACTTGTCCATTAGATAAGGGATCATATATTCCTCCATTATAGATATCATATGGACTGAGACATGGATTATAATCATTCTCTCTACCCATTTGTTGTTTCCCGATTTCTGATTTATGACGACTGACTAATTGAACAAATAAAATCAGTCCAGGCTTGGCCAAGCACTTAGGGATGTCATCACTAAATCATTGAGGGGCCCATATATATCGCTTTTTATCCCTCCAAGGGTAAAAGGAATGGATAAACTTCGAGTCATATTCTTGTTCTACTACTTGTTGAATCATACACAAAGGAATGTTTTATAACATCGAGTTACCAATGCGTTTTCGTGCAATCAATGTATAACCAACTCATAGTCAACAACTCATATCTCTAGGTTTGAAGAATATAAGATATTATCGTCTCATGATCACCATGAAGTGATTCAAATGAGCGTGGGTTTAATCCAATACTCAGAACTTATGAGCACTCATGAATGTTGTAGCAACTCTTGCTATGTCCAACACCTTAGACATCTACAAGCCAACTTCATGACAGTCTTGATTCATACCTACTTCCAACATATAACCGAATGTGGATGGTTTGAATAACTTAGTCATTCGGGAAGAATGACCTAGTTATTCTGAAAGTCAAAACATGCAAAGTGAAACACAAGAATAATCGAATCCAATATGGTCTCAGAACTTATGAATATAAATAGAACACCTTTTATTTATCACCATATTGATTACACATTATTCACTGTATAATGTTTCAACTAGTCAACTTTATACTTGAATCAAAACAATAGTCATGCCATGCTCTAAGCTTGCACACTATATTTATCCAAACAATAGTCATGCCATACACCAAGTATGCACACTATGTTTGTCCAAACATTAGTTATGCCATACACCAAGTATGCACACTAAGTTTATATATGATCTTTACTTTGTGAAATAGATCGATTGAACATAATTCCAATGATTCTCATTTCACAATCCCAAATCCTTATCGTAAATGTAAGAATTCCAAATTCCTACCATTTACCGAAATCTGTTAGATTTAAACTTATATGCACTGATCCTCTTGTAATGATTATGCACAAAGTCACAAAGACTTGTCAACAGTCATTACAGAGTATTCCAATGGAGATCAACTTCATGGAAATGAAGTCTCATATTCAAAGTACATTGTTTTGAACATCCTTCTTGCATTAAGTTTTCTAATCTTACACAGATTGAATAACTTCCACCTATGGAGACATTTTCATATTCCCATTTTAACTATCACTTCTGAACAAGATTTGCCTCCTTTTAGAATATGTCAACATGGTCCTTCCAAAATTAACACTATACTTCCAACTGTCCCTGAGCAACCAATCTTTGGTAAACCTTAGATTGTCCTCGACAATTGCTTAATCATTTTAGTCATATCCAATTCTAGACCTTTTCCCGTCTCAATGCCCCCGGGCATTTGGAAAATTTAGAAAGGATAAATATTAAAGCACATGTAATTGATCCTATACCGAAACATATGTGACACGATTCATGATGTCTCACATAAAGACATGATCCTTGATCAGTATTTTGCTACAATATTTTTTAATTTGCCATGTTTTCATAATTCGACTATGAAGAGGGATATCGTAATCATAATCGAATTTTGAGAACGCAATATATATAGAATTTCCTTAAGTTGATCCATTCCAACATAAAATTCACACACACACACACACACACACATATATATATATATATATATATATATATATATATCCTTGACTAAAGATGATTAAAATCTCAATCTAAACTTTTTAGAATTGAAATGAAGTATAGTTTCATCTCCCTTAATTATCGCAAAACAACTTTTCCCAATTGAAAATTTTGTTTTTTATAATTAATATTGCTAACTTGCAACACTTATCATAATTATCATGCTCCCACTAACATGATAATTATCAGCATAACACTTATGCTCCCATTAGCTTTGACATGTACTCAGAAATCAGCTGGACTTCTAGAAATCAATACTTTATTGACTTTCTTACCAAAGTTTAGACTTTTGATACGAGATGCTTTGATAAAACTTTATCAAAATCATACACCTTTAGTTAGATATCACACATGTGTGTCTAAACAATTTAAGAACTATGAAAATGGATGTCGTAATCATAGTCTCAACTGTAACGCCCGCAGATCCGGGCTAGTCAATTTAGAGGCAATAGGGGTCGAAAACGACTTTTCGACAAAAAGATTATTTAGAGTAAATAATCTTAACCAAGTTGTAGAATATGTCACAAGGTTTCTGTACATATAAAGAACGCTGAAATCCGAGTTATAACGAAGAAGTTATGACCCGTCGAAGTTTCGCGTCGGCACCACCACGGCACCGGGAAGCGTAAATAGTAAATTTATGATAGAGCGAGATTTAGCCTTAGCGCTCTAAACGAAAGTCGTAGAATATGCTAAACTAAGAACATCGATAAAAAGAATGCCCAAATCTGACTTCGTATGAGGAAGTTATGATTTTTCGAAGTTTCGGATTAGCGGTGTACAGCCCGAAATTCGAATTTTAGATCGATTGATTTTTAGCCGACACAACCTAAACGAGAATCGAAGATCTCGTTATTAGTAGCGTAAAGATAAAAAGACAGACAAAATGGACATCGGATGAAGAAGTTATGAGATTTTAACGGACCAATCCTGTCCCGGCCTGTTAAAAATATAACTTTAAAAATAAATTCAAAATTAGCCGACGGAGTCTAAACGAAAGTTGTAGGGTACGTTCCCGCCTACACGTGGATATAAAGAACGTCAAAAACGGAGTTCTTATGAACGAGTTATAAAATATAATAGCATATTTACGTATTAAAATAAAGTATAAATCATGTATACGTACACATATATATACATATGTATATATCATTAGAAAGGTATCGACGATGCGGTCATTATAAGACTAATGTTGAGTTCTTTCAACATTATTTTAGTACAAATATCATTAAATCCATTTAAAATAGTATTATAGAGGGGTATTTAGTTGTTTATATAACTAAAAAGTCATTAAGTAATTATGGAGGGTAGTTTTTGAAAATTCAATTAGTATAAATAAGAGCCTTGGGCTCTCATATTTCTTGCACCATTCTCTTGATTCAAGAGTCTTTCTCTCCTTATCCCCCGAGCATTTCGGTCCCTCGTGATTCGACTTCTCTTTCTGTAGTTTAGTATAGTAAGGTGAGCGCTGAAGCGCTGCACGAATCTTTCTTAGAAAGATTCAGCGACGAAGTTCTGCCCCTGCATAGCCCGACTCCTAGCTAAAACCCCCTTGTAAGTAAGTTATGCTTACCTTATTTTAATATAGCTTATATTTAAAATTAGTATTGTTATTATGAACTTATAATAAATATTTGAGCTATTATTATAACTTATATAAGTGTCGTTATAATATTTTTTTAACTACTCGCGGTACGGGGAATCTGGTTTAAAGGGCCGCATAGGGTTGTTGGATTTCAGAAGTGCTATATGCCAAAATGGTCCTGCCCTCCGATGTTTTATGTCTGGCCCCTGTCTGTACATAGTGGTTGGAAAATATTGTTTAACGCTTATATAATAATAATAATAATAATACTAAGACTAATAGTTGGTCACGGTAAATATTAGACTAAAATTTAGCGATAATAATGCTAGGTTTCGTCGAAGGAAAATAGAATCGTTAGAAGCAAGCGCTGCCCGATTTTGGAATCATCACTTTAACAAGTGAGTGCATAGTTACTTTCAGCTTACACATAGATATGAAGTATTTTATATAAATTACGTGCTATGTGTGCATATTATCTGAATACTTGCTATCTATGCTGGATGAACGTTTTATACATGTTTTCAATTATTTACACTGTATATGTATTTTATATCTACAAAATGTGTTGGGTAAAACATGGGTAGATGTAATAGTTGCTGTGTGACAAGATAAAACGATGAGAGGCCTCGTTATAGATGTTATTGATGATCCAGTCATCTAGCAGAGTATAGATGACGACCACGGACTATTCTAGACAGTCTAGTGGAACACTAGCAGGCTCGCAACCTGTAGGTGTTTATTCGAACTGTGTATTTATTTGAACTGTGTGCTCACCAGATGTACTCCATCCCCCACATGGTTGCCTTAAGGACATTTATTGCTGAGGAATCCCCTTAGCAGTAGTGTCCGTCCCGATGATAATCCTTAGGATAGGTCCCTTATGATAGATGCTTAGGGACGTAATGTGAGGATAACGGGAACGGGTAATCGGGTTTGTTTAATTTAATGAAGTTAATAAACTTATTTATTGTGGGTTGAAAACCCTATGTGCTCACCAGGCTCCCAAGCCTGACCCACTCAGTTTTATGTATTACAGGTAGTGGCGCTTGAGCATAGTTATGATGTTTGGACGAGGGATTACGGATATAGGCCTGTAGATATGAAATAATGTAGTAAGGCTTATATTGTACTGTTTATGCTTTTGATCTGTATGAACATGACATCCCAAGTCTTTTAATGAAATACATTTCTATGGAAATGTTTTTGATAAATCTTTATCATATTTTGTTTTGGGACAAATTCCGCAACACTTTTATTTAAAATGTTACTCTGATTTTTAAACAAAGCATAAACAAACCGGTCTTTTCTGGCCGTGATTTTGGGGATGTCACAGTTGGTATCAGAGCATTAGTTTAAGCGAACTAGAAATATGGATTTATTTCTAGACTTAAACTTAGAATGCTAAGCGATGATTGTGAGGTGTGAGCACTAGATTATTTTAGGAATTGTGCCTAAAATGCTTTTATGTGCTAAATGCTTGTGCCTGATATGCTGTTATTTGTTCGGATCTATGGTCTGTTGCCGACCGGATCTGGAAACCTTATGTGTTTAGGATTCTAAGCGTTTAACTACGATATAGAACTAGCATATAAACGTTTCGGAGTGATAAGAATGATTTAAACGTCAATCCTAAGTAAAGGTCTAGATTCACCTTATTCGGTGTATAGATCAAGATGGGAAGAACCTGTAGCGGAAACGTGAATGCAAATGGGAACCGAGATCAACCCCCAGCGATTGAGCAAATACCGGTTGTGGTAGCCGCTGCTGATCCAATAACGATGGTCGGAGTGCAAGCGATGATCCAAGCGATGTTGGATCGTCAAATGGAGGAAACCATACGTTTGCTCCAGCAAAATCGAGAGGAAGCGACTATTCAGATCGAATAGCCCGAGTTGAATGAAGGGCAGATTGAGGAAGGAAACTACAGTGGGACTGTTGGTCAAGTCAACCCACCAATAGTTCGACAAAACAACCAAGATGACAAAGTCGAGAGGAATGGATGCAAGTACAAGGATTTTTTGACTTGCAAGCCATCGACTTTCACTGGAAAGGAGGATCCGATCGGGGTCATGGATTGGATCTCAGAGATGGAATTAGCTTTCATGACGTGCGGTTGCAAGGGAAAACAACATACCACATTTGCAGTGCGTCAATTTCGAGGAGGCGTTGTACGATGGTGGAATACCTTGGGAAAGACGTTGAGCCCCAATGAGCCCCTGCAACTGACATGGGCAGAATTTCTGGTGCAATTCAAACGTAGGTACTGCTCAGCCCAAAATCTACTCGAGCTAGAAAACCAATTCCTTACCTTAAATAAAGGAAGCATGTCTGTTGATGAATACACCAACAACTTCACAGAGAAGATGGAGTTCGCCTTACGTCTTGTTCCGGATGAGCTGACGAAAATTGACAAGTACGCAAAAGGACTTCCATGGGAATATGCAGTGCCAGTGTGTCAGGCACCTACTTTGGAGGCAGCTATCTGGGCTGCCAAGTCGGTTGAGGAGATGATCAAGGGAAGAGCCGCCAACAAGACCGAGGTTGGCAAAAAGAGGAAATTTGAGGGGTCTGCGAAGCCCGATGAGAGAAGCAAATCCAGTACCAGGAAGTTTAGAGGAGGAGGGAGTGAAGAAAGATGGTGCGAGAAGTGCAAAAAGAAACACTCTGGAAAATGCGGTGAGGAAGTAACTTGTTTCAAGTGTGGGAAGCATGGGCATTATGCCAACGAGTGTAAATTCAATAAAAGGGTGTGTTACGAATGTAATGAGGAAGGGCACTTCAAGCAATATTTCCCAAAGAGAGAGGGGGCTACAAAGCCAAATGTGTCGCCAAAGCCAAAGGCGAGAGCATTTCAAATGATCCTTGACGAAGCAGATGACAATGCAAGGATTCAGGAGTGATGGCTTGACATCCAAGGATCGAGTTATGAAGTAGCCATAGAATCGTATGATGTAGCCTGTTAGATGCATAGTCTACGGTGAACTTGAACACCTATGTAATAGTTTCGAGGAATAATAAAAAAAAACATTCGTTTTGATATTTGATGTGTTAAGCTGTTATGTGATTTTCTTGTGTGGTGACTTGGAAAACTGCGGGACAATACTTGAGACGAGTATGAGTAGGTGTGAATGGTAGTAGAGGCCTATACTACCGGAAGCATAGGACTCACACTTGGATCAGGGAAAGGCACAAGGTTACCAAGAAGCTAGTAACTAATTCTGTTTTATTCAAGTATGTCATTACCATCGTTTCGGTAATGACTAAAAAGATTGTTGATATTCCGACCCTAGTGGTCATATCGAATTGAGTCCGACTACGATGAGTATGTTGCGTGGTTCAGGGAACCAAGTTCGATGTAGTGTCCGACTTAAACCAAACAATTGAAATCAAAGCGATCAATAGAAGTATCGCGTTCGTTGTTAAAAAAAGTTGGTAGCTAGAAACGCTACATGTTAAAGTGTGATTATATCACATTAGAACATGAAGGAAGGCATAGTCTGTTTTAGAATTTAACTCTAAGAGACCTGAGTCTAAACGTGCATCACATGATGATAAGTCATAATTTGGAGTCTAGCCTGAGGTAGAGAGCAGGTGCACGATCGAGTACTGCTTACAGTCAATGAGTCTAAGAGATAGACTTGAAGGAATATAGAAGTTATAATTATTACCTAGGATGAAGAGATGACGTCTGGAGTCATTATACGAGCCCTGTTTCGTTGATGATTCCGGGACGTAATCATCCTAAGGGGGAGATAATTGTAACGCCCGCAGATCCGGGCTAGTCAATTTAGAGGCAATAGGGGTCGAAAACGACTTTTTGACAAAAAGATTATTTAGAGTAAATAATCTTAACCAAGTTGTAGAATATGTCACAAGGTTTCCGTACATATAAAGAACGCCGAAATCCGAGTTATAACGAAGAAGTTATGACTCCTCTTCTTAGCCATTTCAACAATTCATGACTCCTCTTCTTAGCCATAAGAATGCACTAAGATGTCCTTAGAGGATGAATTGTGATGTGGTCTCATAATCATTAAGATGATCATAAAACATGATACTAAAGTACTCTCCCATCTTTTCAGATTTGAGAAACTTTTATCTTTCTACCAAATTTGATTCTTCTCATTCGTTCTGCCATACATCGAAACTTTTCCAATGCTTCAGAATTATACTTAAACTTGTAAGTATAACCATATTTACTAAACTTTAGTAAATCATGATGAATAGTCGAATCGATCTTTTGTAGTGGACTTGACCAATGCACACGAATGTGTACTCGATCCCTTAGTCCTTCACTTGACTCACATATACATGTGAACAAGGAGTTAGTCTTAATTTTCCAAGGATGAAAATTCTCATTCATCATACAACTTTCATGATTCCAAGTTTCGGTCCAATTGAAACTTGGGTGATGAGAATCTTTCCTTATTTGGTAAATTTAGACATTACCAAAAATGAAAGAATCAAATTTATATTTCCATTATTGCTAGAAACATACAAACATCAATTTTCCATAAATGCCATTGCAAGGAAATATAAAATAAAGTAAAACAAAATTTTATTTATTTATAAATGCGGAAAAAACTTTTTCCTTACAATGCAACTTTAAATGAAAACTATGGTATTACATATTTTCTAGCAATCTATCATAACTCCTAAGTAGTAGCTCAAGAATCTGATCTTCGAACCATGAGATTGAAATCCATCTTCGCGATCAGATTCAACATACTCTTCCTTTAAGTTTCCTTCCCTTTGCTTGATCCTTCCAAACATCAAAATGTAACTAAGTCACATTTTGTATTAAGAATCATCAATTAGGAACTTAACAGAGTTAGATAGTGGACTTACCTGAAATAGAGTCAAATTTTTTGATTCTTCCTTCTCTCAGATCTTTCAGGTAGCTAGGGAAGCTTCACAACCAATGCCCCTTCTCTTGGAAATAAAACCATATGGACCCTTTGGGAATGGTACACGAGACTATCTCAGACTTAGCCTTTCTCTTTACTGTTAGGTCAACCGAGTTGACTATGGCCGATCCCTTTCCATTGGGAAGAGAAAGCTTTTCTGGATTTCCAATGTTACCATTGTTAATGTCTATGGAAGTTTGGGAAGTTGATCTTCCATTCAAATTTTCTTTACAGGTGCTCCAAATCATTGTTGATTCAGCAGCATCAAGCAAATAGGTAAAATCATTAAGGGTCACCTCATAGTCTGTTACATAGTAGTCCTTAAAGAACTCATTATGTGACTTAAAAAGTGATTGAAGAACCAACTCAACAACCAACTTCCTCAAGACTTTGACACCCAACTCTCCCAGCTTGTCAATATGTGACTATGTCTCCAAGATGTGAGCACACATAGACTTTGCTTGGCAATAAGGCTTCAGTGACCTTGAAATTTTTAATAACTTGTGGGTTAAGGAGAATAATTGGAGGATGTAGAAGAAGAGAAGTATGATTTCCATGATCTAACCGTGGGACATCATCTTCATTATGAAAACTTGTTTCAAGAGAGTTGGGAAGATCATAGTTGTCTAAACCAGACATCTACAACGGGAGATATTCAAGTTAGTTGATTTAAGTCCTTAATAGAACACCCAATATAAAATATTAAGGCTATGACCCAACACAATATTTTATAACTTGGAAGAGGGATGTCGTAATGCAAGCTATAAAATATTTGAAGGTAGGCGAGTGACGATTCACCAATTTCCACCATGAAAAACGAAATAGAAATTAGGTTTTAATTGGTTTGAAACTCCTACATCTTTTAAGATTCATTGAACTTTTCAAAACTCGAATATATGCTGTCAGGGGGTCCAACTCATCGAGTGCATGAACCAACTCGACGAGTTAGATGCATTTTCACATGGACTCGTCGAGTCCCCTATCCAGAAAGCAAAAAATTCGATTTTTCCAGCTTTTTTCAGCAATTTACATCAAGTATAAATGAAAACAAGCCTAGGCTCTGATACCACTGAAGGGTTTTAATCATTCTAACACTCCTATGGTGTACATGCCACCCTATAAACCTTGGATCTATGTTTTCTCTATTATACATGCAAATATTTGATATTCCAAGGTTTCATCCCAACTAGCACAATATGAAGCAACTATACTACAAGAAACTAGTATAATGACATACCTTTTGATGGAGCTTGAAGTCTTGAACCTTTAAGAGCCTAGTGCCCCAAGTGTTGCACCTCAAATGGTTCACACAACATCAAGAACTCTTGGAATAACTTGAGAATAAGCATACTTGCACCAAATCGGTTTTACCCTCTTGTGTACTATACACTAGTGCCATTTCATGAACCATAAGCCTCTTTATATAGTGTGGAGGATTAGGGTTACATTCATGCAAACCCCAATACCCATGACCTTTCATTTCCATAGGATCCATGAGTTAAAAACTCCATGGACTATCCATGCAAGCTTAGCCCAACCTAAATGAACTTGGCCCACCATATATATATAAGAGTCCATATTTAATAAGTTCCTTTTGATCACTAAATTAATTCTAAATTGATTCTTGATCAATACTAATTAAATAATATGATTTCATATTAATATATTAGAACTTATAATATATTAGTATAAATCACCAGTAGCCTTTTTCTCATTTTGTCTATCCAATTGTTTCGATGCCATGCAACCCAAATGGACCATGCCAAATTGGGTCAAGTACATACCAATTATAGTTATGGACTTAGACACTAATCCAACAGATAAGAATGATAAAAATCAAAACAAGATTTTACTATCAAAAGAGGAATGGGAAGAGAGAACCAAGCGTGGTAACTTCAGTCAAGATCAAGGAAGAGGTCGGGGTCAAGGAAGAGGTCATGGTAGAGGTCGATATGGCCGGTTCCAAAGCTATGAAGATCGAAGGGAGCAAGGTATGTATCGAGATAAGCAACATATTAAATGCTATAATTATCAAGAATATGGACATTATGCAACTGAGTGTCCTAAGAAAGAAATAAAAGAAGAAGAAGTTAATTTGACTCAAGATGAATATGAGCCTGCAACACTGCTTTGAAGAATCAGATTCATGTCAAGATTAAGGGGGTGAGTGTTGGGTAATCTTGACATGGGTCATCGGTTTATTGGAGTTATGTGTATGGGTAAAAGGGTAGTATTTGGTTTGATTTATTTAATGTTTGAATAAAGGACTTTGAACCAGTTCAAAATGAGAAAACGTGTTGTATGCTTGGTCATTGTAGTGTCCTTTTCTTTAGGAGTAGTGACTAGCTTTTAGGTTGGTATTGTTTCTTTCTGTTGGGTTTGTAGGCTATTTATAGCCATTTGCTTTTGATCAATAAAGTAGTTGTCGAGTCCACAATATAAACAAAAAGTCTCCATCTGTTTTCCTTATTCTTTTCTTTTCTTTTCTTTTCATGTACAGCAACAACAGGAAACAACTCTTTGTTTTCCTTCTTATTTGTTTAGAGGTTATAGGGGTTGGTCCAACAACTGTTCTGGCAGCCTTCTGCAGCTTCGTTTCTGCCTAAAATCAACGGGGAAATACAAGGGGAAGGAGGGAGAGGTCGGTGGTGATCAGAACAACAACACATAATGATGGAGATGGTTGTTTGGTGGTTTTATCGTCGGTCAAGGGTGGTGGTTGGTGATTTCCGACGACTTTTCGCAAGGAAAGGTTTAGAAACATGTTTGCCACTTGGTTGACGAAAAACAAGAGGGTAATGATGGTGGAACTTAACTGTAGCAGTGGGAAATTGTATGGTGGGTTTGTGGTGGTGATTTGATGATTCTTGATGGTGGTTCACAGTGGTCTTATGGTGGGGTAAGGGTGGTGAAATGATGATGTTTCAGAACTGAGAATTTGGGTTGATGAATTGTTTGATGATGATGAAGGTTGAGCTCTTCACTTATACATAATCAAGGAGGTGGGGAATGGTGATTCACATAAGCATGGTCCAAGAAGAAGAAGAAGACACATTCTTACATTCATGGAGTAAGTCTTTTGAATCAATGGTGGAAAGCATTTACTAGACAACCTTCTTATAACCCATTGACTTTCAAAGTCCAATATGTAGTACATAAGAGTGACAAAGATGAGAGAGAGAAAGAGAGGTGCATGGTTGGCCATTTCTCCTTCTTGTCCAATATGTGTTTAAAAGTTCAATATCCCCATTAAAATTTTAAAATGCCATAGAAACAGTTTTCACTTTGCGTGTCTAATTCTTGACGTTAACTAATTTTTCTGAAGGCGGTGAATGATGAAATTTAATTCGAGGATTCCAAAAACCTGAACGGATAAATTTTTTGAGTTGTATAACTCCGAGAAATTGTGTTTAAAGTTTCACGTCTAACTGGTCTAAAATGTCTGATTTTCCGACTTTTACAAATATTTTTTTTAAAAATATTTCGTATAGTAAATCAAATATTAGACCGTATGCTTAGTCTAAAAAAGTTCTCAAAATCTTCATCAGAGGTGTACAAGTGTCTCAATGGATTAATACGGTTTATGCAGTTCAGGTAAAATCAGCGTTATACCGGTTTGGTTTCTTAAAACAGTCGTAACTTTTGCATACGAACTCTGTTTTGGACGTTCTTTGTATATATGAGATCAGGGAAACATGTACTACGATTCCAGAATATTTTCTTTACTCATAGCTGCTAAATACAAATTTTCAATTTTTCAAACGTTAACTAAGGTTACAGTTTGTGCTTTTTGATTCGGTTGAGATTTTCCACAAAGGGAAGTAAGATACCATTCTTATCTTATCGTAATTATAATGACGTTATATTTTGGCCAAAATGTGCATTAAAACTCAATAGATCAAGTTATAAAGAGGTTTGCGGTGAACTAACTGTTTACAGATTCAGACCTAATTTCTGAGATGTCACGGTAATAATGTTGAGAGGGTTTTAAATGATTTTCAAGATTGAAGTTGCAGAAAAATGTCTTTGGAGAGAGAGAGAGAGAGAGAGAGAGAGAGAGAGAGAGAGAGAGAGATGTGGGCCTCATATTTATATTTAATAAAACTTTAAATTAAACAGGAAAAAAAACATTTATAAACATTAAGAGGACAATTTAGTCTTTTCAATTTTACTACGGAACGAAACATGCTAAAAATGACTAACAATCAAATAGTTTAGTAGTTTTGATATTTTTTCCTAAAAATGTACAAACCATTACATTTTTGTCTAAAAAATAATTTAATTAAAATTTTAAAACATTTAAAAATCTGAAGATTATATAAATAAAAAATAATTTTATATCTATAAACTATAAAATATCCTAATCTTTCATTGAAAAAAAAAATCATCAATTCATCATCCTCGTTCAAAGAAAATCAACCATAAAAAGAATTATATTCCATGAATAATATTTTGTTTTTATTTTTGTGGCAAGCGAATATAATTCTTTCATGTCACTATTATTCTTTCTTCGATTACAAAATACAAAACACTGGCTTAGAATTATACTTTTTCATTGTTCGGTTATAACTTTTGAACATTAATAAAGTTATTTATTTTCATACGCAGTTTCAAACTATATTTTTCTAATCATACATATTTTAAAAAATGACATATTAAAGGGGTGTTTGGGGTATCTTTTCAGAGGGCAAAAAAACTTTTGGGAAAAGTTCCAAAAAGCTAGATTTCCCTGACTTTTCCAAAAAGTCAGTTTTCCTTCTTTAAAAAATCCAAAAGGAGTTTTTAAGGAGCTTTCCCCAAACATCTTTTGTTTGTTATCTTTTCCCAAAAGTTCTTTTGCCTTCTCAAAAGATATCTCAAACACCCCCTAATTATCTTAATTATTATTTTTATTTAAATCAAATTTAACTGTTAAATCATCCATCATACTACCATAGCATAGCTTGGTAGCATCTTTTGGTATGTGTAAAATATAACATCCCAAAAATCATAATCATTTTTTTAATTATATAAAAACATAATTTTCAGGAAAGTCAAGTCAAGAGAATCATAAGTATTAAAATACAATCATTCAAAAACCAAAGTATCACAAAATGTGGAATCATGAAAGGTGCCGATGAGAGTGTACAGTCAAGTATTCGCATTCCCACGATCATCTGAAGTATCTAAAACACATTTAAATCAACAATTGTAAGAACAAAGTTTAGTAAGTTCTCCAAAATATTACATACAACACAACATAAATAAACATCTATCTATGTGTTATCAACAACCATGTGGACTATCAGCAGTCCCAATGGACTAACATCATGCCCTATGGGTTATCAACAACTTTGGGGCTATCAGCAACCCCAATGGGTAATAGCATGCCTTGGAGCTATCAGCAACTCAATAACACATAACAACAAACAATAAATAAGACCCAACTAGTCAGCATGCACACACTATGACATAAGTAATATATTGAGAAAGACTCACCTCACAGATACCAGCTAAACACAACAACTCTCACATAGAGAGGACAGGTACCACGAGACACCTAACAACAATAAAGAAGTGTCCTCTCAGTCTACACCCTAAAACCCTTAAATTAACCAAAAGTCAACCATGATCAAAAGTCAACGGTCAAAATCATCCACAATTGATCGTGACGTGGCCATCCATTGGTCACGTTGTGACAATGTTCGGACAAAACAATCACAAAATTGACAGTCGCCACGTCATGACAATCAACCTATCGTGTTGTGTGAACCACTCTGGACAGCTTAATGTTTTAAGCTCTTAATCCTTCAAGCCAAGCACTCAAACTTTCCAGAAGACTTTCTTCATCCCAAAGCACCATAAAAATCATTGCTTTTTTTGACATACATGTCTTGAACACAAGATAGGTCAAAATAAAGGAAAAATGAGATTAAATCTCATGCATGGAACTCATAACTCGCTGACTTTCGAGATATAGGACAAAGGGTCACAAAGGAGCCTCAAGAGCTCATAAAGTTGCCAACTTTATGAGATTCTAACATTCAAACAAGGGAAAAAGTGGACAAAAATCTATATCTAGCATATTTGAACTAAAAAGGCAGGAACTTGAGGAGTTACAAGAGTCCTAAGAAAACTCAAGGTCATGAGGTAGAGGCTTGCTAACTGAGATAATGCACCAAAACACATTTTCTTCTTCTTTAAGGCTAGAAATCACCCAAAAAAAAGAGCTCACAAGATCAAAAATAGGGTTAGGTTTTCTTAGAGAGCAATAGGGAGGTGACATAGTTATCAATAATGAATAGCGGTAAATAGTTACTGGCTACCTATAAGCTACATAGCGATATTGATGAAATAGCGACCGCTATTTTGTATTTAGCGATAGGTATAAAAATATTAAAAAATATTTATTATGTAACCATTATAGCTAGTATAACTAATAAATAAGCAAACAAACCATTAAACAAGCTAAATAACTTGACTATTATTTTTTTAGACATGTTTGTAGCCGATTGTAATCAACTAGAAGTTAGTTTTTAAACATAAATAACAAAAGTAGCAAGTTAAACGGATAACGGATAACAAAAGGCAAGTCTAAACTCAAAAACCCAAATCAAAGATCATCTAGATCTTCATAGACAGCCCCATCATAATAATCTTGAACGGATGACGGCTCAAAATCTTTATAAGCAACTACATCATTTTCTTCTTCACAAAAGTTATTGTCATCATCCTCGTCTATTAAACATCTTCCTCTGGAGCTCGATGTGGACTTGTCAGCAGCCCCCTATTCCTACTTCTTGTAGTATAAGGCGGATCACATGCCCCAACAACATCTACAACTTGACCCCAACCGGGGAATCTTCCTCTTCTTCTTCGCCTCCCATCAACCACTCAGTCGGATCTAGAACATTTGCATCGTCCGATATAATTGGGTCAATCGTATCACGCATATTGTACCTCCATTGGTTGTCTTTTCAGCCTCATTTTCACTCATAATTTTCTTAGTGTGTATCTTTTCAAGCTTCAACATCGAGATTCAAACCTCATGATAGCTAGGCGATTTCATATTGCAACCATGTCTAGTTATCGCTTCAATTTGCGGACCCTAGAATGTTGTATTTCATGGCATTGAATGCCACACCCGCATCATAAATCCAACGTGAAAACTTTTGGACAACATCTGTTCTTAAATTTTTTTTGGCCATCTTTATGTTGTGGAGTTACAACCAGATGCCCATTTTTCTTCCCCCATGTATCAGATTATTGGTTGTAATACAGATGGATAGTCCCTTTAGTGTTTTTATTAGTTTTCATTGATCAGGAGGATGAAACAAGCCTCTTTCCTTTCGATAGAAGCTCACTATTTTGAGTGTGCAATTCGTCATCATCTATTTCTTCATCTAGTTCGTCAACATCATCAAAGTGTGGTATGTTATTTGTTGCCTCTTTTGTTCATTTCTTCTTATCAAAAGCTTCTTTAAAGAAAGCCTTTACTTGAGTGGGACTCTTGTACACTTTGCTACATGACTGGTATCACCAAGTCACAAGGTTTACATTGCACCCATTGGCTATTTCCTTCAATCTTTGTCCCATAAGCCCAACCAAGATTGGTTTCTCTTTTACTAGCCATTTCTAAGAAAGTAGAAGTGATCAAAACATGAATTCGAAGTGTAATACTAAGTGTAATCATCAAACCAAAGTGAAAACAAAATGAAAGACAACAAAACCAAGTGAAAACAAAAAAAGGAAAAGAAAAAAATAGCAAAAACTTCCAATCGAACCTGAGGTCGCCGAAGAGAATGCAGTGGACCAGGTGGGGTTTGCCGGAGGCGGACGCAAGGATTCGGAGGTAGAGCAAGTCGCAAGCATAGAGGCGGGAGGCGAATGAGAGTTGATTTCAGTTAGCATCAACCATAATTAGTTTATTCCGATTTTTACAAAATAATAATAATAATAATAATAATAATAATAATAATAATAATAATAATAATAATAATAATTAATACCCCATCGCTAAAACCCTTGCTTTCGGTCGCTATTTAGTAAATAGCAGTCATCGACCTATTCATTACGTTGTTCACTATAGCGACCGCTATATCGCTATTGACAACTATGGGAGGTGATGGAGGCTGAGGGTGTACAAACCCTAGCCAATGTTTTCAAAACGCGGGTCGACCCGGCCGGTTCAACCGGTTGGACCGTGACTCGGGATAGAAAGCGGGTCAAATTAGAACGGGTTTTTGTAAAATTACCGATCGAATCGAACCGACCGGGTTTAACTTGAATCGCGGTTGAACCGGGTATTTCGAACCGGTAAAACCCAGATTGGCCCGTTTATTAGGGCTTGGTTAATTAAGTGAGATCGCTCCATGCAAAACAAAGTCGGCTCTTCTCTTCTCTGGGAAACGAAAGCAACGAAAGCAATGAGCTGAAGAAGAACGCAAGCAACGACATCAGCAGCGAGCTGAAGAAAGAAACTCAACTCTTCTCTTCTCTAGGTGAGTTTTCCTGTTTCTTCTTTTCCTTGCAAAACAACGACTTTTTGTGTGTAACAGCCCGGAATCTCAGGTATTGTTAAAATTATGTTTTTGGGGTATTTTAAGAGGGGACTCGGCGAGTTGGAGCCTAGACTCGCCGAGTAGGATCGCAGACTTGGTCGCAGGTTCGCGACTGGACTCGACGAGTCCAGATATGGACTCGGCGAGTCTACGCTGTTTAGCGAAAACCCTAACCGTTCAGGTTTGGGACGTATAAAAGGGACTTATTGGTCGTCATTGTTCATTTTAGCCTTCTGAGAAGAACCCTAAATCGATTGTGTGCATCTGGAGCAAGGATTATAGGCCATTGTTGATTATAGAAGAGTTGTTGTGCAAGGAAGAGAAGGGATTGGCTAAAGGAACAGCAAGGGAGTCACATTCTGAGGATTGGGGACACAGAGAATACATCATCCAGGTAAGAATTCGAGTATACTCTGCTATGTTGATGTGATTATGGAATTAGGGTTTATGGAACCCTTTTGTGAATAGATTGAATGTTACCCTAGTCCCCTAATCGATTGTAACCCTGTATTGGGACCTTTGGAGGTCCAGAATGTCCCATGTCTGTGCATTTCGGGAATTGATGAAGGTTTTGGATTGGAATCCTTATGCCTTAGGTCAAAATGTAAATTATGAATCATAGGGTGTATCATGAGCACTGAAATGTGGACTTTACGTGATGGATCAGCCTAGGAAGGCCAGACCTAGGAATGGTCGGAGCGGTTCTGACCTTAGGATGCAGTTTGAGCAGTTGCATGGCATGGACTCGCCGAGTTCGACGAACAGACTCGGCGAGTAACTTGAAGATTAACTGGGACTCGTCGAGTTGTTCTTCAGACTCGGCGAGTTGAGTCGGGGTGGCCCCGCGATTCTTCCAGGAGTAACTCGTCGGGTCAAGGAGGATACTCGACGAGTGGAAAGGGAATCTCGGAGAATTGGAGGACGTCTAGACTCGCCGAGTCGCCATGGCACTCGCCGAGTCCGGTCGAGTTGACCGTTGACCGTTGACCAGAGTTGACCTAAGTCTGACTTCTTAGGGATAGTCAAACTTAGAAGGTAAAAGTATTAATAGAGATATATGATGTTATAAGGAGATTGTAGCTCGGTGGATTGTGCACGAGTGATTTCAGGACTTGCTAGCTTTCAGCATTCACGAGGTGAGTCTTCTCACTATACTGTACCCGGAAGGGTTTGATTGTGTGACCGAAAGGTCAGATATGATATGTGGTATGTATGCTATATGTGCTAAGTTATTTGTTATGTGTGCTATGTATGTCATGGGCCGGAAGGCGAATATGTTATGGGCCGGAAGGCGATACGTTATGGGCCGGAAGGCAATATGTTGTGTTATGGACCGGAAGGTCGGCGTGGGTAGGACCAGAAGGTTTACCTAGCAGGGACGGAAGTCCCCTGAGACACATGGACCGGAAGGTCAGGGCCTGGAAAGGCGTATGTGCGTAAGTAGTATATTGGGGAACTCACTAAGCATTTATGCTTACAGTTGTTATGTATGTGTTTCAGGAACTAGCGAGGACCGTGGGAAGGCGCCGGCGTGATCGGTACACACTGAAGGATGTTTTTATGATCTTGGGATTTAGACAATTTGTATTTGACATAACACTTGAATTATTTATGCCTTGTTTTGTATGAAAATACTTTATTTTTAAAATGAAAAAATTGGTTTGAAAATTTGCGTTGTTACAATTGGTATCAGAGCCTTGGTTTGAGGGATTCGGGTGCACCTTCGGGAGTAACTGAACTCAAACCGAGGATTTGAGGAAGACTTTTTAAATAAAGGCATAAACTTTTGTAAATGGTTTTGTGGTAAGCAAGAAAGAAGCAGTGTGTACGATCAGTCAGCGCCCGAACGGTAAAGATCCCTAAAATACCTTACAATATTATATGATATGAATTGTTATGCATGCTAGAAGACTAGGTATTCATGATAGGACTAGAGTGGCCTGATTTGTGATGCCTTAGTCTAGGGGAGTTTGCCGATATGAGATGTTTTGCTAGTGTGCGGGTAGATAGTGCATGACAGAAGTAGAGTACTCACTATCCGGGGTTTGGGGAGGAAGATTTGGGATGAATGCTGATGCGGTGTGGTCGGTAGTATTGGGCCCGTACTACCGAAGACACCGGGTCAGTGGGAGACCCAAGTAAGAATCCCTGGATATCGGAGACTGAGTAGGGTTGCGTTATCGAGTGCGATTATACTCGATGGAGTCTCTGATAGTTTTATGTTGTATTTCATAGACATCATGGTTAGACCACGCCACGGAGCGAGTTCGAGCGGTGTGAGTGACGAGGAGATTCGTCAGATGATTCACGAGGAGGTAGCTGCGGCGATCCGGGCTGAGATCCCGGAGATGTTTGGGTCTATTAAGACCACCCTGCTGGAGACGTTTGAGGAGCGGTACGCCACATTGACTGAAGCTGCAGCCGCTGCAGCTACCGCAGCTGTGGCCGCTGCCAGGCCACAAGGGGGTGACTCGTTGCTGTTCCGAGAGTTCAGCAACACGAAGCCACCTGAGTTCGATGGGATGCAGGATCTGATTGCTGCGATGAGGTGGATCGCGGATATAGAGGGGTGCTTCTACACTTGTTCATGCCCGGAGCACCTGAGGGTACGGTTCGCTTTGAACCAGCTCCATCTGGGAGCGAAGGATTGGTGGAAGTTCGTGACGACGAACTTCACTCTGGCAGAGATTTCAGCAGTGACATGGGAGGGGTTTACTGTTATGTTCAGGGATGAGTACGTTCCCCCGGTGGAGAGGGAACGATTGGTTCAGGAGTTCTTAACCCTCAAGCAGGGTACTGATTCTGTTGCGGCGATCACGCGGAAGTTTCATGAGAGGGCGATGTTCTGCCCCGAGCTGGTGTCCACTGATCAGGCTCGGATGAGCCGGTACTTGGGTGTGTTGAGGAGGGATATCCAGGAGTTTGTGTCAAACTCCACCTACCATACTTTTGCTGAGCTTCAGGCGAATGCCAGGAAGCGCGAGATCGAGTTGGAGACCCAGGCCAGGGAGGAGGCCGAGTCTCAGCGGGTGGACCGGCGACCGGCTCAGTCCCAGCCGGCAGCCAAGCGGATAAAGTCCGCCGATTCGAGGACAGGAGGTTCGAAGGGCCGCACTTGCGGAAAGTGCGGCAAGGGTCATGATGGGGCGTGTCGATCTGGTGCTTGCTACAAGTGTGGCAAGGAGGGGCACATTGCTAGGGAGTGCCCCAAGGGGTTTACGGTATGCTTTCATTGCAACCAGACAGGCCATAGGAAGGCCGAGTGCCCTCAGCTTCTTCAGGGATCTGCACCTGCTACCAGAGCTACTGCGACTCGACCGGTGAAGGCCGAGGCCCCGAGGGCTCGGGGGAGAGCCTTTCAGCTGACTGCGGAGGAGGTCCGCGTTGCGCCCGATGTTGTGGCAGGTATGCTGTAATTCATGTATTTATTTTAATGTCGAGACGTTATGCTTATGTTATTATATGCGTAGGTACTTTCCTTGTGAACTCTGTGCCTGCCCTAGTGTTATTTGACTCGGGTGCGAGTAGGTCCTTTGTATCTCTAGCCTTAAGTCAGCATATCAGCGTTAGTCATGAGTCGTTGAGTCGACCTTTGAGAGTTTCTATAGCTGACGAGAGAGTGATTTGTGCCACGGAGGTTCTTCAGGGGTGCGTGCTAGAGATTTTCGGGTTGAGTTCCCGATTGACCTGATTCCTATTGCGATGGGTGACGTCTGTGTCATCGTGGGCATGGACTGGTTGAGCCGATTCGGCGCTGTCATCGACTGTGAGCGTCAGTTGGTGACTATACGAGACCATAGTGGGGGAGTCCTTTCGGTGTACGGCGAGGGTACCCGTTCGGGATCAGCTTTTTGTTTGGCTGCTAGGGCGAGGCAGTGTCTACAGCAGGGCTGTAAGGGTTTTGTGGCGTATGTGATGGATACGCGGGAGGTTTCCGAGAGACCGAGGTCAGTTGAGGAGGTCCCAGTGGTGCGTGAGTTTCCAGATGTTTTCCCCGAGGAGCTGCCGGGAGTACCTCCTGTGAGGCAAGTAGAGTTTGGTATCGATCTGGTTCCGGGGGCCGCGCCTATTGCTAAGGTGCCTTATCGTCTTGCACCTCCAGAGATGCAAGAGTTGTCCTCGCAGCTCCAGGAGTTGCTGGGGAAGGGATTCATTCGGCCGAGCAGCTCGCCGTGGGGAGCACCTATTCTGTTCGTCAAGAAGAAGGATGGTTCACACCGGATGTGCATTGATTACCGGGAGTTGAACAAGTTGACGGTCAAGAACCGTTACCCGTTACCGAGGATCGATGACTTATTCGATCAGTTGCAGGGAGCATCTTGGTTTTCCAAGATCGATCTGAGGTCAGGGTACCATCAGGTGAGAGTGCGGGATGAGGACGTCCAGAAGACAGCGTTTAGGACGCGATATGGGCATTATGAGTTTGTGGTGATGCCTTTCGGGCTCACCAATGCCCCGGCTGTGTTCATGGATCTCATGAACAGGGTATGCAGGCCGATGTTGGATCGGTCAGTGATTGTATTTATCGACGACATTCTAGTGTATTCGAGATCTAGAGAGTAGCATGAGGAGCATTTGAGGGAGGTCCTTGAGGTATTGAGGTCGGAGAAGCTTTATGCAAAATTCTCCAAATGTGACTTCTGGTTGCGGGAGGTCCAATTTCTAGGACATGTTGTTAATCGGGAAGGGATATTGGTCGATCCGGCCAAGGTCGAGGCGGTGATGAGTTGGGAGGTGCCGAAGTCACCCTCTGAGATCAGGAGTTTCCTTGGGTTGGCAGGGTACTATCGGAGATTTATTAAGGATTTCTCCAAGATCGCAGTGCCGCTCACCAGATTGACTCGCAAGGGTGTTGCATTCTCATGGGGACCCGAGCAGCAGACTTCCTTTGAGACACTTCGCCAGAGGTTGTGCGAAGCCCCGGTATTAGCTCTCCCGGAAGGGATGGAAGATTTTGTAGTATACTGCGACGCATCGATTTCGGGACTGGGTGCAGTGTTGATGCAGAGGGGTCATGTGATAGCGTATGCGTCGAGGCAGCTGAAGCCTCATGAGGCGAGATATCCCACGCATGATTTAGAGTTGGGGGCAGTAGTGTTCGCTCTCAAGATTTGGCGTCACTATCTGTATGGGGTTCGATGTACGATATACACGGACCATAAGAGCTTGAAGTATTTGATGGATCAGCCCAACCTAAATATGCGTCAGAGGAGGTGGTTGGATGTGGTCAAGGATTATGATTGTGAGATCCTGTACCACCCAGGCAAGGCTAATGTGGTAGCCGATGCATTGAGCCGCAGGGCGGAGAGCACTCCATTGCGAGATGTATGTTTGAGATTGACTGTGATGACTCCAGTATTGGATGCTATTCGTGGGGCACAGGCCGAGGCTGTGCGACCAGAGATGCAGAAGAAAGAGCGGGTTGTTGGGTTAATTTCAGAGTTCGTTAAGGATGGACGAGGGCTTATGATGTTTCAGGGTCGGATTTGGGTACCGTTCGTGGGCGGTGCACGTATTACTTTGATGGAAGAGGCTCATAGATCGAAATTCTCGATCCATCCCGGTGCTACGAAGATGTATTTGGATTTGAGAAAAGAGTATTGGTGGCCCTGCATGAAGAGGGACGTCGCATGGTTCGTTGAGAGGTGCTTGACCTGCCGTAGGGTTAAGGCCGAGCACCAGAGGCCGCATGGCAAGTTACAGCCATTGGAGATTCCCGAGTGGAAGTGGGAACAGATCACTATGGATTTCATCACCAAATTGCCGAGGACTGCCAGGGGAGTTGATGCAATTTGGGTGATTGTGGATAGGTTGACGAAGAGTGCACACTTCCTTGCCATCAGCGAGAGTTCTTCAGCGGAGAAGTTGGCGGAGATATATGTGAGAGAAGTGGTATCTCGGCATGGAGTGCCGATCTCGATTGTTTCAGACCGTGATGTGCGCTTCACTTCCAGGTTCTGGAAGAAATTCCATGAGGAGCTGGGTACTAAATTGCATTTTAGTACCGCATACCATCCACAGACAGACGGTCAGAGCGAGCGGACGATTCAGACGCTAGAGGACATGCTTCGAGCGTGTGTGTTAGACTTCGGGGGTAGCTGGGATGCGTATTTACCCTTGGCAGAGTTTTCCTACAACAACAGCCATCATTCGAGCATTGGTATGCCACCTTTTGAGCTGTTGTATGGTAGGAGGTGTCGGACCCCCATTTGCTGGGGAGAGGTGGGACAGAGAGTGATGGGCAGCACAGAGATCGTGCTTCAGACGACAGAGCAGATTCAGCAAGTTAGACAGAGGTTATTGACCGCCCAGAGCCGACAGAAGAGTTATGCAGACAGGCGCCGATCCGAGCTTGAGTTTCAAGTCGGCGACTTCGTTCTCCTGAAGGTCTCTCCTTGGAAAGGAGTGATTCGATTCAGGAAGAGGGGCAAGTTGGGGCCCCGGTATATTGGGCCATTTCGTGTGATTGCAAGGATAGGCCGGGTAGCCTATCATTTGGAGTTGCCAGCAGAATTGGGGTAGATCCACGACACCTTCCATGTGTCGCAATTGAGGAAGTGCATAGCCGATGAGTCGGCAGTGGTTCCATTAGAGGACATTCAGGTGGATGCGAGCCTGAATTATGCCGAGAGACCAGTGGCCATCAGGGATCGGAAGATCAAGGTTCTGAGGAACAAGGAAGTACCTCTGGTGTTGGTTCAGTGGCAACACCGTAAGGGATCGGAAATGACTTGGGAGCCGGAACGTGAGATGCGGGAGCAGCATCCGGAACTATTTTCAGAGTGAGACTTCGAGGGCGAAGTCTAATCCTAGTGGGGGAGAATTGTAACATCCCGGAATCTCAGGTATTGTTAAAATTATGTTTTTGGGGTATTTTAAGAGGGGACTCGGCGAGTTGGAGCCTAGACTCGCCGAGTAGGATCGCAGACTTGGTCGCGGGTTCGCGACTGGACTCGACGAGTCCAGATATGGACTCGGCGAGTCTATGCTGTTTAGCGAAAACCCTAACCGTTCAGGTTTGGGACGTATAAAAGGGACTTATTGGCCGTCATTGTTCATTTTAGCCTTCTGAGAAGAACCCTAAATCGATTGTGTGCATCTGGAGCAAGGATTATAGGCCATTGTTGATTATAGAAGAGTTGTTGTGCAAGGAAGAGAAGGGATTGGCTAAAGGAACAGCAAGGGAGTCACATTCTGAGGATTGGGGACACAGAGAATACATCATCCAGGTAAGAATTCGAGTATACTCTGCTATGTTGATGTGATTATGGAATTAGGGTTTATGGAACCCTTTTGTGAATAGATTGAATGTTACCCTAGTCCCCTAATCGATTGTAACCCTGTATTGGGACCTTTGGAGGTCCAGAATGTCCCATGTCTGTGCATTTCGGGAATTGATGAAGGTTTTGGATTGGAATCCTTATGCCTTAGGTCAAAATGTAAATTATGAATCATAGGGTGTATCATGAGCACTGAAATGAGGACTTTACGTGATGGATCAGCCTAGGAAGGCCAGACCTAGGAATGGTCGGAGCGGTTCTGACCTTAGGATGCAGTTTGAGCAGTTGCATGGCATGGACTCGCCGAGTTCGACGAACAGACTCGGCGAGTAGCTTGAAGATTAACTGGGACTCGTCGACTTGTTCTTCAAACTCGGCGAGTTGAGTCGGGGTGGCCCCGCGATTCTTCCAGGAGTAACTCGTCGGGTCAAGGAGGATACTCGACGAGTGGAAAGGGAATCTCAGAGAATTGGAGGACGTCTAGACTCGCTGAGTCGCCATGGCACTCGCCGAGTCCGGTCGAGTTGACCGTTGACCGTTGACCGTTGACCAGAGTTGACCTAAGTCTGACTTCTTAGGGATAGTCAAACTTAGAAGGTAAAAGTATTAATAGAGATATATGATGTTATAGGGAGATTGTAGCTCGGTGGATTGTGCACGAGTGATTTCAGGACTTGCTAGCTTTCAGCATTCACGAGGTGAGTCTTCTCACTATACTGTACCCGGAAGGGTTTGATTGTGTGACCGGAAGGTCAGATATGATATGTGATATGTATGCTATATGTGGTAAGTTATTTGTTATGTGTGCTATGTATGTCATGGGCCGGAAGGCGAATATGTTATGGGCCGGAAGGCGATACGTTATGGGCCGGAAGGCAATATGTTGTGTTATGGACCGGAAGGTCGGCGTGGGTAGGACCGGAAGGTTTACCCAGCAGGGACGGAAGTCCCCTGAGACACATGGACCGGAAGGTCAGGGCCTGGAAAGGCGTATGTGCGTAAGTAGTATATTGGGGAACTCACTAAGCATTTATGCTTACAGTTGTTATGTATGTGTTTCAGGAACTAGCGAGGACCGTGGGAAGGCGCCGGCGTGATCGGTACACACTAAAGGATGTTTTTATGATCTTGGGATTTAGACAATTTGTATTTGACATAACACTTGAATTATTTATGCCTTGTTTTGTATGAAAATACTTTATTTTTAAAATGAAAAAATTGGTTTGAAAATTTGCGTCGTTACATTGTGTTTCTTTTTTTTCCTACAAAACATCGATTTTGATTAGCTGTGAAGAGAAGCAAAACAACGATTTTGAATAGCTGGTGTTATGAAATAGTTTCCCCCTCTATTACTAATCCACTTACTCCAATCCGTCCAATCATCCAATTTTGATTAGCTGTTGTTATGAAATCAGTTTTCTTTTGACTGTGAAATCAATTGACTGTGAAATCAGGTGGTAAATTTGTTTTCTTTTATTCTCCAATTTTCTTTTCTTCTCCAATTGACTGTGAAATCAGGTTCTTTTCTTCTATAGTTTCTGATTAGCTTTTCTTCTATAGTTACTGATTAGCTTTTCTTATGAAACATGTGTTCTTTTGAAATAGGTGATAGATTCTATTAGTTTACAGTTCATTTATGGTTAATTGATCATTGTTTCAAGGTTTTGGTTAGTTTCCAGTATGCAGGAAAGTAAACTTTGTTTGGCATCAAATTATTGATATTATATGTGTATGTAGCATGCAGGAAAGTAAAAATATATGAAAATAGAAAAACAACATAAACCGGGTTGACCCGTGAACCGATCATTACACCGGATCAACTAAAAACTCGGGTTTTAAAACATTGACCCTAGCCCTCATTTCCCTTAAATAGGGGCACAAATCCCAAAATTAAGGTTAAACTCAGACGGCTGTCACGTCGTGACCACATGCTCACCGTGTCGTGACACACAAAATGGATGCACGTTTAATACATCGATGGCCACGTCGTGAAGTATCATTTATCCCGTCGTGATCATCTCAAAATCCATATTTTACATCTTTAATTGCCCAAAAATATAAATGAATCATTTACTTGGAATAAATATTACATAAAACAATGAAAACACCATAATCGTAACAAACATTTTGAAATTTCAAAGAATTGTTATCACACCATAGTTTATGTCTTTTCGATTATGGTCACGTGTGTGTGCTTAGGTGTGTGACATATATGCATCTCCATATATAGTAAAGCATTCTAATTTGAAAATGATGGAGCTAAAATGGCAAAAAGACATACTTGGTTAGTTGGTTTTGCCCTTCTTTGTATGGTATTTTTCCATTAAAAATGCATATTTTATGTTTAAAATGATTTAACTTCCTATTAATAGTAATTTTATTGCAATTAAAAAAAAAGGATTAGATTTGTTCCAACTAATTTGATAGTGAATTTGAAGTCAAAGTTGAATGTGAATAGGCATGAAAGGAGCTACATTTGTTTGCCTTTTTTTTCTTGCTTTTATAAATCACAATCCAACGTCAACTTCCTACTTCCTACTACGCGTACAAATAGTTGGCGGAATTCAATAAAAGAGTTTGTCTTTTTTTTTTAATATAAATCCAAATATAATTTGAGAATTGATAGTCAATATTTAAAATCTCATATTCAATTAATTTCTTTAAGAAAGACTAGACGCTGGCTCATAAGTCATAAAAATTGTTAAAACTTAAAAGGAGGAAAACACCTACAAAAGTCAAACTTGACATTTAGGTTTATTCCTATAAGAGGGACAAAATAGTAAACTGGTGTCTCATACCATGTGATGACGACAGAAGGCGCCCAACTGTGAATAAACAAATCCCTTGAAAGCTCTCATCCACCATTTTCCAGCTTTTGGCAACTTTCAAGGACTCATTTATTGATACTGACACACAAATCTCTTATTTTTCTAAATTCAACCACATATATTTATAATTCTTATCTACCCATTTTGCTCTCAATCTCTTCACATAACACCTCCTTCTCTCTGAAACTGATTATAAGCTTATATTCTTCTTTACCATGTCCATGAGAAAAGCTTAAAAACGAAAACCCAAACCATTCATGGCAGCTTTGAATCTGCTCTTTTACATTGCGTTTCTTTCTTTACTGCCATTAGAGACCACGTCGACATCAACAACACAAGCACAAGCTCTTATAAGATGGAAGCGTACCTTATCATCTTCTTCTTCTGATGATGCTTTACTGGATTCATGGTCTTCGAGAAACATTCAGAAGCTCTGCAACTGGACTGGTATTGTCTGCAATGAAGGTGGTCTGGTTTCCAAAATTACCCTCCAAGATTCATCTCTCTCTGGAACACTAACAGAGTTTGAGTTTTCTTCATTCCCAAATCTTACCCACTTCGATTTAAGCAATAACGATGTCAGTGGGTCGATTCCATCCGCCATTGGCAACCTCACCAGCATCATGTTCTTGGATTTGAGCTCAAATGGTTTCGAAGATGAAATCCCATCTGAGATTGGAAGGCTGACACAGTTGAGATATCTGAATCTTAATGACAATAATCTGAATGGTGTTATTCCGTTTCAGATCAGCAATCTTCAAAAGGTATGGTACTTGGATCTTGGAGGGAATTACTTGACTAATCCAAACTGGTCTGACTTTTCCAGTATGCCAGCTTTGACTTTTCTTAACTTTTACCTCAATAATCTTGACAATGGCTTCCCCGATTTCATTCTCCAGTGCAAGAAGTTGACTTTTCTTGATTTGTCAATAAACCAATTCAATGGCTCATTACCTGAATCGTTATTCACCAATCTCAACAAGATTGAATACTTTAATGTCTCTGATAATTTGTTTCAAGGTCCATTGTCAAAGGGGTTCTACAATCTTACTAAATTGAAAGATCTTAGATTAGGAAACAACCAATTCTCAGGTCCAATCTTGAAAGATTTGGATTTGATGCTGAATCTTGAAGTTATTGAATTGTTTGGCAATTCATTTCATGGAGAGATTCCTTCTTCTATTGGTTACCTTCGAAATCTTCGGTACCTTGATCTTCACTCAAACAACCTCAATTCTTCGATTCCTTCTGAGATTGGATTCTGTTCTAATCTCACCTTCTTGGCTCTTGCCGGAAACTCGTTTTCCGGTGAATTGCCTTTCTCTTTGTCGAATCTGACCCGGATTTCTGATCTTGGTCTCTCGGAAAACAATTTTTCCGGTGAAATTTCTTCTGATTTCATCAGCAATTGGACCCAATTGGTTTCCTTGCAGGTTCAAAACAATCTCTTCACTGGGAAAATCCCACAGGAGATTGGTCTCTTGTCAAATCTGAGTGTTCTCTTTCTGTATAATAACAGCTTCACAGGCCCCATTCCTATAGAGATTGGGAACTTGGAGAATCTTAGGAGTTTGGATCTTTCAGACAATCAGATATCGGGTTCAATACCTTCCACGATTGGAAACTTGGTTAACCTTGAAGATATGCAGCTTTTTTCTAATGATCTCAATGGAACAATTCCACCGGAGATTGGAAACTTGACTTCCTTGGTCAAACTTGACTTGAACACAAACCGGTTGAGTGGAGAGTTGCCTAAGACGCTCTCTAAACTTTCTAATTTGATGGTTCTTTCGCTGTTTAGCAATGGGTTTTCAGGTGGTATTCCTGCAGATTTAGGCAAGAACAATCTTGTTTTGACAAATGTTAGCTTTTCAAACAATAGTTTCACTGGAGAACTACCTGCTGAACTGTGCAGTGGCTTTCAGTTTGATCAGTTCACTGTAAATGGAAACAAATTCACGGGAATATTACCAGATTGCTTAAGGAACTGCACTGGTCTACGTCGCATTAGGCTGGATGGTAACCGCTTCTCTGCTGACATTTCACAAACACTTGGTGTGCACCCAAATCTCACATACATCAATCTCCGTGACAATCAGTTTACCGGTGAAATCAATCCCCAGTTGGGAAAATTACAAGACCTAACCAATCTGGAGTTAGGAAGAAACAGAATCTCAGGGAAAATTCCGCCTGAGCTTGGAGACTTGCTAAAGTTAAGTGTTCTAAGCCTCGAATGGAACCAACTTACAGGCGAAATCCCAAGTGAATTGAACAAATTAAACAATTTGTTCAATCTCAATCTCAGCAACAATCAGTTAAATGGACAAATCCCTCCAGCCTTCGGCAACTTAACCAACCTCCAAGCTCTCGATTTATCTAGCAACGATCTGAATGGAAACATACCAACAACAATTGGGAATTGTGTAAGGTTATCAAGCTTGAATTTGAGCAACAATGATTTGTCAGGAGAAGTGCCTTATCAGATCGGAAACTTGTTCGGATTGCAGTATGTGTTGGATCTTAGCAGCAATTCATTCTCCGGCAGAATTCCTCAAGATCTGGCGAAGCTCAACACACTCCAGAATCTTAATCTTTCTCATAACCATTTCTCAGGTCGAATTCCTCCAGGGATATCTACTTCCATGATTAGCTTGCAATCAATCGATCTCTCGCACAACAATTTGTCAGGACCAATCCCGAACGACGGTGTATTCAAAAAGGCACCGGCAGAATCCTTTACCGGAAATCCGTATCTGTGTGGATCAGAAAATGGATATCTTCCTTGTGACGGCAGCGCTTCATCGAAAAAATCCGGAAATAAGAAACTGCTTATCGCAGTTCTTGTACCGGCGGTCACTTTCGTCTTCATGGCAACAACGATTGCTATCTTCTGTATAATCATTCGAAGAAGATCAAAACCTATCGACGAAGAGATCAAAAGTACCACAACAATTGGAAATTCTGAAACGGTTATATGGGAAAGAGACGGTAGATTTACGTTCGGAGACATCGTGAAAGCAACCGGAAACTTCAACGAGATGTATTGCATCGGAAGAGGGGGATTCGGGAGTGTGTACAAAGCGAAGCTACCAACCGGACAGATAGTGGCGGTGAAACGTCTGCACGTGTCGGATTCCGACGATGTTCCGGCGATAAACAAGAAAAGCTTCGAAAACGAAATACATGCCCTAACGGAAGTCCGTCATCGGAATGTTATCAAACTCTACGGATACTGTTGTAGGGAAGGCGGGATGCATTTAGTATATGAATACTTAGAAAAGGGTAGTTTGGGAAAAGTACTCTACGAAGAAGGAAGGGCAATATCAGAATTAGACTGGATTACTAGGGTTAAAATCGTCCAAGGACTCGCACATGCATTAGCCTACTTGCACCACGACTGCAATCCTCCGGTTGTACATCGGGATGTCTCGTCAAACAATATTTTGCTCGAGTCCGATATGGTCCCCCGACTGGCTGATTTTGGGACAGCCAAATTGTTGAACCCGGACTCGAGTAACTGGACCGGAGTTGCTGGTTCATATGGTTACATGGCACCAGGTATTTATTATTTATTTATATGGTTAACAACGTCCAGTTTATCTTATTTTTAATTGTTTTACTGAAACATGCTAATTTTGTTTGTACTTTATGCTTTAGAACTTGCGCTCACAATGAGGGTTACAGAGAAATGTGATGTTTACAGCTTTGGAGTCGTATCGTTTGAGATTATGATGGGAAGACATCCTGGAGAGCTTTTATCGTCTTTGCAATCATCAAATACGATCTCTACATCTCAAGATAATTCAAATATGTTGTTGAAAGACGTCCTTGATCAGAGGCTTCTGCCTCCTAATGATAGTGTCGCCGAACAAGTGGTGTTTGTGCTTAATGTTGCTCTAGCGTGTACACGATTAGCACCCGAGTCAAGACCTTCGATGCGTGCTGTTGCACAAGAACTATCGGCAAGTACTCAACCTTGTATAATTGAACCATTAGACCAAATTAGAATCGACAAGTTATCAAGTTTCCAAAAGTAGAAAAGAAACTATTTTTTTTAAGATCGTTTCACGTATCATTAAACAAGCAGTGAAATTTAAATAATCTATTGTACAGTCCTAGTTGTAAAATTGATACATACATTTTTTGGGGTAAGATGTTCTAGGAAAATTTCAAATTTTCAATTTCGATGTTCATGGGCGGACGCAATCCATCAAACTTAGTACATGATTTTTGCAGAAGTCATCCATAAATATTCTTTTGACTAATCATTTTTGCAGGCCTGCAAGTGTAAGAGCCTATGTCACCTGCAAATGACGTAAATCCCTAATTCTAAAAATGATACAAAAAACTGTTTACTAACTACGAGAGAAATTCTAGGTGATTGATGTTACCTGTTCCAAAGAATTATTATCTTTGATTCTCAAATATCTTTTGTTAGGCTTCTTTTTTTATGGTCTAGGAGATGTCGGAGGAGAAGTAGCAGGTGGCGGAAGAGAGTAACATGGTTGAGAAATATAATCGCCATATTGATTACCTTAACGATGAAGAATGCTCACATCTCGCTCTTTTTTCCCTTGAATTCTTTCCACCGATTGACTAATCGTTCATATATTAAGAATGCAAAATTGAATGCAAGACCGAATCAGATAACGAATATGAAAGAGGATTGAGTGCGATAAAAACCTAATATGGAGAATGTATGTGATTACACGAACGTTTGAATTTGATGTTTTACTGATAATAGATTATCTTGATGTTGAATCGATCATAATCTCCTTTTGAAACCCTACGTGAATGATCAGAAAATCAACGATGTTTGGCCATGTTCAGTGATGGAGAATGGAGACAATCCTTTATCCAAGAGGAGAGAGAGAGAGAGGCGATGATGCGGTGGTTCTAATGACGGCAATGGCCTTGATCTCTATGGTGGTGTAGTTTCAGAAGAGTGTTGGTGGTTGGGTTGGGTAGATGGATAATTTTTTAAATATATTTTTAATTATAAAATATTTAGTGGTTCTGAAATGTTCTCGATTTTCTCTCATATATATATATATATATATATATATATATATATATATATATATATATATATATATATATATATATATATATATATATATATATTTTGAGAGAGAGAGGGGTAGGCAGGGACATGGATGTTTAGGCCTTCTCTTATTTTTTTAATTAGTAAAATATTAAAATAAAAAGATATAATAGTCATTTCAATTTTTGAATGGATAAAAAAAATTCTACAAAGTTTGAGGGTTTAGACAAGTTTCCTGCAACAAAAAATTACGAACCACCATAGGACCATTTTTTAAGTGTTATCCATAAATTATAACAAAAAAATGTCTCTATACCCTTTCATTTAAATGGTCAAGGTCAGAAGACTTTTGACATTTTATTGGACTTTTCACACCTGGACCCTAGACTTAATTGTAAGCCACAAAATAACCCCACACATTCAGTTACAAAGCAATCTCTTTTGTTGTTATATCTTTGATCGTAAAAAATATGAACGATGTTTTATTGTGATATTATAATTGTAATTATGAAATGTTCAATTTTAGTTTTTGGGCTTTTTGTCCCATATCTGGTGTAAATGACACCAACGATAAGTTAGGTAGTCTTTTTTTTTTACTTGAATGACATGTACGTAAATTTTAGTGACGTCAAGGATCATGTCATTGTTATAAACTTATACATAAAACAAATTTAAGTCAATTATAAATAGGAATAGAAGAAGACCTGAGAAGACAAAGTTCATCAACAAAATATAAATGCATTTCAAACATTTCAGTGAAGACGAAGACCATAAGGAGAATACCCACACGTTGGTCTCCACTCTCCTCTTACCAACTATGTCTTATTTTTCTATTTTAGAAGGGTATTTTTGTCATTTTAAAATGTCACAGTCATTCAAACATTTTTGACTGGATTTAAAAAATATACTATATATGAAACTGATTGAATAGCTTGGATGCATTTGGATGACACGTTTGAAGTGTTATTAATATGATTATTGACCCCCAATATGAGTTCACATGTATAGTACAAATTTGTCCTATTTATTACCTATCATTGACGAGTTAGAAAAAGCACTATAAAATATTATGAGCATGAAAAAGCTTCAACAAAACCCAAACCATTCATGGCAACATTTAAAAAAAACATTATGAATCTGCTCCTTTATATTGCCTTACTTTCTTTTCTGCCATTAAAGACCATATCAACATCAACAACACAAGCAGAAGCTCTTGTTAGATGGAAGCGTACCTTATTATCATCATCATCATCTTCTTCTGATGCTTTGCTGAATTCATGGTCTTCAAGAAACATTCAGAACGTCTGCAACTGGACTGGTATTGTCTGCAATGAAGGTGGTCTGGTTTCCAAAATTACCCTCCAAAATTCATCTCTTTCTGGAACACTAACAGAATTTGAGTTTTCTTCATTCCCAAATTTTACTCACTTTGATTTAAGCAATAACAATGTTGGTGGGTCGATTCCATCTTCCATTGGCAACCTCTCCAGCATCATGTTCTTGGATTTGAGCTCAAATAATTTCAAAGATGAAATCCCATCAGAGATTGGAAAGCTGACACACCTCCGATACCTTAATCTCACAGAGAATTTGTTTCAAGGTCCATTGCCCACGAGCTTTTACAATCTTTCAAACTTGAAACATCTAAGGCTAGGAGACAACCTTTTTTCAGGCCATATTTTACAGGATTTGGATTTGTTGTCCAATCTTGAAATTTTTGAATTGTATAATAATTCATTTGTAGGAAAGATCCCTTCTTCTATTGGTAAGCTTCAAAATCTTCGGGAGTTAGATCTCCACTCAAATCAACTCAATTCTTCAATTCCTTCTGAGCTTGGATTCTGTTCTAATCTCACATTCTTAGCACTAGCTAACAACTCTCTTTCCGGGGTATTGCCTTTGTCTTTATCAAATCTGACAAAGATTTCTGAACTTGGTATCTCTGAAAACAATCTTTCTGGTGAGATTTCTTCTGATTTCATCACCAATTGGACTCAATTGGTCTCCTTGCAGCTTCAATTTAATCTTTTCAGTGGGGAGATCCCACCCGAGATTGGGCTCTTGACAAATCTCAGGATTCTCTTTCTGTACAATAACAATTTCACAGGGCCCATACCTATGGAGATTGGGAACTTGGAAAACCTTGAGATGTTGGCTCTTTCAAGAAACCAACTTTCAGGTTCAATACCTTTAACCATTGGAAACTTGGCAAACCTTCAAACCATGCAGTTCTCCGGCAATAATCTCAGTGGAACAATTCCACCGGAGATCGGAAACTTGACTTCATTGCTTAAACTTGAACTCAACAGCAACCGATTGACTGGACAGTTGCCTGTTACTCTCTCTAAACTTACTAACCTTACTGATCTTTCTCTGTTTGAGAATGATTTCTGGGGAGGTATTCCAGCAGAATTAGGGAAGAACAATCCTTTTCTGATAAATGTTAGATTAGGAGACAACAGTTTCTCTGGAGAACTACCTTCTGAATTGTGTAGTGGTTTTCAGTTTGAGGTGTTCACTGTGAATGGCAACAATTTCACGGGGTTGTTACCGGATTGCATAAGGAACTGCACAAGGCTGCATCGGATCAGACTGGATGGAAACAGCTTCTCTGGGGACATTTCACAAACACTTGGTGCTGCGCACTTTAATCTCTCATACATAGATGTTGGTGGTAATCAGTTTACAGGTGAAATCAGTCCCCGGTTTGGAAAATTACAAAACCTAATCAATCTGGATATGGGAAGGAACAGAATCTCCGGAAAAATCCCGTCTGAGCTTGGAAACTTACAAAGGTTAGGTGTTTTAAAACTCGAAGATAACCAGCTTACCGGAGAAATCCCTAATGAATTGCGTAAATTAAGCAATTTGTTCGATCTCAATCTCAGCAACAATCAATTAAGTGGACAAATACCTACAAGTTTTGGTGACTTAACCAGTCTCCGAGCTCTTGATGTATCTGCGAACCATCTGAATGGAAGCATACCAATAACAATTGGAAATTGTGTAATCTTAACCAGCTTGAACTTGAGCAGCAACGATTTGTCGGGAGAAGTACCTTCTCAAATCGGAAACTTGTTACGATTGCAGTATCTGTTAGATCTTAGCAGCAATTCATTTTCCGGCAGAATCCCTGAAGATATGGAAAAGCTCAAAACACTCGAGAATCTCAATCTTTCGCACAACAATTTCTCAAGTCGAATTCCTCCGGGACTATCCATTTCCATGATAAGCTTACAATCAATTGATCTCTCGTACAACCAATTGTCAGGCCCAATCCCAAACGTCGGCGTATTCGAACGAGCACCGGCAGGATCCTTCACTGGAAATGCCGATCTGTGTGGATCCGGAAAAGGATTCTCTCCTTGTAATGGCAACGCTGCACCGGAAGAATCCGTAAATAAGAAACTGTTTATCGCGGCTCTTGTACCGGCGGTCATTTTTGTGTTGATAGCAACAACGATAGCTATCTTCTGTATAATCATTCGAAGAAGATCAAAGCTCATCGACGAAGAGATGAAAAGTGCCACCTCAAGCGGAAACTCCGAAACGGTTATATGGGCAAGAGACGGCAGATTTACATTCAGCGACATCGTGAACGCCACCGAAAACTTCAACGAGACGTATTGCATCGGTAAAGGAGGATTCGGGAGTGTGTACAGGGCAAATTTACCAACCGGAGTTATCGTCGCAGTGAAACGGCTGACCGTATCAGATTCCGGCGATGTCCCAGCCACACATAAGCAAAGCTTCGAGAACGAGATACGTGCCCTAACCGAAGCCCGCCACAGGAATATCATCAAACTCTACGGCTACTGTTGCAGTAGTAACGGCCGGATGCATTTGATATATGAGTATCTGCAAAAGGGTAGTTTGGGAAATATACTTTACGGTGTGGAGGCAACTTCGGAATTAGGCTGGATTACGAGGATTAAAATTGTCCAAGGCCTCGCCCATGCATTAGCCTACTTGCACCATGATTGCAACCCCCCGATTGTACATCGGGACGTCTCGTTAAATAATATTCTACTCGAGTCAGATATGGTCCCCAGATTGTCTGATTTCGGGACGGCGAAATTGTTGAATCGGGACTCGAGTAATCAGACCAGAGTCGCGGGATCCTACGGTTACATGGCACCAGGTGCTTATTAGTTATTATTTATTTATATTGTTAACCACTTCTTTTTCATCTTCTTATTTTTTTAGTTCTTTTACTAAATTATACCGCTTTTGTTTGTACTTTATACTTTAGAACTTGCACTCACAATGAGGGTTACAGAGAAATGTGACGTTTACAGCTTTGGAGTCGTATCGTTTGAGATTATGATGGGGAGGCATCCTGGGGAGCTTTTATCATCTTTGCAATCATCAAATACGACTTTTGCAACTCGAGATAATTCAAATATGTTGTTGAAAAATGTCCTTGATCAAAGGTTTTTGCCTCCGAAGGATAGTGTCATCGAGCAAGTGGTGTTTGTGCTTAATGCTGCTCTTGCGTGTACCCGATTAACACCCGAGTCAAGGCCTTCGATGCGTGCTGTTGCGCAAAAATTATCAGCTAGTACTCAACCATGTATAACTGAGTCATTAGACCAAATTAGAATGGACAAGTTGTCAAGTTATTAAAAATACAAAGAAATTTAGTGTTTTTTTGGATCTAAGTTAAATTTAAATAAATTATTATATAGCAGTGACGGAGTCAGACCTTTCAAGTGGGGTGTATGGTCTCACTTGACAGTGGGTCCCACTTTATTTTTGTACTAAACAAACTTCTAAAAATTTTATTTTTTTACTAAAACTTCCTCCTTGGCACCCACTTATACAGAAAATACCTTCATTGATATTTTTTTGCTGAAAAAAACCTCAAAAATACTTTATATTTTCAGAATTTTCAACTTTTATATATTTTTTTTATGTATAATAAACCCCGATTAAGTTTTGTTCTGGATCCACCACTGTTATATAGTCCTAGTTGTCAAAAAGATATCGGGTAAATTGATGTTCTAAAAAATTGGCATTTCTTCGTTTACGTATATGCAAGTCAACAGTTTACCTCAAATAACCTTTTGACTTTGAAAGTAGGTTTTAAAAACTAATTTGAATTCTAAATAGAAAGCATTCAGTTGGGTTTGATGAAAAAAAAAACACTTATGCTAAAGGCTAAATGAGATTATATTCTTCCTACTAAGATTTATAATAGACATTTACGAAGAATGACTAAAATGCTCATGGTGTGCCAAGCATGTGACGAGGTAGAACGACACATTTCTGAAGTTGTTTTGTAAATGGACCAATTCTAAATAATAAAAAAATTAAAAAACTGATGTGGCATGTAAAATAGTGATGTGGCAGTGCCCCTTGGCCTTATAGAAAGTGTTGTTCATCATGATTTCATAAGTTGATAAGAGTACATGATATGATACGGATACATATGTACAGTACAAGCAAGCATTGGCAAATAACACTGAATCTCCTCCTCCTTTATAGAGAATCCTATACTACTACCTCTATTTCTAGCATGATTCCGAATAGTACCTGCTGCCTGCTGATTTAGGGTTCTTATAATGTCAGAAAAAAGAAGCAATTACAAAGTCAAAAAGTTTCCAAGTCAGACTTTGGTATCATCATGTCATGACCATAAAACTAAACCTTACGACCCATATAAAACGAAAACAAAGACAGCAGGCAATTGTCAATATTTTTCCTATCATTTTTTACTCATCAACTTTTGCACGCTTTGATGGTTGTGAGTCATCATCTGGTCCCGGTCCCACCACCGGGTTGGGTCCCGGTTCATTGGTCGAGTCTAGGACTTGGGCAGTAGATGATGATGAAGCTTTGAAATTATCATTGATTCCTCCTCCTGGCTTGCATTGTTTCTCAAACATCATCTGAAGGTATCTGCCTTGTTCTTCTATTCTCAGCTGTAAGTTTCTTTGGATCTGATGCACAAAACAAAATCATTTATAATTAAGAAAAAAACACAAATGCTATTTTCTTGAATAAAGCAAATATCATATACCTCAAGTTGTTCATGTAGGCGCTTCTGGACTTCCATCTGTAATCGTAATGCTTCAGTGATCTCCAAACCCCTGTTTGGTTCAAATTATTGCAAAACTTTCAGACTTTACACACTAAGAAATTAATGTAAACTTTTTGTATAATGGATGGAACCTAGCTCTTTTTTTCAATGGTTATGGAATGCTGACATGAAGAATCTTATGAATGGCATGAAGCTAACATAACAAAGACAAGGTTAAATAAAGTTGAACCAATCTGACTTACGTTTTCAACTCCAAAGATGAGAAATCTTCAACTGAAGTTTTTTTCTCTGAAGCTCCTGCAATAAATGACCAATCAGTACAGACATAGACATAGTTGGACAACATCAAATTATTTCGACCCATTTACCTAAAAATGGGTCGATTTGGGTAAAATTTTACCCCTAACGGATGAAAGAGCAAAAGTTGGGTAAAAAGGATATGAAACAAGGCATAATTTTGTTTACCTTCTGATGAGGGATCAGGTCTATATCTAGCTGTCCTATATTTCTGCAAAACAAAATAAATTCCACATTATATAAAGCAGCACAATTTCTTGACCTTTGTAACTTGCATCACCCGGGAAGTACCATAAATGCACCTGTAGGTGACTTTTCACATGATATATCGTCAACCCATCCACTTTCATTTGCTTCAGTACTCCCTTTGGAGTAGCTCCTGTAGATACAAATATAACAATTCACATCATCAACACATTATATATATCTACTAATCAGATAACAACAAGAATAGTCTAGATGAAGGACAAAATAGTACTTTCACTTCCACCCAGCTTGTTGACTGCCTCCACAAACGCTTCATGAAGCTCTGGAGTCCAACGCATCCTTGGTTTGGAATGGGACCCACTGTTCCCACAAGAAGATGGAGTGGGAGTCAGTGGAATGCAAGCTTCTCCAGATGATGCAGGAATTGCTTGTATTTGCATCGAGTTTGTAGATGATCCCCCCACATGATATGCCATCTAATTAACAAAAGAAAAGTCATTGTCGTTTGTATTATTGTATATGTATTATGCTAAATGTTGCTGATATTCGTATCAATGAGCTAGCAAAAGTTGAACAAACCTTTGGCTCTGGTTCAATAATATTTGTATCAATAAGAATCTCATTCCAATCAGGGGTCATAGCATCGTCTTCAGTAATAAGCTGATCAGCCCAATCTTGCCAATCATTTTGTTTACCAAGGTCCTCTTGTAAATTACTAGACTGAATAGGGGCATTATCTTGAGGGTAATCAAGAAAATCAGGCAGAGAATCTGTACACCATGAACTGTTGTTGTTGTTTTCTTTCATATATGTAGTCGATTGAAGAACTCCTGAGGATTGAGATATGAAAGGCGGCGTTTCTGAATGCTTTTGGTGAGAAGTAACAGAAGAAAAGTGAAGATCTGAAGACATCCCTGAAGTTGAAGAAGAGAAAATGTGACCAACAGCTCCGTTAGTTGAGGATACTGAAGGAAGAGCAGTGAAATTCTGTGTTCCCATGGAGATCTGCTGAGCCTGAGAGTCTGGAAACTTGGGATGTTTGTTTTCCAAAGAGGCAGGACGAATAGGGAAAGGGGAAGATCGAGCTCCAGGGGCTCCATGGTTACTAAGTTGCCTTGCACCTGATCTTCGAAAGGCCAATGCAGATTGTGCCTCCATGGTTATAATTGTCTGCTATAAATAAATAAATCTTCACCTGAATATCATCATATCATGTGAGCATCAGAAAAAACAGAGTTACAAAAATAGAAAACAACTTTTACTCAAATTAGAAAGCTTCAATCAAAGGCATCGCCATCATATGAATTAACGACAGAATCGTACGAACAAAACTACAAATAGTAAGTAAATTATTAATATGAACTTTTTTAAACAATCGAGAAAGAACAAAGTTGAATCATGTTAATGCATTAAAATAAACTACAACAAACATAAGGTATACTAGTTTAGAAGGCATCCATAAGATCCCTAATAACCATTTTTAACCAATTTAAGCCATGCAGCCATTAAATTGCATCGTGAACTCCAATCTTTCAATTTTCAAACTGTTACTACAACATAATACATCACGAGTATACAATCAAATTCAAAATTAAACGAATGAGTATAGCCAAAACCCTCACCTTAAACCATGCGAACAAAAGCCACTGAAAACCTAAACAACTCCCCGATAACGAACGGTTGTAAAGCGTTAAAGTAATTAATCTACGAGATCCAACGCCGCTGTGTGTTCTCTAAAACGCAGTGCTGGATGTCCTCACCGGAGGTGTCTCGATAAGAAACCAAAATTGAACGATGACGAGTGATTGCCTTCTTGTGCAATTTGGCCTTTACTTTCTGTGCGCAGCGACTAGAAATGCGTAGTTAAGAGCCCCCTCGCACATGGGCGGCGCGTGCGTAATGCTTGAGAGAATATATATGACAAGTGGTGGACACGTCAACGGCCCCTCCGTGCAAGAAAGTACCGTACTACCCTTCAAAGTTCAAACCATATCATATCATCAAATTAAAGCAAGTAGAAAATTTGCTATAATAATAATAATAATAAATTAATGACAAAATATACATTTAATTTCTATTTTCATAAAAAGTTAATTCCTCGTTTAATTTACTAATAGAAGTTTATAAATTTAACTAGAATCCTTAACATGTTTATTCTAAATAGCCAAATATTAGCATTTTTAAAAATAACCAATAAAATTGCAAGCAAGTACACCTACAATTTCAACCTTTACAAGTGCTATCTCACTATATTGAGCCTATTTTCGGCCCATGGGTCGAAATTATACAAACCTCAAAATCTAGAATAACCTTTATTTTCACACTTTCAACTTCAAAAAATTATCTCAACCTTCTCAATGGCTTAAATTTAATATTCACTGGAAAACTTTATAAATACATCGGAGAAAATCGCTAGTTTTCCTTAACCATTTGCGATTTCAAAAAAAAAAAAAAAAATTCTTTATATGGGACAAAATTGTAGATCATGTAGATCAAATCATAGATACATGGGTAAATCGCAGGTGATATAACCATCTACGATTTCAGTTGTTATTTAAAAAAAAAATTTGTTATTTTTCAAAATATCATTAAAGTATTTTGTTAAATTTGAAATTTTCTCTAATAACAACATACTATTAAATAATATAATGAAGAAATCATATAAAAAGACAAACTAGGTTTAAAATTGTCATTATAGGTTAAATGAAGGATTCTAACGGTGTTATACAAAAATTTCATCCATAGTTGATTTTAAGACCATAAAAACTATTTGTATCAATTTTTTCAAATTTTAAACTAAACACCGAGTCAACCGTATGGACCAAAAATATAATTTACTTTCTTATAAATGATTATCTAGTTTATAATCTATTGAAATCACGGTTACAGAACTAATTAAACTTTTATAGTAAAAATTCAAAATTATTAATCAATTATTTTAAATAAAGTATTAATTAAAAGATTTTTTTAGTTATATAAAATTATAATCGTTGATTTAAATAAATACGTGATATTATAATTTGTATTAAATTTATTTTAATTTTTATTCTAAGGTTATTAATTTAATATAATTAAAGTGAGAAATTTAAATTTTAAAATTTAAAATGAAGAATCAATAGGTTGACAAGTGGGCATGACATTTAACATCCAGATTATTGAAAGTATTTAATTCTAATTTATATTGAACTTTGGAAGTGACCACGTCGTGGTTTAGGCATCCCACTACGTGGCAATGTTGGAAGATTCGCAGACCATTTAATGATCATCGCGACGTGGTATTTATTAGCGGCGACGTAACGACCCTGTATCGTGAAAACCCTAAATTTCGAGTACTTAAAGGAAAGTGGTCAGTAGAAATGATCAGATCTGGACTTTGGAACCTTTGGAATTGGAAGATTCAACTTAACCCATTAAGACATTTTGAACCCGTGCCCACAACGTGGCCTAGGTTGCCACAGCATGGTGACTTGGGAAAATGCAATTGTATTGTCGTTTGAAGGTTACGACGTGGAGGGTCAACTTTTACCATTGACTTTGACTTTTAGTCAAAGCCCTAGTTTTGGAAGGGAAGCTAAGGTTGTACTTTGTATGACTGAATAGGTGGGTTGTAGCATTGGTATTCATGGCAGTAGGAGCAGTAGCAGTTGATCGTTGTTTGTTAGATGAGTTTCTTTATTGTACTCGTGAGTCGAAGGCACCATTGTCAGCCCACTAGATTATGTTTGTAGAATGATAATTGTCCTTGTGACACTTACTGTTATGCATATATAGTTTGTATCTGCTTATTTTCTTCATGACTCTTGTTGATATGATTGTATGCTTAGTTATAGGGGTGAAATAAATCTAGTATTGGTTGAAAGAGACCGAAGGGGATGAAATAGACTCAATATCAGTTGAAAGAGACCAAAGGGGGTGAAATAGACTCAGTACCGGTTGAAAGAGACCGAAGGATGCGAAATAGACTCAGTATTGATTGAAATATACCGAAAGGGGTGAAATAGACTCATATTAGTTTTAAATTGTCATGTATGTATGGTATGGGGTGTTTTTGGGGAACTCACTAAGTTTTGTGCTTATAATTTTATGTTTATGGTTTCAGGTACTTCAATTTCGAAAGGGAATGCCCAACATGATCGCACCGCATCCACCACCATTCTGCATTTATGACATAATTTGTACTTTGATAACTATTTTATATATTATCACGTTTTGATGAGTTTTTGAAATGATTGAATGATCTTTTATTGGTTTTAGAAAAATAAAATTTTTAGTTTGGAAAATTATGGACGTTATATGATATTAATTACAAGACCTAATAGGATGATACGTGACAAAATTAAAATAAACCTGATCTTTTATTAGAATAAAGATATTATTACAAAAAATAATTTATTCTTTTATTGCTTTTTTTCATTTTAAAATTTAGCTGACTATAATCATAAAGTATTTGTATTTGTGGGTGCTGCGTGTTTTACATGGAATGGATAAGCGCGTGAGAAATAAAATTGAAATTTGGATTTTCTTTGCATTGTTATTTCTTTTTAACGTTAGGTTAGTAATATAAATTTGGATGTTCCTTCATTTGCACAAAGGGCAAATTGGACCACTTTGATGCCTTTGTCGTTTCTATCAAGAATAAATAATTCTCTTTGAGAATAAGTGAATAACCAATTCTTAACATGGCCTAGAATCTAGATACAG
Source organism: Lactuca sativa (assembly GCF_002870075.4). Lineage (NCBI taxonomy): Eukaryota > Viridiplantae > Streptophyta > Magnoliopsida > Asterales > Asteraceae > Lactuca > Lactuca sativa. The sequence goes on along the minus strand of NC_056627.2, from coordinate 357,935,784 downwards.
AGTTCAGATACAATGAAAACACATATTACATCAAATAAGAAATTGTATTACATCCAAATATTGAAAATTTATCGGAAATTTCTCTTTGTTAAAACTTAAAAGCATTGTTTCATCGTCAAACTAGAATATACAACATCAATTAAAATACAAAAATTTAGAAATAAAAAACTAATAATATATGTTGGTATATATAAGGGTGTTACTTGGTCAGTTTTTTGGTTTTCGGTTTTTTTATGTCTTAAATCTAATCATAACCAAATAAATAAAGTTCGTTTTAATCGGTTTCGGATTATCAGTTAAACCGGACAATTTCACACGTAAAAAGAAACATTAAACTTAATAATAATAATAATAATAATAATAATAATAATAATAATAATAATAAAACTTACTAAACATTTACCAAATGACTAAAATGCACTAAAATATAACATGTTGTATTCAATCTTTCACGAATTTTTTTGAAGAGCAGGTGTAGACACATAGACACACAAGTTGTAAAGACATGTTAATATAGTTTTTGTATATGAAGATGAAAGAAATAATCAAAAGTAGAGCTATAAGCGAACCAAATGAATGCAAACGAGACTGTTCTTGTTTGTTTGTTTAGATTTAACCGAACTAACAAAAAGACACAAACAATATACAAACATATTTTTTTGTTTGTATTTGTTTGACAAAAATTAAATTGTTAGTGTTTCTTTATTAAGATGTCAAACAAATATAAACAAACAAACATAAATAACATAAATATTCAAATGTGTATTCATAACTAAAAGAGTAATATGTAAATCCTAGAATACAAAACATCCAAAATCAAGAAAGACCTTAAATATAATGTAACATCCCAAAAATTAAGGGTAAAAAAATTCATTTTTGTTATATTCAAAGCACTAATGTAATTTCATCCAAACATTGAAAAGCATTTCAAAATAAAACAACTATCAGAGTTCTTTCTTAAAATCACATATTGCGAAAAACACGGGTGTATGCACTGCGATCAAGTCGGGCCCTTCCCTTTCGAACCGAAAGTACCTGAAACCATAAACCACAAACTATAAGCACAAAGCTTAGTGAGTTCCCCAAATACCACATACCAAACATATCAAATGAGTCATACATATCATACATATTCAATCAATCAATAAAAGTGTTATGTGCCAACCATAGTCTTGTCATTATGTCATGGGCCGCCTCATGGTCTTTCTTGCCAGGCCGGGGCCCAAAACCCTGGGTCTTACAGACAAGTGCCAGGAGCCACCTCCGGGTCTTCCATGCAATCATCACAAAGATAACTAGCATACAATCTACACTACTTAACTAGTTAACTATCATGTTTCAGACTTTGGTCTTGCATACAGTTTTTCAGGAGTCGGCTCCTAGTCTTTCATACAAACTGCCAAGGGTTACCCCCGGGTCTTCCTACAATACATAAACCGAATGGGCCGGTATTGGTGCCTTCGACCCATAGAGCAGTGAGGAGACTCACCTAGAATGCAAAAGTTCACTGAAAGAAATTTCTAGATGATGCCCTAACGACTTTCCGAGCTATCAATGCCAAAATAAGGCCCAATTAGCAATTGGGTTCCAAAATATGATCCATAATCCATACTTGGGATAAAATGATCATTTTACCCCTGGCCCAACTAGACTCACAACTAAGGCCCAAGCCCAACACCAAACAAGCCCAAAACTACAAGATCTATAAAAGCCCACTCTCAACCCCTTAGAGTTTTAAAAGATAAAATTCAACCCTTATACTTTATAGTATTATAAGTTAATAATATATATATATATATATATATATATATATATATATATATATATGTATAAGAGCAAGTCAGTCTTACCGTTAGTAAGCCTCATTCGCGAAGTCGGTCTATAAGGGGGTATAAGGTTGTTGCCTATAAAATGGCAACTTAATGGGTGTCCACTCTCACCCTTCGCTTCCTTGACTGGTGGAGGGTCGTTAGCCAAACGGGTAGGATAAGGACTATAATTCTCATTAAAAGTGTAATGATGAATATAAAGTAACTAAACCTTTTAAAAATTCCCAGTCGTAGTTACTTTAGGAAAATGTGAATTTGGTGCTAACCCATGAAATTTACACTTTGTACCTTACCAAGTCGTTGGTGGAGCATGTGTGGTTAACCGACACACTAACTTGGATTAGTAAGGATGGCAAAGGGTGACTTAATGTTTATCATAAATCGGTGGAGCGCGTGTGGTTAATCGACACATTGATTAGGTGATAATATTAAGGGTACCAAGTGAATTTGCATGGTTATTCACACCTTGTTTTGTGATCCTCGGAATCCCAGTCACAAAACCTGAAGGGCACAATCGAGATTGAAACATGCCATTGAAAAGTTCAATGAATCTCAAAAGATCTAGGAGTTTCAAATCCAATTAAAACCTAATAAATCTTTTCGTTTTTCATGGTGGAAATTGGTGAATCGTCATTCGCCTACCTTCAAATATTATATAGCTTGGATTACGGCATCCCTCTTCCAAGTTATAAAATATTGTGTTGGGTCCTAGCCTTAATATTTCATATTGGGTGTTATATTAAGGATTTTAAATCAACTAACTTGAATCTCTTCCATTGTAGATGTCATATTCAGACAAGTATGATCTTCCCAAATCTCTTGAAGATGATGTCCCACAACATCATGTTTCACTTCCTCCACCTCCTCCAATTATTCTCCCCGACCCACAAGCTCTAAGTATTGAAAAGTTCAAACTCACTCAAGTCCTATTGGATAGTAAACACAAGGATGGAAATCCAGTGTGTGCACATGTCTTGGAGGTGAAGGCACACATTTCCAGGCTAAGGATGATGGGTTTCGGGTTCCTAAGGATGTTGGCTATTGACTGGGTTCTTCAATCATTTCTTGAGTCATATAGTGAGTTTGTTAAAGACTACTATGTGACAGATCTCGACATGACCATAATAGATCTTACCTATTTGCTAATTGCTACTGAATCAGCAACGATTTGGTGCAATGGTCAAGCAACTTTGATAGGAAGGTCTGCCTCCTAAGCTGACATGGACATCCCAGAGATGATTCCTTCTCCTAAAGGGAATGAATTGGCCATGGCCAAAAGTGATGATCATAAGAGAAAGGCCATTTCTGAGACTGCTTGGTAGCACCTGGTTCTTGGTACGTATTCTTATATTAATTCTTTAAATTGTTTTGCATTTTGACCTTGGACTCGGCGAGTTGAAGGACCAACTCGCCGAGTAGAAGCGGGATGAGACGCGGGGTTTAAGCTGTGGACTCGACGAGTCGGGTCCCGGACTCGACGAGTAGGCCCTGTCTGGACAAAAACCCTAACCCGAGGGTTTGCACCCTATTTAAACACCTTAACTCAGCCTCCTTCGTCCCATTTGCTCCCATAACACCCCCATAGCAAACCCTAGTCGTTATTGAAGCAATCTAAGGCAGTTAGAGTGATTTTGGTGCTTTTGTGACCCAAGGAAGGAAGGAAAAGCTTGAAGGATCAAGAGGAGGCTAGAAGGATCCGATTTTGAGCATCATTTACAGTCTATATAAGGTATAAAGTCTATACCTTGTTTGTTCTTTTGATAGATCCATTTGTGGAGTTCTAGGGCTTTTCTAAGCCATTTTGGTCACCAACCATGATTGCAAGCATGGTTTGGAGTTGATGTTTCGGATCTAGGTCCTTAGAGGGGTTACAAGGCATAAAGGAGTGGCTCATGCACTCAAAGAAGGCCCCATGCATTGAAAGAGCTTGTTTAAGGACCTTTTGAGCTCAAAGTCCCAAGCAAGCACGTAAATGTTGTAACTTTACATGCTATATCGATTGTAGAAGCATAGATCTATCTTTTGATCAAGGGTTGTACATCAGAAATCGAAGATTTAATGAGTGGATGTGACCGACCCGACGAGTCCATTCTTGGACTCAGCGAGTCCAAGGTTTCTATCCCATATCAGTTGAGGGTCAAAATGACCCAGTTGAGTGTGGGAATGTTTTAGGGGGTCCCCGGGAGTGACCCAACGTTCTGGACTAAGCCATTATTCTGGAAGTTCATGGGACTCAACGAGTGCATGAGCAGACTCGGCGAGTCCAAGGCAATCTTCTTAAGGATGAAGATAAACTCAACGAGTTGTTCATACAACTCGACGAGTCAAGGACAGGACCAGTGTATCAGTTGAAGATGAACTCGACGAGTTGTTCATACAACTCGGCGAGTCAGATGAAAATTCAGTCGATGTTCACTTAGAAGGAAAACTTGTCGAGTCATCGCCTAACTCGACGAGTAGAGACAGGTATAAGGACAATTGGAAGGATAGGGACTCGGCTAGTTGGCGAGCCAACTCGGCGAGTCAGGTCAACTAGAATTTGGATTTGACTTTGATTTGGTCAGGGGTAAAATGGTTATTTTATCCTAAGAACAGTTAGCAGTGTATGACTAAGTGTTTTGTGGGAATTATAGCTGGAGGATTTCTGGAGCAGCAGCGACAACAGTCAGATGATTCTCGTATAGATCAGCAGCTACTACGAGGTGAGTTACCTTCCAGTAGCGGTGGGTCTACGGCCACAATGCCGGCCCACCAGTAGGAGTTGTATGTTAGATGATTGTCTTTGTGATATCATCTAGGTTTGTTACTACTTGATATGTTATATGCTGGCATGATATGTTATATGTGATAGTCGTAGAGTTCGGTTGTTGGACTGAAGGGTGGGTCAGACATCCCATATATGTCTGACATTATGCGATTATATGTTATATGCTGGCATGATATGTTATATGTGATAGCGATAGTAGGAGGGGAATAGTCCCCAAGTTTGGTTGTTAGGACCGAAGGGTAGTTCGGACACCCCAGATATGTCTGATAGTATGTTTATGTTATGATATATGTGATAGTAGCAGTAAGGGTGGAATAGTCCCTGTGGGTCGGTTGTTAGGACCGACGGGTAGGTCAGCACCCCAGAATGGCTTGACATGGGTAGGTCAGCACCCCAGAATGGCCGCACGGGTAGGTCGGCACCCAGAATGGCCGTACCGGGTAGGTCGGGCACCCCAGAATTTGCCCGTCAGTATGTATGATATGTGATTGTATGTTATGTGGTATAATGGGGGAACTCACTAAGCTTCGTGCTTACAGTTTACAATTTTGGTTTCAGGTACCTCTTCAGCGAATGGGAAGGAGCTGGCGCAGTAGCGGCACATCATACACACTATTTGTTTTCCGCACTATGAGTTATTCTGGGATTTGTACTATGACATTATTATGTTTTTACAATTCGGTTTTCAGATATGAGACATGTTTTTATTAAATGATATGATCAGATGATATTTTGTTACAAATGTTTTGCAAATCACCTAATCAAAAATGAAATTTTTGGACGTGAAAATTGGGTCATTACAAGTTGGTATCAGAGCCCTGGTTTGAGGGATTCGGACACACCTTCGGGGGTGTCTAGACTCAAACCAAGGGATTAAAAGATTTTTACAAGGAAAATGACTTTCTAAAAGCTAAGATAAAAGAGTTTTGAGAAGGAACGAGTGTGTGATGTGCGAAACCGGCCGAGCTCAAGTAAGTATTCCCCATAGTACCCATACCAGTTATTTTATGTTTATCAGTTTCAGTAGAACAACATGCTAGAATAGGACTAAGGATCTAGGAATGATGCCTTATGTGCCTGCTTTATGTGCTTCAGCTTATGAGAATTGCATGCTAGTATTGAGTAGACAGTAGTAGGATAGCCTGTTTAGGTTATGCCTGGTAGTATGAGCTCAGCATTATATGCTAGTTCAGCTTCTCAATATAAGGACAGATTTGTTTGAGTAGTTTTCCTGCGTCCGAATGCCGCTTGTTTTGTGCTTTGTGGGACTCTGAGTGATGGGAGTTAGCCATTAGGTGAATACGACACGTCACATGTGATCAGGGTTGAATAATCTAAGAGTGCTGGATTTGGCCCTATTGCACAGCTCTCGTCTGAGTCTAACCATTGTAGGGACGAGTCTGTTAGTCGAAGGATTATCTGAGCCTCATCACATGTGATGGTATTCAGGTAATGGCTAATTGGCATTATAAGGAGGCCTTCAGCAGCTGAGGACCAGTTTGGGTGGAGTTAGAGATTTTCCCTAGGGTAAGCCTAGGATGGGAATAGCAGAGAATCAGCAGTGGTGAAAAGGACTTGGTGGAGTCAAGGCAGTCCTTGAGGAAGGTACGGATAGATGTGGAAGGTAGTATGGGCCCGTACTACTGAAAGCAGAGGATCCGTACCTAAATTGAGGAAGGCTGAGACAAGACCAAGGAACTTCTAGTGGATGTGATCCCTCGAGATGTATCGGTATCACTAACGATTGGTATTATGTTTTGCAGAATGGTGGTACTACCACAGAGGCCAATATTTGGCAGTTCAGGAGAGGGATCGGGTTCGGGATCAGGTTTCGAGCCAGTAGATGAGATGCTACGCAAGTTTATCGCGTCAGAGATCACCAGAGGCATCCTTGAGTCGACCCCCATCATCTTCGGGTCGATCAAGGAAGGGATAGTCGAGCTGATGGAGGATCACCTCAGGGCGTTCAAGAGTGACATGGCGTCTGGCTAGTCAGGGTCCTGCACACTGTCCTTTAAGGACTTCAGGGGCAGTGGTGCACCAGATTTCCACGGGTCGAAGGACCCCATTGCTGCCAGACGATGGATTGCGGACATTGAGTCCGCACAGCTGACCAGCTTCTGCCCAGAGGGGTCGAAGGTACGATTTGCAGCAGGGTGTTTGAGGGACCAGGCTGGGGATTAGTGGGAGTCGGTTGGTGACTCTCTGGGAGCCTCGGATGTTGAGGCTATGACATGGTCAGATTTTGTGACCCGGTTCCGATCAAAGTTTGTGCCAGCTATAGAGCTTCAGCATCTGCCCAGGGAGTTTTTGGACATGAGACAGACTACAAAGACTGTGGCAGAGTTCACCACCAAGTTCCGGGAGAGGGCATTGCTGGTTCCCCAGTACGCGGGAGATGAGGATATAAGGAGGACCCGCTACAACGACATACAACGGGCCGACATTCGGGAGCATGTTAGTTTTTCAGCGTGCCCTACCCTGGATTCCATGATTGCCAGGGCAAGGGAGAGGGAGATTGATCTGGAGCATGTCAGAAAAAAAAGATAGAGGAGGGTCAGACGACTGGGGCTTCGGGGAAGAAGCCCAAGGGATCAGATGGTAGGCCGAAAGGCCAGTCAGGACCGGGTCGCTGCAGGAAATGCGGCAAGCCACATGAGGGGGCGTGTAGACTGGGATCGTCGGGCTGCTACAAGTGCGGCAAGACGGGGCACTTCAGCAGGGATTGTACTGCCCCTACACCGGTTATTCAGACGTCTGAGTTGCTATGTTTCCACTGCAACCAGAAGGGTCACAAGAAGGCCAACTGCCCCCAGTTAACAGCAACATCAGCGCCAGTGAAGGCGCCAGCTCCAGCAACCCTGCGGATCACTGATGGCCGGTAGGGCAAGGCATATGCTCTAGTGGTGAGGAGTCGTGCATTCCAGTTGACTACCAAGGAGGCACGCGCTGCACCTGATGTGGTGACGGGTATGATTTCTTATCATTATGCTTTATAATGCGCTGTTGTGATTTTGATATGCTTTGTATGTGCTCTGTTTAGGATCGTTCCATGTGAACGGTATCCTAGTTCAGGTACTATTTGATTCGGGGGCTACCCAATCATTTGTCTCTCTTGCGCTTAGCAAGAAGTTTCCTGAGTCTTCGGGCATGTTGGATTGCCCTTTAGAGGTAGAGATTGCAGATGACCGATCGGTGCGATCATCGACGGTATTCTGAGACTGTGTGCTGAGATTATTCGAGGAACGTTATCTGGTGGACCTGGTTCGTATCCCGTTGAGAGGGAACAAGGTAATTATTGGCATGGTTTGGTTGAGCCCCAATGGGGCAGTGATAGATTACGCACAACAGCTGGTCCAGATCAGGACCCCAAGTGGGGGAGAGTTGGTAGTTCAAGGCGAGAGGCCACAGCAAGGACCAGCGGTATGTTAAGCAGCGAGGGCTAGGCGTTACCTTCAGCAGGGTTGCGCAGGATATGTTGCTTATGTTATGGACACCCAGGAGGCGGGTAAGGCGACAGTGGGCGATGTGCCCGTAGTGCGAGAGTTTACGGATGTTTTCCTTGAGGAGTTGCCAGGGATACCTCTGGAGAGGCAGGTGGAGTTCAGGATCGACCTAGTCCCTGGTGCGGCTCCGATAGCCAAGGCACCGTATCGGTTGGCTCCTCCTGAGATGCAGGAGTTGTCTACACAGTTTCAGGAGCTGTTAGACAAGGGACTCATTAGACCGAGTATCTCTCCCTGGGGAGCCCCAATTCTGTTTGTGAGAAAGAAGGACGGGTCGCATCGGATATGTATAGATGACCGGGAGCTGAACAAGGTAACGGTGAAGAACCGTTACCCACTCCCGAGGATTGATGACCTCTTTGACCAGCTACAGGGAGCATCTTGGTTCTCCAAGATTGATCTGCATTCAGGATATCATCAGATGAGGGTCAGAGAGGAGGATGTTCAGAAGACTGCATTTCGGACGCACTATGGCCACTACGAGTTTGTGGTGATGCCCTTCGGGCTCACCAATGCTCTTGCCGCATTCATGGACCTCATGAACTGCGTGTGTAGACCGATGTTAGACCGGTCTGTGATAGTGTTTATTGATGATATCTTGGTTTACTCCGAGACGCAGGAGGAGCACGAGGAGCATCTGCGAGAGGTTTTATAGACTTTGAGGAGGGAGAACTTGTATGCTAAGTTCTCAAAGTGTGAGTTCTGGTTGCGCGAGGTTCATTTCCTTGGGCATCTCGTCAACCAAGACGTGATCTCAGTGGACCCAGCCAAAGTGGAGGCCGTGATGAGATGGGAGGTTCCGAAGTCTCCATCTGAGATTCGGAGTTTCCTAGGATTAGCCGGCTACAGTCGGAGATTCATCCATGATTTCTCCAAGATAGTCGTACCCCTAACCAGGCTAACAAAGAAGGCCATGGTCTTTCGTTGGGGGCCCGAGCAGCAGGCCGCGTTCGAGACACTGAGACAGAGATTGTGCGAGGCGCCATTCTTAGCCCTATCAGAGGGCATGAAGGATTTTGTTGTGTATTGTGATGCGTCCATCTCTGGTTTGGGCGCAGTATTATTGCAAAGAGGGCATGTCATCGTCTACGCGTCGAGGCAGCTAAAGCCTCACGAGGCGAACTACCTAACGCATGATTTGGATTTGGGGGCTGTTGTATTCGCCCTTAAGATTTAGCGTCATTACCTCTATGGGCTTCGTTGTACCATCTACACGGACCATAAGAGTTTGAGGTACCTCATGGATCAGCCGAATCTAAACATGAGGCAGCGTCGGTGGATGGACGTGGTAAAGGATTACGATTGTGAGATCCTTTATCACCGGGTAAGGCCAATGTGGTGGCCGACGCGCTTAGCCGCAAGGCAGCGCCGATCAGGGATATCTGCCTGAGGATGAAAGTGGTGACTCCGCTGTTGGAGCGGATTCGGGAGGCCCAGCAGGAGGCCATGAAGGAGGAACATCGGAAGAGCGAGCGGATCGTGGGGCAGGTGTCCTCCTTCGACTATGACAGCCGCAGATTACTGACACTACACCGTAGGGTGTGGGTGCCATATCACGGGGGTGTGTGGCAGGTTCTGATAGAGGAGGCACAAAAATCTCGGTTCTCCATTCATCCCGGGGCGACGAAGATGTATAGGGATCTTCATCTGGACTATTGGTGGCCCTGCATGAAGCGGAATGTGGCATGGTTCATGGAGCGGTGCTTGAACTGTAGGAAGGTCAAGGCTGAGCATCAGAGACCTCACGACAAGATGCAGTCGTTGGATATTCTGCTGTGGAAATGGGAAGACATCACGATGGATTTTATCAGCAAGCTTCCTAGGACCGCGCGGGGAGTGGATTCGATCTGGGTCATCATCGATCGATTGACCAAGAGCGCCCATTTTATCCCAATTCAGGAGAGCATCTCGGCCGAGAAGTTGGCCGACATCTATATCCAGGAGGTGGTGGCGCGGCACGGTGGGCCAGTTTCAGTGATTTCAGACAGGGATGTGCGGTTCACTTCCAGGTTTTGAAGGAAGTTTCATGACGAGTTGGGTACTCGTCTGCATTTTAGCACTGCCTTTCACCCGCAAACGGATGGTCAGAGCGAGCGGACCATCCATACCCTGGAGGATATGTTGCGAGCATACGTATTAGATTTCGTAGGTAGTTGGGATACCTACCTCCCATTGGCAGAGTTCTATAACAATAGTTATCATGCGAGCATTGATCGTCCTCCCTTCAAGATGCTATATGGGAGGACGTGTAGGACCCCGATATGCTGGGGCGAGGTTGGCCAGAGGGTAATGGGGAGCACTGAGGTAGTGCTCAAGACGACAGAGAAGATTCAGCATGTCCGGAGCAGGCTTCAGACTGCTCAGAGTCGGCAGAAAAGCTATGTTGATAAGCGCCGATCAGACCTGGAGTTCCAGGTCGGGGAAATAGTTCTCCTGAAGGTGTCGCCATGGAAAGGCGTTATCCGATTTAGGAAGCGGGGCAAGTTGGGCCCCAGGTACATTGGACCGTTCAGGGTTATAGCCCGGGTGGGCAAGGTGGCATATAGGCTGGATTTGCCAGCCGAACTCAGTCAGATACACAACACTTTCCATGTTTCTCAGCTGTGAAAGTGTCTGGTGGACGCCTCAGCAGTGGTACCCTTGGAGGACATTCAGGTTGATGACAGCCTGAACTACATTGAGCGACCGGTGGCAATCCTCGACCGGAAGTCGAAGGATTTGAGGAACAAAAGAGTGGAACTCGTGAAGGTGCAATGGCAGCACCGGAAGGGGTCGGAGTGGACATGGGAGCCGGCGGACGAGATAATGGAGCATTACCCCGAGTTGTTTCAGGATCGAGCAGCAGACTTCGAGGACGAAGTCTAAAATAAGTGGGGGAGATTTGTAGCACCTGGTTCTTGGTACGTATTCTTATATTAATTCTTTAAAATGTTTTGCATTTTGACCTTGGACTCGGCGAGTTGAAGGACCAACTCGTCGAGTAGAAGCGGGATGAGACGCGGGGTTTAAGCTGTGGACTCGACGAGTCGGGTCCCGGACTCGGCGAGTAGGCCCTGTCTGGACAAAAACCCTAACCCGAGGGTTTGCACCCTATTTAAACACCTTAACTCGGCCTCCTTCGTCCCATTTGCTCCCAGAAGACCCCCATAGCAAACCCTAGTCGTTATTGAAGCAATCTAAGGCAGTTAGAGTGATTTTGGTGCTTTTGTGACCCAAGGAAGGAAGGAAAAGCTTGAAGGATCAAGAGGAGGCTAGAAGGATCCGATTTTGAGCATCATTTACAGTCTACATAAGGTATAAAGTCTATACCTTGTTTGTTCTTTTGATAGATCCCATTTTGTGGAGTTCTAGGGCTTTTCTAAGCCATTTTGGTCACCAACCATGATTGCAAGCATGATTTGGAGTTGATGTTTTGGATATAGGTCCTTAGAGGGGTTACAAGGCAGAAAGGAGTGGCTCATGCACTCAAAGAAGGCCCCATGCATTGAAAGAGCTTGTTTAAGGACCTTTTGAGCTCAAAGTCCCATGCAAGCACGTAAAAGTTGGAACTTTACATGCTATATCGATTGTAAAAGCATAGATCTATCTTTTGATCAAGGTTTGTACATCAGAAATCGAAGATTTAATGAGTGGATGTGACCGACTCGACGAGTCCAAGGTTTCTGTCCCATATCAGTTGAGGGTCAAAATGACCCAGTTGAGTGTGGGAAGGTTTTAGGGGGTCCCCGGGAGTGACCCAACGTTCTGGACTAAGCCATTGTTCTGGAAGTTCATGGAACTCAGCGAGTGAATGAGCAGACTCGGCGAGTCCAAGGCAATCTTCTTAAAGATGAAGATGAACTCGACGAGTTGTTCATACAACTCGACGAGTCAAGGACATGACCTGTGTATCAGTTGAAGATGAACTCGACGAGTTGTTCATACAACTCGGCGAGTCGGATGAGAATTCAGTCGATGCTCATTTAGAAGGAAAACTCGTGGAGTCATCGCCTAACTCGACGAGTAGAGACGGGTATAAGGATAAATGGAAGGATAGGGACTCGGCGATTTGGCAAGCCAACTCGGCGAGTCAGGTCAACTAGAAGTTGACTTTGACTTTGATTTGGTCAGGGGTAAAATGGTTATTTTATCCTAATAACAGTTAGCAGTGTATGACTAAGTGTTTTGTGGGAATTATAGCTGGAGGATTTCCGGAGCAGCAGTGACAACAGTCAGATGATTCCCGCATAGATCAGCAGCTACTACGAGGTGAGTTACCTTCCAGTAGCGGTGGGTCTACGGCCACAATGTCGGCCCACCAGTAGGAGTTGTATATTAGATGATTGTCTTTGTGATATCATCTAGGTTTGCTACTACTTGATATGTTATATGCTGGCGTGATATGTTATATGTGATAGTAGTAGAGTTCGGTTGTTAGACCGAAGGGTGGGTCAGACACCCCAGATATGTCTGACATTATGCGAATATATGTTATATGCCGGCATGATATGTTATATGTGATAGCGGTAGTAGGAAGGGAATAGTCCCCAAGTTCGGTTGTTAGGACCGAAGGGTAGTTCGGACACCCCATATATGTCTAATAGTATGTTTATGTTATGATATATGTGGTAGTAGCAGTAGGGGTGGAATAGTCCCCGAGGGTCGGTTGTTAGGACCGACGGGTAGGTCAGCACCCCAGAATGGCCGCATGGGTAGGTCGGCACCCCAGAATGGTCGTACCGGGTAGGTCAGGCACCCCAGAATTTGCCCGACAGTATGTATGCTATGTGATTGTATGTTATGTGGTACAATGGGGAAACTCACTAAGCTTCGTGCTTACAGTTTATAGTTTTGGTTTCACGTACCTCTTCAGCGAAGGGGAAGGAGCTGGCTCAGTAGCGGCACATCATACACACTCTTTGTTTTCCGCACTATGAGTTATTCTGGGATTTGTACTCTGACATTATTATGTTTTTACAATTCGGATTTCAGATACGAGACATGTTTTTATTAAATGATATGATCGGATGATATTTTGTTACAAATGTTTTGCAAATCACTTAATCAAAAATGAAATTTTTGGACGTGAAAATTGGGTCGTTACCTGCTTTATGTGCTGACTCAGATAAGCCTGTGTGTTTCTATTGCCAAGGAAAGGGACATTGGAATCGAAGCTGCCCTGGCTACCTGAGATCTTTAGTCAGAATGTATGGTTCTACTTCAGGTAAGTCAACTATCTAACTCTGTTAAGTTCCTAATTGTTGATCCTTAATACATGATGTAACTGGGTTGCATTTTAATGTTTTGTAGGATCAAGCAAAGGGAAGGAAGTTTAAAAGAAGAGCATGCTGAATCTAATCACGAAGATGGATTTCAATCGCATGGTTTGAAGATCGGATTCCTGAGCTGCTGCTTAGGAGTTATGATAGATTGCTAGGAAATATGTAATAACATAGTTTCCAGTTAAAGTTGCATTGTTAGGAAAAACGTTTTTACGCATTTTATAAATGAATAAAAATTTTGTTTTACTTCATTTTATATCTCCTTGCAATGGAGTTTATGGAAAGTTAATGTATGTATGTTTCTAGCAATAATGAATTTGTTTCTTTCATCTGTGGTAGTGTCTAAATTTACCAAATAAGGAAAGATTCTCATCACCCAAGTTTCAATTGGACCAAAACTTGGAATAATGTAGGTTGTATTGCATGATGAATGAGAATTTTCATTTTTGGAAAGTTAAGACAAATTCCCTGACCACATGTATATGTAAGTCGGGTGAAACACTAAAGGATCGGGTACACTGGGTGTGTGCAGGTCAAAGTCCACCAAAAGATCGAGAAGACTATTCGTCATGATTTACTAAAGTTTAGTAAATATAGTTATACTTAATAGTTTAAGTATAATTCTTAAACATTGGAAAAGTTTCAATGTATGGCATAGCGAATGAGAAGAATCAAATTTGCCAGAAAGATAAAAGTTTCTCAAATCTGAAAAGATGGGAGAGTACTTTAGTATCATGTTTTATGATCATCTTAATGATTGTGAGACCATATCACAATTCATCCTCTGGGGACATCTTAGTGCATTCTTATGGCTAAGAAGAGGAGTCATGAATTATTGAAGTGGTTAAAATAAAGAAGATGAGTCATACTTCGTTCTAAAACAAGTCTTAGAGTCATACTCCAAGATTGTAACTTGAATGACACTTCTTAAAGAAGGTTTATAACACTTGTCAAATGTAAGAGTAAAATATTTTCTACTCTTGTACATTTGAAATTGGTAAGTTGTGATGTTTTGGATAAAACAAAGACCAACTAAGGCCAATTGTGTGAAGTGTTTATCTTGATAAGAATTTGCACCGACTCTTGAATATTTGTTTGGTTGTTAAGGAATGGTTCTTGACAAAGAGAAACTTATATGTCAAGAGGACTGTAGGAGTCTTAAAGGTCTTGAAAGTTTCAAGAGCTAATCAAGGATAAAACCTATAGTTTACTGATAGCACACAACTTGAGGTTTGTAACCTATCGTGTTAACATAACTCTTATATCTGGGCCTATTCCGGTAAAGTTGAGTATGTATATGAGTTCTGTGAGTCCTCAATTGTGTGCATAACCACTTGGAAGCAATGGTGGGCCTTTATGCTACCAAGAGGCAAGAAATCAAGATTAAACAAGTTCAATCCATATGGTTTTGAGTTTGTCACTAACATTGTCTTCTAATTATGGTTTTGACAAATTCATATGGATAGGAACACATACGCTATAAAATCTAAGTGTCATAAGGTTTCTTTCCGATTCATGAAAATGATGGTGAGGAAACACTTTCACTGAGTAGATTTTAAGTAGATAGTAATTGTGATATTTGCATTCTCAAAGTCGTTAGTGGAGCGTGTGTGGTTAACCGGCACACTAACATGGACTTGTGAGAAATGGCAAAAAGGTCTAAACATTATGATTACGGCATCCCTCTTCATAATTGTTTAGACACACATGTGAGCTGTCTAAGGAAAGATGTATGAGTCTGAGAAGCTTAGATAAAGTTTTATCAAAGCATCTCGTATAAGAAATCTGAACTTTGGTAAGAAAGTCAATAATGTATTGATTTCTAGAAGTCCAGCTGATTTCTGAGTATATGTCAAAGCTATTGGGAGCATAATTGTTATGCTAAAGAATTATTATGCTAGTAGGAGCATAATGATAAGTATTATTAATTATAGAAAACAAAAGTTTCGCTTGGAAAAAGGTTGTTTTGCTATAATTAAGGGAGAGAAGATCATACTTCATTTCAATCATAAAAGTTTAGATTGAGATTTTAATCATCTTTAGTCAAGAATATATCTATGATTTTTATGTTGGAATGGTTCAACATAAGGGAATTCTATATATATTGCGTTCTCAAAAATTCAATTATGATTACGCCATCCCTCTTCATAGTCGATTTTTGAAAACATGGAAAATAAAAATATTGTAGCAAAAGACTGATCTAGTATCATGTCTTTATGTGAGACATCATGAATCGTGTCCCATATGCTTCGGGTATAGGATCGATCACATGTGCTACAATATATATCCGTTCTAAATTTTCAAAATGCCTAGAGCATTAAGAGGGAAAAAGGAATAGAACCGGATATGACTTAAATGATTAAGCAACTGTCGAGAACAATCTGAGGTTTACCTAAGATTGGTTTCTCATGGACAGTTGGAAGTATGATGCTAAATTTTGGAAAAGACCATATTGACATATTCTAAAAAAAGGTTGCTCTTGTTCAGAAGTGATAGTTAAAAATGGAATATGGAAATGTTTTCCATATTGGGAGTTGGATTTTAAGAATCTATGAGAAAGTTAGAATCTTTTATGCAGGAAGGATATTCAAAGGAATGTACTTTGAATGTGGGACTTCATTTCCATGGAACGGATCTCCACTGGAATAATTTGTAATGTCTGTTGCCAGGTCTTTGTGACTTTTGTGCATAGTCATTGCAAGAGGAACAATGCATATGAGTTTAAAATCTAATAGATTACATTAAATGACAAGAATTTGACATTCTTACAATTATGGTGAGGATTTAGGATTGTGAAATGAGCATCATTGGAATCATGTTCAATTGATCTACTTCACAAAGTAAGGATCATAGACAAACATAGGTTGCATACTTGGAGTATGGCATGACTATTGTTTATAAAACATAGTGTATATGTTTGGAGCATGGGACAACTATTGTTTTAATTCAAGTGTTAAGTTGATAAATCGAAACTGAATAATGTATAATCAATATGGTGATGAATAAAAGGTGTTCTATTCATATTCATAAGTGCTGAGACCATATTGGATTCAATTATTCTTGTGTTTCACTTTGCATGTTTTGACTTCCATAATAACTAGGTTATTCTTTCCAAATGACTAAGTTATTCAAACTTCCACAGTCGTCGTACGTCGGAAGTAGGTATGAATTAAGACTGTCATGAATTGGGCTTGTAGATGACTAAAGGTGTTAAGCCATAGCAATGGTTGCTACAACATTCATGAGTGCTCATAAGTTTTGAGTATTGGAATAAACCCACTCTCACTTGCATCACTTCATGGAATTTATATCGAGTGATCGTGAGACGGTAATATCATATAAGTCTTCAAACCAAGAGATATGAGTTGTTGCCTATGAGTTGGTTATGCATTGATTGCACGAAAACGCATTAGTAACTTGATGTTATAAAACGTGCCTTTGTGTATAATTCAACAAGTAGTAGAAACAAGTATATGAGTCGAAGTTTATCTATTCCTTCTAGTCCTTGGAGGATTAGAAGCGATATCTGGGCCCCTCGATGATTTTGTTTTGACCTATGTACCAGGCCCGGTCAGAACCTAATTGAAGTGTTCAATTTAGTTCTATGTCAAACAAATCAGAAATGGAGAAACAAACTGCTAGACAATAAGTAAGACATTGTTCCATGTATTTTTCCGGTTGATATCTAGAACAAAGGATTATATGATCACTTATCTAAAATGGCGCTTCATAGTTCAACAGAGTTTTGAGAGCTATGATTGTCGGTTGGTTCCTGAAGTCATATCTGCAAATATGGTTATTAGACTTATCCAAGTGGAAGACTGTTGGATAAGTTGTCTAAGTCCATAACAATATTTGAGATGCACTTGACCCGAACCGACATGGTCCATTTGGGTTGCACTTCACCTGGACGATTTGGATAACCTTCTGAGAATAATATGTTTATGATTTGCTAATGTATTATAATTTATAATATATTAATATTAAATCATATTGTTTAATTAGTATTGATCATAAATTAATTTAGAATTAATTTGGTGATCAAAAAGGTGACTAATTAAATATGGGCTCTTGTATTTTATATGGTGTGGGCTAATACTCATTTGGAATGGGCTAGGCTTGCATGGGAGTCCATGGATACTCCATGGAGCTTTTAACCCATGGATCCTTGGAAAGGAAGAGTCATGGGTATTAGGGTTTACATGGATGTGACCCTAATCCTTCACAGTATATAATGGAGTCCTTGGCACTAGTTGTGTGTATACAAGAGTGGTGGCCAATTTAAGAGTGTGAATTATTCTCTCAAGAGATTTCCAAAGTTGGTGGTGATTTGTGAGTTCCATTTGAGGCATCCACACTATTGGTGCTAGGCTCTCAAACTCCAAGCAATCAACCACTACTAAAAGGTATGTCATTCTACTAGTAATTTTATGATTCAAGTTCCCCATGCCATGCTAGTTAGGATGTAAACCTTGGAAATTCTTATTTGCATGTATTTTAGAGAAAACATAGATCCAAGGTTTATAGGGTTGCATGTACACCATAAGAGTGTTAGAATGCTCAAAACCCAACAGAATCCCTAGCAAATTCTGTGGTGATGAATCCCTAGTAAAATTCATGGTGGTCATTCCGTATTAAATTCCATGGTGGTGATTCCCTAGCAAATTTCGTCGTGATGAATCCGTAGCAAATTATGTTTGATGACTTCCTAGCAAATTCCGTGGTCATGAATCCCTAGTTATTTCCATGGTGTGTATTATATATCAGATTCCATATGGACCGATGGATAATTGATTTATAAATTAGATCCAAATTATTTTGTAGTAATATATGAAAAACAAAAATAACAAAAGAAATCAAAACCATTATATCAAAAAATAATATAATAATTATTTATTACATGGAAAAAAGAAAGTTGCTAATCTAAAATAAATACTCTGTGATAAACATATATGAACACTTTATGACCTACTAGTTTTGTTGTTTTGTAAAGACATTAATAAGATCCAATGTCGTTTTAAGTGGGTGTTTTGGATAACTTTTTAAAATAGCTTATTAGTTTTTTAGCTTTTCAAAAAGCTAATAAGCTAAAAAAAGTGTTTGTGTATTTAAAAAATGCTTTTTTAAAACAGCTTTTTAGATAGGAAAAAGTAAAGCTTTCAAAAAGCTGTAAAATCCTAGCTTTTTAGCTTTTTAAGCCATTTTACTCCTAAAAAGCAGCTTTTCTTATCCAAACACTTTTTAAAATCAGCTTTTCCTAAAAGCCATAAGCTAATAAGAACTTTTCTTAATAATCACTTTTGTGCTAAAAAAAACTAACCCAAACATGCCCTAAGTTGTTTTTCAAGATGCTTGGCCTTTGCTTTGTTTTCTTCTTATTGGGCCTTCATCATTTCTTTAAGCTCTTCATTTTGCTCATTTTGTTTAGCAAGAAGCTCCCTCGTTTCTTTCCTAGTTTCACACCTTTTTTCTGCTCCTAGATACCTGATAGATTCTCCCCCACTTAGGTTCGACTAAGGTGTTGTTTGTGTTTTCTAAAAAACCTCTTCTGACCTCTTATTGCTGCGCCGCGCATCACACATGCAACACTTGGCCTTTCGCAACTATTTGTTTTTCAAAAGACTTCCGACTTAAAAATTGTTGCGTGTGTGCTGTGTGGCGCTGCACTAACCAGCTGCTTCAAACCTCTTCACGTCTTACTTTAACTTACTGCATCAGTCTGCAGACAATAAAAAACAAACGGACTTGTTTTTAAATGTTGCAGTTGTTTGTTCCACCTCTTCTGCTACAAAGGGTTGCAGAGGTGGTCCGCAGACTTCAGACGTTTTCGCTTCAAAAAAACAAACAACACCTAAGTCTTCACGACACGTGAGAATTGAAGGATTCCTAATCCTACTTGCTTCTTAATAATCCATTGTTGATGACAACCCGTGCTTACCAATGCTAACGATCAATTACCAGTCAAACCTTAAGATTGCCCATCCCCTAAAATCTTAAAGAGTACTCTTGCAATCTGGTCCAATCTAACACCTAAATCCACCTCCCATGCTGACATCTGGAGGCCTTGATCTTCACCCTAGCTGATGAGTCCTCGTTCCCACTTCCAATCCCGCAGCACCATTGAACTCTAACCGAACACTGCCCATGCGAAATTACAATTCCCTTAAACATCCTATGACCAAACACTTATGCATACAAGTAATCATATTACCATGAGAATAGGTTTATAATATTACCTTGATTGTTATGTAGCAATAACAATCCCAAATCTCCTTTGTATTGACTTTGGAAGGCTTAGAGTCACAAGTGTCACTCCTCTAGTGGTTCACAAACACCATAAGCAAGAGGATGAAGATGAGAGAGGATGGAGGCTGCCCAAAACATGTTCTAACCCTAGAAGAGAAGTTCCTCCACGTTTTTGAGCCTTAAGGGTTCTATATATAGTGAGGCTATTAGGGTTATCTAACAAGGAAACCCTAATTTGGTTGCTTAAGCCCTAAGCAACCCATTGACTCCTTTAATCAAGCCCTTGGACGATTTCCTTATGGGTTTCCCATTAGAATTCGTCCACCCATTGATTCAAGACAATCCATGGCCCAAATTGCAATTATCTTATAAATACAATTCCAGTCCCTTAAGTTTAATTAATCTCTTTTAGTCACAAAACTAAATACCAATTAATTATTGACTAATATTAATTAAACAATATGATTTCTCCTTTAATATATTATTCTCATAATATATTAATAAATCATATTTAATCCTTTCTCTCCATAATTCATCCTATCAAGTTGCTTTGGTGAAGGCAACCCAAAAGGACCATGCACCATCGGGTCAAGTACATACCAAAATAGTTATGGACTTAGACACTAATCCAACAGTCTCCCACTTGGATAAGTCTAACAACTATTATGTGTATGACTTCAGATCTTGATCTGCAATCGTAGCTTTCCAAAGCCGTTGTCAACTCTGATCCTATCAGATACGTGTGTCCTTAGATAAGGGATCATATATTCCTCCATTCTAGATATCATATGAGATATGATTTCAAATCATTCTCTTTGTACTATATCTCGATTCCGGTTTATGACGACTGACTAATTGAACAAATCAAATTAGCCCTAGCCCGGCCGAGCATTTACGTTTGTCATCACAAAATCATCGAGGGGCCCAAAGATATCGCTTTTATCCTATTTTGGATAAAAGGAACGGATAAACTTTGATACAATGCTTGCTTGCACTCACTCACCGAATCACACACAACAATATGTTTTATAACACCAAGTTACTGGTGCGTTTACATATTATCAATGTGCAACCGATTTGCAAGATACAACTCACACATCTCGGTTTCAAGAATATAAGATGTTATCGTTTCACCTATCACTCGTGATACAATTCATGGAGTGATCTAAGTGAGCGTGGGTTTAATCCAATGCTCAAATCATATTCATAAGCACTCATGAACGTTGCAGAAAACATTTTCTTATGTCTAATACTCTTTTAGACAATCCACACACCAATTCACGATAGTCTTCATTCATATCTACTTCCAACATATGAACGACTGTGGCCCGTTTGAATAATTCGATTGTTCTTAATAAACTCAATTATTCTGGAAGTCAAAACATGCAAAGTGAAACACAAGAATAATACTAATCCCATATGGCCTCAAACCTTTGAGTATAAATAAAATACATTTTATTTATCACCATATCGATTACTCATTATCTGTCGTTTCGATTAATCAACTTCTTACTTGAATTATTACACTTGTCCCATGCTCCTAGCATGCACACAATGTTTACCTATGGTTCTTACTTTGTGAAATAGACCAAATTGAGCACATTTCCAATCATTCTCATTTCACAACTCCAAATCCTTTTTCATAAGTGAAAGAATATCAAATTCTTGCTACTTATAGAATATGTTAGATTCTAACATTTTATGCAATTGTCCTTTCGTAATGTCACTGCACCAAAGTCACAAAGACTATTGCCAATGATATTACAAAGTCCTCTATCGGAGATTGTTACAAGACAATTCCATAGACGTGATGTCTCTCACTCAAAGTACATTCTTTGAACATCCTTTTGCATAAAAGTTTCTAATCTAGTCATAGATTTCTCAATATTTAATTCCCAATATGGACACACTTCCATATGTTCCATATGACAACTCATTCTTAATAGAATCTTTTTTATTCATAATAGAGTCGATATCATCCATCCGATATGGAAACATTTCCATATTTTCTAATATTATACTTCCAACTACTCACAAGCAACCAATCCTCGTCGAACTTTGGATTGTCCTTTGATAGTTGTTTAATTATTTTAGTCAAAACCAATTCTAGTCCCTTTTCCCTCTAAATGCGCTCGACATTTGGAAAATTTTAGAATGGTCAAACATTAAAGCATTTTCAATCGATCCTATACCCGAAGCGTATGGGACACGACGCATAATGTTTTATTTGCTATGTTCTCAAAATTCGAATTGTGAAGAGGAATGCCGTAATCATAATCGAAATTTTAAGAACACACTATGTACCCTTGACTAAATTTATTAACATTTCTCAACCTAATCCTTTAGATTTGAAATGAAGCATAATATTCTCTCCCTTAATTATAGCAAAACAACTTTACAACCCTTACGACTTTGCAAGGTATAACTCTTGTTTTCTATAATTAATATTGCCAACTTGCAATACTTTCCATAATAATCATACAATCATAAATTTTATGCTCCCACTATCATGATGATTACTATAAAACATAACACTTATGCTCCCACTAGCTTCGACATGTATTCATAAACATCTTAACTTTCAGAAAAACAATACCTATTGAATTTCTTAAGTCCATGTTTCTAATACTTAATGCTTTGATAATCTTTTATCAAGGCTTCTTGAACTTATACACCTTTGCCTTAGATAGTTCATATGCGTGTCTAAACAATTAAGACTAATTGCCAAACCTCACAATTCAAATTATGGAAAGGGATACCGTAACCATAATCGAATTCGAGAATGCAATTTTACAATCACTATCTTCTTAAATCTTTCTTAGTGAAAGCATCTCCTCACAATCATTTTCATGAAGGAGGAAATCTTATGACACTTAGATTTAAACGGTGTATTTGTTCCTATCCATGTGAATTTGTTAAAACCAAAGTTTACGACAAATTCAAACTCATATGGATCGAACTTCTTGATCTCGATTTCTTGCCTTTATGGTAGCACAACTGCCCACCATGTCTTCCAAGTAGTTAAGCAGCTCACCTTTTCTTATCAATGTACTTTCCATTGATCAAGGTCCTTGCCTTTTATGCATTCAATTGAGAACTCATAGGACTCACATGCATAATTAACTCGATTGGAACGGCACAGAAACAAAATAATGTCAACACGATAGGTTGTAAACCTCAACTCGTGTGCTAGTGATGATTGATAAGGTTTATTTGATTTGATCTTGAAACCTTTCGAGACCATTAAGACTCCCACTGACTCCTTGACATATAAGATTCTCTTGTCAATAAACATTTCTTGACAAACAAATATTCAAGAGTTAGTGTAGCTTATGTAACGCCTGTGTTTCCGGGCTTGCCGTTCTTAGCAATATAATAGTCTAGGTTAACCTTTGTAACCCGTTTTGAAATAATAAGATTGTATTATTTGAGTATTATGTGTTTTGTGCTTAATTGCTTAATTATGTGGTTTGATTAATTAAGGATAAAAATAAGCGTCAAAATTTAAGTGTAAAATAAACTTAATATCTTTGATCTATGTTGTAGTAGTTGAAACGAGGTTTCCGAATATATATAGAACGCCCAAATCTGACTTCGTATGAGGAAGTTATGATTTATCGAAGTTCCGACTTAGCGATATACAGCCTGTTTTACTCGATTTGAGATCGAGCGGTTGTTAGCCGAAGCAATCTAAATGAGAATCGAAGATCTCATTGTTAGTATCGAAGCGATAAAAAGTTAGGCGAGAACGGACATCAAACGAAGAAGTTATGAAGTTATAACGAAAGTTTCTGTCGTGGCCTATTAAAAATAATTAATAAAAATAAAGTCAAAATTAGCCGACGGAGTCTAAACGAAAGTTGTAGATCGTAGTCTCACCTTCGCGTGGATATAAAGAACGTCGAAAACGGAGTTCGTATGAAGAAGTTATGAATTTCCGAAGTTTATTAATCATTTTGTATTTATTTTTAATTCAAAATTCGGAGGCATTATCCGAAGCCGAGTCACCCGTCTGATCCAAGGTACGCCCCGCGTACGTGAGTACGCTATCGCGTACTCCGCATAGTGTCGACACTTCGGATGACGCATGCAGTGACGATTTCGGACGCGTACGCGCTGCGTACGCCGGTACGCCCCGCGTACTCCTGTACGCCCCGCGTACTCCGAGGTTTCAGCCTCTATATAAAGGATCCGAAGGCAGCCTCATCTGTTGTTCAATTTCTTCTCTTCTCTCTAGTCTTTTGCATCGTTTTTCGTGCCGAAGCTACCCCGAAGTCCCGGTATCATACTCTAGCCCCGAGGCAAGTCCCGAGACCCCGAAGATCCCGAGAAGCGCGGTTCCCGAGTCAAAGCTCTGCCCGCGAGAAGTTCGATTTTCGAGGAGATCTTCCAGATCTGCTGTGGATTACTACTTCTATAAGCCGTAGTGCTGTCGGATCGTCTTCTGATCAAGTGAGTGTGTAGTTATTTCTTCTAATACAATAATACGAAGTATTTTATATAAAAATACGTGCTATGTGTATATATTTGATTGTGTTATGTGTGAATGAGTATTCACTCTCTTCTATCTTATAGATCTGCTTATTTCTTTATGAGATATGTGTTATGTGTGTGTGTGCCTCATCTGTTATGTGGCATATGTGTTGATTAAAGCATGCTATACAGGTTTTCTTTAAACTACGTATGAAAATATATATTTTTATCTACTAATATGTTGGGTAGAACATGGGTAGATAGTTGGTGTGTAATAAACAGATGAGAGGCCTCGATGTTGTTGTTGTTGTTGATCTAGTTATTCAGCGGAGTATGGATAACGACCACGGACTCTTTCTAGACAGTCCAGTGGAACGCTAGCAGGTTCATAACCTGTAGGTGTTGTGAACGATGTGTTCACCGGTGTACTCTATCCCCCTCATGGTTGCCTTCAGGATATCTATTGTTGAGGAAACCCCTTCGCAGTGATGTCCGTCCCGATGAAAATCCTAGATTAGGTCCCTTGAGATAGTTGTTTTAGGGATGTAAAGTGAGGATAACGGGAATGGGTAATCGGGATAGTGATTGGTTGGTGAAATTAAATATAACTTATTTATTGTGGGTTGAAAACCCTATATGCTCACCAGGCTCCCAAGCCTGACCCACTCAGTTTTATTTGTATTACAGGAAGTGGCACAAGGGCGTAAGATGGATGGATCATCTTGTTGTTTTGTTTACAAGTCTGTATATGTATATATTTGTTGAATGACTTGTAATGTTTATCGTTTATGCTTTATGGTCTGTATCGGAACATGACATCCCGAGTTTTGAGTATATAATGAAATGCATCTCTTGATGAAATGCTTTGATAAATATTATTTTATCATGTTTTGTTTTGGGAACAAATTCCGCAACTCTTTCAAATCAAAAGGATTTACTCTGAAAATATTTAAAAGCATAAATGAAAATCGGTCTTTTCTGGCCGAGATTTTGGGGATGTCACAGTTGGTATCAGAGCATTAGTTTAAGCGAACTAGGAATTTGTAGGATTTCTAGACTTAAACTTAGAATGCTAAGTGGAATTTTGAGATGTGTGTCTGTTGGATTTTAGACACGAGCACTAGTTTATTTTAGGAAAGTTGCCTAAAATGCTTTTATGTGCTAAATGTTATATGTTGCCATATATGATATTATTTGTTCGGATCTACGGTTTGTTGCCAACCGGATCTGAAGGTTTATGTGTTTAGGATTCTAAGCGTATGTATACGATATTAGAACTAGCATGTAATCGTTTCGGAGTGATAAGGATGATTTGAATATCTATCGTGAATGAGGATCTAATTTCACCTTATTCGGTGTGTAGATCAAAATGGTGAGAACGAGGAGTGGCGTTGGAAACGCAGATGAAAACAGGAATCAACCGCCAGTGATTGAGCAAGTACCTGTTGTAGCAGCAGCACCAGAACCAATAACAATGGCTGCGGTGCAAGCCATGATTCGGGCTATGCTAGCCGAACAAAGGGAGGAGATGCGACAAATGTTGCATAATAATAGGGATGAACCTATCATACCTATTGAGGAACCGGAATTGATTCCCGAGCAATCGGAGGAAGGGAACAATAGTCGCATGGTGAGTCAAGTTGGGACTCAAGAGGAACGAAGGAACAATCCGGAAAGGAGAAACAACAAGGATGGGCGTATGTACAAGAATTTCTTGGGCGCCAAACCGCCAAGTCTTTCCGGGAGCCCAAAGCCGGTTGAGATAATGGATTGGATCTCCGAAATGGAGATGGTATTTGAAAGTTGCGATTGTAGCAACAAACAGAAAACCGTATTTGCGGTTAGACAACTGAAGACTGGAGTCTTGAGTTGGTGGAAGTTGTTGGCAGATACTATGCCACGAGGAGAAGCCCTGAAAATGTCATGGGAGGAGTTCTTGGAACAGTTAAGGGTGCAGTATTGTTCGGAGATAGATCTGATTGATCTGAACAATGAGTTCCAAAACTTGAAGAAAGGGAAGATGAGCATAGACGACTATGCTACTACATTTACTGAGAAGATGAAGTTGTTTCCGTACCTAGTGCCGACGGAACTCTCCAAGATTGAGAGGTTTGCTAACGGACTGCCTGCTGACTTTGGTCCGACAGTCAAAATGGCAACCACTCTGAAAACGGCTGTTCGTGCAGCTAAGAATGTGGAGGCCCAGCAGAAGGAAAAGGGTCTGGAAAGAATAGATGTTGGAGAAAAGAGGAAGTTCGATGGAACTTCAGGGTCCAACAAGAAAAACAAGTTCTCGAAGTCTGGTTCGAGGGGAGGTGGAGGTGAAGCGAAATGGTGCGACAAATGTAAGAAGAAGCATCATGGAAGATGTGAGGTGGCGAACACATGCTACAAATGTGGAAAGCCAGGGCACTATGCCAATGAGTGTACCCTCACAAAGAAAGTTTGCTATGGTTGTGGTGAGGAGGGTCATATGTCGAGGGACTGCCCGAAGAAGAAGGAGGCAGCTAGACCCAACATTCCGCCAAAGCCAAAGGCGAGAGCATTCCAGATGACACTGGAAGCTGCTAAAGATGAAGCTGATGTCGCTTCAGGTACCTTTCTCGTTAACGAATTGCCTGCCCAAATTTTATTTGATTCTGGAGCCAACTACTCCTTTATATCGCATGAATTTGGTAGAAAGCTAGCTTTGCCTGTTGTTAGACTAGATAATGCTTTATTAGTCGAAGTTGCTAGTGGCAAGTTTGTACCTGTTAGCTATCGCATGAAAAACATCTTAATTGATCTGAATGAGAATAAGTTCCACGAGGAATTATTGCCTATCGAACTTAATGGTTTCGACATCGTATTAGGAATGGATTGGCTTAGCGCCAACGACGCCGAAATTTTATGCAAGAAGAAAATAGTCAAAGTAAACCCGCCTGGGAAAGATTCGTTTATGGTGTATGGAGATAAACGCAGAGTGAATTCTGGAATCATTTCATTGATGAAAGCCATAAAATGTTTGACCAAGGGGTGTACATCATTTTTAGCATTCGTGATTGATGCTAAGAAGGAAAAGAAGGTGATGCAGAATATTCCAGTGGTGTGTGATTATCCGGAAGTATTTCCCGAAGATCTTCCTGGATTACCGCCTGATCGACAAGTGGAATTCCGTATTGACTTGTTGCCAGGAACAACGCCAATTGCGAAAGCACCTTATCGATTAGCACCGACGGAGATGAAGGAGCTAATGATGCAACTTCAGGAGTTATTGGACAACGGTTTCATTAGACCTAGTTCATCGCCCTGGGGAGCTCCGGTGTTATTTGTAAAGAAGAAAGATGGAAGTATGAGAATGTGCATCGATTACAGGGAGCTGAACAAGGCAACAATAAAGAATAGATATCCGTTGCCGAGGATTGATGACCTGTTTGATCAATTGCAAGGTTCGAGCTATTTCTCGAAGATCGATCTAAGGTCAGGATATCATCAGCTAAAAGTAAGAGAGCAAGATATCGAGAAGACTGCATTCAGAACTAGATATGGACACTACGAGTTCTTGGTTATGTCGTTTGGACTAACCAATGCTCCAGCAGCGTTCATGGATTTGATGAATAGGGTTTGTAACCCGTTCCTTGATAAATCCGTGATAGTGTTCATAGACGACATTCTGATTTACTCGAAAAGCCAGGAGGAGCATGGCAGACACTTGCGAGAAGTTTTAGAAGTCTTGATGAAGGAGAAGCTGTATGCTAAGTTCTCCAAATGTGATTTTTGGATTCGTGAAGTCCAATTCTTGGGTCACGTGGTCAACCAAGAAGGGATAATGGTTGATCCAGCGAAGATCGAAGCTGTGACGAAGTGGGAACAACCGAAAAGTCCCACGGAGATTCGAAGCTTTTTAGGATTAGCCGGATATTACCGAAGGTTTATCCAAGGCTTTTCTTCGATCGCTAGTCCATTGTCAGCTTTGACCCACAAAGGAGCTACTTATGCTTGGGGTGAGAAGCATCAGGAAGCATTTGAGAAGCTAAAGAAGAAGCTATGCGAGGCACCGATACTTTCTCTACCCGATGGAGTTGAAGACTTCGCTGTCTATAGCGATGCGTCTGGTGTTGGTTTGGGTTGTGTTTTGACCCAAAGAGAAAAGGTGATAGCATATACGTCTCGACAGCTGAAAGAGCATGAAAAGAACTACCCGACTCATGATTTGGAGTTGGCAGCGGTAGTTTTCGCTCTGAAAATATGGAGGCATTACCTCTATGGCACGAAGTGCAAACTTTTCACTGATCATAAGAGTCTCCAATACCTCTTTAATCAGAAAGAATTGAATATGAGGCAACGACGCTGGCTAGAATTACTTAAAGACTATGACTGCGAGATACTTTACCACCCCGGTAAAGCTAATGTTGTTGCTGATGCTCTCAGTCGGAAAGTCAATCCCGAAAGGAAAAGGCCAAGAGCGTTGAGAATTAAAGTTGTCTCAACTATTTTGGAAAGTATAAAGAAAGCTCAGAGCGAAGCTTCTGAGAAGAATGACAGAAAGGAGGAACGTTTGGGCAAAACGTTGGTGTTCGGTGTAAACAGTCATGGACTGAAGGTGTTCCAAGATCGGATTTGGATACCTAAGACAGGAGGAGTCAGAGATCTTCTGATGGAAGAAGCTCACAAGACCATGTACTCGATTCATCCGGGTAGCACTAAAATGTATAGGGACCTGAAACCCTACTACTGGTGGCCGACGATGAAGCTTGATGTTGCAAAGTATGTGGCCGAGTGTGTGACTTGTGCGAGAGTCAAGACACAACATCAGAAACCGTACGGGAGTTTAGAACCTTTGCCTGTGCCTATGGGTAAGTGGGAAGACATTGCTATGGATTTTGTCACTAAACTGCCCAGAACAAAGAATGGTCACGACATGATTTGGGTGGTCGTTGATCGATTCACTAAGAGTGCGCATTTCATAGCGGCCAGGGAGAAATGGTCTATGGAGAAGCTTGCGAATTCTTACGTGAAGGAAATTGTGAGGCTTCACGGTGTTCCGTTAACGATTGTGTCAGATCGTGATAGCCGTTTCACATCGAGGTTTTGGAAAAGTCTACAAGAGGAATTGGGTACGAAGTTGTGTTTAAGTATAGCTTACCATCCGCAGACTGATGGTCAGAGCGAACGAACGATACAAACACTTGAAGATATGCTGAGAGCATGTACTCTGGAATTCCTAGGTAATTGGGATGAACATTTACCGTTGGTAGAATTTTCCTATAATAATAGTTTCCACTCGAGCATTAAGATGGCACCTTACCAAGCTTTGTATGGACAGAAGTGTCGTACGCCGTCTTGTTGGCTTGAGGCTGGGGAAAAGCAGTTTATGGGACCGGAGTTGGTTCATCAAACTGCTGAAAAGTTGAAAATAATTAGGGAGAGAATGTTAGCGGCTCAGGATCGTCAAAAGAGCTATGCTGACAAAAAGCGAAGACCGATGACTTTTGAAGTTGGAGATTCGGTTTTGCTTAAAGTCTCGCCGTGGAAGGGACTTATAAGATTTGGTAAAAGGGGAAAGTTAAGTCCAAGGTTTATTGGACCGTTTAAAGTTCTTCAGAGGATTGGGAACCAAGCTTACAAGCTCGAATTACCCGAAGAACTGAATGGAATTCACAACACTTTTCATGTGTGTTATTTGAGGAAGTTCACGGGAGAAGTTCCCGACATAATTCCAATTTCCGAATTGAGAATTGATGAGAACAAAAGGTTGATTGAAGAACCAGAGGCAATTGTTGACCGAAAGACTAAGAAATTGCGACGCAAGATGGTTGGGTTAGTGCTTGTCCGATGGAAACACACGAATGGGCCGAATCTCACCTGGGAGGCGGAGAGTGACATGATGGGTCGCTATCCGCATTTGTTTGTTGATGTGTGATTCCGGGGACGGAATCATTCTAAGGTGGAGAGAATTGTAACGCCTGTGTTTCCGGGCTTGCCGTTCTTAGCAATATAATAGTCTAGGTTAACCTTTGTAACCCGTTTTGAAATAATAAGATTGTATTATTTGAGTATTATGTGTTTTGTGCTTAATTGCTTAATTATGTGGTTTGATTAATTAAGGATAAAAATAAGCGTCAAAATTTAAGTGTAAAATAAACTTAATATCTTTGATCTATGTTGTAGTAGTTGAAACGAGGTTTCCGAATATATATAGAACGCCCAAATCTGACTTCGTATGAGGAAGTTATGATTTATCGAAGTTCCGACTTAGCGATATACAGCCTGTTTTACTCGATTTGAGATCGAGCGGTTGTTAGCCGAAGCAATCTAAATGAGAATCGAAGATCTCATTGTTGGTATCGAAGCGATAAAAAGTTAGGCGAGAACGGACATCAAACGAAGAAGTTATGAAGTTATAACGAAAGTTTCTGTCGTGGCCTATTAAAAATAATTAATAAAAATAAAGTCAAAATTAGCCGACGGAGTCTAAACGAAAGTTGTAGATCGTAGTCTCACCTTCGCGTGGATATAAAGAACGTCGAAAACGGAGTTCGTATGAAGAAGTTATGAATTTACGAAGTTTATTAATCATTTTGTATTTATTTTTAATTCAAAATTCGGAGGCATTATCCGAAGCCGAGTCACCCGTCTGATCCAAGGTACGCCCCGCGTACGTGAGTACGCTATCGCGTACTCCGCATAGTGTCGACACTTCGGATGACGCATGCAGTGACGATTTCGGACGCGTACGCGCTGCGTACGCCTGTACGCCCCGCGTACTCCGAGGTTCCAGCCTCTATATAAAGGATCCGAAGGCAGCCTCATTTGTTGTTCAATTTCTTCTCTTCTCTCTAGTCTTTTGCATCGTTTTTCGTGCCGAAGCTACCCCGAAGTCCCGGTATCATACTCTAGCCCCGAGGCAAGTCCCGAGACCCCGAAGATCCCGAGAAGCGCGGTTCCCGAGTCAAAGCTCTGCCCGCGAGAAGTTCGATTTTCGAGGAGATCTTCCAGATCTGCTGTGGATTACTACTTCTATAAGCCGTAGTGCTGTCGGATCGTCTTCTGATCAAGTGAGTGTGTAGTTATTTCTTCTAATACAATAATACGAAGTATTTTATATAAAAATACGTGCTATGTGTATATATTTGATTGTGTTATGTGTGAATGAGTATTCACTCTCTTCTATCTTATAGATCTGCTTATTTCTTTATGAGATATGTGTTATGTGTGTGTGTGCCTCATCTGTTATGTGACATATGTGTTGATTAAAGCATGCTATACAGGTTTTCTTTAAACTACGTATGAAAATATATATTTTTATCTACTAATATGTTGGGTAGAACATGGGTAGATAGTTGGTGTGTAATAAACAGATGAGAGGCCTCGATGTTGTTGTTGTTGTTGATCTAGTTATTCAGCGGAGTATGGATAACGACCACGGACTCTTTCTAGACAGTCCAGTGGAACGCTAGCAGGTTCATAACCTGTAGGTGTTGTGAACGATGTGTTCACCGGTGTACTCTATCCCCCTCATGGTTGCCTTCAGGATATCTATTGTTGAGGAAACCCCTTCGCAGTGATGTCCGTCCCGATGAAAATCCTAGATTAGGTCCCTTGAGATAGTTGTTTTAGGGATGTAAAGTGAGGATAACGGGAATGGGTAATCGGGATAGTGATTGGTTGGTGAAATTAAATATAACTTATTTATTGTGGGTTGAAAACCCTATATGCTCACCAGGCTCCCAAGCCTGACCCACTCAGTTTTATTTGTATTACAGGAAGTGGCACAAGGGCGTAAGATGGATGGATCATCTTGTTGTTTTGTTTACAAGTCTGTATATGTATATATTTGTTGAATGACTTGTAATGTTTATCGTTTATGCTTTATGGTCTGTATCGGAACATGACATCCCGAGTTTTGAGTATATAATGAAATGCATCTCTTGATGAAATGCTTTGATAAATATTATTTTATCATGTTTTGTTTTGGGAACAAATTCCGCAACTCTTTCAAATCAAAAGGATTTACTCTGAAAATATTTAAAAGCATAAATGAAAATCGGTCTTTTCTGGCCGAGATTTTGGGGATGTCACAGCTTATATCAAAACATTTCATAAATTGGTCTTAGTTGGTCTTTGTCTTATCAAAGACATCACAACTTTCCACATTTGATGAATGTTATAAACCTTCTTAATACTTATCACTCAATTTCACAATCTTAACTCTAAGACTTGTTTTTGGAACGAAGTATAATTGACTTCTTGATTTAACCATTTCTTCAATTCTTGATTCCTCTTCTTAGACATACAATTGTACTAAGACTCACTTAGAGGATCAATTGAGATATGGTTCTTATCATTAAGACCTATCATAAAGCATAAAAGCTACTCTCCCTTCTTCTTAGAATGGAGAAACTTTTATCTTTCTGTCTACTTGATTCTTCTTATTCGTTTTGCTATTGATTTAAGCCCTTTTAATCAATTCACAATTACACTTAATCTTATAAGTATAATCACATTTACTAAACCTTTAGTAAATCATGACGAATATCATTGTTACTCTTATGGTTGACTTGATCAACACGAAACTTTGTGTGCTTGATCTCCTAGTCCTTCACTTGACACTTTGTCAATGAATTAGTCTAATTTCCAAATATGAATTTTCTCATTCATCGTGCAAACAAGTTGCATGATTCCAAGTTTCTGTCCAATTGAAACTTGGGCGATGAAAAACTCTCCCTATTTGGTAAATTCTCGACTTTCCATAAATAACATAATAAGAACCAAATCCATTATTGCTAATAATAGAAACATTTTAACATCAATTTTTCATACACGCCATTGCAAGGATAATATAAAAATCAAAATTTATTTTATGCGGAAAAATTTGTCCTTACAATGCAACTCATTGAAAAACTTATTCTAATGCAACTCACGGCAGCGGCCACCACCTCACGGTGGTGGTTATGGTTTTAGTCCAATTATGTCCAAGCATCCCAAAGTCAAACTAAACACAAGCAAAAGTACATTGCCACCCAACACGGCGACTGGTGGCGGCAGAAGGTGGCAGCCACCACCTCACGATGGTGGCTATGAGTTTCTTGATTATTCCGTCACCCATTATAATTATACAATGTAATATTCCAAAATAAACACACACACAATAAGATAAACACACACACACATAACCACCCTTGTGGTGGCCGGCGGTGGTACAAGGTGGCAGCCACCACCTCACGGTGGTGGTGGTGGCTTTTCTCACGAATTCCGGCCAAACAACCCCACACACAATAAACACTCATTGCAGAAATACACACACACATTTTTTTGTTTGCAGATAGACCCAGCCACCCACCTGGTGGCGTATGGCGACGACATCAACAATTGGCGGCGACAGCAACGACAACAACGGCCGTAATAGCGTTTGGCAGGCAGCGGCTAACAGAAAGAAGATAAGAAAAAGAAATGGTGGTAGCGGATGCAACAGTGACACTCCTAGTCCACCACTCCACATCGATCTTGAGCCATCATGGGGGAAGAACGTAGGTCGATGACAGCTCCCTTGGTGGTCTACTCCGACTTCAACTGGTAAGGAGGCGACTGGAGGGTTTCGAGCGACAACGGCAGCAACACCGGTTATCGGCAACAGAAACGAAAAAAAGAATAAAGGATGGCAGGAGTCTGATGGTCCTTGTCATCGTTTGTTGATCGGAAACGGCATGGTGGCGGCGGCGGTAAGGGAGACATAAGGGTGGTGGTGGCGGCTGCATCCTTTCCCTAGGGTTAAGGTTATGGGATGGGTTATATACCCGACACCCTTGAAACTACATTCAATAATGACATAAATGGTCCTTCCCCATAAGAATCTTTTCAAACAAATTCCATAATTTACTCTTCATACCCATAATTTACCAAATTAAGTCCCAATAATTTACCAAGTAGTCCCTGCCTTCCTAGTTATTTACAAAACCAATCTGGAACTTACACTTTTAACCCCAACTTCTAAAATTATGATAGTTAACTCCTCGAGACCCACACATTGATATATTATTATTGATTTTAGGGCTACTATTCATTCATTAATTTGTCTATTTATTTATTTATTTAATAAACGGGGTGTTACAACTTGGGTCAAGAAGGATGTTGTAGTGCCAATGACACTCCTTCTTGCTCTAAGATACTCCCTCTTGCGCCATGGGGTATCCCTCTTGCGCCATGGAGTATGTTGTTGCTCCAAGCATGGCCTTGTGGCGCCATGCATGTTATTGTTGCGTCATGATGGTGATGTTGCTCCAACTAGATGCTCTTGTGCCACGCTTGATGCCTCTTGTTCCATCCATATGCTTGTTACGCCATGATGGCGCAAGATGAACCATATTGGTCCTTGATGAGCCAAATATGCTATGAAGTCCTCAATGATGCTCAAGATCGTTCAAGGATACTTAGAAGTTGGTATTGCTCAAGATGTACACCATGTTGTACCATTAGTGTTCATGATGTGCCACATGTGCATCATGATGCTCCACTATGGTCAAGGTGGTCCATCATGTGTGTTGTTGATTCTCATGGGTTGTATGACATGAAAGAATGTTCCAGAAGATGTTGCATGGCAGAATATGATTGGTTGTGACCATTCATGTGCGTATGGGCCAATAGGCTTGGCCCATTAGGGTTTTAGGTATGATCCCTCAAGTATAAATAGACTCATATCTCCATCATTGTATGTGTGCAAAAATTTCAAGAGAGTAATCACTGTGAGGTTGAGAGCACTCCTTTGGAGCAGTTAGTAAGCAAGAGAGATTCTTTTGTTTTGAGAGCTCAAGTGAGGTGTAACCTTTGTGTGTGATTATATTTGTTCTTGGAAGTTAATAAAATCCTCTCTCTCTCTCTCTCTCTCTCTCTCTCTCGTTTGTCCGTGGATGTAGGTCACCCTGACCAAACCACGTTAAATATTGTGTTCGCTTGATTTACATTTTCATAAGTTTTATTTCCACAAGTTCACCGAAGTGTGTTTTGATATTTGTCTGAAGTGCTTAAGTTGTTTTATTTTCACCCAACAGTTTTAACAAAATTAAAAGAAAATGATAATGCAATTTTAAGAATATGTGTTATTATTATCTTTTTTGAACGGTATAAATCCGATAAAAAGGCTAGCAATAAGCTAGGGTAAAAGAACCAATCATATAATAATAGATATAGGGTTATGTAATCAATCTACCCAATTAATAAAAGGCATACGTCTATTATCAGACCAAAAAATGATTACGACATAATAGAATCAAATATCATAGATTTCTTCAATCTTTGTGTTCCAAACAAAGAATCATTATGAAAACGCTATATATACCACCAAGTAACCAAGGTCAAGTACCTCCTGTAACCTCTTTCCTTACATAATAACAAACCAGGTACCTCCTTAGTCTCTTTCATTGACAGAATAAAAATAAACCAAGACAATCAATCAACATAAGACATCTCCAATAAGATCGTGATATCCCACCACCTAAGCACCTGCGATATCGAAGACATGACTATAGAACACGAAAGAATAGGTGAGAAGAGTACGCCACACTACTATCACACATTAGACACACGATAGAAAGAATAAAAAATATGTGTTATTTAACCATATTATTTATTGTTTTATGATAGCTTAATTATTATGCATATTACAAATAAAACATAAATTACACATAAAACGAATATATATATATATATATATATATATATATATATATATATATATATATATATATATATATATATATATATATATATATATATATATATTTGAAAAATATGCTTTCAAAATCAACTTGGTATAATCTTTTCTATTCTAATAAAAGAATAATTTTTTCTTCTTTTGTCATGTGTCATCCTATTAGACCTCCTAATTAATGTTATGCTACTTGTCAACCTATTGATTCTTCATTTCAAATTTCAAATTTTAAATTTTTCTCTCTAATTATATTAAATTAATAATATTAGAATAAAAATAATAATAAAATTATACATATTATAAGGTGATATAATTTCACATATTTATTTAAATCAACAATTATAATTTTATATAACAAAAAAATCTCTTAATTAATAATATATTTAACATAATTTATTAATAATTTTAAGTTTTTACTATGAAAATTTAATTAATTTTATAACCGTGGTTCACATGAGATATAAATTAGTTTTTAATAAAACAAATGATATATTTCCTAAAAAAGTATAGTCACCAAAAAGTAATTTTAATAATAATAATATATAATACACTTATAATTATAATATATGGTATATGTTTCTTAAACATGTATTTTTAATATGCATTTTCCGAACCGAAAGTCGATTGTAAAATAATTTTAGACGTATGAATATATATAAATAAATATATTAGATTTTAAACAACTTCAAGCATCATACTTGTAATTTTATTATAGATAATCATTTAAAATTCGTTTACATGTGATTTAATGTTTCCTTTTTATTCTAATAAATATTATAATTAATTCATACTAATTCAAAAAGTTAGTCTTCTTTACAAGTGGGAGTTTTTGGTTTTGTGTTAGGTCAAGACATACGGAATATAATGGCAAAATGGTGGTGGGAGGAGGAAGGAGACACCTCAAAATGGTGAAAGCTTGAAAGATGCGCTCCAATTGTCCAATCCATTAAAAATATTTTAATTTTTATAGAAGATAAAAGATAAATATAAAACTGGATTTTTATTATTTATATGTTGGATCAAAGGAGTTTTATTTATGGTTATTACAAATCGAATACGATTAACAAATTTAAATAGACGTGTAATAAAAAGATCTGTTTGTGCACAAGTTGGTCTTATATATAACAATTTTAGTTAATTATTTAATTTTATAAACAACTAATGTAATAATCCGTTTATAGACATTATACTATTAATATAATAAATTATCCAGTTTTAATAAAAAATTATATAAGATTGTAAGTATTTAAATGTAACTTTGACAACACTCAATCTTTTTGTCTCATATTGTTATCGAGTTTTTTAGTTCTATACATTTCATCTTTGAAGATGAAATAAACGTGAATCAGTCAATCTTTTGTTAATATACTGACATTGCCATCTAAATACTTACAATATTTTTTTAGGGAAAATGACATATAGACCCTATAATGTTTCTAAGGTCTACCTATTTAGTCACTTAACTTATTTTTTAGCCTAACAAGGGAACGAACTCGTTTTTGTCGGGTCTATTAGGTCATTTTGGTAGAATTGAAGGGTTAAACAGGTTACGCCTTGCCACATAAGCAGTTCTTATGACCCCACTTCACTTGCCCCATAACATTTTCCTCATTCTTCCCTCCCTCCCTCCCTCCATTTCCAATGTAGCATGCCTTACAACTTCTTTTCAGCGCCATAAATTTTCAAATCATCTTCTTTCCTCATAACCCCGTTCATCATAAATTAAACCCATCAGTATCAAACAGAAACGAGGTTTTCACACGGGTATGTTGGATAAATTCAGAAAAAGATGGTTTTAGGAAGAAGGGCATTTTGGGAAGTTTTTTTAATTAATTGTTTTTGTTCCAATTTTATATGAGTCAAATACTTATTGTTTTAGTATAAGTAGAGGACGTATGTAGCTTTGTTAATGAATTCGAGAACAAGTTTTGTATTCTCGTTTCTAAGAAAGCTTGGTAATTAAGCAATTTTCAAAAAAACTTTTATCCCCTGTTTTTGCTTCTTATCCCCTGTTC
This sequence comes from Lactuca sativa, assembly GCF_002870075.4. Classification (NCBI taxonomy): domain Eukaryota; kingdom Viridiplantae; phylum Streptophyta; class Magnoliopsida; order Asterales; family Asteraceae; genus Lactuca; species Lactuca sativa. The sequence continues at coordinate 357,898,001 of NC_056627.2, read as the reverse complement.
GGTGCACAAGGTGCAGGAGAGTAAATCATCTCCTGTGATAGTGTGATTATATCACTTGGTATTTAATCAACCATTTCCCTTTTCTTCTGTTCCTATTTTATGCACAATTAAGGTTTTTTCCATTCTACAAGAATCAAGTGAATTGATTCCTACACAAACTTGTTAGAAAAAACACAGGTCTCTGCTAAGAGCTTAATCGAGGATGAAGCTGAACTTAGTGACTGGGTTAGTGAGTTAAAGTCTGACTCTTTTAAAAAAATCTCATTTGTATAACGAAAGCGACGATGGTGAAAATGATTGGAGAGGTGGTGCTTGTTTAACTTTTAAGAGTAAGCCATGATAGGTTCGTCCCAGAAAGGAGAATGGATTTGGAAATTGAAAAGGAGGAAATTATGGATTTTCTGTGATAAAACAAGAGAGGCTGATGGGTTTGTGTCCAGATCTATGGTAACAAAGAAATGGTCAAAATGTGATATTACTTTCCAATGGCTGACGTGACAATTTTTTACTATTTGTCAACAAAACCAGGGAAAAGAGATGAAGATGGCTAAATAAACAGGTTCCCATTACTTCGTTCCCTTTTTAGGCCAAAAAATAAATTAAGTTGCTAAATGGGTAAACCCTAAAAACATTATAGGGTCTATATGTCATTTTCCCTATTTTTTATAATCCTATTAATTATATTATTTCATCAAGTTTTAATAAAAAATTCCAAATAAATCATCCATTGCATTATAATACGGTACCATTGTTTCATTGAACTCTGTTTTCTCTGTTTTTTTGTTCAAATTGATAGATCCTATTATTTAATTTGATTGAAATAAAACAAAAGCGAAGATTATAATTGTGAAAATGTAAATATCATAGTTCATACATCACATCAAAGTTATGAGAAGTAGAAACTCTAGACATAAGTTTCTTAGATCAAGTAGGTAGTAATTAAATCGACATGCATCTTTTGACCTAAATCATATCAATAGATCATTGTACTTGTCGTTTAAGTTTCTTTGAAGATATTGTAGACTAATATGTTGAAAGATCAAACACGCAAATTATGGATGGCCATACAAGAAACCATCATCAAAGTTCTGTGAATAACTTTGAGGGTCATAACAATGGTGTTTTGGGGTGATGCTTTGCCATGTTAGTGCTTGTTTCCATTGTGACATGAATCTCCATATCAACTGCTTTAGATCAACGCCACCACATCGCCTTTGGCTGTCTGCAAATGTGGCAGGAGTGTCACTGCAATGGATCTTTCTTCTCTTCCTCCACCTGCACAACATTAGCTAGGTTTCTTTATATTTATCATGCATTTGAGTAATCGTGTCTGCTTTTAAGTATCAAATAAAAGGTGATTGAGAATTTATGCTCATGAATTAGGACCACTACCCATCATGATCATGTGTGGGAATCAGTCTGTATCTATAATGAAAGGTCATATTCATATATCTTAGAGCTATAGAAACAATTAATTCATTGCATATGGTCCTTTAAAATATAACTAAAATTTGTTGGAATGTATGATCTTGAGAATTGGAGGCAACTATCGTATTTATGTATTATTCTTAACTTATGAGAACTACATCACTACAAAATGGTAAGTTAGGTATATTTTTTTTTGTATATATGAATGATGTATATTGAAGAAATTATTTAGCTTTTAGCATTGAAAAATACTACGGACACAAGTGCATTTGTCATGTCAAGGTGGTAGGGTTCAATATGGTCCTACATTTTTTAACTTTTTCTAAACCTTATTTGAAGCCAACTTTGGTACTAGATTTCTATAAGTTTTATAATTTTAGCAATAAAAACATAATATATGGATTATTAATGGATAATACTTTTTTTTTTTACAATCTAAGCGAAAAGGCAAATTTAAGTTATCCTATCTAATAAATAAATGTTTTTTTTTTGTATATATCATCATCTAATTCAATATGTCACATGATATTTTTTTTTAATTTTTTCAATTTCATTTAAATCCACTTGGTAAATTGTGTTTTTTGGCTTTTTATTAAATTATAAAAAAAAATTAATCTAAAAATATAATAAAAAAATAAAAAGACTTAAATGTCTCCATAAATTCTCACGTAATTTCATTCAAATCAACATTCCTAATTGAAAAACATAATTTTCGGTTAATCCCTTTTGAATTCACGATAATTTGCAGAAACCTTACAAAAATTGGTTTATTCACAACTAATATTGATATTCTTTCTAAATTCAGTTTTGTAAATTATTAAACATGCAATGCTTAACAAAATATATTAATTTAAAAAAAAAACGCGTATATTACACGGATCTCACACCTAGTACACATTATATAAAGAAATAATAAGACTTGTTTCCAAACCATTTCCCAATATTTAGACAAAGACAAATACAATAAAAGCCATAACTTTTTCTCGCGTAATTGGTAAAAACCTTATTATTATTTTTTTGGTTGGCTATGGCCACAACTTTTATGCAAATTTATTATTCTAGCCCACTTAATGAATTTCATGGTTAACTCTGTTATCTTTTTTGCAAAATCAATCCTAAAATTAGGTTTAAAGTCTAAATTTGGTCCTTGTAGTTTGCAAAAAATCACATCGCATGTCCAGAACTTAGTTTTTTTTAACTATTTTATTTAGTCAAAACTAAACTTGGTTTTATATATATTTTTTGTTTTTTATATTCTTTTACTTTTCGTATTTTTTATATATATTTTTTCATTTTTTTCTTTATTTTTGTTCTTTCGTTTTTTAGTTATTTCCTATTTTAATAATTATAAATCATAAATATCACACATTTAATCAAAAGAAAAAAGTAGAAAAATCATAAATTACCTAAATTAAAAAAAATAGAAAACCAAAAAATTAAAACACCAAAATTGTAATATACTCTAATAGGTTCATACACATTACACTTTTAGAAAAATATCAAAAGAAGTTATCAAATTGAAGAAAAACAAAAAGTAAAAAAATACGAAAAAAATAAAAATTATAAAAATACTAAAAATATAAAAAAATAAAAAAAACGAATAAATATAAAACCAAGTTTAGTTTTGACAAAAAATAAAAAATAATTGAAAATAAAGAAGTTAAAAAAACATAAAACCGAGTTTTGGATATGTGTAATTTTTTACAAACTTCGGGGACAAAATTTAGACTTTAAACTCAATTTTAAAACTAATTTTGCAAGAAAAATAACAAAGTTAACCATAAAATTATTTTAAGTGGCTAGAGTAATAACTATGCGTAAAAGTTTTGACCAAAACCAACAAAAAAAAAATAGAGCTTTTTTCAATTACATGTTAAAAAGTTGTTGCTTTTATGGTATTTTGTGACATCCCCATTTTCACGGACAGAAAAGACCGATTTTTTGTTTATGCTTTATAAAAATCAGAGTATCTCTTTTAATAAAAATGTTGCGGAATTTGTTCCCAGAAAAACATGATAATTGCGTTATCAAAGCATTTATAAAGAAATTTATTGTTATTCATTGTTAAAACATTTGGGATGTCATCGTCAATATAGAAACATAAGCATAAACAAAACTTACATTCATTTACAATAGTGATCTACATCTCTTTTAAATCTCTCAGTGTAATGTGACTTCATATCAATACGTGTGATATAAATAAACTGAGTGGGTCAGGTTGGGAAACCTGGTGAGTACATAGGGTTTTCAACCCACAATAATATAATTATTATGTTTAAGCATTTAAACAATCAACCCAATTACCCATCCCCATTATATTCTCTACCTTAAGAATTCAATTATTCCTCGTTTATTTATTCCTACGGGTTATCCTAAGGAATAGGCACGAAATCCATCGTTGCCAAGGTTTACTCAACAGACACTAAATCCATAGTTACCAAGGTTTATCTCGTTTATTGACAGTATCATTTCCGAGACTCCTCTCGCAATACAGGTCAATGGGTTTTATCTCGTTTATCGACAATATCGTTTCCGAGAATCCACTCGCAATACATGTCGATGGGTTTTTAGAGTACACCTAGTGAATACACAGTTCAAACACCTACAGGTTGCGAGCCTGCTAGTGTCCACTGGACTGTCTAGAATAGTCTGTGGTTGTCAACCATACTCTGCTGGATGACGGGGCCATCACTTGGGTAAAAGGATTCTCTCATGGTTCACCTCTCACCCTTACCTCATGGTCTATATCACCGCTTCATCATTTTATTTTTTCACACAGAAACTATTTCATCTACCCATGTTTTACCCAACACATTTTATAGATATAAAATACATATACAGTTTAAATCATTTAAGACGTGTATAAAATCGTTCATCCAGCATAGACAACAAGTACTCAGGTAATATGCACACATAGCACGTAATTTATATAAAATACTTCATATCTATGTGTAAGATGAAAGTAACTATGCACTCACCTAGGAAGGTGGTGACTCGGCACTCGGACAGCACTTCGTTACTCTTAAAACAATTATCCCTTGACGAAACCTAGTATCATTACCACTAGAGTTTAGTCTAACGTTTGACGAGACTAATTTAATAGTCTAGCTATTATTATTATTATTATATAAGCGTTAAACAATACTTATATAACCCATAATAATAGCCCAAATATTCCTTATAAGGTCCTAATAACATTACTATATTGTAACATAAGTTATACTAAAGATAGGATAGGTACAGCTCACTTACAGCGGGTTTTTTTCGCAAAACCGGGCTTCGCTGGAGCAGCGTTCCCAAGCTGAAAGGCTCTTTTCTTGGGACTCGGGGAGCCTCGGGGCTTCCTTCGGGTGCTAGGGGGTTTACCTAGACTTTAGGGGGCTTAAGGGAGGTTAGAGAGAGAAAGTTGAAGGGTGAGGTGTGAGGTGTGAGGTGTGAGGAAGTTGGAATGCCCGACACCTCTATTTATAGGCTGAATTCCTGATGGACTCGCCGAGTAGGAGGACCTACTCGCCGAGTTGGGGCATGTGGCAGCCTTCTGGTGGTGCCACGTGTCCAATTCTCGTGGTGCCACGTCACCCCTATCGCGTATCAGTCTTCAAACTTAGAAAAATCATAACTATCGCATACGAGCTCCGTTTTCGACGTTCTTTTTTTCAACGCATAGGTAAAATCAAGATCTACAACTTTGATTTAGACTTTGTCGGCTAATTCTCGACCGATCTCAAATTTAACAGTAGGAGGCGTTTAGACTGTTAAATGACCGCGAAGAATTCGTAACTCCTTCATACGGACTCTGTTTTCGTCTATCCTTTTACCGTTGAGTTCCTATTAATGAGATCTTCAACTCTCATTTAGGTCGCGTAAGCCAAAAACCGCTCGAACTAAAATTCGAGTTTCGGGCCGTGCACTGCTAAGCCGAATCTTAGAAAAATCATACTTCCTCATACGAAGTCAGATTTGGACGTTCTTTTTATGGATGTTCTCGGTTTAACGTATACTAAAACTTTGGTTTAGATCACTAAGGCTAAAAAGTCCTCTATCTTAAATTCACTATTTACGTCTCCTGGTGTCGTGCCGGTTTTGCCGTAAAACTTCGACGGGCCATAACTTCTTCGTTATAACTCCGATTTCGGCGTTTTTTATATGTACGGAAGCCTTGTGACATATTCTACACCTTGGTTAAGATTATTTATTCTAAATAATATCTTGTCAAAAATTCGCTTTCGACCCCTATTGCCTCTAAATTGACTAGTCCGAATCTGCGGGCGATACATATTTGACCTTTGAACAATTAATAACTTGTCCATTTTAGGGGCTGTTTGGCAGGATCTGAATTTTTAAGATCTGAATTTTTAAGAGGTCTGAATTTCTAAGAGGGTTTGAAACTTTAAGATCTGAATTTTTAACATGCTGTTTGGTTGGAACCTCTGAATTTCTGTGTTGAATTATAAAATGACCATTTTACCCTTTTGGTGTAATTTTTTTGTTGAATTCAAAGTTTATGTTTATAAAATAACCAAACCAACTTCTTACATAATTATAAAAAAATATAAACACAATACAAAATCCAAATTAAATAAAAATCAAATCAAACATAATTATTTGACAAAAATCAAATCAAACAATGCTCTAATATAAAGAGGTGAAAGTATGATGTTATAATAAATAAATCAATAAAAGTACATTGCTAGTTCATGTATTTAACCCTTACAAAAACAATCTTACAATAGCTATGAAAAGAACTTGAACTCTGTGCTTATATGGATCACATTACATGTATACAACCCTATTCATTCTTTGTGTTTCAAATCAATGATATGTTGTTAGCTACTGGTGATTGTCTTGAACCCTTCTTCACCAACAGTATCCCACTGTATAAACATCCTTTAAAGAACAACATATTTTTCAAACTTGATTTTTTAAAGTTCACAGATCAAATAATTAGTTTCATTCACCAAACATATGTATCTTTGTGGTCTATTTCAGATTCACCAAACAATTGGCTGTTTTATCATCTTCTATCTTAAGATTTCAAACAATAGTCATATTTTCTTGAACCTTGATACTAGTAATTATAGGTTTTATCAAATTTTATCATCTTCTGTGTAATATAAACAATTTGAGACACAAATCTTGAAACAAATACATGTATCCTATGACGACCCAGTATAGCATCTATAGGATCGGGCATGAAATACAAAGAAAATCAAAACAATCGGGCATGAAATACAGATAAAATCAAAAAAGAGGACTGGTAATTGAGTTATAGGGCAAAAAAAAAAAAAAAACCATATATTTCTAAGAATCGGTTTTCATGTACCTGCCAAAGAGAAACAATTCTGCGTCTTTGTGATAGTCGATTATCAGAATCTGTAATTCTAACCAATAGATTATCACCCCATATCAATCAATAAGAAACTTGCATAATCAATCAATCGATTATTGGAAGTTAGAGCTCTGATTAAAATCAAAGGAATTGTTCATAAAGGAAGAACGATAAGTGGACCTGCAATCATCAGAGCTGGAGGCGGAGCTGCTGTAGGCGAAGCTGCTACAGGCGAAGGTTGCGTCGAGATGTAGTCGGAGGTTGCTTCTTAGAGAGATGTAGTCGGAGGTTGCGTCAAGGTGTAGTCGGGGAGCAGCTTCGCGGGCGAATCAGGGGGTGAAGGGAAGAAGAATCGCACAGAGGGGGAGGAGAAGAGGAGGCGTGTTTTGGTGAAGGGTCGATGTTAGGGTATATTGGGAACGCGTCTTTTTTGTTTAAATTCAGATAATGTTTAATATCTGAAAAATTAAGAGTTATTTAGAGTTTTAAGAGTTAAAAATTAAGAGGCAAACAAACAATCTTAATCTGAATTTTTAAGACATTGACTCTTAATTTTACAATTAAGAGGTAAACAAACAGCCCCTTAGCCTTGATTTTCGAAGTTGTTACCCACAAAAATTTTGATATTGGTTTTGCTTTTTACAACTTGTCTTTAGTTTCACCAAATATAATAAATCATATATCTTAGACAAAATATCTTATGTATACACATGCATCATAATTTTCATTGACAACCAATGAAAACAATAACAAAATACTCATTTAAAAAAATTTGAAACCATGTTTATTTATCACAAAAATATTCCAGAAATGAATGAAAATGGAAAAAAAGTTTAATGAAATTGGGAGAAAAGTTTATGATTTTTTTTTTTTAAATTACATCTTATAAAATAACCATTTAATATCAGTATAAGAAAAAGAGGCATTAGCGGCGACAAACGTCGCCGCTAAAAGTTCGGTTTATTGTCGGTAAAGGCAATAGCGATGACACGTCGTCGATACTGTCCTCTTGTTATTGCTCAAAATGCCGCCGCTAATAACCTTGTCGCCGGTAATACGTATGTCGTCTGTATAGTATATGTCGTCACTAATGGTGTCGCCGGTAATATTATTTATTATTATTATTTTTTTGTACTTTTTAAAAAAAATCAATACTTTTTGGGTGCAAAAAAAAACCGATACATAACGAAATTAAATGCATAAAAAAATTACATAATGACATCCAATTAGGTAGGAAAGTGATATAGTTCCATATACAAATACCAAAATAAACAACAAAAACGCTATAATTCAAACAAGTACCAAAGTGTCACAACAAGTCTAACATACAAAACACAAACTAATTATCCTACGAGCCATCATCTTCGTTCCCCTCGTTTCCTCCTTGATCATCACTTTGTGGTTTCCCCGATTGAAAAACGCATAAAGTTACTCCCTATACGTTGGGTCGTTGAGCATTGCACGAAGATTTTCAACTACATAAAAAATAACAACATATATAAACTTATAAGTTAAACTAGCAAACATAAACAAAAACTACCATGCAAATACATACATTTACATACACGTACCATGCAAATACACACACACACACACACACACACACATATATATATATATATATATATATATATATATGTGTGTGTGTGTGTGTGTGTGTGTGTGCAATTTATGGGTGAGGGTCGTACGTTGGGCGTACATAGTGTACGCACGACGTACACAAGGTGAGGCACGAATCGGGGAAGTCCCTGGGTATGCTGGGCGTACCCATGCGTACATTGGGCGTAGTCTAGCTAGAAGCAATCTCTAGATTTTAGGGTTGGGCGTACCCATGCGTACATTGGGCGTAGTCTAGCCATAAGCAATCTCTAGATTTTAGGGTTTGCAACCTATTTAAATGAACTTATGTCCCTCATAACCCTCATTATCTCAGCCTCCATTGCCCTTAGAGTGTTAGAACCGAACCCTAAACCTCTTGCATGCATTTTGAGCTTACCTTGTGCATTTTTCGTGTTATTTGGTGGTTATGAAGAAGAAGGTGTTTGGAGAAGAATCAAGGACATGAAGAGAGCATGTAGATCTATAAGTTTGGCATCATTTCTTACCTATTTGAGGTATAAAGATTAAACCTTGACCATTGCATGCTTAGATCTAGTTTTAGGGTAATTAATGTTATATTTTGGTCCCATAGTTGAGATTATTTGAGTTAAAGGAGTTTCAGTCCATATGAGTTGTCCTTTTAGGCTCTTGGAAGTGCTAGGAGCCATAAAAATTGGACCTTGATGGTTTAGCCTCAACCACGCAAGTACTAGACATCAACTAATTGTGTTTATGGACTTAATCTATGTGTTAATCCCCATCCATGCATGCAAAAGCATAAAGTTTATTATGTTATGGCTTAGGACGTTTTTAGGGACCTAGATCTATGTTTTTTACGTTAGCGCTTAATGGATTAAGTCATAAGAAGGTTTTTGGGTTAGTTGGCCAGAACGTTAGGCGTACTCCCTTGTACGTTGCACGTACCGGGTCAACCACCTGTATCTGGTCAAGATCAGCATACGATGGGTGTATATGCAGAGTACATTACGCGTACGCATGCAGTGGACAAAAGTGATTTTTAGGCTATTGGATGTTAGGCCTTGATTTGTTGGGCCTCAAGCCTACCTGTGGATTAAGGCCTATGCCTATGATGGATGGTATTTGGGCCTTTTGGGCCTTAGAGTTTATTTGATTGGGCTTGGACACTTTGGGTTGCTTTGAAATTGGGCCTTGGGAGGAAGAGGCCGAATAAGGCAAGGATTAGGGAACCTTTTGCCTTAAGACATGAATTAGGGTTGGACCTTGGAGTCATAATGTAATCTAATGGCTAATTAGAAATTTATGGTGTGCGATAGGAAGAGGAGTTCACGATTTGTTCATTGAGTACGATTTGACACCCATAGTTGAGGTGAGTCTCCTTTCGTAGGATTCATTGCTTGAAGGAACCAAGGTCGGCTCACTAGTTATGATATAACATGATGATTGTCTTTGTGATAATTATCGGTTGTGCGTGTATTATTTGGCGATTATGTGAATTATGTGTGATATTATTTTGTAGTGGTAGGGGTGAAATAAACCCGGTATCCAGTTGAAATAGACCGAAGGGGCAGGTCGAGCACCCAGATATGTTCTACATTATCCGGTTGAAATGGACAGAAGGGACAGGTCGAGCACCCAGATAGGCTCGGCAATATCCAGTTGAAATAGACCGAAGGGGGTAGGCCAACACCCGAATATGTTTGGCAGTATGTTTATTTTGTATGTGGTATGGTGGGGGAAATCTTTAAGCTTTATGCTTACAGTTTCAATGTGTATTTCAGGTACTTCCAGCTCGAAGGGAAAGGGGCCGACATGATCGCATTGCATCACACTATGATTTTCGGCAATAGAGATTTTGGGACTTATGCTCTGATAATACTTTTCTAGGTTTTGTTTTGATTAAATACTACGATCATCGTATGTTCACATTGCTTTTGAAATTGATGATGTTTTGGGATATGGATTTAGTAACTATGAAAATGAAATTTTTTGGTCGTATTTTTAGGATGTTACAAGTTGGTATCATAGCCTTGGTTTGAGGGATCCGGGCACACCCTCGGGTGTGTCTGAACTCAAATCAAGGGTTTGTTAGGTTTTAATAAGAAAACTAGTTTTTCTAACTACGTATTTTAATAGAAGACAGGGAATGTGATGCATGCAATCGGCCGAGATCAAGAAAGTTTTCCCCAATATACCGATACATGTTATCTATTATGATTTGGTTTATGAATATGTGAATTACATACTAGTTACAGCTAGGGATCTGCTCAATTTTTGCATGATAAAATGCTAGGAGAGATGCCTCAAATGCCTAATGTATGAGCTTATAGACTTACATGCTAGTGATGATCAGTTAGTGATAGGATGGCCTGATTAGGTTATGTTTGTTTCTTGTTACCCAAAGCCTGAATGTTGCTTGCTTTGTGCTTCTAGGAGTTCTAACTAACTTCAGTTAACTAGTAAGTGAATATGCCAAGTTACATGTTATGTGAACCAAATAATTTGAGAAAGTTAGGTTTGGCTCTACTATGCATCTTTTGTTTGAGTCAAACTGTTGTATTGTAGGACCTCTCATTAGAAGAATTATATGGTTTAGTGATATGTAATCATACTCGTAAACTAGTTAGAGGGAGTTAGTGGAAGTTCTTTCGGCAGCTGATGGCATTAGGTGGTGAGAGTTGTGTCCTAGGAAGAGATTAGTGCCAGGAGCCTTATCTGATTTCAAATTGTATGTATGGATAGGAAGTGATTTATAAGAATCAAAGCCATCCTTGAGGAAAGTACGGATAGATGTGGAAGGTAGTATGGGCTCGTACTACTAAAACCAGGGGGCTTGTAGAATGTGAAATTTCATGATTTGTATTCATGAAACTGATAGTTGTATGATTTTTTTCAGAATGGTGATGACGCGTCAGGGAGCAAGAGGTTCAGGATATGGGTCTAGTTCAAGTACGGGTTTCGAGCCGATTGATGACGGCCTACGAGAGTTTATTGCATCAAAGATTACTAGAGGCGTCCTTGATGCAACCCCGATGATTTTCGGGTCGATCAAGGAGGGCATTATCGAGTTAATGGAGGATCGCCTTAGGGCCTTCAAGAGTGATATGGCACCTAGCCAGTTTGGGACTCGCACACTTTCCTTCAAGGATTTCAGGGGATGTGGAGCACCATACTTCTTCGGGGCGAAGGACCCCATCATAACTAGACGGTGCATAGCAGAAATTGAGTGGTCGATAAGGGAGGCAAGGATGGAAAGCATTTCATCGAATTTATTGTTCGGAATATCCACTATATTCCAGCAGGCTCGGAAGAGTTTGATGAGAACTTGTTGCATGATGAGATTCATTTCATCTTTCTTCTTGATCTCTTTCTCCATCCTCTGAATCTGCTTTTCATGCTTGATATGAGTTTGTTTTACCAACTCGTTGGTGGCATTGATTATGTCATCATGAACCTTCAGCATGGTAGTGATTGTGTCGGCGTAGTGGTCAAGACTCGAGTTGTATTTTTGATCAACCTCCTCAATGGTGTGCTTGAGTCGGGGGGGGGGGGGATGAGTTGATCCAGCTGTTGTGTCCTTTCTTCATCTGAGGGCCCTGGTTTCTTGGCTTCCGAGAGGTAGAGGAGAATTGCATCAAGCTTAATGTCGAGACCAGATACTTTGGCATCAGGTTTAGAATCAAGTTGGGCAACTGACTTGTCTAAGGATTCAACTTTGGAGACTGCAGCAGATTCGTTGTCTCGAAGTTCCAATAAGTCAAAGGGATCAGCATAATTTCCAACTGATGATCTTGTGTCTGAGGTGGAACTCTCAGACTTGGCTTTATCACTCTCTTGATTGATTGGAGGTTCAAAAGGGCCATGATTGTTGGCAGTGGTTGTTTGATTATCCTTGGGAGGATTGGCTTCTGTTTCACCTCCGAGAGTATGGTGAACACGGTCATCAACTTGCATCTCTTCATCAGTGTACTCTGATGAAGATGATGAATGCCCGAAGTCATAAATGGGCCTTGATGAAGATGGCTTCTGAAGAATGTGAAAAAAAGAGAAGATTGGAGGAGCTGCAATGGAAACACTATCGTTATCGAACATAAATTCTGACGAATGTTCCTCATCAGGATCTGGATGTAATGCATCATGGTGGGTAGACTTCGGAGGATCGTCCGAGATGATGTTGTCGTGATGGGTCTCTCTTGATGCAAACTCTTGGTATGTGACATCATCAGATGGAGTAACGAATGGTATATTGCTCTGGATAGCTCTTTTTCTAATGGAGATTAGAGTTGCTTCAACTTGTGATCGTGTGAGCTCCATATGCCTTGTATGATCCCTGCTAACAAAGTCTAACAAAGCAAAATCATTAGAACCTGGTCGTCCTGTACCTGGGCCAGGTATCAGAACAGTTGTTGCTTCCAAGGATGGAGGGACTACCCTAACTTCGGAAAGCTTGGGATCCGAGACATGGATCTCGAATCGTGCTTGTGTAGAAGAAAAAGGAGAGATATCTGAGAGGACTCGTGGGTGTGTTCCAGGGTTTGCAAGGAACTTTGTTCAACACCGACTTCACCTTGTTGGGAATGTGAGGGTGGATTGTGTGGAGACTCCACGTGAGTGTGTGCAAGTGGTTTTAAAACTCCGAAGGGTACTTCGGATGAGTGGTCAGGTGGGGTGAGAGGATGACCAGAGTCTTTCGGAAAGTCCTTGATAGATTCCTTTTGAGAAGAAGTATCGAATTTGGCTATCTTTTTAGCTTTTGGTTTTGAGGGATAAGTCTTTCTCTTGGCAACCTTCTTTTTCATTCAACCAGTTGAGACTGGCTTGGCCACAATCGAGGTTGGCTCAATAGAGACTAGGGTAGACTGTGTAGGGTTGTACATAGTCGAAGTGTCCAAATAATGTTTCAGATAAGGGGCTCATATGGTAGAATGGCCAACATATGTTCAGGCAGTCTACGAGTAGTGTCGAAAGATGCCTGGTTCGGAGGCGATAAGTTTTGATAGCTTTAAAGGTTAAAAATACCTCTTTCAGAATGGTGTCAACTAGAATTGGTTCTTGCCACTCTCGATAAATCTATTGAATGGTAAGATCCCAGAATCTCAGACTCGATATCCCTTGAGGCTTTCACTTCACAACGAACTTCTGAAAAAGTCTTGCCACAAGACTTCTATTAGGCCAACTATGTTTGTCTTTCCGAAGTAGATGTTGTAGACAACGTCGAGCCAATACTTGATCATACTGTCTATTCTACCATGTTTCCCTGAGAGACCTCGAAGGGTGAAGTGCATGAGTACCGTCCATAGGCTTGGAACTGCAGATTTCATGAACTTTTCTCCTTGAATTCTTCTGCGTACCCAATGTGGTTGAGAAACGTCTGAAACTCTTCAGACGATGGTTGTTGAACCTTAAAACTCTTTTGGTTTTCTAGAATCCCAATAGCCTTTAAAAATGTTTTCTTGGAGACGGGTGCAATACGATCTTCTGTAATCCTAATATCTAGGACTCCATCTTCGATCTTGATTCTGCCAAAGGCCGTGTGAAGGAGACGAAGTGGAATTGGTGGATCAGGGATTTTTGTGAGAGGAACAACAATGGAATGATGCGATATGAACTCGATCATAACCCAGATGGACTCATCATAGTCCATGGGATCCAAAGAAAACAGTTGATTCGTATCACGGATGAAGGGTTCAGTCGAAGACGATGAAGCAGAACCCTTGGAGGATTTCTTCTTAGGAGCATGATATGGGCATATTTAGTTATAAAATTCATGCATTATCTTAATATTTTTTGTTGCTATTATCTCAAATATTGAACAAAAGAAGCTTAATTAGTTTGGAATTTCATTTTCAGCAACAAAGACATGTTTGGAAGGAAAAGGAAGCGGATTAGCGATTGGAAGCTTGGAATTTGGATTTTGAAGAAAGAAGGCAAAATCGAAGAAGAACTCGGCGGGTTTATCCTAAAACTCGATGAGTTGATATGAAGAATCCCGACAAAATAGTGCATTGTCGTACACGCAATTTTAGTGAAAAACTCGGCGAGTTGGGTCCTCCAACTCGACGAGTTGCGCCTATTTCCAAAATCTATATAAGGATTGTTTCTGTTTGAAACCCTAATGTTTGCTGGAGACTTTTAGCGACTTTTGGAGGCGCCAGACATTCTCAAGAAGGTTTGGAACTCAGAATTCCACTAGAGGTTAATTTTGAAGAGATCAAAGGCAATTAATCATTACTTTTATCTTAATTCCTTGTGTGAATCATGTTTACAACAATAGATTTCGAGTTTATGTGTTTATTTGCTGAAGTTATAGGCTAAAACACCATACTTTCGTTTAGAGTAGATAAGCTTATGAATATGGTTTGATTGGTGGCTTTGGATGATATTGATTTGGTTATTTATCTTGTTAATCTTGTTGAAAGATCCTTATATGTTAATGACAATTATTTGCTGTTAATGACCAAGTATATTGAGTTGTATGAACATCTGCTTGATTACTTGAATCTTATGGTTTTGTGAAAACAAGATTGTATGCCTAGTGTTGTGAACATAACCTAGGGTTAACTAGAGAATAAATAAGTTAATGTGTGAGCATGTATGATGACCAACCATATATGAGTTAATTGAACCAACTACTTTGATTAACTATTATTACAATTCATGCTTGATTCGAATTGAACACTAGTAAATTCTTTGATTTAATCACTTGATCACTGCTTGAATTGATTTATTTGCCAAAGGATTAGTAATAGTTAACATGAACCTAATTATATTAGAAATCAATAATTGATGATATATTAATCCATTGCACTTGCCACAAAATCAACCATAGGAATAAGTTAATCGAATCTAAACAAAAGTCTCTTTAATCATATTGAATTTGGTTATCGTTTGTTTCTCTTTTAGTTGATAATTGTTCTTTGCTAAGTGCTTAGCAATTGCTTGAGTTTCTAGTATTGCAAAACGAAAGAAAAAACCGTTGTTAATAATTGTTTTACTTAGATAATATTAGTAATATTTTAATTGTTTACCGTTCCCTATATTCGATATCCTACTTGCCTTCACTAAACTGTTAATCGATAGGTACACTGCCTTCCATGTGATTGTTTTTGTGTTAAAGTTAGTTAGGAATAAAACTAGTACATTCTACACGTATCAAGTTTTTGGCACCTCTGTCAGGGAATGGTTCTAAATAGTTAATTTTATTTGCTAATTGTTATCGATCCTTTGTGTGAGATTTATCTCATATAAAGTTACGAGTTTTCTGTTTTAAGTTTTATTATTATGTATTTTCCAAATCTTGATGCTCTTGATGCTTTTCTTGAGGAAGTGAGACAGGAATTCGAGCGAGAAGATGAGGAATATGACTCAGATGAAGATTTGAAGAAGTTGGGAAGATGGCTAGATAACATCTTGCGTAACAAACAAGAGCAATCTGAGCTATAAGATGAAGAATTCAATCTAGAAAGAGATTTGGAGGAGCTGGAAAGGTTACTAGCAGAGGGCTCAGATGAAGAACAAGAACAAGCTGAGTTGCGGGAACCAAGCTATGGTTTGACCATTACCACGACTTGGCCCCCTATTTTTCCGGTTTGTGTTTCGAAGCATGGGGTGATGATTCCAACTTTGGAGAAAATTATGTAGTACGATCCATTTCGGATTAGTACCCAACCAGTTCCAACCCTTTTCAAAATTCTTGGGTTTTAAGAATTCAAGCTCATTTGGCCAATTTTAGAAGCAAAGAGCCAAATTTTACAAATTGGTGCATAAAAGATATTCAATGCAATGGGTGGATTGACATTGAGTTTATTGGATGTTTATTAAATTGAGAGTCCAGCTCAAAACTCGCACAAAAAGAAGCGCTTGTGGGAGGCAACCCTTCGTTTGAGTTTGCTTTCTTTTCCTTTTTCTTTCTTTTCATTTTCGTATTTTATTTCCTTTATTTATTTGTGTTTTGTTAAGGATTTTTAGTCTTAATCTTCAAATAATTTAAATGTTGCTTGAGGGCAAGCAAAACTTAAGTGTGGGGTGTGGTAAAATTCTTTGTGAAAATTTTTAAAATTTTTTATTTTTGAACCTCAAACTCGGCGAGTATGAGCTGTCCACTTGCGGTGTTTGGGCGATTTTTCGCGATTTTGGCCAAAAAACCGTTTCAACACGTCGAGTTTGGGTTCCCCAACTCGGTGTGTTTCCCTTTTAATTACGAAAAATATATAAGTTTTTAAACTTAGTGAAAGAGGGGCTTTAACCTAAATGCATACATATAACAAAATCGTATATGGCTATACATATAAATTATATATTCCAAATTTTATTATACCTATTTTCTATTTGATTATATAACCCATTATATATATATATATATATATATATATATATATATATATATATATATATATATATATATATATATATATATATATATAAACATGTGCATAGAATTAGGTATTTTTATGAACCAATTTCTTCCCCACATAAACATGCATGTACACACATATTAATGAATTTATTCGTATACCAGGCTGTACATGGATAATAATATACATAACAATCTTTATTATTATTGTTTACCTTTATAATTGCACAGATGTCATGCATTAGGTCCAATGTTAATAATGTTTGCGATCATCAACCGATAGAAATTTATCTAAATTTTACAGTTGTTACAACTACCTTTTATTCTCAACTTAATTAAAATGTTACCCACATTTTCTCCCTCTTCGTCTGCTTCAATCGACGAGTGAGAAATGAAGGCAATATTGTTTGTCACAACATTCATAAAAGAAAAACAAAACATTTTAGCGAATGGAGTTGAATATTAATGTCTGAGAACAAAAAATATATACTTTACTAAGAGATCGTCAAGCTACGCATTATCGTCTCATACATGACTACTTTTTCGTGTATGTCGTTTATGAAGTGTACCAGTTTCGAAAATCCGAATGAGAAAAAATTTATTCATATAGGTTTTTTAAATATATCATTGACCTTTACCATACTCTTTATTTGCACAAACCTATATTGAATCACATTTAACTATTGTATGCGACACATGCACATAACAAGGATTTCTTGGAATGCTAGGATGCATTGATTTTTTGTATTGAGTGTGCGGAAATCTCCCTAAGGAATCGCACCATAAATACATTTGTGGTGATTATCTAAAATCAATAGTGTCTCAAGATTTATGGATATGTCATGCCTTCTTTAATGTTCTCAGTTCCAAACGTCAATGTTCTTGAAAAATCGTATATATTTAACGACTTGTACCCGAGGTACACTTGAGTGTTTGTTTGACTTAAATGGAGCATCATACAAGCACAAGTATTATTTTACTGATAAGATATCTCTTGAGTATTATGTATTTGCCATTTCACTTGTGTATATAGGAAGATTAGACACACTGTTTGATTGAATCTGTATATTTTCTTTTTATACCACATACAGGACAAACAAATATTTGGGCAGTTATAGAATATAATACTCTTTGCCTTTTTTTATGTAGTCCGATTATCTTCCTAATGCACACCCCTGCCCCTAAGGTCACACTTCATGGACTAGAACATTTTCAATAGCATTGGTATTATTATTTATTTTTTTCTCATTATTTGTAAGTGCTATATTTTATAGAAATTATAGAAAAAATTGCTACTAAACATTTTTTATTATGGTTCTTGAAGAGCCAATCATGTTTCAACTTGGAAAAAGATAGATGTTGCATTTGAAACAAAAATGATGAATCATTATTCAAGACTACAGTTGATAACTAACAGAAATAAAGTCAAACGTACAAGGTATGTTTTACACTCAATATTTAATTCAGTTTAAATGTAAGAATACAAGTAACTTGCCTTTGTGTAGATTTGTATTTTTACTATTTTATTTTGGCAACAATTATTCCCTACATCTAATTCTGATTCTACACAATGTCAACTTTATATGTAAATGTCATTACAATTTTACTATAAGCAAATAGAGTGCTACAGATAAATAATACTATGGTTTAATATTTATTGCATCAAAATCTTTTAGTTTGGATGACTTTTTGCAAATAATACTATTATGAAATGATATTTTTAAGATGGTTGCCGATTTGAAGCTAATATGTATCAGGTTTTGTTAATCATTGTTATTCTGGGTTATTGGGTGGCTGTAAAAAATTCGGGTGCCCCACCTGTTTGAGCTTCTTCATTCACTTTCTTTACATTTTGTCTACATAAATACCTCATTAGAAACAAAATCCCATTCACGTGAACTTATTCCTACCATTACATGTACTTTTTAAAGAGAGCATTATGTTCTAACTACTTTTATTGAGTTTTTCTTTATAACAAACTAGGTTTAAATGAAAGAAACATCACAAAGCTTTTTCATTTATTTATCTATTATAGCATCATACTTTAATTTCTTTCAATTACAAAATTCCATTATAAAGAAATCCAATCAACAGACTGTAGTTTGAAATATCTACCAAGAATATAACATTGTATTTTTTTTTCTTATTAGGACATTGTGCTTAGAAAAATCTATTGAAATTACATCGTCATAGTGTTAGTTAGCTTTTACAAAGTGCATAAGAAATGATGTAATTTCCGGTATCTAACCTTAACATTTATCAACCATTGTTGTAGAAAAAAACCAAAAAACACGTGAATATTAGTTGTATATTTCATTATTCATTTTAACTAGATTGAAAACGAGTATCGTGCACAATGGAAGTCATTTGGAGAAGCCGGAAAAACATACAGAACTTGGGCTGCAAAAATGGTAGTTGAACTAAACACGAAAGTCACATGATCAATATGCAAGGAAGATGATGCACCCAACTTTGTAGTCAGTTTTCGCGACAATTTTTTTTTTATAAATATTTCTTTCATACCATGCACGTGAATGGAACATATTCTATTGTGAGACTTTACATACGCATTTATGACAAATAAACACATGCAACATATTCTATTGTGACACTTTTACTCCTAAACAAACCATACAAGCCCGTAATATGGACAAAAGCATGGAGTGGATGGTAAATTATTATTTATTCTTGGATTAAATACAAGAAGTATCCATGTACCTTCATTGATTTGTTTTTCAGCTATAGTACTTGCAATTAAGAAATAGCAATGTACATTCATTTTCTATAACATAGTTCAACATATTTGACTATTATGCATTTGTAAATGGCCGAATTGCAGAGAATAGCAACATCCTTTACTGTGGCTACCAAACACCTTCCAACCCCCGCGGCGCGGGGGACCCCTTCTAGTTAAAAATGAATAAAGTTTAAGGCAACTGGAATACAACCAAGAATGATGTGAAAAGAGACTTTTGGCATCCTTAAATCATATATAATAGAAAACCTTTTCACAATTCTTTTTTGATGGCATGTCATTGTCACATCATCAAATAAAAAAGCTTACACATACAAATACGAGAGTTTTTCCATATGTGACACATCAAACTTATTTATATTAACATATTGGTTTTTGTACAAGTTGGCTAATTATAATTTGTTGAATATATGTGGGGTCTACCATAATAGTTGAAAATTTTCATTGAAGAGCTTGTTAATTAACAAACTCTCTTCAAAAACTTTTGATGAAAAAACTTCCACAATAGGAAGAGAGTTTTTTCATAGCTTTTTCGAAATTTAAAAGCTTGGGAAATCTCATATTGTGGATGCTCATAAGAAACGTTGTCACATAATTAACAATCATTGCATTATGGAAACCTAAAAGATTAGTATGGAAATACATAACTCAGATACACATAACCTTCCCAATTCACCCCGTACAATAATGCTGTGAAATAGTATTTTTACCTTCATATGAACAATTAGAAATTAATACGACAACACGTAACAAACAAGATGGGAACATGTAACCGAGATACACATAACTAGCTTCACTGTTGGAACATATTTTTAACTCAACTACACATTGGTTATACGCCGCTATGATGTAAGTTTTTAAATAAATTTATTATATGAAAAATTTTAATTTATATTAATGAAATATTTTAGATTTTATTAATCTTGATTTAACTTTTTATATTTATTTTGTAAGTTAATTGTAATTTAACTCAGTAAATTAATATTATAACTAGTTTTAATTTTAATTTGAAGTTTTATAAAATGAAATATAAAAAAGAAACAAAAGGTGACCATTTTCTGGATGAAATAAAAAGTGAAACCATGATTAAAATTACCAAGAAAAAAAATTATGAGTTAGAAAGTGGGATATGTTTGTACTCATGTTGAACCATTCATATTTTTATTTTTATTAGGGTGAACATGGTACACTACTAGTTTATTTTACTCAAATCGTATACCATACCGACTATAGTTAGTATAAAAAATTCTATTTGCACCATATCAAGTATACTTGGTACAAACTTGTTTGGCTACCAACAAGTTTAGTTTATAGAATTGGTAATGGAATATTACCAACTTATTTTTAATTTTCAAATGTAATAGTTAAAAATCAATAACCACCACACAAGACAATTTACCATCTAGCAAGAAATTAATAAAGTAATTATTTTAGTTAATAAAGAGTTCTGTTAAGTAACTTTGAAACAATTTTTTATTTTTTTTAATTAAGTTTGGTAATATATATATATATATATATATATATATATATATATATATATATATATATATATATATATATATATATATATATATATATATATATATATATATATATATATAATCTTCTTCATTTGTTGGATGTTGTGAAATCACTTGGAGTTGCATATATTTTCATCGTGGGTTCAATATTTATATAACATGAGGATAGAAACATGGTATATTCTAGGTAGGAAGTAAGAAAAACTATAAATTGCATCACTTAATTATCATATATTTATTGTACAAGTTTGTAGAAATAATGTGGATGATTGCCATTAAATTGTAGCTCAACTCGCCAACTTAATTCATGATGTTGGCTCATTTATTGCTTGTAAATAGTTTTTTTTAGTTATAAAAGTTAGGTCTGTCGAATATGCGCAACGAAGAACTAATCAACATACTACCAACCGAACCAAGAAAGTTGACTACCAATATATTTGGTTGGTAGTATCATACCAATTAAGTAATCATGGTATCATAATGGTATAAAATATTAAATACCAAACAACTTTATATATATATATATATATATATATATATATATATATATATATATATATATATATATATATATATATATATATATTTGGTAGGCCTTCAGCTTATGGTTATCCATGTAGGACCGCCGCTAATTGTAAATTGCATTGTTGGTGTGATGGGAGCAGTGGCGGAGCCAGATGGGGCGTTGGGGGTACTACAGTACCCCAAAAAATTGTTTTATGTATATAAAAAAAATTATTTTTAAACATGTTCTATGTTATTGTACCCCCAGCTAAAGAGATTGTATCATGTTTTTTAATTCCCCGAATATAATAACTATATATAATATTTATTGATAATGTTTATACCTCATCTAAAAATTTCTAGCTCGGGATAGGAGGAATCAACATTGTATACATAAGCGTTGTTATTGTAATAACAAAAGATGCTAAGTCTACAAAGTATTAAGATATCACTATCAATAAATGCATTTAGCCAATATAAATAAATGTGATAAATTTTGATGTGTTGCGTATCTTGAACTTAAAAATTCAACCGCAAGTAGCAAAATCGTTGTTCATAAACTGTATGTTCGTCTAATAACTTATCCAATAACATTTAATTCTCAACTTAGATTTATTTATAAACATAAAAAGTGTTTTTGATGTACACTTAATTGAATATACTAAACAAATGCTCCTATGTTATGCGTGAATAAATATATGGCATAAAACGAATATTAATAAATATATGTTGTGAAAAAGAGTTATTAATTGTAAAATAAAAATTATTATAGTAATATAAAACATTATGATCATTTTAATTATTATTGATGACAATTGATAAGAAAGTAGTTGTACAAAATTAAAATTTGTTATTATTCAACTAATATTTCAACATAATTAACATATAAAGATAGAATTAATGATTAAAAGTCTGATGTTTCCCTTGATCAAAATTCTGTCGAATGTATATCAAAACTAACGCATAAGGCTACATAATAAATCCAATTTAAAAGATATATTTTGTGTGTATATGTGTAAACAATAAATAATTTGTACAACCAAGTAAACTCAAAAAACATAAAAAATATCATATAAAAATAGAAGTCTTTTTAATATATATATATATATATATATATATATATATATATATATATATATATATATATATATATATATATATATATATATATATATATATAGAGAGAGAGAGAGAGAGAGAGAGAGAGAGAGATGAGGGTTCAATTCAGAATAAAAAAAAGGTTGAGAATGAAAGAATTATTCTCAGCCACACATTTGTTTTGCGAGAAACACACCGGCTTACCAATGGAAATAATAATGGATACACATGTGTTTTCCAACCAAACATGTTTCCCCTTAAACTATGTTAACCATTACCTTAATATACACAAAAACATTTTTTTTGTTTTTTTTTTTATTTTTGCAAAGCTATTTTTATCAAAAAAATTATTTTAAATATATCAAAATTCATAATTTTGTATTCTCTATAAATAGAAATCCATATTGATATAGTTTTATGATAAAATATAATAAAAAATTTAGGGTTTCAGCTCTCGTTATTCATAAATGAATAAAAATCAATCAGATTTTTATTATAGTACATTCGTTATTCATTTATGAATAAAATGTATGCTTAACTTTTTTACAGTTTAAGTATCATTCATATATAAATATAACATTTAACAAAAAAATTTTACCTAAAATATATTTTTTTACATCATCTTTCGTCACACGTAATATTTATATATGAAAAAAATGTGTATTAATAGTCGTCATATGTTATATTCATATATAAATAAAAAAATTATCAGATTTTTGTTATAGTTCACTTGTTATTCAAATATGAATAAGTATTATGCTAATAAAAGACACCATGTTTTAAAATTTTGAACTACTTATTCATATACGAATAACAAATAAACCTTAAAAAAATTATGATAAATGTGTTTTTCATATATAAATATAACTAGTGATGAAGACCAATACACGTTTTATTCATATATGATTATAACATGTGACGAGAGCTGATGTAAACTATAAAGAGTTTATATGTGTTATATTTATATATGAATGATATTTAAACTTTAAAAAAAGTAATCATACTTTTTATTCATAAGTGAATAACGAATGTGTTGTAGGAAAAATCTGATGTATTTTTATTCACTTATGAATAACAAGAGCTGAAACAATAAAAAAAATTATTTTATTTTAAAACTAGATCAATATGGATATCTATTTATAGAGAATAAAAAGTTATGAATTTTTATATATTTAAAATAATTTTTCGATAAAAATAGCTCCTTAAAAATTAAAAAAACGAAAAAATATATATGTTTTTGTATATATTAAGGTAATGTTTAGCATAGTTTAAGGAAACATGTTTTGTTGAAAAACACATGTGTATTCTTTTCCCATTTCCACTGGTACGTTAGAGACTTTTGCGGCAAAAATAAATGATTGGCTGAGAATGATTCCCCATTCTCAACATTTTTTTTTCTCAATTAAATTTACCTATATATATATATATATATATATATATATATATATATATATATATATATATATATAGTGTGTGTGTGTGTGTGTAAGGTTCAATAGAGAACCATAATTAACAAGGAACCAATGAAACAATCGTGAGCGTCGGAAATCATAATTATCAACGGCCAAAGAAATAAATGTACACTTGTACATTGGACGCACAAACAACAGATTATACCAAAAAATTCACATCCTTACCAAAAAAAACTCACATCTTTTTTCTTTTAAATTTTTTTTAGGCCATATTTTTTATCGAAAAAAAATGAATATACCGTTGTTCTCGATTTTTCGTCCTCTTTCCATAGAGATCCATGTTGATATATAAAAAACGAACTGTTTTTTGGAAAAAAAAAAAAAAGTCACTTCATTTTGTTAGTTTTTTTCAATATTTAAGTTTATTTTTATAAAAAAAAAACTAATTATACCAAAAAAATTAATTTTTTGTACTCTATTAATAAACATCAACACCGACTAAAAAAAACTTGATCAGTGTAGATTCACACTGTGAATCTAAACTATAAATATTTCAATTTTTAACATTCATAATGTAAAAAAGTTCGATCAGTTCAGATTCACATTATGAATTTGGTTTATTATTATGCATACCGTGAATCTAAGAAGGTTCATAATGTGAATCTGAACTGAAATATCGTTTTTAACATTAATATGAATCTCTGTTTAAAAAGTAGAATAAAATATGAATTTTTGATATATTTATTAATTTTTTTTCTATAAAAATATAGACCTTAATTTTTCGACAAAGAAAATGAAGTAGGTTTTTTCGAAAAGAAAAAGTTCGTTTTTTATATATCATCATGGATCTCTATCAAAAGAGGACGAAAAATCGTGAACAATGGTATATTCGGTTTTTTTTCGATAAAAGAACATGGCTTAAAAAAATTTAAACGAAAAAAATGAAGTAGGTTTTGTTATAATCTGGTGCATGTGCGTCCATTGTAAAAGTCTACAACCCTTCCTTTTGTCGTTGATCGCTTTAAATTTTGACGCTTTGGATTGGTTCCTTAGTTCCTTGATTAATAATGGTTTTCTATTGAACTTTTCCATATATATATATATATATATATATATATATATATATATATATATATATATATATATATATATAGAGAGAGAGAGAGAGAGAGAGGTATGTTCAAATGTTTCTAACAACTATTGTGTGCATGTATGCACCAATGAGAATTCATGAAATAATTAAATCATTAATAAATAATAGAAGGGTATAAGAGTAATCTACACTATAATTAATTATGGTAAAAGAAAACAAAATCAGTTAATATCTCATTAATTTAGGTTATGAGTTTCACAAACCTATAACACCACAACCGATTCCTCCTCTTTCTCTAAAAATCATCTTCTAGAACCACCATCATTTCGTTCTCTTCACAGACGTGGAAACCCTTCTCCTCTCCTTATTTCGACACCACCAAAGCAGTAGCACCACCCCACACCACCGTAGAACCACCAACTTTATGGATCGGAGAACAAGGGGTTTTAACAGTGCTTGGCGACCAAACAATTTCCCTTAGGTGCGAAATTTCTAGGGCTCAAAAAACCCTCTGATAGAAGGTGGTTTCAGAATCGTTTTCCTTTTATTCATAAGGAATCGACATTGTTATTGGTTGTCGTATCCTTGTTCAGTGTTGTTTCTTTTCTACTTGTTGCTGACGAGAAGATGATAACTTTTGTGAGTTTTTTCATTCTGTAAAATTTCTCCAACTTCATCTATATCTATGTGCAGTTCCAAATATATTTTACAATTCTTTGGATGAAATTGGATTAAATAGTTTGTCTAATAATCGATGAGTTAAATTATTGTTGTGTTTGTTCATTTTGGGTTCAAATTTATTTAGAGTGAATAATCAACAATTTTGTATTTCAATCTTGTTTTCTCTATTTTTTTATTATTGTTTTTACTTTATTATCAGTTACCAAAATCTCATTGTATATGTTCTAGGAACCAAAATCTCATTGTCTTTGCATTGTCTATTTCTTCATTGGACCTTTATCAACCCTAATTTCTTCATTTGTTCTTGATATTTGATTGTTCGAAATTTGTCTTTGATGAAAAGGGTTAAGCTGACATTTTGTCCGAATTTGCATGAAAAGGGTTAAGTAAGGGTTTTTTCATATCAGAATGCAAACACATGTTCATGTTCATTCTATGAGAATATAAATATTACATAAAACATGTGTTGCTAGTAATTCTGACAGAATACATTTATACGTGCTCTAGAATGTTTATACATATAGAAGAAAAGACTATGATTTAAGTGCATTATGTAATTTATTCTGTCAAAATTTATTTATATAAACGCATTCTGTTAGAATTTCTTTGAGAATGTTTGTCAACAACAAATATATTTTCTTAACTGGTAATACTAACGAGTAATGCATCTTATTCTTTCAGAATGGCATGGAGAAAGAATTCAATATTGATCATACTAGATGAAGATTTGGAATTGAGTTCAACAACAAGTATATATGCGAAGAATTACATTCTTACGATAATACATCACATTTTCATAAGAATAGTTTGAATCAAGTGGATTATATGGACTATTGAAGAACAAACGTGTATTCTAGCAAAATGTATTTTGTCAATGTATAAAGCGTTTTTTAAGAATAATATTCTTTCAGAATTGATTAGTGTTTTTGTTAGATTTTAATGTTTATTTTCTTTTTTAACCATTTGTAGTTTTAATCTCTAAGAATAATATAATTCTCAAACCGTTATTAGTCATATGTTTTTCAGAATGAATGTAATAATTGTTTATAGTCTTAGTCTTTTTGAATTAATGTTATTCTTGATAATATGTGGTATAATTCTTTAAGCATATTAAATATAAAAAAAATATATATCTTGAATGAAACCATATTCCACAAGAATAAAATCGAAAATATATTTCCTAGTTTATGGTTAACTTTGTCCACTGACGGAATAAAATCGGTTATTATTAAAAGTTATATTAAAATTACATTTGAATTAATTTAAAAAATTTTGATGTTTAAAAGTAAGTGAATTAATTATCCCTTAAAATCCAAAAATTTCCTTTTTTGATATATGTTAATTGACCAAAATACCCTTATGCTGAAATTTGAGTAATTATATAGTGCATGTTACCCTATTATAATATCATAGACTCCCAGATCATAAATTGTGATTATATTTCATCCGGTGGTCCAGATTTGTGTTTACGGGCACATAATAGTTAGTGAAATCAAATTAACCTAAGCATATATATATATATATATATATATATATATATATATATATATATGTGTGTGTGTGTGTGTGTGTGTTCAGGTTCATTTGAGACCATGCTAATTTTGTGAGACCATGATACCAAATCTAAAAATAATTTTAAAATACAAAATAAAAGGAAAAATTCTAAAATTCTTTTTTTTAATTATTATTTTCGTCACTTTAATTAACTAAAAAAATACCGTTTTTTTTAATATGTGAAATATTATAATAAAATATTACACTGTAAATATTCTAATGTGATTTTTAGAATGTTAGAATATTTTATTAGATTTGTCAGATATGTAAAATATTCTAATATTCTACTAGAATATGTAAAAAAATATATTTTTTTGGTATTTTTTTAATTTTTTTTGGAAAATATAAGTGAAGAAAATAATATTTGAAAAAAAAATCAAAAATTTTCAATTATTTTTCATTTTAAAAATATTTTTTTTTTATTTACAAAATGAGTGGCTAGGATTGCGTCTTACGGTTTTACAAAATTAGGTCATCTCACATGAACTTAACCCTATATATATATATATATATATATATATATATATATATATATATATATATATATATATATATATATATATATATATATATATATACAGGGTGAGGTTCAATAGAGAACCATAATTAACCAAGGAACCAATCTTTTTTTCTACTTTTAAACTTATTTTTTATCAAAAAAAACTAAAAATACAAAAATTCAAAACTTTTTATCATTTTTTCAATGATATAAAATTCGAATTTTTATTATTATTTATTTTTTTTAACCTCAAATTCACAATGTGAATCTTTGAAAATTCACAACGTGAATCCGGATTCACACGGTGAATCCGAAAAATATTTTTCACATTCACAATGTTAATATATGAATTTAAATATTTTTAGATTTTTTTTTTCAATAAAGAATAAGCTCTAAAAATTGAAAAAAAGATTTGGTTCCTTGAAGAACCAATGATTATGGTTCTCTATTGAACTTTTATATATATATATATATATATATATATATATATATATATATATATATATATATATATATATATATATATATATATATATATATATATATATATATATAAACATTATGATCATTTTGACTATTATCATTGTTAGTAATATTTTTTAGTTTGAACATAAAAAAAATTGGTATCATAAATATTACACAGCTATATTTTTACATCATTTTGCATTTTTTTTGTCGGACAAATGTTTATATATTATGTGGCATAGAGCGAATTTACTCTTATTTTTTATGTAACATCTAGATTTTTTAAAATGATATCAACTATAAACTATTTTGGTATTAGTCTATATGATAAATTAAAATAATACCAAATCATAAAGATAACCAACTAAAAAGTTATGCATGGGAAATTGCTTCTAAATACAATTAATACATTAATTATACATTTATTTGAATGATTATTGGTAATATAAAAATGAAATTGTTTATACATAGACATTACCACACTTATTATATTATGTACTATATCTATTATATTATGTGGTAGCCGAATATCCACACGTTACGCAGAATAAAACTATATAGTTAAAATTTGATGTAGTGACCCGATTATGATGACAATGCGGAAATGTAATGATTATGTGAATCAAATCATTTCACGAACATACTGTGTACATAAAACAGTTTAAGCTCTCATTAATCTAGCAAGTATTACAAAGTGGGTCATGTAATAATTCTCTTACTAGACTAATCTCTCATATGAGTTTTTACATAAAATGGGAGTCACTCAATTCCTATTTATTGGAAAGGATAAACCCATTACACAATCTAAGAGGGTAATCATACATCACATCCAATGAGAACTTTGCACCCTAACATTCTCCCCCTCAAAGTTATGATTGGATGTCCCCACTTCAATATCCAAGCAAGCTCCAAGCTATCAAGACTAACTCCCCCTCGAAATAACACTGGTCTTCAAATCCGCTTTGAAAAAGTATATCCAATAATATTCGAATACTCATTTCAATTTTTCTCCCTTTTTTTATAATCAACAAATTATTATAAAACTCAAAAAGGTATGAGAAACGCTAGAGGAATAAACCATACGAAACTCCCCCTCGATGTGTGACAAAAATGAAACTCCTCAGTCCAAGACAATCCAAAAAATACGGCAATGTCTTCAAATCTTTGACTTTCCAGACTTGAAAATGAACACACATTGTTCATATACTACAAAAAATCTTGCACCAAAAACAATCACGAAAAGTTGATAAAGATTTTCAAGAGTTGTGAATATTTCGACTTTTGGGTGAGAGGTGCAAGAATTTCAAAAATTGGGTACAACCAACTATTTTCGCAAGTACTTCAGAGACCAATTGCGAAAAACCATCTTCAAAATCAATCCAGATGCGAAACTTTACCCCAAATGCGAAAGTGGGTATAAAGTGCATTTTCGCATAAACTTCAGGGACCAAATATGTAAAAACTTTCATCTTCATAAAATTTACCCCTAATTTCGAAGCCGGTTATTAACTGTTCCAATACTGAAAGATGAGGTACCAAATGCGAAAGTTTTAAATTTTCTTCCCGAATTCGTTTCCAGATGCGAATGAACAACAAAATCAGTCGAAAGTAGAACTCTCGACTCGAATTAATTTTCGATCCAAAGCATATGTTGCTTTCGACTAATGACCTTAAATCACTTTCGATTCCATGAATCTTTTGGCTTTCGATGTCGAATTGAATCCAATCTTTCGATTCCTACCCATTTGACTTTTGACTCAGTAATCGATCCCAAGACACCGTTGATTCTTATACTTTCGTTTTCGATCCCAAGAATCACTTTCGACTATCAATCTAGACTTTCGACTCCAACAATGTGCTTCAAACTTTGTGGCTTTCGACTATGGATGTTCGACCCAAGCGAACCATTGAAATTGAGATCAAAATGACTTTTAATTCACATTTGCAGTCTAGCTTTCGATTTATAGCTAATGTGTGACAACCCGATATTCCAAGCCAATGTAATGTTCAAAAAGTCAAATATTATAATCTATTTTGGAATCAATAAAAATAACGTCAAAAATGAAGTGTTCAAAAGTCTCAATTGGGATACATAAAATGTTATGTATCGTGTCAAGGTTTTCAGAAATATAAAGAACACTCAAATCTGAGTTATAACGAAGTAGTTATGACCGATCAAAGATCCGCGACTAAACCGGTAAAACACTGTTGAGCGTAAAAAGTGAAATTTCAATAAAAGACTTTTTAGCCTTAAGTTACTAAACGGAAGTCATAGATAATAAAAAATCGTGAGGATACATAAAAGAACGTCCAAATCTGACTTCATATGAGGAAGTTATGATTTTTATAAGCTTCAGAATAGCAGTAGACAACTAAAAAGTCGAAATAAAGATCTAACGATTTTTAGCCGACGCAACCTAAACGAGAATTGAAGATCTCGACAATATTAGTACAACAGTAAAAAGACAGACGAAAACGGACATCGGATGAAGAAGTTATGAATTTTTAACGGATTTATCCTGTCTCGGCCTGTTAA
This sequence comes from Lactuca sativa, assembly GCF_002870075.4. NCBI lineage: Eukaryota > Viridiplantae > Streptophyta > Magnoliopsida > Asterales > Asteraceae > Lactuca > Lactuca sativa. The sequence continues at coordinate 357,867,196 of NC_056627.2, read as the reverse complement.
AAATATATAATTAAAATTAATGTCAAAATTTGTCGACGAAGTTTAAATGAAAGTTGTAGAGTATATTCTCACCTACACGTGGATATAAAGAACGTCAAAAATGGAGCTCGTATGCGAAAGTTATGCATTTTATAAGATTTGAGCACACACTTCGAGGCTTATCCGAAGGGTTACGCCCAGCGTACGCAGATGAAGGGCCTCGGATCGACCACGTCGCCCCTATTCCCTCTACCCCAGTCCCATCCAAATACCGGCGACCGATAATGTCATCGTTGACGTACGCCCCGCGTACGAGGGTGCGCTCAGCATACAAGCTGCGGACGAAGTACGCCCCGCGTACTCCGAAGTATGCCCAACGTACGAAGTCTGGCAGCCCTCTTATAAATAGAATGCGAGACTTCCGATTTTTACTTGCTCATTTACCAACTTCTCTCCCTATTTTTACACTTCTACTATCCTGAGACTGCCCCGACACCCCGGTTTCATATCCAAGCCCCGATGAAGGTCTGAAGCTCCGAGATTCCCGAAAAACTCACCACTTCCCGGTCAAAGTGGTGCCCGAGGAAAAATCTTGTTTCCGTCAAATCACCACACTTTCCAGGTGAGTTCATACCCCTACATTTTCCAATTTTCTTTAGTTTTCAGGGGGGAATACAAGTTAAAACACCAAAACATATTTGAAAACTTAACTGGACAACTTACAACAGAAAAGTTGTGATCTGTTCACGAACTGTTTTACCCGACTTAAACTTAATATTTTCAAAACTATTTATTATGCAAATAGTTCAGATTATACCTTTAACATGACTATTTTCACATCTACATACGATTTTTTCTAGAATACTCGAAAACAGTGAGTTACGGGTAAAACTGTCAAACATGAGTTTAAAGGGTTATTCACACCTTGTAACATGCAGAGCAAGGTGTGAAGGATTTACACTTAGTAGTTTCAATGTCCTTTTTTTTGTTAAAATACAAGGTCAATACAAACAATGTGAACTTGTTAATGAATGAATTTGTGAGACATTCACCTTCGGGGTACTCTTAAGTGCCATAGAAAAGTCCTGTACTTATAATCAGAATCCCTTGGAGGGAGAGAGTGATAGTTGTGTTTAGATCTACATTGGGTCTGAGAAACCCGCACCTAAGCTGCTTGCAACAGCTAGACCGGCAGGTCTGCGGTGACAAGTGTCATAACATTTCAACGCCTGAAGAACGTGGAGTACGAGGTCTTCGAGTTTTAGCATGGTTATAACTTATAACATCTCACATGGGGAATTAACAAAACACACGGTTCACGAGGATTTAAGGAGTGTTTATTTAAATATAAAACCACACACACACAAGTATGACGATTTACTTACATGTACTAAGTCTTGGTTTAGTTAAAACTACAACAAACCTTTAGAAAATATTGGATTTTCTGGAATCAAACTTGTAACAAACTTAAGGGAACATTCGTGCATTTTTCATTTATAAATTGCTTATGAACTCACCAGCTTTAATGTTGATACTCTTTCAAAAACAACTTGTATTCTCAGGTAACCTGTAATTCAGGTAACCAAAAGATTTTTGAAGGCAAGCCGCCAAGGCGCAGATTTCTTTTGAACTATTTTGGCATCATATGTAATTTATTTGGAAACATGTATTTTTTTGCAACGATGTAACCTTTTAAATTATATTTATGATGGTTGTGTTTGCTTTCTTCACAATGGTTATGATACTGAGCATGACGTCCTCCACCCCCAAACGTTTCCGCCATTCCAGTTTGAGGGTGCAACAGATTGGTATCAGAGCTTTGTTTATAGTGAACTAAGTATATCGAACCATGTAAGATATACAAACTATAAATACAACGGGACCAATTTCCTCTGACGTATCTTTTCAAAAGTTCTTTAAAAAAATTAATAAAAATAAAAATAAAATAAAAAAATTGTATTTTTATAAAAGTACACGCACAATCGACTCACTGGTTTAGTATCACAATGGCAATAACATGAAAGTATTGAGACAAGTTGGACACCATGATCCGACTTCGGGGTATGAAGTCATATCTTGGATAAATATAGCCTGATCAACTATATTTAGCCAAGGTATGACCAACATATGCCGAAGAAGAATCATGATGAACAACAAGTCTTCAACTTACCAACAAACTTAAGAATCAAACATAAAAATACTATAGGAGTATTTTAGCACAAATAACCACATTATATATTTACGATAACTAATTTCTTATACCAAAATATCTCGCGATATATTTCTTATCCTTATTCTCGTACAGGCACGATGGCAGGATTTCACTTACCGGGTGATCCCTACTTTCCCAACCAAGGAAATGTCGGTTGGATTGTGGAAGAGCCAGAGGAAGATTCTGAAGAGGAACCCATGGAGGATGAGAAACCTATGGAGGATGAGGAACCCATGGAAGAGGAAGAATCCATAGACGGTGAAGAGGAAGAAGACTCAGATGGAACCGACTCAGAACCCGAGGTTTACAACCCACACCCTGCCCCTATCCCTCCGCAACGCTTCCAAGACCCGACGCCCTAATGGGCCGAAACTATAAATCGATGGAGCCAAGAGCAAGGTCAACGACCTCCCTATGACATGGAACAAAGTTTCTACGATCTCAGCAGAGGAGGGTCAGCTGACCGAGCCCTTCCCATCATAGTTCACCGTTTCACATGCCACGAAGAGCAAACAAGAGTTAACACCCGCCACCTCATGGAAATTGGAGCAACCAACCAAGTCAACTCCGTTCGCATTCGTCGGTTGGATGATGACCACGATCGAACTCGAAACCGCACCGAGCTGCTTCGATGGGAAATGGCCACAACCCGAGCTGAAGTGCAAGAACTCCGAGCCACTCTAGAAGGACGTCTGACAGACGCAGAATGCCAGGCAGATGAATCCAGAGCTGAAATGAGGAACCTTGTGTCTTCACTTCGTGATCCTCAGAGCTTCAACCCCCACAAGTAGTGTTGCACTGCTTGCTTCAGTCTAATCTAATTTTGCGGATAAATACTACTATTATTTTCTAGTGTTTTATGTACGATCTCGTGACTTAGGTGTTTACACTTCCGGGATCTGATAGGTGGTCAAAATTTTGCCATACATTGATGTAACATAGACCCCTTGCAGGGTCAAATTTTCCCCAATATTGTATACTAAGTTATATCAATGAAATTGACACGCTATTTGCCTTATTACATCAAGTTCATGACAGGAATTGTTTTCAGACTAAATTTACTGGTATCCGATTTATGATCATTTGATGTATAAATCAAAGTTATGTATAATTAAGACCATGTCGACCTAGAAATGGTGGTTCTGCCTTGTATCTTGTTCCTTGTTTGGTTGTGGGCCCATGGCAGACCCATTAGATTCGAAAGTTTATTTAAAACTTAATTATATATAAATATTATACATCGAACGATTGTTGGATGAGCCTGGTATTGGTATTATATATAGATCGTCGTGCTGTGTCCCAGGATGGTTCCTTCGGAAAGCAAAAAGGTGGAAAGATACATATGGGGACTATCTCCCAAACTTCAGGCTTGATGGCGTAGCATCTACTCTCCATTATTTTCCACATTCCCTGTTATTGACATTCTGATGACTTTAAATGATGATTATTTATTGGATTTTGGTATTAAACATATGATTGTCACCTTAGTTAAAACTGAAAAATTTTCTCTGGTTTTTGGGCTATTACATGTTGGTATCAGAGCCTTGGTTTGAGGGATTCGGTCACACCCTCAGGCGTGTCAGAACTCAAACTGAGGAAACGATAACCTTTTTAAAATAAAAAGAATCGGGATTTTCTGAAAAAAAAAAAGGTTTTCTTAAGTAGCAAGGGAGAGTCCAATGCGTGTGATCGGTCGAGCTCAAGTAAGTATTTCCCAAAATCTTAACATGCTTGTAAATTGCATGCAATAATAGGGATAAGGATACCCTTAGGAATCATAAAATTGCCTGATCTGTGTGATGCCTTATAGCCTAGGGATTATTGATGCTATGTATTAACTGAAATTGATATCGGCTCAGTTATTTGCTATGTGTATGCTTTTAAAGTTTTATATGCTTAGGATTGTATAGCCCTATAATGATTGGTTTGGCTTCATATCCTGTTCCTTGTTTTGGATGTGGACATAGGGTAGAATCTTCATCCGACAATCTATGTGATCCTATTTTGTGTACAACTTGCATGCATAGGGCAACCAACGGTGTTGATTGAGGTTTCTGGTTTTTAAGGATTGAGAAAACGTAGAAGAGTCTAGGATGTATATGTGTTGTGTTATATATGAGTTATGTTTCTGAGTATAGATGGGTGAATTAGAGCTATCAAGTGTGACCTTGAAGAAGGTACAGGTAGGTGTGGAAGGTAGTATTGGGGTTGTACTACTGAAAGCACAGGACTTGTACCCGAGATAAGAGCAGATCTGGAAACTCTAAGGAATTCGGTGAGGAGGAATCTGTTGGATTAGTGTCTAAGTCCATAACTATTTTGTACGTACTTGACCCGATTATGAGCATGGTCCTTTTGGGTTGCCTTCACCATAACAATATGTAGGATGAATTAAGGAGAGAAATGTTTAAATATGATTTATTAATATATTAGGAGAATAATATATTAAAAGAGAAATCATATTGTTTAATTAATATTAGTCAATAATTAATTTTGTGGCTAAAAGAGATTAATTAAACTTAGGGGACTGATATTGTAATTATAAGATAGTTACAAAGTTGGGCTAAGGATCCATTAGATGGAAATGGACGAATTCTATATGGAGATCCATAAAGAAATCATCCAAGGGCCTTATGGAATGGTCCATGGGTTGCTTAGGGCTTAAGCAGTCAAATTAGGGTTTACTAGCCTGATAACCCTAATTGCCTAAGTATATAAAGGACCCTTATGGCCCCAAAAATCGGGTGAACTCTTAGATTAGGGTTTCTAGACGTTTTGGGTAGCCTCCTCTCTTCTCCTCTTCATCCAAGTTGCTTAGTGGTGTTTGTGACTCCATTAGAGGTGCAGCACTTGAGGCACTAAGCTTTCTGAAGCCAATTAAAGCAAGGAATTGATTGTTATTGCTATATAACAATCAAAGGTAATTACTAAACCCTTATTTCAGTTCTTATATGATAGATCTAGGGTTTATAGCTTTGAATATTCAATTGCATGTTTCATTAGACAAACTAGATTCAATTGTATTGTGTTGGATCCTAGCTTGATGTTTCATTTGGGTGTTACATCAAGAATTCTAATCAACTTAACTTGAATTTTCTCCCGTTTTGTACATGTCTAGTTCTGACAATCATGGTCTTCCCAAATCCCATGGAACAAGCTTTCCAAATGAAGATGATGTTCCACGATATGATCGAGGAGCAAGAGATCATGCTTCACTTCCTCCACATCCTCCAATTGTTCTCCCTACCCCACAAGTTCAAAGGTTTGAAAAGTTCAAAATCACTCAAACCCTATTGGCAATTAAGCATGAATATGGAAAGTATGTGTGTGCACACGTCTTAGAGATGAAGTCGCACATTGATAGGTTAAGGATGTTGGGTGTCGATATCTCATAAATATTGACTATTGATTGGGTTCTTTAGTCACTTCCTGGATCATATAGTGAGTTCGTTAGAGAGTACTATATGATGGATCACGACGTGACACTCATTTATCTCACCTATTTGCTTATAGTTGTTGCATCTGCAATGATTTGGCGTGCTGGTCAAGCAAATTTGTCTGGTGAATCAAACTCCCAAACTTCAATGGACACTGGCAACACTGGAAGTCCAAAAAGAACTAAGTCTGTGATTGTCCGATGTGTTGTGCTAAAGGAGTCCATTTGCTTTTCTTTCCAAGAGAAGCGGCATTGGAGACGAAGCTGCCCTAACTACCTAAGAGATCTAAGAGATGGGAGAGTCAAGACGTACGGCTCTGCTTCAGGTAAACTCCATTAACTAACTCTTTTAAGTTCCTATTCTAGATTCTTAATACATGATGTGATAAGATTACATTTTGATGTTTTGTAGGATCAAAGAAAAGAGAGGAAGCTTAAGGGAAGAAGTGAGCTGAATCTAATCGTGAAGAAAGTGGATTTCGATCGCATTGTTTGAAGATTGGATTTTTGAGCTACTACTTGGAGTTAGAATAGATTGTTAAGAAATATGTAATAACTTAGTTTTTCGATTGAATTGCATTGTAAGGACAAATTTTTTCTGCAATAAAATAAATTTGGATTTTATCTTATTTATTTATCCTTGCAGTTGCATGTATGAAAAAAATTGATGTTTGAAGGTTTCTATTATTAGCAATAATGGGTTTGATTCTTAATTATGTTATTTGTGGATATGTCAAGAATTCACCAAATAGGGAGAGTTTCTCATCGCCCAAGTTTCAATTGGACGAAAACTTGGAATCATACAACTTGGTTGCGTGATGAATGAAAATTTTTATATTTGGAAATTAGACTAATTCTTTGACAAAGTTTCAAGTGAAGGACTAGGAGATCGAGTACACTGGGTTGTGCGTTGATCAAGTCCACCACAAAGAGAGATAAGATATTCGTCATGATTTACTAAAAGTTTAGTAAATATGATTATACTTATAAGAATTGAGTATAATTCTGAGTTGATTGAAAGAGTTTCAATCAATAGCAAAACGAATAAGAAGAATCTAGTAGGCAGAAAGATAAAAGTTTCTATATTCTAAGAAGAAGGGAGAGTAACTTTTATTGTGTTTTATGATAGGTCTTAATGATTAAGAATCATGTCTCAATTGATCCTCTAAGTGAGTCTTAATACATTTGTATGTCTAAGAAGAGGAATCGAGAATTGTGGAAATGGTTAAATCAAGAAGTCAATCATACTTCGTTCCAATATCGAATCTTAGAGTCATACTCCAAGATTGCGAATTGAGTGACAAGTCTTAAGTAGGTTTATAACACTCATCAAATGTGGAATTTGGAAAAGTTTTTCTTATTCTTGCACATTTGAAATAGGTAAGTTGTGATGTCTTGGATAAGACAAAGACCAACTAGGACCAATTTGTGAAGTGTTTTGTCTTGATAATAACTACACTAACTCTTGAATATTTGTTTGTCAAGAAATGTTTCTTAACAAAGATAATCATATATGTCAAGAGGTCAGTGGGAGTTTTAATGATCTTGAAAAAGTTTCAAGAACAAATCAAGAATAAACCTTATTATCACTAGCACACGACTTGAGGTTTACAACCTACTGTGTTGACATTATTTTGTTTTTGTGTCATTCCAATTGAGTTAATTATGCATGTAAGTTCTATGAGTTCTCATTTGAATGCATAAAGACAAAGTGCCTTGATCGATGGAAAGTACATTGATATGTAAGGATAAGTTGCTAAACCACTTGGAAGACATGGTGGGCACTCATGTCACCATAAAGCAAGAAATCAAGATTGAGAAAGTTCAGTCCATATGAGTTTGGATTTGTCGCAAACTTGGTTTTGGCAAATTCACATTGATAGGAACTCGAACACCATAAAATAAAATAAAAATCTAAGTGTCATAAGATTCCCTACTTCATGAAAATGACTGTGAGGAAATGCTTTCACTAAGATAGATTTTAAGAAGATAGCAATTGTGAAAATTGTATTCTCAAATTCGATTATGGTTACGGCATCCCTTTCCATAGTTCGAATTGTGAGATTGGGCAATTTGTCTAACATTTGGGACTTATTGATATAAGTTCTGAATTAGTTAAGACACACATATGAGCTATCTAGGGCAAAGGTGTATAAGTTTAAGAAGTTTGGATAAAGGCTTATCAAAGCATCCGGTATTAGAAATATGAATTTCGGAAATTCAATAGGCATTGTTTTCTTGAAGTTTAGTTGTTTTCTGAATACATGTCAAAGCTAGCGGGAGCATAAGTGTTATGCTTATATGATAATAATCATCATGATAGTGGGAGCGTAAGTGTTATGCTTGTATGATTATTATGACAAGTATTGCAAGTTAGCAATATTAACTATAGAAAAACAAAGATTCAATTTGCAAAGTTGCATGGGTTGAAAAGTTGTTTTGCTATAATTAAGGGAGAGAATATTATACTTCGTTTCAAAATCTAAAGCTTAGATTAAGAAATTTTAATAAATTTAGTCAAAGGATACACAGTGTGTTCTCAAATTTCGATTATGATTACGACATCCCTCTTCATAGTTCGAATTGTGAGAACGTGACACATAAAATATTATGACAGAAGATTAATAAAGTATCATATCTTTATGTAAGACATTATGCATTGTGTCCCATACACTTCAGTTATAGGATCGATTGCAAATGCTATAATATTTGACCATTCTAAAATTTTCCAAATGTCTAGCGCATTAAACGGGAAAAAGGACTAGAATCGGTTTTGACTAAAATAATTAAACAACTATCAAAGGACGATCCAAAGTTCGCTGAGGATTGGTCGCTTGTGAGTAGTTGGAAGTATGGCATTGGATGGACCATATTGACATTATTATGAATAGATAAGATTCTATTAAGAATGAGTTGTTATATGGCAAATGTGGAAATGTTTCCATATTGGGAATTGGATATTGAGAGTCTATGTCTAGATTAGAAACTTTTATGCAAGAAGGATGTTCAAAGGAATGTACTTCGAATGTGAGACTTCACGTCTATGGAATTGTCTTGTAACAATTTCCGATAAGAGTACTTTGTAATTTCATTGGCCAAGTCTTGGTGACTTTTGTGCTATGGCTTTGCGAAAGGATCGTTGCATAAAATGTTAGAATCTAGCATATTCTAGTAGTGGCAAGAACCTTGTGTTCTAACACTAATGATAAGGATTGGGAATTGTGAAATGAGTATCATTAGAATGGTTTTCAATTGATCTATTTCACAAAGTAAGGACCATAGGAAACATAGTGTGCATGCTTTGTGCATAGGACACCTGTTGCTGTAATTTGAGTAATAAGTTCATTTTCTGAAACAGTAAACGATAAATTATGAGTAATCAATATGGTGGTTAAATAGAAGTGTTTTATTTACTCTCACAAGTTTGAGGCCATATAGGATTAAGTATTATTGTAGTGTTTTAGTTTGCATGTTTTGACTTCCAGAATAATTAGGTTATTCAAACATCCACAGTCGGTTATACGTTGGGAGTAGGTATGAAGGAAGAATGTCATGAATCTGTCTGTAGATTGTCTGAAGTGTTTAGAAATGGCACAAGTTTGTTGCAGAGTTCATGAGTGCTTTGATAAGATTGGAGTATTGGATTAAACCCACGCTCACTTGGATCACTTCATGGATTTTATCTCGAGTGATTAGTGAGACGATAATATTGTATATTCTTGAAACCAAGACATGTGAGTTGTTATTTGTTGGTCGGTTGCAGATTGATAATAAGTAAACGCACCAGTAACTTGGTGTTATAAAACTTATTGTTGTGTGTGATTCGATCAGTGAATGCAAGAAAGCATATGAGTCAAAGTTTATCCATTCCTTTTACTCAAAGTAGGATAAAAAACGATATCTATGGGCTCCTCGATGATTTAGTGATGATACCTAAGCGCTTGGCCAAGTTGGGACTAAGTTGATGTGTTCAATTGTAGTCTGTTGTCAGTCTTCATAAATCGGAAGTCGAGAAATAGTATAGAGAGAATGATTAAAATTCATGTCTTATGTCTATACGAAATCTTGAGAATGGAGGAATATATAATCCCTTATCTAAAGGACACGCTATCTGATAAGATCAGAGTTGACAGCGACTTTTGAAAGCTACGATTGTTGATCAGGTTCTGAAGTCATACGGGAAATAGTTATTAGACTTATCCAAGTGGGGGACTGTTGGATTAGTGTCTAAGTCCATAACTATTTTGGTATGTACTTGACCCGATAATGCGCATGGTCCTTTGGGTTGCCTTCACCATAGCAATATGTAGGATGAATTAAGGAGAGAAAGGTTTAAATATGATTTATTAATATATTATGAGAATAATATATTAAAAGAGAAATCATATTGTTTAATTAATATTAGTCAAGAATTAATTGATAATTAATTTTGTGGCTAAAAGAGATTAATTAAACTTAGGGGACTGATATTGTAATTATAAGATAGTTACAAAGTTGGGCTAAGGATCCATTAGATGGCAATGGACGAATTCTATACGGAGATCCATAAAGAAATCGTCCAAGGGCCTTATGGAATGGTCCATGGGCTGCTTAGGGCTTAAGCAGTCAAATTAGGGTTTACTAGCTTGATAAACCTAATTGCCTAAGTATATAAAGGACCTTTATGGCCCCAAAAATGGGGTAAACTCTTAGATTAGGGTTTCTAGACGTTTTGGGTAGCCTCCTCTCTTCTCCTCTTCATCCAAGTTGATTAGTGGTGTTTGTGACTCCATTAGAGGTGCAGCACTTGAGGCACTAAGCTTTCTGAAGCCAATTAAAGCAAGGAATTGATTGTTATTGCTATATAACAATCAAAGGTAATTACTAAACCCTTATTTCGGTTCTTATATGATAGATCTAGGGTTTATAGCTTCAATTGAATGTTCATTAGACAAACTAGATCCAAAAGCTACTAGGGTTTGCATGTACACCATAGGAATGATGTATTGCTCAGAACCCATCAGAATCCCTTCGAACTTCCTTATCTATTGTTTGCGTGTGGTATTTTTAGTTTGAGGATGGTGATGGCTACCCGAGTAGGTTCGGGTTCGGGATCAGGCTCAGGATCGGGTTCAGGTTCCGGTGTGGAGCCGATTGATGAGAGGTTACGCAAGCTTATCGCAGCCGAGGTTACTCGCGACATACTTAACGTTACCCCTATGATTTTCGGTACCGTCAAGGAGGGGATCATGGAGATTATGGAGGAGCAGCTCAGGTGTTTCCGAGCCGAGATTGTTGCGGGTCAGATTGGGTCTAAAATCCCTTATTTTAGGAGTTCAAGGCATGTGGTGCGCTTGAGTTCTTTGGGGTTAAGGACCCCCATCGCTAGTCGTCGTTGGATCGATGACATCTAGAATGCTCAGCGCACGAGTTTTTGCCCCGATCCAGAAAAGGTGGGATTCGCATTATGTATGTAGAGGAACCGAGCATAGGGCTGGTGGGAGGAGGTTACCCGTGAGGTAGGGACGGCGGGTGTGACTGTGATGACATGAGAGGATTTTGTGAGAAGGTTTGTGATGGGTTTTGAGCATTCTAACACTTCCTAAGTGTACATGCAACCCTAATAACCTTGGATCTATGTTTGTCTAATTATCATGCAAAGTTGAATTCCAAGGTTATATTCCTATCTAGCATACATGGGGAACAATTTTAACTTGAATCATAGATAGAATAACTTACCTTGTTGTTGCTTGTGTTCCTTGAAACCTTGTGAGCCTAGCACCCCAAGTGTGATGCCTCAAATGCTTCACACAACACCAAGTGCTCTTGGAAAGACTCTTGAGATAACACACACTTCTCAAAATCGGCCAAGCCCTCTTGTTTCTTATGTCTAGCCGTTTTTGGTGGAGAATGGGATCCTTATATAGTGTTGACACATCTAGGGTTACACCATGTAAACCCTAATGTGTCATGACTCTTCATTTCCATGACCCATGGGTTTGTAACTCCCATGGAGCATCCATGGAGCATCCTATGGGTAGAACCCAACTTGATAATCCATGGAGCCTCTTAGCCCACTATACAAGATATGGATGAACCCATATATTTAATTAGTTAACCTTTGATCACTTAATTAATTCCAAATTAATTCTTGATCAAACTAATCAAATAATATTATTAATATATTAGAACTTATAATATATTAATAATCTCCAAGTGTTATTTCTCTCATTTAGTCTAACCAATTGCATGGTGCCATGCAACCCAAATGGACCATGCCGGGTCGGGTCAAGTACAAGCCCGAAATAGTTATGGACTTAGACACCTTATCCAACAGTCTCCCACTTGGATAAGTCTAATAACTATATCTCTAGTACTTCAGGAACCGACCGGCAATCGTAGCTCTTTCAAGGTTTCTCGGAACTGAGAAGATGATAGTACGCCATTTAAGATAAGTGATCATATAATCCTCCGTTCTAGATATCAGCCGGACAAATACATGGAACATTGTCTTGCTTATTGTCCAGCATTTGTTTCCCGATTTCCGATTTGTTTGACATAGAACTTAATTGAACACATCAATCTAGTTCTGACCGGGCCCGGTACATGGGTCAAAACAAAATCATCGAGGGGCCTAGATATCAGCTTCTAATCCAAGAAGGAACAGATAAACTTCGACTCATATGTTTGTTCTACCACTCATTGAATTACACACAAAAGTACGTTTTATAACATCGAGTTACCAATGCGGTTTCGTACAGTCAATGCATAACCAACTTGTAAGTAACAAATCATATCTCTAGGTTTGAAGACTTATATGATATTACCGTCTCACGATCACTCGAGATAGAATTCCATGAAGTGATTCCAGTGAGCGTGGGTTGAGTCCAATGCTCAGAACTTATGAGCACTCATGATTGTTGTAGCCTTGTCCAACACCTTAGACCTCTACAACCCATCATGACAGTCTTGATTCATACCTACTTCCGACATATGACCGACTGTGGAGGTTTGAATAATATGTTACACCAAACAAAATTATTCTGGAAGTCAAAACATGCAAAAGAAATATAGTAAACGATTGACAAGAGATAGCAACACTTTACTCATAAATAAAACACCTTTTATTCATCATCAAATGTCAATTACACTTTACAAATTTCTGGGTTATCTAACTACTAAAACTTATATCATCCTTCAGCCCTATGCTCCGAGCATGCTGGAGATGCTTAACCCTACTCAGTCCCTTCGTGAGGGGATCTGCTGGGTTCTCATCCGATGATACCCTCTTTGCCACGAGGAGTCCTTCTTCGATCCGATGTCTGATGAAATGGTATTTTCTGTCGATGTGTCTGGATCTCCCATGATCCCTTGGTTCCTTGGCTAAGGCAACAACACTTTCACTATCACAGAAAATTTCCATTGGCTCTTTAATAGCTGGTACAACTCCAAGGTCTCCAATGAAGTTCTTCAGCCATATCGCTTCCTTTGCTGCTTCGCTAGCTGCAATATACTCTGATTCACAAGTAGAATCTGCCACTGTCTCTTGCTTGGAACTCTTCCAAGAAATTGCTCCTCCGTTTAGGGTAAAGACCCAGCCCGACTGAGAGCGGAAATTATCCCTATCAGTCTGAAAGCTAGCATCACTATACCCTACAACTCTCAAGTCATCATTTCCACCAAGGGTAAGGACCCAGTCCTTAGTCCTCCGTAGGTACTTGAGAATATTCTTTACCGCAGTCCAGTGTGCCTTGCCAGGGTTCGCCTGATACCTGCTAACCATGCTCAAGGCAAAAGCTACATCGGGTCGAGTACACGTCATAGCATACATGATCGATCCTACAGCCGAAGCGTAAGGTGTTCGACTCATTTCTGCTATCTCAGCCTCAGTGCTAGGGCTTTGTGTCTTACTCAATCTGGTGTTACTCTGGATGGGTAACTCTCCTTTCTTGGAATCCTGCATGCTGAATCGCTTCAGCACTTTATCCAAGTAGGTACTCTGACTAAGTCCAATTAGCCTTTTACTCCGATCTCTCAAGATTCTTATCCCTAGAATATAGGCAGCTTCACCAAGGTCCTTCATAGCGAAACACTTCCCAAGCCAGGACTTTACTTCCTGCAGGGTTGGAATGTCGTTTCCTATGAGTAGTATGTCATCCACATACAATACCAAGAAGCTAACTATACTCCCACTAGCCTTGACATACACACAAGATTCATCTTCACTCCTAGAAAAGCCAAATTCCTTGACCTTTTCATCAAAGCAAAGATTCCATCTGCGAGGTGCTTGCTTCAATCCATAAATGGATTTCTCAAGCTTACACACTCTATTAGGGTACTCGTTGCTGACAAAACCCTCTGGCTGACTCATGTAAACATCTTCAGCCAGCTTCCCATTAAGGAAAGCGGTTTTGACATCCATCTGCCATATTTCATAATCATGAAACGCAGCTATGGCTAACAGAACCCGAATAGACTTAATCTTTGCTACTGGAGAAAAGGTCTCATCATAGTCCACTCCAGGAATTTGAGAGAAGCCCTTTGCAACCAGTCTAGCCTTATAAGTGTGTACTTTACCATCCATGTCGGTCTTCTTCTTGAAGACCCATTTGCACCCTACTGTCTTACGACCTGGTACATTCTCAACCAAGTTCCAAACTTGATTGTCATACATGGATTGTATCTCGCTATCCATAGCCTCTTTCCATTTAGCAGACTCGGGGCCTGCCATGGCTTCCTCGTAGCTGTTAGGGTCATCTTGACTTACTAGTGTCTCATCACTAATAAGTGTCTCACCTTCTGCAGTAATATGGAATCCATAGTAATGCTCAGGTGCACTCCTAACTCTCGTGGAACGTCTCAGAGGTACAGATTTGTCAATTGGCTCAACAGGAGTTTCCTCCTCAAGTTGAGGGCTAGAGTTTGAAGTTCCTTCACCGCTTGATTCTTGAATTTCTTCAAGATCAATTTGCCTCCCACTGTCTCCTTGGCTTATAAACTCTCTTTCTCGAAAGACTCCTCTTCTTGCTACAAAGACCACATTGTCACTGGGTCTGTAGAAGAGGTGACCAAAGGATCGTTGTGGGTAACCGATGAAAATACACCTCTCGCTTCGAGGTTCGAGCTTATCATGAGTCTCGCGTCTCACGAAAGCCTCGCAACCCCAAATCTTGATGTGGTCTAGTTTAGGTACTTTACCAGTCCACATCTCGTGAGGAGTTTTGGCAACTTTCTTTGTAGGGACTAGATTAAGAATATGGGCGGCAGTCTCTAAGGCATACCCCCAGAATGAGATTGGTAGCGTAGCTCGACTCATCATGGAACGAACCATATCCAACAAGGTTCGATTACGCCTCTCAGCCACACCATTCAACTGTGGTGTCCTGGGAGGTGTCAATTGTGAGACTATCCCACATTCCCTTAGATAGTCGAGGAACTCTGAACTAAGATACTCACCACCACGATCGGATCGAAGCATCTTAATGTTCCTGCCCAATTGATTCTCGACTTCCTGTTTAAATTCCTTAAACCTCTCGAAAGTCTCTGACTTATGCTTGATCAAGTAGACATATCCATATCTACTATAATCATCAGTAAAAGTCAAATAATAACGATTAGCATCCCTTGTGGCATGTTTGAATGGTCCACACACATCCGTGTGTATAAGGTCCAACAAACCTTCACCCCTCTCACATGAACCTGTGAAGGGTGACTTTGTCATTTTTCCAAGTAAGCATGATTCGCAACTATCATCTGACTTTAGGTCAAACGACTCCAAGACTCCATCCTTTTGGAGTTGGCCTATGCGTTTCTTGCTTATATGTCCAAGACGACAATGCCATAATGATGCTTTATCCAAGTTATTATTAGTAGAATCAATACACAAAACATTATTTCCCAAGTTATCTACAACAGATACAGCTTCATACACACCATCACAAGGTAATGCTTTAAAATAAAAGACATTATTATAGAAAACATCTATAGAACCAACTTCATTATTAAATGAAAAGGTAAACCCTTGTTTGTACAAAGCATGAAAGGAAATAATATTTCTTGCCATTCCTGGCGAATAACAACACTTATTCAAATCTAAACTAAACCCACTACTTAGCGATAAAGTATAAACTCCAATCTTGGTAACAGGTATAGCTTTCCTATTCCCCATGATCAAGTTTATCCTTCCTTGCTCCACATCCTCACTTCTTCTTAGTCCCTGCAAGTCACAACAAATGTGAATACCACAACCGGTATCAAGGACCCAAGAATTAGAATGGGGTGAGTTATTAGAAATGATAGTGTAAATACCTGCATGGTTGGGTTTAACTTTCCCATCCTTCACATCTTGCTGGTATTTTGGGCAGTTCCGCTTCCAATGAGCTTTTTCATGGCAATAGAAACATTCAGCCTCTTTTGGGTCAGAAGAAGGAGTAACGAAACCTTTCTTGGTTCCACTTGAAGAAGAGCCATCAAGGGTCCGAGCCTTGGTACCCTTAGAAGAGCTCTTTCTCTTCCTCCCTCGACTTTTCCCGATTGCCAAAACCGGAGTAGAGTTTTGAGTAGGAGTGATAGCAACCGACTTCCCCTTAAGACCTGTTTCTGCGGTCTTGAGAAGTCCCTGAAGTTTGCTGAGGGTGACTTCTTCCTTGTTCATGTGATATGTCATGCGGAATTGATCATAGCACGATGGTAAGGAATGCAAAATAATATCTATTGCAAGATCCTCCGGGAAGTTCACATTAAGCTTCAGCAAACGATCCACATACCTTTGCATTTTCTGCATGTGGCTCGTGACGGATTCCCCGTCCTTCATCATGGTTGTTATCATGGAGCAGATGATTTCATACCTCTCTTGTCTTGCACTTTGATGGTATCTTTCCATCAAATCTTGGTGCATTTCATAAGGGTAGAAATCTTCATAAGACTTTTGGAGTTCCGCTGTCATCGTGGCCATCATGATACAAGCCACTTTCGTAGCATCCCTTTCATGTGCCCGAAATTCAGCGATCTCCTGAGGAGTTGCAGTGGACTCATTAATCTCCTTAAGCTCCTTGTCAAGGACATATTCTTTGTCCTCGTAGCGGGTAATCATCCTGATGTTTCTGATCCACTCATTGAAGTTGGATCCATCAAAGGTGACTTTCCCACACAAGTTCATAAGGGAAAAGGAGCCATTAGGATTAGAGCCAGAAGCATTGTTGAAAGACATCTGGAGGAAATAGGACAAGATTAGTTTAGATATAAGAGAGTCCTTAATAAAACACCCAAATGTAATATTAAGGCTAGGATCCAATCACAATATAATATAACTTAGAAGAGGTATGCCGTAATCTAAGCTATATCATATTTGAAAGGTAGGTGAATGACGATTCACCAATTTCCACCACGAAAACCGCAATATTTTAGTATTAGGTTTTTGAATGGTTCTTAGAAATTCCTAGATTCTTTGAGATTCAATGAACTTTTCAAAGGCATGTTTCAATCTCAAGTGTGCCCTCCAAGTTTTGTGACTGGGATACCGAGGATCACAAAACGAGGTGTGAAGTAACCATGCAAATCACTTGGTACCCTTAAAGTTTATTACTCAATCGATGTGCCGGTTAACCACACACGCTCCACCGATACTATAATAAACCCTAAGTCACCCTTTACCTACCTCGTTAAGTCCAAGTTAGTGTGCCGGTTAACCACACACGCTCCACCAACGACTTAATCAAAGTGTAAAGTGTAATTTCATGGAATAGCACCTTATTCACATTTTTCCTAAAGTAACTAAGATTGGGAATTTAATAAAACATTTAGTTACTTTATAATATTCATCATACTTTGAATGAGAATTAATAAGTCCTTGTCTTACCCGTTCGGCTAACGACCCTCCACCGATCAAGCAAGCGGTGGGTGAGAGTGGACACCCATTAAGTCACCATTTTATAGGCAACAACCTTATACCCACCTTATAGACCGGCTTCGTGAATGAGGCGTACTAGCGGTAAGACGACTTTGTTCTTATACATATATATATAATTATTAAATCATAATAATATAAGTATAAGGGTTGAATTTTAACTTTTAAAATTCTAGGGGTTGGAACTAAAGTTTTAACTTAACTTTACTTGTTCCAAAACTTGAGGGCAAGTTTTGTAATCTTTCAAAACTTTTCATTTCTTGTAACTTATGAGTTTAATAGAGTAATAAAATGAGGACTTTTCATTTTTCTAACTCTTGTGTTCTTTTAATGGTTTTTTAATCCAAGGGACTTTTGGTTTTCCATAACTTGAGGACAAGTTATGGACTCCATTAAAACACATTATGATCATGAATTAATCTACCACATAGGTTACAAATAATTCCTATGATCATCTAAACATCATAAGAACAAGAACATGAATATGAACACTTTCAAGAATCAAAATCACATTTAATCTTGTAATTTTGATAATTTGTTGTTGTAAATGAGTTAGAAAAGACATTACACCTTCTAAAATAAGTTTTCAAGTACCAAAACATTTTAGGGTAATGATTCTAATCCATTTCCAGCAACACAAGTCGAAATTCTGCACTCTGTCGACCCTACTCGCCGAGTGCATAAACCTACTCGCCCAGTAGGTTGAAGATACACATGAACTCGTCGAGTCCTCCCCATGGACTCGCCGAGTCCATCAGTCAGACAGCAAGATTTTCGACTTTCTTCAACTTTTAAGCACAAATAACAAACAAACAAGCCTAGGCTCTGATACCACTGATGGGTTTTGAGCATTCTAACACTTCCTAAGTGTACATGCAACCCTAATAACCTTGGATCTATGTTTGTCTAATTATCATGCAAAGTTGAATTCCAAGGTTATATTCCTATCTAGCATACATGGGGAACAACTTTAACTTGAATCATAGATAGAATAACTTACCTTGTTGTTGCTTGTGTTCCTTGAAACCTTGTGAGCCTAGCACCCCAAGTGTGATGCCTCAAATGCTTCACACAACACCAAGTGCTCTTGGAAAGACTCTTGAGATAACACACACTTCTCAAAATCGGCCAAGCCCTCTTGTTTCTTATGTCTAGCCGTTTTTGGTGGAGAATGGGATCCTTATATAGTGTTGACACATCTAGGGTTACACCATGTAAACCCTAATGTGTCATGACTCTTCATTTCCATGACCCATGGGTTTGTAACTCCCATGGAGCATCCTATGGGTAGAACCCAACTTGATAATCCATGGAGCCTCTTAGCCCACTATACAAGATATGGATGAACCCATATATTTAATTAGTTAACCTTTGATCACTTAATTAATTCCAAATTAATTCTTGATCAAACTAATCAAATAATATTATTAATATATTAGAACTTATAATATATTAATAATCTCCAAGTGTTATTTCTCTCATTTAGTCTAACCAATTGCATGGTGCCATGCAACCCAAATGGACCATGCCGGGTCGGGTCAAGTACAAGCCCGAAATAGTTATGGACTTAGACACCTTATCCAACAGTTTGATCGAGAGTTTGCACCGGCCATTGAGGTGTAACAGTTGGTGAGGGAGTTCTAGGACCTTCACCAGACCACGGAGACTGTGGCAGAGATTATCACCAAGTTTAGGGAGAGGGAATTGTTGGTTCTACAGTACGCTGCAGAAGAGGAGATGGGGAAGACGAGACATCATGATATACTGAGGGATGATATTTAGGAGCTTGTGAGCTTCTCATGGTGCAAAACCTTGAATGACGTGATTGAGAAGGCCCATGAGCGAGAAATCGAGTTAGAGCTCCGGATAAAGCAGAATTCGGAGCAGGTTCAGACGACAGTGGGTCAGACTAAGAAGCCTAAGACCTTCGATGTTCACAACAGAGGTCAGCCGGTCCGGGGCCGATGTGCCAAGTGAAGCAAGCCGCACGGTGGAGCTTGTCGACCAGGGGATCAAGATGCTTTGGTTGTGGTCTAGCGGGCAACATGAGAAAGGACTTCCCTAAGAGGGCCTTGATTTGTTTTCACTGCAACCAGACCGGTCATAAAAGGCCGATTGTCCGAGGATGTCTGGAGGAGCAATGGCAGCGCCTGCGCCCGCCACATTAAGGATTCTAGATAGCCATCAGGGCAAGGAGGAGGCTCCTATAGTGAAGAGTAAAGCATTTTAGCTGACCATAGATGAGGCTCGGGCAGCGCCGGACGTCATGACTAGTAAAGCATTTCACCTGACCAAGAAGAATGTGACCTTCAGTGGGGTATGGATCAATAGTTGGCCTTTGAGACTTTGAGACAGAAATTATGCGAGGCCCCGATCCTTGCGTTACTCGAGGGATTGGATGATTTTGTGGTTTATTGCGACGCTTCTATTTCGGGTTTGGGAGTTGTTCTTATGCAGAGGAGGCATGTGATTGCTTACACCTCGAGGCAGCTGAAGCCTCATGAGGCGAATTACCCCACTCATGATTTGGAATGGGGGGCGGTGGTGTTTGCCCTCAAGACCTGGAGGCATTACTTGCATGGGGTCTGATGCACTATTTACACCGATCATAAGAGTTTTGAAGTATTTGATGGATCAGCCAAACTTGAATATGCGGCAGAGGAGGTGGTTAGACATGGTAAAAGATTATGATTGCCAGATTTTATACCACCCCAGGAATGCCAATGTGGTGGCCGATGCTTTGAGCCGTAAGGTGGTGTGTTCTTCGATCTGAGATATTTGTTTGAGGATGACGATTACCTCACCATTGATGGATATGATCAAGGAGGCTCAGGTAAAAGGATTGAAAAAAAAGAATTAGAAGACTAAGTGAATTAGGGGCAAAGTCCGTTGTTTTGTCAGAGACAGTCAGGGATTATTGACTCAATGTGGTAGGGTTTAGGTTTCGACATCTGGTGGGGTGAGGCAGAAAATTTTGGAGGAGGTACATAAGTCCAAGTTTTCTATCTATCCGGGGGCCAAGAAGATGTACCGAGACCTGAGCTAGAGTTACTGGTGGCCCTGTATGAATAGGGAAGTTGCTTGGTTTGTTGAGCGGTGTCTGAGTTATAGGAATGTCAAAGCCGAGCATTAGAGGCCTCACGGCAAGGTCCAGTCATTGCCCATCCCCATGTGGAAATGGGAGGAGATCACTATGGATTAATCATGAAATTACCCAGGACGGCGTGAGGTGTTGATTCTATTTGGGTTATTATGGACAGACTGACCAAAAGTTCTCACTTCATTCCAATTGCTGATTAATTATCATTAGTAATATTTTTTAGAAATTTAATTGGGAATTTTTTATGTCGCATATATCAATGAGGGAGGGTAATTTTGGATCAACTGTACTCACAACTAATTACTATATTTAATAAGATTGACAAACATATACATCCAATGGAACCGAAAGATAAACGGGTATTTATACGCTTTCAAGGTAACTACATGATTAACAAATTATTATTTATTTTTGTTTGCTAACATTCTTATAAATGATTTTTTCATATAATGATTCTTGAAACATTTCCTGTGAGTAGTTTGTTTGGTACCCGACAAGAGAATGTGATCCCCCGGGCTGTTGCATGGTCGAAACTGAGGCCTTTACAAAAGACTCATTGTAACCAGTTTATAACAATCGACAACGTATGGTTACTTATATATTTTAAGATTTTCATTTATATGCATAATTTATGTTTATTTATAGTTTTATAATTTTTTAAGCATGATAACAGACTTGTACAGAAGTTGTAGCCAATAAAAGTTGAGAGTCGTGATGAATGGTGGATAGTTATCTCAGCATGGATTGATTGCCCTGATTTCCCATCACAGAAGTTCAAATGACACATTCCCTAACACCATCACCTAAAAGGCTCCCTAACCCATGAGCCTCAACAAGAGAAGGCACTAATAGATATTCCATCTCATAACCACCAACAGCACCGCCGTTCTTTGAACCATCAATTGATAGGGACCAAATTATTACTGACTTTAAAAATGAGGTCCGTCAATTGTAAAAAGAGGTTAGTGAATGTCTCGAGAATATGAGGTCACAATATAAGCGTTTAGCAGAGCATGACGCTACTTGAGCCATGTTTCTAAAACTTATCAATAAGACTCCCGAATACGATGTTGGTACCTCGAAGAGGGTGGAGGTACATTGTTAATTATTTCACTCCCATATTGCTTTTATTTAACTTTATGGTCCTTATGTTTTTGTATTGTTTTTAATTAAAAACTATGGAACCATACATGCACTTATCATGCAAGATGATGGTACCATAGAGTACACTGACATGTGGGAGCACGATTATGGGTGAGGCACACCCGAAAAACCGTTGAATCACGGCCTTGAGAAGCCATCTCCACGTATTCAATCGTCCGATGTAAAAGAGATTCCAAGGGATGAATATAAAATGTCATCGACATTACCTCTTAGGTGTTCTATGCGCCAGAAAGTTATGTCCGTATGGTATAAGTCCCCATGGATACAAATGAAGATGAAATGTGTTGCATGATAACAGCCAGCACCGTTGGACAATCATTTAGAACCTATCGCACATAGTCTATATAAACAACATGGTGCTTCGATGTTGTTTGCTCACCGTTATTTTACCAGTATTTTGACGATTGAGTTTTAGACGTGGTTATATGCGAATAGTCATGTAGGCCGGTTGGAATGTGATGCAAGTTATATAATTATGTGCTCATTACGTACTAAGCTTCTAATAACAATACTTACTTTACTGCAAAATTTTTGCTTGGAAACACATCATGTTGTGGATCTCATTATTGATATAACGTAAACAAGATGATGCTCAGTGGACGGATTTGTCGTCAGCTTTCAACACTGATGCATTTGACTGGAGTGATATGGATGACGAATCCGTTTACCTAGCCTGGACAGACTATGATATAATATAATTGTGTTTGGATTATATTACCTAAGTGTTGTGATATGTCTTCAATCTTAACGTCGTATGTGGTGGTTTTGCTTGAGTTAAGCCTGAGAATCACAACAAAGAAAGAGTTGACGTTAGTCGTCATCTGGAAGGGGGTCCCAGAACGAGACTCTGACGGTCTAGTCAATAGTTTTATGAGAGAATTAGGGTTTAATTTGATATATATATATATATATATATATATATATATATATATATATAACTTTATGGTCCTTATGTTTTTGTATTGTTTTTAATTGAAAACTATGGAACTGTACATACACTTATCATGAAAGATGATGGTACCATAGAGTACAATGACATGTGGGAGCACGATTATGGGTGAGGCACACCCAAACAACCACTGAATCACGACCTTGAGCAGCCATCTCCACATATTCAACCGTCCGATGTAAAAGAGATTCCAAGGGATGAATATAAAATGTCGTCGACATTACCTCTTAGGTGTTCTATGCACCAAAAAGTTATGTATGTATGGTATAAGTCCCCATGGATACAAATGAATATGAAATGTGTTGCATGACAACAACCAACACCATTGGACAATCTTTTAGAACCTATCGCACATAGTCTATATAAACAACATGATGCTTCAATGTTGTTTGATCACCGTTATTTTACCGGTATTCCGATGATTGAGTTTTAGACGTGGTTATACGCGAATAGTCATGCAGGCCGGTTGGAATGTGATCTAAGTTATATAATTATGTGCTCATTACATACTAAGCTTCTAATAACAATACTTACTTAACTGCAAAAAAATTCTTGGCAGCATATCATGCCGTGGATCTCATTATTGATATAACGTAAACAAGATGATGCTCAGTGGACGGTTTTGTTGTCAACTGTGACATCCCCAAATTCACGGCCAAAAAAAACCGATTTGTTTATGCTTTATTTGAAAATCAGAGTATATTTTTAAGGAAATATAATGCGGAATTTGTTCCCAAAAAAATTATGAAAAAGAATTTATCAAAGCATTTCCGTAGAAATGTATTATATTAAAAACTTTGGGATATCATTGTTAATACAGATCAAAAGCATAAACATAAACAACATAGACATTATAATATCTATTTATTCTAGTAGCCTATAATCCATTGATCTCTCATCAGATCATCACTCCTGTGCTCTCTTTCCACTACCTGTATATGAGAAAACTGAGTGGGTCAGGCTTGGGAGCCTGGTGAGCACATAGGGTTTTCAACCCGCAATAAATAAGTTTATTAATTTCATCAATTAACAATAACCCGATTACCCATTCTAGTTATCCTCACTTTACGTCCCTAAAACACCTATCGTGAGGTATCTAGCCTAAGGATTATCATCGGGATGGACACTATTGCTAAGGGGTTTCCTCAACAATAAATGTCCGTAAGGCAACCATGAATGGGATAGAGTACACCAGTGAACACATCGTTCACAAACACCTACAGGTTGCGGGCCTGCTAGCGTTCCACTTGACTGTCTAGAATAGTCTGTGGTTGTCATCTATACTCTGCTAGATGACTGGATCAACAACAACATCGAGGCCTCTCATCATTTTATTTCATCACACACCAACTATTTCATCTATCCATGTTTTACCCCAACATATTTATAGATATAAAATACATATACAGTTTAAATCATTTAAAACATGTATAATAGTGTTCGTTTAACATAGATAACAAGTATACAGACAATATGCATACATAGCATGTAATTTATATAAAATACTTCATATCTATGCGTAAGATGAAAATAAATATGCACTCACTTTAGTAGCGGGAGTAAATAGAATCTAAAAACGGTCAACGGCTCATGATCGTCGGGCTCGGGACGCGGAACGGCTTCAGAAAACGAGAGAGAGAAGGAATATTTGGTGTAAGAATTGAATGAGGTCGAACTTGCTATTTATAGGCTGATTTCGGCCCATTCACATCGTGAGAATTCATTGCTCACGTCGTGAGCCATGGATGAATCACCTCGTAGCTTCGACATTTGCGTTCTAGGCTTGAATAGTGTCTGTTTGACTCCTCACCTCGTGAGAATTCATTACTCACGTCGTGAGCTTTTGAGTTAGGGTTTCTGACACGTGTCATGCTCTTAGACAACTGTATATTCGGAATGTCATAACTTTTGCATACGAACTCCGTTTTTAACGTTCTTTATATCCACGCATAGGTGGAGACGTACTCTACAACTTTCATTTAGACTCCTAAGGATAAAAAGTGGTTTATCATAAACTAACTTTTTACATTTCCCAGTTTCGTGCCGGTATTGACACGAAACTTCGACAAGTCATATCTTTTTCGTTATAACTCGGATTTCGGCGTTCTTTATATCT
Source organism: Lactuca sativa (assembly GCF_002870075.4). Classification (NCBI taxonomy): domain Eukaryota; kingdom Viridiplantae; phylum Streptophyta; class Magnoliopsida; order Asterales; family Asteraceae; genus Lactuca; species Lactuca sativa. The sequence continues at coordinate 357,842,356 of NC_056627.2, read as the reverse complement.
CCGAAATCATTGTCCTGACCACTAGGGGTGTTCAAAATCGGATATCCGAATTTCGGATATCCGAAAATTCGGATACTTGATTTTTGATATCTGAATCCGTATCCGAAAATTTGGATATCCGAATTTCGGATACGGATTCGGATATTAAACCGGATATCCGAATTTCATTAGTTTTAAACCACATCCGAACATCCGATCCGTAAAATCACCGCAACTCTTAAAATTAATAATAGCAACTATGTTAAATCTTGAGACATAGATAGATATCGATAGCAACAAATAAATATATGTAGCATTTACTAAATAGTTTTTGATTATAAGCCAACGAACCTGGATTATAACAAACAAATATATAACGATTGTAAAAGGAAAGGTTTGCAATAAAAGTTTGGAAAGAATGGTCACGAAAAAGTTAAAAATGGTGGGGAACATTAGTCCATTAAGCATGTCAATGTTTCTAATTTCTCATTTTAAAATATTAAAAAATAAAGAAAAAATATTTTTTTCGGATATCGGATATCCGAAATATCCGAAACTTTATAAATTCACTATCCGTATCCGAATCCGAAAAACCGGATATCCGAAATTCGGATATCCGAAAATCCGGATATTCGAAATTTCGGATAATTTCGGATCGGATTTTCGGATTTTCGGATCGGATATTTCGGATGCGGATATTTTTGAACACCCCTACCGACCACTACAACTTTCTTCATAGATATTGGACCTATATATTACTTTATTTTTTATGCTTATTTTTATTCTTAACTTATTATATATTATAATTAAGTATAAGGCACATAAAATCACATAATATTCAAATAATTCCTATTTATTATTCAAAGTAGGTTATAAGTGTTGAACCTAACTATTACACAATTAAATTAATGTTTAGCCTAGAAACATGGGCGTTACAACAGCTCCACCAACCGACTTAAACAAAGTGCAAAGTGTAATTTCATGGATTAGCACCAAATTCACATTTTCCTAAGTAACTAAGATTGGGTATTACTAAGAGTTTGGTTACTTAGTATTTATCATTAAGACTTTTAATGAAGGGAGAATTATAGTCCCTGTCATACCCGTTCGGCTAACGACCTTTCACCAGTCAAGGAAGCGATGTGTGAGAGTGGACACCCATTAAGTTGCCATTTTATAGGCAACAACCTTATACCCACCTTATAGATCGGCTTCGTGAATGAGGCCAACTAATGGTAAGACGACTTACTCTTATACATATATATATATATATATATATATATATATATATATATATATTATTAACTTATAATATTATAAAGTATAAGGGTTGAATTTTATCTTTTAAAATTCTAAGGGCTTAACTTGGAATTAAAGTATTCATTAGAGAAAACTTTTCAAATTCCAAAACTTGAGGGCAAGTTTTGAAACTATTCAAAACTCTTGGATTTTCATAACTTATGAGTTTTAGCTAAAGCTTTAAAACTGTTAATGAAGAGACTCTTGGACATCCATAACTTGAGGACAAGTTATGGAGCCATAAAGACTATTTATAAGAAAAGACTCTTCATTTTTGTAACCTTAGGCATTTTTATGAGTTTTAAGATTCATAAATATGACTTTTCATATAACTTGAGGACAAGTTACAAAAACACATTTTATGAACTACCTCTAGATTAATTAGGATTGAAAACATATTATCACATAATTTTCTATTAATCTAAATCAACTCATAAGATCAAGATAATTCAAAAAAAAAGCTTTTGGATTCCATAACTTATGGAGTTTAATGTTTGTTTAATGATGAAAATTTTGATGTTCCATAACTTAAGAACAAGTTATGGAATTCTTTAAAACATTAACACCAATTTTTGTAACTTCATAAAAAAAACTTTGAATCAATTTTTTTTAAACCTTTTTCGTATCCATAACTTATGGAGGTTTCAAAAAACTCTTTGGATCAAACTTTTAAAACTAATAAAATAATTATATAATTTTATCTTTTACTTAATTTGACCTAATTTAACCCATATAGCAAATTATTCAAATTTTACAAATAATTAGTTTTTCACAAAAACAAGTAATTATTTTAAAATTTGACAAACGTCATGTTTTTTTTTCAACTTTGAAAATAAAACATTTGCATCAATATAACAGAAAACAACCCATGGCTCTGATACCACTGTTAGGTCTTGAGCATTCTAACACTCCTAAGTGTACATGCAACCCTAAATACCTTGGATCTATGTTTTCTCTATTATACATGCAAATATGAATATTCCAAGGTATTACCCTATCTAGCATACAATCTATGATACTTGGGTAATAAAACAAATTAGAATACATACCTTGTTGATGTAACTTGTCTTAATGAAGCTTGAGTGCCTAGTGCCCCAAGTGTGACACCTCAAATGTGGAGACTAGGGTTAAACCCATGACCTTTCATTTCTTATGATCAATGGTTTAAACACTCCATGGACTATCCATGAAGTTTAGCCCAACCTAAATGAACTTAGCCCACCACACATATATATCTAAGAGTCCATACTTAATTAGTTCCTTTTGATCACTTAATTAATTATAAATTAATTTTTGATCAATACTGATTAAATAATATTATTATATATTAATATATTAGAACTTATAATATATTAATATAAATCACTAGTATCCTTTTTCCTCATCTTGTCAATCCAATTGTCCCGATGCCATGCAACCCAAATGGACCATGCCGGGTCGGGTCAAGTCTTACCAATTATAGTTATGGACTTAGACATTAATCCAACACCACGTGTATCCCTTTCTCGCTAACCACATGACCGAGGAAGTCCACTTCTCGGATCCAAAATTCACACTTCAAAAATTTTGCATATAATTTATCCGCCCTTAGTGTCTCCAATGCCTGTCGTAGATGTTGGCTATGCTCTTCCTCACTCCTTGAATAGACCATGATGTCGTCTATGAATACAATCACAAACTTGTCTAGGTAAGGCCGACACACCCGATTCATTAGATCCATGAACAATGCGGGTGCGTTCGTTAACCCGAAGGGAATCACTACAAACTTGTAGTGACCGTACCGAGTCCTGAATGCCGTTTTGGGAATTTCCTCCTCCTGGACCCATAGTTCATGGTAACCCGACCTCAGATCGATCTTTGAGAAGTAAGATTGTAACATTCCAGAATATCAAGAGTAAAGTTGAAGGGCTAGAAGAGTAAATTGGGAAGGGGAACTCGGCGAGTAGGATCGCGACTTTGGTCGCATGTTAAGTGGCCAACTCGGCGAGTCAGCGGATGGACTCGGCGATTAGGCGCTGAGTGGAGAAAACCCTAAATCCGGAGGATGAGCCTTATATAAAGAACATTATACCCTCTCCCTATCCTCTTTACCCCCTGTAGAAGTCCAGAAAGCCCTGAGGCGTGATTGTGAGGGATTAGAGTGCAATTGGAGCTTGGAGAAGTGGTTGTTGAAGAAATCTTGAAGGAGAAGAGACTTGAATCAAAGGGCTTTGCAAGAATCCGGGTTAATCTTCTCTTGGAGCTTCCTTTTGAGGTATTATTTCATTGTTTGAGCTGCTATTATCTAGATTCATCATTTTTGGAGGTGTTTGAGACCATATCCTTTGGTGTATTGGAGTTTAGAGGTTAGATCTGAGGTTGCTACCTCAGATCTGGAATGGAGAAGGGTTGTAATGCATAAAGTCCCTGTTATGAGTGATTGAAGGAGCTATCTTGTCCCAAACCCAAACCCTAGAGTGAAAATGCCTAGATCTCCTTGGATTCACGTAAAGTTTTCCACTTTACGTGATGGATGGCCTTAGGAAGGGTAGATCTATAGTTTGGATCATCTGCATGGCTTGGAAAGCCTCGGTATGGATTCAGACCCGATGGTACTCGGCGAGTCACATGGGTAGACTCGGCGAGTTGCTTGAAGATAGGCTGGAACTCGGCGAGTTGGAAGAACAACTCGGCGAGTTGGATGAAGATGGCGTGGAACTCGACGAGTTGGAAGAACAACTCGGCGAGTAGGTTGAAGATAGCCTTAAACTCGACGAGTCTGTTCTTGGACTCGGCGAGTCTTGTCAAGAAGTCCCAATCTTTTCTGGTTGAGCCGAGAATCGGTGAGTCAAGGGATGACTCGGTGAGTTGTGTGCGAGTGGACTCAGAATTTGTCACACCCCAAAACCAAGAACGGCGGAAACGTTCTGGGGCGGAGGACGTCATGTACAGTATCACAACAATTAATAATATAATTATTATACAAGTGTGTTCTGTCAAATTTTGATAAACACTAAAGCATAAATCAAAATGAAAGATGAGTCTTCAACGAGCTCCATCTTCCCTAATCCTTACATCGGTACCTGTCTATGATGACCTGAGGATACAAGTAATTTTGAAAGCGAGTATCAACTTTGAAGCTGGTGAGATCATAAGTATTTTAGTGTCTTAATTTGTATGTAAGAATTTGTAAGTAAATGAATTGTAAGTATTGTAAATGTATATGAACTGTAAATGTAAAAATGTTTGTAAAACAACTGGAAACGTTTGAAAAACCCTAGAAATCCCTATGATTCCTACTATTATATAAAGTGTGTCTTCTACCAAGACCTAACTATTCTCAATGTAGTCTTCTACCAAGACTTAACTGTTCTAAATGATCGTTTCATGTAAAAGTGTGTAATTTTCCCAAGTGTAACTATCATTAACAAAATACAATTTTTACATTTAAAGTTTAAGTGAAAAAATCACTAAATATATGTACAAGGAAAATTAATGTAGTACTAAAATGTAGCGCTATAAGAACTACTGTTGTACTAACTACCTTAAACCGGATTTATCTTAAGGCATCATGTGATTAATTGCACCATACTATTGACTGGTAACAACGACATAAGAATGGTCGTAAAAAGGTATGACGTTTGGCACCCGCAGACCTGCAGGTCCCGCTATAGCTAGTAGCAAGGTGTAGGATAGTCAATCCAGTATAGATCTATACGTAAACTCACGCTCTCCCTTCAAGAGACTATGGCTACAACTCGGGCCATGACATTTAAGGCATGCTCCGATACATATCACAATAATTAACGTATTCATATATATGTAATGTAATGAACTGTTCTAGCTGTAATGTACGTGCTCTCTACCTAGCAAGTATAGTAATGTACTCGTTCTAGTATTGTTGTATATGTTCTTCCTAGTATAGTTGTATATGTTCTTCTCTAGTATAGTTGTATATGTTCTTCTCTAGTATAGTTGTATATGTTATTCTCTAGTATAGTTGTATATGGTCTTCTCTAGTAGTAAGTATTGACTCATGAATGAACTGACTCATAGTATGATATTGTGTTCTAGTAATAGTTCTAGTATCTTCCTAAACTACCCATATGGTAGTTTACTAGTAATCTAACTGGTACGTATGGACATGGATGTATACCCTTGCTACCCAAGGGCATGGGATGAACTGGAAGGACCTTTTATGACTATATATGTACACCTGATATATAACTAATATTTAAACGACCTTCGGACGAGTACCCGATATCCCACCAGACCACATCTCAAGCACGAAAAGGAAATAGGGTGGATAGCCTTCCTAAGTCTTTTAAACATTTCTTATATAACTAAACATATAGAGGCATGCAATTTATAATATAAAAGCATAAAATAAGATTTGTAAAACCTTTGAACATAAATATTTTCTAAGAAAAGATCGACTTGATGTCGATCTATAAAATGGTTTCGAAGGCATGGGTTTGATAAAACAGTTTAGTATAAAGAACATTTGTTTGAAACACAATTGTAAATAAGTTTGAAATGTAATATACAGAATAAAATGTACAGTGCAATAAGGAGTTTTTAAACACATAAAGTGTTTATGAAAAACATTTGAAGGAAACTGTTTGGTAAAACGGCTAATGAGTAGCCAATCATTTGAATGTTGCTTATTAATCACATGTGATTGATATAATAATTAGCATAATTATACTTGTATCCCCCCCCCATAAAACATTTAAAAACAATTTAAAACATTGATTAAGGGGTATGAACTCACCTGCAGTAAGTGACTGGAATTGAACGGACTGTTATCGTAAGGAAGGATCGGACAAGTGCTTGGTGTCAAGTGAAGACTTTAGACACACACAATGATCCTAATTACATATGAAGACATATGTATATAAATAATTAGTGATTAAAACACTAATTATACAAGTATAAACATTTTAACACGAGGAAAACACTTTTGGTCAAGTGCTAGGAGGCAAATGGGTTGCAACAAAGGAGTGCAAAACATCTAATGGGAGTTTATGGTCAAATGACCATATGCTTTGGAGTTTACGGCCCAGGGGAGTAAACTCCTGGCCGTAAACTCTCAATAAGGTCTCTAAATGAAGCTTAGAATTAATACAACTCTAGTGGTGAATTGTTTCAAGGCTAAATCAAGTGTTTGGGTGACATTTGCCCCCTTTATAGGGGTTTACGGCCCTGGGACCATATCCCATGGAGATTATGGCCGTAAACTCCTATGGGGGAAGGTTTATGGTGTTTTCAAGTCCCTAATTTAACAAGGAATGAATCAAGGCAATTGTCCAAGGCTTTAGGGGGATTTATGGCACCATTTGGCACCATTTAATGGAGTTCACGGCCCTGGAACATCTTGGGCCGTGAACACCTTTTTCTTGGTGTTTTAATGGTGTTTTCTTTCTCCAAACACACTAGGGTACTTGTCCTAATTCAAGCCTAAGCCTTAGGAAGTGTTTCAAGGCATTTTGACACCTAAACATGGAGTTCACGGCCCAAGAACCTCCTTGGCCGTGAGCTCACTTTCATCATTGATTTTAATTGCTTTTGGTGTCCTAAACATGCAATGGTGGGTTCTAGTTCGAGTTCTAAAGCTTTGAGGGTCATTGGGACACTTTTGGCCCTTAAAATGGAGTTCACTCCCCAAGTGTTCTTGGGCGGTAAACTCTCAAATCTAGTTGTTTTGTTATGAAATTGATGTTTCTAAACACAATCTAAGCTATAGAACATAACTAGATCGAAGTACTCACAATTTGGGATAAAAACCCGAAGATCCGTGAGAGAGAATTTTGGCTTTTCTCTAATTGGAAATGTAACTAATGAACTATTTGGTTCAGTTTTCTATATATAGTCCTGGGATTTTTGACAGAAAATATTTTTATTCCCGGAATGAACTCTAATATCCTAAAGTTTTGGAATAACAGTGTTGCACAAAACCCTAGTGCATCCACTCTCCTAATATCTCCTTAAGTGTACAATCCTGAAAACTGCCAAACTTATACTCGAAGTCTGAATTTTCACTATAACTGTTCTACTTCTATTGGCTTCAAATGGTTTGTACAGAATGGAAATTTCGGGTTGTCACAAAATTGTTGGACTCGGCGAGTCTCGGGGTGACTCGGCGAGTTGGGTCGCGGATTGAAGGAAATGCTGGGCATGGGGACTCGGCGAGTCATCGAGTTGACTCGGCGAGTAGAGTCAGTCAGGGGTTGACTTTGACTTTGACCAAGGGTTGACATGTTGTCTTCCAAGGGTATTTTGGTAATTATTGGTAATTATTAGTTCAGTGCTTTGGTGTTGTTCAGTGGAGGAGTTCGTGTTTGGAGCAACTTGGGTTATCTGTTCAGTCCGCAGTTTCGAGGTGAGTTATCCTCACTATATCAACAGGGTCTAAGGCACCAAGGTCGACCCTTTATCGGATTGAGATCCGGGTATTTGTTGTATGTTATTGCTTTGATATGTTGCATCCTGGTAGCTAGGATGGTATATGTTAGAGACCTGGTTGAGGTCGGTATCCTGAGATGTAGGGTGATGCTATGCTAGTGACCGGTTAGGTTGGTATCCTGGTTAGGATGATGATATGTTATGTGATCTGTTTGATCGGTTTGTTGACTGTGAATTGTTATATGATTGTATGTTTATGTGCACATGGTTGTTTGGACTGGAGTTGGGTTGAGGCGGGTCCTGCTTTGTGCTGTAGGCCAAGATACCCAGGGCGGACCGGTTGTCCCAAAGGCCCAGCGAGCGGTCCGGATAGGCTGTACGCCCCAAGAGGGAGGACCAGACGTGCCGAGGCTCAGAGAGTGGACCAGGCCGACTGAAGGCCCGACGCGGGCGGACCAGTCATACTGTAGAATCGGAGAGTGGACCACGCCGACTGAAGGCCCGGCGCGGGCGGACCAGTCATACTGTAGACTCAGAGAGTGGACCGGGTGGATTGAAGGCCCGGTGCGGGCGGACCAATCACACTGTAGAGTCGATGTATATGGCTAGACTCGGAGGGTGGACCAGGTGGACTGTTGGTCGGTGCGGCGGACCAGTCACACAGTAGACCCGAAGTGCATGGTTGTTCTGTGATCGGATATGTTATGGCATGTTATGCGTGTATGGTATATGTGGTTGGTATTTTGGGAATATCTCACTAAGCTTTCGGGCTTACAGTTGTGGTTTTATTTTTTTCAGGTTCTTCAGGAGACCGTGGCAAGACAAAGGCGTGATCGTACCGCTCCTCATGTTTATATTGTGATGAGATTCTGGGAATACTTTAATTTAACTGTAATGAAAACCTTTTTGTAATAAATTAATGAAATCGGGGTGTTTTTGAAAAGTTTAAATTGGTTGGAATTTTTCGGTCATTACAAAGATGCTCCTCGGAGTTGGTCAAATAGGTTGTCGATTCGGGGTAGATGGTATCGGTTTTTTATGGTAAGCTTATTTAGCTCGCGGTAGTCGATGCACATGCAGAATGATCCATCCATCTTTTTCACAAATAGAACTGGTGCTCCCCAAAGCGAGAAGTTGGGTCGGATGAACCCCTTGCTCAACAGTTCGTTTAGTTGGCTGGATAGTTCTTGCATCTCGGCTGGCGCTAGGCGATAAGGCGCTTTGGCTACGGGGGTAGCTCCAGTAATTAGGTCGATTCAGAATTCGACTTGTCGTGCGGGTGGAACTCCGGGAAGGTCTTCTGGGAATACGTGAGGGTTACTACAGACCTTCGGGATGCCTTGACATTGTTCACCTCTTGTTTTTTATCCACTACGTGGGATAAGAAGGCGTGGTATTCCTTTCGGAGATACTTGTGGGCTTTGGCGCAAGATATGATTTGTAGGTTTGCACTAGGCTTGTCGCCATAGACGACGAGAGTTTTGCTGCCCGAAAGATTAAGGCGAACGACCCTTTTGTAACACAGGATGTCAGCACAATTTGAGCTTAACCAATCCATGCCAATGATGATGTCAAAGTGTTTTCTTGAAACTGACAATAGATCGATTTTGAATGAGTGATTGTCTAGAGTGAGGGTGCACCCTGAGTATATGTCGTTAGTGCTTTATGTTTTTCAATTTGCCATTTCTATGACGTATGTATCTTTTAGTGATTGGGGATTTTGTTTTAACAACTGTTTGAATTTGTGGCTAACAAAACTCCTCTCCGCTCCACTATCGAATAATATGCATGTATATGAGTTATTGAGGAGAAACGTACCGGTAACCACTGTGGGATCTTCCCTCGCTTCCCACTGCCCTAAGGCTAAGATCCTTCCGACACCACCGGTGTTTACGTTTTAGCTTTTGGGAAGTCCCTCTTGTAGTGCCCGGTTTCCCCGCAGCGTAACAAGCTCGGCTTGCTCCGACGTTGGCGACCGGATTGGCTTGTTGGGCAGACGCCTTGCAGAAACGGGCGATATGCCCCATTTTGTTACAGTTGTTGCAGTGCATTTCTCGACAAGGACCGTTGTGGTGAAAGTTGCACTTGCTGCACTTGGGAAGGGTTCCAGCATATTGCCTCAGTGGTGCCGGAGTGGAAGGAGTAGTGGCAGCATGGATGGTAACAGTTTGTTGCTTCTTGGAGGGGTCCTGTACCGGTTGCTTCTTTTTATTGTTCCAGAACTTCCTCTTATTGCTCCTTCCTCTTGCTTGATCGGAGGCGGTTGTCACCGTGTTATGGCTGGCCCGATGATCAATGAGTTGTTGTGCAATCTCCTTGGCACTATCAAAGGTAGTTGGTCTTGAGGCTAACACGCTATTTTGAATCTAGGGAGACAATCCCCAGAGGTATCGCTCCACTTTCTTACATTCCGGAGTGACCATCGCTGGACAGAGGAGTGTTAGATCATTAAATCGGGCAGTGTAAGCTGTAAGGTCAGAGCTCACCATTTTGAGGCTCCACAGTTCTTGCTCTAATTTTTGCACTTCACCCCTTGGACAATACTCCTTCAGCACCAAGTAAGGCCCCTGTCGGTGAAAGTGCAAGCTGCAAATTTGACTTTGCTTGCTTCGGGACATGCACAGATCTCGAAGACGGATTCGGTCTTCTCGAACCATCGCATCAAAGTGATGATGCCCCCGCTTCCATTGAAAGGATCAGGTTTTCCATTTGTGAAGTCCTTATATAAACATTCTCTCGAACACCCTTGGCTATCTCCTTGAGTGGAGTTATTAGTACCGCTCCCCGTCCTCCTGGCACCATCAGTGCTGATTTGGGACGTAGCAGCTGCCACTGCGGCCGTAACCACAGCCTGGAAAATAGTAGGATCATACTGGGGAGGCGACGATGGTGGATTTGTTTGTGTTCTGCCAATGCGTCTAGCGGACCTACGAGGTGGCATCTTTCTACCATAGAGTTTAAAGACGAATATCTATGTAAGTCTTTTAGTAATGGTTATAAGTCGGGTGTCGTAGAACTAGGTTATTAGTTTTTAAGTATAGTATTTCGCGACTTTCCAATGTTTGCAAACAACTCATAATAGGAGTCTATATAAATAAACTTATGAATTTTGTAGTAATGACTCAAATGTAATGTTGTAATCTTTGTTCCATGCCCGATCCACTCATAAGACCAATCGATGTATACTGGTTGTGTGTAACTAAGGTTCAATAGACCGTCGAACTTAATGAGTCTGCCCTAAGTCCACAACCAGACAAGGAACAGGACCCAAGGCGGACTCACCATTTCTAAGTCGATCGCCTCTTAATTACATATAACCTCAGAGTTAGCATAAGCAAATCGTTTGTAGTGCAATGTTATGAATTCAGAGGTAAACTCCCAATGAAATAAAATGCAGGCCAATTTTCATTGATACAATTTAGTACATGTTCTTAGGAAAAATTTGACCTTATAGAAGGTCTACATTATATCAATGTAACGAAAACTTTTGGCAGCACATAAACCCTTCGACTAGTATAGTCACTTAGACGCAGGGTCAAACCTACTTGAAGGAAAGAGTAGCCCCAACACATACTCGTAAACCTAGTTTATAACAAAATGTAAGTAGTGCAAGAACTACTCGAGGCGGCTGGTATCTAGGGATGTCAAAAAGTCCCTTGGGACCCTAATCCCATGGGGGGCCCGTCCCATTTGGGGGTATTTTGTGAAAAAAAACCGGGGACGGGAGCGGGGGTGGGGCATGGTTAACCCCCGTTTTACTTTCGGGGGCAGGGGTCGGGTTGGCAGTCCCGTCCCGAAACCCCCATGGGGTCCCCGTTAATAAATTATAGATATTTACATATATTAATTATATAAATATAATAAACCATAGAATGATTTTTACATAATAAAATTCAACCAAAACATGTTTTGAAGATGTTTGTAACATGTAAAATTATGCTATAAATAACTATTTGTTACCTAAAAAAGAGTTTCTTTTAGCCTAAGCAATAACTTCTTTTTAGCCCACATAAGCTAGCCCAAAATCAATTAGGGGCGGGGGTCAGAAGGGGAATTCGGGGGCGGGGGCGGGGGTGGAAAGGATGGAGATTTCGGGGGCGGGGGCGGGGGAATGGGAGAATTTTGGGGGTGGGGGCGGGGGATGCAATCCCCGTCCTGTTTGCCCCCGTTGACATCCCTAGTGGTATCAGATGGTCCCTTGTGGGTCTTGAGACGAGGTCGAGGCTCCCTGAAGCTCCACAATCCAGCGTTCGGCCACGATCACTCTCTCCTCGAGAGCCGCATGTCTTTCCTGGTACTCCTTTACCTCCGCCCGAGCGGCGGTAAGGTCCTCGATGAGTTGGTCCATGGGATAGAAGTCTCTTTCCAAATCCCTAGTATGTGAATTAGTGGCTTCTGCAACAACGTTGAGATCCCGAACTCGATCTGCCGTTTCCCTATTCTGGTCCCCCGGGTTCTTGATTTGCTGGACCACGACGGGGAGGGCTCTATCAGCCGGTCCCCCATGACTCAGGTCTTAGTAACCCCGTTGATCGCCAAATGGTGATTGTTGTCATTGTTGACGGCTCCACCTCTCGATCACTGTTGCCTAACGGGGCTCAGGCCCGTTGTAGCCAAAACGGTTCGCAGGCACCCTGGCAATGTAAGGAGGGTTGATGACTTTCGGTTCCTCCTCTGGCTCCTCCTCTTCTTCTTCGCCCTCCAATTCTTCTTCATCAATTTCTTCTTCCTCTTCGGGCTCTTCCTCGGGTTCCTCCTCGAATACTTCATCGGGATCCTCTTTCGATTCTGCTTCTATCCAACCACCGTATCCTTGGTTCGGAAAGCCGGGGTCTCCTGGTAAATGAAATCATGCCATGACGTTTGTACGAGAATAGGGGTGTAAGAGGCACATAATGAATCTAGAAGTATTGTGTTTTAGTTCATAAAATGCTCCTATAGTATGTTAAATGTTTTATTTGATTACTAGAGCAATTCTTGTATGGGAGTTGGTAGGTTGATAGACTTGTTGTCCACTATGACTATCCCCCGGCATATACTTGTCACTTCTCGGACGAATATAGTTGATCAGGCTATATTCCTCCCAGACTTGATTGCATGTCCCAAGGTATAATCACAGTGCACAACTCCTTTATTTTTATTATTTTTATTTTTATTTTTTCACGTTTTCCTTAGATGTGACACTATACCGATATGCATGTATGTACTTATACTTTTCATAAGAATAACGTTTTATTTTTGAAAGTATGATTGTAGGGAAAACATTTAATCGGAGAATCTTAGTCCCAAGACCGAATGTACGTGTGTGTTTTGTACTTGTAACATGTATGCAGTTTTAAATAGATAAAACCCCTTTTAAAGTAGAAATTATTGTAAACTACAAGTATCGTTATCTCCCTATGTGAGTCGCTATAACCATATTATAACAAAGATGCCTGCTGCGACGTTCTTTAGGCGTCGGAATTGAAATGACATTTGTCACCCCCGATCGGCCGATCGAGCTGTCGTAAGCAACATGGGTGTGGGTTGTAAATCTCAATATAGATTTATACAAAATTATCACGCTCTCCCTACAAGAGACTCTGGTTATAACTTTTCAGGAATTTTAATCCGTACTCTAAGAGTACAATGAAGACGAGTCTCACAATTTACGATAACTAGTTTACGTGTAGTTTGCGTGTAAAACCTTTTCTATGGTGGAATTGAAACCCCCTTTCGTGCGATATGTTTGAAAAGTGAAATACCTAAACTATATCCTTTACAATTTATTGTGTTGTAAATGAAAAACCCATTTGTATTGAGAGTAAAACCCTTTTCATGTAGTATGTTTGTATTGTAAAATGCATAAGCTATACTTATTATAGTTTATTGTACTTGTTAGTAGTGTTTGGAATCCTTATCATGAATAACTAACTTTCTTTTTATGATGTTAAACTAACAAGAAATACATTCAACATTTATAAACTTATTGTTGTACATTTTGCTAAACATGTTACAAAGTGTTGTAAATATTGTAAGTTGTTTAACTAGTTTTTAACTTTTCTGCAATGTTTTAGAAAAATCACAGAATAATCACAAGAAGTTGAAAATTGAATCCGTAAACTCTGGGAGTTTAGAAAAAGTATCTCGTTTGTTCACAATATTTATTATGATTTTTAGAAGTTTCTAACTTGTGTGAAAATGTTCATTTTCATAGACTGATCCGAATTCGTTTATGAAATGATAGGCAGTTTTGTAAAAATCACCATAAATTGTAGAAAAATAGTATGGAGATTTGCAAGTAGTCACTTTAAAGGTAAAAATCTGAACTATTTGCATATTAAATAGTTTTGAAATATTTTAAGTTTAAGTTGGTCAAAACAATTCGTGAATAGGACTCAACTTTTCTTTGAAAAGCTAAAGTATGAGTTTGAGTTGTGTTAAGGTGATTTAAGTTGTATTCCCCCCCCCCCCCTAAAAGTTAAAGAAAACATGAAAATGTAGGGGTATGAACTCAGATTGAGTGATTTCCTTAGATGAATGTTGAAGAAAAGAGGTTTCCAAGTCAAGAACACTTGGTAAATCCTTAGAGAGTTGAAGTTCTAAGAACAAATATGGCGATATTTGTTATGAGAGATCCATAATTTGAGTGAAGGTTTGAAGAATGTTCAAATGTAGGATGAAAATACTTACCAAAAGTGAGTGAAAATCTCAATATCAGCCTTGGAGTCTCAAGTTTTTAGAGAGAGAAAGTGAGAGAGAGGTGTTTGCTTTTTGGTGAGAGAGTGAGTAAAGTGGAAGGAGAGGTAAGGGTTTTCCAACCTTTGATCAATATATCTTGCTAGATGGGAGTGTGAGAGGACAAATAGTTGACTAGGTAGAGATGAATAGTAACTGGAGGTTGTCATAGGGTGGTATGAGAGGTAGCTTGTGTCATTACTTTATGGAAAAGTCAACACTCCAAATCAATATTTTACACAATAGATATTATTCTTAGATTAAGATTTCCCCCAAATGTGATTAAAATATGAATATATAGGGTCTTATATGCCAAAATATGAGTTTGGGTGAAAATCCCACGTTAGAATCATGAAAAACGAGCTTAAAACACGAAAGTGGTCGAAAACCGGAACCAAGAAGCGAAGTTGCGAGGTTCGGTCCTTAAGAACCGAGAGGGAGGGTTCGGTCCGAAGGTTATTGCAGGCGAACTTTCTGACAGGAACCGAAAGCGGATGGTAAGCGAAATGGACCGAAGGCGAAATGGGTAAGAGGAGCGAAGGCGAAAGCAGGCAGAGCTTCGGTCCGAGAGGCCTGATCCGAACCGAAGGGTGAGTTCGGTCCTTAAGGGCTGTTTCGGTTCTTGACAGGTTCGGTTCCTAAGAGGTTTCGGTCCTTTAAGGTTGTTTTTCCATTAATCTTCCTGTTTCGAGTTGTTTTCGACCAAGTTAAGGGTCGAGATTCCCCAAGTGATTATGAAAAGTTGAAAGAGATTTTGAGAGAGATTTGGGAGAGTTTCGGGAGAGAGAGAGTGTGTGTGAAAGAGATTTAGAGAGACTTTGTTTGTGACCTTTGTGAGTGTTTAGCCTCGAAATGCAAGGTTCGTAAGCCCCGTTAATCCTTGTTATGAGTGTTATACGCCCCCGCAGGGTATGTAATAGTATTTTATCAAGTAGTTACATCATTTACCCTGATTAGGGTTTAAATTTTCCAAACATGTGAAAACTCTAAGTAATACTTTTGTATTAAGATAACGTGTTGTACAATAATAAACCTAATGTAAACCTTAATATACAATGATTAATTGAGCTGACCAGTTTGACTTGTTAACTTTATTTGACTTTGACTTGACCATAAAGTGACGGTTGTCACAGGTGGTATTTTGGTATTGATAACTCAGGGTAGGGGTGAGCGCGGTGCGGTTCGGTGTAGTTATTAGTCAAAACCTCACCACTAACCGCAAATGCGGTTAATCCATTTTCAAAACCGCATGATGCGGTTATTTTTGCGGTGCGGTTAGGCGGTTATTTTTGCAGTGCGGTTTTGTTTTTTTTGTGTTGCGGTTATTAACCGCATGGATTTGGTGTGATTATTTTGTGTGGTTTTTAACCATAGTTTAGAGCTCAAATAGTTTTAAGAGTTCAAACATATTACTTGTAATAATAAAAAAAATCATAAGGTATAAGACAATTAACTATTTAACTAAAACCACAAACAACAAATATCTTAAAAACGTCAAATCAATAGTAATTGACAAGAAATATCTTAAAATTGTCTAATTTTATCATTTTTCAAAGTTAAACATAAGAAAAAACCAACACTTTTGTCTTCTATTATTTTATCCGTCTTTCATTCATGAAACTTGTCTTATTTTTAATATTTAATAAACTAATAATTGATAAAAAAAAATTGTATATAATATATGCAGTGCGATGCGTTTTTTTTTGCGGTTTTTAGAAACTAATAACCGCACCGCACCGCAAATTTGCGGTTTTTGAAAAACAGAAAACCTCACCATCAGTTTTTTATTGCAGTTGCGGTTTCTCGGTTGCGGTTTATGCAGTTTTTGCACACCCCTACTCAGGGAGTTGTCAGGGCAGCAGCTAAGGATTCTTGCAGTGAGCTTCAGCATTCGAGGTGAGTCTCCTTACTGTTTGTATGGGTCGAAGGCACCAATGCCGACCCATTTTGTTTATGTATTATAGGAAGACTCGGGGGTTAGCCCTAGACATTATGTATGAAAGACCATGAGGTGGCTCATGACACACTATATGCTAATTAGCTAAGTAGATCAATATGTATGCTAGTTGTATTTGTGATGCTTGCATGGAAGACCAAAAGGTGGCTCTTGGTACTTGTCTGTAAGAGCCAGGGTGGCCCCCGGCTTGGCAAGAAAGACTACGAGGTGGCCCGTGGCATAATGGCAAGACTATGTACGACACATAACACCTTTATTGATTATGATATATGAATGATATGTATGGCTCACGGGTATATATGACATGTATGGATCATTTGATATGTATGGTATGTGGTATTTGGGGAGCTCACTAAGCTTCGTGCTTACGGTTTTCAGTTTTGGTTTCAGGTACCTCCAGTTTTCAAGTAAAGGAGCTCGGGACGATCGCAGCGCATACACCTGTGTTTTCCGCAATATGTGATTTCTGAGAATGAACTCTGATAAATGTTTTATTTGAAATGCTTTTCCATGTGTGAAATAGTTATCAATGTGTTTTAGTTATATTAAAAATGAAAATTTTACCTTGGAGTTTTTGGGTCGTTACAAGTTGGTATCAGAGCCTTGGTTTGAGGGACTCGGGCATACTCTCAGGTGTGTTTGAACTCAAACTGAGGGCTTAATGAAATTTTTATAAAATAAACATTTAATTACAAAAGAATTTCTAAGCAAAGAAAGGGATGTGCAATCGACCGAGCTCAAGTAAGTGGTTCCCAAAATACCAATACATGTTTGTTATGTGATATGATATGATTATGTGATTCGCATGCTAGATTAGAGCTAAGGATCTAGGAAAGATGCCTTTGTATGCTTGTATGAGCTTGTAGATTTGCATTCTAGAACTTATCAGCCAGTGGTAGGATGATCTGTTTATGTTATGCCTGATTGTATGAGCCTTCAAATTGTCTGCTCGTATAGATTCCTGATGAGAGGATAAAATGGCTTCATGGAGTATGTTGGTTAGATTTTACATTGTACGAATGGTGCTTTCTTTGTGATTTGTGGGACTCTTAGCAATGTGAGCTAGCTACTAAGTGAATATGCTAAGTCACATGTGGAACAGGCTGGATAATCTCAGAGTGATGGACTTGGCCCTATTGCGCAACTCTCGTTTGAGTCCAACCGTTTTAGGATTGAGTCTCTTACTCGAAGGATTATCTGATCTCTGTTGAATGTGGATATATTCATGAGGTAGCTATTTGACATTAATGGGATTCCTTCAGCGGTTGAGGATTGGGTGGGTTCGGGAACCTAGGAAAGCCTAGGATATGCTGCAATGTGTTAGTAGTATGGTTCAGTAAGTACTGGCATAATGGTTTGAAGAAGTGAATTAGAGGATTCAGGAGGATTGCCGAGGAAAGTATGGATAGGGGTGGAGGGTAGTATTGGGCTCGTACTACTGAAAGCACATGATCCATAATGGAATCGGTGAGAGTCATGGAGAATCTAAGAAGCTTATGAGAGAAGGATTCTCGGGCGAGTTCTGATTGCTGACTTGATTGTATTTCAGTTTGGAGATGAGCTCTCAGGGAGATGGTTCAGGTTCTAATTGTTGACTTGATTGTATGCTAGTTGTCTTTGTGATGCTTGCATGAAAGACCAGGAGGTGTATCTTGGCACTTGTCTGTAAGACCCAGGGGGTGGCCCCCCGACTTGGCAAGAAAGACCATGAGGCGACCCGTGGCATAATGGCAAGACTATGTGCGACACATAGCACCTTTTATTGATTATGATATATGAATGATATGTATGGCTCACAGTTATATATGGCATGTATGGATTAATTGATATGTATGGTATGTGGTAATTGGGGAACTCACTAAGCTTTGTGCTTACGGTTTTCAGTTTTGGTTTCAGGTACCTCCAGTTTTCAAGTAAATGAAACCGGGATGATCGCAACGCATACACTCGTGTTTTCTGCAATATGTGATTTTTGGGAATGAACTCTGATAAATGTTTTTCTATGTGTGAATAAAGTTACCAATGTGTTTTAGTTGTATTAAAAATAAAATTTTTATCTTGGATTTTTGGATCGTTACAATATATATGTGTGTGTGTATATATATACACACACACACACCATCCATTCTTCTAGCGAAGAAGGATCCTTTTATACCTGTCGCCCGGGGTGCTTGTCCATGACAATACTTTTTGTCTTATCTGGATCGTCAGGATGTGGAGGCATCCTATTGGCGGATCGTGCACCAATAGCAGTTATCTGCTATTGGTGCAGAACCACCGAAGAGCAGCGCTTTGAGTGCTACACTTGTCGCTCTGGGGATAGTTGGTACTGTTTTGGCCTGTTATAGACCGGGGTCAATTGTTCTGAGCTGGACCTTGGCGCTAGAACGTTGGGGCCTAAATACGAGGCCGCCAGTTTTCGGGCCCGGACCTAGTACTTAAACTAAGTAATTACTGTTGGAATAGTGTCTAAGACTGCAACTATATTACGCAAGTATTTGATCCGGTTGTGCATGGTCCTTTTGGGTTGCCTTCATCATAGCAACTTGATAGGATGATTTATTAAGAGAGAGTAAATATTATTAATATATTATGAGAATAATATGATGAATAATATATTTGTTATTTGATTAATATAAGTCATAGAATTAATTAGAAGTAATTTGGTGACTTAAAGAGATTAATTAAATAAAGGGGTATAAACTGTCAATTGTTTGATAGTTAAGCTTTAGACTGTAAATCCATTAGGATATGCTTTGGACGAATTCTAAGAGTATGAGGATAGCTAAAATCGTCCATATGCTTATCTATGGAATGGATTTGGATAGCCTTAAGAGAAGATTATCCAATTAGGGTTTAGGTTGTAACCCTTAAGGAGTCTACAAGTATAAATAGACCCCATGACATAGGGAATTCGAGACCTCTGATTAAGCAAGAGAACTCTGGTCGAATTCCTCCCCTCTCCTCTCTCCTAAATCATCTTCATTGCTATTGGTGTTTGTAAGCCATTAGAGGAGTGACATTTGTGACTCTAGAAGCTCCAAGACCTCAAGATCAACAAGGAACTCAAAGGTATGATTCTACATCTGTTTCAATGTTGTTATTTAACCTAATTATTCATTAGAAGTCTTGGATTCAAAAGCATGTTTAGTAGAAAGCCTAGATCCAAGCATTAGGGTTTTGCATGCGCACATAGGAAAGTTCTTATGGCTAAAACACATCAGTGGTATCAGAGCCTAGCTTGGTTTTCTTTAAATTGTTGCTTGATTAACTGAAACAAACCTGCAAAATTCGATTTTTTGGTTTCTGGGTCACTGACTCGGCGAGTCCCAAGGTGGACTCGGCGAGTAGGCCTGACTCGGCGAGTCCCCTTGTGCACTCGGCGAGTCCAGGCGTCAGGAATGACCAGATTCGGGATTTCTTTGTGTTTATCTTATGGAAACTTACCTTAATCATAATAGATCAACCTAAATCCGATTTTATGATATATATGACTGTTATCTTGATCTAGAAAAAGATATTTATCAACTAATTAAATATTTAATTTCCTTATATGATAATTAATTAATTATTTAACTATTTTGGTAATTATCTTTCAAAGAAATCTTGAATAAATCAAATATAGATAATTAGGATATTAATTGTTAATTGGAATTATTTGTTATTTGATCCTCCATGTTTTAAATGTTTAAAACCTACCCTCATGTTTTGAAATTTACTTTTGTGATTAAAAGCTTTAATTTAGACAACTTAAATTTCAAACCCTAGATTTTAAAAGTTTTAAAATACAACCCTATACTAATATGATATTACTAGAATAATATATATATGTATAACTAAATGCTAGTCTTACTGTTAGTAGGCCTCATTCACGAAGCCGATCTATAAGGTGGGTATAAGGTTGCGACCTATAAAATGGCGCTTAATGGGTGTACACTCACACCCACCGCTTGCTTGATTGGTGGAGGGTCGTTAGCCGAACGGGTAGGATAGGGCAACCTCATTCTCTCATTAAAAGTATAATAAGAAATACAAAGTAACTACACATATTTTTCCAAAATTTCCCAATCCTAGTTTCTTTAGGAAAAGTGAATTGATGCAATCCCATGAAATTACACTTTGCACCTTGCTAAGATGTTAGTGGAGCGTGTGTGGTTTACCGGCACACTAATTGGTTCTAAGCGAAGGTGGCAAAGGGTGATTCATTGTTTATCATAGTTCGATGGAGCGTGTGTGGTTAACCGGCACATCGAATAGGTGATTATTACAATGAAGGCACCATGTGAATTTGCATGGTAATTCACACCCGCTTTGTGATCCTCGGCATCCCAGTCACAAACGAGAGGGGCATATCGAGATTTAAACATGCCATTGAATAGTTTCAATGAATCTCATCCGAACCTAGGAATTCTCAAAAACACTTAGGACTAATAGTTTAAGTTTTATGATGGAGAATTAGTGAATCGTCATTCACTTACCTTCAATTTATTTGCATGTTAGATTACGGCATCCCTTTTCTAGTATGTAAATGTTATTGTTGGATCCTAGCCCTAATTTTCTTATTGGGTGATAATTAGGGATTCTTATTCTAATCTATCTTTGTCCTTTTCTAATTGTAGATGTCGAACGCAAACAACGCTGCTGCTAGTTCTTTCACGTTGATGAGCCTTTCCCAAAAGGTCACCTTCGATGGAACGAACTTTAGCGAATGGATAAGATACATTCGCACCATTGCTCGCTATGAGGATAAGGAGTATGTCCTCGATGAGAAGCTCGAGAAAATCAACCCCGAAGTTGCTACTCCCGCCGAAATCACCGCCTTTGAAACTCATGAGCGAGATGCAACGAAGGTACATTGCATCATGATCGCCACCATGAACTCCGAATTCCAAAAGTCCTACGAGGACATGTACCCGTACGAGATGCATCAAGACTTATTGGAGAGGTACCACCAAAACGCAAGACAAGAGAGGTACGAGATTTTCACTAACATGATTTCCGCGAAGATGGGTCATGGAGAATCTCTTACCGTGCACTTGCAAAAGATGCAAAGGTATGTAGACCGCCTTCGCAAGTTAAATGTTGACTTCGGTGAGGATTTGGCGATCGACATGGTGCTTCACTCTTTGCCTCCGATGTACAACCAATTTAGGATGACCTACCACATGAACAAAGAAGAGGTCACCCTAAGCAAGCTCCAAGGTCTCTTGAGGGTTGCTGAGAGCAACTTCAAGGACAAGTCTGTTGCACCCACTCCCAATCCGCCCGCTGCTCCAGTCTTGGCTATTGGACAAGGGAAGGGAAAGAAGAGGAAAGCTTCATCGAAGAACTATCGCAAGGTGAAAGCCCGAGATGGTGCCTCTTCTAGTGGGACCAAAGTTGATCCCGCTAAGCCCTGCTCTAACCCGAAGGAGGCAGAGTGCCACCACTGCCACAAGATAGGACATTGGAAGAGAAGCTGCCCGAATTACCTGCAAGCAATCAAAGAAGGAAAGATCAAGCCATCTTTCGCATGTATATATACAATCAAATCTAACGATTCTAATCATTCTATTTCTTGGGTTCTTGATACCGGTTGTGGTTATCACATTTGTTCTAATGTGCAGGGACTAAGAAGAAGTAGGGATGTGGAGCAAGGAAGGATCAATCTAATCATGGGGAACAGAAGATCGTCGCCTGTGACCAAGATTGGAGTGTATTCCTTAGTGCTTAGGAATAGTTTAGTTTTAGATTTGAACAATTGTTGCTATTCGCCAGAAATGGCAAGAAACATCATTTCATTTCATGGTTTATACAGACAAGGATTTAGATTTTCTTTTAATAATGAGAATGGTTCTATTTTGGCTTATCTAAATGGTGTCTTTTATTTTGAAGCTATACCATGTAATGGAATATATGAAACCGTTATGATTGTTGATAACTTAGGAAATGATGTTTTGAATATTGGTTCTTCCACTAGTATGGATAAAGCATCCTTGTGGCATTGTCGTCTTGGACATGTCAACAAGAAACGCATAGCCCAACTCCAAAAGGATGGAGTGTTGGAGTCATTCGACCTTAGGGAAGATGACACATGCGAGTCTTGTTTGCTTGGAAAGATGACTAAGTCGCCCTTCACGAGTACATGTGAAAGGGGCGAGGGTCTATTGGACCTAATACATACCGATGTGTGTGGACCGTTTAGATCAACCACGAAGGATGGGAACCGCTTCTATGTGACTTTTACCGATGACTATAGTAGATATGGGTATATCTACTTAATCAAGCAAAAGTCGGACACCTTTGAAAAGTTCAAAGAGTTCAAAAATGAAGTGGAGAATCAATTGGGCAGGAAAATCAAGATGTTTCGATCCGATCGAGGAGGAGAGTACCTAAGTCTTGAATTCCACGATTATCTCAAGGAGTGTGGAATAGTTTCACAATTGACGCCTCCTAGGACACCGCAGTTGAATGGTGTGGCAGAAAGGCGTAATCGAACCTTATTGGATATGGTTCGCTCTATGATGAGTCGTGCTTCGCTACCAATCTCTTTTTGGGGGTATGCCTTAGAGACTGCCGCCCATATCCTTAACCAAGTCCCTACTAAGAAGGTTACCAAAACACCTCACGAGATGTGGACGGGGAAAGCTCCCTCGTTGGCGCATATCAAGGTTTGGGGTTGCGAGGCTTTCGTAAGACGAGATACTCACGACAAGCTTGAACCTCGAAGTGAGCGATGTATTTTCATCGGCTACCCGCAGACATCCTTTGGATATCTTTTCTATAGACCGAAGGACAATGTTGTCTTCGTTGCGAGAAGAGGAGTTTTCCGAGAGCGAGAACTCATAAGCCAAGGAGACAGTGGGAGGCAAATCGAACTTGAAGAGATTCAAGAGTCGATAGATGAAGGAACCTTTACAGCTGGCGTTCAACCCGAGGAGGAAACTCCGGTTGAACCGATTGACGAATCCTTACCTCTTAGACGTTCCGATAGAGTTAGAGTTCATCCCCAGTTTTATGGCTTTCATATTACTACCGAAGGGGACACGTATATTAGTGATGGTACACTAGTAAACCTTGATGAACCTAATAACTATAAGGAAGCCATGGCAGGCCCGGAGTCTGTAAAGTGGAAAGAGGCAATGGATAGCGAGATCCAATCCATGCATGATAACCAAGTTTGGAATTTGGTTGATCACGTGCCCGGACGCAAGACCGTTGGGTGCAAATGGATCTTCAAGAAGAAGACCGACGTGGATGGGAACGTACACACATATAAAGCGCGATTGGTCGCGAAGGGCTTTACTCAAACTCCCGGAGTTGACTATGATGAGACCTTCTCACCAGTCGCGAAGATTAAATCTATAAGAGTGATGCTAGCAATTGCCACGTTTCATGATTATGAGATTTGGAAAATGGATGTCAATACCGCTTTCCTTAATGGAAAGTTGGCTGAGGATGTATACATGGCTCAGCCAGAAGGGTTTGTGGATCCGAAGCATCCGGATAGAGTGTGTAAGCTTGAGAAGTCCATTTATGGACTCAAGCAAGCGTCTCGCAGATGGAATCTTTGCTTCGATGAGAAAGTCAAAGAGTTTGGATTTGTACGAAGCGAAGACGAATCTTGTGTATATGTCAAAGCCAGTGGGAGTATAGTAAGCTTCCTCGTTCTATATGTCGATGACATTTTACTCATAGGAAACGACATCCCGACTCTGCAGGAAGTTAAGTCCTGGCTCGGGAAGTGCTTCGCTATGAAGGACCTCGGAGAGGCTTCTTACATTTTGGGAATAAGGATAGTAAGAGAAAGAAGTAAGAGACTAATTGGACTTAGTCAGAATACTTACTTAGAGAAAGTACTAAAACGCTTTAGTATGGAAAACTCAAAGAAGGGAGAACTACCGATACAAAGTAATGCCAAATTGAGTAAGACTCAAAGTCCGAGTACCGAAGCTGAAATAGCAGAAATGAGCCGAGTACCATACGCTTCCGCAGTTGGCTCAATCATGTACGCTATGACTTGTACTCGCCCTGATGTAGCCTTCGCTTTGAGCATGGTTAGCAGATATCAAGGGAATCCTGGCAAAGCACATTGGATTGCGGTGAAAAACATCCTTAAGTACCTTCGGAGGACGAAGGAATGGTTCTTAGTCCTCGGAGGGAGTGATGACTTGAAGGTGCGAGGGTATAGTGACGCCAGTTTTCAGACCGACAGGGACAACTACCGTTCGTAGTCGGGCTGGGTCTTTACCCTAAATGGAGGAGCAGTGACATGGAAGAGTTCCAAGCAGGAAACCGTAGCTGATTCAACGTGCGAATCAGAGTACATTGCAGCGAGCGAAGCGTCGAAGGAGGCAATATGGCTAAAGAACTTCATCGGTGATCTTGGAGTTGTACCCGCCATAAAGGAGCCAATGGAGATTTTCTGTGATAACGAAGGCGCAGTTGCCTTAACCAAGGAACCGAGGGATCATGGTAGATCAAGACATATCGACAGAAAGTATCACTTCATTAGACATCGTGTAGAAGAAGGACAACTCGTAGTGAAGAGGATATCATCAGAAGATAACCCAGCAGATCCGCTTACGAAGGGACTGAGTAGGGTTAAGCACTTGCAGCATGCTAGGAGTATTGGGCTGAAGGATGATATTAGCGTAGATTAGATAGAATTTGAAACGTGTAATAGATAAATGTAATTGACATTTGATGATTAAATAAATGAGTTTTATTTATGAGTAATGTTACTATCTTATGTTAATTGTTTAGCTATTGTTTCACTTTGCATGTTTTGACTTCCAGAATAATTGAGGTTATTAGGAATAATCGAATTATTCAAATGGTCCACAATCGTTCATATGTTGGAAGTAGATATGAAAGAAGATTGTCATGAATTGGTGTGTAGAATGTCTAAATGGTGTTAGACATAGCAAAGGATTGCTGCAACGTTCATGAGTGCTTATGAACTAGTTTTGAGCATTGGAATAAACCCGCGCTTGCTGGAATGACCTTATGGAATACGATAATAAAAGGTGATCGCAAGACGATAATATCATATAGTCTTAAAACCTAGATATATGGTTTATTATTTGTTAATTGATTGTACATTGATAATACGAAAACGCATCAGTAACTTGATGTTATAAAACGTATTGTTGTGTATAGTTGGTAAATGAATAAGTAAATGCATATAAGTCGAAGTTTATCTGTAACTTTTATCTAAGAAGGTAAAAGCGATATCTCGGCCGCTCGATGATTTGATTTGACTTATGTGCCGGGCCCGGTCAGAACTGAATTGATGTGTTCGATTAAGTTCTATGTCAAATAAATCAGAGATCGAGAAACCTAAATGCGTGACTAACCATTCCATAGGATTGTCAGCATGATATCTAACAGAGGACTGTACGTTCCCTTATCTAAAGGACAAGATTGATTAGATCAGAGTTGACAGCGTCTTTGAGAGCTACGATTGCAAACCGAATTGTACTTGTAAATATAGTTACTAGACTTATCCAAGTGGGAGACTGTTGGAATAGTGTCTAAGGCTGCAACTATATTACGCAAGTATTTGATCCGGTTGTGCATGGTCCTTTTGGGTTGCCTTCATCATAGCAACTTGATAGGATGATTTATTAAGAGAGAGTAAATATTGTTAATATATTATGAGAATAATATAATGAATAATATATTTGTTATTTGATTAATATAAGTCATAGAATTAATTAGAAGTAATTTGGTGACTTAAAGAGATTAATTAAATAAAGGGGTATAAACTGTCAATTGTTTGATAGTTAAGCTTTAGACTGTAAATCCATTAGGATATGCTTTGGACGAATTCTAAGAGTATGAGGATAGCTAAAATCGTCCATATGCTTATCTATGGAATGGATTTGGATAGCCTTAAGAGAAGATTATCCGATTAGGGTTTAGGTTGTAACCCTTAAGGAGTCTACAAGTATAAATAGACCCCATGACATAGGGAATTCGAGACCTCTGATTAAGCAAGAGAACTCTGGTCGAATTCCTTCCCTCTCCTCTCTCCTAAATCATCTTCATTGCTATTGGTGTTTGTAAGCCATTAGAGGAGTGACATTTGTGACTCTAGAAGCTCCAAGACCTCAAGATCAACAAGGAACTCAAAGGTATGATTCTACATCTGTTTCAATGTTGTTATTTAACCTAATTATTCATTAGAAGTCTTGGATTCAAAAGCATGTTTAGTAGAAAGCCTAGATCCAAGCATTAGGGTTTTGCATGCGCACATAGAAAAGTTCTTATGGCTAAAACACATCAGTGGTATCAGAGCCTAGCTTGGTTTTCTTTAAATTGTTGCTTGATTAACTGAAACAAACCTGCAAAATTCGATTTTTTGGTTTCTGGGTCACTGACTCGGCGAGTCCCAAGGTGGACTCGGCGAGTAGGCCTGACTCGGCGAGTCCCCTTGTGCACTCGGCGAGTCCAGGCGTCAGGAATGACCAGATTCGGGATTTCTTTGTGTTTATCTTATGGAAACTTACCTTAATCATAATAGATCAACCTAAATCCGATTTTATGATATATATGACTGTTATCTTGATCTAGAAAAAGATATTTATCAACTAATTAAATATTTAATTTCCTTATATGATAATTAATTAATTATTTAACTATTTTGGTAATTATCTTTCAAAGAAATCTTGAATAAATCAAATATAGATAATTAGGATATTAATTGTTAATTGGAATTATTTGTTATTTGATCCTCCATGTTTTAAATGTTTAAAACCTACCCTCATGTTTTGAAATTTACTTTTGTGATTAAAAGCTTTAATTTAGACAACTTAAATTTCAAACCCTAGATTTTAAAAGTTTTAAAATACAACCCTATACTAATATGATATTACTAGAATAATATATATATGTATAACTAAATGCTAGTCTTACTGTTAGTAGGCCTCATTCACGAAGCCGATCTATAAGGTGGGTATAAGGTTGCGACCTATAAAATGGCGCTTAATGGGTGTACACTCACACCCACCGCTTGCTTGATTGGTGGAGGGTCGTTAGCCGAACGGGTAGGATAGGGCAACCTCATTCTCTCATTAAAAGTATAATAAGAAATACAAAGTAACTACACATATTTTTCCAAAATTTCCCAATCCTAGTTTCTTTAGGAAAAGTGAATTGATGCAATCCCATGAAATTACACTTTGCACCTTGCTAAGATGTTAGTGGAGCGTGTGTGGTTTACCGGCACACTAATTGGTTCTAAGCGAAGGTGGCAAAGGGTGATTCATTGTTTATCATAGTTCGATGGAGCGTGTGTGGTTAACCGGCACATCGAATAGGTGATTGTTACAATGAAGGCACCATGTGAATTTGCATGGTAATTCACACCCGCTTTGTGATCCTCGGCATCCCAGTCACAAACGAGAGGGGCATATCGAGATTTAAACATGCCATTGAATAGTTTCAATGAATCTCATCCGAACCTAGGAATTCTCAAAAACACTTAGGACTAATAGTTTAAGTTTTATGATGGAGAATTAGTGAATCGTCATTCACTTACCTTCAATTTATTTGCATGTTAGATTACGGCATCCCTTTTCTAGTATGTAAATGTTATTGTTGGATCCTAGCCCTAATTTTCTTATTGGGTGATAATTAGGGATTCTTATTCTAATCTATCTTTGTCCTTTTCTAATTGTAGATGTCGAACGCAAACAACGCTGCTGCTAGTTCTTTCACGTTGATGAGCCTTTCCCAAAAGGTCACCTTCGATGGAACGAACTTTAGCGAATGGATAAGATACATTCGCACCATTGCTCGCTATGAGGATAAGGAGTATGTCCTCGATGAGAAGCTCGAGAAAATCAACCCCGAAGTTGCTACTCCCGCCGAAATCACCGCCTTTGAAACTCATGAGCGAGATGCAACGAAGGTACATTGCATCATGATCGCCACCATGAACTCCGAATTCCAAAAGTCCTACGAGGACATGTACCCGTACGAGATGCATCAAGACTTATTGGAGAGGTACCACCAAAACGCAAGACAAGAGAGGTACGAGATTTTCACTAACATGATTTCCGCGAAGATGGGTCATGGAGAATCTCTTACCGTGCACTTGCAAAAGATGCAAAGGTATGTAGACCGCCTTCGCAAGTTAAATGTTGACTTCGGTGAGGATTTGGCGATCGACATGGTGCTTCACTCTTTGCCTCCGATGTACAACCAATTTAGGATGACCTACCACATGAACAAAGAAGAGGTCACCCTAAGCAAGCTCCAAGGTCTCTTGAGGGTTGCTGAGAGCAACTTCAAGGACAAGTCTGTTGCACCCACTCCCAATCCGCCCGCTGCTCCAGTCTTGGCTATTGGACAAGGGAAGGGAAAGAAGAGGAAAGCTTCATCGAAGAACTATCGCAAGGTGAAAGCCCGAGATGGTGCCTCTTCTAGTGGGACCAAAGTTGATCCCGCTAAGCCCTGCTCTAACCCGAAGGAGGCAGAGTGCCACCACTGCCACAAGATAGGACATTGGAAGAGAAGCTGCCCGAATTACCTGCAAGCAATCAAAGAAGGAAAGATCAAGCCATCTTTCGCATGTATATATACAATCAAATCTAACGATTCTAATCATTCTATTTCTTGGGTTCTTGATACCGGTTGTGGTTATCACATTTGTTCTAATGTGCAGGGACTAAGAAGAAGTAGGGATGTGGAGCAAGGAAGGATCAATCTAATCATGGGGAACAGAAGATCGTCGCCTGTGACCAAGATTGGAGTGTATTCCTTAGTGCTTAGGAATAGTTTAGTTTTAGATTTGAACAATTGTTGCTATTCGCCAGAAATGGCAAGAAACATCATTTCATTTCATGGTTTATACAGACAAGGATTTAGATTTTCTTTTAATAATGAGAATGGTTCTATTTTGGCTTATCTAAATGGTGTCTTTTATTTTGAAGCTATACCATGTAATGGAATATATGAAACCGTTATGATTGTTGATAACTTAGGAAATGATGTTTTGAATATTGGTTCTTCCACTAGTATGGATAAAGCATCCTTGTGGCATTGTCGTCTTGGACATGTCAACAAGAAACGCATAGCCCAACTCCAAAAGGATGGAGTGTTGGAGTCATTCGACCTTAGGGAAGATGACACATGCGAGTCTTGTTTGCTTGGAAAGATGACTAAGTCGCCCTTCACGAGTACATGTGAAAGGGGCGAGGGTCTATTGGACCTAATACATACCGATGTGTGTGGACCGTTTAGATCAACCACGAAGGATGGGAACCGCTTCTATGTGACTTTTACCGATGACTATAGTAGATATGGGTATATCTACTTAATCAAGCAAAAGTCGGACACCTTTGAAAAGTTCAAAGAGTTCAAAAATGAAGTGGAGAATCAATTGGGCAGGAAAATCAAGATGTTTCGATCCGATCGAGGAGGAGAGTACCTAAGTCTTGAATTCCACGATTATCTCAAGGAGTGTGGAATAGTTTCACAATTGACGCCTCCTAGGACACCGCAGTTGAATGGTGTGGCAGAAAGGCGTAATCGAACCTTATTGGATATGGTTCGCTCTATGATGAGTCGTGCTTCGCTACCAATCTCTTTTTGGGGGTATGCCTTAGAGACTGCCGCCCATATCCTTAACCAAGTCCCTACTAAGAAGGTTACCAAAACACCTCACGAGATGTGGACGGGGAAAGCTCCCTCGTTGGCGCATATCAAGGTTTGGGGTTGCGAGGCTTTCGTAAGACGAGATACTCACGACAAGCTTGAACCTCGAAGTGAGCGATGTATTTTCATCGGCTACCCGCAGACATCCTTTGGATATCTTTTCTATAGACCGAAGGACAATGTTGTCTTCGTTGCGAGAAGAGGAGTTTTCCGAGAGCGAGAACTCATAAGCCAAGGAGACAGTGGGAGGCAAATCGAACTTGAAGAGATTCAAGAGTCGATAGATGAAGGAACCTTTACAGCTGGCGTTCAACCCGAGGAGGAAACTCCAGTTGAACCGATTGACGAATCCTTACCTCTTAGACGTTCCGATAGAGTTAGAGTTCATCCCCAGTTTTATGGCTTTCATATTACTACCGAAGGGGACACGTATATTAGTGATGGTACACTAGTAAACCTTGATGAACCTAATAACTATAAGGAAGCCATGGCAGGCCCGGAGTCTGTAAAGTGGAAAGAGGCAATGGATAGCGAGATCCAATCCATGCATGATAACCAAGTTTGGAATTTGGTTGATCACGTGCCCGGACGCAAGACCGTTGGGTGCAAATGGATCTTCAAGAAGAAGACCGACGTGGATGGGAACGTACACACATATAAAGCGCGATTGGTCGCGAAGGGCTTTACTCAAACTCCCGGAGTTGACTATGATGAGACCTTCTCACCAGTCGCGAAGATTAAATCTATAAGAGTGATGCTAGCAATTGCCACGTTTCATGATTATGAGATTTGGAAAATGGATGTCAATACCGCTTTCCTTAATGGAAAGTTGGCTGAGGATGTATACATGGCTCAGCCAGAAGGGTTTGTGGATCCGAAGCATCCGGATAGAGTGTGTAAGCTTGAGAAGTCCATTTATGGACTCAAGCAAGCGTCTCGCAGATGGAATCTTTGCTTCGATGAGAAAGTCAAAGAGTTTGGATTTGTACGAAGCGAAGACGAATCTTGTGTATATGTCAAAGCCAGTGGGAGTATAGTAAGCTTCCTCGTTCTATATGTCGATGACATTTTACTCATAGGAAACGACATCCCGACTCTGCAGGAAGTTAAGTCCTGGCTCGGGAAGTGCTTCGCTATGAAGGACCTCGGAGAGGCTTCTTACATTTTGGGAATAAGGATAGTAAGAGAAAGAAGTAAGAGACTAATTGGACTTAGTCAGAATACTTACTTAGAGAAAGTACTAAAACGCTTTAGTATGGAAAACTCAAAGAAGGGAGAACTACCGATACAAAGTAATGCCAAATTGAGTAAGACTCAAAGTCCGAGTACCGAAGCTGAAATAGCAGAAATGAGCCGAGTACCATACGCTTCCGCAGTTGGCTCAATCATGTACGCTATGACTTGTACTCGCCCTGATGTAGCCTTCGCTTTGAGCATGGTTAGCAGATATCAAGGGAATCCTGGCAAAGCACATTGGATTGCGGTGAAAAACATCCTTAAGTACCTTCGGAGGACGAAGGAATGGTTCTTAGTCCTCGGAGGGAGTGATGACTTGAAGGTGCGAGGGTATAGTGACGCCAGTTTTCAGACCGACAGGGACAACTACCGTTCGTAGTCGGGCTGGGTCTTTACCCTAAATGGAGGAGCAGTGACATGGAAGAGTTCCAAGCAGGAAACCGTAGCTGATTCAACGTGCGAATCAGAGTACATTGCAGCGAGCGAAGCGTCGAAGGAGGCAATATGGCTAAAGAACTTCATCGGTGATCTTGGAGTTGTACCCGCCATAAAGGAGCCAATGGAGATTTTCTGTGATAACGAAGGCGCAGTTGCCTTAACCAAGGAACCGAGGGATCATGGTAGATCAAGACATATCGACAGAAAGTATCACTTCATTAGACATCGTGTAGAAGAAGGACAACTCGTAGTGAAGAGGATATCATCAGAAGATAACCCAGCAGATCCGCTTACGAAGGGACTGAGTAGGGTTAAGCACTTGCAGCATGCTAGGAGTATTGGGCTGAAGGATGATATTAGCGTAGATTAGATAGAATTTGAAACGTGTAATAGATAAATGTAATTGACATTTGATGATTAAATAAATGAGTTTTATTTATGAGTAATGTTACTATCTTATGTTAATTGTTTAGCTATTGTTTCACTTTGCATGTTTTGACTTCCAGAATAATTGAGGTTATTAGGAATAATCGAATTATTCAAATGGTCCACAATCGTTCATATGTTGGAAGTAGATATGAAAGAAGATTGTCATGAATTGGTGTGTAGAATGTCTAAATGGTGTTAGACATAGCAAAGGATTGCTGCAACGTTCATGAGTGCTTATGAACTAGTTTTGAGCATTGGAATAAACCCGCGCTTGCTGGAATGACCTTATGGAATACGATAATAAAAGGTGATCGCAAGACGATAATATCATATAGTCTTAAAACCTAGATATATGGTTTATTATTTGTTAATTGATTGTACATTGATAATACGAAAACGCATCAGTAACTTGATGTTATAAAACGTATTGTTGTGTATAGTTGGTAAATGAATAAGTAAATGCATATAAGTCGAAGTTTATCTGTAACTTTTATCTAAGAAGGTAAAAGCGATATCTCGGCCGCTCGATGATTTGATTTGACTTATGTGCCGGGCCCGGTCAGAACTGAATTGATGTGTTCGATTAAGTTCTATGTCAAATAAATCAGAGATCGAGAAACCTAAATGCGTGACTAACCATTCCATAGGATTGTCAGCATGATATCTAACAGAGGACTGTACGTTCCCTTATCTAAAGGACAAGATTGATTAGATCAGAGTTGACAGCGTCTTTGAGAGCTACGATTGCAAACCGAATTGTACTTGTAAATATAGTTACTAGACTTATCCAAGTGGGAGACTGTTGGAATAGTGTCTAAGGCTGCAACTATATTACGCAAGTATTTGATCCGGTTGTGCATGGTCCTTTTGGGTTGCCTTCATCATAGCAACTTGATAGGATGATTTATTAAGAGAGAGTAAATATTGTTAATATATTATGAGAATAATATAATGAATAATATATTTGTTATTTGATTAATATAAGTCATAGAATTAATTAGAAGTAATTTGGTGACTTAAAGAGATTAATTAAATAAAGGGGTATAAACTGTCAATTGTTTGATAGTTAAGCTTTAGACTGTAAATCCATTAGGATATGCTTTGGACGAATTCTAAGAGTATGAGGATAGCTAAAATCGTCCATATGCTTATCTATGGAATGGATTTGGATAGCCTTAAGAGAAGATTATCCGATTAGGGTTTAGGTTGTAACCCTTAAGGAGTCTACAAGTATAAATAGACCCCATGACATAGGGAATTCGAGACCTCTGATTAAGCAAGAGAACTCTGGTCGAATTCCTCCCCTCTCCTCTCTCCTAAATCATCTTCATTGCTATTGGTGTTTGTAAGCCATTAGAGGAGTGACATTTGTGACTCTAGAAGCTCCAAGACCTCAAGATCAACAAGGAACTCAAAGGTATGATTCTACATCTGTTTCAATGTTGTTATTTAACCTAATTATTCATTAGAAGTCTTGGATTCAAAAGCATGTTTAGTAGAAATCCTAGATCCAAGCATTAGGGTTTTGCATGCGCACATAGGAAAGTTCTTATGGCTAAAACACATCAGTGGTATCAGAGCCTAGCTTGGTTTTCTTTAAATTGTTGCTTGATTAACTGAAACAAACCTGCAAAATTCGATTTTTTGGTTTCTGGGTCACTGACTCGGCGAGTCCCAAGGTGGACTCGGCGAGTAGGCCTGACTCGGCGAGTCCCCTTGTGCACTCGGCGAGTCCAGGCGTCAGGAATGACCAGATTCGGGATTTCTTTGTGTTTATCTTATGGAAACTTACCTTAATCATAATAGATCAACCTAAATCCGATTTTATGATATATATGACTGTTATCTTGATCTAGAAAAAGATATTTATCAACTAATTAAATATTTAATTTCCTTATATGATAATTAATTAATTATTTAACTATTTTGGTAATTATCTTTCAAAGAAATCTTGAATAAATCAAATATAGATAATTAGGATATTAATTGTTAATTGGAATTATTTGTTATTTGATCCTCCATGTTTTAAATGTTTAAAACCTACCCTCATGTTTTGAAATTTACTTTTGTGATTAAAAGCTTTAATTTAGACAACTTAAATTTCAAACCCTAGATTTTAAAAGTTTTAAAATACAACCCTATACTAATATGATATTACTAGAATAATATATATATGTATAACTAAATGCTAGTCTTACTGTTAGTAGGCCTCATTCACGAAGCCGATCTATAAGGTGGGTATAAGGTTGCGACCTATAAAATGGCGCTTAATGGGTGTACACTCACACCCACCGCTTGCTTGATTGGTGGAGGGTCGTTAGCCGAACGGGTAGGATAGGGCAACCTCATTCTCTCATTAAAAGTATAATAAGAAATACAAAGTAACTACACATATTTTTCCAAAATTTCCCAATCCTAGTTTCTTTAGGAAAAGTGAATTGATGCAATCCCATGAAATTACACTTTGCACCTTGCTAAGATGTTAGTGGAGCGTGTGTGGTTTACCGGCACACTAATTGGTTCTAAGCGAAGGTGGCAAAGGGTGATTCATTGTTTATCATAGTTCGATGGAGCGTGTGTGGTTAACCGGCACATCGAATAGGTGATTATTACAATGAAGGCACCATGTGAATTTGCATGGTAATTCACACCCGCTTTGTGATCCTCGGCATCCCAGTCACAAACGAGAGGGGCATATCGAGATTTAAACATGCCATTGAATAGTTTCAATGAATCTCATCCGAACCTAGGAATTCTCAAAAACACTTAGGACTAATAGTTTAAGTTTTATGATGGAGAATTAGTGAATCGTCATTCACTTACCTTCAATTTATTTGCATGTTAGATTACGGCATCCCTTTTCTAGTATGTAAATGTTATTGTTGGATCCTAGCCCTAATTTTCTTATTGGGTGATAATTAGGGATTCTTATTCTAATCTATCTTTGTCCTTTTCTAATTGTAGATGTCGAACGCAAACAACGCTGCTGCTAGTTCTTTCACGTTGATGAGCCTTTCCCAAAAGGTCACCTTCGATGGAACGAACTTTAGCGAATGGATAAGATACATTCGCACCATTGCTCGCTATGAGGATAAGGAGTATGTCCTCGATGAGAAGCTCGAGAAAATCAACCCCGAAGTTGCTACTCCCGCCGAAATCACCGCCTTTGAAACTCATGAGCGAGATGCAACGAAGGTACATTGCATCATGATCGCCACCATGAACTCCGAATTCCAAAAGTCCTACGAGGACATGTACCCGTACGAGATGCATCAAGACTTATTGGAGAGGTACCACCAAAACGCAAGACAAGAGAGGTACGAGATTTTCACTAACATGATTTCCGCGAAGATGGGTCATGGAGAATCTCTTACCGTGCACTTGCAAAAGATGCAAAGGTATGTAGACCGCCTTCGCAAGTTAAATGTTGACTTCGGTGAGGATTTGGCGATCGACATGGTGCTTCACTCTTTGCCTCCGATGTACAACCAATTTAGGATGACCTACCACATGAACAAAGAAGAGGTCACCCTAAGCAAGCTCCAAGGTCTCTTGAGGGTTGCTGAGAGCAACTTCAAGGACAAGTCTGTTGCACCCACTCCCAATCCGCCCGCTGCTCCAGTCTTGGCTATTGGACAAGGGAAGGGAAAGAAGAGGAAAGCTTCATCGAAGAACTATCGCAAGGTGAAAGCCCGAGATGGTGCCTCTTCTAGTGGGACCAAAGTTGATCCCGCTAAGCCCTGCTCTAACCCGAAGGAGGCAGAGTGCCACCACTGCCACAAGATAGGACATTGGAAGAGAAGCTGCCCGAATTACCTGCAAGCAATCAAAGAAGGAAAGATCAAGCCATCTTTCGCATGTATATATACAATCAAATCTAACGATTCTAATCATTCTATTTCTTGGGTTCTTGATACCGGTTGTGGTTATCACATTTGTTCTAATGTGCAGGGACTAAGAAGAAGTAGGGATGTGGAGCAAGGAAGGATCAATCTAATCATGGGGAACAGAAGATCGTCGCCTGTGACCAAGATTGGAGTGTATTCCTTAGTGCTTAGGAATAGTTTAGTTTTAGATTTGAACAATTGTTGCTATTCGCCAGAAATGGCAAGAAACATCATTTCATTTCATGGTTTATACAGACAAGGATTTAGATTTTCTTTTAATAATGAGAATGGTTCTATTTTGGCTTATCTAAATGGTGTCTTTTATTTTGAAGCTATACCATGTAATGGAATATATGAAACCGTTATGATTGTTGATAACTTAGGAAATGATGTTTTGAATATTGGTTCTTCCACTAGTATGGATAAAGCATCCTTGTGGCATTGTCGTCTTGGACATGTCAACAAGAAACGCATAGCCCAACTCCAAAAGGATGGAGTGTTGGAGTCATTCGACCTTAGGGAAGATGACACATGCGAGTCTTGTTTGCTTGGAAAGATGACTAAGTCGCCCTTCACGAGTACATGTGAAAGGGGCGAGGGTCTATTGGACCTAATACATACCGATGTGTGTGGACCGTTTAGATCAACCACGAAGGATGGGAACCGCTTCTATGTGACTTTTACCGATGACTATAGTAGATATGGGTATATCTACTTAATCAAGCAAAAGTCGGACACCTTTGAAAAGTTCAAAGAGTTCAAAAATGAAGTGGAGAATCAATTGGGCAGGAAAATCAAGATGTTTCGATCCGATCGAGGAGGAGAGTACCTAAGTCTTGAATTCCACGATTATCTCAAGGAGTGTGGAATAGTTTCACAATTGACGCCTCCTAGGACACCGCAGTTGAATGGTGTGGCAGAAAGGCGTAATCGAACCTTATTGGATATGGTTCGCTCTATGATGAGTCGTGCTTCGCTACCAATCTCTTTTTGGGGGTATGCCTTAGAGACTGCCGCCCATATCCTTAAACGAGTCCCTACTAAGAAGGTTACCAAAACACCTCACGAGATGTGGACGGGGAAAGCTCCCTCGTTGGCGCATATCAAGGTTTGGGGTTGCGAGGCTTTCGTAAGACGAGATACTCACGACAAGCTTGAACCTCGAAGTGAGCGATGTATTTTCATCGGCTACCCGCAGACATCCTTTGGATATCTCTTCTATAGACCGAAGGACAATGTTGTCTTCGTTGCGAGAAGAGGAGTTTTCCGAGAGCGAGAACTCATAAGCCAAGGAGACAGTGGGAGGCAAATCGAACTTGAAGAGATTCAAGAGTCGATAGATGAAGGACCCTTTACAGCTGGCGTTCAACCCGAGGAGGAAACTCCGGATGAACCGATTGACGAATCCTTACCTCTTAGACGTTCCGATAGAGTTAGAGTTCATCCCCAGTTTTATGGCTTTCATATTACTACCGAAGGGGACACGTATATTAGTGATGGTACACTAGTAAACCTTGATGAACCTAATAACTATAAGGAAGCCATGGCAGGCCCGGAGTCTGTAAAGTGGAAAGAGGCAATGGATAGCGAGATCCAATCCATGCATGATAACCAAGTTTGGAATTTGGTTGATCACGTGCCCGGACGCAAGACCGTTGGGTGCAAATGGATCTTCAAGAAGAAGACCGACGTGGATGGGAACGTACACACATATAAAGCGCGATTGGTCGCGAAGGGCTTTACTCAAACTCCCGGAGTTGACTATGATGAGACCTTCTCACCAGTCGCGAAGATTAAATCTATAAGAGTGATGCTAGCAATTGCCACGTTTCATGATTATGAGATTTGGAAAATGGATGTCAATACCGCTTTCCTTAATGGAAAGTTGGCTGAGGATGTATACATGGCTCAGCCAGAAGGGTTTGTGGATCCGAAGCATCCGGATAGAGTGTGTAAGCTTGAGAAGTCCATTTATGGACTCAAGCAAGCGTCTCGCAGATGGAATCTTTGCTTCGATGAGAAAGTCAAAGAGTTTGGATTTGTACGAAGCGAAGACGAATCTTGTGTATATGTCAAAGCCAGTGGGAGTATAGTAAGCTTCCTCGTTCTATATGTCGATGACATTTTACTCATAGGAAACGACATCCCGACTCTGCAGGAAGTTAAGTCCTGGCTCGGGAAGTGCTTCGCTATGAAGGACCTCGGAGAGGCTTCTTACATTTTGGGAATAAGGATAGTAAGAGAAAGAAGTAAGAGACTAATTGGACTTAGTCAGAATACTTACTTAGAGAAAGTACTAAAACGCTTTAGTATGGAAAACTCAAAGAAGGGAGAACTACCGATACAAAGTAATGCCAAATTGAGTAAGACTCAAAGTCCGAGTACCGAAGCTGAAATAGCAGAAATGAGCCGAGTACCATACGCTTCCGCAGTTGGCTCAATCATGTACGCTATGACTTGTACTCGCCCTGATGTAGCCTTCGCTTTGAGCATGGTTAGCAGATATCAAGGGAATCCTGGCAAAGCACATTGGATTGCGGTGAAAAACATCCTTAAGTACCTTCGGAGGACGAAGGAATGGTTCTTAGTCCTCGGAGGGAGTGATGACTTGAAGGTGCGAGGGTATAGTGACGCCAGTTTTCAGACCGACAGGGACAACTACCGTTCGTAGTCGGGCTGGGTCTTTACCCTAAATGGAGGAGCAGTGACATGGAAGAGTTCCAAGCAGGAAACCGTAGCTGATTCAACGTG
Organism: Lactuca sativa; assembly: GCF_002870075.4. Taxonomy (NCBI): domain Eukaryota; kingdom Viridiplantae; phylum Streptophyta; class Magnoliopsida; order Asterales; family Asteraceae; genus Lactuca; species Lactuca sativa. Next base: position 357,803,635 of record NC_056627.2, on the reverse strand, counting down.
CGAATCAGAGTACATTGCAGCGAGCGAAGCGTCGAAGGAGGCAATATGGCTAAAGAACTTCATCGGTGATCTTGGAGTTGTACCCGCCATAAAGGAGCCAATGGAGATTTTCTGTGATAACGAAGGCGCAGTTGCCTTAACCAAGGAACCGAGGGATCATGGTAGATCAAGACATATCGACAGAAAGTATCACTTCATTAGACATCGTGTAGAAGAAGGACAACTCGTAGTGAAGAGGATATCATCAGAAGATAACCCAGCAGATCCGCTTACGAAGGGACTGAGTAGGGTTAAGCACTTGCAGCATGCTAGGAGTATTGGGCTGAAGGATGATATTAGCGTAGATTAGATAGAATTTGAAACGTGTAATAGATAAATGTAATTGACATTTGATGATTAAATAAATGAGTTTTATTTATGAGTAATGTTACTATCTTATGTTAATTGTTTAGCTATTGTTTCACTTTGCATGTTTTGACTTCCAGAATAATTGAGGTTATTAGGAATAATCGAATTATTCAAATGGTCCACAATCGTTCATATGTTGGAAGTAGATATGAAAGAAGATTGTCATGAATTGGTGTGTAGAATGTCTAAATGGTGTTAGACATAGCAAAGGATTGCTGCAACGTTCATGAGTGCTTATGAACTAGTTTTGAGCATTGGAATAAACCCGCGCTTGCTGGAATGACCTTATGGAATACGATAATAAAAGGTGATCGCAAGACGATAATATCATATAGTCTTAAAACCTAGATATATGGTTTATTATTTGTTAATTGATTGTACATTGATAATACGAAAACGCATCAGTAACTTGATGTTATAAAACGTATTGTTGTGTATAGTTGGTAAATGAATAAGTAAATGCATATAAGTCGAAGTTTATCTGTAACTTTTATCTAAGAAGGTAAAAGCGATATCTCGGCCGCTCGATGATTTGATTTGACTTATGTGCCGGGCCCGGTCAGAACTGAATTGATGTGTTCGATTAAGTTCTATGTCAAATAAATCAGAGATCGAGAAACCTAAATGCGTGACTAACCATTCCATAGGATTGTCAGCATGATATCTAACAGAGGACTGTACGTTCCCTTATCTAAAGGACAAGATTGATTAGATCAGAGTTGACAGCGTCTTTGAGAGCTACGATTGCAAACCGAATTGTACTTGTAAATATAGTTACTAGACTTATCCAAGTGGGAGACTGTTGGAATAGTGTCTAAGGCTGCAACTATATTACGCAAGTATTTGATCCGGTTGTGCATGGTCCTTTTGGGTTGCCTTCATCATAGCAACTTGATAGGATGATTTATTAAGAGAGAGTAAATATTATTAATATATTATGAGAATAATATAATGAATAATATATTTGTTATTTGATTAATATAAGTCATAGAATTAATTAGAAGTAATTTGGTGACTTAAAGAGATTAATTAAATAAAGGGGTATAAACTGTCGATTGTTTGATAGTTAAGCTTTAGACTGTAAATCCATTAGGATATGCTTTGGACGAATTCTAAGAGTATGAGGATAGCTAAAATCGTCCATATGCTTATCTATGGAATGGATTTGGATAGCCTTAAGAGAAGATTATCCAATTAGGGTTTAGGTTGTAACCCTTAAGGAGTCTACAAGTATAAATAGACCCCATGACATAGGGAATTCGAGACCTCTGATTAAGCAAGAGAACTCTGGTCGAATTCCTCCCCTCTCCTCTCTCCTAAATCATCTTCATTGCTATTGGTGTTTGTAAGCCATTAGAGGAGTGACATTTGTGACTCTAGAAGCTCCAAGACCTCAAGATCAACAAGGAACTCAAAGGTATGATTCTACATTTGTTTCAATGTTGTTATTTAACCTAATTATTCATTAGAAGTCTTGGATTCAAAAGCATGTTTAGTAGAAAGCCTAGATCCAAGCATTAGGGTTTTGCATGCGCACATAGGAAAGTTCTTATGGCTAAAACCCATCAATTACCGTTAGCTAGGTCGTCCTTTAGATAATCGTACCGTTATCTTTGACGTATTCCTAGAGGGATGCGTTAACACTAAGTAACAATAATTTATAATATAATGTTATTTGTTTATTAATTATTTCTAACACTTTTTTTGTAACTTTACATCCCAATCAATATACCAACTGCTCACTGGTTTTTGGGTGCTTTGGATTTGAAGACATTCAAAATGACTATATATGATAGTCAATTGAAGAGCAACTACTTTTCAGAAGAAGAGGAATGATTTATAGGTATGAGAACTCGCATCCACAGACTGCTAGTTGCTATCAACTACTGGGGTACCAAACTAACCAATGGAATCCCACTTGAGAGTTTCAACATGACCCTCGAAAAAGCCCCATACGTACCACAACAGATTGACAATAAAGAGGATTGTGGGGTGTTTTTGTGTTGGTTCCTGGAGAAGTTGATCGTCGGGAAATCATATTTTATAGAGGGTAAAAGCGGTCCATGGGCAATGTTATATCGTATACAACGGATGATTTTTTGGGGTACAAAGATAAAGACCATTTAAATATTGTCATATTACTTTAAACAAATCATTTAAGTTCATGTATTTATTAGTTTTTTTGTTGATTTTTAAAATTACATATGCAATTTAGATTTTGTAGGAATAAAAAAAACTTATTCCGGAACAATAGTCTGGAATATTACTCCGGTGTTCCAAAGACCTCTTCGAAATATTATATTCATTGTTAGTTTATAGAAAAAAATATTAGTCGTTTTTTGCAAATAATTCATTTATAAGGGTTAGATTACCCAATATGCCATGAATCAATTTTGATAAGCTACTTAGCGGCTAACTTATAAAAAACACTTAGGTGCTGTTTGTTTTTTTGAAGCAAAAATTTATGAAGTTTGCAGATCACCTCTGCAATAGAAGATGTGGACTAAACAACTGCAGACGTAATAAGAAGCGCGTTTGTTTTTTTAACATTTGCATGCTGCTGCGGATATTAAAAAAATTAAAATAAACTGGTTTTATAAACCGAAAATAGTTTTTTTAATACTGAAAATTTAATAATGTATGACATTTCAGTAAAAAATAATGATATTTCAAAAAAAAAATAAAGATATTTTAGCAAAAAAATAATGATATTTCATCAAGAAATTATCATTATATAATATAAAAAAACGAAAAAAAATTCATCAAGAATAAAAAAAACGAAAAAGAATGTGAAATAAGATTTCAACAACATATAATCAAGATTTATCAAAATTTCAGCAAGGAAAAAAAAGAGGTTGGAAGAGACAATACAAGTGTTGCGCCAAACAGAATACACACATAAGTCTTTTATTCCGAAACTTCTAAAAAACAAATAATTGCGAGATGAAAAGTGTTGCGCGTGTGCTGCGCCGCACAATAATAAAATGTTTGAAGAGATTTTTTTACCAAAAATATACAACACCGCAACACTTGTATTACCTCTTCTAACCTCTTCTTCTTTTTTTGTTGCTGAAATCTTATTTTAACTTTTTTTGTGTTTTCTTGTTGATTTTTTTTCGTTTTTTTTTATATTGAATAATGATAATTTATTGATGAAATATCATTACTTTTTGCTAAAATATTTTTATATTTTTTTATTGAAATATCATTATTTTTTGCTGAAATATCATAAATTCTTACTGAAATGTCATACATTATTAAATTTTCGGTACTAAAAGGTATTTTCGGTTTATAAAATCAGTTTATTTTATATTTTTAATATCTATAGCAACATATAGATGATAAAAAAAAACAAACAAACACGTTCCTTATTACAATTTGCAGCCGTTTGATGCACCTCTTATATTGCAGAGGGTTGTATATCTTTATTTTTTTTAAAGTTTTTTTTTTAAATTTATATTTTCTCCAACTTTATTAATGATAAACAATTTGAAAAAAAATTACAAAACTTAAAAAAAATGTTCGACGATACAAACATGATATTTTTGACAAATTTATAAACAAATATTTATTACAATAATAGTCGTTGAAGTTGTTTATATAAATCTGAAAAAAAAATTCATAATATATTATTATACTTTTTGTTAAATTTTGTAAAATATTATTTAATACAGTATCGTCAATTTCTCGAGAAAATATTTATGGTATATTTTTAATGGATTTAATTGAAAAAATCAAAGTTTATTTCCATCCATTCATTATATCAAATTCTTTGATCACTAATTATAATGTTTAGTTGTAACTTTGCAATTTAAGTTGTTGATTTTTATCAAATATATACGTCAATTCATATCATTTTTATTTTTATTTTTATACAATAATACATAAATGTTGATCTGGATTCGTTAATTATTTATAACAAAGTCATAAAAATATTAAAAAATCACTTTGAAGTTTAAAAAAAATCACTTTATTTAGATTTCAGTTTATTTTAGTAGCCCACAGATGTTAAAAAACCAAACAGTCTTCTTTTTCCAGACTGCAGTCTACAAATGTGATCGCAGACCGCAGACATTTTACCCACGAAAAATCAAACAATTTTAGTTTAAGATGAATTTACCTTAGTGTCACCAGAATTTACCAATATACCCTTGACCTAATAAAAACCTTATACAGATGCTACGCAAACCCACAAAAACAGAGACGCCTCCATTGCTTCTCACGTTCGTCGGCTCCTCAAGCGAGTCCTGCCCTGCTCGCCGCCGTATGCCATCGCCTCCCCTGTGAAGCCACCGGCCGGAGACCCTGGCACCCAACAGATAAGCCGGAGACCTTCCCACCCTATAGCTACAGGTTCGCTTTTCTTCAATTTTTTTCCTGCTCTCGGTTTCTTTTTTTACCTGCTTTCTGTTGAAATCGAAATCATTGAGTTCAAGGTTATCAATGTCGTTAGCGATGATTCATTTTGCTTATGTTTGTTCTGTTGAAATCAAAATCGTTTGAGTTTTGTTGAAATAGAAATCTATGTGATCTCTGCAACTTTTAGATATATGTTTGAAATCAACAGGGAACAAGATTAGCCAAAAGAGTTTTAACATTGAACCTGTTCATAACAGTAGCACCCAATGTTTCAGTTCAATTTTATGATAAGATGCTCATAATCTGTTAAAATCTGTTCTTGTCAAGCCTTGTATTTGTATTTGATCATCTTTGCACCTTTTAAACAAACCTCTTGTCTGTTCATATACTCATTATGCAATGTCTAAAAAAGATTTGTTGCTTTCATGAATCTTTCTCCCTTTGAAGAAAAAAAAAAACATATTTCATTTCTTATTTTATAGTTTAGGTTAAAAAGAACCTATTACTTCATAAGCATGTAATCTTTCGTTTCATCTTTCACACTCTGGAAGCATAAATATTACTGAACACCTCTTTCTTGCCCACATTAACAAAGATAACTCTTTAAGCATGTAATCTTCCACTACTTCATTTTTCATTCTCTGGAAGTTAATAGTACCAAACAACCCCTTTACAAGTTAGGTAGCAAAAATTTGGTATTTTCCATTTCTAAACTATCAAAAATTTCACAGATTGTTAGGTAACAAGTTTCTCTATCAATGACGTCCATTCAATCATCATCAAAGAAGCGAAAGAACAAAGGATTGGGAGACAACAATAAGAGGAAGAAGAAGCATCAAGATCTTTCTGATGTCAGAAAACTGGGTGAACAGTTGCTCTCATCAAGAGCTCACATTAACAACCTTCCTCTTTTACTTAATTTCCTCGATCTGAAGTCCTCCTATCCTCGTGAATTCCTCCTTGAATCTCTTCTTTCTCTCCAATCCTTCTTCACCCCACTTCTTCCCCAACTCCCTTCTTCTTCAGCTAAACCTACTGAAGATCCCGAATCGATTTACCAGACATGGGTTCGTTCTAAATTTGATGACTTTGTTCAATGCCTAATTCAGCTAGCACTTTCTCCATCACTTGATGAAGAAGCTCTCAGAGTAAGTACTTTTAATCTTTACTTGTCTATTTTTACAAACTTGTGGAGTGTAATTCTTGTTGAATGATGTGGAATATCAGGAAGTGGTGATGGATACTTTGATGGAGTGTGTGAAGGTTGGAAATGCAGGGACCTTTCATTCTTCTATATACCATAAATTCATCCATAGCCTGGTGAGTTTGTTACACCCTTTTGAACTGTTTATATGCACACCCATTCATCAAAACTACCCCACTAATTCTTTTCTCTAATGCTAAACCTTAGCCTATTTTTTCCGTTGTATGTTTGTTGCAAAGTTGATTGATTTTCTTAATATCTTTGATGTTTTTCAGGTTTACTCTACAGAGGAGTATGATACTTTGTTAAATTTGCTTGTAACAAAGTATTTCAAGTACATTGATGTCCGGTAAAAAGATTTAATCATTCATGATAAAATCACTCCTTTTTTTCTTTTCTCTAGCTTATTCCATCAATTCTTTTCAATAATCCTTCACTCTTTCCTATGTGGCAGCTATTTTACTTACATAAGCTTGGAAAAGATAACTCGAACACTTGATGTTAAAGATTGTCAAGGTACTTTTGCACATGTATATTAATAGTTTTAATAAAAGTTGAAAACAGCTTTTGTCATCATTGTTTTCACTATTTATTGGATTCTAATGAGCTAACTATTCACCAGACACTGATCCTGAAAGTGCAAATACCAAATTAGAAAGTCCAGCAAGAGCAAGGTCATTCAAACCACTCATGCTTGTAGTCATTAGCATACTGTTTATTTATTTTTCAAATTGTCATTATGTTTTTAAGTTAAATCTGACATGAAACGTGATAATTTGTTTGTTTAAATGCAGTGGGCAGCTTTTAGTCTGCAATATACATCATGTGATATCTAAGATACCACCCCTTGAACAACTTGGTGAAAATTCTGAATATGAAATGTGGAATGGATCAGGTGACTTTTTATATTCTTACATAATAATAGGGTTACAAAATTAGGAACATTTTTTTGCTTTTACAACATTTTACTTTGAAAAATTTACCCAATTATAACAATGTCTTCCAAAACCAAAGCAATTTTTAGTGCTATAGTTGGGTAGATTTTCATAGCAAGAAAAGGGTAAACCGGATTTTCATAGAAAAATGTTTCAATAAGAAAAAAAAATTAGAGTACAATGCTATACATGGGTAGATTTTTCAAAATGTAATGTTTTAATAAGAAAATAAATTGTTAGTACATGTACAATTTTGTAATAGAAAAAAAAGTGGGATGCTATAATGCACAAATAGATAAAAATACGTTGTTATTTCTTGCATTTAGCTCTTATGTTTCTACTATAACTCTGTGTATACTTTTTTCTAAATGTTAGGTGTTTTCTCCAAAGAAGGTAAAACAAAATCCAAGAAAACCAAGGGAACAGAAGAAAAACAGGGTGAGGTCAAGAAGTCTAGCAATGATGTAAGTTTTTCATTTTTTTGATCTTTAATTTCCTTTCTAGCATTTATAAAAATTAAAATATATGTATCGTCAAATTTCAAATTTACTCCTTTCTTTCATTAATGGCAGGTTGCATCTTCGGCTAATATTTCCAAAAAGATGAAGTTGAAATTCTCTAAAGCATGGATGTCATTCCTTAGATTACCACTTCCTATCGATGTCTACAAGGAGGTAGATTTTTAAAAGCTTAATCATTTATTTTTTGTACATTATCCACTCAAAAGTATCAAAGCCAGAGTAAAAAAAGCTGAACGAGAATATGACTTTTCTTGACTTTTTCGTACTTAGGTTCTTGTTGCCCTTCATCAGACAGTGATCCCTTATTTGTCTAATCCCATTCTGTTATGGTGAGTCCCATTTGAAGATTTTTCGTTTCTTAGATATATACTATACCTCTTTTTTTGTCAAATGCAAGAAATAGCAATGTACTTTCGTTGATTTGTTTATTATAAAGCTGTACTTCCAAAAATCTATCCATTTATTCCATTGTCTTCCAAACACACTGCTATAATAGGGGGCATTTTTGAAAGTATTAATGTCCTAATAAGATAAAGGGTTGGTTGAATAAGAAAAGAATTGAAAGTACATTGCTGTAACAGAATTATTATATAGAAAGAATGAAAGTAAATTGCTATTTCTTGCATTTAGCTTTTTTTTTTTTAATTTTAACAAGAGTGGTTGGATTGATATATGCAGTGATTTTTTGACAAGATCTTATGACATTGGAGGTGTTATAAGTGTCATGGCACTTAGCAGCTTGTTTGTTCTGATGACAGAACATGGTTTAGAGTATCCCAATCTTTATGTGAAGCTTTATGCTCTTCTAGAACCTTCTATTTTCATAGCAAAACACAGAGCCAAGTTCTTCCAAGTGAGTTCTGTTTTGCTTCTCTCTTTATTTTATATATATATTATTAGTGTTTTTTAAAATATGAATTTGTGTTTGTGTTTTTGCAGCTTCTTGATTCATGTCTGAAATCGCCACTTCTTCCAGCTTATCTAGCTGCTTCTTTTGCTAAGAAACTAAGTAGGCTAGCACTTACAGTCCCTCCTTCTGGAGGTCTTGTTATTATTGCTCTTATTCATAATCTTTTGAGAAGACATCCTTCAATCAACTGTTTAGTCCACCAGGTAACAGATTTAATCATTATTTTCTATATCTTTTACTTGATGATAGTTTTTATATGTACTAGAACTAGATTATAAGCTCCACCTTGAATGGTTTTATTTTTTTTATTTTTTCCAGGAGGATGATGGTGAAACTGAAACTGTCAAATCAGGCATTGATCATTTCAATAATGAGGAAACTGATCTTCTTAAAACCAATGCTATGAGTAAGTTTCTGCAACATACTTTCTTTGAATTCTGCATTATATTTATAGCATATCCTTCTACTTACATTTATTTTTGGCAAACTACAATGTTTTAAACAAACAAATGAAAATGAGTTTCTCATTTTTTTTTTTTTTTTTGCAGGGAGTTCTCTATGGGAAATTGACACCTTGCGCCACCACTACTGTCCTCCTGTGTCTAGGTATGTATGTATGGATAAGTAAATCAGGACAAATTTGTAAAAGTATTTCTACATTTAAGTCAAAAAGAAATGCTACTATTTATTTATAGTTGAAGTCCATTTTTGTATTTGTGTAGATTTGTTTTGTCGCTAGAAAATGATTTGACAGTTAGATCCAAGACAACCGAAGTTGCTATAAAGGATTTTAGTTCAGGTTCATATGCAACCATATTCAAAGAGGAGGTAATATTATTATTTATATTTGTTCTAGATTTTCAAAGTTGACTACTTTTTTAGTTTATAGTAAAGTGTGATTATAAGTTGGAGGGGTTGTTTGTGAATTGCAGATAAGACGGAGGGTTAAACAAGTACCCCTTGCATTCAACAAGACCACACCTACTTCCTTGTTCTCAGAGACTGATTTTGCTGGTTGGATTTTCCAATCAAGTGATTGTTAACAAAGACACTCTTGTAATAGGAAATTGATGCTTCCATTTTCTTTTACTTGTTTTCTTGTCATTTTTTATTATTATGTAATACATGAGTTTTACGTGATTTAACTTATCGATGTGATGTGTTCATGTGATGAGAAACATTTGACAACATCATGTCAAATATTATGTATGGATACTGTAATGTACAGAAATTCAAGGGATTTGAAGCCAAGCTCATCCCGCAATTTTGTTTTTTTGAAAATTTTATTTTAAATGATGAAAGTATTTTTTTCTTTATGCTAAATTTTTATATAACGATTATAATTTGTGTACATATATTTATTTAATGAATATAATTCTAAATAAGTAAGACGGTTAGTTAAAAGTATAATATAGTTAAAATAGTTAGTAATGTGTAGGTGTAAATGTAGTTAGGGAGGAGGGAGTTGTTCCCATTGAACCCACTGCCACATCAGCTTTTTTCTTTGATTTTTCTTCATCTTTCCGAACCCACAACACATGGAAATCCTATTTTTCTCGACCCACTTAATTAAAAAAAATATACAAAATAATCAAGGTAAAATCTTAATTAGCAATAGAGTTACCGTCGGTACCACTTCGTCTTCGGCGGATTGTTTAATTGGTTTCACGAACCCACTTCATTCTCTCTCTCTCTCTCTCTCTCTCTCTCTCTCTTTCTACTTTCTCTCATTTTCTGTTGTACCATATGTTTTAAGACTTGTACCTTAGTTGTTTAGTATTTTTTTTAATTGAGTGGGTTGAAAAAGATAGGATTTCCGTGTGTTGTGGGTTCGGAAAGATAAAGAAAAATCAAAGAGAAAAGCTAATGTGACAGTGGGTTCAATGGGTTCAGTGGGAACGACTCCCTCCTCCCTTAGGGGTGCAAATGAGTCGAGATTGAGTCTGGCTTGGCTCAGACTCGCTTAAGTTGTACAAGGCTTGCGGTCCGACTCGATTCGGGCTTTCTTTTACTGAGTTCGACTCGAGCTTGTAAAGAATTATACAAGCTTGATTCAGGCTCGAGCTCGACTCATTTTTTTTTGTGTTAAGTGCCTAAATGAACTTAAGTTCGGTTTGAACTCGTTTACTAATAACCTGAATTCATAATTTCCCAAATGTTTTTTTATTTTAATATATATATATATATATATATATATATATATATATATATATATATAAAATAATAATAATAATAAACTATATTATATATAGGTTTGTTTAGGCTCACGAACCTAATCGAGCTTAGTGACGTAAGCTCGAGCTCGAGCTCGTTTAATAAACCAGCTTAAGTTCGGTCGTGCTCGTTTAAAATCGGTTCTAAGTCGAGCTTTTAACGAGACGATCCCGAATAGCTCGGCCCGGGCTCGTTTAAAGGTATAGATTAGTTAACCACTACATCTATATTAACAGTAGAGTTAACTAATCTATATCTTTTGTATAGTAATCATATTTGAGTTTTTAATTATTTTGAGTGATGTTTTTCCATCTATTACAGTTGGATTATAAGTTTTTTGGTATGTAAAGTTAATTAATATGTCATAATTGAAGTGTGACATCTATACTCTTGGACTATAAGCTTTTTGATATGTAAGGTTAACTAATAATCTAATATGTCACAATTTTGAAGTGTGTTCGACATGTTGGTGTAGATGGTCTTATAGCATCCAAAATAAAACATGGTGTCATAATAAGAGATTTCTTTGGTCAACCTTTTCCAGTAATTAGCATAAAATAAAAAAAGCTTATAAGATCTCCAATAAAGATTTTTCAATTTGCTTGTTTATGTATTTGCATAATTTGTAAATTGGTTGACAATCTACCGGATACACCACAACTATTGAAAGTACCCACGACAAGAGCTTGTAAATTTACAAAAATCTTTCTTTATTTAATATATTATCAAAAATGCTTCACAACAACAAAACCAAAAAATAATAATAATAATAATAATAAATAAAAAAAATCCATACAGCATTCACACAGAATGTTCATTTAAAATTAGCAATTAAAATACTTATAAATATTTAAAATTAAGCTCTATATCAATATAAATAGTTTAAAAGGCTAATTGATAGCTTTTTAATTAAAAAAAAAAAATTAAAAGACTAACATTTAATTTTTCATGTTCAAGACGTTTGATAGCCTCTTATGTCTTAAACTCTTAATTATTCATAACCCTCTTAATTGTTAAGAGAGTGAATGTATATGAATAAAAAATATCATAATTTTTCATCAAATGTTTTTTCTTCTTTTCTTTCTATTTCACATGGCAGATTGACATTTCCAACCATTTAAAAATTCAGATTAACAACATATACCCTAAGTGTTAGTTTGATATGATAGTGTATTTGACTTCTGATGATTGTAGTTTACATTAATGTCCTTATTCTTTTAATTTCAGATAATTACATACAAGCGAACATCCCATATATGAGTTTTATGAAGAAATGGTGAAACGATAACCTCAATGAAAAAAACAAAATATACTACTAGTATATAATAAAGTATTATTTAACACATGACCCACCACAACCCCCCACGCACACACAGTGTATGCACAAGATTCAACGCGACTTCACAAAGCTTCCCATCCTCACCACAATCCCATCGATATCGCGAACATATCCCACCTTCTGCCCCCATGCTTTATCCTCCGGCGGGCACACCGCCTCCGCCCCATTCTCCACCGCCCTCTGCAATTCAAACCGTCATATAAACAAATCCAAAATCTTATCATATATAAACACCAAAAAGGCAAATTAATTATCAGACAAACAGACAAACACCTTGTATGCAGCATCCACGTCTGCATAAGCAAAGCAAACCTCAAGTTGGTTCCTTCTGGTTTTCGATTTCTGTTCCTGAACTTCTCCGGTGAGATCATCCGTTTCATGTTGATGCACCGGCGTAAACGCAATTGTTGTCTGTCCGCTTTCTAGCTCACCCCATCTATCAACAACCAACCACGACATGTTTCATTTCGTGTCTGATTTCGATCCATTGATGAATTCATTACACCATATGCATAATAATCAAGAAATTATGGATCGATCCATTAATGAATTTGTTTATATACCTGTGGGAATCGTCCAAACGGCGAACAGGGTATCCGAATGCCTTACCGTAAAACTCGACGGATTTAGCAACATCCTTGACGTAAACCACCGTGTATGCGTAAGCCGGTTTCAGATCTGACGCCATTACGATCTAATTATGAGTTTTTTCGTTGTTTTGATTTGCGCTGAGTTTTAGAGAGACATGCAGAGAATGAGAGAAGGGAATTAAATCAATTGATGAAGATGGATCGGTACTGACTAGGATCCGGAGGACACGTAGCTGATTTCAACACACGTTGCTTTTAGTTATACATATTTTGTCTCTAAATGTTTTAAATTAAATATAGGGAAAAAAAACTTATAACGATAATTCAAAATCTTTCTAAAAAAATATCATTCAAGTTTAGTCTCTTCAATTACATCATTCAAATAAGATCATTGTATAAAAAACATCTTCGAACTACATATTTTGTTCAAATGTCACCATTATAATAATCGACATTTAACGAAGGAAACAAATATGAGAAAATGACTCAGGAGGGTAACTATGTTTCAAAATCGATCAAAAAACATCATCCATGTTTGGTCTGTTCAAAAACAACATTTAAATAAAGTCTTTGTACAAAAAACACCAACAAACTATATGTTTTGTTCAAATATTACCCATTGCTAACCAGCTCTTGTAGGTTAAATGATGATTTGACTTAACTATTAATATATGTCATAGTAATCAGTGACATGACATTAATTGATACAATCCTCTTTTAAAAATTGATTTAGGACTTCTTCATAAAAGAACAACAAAAATTTGTGAAAACAAGGGGATACATCTCCATAAATAGCTCAAGGAATGAAGATGCATAATAGTTGCAATACATTCTAGTGTAGTCATGACTTGTAGCCATGCAAGATGCAAACAACAACAAATACATTTCACCATATTACAAATTGACATACATATTTAAAAATATATATTGGTCTTGTTATACTATCCATAGCAAAACCTTTTATATATATATATATATATATATATATATATATATATATATATATATATATATATATATATATATATATATATATATATATTCAAAAAATGAATCATATAACCAAATAAATATATAGTAAAAGGACATGATAAAGCTTTCAGTTAAAGTTACCATTCGGTTGAGACAAACCCCCGAACTTTTTACCAAGATTAGTCTTTGTAGTTGATGTCCAAATTCGAGAAGGATGTCTATATCCACAAGGGTATGTATGTATCTTCAAATATTTTCTGTGTCTTTTTAAATGTGTAAGCTTGACTTGGTGATCATCGATTTAGTAGAAGAATAAACAATAAGAGGTGAAGAAGAAGTCATTCGTTCATGAAGAAACCCTAATTCGATTTATAAAAAAAGAAATATATCAATTAATGTCATATCACTAATTATCATGCCATGTCATAATAATTAGGCGAAATCATCATTTAACCTGCAAAAGTCGGTTACTAGTGAGTAACATTTGAAAAAACATATAGTTTGTTGGCGTTTTTTGTACAAAGACCTTACTTAGATGGTGTTTTTTTAACAGACCAAACTTGGATGATGTTTTTTGAACGTTTCTTGAAACATAGTTACCATCCTGATTCATTTTCCTTTGTTTTTTTGTCTTAATTAATTTTTACCGGTAAATGTCGGTCACCATAAGGTGACATTTAAACAAAATATGTAGTTCGTTGGTATTTTTTTTGTACAAAGACGTTAATTAGATGTTTTTTGAACATATCAAACTTAAATGACGTTTTGTGAATGATTTTGAAACATAATTACCATTATAAGTCATTTTCCCTTAAATAAATGGACGATGGTACTTTCATTACAATATACAATTTTATCACATACTCCCATGCCTTTTTATCTAGTGAAACAAGTGCATGTACACATCATTACTATCTATATACAATAAACAATTAGGGATATGGTGTACCTCATACAAAATTTATAGTTAAAGGGAAAGGTTACGACTCATTATTCGTCATTCTCTTTAGCTACCCATTTTTGTAAAGAAACATAGGCTAGTGCTTCCTGGAACTCTATAACCACATAACATATCAAAGATGTCATGCCCTCACACTACAGTAACCATCGTTCATCAGTGGTGCCCTTAAATGGGTAAACACCTATTGAAAATGCAACACATCATTTTCTAAGTGTAGCTTTCATCGGAGATACAACTAGGTAAGTCAAAGCCACGCTAGAGCTTGCATAAACCACAACAAGAGAATAAAAAACATACAAACAACTTTAAGATGAGCACACACTTTCTCACTAGACTCACTGATGTCTCTGTAATTATCGTTGTAAAAAGTAAGCAAGATCTCATCGGAGATCCCACATATATTTTTCTCCGACAACAAGAATTCGGAATCTATCTATCTATAACACCCCCCCCCCCCCTCTGGCACGTATCACAATATTGTCTGCTTTGGGCTCCCGACACGACAACTTCCTAGGGGTCATCCCTGGATTGTTCTCGCCCGGGCACGCTTAATTGCAGAGTTCTTATGGGATCTACTGCCCTCATGGCTTTAAAACGTGTTATGAAAGAGAAGGTATCTACACCCCTTTTAAGGAATTCTTAGTTCTCCTTCCCTATCGATGTGGGATCAGATGCAATAAATAATGGGGGATGGAGGCGGGCAGGTTAGCTACACCTGATCCCACATCAGATGGGAATGAGAACTAAACATTCCTTAAAAGGGGTGTGGATACCTTCTCTTTTACAACGCGTTTTAAAGTCTCGAGTGTAGCAGATCCCATAAGAAGTCTGCAGTTAAGCATGCCCGGGCGAGAACAATCCAGGGATGGGTGACCCCTTGGGAAGTTCTCATATCGGGAGCCCAAAGCGGACAATATTTTGATACGTGCCAAAGGGGGGTGTTACAAATGGCATCAGAGTTGGGGCACAGGTCGATGTATTCGATAGGGACATCGAACCCTATAATGGGGGGGGGGGGGGTGATGGTGGGTTGCACCTGATCCCACATTGGCTTGGAAGGAGAACTAAACACTCCTTATAAGGGGTGTGGATACCTTCTTTGTCACAACGCGTTTTAAAGTCGTGTTGTCTATCTTGTTGGATTAGATGTCTAAGCACATAACTATTTTTGGTATGTACTTTATTTGATTATGAGCATGGTCATTTTGGGTTGTCTTCACTCATGCAACTTGATAGGATAACAAGTGGAGTGAGAGAGTAGGATTTATTATATAAATAATAAATTGGTACTCCGAATGATTTTATTAATATATTATATGATTAATATATTATTTGGAAATCATATTATTAATTAGTAATTAATCAGAAATTAATCAAGTATTAATTTGGGATTAAAGGAACTGATTAATAATTGAGGGACTATTTTGCAAATCACTGATAGTTGCAAAACTCGGCTGATTGGACTCCTTAATTATGAAGTGGACGAAATCCTATAGGAGGCCCTACAGATTTCGTCCAAGGCCTCTTAAGGAGGTGTCCATGGGTTGCTTGTTGCCTAAGTAAGGAATTAGGGTTTCCACCTGAAAACCCTAGTAGCCGCAACTATTTAAAGACCTTCTCACTAAGAATTTTTGGCCCCCTATGAGTTTCTAAGAAAACCCTAGCCGAAATCCTTCCCTCTCCAAGTCTTCCTTTGCAAGAGTGTTTGTGACTCCATTAGAAGTGCAACAATCGGGGCACTAAACTTTCAAAGGTCAAAGATTACTTGTTATTACAATACAACAAGTGAGGTAATGTTTCAAACCCTAATTTCATATGATTTTTTATTATTATATGCTAGTCTTAGGGTTCTATGCTTTGGTATTCAATTTGCATGTTCAATAGAGAAAAACTTAGATCCAAAGCAATTAGGGTTGCATGTGCACAATAGGATTGTTGTAATCCTCAAAATCCATCATATCTTTTGTCTATCTATCTATATATCTATATTTATCTATCTATCACTTTGCTTGTGCCTGATTTTGTTTTCTTTTTTCTCTTTCTCACACCCAACATGATCCCAATACATGGTTATTTTTGCGGTATCAAGAGGTGGGGCATGACCGCATTGGGGGGGGGGGGGGGGTGCTCGTCGTGTAACACCCTGTTTCGAATCGTTTCATAATTCAGGGCTGTGATCTAAATATCAATTATCATAGGGTTTCGGGCCTTGGGGGAAAAAAGGTTTAGACCCCCTTTGGATGTGTATAGTGTAGATTATGTGATCAAAGAGTTTGGTTTTTTGCCTTGGATCTCTAACATCTTGTTTTGAGGTACTTTCACTTTTTTCCCTTATATTGAAATTTATTACATTTTGGTCCTTAAAATGTAAGACTTGTGGTTAGGAGGGGCTAATATTGCCATTTTTGGAATTGTGGGGCGGAGCCACGTACGTTGGGCATACGAGGTGAAGTCCTAAACCCCAATATTTAGGGTTTGGACCCTATTCATTCTTCATTAACTCTCAAACCTAATTCTTTTCATCAGCCTCTATCCTTTCAGAATATTTTTGCAAACCTTAATATACCTTGTGAGCATTATTGAGCTTTTGTGTGTGTGTTTTGTGCCTTTGAAGAAGAGAGAAGGAAGTAGAGACCATCTTGGAGGAGTGACGTGCCTTAGATCCAGAATCACATCATCATTTGCTATTACTTGGAGGTATAAAGTACTGAACTTGGTGAAGTTATACTTAGATCTCTTTTTGGGATTGATTTTATGTTCTTTTGGTCCCATAAGCTTGGTATTATGAGTGGGGGTTACTCTAATGCATTTGAGTTGTCCTTTTAGAGGTTTGGGAGCCTCTTTAGTCATAAAAATGTAATCTTGGACACTAGTTTCTTCTCATGCATGGCCTAAGTTGTCTTAATGGATTAAGAGGTTAAGATCTTTGGTGTTGGGCACTTAATGGCCATGCAAGACCATAAAGTTGGAAACTTTATGGTCAAGGACATCATTTTGGACTTGGATCTGGAAAATGGACTCAAGGGATTACGGATTGAGCTCTTAATGAGTTGGGTTGGCAGCCAGTTGCGTACGTTGGGCGTACAAGGCATACGTTGTGCGTACATGGTGAACAGGCACGTGCCTGGTCAATCAACACGTACTTTAGGCATACAGCTAAGTACGTTAGGCGTACTCAGCTGGGTTGAATCAGTCGACTTTTTAGAATTTTGACTTTACCTGATTTTGACCAAGTTTGACCTAGATGTATTTTTGGTATTTCGGATTGTGTTTGATAATTGGTCATTTGGATGGATAGGTGACAGTTAGAGCTGAGATTCGGAGTCAGGACCTCATCAATTATTTTTCAGATTGAGAGGTGAGTCTTCCTCACTATACTTGCGGGTCAAAGGCACCAAGGTCGGCCCATTGGATTGGATATCCTGTTATATGATAGTATGTTATTATGTTGTAGAGATTTGTTAGATTAGTATTCTGGTATATATGATGTTAGCATGCGACAGTGATTTGTAGATTTGCATGTTTGCCTATTGACTGGTTATATGTTTATCTGTTATCTATATATCAACGTGTTATGTTTGGTTGGGTTGAGGTGGTCTTTCTTTGTGCTGAAGGCCAAGATACCCGGGGCGGTCCGGATAGATTGTAGGCCCTGCGAGGCATTCCAGTCAGGTTGAAGGCCCGGAGAGCGGTCTGGATAGGCTGTAGGCCCTGCGAGTCAGTCCAGTCATGCCAAAGGCTCGGAGAGCGGTCCAGATAGGTTGTAGGCCCTGCGAGGCGATCCAGTCAGGCTTAAGGCTCATTTATGCATGTTGTTTGTTATGTTTATATAGTGGTACTTGGGGGAACTCACTAAGCTTTGGCTTATGGTTATAGTTTATTGTTTTAAGTACTCATGATGTGTTTTTAGCAAGTGTTGGGAGTATCGTTATGAATGAGTATGTGTGTAAGCGGTCGACCTGAGGAAGAGTGTTTTAGGCTTTTAGCCACTCTTGATAGAGTAAGGATAAGATGTATGTGTATCCTAGTTGTTGTATTAGTTCTGGGTGGTTGCGATGATCCTTGAGACAAATACGGGTAGGTGTGGAAGGTAGTATGGGCCCGTACTACTGAGTGCCAACACCAGTAGTACGACAAGGTTTAGTCGTTACCCATCCCCATGTGGAAATGGGAGAAGATCACCATGGACTTTATCACGAAGCTACCTAGGACGGTGCAGGGTGTTGATTCCATTGGGTTATTGTGGACAGGTTGACCAAGAGTGTTCATTTTATTCTGATCTTCGAGAGTATCTCCGCCGAGAAATTTGCAGATATTTATGTGCGGGAGGTGGTGGTCAGGCACGGAATGTCGGTATCTGTGGTCTCGGACCGCGATGTTCGATTCACCTCTAGATTTTGGAGGAAAGTTTCATGAGGAGTTGGGTACTCAGTTGCATTTTAGCACTACTTACCACCCTCATACTAATGGTCAGAGAGAGGAGACGATTCAGACGCCCGAGGATATGCTTCGAGCATACGTATTAGACTTTGAAGGGAGTTGGGATACTTATCTTCCACTAGCAGAGTTCTCATACAACAGTAGTTATCATGCTAGTATCGACCGGCCCCCGTTTGAGATGTTGTATGGTCGGAGGTGTAGGAATCCAGTTTGTTGGGGAGAGGTTAGGCATCGATTCATGGGAAGCACCGAAGTGGTGCTTAAGACCACTGAATTGATTCAACAGGTGCATGATAAACTGCGGATTGCGCAGAGCCGTCAGAAAAGCTATGCTGACCGGCACTGATCAGATCCAGAGTTTCAGGTGGGAGATTTTGTGTTGCTGAAGGTGTCACCTTGGAACTGTGTCATTCGGTTTCGGAAGAGGAGCAAGCTGGGGTCCCGTCTCATTGGTCCATTCAGGATTTCTGGCCGAGTTTGCAGGGTTGCTTATCGGTTGAATCTTCCGGATGAGCTCTGTCAGATCCATAACACCTTCCACGTGTCTCAGCTACGGAAGTGTGTTGCAGATGAGGTCGTAGTTATTTCTTTGGATGATATTCAGGTGGATATGAGTCTAAATTATGTGGAAAAGCTCATTGCAGTCTTGGATATAAAAACTAAAGCTCTTTGTAACAAGGTGGTGAAGCCGGTGAAGGTGGAATGGCAGCACCGGAAGGGCTCCGAATGGACTTGGGAGCCTGAGGACGAGATTCGAGGGCGAAGTCTAATTCAAGTGGGGGAGAGTTGTAACACTCCAATTCAGTTATTCCATTGTTTACCCTCAAGTATTTCATTTTTGGCAAAAATGGTCCTTCCATACGCTGGGTGTACATTTGGGTACGTTTAGCGTACGCGTGTGTGAGCATCGAGTGGCTGAGGCTCGTACGTTAGACGTACAAGCAGGTACGCGGGGCGTACGTGGAAGATGGCTAAAACCCTAATTTCTTGACTTGCACCACAACCTTATATCATTTGGACCAAACCCTAATCAACTTTCATAGCCTCATTTCGTCCTTAAACCCTATTTTTGCAAGAACTTGTGTGTTTTGAGCTTAAAGGTGTGTTTGGTGACTTTTCTAAAGGGTGTTCAAGAAGAGGAAGGTGGTGACCAAGCTTTAGATGTTATTGATCTTCTAGATCATGCATCTGGTTCATCTCGAGGAACTTCTAGAGGTAAAAAGTCAAATCCTTGCCATCTTTTTTTGCTAGTTTGAGTTAGGGTTTTGTTATGAAGTCCATTTTTGGTTCTTAGACCCTTCTTTTGTGAGTTGAACAACTCCAAAGACTTCGATTGTTAGATCTAAGTTCCTTGAACATGTTTGATGCATAAAGTTGCCATCTTGAAGGTTGTATTGAGACCATGCATGAGTCTCAAAAGTGGTCTTAATGGGAGAAATGAAGTATTGGGGACCCATCTTACTCGTTCAGTGTCTTTTTTACCGTAGATATCATGTTAAGTCTCTTATTTAGCCAAAAAAGATCCAAAACTAAACAAGTTTGAGTTTAAAAAATTGTAGACTAATAAAAATTAAAAAAACTAGTAATCGCCTTTCTTGTTTAGGTTTTCAGTTAAACAAAAAACAAACCATATAAGTTCTCTTTCCCTGTTAAACAAACAAAATACCCAAAAACCAAGTAACCAAAACTTTTTTCTTATTTAGATAGACTACCAACTTCAGGTTTTTATTACACCACTTCAAAGTTTTTTCACGCAAAAAAATCTTTTTATTCACAACATGCCATCGTGCTGTTTGTTTTAAAGGTATTTTACGGACATAATATCACATTCTACGTTCCAACTCATTGTCTATGATATTACTTTTTGCCAAATCAGTTGTTTACATTAAATTAACGAATACAAACTGTGTTGCCATATAAAATAGCCATTGACACTGAGTTGCTATATTTTAAAAAAACAAACTAAGAAATCTTGACTACTTTTAATTGTGGATTTAGAATATACGTAGAAAATTTAACAAAAGCAAAATTGACAGCAAAAGTAGGAAAATCATTGTTAATCCACATGTGGAGTAGTAGGCAAATAATGTCTTGTAACAAAATCCTCAAAAAAAACAAAAAACAGCTATTTTAATAAAAACTAACTTAGAACAAAAACCAGACACTCAACTTGAAATAGTCTTAAACAATGGCATTAGCAGCACTGGCAATCCTTGGCCACAAATCAGCACATTCCTTTCCAATTGGTCCAGTGATAGCAGATCCTACATTCAACATACAACAATCATGTTATATCAACGAAAAGGGTTTAAAATATATTCCATTTTTTGCGAAAAAAACATATACCTTTCATTTCTCCCTTGGGATTGACGATAACACCAGCATTATCTGCATTAATTGCAACAAAGGTTTATAACAAGCATCAATAAGAAGACTGTATTTCTATTAAACAAGATTAACTACAAACATGAATTTTTAATATGTAGGAATATATATACCAGCAGACAGGTAACACAAAGCAACAAGAAAAAGGCTTCATGCTGTTAAAAACTGGTTCAACATTTTCTTCTTTGAAATGACCATGTACCAAAATGGTCACAAAATTTTAATTTTATAGAAGCAACAATTAAAAGAATCATACATTCTCAACTCCTACATGAATTTAACATAAGGTTTCGTAACAGGGTTCTAACTAAATCAATAATACTAGAAGTTCTAAAGATCTGGATATAGTTAAAATAGGACGAATTGAAAAATCAATAAGCAAATTAGACTTCAACTCCAAAAGAATTTTTCACAAACAACTCTATAAGGTTCATGTATGTTAAACACTCGATGGCAATTGATTATATTTCAAGCCTGAATGTAATTGAACCTTTGAAATTGATAAATTTCTCTTCAAATTAGACAAAAAAAACGTACAATCCAATGAAGCCAGATCATATAATATTAACCCATATAAACATTTAAGACATAAGGAACAAATTATAATATCAAAGAAACTAACCTTCGAAGTACATGAAAACACCGTCCTTTCGGCGCCATGGCTTGCGTTGACGAACGATAACAGCAGGCATGACCTTCTTTCTGAGATCTGGCTTACCTTTCTTCACGGTGGCCATAACCATATCACCGACACACGCCGATGGCAGACGGTTAAGCCTACCCTTGATTCCCTTGACTGAAATGATGTACAGATTCTTGGCACCAGTGTTGTCGGCGCAATTCACAGTGGCAGCCACTGGCAAACCAAGTGACATACGAAATTTGTTCCCAGCGGAACCTCCGCGACCTGAAAAGCAAGAATTACATATTAAAATTAGCTGATGTTTTCATAAACATCAATGAAACTACACCAAGTTTCTTAAACTTCCAAACCGATAAAAGTTGTAGGTGTGAATATACAGTACCTCGCTTCGACATGGTTGATCGCCGTGCGTTCTACTACGGCTGAAAGAAAGAGGGGTTTGATGATTTTATATGACGGGAGAGATTAGTTGTCTAGGGTTTTATCGGTTTTGGGCTTAAGCCCATCTAAGTGAATTGATAGTCCAGTATAAATTTTGTTTGGTTTATGATCTCAATAATGTTGGATTTAGTAATCTAAATTTTACTCTAAATCATATTTTGTGATTTTTTTTTTTATAAATAATAAGCATAATTTTTCTAAAGTCTCATTCTTCGGAAGATGCATTCCGGAGCAGTCCAAACTCAATAGTATGGCCGAATGTTATATAGGGGTATTTGGATAGGAAAAAAATAGGTGCTTAATTGTTTATTCTCACAATAAGCTAACTTTGAGTGTTTGGATAAAATTCAACTTATTAAGCTAAATAAGCTAATTTTAATAAGCATCTCTCCCCATGCTTATTGCTTATTGCTTATTCCCATCACAAATAAGCAATAAGCTAATAAACTAATCCAAACATCCCTATAGTTATATACAAGGTCTACACCTAAAAAGAATAAACGGAACACAAAATTTTAAACCTATCTACTATAAATTCAATAAAACAGGTGATGATTTCTAATGTTTAATTTACTTGCATTTTTGTTTACAAACAATTTTTATAGTTTGGAATGTGTAAAACAATTCCGAAATATGAAAAAAAAGTTTGGAATAACTTAATTTTTGTAGTTATTTTTACTTTAGCCATTATAACAATATAATTTATCTTAAAATCTGTTAGTATCATTTCTTAAAGAGAAGATAAATTTAGATTATCTATTAAAAGTGATTTCATAAGAGTACTAACAGTCTTCGGAATGTCTAGAATACGAATATCATTTTCGAAATGTGGGTTAAAAGACTTTTATTTTTGTTTCTGATATTGTTAAATTAATTTTGTAAATTGATTGTTTTAAACCAATATCCCGTATTAGTAAGAACCAGTTCATTCGAAGATCAATTTCAATGGATGTTGCTGAACAAATAAATTATTTTCCATCTATACTAGCTTTAGAATTGTCATTGATATAAGTAAATTTAATTAAACAAAAAGTTCATTCGTGTTGGATTTTTTTTTTTTTTTTGCAGATAAAAAAAGATGTTGAATCAGGAAAAAAATCAAACACTTAACCATCAAGGACACATATAAAAATAAAAAGAAAAACAGAAAGAGTGTTAAAACTTAGATTGAAAGTAGAAAAAAACTCTAAAAGATGGGATCGAATTAAGTTTAAACAAACCTCTTGCTTTAAACTAGTTGCATTTTATAACTTTTATTATGGTTACATTTTATAATGTTTGGTTTTATTTTTGGAACTACTTTACTTTTATAATACGTTTTTATATATTTTCAATCACAGTCTCTGAATTGAATGGTGAGGATGTGTTGCCAATAGAATATAACATAATACGTCTTGAGGATGAGGAACAATGTCCTGTTGATACGATTATGTAAGAAATGATTCAAGAGTGAGTGACAATACTAGAAATCCTAATATCATCTTCTGCAACCGAGGAGCATAGAAAACTAATGTTGTATAATATTCAAATGATCCTCATTACGATGTCCGAAGATATACGACGGTTTGTGAGTACAAGGAACATCATCGAGGAAGCACGTAGGACATGTGCAACATTAAAAAAACAAGTGCAAAGTACTGATAATGTGTTCCATCTAATTGAGATATGGAATTGTCTGAAAACCAGGTAAACACTGCTAGTTTGCACTGCATGCAAGTTCTCAATTATCCCATAAATAAACTATAATTTTAGATGATGTAATTTTATTTTACACATAAATATGTAAAATAAATGGTATGGTTTTCTTAAATGGAAGTGTTTTTCATTCACGTTAGTTAATCGGGTGTTACAAAAGCTATTACATACTTAAATTGTTGTCCATAAATTTGGAAATTGTAAGGAATACATATTTTGCTCGTGGTCGACAAAATCTCCTCTAATTCTAACAACATATGTAAGACGATCTTGTTTTGTCTTTATACGACCATATTTTACTTTTTTTTAAACATGATTGCATATAAAAACTATTTTACTTTATAAATTGCAAAAATGGTTAAAGGAAATATAAGCCTTTAACCTTTTTTGTAATACAAGAAAAATACATACATTTTTTTAATCAAAATTCAAAACTTACTTCGTTTTCATTACTTCAAATTAATTATAAGAATTTTATTTAATTAACCAAAGTTCTGAAAAACTCATTTTATTACATACATATCTTGTAAATAATGATATCATATTTTTTTGGTTTTCTAAATAAAATATAATACATGTTGACATTTTTATTAGTTAAGATCAAATATTGGTGGAGACTATTGACGTCAATATATATAATACCTGTTTATAACCCGTGACAATCATGGTAAACACTGCTAGTTTGCACTGCATGCAAGTTTTCATTTATCCCATAAATGAACCATAATTTTAGATGATGTAATTTTATTTTACACTTAAATATGTAAAATAAATGGTATGGTTTTCTTAAATGGAAGTGTTTTTCATTCACGTTATTTAATCGGGTGTTACAAAAGTTATTACATACTTAAATTGTTGTCCACAAATTTGGAAATTGTAAGGAATACATATTTTGCTCGTGGTCGACAAAATCTCCTCTAATTCTAACAACAAATGTAAGACGGTCTTGTTTTGTCTTTATACAACCATATTTTACTTTTTTTAAACATGATTGCATATAAAAACTATTTTACTTTATAAATTGCAAAAATGGTTAAAGGAAATATAAGCCTTTAACCTTTTTTGTTATACAAGAAAAATACATACATTTTTGTAATCAAAATTCAAAACTTACTTTTTTTTCATTACTTCAAATTAATTATAAGAATTCTATTTAATTAACCAAAGTTCTGAAAAACTCATTTTTACTGCATACATATCTTGTAAATAATGATATCATATGTTTTTGGTTTTCTAAATCAAATATCATACATGTTGACATTTTTATTAGTTAAGATCAAATATTGGTGGAGACTATTGACGTCAATATATATAATACCTGTTTATAACTCGTGAGAACCATGGCTATAAAATTAATTAAATTTTTATACTAAAACTCAAAAATTATTAATCAATTGTTTTAAATAAATTGTTACTTAAAAGATATTTTTTTAGTTATATAAAATTAGAATCGTTGATTTAAATAAACACGTGAAGTTATATCACCTTATAATTTGTATAAATTTTATTTTATGTTTTAATCTAATGTTATTAATTTAATATAATTAAAGTGAAAAAAGTTTAAAATTTGAAATTTAAAATTGGGATATATACAGTAAAGTCCCAATATTTTCATCGATTTGACAAGAAAGTCCTAAACTTTATTTTTTTTACAGTAAAGTCCAAATTACCGGCAGTTTTTGACACTTTTACCCTTTTTTCCCGGTTAGCCGGTAATTAGGATTTTTTTGCCAAAAAAAAAAGTTTATGATTTTCTTGTCAAATCGTCAATTAGGACTTTACTGTAAAAAAAAATAAAGTTTAGGACTTTTTTGTCAAATCGTTGAAAATATTGGGACTTTAGTGTATATATAATTTTTTTGGTTAGAAATTTAATGGTATGATACTCTTTAAGCATAAGAGTTATTGAAACCTTCTCTAATCAGCTAGATCCTATTGAAATCCTTTACGTTTGCTTCTTGTTAAATCGTTTTTTTAATCTCAACGAACCGACATTGAAAAAAATTGAGATAATCAAGAAAGAAAGAAAGAACCAGGGTTGTGTTGGTTTTTTGCAGTCTCAAAAATGGAGAAATTAGAAACCTAAAAAAACAAAATTGCCCTAGCTTTATACAAACACAAACAACACATGCCTAGTCAAAAGGGTGTGAATGTGGAGAAGGGAAAGAAAACAATTTCGTTTTTTTTCGGTTTCTTATTTCTCCATTTTTGAGACTGCAAAAAGCCAACACAACCTTGGTTCTTTTTTTCTGTCTTGATTATCTCAATTTTTTTTCAATGTCGGTTTGTTGAGATTAAAAAAATAATTTAACAAGAAGCAAACGTAAAGGATTTCAATAGGATCTAGCTGATTAGAGAATGTTTCAATAACTCTTATGCTTAAAGAGTATCATACCATTAAATTTCTAACAAAAAAAATTATATATTCACTAAAGTCCCAATATTTTGAACGATTTGACAAAAAAGTCCTAAAGTTTATTTTTTTGACAGTAAAGTCCTAATTGACGATTTGACAAGAAAGTCATAAACTTTATTTTGTTGACAAAAAAGTCCTAATTACCGGCTAACCGGGGAAAAATGGTAAAAGTGTCAAAAACTGCCGGTAATTTGGACTTTACTGTCAAAAAAATAAATTTTAGGACTTTCTTGTCAAATCGATGAAAATATTGGGACTTTACTGTATATATCCCTTTAAAATTTAATGTAATTAGGATGGGAAATTTAAATTTTCAAATGAATAATTAATATGTTGACAAGTGACATTATATGTGACATAATATTAATAAGAATGTCTAATATAATGATATTTGTTAATAGAAGAATAAATCTATTTATTACTAATTTATAATCCATGGGAACCACTGAGTTACAAAATTAATTAAACTTTCATAATAAAAATTTATGATTATTAATCAATTATTTTAAATCAATCATTTTAAATAAATTATTAATTAAGAGATATATCAAAATTCTAAAGTTTTTATAACTTCAAATTTAACATATAATTAGAAAATATAAATTTGAATTTTGAAATGAGTTGCCTAATATATCTACATGGCATAATATTAATGAGGAATTGTATTAGAGTGACACTTGGCAAAAGAAGATTAAAACTATTTATTTATTAGAATAGAGAAGATTTGTTTCAGGTCATCTTTTAGGTTTTAAAAATTTTGTACCATCTCATGCCACCGCAAAAGATAAGAGATTTACACAAGCGTAAAGTATGGCAGTCAAATAAAATGCATCTAGTAACCACTAGTTGGATGCCATTTTATTTTACTTTTCGTATTTTCTTGTAATGCCTAAAATTACATTATTTATTTGTTTGTTTGCATGTGTTTAACTAAACCGCACGGTGATTGTCTCAATTTGGCTACGCAGATACGTAATCACAAAGCAATAATTTCACGCATTACCAATTTACAAAACAACAAGACACTTACCGATGAACACTTGAAACGATGCATTTTCTTATCAAATTTCGGAAGCAATGATTATTAAATAGTTGAGTAAAACGCTACAAAACCTTCCACTAAGAGGGTGGACAATTTTGGAGGTCTGTTGGGGTTCTAGATTATCCCAAGTGGATGATTAGGAAGCTAAATAATTACCATGTAAATATAATATTATTATATTGGTTTTAGGGTTATCCAGGGTTTCCTTTTTGCATTACATAAAGGTCATTAGGCCTTTGATTTTCGGCCATCACTCCTACATCAAGCATAGGCCGAAAATAATCTCTCCTCCCTTCACTTTCCTTAATATCCTTCTTGCCAGCATGGGTGTGAACCATTAGAGGCACGACGTTTATGGTGCTTGCTTCCAAAGATCAAAAAGAGGATTATTAATTGTTTACTATAACAACTAAAAAGTATGTAACCCTTTCTTAAGTATTTTCAAAAATACTTTAGGGTTCCTAGGGTTCTTATTTGATGTTCATAGTTATAGGTTCAATAGTGAAAACATAGATCTTGTTTTTGTAACGTCGAGTACCAATTTATGGTTATAAATTCTCATGAATTTAAGATCTACTCGACGAGTTAGTTACCTGAATCGTCGAGTAGCAGCGGGTTTAGGCAACGTATTTAAGTGACCAACTCGCCAGGTCGGAAGAGTGACTCGACAAGTTGGATCTGGAGGGTGAAACCCTAATTTCCAGGGTTTGGCACCCTATTTAAGGGATCATTAGCCTCCCTTAGTTCCTTTGGCGCCTCTTCAGATTCCAGAAACCCTCATTCGTATGTGTGCTCCATATTAGTGTAAATTTCAAGCTTGGAAAGAAGACCTTGATGCAAGAAACTTAAAGATCAACAAGTTTGGGGCAAGAACGTTTGTGGGTCTGAAGTCTATCTCAGCTAGCTTCATTTGAGGTATCAATTCATGATCTTGGCCTCATTCCTTTATAGATCTCTCTGGATGAAGTTAGGGCTTATTGGCTTGGTTATGAAGCTATGAGCTCAGATCTAAAGTTGTAACTTCAGATCTGAACTCTCTTTGATGTGTAACTCCATAAAGCTATCAACATTGGCAAGCATGAACCCCTCCTTAATTGTAAAACCCCATTTTCAAGCTTGGTTTTGGCATTTTGAGTCATTAGAGCCTTGCATGCACGTAAAGTTTGCAATTTTACGTGATAAGCATGCCTTAGGAACTTGGATCTGCAGTATGGAGCCTTGGCATGGCTTAAAAAGCATTTGTATGGATGAAGGACTGAAGGGACTCAGCGAGTCATATGAAGATGGTCATGAACTTGATGGGTTGGATGAATAACTCGGCAAGTCCGATGAAGGTTGCCTTGGGCTCGACGAGTGGCATGGTGACTTGGCGAGTTGGCAAGTTATGCCAGGAACTCGGCGAGTAGCTGAGGGTACTCGACGAGTTGAGGTCAACATAGTTGACTTTGACTTTGACCAAGGGTTGACCATTTTGACTTTTGATGATAATTGGTATGCAAATATTTATGAATTGGATCATTGATGGTTATAGATGTTGGAGTTTGGGGCAGTGTTTCGGGAGCATGATTGTGTGGTTCAGTCCGACATTGCAAGGTAAGTTATCCTCACTATACTAAAGGGTCTAAGGCACCAAGGCTGGCCCATTGGATTTAATACCCCAGTAGTTATTAATATGTTGGGTTTGTGTTAGTGATGTATGCCAGTTGATATGCTAGTCGGGTAGATCTGTAGGATTACCTGTGATACTGTATGATTATATGTATGTGCATTAGTTATGTTATATGTCAACATGTTATGTGGGATGGGTTGAGGTTGTACTGCTCCGTGCGGTAGCCAACAAACCCTAGAGTATACCAGATATGAGTTGAGGGTCGGGCAAGGCATGCCAGACTCATACTGAGGACTCGAGAGCATTCCAGATACGAGCTGAGGGCCGAGTAGGGCATGCCAAACGCGTACTCTGGGCTCAGTGGTGATCTAGATGTGAGCCATGGGCCCGGAAGGCAATCCAGACTCACACTGTGGGCCCAGGGGTAGTCCAGTCTGTAAAGCTATGGACCCATTGCATGTTGTTCAGTTTGTTATGTTATGATATTGTTGATATTGTTGTGGACGGTATGTGTATCGGTATTTTGGGGGTAACTCACTGAGCTTTCGGGCTTACAATTTCAATTTATTGTTTTAGGTTCAGCGGATGGTCGCAGGTAGGCGAAGGCGTGACCGTACACTTCCTCGATTTACGATCATGATTTCTGGGAACTCCGATGTATAAACTATTTTGAAAACAAACCATAATAATTGAATGGTTTTAAATGATTTAAAAAGTTTTAAATTTGCTCGAATTTTATGGGTGTTACAAGTTGGTGTGAGTGTCTTGGTTTGAGTGAATTGGAGGAACACTCGTGTGAATCCAGTCTCAAATCAAGGAAAGATTTTTAGAATGATTTTAAATGGTTTTCAAAATAAGTAAAAGAGGATGTAAAGTGGAAGATCAGTCGGAGCCAGTAAGTAGACCCCAAAATACCATACAGTTATTTGATATTATGATATGTTAGAACAACATGCTAGTACTAGGCTAGGGATCTTCAGGAATTACATGATAGAATTGTCTGATTACATGATGCATGTTAGCTTAGGGTTTTCCTTATATGAGACTGACATCATTACTGTAGTTACTTGTGTATGCATCACAACTGTATATAATTAAGATCTTATAGCCTGAGAATGTTTGATTTGGTCTTATGTTTTGTTCTTATTGATTAGGGCTTAGGGTAGGATTGGATATTCGAAAGTCTATAGGGTCCAGCGTTATGTATGGCTAGCATACACTAGTGCTGCAGGGGTTAGTGGAAGTTTCATGGATGGGTGGGTAGTGAGAGGCCGATAGGCCAGTTATGAGATAGTTAGCATTCCTCTAGGAGTGAGGATTTATGCTCACTATGTATATGTATATGGTAGTGTGTTGTGGTGATACTCGAGACAAATATGGGTAGTTGTGGAAGATAGTATGTGCCCGTACTACAGAAAGCACATGGCCCATACGCGTATCAAGGAAGTAACAACCCCTAGGGTTGGGTTGGGAGTCGGTTCCTAGTTATGGTACGGAATATTCGAGACGTATTGACACCGGATCCAGATTAGGATCAGGAGCGGACATCCATGATAGGCTAGCATTTTCAGGGGATCGTGTTAGTGAGATCATCCAGGAGTAGGTGATCAAGATTGTCCGGGGGTAGTTTCCAAAGATGTCAGGTCTATTAAGACCACAATGGTTGAGTATTTCGACGAGCGCTATGCAGCCATTGCCGAGACGGTTTCCGCGACAGCTTAAACCGTTGTAACGACGGTTAGGTGATATGTGCATATTTAGTTCATATTAAGTGTAGATTTTTATTCATTTATTAGCTAATTTATTGCATTTCATGGACAAAAGGTACTTAAAAGTGTTTAAATTATATTTTCAGTCCAAAAGTGAAGCTCGGAAGCAAAAGGAAGCGGATGAGAGCTCGAGAATGGAACAAAGAAGAAAAACACTAAAAACAACACCTACTCGGCGAGTAGGGTCGACTACTCGGCGAGTCCAAGTGAATATTCGAGAAGATAAAGACTCGGAGACCCAGAGACTTATCGCATACGGGGATTGAGAGATGGACTCGGCGAGTCGGCACCTGACTCGACGAGTCGTTTCGCATATATAAAGATAACTTCTCAGAACGATGAAAAAAAAATTATGGAACCATTCTGGAGAGGTTAGCTACGATTGAAAAGTCAGAAAAACCCTAGAGGACGAAGATACAAGCTAGAATCCAATTCCAAAGAATATTTGAGGCAAATTTCATCATTCTACTTAATCTTTTGTTTTTCATTATGGTTAAACAATTAGAATTTGTTTGTTTGCTGTTATTTACTTCAATCATGAGCTAAAACTCTTAAACTTCTGTTTGGGGATACAAAATTGATACTATGGTTTGATTATTGGTAGGATTAATTCAATGTTGGTGATTTTTGTTATTTTAGCTTGTTAAAGAACCTTGTGTGTGAATGATAATTAATTTTCTGTTAATAGGAAGGTAATTGAATAGCATGAACATCTT
Organism: Lactuca sativa; assembly: GCF_002870075.4. Classification (NCBI taxonomy): domain Eukaryota; kingdom Viridiplantae; phylum Streptophyta; class Magnoliopsida; order Asterales; family Asteraceae; genus Lactuca; species Lactuca sativa. Next base: position 357,772,066 of record NC_056627.2, on the reverse strand, counting down.
TTGATTATCAACCTCATATGCTATGTGACCACTTTGTCATATGTCTAGGATTAATGAACATGAAACTAGAATTAATAAGAAAATTGAGTAAATTCATGTGTGAGCTTGTGTGATGATCATCAACAAGAAGTTAACTAAAGGACCAAAATAGTTAGTTATTGCAAGTCTAAATTACCCCGAATAATTAATCTAGTGAATTTAATTAATTTAGACAACTGATCACTGTTTAAGTTAGTTTATTTGCTAAGGATTAGTGTAGTGAACGCGAATCTAATCACTTGAATCGGTAACCAACAAAAGAGTTAATCCATTGCACCATTACCTTGAAATCAACCATATGATCAATTGAGTTGAACTAAACAGAAGTTCCTTTCCATTATTGAATCTAGTTAATTCTTTGTTTTTCTAGTTTTTAGATTAAGTAATAGTTAGTAAGTTTCTAGTCTTGTAAAACTAGAGAAAACCCCCTACTTATTAATTAATTTAGATAGAATTAGTTTTTAGTTTTAATTTACCGTTCCCTGTGTTCGATACCCTACTTATTTAACTATACCACAATTGATAGGTCCACTGCCTTTGTGTGTTTATTTTATAATTAAAAGTAGGTTTAAAACTAAATGAGTTTGCACACATCAAGTTTTTGGCGTCGTTGCCGGGGAACGGTTCTAAAATTAACGTTAAATTCTAATTTAATCGATCCTTTGTGTGGGATTTATCTTACACAAAGTTAATTAAAAGGTAATTTAGTAAGTAGTATAAGTTTTAATAAAAATCCGTTTTTAAAAGTAACTAGAAAATTTTTCTGTTTTCGCCTTGAACTCGCCGAGTGCACTCGTGCCGACTCGGCGAGTACATCGTTGTTTACAGTTTTAATTTTTTATTTTATTTTTGTTCTTTTTACGCGTTTTTTGTTTTTTTTACAGTTGTTTCATGACCCGAGGATCTGATACACCTCTGGTCCCTCCTCTTGAAGACCCGGAATCCGCACTAAGGAGGAGCAAAGGCAAAACCGTTGGAGAATCCGCTTCTTCAAAGAACTCGCCACTCAAAAAACTCAAGTCCGTTTTCAGCAAGAAGAGGAGCAGCAAATCAGGAGCATCCAGTGCCTCTTTGACAATCGGAGACCCAATTCAAGAAGACACCGAGTACGAGATCGAGGAAGAAGAAGAACCCACATACGAGCATGAATCCAAGTTTGAAGACGATTTAGCTATCACTATGGCTAATATCGATGAAGTCCCCATGGGGGAATGGAAGAAGAGGATGCACGATGACACCGGCCCGGGACTTGTGCAGCCCGCAATTCCCGCAACCGCTACTTTCGAACTAAAGGGCCATATTTTCTCTCAACTCAAGGAGATTCCTTTTTATGGGAAGGACCACGAAGACGCCTACAAACACTTGGATGAAGTAAATGATGTGGCTGACTACTTCAATGTACCGAATGTTCCACACGAGACCCAGCTTCTTCGCATGCTTCCAGTCACGTTCAAGGGTGTTGCAAAGGATTGGCTCAAGTCACTTCCTCCCGGATCGGTCACCACATGGGCCAAGATGAAAGCAGAATTCATAGACCACTTTTTCCCACCTTCCAAAATTGTTAAGTTGAAGAAAGCCATTGCCAACTTCGAGAAACAACCCGGAGAATCTCTTTATGAAGCTTGGGAAAGGTACAAGAGTTTGCTTAGAAATTGCCCACACCATGACATCAATAGCCAACAAGAGGTCTCCATTTTCTATGATGGAGTCAATGTCACCACAAGGCAATTGCTCGATTCACAAGGCCCGCTCACGAAGAAGGCGCCCCCGGTAACCAAGGAGTTAATTGAAGAATTCTCTAAGCATTCTAGAGAATACCACAATCCAAGAAATGAAGTAAGTCGGGGGGTAGTGAACTCGGAAAATGATAGCATGGCGGCGGTGATAGCTAAGCTCGATAGTCTAGATAGAAGGATGACAAAAATGGATCAAACAATCCATGCTATTCGAGTTGGATGTGAAAATTGTAGAGGGCCCCATATCACAAAGGATTGTGATTTGGATGAAAATGGAAACAAGAAGGCTCAAGTGTTCTACTCAAGTGGCAATCGATACGACGAGAATTGGCGGAAACCGAAAAAGGAATGGCTCCCATACGAAGAATACAAGAAGGCTAAGGAGGATAAATACAAGCAGAAGGAGAGGGGATTTTATCAAAAGGAAGAACCGGTAATGGAAAAGAAAGCCGATTTAGAAGAATTGTTCACTAGATTCATACCCGCGTCCGAAAAGAGACACAATGATCACGATGCTGCAATACACGAGACCAGAAATATGATAAGGAATCAACAGGCATCCATTCTCAACATTAAGAAACAGTTGGGACAACTTGCACATCAAGTGAACGAAAGAAGACCGGGTCAACTTCCAAGTAACACAGAAAATAATCCAAGAATGGAGAATGTGAGTATTGTGACTTCCAGCTATGAAGAAATTTTCACACATGCAAAGAGGATCTCCAATAGGAAGACAAAAAAGGCAGAAGAGTCGGCTCCAGCTAAACCCGACCAGACTCGCCGAGTCCCTCTAATGGACTCGACGAGTCCATACGTTAATGACAAAACGGTCATTTCCTTAAAGCCATATAATCCCCCTTTATCATTCCCAATCAAAGCCATGCCTGTTGAAAAAGTTGAAGCTTATAGAGCTTTTATGGAGCATGTTAGAGCCCTACAAGTCAACGTGCCATTTGTAGAAATGATGCTTCAAACGCCCAAGTATTATAACTTACTAAAGGGTCTCTTTGCTGCTAGGAAAGATTTAGCTGAAGTCGCGGAAATAATATTGAATGAGTTACCCGAAAAGAAGGGCGATCCGGGGAGTATCATAATTCCGTGCCAATTTGGAAATGCACTTGTCACTCAAGCGTTAACCAACTCGGGTGCAAGCATCAACCTGATGCCTTTCTCTTTCTTCAAGAAGCTGAATTTACCGGAGCCAAGGCCGATAAACATGAAGATCCATTTGGCAGACAAGACAACAATTCATCCAATAGGCGTTTGCGAGGATCTTCTCATTAAAGTCGACAAGTTCATCTTTCCAGTAGACCTTGTGTTGCTTGATATGGAAGAAGACCCCGAAATTCCAATTATTTTGGGGAGGTCATTTTTAAACACCGCATGTGCTTTAATTGATGTATGTGAGTCTACACTAACGTTAAGGGTAGGAGACGAGTCAGCAATATTTAGAGCTTTACCAGAGATCAAGCAAGAAGAGGAAGGAAAAGAAGAGATCTCATTTATCGATTTGGATGATGAGATACTACAAAAAGAACTTGCACTTTTGCAAGAAGAAGAGCCAAGCAAGTTTTTGCTACCTTCTGGAGGTAACGGAGATTTTGACAAAGACTTGGAGGAGATAGAAAAGCTGCTGAAAGGAGCCGACTCGGAAAACACAGTGGAAATGGTGAAATGCAATCCGACTCGCCAAGTCACTTTACTAGACTCGACGAGTCCAATCGAAATTACCAAAAACCTGGACGACTTAGATCTGCTTGTTGTTAGTTCTCTGCATGTGCTGGACATGGATGTTTTTCCTCATTCCTTAGAAGAACAAGCAGCAAAAGGAAAAATGGATACTGAAGTTCAACACGTTCATATAGCATGTCTTGATGCAATCCCGCTTGAAGATGAGGTAAGCATTGAAAAAGAGGAGAAGGCAAGGGATAGGAGAGTTGATGTTGATCAACCATTCATTACCAAATCTAGAGCATGAACTTTCACAAAATATGAAGTAATTAAGTTTGAGGAAAAGGAGGTGCAAGAAAAGGTGCAAAAGAATGGGGTGAAAAAGAAAAAGAGGAGAAGGGAATTTCAAGCAGCTGAGGATAATGCTGTAAGAAAGAAGAAAGAAGACTTAAAACGGGCTTACAAAAAGAAGATTCACGCTTACAAGACAAAGTACAAACCACAAAAGATTAGGCGTGCGTTCCCGATGCTGGAAGATGACGAGACGTAGATGGGAAGGAGTCCAGCTAACGACTCCTTAAAAAGAAGCGCTTGGCGGGAGGCAACCCGTTATTTAGAGTTTGCTTTCTTTTATCTTTTTAGTTTTGTTTGATTTTTTTTCGTTTTTAGGATTTTAATCTTCCAATTCGTCGGACATGTCTGTTTGAGAGTGCGTATGGACTAAGTGTGGGGTGGAATAAATTTTCTTTTCTAAACAAATGGCAAAATTAAATAATTTTCTGAATTGTTTGCAAGAGACTCGCCGAGTCTGACCATGACTCGACGAGTTGATTCAGATTCCAGATGAGTTTAAAAATCGCGACCAGACTCGCCGAGTCTGACCTTGACTCGACGAGTCGGTTTTATTTACAGAAAAAAAATTAAAATTATTTTTACAACCGGTAACTAGGGTTGTAACCCTAATGAAATTAATTTTTTCCCCTTCACTCGTCGTGCGCCTCCATTCTTGCTCTCTCTCAAGCATTCATCAACTTCTTCAATTTTTCTTCAAGATTATCGATTTCTATCACGAAAGGTAACTAATTTCCTCCTTTATTCTGTTAAAGCAATGATTTTTAGATGATCTAGGTTGCCAATTTCATAGAATACCCGATTTTGAAGTATAGTGAATTTCTAGGGTTTTGACTTTACATCAATTATGTTGTTTTGGATGGTCATTTCTCCTTTAATACATCTTAGGAACATCCCTGGACAAAACCCTTGAAGTAATTTTGAGATTTCGTGGTTGAATTTTGACAGACTCACCGACTGACTCGCACAGTTCTTGCGACTCGCCGAGTCGTTCATGGACTCGACGAGTCTAGTCGGGGACCCAGGCGTGATCTATTTTGATGATTTTCTGTGTTTTTTGGGTTTTGTGTTCTTTGTTTTGCAGGGACAATGTTTCACAGGGGTCAAAGTTCCAGTGGACGCCAAGGAGATTTTCCTTGGTTGAATTTTCCTCAAATCGAATCAGCTTCAACCATGACGAGATGGAAGAAGAAGTTAGCTGAAGTTAGAAAGAAGGAGATCTACATGCCAAACAGAGTTGATTGGGATTGGTTGCAGAATGTGCAGTATGCAGAGGAGTTAGCATCTTATCTTGTGAAGGAATTTACATTCGAGGGGGAAGCAATGGTTTGTGACGGATGGAGCAGGGTCTTTCGTATTCAAGAACCGGTGTACCGGGAACTTTGTTGAGAATTCTTCTCTACGGTATCTTTCCGTGGAGGTGACGATTGCTATCACCCGGCAAGTTTCAGTTTTTGCCTTGGGGGCGAGTTTCATCAGTGCTCAGTTATTGATCTTGCTTGTCGGCTGGGAATCTATGACCGCCCATTGGTCTCGACTGCTATTTTTCGCGCCTTTATGGAACATTCTCACAAGGTGTTCCCCAATGGTGTTATGAGCAAGGGATGGTGGAACACGATCGCCAACAAGTTGTACATTCCCAAGTCGGCCCAAGAAGGAAGTATTCGGTCGCCCACGCACCGTCTCATTCAACGCCTTATCTCCACTACCATCAACCAACGAAAGGATGATGACAAGGTTTCTAACCTTGATGTCTTTTATCTATGGAGCATTATCACACCAGACACTTTTTGCAACATTCTGTGGTGTTTGGCTTCCTATTTGGCGGAGGGTGCGGTCAAGGATCACAAGACATCAAAAATTAATGGTGGTATGTTTGTCACCCGGCTAGCCAACTCATTTGGGTTGATGACCCGCGGTGCATGGAATTTGATGACGGTGATTCTTACCCCTCCATTTAATCCCATTTTTTCGGAGGGATAGGATTATTGAAGACTATGGTGGTGGTCATTATGCTATCCCGCATGATGATCCAGTGGATGGTCCCGAGGCGTCGGGAAGGAGGGTTAGACCGAGGAGAGAGCGATATGTGGAGGAGGAACCGCCGGTAATTCCGGTGGATAATGAGGAAGTGCCAATGGATTAGTATAATATTGAGATGAGGAGAATGCAAGATCAAATGGCAAGGAGTCTCAATTTTAGCAACCAATCCCACATTCGACTTTTTGACCACTTCCATATTCCGCATATCGATGGTGGTAACTTCCCATATATTCCATCTTGGGATGAGGTGATCAATGCAAGAAGGAGTGGCGCTAGTGGAAGTGGAGCTGCACAGGACCATGATGATGAGGAGGAGGATTAGTTCTTTATGTTTTTATTGAACAATTTTTAATTTGTTTTTATTTGGGTTTGGTGTGTTTAAATTTAAGACTTTTACTTTATGCTTGATGTTTAATTGCTTTGATGATTTTCAGATTTTGGGTTAAAATGCTTGCATAGAAGGGTCTAGAGTTTGATAGAGAAAGAAAAATATAAGAGTTATAAAGAGTGGAAACAAGTCAAGAAAGGGCGGAGTCTAGAGTTAAGGTGTCGAGTACGGTCCCTAGGGACATGAGCGAACGAGTCTAGAATTTGTGAAAAGTTTTGAAGATTTATCAGAAGCTGGAACAAATGCAGAATGCGATTTTTTTTTCACCCAGCTGTCTACTCGTCGAGTGCACTTAACTGACTCGACGAGTCGCCTAGTATTCTTTCATATTCGAAGCTTTCCGTGACTATACTCGACGAGCCATTCATTTTTATACCAAGATGACTATTGATTTGATGCTGCTGAGTGTACCACTTGACCATTTATTCCTCCATATCGATTCTTGAAGATCTTACACTGTTTTCCCTGCCTATTTGGAGCTGCCACATGTGATTTGATGCCCAAGACATGGATGAGTTGTTCCCATGGCTAAAGTCAATTGAAGATGGAGCTGAAGAAAAGAGTATCAACCTATCGGCTGCTACCCCAGGGGAGTTTGTTCCAATTTCCTCTATATTTGCATTTTTATTTTTATTATTATTATTTTTTTGCATAATATGCAATGAGGACATTGCATAAAATAAGTGTGGGGTAGGGGGTTGGTCACATATTAGGAAATTTAGAGTCTTAATTTAGGCTAATTTTAAATATTGTTACATACCAAAAATATTACTTAGGGATTAATTTAGAAAATTTTGGTAAAAGCAAATTAGGATTCCATGTTATAATTGTGTTGATAATTGCATGAAAACCCAAATGTTTAGTTGAGCCTATACACGTTCTAGTGCATTTGTGGCTTCCTTATTCCAGTGAAATCATGAGACAAAAACATAACCTCGCTCAACCTGAGGGATGCAATATGTTTAGCATCGTGTACCAGAAATGTATCCAGGAAAATTATTATCGTTAGCCAATAAAGGTTGAGGTTGAGCGCCCCTGCTTAAGCATGTAGGTTTTTGAGTGAAAAAGGAGAGGTACATGTAAAAAAAAAAGAGAATTACAAGAAAAGTTTGAAGAATTTTGGAGCAAATAAAGTGAAGATCAAAAGATCAAAATTCTGAAGAAATTCAAAAGTTGAAGATACCAAAAATCAAACAACAAAGGTGGCGAATTCAAAGAAATCAAAGATCAAATTATCAAGGATGTGAAGAATTCAAAAGAGCTCCATGGTGGTATCATAAATTGTAATTCTAGATTATGTATGCTTGGGTTGCTCAGCTAAAAATACCTTGAGGGTAAGAGGTTTTCTGCGGATGGATTCGGAGGGATGCATAAAATGAGTATAGTTCAGGGTGAGTGGGCGAATGTTTATGAGGATTGTTAGTATTTGGAGTATGGGGGGTTATTAAGAAAAATTTAGACACAAATGTATGCATTGCGGTCTTGGCATAATGGCTCGGTTAGATTGGAGTTGTCATATGTGATTCTAATGTTTTAAAATTCAGTTTTGCTTGGGGGCAAGCAAAAGTCAAGTGTGGGGTATTTTGATATGTGCATATTTAGTTCATATTAAGTGTAGATTTTTATTCATTTATTAGATAATTTATTGCATTTCATGGACAAAAGGTACTTAAAAGTGTTTGAATTATATTTTTAGTCCAAAAGTGAAGCTCAGAAGCAAAAGGAAGCGGGAGAAGCGGTTGAGAGCTCGAGAATGGAACAAAGAAGAAAAACACTAAAAACAACACCTACTCGGCGAGTAGGGTCGACTACTCGGCGAGTCCAAGTGAATATTCGAGAAGATAAAGACTCGGAGACCCAGAGACTTATCGCATACGGGGATTGAGAGATGGACTCGGCGAGTCGGCACCTGACTCGACGAGTCGTTTCGCATATATAAAGATAACTTCTCAGAACGATGAAAAAAAAATTATGGAACCATTCTGGAGAGGTTAGCTACGATTGAAAAGTCAGAAAAACCCTAGAGGACGAAGATACAAGCTAGAATCCAATTCCAAAGAATATTTGAGGCAAATTTCATCATTCTACTTAATCTTTTGTTTTTCATTATGGTTAAACAATTAGAATTTGTTTGTTTGCTGTTATTTACTTCAATCATGAGCTAAAACTCTTAAACTTCTGTTTGGGGATACAAAATTGATACTATGGTTTGATTATTGGTAGGATTAATTCAATGTTGGTGATTTTTGTTATTTTAGCTTGTTAAAGAACCTTGTGTGTGAATGATAATTAATTTTCTGTTAATAGGAAGGTAATTGAATAGCATGAACATCTTTTGATTATCAACCTCATATGCTATGTGACCACTTTGTCATATGTCTAGGATTAATGAACATGAAACTAGAATTAATAAGAAAATTGAGTAAATTCATGTGTGAGCTTGTGTGATGACCATCAACAAGAAGTTAACTAAAGGACCAAATTAGTTAATTATTGCAAGTCTAAATTACCCCGAATAATTAATCTAGTGAATTTAATTAAATTAGACAACTGATCACTGTTTGAGTTAGTTTATTTGCTAAGGATTAGTGTAGTGAACGCGAATCTAATCACTTGAATCAGTAACCAACAAAAGAGTTAATCCATTGCACCATTACCTTGAAATCAACCATAGGATCAATTGAGTTGAACTAAACAGAAGTTCATTTCCATTATTGAATCTAGTTAATTCTTTGTTTTTCTAGTTTTTAGATTAAGTAATAGTTAGTAAGTTTCTAGTCTTGTAAAACTAGAGAAAACCCCCTACTTATTAATTAATTTAGATAGAATTAGTTTTTAGTTTTAATTTACCGTTCCCTGTGTTCGATACCCTACTTATTTAACTATACCACAATTGATAGGTCCACTGCCTTTGTGTGTTTATTTTATAATTAAAAGTAGGTTTAAAACTAAGTGAGTTTGCACACATCATTAGGGGAGGAGTTGGTCGAGCTTCCTAGTTCTGGGACATACAGTGTTGAGCAAAGGGCTACAGTTATTTTGGATCAGGAAGATGATCTGTACTCGTTATATTTCCGCGGGTTGAGCAGGAGAGGCTAGCATGTGGGTTTCTAGATTTGAGGCTCGGGGGTTTTACTCGAGGCCGAAATGTAAGTCACGGGAACTCCAGAAGGGAGTGATGATTATGTTCAGCTAGGGTTTTGCAACTGGAAAGGGAATGGTTTATTGAGGGATTGGATGGTCGTTTTGTAGAGCAATGATTGTGCCCTCTTAGTTTTTCAAACTCGAATGAGTGAGCAGACTTGTGACCCCAGGATTAGGTTGTATTCCAACTGGGGGTCAATTGGTTGCAGGAATAGGCAACATTATTTCAACGCCGGTGAGCACAGGACGGTCGATGTGACATAAATATTTGTGAGGTCTGGTTTGCCTTGGATATCTTGTATTGGAGGGAAAGGATTGATTGTGCAATCTATTGCACTTTTGGGATTGTAGACTATGCCTTGGGAGTAGTTTATAGCCCGGTTTAGGACAGAGGTTGTTTCAGTTGTGGGCGTTTGAGCTGGTAAGTGAGTCAGGGTGCGAACCCTGAAGAGAATGATTTCTAGAGCCCGAGAGCGGGAAGCTTGTTTGGAACAAATCTGGGAAAGGGGTATTGTGTTGGAGGCCTGCGGATAGGGTCCCACAGAAGGGTTATCCAGCATTGTCGAGATTCAGTGGTTAGCAACCGTTAGTGATTAACAGACTAAAGCGCAAATGGAAGGGGTTCGTTGTCGAGGTATTAGTTGGAGCATTTATTTGTTGGTCTTCAGAACATGAGTGTGGGGTCGTTCAAGCATTAGTGGCTGACGATTTCACTGGGATTCAGGAAGTGTTCATCTGGTTCTTAGAAGTATGTGATCAATTGGGACTAACTAGCAATGGATCACTAGTGGGAAAGAGTTGGTTGCCATCGAATCGATCGTTGGGAAGTGAGAAGGATTGAGAATCCTCCAATTTTCATGTATTATGAAGGCTTAGTCGACTCTAAGTAGGGGAGTGTTACCCCGAGATACGAAAGTGGGAGAGGTTTTGAAACGGGGATAAGTTTCACAACCCGATAAGGAGAATGGAGGCCCTAGTGGCTGCTTGGTCTGAGGGTTGTGTTGATTGGGGGTTCAGCAAAACTCCCCAACATAAGAACACGTCTTATGTGTGCTTGATAGCAGAAGTTGGGGAACCAGGTTGGAGTTCTAGTCAAGAATCGAGTTCAGTTCGAGTATTCGGTCGAGGGCGTGCTCGACTCTGAGAGTTTTTGGATTGATAGATTGAGGGTTTTGTTAGCTTCCAGGGCTCAACAGTGCATTCAGCATGGGAGTGCGGGTTATTTAGCGTATGTGGTGGACACGCGGGTCAGGGAACAGACCACGGATTTCCAAGAGGGTGGACGATCGACATGAGGCCTAGGGTTAGGCTGGGGATATAACTTGGATTTCGGTATTTTTTATATCTATGAAATCCTTGTTTCAACCACTACAACTTTCTTCATAGATATCGGATTTATCTTACGTTTATTTTCGACGCTTATTTTTATCCTTAATGCCTAGCCCAGAAACACGGGCGTTACAACTAAGTTCTTAAAGGTCCAAGGCTTCCAACTACAACAAAAGGTATGTCATCTAATTATAATTTTGTAGTAAAGATATTCTATTGTATGCTAGTTAGGGTGATGCTTTGGAAAAACAAAAGTTTTCATGTATATTAGAGAAAACATAGATCCAAAGCATCTACGGTTGCGTGTACACCATAGGAGTGTTAGAATTTTTAAAACCCTTCAGTTATTGGCTGGTTATTTGCATGCTTGTCTGATATGTGTGGATATGTATGTATGTGTGTGTGTGTGTATATATATATATATATATATATATATATATATATGTGTGTGTGTGTGTGTGTGTGTGTGTGTGTCTACATGGTGTATGTGTGGTTAGGTTGAGGCGGTCCTGCTTTATGTTGAAGGCCAACAGACCCAGGGCGACCTGGATAGACTAAAGGGCAATGGGTCGTACCAGTCAGGCCGAAGGCCCGGAGAACGTTCCAGATAGGTTGAAGGCCCGATGTGGCGTGCCAATCATGTTGTAGGTTATGTGAGCGTACCAGGTAGATTGCAGGCCGATGGGCGTTTGTGACGTCCTCATTTTCACGGCCAGGAAAAGACCGATTTCTGTTTATGCTTTATAAAAATCAGAGTACTCTTTTAAGAAAAATGTTGCGGAATTTGTTCCTAGAAAAACATGATAAATACATTATCAAAACATTTACGAAGAAATGTATTTTATTCATTTTAAAACATCGGGATGTCCTCGTCAATACAGAAACATAAGCATAAACAGACCTTACATTCATTTACACTAATGATCTACATCTCTTTTAAATCTCTTAGTGTAAAGTAGCTTCATATCGATACATGCGATACAAATAAACTTGAGTGGGTCGGGTTGGGAAACCTGGTGAGTACATAGGGATTTTAATCCTACAATGTTATATCATATATATATATATATATGTATATATATATATATATATATATATATATATATGATATAACATTGTAGGATTAAAATCCCTATGTACTCACCAGGTTTCCCAACCCGACACAAAGTATACAATTTCACCATATATAAGCAACTCCCACCCTTTTGATCCTCACAACGACACTATCCATGCTCTCGAACCTTAAAATTTATCTTTTTACTTAATGCATACTCTCGGATCTAATCCATGCTCTCGGATCAATAATTGTGCCCATTCCATACTCTCGGACTAGGGACAATTGTCTATGTCTAAATCCATACTCCCGGATTAATGACAAATAACTATGTCCTATCCATACTCTCGGACTAAGGACAACTGACTATGTCTTAATCCATGCTCCCGGATTAATGGCAAATGATTGTGCCCAATCCATACTCTCGGACTAGGGACAAATGACTATGCCTAATCCATACTCCCGGATCAATGACATAATTTAAAGTTCTAATCCATGTTAATGTCAATTTCAGGAACAGAAACAACCCCACGGTTTTGTGTCGTTGTGGTGTTGAGGCTAGCTTCTCAATTTCGTGAATGGACAAGAATCCTGGAAGAAAATTTAGGGGATGCACCAACTACAAGGTATGTTCTTCACTCTTTGATCTAATATAAAGTTCTTTTATGGGACTAAGGGCAAATCTGTCATAAAAATATGTTGGATCCTTTCAGGTATTGTATATTTGATACCATATAAAGAAAGAGTATACAAATCGTATATTTGATTGATCAATAACATATACTAACTAGTGAAGAAAGATATTACAACTATTGTTTGACTAATTATTTACAATATGATAAAATGTGCAGGATCCTTCCATGTATTGTAAGTTCTTCATGTGGCTGGACCCACCTTTGCCTAGTGAAGATTACAAAAACCTGATGTACCAAATGCATTTAGCTCTGGTTGGTATGGTTGATGGCAATGCTCAGTTAGAACATGTGAATGTTAATCAGAATAGGAGGTTGATGTTGATGATGAAGCTTATGTTCATCATGGTCATGCTATTTGCAGTGATGTTGGTAACATGGATTGTATTGTTTGTGAAATTGTAGGAAGTTAGGAAGTTAAGTTTAGTGTTTTGTGAAGTTGTTGGTTAGGTGAAAGTTGTATTAGATGCTTATTTTGGGACAGTTGTAATAGCATTTGAAAAACATTCTGAAGGTTGTAATATGGGTACCCTTGTAATATATAGTCCTACTGGGCAATTAATATGAAAAGCATTACCAAAAATTGGCAACATACTATCCATTACAAACCACAATCTTTATAAACATAATAGCTAAATACATACATGGAGGGTAACAATTAGAACCAAACTTCCAATTTTACAACAATGTTTACAAGCCAAAAGATGATTTCCCAAAATGACAATGTACTTACTACATTTTACAGTCAAAAGATAACATGTTGTCAACAAGTTGGAAGCCTGTTACCAAAAGATGCTTTCACAAAAAAGGGCTATCAAAAGATTCCTGCTAATTAATGTAACAACGTAAGTTTTCAAAACAATTTTTCATTTTTAAATAATATTTTCAATCATCAAAAACAATATCAAACAAGCTATATCCAATGTCATCATAACAAACCAATCCCAGAATCTCAAAACATAATCTCTATGAGTGTGTACGGATCATGTCGGCGCCTTCCCGTGATCCTCGCTAGTACCTGAAACACGTAACACAGCAACTGTAAGCATAAATGCTTAGTGAGTTCCCCAAAATACCACATACAACACATACGCCTTTCCAGGCCATAACTCTGTGAGACCTTCCGGTCCAAGTGTCTCAGGGGACTTCCATCCTGAATCCCGATAGACCTTCCGGTCCTATCCGTATCGACTTTCCGGTCCGTAACCTCCTGACCTTCCGGTCCATATCATCTTGACCTTCTGGCCCGTATCACACATAACTGCATAAAAGCACATACATCTCATAGCATACAAGACCTTCCGGTCACACATAGGTACCCTTCTAGGTACAGTATAGTGAGAAGACTCACCTCAATGAAGTCGGATAAACTCTCGTGCTCACTTCCCGACCTAGCCTCCTCCTATCATTTAAATAACATCCCCGATCAATACTCTCTCATAGTCTCATCTCTAAAGATTGGGTAGAAGGCCATTCTACCCCTCTTTGAACTCTCTTGAATCAGTCTTGACCAGAACCCTAAGGTCAACGAAAGCCAACGGTCAAACTTTGACCCGACTCGTCGAGTGCACATGGGCGACTCGGCGAGTCCATGCGGGTCCTCTGAATCCTTCTAGCCTCTGTTGGCTCGTCGAGTCATCCTTCCACTCGACAGGTTCCTCCTATCACGAATCGCGGGGCAACCCCGACTTGACTCGTCGAGTCCACTTATAAACTCGGCGAGTTGCTTCCATGATCATACTCAAATGACCTTCTGAGGTCAGATCTGCTTCTCTAATCCATAGATCTGACCTTCCCAAGCATACTAATCACGTAAAGGTCGAATCTTGGTACACATGCAACACACCCAAAGCTTCTTTTGGTGAAATAACCTCTAAAATGCCCTCCTAGGCTCATAACTCAAAAGGTATGGCATAAAGCAGAGTCGTAAGGACTCTCTGGACCTCTTAAGGTCCATATCTATGAACCATTTCACCTTGGGACCTCACATACTCTAAATTCAACTAAAAGAGGCATAAAGAAAACCCTAGATTTCACTAGAATCATTATAAACACGAGAATGGCACATATTGTTACCTCCAATAGCTTCCTCTGATCAAATAGAAGTGGATCCAAGCTCCTCAACCCGCTTAGCTTGTTCTACCTCCTTCCTTCTTGCTAAAACACACAAGAAATGGTGAATTAGCCTTCCTCTTGCACTACAAAGATCTCTCTGCTCTCTAGGGTTTCTCAGGGGTGAAGTAGCCGCAAATGGAGGCCATAAAGGCCTTTAAATAGGGCACAGACCCCGAGAATTAGGGTTTCAATCCACAGCGTGGACTCGTCGAGTCCACCCTTTCCGACTCGTCGAGTCCGTTCATTAATCCAGTCAGCACACACGATCCTACTTGGCGAGTCTATGCCTCAACTCGTCGAGTCCCTCTCTTTTATGATGGGTTTTGGTCCTAAGAACATCCTATGTGCTCATACAAACCCTAATGCTTGGATCTAGGTTTCTCTATTATACATGCAAGTTATCCAAGACTATAAACCCTAATTCTAACATTCAAGTAATCATATTAACATGAGAATAGGTTTAAGATGTTACCTTGATTGTTATGTAGCAATAACAATCCCAAATCTCCTTGTATTGACTTTAGAAAGCTTAGAGTCACAATTGTCACTCCTCTAATGGTTCACAAACACCATAAGCAAGAGGATGAAGAGGAGAGAGGACGGAGGCTGCCCAAAAACGTCTACAAACCCTAGAGGAGTCTTGTCCACGTTTTTGGTCCTTTAGGGATCTATATATAGTGAGGCTATTAGGGTTATCTAACAAGGAAACCCTAATTTGGATGCTTAAGCCCTAAGCAACCCATAGACTCCTTTAATTAAGGCCTTGGACGATTTCCTTATGGGTTTCCCCATAGAATTCGTCCACCCCTTAATACAAGGCAATCCATTGCCCAAATTGCAATTATCTTATAATTACAATTCCAGTCCCTTAAGTTTAATTAATCTCTTTTAGTCACAAAACTAATTACCAATTAATTATTAACTAATATTAATTAAACAATATGATTTCTCCTTTAATATATTATTCCCATAATGTATTAATAAATCATATTTAATCCTTTCTCTCCATAATTCATCCTATCAAGTTGCTTTGGTGAAGGCAACCCAAAAGGACCATGCACCATCGGGTCAAGTACATACCAAAATAGTTATGGACTTAGACACTAATCCAACAGTCTCCCACTTGGATAAGTCAAATAACTATTCTGCGTATGACTTCAGATCCTGATCTGCAATCGTAGCTTTCCAAAGCTGCTGTCAACTCTGATCCTATCAGATACGCGTGTCCTTAGATAAGGGATCATATATTCCTCCATTTTAGATATCGTATGAGACATGATTTCAAATCATTCTCTTTGTACTATATCTCGATTCCCGATTTATGACGACTGACTAATTGAACAAATCAAATTAGCCCTAGCCCGGCCGAGCATTTACGTTTGTCATCACAAAATCATCGAGGGGCCCTAAGATATCGCTTTTATCCTGCTTTGGATAAAAGGAACGGATAAACTTTGATACAATGCTTGCTTGCACTTACTCACCGAATCACACACAACAATATGTTTTATAACACCAAGTTACTAGTGCGTTTACATATTATCAATGTGCAACCGATTTGCAAGATACAACTCACACATCTCGGTTTCAAGAATATAAGATGTTATCGTCTCACCAATCACTCGTGATACAATTCATGGAGTGATCCAAGTGAGCGTGGGTTTAATCCAATGCTCAAATCATATTCATAAGCACTCACGAACATTGCAACAAACCTTTGTTATGTCTAATACGCTCTAGACAATCTACAAACCAATTCATGACAGTCTTCATTCATACTTACTTCCAACGTATGACTAACTGTGGTTCGTTTGAATAATTCGATTATTCTTAATAAACTCAATTATTCAAGAAGTCAAAACATGCAAATGTGAAACACAAGAATAATACTAATCCCATATGGACTCAAACCTTTGAGTATAAATAAAACACCTTTTATTTATCACCATATCGATTACTCATTATTTGTCGTTTCGGGTAATCAACTTCTTACTTGAATTATTACACTTGTCCCATGCTCCTAGCATGCACACAATGTTTACCTATGGTTCTTACTTTGTGAAATAGACCAAATTGAGCACATTTCCAATCATTCTCATTTAACAACTCCAAATCCTTTTTCATAAGTGAAAGAATATCAAATTCTTGCTACTTATAGAATATTCTAGATTCTAACATTTTATGCAATTGTCCTATCGTAAATTCACTGCACCAAAGTCACAAACACTATTGCCAATGATATTACAAAGTCGTCTATCGGAGATTGTTACAAGACAATTCCTTAGATATGATGTCTCTCACTCAAAGTACATTCCTTTGAACATCCTTTTGCATAAAAGTTTCTAATCTAGACATAGATTTTCAATATTCAATTCCCAATATGAACACGTTTCCATATTTTCCATATGACAACTCATTCTTAATAGAATCTCATCTACTCATAATAATGTCGATATGATCCATCCAATATGGAAACATTTCCATATTTTCCAATAGTATACTTCCAACTACTCACAAGCGACCAATCCTCGGCTAACTTTGGATTGTCCTTTGATAGTTGTTTAATTATTTTAGTCAAAATCGATTCTTGTCCTTTTTCCCTCTAAATGCGCTAGACATTTGGAAAATTTTAGAATGGTCAAATATCATAACATTTGCAATCGATCCAATACCCGAAGCGTATGGGACACGATGCATAAAGATTTGATACTTCATCAATCTTCTGCCATAATATTTTATTTGCTATGTTCAAAAAATTCAAATTGTGAAGAGGAATGCCGTAATCATAATCGAAATTTTAAGAACACACTATGTACCCTTGACTAAATTTATTAACATTTCTCAACCTAATCCTTTAGATTTGAAATGAAGCATAATATTCTCTCCCTTAATTATAGCAAAACAACTTTACAACCCTTACGACTTTGCAAGGTATAACTCTTGTTTTCTATAATTAATATTGCCAACTTGCAATACGTGCCTTAATAATCATACAATCATAAATTTTATGTTCCCACTATCATGATGATTATTATAAACATAACACTTATGCTCCCACTAGCTTCGACATGTATTCAGAAACATCTAACTTCCAGAAAAACAATACCTATTGAATTTCTTAAGTCCATGTTTCTAATACTTAATGCTTTCATAATCTTTTATCAAGGCCTCTTAAACTTATACACCTTTGCCTTAGATAGTTCATATGTGTGTCTAAACAATAAAGACTAATTGCCAAACCTCACAATTCAAATTATGGAAAGGGATACCGTAACCATAATCGAATTCAAGAATGCAATTTTACAATCACTATCTTCTTAAATCTTTCTTAGTGAAAGCATTTCCTCACAATCATTTTCATGAAGGACGAAATCTTATGACACTTAGATTTAAACGGTGTATGTGTTCCTATCCATGTGAATTTGTTAAAACCAAGGTTTACGACAAATTCAAACTCATATGGACCGAACTTTCTTAATCTCGGTTTCTTGCCTTATGGTAGCACAGCTGCCCACCACGTCTTCCAAGTAGTTAAGTATCTCACCTTTTCATATCAATGTATTTTTCATTGATCAAGTTCCTTGCCTTTTATGCATTCAAATGAGAACTTATAGGACTCATATGCATAATTAACTCGATTGGATCGGCACAGAAACAAAATAATGTCAACACGATGGGTTGTAAACCTCAACTTGTGTGCTAGTGATGACCGATAAGGTCTATTTGATTTGTTCTTGAAACCTTTCAAGACCAATAAGACTCCCACTGACTCCTTGACATATAAGATTCTCTTGTCAACAACCATTTCTTGACAAACAAAATATTCAAGAGTTAGTGTAGCTTTTATCAAAACACTTCATAAATTGGTCCTAGTTGGTCTTTGTCTTATCCAAGACATCACAACTTTCCACATTTGATGAATGTTATAAACCTTCTTAATACTTATCACTCAATGTCACACTCTTAACATTAAGACTTGTTTTGGAACGAAGTATGATTGACTTATTGATTTAACCATTTCTTCAATCCTTGATTCCTCTTCTTAAACATACAATTGTACTAAGACTCACTCAGAGGATCAATTGAGATATGGTTCTTAATCATTAAGACCTATCATAAAGCATAAAAGGTACTCTCCCTTCTCCTTAGAATGGAGAAACTTTTATTTTTCTGCCTACTTGATTCTTCTTATTCGTTCTGCTACTGATTTAAACTTTTTCAATCAATTCAGAATTACACTTAATCTTATAAGTATAATCATATTTACTAAACCTTTAGTAAATCATGACGAATATCTTTGTTACTCTTATGGTGGACTTGATCAACACGCAACTTTGTGTATTCAATCTCCAAGTCCTTCACTTGACCCTTTGTCAATGAATTATTCTAATTTCCAAATATGAAATTTCTCATTCATCGTGCAACCAAGTTGCATGATTCCAAGTTTTTGTCCAATTGAAA
Source organism: Lactuca sativa (assembly GCF_002870075.4). Classification (NCBI taxonomy): domain Eukaryota; kingdom Viridiplantae; phylum Streptophyta; class Magnoliopsida; order Asterales; family Asteraceae; genus Lactuca; species Lactuca sativa. Next base: position 357,753,043 of record NC_056627.2, on the reverse strand, counting down.
CTTGGGCGATGAGAAACTCTCCCTATTTGGTAAATTCTCGACTTTCCATAAATAACGTAATAAGAACCAAATCCATTATTGCTCATATTCAAACATCAATTTTTCATATACGCCATTGCAAGGATAAATAAATAATATAAAATCAAAATTTATTTTATTGCGGAAAAATTTGTCCTTACAATGCAATTCATTGAAAAACTATGCTAATACATCTTTCTTAGCAATCTAATTCTAGCTCTAAGTAGTAGCTCAAGAATCTAATCTTCGAGAAATACGATCGAAATCCATTCCTTCACGATTAGATTCTGCTCACTTCTTCCCTTAAGCTTCCTTTCTTTTCTTCGATCCTACAAAACATCAATTGTAATCTTATCACATTATGTATTAAGGATATAGAATAGAAGCTTAAAAGAGTTAGTTAATGGATTTTACCTATATTAGAGCCATACGTTTCGACTCTCCCATCTCTTAGATCTCTTAGGTAAATAGGGCAGCTTCGTCTCCAATGCCCCTTCTCTTGGCAATAAAAGCAAATTGACTCTTTTGGAACATGACATGGAACTACTTCAGACATTGCCTTTCTCTTGTGATCAAACTTTTCGATCATAGCATGTCTTTCGTTGCCATTGTCTATATCCATAGAGGTCTTAAAGGCAGATTCACCAATCAACTTTGCTTTTCCATTGCGCCAAACCATTGCTGATTCAGCAGCAATAAGCATATATGTGAGATCTATAAGGGTCACGTCGCGGTTCATCATATAGTACTCTCTTACGAACTCACTATATGAGTTAGGAAGTGACTAAAGAACCCAATCAACAACCATCTCCTCACAGACAACGGATCCTAACATTCTTAACCTATCAATGTGTGACTTCATCCCTAGGACGTGTGCACACACCGACTTTCCTTCTTTATGTTTACTTGCCAAAAGGGCTTGAGTGATCTTGAACTTTTCAAGCCTTCGAACTTGTGGGTTAGGGAGAATAATTGGAGGAGGAGGAGGAAGTGAAGTATGATCTCTTGTTCCTTGATCGAATCGTGGAATATCATCTTCATGTGGAATGCTTGTTCCACGAGATTTGAGAAGACCATAGTTGTCAAACTTTGACATCTACAAAACGGGAGAAAATAAATTCAAGTTAGTTGATTGATTGAGTCCTTAGTAAATCACCCAAATGAGATACTAAGGCTAGGACCCAACACAATATTCTACAACTCGGGAGAGGGATGTCGTAACCCAAATTGCAGAACATTTGAAGGTAAGTGAATGACGATTCACTAATTTCCACCATGAAAAACGAAAAAGAAATTTAAGTTTTAAATCTATGAAAACTCCTAGATCCTTTGAGATTCATTGAACATTTCAATGGCATGTTTAAATCTCAATATGCCCCTCTTGTTTGTGACTGGGATGTCGAGGATCACAAAGCGGGTGTGAATAACCATGCAAACTTACATGGTGCCCTCACATGTTACAGTCATCTATTCGATGTGCCAGTAAACCAGACACGCTCCACCGAACTATGACAAACATTGAGTCACCCTTTGCTACCTTTTCTTAGAACCATTTAGTGTGTCGGTAAACCACACACACTCCACTAACGTCTTCGCAAGGGCACAAAGTGTAATTTCATGGAATTGCATCAATTCACTTTAGCCTAAGTAACTAAGATTGGGAATTTGTAAAACATTTAGTTACTTTAGTAATTCATTATACTTATAATGGAAGGTTTTGTCCTATCCTACCTGTTCGGCTAACGACCCTCCACTAGTCAAGAGTGCGGTGGGTAAGAGTGGATACCCATTCAATCGCCATTTTATAGGCAATTTCCTTAAACACCCCTTATAGACCAGCTTCGTGAATGAGGCCTACTAACGGTAAGACTGACTTTTACTCATACATATATATAATGTTAGACTTTTAATGTTATATATATAGTATACGGTGTATTTTACACTTTTAAAATATTAGGTGGTCAAATTTAACAATTATACTTTTAATTCAATTAAATTTTAAACCAAAAACTTTATGGATTTATTAAACCTTTTTTAATTATACACCTTAATTAATTAATAAAACCATAAGGGTGTGATTTGAACTTTTTCAAAACAATACTAGAGTTTTAGAATTTAACATTCCTAATTAAACTTTTAATCAACTTCTAAATTCCAAAACTTGAGGGCAAGTTTTAAAACATTTCAAAACATTAGGGTTTAGAATTTAAATATACATCAAAATTAAACAATTAATCAAAATTTAAATTCCAAAACTTGAGGGCAAGTTTTGAAACCTTTTTCAAAACATTAGGATTTCAACTATTTAAATTTCAAAACAACAAAACTTTTTGGGTTCAAATTTAAACTATAAAACCTAAAAGGGAAAATATGAAACTTTTCAAAGCACAAGTATCAAATAACAAATAATCTAAATTAACATTTAATCACATAATTATCCATATTTGATTTATTTAATGATTTCTTGCAAAACAATTTACCAATTTAATCAAAATAATTAATCAATTATCACATAAGGAAACAAATATTTTATTAATTGATAAATATCTTCAATTAGATCAAGAATATAGTCAAATATATCATAAAATCGGATTTATATTGATCTAATATGATAAGTCAACCATCCTTAAGCAAAAACAGCAAGAAATCCCGAAGTTTGCTCCATCTGACGAGTTGACTCGTCGAGTCAAGCATGGACTCGTCGAGTCAGCATGGGCTCGGTGAGTTCAGCTATGGACTCGGCCAGTCCAGCCTCCAGAAACCAAAAAATCGAATTTTTCAAACATATAATGCATCAATACAATAGAAACCAGTCTAAGCTCTGATACCACTGATGGGTTTTGGTCCTAAGAACATCTTATGTGCTCATACAAACCCTAATGTTTAGATCTAGGTTTCTCTACTGTACATGCAAGTTATCCAAGACCATAAACCCTAATTCTAACATTCAAGTAATCATATTAACATGATAATAGGTTTAAGATGTTACCTTGATTGTTATGTAGCAATAACAATCCCAAATCTCCTTGTATTGACTTTAGAAAGCTTAGAGTCACAATTGTCACTCCTCTAATGGTTCACAAACACCATAAGCAAGAGGATGAAGAGGAGAGAGGACGGAGGCTGCCCAAAAACGTTTACAAACCCTAGAGGAGTCTTGTCCACGTTTTTGGTCCTTTAGGGATCTATATATAGTGAGGCTATTAGGGTTATCTAACAAGGAAACCCTAATTTGGATGCTTAAGCCCTAAGCAACCCATAGACTCCTTTAATTAAGGCGTTGGACGATTTCCTTATGGGTTTCCCCATAGAATTCGTCCACCCCTTAATACAAGGCAATCCATGGCCCAAATTGCAATTATCTTATAATTACAATTCCAGTCCCTTAAGTTTAATTAATCTCTTTTAGTCACAAAACTAATTACCAATTAATTATTGACTAATATTAATTAAACAATATGATTTCTCCTTTAATATATTATTCCCATTATATATTAATAAATCATATTTAATCCTTTCTCTCCATAATTCATCCTATCAAGTTGCTTTGGTGAAGACAACCCAAAATGACCATGCACCATCGGGTCAAGTACATACCAAAATAGTTATGGACTTAGACACTAATCCAAAATCTTACTCAAAAGAATAAATGATCAAACATAATACCTGGAAATCTGGATGTTACAATTAACCCACCATCCATAACAACATCAGTCCAATGTAAGTGCTTTCTCAGTTGTTGAACCACCATCATCTGGATTATGCGCTACTTTTTTCAACTTAATCTTGATAATTCTTTCTGAGGGCTTCCTTTTTCTTACCAACGGATTTTGTGTTTCTTGAATGGTCTCTTCATCAACTATACTCTCAACCAACATCTCCTTCCTCTCTTTTGTCTACTGTGGATAGGAAATTAAAATATTATCACATAATGTTCAAGAAAATTATGTTAAAAATTAAATTTACAACTACACACCTTATTAAAAGCTTCAAAAATTTCCCCATGATCATATCCAGATGTCTGCAAATCTTTAATAGTTTCAAGATCTTCATGGTCAAGCTTTTCATGGCAGGTTAGCTTTTCAATACCTGCCACAGTTTGACTTAAACTACCATACACAACCCTTATTCTCCCTACATATTTGATCTTACCTCCCCCTTGCCATCATCTTCATCCTCTTCAAAGGAGCAATAACCTACCACAGTTTGACTTAAACTACCATACACAACCCTTATTCTCCCTACATATTTGATCTTACCTCCCCCTTGCCATCATCTTCATCCTCTTCAAATGAGCAATTAACTGATCAACATCTTGATGGATTTTGAGCATTCTAACACTTCCTAAGTGTACATGCAAACCTAATAAACCTTGGATCTATGTTTGTCTAAGATACATGCAAATAATTATTTTTCCAAGGTTCATATCCTAACTAGCATGGCACGGGGAACTTGAATCAAATAAAGCTAGTAGAAATACTTACCCTGTAGTTGTAGTTGATTCCTTGGAGTTTTAGAGTCTAGCACCAATAGTGTGGATGCCTCAAATGGAAATCACAAATCACCACAAACTTGGAACTTTGAGAGAATAGTCACTACTATCTTGAAATTGGCCCTCTTGCTTTACTCACTTAACTGGTGTCAACTAGTTTGATTTCAAGAACCAAAGCCTCCTTTATATAGTGTGGTGGATAGGGTTACATCCATGTAAACCCTAATACCCATGTCTCTTCATTTCCATGAGATCCATGGGTTAAAGCTCCATGGAGTATCCATGGACTTTCCATGCAAGCCTAGCCCATTCCAAATAAGCATTAGCCCACACTATATAAACATAGAAGACCATATTTAATTAGTAATATCTTTGATCTCTAAATTAATCCTAGATTAATTATAGATCAATACTAATTAAATAATATGATCTTATATTAATATATTAGAACTTATAATATATTAATAAATCATAACTTGTACTATTCTCAAAAGATTATCCATAAATTGTTCGGGTGAAGTGAAACCCAAATGGACCATGCCGGGTCGGGTCAAGTACATACCAAATATAGTTATGGACTTAGACACTATATCTAACAGTCTCCCACTTGGATAAGTCTAATAACTATAGTTGCAAGTATGACTTCAGGAACCGATCAGCAATCGTAGCTCTTTAAACTCTGTTGAACTAGAACGCGCCATTTTAGATAAGTGATCATATACTCCTCTGTTCTAGATATTAGCCGGACAAATACATGGAACATGGTCTTACTTATTTGTCCATCATTTGTTTCCTAATTTCCGATTTGTTTGACAGATAACTTAACTGAACACATCAATTTAGTTATGACCCAGACGGTACATATGTCAAAACAGAATCATCGAGGGGCCCAGATATCGCTTCTAATCCTAGAAGGAACAAATAAACTTCGACTCGTATGTTTGTTCTACCACTCATTGAATTACACACAAAAGCACGTTTTATAACATCGAGTTACCAATGCGTTTTCGTACAATCAATGTATAACCAACTCATAAGTAACAAATCATATCTTTAGGTTTGAAGACTTATATGATATTACCGTCTCACGATCACTCGAGATAAAATTCCATGAAGTGATTCCAGTGAGCGTGGGTTGAGTCCAATGCTCAGAACTTATGAGCACTCATGATTGTTGTAGCCATGTCCAACACCTTAGACCTCTGCAACCAATCATGACAGTCTTGATTCATACCTACTTCCGACATATGACCGACTGTGGAGGTTTGAATAATATGATATACCAAACATAATTATTCTGGAAGTCAAAACATGCAAAAGAAATATAGTAAACAATTGACAAGTGATAGCAACACTTTACTCATAAATAACAGCTTTTATTTATCATCAAATGTCAATTACATTTTACAAATTTCAAGATTATCTAACTACTAAAACTAATATCATCCTTCAGCCCTATGCTCCGAGCATGCTGGAGATGCTTAGCCCGAGTCAGTCCCTTCGTGAGGGGATCTGCTGGGTTCTCATCCGATGATACCCTCTTTGCCACAAGGATTCCTTCTTCTATTCGATGTCTGATGAAGTGATATTTTCTGTCAATGTGTCTGGATCTCCCATGATCTCTTGGTTCCTTGGCTAAGGCAACCGCACTATTGCTGTCACAGAAAATCTCCATTGGCTCCTTTATAGCTGGTACAACTCCAAGGTCTCCGATGAAGTTCTTTAGCCATATCGCCTCCTTTGTTGCCTCGCTTGCTGCTATATACTCTGATTCACAAGTGGAGTCAGCCATTGTCTCCTGCTTGGAACTTTTCCAAGTAATTGCCCCTCCGTTTAGGGTAAAGACCCAGCCCGACTGAGAGCGGAAATTATCCCTGTCAGTCTGAAAGTTAGCATCACTGTACCCTACAACTCTCAAGCTATCACTCCCACCAAGGGTAAGGACCCAGTCCTTAGTCCTTCGCAGGTACTTGAGGATATTCTTTACCGCAGTCCAGTGTGCCTTGCCAGGGTTCCCCTGATACCTTCTAACCATGCTCAAAGCAAAAGCTACATTAGGTCAAGTACACGTCATAGCCTGATGGGTTTTATGCATAAGAACAGTCCTATGTGCTCATACAAACCCTAATGCTTGGATCTAGGTTTCTCTATTGTACATGCTTTGAATCCAAGACTAATAAACTTAGATCTAACATATTATAAATTGAATTAGGGTTTAGAGAATTACCTTTGATTGTTATATAGCAATAACAATTAATTCCTTGCTTGGATTGGCCTTAGAAAGCTTAGTGCCTCAAGTGTTGCACCTCTAATGGAGTCACAAACACCTTATGCAACTTGGATGAAGAGGAGAAGAAAGGAGGCTGCCCAAAAACGACTAGAAACCCTAGAGAATCAGTTGTCCACGTTTTTGGGGCCTAAGGGGTCCTTTATATACTTGTGTGGGTTGCTAGGGTTTCAGTCAAAACCCTAATGGACAGCTTAAACTCTAAGCAGCCCATGGAACTTTCTGGATAAGGCCATGGACGAAAATATGATGGGCTTCCATCATAATTTCGTTCACCCCTTATTCCTTTAGCATTCCTTAGACCAATAACTCAATTATCCAATAATTGCAGTCCAGTCCCCTAAGTTTAATTAATCTCTTTTAGCCACAAAATTAATTCATAATTAATTATTGACTAATATTAATTAAACAATATGATTTCTCCTTTAATATATTATTCTCATAATATATTAATAAATCATATTTAAACCTCTCTCTCCATAATTCATCCTACATATTGCTATGGTGAAGGCAACCCAAAAGGACCATGCTCATAATCGGGTCAAGTACATACCAAAATAGTTATGGACTTAGACACTAATCCAACAGTCTCCCACTTGGATAAGTCTAATAACTATTTTCCGTATGACTTCAGAACCTGATCAACAATCGTAGCTTTCAAAAGCCGCTGTCAACTCTGATCTTATCAGATAGCGTGTCCTCTAGATAAGGGATTATATATTCCTCCATTCTCAAGATATCGTATAGACAAAAGACATGAATTTCAATCATTCTCTCTATACTGTTTCCCGACTTCCGATTTATGACGACTGATAACAGACTACAATTGAACACATCAACTTAGTCCCGGCTTGGCCAAGTGCTTAGGTGTCATCACTAAATCATCGAGAGGCCCACATATATCGCTTTTATCCCACTTTGGGTAAAAGGAATGGATAAACTTCGACTCAAATGCTCGCTTGCATTTACTGATCGAATCACACACAACAATAAGTTTTATAACACCAAGTTACTGGTGCGTTTACTTATTATCAATGTGCAACCGACCAACAAATAACAACTCACATGTCTCGGTTTCAAGAATATACAATATTTATCGTCTCACTAATCACTCGTGATAAATCTATGAAGTGATCCAAGTGAGCGTGGGTTTAATCCAATACTCTAATCTTATCAAAGCACTCATGAACTCTGCAGCAAACTTGTGCTATGTCTAAACACTTCAGACAATCTACAGACAAATTCATGACAGTCTTTATTCATACCTACTTCCAACGTATGACCGACTGTGGATGTTTGAATAACCTAGTTATTATGGAAGTCAAAACATGCAAATTGAAACATAACAATAATACTTAATCCTATATGGCCTCAAACTTGTGAGAGTAAATAAAACACTTCTATTTAACCACCATATTGATTACTCATTATTATCGTTTACTGTTTCAGAAAATCAACTTATTACTTAAATTACAACAATAGTTGTCCCATGCATGAAGCATGCACACTATGTTTCCTATGGTCCTTACTTTGTGAAATAGATCAATTGAAAAACCTTTTCAATGATGTTCATTTCACAATTCCTAATCCTTATCATTAGTGTAAGAACACAAGGTTCTTTGCTACTATTAGAATATGCTAGATTCTAACATCTTATGCAACGATCCTTTGATAAAGTCATAGCACAAAAGTCACCAAGACTTGGCTAATGAAATTATGAAGTACTCTATCGGATATTGTTACAAGACAATTCCATAGACGTGAAGTCTCACATTCAAAGTACATTCATTTGAACATCCTTCCTGCATGAAAGTTTCTAATCTAGGCATAGAATCTCAATATCCAACTCCCAATATGGAAACATTTCCACATTTGCCATATGACAACTCATTCTTAACAGAATCTTATCTATTCATAATAATGTCGATATGGTCCATCCAATACCATACTTCCAACTACTCACAAGCGACCAATCCTCAGCGAACTTTGGATCATCCTTTGATAGTTGTTTAATTATTTTAGTCAAAACCAATTCTAGTCCTTTTTCCCTCTTAATGCGCTAGACATTTAGAAAATTTTAGAATGGTAAAATATTATAGCATTTGCAATCGATCCTATACCCGAAGCGTATGGGACACGATGCATAATGTCTTACATAAAGATATGATACTTTACCAATCTTTTGCCATAATATTTTATGTGTCATGTTCTCACAATTCGAACTATGAAGAGGGATGCCTTAATCATAATCGATTTTTAAGAACACACAATGTATCCTTTGACTGAAAATATTAAAATTTCTCAATCTAATCTTTAGATTTTGAAACGAAGTATAATATTCTCTCCCTTAATTATATTAAAACAACTTTTCAACCCATGCAACTTTGCAAATTGAATCTATGTTTTTCTATAATTAATATTGCTAACTTTCAATACTTGCCATAATAATCATACAAGCATAACACTTATGCTCCCACTATCATGATGATTATTATCATATAAGCATAACACTTATGCTCCCACTAGCTTTGACATGTATTCAGAAAACAAATGAACTTTCAGAAAACAATGCCTATTGAATTTCTGAAATTCATATTTCTAATACCAGATGCTTCGATTAGCCTTTATCTAGGCTTCTTAACCTTATACACCTTTGTCTTAGATAGCTCATATGTGTGTTTAAACAATTCAGAACTTATGTTACTAAGTTCCAAATGTTGAAACTAATTGCCAAATCTCATAATTCGAACTATGGAAAGGGATGCCGTAACCATAATCGAATTTTGAGGATATAATTTTCACAATCGCTATCTTCTTAAAATCTCTTTTAGTGAAAGCATTTCCTCACAGTCATTTTCATGAAGGAGGGAATCTTATGACACTTAGATTTTATGGTGTATGAGTTCCTATCCATGTGAATTTGCCAAAACCAAGGTTTGCGACAAATCCAAACTCATATGGACTGAACTTTCTTAATCTTGATTTCTTGCCTTATGGTAACACGAGTGCCCACCATGTCTTCCAAGTAGTTTAGTAACTTGTCCTTACATATCAATGTACTTTCCATCGACTAAGGCTCTAGTATGCATTCAAATGAGAACTCATAGAACTCACATACGCAATTAACTCAATTGGAATGGCACAAAAACAAAATAATGTCAGCACGATAGGTTGCAAACCTCAAGTCGTGTGCTAGTGATGATCGATAAGGTATATTCTTGATTTGTTCTTGAAACCTTTCAAGACCATTAAGACTCCCACTGACTCCTTGACATATAAGATTCTCTTGTCAAGAAACATTTCTTGACAAAGCAAATATTCAAGAGTTAGTGTAGTTCTTATCAAGACAAAACACTTCACAAATTGGTCCTAGTTGGTCGTTGTCTTATCCAAGACATCACAACTTACCAATTTCTAATGTGCAAGAATAAGAAAACTTTTCCAAATTCCACATTTGATGAGTGTTATAAACCTACTTAAGACTTGTCACTCAATGTCACAATCTTGGAGTATGACTTTAAGACTTGATATTGGAACGAAGCATGATTGATTTCTTGATTTAACCATTTCTACAATTCTCGATTCCTCTTCTTAGACATGCAATTGCACTAAGACTCACTTAGAGGATCAATTGAGACATGGTTCTTAATCATAAAGACTTATCATAAAACACAATAAAAGGTACTCTCCCTTCTTCTTAGAATAGAGAAACTTTTATCTTTCTGCCTACTTGATTCTTCTTTATTCGTTCTACTATTCATTGAAACTCTTTCAATCAACTTAGAATTATACTTAATCTTATAAGTATAATCATATTTACTAAACTTTAGTAAATCATGACGAATATCTTTGTCACTCTTGTGGTGGACTTGATCAACGCACAACCTAGTGTACTTGATCTCCTAGTCCTTAAATTAACACTTTGTCGAAGAATTAGTCTAAGTTTCCCAAATGTGAAAATTTTTCATTCATCATACAATACACATTGCATGATTCCAAGTTTCTGTCCAATTGAAACTTGGGCGATGAGAAACTCTTCCTATTTGGTAAACTTTTGACATTTCCACAAATAACATAATTAAGAATCAAATCCATTATTGCTAATAATAGAAACATTCAAACATCAATTTTTCATACATGCCATTGCAAGGATAAATAAATAAGATAAAATCAAAATTCATTTTATTGCGGAAAAATTTTGTCCTTACAATGCAATTCAATTGAAAAACTATGTTATTACATATTTCTTAACAATCTATTCTAACTCCAAGTAGTAGCTCAAGAATCCATTCTTCAAGTAATGCGATCGAAATCCATTTTTTCATGATTAGATTCAGCTCACTTCTTCCCTCAAGCTTCCTCTCTTTTCTTTGATTCTACAAAACATCAAAATGTAATCTTATCACATCATGTATTAAGAGTCTAGAATAGGAACTCAAAAGAGTTAGATAATGGATTTTACCTGAAGCAGAGCCATACGTCTTGACTCTCCCATCTCTTAGATCTCTCAGGTAGTTAGGGCAGCTTTTTTTCCAATGCCCCTTCTCTTGGCAATAAAAGCAAATGGACTCCTTTGGCACAACACATCGGACAATCACAGACTTAGTTCTTTCTGCACTTCCAATGTTGCCAGTGTCCATTGAAGTTTGGGAGTTTGATTCACCAGACAAGTTTGCTTGACCAGCACGCCAAATCATTGCTGATTCAGCAACTATAAGCAAATATGTGAGATTAATGAGGGTCACGTCGTGATCCATCATATAGTACTCTCTAACGAACTCACTATATGATTCAGGAAGTGACTGAAGAACCCAGTCAGCAGCCAACTCGCTTGAAATCTCGACACCCAACATGCTTAACCTATTAATGTGTGACTTCATCTCTAATACGTGTGCACACACAGGTTTCCCATCTTCGTGTTTACTTGCCAAAAGGGCTTGAGTGAGCTTGAACTTTTCAAGCCTTTGAACTTGTGGGTAAGGGAGAACGATTGGAGGAGGTGGAGGAAGTGAAGCATGACTCTCATTTCCTTGATCGTATCTCGGAACGTCATCTTCATTTGGAAAGCTTGTTCCAAAGGATTTGGGAAGACCATTGTAAGATTCAGACATCTACAAAACGGGAGAAAATTCAAGTTATGTTGATTAGAATTCTTGATGTAACACCCAAATGAAACATCAAGCTAGGATCCAGCACAGTACTCTACAACGTAGAAGAGGGATGCCGTAATCTAGTTGCAGAATATTTGAAGGTAGGTAAATGACGATTTACCAATTTCCACCATGAAAAACGAAAAGGAAGATTAAGTTTTAAATGAATTGAAACTCCTAGATCTTTTGAGATTCATTGAACTTTTCAATGGCATGTTTAATCTCGATTATGCCCTACTATTTGTGACTGGGATGCCGAGGATCACAAACAAGGTGTGAATAACCATACGAATCACGTGGTGCACCCAATGCTACAATCATCTAATCAATGTGCCGGTTAGCCACACACGCTCCATTGATCTATGATAAACATCGAGTCACCCTTCGCTACCAATGTCATCCCCAAATTAGTGTGCCGATTAACCACACACGCTCCACTAACGTTTGACAGGGGTACGAAGTGTAATTCTATGGATTAGCATACAATTTCACATTTTTCCTAAAGTAACTATGATTTGGGAATTTGAAAAAGCATTTAGTTACTTTGTACTTCATTATACTTATAATGGAAGGTTTCTGTCCTATCCTACCCGTTCGGCTAACGACCCTCCACTAGTCAAGAGTGCGGTGGGTAAGAGTTGATACCCATTCAATCGCCATTTTATAGGCAATTTCCTTAAACACCCCTTATAGACCAGCTTCGTGAATGAGGCCTACTAACGGTAAGACTGACTGTTTACTCATATATATAATACTAGACTTTTAATTTTATATATAGTATAGGGTGTATTTTACACTTTTAAAATACTATGTGGTTTAACTTAGTAAATTATACTTTTAATTTAATTAAGTGTAAACCAAAAACTTTATGGGTTTATTAAATCACCTTTAATTATACACTTTAATTAATTAACAAAACCATAAGGGTGTGATTCGAACTTTTCAAATTACTAGGGTTTTAGAATTTAACATTTCAAAATTAAACTTTTAATCAACTTTTAAATCCCAAAACTTGAGGACAAGTTTTGAGACTTTTCAAAACATAAGGGATCAAATAACAAATAACATAAATTAAACAATTAATTTCATAATTATCTATATTTGACCTATTCTTATTTTAGTCATTAGATAATTACCAAATAACTTTAAATAATCCATATTTATCACATAAACAACCAATATTTAAAAGATTTGAAATTATCTATTGTTTTGGCATGGATAAACACTTAATTAAGATAAAATTCAGATTTTAACTTCATAAAACAAATTAAGCATCAAGTCCAAGTCAAACCAGCAGCTAAAACCCGAAAATCCCTCTGTCTGACCCCTGGACTCGCCGAGTCAGGGACTGGACGTGCCGAGTCAGACAGACTCGCCGAGTTCATCCACTGACTCGCCGAGTCAGGTCGGGCAAAGGCCAAAAAATTCGTTTTCAGTAAATAATTCAACATAGCATCACATACAACTGAATCCAAGACTAATAAACTTAGATCTAACATATTATAAACTGAATTAGGGTTTAGAGAATTACCTTTGATTGTTATATAGCAATAACAATTAATTCCTTGCTTGGATTGGCCTTAGAAAGCTTAGTGCCTCAAGTGCTGCACCTCTAATGGAGTCACAAACACCTTATGCAACTTGGATGAAGAGGAGAAGAAAGGAGGCTGCCCAAAAACGACTAGAAACCCTGGAGAATCACTTGTCCACGTTTTTGGGCCCTAAGGGGTCCTTTATATACTTGTGTGGGTTGCTAGGGTTTCAGTCAAAACCCTAATGGACAGCTTAAACTCTAAGCAGCCCATGGAACTTTCTGGATAAGGCCATGGACGAAAATATGATGGGCTTCCATCATAATTTCGTTCACCCCTTATTCCTTTAGCATTCCTTAGCCCAATAACTTAATTATCCAATAATTGCAGTCCAGTCCCCTAAGTTTAATTAATCTCTTTTAGCCACAAAATTAATTCATAATTAATTATTGACTAATATTAATTAAACAATATGATTTCTCCTTTAATATATTATTCTCATAATATATTAATAAATCATATTTAAACCTCTCTCTCCTTAATTCATCCTACATATTGCTATGGTGAAGGCAACCCAAAAGGACCATGCTCATAATCGGGTCAAGTACATACCAAAATAGTTATGGACTTAGACACTAATCCAACAATAGCATACATGATCGATCCTACAGCTGAAACATAAGGTAGTCGACTCATTTCTGCTATCTCAGCCTCAGTACTAGGGCTTTGTGTCTTACTCAATATGGCGTTACTCTGAATGGGTAACTCACCTTTCTTGGAGTTATGCATGTTGAATCTTTTCAACACTTTGTCCACATAGGTGCATTGACTAAGTCCAATTAGTCTTTTACTCCTGTTTCTCAAAATCCTTATCCCTAGGATATAGGCAGCTTCACCAAGGTCCTTCATAGCGAAACACTTCCCAAGCCATGACTTTACTTCCTGTAGGGTTGGGATGTCATTTCCTCTGAGTAGTATGTCATCCACATACAGTACCAAAAAACTGAGTATGCTCCCACTAGCCTTGATATAGACACACGATTCATCTTCACTCCTTGAAAAGCCAAATTCCTTGACTTTCTCATCAAAGCAAAGATTCCATCTGCGAGGTGTCTGTTTCAATCCATAAATGGATTTCTCGAGTTTACACACTCTATTGGGGTACTTTGTACTGACAAAACCCTCAGGCTGAACCATGTAAACATCTTCGGCCAACTTTCCATTAAGGAAAGCAGTTTTGACATCCATTTGCCATATTTCATAGTCATGAAATGCAACAATGGCTAACAGAACCTTAATAGACTTTATCTTGGCCACTGGTGAAAAGGTCTCATCATAATCAACTCCCAGAGTTTGAGAATAACCCTTTGCAACCAGTCGTGCCTTATAAGTGTGTACATTACCATCCATGTCGGTCTTCTTCTTGAAGATCCATTTGCACCCAACTACCTTACGATCAGGTACATGGTCAACCAAGTTCCAAACTTGATTGTCATACATGGACTATATCTTGCTATCCATAGCCTCTTTCCATTTAGCAGCCTTAGGGCCTGCCATGGCTTCCGTGTAGCTGTTAGGCTCATCCAGACCTACTAGTGTCTCATCACTAATAAGTGTCTCACCTTCTGCAGTAATATGGAAACCATAGTAATGCTCAGGTGCATTCCTAACTCTCATGGAACGTCTCAGAGGTACAAACTCATCAATTGACTCAACAGGAGTTTCCTCCTCAAGTTGAGGGCTAGGGTTTGAAGTTCCTTCACCACTTGACTCTTGAAGTTCTTCAAGGTCAATTTGCCTCCCACTGTCTCCTTGGCTTATAAACTCTTTCTCTCGAAAGACTCATCTTCTTGCTACAAAGACCACATTATCACTAGGTATGTAGAAAAGGTAACCAAAGGATCTTTGTGGGCAGCCGATGAAAATACACCTCTCACTTCGGGGTTCTAGCTTATCATGAGTCTCGCGCCTCACAAAAGCCTTGCAACCCCAAATCTTGATGTGGTCTAGTTTGGGTACTTTACCAGTCCACATCTCGTGAGGAGTTTTGGCAACTTTCTTTGTAGGGACTAGATTAAGGATATGGGTGGCAGTCTCTAAGGCATACCCCCAAAATGAGATTGGTAGCGAAGCTCGACTCATCATGGAACGAACCATATCCAACAAGGTTCGATTACGCCTCTCAGCTACACCATTCAACTGTGGTGTCCTGGGATGTGTCAATTGTGAGACAATCCCACATTCCCTAAGATAGTCGAGGAACTATGAACTAAGATACTCACCACCTCAATCGGATCGGAGCATCTTAATGTTCCTGCCCAATTGATTCTTGACTTCCTATTTACATTCCTTAAACCTTTCGAAAGTCTCTGACTTATGCTTGACTAAGTAGACATATCCATATCTACTGTAATCATCAGTAAAAGTCAAATAATAACGATTAGCATCCCTTGTGGCATGTTTGAATGGTCCACACACATTCGTGTGTACAAGGTCCAACAAACCTTCACCCCTCTCACAAGAGCCTGTGAAGGGTGACTTTGTCATTTTTCCAAGTAAGCATGATTCACAACTATCATCAGACTTTAGGTCAAACGACTCCAAGACTCCATCCTTTTGGAGTTGGCCTATGCGTTTCTTGCTTATATGTCCAAGATGACAATGCCATAATGATGATTTATCCAAGTTATTATTATTAATAGAATCAATACACATCACATTATTTCCTAAGTTATCTACAACAGACACAGCTTCATACACACCATCACAAGGTAATGCTTTAAAATAAAGAACATTATTAAAGAAAGCATCAATAGAACCAACTTCATTATTAAATGAAAAGGTAAACCCTTGTTTATACAATGCCTGAAAGGAAATAATATTTCTTGCCATTTCTGGCGAGTAACAACATTTATTCAAATCTAAATTTAACCCACTACTTAGCGACAAAGTATAAACTCCAATCTTGGTGACAGGTGTAACTTTCCTATTCCCCATGATTAAGTTTATCCTTCCTTGCTCCACATTCTCACTTCTTCTTAGTCCCTGCAAGTCACAACAAATATGAATACCACAACCGGTATCAAGGACCCAAGAGTTAGAATTGGGTGAGTTATTAGAAATGATAGTGTAAATACCTTCATGGTTGGGTTTAACTTTCCTATCCTTCACATCTTGCTGGTACTTTGGGCAGTTCCGCTTCCAATGTGCCTTTTTCATGACAATAGAAGCATTTAGCCTCTTTTGGGTCAGAAGAAGGAGTGATGAAACCTTTCTTGGTTCCACTTGAAGAAGAGCCATCAAGGGTCCTAACCTTGGTACCCTTCGACGGACTCTTTCTCTTCTTCCCTCGTCCTTTCCCGATTGCCAAGACAGGGGCGGTGTTGGTAGGAGTAGGAGTAACAATCGCCTTACCCTTAAGACCAGTTTCCGCGGTCTTTAAGAGTCCTTGAAGTTTGCTGAGTGTGACCTCTTCCTTGTTCATGTGGTATGTCATGCGAAATTGATCATAACATGAAGGTAAGGAGTGCAAAATGATATCTATTGCAAGCTCCTCGGGGAAGTTCACATTAAGCTTCAGCAAACGGTCCACAAATCTTTGCATTTTCTGCATGTGGCCCGTGATGGGTTCACCATCCTTCATGCGAGTTGGTATCATGGAGATGATTTCATACCTCTATTGACGAGCACTTTGATGGCATCTTTCCATCAAGTCTTGGTGCATCTCATAGGGGTAGAAATCTTCATAGGATTTTTGGAGATCTGCGGTCATAGTGGCCATCATGATGCATGCCACTTTAGAGGCATCCCTTTCATGTGCCCTAAACTCAGCGATCTCTTGAGGAGTAGCAACTGTCTCATCAATCTCCTTAAGCTCCTTATCGAGGACATATTCCTTGTCCTCGTAGCGAGTAATCATTCTGATGTTTCTGATCCATTCATTAAAGTTGGATCCATCAAAAGTGACTTTCCCACACAAGTTCATAAGAGAAAAGAAGCCACTAGGATTAGAGCCAGAAGCAGCGTTGTTTGCAGACATATGATAAGAGAAGAAATAAAAGTTTAGTTTAGATATAGAGATAGTCCTTAATAAAACACCCAAATTTAGTATTAAGGCTATGACCCAATCACAATATATTATACTTAGAAGAGGTATGCCGTAATCTAAGTAATAACATATTTGAAAGGTAGGTGAATGACGATTCACCAATTTCCATCAAAGTCGAAATATTAAAAAATATTTAATTTGGTTTTTAAAAACTCCTACATTCTTTTGAGATTCAATGAACTTTTCAAAGGCATGTTTCAATCTCGAGTGTGCCCTCCAAGTTTTGTGACTGGGATGCCGAGGATCACAAAACGAGGTGTGAAGTAACCATGCAAATTACTTGGTACCCTTAATAAATTACCCCTCAATCGATGTGCCGGTTAACCACACACGCTCCATCGATATTATGATAAATATTAAGTCACCCTTTACCTACCTTGTTAAGTCCAAGTTAGTGTGCCGGTTAACCACACACGCTCCACTAACGACTTAGACAAAGTGTAAAGTGTAATTTCATGAATTAGCATCTTATTCACATTTTTCCTAAAGTAACTAAGATTGGGAATTTAATAAAACATTTAGTTACTTTATAATATTCATCATACTTTTAATAGGAATTTATAAGTCCTTGTCTTACCCGTTCGGCTAACGACCCTCCACCAGTCAAGCAAGCGGTGGGTGAGAGTGGACACCCATTAAGTTGCCATTTTATAGACAACAACCTTATACCCACCTTATAGACTAACTTCGTGAATGAGGCGTACTAGCAGTAAGATGACTTTGATCTTATACATATATATATATATATATTATTATTAACTTATAATATTATAAGTATAAGGGTTGAATTTTAACTTTTAAAATTCTAAGGGTTGGAACTAAAGTTTTTAATATGACTTTACTTGTTCCAAAACTTGAGGGCAAGTTTTGTAAACTTTCAAAACTTTTCATTTCTTGTAACTTATGAGTTAAATAGAGTAATAAAAATGAAGACTCTTCATTTTTCTAACTCTTGTGTTCTTTTAATGGTTTTAATTCAAGTGTGACTCTTGGTTTTCCATAACTTGAGGACAAGTTATGGACTCCATTAAAACACATTATGATCAAGAATTAAACTACCAAGTAGGTTACAAGTAATTCCTATGATCATCTAAATTCATAAGATCAAGAACATGAATATCCATATCAAAGTTTCAAGATCATATGAACACATATAATCATGAAAAATTGATATTAGCCATTGTAAATGGATTAGAACAAACATTACACCATCTAAAACAAGTTTTATAACACCAAAACAGTTTAGGGTAATGTTTCTAGTCCATTTCCAGCAGCAAAAGTCGAAAATCTGCATTCTGTGGCTCCTACTCGTCGAGTGCACGAACCTACTCGCCGAGTAGGATGAAGATACACATGAACTCGGCGAGTCCCCCCATGGACTCCGCGAGTTCATCAGGCAGACAACAAGTTTTTCGATTTTTTCCAATATTTTGCATCAAGTATCAAACAAACAAGACTAGGCTCTGATACCACTGGTGGGTTTTGAGCATTCTAACAATTCCTAAGTGTACATGAAACCCTAATAAACCTTGGATCTATGTTTGTCTAAGATACATGCACATAATTATTTTTCCAAGGTTCATATCCTAACTAGCATGGCATGGGGAACTTGAATCAAATAAAGCTAGTAGAAATACTTACCTTGTAGTTGTAGTTGATTCCTTGGAGTTTTAGAGCCTAGCACCAATAGTGTGGATGCCTCAAATTGAAATCACAAATCACCACAAACTTGGAACTTTGAGAGAATAGTCACTACTATCTTGAAATCGGCCCTCTTGCTTTACTCACTCAACTAGTGTCAACTAGTTTGATTTCCATAAATTGTTCGGGTGAAGTGCAACCCAAATGGACCATGCCGGGTCGGGTCAAGTACATACCAAATATAGTTATGGACTTAGACACTATATCCAACACATCTATCATCTTACATGCTTCTTTTGATGTGCCCTCGACAACTTTCATCTTTCCCTCACTTACTTCTTTTGACGTGCCATCAACATCTTTCTTCTGTCCCTACATTTCCCACACCTAACAGTCCTACTAACCTTTACCTTTTGAGTTGGGAACTTAGAATCCTGACATTATGAGACATGTCTTCTTCTCTTGGTTTTTGGCCTTCCAGGCATTCTCCTAAGAAGGGGTGGCAAGGGCTTCAAATATTTAGTATGGGGCCACATATTACTTCCATTAATAGGTTCTTGAGCTCTAATCCAGTATATAAAGTCCCCCTCCACAATACTTTTGGCAGCTTCCCAAAACAAGTTCTTGAGCTCTAATCCAGTGTATTTCTTCCTAAAGTTTGCATAGATGTGCCTAGCACATTGTCTATGTTCAACATATGGAAGTAGTTCCGTAACAGCTTGTAGTAGACTCTGAAATTTAATAAACAAAATTATTATAATGTATAATAATTAAAAAAATTTACAATATAACTTACCTTGTGTTGATCAGAAATAACCACAAGACCCCTACCACAATCAAGGTCAAGATCAGCAACTAACAGCTCAATAAACCAAGTCCAATTATCTTTGTTCTCTACATCAATCACTGTCCATGCTATTGGATATACATGATTGTCTGCATCTCTTCCAACATCAGTCAAAAGTTCTCCCTTGATCTGACCTTTTAGGAAACAACCATCCAAACCTATCACATGTCTGCAACTCCTATTCCAACCTTCCTTAAAAGCCTTTAAGCACACATAAAATCTTTTGAAATAGTTCATGCCACTTGCATTAGAATCTACTCCCACCTTACAAGTGCTCCCTGGGTTAGACTTGTGAATTTCTGTAGCATAGTCCCATACCTTTGCATAATATTCTTCTAACTTACCTTCTATCATCTCTCTTGCCTTTGTCCTAGCCCTGTGACATTTCCCCTTAGATATATTTACTGAAAACATCCTAAGTACATCTTCCTTCGTCTCAATTAATGTCATCTTTGGCTTCATAATAATATCCTTCAGGTAATGTTTGGCTAACCAGTTGCAGCTAACCAATGTTCCAAAATTATAATTTCTAGCACATAGATGTATGTTACATATAGATTTAATCTGAAATGTTCGCTCATTATACTTCCAAGCAACATAAACTCTAAAGGGACATGGGGCTTTTATATATATTTTCTCACACCTAGCAATCACTTTATGCCTATCATTCTTCATAAACCACAACTGATATCCATTAGCTACTGCATAGTTAGTTAATGAAAACCTGAGTTGAGAAGGGGACTCGTAACGCTCTCCCACTACAAGCTTCATTTGTTTCCAATGGATGTATGGATCATGAACCTTGTACTCTACACCCACTTCACCATCATTTTGATCATCAATATGATCATGTTCTGGATCCATAACACCAGCTTCCTGATCATCATCTCCCATTCCATCAAGACTTCTCCTTAGCATACTTTCATCACATAATATGTTAAGGAATGGATCATCAGACAGATTTGAGGTTGGTTTAAAGGTCTCTATTGAAAAATCCAGGAAAGAGGAATCTATGAGATCATTATCAGAGTCCTCGTCCCTTACAATAAACCTTTTCATGTCCTTTCACCTTTTTAGTTCCAGATAGGGATGAGCATTAGAACCGCCGGAACCAAAACCAGATCCGGACCGAAACCGAACCGAAATGGTAATAAGGTCCGGTTATCGGTTCTCTATTTTATGAAAACCGGTCCCGGTTCTAAAAACCGGAACCGGTTTGACATTTTTTCTCGTTTTTTAAAATGTGCATAACTCACTCATATGAAGTCGGAATCATTTGATTTTTTCCAACATGTAACTTGGAGTTTGTAATTCCTTTTTTACTGTAAAAACATATGTTTTGGTCAGATATTGAATCGGATACGTGTCCCGAAAGAAAGAATATCGATGTTGCGTTTTTTTTTTATTTCAACATTTTTTTTGTTTTTTTGAATCTGTCTCAATTTTTAAAATGAGCATAACTCATTCATATGATGTCGGAATTACTTAATTTTTTTTCCATCATGTAATTTGGTGTTTGCAGTTCATTTTAGACTCTAATAACACATATTTTGGTTAGATATTGAATCGGTTATAGACCCCAAAAGACATCATATCAATGCTGCGTATTTTCTGTTTCAACATTTTTTTTGGAATTTGTGCCGCTTTTAAAATGCGCTCAACTCACTCGTACGAAGTCAGAATTACTTGATTTTTTTTTTCATCATGTAATTTAGTGTTTGTACTTCAATTTAGAATGTAAAAAGTCTTAATTTGGTTAAATATTGAATCATTTACAAGCTCCGGAAGATAGCATATCATCTATAATAATTCAACCAGTTCTAGTTTGAAAAATAACCGAAAAAGGGACCGGAACCAGAACCGGCGCTAGAACCGGTGGTCCGGTTCCCGGTTCTTATAATATAGGAAAACCGGTTCCGGTTCCGAACCGGTCCGGTTCTAAAGCTCATCCCTAGTTCCAGATGATGAAGCCATCTGTTCAAGATGAAAAACTACACTTGTAAGTGACACCATGGAATTTGATTAAGAAGATAAGAACACATAAACACATCAATTTCTTATTGGCACCCTACATACCTTTCTACTTCAGTGTCTTTCAACTTTAAAACAAAAGTTTTTTGCATGCAACAATGGTGTAAGAAACCCTTTCAAACCCTTCTTCTTCTTCTTCTTCCTAAGACTAACTACATGAAACCCTTTTTTGATGCAAGACGTTTCTGTGAAAGGTGATATTTGGTGGTGTATGAATGATCGAGTAGTCTAAGAGAGTGGTGACCAACTGCGTCCCTTAACCTGTTGTTAACTGGATGATAAAATGATTTTGAAACGGGGTCACAATTATTTAGGCTAATTAGACACAAAAAAAATCCATTTAGGGCTAATTTAGAATCAGAGTGTAAAACTTATGGCTTTTATGGTATTAACCCTTCATATATACTCCATTTTGGACATACGATATATTATTTCGAAGCCCTCACAAAGAAGAACACAAACCCACTTTGAAATAATTATATATACACACACACAAATTTCTAAAGTGATATGTATCTTTCTGTACACACAACCATAAAGTTGCATGAAAATTGGGGCTATTCGTTTTTCATGGTTGTTAGTGCATTGTCTTCAAGGCAGAGTGTTGTCTTTTATTTTGGGTTATATGTGATAATAAAGTCAACACCAACTAACTTCTACATTATCTTAGGCGTAGCTGTTTTTTAGTAATTTCTCTTTTTCTTAATGATAATTTTTCGAACTCCTATCTTTTGTTAGAATCTAATTACAACTTTTATGTTTTCCTTATTAGAACCATATTCAATCTTAAAAGTGATTTGATCCATAATAATTCTCACTTTTAGTTCTTATAGGCAAAATGCATATAAATTTTTTATTTTACGGGATGCTCGGATATTGTAGAGTTGGAGACTAGCAATCTAAGCTAGCTTGAGATATTTGCTTATGTTAAGTATCAAATAGAAAGACAACTTTTAACTCCAAGCGGTGTAAGATAAGACAGCGAAACAACTTAGATTGTTGTTCTTTACATGCTGCTACAATATCTGAGTATCATGTAAATAAATTTTGATATTCATTTTGCCAACAAAAATCGAACATGATATCTTTTCTTTTTGTTTAAAAAAAAATCTAATGTGTCCATCAATTTTTAATATTGAAAATTATCAAGAACATTATAAAAAACTACATGAAAAACAAAGGAATTATGAGTCAAAACTCAAAACAAAAAAAGTTTGCAAAATATGAGTTTTTTTGGAAAAAAAAAAATTAAGAGTTGTTAAAAAAAATATAAGTTGAAATTTAATTTGGAAAAAGCCTAATATATAAGATTTTTTTATGTAATTAACCTATTAATAATTATCTAAATAATATATCAAACAAGTTAATTACAAAGGTAACCAATAAGTTAATTATGGATCCACATCTGTGTACAATTAACGTTTTAATACACAAGTATCTCCTGTTAAGTTTTTAATGTGCTGGTTTTAATACATAATTGTCCTTTATTAACATTTCTACTGGTTTAAGAAAAAAAGTTTAGATCATATGTTAAATTCATTCATATGAACATTATAATATAATGTCCAAAACCATAGATATACAGGCCCTCTGATACAAAACAAGAATTAAGCATATTAATAAGTTCATTTTTTTATTATTAAGCATATTAATAAGTTCATTTTATTATTATTATTATTTTTTATAACCCGTAATTTAGAAAAACATAATTTTGGAAAGTCTTTGTAAAAATTAACCGTTAGAAGTCGAAAGGCTTGGCTTAATATTCCCGCAATATATACGTTTTTTCAGCTTCAGGTATCCCGCTCCCAACAGACCCCAAATCATCACTTTCCCTCGCCGGAGATCTAAGAAACCCTTGAATTGGAAAGGATTGCTTCGTAGTCACGCAATATATATACGTTCGTTTGTCATTCCTCTATGAACAAACCCAAACACCCCCTAGACCCATAGCGATCTATGCAATTCAGCTGCCGGCTGCCGGAGACTTAAACGCCTCCAACCTTCGCAGGAGACTCTCACTCAACTCTCTAGTCCAAGAAATTATCAAGATCGTTGTAAGTTTTCTCTATTGTAATTTCCTCGTAAAACTGAAATTGATGTTTGAATAAGAAAAAATCGAAGGTCAATTGCTATTTTAATTTGTTTTGATTCTCTTGCTTCTGGTTGGGGTTTCTTCTTCTTCTTCATCTTTTCGTTGGCGGGTTTTTCTGTAAACCCTGATTTTTTCAGTTTAACTTACTGCTGCAGATGCATTAGAACTTAGATTTGTTGATGTGGTTATTTTTTTCTTTAAAAATTATCAGACCCTGATGTTTTTGTCAACAATCTTCTCCTGTATTTTAGTATTTACTATGTATGGTTGTGTTTTGTTATTTGTATTAAGGTTTTTTCTATTTACCAACGATAAAGGGTTTGTTTATGAGTGTAAGACATGTATTGATTGCTATCACAGGCTATTGTTAGGCTCACATACTATGCCACATTTATCGAACACATGGATTGATTCAATATTTGTAAAATGAGTATGAATCTTGGCTGCTTAATATGATAAATTTGTGAAAGGAGTATCAACTAATATCATGTAACGCATCCTTTTTTCTGGCTATCTGATAGGATAACTGGAGCAGTCAAGGGTTTTGGTCATAATCAAGAAGAAGCAGATATGAGGATGAACAAACCTGTTCTTCTGATTCAACAGGTTTGTCTCCCTCCCCTCTCCTAATTTGGTGTCACATTTCTTCATTCGAACTTTTTCAGCAAAAGATAAATCTAATCAGCAAAAATGTTTTCTAAAATGGCATTCTTTTGAACCCGAATGCAGAAACAACTAGAAGAAGAAGCTAACAATGCTACCCAGAAAAAGAATTAAGAAAACCTGAAAAGCCAACCAAGTCACTCACCTCTAATAAGGTACAAAACCAAAAAACTTTACTCTGCTCATTACTTGATATACATGCAATATGTCTGATAGGGTATTAATATCATGTCTCATAAGTTGGTATCTTGTAATTCTATGTTTTTTCAAATTCTACCAAAACATAACATTCTATTTTCAGTTTTTAAAAAACTACCCATGATATAGAATTGCATTTTTTTTTTTCAAAATCTGCCCGAATTTAGCATCGAACATTCATGTTCTTTTTTTTAAAAAAAAAAAAAATCTACCTTGATACATAATTGCAATATCATCTTTTTTCAATTTTCACCCAAACATGGCATTCTATTTTCATTTTTTTTAAAACTACCCTTATGTACCATTGTATTTCCCTCTTTTTAAAAATTCTAGCAAAAAAATGTTGTTTATTTATTTATTTTTTAAACTACCTTGATACACAGTTGCATTTTCATCTTTTTTCAATATCTACCCAAACATAGCATTCTACTTTAAAATTTTGAAAAACTACTCTTTTACACCAATGCATTTCAATCTTTTTTCAAATTCTGTCCCAAGCATAGCATTCTACTATCTTTTTTTTTAACATCATTATATCATTGCATTTAAAAAGAACTAAAGATATATCATTGCATTTTCATCTTTTTTCCAAATCTACTCAAACCAAATATTCTACTCTCATCTTTTTCAAAACTACATTGATATCATTGCATTTTTTTTTTTCATATCATACCCAAACAGAACATTGTACTTTATTTTTAAAAAAATTACCCTTATATACCTATGCCTTTTCATCTCTTTTTTTAAATCTACACAAACATAGCATTGAATTTTCATCTTTTTTAAAACTGCCCTTATATAGCATTTCATTTTCATATTTTTCAACGTCTACCCAAACATAGCTTCCTATTTTTATCTTTTTTAAATTACCCTTTTATAGCCTTGCATTTTCATGTTTTTTGATTTTCATTTTTGTTTTAAAACTAACCTTTTATAGCATTGCATATTCATGTTTTTTTGAAAATGTACCTGACTTGAACTTTTTGTATTTCCAAACAACTTTGATATTTTATTGTATTTTCGTCTCTTATAAAAAATAAATTCAAATATAGCATTCTACTTTAGTTTTTTTTTTTTTTTTTTTTTTTTTTAAAACTATCTTTATTCATTATTGCATTTTAATCTTTTTTCAAAATTTACCAAAACATAACATTCTACATCTTTATTCATAATTGCATTTTCATCTATTTTCAAAATTTACCCAAACATCACATTCTAATTTCATTTTTTCTAAAACTACCTTTATATACCATTACATTTTATTTTCATCTTTTGTCAAGTTTTATTAAAACAAACATTCCATTTTTAATTTTAAAAAAACTAGCCCTGATATTGCATTGTAGTTTCATATTTTTTTTTTCAAAATCTACCCAAATATAGCATTAAACTTTTTTGTTTTTTAACACCACCCTGATATACCATTGCATTTTCATCTCTTTTTGAAAAATATACACAAACATAGCGTTTTACTTTTATTTTTTTTAAACTACCCTTATATACATACCATTGCATTTTCATCTTTTTTAAAAAAAAAAACTACCCAAACATAACATTCTGCTGTCATTTTTCTAAAACTACCTTGATACATAGATGCATTTTCACCTTTTTGGAACATCTACTTGAACATAGCATTCTCCTATCACTTTTTGAAAAACTACCCATAAATACCAATACATTTTCATTTGTTTTTCAATTTCTACCCAAACATAATGCTATATTATACTTTTTTTTAAACTACCATTACGACAACCTGGCGAACTGAAACATCTTAGTAGCCAGAGGAAAAGAAAGCAAAAGCGATTCCCGTAGTAGCGGCGAGCGAAATGGGAGCCACTGCCTATGAGTCGCCGGCTCATTCTTCAACAGGCACGCGGGCAGAGTCCTTTGGTGTCCCCCCAGTCAATAATTGGGGCCTCGCAATCACATTGTATTTTCATCTTATTTCCAAATCTACTCGAACAAAATATTCTACTTTCAGTTTTTTTCAAAACTACATTGATATACCATTGCATTTTCATATTTTTTCAAATCATACCCAAACATAGAATTGTACTTTGTATTTTTAAAAATTACCCTGAATTACCTTTGCATTTTCATCGTTTTATTAAATTCCAAACACAATTGCATTTTCATTATTTTTCAAAAGTCTACCCACAAATAGCATTCAACTTTCATTTTATTAAAACCACCCTTATATACCATTGCATTTTCATTTTTTTTTTAAAATATGCATAAACATAACATTCCACTTTCATTTTTTTTAAACTAAAGATGCACCATTGCATTTTCATCTTTTTCCAAAATCTAGGTAAACATAACTTTCTACTTTTATTTTCATCTTTTATTTTTACTAAAACTCGTTTGTTTTACATTTTCATTTTTTCGAAATTTACCTGAACATTACATTCTACTTTCATTTGTTCTAAACATAAGATTATGTTTTTATTTTTTTTGAAAACAACCCTTGATATTGCCTTGAATTTTCAAGTTTCTTTATTTTTTTTCTCAAAATCTACCCAAATATACCATCAAACTTTCATGTTTTTTAGCACTACCTTGATTTACCATTGCATTTTCATATTTATTGAAAAAAATACCTAAACATCATATTTTACTTTCATTTTTTTTAAACATACTCTTATATATCATTTCATTATCATCTTCTTTTAAAATTTACCCAAACATAGCATTCTCCTTTTTTCTACATATACTAGAACATAGTATTCTAGCTTTAGTTTTTGAAAAACTGCCCTTTTATACCATTGCATTTTCATATTTTTTCATTTCTTTTTTAAACATAGCATTCTACTTTCATTTTTTAAAAAAACTACACTTTAATACCATTTCCTTTTCATCCGTATATTCAATTTCTACCCAAACATAACAATCTACTTTCATTTATTTTAAAACCACCCTTATATACCAATACACTCTATTATCATTTTTTAAAAGTACCATTGTTTTACTTTCATTTTTCTTTTCAAAACTACATTGATATACCATTGCATTTTCATATTTTTCAAATCAAACATCGAATTGTAGTTTGTAGTTTTCATAATTACACTGAATTACCTTTGCATTTTCATCTTTTTATTAAAATCCACACAAACATAGCATTTTTCTTTCTTTTTATCAAAACTAGCTTGTTACACAATTGCACTTTCATCATTTTTCAAAGTCTATCCAAAAATAGCATTCTACTTTAATTTTTTAAAACTAAAGATACAACATTGCATTTTCATCATTTTTTTTCAAAATCTATTGAAACATAGCATTTTACTTCTATTTATTAAAACTAGCTTGTTACATAATTGCATTTTTATTTTTTTTTTTTCAAAATCTACATAAAAATAGCATTCTACTTTCTTTTTATTAAAACTAGCTTGTTAAATATTTGCATTTTCATCCATTTTCTAAATCTACCCAAAAACTAGCTTGCATTTTCATATATTTTTTTTTCAAAATCTACTCAAACATTGCATTCTATTTTCTTTTTATTAAAACTAGCTTTCTACACAATTGCATTTTCATCTTTTTTCAAAATCTATCCAAACATATGATTCTACTTTCGTTTTTTTAAAACTAAAGATACGCCATTACATTTTCATCTTTTTTCAAAATCTACACAAAAATAGCACTCTATTTTCTTTTTAATAAAATTAGTTTTCTATCTAAACCTTGCATTTTTATCTCTTTTTATTAAAACAAGCTTCATATTTAGTAGCATTTTCATCCTTTTTCAAAATTTATCCAAAAATAACATTGCGTTTTCAACTTTTTCTAAATTTACCCCAACATTACATTCTACTTTCATTCTTTCTAGAACTACCCTTCTATACCATTTTGTTTTTTTCAAAATTCATCTGTTTTCAAATTCTATCAAAACATAACATTTGTATTTATTTTTTATAAATAAACTTTGATATTTGCGTTGTATTTTAAGGTTTTTTTTTTTTTTTTTTTTTTTTTTTTTTTTTCAAAATCTACCATAATATAGCATTGAACTTTCATGTTTTTTAACACTGCCTTGATATACCAATACATTTTCATATTTTTTAAACATACTTTGATACGTAGTTGGATTTTCTCTATGTTTCTACATATACCTGAACATAGTATTCTACTTTCAGTTTTTGAAATACTACCTTTTTATACCATTGCATTTTCATATTTTTTCAAAACATATTTAAACATAGCATTGTACTTTCATTTTTTTAAAAACTACCCTTTAATACCATTCCTTTTACATATGTATTTTCAATTTCTACCCAAACATCACAATCTACTTTCATTTTTTTTAAAACTATACTTATATACCAATACATTTTCATTTGTTTTCCAACATCTACCCAAACTTAACACTCTACTATCATTTTTTTTAAAAGTACCATTATATAATGTTACATTTTAATCTTATTTTTTTTTTCAAATCTTATCAAACAAAATATTCTACTTTCATTTTCCAAAACTACATTGATGTATCATCGAATTTTGATATTTTTCCAAATTATACCCAAACATAAATTTGAATTTTGTATTTTGAAAAATTACCCTGAATTACCTTTGTATTTTCATACTTTTTTTTTTCAAAATCAACCCATACTTTGCATTTTTATCCTTTTTCAAAATCTACACAAAAATAGCATTTTATTTTCTTTTTATTAAAATTAGTTTTCTATCTAAACCTAGCATTTTTCTCTCTTTTTATTAAAACAAGCTTCATACATAGTATCATTTTCATCCTTTTTCAAAATTTAACCAAAAATAACAACTATTTTTCGTTTGTTTTTTTGAACTTAAGACACAGCATTGCGTTTTCAACTTTTTCAAAATTTACTCAAATATTACATTCTATTTTCATTCTTTCTAAAACTACCCTTCTATACCATTCTGTTTTTTCAAAATTCATCTTTTTTCAAATTCTATCAAAACATAACATTCTGTATTAATTTTTTATAAATAAACCTTGATATTGCCTTTTTTTTTTTTTTTTTCAAAATCTACCAGAATATAGCATTGAACTTTCATGTTTTTATAACATTGCCTTGATATACCAATACATTTTCATCTCATTTGAAAAATATACCTAAACATCGCATTTTACTTTCATTTTTTTTAAACATAGCTTGATACGTAGTTGCAGTTTCTCTTTGTTTCAACATATACCTGAACATAGTATTCTACTTTCAGTTTTTGAAATACTACCTTTTTATACTATTGCATTTTCATATTTTTTCAAAACATATTTAAACATAGCATTGTACTTTCATTTTTTTAAAAACTACCCTTTAATACCATTCCTTTTACATATGTATTTTCAATTTCCTACCCAAACGTAACAATCTACTTTCATTTTTTTTAAACTATGCTTATATACCAATACATTTTCATTTGTTTTCCAACTTCTACCCAAACTTAACACTCTACTATCATTTTTTTTAAAAGTACCATTATATACTATTACATTTTAATCTTATTTTTTTTCAAATCTTATCAAACAAAACATTCTAATTTCATTTTCCAAAACTACATT
This sequence comes from Lactuca sativa, assembly GCF_002870075.4. Lineage (NCBI taxonomy): Eukaryota > Viridiplantae > Streptophyta > Magnoliopsida > Asterales > Asteraceae > Lactuca > Lactuca sativa. The sequence continues at coordinate 357,722,448 of NC_056627.2, read as the reverse complement.
AATGTATCATCGAATTTTCATATTTTTCCAAATCATACCCAAACATAGAATTGCATTATTTAAAAATTACCCTGAATTTACCTTTGTATTTTCATACTTTTTTTTTTCAAAATCAACCCATACTTTGCAATCTACTTTTTTTTAAAACTAACTTTTTACACAATTGCATTTTCATCTTATTTTCAAAATATACCCAAACATAGCATTCTATTTTCTTTTTATTAAAACTAGCTTGTTACTCAATTGCATTTTCATCTTTTTTCAAAATCTAATAGCATTCTTCTTTCGTTTTTTTAAAACTTAAGTTACACAAATGCATTTTCATCTTTTTTCAAAATCTACCCGAAGTTTACAATCTATTTTTTTAAAACTTGCTTTTTAAATAATTGCATTTTCATTTTTTTTTTTCAAAATCTACCTTGACATAGCAATCTATTTTCTTTTTATTGAAACTAGCTTGTTACATAATCGTGTTTTTATTTTTTTTGAAAATCTAACTAAAAATCCACCATTGCTTTTTCATCTATTTTCAAAAACCACGAAAACATAGCATTTTAATTTTTTTTTTACTAAAATTAGCTTGTTACACAATTACATTTTCATCTAATTTAAAAATCTACATGAACATAACATTCCACTTTCATTTTTTTTAAACTAAAGATGCATCATTGCATTTTCATCTTTTTCCAAAATCTAGGTATACATAGCTTTCTACTTTTATTTTTATTAAAACTCGTTTGTTATACAATTGCATTTTCATCTTTTTCAAAATTTACCCAAACATTACATTCTATTTTCATTCTTTCTAAACATAGAATTATGTTTTTATTTTATTTAAAACAGCCCCTGATATTGCCTTGTATTTTAAAGTTTCTTTTTTCTTTCAAAATCTACCTGAATATACCATTGCATTTTCAACTTTTTTGAAAAAATATACCTAGACATTGCATTTTACTTTCATTTTTTAAAAAAACTACACTTTAATACCATTGCCTTTTCATCTGTATATTCAATTTCTACCCAAACATAACAATCTATTTTCATTTATTTTAAAACCACCCTTATATACCAATGCACTCTATTATCATTTTTTTAAAAGTACCATTATTCTACTTTCATTTTTCTTTTCAAAACTACATTGATATACCATTGCATTTTCATATTTTTCAAATCAAACATCGAATTGTAGTTTGTAGTTTTCATAATTACACTTAATTACCTTTGCATTTTCATCTTTTTATTAAAATCCACACAAACATAATATTTTTCTTTCTTTTTATCAAAACTGGCTTGTTACACAATTGCACTTTCATCATTTTTCAAAATCTATTGAAACATAGCATTCTACTTTCTTTTTATCAAAACTAGCTTGTTACATAATTGCATTTTTAGAATGTTGTAAATCTACCCAAAAACTAGCTTGCATTTTCATATATTTTTTTTCAAAATCTACTCAAACATTACATTCTATTTTCTTTTTATTAAAACTACCTTTCTACACAATTGCATTTTCATCTTTTATTCAAAATGTACCCAAACATAGCATTCTACTTCTTTTTATGAAAACTTGCTTATTACATATTTGAATTTTCATTTTTTTTAAATCTACATAAACATAGCTTTTTTCTTTCTTTTTATTTAAACTAGCTTGTTCCACAATTGCTTTTTCGTTTTTTTTTCTTTTTAACAACTCTACCAAAACATAGCAATCTACTTTTTTTTCTTAAAACTAGCTTGTTACTATTTCAATTTCATCTTTTTTTTTCAAAACTACCCAAACATTGCATTAAATTTTCTTTTTATTAAAAATAGTTTTTTACAAAATTGGATTTTCATCTTTTATTCAAAAACTATCCAAACATAGCATTCTAATTTTTATTAAAACTAGCTTGTTAGATAGTTGGATTTTCATTTTTTTTTTCAAAATCTACCTAAACATAGCATTTTCTTTCTTTTTATTTAAACACTAGCATCTTACACAATTGCATTTTCATTTTTTTTAAAGTCTACCCAAAAATAGCGTTCTACTTTCATTTTTTTTAAATTTAAAGATACAACATTGCGGTTTACTCTTTTTTCAAAATCTACCAAAACAGAGCATTCTACTTTCTTTTTATTAAAAATAGCTTGTTACACTATTGCATTTTCATCTTTTTTCAAAATCTATCCAAACATATGATTCTACTTTCGTTTTTTTAAACTAAAGATACGTCATTACATTTTCATCCTTATTCAAAATATACACAAAATTAGCATTCTATTTTCTTTTTATTAAAAATAGCTTGGCACACAATTGCATTTTTGTATTTTTTTTTTTCAAAATCTACCCAAACAACGCGCTCTACTTCTTTTTATTAAAACTAGCTTGTTAGATAACTGAATTTTGAACTTTTTCAAGATCTATTTAAACATAACATTTTTCTTTGTTTTATTAAAACTAGCTTGTTACAACACAATTGCATTTTCATCTTTTTTCAAAATCTACATAAACCTAACATTATGTTTTTATTTTTATTTTTAAAAAAAACCCTAATATTGGCTTGTATTTTCAAGGTTTTTTTTTTCAAATCTACAAGAATATAAATTTAAACTTTCATGTTTTTAGCACTACCTTGATTTACCGTTGCATTTTCATCTATTTTGAAAAAGATACCTAAACATCGGATTTTATTTTCATTTTTTTAAACATACCCTTAAAATCTACCCAAAAATAGCATTCTACTGTCATTTTTTCCTCTAAAACTACCTTAATATATTTTCATTTGTTTTTCAATTTTTACATAGTTGTATTTTCTCCTTTTTTGTACACATACTAGAACATATTATTTTAATATCAGTTTTTGTAAAACTACCCTTTTACACGAATATATTTTCATTTGTTTTTCAATTTCTACCCAAACAGAACACTTTACTTCATTTTTTTTAAAGTACAATTATATACTATTACATTTTCATCTTTTATTCAAATTTTCTCAAACAAAATATTCTATTTTCATTTTCTTTTTCAAAACTACATTGATATACCATTGCATTTTCTTTCATTTTTTCAAATCCTACCCAAACATAGAATTGTACTTTTTATTTTTCATAATTACCCTGAATTATCTTTGCATTTTCGTCTTTTTATTAACATCCACACAAACATACCGTTTTTCTTTCTTTTTATTAAAACTAACTTGTTACACAATTGAATTTTCATCGTTTTTCAAAGTCTATCCAAAAATAGCATTCTACTTTCATTTTTTTAAACTAAGGTTACAACATTGCATTTTCATCATTTTTTTCAAAATCCATCTAAACGTATCATTTTTCTCCGTTTTTATTAAAACTAGCTTGTTACATAATAGCATTTTCACCCTTTTTCAAAGTCTATCCAAAAATAGCATTCTACTTTCATATTTTTAAACTAAGGTTACAACATTGCATTTTCATCATTTTTTTCAAAATCCATCTAAACGTATCATTTTTCTCTGTTTTTATTAAAACTAGCTTGTTACATAATAGCATTTTCATCCTTTTTCAAAATCTACCCAAAAATAGCATTCTTCTTTCATTTTTTTAAACCTATGATACACAATTGCATTTTCATCTTTTTTTTTTCAAAACCTACCCCAACGTAACATTCTACTTTTTATTGATACTAGGTTGTTACATAATTGTGTTTTTATTTTTTTTCAAAATCTACCTAAACATAGCATTTTTCTTTCTTTTTATTTAAACTAGCTTGTTACACAATTGTATTTTCATCTTTATTCAAAGTCTTCCCAAAAACAGCATTCTTCTTTCATTTTTTTAAGCTAAAAAAAAACAATTGCATTTTCATCTTTATTCAAAGTAAACCCAAGCATAGCATTCTGCTTTATTTTTGTTAAAACTATCTTGTTAAAATACTTGCTTTTTTCTCCTTTATCAAAATCTACCCAAAAATAGCATTATACTTTCTTTTTATTAAAACTAGTTTGTTACACTATTGCATTTTTGGCTTTTTTCAAAATCTATCATAACATAATATTCTACTTTATTTTTATTAAACGTAGCTTGTTACACAATTGCAATTTTGTATTTTTTTCAAAATCAACCCAAACATAATATTTTACTTTCTAAAAAAACCCTAAAGATACAACATTGTATGTTCATCTTTTTTGAAAATCTACCCAAAAATTGCATCGCAATTGCATTTTCATCTTTTTTCAAAATATTCCCAAACATAGCATTCTAGTTTCTTTTTATTAAAACTATCTTGTTATGAAATTGCATTTTCATCTTTTTTCAAAATCTACGTAAACATAGCATTCTTCTTTCATTTTATTAAAACTAGCTTGTTACACAATTTCCTTTTCTTATTTTTTTCAAAGTCTACGCAAACTTAGCATTTTGCTATCTTTTTTTTAAACTAAAGATACACCATTGCATTTTCATCTCTTTTCAAAATTTACCCAAACATTACATTCTACTTTCATTCTTTCTAAAACTACCCTTCTATACCATTGTATTTCGTTTTCATCTTTTTTCAAATTCTATAAAAGCATAACATTCTGTTTTTAATTTTTTAAAACTAAACCTTAATATTGCCATGCTTTTTAATTTTTTTTTTCAAAATCTACCCGAATATAACATTAAACTTTTAGTTAACACTACCATGATATACCATTGCATTTTCATCTCTTTTGAAAGATATACCTAAACACCGCATTTTACTTTCATTTTTTTTAAAACATACCTTGATACATAGTTGCATTTTCTCTTTTTTTCAACATATACCTGAACATAATATTCTACTTTCAGTTTTTGAAAAACTACCTTTTTATACCATTGCGTTTTCAATTTCTACCCAAACATAACAATTTACTTTCAATTTTTTAAAACTCCCCTTATATACCATTACATTTTCATTTGTTTTTCAATTTCTACCCAAACATAACACTCTATTGTCATTTTTTTAAAAGTACCATTATATACTATTACATTTTCATCTTTTTTTCAAATCTTCTCAAACAAAATATTCTACTTTCATTTTTTTCAAACTACATTGATATATCATCGAATTTTCATATTCTACTTTGTATTTTCATCTTTTTATTACAATCCACACAAACATAACATTTTACCTTCTTTCTATTAAAACTAGCCTGTTACACAATTGCATTTTTATATGTTTCAAAATCTACCTAAACATAAATCTACCCAAACTTAACACTCTCCTTTGCTTTTATTAAAACTAGCTTGTTACACAATTGTTTGTTCATCTTTTTCAAAATCTACTCAAACATGGCATTGTATTTTCATATTTTTTAGAACTAAAGATACACCATTGCATTTACATTTTTTTTTCAAAATCTACCCAAACATAGCATTTTACTTTCATTTTTTAAAAAAAAAACTAAAGATACACCATTGCATTTGCATATATTTTAAAAATCTACACAAACACAACATTCTAATTTCTTTTATTAATATTGGCTTTTTACTCAATTGCATTTTTCATATTTTTTCACAATCCTACCCAAACATAGCATTTTATTAAAACTACCTTGTTACACAATTGTATATTCATATCTTTTCAAACTTTAGTCAAACATAGCATTCTATTTTCAGTTGTTTTGGAACTACCCTTATATACCATTGCATTTTCATATGTTTTCAATTTCTTATCAAGCATAACACTCTACTATCACCTTTTCAAAATCTACCCAAATATAGCTTTCTACTTGTTTTTAAAAAAAAACTACATTGATATACCTTTTCATTTTCATATTTTTTCAAACTATTCCCAAACATAGCATTGTGCATCTATTTTTTAAAAAAAATACCATTATATACCTTTGTATTTTCATATATTTTTTAAAATCTACCCAAACACACATTCTACTTTGTTTTTTTTTTTTCAAATCATACCCAAACATAGCATTGTGCTTCATTTTATTTTATTTTTTAAATTATCCTGATATACCTTTGCATTTGCATTTTCATCTTTTTTAAAATCTACACAAACATAGCATTGAACTTTGATCTTTTTTAAAACTACCCTCGTATTGCATTTCATTTTGATCAAAGTTAACCCAAACATAGCATTCTATTTCATTTTCTAAAACTAATATTATATAACATTGCATTTTCATCATTTTAAAATTCTACCCGAATTACCATTGCATTTTCATCTATTTTGAAAAATAAAACCCAAATATAGCTCCTACTTCAGTTTATTAAAAACTACCGATGTGTACAATTTCATATCCATCTTTTTATCAAATTCTACCAAACATAGCATTCTTGTTCTTTTATAAAAAAATAAAAAAGGAACCTACCATTATATACCATTGCATTTTCAACTTTTTCAAATTCTACCTATACATAGCATTCTACTTCTTTTCAAGGTACACCATTGCATTTTCGTCTTTTTTCAAATTCTACCCAAACATAGCAATCTACTTTCATTTCTTTTTAAACTACCATTATATACCATTGCATTTTTTATGCATAAGTGGGTGAAAATAGGATAAAAGAAAAGGGGTTGAACAAGCAACCTGATTAGTTGAAGAATAAAGTACTTTAAACACCACGAAGATGAACCCAATTGGCCAAGGTTGATGCTAATTAGTGATAAAGCAACAACTCCACACTAACAACAAACAAGAATCGACTCCTTCCATGTATGAACACTCAAATTCAGCCTTACAAGCTATTGTAGTTTTTGTTATTATTCAAAAGTTGTTTTCCTACTACAGCTTAGAGCTCCTTATATAGGGCTGGAAAAAAACATAACTCTAAGAAAATAATGAGGTTGATTAGGAAGACTCTTCAACTTTATTAGGCTGCCAAAATATCATACTCCTTTTAAATGTTCTAAAACCCAAATAAGAATCTGATTCAAACCCAAGGTGAGTTGGAGACATGAAATGTGTTGCTCTAGTGTTAGCTAAAAATGACATGGATGCCCCTGCATCAACCTCCTCTGGTTGGGAAGCATTTTCCCTCAAATCTTCCAATGGACCATCTTCAAGATAGGGAAATTGTCAGAAAAGTCCCAATATTTTCAGAAAAGTTTCACTTTAATCCAAAAAAAAATTGAACATAAAAGTCCCGTTTATTTCATTTTGGCTCAAATTAACAAAAAAGTCCATTTTTTCTTTTAACAGAAAATGACATTATCGTGTAAAATGAAATAATCAGATATTTCATGTCAAAAAAATAGGACTAAAGTGAAACTTTTCCGAATATATTGAGACTTTTTTGACAATTTCCCTTGTTGTGAACCTAAATAAGAATCTGAGTCAAGCCCAAGGTGAGTTGGAGACATGAAATGTGTTGCTCTAGTGTTAGCTAAAAATGATATTGATGCCCCGACATTTTCCCTCAAATCTTCCAATGAACCATCTTCAAGATAAGAAGATATATCTCCAACATTGAAAGTTGTTGATATGATTGTGTCCCCAGGTAACTCCACTTTGTAAGCATTATCTATAATCCTTTCCAGCACCTTAAGTGGTCCATCTCCTATTGCCTTAAATGCAACTATACGAGATCTCCAGGTTCAAAAAGAGCCTTCTTGCAATGTTTGTTGGCATTTTTCTTGTAAAGGTCATTCACATGCTCTATCTTTGCTTTAACTTGTTCATGAATTTTTTGTATTTCTTTGGCTCGAGTCGTTGCCTCAAAGTGAACTTCAATACCCTTAGGTAGTTGTATCAGACCAATAGGGGTGAGAGAATTAGCTCCATAGTTCACTCCAGATGGTGTGCATCTATTGGCATAAGATGGATATTGATTATAAGCAAACTCAACAAAAGAAAGTTTAACTTCCCAATCCTTCAAGGTCTTGCTCAACATACTTCTTAGCAAGGTTGTAAGTGTTGAATAGTAACCTTGTGCTGAATAATAACCTTGTGCCTAATAACTTCCATAACGATTCCCAAAAGTAACTCAAGAACTTGGAGAAACGATCCACCACAACTATTATAGCATCTTTCCTGTGTTGCATACAAGGCAAAACAACAATGAAATCCATAGAAATGTCTTCCTATAGTTGATAAGGAACAAGTAATGGAGTATACAAACCTTGATGGGACTTGCTTTTAGCTTGACGACAGGTTGCACATCTATCAATAAGAGTGGAACATCACCTTCCATGTGTAGCCAATACACAAGGGTTTCGTTGATTCCAAAATGACCAACCAATCCTTCTCCATGTGCCCCTCTCTCTGATTAGTAGCTCCCTTATGGTTCCTTTAGGAATGCAAAATTTGTTGTTCTTGAAAAGAACCCGTCTTGGATGACATAAGAACCGCAAGCTCGATCTTTGTATTCTTGAATAACTTTAGAAAAATTTGGATCATTCAGGTACAATTCTTTGATGAAAGAAAAGCCTAGCACTCTTGCCCCAAGGACACTAAGCATGGCATATCTTCTTGAGAAGGCATCTATAACAATGTGCAACAATGGTAGAGCTTCCTGTTTTATACTTTGAAACAAAGTTAAATGATTCGTGAAATTCTACCCATTTTGCATTTCATGGTTCTAACTTGTTTTGACCGTTGATATGCTTTAAAGCTTGATGATCAGAATGAAGGACAAACTATTTCTGAAGGATGAACTGTTTAAGGCTTAAGTAATGACTCTAATGATCTAGTGCACAAACAATAGCATAAAACTTCTTGTCATACATACTATAATGACAAAATTAAAAAAATGGTCCCTTTGGTTTGCCAAAAGTAACAAAGTCAGTCTCTGTTAATTTTTTTTGATGCAAATAGCCCTTTTAACTAACGTCGTTAGTATTCAGCCATTAGGGACTGAATTAATAAAAGGCATTTCGTCTTTTCAAGTATAAAGGGACTGGATTTGCGACTTTGGGTAAACCATATTTAAATGAACTTATTTTACATAAAATAAATACGTAAAAAAAAACTTTTTTTTTCTATGTGAAAGAAAAAAAACGTATTTTTATATGAAAACGTAAAAATATATTTTAGGATCATAGCAATGTAATAACATATTATACGAAAATTTATTTTTTTAAATACATAAAAAAGTATATTTTATGTAAAACAAATAAATTGTTTGTAATTTTTTTACAATGCGCTAAAAATATATTTTTTTATTAAAAAAAGTTTTTTTTGTAAAGTATGTTTTTTTTATTATTAATGTATTTACAATTTTAGATAATATTAATTACTTTTCGGGAGTATAAAACAAGTTTGGCTCTAGCCTAGTTGGCTAGAGCTTTGGTGCCTAACGACTGAATACTAACGACGTTAGTAAAAAGGGCCAACTGTACAAGTTTTGCAAACCACAAGGGCCATTTGCATAAAAAAAAATTAAAAGGGACTGACTTTGTTACTTTTGGCAAACCATAGGGACCATTTTTGTAATTTTGTCTACTATAAATCTTAGATTCGTCTCACTAAAATTAGCTACATAGCGTTTTTTTACCATTCAAGCTCGAATAAATGGATGAAATGTTTGAAGATAAAGTCCACTCAAAAGAGCCTAGTTTGATTGACGTAGTTAGGAGTGCAACAATAGTGTTGAAATTCTTGACAAACCTCCTGTAAAAAGAAGAAAGGCCATGAAAACTCCTTACCTCTAATGGACTCGTAGGTATTGGCCATGATTTAATTGTTGCCACCTTTGATTCATCCACTGAAAAACCATCTTTAGATACAACATAACCGAGAAAGATCACCTTGGGAGAAAAGAAATCATACATCTCAGACTTCCCATAGAGTTTTCTGTCTTCTTAACACTTCAAATACTCTTTTCAAATGTTGCTCTTTAACACCTTTGTTGTATAAAAATGTATCCTCGAAGTATAAAACTACGAAATCACCAAGAAAATGTCTAAGAACCTCATTCTTCAACCGCATAAAAGTACTACGGGCATTGGAAAGTCCAAATGGCATTACCAACCATTCATACAACCCACTTTTTGTTTTGAATGCGGTTTTCCTTTCATCAACTTCACGCATTTGGATCTTGTGATATCCACTCCCAAAGATTAATTTTTGAGAACAAATTGGCACCATGAAGTTCGTCTAGCATATCATCTAATCTTGCAATAGGATAATGATATTTGTCTGTCATGTTATGTTATTGATGGTTCTACTATCAATACACATTCTCATGGGCCTATTTTTTTTTTGGAACCAATAAAGCTAAGACACAATAAGGACTCATACTTCCATGCACGTAGCCACGATCAATAAGTTCTTGGACTTGACATTGTAGTTCTCGAGTCTTTTCGGGGTCACATTGGTTTGTTAAGAAGCGGTGCTCCTGGGATTAGATCGATATGATGCTCAATACCTCTTAGTGAGGGTAATTATTGAGGTAAATCAGAAGGCAAAACATCTTTGAACTCTTCCAAAAGCGGACAGACAACAGTGGAAAAAAGGAACATCATCGAACCTATTTTCAACTATGAACAAAACTTAAACAGGTTTATCTTTGGAAATAGCTCTCTTCATTCGTGTTTCATTGATAAATAAATTCTTTTCCACTAGAGTAACTAACCCTGGTTCTTTTGCAGCAAGGTAGATGGTAGCGGTCCAAGGATTACCTTTTTCTTATTCTTGACAAAAGAGTAGGTGTTTTGATGACCATTGTCCCAAATATGTCTATCATATTGCCAAGCTATTTTAAAGAATTTGATTTTGATAAAACTTGCTAATAGAAATGAGAGTAAGGTCTGTTTGGTTACCTTTACATTAGATCCCTGGTTTAACCATTGAAGCTTGTATGGATTAAAGTGAGATGAGATTGGAATAATGAGTTTATTGATAAGAGTTGTGGATCCAACATTAGTACAACTACCACCATCAATAATAAGGTTGCATACATTCCCTTGATTATGCACCTTGAATGGAATATTTGCTCTCTTTGTTCATCATTAGGATCCGCCTCTTTTGCATATGGAGAGCTCTTCATATCACTAGAAGCTCCGAGTAAATTACAGGAATGGTCCCTATGGTTTAGGATAATTTGCACGTTTGGTCCCTAACTAATTTTTTTAACTCGGAAGGTCCCTATTGTTTATTTTTGTTACACGCTTGGTCCCTATCTTAACTAAAAAGACTATTTTCCCTTTCATTTTTTAATTTATTTAAATAAACACAACCCTAACCTCACCCCCCCCCCCCCCCACCTTACCTTACCTATCCCACAATTTTTCCTATTTAAATAATAGTCTTTTTAGGTAAGACAAGGACAAAGCGCATAACAAAAACAAATTGTATGGACCAAGCGCGTAACAAAAACAAATAATAGGGATCTTTCGAGTTAAAAAAAATAAGTTAGGAACTAAACGTGCAAATTACCCCAAACCACAAGGACCATTCGTGTAATTTACTCATTGATCAGGTTTAACTCTCTCCTCAAAGTAACATTCTTCATTATAGATTGGCATCTCGTCTTCTCCTACTTCTATACCGACATTTGAAGCATTTCTTCGACAGCAAGACCTGGGTCTTGCTTTGAGCTTTCACCTTTTGAAAGGTTTTCTTTGTAGAAAGGATTATGGAAAGAACTGATATACTTTGAAAATGACTTGGGGTTGTCTATTCTGTCTTAGTCTTGGCACGCTTCTCAATCTTAGAAGCTAACTTGCAAACCTCCTCAAAGGACCAGAAAGGTTGCAGTTCAAGTTTTTCACCGACATCATAGTTTGGTCCGTTTGTGCAGGGGGTTTTGTGCCATCAATATGATGAAGGGAAATCTCCATAAAAGATCCAATATTTTCGGAAATTTTTTAATAAAGTCCTAAATTTTATTTTTTAAGCAGAAAAGTTCCTGACTTTTTAACTTTTTTTAATAGAAAAGTCAAGAAGCCGACTAATTTATTCATTTTAGCCTTTTTTTTTTGACCTATTCAGCTAGTCATGAGACCAAATTGTTAATTTTTCCGAAATAATGAGACTTTTATGTATTTTTTAAGTGTCTATATGTATACTTTTACGTATTTTAAATGTATAAACGTATTTTTTTTACGTATTTTTAAGTATTTTACATATTTTTATGTGTTATTCTTTATGTATTACGTATTTATATCTATTTTTTAAGTATTTTACATATTTTTCATTTATTTTTATGTGTTATTTTTTATGTATTACATATTTGTATATTTTTTAAGCTTTTTTATATATATGTTTATGTATTTTTATATACACGGATCACAAGAGTCCGAGACATATTATGTATCAGCCGAACCTGAACATGAGGCAGCGCAGGTGGCTGGACGTAGTCAAAGATTATGACTGTGAGATCCTTTACCATCCGGGTAAAGCGAATGTGGTGGCGGATGCTTTGAGTCGCAAGTCTGATGGGTCTTCAGTTGGGGTATCGTGTATGAGGATATCAGTGGATTCCTCGTTTTTGGGATTGATTAGGGAGGCTCAGGCCGAGGGTGTTCATAAGAGAATTGGAGGAAAAAGAGGATCGGGGTGAGATGGCCAAATTTTTTTCGGATAGTCGAGGGTTGTTTACCAGATGTGGTTGTGTCTGGGTTCCGATGTTTGGAGGGGTCCGACAGATTGTGTTGGAGGAGGTTCATAAGTCTCGCTTTTCTATCCATCTGGGGCCACCAAGATGTATAGGGATTTGCGATTGAGCTATTGGTAGTCGTGTATGAAAAGAGAGATAGCCTAGTATATGGAGAGATACATGACCTGCAGGATAGTCAAGGCCGAGCATCAGAGACCGCATGGAAAGCTGCAGCCTCTGGAGGTTTCCATGTGGAAATGAGAGCAAATTTCGATTGACTTCATCACTAAGTTGTCGAAGACGACAAAAGGTTTTGATACTATTTTGGTCATCGTGGATCGATTGACAAGAATGCCTACTTTCTAGCGATTCGGCAGAGTTCTTCGGTCGAGAAGTTGGCCGATGTGTATATTCGCGAGATCGTTGCTCGCCATGGGGTTCCGGTCTCCATTGTTTCAGATTGTGATGTTCGGTTCACCTCCCATTTTTGGCAGAAGTTCCATGAGAAACTGGGCACGAGATTACACTTCAGCACAACTTATCATCCGCAGACCGACGACTAAAGTGAGCAGACGATACAGACCCTTGAGGATATGTTATGGGCCTGTGATATCAATTTTGGTGGGAGTTGGGACTCCTACCTACCTCTTGCGGAGTTTTTTACAACAACAGTTATCACTCCAGCATTGGTGTTTCGCCTTTTGAGCTCTTATATAGGCGGGGATGTCGTAACCCAGTTTGCTGGGGCGAGGTTGGTCACAGGGTTATGGGGCGGACCAAAGTGGTCCTTCAAACCACTAAAATGATTCAACAGATCAGATAGAGATTACAAACTACTTAGAGTAGGCAAAAGAGCTATGCCGACCGGCGTCGATCCAAGTTGTAGTTTCAGGTCGACGACATGATACTACTAAAGGTCTCGCCTTGGAAAGGTGTGATACACTTCAGAAAGAGGGGAAAATTGGGTCCCCGATATAATGGGCCGTTTCGAGTGGTTGCCAGGGTTGGCAAGGTTGCTTACAGATTTGACCTTCCCGAGGTGCTTAATTAGATTCACAACACTTTCCACGTTTTGTAGCTGCGAAAGTACGTATTGGATGAGGATGCGGTGATTTCCTGGGATGATATTCAGGTTGATGAGTGTCTGAACTATGTTGAGAGACCGGTGGCCATTTTGGAAAGGAAGACGAAGGTATTACATAACACGGAATTACCTTTGATAAAGGTGCAATGTCAGCACAGGAGGGGCTCCAAGTGGACCTGGGAGTCGGAGGCTGAGATGCGAAAGCATTACCCTGAGTTGTTCTCCATAGCAGACTTCGAGAACGAAGTCTGATTCAAGTGGGGGTAAATTGTAACACCCTGATAGAGGTATGTTTCACTTTTGCCCTTCATTAATGCAAAGTTTCATTTTTTAGCTCGTGGAGTAGTACGCTTAGTGTACTAGCTAGAGACGAATTGAGACACCGGGTGCGTACGTTGCGCGTCCGCGTGACTTCTAGAAACCCTAAAATGGGGTGGTGCACCCTATATATTCATCCTTAATCTTTAGGTTTGGCCTCATTTTTGAATCTTTAAGCTCTTGAGGAGAAATTTGTGTTGATTTGGTCCATCTTTGAATAACCTAGAAGAGAGTGAAGTTCGTAGCTTGGTGGGAGACTTGAGATCCAGAACCCTTCATCACATTGCAAGCTTCCTAAGGTGTCAATTTCAAACATTGACTTGTCAATGTTTACTTTTCTACTCCATCTTAGCATCATTTTGAAGGTAAAAAGTCATTACCTTGACTCTTTTTTAGCTACATCTCTTCATGCTTGGGATTAGGACCATTTCTAGTGTATCATTGAAATATTTCTGGTTTTAGGTATAATCTGAAGCTACTAAGTTGTAACTTCATATCTAAACTCCTCTAGCCCCTTGAAGTCATAAAGTTCTAGTCTTTAGCAAGTTATGACCTTCTCTTTATGCAAAACTTCTTTTTTAGCTTAGTTTTGGCACTTAAGACCTTGCATGCACGTAAAGTTTGCTACTTTACGTGGTAACTCGACCCTAGGAGGCTAGATCTACAATTTGGAGCGTTGGAGTAGCTTAAAATCGTCTGGACAAGAAATGGACTGCATGAACTCGACGAGATGGATAAGCCAACTCAACGAGTTGAGACGGGTTTTCCCGTTTTTTGGATTCTGCGTGAACTCGACGAGTAGTTAGGGTTTTCTCGATCTCCTGGACGTTGCATGGACTCGACGAGTTGACTCGGACTTTTGCGACTTTCTGAGTTCTGAAGGAACTCGATGAGTCTGTAAGTTGTACTCGACGAGTTGGGTCAACATGGACTGTGGACCTTGACCATTGACTTTGACCTTGACCAAGGGTTGACCAGTTTGACTTCTGAGGGCATTTTGGTAATTTGGGAATTTATGGAAATGGATCATTGATGGTTATAGGTTTGGTGTTTGGAGCCGTGTTTCAGGAGTTGATCTTTAAGTTCAGTCGACAGCAAGAGGTGAGTTGTCCTCACTATACTAAGGGGTCTAAGGCACCAAGGCCGGCCCATTGGATTTATAATATCCTAGTAGATTGATATTATGATGGGTATGAGTTAGACACGTATGGTTTGATATGCTAGTTTGGTAGGTCTGTAGGACTACCTGTGATATTATGTGATTATCTGTATGTGCACTTATCTATTACATGTCGACATGTTGTGTTGGTTGGGTTAAGGCTGCACTGCTCTGCTCTGTGCGGTGGCCAACAAACCCTGGAGTATGCCAGATATGAGTTGAGGATCGGGGAAGGCATGCCAGACTCATACTGAGGACTCATAAGCATTCCATATACGAGTTGAGGGCTGGGCAGAGCATGCGTGACTCATACTGAGGGCTAATCATATATTCCAGTTCGAGGATTGAAGGAGCAAGCCAGACATAAGTTGTGGGCCCGAGGGCAAGCCAGACTTATGATGTGGGCTCGGGATCAAACCAGATATGGGCTTAGGGCCGGGGAGGGCAAGTCAGACTCATACTGAGGGCTCAGGGGTAGTCCAGTCTGTAGAGTTGTGGACCCATTATATGTTGTTCCTGTTATTATGTGTATTGTTTGTATCAGTATATTGGGGGTTAACTCACTAAGCCTTCGAGCTTACATTTATCGATTATTGTTTCAGGTACTTCTGATGACCGTGGGAAGGAGAAGGCATGGCGTACACTTCCTCATATTTGGATTTGGATTTCTGGGATACTCTGTTATGGAATTATTTTGAAAACAATCTGTAATAAATAATGGTTTTGGATAATTTAAAAAGGTTTAAAATTTTGTGAATTTTTATGGATGTTACAATACTAAATCCATATTGGTTTACATTCCTATAAATCTATTCCTACCGATCCTTACAGATCCTAGTCCAAGATTATCAGGGAGAATTATTTCCCTGACGAACCATTTTAGGTAAGGGTTTGACTATACAGTTAGGGGTTCCCTTGGCCGGTGTAAGTCTTAAGGCACCCAAGCCTTTAGAGTAGTTTGATGAATAAGGTATCACCTTTCATCTACAATTGTAGGTTATGAGCCTACACTAATAACGTAATTCACAAGATCGCCTATAATGGTCAAATGTTATCATCCTACATTGAGAGATGACCAGACATACCGCTAACAGTTTCCTGATTGGGACCTACCATTTCTAGTCATCCAAAGGGGAATACTATATCGTACTCATGTATAGAGCTACCGTATATAGACACCTAATAGTGTCATGGAACAAAACTTAACTATCCGTTCTTAGGTTACACACATTCTCTTAATGATACTACCTAATATCAAACTTAATTGATTTAGGTATCTTCCATGAGTCCAAGTTTATCCCTAGACTATATTATAATGTTTGTAGCCAACTTTTAATACCAACTCTATTCTTGGGCGACACTAACATATCTTAGTGTATATATTCCGTACAAAGTGTTAGGTATTACTATTCATTTATTCTCCGAAATGTTACTTCTAATATTATTATATAATGTTATCTATTTATCCTAACATAAAAATAGTACCATATTTGGTTTGCACATATCACTGTGTGTGTGTGTCTATATATATATATATATATATATATATATATATATATATATCACCTAACATATAATTCATGCAATAAGCATATAATTCACGTATGACTTCCAATAGATATTTAATACTTTGATTATACTTATTATAAATCATGTTCATGAAAAGAACTATGCACTTATGTGGCTTAGGTGGATGACTGATGATCTGGGTAGAGTTTCGCCTAACACCTTAGATATCTCTTGACGTAAACTAAGTATAATTAATACATATTTTAGTATAATGATCATGGAGACTAATAATAGTCTAGATCCTCACTAATCTCAATGTCTACCTCAAGATCTATTAAGTAAGGATCTTCCAGACATGACAGTTGAGAGGCAGTATCATTTCGGCATAACAACCTTTCTTAAATTCAACAACTAAGCCAACGTGATCATTTTAGACACCTCTCCTGAAAGTAAATCAATCAGTATAATGACTTGGGATTACTGGGAAATCTTAATTATAGGTTCATAATAATGACTTATGGCCATAAATATAAGTTACACCGAAAGAGATAAAGTGTAGCTTAACTTACAAAGCTTTTAAGCGAAAACTGGAAAATACGCGGGCAGAATTCCAAAACCAAAAACTCTATTTCACCGGGCTACCTGGTGCTCCAAACCCTCGTTAATATCGCTCTAATAGCAAAAAAAAAAATGGGTCCTAAGAGAAGAATTCGATCCAGAGAGAAAGGATATGAAGCGTGTGGGTGAAATGGCTGCAAAAATAGTCATATATAGGACATTGGAATGCACGTTGTGTATAGGAAAGGGGCACGTCGCACACTATGGCTGGATCTCTTGACTTTTGCCACATGTCATCGCCTCCTTAGTCCACCTCGTCGCTTCTATAAGGTCTCTACGTGGCCTATTCTTGTGGTGCCATGTGTCCAAACCTTATGGAGCCACGTCTCCATGTCTCGGAAGAAGGGGGGATGCCCCGACCATGCCACGTGGCGCCCTCTCGTAGTGCCATGTCATTAGTGTGCGCTTCGCGCGTATGATTTTCCAGATTTTTAAAATGATGTAACTTCTTCATATGGACTCCATTTTTGGACGTTCTTTATATCCCTTGTTGGGTCGCGTTTTGTATAATATGTTGCGTCTATTGGGCTCGTTAGCTAGTCCATTTTTGTATCTCCGGTATGGGCCTGTCCATCCGTGAGTTTAGTAGGGTTGAATATAAATATAGGTGCTTGCATGCATCTTGGAAAAAGAGAGTATAGAACGATCAGATCATTTTTCAGAAGTTTATTATTATCGTTCTTGTAACCCTAAATCCTCTACAGCGGAAGTTCTTAGTCGAGCTCTGCTGAGGATTGTTTGATCTAATCATTCGACATATTTTGATCTACTCTTGTCTTATTTATTGTTTTGTGTTCATCGTAATACCTGTTTCATAGATCTAATCGATCTTCACGTTTGTTATTATATCCTATCAATTGGTATCAGAGCAGGAGGCTGTGTAATTCATACACATTTTTTCTGTGAAAAAGGTTGCGATTAGGGTTATTCCGCATTAATTAATATTTATTGAGCCGTCATCCCATAATTGACGTAACTCAACATTTATTCGTTTTGCCCTAATTTAATATATTACAAGTCTGGTCTTTTAAACAGGTTATTCGATCTAGCATGGACGAGTCACAATCAAATCCCATTAACATCTCAAACAACATTGGATCAACGACGAAGATTCCCATCCTTTACACCCAGGATTACGAAGTCTGGGCACATCACTTTGAAGATTATGTCATTGGATCTGAGGACAACGGATATCTTATTTGGGAAGCAATCGTGTCTGGACCATTCGCTCATTCAGCAACATCCAGAATCATTAAAACTCAAAAAGAGTATAATGATCTGTTGAAAGATGTAAAAGATATTGCCCAAGACGAAAAAGATAAGTTTCAGTGCAATATTAAAGCATTGAGACTAATCAGATTCGCTCTTCAATCTGATACTTTCAGGCTAGTGAGTTCGTGCAACACTGCTAAAGAAATATGAGATAGGCTGCGAGAGTTATATTCCACAGATGAAGATCTCGAGCATTCCATTCAAACCTTACTTTTGTCCGAGTTTGGTGAATTCAAGCAGAGTCCTGAAGAAACTGTAACTCAAACGTTCGATCGCTTCAATCATCTTCTTAGTAAGATGATTAAACATGATATTGAAAGGAAGTTGATTGAACAAAAGGTTACGTTTTTAAACGGTCTTAGATCCGAGTGGAGAGCGGTTGTGTCCATTGTTAAAGCACATGAGCAATTCAAATCTTACTCATTGGCAAAGCTAGTAGGGATTTTGAAATCCCAAGAAAAAATTGTCTTGCAGGAGAAAAATGTTGTTTCAAGCTTGGGATCATTGGCCTTTCTGTCCAAAAGCAAAGGTGTGATGGAAGATAAAGACTTTAACGTAGAGGACTATGACCTTACCTCTGAAGACTATGCAATGATGGTGTCAAACCCGAAGAGGTTCATCAAGAAAAGGTTTCCTAGCAATAAGAACCGAAATTGGCAGGGAAGTTATAGTTCTGAAAAGGTCAGGGAAGAACCGAAAGCAGAAGAACCAAAGAAGGAACCGAAAGCTGAAGGAGATTCGGGTGTGAACTGCTACTATTGTGGAGGAAAGAACCACTATGCCAAAGATTGTGTCCTCAAGAAAATAGCAGAAAAGAATGAGGAGAAAGATGAAGAAGCTGTGTTAATGAAAAAGCTGGAAGAGATCAAGAAAAAGAAAGTTGTCACTAACCCTTCAATGAATGCTTTAATTGTGCAGGGTTCGGTAGCAGATGATGAGTTCGATGGCGTGGAGGTCTGGTCAACCGACTCTGAGGATGATGAAGTAAGGAAGTCATCTCATGGAAAGGCTTATGTTGCGAAAGATGAAGGAAGCGGTGGAAAATGCTTGATGGTGTCGGGTGTATCTCAAATGAGGGGATACAACACAGACGGTGGGAATGAAGACACAAAGGAGCGAGAAGACTTGTGCTTCACAGCAAAACCTCTCAGCGTGCAGTTTAACGAGCTTGATGAATTAATAAAGAAGGTACAATCTATTTTTGTTTCATTCAAAGTCCCACAAAGTTCATATGAAAAAGAATTAAAAAATGTAAATTCAAGAATCTCGCATCTAGACAGCAGTTTAACTCAAACACGGGTCACCAATTCTAACCTAACTGACCAATTAAGCAGGGCGTCTTCAAAGAGTGAGGAACGGAGGATGTGGATCGAGCTGAAGGAGTCGGAGTTAATCAAATCCAAGGACGAAAACATTTATTTATAAAGAGACAATTTGAAACTTTTAAAACAGAGAAATGTCTTTTGTTTAATTGCTAAGCGCCTTTACACTAATATCACTCAACTTCATTTAAACTATGAAATAGGGCAGAAAATTCATCGCATGATTTTGCCCTTCCTTGAGTTTAAGGAGGATGAAATCGACGCTGAAGCATATAATTGCGAAAGTGTAGTTTCGTCTGAGGATGTAAATCCGACTTATATGTATGGACTAGACAAAATCGAATATTTCATAAAGTCCAAAGACCATAAGGACATGCTGAAAAACCTTTTGGATGAAAATGATAAATTGAAACTAAGGACCGACACCATACAAAAGTTTGACTCATTGAATGTCAACTTGAGCTCAGAAAATAAAATTGATGTTGGAAATGCATTTGAGCTTAATGAGGATGATGATATGAGTGAAATTTCTGTAGAGGACGTAGTTGACTGTTCTGAGTTTGTCAAGAGCGAACCCAAAAACCACAAAAATCTTATTTTAGAAAATTCTGTGGAGTTTGCTCGTTTGTCCCAACAAAAGTCCCTGATCCTTGAAGAAAAGGTTGTTGTATACCAAAAGGTAAGGACGACTCCAAATCAAGTGTATAAGGTCACACGAGTAACCGAACATCAGACAACTGAACTCACAGCCATTATAAACGAAGATAATGCTGATGGTTGTGATGAGTTCTTCTGGTCCGCTCATATCGACAATGCTGACGAAACCGTTGGTCTGTCTGAACGGACGTCCTGGAAAACCAAAGGCAGATATGTACCAGAAGAAAAAGGAGATCCTGCAAAAGAAGTCACTCCTTCAAGCGAAACTCCAACAGTCCAGAGTGAACCGGCTGACAAAAAGCAAAAGCAAAAAGCAAATATCCATCGACAGCCGAAGCAAGTGAAGAATCAGAAGCAGCAAAGGAATATGAGATACAAGAAGAATCTCTCAGAACGAAAACAGTTTTAGCAATCTCAAAACGCCCATTTCTCTTATCATGACAGAAATTCAAAGTCAGAGAAAAGTATTGTTAGATCGCAAGAAAGTAATAACAACAGAAGGGAGAAGTTCAGTTCTGAGGGTCATAACAACCGAAAGGATACGTTCGGTTCTGAAAATTATGATAACCGAAGGCAAAGGTTCGGTTCATTAAACACAAGCCACCGAAAGCATAAGTTCGGTTCTGAGAGCAAAAGCAACCAAAGTTCTAAGTTCGGTACCACTAATGATCAAAAACAAAAGGGTCACTTAGAACCTCAAGTCAAGAAAACATCTCAGTCTAAATTCTCTCGTTCTACTTCTTCTAATCCTTCTAATTCCTCTCAACCTCATTCTAAATCCAATTTTGTTAATACTCAAAATCCAAAATCTTCAACAGATTTGAAAGGAAAATCGAAGGTTTCCTCAGTCAAAACCGATCAAAAGCATTCCAATGTCCCAGTGCCTAAACCTGAATCCAAACCGACTTTAACAAATCCCAATAAAATTAAGGTTTTCACCATTAAAAATAAAGATGAAACAACTTTAATAAAAAGAACATATTTTGTTGACATCTCTCTTACTATTCCTGTTCCTGTGAAAGGCTCATGTGGACCCAAGAAACTTTGGGTTCCTAAATCTGCTTAATTTTTGCAGGTTATCAGTGACGAGCAGTTTGACGAAGAATGGTATATTGACAGTGGCTGCTCGCGTTACATGACAGGAAGGAAGGAAGAGCTGAGGGAATTTCGGTCTCTTTCAAACGGTGGAAATGTCAAGTTCGGGAACAACTTATTTGGCACAATAAAAGGCTATGGAATGATAACAAATGGTGATTTTACGATTAGGAAGGTCGCATACGTTGAAGGACTACAGCACAACCTCATCAGTGTATCTCAGCTTGTTGGAGGTACTGGTCTCAAGGTCTCATTTGATGATGAGGGTTCGGAAATAATTGAAAAGAAAACAAAAAGAGTAATTCTCAAATCGGAGCGCAAAGGCGAAATGTTTCCCCTGAACCTCAAACCCATCAAAGGGAATTCAGCTATCTGCCTGTTATCCAAAGCACAATCTGACGAAAGCTGGTTGTGACACCGAAGGCTCTCTCATCTCAACTTCAAGGACATCAACAAACTTGTCACAGGTGGTCATGTTCGAGGTCTTCCATTGCTCAAATTCGATCGAGAACATTTATGTGCTGCGTGTGAAATGGGGAAGCAGAGTCGTCAAAGTCACCCATCGATTGTAAACACTAAAGTTGTTGAACCATTAGAGTTAATTCACATTGAATTGTGTGGTCCATCATCTATCGAAAGCATCGGCGGTAGCAAGTATATTCTTGTCATTGTTGAAGACTTTTCACGTTTTACATGGGTGTTCTTTCGGAAGCTCAAATCTGAAGCAACTCTCAAGCTAAAGATGTTTATCAAGTAGGTTGAAGTACAGCTGAAGAAAGTTGTTCGCAACATCAAGAGCGACAATGGGCTGGAATTCAAAAATAAAGAATTCGAAGAATTCTTGGGCGAAAAAGGAACCAGTCACAACTTCTCAGCTCCCTACACCCCTCAACAAAACGGGATTGTCGAAAGACGAAACCGATCTTTGTGTAAGGCGGCTCGAACCATGCTAAGTTTTGCTTCTTTACCTTTATATTTTTGGGCTGATGCTATTGTTGCAGCATGCTTTACGCAGAACAGATCATATCTCAATAAGCGATTCACTCTCACTCCTTATGAGATCATCAACAACAGGAAGCCAAATGTCAAATTTTTCCATGTATTCGGCTCACGGTGTTTCATCTTCAATTCTAAAGAACATCGTAACAAGTTTGATGTCAAAGCCGATGAAGGGATATTTCTGGGCTATTCTCTCACTTCTAAAGCTTACAGGGTATTAAACAAGCGCTCGAGGAAAATAAAAGAAACTTATTATGTGACTTTTGATGATAGCTATGTCAAAAAGCTAAAGGCCAACGAAGACACAGTTGGAGAAATCTTTTCTCAAACAGGCCAAGTCACAGCCTCGATCGCAAACCTATTTGAGAAGTTCGTCGAGTTATTCGATGAACCAGAGAAGGCAACTCTCTCGGAAGCTAGTGCAGCAGACAACAAAGTAGATCATCTGAAGCAACTCATCGAAGATGCTGCAAAGCAAATGAATGAAGGAGGATCAAGTTCTAACGAACCTCCACAGCACGATGCTTCAGTTGAGGGGGAGAACCCATCTTCGTCATCTCAGCCGAGCTCACATGTTGAGGGGGAGAACAGTTCTCAAGCTACTCCCGAACGCACTGCAACACCCGAAGGTACGTCAAGACCTGAAAGCTCGACACCTCCCGAAACCCCTGTAGCTCCGGAAACTCAAGACACACCTGAAAGCTTATCTGTCGAGGGGGAGAATGCCGATATGCTTTATGACGATGACAGTCAATCTAAACTAGAAGAGATGGTAAATGCTGAATTAGATCCATCTTATGATCCAAATTACCCTCCTCTTGTCAAATCGACCAGAGATCATCCTGTTTCCCAAGTTGTTGGTAATGTCTCTTAAAAGGTCCTGACCCGATCACAACTAAAGGCAAAACAAACTTCCTTATTTTCAAAAGTAGAATTCTGTATGTTTAACTCCTTCGTCTCAAAAGTTGAACAAAAGACAGTTAACACTGCTCTTGATCACTCCGATTGGGTTCAAGCTATGCAAGACGAACTGAATAAATTCAAAAGGAATAAAGTTTGGCGCCTCATTCCAACTCCTCAAGATGCCTCAGTTGTTGGTCTCAAATGGGTCTTCAGAAATAAGATGGACAAGGAAGGCAACGTGATACGAAACAAAGCCCATCTGGTGGTGAAAGGATACTGTCAGGAGGAAGGAATCGACTATGAAGAAACTTTCGCTCCTGTAGCTAGGCTGGAATCCGTTAGAATATTTCTTGCCTATGCTGCACACAAAAACTTTGAGGTCTACCAAATGGATGTCAAGTGCGCATTTCTAAATGGAGAACTTGAAGAAATGGTGTACGTGGAGCAACCTCCTGGATTCGTCAATGAAAGGTACCCCAATCACTGTTACATTTTGGACAAAGCCGTATATGGACTGAAACAAGCTCCGAGGGCCTGGTATAAAATGCTAACCAAGTTTTTAAAGATGTCCAAATTCAAACAAGGTTCGGTTGACCCAACCTTCTTTCGTAAGAAGGAAGGTAACCACCTTATGATTGTTCAAATTTATGTTAATGATATCATCTTTGGCTCAACGAATCCTAGCTTAACGGCTGAATTTAGAAAGCTGATGGAGACTAAATTTGAAATGAGCTAAATGGGTCCAATTAACTTTTTCCTTGGTTTAAACATTAGACAGGGACCCAAAGACATCTTTATTAATTAGGAAGCTTACACGAAGACTCTCCTTGCAAAATTTGGCATGATGGGAGATTCAAAGATTAAAGTTCCAATGGCGTTCGGCACCAAGCTCACTCCATCATTGAATAACCCAACAGTTGATATTACGCTATATCGCCAGATGATCGGTTCTCTGATGTATCTTACTGCTAGCAGGCCTGATATAATGTTCTCTGTTTGTTACTGTGCTAGATTTCAGGCGAATCCACGTGAACCTCATATGCTTGCAGTGAAGAACATACTCCATTATCTCAAGCGAACTACCTCTTTAGGCCTATGGTATCCATCCAACTCAGGTTTCTTTGTTCAAGCCTATTCAGATGCAGACCTTGGAGGTTGTGGACTAGACAGGAAAAGTACCACTGGAGGCTGCCAATTCCTAGACGGGAAGTTGGTTAGTTGGCAATCAAAGAACAGACCTATGTGTCTCTGTCTACCGCTGAAGCAGAATACATCGCAGCTGCCTCCTGCACTTCTCAAGTGATTTGGATCCAAAGTCAACTCCGGGACTATAGACTCAATATGAAAAAGATCCCACTATATTGTGACTCTGAAAGTGCAATTAGGATCTGTCATAACCCAGTACAACACTCCAAGACTAAGCACATAGCACTGAGGTATCACTTCATTAAGGATCATGTGGAAGATGGGAACATCGAAATTCATTTTGTTCGAACCACTGATCAATTGGCTGACATCTTCACCAAAGCTCTTCCTGAAGCGTCATTCAACAAAATTCTACAACGGCTAGGTATGATGGAATCGGAGTCGGTACCAAACATTACCTCTCAAACTCAAAAGTAAGAAGCGAAATAGACCGAACGTTCGGGTTCGGGTCTTGTTCTAATGTACCGAAATGAACCGAACGTTCGGGTTCGGTTGAATAATCTGCTTTTCGCTCATCAATCAAAGGTAGTTTTCATGGTTGTAGCTCTTATGTATAATTGTTTCAAATGCATTTATCTTAGTGTCAAAGTTATTCTCTTTTTAAAACCTATTTTCCTTGGCAACCGAAATATACCGAACGTTCAGGTTCGGTTCCAAAAAAAAAAATTTCCAACCGAAATAAACCGAACGCTCGGGTTCGGTTCCAAATTTTTTTTTTCTCCGCATTTTTTTTGTCTTATTTTTTATTTCATTTTTTTTATTATTATCAAAAATTCCAAAAATATCTTTTTTATAAATTCAAAAACTCCAAAAATATTTCGTTCTTTATTTTTTTTTTTTTGCTTTAATTTTATTTGTGTGTTCGGTTATGGGGAAATTGTTGAATTAGCTAAATGTCCCTAGAAGCATGTTGCTGTATGTGTCCAAAGCCTCACCTGATTCTGAATAATAGCCTTAATGACTTGGTATATACAAACATTGTCTTCCCAATTAGGCTATCATATTTATTCTAATCTTGAGCTACCTAACTCTCTTCTCACATGAGATAAGAGTTTTCTGCTTGGTCCTATTTTTCACAGCAGAGGTACTTTGATTTCTTACACCATCTAAATTCCATTTCTCCATCACATTCGTTTCACAAACGTAACCCTTGAGACTCTCGAAAATTACCACTGAGGTTTATGGTTACACAATTACTGTGTTCATGATCTTAGTTTCGTGCTACTACGATCTAAGTGAAACCCAACATTCAATACCCAATACGAATTGACGGTGAACAATTAATTTGCTCTAGTTTTCACTAATGCATTGACGGACGTACCTCCATGAAAGCTCAAAATTTTCTTTTGTGTGATTTCTATGAAATTGTTATCACCAATAACATTTCTTCCCTTGGAATCCAGTTTTAAATTTTTGTTGAGATTTTTTATACATATTTCCTCGCCAAATTAAATTATCTCCAACCTACTTGTTCAATAGACTACACCGGTCTCACAAGTACTTTGTTCGCTTTCTATCTTATATCAAGATTAGGAAGTTTGAATCGAAGCGAAAGCCACCCTAATAAGCCTAGTTAAAAGAAGCCTTTCAACACTTCTTAATTGGTGTTTAATCGTTATTCAACGGGAAACCACACAAACACTTTAAGGTCTCTCTTGACTTTGAAGGAAGAGATTCGTGCCCGGGATCATTTGTTTCGTGTCTTTATTGACATCACATATTTTCCCAAAAATATTGCTTTATTTCTTTTCTTTTACACCCTAAGCACGAAAATCTTTGATTTTCCTAAATTCAGGTTCTATTAATTACAAGGCATTTTACTTGGATTTGCGGTTGATTAAAGGCTGTGGTTGATTTTAATCCACGTGGGGGTATTTTTCAAAAGATGCCGTTACAATTTAAAGAGATAAGATAAGGACATGCTGACTCAGGCGGGAGTCTAATCGATTTGATTTCAAACGGCGCAAGAGGGGCGCGTGTGAATCTGAACCGTCTCGTCTCCAGACGACGCCTAATGGGAAGGCGTGTTATTAGGGACCTGACATTCTCTCTCATGCGTGATCATCGGCAACCCCAACTGTCACGCATCAGTCAACTCCGAAAAACCCTTCGTTTTTCAATAGAAGATTTGGGAAGATCTTTCTCTCTCCTTACACCACAGTATAAAAGGCAACATCCTCCACCGTTTACCTCTTTACTGCAATTATAATTCCCAGAGCGCAAGAAATCACTAAACCTTCACAGTTCATCATCTTCTCTACTTTCTTCAAGCAATGGCAGATTCATCTTCCGTTCACGCAACATCCCACATTTTTCCCATTCGCCCACAACAAAGCCTAATCATCGATTTAACCCCTCATGCTTACGACGCCTTCATGTTCCCCATCATCGAGTGTCTGAAGTTTTCTCCGATCGCTCCTGCACTTACTAGGGTTGAAACTGTTCCGATGGAGTTCCTGTCACAGATCTTTGCGACCGCTCACTACGACAAGGTTGTTGACAAAATCTTTTTTGATATCTTTGAGCACAAGGCGTCAATTTCAAAGCAAAGGTTTTGCTCGCTGTTAGGGTTTGAACCTGATTCTTCGAGGGTTAACCCTGAAACGGTTCCAATGGGTCACTTGTTCAACATGTTCTATAGCATGGGTTATCCGGAGGTGCTTTCTGCGGTCACGAAGTTCAAGAAGTCGTGCCTACCTCCACAGTGGAATGGGTTGTTCACTGTTCTCTTCAAGGGGTTATCCGAGAGAAGTGTTGGATCTGATGGTGCCAGCCGTTTATTTCTCTCCATACTGTATGGTATCTACAATGGCATCAACATGGATTATGGGCATGTTCTATGGCTACAACTCATCCAGAGTCTCTCCTCTACCTCCATACATTCAGAGATTTCGTATGCTAGGTTCTGGACTCTTATCACAAAATGGGTGATGGACAAGTACCACGTCCCCATTGTCGTTGGTGCTCCAATGTCTTCGATTGGTACCTTCCATACCACGAATATCATTGTGTCGGACGCCTCAAAGTTTCCGTTCAACGGGTCTATTCCGGAGACCATGTATGGGGATGTTCCTGCTGACAGTCGGATTATCCAGACGTACAAAGGGTTTAAGCGTTCTGGTCCGAGGGATCTTACTCTAGAGATGTTGAAGTCAATACATGACGCCGACAAGCCTGCTCCAAGAGGCAAAAAGGCTGATAAGGGGAAACGGGTGGCAAAACGAGCAAAAGGCCCATCTCCAAAGAAAAGGAAACCCACCAAGCTTGCTCAGTCTCCACAGCACAAGAGGAGAAAAACCCAACCACGACGAAAGTTAATTATCGCTTCCTCCTCAAGCGAGTCTGAGGGTGAGAGTTCAGATTCTGATGACTCTCCACGTGGCAATACTCCACCTAGATCTCATACCCCAGAAGTTCATGCATCTACTTCTCCAATTTCCTCTCCACCAAAAACCATTCCTATTTCTATTCCCCCCATAACTTCCACTACCTCAATACCACCCACTTCCATCCCAATACCAACACCAATATTCACCGACGCAACCACAACATGCACTGCAGATGTTAGAGCCAACGTATCTGATACGGGGGTTCATACTGATGCACCCGAAAACACTCCAGCACCTGAAACCACAAAAGCACCCGAACCTACACCAACACCCGAAACAACGCAACCCGAACCTACCCATACTACTACACCACCAGCTTCACCACCACCACCTTCTCCTGGTTATGCTTCAGAGGGAGAAGAACCATTCCTTGGCGGGGAAAATATGACGTTTGACTCGGTCTACTATAGTCCGTTTCAAGTACAAGTGATGACGATGACGACGCTCCTGTCACAAAAAGACATCTCAAGGAGCTCCATGACAACATTGACTTGCTCATCGCCTCCTCTTCCACTTCTCAGTCATCCCTTTCTGAAGATGCAGTTCAGAAGATTGTTGACGCCTTCTCAAAAGCTCAGCAAGATTCCATTGCTTCTGCAACCTCCGCCATAGATGCCTCAACAAAAGCCTGTCAGGCTGCGACCGCAAAAGTCGATAAACTATTTTCTGATGCCTCTTCCCTGTTAAAGTCTTTACAGGAGAATGCAAATGCTGCCAACACTACGTTGGAACCTATTATTCATTAGCTAGCAACGTCAGTCTCCACTGAGTTGAAGTCCTTCGCTTCTTTTCGTCAAATGCTTTCAGCTGACAACTCAGCCTTTCGCACAACCATTGACGAGCGTCTCTCGAAGCTACAAGAAGATTTGGCTGCCGAGAACTCTCTTATGGATGTTCTTGCCAAGAAGACCACTGCTCTGAAGGTCAAGAGCGCTCAACTCTCCAACTCTCAACAAGAGATTGACTCTCTTCGGTCTGAAAGGGAGGTGATAAAGTCGTGTGTTTCGGATGTCCACTCTGCCATCTCCAACATCCTCGAAGCACATGATCCTATTCTTAACTATACTGTGAGGCGTGACCTTGCAGAGAAGCTCGCTCCCGCCCTTGCCCTGCTCAGCAAACTCGAAGGGCTACTTGATTTCGTGTCCATTCCGAAACAAGGGGGAGAGAAGGAATCTATGTCCCAACCACCTCCTACCTCAAAGGCGACTCACACTACCGAACCTCCTCCAGTAGGCCAAGCCTCCGGTTCCGATGTGAAAGACAAAGGCAAAAAGATTGCTGATGAAGAAGAAGAAGAAGAAGACAAAGAAACAATCGCCGACTTGTTGAAGTGTAGAAGTCGACGCAATGAGGCTGATATCAGTGCTCGTGTGGCAAGAGAGGCTGAAGAAGCCGAACGTAAACAGAAGGAAACCCATGACCTTCTTGAGAGTAGGAAAACTCTTTTTCCTGCCTGGACTCTCGAGAGGGTGATAAAAGAAGCCATTGACACATCAAGTATCTTGTAGCTGGAACCTGTAATCTCTCTTGATTGTTCCAACACTGTCGACTCTCAGTTTGACATGCCACTGACCCGAAAGGCGTTCATCTTTCATGCCTTATACAACGTTGATCCACAGGTTGATCGGGACTTAATCAATTTTTATCTGAAGGCTACTCAACCTCAGTATCAGACTTGGAGTGCTCATAAAATTGTCAACGTTCGGGTCTTGAAGCCGTATAGTGAAGGGAACTTCATCAACATTCGGTTCAAGGTACTTCGGGGATCTGCCAAAACCGAACATGCTATTTCCCTTGCAGATCTTCCAAACCTTAATCCCCATGATTGGATTATCTTGCACAACATCCTGCTCACCAACGAAGCTGAATACGGTCCGATCATTGACCATTTCAAGAGGATGCTCGTGTGCTACATCATGGAAGTTGCACTGATGGATCAGGAGATTGCAAGCGTATTTAAGAAGAAACCAACAATATCTCCTGTTGGCTCTGCCATTGATCTCAACCAAATGCAGATGGGTAAAATTGACTCGAGAAGGAATTCGGTCATGTTCACCAGGAACGAAGGACAGAAATGTTTTTTCGCCTTGGCTGACAAACACCTCTACACCACTGCTTGTTTAGAACACGTTTTGGGGATCATCCACAGATGCAAGCAGCACACAGCGGATGATGTCAAGTACTTCGATGACATGATTCAATGGTACATTCGGTTCAGACAGACTATTCTCGCTCTTATCACACGTCTGTTTGATGCTGTGAAGAAGGCTCCCGCTGCTAGCCCGAAGAAGAAGTAGTCTCGCTCCAATTTGACGCAAAGGGGGAGATTGTTGGGTCGCGTTTTGTATAATATGTTGCGTCTATTGGGCTCGTTAGCTAGTCCATTTTTGTATCTCCGGTATGGGCCTGTCCATCCGTGAGTTTAGTAGGGTTGAATATAAATATAGGTGCTTGCATGCATCTTGGAAAAAGAGAGTATAGAACGATCAGATCATTTTTCAGAGGTTTATTATTATCGTTCTTGTAACCCTAAATCCTCTACAACGGAAGTTCTTAGTCGAGCTCTGCTGAGGATTGTTTGATCTAATCATTCGACATATTTTGATCTACTCTTGTCTTATTTATTGTTTTGTGTTCATCGTAATACCTGTTTCATAGATCTAATCGATCTTCACGTTTGTTATTATATCCTATCATCCCTGAAAAGCTCTCGACGAGATCCACAAATTTCATTTAGACTTTGTCGACTAATTTTGACTTTCTTTTTAAAAGCTATATTTTTAACAAACTTAGACTATTAAAGTCCGTTAAAAATTCATAATTCTCTCATATGATATCCGTTCTCGATTGTATTTATATCAACAGAACCATATGGACAAAATCTTCAACTCTTGTTTAGATTGTTTTTCATACAATCAACCGATCTGTATTTCAATTTTTAAGTTATATATTGCTACGTTGAAACTTCGAAAAATCATAACTTCCTCTTACGAAGTAGATTTGGACATTCGCTATATGCACGCTATCAGTTTAACGACTACAACGACTTTCTTTTAGATCACTTAGGCTAAAAAGTAATCTATCTAAAATTCACTTTTTACGATACGTAGAGTAGTGCTGGTTTAATCGTGAAACTTCGAAGAAGCATAACTTCTTCATACGAAGTCGGATTTTAGTGTTCTTTAAATGTATGAAATCTATGTTGCACATACTATAACTTGGTTATGATTATTTATCCTAAATAATCTTCTATCAAAAATTCAATTTTAACGCTTATTATCTCTTAATTGACTGACTTGAATTTGCGGGCGTTACAAAGCATTTCCAACCCCTCAATTGATGTCTCAAGTTTACTGTTAACAACAAAAGATATGACATTTATGTCCTCTATGTCTCAATAAGTCATTTAGTTAATAAAACAACCTCTTTTTGTGTTTAAATAACTGAATAACTACCCAATTAGTACGTGGTTGCCACTCATACCATGGCTACAAACATGCACAAGCATATATTGTACAATGGTTTTATCTGTCTTATTTTCTGTCAGGGAATGCGTATATGGTCACATGCATGTAATGGTCCTTAGCTAGCATGTTTATTCCTTGGGTCATTTTATTACTACCACTTATTGTTAGGCGTTATCATCACATTCACTTATATCATTTGTTTTTATTCTTATATTATCCTATGTTCTCTGCTATATCATATTCATTAAGTGGGGTCAATGTTAAAAAAACAGTAACCAAGTGTAACAATTGTTCCATCTAGGTTACTCTAACTTCTTCTTCTTCTTCTTCTTCTTCTTCTTCTTCTTTTAATGTTTGACCACTTATACAAATTAGTACCCAATCACTCAAATGTCTACTTGCCAATGCCATTTAGTGTTTTGGCTTCGTCTTGTGAATCAAGAAACAACTTAGTAATTACACAAATATATATGAGAAAAATGCAGGACAGAGACTTGCATTGCACAAAAGATGTAAATGCTCTCATCATCAATAAAACCACCCTAGAAAGCTTGTACAATCACGCGTAATAAACACAACACAACCACATGAACATTATGTTGTATGAAATTTCTAATGTGATGTTGGAAGTTTACTTCATTTTCCAACCAAAATTCATCAAGGGAAAATTTTGAAAGTAGTAGGTGGGTTTACCTGAATTTCTCGGAGCATTCGTTCAAGTTGAACTCGGATTTCAGAGAAGGGAAGGCGGTTACGGGGATTAAAGTCCCAACATATATGCATCAACTCATTCAGTTGTGCGTGTGTGGAGGTGTACAAACCTGTTTTTTTCAAACCGGTTCGTCACTGAAAAAAAAAACTGATCCTATATGTGACATCCCTATTTTTCATGGCCAGAAGAGACCGATTTCGTTTATGCTTTTAAAATAAAATCAGAGTAATCTTTTAAAAGGTGTTGCGGAATTTGTTCCCAAAATAAAATATGATAAAAATTTATCAAAGCATTTCTTAAAGAAATGTATTTTCATTATATTACAAAACCTCGGGATGTCATGTTCCGATACAGACTAAAAGCATAAACAGTATGATTTAGGCCTTTCAACAGTTATTTACATCTATTGGCCTATAATCTAAAATCCCTCGTCATCATCCAACGATGCTCTTGTTCCACTACCTGTAATATAAAAAGCTGAGTAGGTCTGGCTTGAGAGCGTGGTGAGTATATAGGGTTTTCAACCCACAATAAATAAATTTATTATGTTTAAACATCAAACAATCAACCCAATTTCTCATCCCCATTATCCCCTTTATTACCCTACCCTATCGATCCTCACAACGACAGGATCTATACTCTCAGATCTAAAATCAACCTCTTTATTAATCCATACTCCCAGATCTAAAATTTACATCTTTACCTAATTCATACTCTCAGATCTAAAATTTACCTCTTTACCTAATCCATATTCCCGGATCTAAAATTTACCTCTTTACCTAATCCATACTCCCAGATTTAAAATTTATCTCTTTACCAAATTCATACTCCCGGATCAATAATTGTGCCCATTCCATACTCTTGGACTAGGGACAATTAACTATATCTTACTCCATACTCCTGGATTAATAATAAATAACTTATGTCTTAATCCATACTCCCGGATTAATAACAAATAACTATGTCTCAATCCATACTCCTGGATTAATAACAAATAACTATGTCTCAATCCATACTCCCGGATTAATAACAAATAACTATGTCTTAATCCATACTCCCGGATTAATAACAAATAACTATGACTTAATCCATACTCCTGGATTAATAACAAATAACTATGTCTCAATCCATACTCCCGGATTAATAACAAATAACTATGTCTTAATCCATACTCCCAGATTAATAACAAATAACTATGACTTAATCCATACTCCCATATTAATAACAAATAACTATGTCTTAATCCATACTCCCGGATTAATAACAAATAATTATGTCTTAATCCATACCCTCGAAAAACATCTACATTTTACGAGCATGTTAATATTCCACTGGACTGTCTAGAAAAGTCTGTGGTCGTCATCTATATTCCGCTAGATGACTAGAACATCGTTAACATCGAGACCTCTCATCATTTTGTTTCATCACATATCAACTATTTCATCTACCCATTTTATACCCAACATATTTGTAGATAAAAATACATATACAGTTTAAAACATGTATAAAACATCTATTCAACACTCATCTCAAATAAACAAACAATATATATACACATAGCACGTATTTTATTGAAAATACTTCATATCTATGTGTAAGATGAAAATGACTACACTCACCTTATAAGACGGTGATTAGACAGCACTTCGTCCCTTTAAACAATCTTTTTCGATGAAACTGGACTTCACGTGGGTAGAGTTTCGTCTCGAAAAACTCTTTTCTCGGGATCTTCGAGCTCTCCGGGCTTGCTTACGATGCTAAGATGATATTATAGGCTTAGGGGGGTTTAGTGTAGCTTGGAAGAGAGTAGAAGGGTGAAAGAAGTAATTTTTGTAACCATTTTCGGGGTAGCCTCGTATCCTATTTATAGGAGGTCGAAGCTCCTTATTACGTTGGGCGTAATTCTTCGGTACGCGGGGCGTACTGCCTTGCAAATCTCTTCGCTGGATGTAACTTCGTACGTTGGACGCACGAAGGGATCAACTCGGATGTGTCAAGGCTAACCCAAGTGTCTCTCATGCGAAGGAGTAGGGTGGGTGACTGACTCCGGATCACGTATACGAGTACGTTGGGCGTACTCCTTCGGACCAGCCTCGAAGTTTGTGCCCAAAACTTTAAAAATTCGTAACTTTCGCATACGAACTCCGTTTTTAATGTTTTTTTATATCCATGCGTAGGTGAAATTATGCTCTACAACTTTTGTTTAGACTCCGTCGGCTAATTTTAACTTAAATTTTAAAGTTATATTTTTAACAGGCCGGGACAGGAAAAGTCCTTTAAAAATTTATAACTTCTTCATCTGACGTCCGTTTTCGTCTGTCTTTTTACCGTTGAACTACTATCAACAAGATCATCAATTCTCATTTAAGTTGTTTCAGTTAAAAATCACTCGATCGAAAATTCGAGTTTCAGGTTGCATACTGCTAAACCGAAACTTAGAAAAATCATAACTTCCTCATACGAAGTCAGATTTGGGCATTCTTTTTATGCACGCCCTCGGTTTAATGAACACTACGACTTTCGTTTAGATCACTAATGCTAAAAAGCACTTTATCGTAAATTCATTTTTTATGTCACAACGTCATACCGGTTCTATCGCGAAACTTCGACATGTCATAACTTTTTCGTTATAACTCGGATTTCGGTATTCTTTATATCTCCGGAATCTTTGTTTCAACCACTACAACTTTCTTCATAGATATCGGGTTCATCTAATATTTATTTTCGACGCTTATTTTTATCCTTAACTTATTAAATCATAATAATTAAGTATAAAATACATAATACTCAAATAATACATCTTATTATTTCAAAACAAATTACAAAGGTTGACCTATACTATTACATCATCATTAATGCCTAACGTAGAAACACATTATATAAACCGGTTCGGTCCATCCCTTATTGGTTTGGACGAAACCGGAAAAAAAAATGACGATTATGAGTCTTTTTTTTGTTTATCTTGGTTTTGTTTTTTGGGCTTATATGACTAATATGTGCATATACTAACCGTAAGATTGGTTATTTTCTTTATAAAATCGATATTTTCTAAACAAAAACTTGACATGAGTATATATATATATATATATATATATATATATATATATATATATATATATATATATATATATATATATATATATATATATACTAACCGTAAGATTGGTTTTTTGGGCTTTTATGTTTTTATGATGTTTGTGTATTGAATTGAAAAGATTGAAGTGAGGCTCAACAATTTTCATTTTTTTTTTGTTTTGTGATATGGAAATACATAAAACATTAAACTAACACATCTTTAAACATAAAAACATAAAACATCATTATCTTCGTAATCGTCATCCTATCGTGAACTTTAACCTCTTTGTAATTCACAATGTAGTATCTTTCGTCATTGTTGTTTGATTATGCACCAGCCAGATTTCATCGATAGGCATCTTTTGTTCATATGAGTTTTCATTGTTGAATTCCCATCTTTTTTGAAAAGAAAAAAATACCACATTTCTTGCATCGTGCTTTATTTGAACCAATCGATATTACATACAAATCATAGTTGCACCAAATCTTCGGGTTTTCATTTATTTCTTTGATGGCAACAACAGTAATAATGCTTATGAATCTCCAACACCAATCGAAACCGAATCCATTGCTTGACTTGAGAGCGATTTTTGATCTAAGAGAGTTTTTTAATGGTTTGATTAAGTATAAACATTGAGTTTGATTAAATATCAATGGATAGTTATATATGGACAAAAAAGACCAAAAAATGAGCCTCTAACAACCTCAAACGACTATAAAGCCTTTAGAATAAAATAAAGAAATGGTCACCGGAAAAACCGATTTGAAACCAGCTCCAACGATATAAAAGACAAACCAGTTATGCAAGTCGATTCTCATGAAACCGGTCCTAACGGTAATAACCATGTATTGGTGCAAAGCGGCGGTTGGTTCCTAAATCAGTTCATAGTGAACCGGTTTCGATTTATGAGGCGGTTCGGTTTCCAAAGCGTTTTTTTTTGTGCAAGCCTAGATGAGACAACGTAAGAGAGAGCATTTTTTTATTCAAGACAAAAGTTGTAAGACACCCTCGAACATTTTTTTTTCATTTATTCAGGTTAAAAAAAAAGGGGGGAAAAAAGGTAAACCCTAATAAAAAGGTTGTAGTTACACTAACAAAATAATGAAATATAACGTATCTACCCTAATAAATGAAAATAACTTTGCCATATGTCCTCTTCTTATTCATTTGGACACATGACATTTTCTAGAAATTTTAAAATTTTCTATTTTCCACTTGTCATTTTATTTTGTATTATTGATTTTATTAAATTAAAATCCACATTAAATATATAAGGTAATATATATGTAAGATATTTATTAGAAAATTGTTTATATATGTAATGTATCTAATGCATTAAAGTCTCATTAATTTTAATAATTCAAAAAATTTCTTATTTTTCTTATAAATTTAAAGTTTTCAAATTGTTAAAATTTTATATTTAATTTTTTTTAAATAAACCCATGTAATACATGGGTCTCACACCTAGTAAGTTAACAAAAGGATATATATCACAACACAAGTCTCATGTTTGATATTTTCGTTTAAAATGTCTACTGCAACATCACTCCTCACCTCTCCTCCCATCATATTCCGATCCACCACCATCACCACCACAGTTCCACCACGGAATTTCAAGCCCAGAAAACTCCGTCAATCAACACCCAAAATGTCCATCAACAACTCCCCTACAACTCCAAGCCCCACTCAACTTATCACCTCCATTACCAAACTCCTCTGGGGCAAATCCCTCCCACCACAACTCCTCATCTCCACCGTTCGCTCCGCCTGGTCCACCGCCTGGCACCTTATGATGTCTCAACTCGCTCCCTCCGACCCATCAGGATCATACACCCGACCCGTTTCCCAATTTAGAAACCCCAACCACCACCAACTTCAGCCCAATGCCCTCCACCTCTACGCCGCCCTACCATGCCCCTGGGCTCACCGGACACTCATCGTTCGAGCTTTGAAGGGTCTTCAAGATGCGATACCCGTCTCAATTGCTTCTCCAGGGTTAGATGGTTCATGGGTGTTCAACGATAGTCCTATCCCAAATGGGGATAAGCTTATCCCCACTCGGGATAAGGTTAACGGCGCTAAAACTGTCAGAGAAGTTTACAAAATGCGGCGAGGAGGGTACGACGGCCGGTGCACCGTTCCCATGCTTTGGGATGTTGAGAAGAAAGAGGTTGTTTGTAATGAGAGTTATGATATAATTGAATTGTTGAATTCGGGTTTAAACGAGGTAGCTCGGAATCCAGATTTGGACCTGTCACCGCCGGAGCTCAAGAAACAGATTGATGAATGGAACAAGATCATATATCCAAGTATCAACAATGGCGTTTACAGGTAAACCTTAATAAGACTATTATCAGATTTAACGTTCATATGGTGTTCAAACTAATTAGTTTAGAAAGTTTTGATCATGATTATAATGATTTTGCTATTATTCAAGAAGATGTAAGTTACCTTAATATTCGGACTGTAGGAGTTGTTTGGATTTGCTTTTTCAAAGTGATCATGGCGACTTATGAATCAAAATTTTCATTCCTTCTCTAAAGCCAAATGTGATCATCTTAACAATCATATACGAGTTGATATTGAACTTACAACAAAGAGGGATTATTTGGAAATGATTATCGCAACTTGAATTATCTGAATTAGAGAAACAAGTAATTAGATGATGAGGTGCTAAAGTTAGGATAATTAAGTACTTTATCATGTATTTTAATGATAAATTGTCTTACAGCAACTGTTTGTCCAAATCTGATTATTTTGACGATAAATAACATCTGAAAATCATAATCATAATATAATCAATTGTTGCCAAAAACTCTAAATTGAAGTCTCAATAATTGATTCAAATGAACTGCTAAACACCCCGATGTAGAGAGATCATAATTAGAGATGCAATATCAACAAGGATTAAGTTGTTATAATTTAAATACATTTCTTGTTACGGAGTATATATCCTATGTATAGGTTTTTACAAATAAATGGTGCCTTTGGGTGTTTTTTTTTTTTTTTGCTAGAACCTTGGATTTATGTATGTATGATAATGTAAATTAATTGCAGATGTGGGTTTGCACAAAGTCAAGAAGCATATGACACTGCTGTTAACGAGCTATTTACTGCTTTAAACACTGTAGATGATCATCTAAAAGGTTCACGATACTTATGTGGGGATAATCTTACACTAGCAGATGTGTGTTTATTTACTACTTTGATACGGTTTGATCTCGTGTATAATGTCATGTTCAAATGTACAAAGAAGAAGGTGGTTGAATATCCGAGCCTCCATGGTTACATGCAAGATATCTATCAGGTAGTCCACTAGTATGCTGCTTTCATTCTTCTTCACTTCAATTTTAGGCTTTTAGCTTGTATATATACTACTTGATCATTTTTCATACAGATTTTTCCCTTCCAATTTCTTTCTTAAGTGTGAGTCAATTACGAATTTACCCTTGTTTAACATTTTTTTTGTTGGGACAGATTCCTGGTGTTGCAGAGACGTGCAATCTTGAAGCAATGATGGATGGTTACTACAAGTTCTTGTTCCCATTGAATCCAGGAAACATTAGACCCATCATGCCCTCTAATTCTGACCATCACTCCCTCTCACAAACTCACAATAGGGAATCGCTTTCTGCTTCATCACAAAGTGTACAGGTTCTTGTTTGATAGTGTATATGTGCATTAGCTTTAATATGTCATGCTTCTTAAATTTAATCCTGGTATAAATATTGGGGACAATTTTCATAGATGGGAAGTGTATATATATACACATATATATCTATATATAGAGAAAATCATTTGGACGTCTTTGTTTTATTTCATGCCATAAAAGCGGAACACGTAATGTTTACGGGTTGTAAATTGTAATACGAAGGTTCTGTCACAAATATATAACTTGTGGTTTAGTGGTGTGCACTTCAACCTTTTGATGTCGATTTAATCATTGACTAGTTAATATTAGTTAACATTTTCTTTATTGTACATTAGTTTAATTTACTCGTATCTCAAACTCGTCATATTACATTTTATATGCCGAATAAAAACATGACTATTTTAGTTTATTTTGGAATTGAAACGGAGTCCGATAGAATTGACATTGGTTGACACTATTGATTGTAGCACCCGACCTAGGTTGAATATATGATAAAAATGCTATAAATTATGTCACATGGTAATTAACAAGAAGATTAATATATATTAAAAATTTGTAACAAAATACAATGACAGGAAAAAAAAAAATATTGAAGCATACCACCACTTTATGGATATGTGATGTTACTTCTAAGAAATATGAGTGGGTTGTATCATGCATATGTAAAATGGAGGGGTCTAAATTATGTATTCTTACGCCCGCCTTGATAAGGAATGACTTAGACTTTAGAGGTAAAGTAGTAATTGAGTTCGCGTTTTACCGCGAGCTTTTACGTGTTTTTATTATGTATTAGGAAAGTAGTGAAAGTGATATTTTAAAAAGTAAAATGATGAAAGAGATCATTTTATAAAATAGATGGGTTGTAAGTGACAAATTATATAAAGTTGATGGATAAAATATTATTTTACAAAATAGGGGAATTGCAAGGAAGGAACTATACAAAGTTTAGGGAATAAAGTTAAACTTTACGCATTAACATACTTGTATCTTGTGCATTAACAATTGTAGTATTAACTGTAATGTCACGCCTTATGGTCTAATGAGTCAAACACACAACACGCTGATAGATCAACGTCAGCGTCGACTACATCTTCAACGCAAACATATAAAACTTATCAGCGTCAGCTTATAGTACAGTTATCTGATTGTAATCTTTTGTATATTAGATAATGATACAGATAAGTATAGAATAGATCACAAATCTGATATCTTTGTGATAATATCAGTTCTTAGTATAAATTAGACGCAATCCCTTGAATCATGGGATATACATGTATAGATTAGTATATATACAACATTAGGCAAACCCTAATGTTGTGATCGTGATTTTATGTCAATCGTCTTTGTGACAAACCCGTGTTCTTGGTGAAGACAAAACATCTTTCTTGGTGAAAGAAACAATTTGGAGAACACTATGTGTGTTATAAATTTTGTTCTTTACTTTTCGTTGTTTAAGTTTCTTTTAGTCTTTATACTTGAAGTGTATCCGATCGATACAAACCTTCAATTGGTATCACAGCAGGTTTGTGATACACTCAAGTAATCATGTCAACCTCTTTTACTCCAAAATCAACTATCTGCAATAAGATTCCTCCATTCGATCAACAAAACTTTTCTACTTGGAAATCAAAGGCCATGGAAGGTCTTGAGTTCATGGACTTTGACATGCTCGATGTCATCAATAAACGTGTTATCGTTGCTATGCATAAATCAACCAATGGTGGTGCTTCTGGTAGTAAGTTGAAAGGGAAATTTGTTCCCGGATACAACAAGGAATAGAAAAGGATGTTAAATCTTAATGTAAAGGCGAAAACTACTATTGGAAATTCACTTCCTTTTTTTGTTTGTCGTTAAGTCCAAAACTGCTCAGCCGCTCAAGAGATGATGATCATTTTATCATCAACTTTTGAAAAGGAAAACTCCTCAGACGATGAAGGTAAGTTTCTCATGGCTAAGAT
Organism: Lactuca sativa; assembly: GCF_002870075.4. Taxonomy (NCBI): domain Eukaryota; kingdom Viridiplantae; phylum Streptophyta; class Magnoliopsida; order Asterales; family Asteraceae; genus Lactuca; species Lactuca sativa. Next base: position 357,681,575 of record NC_056627.2, on the reverse strand, counting down.
TGTTGAATCTCACACTGACGATCCATATGACAGTGTTGGAACCCTTGATGTTGATCTTCCTCATGCTGATAAGGATCTCAAGTCAGAATGGGACGATACCTCAGCGTAGCGTATCAGGTAAATAATTTTATTGAATCTTATTTTGTTGATCATATTGAAAAGGATGACACAATTGATCTCTTGCATTTTGATTTATCTGTCTCAAATAAAAAAAATTGCTCTTAGTCTTGAGTTAAAGAAACTCAAGGAAAAACTCTATTGTCTCGAAAAATCTATTTCTATATTAAAAATGAAAACACATGTATCTCGCAGACCAATAATTTTTTTTTCAAATTGAAAAATAAAAGGTTGTTAATCATGCTAATCGCACTCAACTTATTTTGAAAAACTGTGCATCTTCTCACTTTAATGTCACAAGAATCATTAATGCTTCGTGCTTACCAGTTAAATATAAATGTTTTTCAGGTATTTCATTGATTCATGAGAAAGACAAAGTTTGACTGTACACATGCGCATTCGGAAAATGTTTCTGCATAATGTAATTATACTATGATATATTTGAATAAATAAAATGGAAATTTTGGATTGGTAATGAGGATGTTACAAACCGAAGAAGAGTGTGAAAGTATCATCTCAATCTTCAATCTTCTTAACTAGTTAAGAACGAGAGAGAGAGAGAGAGAGAGAGAGAGAGAGAGAGAGAGACCTATGGGTTTGGAAGGAGACAACAATCAACCAAAAAATAACTAGAAATACTCTTATTTATACTTGGAATGATACATATCTTAAGTACTTAAGCTATACACGTTTAAGACTTTAATGTAAGAGAAGAATGGTGCATGTATTATGGAAGAAATGCCAAACAATCTCCAACATCACCACCCCATGCCATTTCCGACTTTTAAGTCAAAAGAGAGAGGCAAAACGTGTCCAACACTCTTTGTAGCACCTGGTTCCTGGTATGTAAGACATATCTGAGTATTTTGCATTTTGGCCTTGGACTCGGCGAGTTGGAGGCCCGACTCGCCGAGTAGAGACGGGACTTGGGATGCGGTTAAGTTGGCGACTCGGCGAGTCCGCGCTGTCTGATGAAACCCTAATTTCCAAGGGTTTGCACCCTATTTAAACGACCATTTGCGCCCCAACTCCGCCCGATTCACCCTCAGAGCCCTACCCCTCATTCAATGCTTTATTCCTTGAGAGTTTGAAGCATTCCTAGTGTGTTTTGAAGTTTTGGAGAAGGGAGAAGAGTGGATCAAGAAGAAGAAGAGGAGGTCAGCCATCTTTGAGCAATCTCAGAGTTTCCCTTGAGGTAAAACTCGATTTCCCCCTCTATTTTCATGCTTATTGTTCCTTATAACTCCATTAGAGCCCTTTTGATCCATTTCTAAGCTTATGTATGCTTGTGGACTCGTAATAAGCTGGGTAACTCCTAGATCTAAGTGAGATCGAGCTCCAGGAGCTTGGATCTACTGCCTTTATGGACCCATGTTGCATGTACACCCTAGATCTACCCTTTTTGGTGCATTTTGAGCCCTAAAACCTCATTAGTGAGTATCTACACGTAAAGTTGGAAACTTTACGTGTTATTCATGCTCTAGGAACCCAGATCTGTGGATAGCATAAGCTGGATTCAAGCAAAATCGACCATATAGAGACTGCATGGTAACGACTCGGCGAGTCGTTCATCTGACTCGGCGAGTCTGCTCGCGAGTCTCCGAGTTTGTCCCCTTTTCGTTGTGTCGAGTAGAGTAGTGAGTCACAGGGTGTGACTCAGTGAGTTGGAAGCCGAACTCATCCATGAAGGAACTCGGCGAGTCATTGCCCTGACTCAGCGAGTTCAAGGCAATCTCCTTAGATCAAGATCAGACTCGGCGAGTTGTTCATACAACTAAGCGAGTTGCAGCATGAGTGTTCATCGGATGAAGATGAACTCGGTGAGTTGTTCATACAACTCGGCGAGTAGGATGAAGGACTTGAACATCAGTTTGGAAGGAGAACTCGTCGAGTCAACGCCTAACTCGACGAGTAGAAACGGGATCCAGGTCAGTCGATTGGACAGGGAACTCGGCGAGTCGGGTCAACTGAAAGTTGACTCTGACTTTGACTTAGGGCATGATCAGGGGTAAAATGGTCATTTTACCCAAAGGATTTCTGGAGCAGCAGCAACAGCAGTAGACCGTCAGTTCCCGATCAGATCAACAGCTACTTCGAGGTGAGTTACCTTCCAGCAGCAGTGGGTCTACGGCCACAATGCCGACCCACCAGTATGAGTCGTATGTTAGATGATTGTCTTTGTGATATCATCTAGGTTTGCTACTACCTGACATGTTGTATGCTAGCATGATATGTATATGTGATAGAAGTAGAGATCGGTTGTTAGGACCGAAGGGTAGTTCAGACACCCCAAAAATGTCTGACAGTACGTGATGATATGTTTGCATGCTGGCTTGTTATTTTATATGCGACAAAGGTAGTAGGAGGGGACCAGTCCCCGAGTTCGGTTGTTAGGACCGAAGGGTAGCCTAGACACCCCAGATATGTATGATAATATGTTATGTATGATATATGTGTAAGTAGCAGTAGGGGGGTGAAATAGTCCCCGAGGATCGGTTGTTAGGACCGATGGGTAGTCAGCACCCCAGAATAGCTTGACACGGGTAGTCAGCACCCCAGAATGGCTTGACACGGGTAGGACGGCACCCCAGAATGGCCGCACGGGGTAGTCGGCACCCCAGAATGGTCGTACCGGGTAGTCAGGCACCCCATAATAGCCTGGCAGTATGTGTGTATGTGTTTGTATGGTATGTGGTACGATGGGGGAACTCACTAAGCTTTGTGCTTACAGTTTACGGTTTGGTTTCAAGTACCTCTTCATCAAAGGGGAAGGAGCTGGCGCGGTAGCGGCACATCATGCACGCACACTGGTTTCCGTATTTACGAGATTTCTCTGGGATTTATACTATGATATTTCGATTGGTTGTATGATTTGACTTTTAGACATGTGTTATGTTGTAATGTGGTCTGGTCAAACAATGTTTTTAATTATTAATGTTTTCTAAAGTAATGTTTTAAAAACGAAATTTTTGGACGTGAAAAATTGGGTCGTTATACTCTTTCTATTTTTTATAAAATATATCTCCCTTTTTATAAAACTAAAGCTAGTTAGTTTATAAAAACTAATGACATGTATTATGTATATATAAATTATTCCAAGTGATATTCTTTTATACAAAATTATTATTTTCATAAATAAAATAGCTATTTCCAATTAATTACACGAAATATAAATATTTATAAAAATAAAATCCTTATAAATAATATATATACATTAATATAAATATTTAGCAAGAAACATGTTTTTATAAATAATATAATATATTTATATTCTTCCATACTTTTATTAGAAAATTATTATTGTTATAAAATAGTTATTTTCGAATTAATTACAATAAATATAAATATTTATAAAGAATCAAATCCCTATAATATATATATATATATATATATATATATATATATATATATATATATATATATATATATATATATAAATATTTTTCAAGAAACAAGTTGTTATAAATAATATATTATCATCAGGTTATTGTATGTGTGACCCTTCTAAGATCACATATTATTTAGCAATATTATTTTATAATGTCCTTTGGGTATAAAGATCTTTCACCTTTCATCTGATGGGTGTTTAAGCATTTCACTGATAGCTATATGTAGCAACTTATATACAAATTAAGGAAAACCAAGTTCCAAAGCAATTCAATTACACAAAACAATTATATGTTCTATATAAAGGAAACTATGTCCCAAACAAACATCTTATTAAGTAAAAACATGCATTGAAATTGTGGCATGTACTCATTTGTAAAATCACTTTGTACTCTTAGTAGTTAGGCATGTCTAGTTACATTAATCCACTAACCCATTTTGCTATTGGTCACCTCCAAATGATCTTCAATCTCTTTAAGACCGGTTCATTACAATATTAGTAATCAACCATATTGTCACAATTTCTCTATACAAGTAACTATCATTTTTACTTCAATGATGTCAACCTATCATTCATACTTTTATCCCTCGATTATCAAATAAGATTTTCTAGTACTTTTTTATACGACTCTAACGAATCTTTCATCGTAAGATACTTTCGAAATATACATTGAGCATAAGTAGTTACCTTTCAGAGGAAGACTACCTCTAGTAGCATACAACTCGAAATGTATAAATCTATATTTTTTTGGGAACATCAATTGTAACAAAATTAATAACTACAAAAATACAACCGATATATTACAAAAGCATCTTACCACACATCTTGGAGCCACAAAAATAGAACAAAAAACAATCTCCTATTTTTCTTGATGTTAAAATTTTCCGGGTTGGTTGTTTCAAGATTATGAACATAAACATGGATGTTGACTAGCTTTCTTCGTGCACTAGATATGATGAACTCGTTTTCAAATGTTATGATGAACTCGTTTTCAAATGTTGGGAAAAGTAATTATGAGTTATTAAACGTAAGTGAAAAAAAAAGATGAAAAACCAAGGACGCGTAGTGCGAAGAGTTTGAAATTCCCTAAACTTACAATGTCAATTCAAAATGTGTGTCTGAAATGTCAGAAATGCACAATATCGGTCTGGAAGGCACAATATCAAATTCCATATTATATTTATATAAAATCTCACCTACCATTCAATAACTTCAAAATGGACATAACCAGAAGGAATGGGACATTCCAAATAAAATGATTGTTTTTCAAATTACAATATAAAAAGGTTATTTTTGTTAATTAGCTAGTTTACAAGGGTTAGTTTGTTAATATCCACTAACTTTGCATAGTCAGTTCAAAAAAGGGGCATGCGAAAACAGAGAAACGGTGTATGTTTTCGTATGGTTAGGGCATAAATTCACACACGCACTCGACAGCCGCTCATCGTCAGTTCCGTCTCCTTCTCTCTGCTTACGGACCTGCGTACATCTCTTGTTCGTCACCGTAGTCTGCTCGTACTACTGCGCCGAGTAATCTTCGAACTCTTCGCTTTTATGCTGAAAATTAGGGTTTTCGATCGAAGTATAACTCTATTTTTCTAGATGTTTTTGTTTCTCTTATAACCGAATTTTATTCTTCGAGGATTATTCTTGTTAGTTTGGTATTGTAGTCGTTTACTTGACGCCATTAGGAGCTTTCTAGACACACGAAACAGACGTAACCCTAGCTGTTTGTTCGTGCTGTCGCAAATTTTCATTTCAGAGTTTGCAATGTATGATTCAGCGTATTAATGTCAAGATCTTTTCTAGCCGGAAAAATTAAAATTCACTTCATGGTACATGTGCACTTTGAATATGTGTGGGTCCGAAGGGCTTTATATGGCCGAAAAAGTGATATAGGATAACGAAAGGAATATAACTGATAACAGTTGATATATAGCTTCTTCATGTTAATTGCCACAGAGACGACAACCTTTAGGGTTTCCATTAAGGCTGATTGTTACAGGGATATGGAAATTTTAATGAGAAAGCTTAACTGAAGAACTTATAAAACAACTAGAGTATAGAGTTTCCATGGCTGATGGATGGATTATCTCTAAGTATGTAGTAGGTACTCCACACTCGAACAAACACTGATATAGTTTCGTAGGCTTTCAATATTGTATTCCTATTTAACATACTGAGTCTACTCTTGCAAAAGGTGTGGCAGCTTTTTATTCTTCAAGCAACTGTATCACAAATATAGCTAGCTGGAAGTATTATTATGGTTAGGTTATCTAGTTCTTCATTTAGACCTGCATTTGTATTGTCTGTTTAAAATATATAATTTTTAGCACTTTTTGTGTTTATTTGGAGTGATTAGATGTTACACAGTTGAGAAATTGGAACTGCTATCACTTCTGTGTGGTTACCTTGGTTGTTCACGGTTGTTTTCTTCTATACAGGTTTAAGATACAATCAATCACCTATTTACAATGGGAGATAGTGAAACAGTTGTTGCTCAATCATCAGCTATCCAGGAGCATCCATCAACTACAGTTAATGGAGATACCATGGATGTAGACAATGCCATTCCTCATGATGATGATCGAGGTTCTGCTGGAAGATCAAAGGCTACAGATGTCAATTTCAGCAATGAGGCTCCATCTTCAACTACACAAGATGTTAGTGAGAATCCTGCAAGTATTGCCAACACATCTGTAGATTCATCTCATGTTCCTGCTTACCATTCTTCGGTGAATGGAAATGACTCCAGTGATGCAAAAACTTTGGGTATAAGTGAAAATGGTGTTGGTTCATATGATGAGCATAATTCTGCATCTGCAAATCAACCACATGATGGTGTTTCTGGTATGCACTTGGCATACCTGTTCATTCACTAAATCCAACTTTCATATTGATTCTGAGATTGTACTTCAATTTTTAACTCCTTTTTTTTTGGCAGCCATTGCTGCATTGTCTCCTGAAGAAGAACGGTTGTGGAGCATAGTAAATACTAATTCATTGGACTTCACTGCCTGGACTGCTCTTATAGAAGAGATTGAAAAAACAGCTGAGGTAGGCATTAGGCAAGGGTTTTTGTTGCAAGTATGAACTATGAATTTTGTTATAAACAAAAGCTGTAATTGTATTTCATCTATTGGCAGGATAACATTTTGAAGATTCGAAAAGTTTATGATACCTTTTTAGCCGAATTTCCCTTGTGTTATGGTTATTGGAAAAAGTATGCTGATCACGAGGCACGCCTAGGATTTTTGGACAAAGTTGTTGAGGTTTATGAACGAGCAGTTCATGGGGTAACATATTCTGTAGATATGTGGTTGCACTATTGTGTTTTTGCCATTCATACTTATGGAGATCCTGACACAGTACGGAGGTAATACCTGTTTTTTTTTATCAACTATCATAATTCGTATTGGTATTTCTTGATTCAAGAACAATAACTTGGTTCAACTTCTTGTTTCAGGCTGTTTGAACGGGGACTAGCTTATGTTGGAACTGATTACCTGTCTTTTCCTTTATGGGATAAATACATCGAATATGAGTATCAACAGCAGCAGTGGTCCAATCTTGCTATGATATACACACGGATATTGGAGCATCCTAATCAGCAATTGGACCGCTATTATAACAGGTGATTACACTTGTTCAGTAGAAGAGCTTCTGTGCTTGCTTTTGTTAGGTCCAATATAAACTAAACATGATCGTACTCTTTTCTACAATTTACAGCTTGAGGGAATTAATAGCAAGTCGCCCTTTATCTGAACTGAAAACCCCTGAGGAAGTTGCAGCTGCAACAAATTCTAAAGAGGAAGCAACGATTGAAGAAAGTGAAGGGGAAGTTCATCCAGATACAGTGGAGAAAGAGAAACCTTCTAAACCTGTAAGTGAAGAAGCTGAAGAGGTGGAGTCTTATATCGCCATTAGAGAAGAGCTGTACAAGAAGGCTAAAGAATTTGATTCCAAGATTATTGATTTTGAGACTGGTATCAGAAGACCCTACTTTCATGTCCGACCACTTAATGTGACAGAGCTCGAAAACTGGCATAATTATCTTGATTTTATGGAAGGAGGAGATGACTTCAATAAGGTATAAATAAGTGTTCAGTTATCAGATGTTTGAATTTATGTTTTTGGTTTGTGCGTTTAGTTGTCCCTGTTATACATTGACTTACAGTTAAGTAATATCTCTCTGGCTAAACTCGTTGGATGAAGCATCTTTTTAAACTCTACGGATATTGAAAGCATGGATGGGTCTCCTCCCATTTGGTTGCTAATGCTATAAGGCTAAGTACTTTCTTTCAAATCCTAAATTTTGTGAGTCGAGATTCTGGGTTGTTCATCATGGAATAAACTATAAAACCATTTGTTAAAAGTTGCAATGTTATGTATGCAGGTGTGTTGTTACTTAAATCATTCATGGGTCCCTCGTTTCATTTTTGAGGGGCCTCCCTGTTCTGTTCTGTTCTGCCATCGGAGTATCTATCTCTTTTGTGTTTCTCCTATTTTTGCAATTTCTTCGATTCATATATAATAAAAAAACTACATTTTTTAGATACATACATAATCATGGTTTTTTTTTTGCATCAGGTTTTCAAGTTATATGAAAGATGTCTTATCGCGTGTGCAAATTATCCTGAGTTTTGGATACGATACGTTTTGTGTATGGAAGCCAGTGGGAGTATGGATCTTGCTGAAAATGCACTTGCTCGTGCCACACAGGTGTTTGTAAAGGTACACGTTTTATTCTTAGTAAATTTAATCATCTTTATGATGATCTTGGATCTTTTTAACAATTTTTTTTTTTGATAATGTTTACAGAGGCAACCAGAGATTCACCTATTTGCTGCCCGATTTAGAGAACATGGTGGGGATATTGTGGGTGCTCGTGCATCTTATAACCTTGTGCATACTGAACTTTCTCCTGGTCTTCTAGAAGCAATTATCAAGCATGCCAACATGGAACATCGTCTGGTAACCCAATTAATGCTTGTTTAAAAACATTATTATGCATATAACATTGATCTGAGTTTTTATATCTTAATTGGCTTTTCCTTTTTAATATAACTAGGGGAATCCAGAAGAAGCTTGTTCTTTGTATGAGCAGACAATTGCAATTGAGAAAGGAAAAGAACATTCACAGACCTTGCCACTTTTGCTCGCACAATACTCTCGATTTATGTACCTGGTATGGCTTCTTTACATTATTTGTGACTTAATAATGATTTATTTATTGCTGACAGTTTTGTTTATAGGTCTTGGGAAGGGTGGAAAAAGCAAGGGAGATTCTAGATGAAGCCCTTGAGAGCAATCAGATTTCGAAACCACTTTTAGAGGTCTTTATCAAAAAAAAAAAAGTCTATATATATTTTTGATTATATGTTTAGTTAGTTGTTTACATTAATGATGGAATTGCAGGCTTTGATTCACATGGAGTCGATTCAATCACTTCCAAAACAAATCAACCGCCTAGACTCATTGGTGGAGAAGTTCATAGCTCCAGGTCCCGATAATCCAAATCCTGCAAGTTATATCGAAAGAGAAGAGTTATCCAGCATTTTCTTGGAGGTAGAATGATTTTTATATATTATTTTGGGTACTTTAAAAATGTGTTATGCAGATGGTGTGACAAGTTGTTGTTATTGATTCTGCAGTTTCTAGATCTGTTTGGGGACACACAAACCATAAAAAAAGCGGATAATCGACACAGCAAGCTTTTTGTACATCATAAAAGTGCCACAGAGTCAAAGAAGCGACACATGGAGGGATATTTAGTGTCAGAAAGAGCAAAACTTGCAAAAACAGGTGGTGGTTCACCTGGCACACACAACCAGTGGCCTGCAGGTTATGGTGTCCAGCCTCAGGTTTGGTCACAAGCTCAAGGACAACAATGGCCTGCAACATATACTCAACAGGTATTTTTAATATTTCATTTTAATGAATTCATAATTACTTCCATCTATTGAGGATATGTTTTCTGATTTAGGCTGCTGCTTATGGCACATACAATGCCTATGGAAGCGGCTATGCCCAACCCCAACCACAAGCCCCTGCTCCTACATCTGTTCCACAAGCTGCTGCTTATGCTACTTACCCCGCTTCATACCCAGTCCAGGTATTCTTAGATGTAAAATTACCAATTTGCCCTTATTATTATATTGTGTTTAATTTTGCAAGTTTCATTTTGATGTCTGTTGTCAAAAATATATAACTTATTGGCAAGAACTAACAAGAAGCTGTCACAAAATTTTCCATATGATATCTCAGCAGGCTGTCCCACAGCAAGTTTACACACAGCCTGGTGGTGCTGTGGCGGCAGCACCAGCACCAGCACCGGCGCAACAACCAACTGCTGCTGCACCTCAGTCATACTACGGGACCCCCTACTATTGATATTGACCCAGCAAGACTGTATTTCTATCATAAAAGCAATGGCATTTTGGTCCATTGTTATCTTGTCTGTAAAATCAACCTAAGGCTAAGAGAATAGTAGTTTCTTCAATAGGTGGGCCTCAGAGTAATCCTTGAGTTTGAGTTTAAGGAAGGTAGATTGTTTAGCAGATAATCGCGTAGCAGGGTATAGTTGGTATGTTATTTGAATATGTAATGTCGTTTTTTTTTATTGATAAATGTTTTCCATGATCTATGCCCGAATTTGCTTTCTTCGTTATTCTATGCCATTTTCAGCTTTCATTTTTCTAATGTATGATATGGTTATGGACGAGGAAGCCCCTAGTAACAAAATAAGAGAAGTTAATAGATAGTAACGACAACAGACCTTTGGAATCCCATTAAAATCGGGTTGGGGAAACTAGATGTTCACAATCATGTATTCGTTGCTGGAAAAAATTGACTCTATATAAACGACCTTTCATATTTGCAAAATGAGAGCCTATAAATCAGGCAACAAACAATGGGAGATTTAGTTGAAGTGCGTAGAAAATCATGTATATTTATAAATCATAATACAAGTAACGAAATTCAAGAACTTGCAAAAGAGGAGAGTAAGTTATTATGAACAATATAACAATAAGAGAAATAAAACAAAGTTAGGTATAACAATAAAAGTCAGAACACACATGCATGACATGCTACTCATCGACCATGATGTTTTAGCCGCCTTCTTTATTTCAGCATATGTCATTTCATTTGATTCTATACAATATACTCTTCTCATTTTACCGCAAATCATCATCAACTATACCTTTTTTATTGTTGTTAATAGTAGCTTCCTAAGAACATGTGCATACCATCTCAATCATTATTTTTATATTTTTTCCGTGATTCGTGCCCCCATCCTCTCTCTCTCTCTCTCCAAAAAGAAATTTCTTATAATTGCGTTCAATACCCTATCCAACAAAGTTCTACAACAAATCCACCTCAACAACATCAAATCTATGACTTCCATCTTTCTTTCGTGGTTGTTCTTGTTTGGCCAACATTCAAATTCATACAACACGATTGACATAACATTGTCAAATTTTCTGGTTTCAACAAGATCTTTATGTCAGATAAGACTTTGAGTTCGCACCCCATTTTAACCAACTTATCTTTATGTGATAGGTGACGTCTACCATCACACCCTCTCCTTTATGGATAATAAACATTAGATACTTGAAATCCTCTTTAGGTGTAATAGCTTCCTCCATATACTTACATCTATCTCCTCCTCATTTGTCTCACAACTAAAATTGTCCCATAGATACTCCGCTTTAACAATGTTGACCCATAACCATTTTTCTTCTAAATTTGACCTCCATGTGTTTGATTGATACACCTCAATCTTAGACTCTACCATCACTACATTCTTTTTAGCAAAACGCATAAACCAAGACACTTTCCTGGATCTCACAAGAAATTTTGTCTCAGATTAAAGCGAAATATACAGATCGAGAGTCAAACCCCGATGGAGCTTAATTTCATCAGAAAATGACTATTTGTCTTTGAATAAGGTTTGAGCACATGTCGTAGACCAACAATATATATTGTGAATAAATATGATATATATCTCGAGGACCTTTCTAGCTTCTAAGGTCCTCCGATTCACTTCTCCAGAAACATTATCATAAGCTTTTTTCAGGCTGAGGAACACCATATAGAGATCCATATTTCTTTCTCTATATTTCTCCATAAGATGTCCAATATGGTGATCGCCCTAATAATGGAACTCCCATGCATGGAATCAAATTGACTTTCTGTAATAGTCTTGATGCTATACAACATAGCCTCCAAAACTCTATCTCGTAATTTCATGGTATGACAAATGAGCTTAATACCTACGTAGTATTTATAACTTTGGGCATCACCTTTGTTCTTATATATTTGGATCACACAACTTAATCTCCACTTCTTGGTATCTTGAGAGTCTTTAAGTCAATATCATTTCTTTCTACGACACTGACATGCCCTACTAGGAATTTTTTCCAATACAAAAATTTTGTTCCTTCTTATCTTCCCCAAAACTCTCTTCACTTCCTCGATACCAATCCTCAAGCAAGAACAAGATTCGAAGTTATTCCATCACACCGGGTGTAAAATACTAACAAGATATATTGGCCTATGAGTTTCTCAACTTTATGTTCTAATGTCTTTATAGTATTTTCTTAATAGTTAAATGGTTTTTATCCATTAAATTAAATACCAACACGCCTAACAACTTTTAAGTGTTTTTAAATTTTTTAGGGTGCGTATAGTATTTTCTTAGTAGTTAAATGTTTCTTTAATTATTAAATTAAATACCAACACGCCTGGCACAACTTTTATGTCTTTTTGAGTTTTTAGGGTGTAGTTTGATGTAGAAAAAGTTTCTGGTTTTCTAGAAAATTTTCTAAGAAAAAAGAAAAGCTACAAGACATGCTTGGTTTAATATTTTTTCCAAAATATTTTCTAACAAATTCTAAATTCTAATATAACTTGGAAAAATGAAAATTGTTGTTTTATATACTTTTTAATTTACAAAATATTGCTATAATAAAAACCCTAAATATCTACACCCTCAGCCACCCACCCACCCCACCTATATCCCCACCGGTATCCACCCTGCCCCTTTCCACCCACCCCATACCATCTCTACCCATATTAAACTCTTCTCAAGGATATTCACATCCATCCTAACCGCCATCACCCTCCCCCACTAATCACCTTATCCACACCCTCCCACCCACTCGCTTCTATATCTACAGATAGGGGTGAGCGCGGTGCGATTCGTTGCGGTTATTGACCAAAACCTCACCACTAACCGCAAATACGGTTAATCCATTTTCAAAACCATTTGGTGCGATTATTTTTGTTGTGCGTTTTTTTTTGTGTTTCGGTTATTAACTACATGTATTTGGTGTGATTTTTAACCGCTATTTAGAGTTCAAATCGTTTTAAGAGTTCAAAGATATTACATGTAATAATAAAAAAGGAATAAGGTACAAGACAATTAACTTAAATCACAAACAACTAATATCTTAAAAACATGAAATCACTAGTAATTAACAATAAATATCTTAAAATTGTAAAATCTTATCATTTTTCAATGTTAAACATATCAAAAAATCAACACTTTTATCTTCTAGAAGTTTATATTGCTTTCATTTATGAAATTTGTCTTATTTTTAATATTTAATATATTAATAATTAATAAAAAAAATTGTATATAATATATGCAGTGCAGTGCGGTTTTTTTGCGGGTTTTTGAAACTAATAACCGTACCGCACCACAAATTTGCGGTTTTTGAAAAACATAAAACCTCACCATCGATTTTTATTGCGGTTGCGGTTTATCAGTTGCGGTTTTTATAGTTTTTGCGGTTAATTTTAATTGCGATGCGGATTTTGCTCACCCCTATTTACAGATCCCACCCCCACCCCTATATCCACACTTCACTCCCACCCTACCCCACCTCTACTTCCACCCATATCCACACCTATATCCACCCCACCTCACCTATCAAATGTTTAATTCTAACAAAACAATTAAACTAAAAGTATAAGCGTAAACTTTATTTTTAAACTATTTAAATACCATAAATTTATTAATGATAAAGTAAAGTCGTATATATAAATAGAATAAAATACATTTTCTTTTTAGTAGGCTTTACCCTAAATTTATATATTTATAATTTTATATAGATACATTTACATTATTGCCTTTCATACATTTTACTCTGATCAGACTATCCATGAATGCATCAAATTCACTGTTTCTTTCTTCTTAGCCTCATTGACTCCTCACATATTCACGTCCCCATTGACCAACACCCAATCGGAAGCATTGCTATCTTCTTGTTTCCTTGCTTAGATCATAACCATTCGTCTCCTCCTCATGCCAACCTTATTGTCCATGATTTCGTGTTACTCGTAAGAATCTCAACGCCCTTATTTGTAGCAATATTAACACATGTGCATTTTGCATTCTTGGAGTTACAGTTTAAGGTTTCGCAGGGCGTACAAGGGAGTACGCTGGGCGCACTAGGCAGAAGAAATCGCGGGCACCTTATGGAGTATGTTGTGCATACTGGGAGTACGTAGGGCGTACTCCATTAAGATGGAAACCCTAACTTTTAGGGTATTTTCCTCATTTAAACCTCATTATAACACCTCTTGGACACTTTTGATCAACCTCCATATATCCTAAACCCTATTGTCGACCCTTAGCCACCATTTGTGTGCTCTTGAGCTATTGTGAAGAATTTTCATGTTTTTTTTATACATTTTGAAGTGATATAAGGATATTGAAGACTCATTGCTTGGAGTGAAGCTTAGAGATCTAGAATTATCACCTTTTGCAAGCCATTGAAGGTATAAAGTTCTTAGCTTGACAGCTCCTTGTGTAGATCTAATTTGGGTTGATTTATGACTTATTTTGGTCCTTTTTGGTTGTTCATGTAAGTAAAGGTTATTTAAAGAGTTTAGCCTTTAGATTTGGATGTTTTAGAGGTCCCTAATGCATAAAAATGTCACCTTTATAGGTTTTGTGCATCCATGAAAGTTGATGCCTCATTTTATGGAGCTAAGATGCTAGATTTGGACTTTGGAGTATTTATAGCCATGCAAAGTCTTAAAGCCTTCAACTTTATAGGTTAGGACCTCAATATGGAAATATCTTGTGGATTAGATAGTAAGTTCTGGAGCGATTAAGTCATTTGGCCAAAGAGTTAGGATCAGGCCGGTACGCGGAGTGTACTCCTGGGTACGCTGAGCGTATTGGCTGCGAGTTCGTGTCAACATCGATCGTGTACGTAGGGTGTACGAGTTTGGTACATCGAGCGTATGATAGTCTGGGCCGAAGAGATGGTGGGTTTGTATTTTTAGGCCATGCTTTAGACTGTTAAGATTTGGGCCTTTGTGGGGCTATTAGACTTCTGATTTTGGACTTGCTTGTACTTTTGGGCTTCCGTGGATTTAGGCCCATGATGGGTTTTGGGCCCAATTTGGAAGACTGGGCCATATTGGACTTTTGGTTGCCAAATAGGATTTAGGTCTTTTGAATAATGGATTGGGCCTTGGTTTTGGTCCGTGTAAGCGCAAGTGAAACAAATGATCGGGTAGCCCCTGAATCAAACAACACTAACAACACTGTAGCTGATATGCCGTTCACTAAGAACGATCCTATATAAAAACATATAACTATAAGAAACAATCAACAATAATAATAAAGAGATGAAGGGGAGATACATACCCGTCACCACATCAGGAGTCGCTCGCGCCTCCTCTGCTGTCATCTGAAAAACTCTACTCTTCGCCATTGGCGCCTCACTCCGGCCCTAACGGCCGTCTGTAATCCTCAATGTTGCAGGGACAGGTGCTGCCACCTTCCCTGCTGCTGCTACGGCTGGCAAACTCGGACACTGGTACCTTTTATGTCCCCTCTGATTGCAATGGAAGCAAATCAGATCAGATGTTGCGGTAACGGTGGGAGTAGTTGTACAATCGCTACTCATATGCTCGATCTGGCAGCACTTGTAGCTACCGGGACTCCCTGCCTTGCACGCCCCGTCGTGCAATCTCCCACACTTGCCACATCGACCGTGGCTCTTCTGACCTCTAGATCTGTGATATGATACCTTGGGGTTTTTGCCCGAACTCCCTGTGCCAGATACTGTCTTTGGCTTCCTCTTCTTCTCCATCTCTAAATCAATCTCTCTCTCACGAGCCCTAGCAATCATGTCATCCAGGGTTTTACAGTTAGACCGACTCATAAACTGGCAGATATCACTCCGCAACATCTCATGATAACGAGCTTTCTTCATTTCCTCGTCAACTGCGTACCGAGGAATGAGAAGAGCCCTCTCCCTGAACTTGGCGGTAATCTCCGTCACTGTCTCTGTAGTCTGGGTGAGATCCTGAAACTCCCTGGCTAACTGTTGCACCTCGATAACCGGTGCAAACTCGGCTCTGAACCTGGTAGTAAAATCAGCCCAAGTCATCGCATCAAGTGTTGTGTCATCCCCGATGACGTGCCAGATCTCCTCCCACCAATCTTGTGCCCTGTCCTTCAGAAGATAGGATGCTAGTCTGACCTTCTCCCCCTCAGGACATCTGCTGGTGCGGAAAGCATTGGCGACATCCGCCAACCACCTGGTACTCGATATGGGGTCCCGCGCCGCATGATAGTCAGGAGCTCCACAGGCTTTGAACTCCCTGAAAGTGAGTGTGCGCGACCCTATCATGGTCGCCACCTCAGCACGAAAGGTGCTCAACCTCTCATCCATCAGCTCCAAAATACCCTCCTTGTTCGAACCAAAGATCACAGGAGTCTGTTCGAGTATGATGTGAGTAATCTCTTAAGAGAGAAACTCCTTAGTTTGATCATCCAAATGCTCGGCTCCCAAGCCTGGTCCTGATCCCTCACCGGCACCTGAACCGCCGACTGCTGGTCTAGGGGGTAAAACCACCATTCTGAAACACATAACGACAACGTCAGAAATACTGATATATCTTGAGGGATCACTATTACTACAAGTTTCCTGGTTTCTCCTTGGCCTTCCTTGATTCAAGTACAGATCCTCTGCTTTCAGTAGTATGGGCCCCTACTACCTTCCACATCTATCTGTACCTTCCCCAAGAACTGCCTCGACTCCACTAAGTCCCTTCTACTACTACTGCTGATCTCATGCTAATCTCGTCCTGGGCTTGCCCTAGGGTGATCACCAACCCACTCTCCGCCAACAATTGCATAAGAAGTCCCCACTTTCTTCCCCTAACTAGCTCGCGAATACTATTACATATCACTCAGACTATATAATTCTTCGAACGAGGGATCCTACCCTATAACGGTTGGACTCAAACAAGAGCTGCGAAATAGAGCTAGACCTAACCTTCTGAATTATTTAGTCCTTGCAATATGTAACTTAACATATTCGTTTACTAGTTAGTGAAAGACAACTAGAACTCCTAAAAGCACAAAGCATGCAGCATTCAGGCATTGAGTACATAATCAAGCGTATACCACTCTGGCTATAATTCTGACTAATCCACACTAGCATACAATGCTAAGCTCATACTATCAGGCATAACCTAACCAGACTATCCTACTGCTATCTACTCAATACTAGCATGCAATTCTCATAAAGCTGAAACACATATAGCAGGCACATAAGACATCCTCCTAGATCCTTAGTCCTATTCTAGCATGTCGTTCTAATGAAACTGAAACTGATAATCATAACATAAGCTTGTATGGGTAATTTGGGAGTACTTACTTGAGCTCGGCTGATCGCATGCACCACACCCCTTTTTAAGAAAACTCTTTTTCTTTCTAAGTTCTTTTCAAAATTTCTTTTTGAAAACGTTTCTTTTTTTTTTAATCTTTCACCATTTCCTTAGTTTGAGTTCAGACACACTCGAAAGTATGCCTGAATCCCTCAAACCAAGGCTCTGATACCAACTTGAAACGACCCAAAATATGACCCAAAAATTTTGTTTAAATAGTACTAAAAGCTAACAATCATCCATAATATATAATGAAACCGTACGTCACAAATCTCAAAAAGTTATAATAGATGTGTCATGACAAAAGAACTGTATCAACATATCATAGCATCTGAAATAAACTCCCAGGATAAAAAGCTGAAGCTGTGGTGTGTGCGATGCCATCATCCCGAGGTCTTCCCTTTGTTAGCGGAAGTACCTGAAACCAAAACTAAAAACTGTAAGCACGAAGCTTAGTGAGCTCCCCCAAACTACCACATACCATACAACAACACATAAACAACTATTGGGCCTTGCCCAATGCATCAGACTGAAGTCTGGAAACTGCATCGGATCGAAGTCCGGAACTAACTGGGACCGTGTCCCCTGTATCGGACCGAAGTCCGGAACTAACTACTTCGGATCGAAATCTGGAACTGAACGGGACCGTGTCCCCTGCATCGGACCGAAGTCCGGAAACTGACTGAGCATAACATAGCATAAACATATCAACTAGCATAAGCACATATAATGCATACTACATCGGACCGAAGTCCAGAACACATAGCACAAAGACATGCTTGAATCAAAAAGACATGCTTGAATCACAAAGACATCAAGCACAATGAACTACTGCATCGGACCAAAGTCCGGTACTACTGCTAACTAAACGGACCGACATTGTGGTCGAAGACTCGTTCCTACAGGAAGGAAACTCACTTCGTAACGTTGGCTGCCGAGATGCTAAATCTGAAACTGCCTGACCGCTGCTCCAGAACTCCCCGGCTACAAATCCCATAAACACTAAATCAAATGCTGATAATAAATCTCAGGGTAAAATGACTATTTACCCTTGGGCAAGTCAAAGTCAACTTCCTGTTGACCGGACTCGCCGAGTCAGGGCGCAGGCTCGTCGAGTCCCTCCATTACTAACTACGGCTTTAACTCACCGAGTCCCTTTCCCACTCACTGATTCACCTTGAACTCACAAGTCGAAGAAAGACGGGGGACTCACGACTCGACTCGTCGAGTCCGAAGAACAACTCGCCGAGTCCTAACGTGCAGATTCCATACAATCGATTCTAATCCATTCCAAAGCATCTAACTCGCAGATCTAATCTCCTGGGACCATCTGAACACATAAAGTTGCTAACTTCACATGTAACTAAGAAGGAATGAAGCTATTTCCCTCAAACTTTACTTTAATCGGGAAAACTCATCCAACTCGCCGAGTTATATGAACAACTCGCCGAGTCTAAGGCAATGTTCATCGGACTCGCCGAGTTGCTCATCCTACTCGTCGAGTCCACGGCTATCTTCATATGACTCGCCGAGTCAACCTTGAGACTCACCGAGTCTATTCAGTCCATTTTCCATACAGACCTGATTTGAGCCATGTTGCGGCTCCAAATCACATAGCCAAGTTTCTAGGGCATGCTTATCACGTAAAGTTGCAAACTTTACGTGCATGCATGGCTTTAAAGGCTTCAAATGCAAAATCTAAGCTTTTAATGGGGTTCCAAGCTCAAGAGGGACCTCAATCACGAGCACAACTGAAACTTTACACTTCTAGAATGCAATAAGGGTCCAGATATGAAGTATAACCCGACCATAAGGCTTCTTCACAAAGGATTTGGGATTTTTGGAATTAAAAACAACAATTTGAGGACAAACAAGATCTACTAGATCAATAAGCAAGATGGAGACTTTATTACCAGAAAAGATGGTCACAAATGAGTGTGGTCCAGATCTACTTCTTCTTCCTTGAACTCTTCAACCTTCTCCTTCTTCTACTTGCTCCAAAATGCACCAAAAGTTCCTTCATAAGGCAACAATCACTCACGCACTCTTTAAGGAGGCTAGGGTTTGATATGAAATGCTCTGAGGGTGATGGAGGTGAGGTTGGGGTGCATAAATGCGTTTAAATAGGGTGCAAACCCTTAAAATTAGGGCTTCATCCAGACAAGCAGACTCGCCGAGTCCTAACATATGGACTCGTCGAGTAGCCGACTCAATTTGCGTGATCATCCTGTCTCTACTCGACGAGTCGGGCTACAGACTCATCGAGTACCCCTTAAGAAATGAAAATACTTATTTAAATTACATACCAGAAAATGGGGCGTTACAAATTGGGTTTGTAGATTGCCTAAGGTGTATTAGACATAGCAATGGTTGTTGCAACATTCATGAGTGCTCATAAGATCTGAGTATTGGACTCAACCCACGCTCACTTGTATCACTTCATGGAAATTATCTCGAGTGACCGTGAGACGGTAATATCATATAAATCTTCAAACCTATAGATATTAGTTGTTGACTATGAGTTGGTTATACATTGATTGTACGAAAACGCCTTGGTAACTCGATGCTATAAAACATGCTTTTGTGCATAATTCAACAAGTAGTCAGTACAAGCATATAAGTTGAAGTTTATCTGTTCCTTCTAGGATTAGAAGCGATATCTGGGCCCCTCGGTGATTTGTTTTACCTATGTACCGGGACCGATCAGAACCTAATTGATGTGTTCAATTTAGTTCTATGTCAAACAAATCAGAGATCGAGAAACAAATGTTGGACAATAAGTAAGACCATGTTCCATGTATTTGTCCAGCTGATATCTTGAGAATAGAGGATTATATGATCACTTATCTTAAATGGCATATCATCATTATCATCTCAGTTCCGAGAGACTTTGAAAGAGATACGATTGCTAGTCGGATCCTGAAGTCATATCTGCAACTATAGTTATTAGACTTATCCAAGTGGGAGACTGTTGGTTATAGTGTCTAAGTCCATAACTATATTTGGTATGTACTTGACCCGACCCGACATGGTCCATTTGGGTTGCATGGAATTGTAACACTTGGATATACTAAATGAGAGAAAGGACACTTAAGGATTATTAATATATTATAAGTTCTAATATATTAATAATATTATTTAATTAGTATTGATCAAAGAATTAATTTGGAATTAATTAAGTGATCAAAAGGAGACTAATTAAATATATGGGGTAGATTGTGTAAATCATCTATTCTTGTATAGTGGGCTAATGATCCATGGTTTGTATGGATTGGGTTAAAACCCATAAGGTGCTCCATGGATAGTCCATGGAGGTTACAAACCCATGGATCATGGAATATGGAAAGCCATGACAATTAGGGTTTACATGGTGTAACCCTACTTGTGCCACAACTATATAAAGACCCCTAGACTAGCAAAATCGGAACTAGAAGCAAGTACAAGAGGGCTAGCCGAATTTTGAGTGTTAGTGTCTTCTCTCAAGGTTATTCCAATTGTTGTGGTGTTGTGTGAGACACTTGAGGCATCACATTTGGGGTGCTAGGCTCACAAAGTCTTCAAGGAATCCAAGCTACTAAAAGGTATGTTATTCTACTTGATTTTTGTATTACAAGTTCCCATAACATGCTATTTAGGATGTAAACCTTGGAAAATCAAATTTGCATGTATATTAGAGAAAACATAGATCCAAGGTTTCTAGGGTTGCATAGGAGTGTTAAATACCCATCACTATATTTACCATAAGACCATTTCCATATATTTCTAATCTACCAAAATACCCCATAATTCAACTAGTCAACCCTTGGTCAAAGTCCAAGTCAATGGTCAAGGTCAACAGTGCATGTTGACCCGATTCGTCGAGTGCAGTTCACCGAGTCGTCGAGTCCTTACTGAACTCGAGAAGTCGTGAAATCCCGCACTGACTCATCGAGTTTCCCTGCAACTCGCCGAGTTCATGCATGTCCAAATGTCGGGAAAACCCTAGCTAACTCGCCGAGTCATCCTACTGACTCGCTGAGTCCATGCATAAATCCTCACACGACAATCTTCATCAGACTCGCCGAGTTGGCCATGAAACTCGCCGAGCCCCTTCAGTACTTTCTCCATTCTGATGCTTTTTAAGCCACTCTAAAGCTCCATATTTCAGATCAAGCTTCCCAAGGCATGTTTATCACGTAAAATTGCAAACTTTACATGCATGCAAGGCTCTAAAGGCTTAGAATGTCAAATCCAAGCTTATAATGGGGTTTAACTCAAAAGGGAAGGTTCATACTTCCTAAAGCTGGAGACTTTATAACTATAGAGACCAAGATAAACTCATATATGAATTTGCAACCTCATATCCTAGCCCATACCCAAAACTGGCTAATATACATGCTAGAAAAGCCCTAATCTTAAACATAAAGAGATCTAGAAAGAGGGAAGGTCAAGGTAATGACTTGTTACCTTAAAACTGATGCCGATAAGCAGAAGAGTCAGATCCACCAGCTCCTCTGTGCACAATCCTCTTATACTTCAAGTCTTCTTCTTTCAAATCACCTTCCAATCTTGAAAATCACACAAAATGGAGCACACACACGAATTAGGGTTTCTAGACTCACAAGTGGCTGTAAGGGGAGGCTAAGGGGGCAAAGGATCCTTTAAATAGGGTGCAAAACCTCGGAAATTAGGGTTTCATCCTTCCGCTTTAACTCGTCGAGTTGGTCACTTAAACATGTGGTAAAAAACGTTCCTACTCAGGGCATCTAACTCGTCGAGTAGACCTTTTAAATATGAAAATAAAGTTGTAAAGTCCATACCTGAGAGTCCGAGCATTACAAAATGATGGTTCGGTTCGGGTATCTACGAGTATCTAAATACCCAAACCAAAACTAACCCATATTTATGCGGTTTTTTCAGTTTCAGATTGGCCGGATTGGTTCGGTTTTACGGTTTTGTGGCTTTTTTGCACACACCTAATCACTGGTAGTAGTACAAGGGAACGTGAATAATGAAAGATTCGAGGAGATGTAGACTGATAGTCTAAAATACTATAAGGTTTGTTTATGCTTATGTTTTGTATTAGTTATGACATCCCAAACTTTTGTAAATCAATGAAAACCATTTCTTCAAAAATATTTTTATGGGACCAAATTCCGCATTTATAAATAAACTTTGTTTTGAATAAGCATAGATAAAAAAAAATTTAATATAACCGTAAAATTAGGATGTCACAACTAGTTTTTCATTGAATTAAAATACCACATGACATACATTACTTAAAAAACGCAACGTTAAAAAAAACTAAAAATGCCAAACATAACTAAGAAAACTACCCCAATTCCTATATCGGGTTTGAACAGATTCTTTCATCGCTAAAAATATATCAAAATCTTCACCTTCGATATCATCCGCTTTCATCTTCAGAATCTCCATATCGGTTTTTGCTTGAAGCATCGTTTGCGAGTCTTAAAATGACGTTTGCGCTTCTATCATTTTTTGTTCCATCCAACTTATCATCTCCGCCTTGGTCTATTGAATTTGGACATATCGATCAAATTTGTCTCCAAAATGATGGATAACGCTAGATCCCGAAGCCGACAAACCCGCTTTTTTGCTTTATTTCTTCCAATGGACTGACAAAGAGGTTACTCGTCTTTAAGACCTATCGGGTCATTGTTGATGTCGATGTGTGTTCGCCTGCCTGATTGTTAGGAAGTTGCATCGGGGTTTCTTGAACGCTTTGAACCGGAAGAGCTTTCAGAAATTCTTTCCGTTTTCTCTTTCCATTTTGGAAAAGCTTTCATTTTTAGCCACGATTTCACATATGGAAAAGCTTTGCGGGTTGGTGTTGTTTTTTCAAATTGATCCAAAGTCGCCTTAAAGACAACGAAGTCATTTCACCCATTTTTGTGTAAGTTTTTGAGGTTGCCGTAAATTCCTCCAAACTTGGTGCATTTTAGTCACAAATCACGCCACTTTGAGCTAATTTGGTCGAGATTTCGGCTTTCACTTCTCACTAACGCATGTAATACGCTTCTCACTTTCTTCCAAAAACAATTAAAGGTTTAACTATCTCCTTTAATTGGGTCTTAGGAAGCCGATACCCACACCTCCACTAGCTTTTCTTCTTCCTCTTTTGTCCATGGAACCCTATCGGTTGTATTGGTTCGGACAAGTTTTTTTCGTATTTTTTTGTTGGGCTGGTGGTGGTGGAGGTTGTGTTTCCGACATAAAATTTGGGTAAAGAGGGGGTTGTGAAGGTGGTGGTTGTGATTGTGATGATTGTGGTTGGAAAGGTTGTTGGTATACGAAACCGGGTTGAAATTATTGTTGATACGACGAGAAAGTTTGGAATTGTTGTCGGAAATTGACGAAGAGTTATATCTAATGCAAAAGTGTTTTCGGGTTTACGGTTTCGATAGTTTGGGAGGTATTTTGATTGGGATCCATAGTTTTCGGTTGTAAAGAAAGTTGTGTGTAACTCTTTAATAGAGAAAGAGAAGAATGGTGTAGAAAATGAGGTTGTATAGTATGATATTCATGTTAGGTTTTGTACGCATCAAATACACTCTAAAACTAGGCAACGGAAAAATCGAAATAACGAAATAACGATATACCTAAGTGTACATGCATCCTATGGATCTATGACTTCATGCTAATTACATCAACCCTAGAAAACTAAAACATAAGTAAGAAAACATACCTCTTATGTAGCCCTTGATCTCCATGCCTGAGATCTTGAACCTCCATGAACTTGCTTGGATGAAAGGATCCAAACCAGAATCCCTCTAATGGTATCACACCCAATGACACCAAAGAGTGGAATAAAAATAACTAGGAGAAGGGTCAATTAACAAACCCAACGGGGCTAGAAATCGTCCCTAAGAGGGGGAGGAAGAAGGGTTGGCGAATACTTCAAGCCAAGGTGCAAGGAGGAATGAAATCCCTAAGGCCCTATTTATAGCCTTGGATGCCTCGTTAGGTTTAGTACTCCTTCCCATGTGGGATGGAGGCCTAACCACGAAATTTCACTCCTTTCCTATATGGGATAGAGTGATTTTCATCCAACCCTAAGTCCATAAGGTTCTGGAACATTCCTGATTAACCAACTATCGATTAATGAACATTTAACCCTTCAATTAATTAAACTGTTAATTAATTCACAAAATATATTTTTAATTAGTTTCTAATTAATTATTAACCATAATAATTAAAAGACTAATTTCTCCGTTATTTATTCTACTCAATTTTGGTCTCGAGGGCAACCCAAAAGGACCCTGCTATTATTAGAAATATTACCAATAGTTAATGACCTTGGATACTATTCCAATAGTCTCCCACTTGGACAAGTCATCAACTATACGAGGACTAATATTTCTCCAATAATCAACAAAGAGTTAGCCATCCAATGCAACTACCGAACTCTTGATCTAATCAAGATTCAACACTTAGATAAGTGATCAAATATCCCTTCGTTCTATGATATCTATATGAATTTGAGACATGGATAATGGTCAATCTCAAGAATTCAAGATTCTGTTTCCCGATATAGATTTGTGACGACTGCATCTGACTACTAAATTGAACACATCAACTCCAGTCAGGGCTCGGCCAAAAACTTTAGATGTCAGCACCAAATCATCGAGGGGCCCATAGATATCGCTTCTCCCATTAAGGCAGAAGGAACGAATAAACTTTGACTACATAGTTTTTGTCTATTCCATCATGTCACACATGGACATACCCTCCATAACTACCAGTTACGGTTAGCGTTGGAGTAGGCCAATACATAAAAGAATCATAGAGCAAAACACCACATGTATTTAGGTTTGAAGAATATAAGATATTATTGTCTTAGAATTACTCGTGAATGAATCCAAGAAGTAATCTTGAAAGACCCTCACTTTCGTATTTCTGAAAGACAAAAACTTTCATACTTGACAATTGTTACTCCAAAACACGTTACATGCATATTAAAAAAACAATATTTTACATTGATAAAGTGATTATAAACTACTGGATACAAACCGACTATTTCAAAGTGTTATATATTACATAACTTCCCAGGATTCTATAGTTTTATACATATGGGAGTGCAAAATACAATAGTTTCAAACTATTCATAATCTTCTATCAATACAATAGTTTCAAACTATTCAAAAATATTCTATCAGTATATAATTATATTGGATGCTTATCTCCTGCAATTTGTTAAACATTGAGAGGGTAAGCGGTGACGCTTAGCGAGTTCAATAATAGTTACAATATAACATTATGCCATATATATATATATATATATATATATATATATATATCAATATGACAGAAGCAAAGAGGAACAACAAGGGCATATGTGAATCATGTGTCAAACTTTTCATATCAATCATTGATTTTATTCAAAGATATACAATCAATGAGACATAACAATTTCCATACTTGATATACATCAATAAAGCTTTGACCCAAATGGCATAGAAGACATACAACTTCGGATTAACATTTGGTAGATTTCAGGCTTATATCCATGTCTAACCTTCTGCTAATACCATAGAATATAAATCATTCTCTTACAGAGACATGTTCTACATGGCCAAAGGCTACATACCAGTACCAACGTGAATCTAAGTCCTTTCACTGATCACATGGTCAAAGGTATTTCTTTGCTATTAAAAATAGCGAATAAAAATAACACAGGAAAATAACCCGGAATAATAACACTGAAAAGCACATAGAACATATAACACATAACATACACTTGATCCTATGTATTAAGCTCAACGTGAAATAACCAGGGGCTAAAATATTAATTTGGGCAACACTTTGGCTCTAAATATGAATTTCTTCGTTAAAAACCGGGAGTTTTCTTGATAATCGGGCTCTGCGAAGGTAGAGCTTCAAACCGGAAAAAATAAATTTCTCAGGGTCTTCGGGCACTTCGGGGCGTGTTTCGGGTGTTGAAAATGATTCCGGGGCTTCGGGGGAAGTGGAAGTAGTGAAAATATGGAAAAGGGGTAAAAAGTGGCTAAATTCCAAAAATCCGCGGGAGGTCTCGCAGCCTTCTATTTATACGGCGAGGGGCTCGGATCCGAGGGCTGAGAAGGGTGCACGCGGCCACAGATGCGAGGGTCGGCCGAGAAGGGTGAGTCAACGAAGGCAGGTGGCAGCGAGGGAGAGAGACACGCTGTAACACCCAAAAATTTCAAACCAATTTAAACTTTTAAAACATGTCAAGTTCATCAAAACATTACAACATTGTTTTCAAAATATTATTTATCAGAGTACTCCCAGAAGATTAACATAATATGAGGAGTTGTACGATCATGCCTTCGCCTTGCCGCGATCCCCTGATGTACCTCAAACAATACACTGAAACTGTAAGCCCGAAAGCTTAGTGAGTTACCCCCAAAATACCGATACACATATAGTCCACATAACCATGTCATAAACAACATATCATAAAAAACTGAACAAAATAGCACATAACGGGTCCACAACCCTACAGACTGTAATACCCACGAGCCCACAGTACGAGTCTCCCTCAGCCCGTAACTGGAATGCTCCCGAGCCCACAGTACGAGTCTCCCTTAGCCCGTAACTGGAATGCTCCTAGGGTTTGTTGGCTACCGCACAAAGCAGTACAACCTCAACCCATCCCATATAAAATACACATAACATAACCACTGAGCATGCAATAATCATATAACATCACAGGTAGTCCTATAGGTCTACCTAACTGGCATAACCACTAGCATACAACACTAACTCATACTCAACATCTAACACTGCTAGGATAACATATCCAATGGGCCGGCCTTGGTGCCTTAGACCCCTTAGTATAGTGAGGATAACTCACCTGCAATTGCCGACTGAAGAGATGAGACCAAGCTGCTCCGACCACTGACACGAACTCCACCACAGAACACTATCAAAGAACCAATTCCATAAATACCAAAATTACCAAAATACCCTTGGAAATTAAACTGGTCAACTCTTGGTCAAAGTCAAAGTCCTCAATCAAATTCAACCTTCCTGGTTGACTCTACTTGCCGAGTCAGCCCGTCGACTCGTCGAGTTCCTATACTTAGGAAACTCCCACAACATGACTCAACTTGCCGAGTCGCCCCAAGACTCGTCGAGTTGAATGATCTCGGAATTCCATCCTGAACAACTCACTGAGTCGCCAACCGACTCACTAATCCAAAGCTTTAACCAAAAGAGGTTGGTTTCTGCGACCAGACTCGCCGAGTCCAAGAACAGACTCGCCGAGTCCAAGGAAATCTTCAACAGACTCGCCGAGTTATTCTTCCAACTCGCCGAGTCCATGCACATGTTCATACAACTCGTCGAGTACACCCATGTGACTCGCTGAGTCTCTTCAGTTCTCAATCCATACAGAGGCTTTTCGAGCCATGCAGGGGCTCCAATCCATAGATCCACTCTTCTACAACCTAACCCTCACATAAAGTTGCAAACTTTACGTGAAACCAAGGAGATATAGGCCCAAAACACACTAGGGCATGGGTTTTAGACAAAGGGGCTTCACCAACAATTCAATGACTGAAACTTTATGACATTATCGACCATCGCAAGCCTAGATCTGAAGTAGCAACCTCAGATCTAAGCCTCTAACTCGAAATAGCTCTTAATCATACAAAAAATGCCCCAAATCTCACATGATAATAGATCTAGATGCAAAAGAGCCCAAGCAACATATTATTACCTCCAATATAATCTCCAACTGAAGTAGATCCCAGATCTACACCCCTCCTTTGCAGCAAACCTCTTGATCTTCAAGCCCCTTTCCACCAAAATCACTTATCAAGGCTCCAAATTGCTTCCAAAGGCTCTCACTCACAATTTAGGGTTTCTGGATCTCAAAAGGGTAGCAAAGAGGCTGAGGGTGGGTTATAATGTTCTTTATATAGGGCATAACCCCCGGGATTAGGGTTTTCTCTCTTCAGCACCAACTCGTCGAGTCCAAGCCGCCGACTCGGCGAGTTGGCCACTTAAACCGCGACAGAATCCCGCTCCGACTCGGCGAGTAAGCAAACCTACTCGTCGAGTCCTTTCCTAAATTTACACTTTATGTCCTTCATTGAACATTAGAAATTTGGGGTGTTACACACGCATGCGAGGTAGGACGTGGGCACCCATACGAGGCGCGTCGGACGCGTATTGGTCCGCGGTTCGATCCACTCGGAAGGCGACAGGTGTGCGACACACGGCGGAGCCAACTTCGGATGTGTCATGGATCGGACACGGGGTGTTCACGGAGCAAAGGATCCGATGACGTGGCCTATTCCGACCTAATCCTTGCAAGATTCCTCGGAAAATGAGCCAAAATCTTCTAAAATCCATAACTTTTGCATACGGGCTCCGTTTTTGACGTTCTTTATATGCACGCGTAGGCGGGAATATATTCTACAACTTTTGTTTAGACTTCTTCGGCTAATTTTGACTTTATTTTTAATATTATTATTTTTAATAGACCGCGACAGGAAAATCTGTTAAAAATTCATAACTTCTTCATCCGACATCCGTTTTCGTCAGACTTTTTACCGTTGTACTACTAATGACGAGATCTTCAATTCTCGTTTAGGTTGTGTCGGCTAAAAATTACTTGATCTAAAATTCAAGTTTTTAGTTGTCTGCTGCAAAGCTGAAACTTAGAAAAATCATAACTTCCTCATACGAAGTCAAATTTTGGCGTTCTTTTTATCGTACTTCTCGGTTTAACGAATACTATGACTTTCATTTAGATTACTAAGGCTAAAAAGTAGTTTATCATAAACTCACTCTTTTTACGTCATTTGGCGTCATGCCGGTTTTGTCGCGGATCTTCGATTGGTCATAACTTCTTTGTTATAACTCAGATTTCGATGAGGTTTTCGCCTAAATGTTTCTAACGAGATTATCTACAAATTTCAATAATAAAATTTTACTTATTCCAAATTTTATATTTTCGTTAAATTTCACTATTTGATATTTGATTGAAATCTCATAAGACTTCCAATACTTTCTGAATGATTCTAAGCATAGTTTTACTTCATTTCTAGTAAAAACCATCTGTTAGAACTCAACATTCAAAATCACATAATATTTCGTAATATTATTCACTTTTATAATTTACAATACACGATAACTGAACGTGTATGTTACAAATCTCTAAGCGTGGGTTGGTCCAATACTTAAATCTCAATTAAGCACTCATGAGTGTTAGCGCAATCTCTTTGCTATGTCCAATCAATATGGACAATCCACTAATACTCATGACAGTCTTGAATACTACTTACTTCCAAGAGTATGACCGACTGTGGACGTTTGCGTAAATTAATACTCGGGAAGTGGGTTCCAAACATGCAAAAGTGAGAACGCAATGATAGGCTAGTTGAAATGACCGAAATCCATCATATATTAAGATCACCACTTAATAATCGCCAAATCAAATTAAAACTTATACTGCTTAAAGTTCTCGGGTTTTAAAACAAACCAAACTAAGAGTGTTTAAGCCAATTCATTTGCAAATCTAATGCCTCTAGACTTTGTCTGACTGTCAGACTTGGTCAGTGACATTGGCTTAGGAATGGATCGACAATATTATCTTTCGATATGAATCATTGACTATGATGTCTTTACATTTGACTCACTATCAAATGCGTCAGTACTTACTGAGTGTGTGTAATGTGAGCTTGTGTGACCTGGGATCCATACTCGAGGTAAGTTCACCCTTAAAGTCACAAAGAGACTTCATAAGGACCATCAATGATTGAATTTCAACAAAGATGTCACTAATGAATCTCTTTCAGCCACATTGTCTTCTTTGAAGTTTAACCAACCGCAACATACTCTAAGTTTGCAAAATCTACTATGGTGTAATACTTGGTACTCTTCCATGCTTAAATTTAACCATTTAGAGAAGCACGAAATCCGACTGCAAACGGAAACGTCTTTATTAGTATGGAACTTAGCATCAATGTAACACTTACACTGATCTCTTCCATATTATCAATATCATTTCTTCTGTCCTCTAAGGACCCTTAAGAATTTTCTTGATCTTGATTCGTTGATTCTCACCAAATTAATCTAATCCAACTTGTCATGCACAAGGCATATGAGTCATCAGATTTGGTACATGTTATGGCATATATGATCGATCCCATAGAAGAAGCATGTGGGACACAAATCATTTGCTTTAGCTTAATAGTAGAGCTAGGACATTAGCATTACTCAATGTCATGCCATATTGTAATAATCCTAAACTCCTTTTCGAGTTTCCTCAACATTCCATGTACTTTGGCTTTATCCAATGAGTTACTTTGATCTATCTCTATAGATCCTTATTATGCATGTGTCTTGTATCTCCCATGTATATCATAACGAAACAGTTCTCATACCAAGCCAAGCTTTTACACCTGCCAAGTTAGAATACAATTTCCTATAAATCGTACATTGTGTATGTACAATACAAGGGTGACTACAGTGCTCCCACTAGCACTGACATATATATGGCTTATCTACGTTTCTCGAAATTCAAACTCCTTGAACTTTTCTCATTGAAACAAAGATTCCAATTACTCCTACTAGCTTTGACATATATATGACTTATCTTTATTTCTCGAAATTCAAACTCCTTGAACTTTCTCATTGAAATAATGATCCCACTTGCGAGATGCTTATTTCAGTCCATAAATGAACTTATTAAGCTTACACATCTTTCAAAACGTACCTTGGTTTAATTATGTGCTTATTCCTATCCATGACTCTCTCTAGTTGAAGATCTACTTGCACAAAAGGGTTAAGGTCAAGTGCTAGGTCTACCAAATAACAACATACATGGATTGAATCTTGCTTTCCAATTCCTTTTTCTATGTAGTTGCCTTTAGGGCCTACCATAGCTTCCGATAGCTGGTACACTCTGATTGCTATCTACCTGTGACTCAAATACCTTAGCAATATAAACTCTTATATAACTAGGTCCTTGACGTCTTCTATCAGATCTATAAGGAAAAATGGAAATATGTCAGTTTCCTTAATAGCTCCTTCAATTCCAAATCGAACGCTATGTCCAAATTTACTCTCTTCTATGATTGGCCATGCTAGTTCCAAAAGGAAACCTCGACATGCTACACAACTCCTTAATGGACATTCCAAGTTGTTCATATCAAAATCAGAATGAACTGATCATATGTACATGTTAGCTAGTCAACTAACCATAGTCAACTCCTAACTCAAGGAAATTCCATTTTACTTCAATATAACAATTTACTGATGGGTTTTAGGTAAAACAAATAAACTAGAAAAACAATTCCTAAGTTCACATGCAACCTACTTTGGATCTATGTTTTAACTATTGAACATATAACTTTGAATTGAAAAACAAGAACCCTAGAGGAGAGAGGCTATTTTCGAAAATAACAAAATAGGTTTTAGGAATTACATACCTTTCAATTGTTATAGCAAACAATTGATAATCCTCTTGAACTTGATCTTGATCTCCTTGGAAGCTTAGCACCACAAATGTAATGCCTCTAATGGAATCACACCCAAGAATTAGCAAGAATGAAACTAGAAGGAGAGAGAGGGAGGGAGTATGCAATTCTCGGCCTAGGGTTTCTTCAAAAGAAGGAGTGGCCAAAATATGAGCCAGGAGGCTCCTAATATAGCTGAGGGATCTAGGGATTAGGAAAAAACCCTAATGCTCCTTGCTTAGGGCCTAGGGTTTCCCCTATAGATTTCGTCCACCCTCTTCCAAGGGGGTTCTGGAGCCTTCCACTCAACTATTAGATAATTGCAAACTAGTCCCTGCACCTTATAACTAATACAGTTAACCCCAAAATTAATTCTAATTAATTATTGGCTAACTACTAATTAAACATTATGATTTCTAATCAATATATTAATCTTTTAACATATTAATAAATCATTTATATAAATTTATTAATCTTATAATAAATTAATATCTCTCCTTTCATAATTTCCTTGTCCGGTTGCTAGGCTTGAGGGCAACCCAAAAGGACTGTGCTGCTATCAATTCAAGTACATACCAATTATAGTTATGGGCTTAGACACCTAATCCAATAGTCTCCCACTTGGATAAGTCTGTAACTATAATTTCTAGTATGACTTCTAAATTTGACCAGCAAATTGTAGCTTCCAAAAGCTGTTGCCGAACTCTGACCCAGTCAGTTATGTGTCCTAAGATAAGTGATCACATGACCCTTCGTCTACTAGATATCCCTAGACATAAGACATGGAATAAAATCAATCTCTTTGTTTAGGATCTATGTTTCCCGATTTCTGATTTGTGATGATATAGGACTTCTAATCGAACATATCAATTTAGTCCTGGCTGGGCCCAACACAAAAGTCAACACCAAATCATCAAGGGGCTCACAAATATCTCTTTTCCCGTTAGGGCAAAAGGAACGAATAAACATTGACTCATATGCTTGTATCTTTTACTCATCAAACCATACATGACAATATGTTTTATAACACCAAGTTACTGATGCGTTTTCGTATCACCAATGCATAGCCGACTTGCAAATTACAACTCATATATCTTTGTTTCAAGATCATAGATATTATCGTCTCAGTATTACTCGTGATGAATTCCATGAAGTAATACTCTGAGCGTGGGTTTATCCAATACTCAAATCTCACTCTCTGAGTACTCATGAACATTGTAGCAATTCTATTGCTATGTCTATCCTTAGACAATCTGCAATCCAATTCATGACAGTCTTAATTCACTACTTACTTCCAAAAGTATGAACGACTGTGGAGTTTGAACAATCATATTATTCGGGAAGTGAAACTTGCAAAATATGAAACACAATAATAAACAAATGACAAAAGGTAATAAACTCATAAATAATACTTTATTATTTAATCACCAAAAGTCAATTACATTTATTTTGTAACAAGTTTCTGAACTAGACTAATCTAACCGCTAAAACTAATATCATCTTTCAGCCCTATGCTTCGAGCATGCTAAATATGCTTAGCCCTACTCAGACCCTTTGTGAGGGGGTCTGTTGGGTTATCTTCAGATGACACCCTCTTTACCACAAGATGGCATTCTTCTACTCTATGTCTGATGAAATGGTACTTTCTGTCGATATGCCTGGTCTTACCATGGTCTCTGGGTTCCTTAGTTAAGGCAACCGCTCCCTCATTATCGCAGAACCGTTCCATAGGCTCCTGGATGGTTGGAACAAATCTGAGATCCCCGATGAAGTTCCTCAACCATGATGCTTCTTTAGACGCTTCACTTGTTGCTATGTACTCTGATTCACAAGTAGAATCAGCCACCGTATATTGCTTGGAACTTTTCCAAGTAACTGCTTCTCCATTCAGTAGAAATACCCATCCAGATTGAGAACAAAAGTTATCTCTATCTGTTTGAAAGCTGGCATCACTGTAACCATCTACTCTCAAAGTATCATTGCCACCAAGTACAAGGACCCAGTCCTTCGTTCTTCGCAAATACTTGAGTATATTCTTTACTGCTATCCAACGAGCTCTGCCTGGGTTTCCCTGATATCGACTGACCATGCTCAAAGAAAAGGCCACATCAGGGTGAGTACGTGTCATAACGTACATGATCGATCCGACAACAGAAGCATAAGGTACACGACTCATGTCAGCTATTTCCTCATGTGTACTAGGGCATTGAGTCTTACTCAATTTTGTGTTGCTCTGGATAGGTAGCTCTCCCTTCTTGGAATTTTCCATACTAAACCTCTTTAGCACCTTATCCAAGTATGTGCTCTGACTAAGTCCAATTAGTCTCTTCTTTCTATCTCTTAATATCCTAATCCCAAGAATATAGGCGGCTTCTCCTAGGTCTTTCATGGCAAAACGCTTTCCAAGCTAAGACTTAACTTCGTTCAAGGTTGGAATGTTGTTACCAATGAGTAATATGTCATCGACATATAACACCAGAAAAGTTACTATACTCCCACTAGCCTTGATATACACACAAAACTCATATTCACTTCTAGAGAAACCAAACTCTTTGACTTTCTCATGGAAGCAAAGATTCCAGCTGCGAGATGCTTGTTTCAATCCATAAATGGATTTCTCAAGCTTACACACTCTATTGGGAAACTTTTCATCGACAAAACCCTCTAGCTGATTCATGTAAACATCCTCAGCCAACTTCCCATTAAGGAAAACGGTCTTGACATCCATCTGCCAGATTTCATAGTCATGAAAGGCAGCTATGGCAAGCAATATCCTGATAGATTTAATCTTGGCTACTGGCGAGAAAGTTTCATCATAGTCAACCCTTAGGGTTTGTGTGAAACCTTTCGCAACCAGTCTAGCCTTGAATGTATGTACATTCCCATCCATGTATGTCTTCTTCTTGAAGATCCATTTGCAACCAATTTGTAACACCCAGATTTCCAAAAATAAAATTTTCATTTAATTAATCAATTTAATATTAAAAACACTTGTTTAAAATCTTATTCACATTCAAATTACAAAACGTAGTTTCATTTTCGTTATAAAAGAAGACCAGGATCCTCCAAAACTCAACTCTTTCTTCGGTGTGTACAATCGAACCGTTGCCATCCCGCGTTACTGTAAGAACCTGAAACAACGTAACATAAACAACGTAAGCACGAAGCTTAGTGAGTTCCCCAATATACCTTACGCACATACGCCTTCCGGCCCGGATCTTTCGATCCACATAATATCGCCTTCCGGCCTGGATCTTTCGATCCACGTAACTTTGCCTTCCGGCCCGGATCTTTCGATCCACATAACATCGCCTTCCGGCCCGGATCTTTCGATCCACATAACATTGCCTTCCGGCCCGGATCTTTCGATCCACATAACATTGCCTTCCGGCCCGGACCTTTCGGTCCACAAGATAATCGCCTTCCGGCCTGTACACATATATAACACATAATACAAATACTCTAACACATAAAGCACATATATCACATATCATACCTGACCTTTCTGTCACATAATACCTTGCCTTCCGGCCCATATATAAGCATGTATATCACACGTAGCAGCTAACTTTCCATTCATAGCATATAAACATAACACACAACATACTTGACCTTCCGGTCACACAATCAAACCCTTCCGGGTGAGGTATAGTGAGAAGACTCACCTCGCAGTCACTGGAAGATAGCAACTCCTGAAATCCCTTACACTTGATCCTCCGAGCTACAAGCTCCCTGTCACATCATATGTCCCTTATTTAATACTTCTATCTTCCACGTTAACTGACCCTAAGAATCACACCAGTCAACTCTGGTCAACAGTCCAATGTCAGCTTGACTGGACTCGGCGAGTTCCCTGGCGACTCGGCGAGTCTGGTCGTCCTTCAGTCCTCTGAGATTCCCCTTCTACTCGTCGAGTATCCTCTTTGACTCGACGAGTCACTCCTGGAAGAATCGCGGGGCCACCCCGACTCCACTCGCCGAGTCTGAAGAACAACTCGGCGAGTCCCAGTGAATCTTCAAGCTACTCGCCGAGTCTGATCATCCGACTCGGCGAGTCCATGCCATGCAGTCGATCAAACTGCTTCCTGAGATACATATTTTCCCGCAATACACACTCATGGGACTTCTGGACCTCTAATCATCCTATTACTTGGGTATAAACTTATGTATAACAACATAATACTCCATCAAATCACCAAATGGGTTTCATAAACCCTAATTCCATAACACATCAACATAGCAGAGGATAATTCGAAATATTACCTGAATGACACCCTCTCTGTGTCTCCAAACCTCAGAACTCGATCCTCTTGATCCTCCTTTGATCACCACCTAGCCTCTCCTTGCCTATCAACCTCTTTAAGCTTCCACTAGCCTTCACCCTTGCTCCAGATGCCCACAGCCGTCTAGGGTTCTCCACAATCGGCCAAAAGACGTGAAATGACGACATACAACCCTTAAATACGACCCAATACGAAACGGCTAGGGTTTCTGCTGAACAGCGTCGACTCGCCGAGTCCATACCTGGACTCGTCGAGTCCAGTCGCGAACCCGCGACCAACTCTGCGACCCTACTCGGCGAGTCTGGCTCCAACTCGCCGAGTCTCCCCTTTAAAACACCCCAAAATGCAATTTAACAATACTTGAGATTTTGGGCTGTTACAATTCTCCCCCACTAGAATTAGACTTCGCCCTCGAAGTCTCACTCTGCAAATAGTTCTGGATGCTGCTCCCGCATCACACGTTTCGGCTTACCTAAACACTTCCGATATCTTCCGAGGTCGCTACTGAACCACTACCAGAGGTACCTCCTTGTTCCTCAGAACCTTGATCTTCCGATCTCCGACGGCCACTGGCCTCCCGACGTAACACAGGCTCGCATTCACCTAATCGTCCTCTAGTAGAACCGTTGCCGACTCATCCGCTATACACCTATTCAACTGCGACACATACCAGTGTCATGGATCCGACCCAGTTCCGTTGACAGCTCCAAACGATAGGCCACCCTTCCTACCTTCGCACCTTCACGAAAAGACCCAACACACCGAGGCCCCCCATTTACCCCTCTTCCTAAATCGAAGCACCCGACAGAAATACGAAGTCGCTGACCTGAATCACTTTCCTGTTAACTCAAAACGATCACTAACTCTCCTTAACCTGCTGAGTCTGCTCTGTCGACTGAAGCCCAAACTCTGTACTGTCCATCTCTCTCTGTAACCGAGAACCACCCAAGATGCAACTCTGCTCTTAAACCCCAACAATCACTCGAACAATGAGGGTTAGGAAGCCCTGAACCACCGGATCCCCGATCCAAAGCCCACTTTGTCCATCCCAGACCAACTGAGAGATCCATTCTCACTCCCAGAGTAACTCTCACAAATTCTCCTCTTGCCATCATATACACATGCTGAACTAGCCCCAACACTCGTAGGTTGGATGACCCGATACACTGATGATGTCCTCGAACATCTCCCAAGATGAACCACTACATCCACCCTACACTCTGATCAGATTCACACTGAAAATTTAAAATTTTCTCTCTCCATGCATCCCTTCTGAGCCTCAACAGACATCCCAACCGGATGGGTTCCTACTCCACTGCCGCGAACACGATGCTCAGAACCATACTCGAAGTACTCTAACCATAACTCTGCTCTGCAGCTTTCACTTTCGTGAACTTGCACCCCCTTCGGAGTTACATACCCTCCTCTTTTCCTTTTCCACGGAACTCTCTTGAACATAATGCCACTCCAACCGGTGCCACGGTGCTCGCCCCAAGCGACACCACCCTTTTTGCGTAACTGCCATTCACATACTCTGGTTCTCATTGCAGGGGCTCTCAATCCCATGCACTCTCTCCACTCATCAAAATCACTGCCTCCACTAAACAAGATCAACAACCCAGGGCCAGACCTTCCAATGCAATCACACTGCAACATACGTGATCCGCAAGTCTCAAACTAATCCAGCAGTACCAACAGAGTCTCCAGTATGACTGGACCGACTCTCATAACACATACTAGCCACTCGAGGCTATATCTCTGTGGGTCCGTACACCCAACTCTGCGAACCCTCAGGTTCTGACTCTGGGAACCTTCCGGTTCCAGCTCTAGAAACATGCACAACATAATCCCGTAGGATTAATGCAGTACAACCATCACGTACCTCAAACGTACCAATACTCTGATCGCAAAATTCCGTTTACTTACTCAAGCTCGATCCCGACCTCCTTTCAGGCCTCCACAATCAAATGCCCTAGGTCTGTATCTCGCCCCGCATACCCAACACTCGCTCTCGTCGGCCTATACTTTGCGCTGACAAACACTGCTGCATCCCAACAGCTAAGCACCCTTACATATTCATCGATCTCCCGGAGAATTTTACAGTTCTCCCCCACTAAAGCACTGACTAACTGCCACCGATTGTCATTAACGACCCTTCAGAACCATCCTGCACAAAGAGAACATTTATCCTCTGACTGCTTCCCACAAGCATAAGCAACCCTCAGCAAAACACCTCTCCTCCCTGATCAATCCGCTCAAAAGAATCCGATCTTTCAATTATCCACTCCACAACTGCAGATGCTACCCATCATTCAACCCAGTGCCGCATCTCCACTAACAACCCCCACCAACGATAACCAACGAAATTCTCAACAATAATCCGAAACCAAAACCCGCAATCTGCCAAAGGATGGATACCACATCGAAAACCGCACAAAGCTATCGGCACTAAAACACCAGACTATAACCATACCAACCATCAGGGAACAACGAATGCCAAAGCGAAACCTGAAGCACCAATCCATAACCATGCCAAACCCGCGAAACAACGAATACTGCATCGAAATCCACACCAGACACCAGCACAAACAATACGCCACAAACAACGCAAGCTAATCAAGACATCAAGACAGCATCATACCCGCAGCTGCCTCCGGCACTGCTCCGTCTCCCTCTGCCGCAAGCCGATAAGCACAACCCTGAGCCCTTGGGCTCTACTCCATCCTGTCCTCCTCCTGAACTCCTCAAGGTGGCCGGTGCTAGAGCCTGCACCGATCCTGCAAAAGCTGTGGACATTTGACCCTCAAATGTCCAACCTGCCGACACTGATAACAAATCCTGGAATTCCGAATTGGCACTGACTGCCGACAACCCCGTGCACCATGCCCCTCCTTTCCGCACTCGCGGCATGCACCATTGGCCAACAAGCTCCGGTGCCATCTCTCTCACACTTCCCACAAGTGTGACCGCTCCGATCCCCCATTTCAACGTCTACGGTTCTGAACCGTTTCGGCACCGACTGCGACTGCATCGGGGCCTGTCCCAGCTCACGCAACTGCAACTTAACCTCTAACTCACGCCACATGGCGGCCTTCTGCAACTCCAACAGGGTCTCGCACCTCCGCGCAGACACGAACTGTCTGATACCCCCTTGAGCTTA
The DNA here is from genome assembly GCF_002870075.4 of Lactuca sativa. Classification (NCBI taxonomy): domain Eukaryota; kingdom Viridiplantae; phylum Streptophyta; class Magnoliopsida; order Asterales; family Asteraceae; genus Lactuca; species Lactuca sativa. Next base: position 357,642,476 of record NC_056627.2, on the reverse strand, counting down.
CCCGAATATCGGGCATCTGAGCCTGCTCCGAAGCGAACTCAGGGCAAAACATCGCCCTCTCAACAAACATCCCGGTGCTCTCAGTCACCGACTCCAAATCCTGCCTCAGCTTAACGAACTTCCGAGCCAATTTCTCCTGTTCATCCCGCGGAACATAGCGAGTATTGAACATCCCTCTGAATTGATCCCATGAAACCGCAGCCCTCTGCGCATCAGAAAATGACCTCGTGGACAATCTCCACTAATCCTTCGCCCCGAGCCTCAACAGGTTCAGAGCACACCCCACCCTCTGATCAGTAGGGCATAAACTCGTGGAGAAACACCCCTCCATGTCTGATAACCATCTCATAGCAACAATCGAGTCCTGAACTCCATCGAATGTGGGAGGCTTCGCATAATAGAAGTCCCGATACTAAAAACCCCGACTAGTCCCTTTCTTTGCCGTTGCTACAGCCGCTGCAACCGCCGCGGCAGCCGTCTCTGCGAAAGCCGCATATCGCTCATCAACCTACTTCAATCATAGTGGTCCTGATCGACCCAAACAATTCTGGCGACTCAGCCCGCAACAATGCAGCAACCTCATCACGCCGGATCTCGCGAATCCTCGCATCCCGCTCGCTCGTGCTCGTCCGATCGATAACCGGATAACAAGATAGCCACAAGCATCACCCACTACGAACCATGGTACTCATCCCATGACATCCCTCCTCAACATGCTTCGGTGTATGGTACCTGAACCATAGCACCACTCCTCAATCTGCTCCAATGTGTAGCACTCGAGCCACAACATCTACCTCAAACTGTTCCGATGTATGGTGCCCTGACCATAACATCACTCTGTATCCGATCCGATGCATGGTATCCGAACCATAACATCACCCCTCAATCTGTTCCTTAGGATCTTCAGAATGCCCCCTGTATCAAGTATGGGTCCTCTGCTTTCAGTAGTACGGGCCCATACTACCTGCCACATCTACCCATACTTTCCACACGGACCATCCCAGAGTTCCTAAGTAGCTGATAAACCTGCTCTTTCACCCATCTCATCGCGCGTGCTCGCTTTCCAGCGAAATCCTCTACTCTACCAGCGCACTCATTTGGCTAGGTTTATTCCCTAGTCCCTTCCGCCGTCCTCCCACTTCTTTGCTATCAGCTGCTGAAGAGTTCCTAATGATGCCAGCCCTCTACCTCCTGAGTATCGTCATACTCACTTAGTAGCTGACTCCCATCATCGACAACTCCACAAAGCACAAAGCAAGCAGCATTCGAGCATTGAAGCATACATAGGACTCCCCATCTGTGGTAGCTCCACCTTCTCGGCTCATCCTCGGAAGTACCTCTGTACCCCGTAGCTTTACCCCTTGTGCGTTCTAACTAGATACTCTCACTCATCACATACACACAAAAGCATAACGCACATATAACAACAAACCCTAGACTAAGGCATCACAAATCAGGCCACTCTAGTCCTAAGATGTGAAGTACCTAGCCTGTCTCTAGCATGCAATAATGTCTCATAAAGTGCATAATAGATATTTCATAATACAAAAGTAAGGGTATTTTGGGAAATCACCGTTTGGCTCTGGCTGATTGTACACACTGCTCTTTCTTGCTTTCTCTTTGAACTCTTATTCACTTTTAGAAAACCATTTATTTGGAAAACTTTTTCTTACTTCCTCAGTTTGAGTCCAGATTTACCCGTAGGCGCGTCCGAATCCCTCAAACCAAGGCTCTGATACCAATTTGTAACACCCAGATTTCCAAAAATAAAATTTTCATTTAATTAATCAATTTAATATTAAAAACACTTGTTTAAAATCTTATTCACATTCAAATTACAAAACGTAGTTTCATTTTCGTTATAAAAGAAGACCAGGATCCTCCAAAACTCAACTCTTTCTTCGGTGTGTACAATCGAACCGTTGCCATCCCGCGTTACTGTAAGAACCTGAAACAACGTAACATAAACAACGTAAGCACGAAGCTTAGTGAGTTCCCCAATATACCTTACGCACATACGCCTTCCGGCCCGGATCTTTCGATCCACATAATATCGCCTTTCGGCCCGGATCTTTCGATCCACGTAACTTTGCCTTCCGGCCCGGATCTTTCGATCCACATAACATCGCCTTCCGGCCCGGATCTTTCGATCCACATAACATTGCCTTCCGGCCCGGATCTTTCGATCCACATAACATTGCCTTCCGGCCCGGATCTTTCGATCCACATAACATTGCCTTCCGGCCCGGACCTTTCGGTCCACAAGATAATCGCCTTCCGGCCCGTACACATATATAACACATAATACAAATACTCTAACACATAAAGCACATATATCACATATCATACCTGACCTTTCTGTCACATAATACCTTGCCTTCCGGCCCATATATAAGCATGTATATCACACGTAGCAGCTAACTTTCCATTCATAGCATATAAACATAACACACAACATACTTGACCTTCCGGTCACACAATCAAACCCTTCCGGGTGAGGTATAGTGAGAAGACTCACCTCGCAGTCACTGGAAGATAGCAACTCCTGAAATCCCTTACACTTGATCCTCCGAGCTACAAGCTCCCTGTCACATCATATGTCCCTTATTTAATACTTCTATCTTCCACGTTAACTGACCCTAAGAATCACACCAGTCAACTCTGGTCAACAGTCCAATGTCAGCTTGACTGGACTCGGCGAGTTCCCTGGCGACTCGGCGAGTCTGGTCGTCCTTCAGTCCTCTGAGATTCCCCTTCTACTCGTCGAGTATCCTCTTTGACTCGACGAGTCACTCCTGGAAGAATCGCGGGGCCACCCCGACTCCACTCGCCGAGTCTGAAGAACAACTCGGCGAGTCCCAGTGAATCTTCAAGCTACTCGCCGAGTCTGATCATCCGACTCGGCGAGTCCATGCCATACAGTCGATCAAACTGCTTCCTGAGATACATATTTTCCCGCAATACACACTCATGGGACTTCTGGACCTCTAATCATCCTATTACTTGGGTATAAACTTATGTATAACAACATAATACTCCATCAAATCACCAAATGGGTTTCATAAACCCTAATTCCATAACACATCAACATAGCAGAGGATAATTCGAAATATTACCTGAATGACACCCTCTCTGTGTCTCCAAACCTCAGAACTCGATCCTCTTGATCCTCCTTTGATCACCACCTAGCCTCTCCTTGCCTATCAACCTCTTTAAGCTTCCACTAGCCTTCACCCTTGCTCCAGATGCCCACAGCCGTCTAGGGTTCTCCACAATCGGCCAAAAGACGTGAAATGACGACATACAACCCTTAAATACGACCCAATACGAAACGGCTAGGGTTTCTGCTGAACAGCGTCGACTCGCCGAGTCCATACCTGGACTCGTCGAGTCCAGTCGCGAACCCGCGACCAACTCTGCGACCCTACTCGGCGAGTCTGGCTCCAACTCGCCGAGTCTCCCCTTTAAAACACCCCAAAATGCAATTTAACAATACTTGAGATTTTGGGCTGTTACACAACTGTCTTACGACCTGGTGCATTATCAACCAAATTCCAAACTTGGTTGTCATACATGGACTTTATCTCGCTGTTTATTGCCTCTTTCCACTTGGAAGCCTCTGGGCATGCCATTGATTCCTTATAAGAGACTGGTTCATCTAAATTCACCAGTGTCCTATCACTGATGAATGTGTCACCGTCTGAAGTAATATGAAAACCATACAACTTAGGTGGCACACTCACCCTAGTGGATCTTCGAAGAGGTAATGATCTATCAACTGGTTCAACAGGAACTATTTCCTCTGGTTGAGTGCTAGTGTCATCTAAGGTTCCTTCATTAGTTGACTCTTGAATCTCTTCAAGGTCAATGGTACTCCTACTTTCCTCTTTGAATATGAGCTCTCTTTCTAGAAAGACTCCTCTTCGAGCTACAAACACCATGTTCTCACTAGGTCTGTAGAACAAATATCCAAAAGACTGTTTTGGGTAACCAATGAAAACACATTTCTTACTTCTTGTTGCTAGCTTGTCGTGAGTCTCTCGTCTTACGAAAGCTTCACAACCCCAGACCTTAATATGTGCTAACGAGGGAACTTTCCCTGTCCACATTTCGTGAGGTGTTTTGGCAACCTTCTTTGTTGGGACAAGATTTAGGATGTGGGCGACTGTTTCTAAGGCATAGCCCCATAAATGAATTGGAAGTGGAGCACGACTCATCATAGAACGAACCATGTCTAACAAGGTTCGATTACGCCTCTCGGCCACACCATTTAACTGTGGTGTCCTAGGAGGAGTTAATTGTGAGACTATCCCACATTCCTTTAGATAGTCGTTGAACTCAATGCTAAGATACTCTCCGCCTCTATCGGATCTAAGTATCTTTATTTTCCTGCCTAATTGATTTTCGACCTCATGTTTAAACTCTTTGAACTTTTCAAAGGTTTCTGACTTATGTTTGATTAAGTATACATAACCGTATCTACTATAATCATCAGTGAAAGTCACATAAAATCAATTAGCATCTCTTGTGGTTGATCTGAAGGGTCCATGTGACATCCCCAATTTCACGGCCAGAAAAGACCGATTTGTTTATGCTTTATTTTAAAATCAGAGTAATCGTTTAAAGAAAACGGTTGCGGAATTTGTTCCCAAAAATAGATATGATAAAAACTTATCAAAACATCTCTCAAAGAGAATGTATTTTCATTAAATAATAAAACATTGGGATGTCATGTTCCGATACAGACACATAAGCATAAACAGAACATACATTCATTTACTCTAATGATTTACATCTCCTTTAATCTCTCAGTGCAAAGCAACTTCGTGTCGATACCTGTGATACAATTAAAATGAGTGGGTCAGATTTGGGAGCCTGGTGAGCATATAGGGTTTTCAACCCACAATAATATAATTATTATATTTAATCATCAAACAATCAACCCAATTACCCATCCCCATTATCTTCTTTATTTCTTAAGGTTTTACCCTAAGAATCACCTATCCTTTATTCATTCATTCCTAAAATTTGACTTTAAGGAATAGACACAAATTCTACTATTATTTAAGGCGCATCTACCAACTTTATCATTTAAGTGCCTCTGCCAGGATTACGACATTCACTATTAGGCGCATCTGCCGACCTTATCCTATAAGCGCATCTGCTAGTATTATGACATTCTCTATTTGGTGCATCTACCAATATTATTCTTAAGCGCATCTGCTAGTATTATGACATCTCTATTTGGTGCATCTACCAATATTATTCTTAAGCGCATCTGCTAGTATTATGACATCTCTATTTGGCGCATCTGCCGACATTATCCTATAAGCACATCTGCTAAGATTACGACATTCACTACTTGGTGCATCTACCAATATTATTCTTAAGCATCTTTCATACCTCCTCATTTTATCACATACCAACTATCTCATCTACCCATGTTCTACCCAACATATTCGCATATATAAAATACATATACAGTTTAACTCATTTAAAAAATATATAAAACGTCCATTCCACACTCATCTTAAATAAGCAAACAATGTATAAACACATAACACGTATTTCTTAGCAAATACTTCATATCTATACGTTAGAAGAAAGTAACCACACACTCACACATATAAACAACTTTATATTATACACATAGCACATATTTCATAGCAAATACTTAATATTTATGTGTTAGAAGAAAGTGACCACACATTCACACATATAAACTATATATATACACATAGCACGTATTTCATAAAATACTTCATATCTATGTGTAAGACGAAAGTGACTATACACTCACACCAAACATATGCTTAATACATTCAAACAATACTTGTATTATAATCGTGTTTATGAAAGGGACTATACACTCACTTGATCAGAAGATGATCGGACAACACTACGGCTCTTCAAGTAGATATTCTTCGGTCAAACCGGGATCACTTCACACACCGGGTTTCTCGCGGGCAGAGCTTCGGCTCAGAAACTCTTTTATTCTCGGGATCTTCAGTGCTTCGGTACTTGCTTCGGGTCTCGGGGTTGATACCGGGGCTTCGGGGGGGTTAAAATAAGGCTTAGAGGGTGTATCGGGAGTGGGAGAGAAGGGATGGAGCAACCATAGTCGGCTGGCCCTTCAAATCTATTTATAGGGCAAATTTGGCCCTTGCCACGTCGTGAGATCCTTTTTCCACGTCGTGGGCTTGGTCGTCATTGCATACGTCATTGCAAGTTGCATCTGGGGGACTCCCGGAGGTGTCAGGAGACTTGTCACGTCGTGGCACTGCTTGCCACGTCGTGGTCTCTGACAGTTTTGGGGTTTCGCGCCCCGAACTTCATAAATTCATAACTTTCGCATACGAACTCCGTTTTCGACATTCTTTATATCGACGCGAAGGTGAGATTATGCTCTACAACTCTCGTTTAGACTCCATTGACTAATTTTGACTTTATTTTTAATATATTACAATTATATTACTTATATATTATTTTTAGTAGGCCGGGACAGGAAAACTCCGTTATAAACTCATAACTCCTTCATCTGAACTCCGTTTTCGTCTGTCTTTTTATCGTTGGACTACTATCGATGAGATCTTCAATTATCATTTAGATTGTTTTGGATAAATATCGCTCTAACGTAAATTCACTATTTACGTCACATTGTGTCGTGCCGGTTCTGTCGCGAAACTTCGACAGGTCATAACTTCTTCGTTATAACTCATATTTTGGCGTTCTTTATATGCACAAAAACCTTGTGACATATACTACAACTTGGTTAAGATTAATCCTTCTAAATAATCTTCCATCAAAAAGTCATTTTTGATGCTTATCGTCTCTAATTTGACTAGCCCGGATCTACGGGCATTATAGTCCACAAACATCTGTATGTATGAGGTCCAACAAACCTTCACCTCTTTCACAAGACCCTGTGAATGGTGATTTCGTCATCTTTCCCAAAAGAAAAGATTCACATAGATCATCTGATTTTAGGTCAAATGATTCCAACACTCCATCCTTTTGGAGTTGGACTATATGTTTCTTGCTAATGTGTCCAAGACGACAACGCCACAAGCATGCCTTGTCTACACTATTAGACAAGTCAATATTAAACACACTATTTCCTAAGCTATCAACACAAGTCACTGTTTCATACACACCATCACAAGGTAAAGCTTTAAATACGAAAACACCATTCTTATAAACAGAAATTGAACCATTCAAATCATTAAAAGAATACTTAAAACCTTGTATGAACAATGCATGAAATGAAATAATGTTTCTCGTCATCTCAGACGAATATCAACAATTCAATAAATCTAGTCTAACATCATTATTAAGCAAAAGTTGATAAACTCCGATCTTGGTCACTGGTGAAGACTTCTTGTTTCCCATGATCAAGTTTATCCTTCCTTGCTCTATCTCCTCACTTTCCTTTAGCCCCTGCAAATCAGAACAGATGTGAAAACCACATCCTGTATCAAGGACCCATGAACGAGAAGATAATGAGTTATTAGAAGAAATAGTGTAAATACCTGCTGAAGACAGCTTTACTTTGCCATCTTTGATATCCTGCAGATATTGTGGGCAGGTTCTCTTCCAATGCCCCTTTTGATTGCAATAAAAGCAAACAACTTCCTTTGGATCAGAGACATGGGGAATGGAAGCATTGGGCTTAGCTTTTGGGCCACTACTAGATGACTCGACTTTGACCTTTGCCTTCCAGTTTTGCTTAGGAGGACCTTTCCTCCTTTTCCCCTTTCCCTATCCAATAGCTAGAACAGGAGCACTTGCAAGAGTTGAGGCTATAATTTTACCCTTCATCCCTTCTTCAGCAGTCTGCAACAAGTTGTGCAATTGGGCCAATGTCTGCTCAGTGTTGTTCAAATGGTAAGTTAAGATAAACTGACCATAACAATCAGGCAATGAGTTCAAGACCATGTCAATGGCCAATTCCTCATCAAAGTGAATGTTGAGCTTGACCAAATGCTCTATGTAGCGTTGCATTCTTTGCACATGAGATACAACAGACTCCCTCTCTTTCATCTTGCAAGCCATGAGTGACTTGACTGCTTCAAACTTTTCTTTACGAGCTCGCTTATGGTACTTTTCCATAAGGTCCTTGTTCATCTCAAAAGGCCAGGAGTCCTCATAGTACCTCTACAGTTCTAGGGACATGGTTGCGACCATGATGCATGCCACTTTAGTAGCATCATCATAGTGCTTCTTGTAGGCAGCATACTCTTTGGGAGTGGCTTTGGACTCATCAAGTTCTTTGAGCTCCTTTTCAAGGACATACTCTTTGTCCTCGAATCTAAGCGCCATCTTGATGTTACGCATCCAATCGTTATAGTTAGAGCCATCCATAACGACTTTGGAGCAAATGTTGAGTAAAGAGAAGTTGTGGCTGGAGGATGAAGCAGGAGTGTTTCCAGGAGTAGACATCTGAAAAGAAAGATAGTTTTAGTTAGATTTCAAGATACCTCAATATAATAACCCAAAGATATCATATCAAGGTTAGGATCCAACTTTGACGATTTACAACTTGGAAATGGGATGTTGAGATCCAAGTTTAAATCCCATAAAGGTAGGTGAATGACGATTCACCAATTCCACCATTAGACAAAATAAACGAAGTGAAATTCCTAATTCTTTTGAGATACATTAAAACTATTCAATGACATGTTTTAATCTCGGATTATGCTCTACTATTTGTGACTGGGATACCGAGGATCACAAACTAGATGTGAATAACCATGCAAATGTGCTTGGTAACCTTATTGTCTTTATCATTAACTATTGATGCGCCGGTAAATCACACACGCCCCATCAAAATGATAATTATAAGATACCCATTACTACTCTTTATTAGTTCCTATTAGTGTGTTGGTAATCCACACACGCTCCATCAACGACCAATAAAACATAATGTGCAATTTCATGGATTAGCATACTTTTCACATTTTTCCTAAAGTAACTAGAGTTGGGATTTTTGAAAAAATGTTTTAGTACTTTCTTTAATAACATTATACTTTTAAAGAGATGTAGTTGTCCTATCAAATCCGTTCTTCTAACGACCCTCCACTAATCAAGGAAGCGGTGGGTGAAAGTGGACATCCATTCAACTACCATTTTATAGGCAGTTTCCTTATACCCCCCCTTATAGACTAGCTTCGTGAATAAGGCATACTAGCGATTTGACTGACCATATTCTTATACATATATAATATTTAACTTTTAATTATAATATATATAAGGTGTGTTTTAAACTTTTTAAAACTTTAGGGTTTATATATAAATTTCGAAAATTAAGCCATTAATTTTAAATTTAAAATAAACCAAATAACTAGATTTAATATTTATCTATTAATTAACTTTTAATTAATTTATTAAATCTTGTAAGGATTATCTAATTAAATTAAACAATTAATTTAATCCTAATCCATATCCCTTCTAGATTTCGAAAATATGGGGATAGGATAATTTCCAATAAGGCAATTATTATCCAAAACAAAGAAACCCTAATCTTTATAGCATATTTCGAAAATCAAGGGAGGAGGCTAGGGTTTCCAAAACCCTAACCCTAATTTTGATTAGGGTTCATGGAGGCTAGGGTTTTTCGAAAACCCTTTGAACCAAAAACCCTAGAAATCGAAAATTTGGCCTTTTAGGGTTTAATAGCTATAAACCCTAATTTGCAATTCAACTATTATAGCAATTCAATTTAAAACAACAATGGCTCTGATACCACTGATGGGTTTTAGGTAAAACAAATAAACTAGAAAAACAATTCCTAAGTTCACATGCAACCTACTTTGGATCTATGTTTTAACTATTGAACATATAACTTTGAATTGAAAAACAAGAACCCTAGAGGAGAGAGGCTATTTTCGAAAATAATAAACTAGGGTTTAGGAATTACATACCTTTCAATTGTTATAGCAAACAATTGATAATCCTCTTGAACTTGATCTTGATCTCCTTGGAAGCTTAGCACCACAAATGTAATGCCTCTAATGGAATCACACCCAGGAACTAGCAAGAATGAAACTAGAAGGAGAGAGAGGGAGGGAGTATGCAATTCTCGGCCTAGGGTTTCTTCAAAAGAAGGAGTGGCCAAAATGTGAGCCAGGAGGCTCCTAATATAGCTGAGGGATCTAGGGTTTAGGAAAAAACCCTAATGCTCCTTGCTTAGGGCCTAAGCAAACCCAAGGGCCTTATCTAAGCCCCCATGGACGAAATCATTAGGGTTTCCCCTATAGATTTCGTCCACCCTCTTCCAAGGGGGTTCTGGAGCCTTCCACTCAACTATTAGATAATTGCAAACTAGTCCCTACACCTTATAACTAATACAGTTAACCCCAAAATTAATTCTAATTAATTTCTGGCTAACTACTAATTAAACATTATGATTTCTAATCAATATATTAATCTTTTAACATATTAATAAATCATTTGTATTAATTTATTAATCTTATAATAAATTAATATCTCTCCTTTCATAATTTCCTTGTCCGGTTGCTAGGCTTGAGGGCAACCCAAAAGGACCGTGCTGCCATCAATTCAAGTACATACCAATTATAGTTATGGGCTTAGAAACCTAACCCAACATTTACAACGTACATTTGATAATTGCTCTTTCTAACAATTTAGAATGCAATGTTTGAAGTAACCTAGGAAGAAATTTAACAAAGGAATGATCTTTCCTTTCGTTTATGAGGACTATTCCCAAACTACGAAATTGACAATATTGATCATCCTCATAGCTAATCCTTTCAAAAGGTTTTATAGCAGTAGAGTTTAGTGGATAAGGTTTTCGACATCATTCCATAAAATTCCATTATAGTTTGTTTTACTTATCCTTAGAAAATAATCACCCGAAATTATTTTAGAAGGCTAGGATCCATATTTGGCTCCATGATGTGTAAAGGGATTTTGTAAACACACCATAAAGTTATTTAGGTAGGCAAAGCCCTTTGTCAATTTCGATCACTACGAAACTCCTAGATCTTTGAGATTCATTGACTATCAATGGCATGTTAATCTCGGATTATGTTCATCTCAAATTCAATGACGGGGTCGCCGTGGATCACTGAATAGATGGTGAATCGACCATACAAAATCGCATCGTCCCCAGCTCAAGTTACGCTTGAGATTCACGAGTTCCAAATCATTCTCTACCTATACTCTCAAATTGACGTGTCGGTTAACCACACGAGCTCCATCAACAAGTTGTAAAGAGAATGTGCAACTTTTATGGATAACATAAGATTCACATTAAATAGATTGAGAATTAACCATACACAATTGCATGGTCCCCGGATCAAGTTACGCTTGAGATTCGCAAGTTCCATATCATTCTCAACTATATTCTAGATTGATGTGCCGGTTAACCACACAAGCTTCACCAACAGAATATAAAGAGAATGTGCAATTGTTATGGATAATATAAACTTATATTCAATTAATAAAACGAGATTTTGTTTTGTACTAGTATTTAGAATACTTTTAGATTGACCATTATCACTATCAAACCTTTTCGATAACTCCATTCTCAAAATGCAATAGGGCGGTGTAACTCCCGTAGATCAGGGCTAGTCAATTTAGAGACGATGAGCGTCAAAAATGACTTTTTGATAGAAGATTATTTAGAATGAATAATCTTAACTAAGTTGTAGTATATGTTACGAGGATTCCGTACATATAAAGAACGCCGAAATCTGAGTTATAACGAAGAAGTTATGACCTGTCGAAGTTTCGCGACAGAACCTGCACGACACAACGCGACGTAAAAAGTGAATTTACGTTAGAGCGATATTTAGCCTTAGAAATCTAAATGAAAGTCGTAGAATACGTTAAACCGTGAGCGTGCATAAGAAGAACGCCCAAATCTGATTTCATATGAGGAAGTTATGATTTATTGAAGTTTCGACTTAGCGGTATGCAGTCCGAAATACTCGATTTGAGATCGAGCGGTTTTTAGTCGAATCGATCTAAAAGAGAATCGAAGATCTTGTTGTTGGTATCGAAACGATGAAAAGTTAGGCGAGGACGGACGTCAAACGAAGAAGTTATGAATTTATAACGAAGTTTTTCTGTCCCGGCCTACTAAAAATAATTAATAAAAATAAAGTCAAAATTAGCTGACGGAGTCTAAACGAAAGTTGTAGAGCGTAGTCTCACCTACGCGAGGATATAAAGAATGTCGAAAACGGAGTTCGTATGAACAAGATATGAATTTTCAAAGTTTATTAAATAATTAATATTTAAATTTAATTATAAAATCCGGTATTATCCGAAGGGGAGTCATCGGACTCATCCGAAGTACGCCCAGCGTACAACGAAGCGTGACGTCCCTCGTACTCGAGTTCTTTGGATGACGCATGCCATGACGATTCGGACGCGTACGCCCCGCGTACTGCTGTACGCCCATCGTACTCCGAGGCTCCAGCCTCCTATAAATAGGATGCGAGGGCAGCCGGCTCATTTGCTCTTTTTCTCTCTTCTCTCTCCCGTTTTGCATCGTTTTGCGTGCCAGAGGTACCCCGAAGCCTCGGTATTATTCCCGAGCCCCGAAGCAAGTTTCGAAGTCCCGAAGATCCCGAGAAGTAAGATTCCCGAGTCGAAGCTCTGCCTGCGAGGAGTCCGGTTTTTGTGAAGATCTTCCAGATCTGCCCAAGAATACTACTTCTACAAGCCGTAGTGCTGTCCGATCATCTTCTGATCAAGTGAGTGTGTGGCTACTTTCTTCTAACGCATAAATACGAAGTATTTTATACGGAATACGTGCTATGTGTATATTTTGTTGTTATATGTGTGAATGTATATTCACTTTCTTCTACCGCATAGATATGAAGTATTTGCTATGAAGTACGTGCTAGGTGTTTATACAATGTTTATTTACTTGAGATAGATGTTGAAATAATGTTTTATACATGTTTTAAAAGATTTAAATTGTATATGTGTCTGCATCTACAAATATGTTGGGTAGAACATGGGTAGATGAAATAGTTGATGTGAGACGAAATAATAGGTATTTTTGAACTCTACGTGTTCACTTGGTGTTTGAACTCAATGTGTTCATTAGGTATTTTTGAACTTTACGTGTTCACTTGGTGTTTGAACTCAATGTGTTCATTAGTTATTTCTAAACTCTATGTGTTCACTTAGTATTTTTGGACTCAATGTGTTCATTAAGTATTTTTGAACTAGATGTGTTCACTTGGTGTTGTTGAACTGAGTGTGTTCACTAAGTGTTTTAGAACTAAGTATTCACCAGATGTTTTGAATTAATTGTTCACTAGGAGTGTTAGAACTAGGTGTTTGTTAAGTATGTTGAACTAAGTGTTTACCAATCGTAATTTGTGGACCTTGGCAGTGGTGGACTTTGTGTCAATTCCTTAGGTCAATCCTTAGGAATAAATGGATAAAGGATAGTTGATTCTTAGGGTAAATCCTTAAGAAATAAAGGAGATAATGGGAATGAGTATTTGGGTTGATTGTTTAATAATTCAATATAATAAATGTATTATTGTGGGTTGAAAACCCTACATGCTCACCAGGCTCCCAAGCCTGACCTACTCAGTTTTCTTTGCATTACAGGTAATGGCACAAGAGTATAAATGGGCGGACTTGACGAGAGATTTTGGATTATAGATCAGTAGTTATAAATAACTATTGTAAGGTCTATTTTATATTGTTTATGCTTCTAGTTTGTATCGGAACATGACATCCCAAATATTGTTAATTAATGAAAACGCATCTCTTGATGAAATGCTTTGATAAACTTTTTTTTATCATATTTTGTTTTGGGAAAAAATTCCGCAACTCTTTTAAATCAAAAGTAATTACTCTGAAATTATTTTAAAAGCATAAATGAAACCGGTCTTTTCTGGCCGTGATTTTGGGGATGTCACAGGCGGTAAGCACGAAGCATATTATAAACCGACCTCATTAGGAATCAAAGAGACCTCCTTAAACCCTTATATTAGAACGGGTGAGCCTAGTCGAGGTAAGACTGACAATGTCAATGTTTAAACACACGAGGGCGCATGTTGTAACTTTCTTATACATATAATAGTCACAATTCTAATATATACAAGTACAAGGGGTAAATTTAAAACTCTTTAAATTTAGTTGTCTATTATTAATTCAAATTAATTGGGATGACGCAATGTAACAATTAATAAATCATAAGGGTGTAATATTCAAATTTTTAAATCTCTCTTATAAAAAATATTAAATACTTAAATTCACAATTTAAATAACAAATAAATATTCAAATTCAAATAAACATATTTAAATAACATTTATCCATTATCAAATAAATATTCAAATTCAAATAAACACATTTAAATAATATTTATCAATTTTCCAGATTCAAAAACAATTTAAATTAGGTATTTATCTATGTTTATCAAAGCTACATATTCGAAAAATGGCAAAAAATCCGAAATCCTAAATTTTGTTGAGCTCACGTCGTAAACTCCGAGTTCACGTCGTGAGCTGCAACTAAGGTTTTATACGAATTTTTCAATTATTCTTCTTTCATTCAGTTTCAAACAAGTTTTTACAGAAAACATGGATCTAGAGTGAAAGTAACCATGGACCAATGACTCTGATACCATTTATGAGTTTTCTACGCATCAAATACACTATAAAACTAGGCAGCGGAAAAATCGAAACAACGATATACCTAAGTGTAAATACATCCTATGGATCTATGGCTTCATGCTAATTACATCAACCCTAGAAAACTAAAACATAAGTAAGAAAACATACCTCTTATGCAACCCTTGATCTACATGCTTGAGATCTTGAACCTCAATGAAGTTGCTTGGATGAAATGATCTAAACCAGAATCCCTCTAATGGTATCACACCCAATGACACCAAATAGTGGAATAAAAATAACTAGGAGAATGGTCAATTTCATAAACCCAAAGGGGTTAGAAATCGTCCCTAAGATGGGGAGGAAGAAGGGTTGGCGAATACTTCAAACCAAGGTGCAAGGAGGAATGAAATCCCTAAGGCCCTATTTATAGCCTTGGATGCCTCCTTAGGTTTAGTACTCCTTCCAATGTGGGATGGATGCCTAACCACGAAATTTCACTCATTTCCCATATGGGATGGAGTGATTTTCATCCAACCCTAATTCCATAAGGGTTCTAAAACATTCCTGATTAACCAACTATCGATTAATGAACATTCAACCCTTTAATTAATTAAAGTGTTAATTAATTCCCAAAATATATTTCAAATTAGTTTCTAATTAATTATTAACCATAATAATTAATAGACTAATTTCTCCTTTATTTATTCTACTCAATTTGGGCATTGAGGGCAACCCAAAAGGACCCTGCTATTATTAGAAATATTACCAATAGTTAATGACCTTTGACACTATTCCAACAATTCATAGGTAAAATGGTTGGTAAAAGAAAATTATTTTTTGAAAAATGGTCATTCAACAGCTAGTCAAATGTTCAAAATGGTCAAGAGTCCTAATTGGGTGTTGCTTCTCGTCGTCGACACAACGGATCATCACGAAAACGACTGACCACGAATGGCCGAGATAGTGTGCACGGAAAACGCTCGTGGCCACGGTGCGTCCTTGGTATTCTAGGTGACCTTACACATATTAACCAAAAAGCACGTCATAATTTTTATAGACAGCACGATAAGTGCATTTTTGGTCATGATATTAATGTCATCCGTTACACCCACCACTAACCACTATAGTGGTGAGTGTCACGTCATCATCACTAACTACCACTTAACCTATGAGATACCCACCACTAACCACTCCACTCCACATCAATTTTTTATTTTTAATTCAAAAATACAATAAAATTACGTTTTTTGAAAATAAAAGTACAAATACAACTTCAAGCTACATTACTTAATTAACCTAAAATTAAAAAAAACATTACATTAACTTAAATAACCTAAATTAAAAAAAACAAAGATAAGTAAAAAAAACTAATCTTCGTTCATGATGACTTGGTACAAATGATCCATGACATCTTCTCGAAAATTGAAACGCGTTTCGTTGTTATGAATTTCAACAACTCGTGATAAAAATTCATTCATTCCGGGTACGAACTCTTCAAGTGGGATGACGACGTCGTCCAAATCATACGTGCAAATCGTTCGACCTTGATCTTCAATGATCATATTATGCATTATAATACATGCTAGGACCATTTTTTTAATTTTTTCCTTATCCCAAAGTCATGTAGCGTATTTCATTACATGTCATATCTGCTTAAGGATTCCAAATGCCCTCTCAATATCCTTCATTACTGAAGTTTGTCTCTTTGTGAACAACTTTGCCTTTTCACTTCAAGGAACCAAATATGCCTTCATAAGTGCAGAAGAATCTAGGTATATCTCATCACAAAGGTAGTAACTGTATTTGTACGAATGTCCATTCACCGTGAACGTCATATCAGGTGCTTTGCCGGTCCAAAGATCATTGAAAAATGGAGACTGGCCAAGAACGTTAATGTCGTTGTTAGACCCTGCGACTCAAAAAAAAGAATGCCATATCCATAAATCCCGAGACACAACGACTTCTAGGATTATACTTGGTTTACCTATATCTCCTCGAGCGAATTAACCACGCCATGCAATTGGACATTTTTCCCAGTACAATTTAGACTGCCAAGCATACCCGGAAATCCATGTCTCTCTTCATGAGCAAATATGATCTCTCAATATCCCGGGGAGTAGGTTTACGTAAATATTGTTGGTGAAAAACCTCATACACACATGCACAAAATCAATCTACACAATTAAGGCTGTAAAAGAACCGAACGAACACGAATGGGGCTTGTTCATATTCGTTCGTTTAAGTTAGCCAAACAAATGAACTAACATGAACGGATAAACAAACGAGTTTTCCTGTTCATGTTCGTTCGTTTAATAAATTGCATTGTTCATGTTCGTTCGTTTATGTTCATGAACATGCTAAATGAACGAACATAAATGAACAAAGATAAACAAAAATAATTCGAACATATATGGACATAAATGAACATATAATATTGTAATGTAATCAAATACGATTAAACATATATGAATATAAAAGGAACTTATATGAACGGACATAAACAAACGTTCACGAACACAATTAAACGAATGAGACCATTGTTCATGTTCGTTCGTTTAACTAAATGAACGAGAATTTGTGTTCACGTCCGTTCATTTATTAAATAAATAAAATTAAACAAACTTCCTGCCGAATGGTTCACGAACAGTTCGCTGAACGTTCGGTTCATTTACAGCCCTATACACAATCAACCGCGATCCTCTCGAATATTTTCAAGTATTTGTCGGATGCATCAAATGTTATACCGTATCCCAAATACCTAAACGCAGTCACACACTTTTGTATACTAAAACTCATTCTTCCTCTAACATTGGGTTTTTGTTTGAAAAAGTATTAACGGACTTCTAAAGCATTACTAATACGTAAAAGTATAACTTTATTAAGACGGAAACAACGTTCAAACGAGTCGTCATTGTAAACACAATTATCGGGAAAGTAATCACGTACCAATAAGTCGTGTGCGGCTTAACGATCACGATTGACGACCGCCCTTGTACGAGCAACATTCAAACTTTCTTCATCGTGAATGTGTTACACAACATTGAAGAAGGTCGAGATGAATTCCTCGTCATCATCCAAGTCAAATTTTTTTAATAATTCCAAATCTTCCATGTGTTTTTTCGTTTATAAAATGAGAGTAAGATGTGATGAAAGGTAAGGGTATTATTAGATTTATATAGGTATTGGGTTTTTGTAAAAAAAATTAAAAACTTAAAAATGACTGTTGAACGGTCAAGAAGGAGGAAACCATTTTCATTGGCCGTTTAATTTTGTCGTCGTCAACACGAATGAACACGACCACAATCGATCACGATTGGCCGAGATGGTGTGCACGGTTGTGGTCGTGGTCCAACTCAACCGAGAACCCTCTCATGCAATGTATATCAAAGGGTATAAGCTGTTGATATTGACCAATAATCTGGAAAAAATCTTTTGGACGATAGATCTTTTTGTCGTTGATATTAAAAAGATATGCTCAAAAAGTATAAACTATTTCCTCGTTTTCATTAATTTAATACGAAGACATGACATAGATTTTATAGCCAGCATATCTTTTGTCGTTTGTGCTCTAGGCATCTCCCTCTCGAATGTATCCACAACACTCGATGCATATACTTTTTCATTTTTCTTAGATAACTTATCTTTGAAAACTACATATTTTTCTTTTATAAAAAACTTAATTGTATGTAATTTTCAGTCACAATATTTTGGATATGATATAATTTAAACTATAGACTTTCTGTGTGTAATTATACTCTTCAACTATATGGAGTATATATCTTTCCAACTAAAGATTTTTGCTATATAATGTAAAAAACCCCAATATATACCAATCAAATTTTGAATAAAAAATAGATATTTAGATGTTCAAAATAAATTAAAAAGACTTATTAATTTATAGTATTGTAAAAATCTCGATTAGGTCCCGATTAATCCCTAGGCGCTAGTCGACCGACTAGAAGACACTTAACGATTAATCTCTACCTACAAAATTATCGAAACAATAGCAAACGATAAAACTTTAACTTTTTGAAAAAGTTTTATTTCAATATAAACTATTTGATAAATGATTAGTGTTGTATTAATCATATATATATATATATATATATATATATATATATATATATATATTAAAATATTTTGTTATGATATTAGTGGTATTTACTGTTATAAAATATGATCAAATAACAAGATAAATTATAGAGTAAAGAAAGACATGAGAGTAGAGAGAACTTTTATTCCAATACTTGTGATGAAAATCATCAAACTTTATAATACATAATATTCACTATTTATACTAGACAAAGAAGATGAAATGTGATGTATGATATGAATGATCATTATAGTGGTGCATAACTACATTCATAAAACTCATAATAATGTTTGCTATAATGTTCACTAATTATGGAGAGTAATGGGGGATATGGAGAATACAATAGTCATTCACTAAATAATAATTCATAACACTCCCCCTTTATTAAGGAAAAAGAGTACATGATTAATAATAGATATTGAAAACAATTGTCTCGTTAAAAACTTTGCTAAGAAAACCCAGTGGGAAAAACATAGCTAAGGAAAAGAGTACAATATGTTTCCAACTCCCCCTGATTAGCACATCACTTGATTTTCTTGAAGCACCGTATATCAATGTTTCGTACCATCTTTTCAAATTTCGATGTAGGAAGTGCTTTAGTAAATCATTCAGGAAAGTTGTTACTGGATTGAATTTTCTAGATGTTGATGTCACACTCTTTTTGAAGATCATGAGTGAAAAAAAAAACTTTGGTGATATATGTTTGGTTGCGTCTCCTTTGATAAATCCTTCCTTGAATGGAGCTATACAAGTTGTATTATTTTATAAATTGCTATAATCTCTGCATGGTTAGAATAAGCAGCAACTAAAGTTTGTTTAACAAAATGACAAGAATTTACGTTACCTCCATAAGTGAATAAATAACATGTTTGGGATCGAGCTTTGTGTGGATCAGATAAATATCCCTCATCTGCATAACTAATTAACTTCGCATTTTATGAATTTGATTAGTATAAATTCATATCTATTGTACCTCGAAGATATCAAAGAATGTGTTTGACTCTATTCCAATATCTTCTTGTTGGACAAGAACTATATATTGCTAATAAGTTTACAACAAAAGATTTATCAGGTCTTGTATTAATAGTAAGATATATTAGTGCACCAATAGCACTAAGATATAGTTCTTCGGGAACAAGAAGATTTTCATGTTCTTTATGATGCTGAAGTTGGTCCTTTTTGGCATCTAATTGCCTTACCACCTTCGGGTTACTCATGGATGCGAGTTATTCATATAAAACCTTTTTAGCACCTTTTCTAGATATTAATGTACAAAATCTTCATTTTTGTGTGCTTAATTTGAAGACCCAAATAGAAATTCATTTTACCAAGATCATCAATTTCAAAAATTTCTTTCAAACTGTCACACCCCAAAACCGATAACGGCGGAATACGTTTCGGGGTGGATGACGTAGTGAACAGTATCATCACAATTGCATAATAGTAGAACAAGAATCATACAACCATAGTATTGCATAATGAGTTTAATTACATGCGTGTTTTGTAATGTGTAACAATCACCCAAAAGTAAATCAAAAATAAGAGATGGGTCTTGTGTGCTCCACCTTCTCCAAAAATGCTGCGCCTGTACCTGTCTATCTTTGACCTGAAGATACAAGTTATTTTGAAAACGATTATCAGCATAAAGCTGGTGAGTTCATAAGAGTTTAGTGTGAGTTTTTGTATACAAAGCATTAGTGCTTAAAAATGTATCATTTATGTTCATAAGTAGTAGAAACTTAGAAAATCCCATATTTTCCAGGAAATACATTGTAAGTGGCAATCTGTGAAAAGTATGCATTCTTTGTCTCTTTGAAAACAATTTATTGTAAAAATACTTTGGCAAATCTCCAAATAACAAATGTGATAGGATAAGTTAAGCCCGTGACCAATGATAGAGGTGCGAGCTTCCTTTAGTGTTAGATACTTATTTACTTCGGGATGTGGTTTAGCATTTAGTGGAGTATTTTAGTGTAGTTGTAGGGTATTCCTTGTATGTTACCAATAGTGTGGATAATAGAGGATCCCATGACCTTCCCGGTCACGCATAGTGTAGTGAAGTAGTGGCATCCCTGGGCCTGTACGGCGCGGACTGAGTTAACAGTCGGGATGTAATAGCGTTTGCCCCGTATAGATCTATACATGTAGAGTCGTCTCCTGCTGGAACACTCCGGGCGTAGTGAATAGCGAATAGAGTATCTCATAGCGGGTTAGTGTATTATGGTTTGTTTAGTGTTTTCTCTATTGTCATAGTGTAGTAATCTTTTAGTATGATCATAGTGTATTCTCTTACTAGTGTATCGTCTAGTAATAGTGAGTATTATAGTGTAGATAATAATAACTTTAGCGAGTAGTAGCGGTAGCGACCCTAACCATACCTATTATGGTTATCTTAGTGGGAATGTTTCTTAGCACGTTAGTGACTTTAGCCTTAAGTGAAAGCAGTAATATTCGTATCCCACACTGATATACAGATTATATAAGTAAGAAATCAACGACAGTCGGACGGATAACTACTACCCTAAGCCCACAATCAGACAAGAACAGGAAATAAGGCGAGATATCGGTCCTAAGTCCTCCAAGTCTTATTTATATAAATATATCAGAGTGGTTACATTTTATAAGCAAATTGATTTAAATAAAAGTATTTTTCCAAAAGAACATTTAAATTCTGATTCACTGTTTAAAAATAGTTTGAAAAGGGTAAAACCCGTTTTTAAGGCATAAGGACAAATCACATGTGATTTGGACTAAGGGTAGCGAATCACATGTGATTAATCCTTGTAACTCGGAATTCGTTCTGTAAAACTTTGCATAAACATTTATAAGCAACTTGTATCTCCCCCCTAAAACATTTAAAACATTTGAAAGGTTCATTAAGGGGTATGAACTCACCTGAATTCGCGGAAATCGGGTGAATCGGGTAATAGTGTCGATTGAGCGTTTGGTACCAAATAACCACTTGTGCACCCTTTAGGACCCTAATGTCATATGAAATATGTATTTTACAAGAAGTTAATCATCTTATGCTTTTCATTATAGAATTTGGACATTCTAGTGTCGTTTTCGGGGTTTTAAGGCCTAGAAAGGGTTCCCGGGAGTGGTACAAGGCCATGGATGATTTACGGGAGGGTCCTAGAGTTTATTCTCTTAGAGTTTATGGCCTAAAAGCCATTCATTGGGAGTTTACGGCCGTAAGCCCCCTAGGCTTGGCCGTAAGCTCTTGTGACACTCCAAAATGTGTGTTTATGGCCTTATCTCACTTCCTTGATTTAGTGGTGTGTGTTTTGGACCAAGAGGGAAGGATTAAACATCTAAATTTGTGATATTTTAGGGGAGTTTATGGCCAAGGCTTGTTCTTGGGCCGTAAACTCCTATAAGTCCCTTAAGATGATGGTTTTTCTTGTACAACATGGTCCCAAATGGCTTAGAAAAATCCTAGAAGGCCCTATAGTGAGTTTGGAGCAATTTGGCACATATTTATGGGGAGTTTACGGCCCAAGAACATCCTTGGCCGTAAACTCTTCATTTGGTGTCAAAATGAAGTGTTTAATGGTACAACACACTTCCATAGGCCTTAGATTAATTCCTTTCATGCATTAGGGTAGTTTAGGGACTTGTTTGACACAATTTCTTGGGTGTTTACGGCCCAAGCCTAAGCTAGGCCGTAAACTCCTCATTTTGGCCTCAAATGGAGTTGTTTGATGCATCTAAGTGTTCCTTGGAGTCATGTCTAATTTACCTAACATCCTAGAAGTGTTTTTGGGGCTTAAAACATGGATTTGTGGGGTGTTTGAGGTGTTTACGGCCTAAGCACATGCTTGGGCCGTAAACTCCTTTTTAAGCCTCATTTTCTTGTGTTCCAAGGTCCAAACCCTTCTAGTTAAAAGCCTTAATTAGTATACTAACACATAAGAAGGAAAAACAAGGCCTTGGGCATGAATTTAGGGGTTTACGGCCTAAGGAGCTTCTTAGGCCGTAAACTCCTTTATGGTTCTTGATTTCTATGGTTTTTGGCCCCTAAATTCAATGAAGCATGTCTAGAATAAGATAGGGGATGAGTACTTACGTTTGGAAGTCGGAAATTAGCGGAAATCGGGGTCGTTTTCGAGTCTAGAGAGAGAAAGTAGAGAGAGAGAGTGAGTGTGTAGTGAATGAGTGTTCAAGTGATGTGCACACCCATTGCATATGTCTTGGGAATCGCACCCGATACACGGCTACCCGATGTTTAAAGTTAATTGGGTTAAAACTTTTTACCCGGGTGAAGTGGTTGAAAAGGTAAAACAACTCTATTAGGTTAAACGGGGTTATCACATATGAGTTATATTACTTATGATAACATTAAGTCATGCATAGACTTAGATATTCGGATTTTGACGGTTCCAAATATTACATAAATAACGTATAGTGACATGTTCCGTTAGTGAAAATGAGATTTGTAACGGAATTAGATTTGGGGTTGTCACACAAACAAGAAGTGACCTTTTCCAATTTCTCTAGGATTTCCAATTATGTCCAAATCATTTACAATAACATCAATTATGATAAATTCTTATCTAGAATACACATGGGCTTAATTGATCATTTTTATAGCACTCTTTCAACCGAAATGTACTAAAACAATTGAAGCACATACGACCAGATTGTTTCAATCTATACAAAGATTTATTTAATTTTACCAAATAAACTTCACGAGAATTAGAAGTTTGTGCTTCTGGCACCTTAAACCCTTTTGGGATTTTCATATAAATATCATTTCAAGTGAACCATATAAATAGGCGGTAAATACATCCATTAGACACATCTCCAGTTTTGCATATGTTGTTAAACTTATAAAATAATTGAATGTAATTGCATCAACTACCGGAGAATACATTTATTCATAATAAATTTCGGGTCTATGGGTAAAACCTTGTGCAACAAGTATTGCTTTATATCTCACAACTTCATTTTTCTCGTTTCTTTTGCGCACAAATACCCATTCGTGTCCCATTGTTCTTACTCTGTTTAGTGTACGAACTACAGGTCCAAAAACTTTTCGTTGAGTAATAGAATTAAGCTCTCTATGTATTTCTACTTTCCATTTTGACGAATATTTTCTATTTATACATTTCTCAATAGATTTAGGTTCAAGATCCTCATTTTCTTTATAATCACGCGCGGAACATGATATGAAAAATTATCGTCGACGTCTATCTTATTTCGGTTCCATCTTATTCCTGTCATGACATAATTTATTGAGATCTCATCATTTTCATTTTTTTAGGTACCTTATTTTCTTTTGTTATGTCATTGGGCTCTTCTAGAGCTTCATTAATCTTTTCAAGAGATTTTGTTTTCTCTTTTGGACCATCAATTGTATTTGCTTCATTTCATTTTCGAGGATTTTTATCTTTGGAACCAGCTGATCTTCCACACTTCAGGCGTGCCTAAGATTCATTTGCAGTTGTATTTTTTTTCCTTCTGGGATATCAATTCTAACTAGAATAAGTGTAGCTGGTACATGAGACTTTGTTACTCACTTAGGGTCAGTAAATGCTTCTGGCAATTGATTTGCTACATTTTGTAAAGGAATTATCTTTTTTATTGCAAGTTTACATTGACTTGAACGGGGATCTAAAACTGAAAGTGACAATTCCTTTCAAGAGATTTTATTTTCCAGCTTCTTTATTTCTCCCCCTAATGTTGGAAAATATGATTCATCAATATAATAATCATCAAATATAACTGTAAATAAATCTCCAATTGATGATTTTAAATATTTTACTATAGATGGAGATTCATATCCAACATAAATTCTCATTCTTCTTGAGGACCCATTTTTGTGAAGTGAGGTGGAGAAATGGGTACATAAATTTTACATCCAAACATCCTTGGATGGTAAATATTTGGTTCATGACCGGAAACCAGTTGAATAAAGGAGAAATCATGATAACTAGTTGTCATTATGCATATAAGTGATGTTGCATGTAAAATTTCATGCCCTTATGTTGATTAGGAAGTTTATAATGCATTAGTAATGGTCTTGCAATTAATTAAAGGTGTTTGATTAACGACTCAGCTAAACCATTTTTTGTATGAAAATATGCAACATGATGTTCAATAGTTGTCCTAATCGACATGTAATAATCATTAAAAGCTTATGATGTAAATTCTCCAACATTGTCAAGTCAAATTTTCATACTTGGGTAATCGGGAAAATGTGCCCTTAGGCAAATTATTTATGAAAGTAATCTTGCAAAAACCAAATTATGACTAGACAACAAGCACACATGTGACCATCTAGTTGACGCGTCAATTAAAACCATAAATATCTAAATGGTCCACATGGTGTTGGATGAATTAGTCCATATATATCCTCTTGAATTCTTTGTAAGAAACTAAGACTTTCATACCCAACTTTGTTTAATGATGGACTGAAAATTAATTTTCCTTGAGAGCATGCAACACAATTCATTATCTTGAAAAATCTTCTGGTTTTTCAAGGAATGACCACTTGAAGTTTCATTTATTCTACATACCATAATTGATTCGGGATGACCCAACCGGGCATGCCAAACTATGAAGGTAATATCATACCTTTTTTTTATTTTCAATAACATAAATCATTGTAATATTTTCAATATCATGAATCATTGTAATATTTGTATAGTACAATCCGGAGGACAATACAGGTAATTTTTCCAAAAAACTTTTCTTACCCGATATCATTTTTGTAATGTTGAGATAATTTTTATTACCATCATTAGTTGTTTCAATAGGATATCTGTTAGACCGAATATCCTTAAAACTTAATAAATTTCTTGGTGATTTTAATAAAAATAATGCATCATCAATTGTAATTATTGTCACTTGTGGTAATACTATATTCGCTTTTACGGAGCCTTCAATCATTTTTGCATTACTTGTTATTATATTAACATTTGCTTCTCTAATTAATAAGTAAGCATAATATTTTTCATTATTAGAAATGCTATGTGTTATTGCATTGTCTGCAAGAAATATATCTTCCTTATTTCTTTTGCGAATATATATATTTTTTTTCAATAAATGAATAAAACATAAGAAACATTCGACACATGACATAAAAACATAATAAATGTCATGAAACAAAACTACACAATATTCATCGATCACCATCCATATCATCACTTGTCCCTTCTGGGTAGACAAGAAAATCGGCAACATCTAAATGTGTCATTTCAGGTTGATCTTCACGGATATCACTTTGAATAAAATTTGTTTTGATATATTATTTTTCTTTAGATTTTAGATAAGTTTGATAAAGATCAACAAAATGTTTTGGTAAGCGGCATGTACAAGACCAATGAACGGTCATTCCACATCGGTGACAAACATTTTCAACTTTTTTTTCCTTGACTAATTTTATCATTAGAATGTGGATTTTTGCTATTTTCCAACTTCTGGTGGTTGCTTGTAATCTTGTTATTTTTTATGATAATAATCTCCACGACATCGATCATACCCATGACTATTATGATTATATAATATTGCATTCACTTCAGGGAATGCACTAGAACCGGTCGGGATTGATTGATGATTTTTCATCAATAGTTCATAGTTTTATTTAGCCACAAGAAGAAATGAGATTAATTCATAATATATTCTTTTTAAATCTTTCTCACGATATTGCTGCTGCAGGAGCGTGTTGATGGCATGGAAAGTAGAGAAAATTTTATCTCTAGCATAACATAGTTTTTCATAGTGAAAATACTAATCAAAATAAAGACTTGTATGTTCAAGAATTGTTAGTTAATAAATTTCATAAAATAATTTGTAAGCATTGTACATGTAAACTTATAAAAAATACATACATGAAAATAATAAGAGCGATAAAGAATTAGAGATGTATGGTAAAGTCGTGCTGATAACGTGTTATAAAATATGATCAAATAACAAGATAAATTACAAAGTAAAGAAAGACATGAGAGTAGAGAGAATTTTTATTCCAATACTTGTGATGAAAATTATCAAACTTTACAATACATAATATTCACTATTTATACTAGACAAAGAAGATGAAAGGTGATGTATGATATGAATGATCATTATAATGGTGCATAACTACACTCATAAAACTCATAATAATGTTTGCTATAATGTTCATTAATTATGGAGAGTAACGGGGGATATGGAGAATCCAATAGTCATTCACTAAATAATAATTCATAACATTTACGACATTTGTTATGATATTAGTCATATTTAAGTTTTACCGCTTAACCCCTCGATTAATCATCACTTAACCGATTAATCATTTAACCATAGTCTATTAAGTAGCTAACATCAAACATTTTTTACAATCTTGCTAATTTGTAAAGAAAATTACAGGATTACCACTAGAAAATGTGGTGCATAGAGTTTTTAAAACAAAATAATATGTATACCCAAAAAACATGTTATTTTTATGTAGAGATGAGCATAGTGTCAATCGATGTACTGGAATTAATGAAAAAAATATTGTGTACCGAACCGAACTAACGTATTGGTACTTGTACCGGGTAGGGGTGAGCGCAGTGCGGTTCGATGCAGTTATTGTCAAAACCTCACCACTAACCGCAAATGCGGTTAATCAATTTTAAAAACCGTTTGGTGCGGTTATTTTTGCGGTGCGGTTTTGTTTTTTCTGTGTTCGGTTATTAACCACATTGATTTGGTGCGGTTATTTTGTGTTGTTTTTAACCACACTTTAGAGTTTAGACAGTTTTAAGAATTTAAACATATTATTTGTAATAATAAATAACAATAAGTTATAAGACAATTAACTTAAATTACAAACAACTAATATCTTAAAAACGTTAAATCACTGGTAATTAACAATAAATATCTTAAAATTGTTAAATTTCATAATTTTTCAAAATTAAAAATAAGAAAAACCAACACTTTTGTCTTCTAGAATTTTATCATTCTTTCATTCATGAAACTTGTCTTATTTTTAATATTTAATAAATTAATAATTAATAAAAAAATTTGTATATAATATATGCGGTGCGGTGTGGTTTTTGAAAAATAATGACCGTACCGCACCGCATATTTGCGGTTTTTGAAAAAACAGAAAACCTCACCATCGGTTTTTATTGCAGTTGTGGTTAATCGATTACAAATTTTGCGGCTAATTTTAGTTGCGGTGAGGTTTTTGCTGGTCCCTAGAACTACCGGGTATGATTTCGGTCTTTGATACTAGCATCGATACTGATGATATCGAATCTTAGGTTTTGGGCTTTTAGAGTACCGAATACTGTTTTATACTAGTTCGGGTACAAGTTTAAGTCGGAAATTTTGATAGTCTTGCTGACCCCTATGTAATCAACTGAATAATTCAAAAAATATTTTTGATTCCGAGTATATTATACAAAAAGATTTTCAATTTGAAATTTCTAAAAGTAGATAAGGTTTGTAAAAGAAACCCTTTTGAAACAAACGGAACACTTTATGGCGATTGATCTAATCTTTTTGGACTAAAACTTTTAATTTGTATATTTAATGGCCAAAGTTATAGCTAGTAAAAAGTTGAAGGACTAATTTACAATTTACTATAAAAAAGTAGGTCCTCCAACGAAATCACCACCACCATCATATTCTCAAATTAATCTCATCCGTCTATATTAATGACTCATTCTCCAATCCAACGTCCATGATTCAATTCCTAAATTACTACTTTTTCAACACAGATCTCATCTTCCCTTCCCTCTCTTAAACTCTGCAACTCTCACGGCCACCATCGCAATCTCCCTCCGCAGCTCCTCCGTATACTCATCCAAAATTTAATTTATAATCTGTGAGCCCTACTCACTCAATTATACCCTCTTCTATGTGTTCGCCTTGAAACCCTAGACAGTGTTACTTCTGGGTTTTAGGGGTTTAATAAAACTCGGCTGTTTCTTCGATTGAAAAATGGCGAATTCGTACTCTTCTTCCGTTACTGCCTCTCAGGTATCTTTATTTTTTCTATCCGATTTAGGGATGTCGAAGTGATAATCTGTTTGTCAATGATTCTGTGTTTTGTTTAAAGGTTTTACATCGATGATAAATATTTCTTGTTGATTTTTAGGTGGGTTCGTACTTTGTTCAACAATACTACCAAGTGCTTCAACAACAACCTGAGTTCGTTCATCAGTTTTACGCCGATTCCAGTACCATGGTTCGAGTTGATGGCGAATCCACTGAGACTGCCTCCGCTATATTTGTAAGTCTCTTTGAGCTTATCATCCTTTTAATTTAGAGATCGAATTCCATATATGTAATCATCATAGTTTGTGTATAGTTGAATCGTTTTATGCCTTTTCTTGTGTTAAGTTTGAATCGTTTTATTGATTATTCAGATAAATGTGAAGTTACCTACCTGTAACTAGCTTTAATCACATGATTATATGAGTCTCTTTAAATCACAGCAATCACTCACAGAAAGCACATACCCTTAGTCCGATTTTTCTATGCTGGTTGCAAACGGATATGAAACTAATCACTAATTTACTGTTCGCTTAATTTGGAATCACTGTTTTCTTGCAGCAAATTCATTCGCTTATTCAGTCGTTACAATTTAGTGGAATTGAGATTAAAACAATAAATGCTCTTGAATCATGGAGCGAAGGAATAGTGGTGGTGGTTTCTGGTTCAGTAAGATCCAAGTTCTTTAATGGCTGGAGGAAGTTTGTGCAGACATTTTTCCTTGCTCCCCAAGAGAAAGGTTATTTTGTCATGAATGACATCTTTCACTTTGTAAGTGAAGAGGTTGTACATCATCATCAACCACCTGTTTCCCTTGAGAACAAAGCTGATTCTCAACCAATTAGTTCTACTCCTTCTGAGTTACTAGGTATTACTTCTCAATAAACAATTATTTATTTGATAATGAGAATTTAAACGCTTCATAGCATTGTTGAAGTGATGTTAGAATTGTAAAATTGCAGTTGCGGACGACACATTAGAGGTAGAAGCAAGGGAAAATCTTAATTCATTACACTTAGAAGGAAATGATGAAGACGATTACTACAATTCCCAAGAAAATCAGCATCTGCAGCAGGAAGATTATGACAGCGAAGAAGATGAAGAAGAAGAAGCAGCAGTTGAAGAACCTGTGTCTGATGTTCATCATCAGAACACCGTGGAGTATGTGCAAGAACCTTATCATCACAACAACACAGTGGAGATTCAAGAGCCTGTGGTAGAATATGTTCAAGAACCGGTTTCTGCTGTGGAAGAGCCTATTGTAGAGCCTGTGAAGTTCACATATGCTTCTATAGTACGTATTATTTTGGTATTCCATATTTATATGATTGATTTGAGCCCATAAATTGGTGTCAGATTTATTTCTCCGATGCATAGTTAATGTTGCTAATATATTGCTATTGTTTGAATTTGAAAAGTTACGATCTAAAGGGAAGTCTTCACCTCAGCCACCTGTTAGTAGGAATGTCACAACGGCTCCAGCTCCGGAATGGAATCAGACTCCGGAACCCGTTGCTCAGCTGCCATCTGCTTCTTCTGTGACTGAGTCTACTACTCAGGTCTCACAGGAAGCTTATGCTAGTGAAGAAGGTGAATAAAATTCCAAAACGAGTTTTATGTGTTGTATCAAAACGATTATAAAATCATTTTATGAGATTGATAGTTTTTGTTTGTGTTTTTCAGGTGACTCAAAGTCTGTTTACGTGAGGAACTTGCCAACTACAGTTACCAGCCTTGAAATCTTTCAAGAGTTCAAGAATTTTGGCAAAATCAAGCAGGATGGTGTATTTTTGAAGAATCGCAAGGTTATTTTCCTCTCTCTTTCTCTAGTCTCTACTTTGTATTGGTTTGAATTGTTTCATACATAACATTTAAATTGCATTTGCATACAGGATGTAGGAGTTTGCTTTGCGTTTGTTGAGTTTGAGGACTTTGAGGGTGTTCAAAAGGCAATTGAGGTTTGTGCT
Source organism: Lactuca sativa (assembly GCF_002870075.4). Classification (NCBI taxonomy): domain Eukaryota; kingdom Viridiplantae; phylum Streptophyta; class Magnoliopsida; order Asterales; family Asteraceae; genus Lactuca; species Lactuca sativa. The sequence goes on along the minus strand of NC_056627.2, from coordinate 357,611,840 downwards.
CAATTACCTTTTCTTCTTTCTTCTTAATATCTTTTTTTTGCATCATATTATATGGTATTTTTGTTCTTAAATTTGTCAAGTTGCTATTCTATGTTTATGGGCTTAACCGTTTGATCAATCTGTTATATTTACATTTTTTTTTTGTTTTTTTTAGGCATCACCAATACAAGTAGCTGGAAGGCAAGTCTACATTGAGGAGAGGAGAGCGAATAACAGCGCTGCTTCTCGTGGGGGAAGTATGTCTTTTGTTTTAAAATGCAATAATTTTGATTGATTTTGTTTTTGATCATTTTTCTTATTGCATCATTTATATTTTGAGAAATCTATAGTTGGATAAATCTTCAAAGTAGAATGTTGTTATAGAAAGAAATGAAAGTAAAAAATAAATGGAAGTCTTAACATATTTCATGGGTGATTTGTTTGAGCAGGAGGAAGAGGAGGCGGAAGAGGGCGGGGTGATGCTGTATCATCAAGAGGAGGAGGAGGAGGGCGTTATGGTGGTGGCAGGGGCAATGGCTTTCGTTAAAAGATGATCACACCACAATGATGGTTTGACCAGCTTCTTTTTTTACAATGATGGTTTGAGTTGTGATTGGTTTTTGTGTTGCTAATCTTGTTTAACATCTTTTATGTCTTTATCCTAGAGAGTCATGGATGTCGCGCAAGTGATATCTATCTCTTGAGTGTATTCTAGCTTCCATGTTTCAATTTATGAGATGCATGTGTTTTTTTTTATACAAACACAAACCTATTATTTATTGGTAACATAAACATCTCATATGACCACTTTAACCACACACTACAAGCACCTGTTGCAAGCATGATGCATTATCCGAAGGGAAGGAGGATATTGTTGAATGCCAACATGATCATCGAGATATCTATGCCATCTCACCACCTCTTGAGTGTCTAAACCATACATACCAAGATGAACTCACCCCATATGAATCATTACGCCTCATATACATACACTTAAAAGTTAAACTTCATGCTTGAAAACTCTAAATATGCTCTTAGCTTGTGGATTTTCAATTCTCGTTGTTGTCTAGTCATAAGTTCTTTTATCAACATTAGTGCTATGCCAATGATGCACATGCAATTACCCCTGCTCTGCACCAACTATGGAAGGTCATCGAAAAAGACTTGCGTCTTGTTCCCGAGTTTTTTTTTTTTGTAAATTCAATAAAGGAAAGGAAGAAAAAATTTGACAGAAAGAAATGAAGTTGAGAGAAAATAGTCATTATTCCGTGTTTCCGAGTTCAAAGGAAAATTTTAGGGTGCGTTTAGTTGCGGAAAAATGAGCCGTTTTTCGGAAAATTTTTCTAAGAAAAAATGAGAATTTTGAAAACGCGTTTAGTTCATTTATTTTTCTAAAATTTTCATGGAAAATTTTATTTTCCGTTTTCTAAAATTAAAAAGTTAGAAATTTCTGGAAAACCGATAATCATTATTTTCTATATTTTTCTAATTTCAAAATTTTTCTAAAATATAAACACCTACTCCCATCTCATCCACCTCTACCTATCCTCACATTAACACCCCCAACTTACCATACCCATAGCTACTTACACTCACTCCCAAGCCCACTCCCAAACCACCATACCCTCACAAACACACACACATACTCACCCCCACAAATATACATCCACCCCCACCCACACCCCCACAAGCACACACACACAAACCAACCCCCACAAACGCACACATACAAACTCACACCCACACTCAACCCCACCCCACACCCATACACACGTGCGCGCACACACACACACACACACACACACACCCACCTAACACCACTACCACAATCACCAACCTACCATCACCACCACCACTACACCATCACCACCACCACCGCTGCCATCACCACTACTGCCACAATTGCCGTCACCACCACCACCACCACCGTCGCCATCATCGACACCACCATTACCCCCCGTTGCTGCCCCCACCATCGACACCGTCTCCATGCCCATCCTACCATCGATACCATTTTCTAAAAATGAAAACCGGTAGAAAAATACTTATCTAAACAAGTTTTCTAATTTTCTAAAACTGAAATGAAAAATGAATAATTTTTAACTAAACGTGTTTTTAAATTTTCCAATGAAAACTGAAAAGGGAAAACGAAAAACAAAAAATGAAAACTGTTTTTCCATAACTAAACGCAACCTAAAATTTTCCTTCTCCTCACTTTCTTTCCAAAATCCACCATATTTGGGAGGAAAATTTGGAAGGAAAATATGGCTCGAAAATCTTTTTCCTCCCCTCACTTTCCTTCCATTAATGAAACTCGGGAACGCGATTTTCCTTCGACATCCCTCATTTTCCCTCCGTATCCATCCATATCTCTCCTTAAATAGAACTCTGGAACAAGGCTTTAAGATATCTTAAACCACAACATCAATTATCACTCCTTTCTCCTTTGTTAAAAGACTTTTCTTCAAATTCTTAGCTAATGGTTTTCAAAACTATGTAAATGAGATTTTATAAAGAATATTTCAAAATAACCTTAAAAACCTTGTTCATCTTTGTCTTATGTAATAAACTCACAGTTAAGATAATTACAATAACATAGTATTTTCTTATTTGGTATGTTTTCTATTAAAGTCGGAACTCATTTAACGATAAGAATGAGTGGTATGTTTACATTATTTTCAATAAGAATCAACAACATACTTCTACACATAATTAACAGACTCAATAAACTTACAAAATGTGAATAATAATCTCTACACAAAATCAACATAACTCTTTTTAACCGTCCACGTGATTCGAACCCGTCACGGAACATCTTCTTACAAAAGGCCGTTTACAGGCGACGGGCTAAACACTGGTCTATCTTTATCTTTATCACTATTTGCAGAACTCAATCCGCCATTAATGGTATTAGTATTACTGCTACTTTTTCTCCGAGGTCTGGCCTCCTCGAGCATGCTTATAACGTCTCGCATGGAGGGTCGATCCTTCGGAAGCTTTGCGGTGCATATTAGGGCTATTCGGAGGACTAAAACCATCTCTTCTTCTACATGTTTGCAGTTTCCTACATTCAGATCGACTACTTCTGTTAACGATTTGTTTTCTCGTATTTTTCTTCTAACCCATTCCACGATGTCGACTGAATCTCCGAATTCGGCTTCTATCGGCCGTTTTCCGGTGACCAGTTCCATCAGAACCACCCCGTAACTGTATATGTCGCTTTTCTCGTCGACCTTTAATGTGTAGCCGTATTCTGTAATCAAGATCGATACTCGTTAGGAAGAACAATTAATTAATGGAAGCAATAGGTATGAATCTTGATGTGGAAACTTACCGGGAGCGATGTAACCATAAGATCCGGCGACCATTGTTACTGTTTCGTTCTTCTTTACCATCATCCTTGCCAACCCAAAATCAGCAATCCGGGCGTCCAAATTTCCGTCGAGTAAAATGTTATTCGGCTTTACATCACGGTGGATCACCGGCGGGTGACAGTCGTGGTGGAGATAAGCCAGCCCTTGAGCAACTCCGACGGCAATGTTATACCGCGAAACCCAATCCACCAACAGCCTTGCTTGTCCATGTAGCGCTTCGCCGAGACTCCCGTTTGTCATGTACTCATAAACAATCATCGCGTTTTTGTCGTTATGGAGAAACCCTAACAATCTGACGATATTTCGGTGCCGGAGTTTTCCCAGGACGTTCACTTCTCCGACGAAATCACCGGCGCTGCTTCCCAACTCGATGTCGTTCTTCGTGCTCCAAAGCTTTTTGACCGCCACGACTGTGTTCGTTCGTTGAATGTCTGCTTTGTAGACCACTCCGGTGGCTCCCATTCCGATCACGTTCGCTTCCTTTATGCAATTCAGGATGTCATTGCTGTTGAAATTGAGTTTCTGAAACGCCATAAGCCGCCATGGCCATTCTCCTTTTCCCATCTCGGATCTGTCCTCGAAACAGCTTCCATTCGTGTACCATTTACCGTACAGAGCTTTTCCGGCGAATGCGGCCAAAAAAACAGCTAACACCACCGACATTCCGATCACCCAACCGGCGATCACGTGCTTCGTGTGCAAGCCTTTGTGTTTTGAAGCTTTAGCCATAGCTCCGGTGCATGGTGGCAGCACGTTACCACATAGATCACTGTTTCCAACGAGATCACTGGGGTTTATTGTCCTGAGCATTCCGTTCATTGGAACTGGGCCTTGAAGTCTGTTGTAAGATACATTAAGCGATTCCAATGCCGGAGAATTCCCGAAGTTTTCTGGGATGCCACCTGTCAATGAATTGTTGGACAGATCAAGAACGGCGAGTGTGCCCATCATAGAAATTGGAACCGGGATTTCTCCGGTGAGTTGGTTATTCCGGAGATTCAAGGACACCAACTTCTGGCAGGAAGCAATACTCGCCGGAATAGTTCCAGTGAACTGGTTGGAAGAAAGATCAAGAATCGAAAGTGAAGGGCAATCCTGGAATTGATTTGGGATTTTCCCAATGAAACTGTTTTCAGAGACCAGAAAGTTTTGAAGATTGGGAATGGAGAGAATGGAGGACGGAAGTGTTGATTGAAGTTGATTTCGTGAAAGATCAATGAAAGAAAGGGAAGTGGACAATGAAATGTCGTTTGGAATTTGACCGGTTAGATTGTTGTCTGCCAATTCCAGTCTTTGAAGCTTCTCAAGACTACCAAATCCAACCGGAATTACCCCGGAAAGGAAATTGTTTTGCATACGAACACGAACCAATGAGTTACAAGTCGACAAACCGACCGGAATCGGACCCGAAAAGGCGTTGTTGAATAGAATTAGTTTTGTGAGATTACCTTGATGACATAAGTTTCCCGGAATCTGTCCCGTGAATGAATTCGATGATACATCAACCCATTCCAGAGGGGAATTCAGGCCGAGATCAACCGGTAAAGAACCGGAAAAGGAATTGTTCCATAATTCTAGAACGCCCAATTGAGTCAGTTTACTGATTCCTGGCGGAATCGAACCTATGAGTCTATTCGACATCACATTGAAGAGTTGTAAGCTCTTCAATGCTGATATCTCAGCCGGGATCTCTCCGGATAACATGTTATCAGAGAGGTCCAACTGAGCAAGGGAAGTCAACTTCCCGATCTCGGAAGGAATCTTTCCTGTGAATCTGTTTTTATACAAGAACATCGCTTCTAACGCCTTCAGATTCCCCAATTCCGGGGGAATCAAACCGTCCAGATTCCCGTATGCCAAATCAAGATACTTCAAGTTCGTCAAGTTCCCCAATTCTGACGGAATTCCGCCCACAAACTCATTGTACCCAATAACGATACTCTCCAGAGAAGAAAGCTCTCCAATTACTTTTGGAATTGATCCAGTTAGATTATTCCCGGAGAGCCCGAGAAACTTTAACTTTCTCAGATTCTTGAACGACACCGGAATCGAACCAACGAAGAAATTCCCTCTCAAATCCAACGTCTCCAGCCTGGTATTGTTCCCAAGATCTGGGATATCGCCTGAGAAATTGTTGCTGGAAGCGTTGAGCAATGTCAATCCGATCGCCATTCCTAAACCTTTTGGGAAGGAATCAATGAAGTAATTCTGACTCACATCAACAGTTTCTAGCAGTGTAAGATTCGAAAGTGATCTGGGTAATGCAGACGAGAACCCATTGCAGCATAAATTGATGGAAGTGAGACTCCGGAGAAGTTGAATGTCATCAGAGACGAGTCCACTGAGATTCCGACGTGAAAGATCAATCTTTTCAATTCTTCCGATGGGATTACACTCAATTCCAGTCCAATTACAATGGACATTGGGTTCTTCAGAGATCTTCCAATCTTTTAGCTGATCGAGAGGATCAATAAGGTGTGATTTGATTGTTAACAGAATCGAAGCTTGCTCGTTCTCCACTACCACCTTTGAAAACACCGAGGAACAGCAGAACAAGAAGAAGAACAATAACCAAAAATGGGGTTTCGACATGGTGGTGGTGGCTCTGTTTCTTGAAGAATTGGGTTAAATTTCGATCATTTTGGATCTGGATAGAGAAGGTGAGTGGAAGTGAAGTGGTGATAAAATTATATGTAAGCAGTAGCAGTTAAGCAGATAACATGGGGAAGATTAATAATTCTCTGTTTTTAATTTAAAAAAGCAGGGGGTTGAGATCTTGAAGAAGGTAATGGGACACTCTGTGAAATTTGGAAGTATTGAATAAACATCCGACACTAACATGGGGAAGAATGTGTTTTCTTCCTAATTCCATTTGTCAACTTACTACTTACTAGTTACCTATATAATATTATATATAGAGATAAAATATATAATTGTGATGTTAATTATCAGATGCTTTTTAAAATTACTTTTTAGGTTCTCATCATAATTAGAGGTATGATAACTCGTAAATGTGGTGAAAAGTTTGTGACTTTGTGATACTGTAGTATTTTCAAAATTAGGGTATACTTTGATTACCTTCCTCAAACGTAACATAAAAGCATTTGCGATTAATAAAATATTACTCTAAAAAGTTTAAACTAGATCAATTTTATTTGCTTTTCTAAAATATTGTCAGGGAAATATCCTCCCTAATAAATGAAGATAAATTTTGCCACTTGTCAATCTTTTATTAATTTTGACACTTGTCATTTTGTAGTATTTTTAGAATAAATAATATCCACATGTCATTTTATGGATTTTTTTAAATTTTAAAATTAAAAAATCATATAATACTTATACTTATATATATATAAAGTATTTATTGTAATAAATGTGACAATAAATTGTAATGAATATGTTTTTCCTTTTTCTATTATTTCGAAATTTTATTTTCAAAAATATTTAATGTTACACTTTAATATTTAATATTTTTTATAATCAACCCGTGTAATACACGGGGTTAACACCTAGTACATATATATAAAACTATCATGAAAATATAAGTTTATTTATGGTCGATGAACAATCTTTTACTAAAATCTTCAAGACGGATCAATTTGCTTGTATTTTGTTTTCAGACGTAGTTAAATAGGTAAATTAAAAAGAAAAACTTGGTAATAGAATTTTTTTTTTAAATATTTGCATTACATATGAAAAAAACCAAGTACCACTATTGGTACCCACATAAAATCGCCCTCGGCCGATGATGGACAATTTAAATAACCAATCAAGTCATATAATATTTTATACATATAAATATTAGTCTAATAAAATTAACCTAAAATACCCATCATTCATAATTGATTAATTTCTATAAAAATGGAGTGTTGTGGGGTGGAATTATAGTTGCTTATGAGTGAAGGCAATGCTACAACAAAATCTATGCTTTTAAAAGCAAGTTCCAAAAGCTGTATGCTGAATACATATTAGATAAATGAAAAAAAAAAAAAACATTCTCAATAGTTTCCTTATATTTAAATCCCAATTATATGACAAAGATAATGATTTATGAGTCAAAAACACTCAATGTCCAACCCCATATATTGGGTCTATATATATATATATATATATATATATATATATATATATATATATATATATATATATATATATATATATATATATATATATATATATATATATATATATATATATATATATATATATATATATATAAGTGTAAAATCAAATATAGCAAGAAAAACAAAATATTTATGTATATGTCGATTTGAATATAATTTTAATTACATTTGACTTGGAAATTTAGTTTAGTTATAACCTTTTTATTTTTAACCTTTGTGTTATTATAATGATGTTGAATTATTTATTTAATAGGTTTATTAACTTATTTCATTTCACATCAATAATAACTATTTTAAAAATGATGTTGAATTATTTATTTAATAGGTTTATTAACTTATTTCATTTCACATCAATAATAACTATCTTAAATTCTTGAATAGAAAAATATTAGAAATATCTATTTTAAATTCACCACACTAATAAACAAAATATTTCAAACATTAAAAAAATGTGTAACCTTATTACGTTTTGATAATGAATAACCTAATCCAAACCTTTTTACTAAAACTTCTTTTTAACATATGATAAACCAATAAATATTAAAAACAATATGTTAGAAATACTAAATAGGCAATCCCAATCTCCCCCAAACAAATGTATAACCTCAAGGCCCTCAATGCAAATTATATAAAATTTACATTTATATTCAACGCAAATACATCATATTACACCAAAAGACTCATTTTTTTTTTTCCGTTTAAATGTTTTAAACCATGTTTTTTATCGAAAAAACTGAATATACCGATGTTCACAATTTTTCGTCATCTTTCCATAAATATCTATGTTGTCATGTTGATTTATAAAAAACAAATTTTTTTTTTTAAAAAAAAATCCACTTCGCTTTGTTGTTTTTTTTCAATAATTATTTTTATTTTTATCCATAAAAACTAACTACACCAAGAATCTCAATTTTTTGTCCTCTATTAACAAACATAAACATCAGTTATTTTTTTTTTTCCAATCAATTCAGATTTACACTGTGAATTTGAACTATAAATATTTCAATTTTAACATTCACAATGTGAATCCGACTTACTATTTCATCTCTTTGAACACACAAATTAATTTAATGAAATTTATATATAAATCAAAATATATTTCAATTTAATTTTATAATATTTTAATGTTTTAATTACTAGTAAATTAGTTTTGTAAAATCAACAAATGAATTTATACTTTCATTTTCAGAATTCATAATGTGATTCTAACTTACTATTACCACATTGTGAATCTGAGTAGATTCGCAATGTGAATCTGAGCAGATTCACAATGCGAATATAAACTAAATTTTTTTCATCAATATGAATATATTTTTAAAGAGTACCAAAAAAATATGATTTTTAATATATTTATTAATTTATTTTGATAAAAAACAGACCTTAACTTTTAAAAAAACAAAAGATAAAGTGAATTTAAAACAAATCATTTTTTGTATATATCAATATTGATCTTTATGGAAAAAAATTGAAAATTATGAACAATAGTATATTTGGGGTTTTTTTCGATAAAAAACATGACCTAAAAAAAATTAAACAAAAAAAATAATAATAATGCGAGTTTTGTTATAATTTGGTGCATGTGCATCCATTCTAAAAGTTCACAACCCTTTATTTTCCCGTTGATCGCTTTAAATTCCGATATTTTGGATTAGTTCTTTAATTAATAATGGTTCTCTATTGAACTTATATATATATATATATATATATATAGACTTAGGTTCAAATGTTTTCACTATCTATTGTGTGCATGTATGATTAATTATGGACCAATCATTTTAGTTATTTTAAGAAACTAATTAATGCATATTAAATGCTGAAGTTGTAATTAATATCCAGTATATCTTCAACATTTAATATACAATAATTACTTTATTAAAATAACTAAAATGATTGGTCTAGAATCAATCATAAATGCACACAATAGATAGTGAAAAACAAAATAACCTAACCATATATACATACATATACATACATATATATATATATATATATATATATATATATATATATATATATAGGTTCAGGTTCATTTGAGACCATTCTAATTTTGTGAGACCGTGAGACCAAATGTAAAAATAATTTAAAATGCAAAATAAATGGAAAAATCCAAAAATTCTTTTTTTAAATATTCTTTTTGGAACTTGAATTAACTAAAAAAAATAATAAAAAATCACGTTTTTTTTTTTGAAAAATACGTGATATATTCTAATAGAATATTACACTGTACATATTCTAAAAAATAAATTTAAAATGCAAAATAAATAGAAAAAATTCAAAATTTTTTTAAATATTATTTTCGGACTTGAATTAACTAAAAAAAAAAAAAAAATGCGTCTCACGGTCTCACAAAATTAGGTCGTCTCACATGAACTTAACTCTCTCTCTCTCTCTCTCTCTCTCTCTATATATATATATATATATATATATATATATATATATATATATATATATATATATATATATATATATATATATATATATATATATATATATATATATATATAGAATATTGGAAATGGAAAACATGAGAAGTGAATATTAAGAGATTGATGGACATATGATCAACTATTGATGGTTGCAAATGCATAATGTCACATGCTAACATGTGCTTAGTTTTTAAATCTTAAAAAAGAGAGCGAGTGGTGCGTCACTTTGTGGCATCAAAAGGCCATTCACATGTGAGAAAGCCATTTTCACCACTTTCCATCATCCTGTTATTAGATCCTATTATTAGAGAGAGAACGATGTAATTAGTTTAACATGATATATATATATATATATATATATATATATATATATATATATATATATATATATATATATATATATATATATATATATATATATATATATATATATATATATATATAGGGTTAGGTTCATTTGAGACCACTTATATTTTGTGAGACCGTGAGACGCATTTGTTTATTTTTTTTATTTTTTTTTTTATTTTTTTTAGTTAATTAATGTTCCGAAAATAATATTTAAAAAAAGAATTTTTTGATTTTTCCATTTATTTTGCATTTTAAAATTATTTTTAGAATATGTACATTGTAATATTCTATTTAGAATATTTCACGTATTTTTCAAAAAAAATAGAATTTTTTTTTATTTTTTTTAATTTTTTTTAGTTAATTCAAGTTCCGAAAATAATATTTAAAAAAAGAATTTTTAGATTTTTCCATTTATTTTGCATTTTAAAATTATTTTTTAGAATATGTCAGTGAAATATTCTATTTAGAATATTTCACGTATTTTTCAAAAAAAAAAAAACGGAATTTTTTTTATTATTTTTTTATTTTTTTTATATTTTTTTAGTTAATTCAAGTTCCGAAAATAACATTTAAAAAAAGAATTTTTGGATTTTTCCATTTATTTTGCATTTTAAAATTATTTTTAGATTTGGTCTCACGGTCTCACAAAATTAGAATGGTCTCAAATAAACCTGAACCTATATATATATATATATATATATATATATATATATATATATATATATATATATATATATATATATATATATTATTGTATGGATTTAAGAAAAAATTATTAGCCACTGATCAAGATTAAATTTGATGGCTAACAATTAGATTTTTAAAATGCAATGTCAATGTCTTAATAGGAATAAAATTAAATCCACGTCTTAATAGTTTAGATTATCAAAGTACAATGTATTAATCAAAATAGAATTGAAAGTTCAATGTCTTAATAGTAAAGATTTGAAAAAAAAAAATTCGTTTTAAAATCGGAATCAAACAAGTTTACATTTTTAAAGTCTTAAAAGTATAATGCTATAAGCCTATATGTGGCTTGGTTAGATGTTATAAGTTAATCGTCCCGGAAATAATTTAAAAGTATAATTATATAAATAGTAACAAAATATATAGAAATATACTAAAAATATAATATGTTAATAGAAAAAAAAAAAAGAGAATTATAAAGTTATTTGGTAACCTAATGTAAACAAGTTTAGGTTTCAAAGAGTAATTCGTAATAAAAATATAAGATTATAAATGAAATTAAAATGTTATAATCCGTTAGATTTTCAATAAAACAATCTACTAAATCAAAAATATATGATATATAATAATATTGATAGCGTCTATTTTATGTATATATTTATGACGTTTTCTTATTATTTTATACTGTCTTTTTTATGTTATTTAGACTTAAAAGATACTTAATATGCTTTGAAATGTTAAATTATAGTTAAAATGAGAGCTGAAATGCAAAAGGATGAGAAAAAAGCTAAGAAGACGCAAAAATGTTGTTCGACAGCTTAACCTCTCGCCAGTGTTTTGACAATATCTCATGACTCCTAACTCCGATTGATGAGATTCAAAATGTTCTGAAAACTAGACACAATTTCGGACGACTTTCATGTTTTGAGAAAATGATGATTCCCAATGAAATTGCCAAGTTTATCACAAACTCGTCGAGTTGAATAGAAGCTTCACGATTCTTGACGTTGACTTGGGGAATATGGGATTTTCATGAAGATCTCACCGAGTTGGTGTCCAGACTCGTCGAGTTGACGCTGAAAACTATAAATAGAACCGAAAATTAGCCCTAATGAGAGATCTAACAAACTAGATTGACTTCTGCGATTATAAACCCCCAAGAAGTCGTTTTGAGGATCTAGAAGGCGGCCGGAAGACCGTTAAGTTGAAAGGAGCGAAAATCTGAAGGATTGGAGAGCAGATTTATGCCGGTAATCATGTGGTTTATTGTTATGACCAAGATTAATGTTCAAACATGATTCTCTATGCAATCACTTTTTTGATTTAGGTGTTAAAACCTTTTGCTTTATGTTTATGATTAGATGAACCCTTGATTTTGTGGATTAATTGCTCTTTGGATTGTTTTATTCGTGTTTAATTTATATTGTTAAGCTTGTTAAAAGATCCTTATATGTTAATGACAATTATTTTCTGTTAATTACAAAGTATATTGAGTTGTATGAACATCTGCTTGATTGTTTGGCTCTTATGATTTTGATGACCATCAAGATTGTAAGCCTAGTGTTGTGAACATAACCTAGGGTTAATTAGAAAATATGTAAATTAATGTGTGTTGACCAACCACATATGAATTAATTGAATCAACCAATTTGAATAACTATTATTAAAAGTTTTGCTTGATACGAACCCAACACTAGGAAACCTGTTAGTTTAATCAACCGATCACTGCTTGAGTTGACTTGTTTGCTAAAGGATTAGTAATAGTGAACATGAACATACTCATTTTAGAAATCGGTAAACATGAATAAATAAATCTGTGTGTGCAATTGTCTATGATTTTAAGATGTAATTTGTCTAAACCAAAGTACCTAAAGAGATTGGTCTTCGGTCAGTTTATCAAGATTTATTGTTTAATCAATTGTTTGAGATGTAATTCCATAAAACCTTTCTTCACTGCTTGTGTGTGTTTTGTGTAACCTATAATCAAACATTCTAAATTAATTCACTACCGTTCCCCTTATGTTCAACACCCTTGCTTATAAAAACTATAATATATTTGATCGGGTTCACTGTCTGTAAGGTGTGGTTTAGATGCGATAAACTAGAAATTATAAATAAAAAACTACTACATTAAATATTCACATCAAATATAAACTAGTACCAAAATCAAACATGTTTAGTTATTCGTACAATGATTTATTAGGTTAAAATATAATTATAATGCCTTACTTAGTAAAAATTGAAAGTATAATGCCAAAATTGATAGTCAAAATTAAAGATGACCTTTTTAAACTCCAATAATAAGAAAAAAAAAAGCAAAAGTACGTCTTGAAAAGTTGGATTTTGAAAAAATAATACTCAAATAGAAAAAATAATGTTTTATGTTGTTAGATTTTTAAAGTATGGATATATTAGTGAGAAAAAAATTAAAAGTATAATGCTATAGCAGCTAACAAAAACAAAACTGTTATAGACTTTTAAAGTAGTCTTGTTATTAGTTAAATTAACAATGTATAAATTCTTAATAACAGAAAAAATTTAGAAATACAATGAACTCATAATGTCAATTTACACACCGTTTAACTTCACGGACGTAATTGGCATATATGTCCGCGTAACTGACTTGTCAGTCCACATAATTGAATTGGCAGTCCGCGGAAGTAACTGAATTGGCAGTCTGCAGAATTGACTTGTTAGTCCGCGTAACCTATCATGTCAGTCTGCATAACTGACTTGGCAGTCTGCGTAACCTATATTTTTATATAATAAAGCTTGTATCTATATGAAATTCACATCTTTTATTCACAAAAGGGATCCTTTCATGAAATGACGTCCAATGTACCAACTTCTTCGAATGCAACAAATCCGTCAAATGCAGCAGCTCCATCAAATGGTACACGTCCATGGATGACATCAGAGGTGTTGGTTCTAACACGATGTTGGATTACCGTTTACGAAGGTCTACTAGCAATGACTCCCCCTCATTGCATTGTTGGTGATAAATGGTCCCGCCTAATAGCTTTGTTCAACCATGAGGTGGGAGAAGAACAAGAACGGATAAAACCTGATATTGTTAGTAAATGGATATATTTAAAGAAAAAAGTCACATGGTTCAATCAATGCTACAATTATGAGAGAATGTGACGCTCTCATGCAGACGATGAAGAACTTTTTGAAGAAGTGAACATATATTACATTTTTGAGTTTGATGGAAATGAGTTCGAGTGAAAGGATGTTTGGAATCTCGTTAAAAATAAACATTTTTTCATGTAGATGACTCTTTTATTTGTATTGTTTCATGTAATGTTTGCCAGTCCTATATCTTATTCGTAATGTTTATTTTTATGTTTTTTTGTAATCTTTTTATGTTATTTGTAATGTTTCTTATTCGAATGTATCGTAATATTTGTTTGTGCATTCTGTTTCAAAAAATAAAAGATAAATAACATAATACAAATGCAGAAAAAAAAATCAACCGTAATACATATAAATAAAGCAATACAAATGTAGTACAAGTTAAAAATACAGGAGATCTTTCAAAAGATTCCAAGGGGATTCATAGTCGAAAATCTCTCCGTTGCAGCGTTGCTAATGTATTTGTATTATTCTCTAGCTGCCTCCAAGATGTCTTCCTCAGTATCATTCACACATGCGTCTTCAATGTTCTTATAAAGATCATTGAATAACACAACTTCTGTTTTCAATTCATATCATTTTGATGCTATATCAAGGGTGTTGCGATGGTTTTCTAAGGTGGTTTGAGTGTCAGTATTGAAGGTATTTGTTAAACGGGGCCAAAACATTATATCATTCAAATTGTTGTTCTCGTAGACATTAATATATACACAAGTTAGAAACAAATATTCCTCAGCGGTCCATGATTTTTAACCCATTGTAAGAGATACAAAGTAGACACTGTGATATAGATTAGATTAAATGATACATATTTTTGAGTCATTTTATAGTGAAATGTAATTTACGACTTCTCAGTCCGCATAACTGACTTGGCAGTCTGCGAAAGTGACTTGGCAGTCCACGAAACAAATATAATAACAAAAATAAAACACATATTTATATTAAAAGAAATTACTAAAAACTTGTATTTCATATTAATATATACAAAGTTCCTAAAATCAAGTTATATAGTGTCCAAGATAATATTAGTCATCCTATTTCTATATATAAATCACGCATCTCTACGTGGCCTATCAATCTTCACCGATACTCTCGAAACAATCATTTCCATAAAAATGCATACAAATACTCCACAATCCCCTCTATATTCGATGTATTCCTGCTGTGGCGCGTCTATAGCTTCAACAAACTGCACAATTGCAGTGTCTGTGTCAATCGGAGAAATCGTTCCAGTACTTAATCACATCTAGCTCTGAGATAATACTATCCCCAAAACTTTGGAATTCTCCACCAATCTTTTACTTTATGAAGAAATTCATAGATCGTGTTGAATCATAAATGTTTACTTACCATATTTTTAAATGTAGCACAGCCAAAAACCAACGGACACCAACAACATTTATCGCGAATAGAACCTGGAAAAGATAATTAATTAAATAATAGTAAATTTGGTAATATTATATATATAAATAAATAAATATTAAAATAAACTAACCTTATCCACATACTTCCATTTAGGATAGCCTCTAACACCATTTTCTACATTCCTTAAAAAATGATTTTTCAGGGTATATTAATATCCATCTTGCGTTCGTCGGCCATCTTTCCATGAGCGAGCCACTCTATATTGCAATATGTTCTATATTTTAATATAAAAATGTTACAATTATTTATATAAATTATCGTCTAAAAAAGTAGTTAAAATTTAACGAATGTTACCGAAGAAATTAACAACCCAAAGTTAGTAATTGAAAGTAACCTTGACCAAAACTCCACATCCAGTGGGAGTATATGTAGCCTGTGTGTAGTGTTGAGGTTAGAAGAGATCATATTCCATTCTTTCCAAAAACCCAACATATTAGCAACATAAAGACTGTCTACAGTAGACGATTTGAGACATTACTAATGTCTTCATTTGCTTTTTCGGGACACTCCATTGCTTTTTTTCCCTTGTTTTGGTGATTTTCTTCAATTTTGGTGTGGAGTCCATCTAAAAAATTAAAATGTTAATTAATTATCAACAACGTAATATTTTAAAAATACACCAAATTTAAAATAGATTAATACCATTGTGAACGGCATCTGCTGATACCATGAAGCACCCGTCGTTTGTTGCGGCCTAACAATAAGAGTGACTATTTTTTGTGATGTTGAACCACGTCCGATGACGGCCCAACATATTTCCCCGTAGGTGTAGGCCTAACTTCGCCCTCCAAACCATGCATAAATGTATCATCATAATGCAAATATGTACCATGGTAATATGTTTCTTCCTCCTCTTCATTTACCATGTCCTCCTCCTCACTAAACTTTGTATCTAGTTTATCTTTTTTCTATAATACACAGTCTACTTTAGACGTTAAGTCAGCTACAACGCCTATTAGACGCTTCACCAATTCCTTTGTGCTCATCTTCTTCTTCTTTACTGACCTTGTTCATGTGTCGCTTGACATATAACTTCTTTCTACTAGAGGCTGTTGCGAGGTAGAAGCATTTGTGACCGTTTCACTCGAAGATGTTTCCGACTTGTACTTCTTTTTTCGAGGAGGCGAAGCAACAATAGGTAGTTGATTTTGCTTTCGTGGGGGAGATTCTTCATGGTTAAGAGTCCAATTCACATAATGAATATAAAACGACTCCATGATCTCTGTCTCGTTTGCCACGACAACAACATGATGGTTGTTAGGATGCAAAAATCAGATTGTTAGTTTAGCATGAGAAAACATTTGAATTTGTAATTATATATAATTATAATATAAAAAGCATACCACATACACTTTGATTATTCGACAACATTGAACCCAAGATAATGGTGTTTTTCTTCTCCACGACCTCATTCGTGGTAATTCTGTCGGCATGCAAACATAATATTGTGTTGCCTTTGGGAATGTCTCCAAAATCCATATCTATGGAAAAAAAGGCAAGTGTGATGCTATTATAGTATAAAAATGAAAGTACAACGGTATTATATAGTGCAAACGTAAGTACAATGCTATTATGGTATAAAAAACAAAAATATGATAACTATTTAAATATATTAGAAACTAACCTTAAACGGAAGCATAGAACCAACAACGGTATACTTGTGTACTTTTTTCGATTCGAGATTAGCCTGCTTGAATATTCTAAAATTTTCTATTTTCTCAAACATTTCACGCATCAACCCCGAAGTATGGGTCCAGAAATATGTACCCCATGCAAACCTGCAATTTTCAATTTAATTATTATAATTATTATTGTATTTATACATAATTTTTAAATGTAATACGTGTTCCAATCATATATATGTTATCAGAAAGCTTGTATACTGGTGCAGGAATGCCCGTTAATGTCTCGTCCGTGGAGACCTTTCAACATAAACTGAAGTGCCAAATAATTTGGAGACACGATGTAGTCTTTAAGTCTTTGAGCCACAAACGTGCATCTGTAATGTCTGGGAACAACTGAGCCTGAAGATTTGAATTTGCCGGACTCTTTCGTCATGGAGTAAATCCACATAAGAACCAACTCTTAACCCACTAATCAAAATATATTCAGTTTCACCAAAATCCATATGCATCCCCTGTATCTAAAAAAGAAAGCTCCCCATTTCAAACACTTCTTGAGACCGTACTTCATGCAACATCATCAAATACACAAATAAGGAGCCACCATTGGGGACATGCATTCCTAAGAATCTTCCAAACGGTGAAGCTTCAAATAATGTTCGTTGCGATTGTGTTAGCTGCAGAAAATAGTATTTAATGTCGTATTGACCACATCTTTTAAAGTTAAATATGCTTTTTGTTGGATATCGTTGTGCTACAAAACATATACATTTAATTTAATATAAAACGTTACTAATTGAAAATAAAAAACAAGGTTTTAAAATTACATAGTTACTTCAGTTAAGGCAATAAATAGCAACGTACTTTCAATTACATTATAAGTTTGAAAAATACCCAATTGTACCATTCACATCAATTTACATAAAAAATTAAATAGCAACATACTTTCAAATTAATTGTTATAAAGGGTTCATTTTGAAATTAATTGGTATAAATTGGCAGAAAAAAAGGAAAAAAATGTAAGAGTAGATCCATTCCGCGGAGAGTATACGTCACTCCACGGAATGACCTATCCCTTCACGGAATTGATCTTCGCTATTTCAAACTCATTTTAATCCTAAATCTAAATCTAAATATTTTGCAGGTTATGACTTGCATATTCAAACCATTTTAATCTTAACTAAACAATACGAAAAAGGGAACATTAATCTAAAGAGGGAAACGTAAAAACGGATTACCTAGGAGCCGTATCCATCGGCAAAAATGTTGGGGATATTCTGCTCTGTTGTCGCCGAAATATTTCGTCCGAAGTGGGGTTGAAATCGATGTCGGAAGAAATCGATGCTGATGACGGTTGTTGTCGGATGAAGGGGATTCGCGATGCGGAGACACGAAGAATAGATTGAAGTGGAAGAGGACACAGGGAGAACTAGTGGGGGGACCAAAGAGGAGACCCGTTTTTACAAAGAGGGGAGAGACGGAATTACGAAAATACCCCGATTCCTCGGAGCTTTCGTCAGTTCGCAGATTTTGTAGAGGGGTGCTCGGAATGCATGTCTATAACCAAAATTTTGAATTTTTGTGACTAAATTTTGAAATCCACCCCCAAAAAATGTCAGTGTTTTTTCCCTGTCTCCACGTAAAACTTACATGTACTCAATTCAATCCTTTACGTTGTCGCTTTCCCTTTACCATTTCATGCTCTGCGTGTAGAAATATGCATCGATTCCCCATTTCCCCCGATCACCTTCCAACGACAAGTTCACACCTTTTCTTCGTTGACATCACCCCCAAATTGGGTTTCCAAGATTCCAACTAAAATTAGTTTTCCATCGAATTTCTCATGAATATAGATTTGGTGATCGACGATTACGCCAAAGGTATATTAAAAAAAACGATGTTTGTTTAACCATGATATTTTACTTTTCTAAACTAGGGTTTTAAAGTTTCTATTGAAGGATGATCATCATCATAGGTTACTTATTGACATCCATTCAAACATGGGGATAATAACAGAGCATATAATGAAGAAATTGCATCTATCAAGGCGCCTGTCAATTATATTGAAACTACAACTATTTATGAAGCTTGCTGTTGGATGGATATATTTACAGACAAGGTTTTTCTTAAATCATCATGTAAAGTTAAGGTCAACAGAACATCCATTGTTTGATCAATGTAGGATAAAATTTCACTAATTACCCTTGTGGTGCTTGAAGGATATTGTAACAGGATTTCGTTGCTTGTGAAGTTTATTTTATCTCTTATTTGATACATTTTTAGTGGAAGCCTTGGAAAAGATGGTTCAGATAAAATTTAGATACAATTTTGTTGTAGAGAATGGGGAGGTTATTAATTGCTTTACCAGACCTAGCAAAATATTTATATTTTGCTATTGTTATTGTAAAGGAGGCTACCAAGAGATTAACATATATGCTATACATGCAAATGACATTGTGGTTTAACTTTTTTACATTGAATTTGGATCAATATTTGTTCTAATACTCCTTTTTGAGTGAGACCAATTAGGTGGCTGAAGATATATTGTGAACACATGACGTATTTGTAGTTGTGATATATTGATTTTTTAATTTCCAATTTTACCCCTTATTTGATTAAATAACACAAAATGACAATGATGAAGATGAACTCTAGGATAACGCAAAACGAAACTAAGAAAACAGAGAGGTGCAGAAGAACAAGCAACCGAAACAACCGATTCTATTCTAGACAAAAAGATGCATATGATAGACGATTTGTAGTAAATATGAAATTGATTGTTGATGAAAAAACTGAGTAATTTCTGACAATACGATCTTGGCAGAAGTTGGATATAAAAAAAAAAAAAAAAAGCATCCATAGATTAGTGCCTTTCTCTACTGTAGACAGATACAAAAGACGTCCTTTTCATTTGTGGTGGAGCTTTGTTGGTTTGGAAGGAACCATATCTGAGACGTGATTTCTACATTTTTTTCCACTAAATTCTTTTTGTAAAATAAAAAGTTCTTTTATTTTTTCATATATTAAGTTTAAACTCAAATGTGTATATCAGATGACGAGACTCTTCGATTGGTTTTGGAGTACATGTTCATGCTAATATGAGAAGCGCTAAACTGACCGATGCTAAGGTGTTGTTTGTTTTTTTGAAGTCAAAATGTTTGCAGTCTGCGGACCACATCTGTAAGCTCTGCGGCAGAAGAGGTGGACCAAATGTCTGCAATCTGCAATAAGAAGACTGTTTGTTTTTAACGTCTGCGGGATGTTAAAATAAATTGATTTTTTAAACTTAATTTCATGTCATAAACATTAAAAATACATTTTTAACAAAAAAAAAAAGAAAAACGGTGGCCCATGTTTTTTATTTTTTTTTTGGTTTAGGTTAAAATGAGGTCTGAAGACCTTTGAAGATAGTGGCTCATGTCTGCGCCAGGAAGACCTCGCGCAGATGTTTTCTGATCTGCGCACTTCCAAAAAACAAACAATCTGCGAGGGCATATGTCTGCGCCGCGCAGACAAAAGTGGTTGCGCAGATCTCCACACAAAAAACAAACAGCCCCTAAGTGACATCATCCTTAATTGAATCTCTCCTTAGGGTACCGTTGATTAAAATACCCTTTGAAAGTCATATATTTCAAAATAATCATCACCACTTTGTCATATCATACATTGCCTTACTTTTACCAACTTAGTCAAGACTTTGTTAATGTGCTGTTCAAACTTTGCCAACCTAATAGGCTAATATAGTGCAATTTCTTGTAGCTGTCACAAAAAATAAACCCTTGTTTCTAATCACTATGTTTTAGTTAGTTTAAGTTTAGCAATTCTATTTAGGCAACATAAGAAATTGAAAAAAAAAACTTTTTATCCACAATAGTAATATACTTGATATCTATTACATGTAATGATAGTCGGGGGCCTAGCTAGTAAGATAGAAGGTAGGTCCTAAGACCTATCTTTTTTAATTTTCAACACAGAAATGTATTAATCAAAAAAAAAAAACAAAAGAACTACCTTAATACATTATCAAAGGACCTATCTAAGAATAGCCCAATATCTTAATCCACTCTCGTTAATCCATAGCCCAATCCACTCTTATTAACCATTTGTCCAACCCATTTAATATTGAAAAAAAGAAACAAAGAAAATAGAAACATTGCAGCACGCAGCACCTATTGATAACAAAATATTGACAATAGTTATTAGTTTCATGCTTCGTAACATTCCATTTCATTTTTCAATTTCAAAATAAAAAATGTCCTATTTTTGAGTGATAGTTCAGTGCCATATATTTTAGTGATAGTTTAGTATCGTATATTGAAAAAAAAAAATGAAATTTGAGTATAGTTTACTGCCGTATATTGAAAAAATGTCTTACAAATTATTGATAACGACATAATTATGAATATGTTTCAAGATGTAAAACCTCTTAGGGTTCAATTATAAGAATTTTATTATAACTATTGAAGTGATGTTGAAATATTTTTAGACATACAATCCGATCCGCCATCACTAGTATTTTTTTTTTCTCTTTCATATTTTTTTAATTTTATTTACATAAGGAACCTCGTGGTTTTTTGTTCTAAATTCGCCACTGATGATAGCGTAACTACATCTCTCTAACACTAATACAAATATATAATCTGAAATTTGTAAAATGTTTACAAGTTCTATTTTACATATTCCTATTATCGGTAAAAAAAGTGTTAGTACATTGTATTTGTAAGTTTGTTGCTATTATGTGTACAAAAATATATGTTTGGTAACAATCCAAATACCAAAATAAGTCCAGGTTGTGATAATAATACTTACTTTTTGCATTTTTTTTCTCTTGGTTATCTAAAGTGTGAAATTTCAATAAACAAACTATAGATAATTTAGACAAAAAATTTGGACAATAACTTTGAAAAATTAAATTATATAGAAAGTTTACTAAATATTATTATGTTAGGTAACTAAAAAAGGCGATAAACAACTACTTGAATTTCCTTATCTTCAATAGCTTAATTTTAAACTATCAAAGTCTACACATTTATTTACGTGGACCGTGCTAAACACGATCTTTGGAAACACCTAAAAGTTTAGTGACATATAGTTCCATATTGTTATAATGTATTTCAATTTCCAAAGTGGCCATGACTTTGCATATATATTTTTTTTCATATCATTATAATAATACTAATATTTAAAAAAAAAAGTAGTTTTGGATATATTTTTTTAACTTTTGTGATGAAAGCCTAACAGTCGAAAAGTGAAATTCTTCCTAAGATGTTTATGGTTCAAACTTTCGCACATCTAAAATATTAATAAAGTTGTGTGAGTGACCTCCCACATAGACCATATGCCAGGTTGATGTAGGCCAATCACATGATACGATTTACTATATTGTTATAAGAATGAAATCACATAAATAAAATTAGTTTTTTAATATAGAGGAAAAACGAATAAAAATGTAATTGATGGTTTTGTCAAATCAATACATGTTAGTTGTATAAAATACGAAACAAAAAATTAATACATGTATGTATGAATTTTGACACGTAACTCATTACTGTAATTACATCTTAGATGTGGTATTAAATTTGTGACACCTTAACTCCTTATTTATACATGCTATATTTTTATCACTTACTTCAAGTCATTCAAGTCATCGATAGACGATTAAGAAATTCGTATATGAAGTTTGTTAAGACTTTTGTTGTTTTAGTTTTTTATTTATTAATTTGTACAACTTCCATGGTTTATGGTAGAAAGATCGTTGGAGGGGAGAAGACATTTTGCAGAAATGTAAATGTACGTGCTGCACTTAAAAATGCAAGAACAAATTACATTGCAGCTAAACTTGGTGTCAAACTTGCTGCTATGATAATCAAGAATTTGGGTGGAAAACTTAATGATCGGGATAAACAGACAAGAGGAAATCATGTAGGTACCTTTATAGGTAATACTCAAGAAAGGGCCAATAAGAGGTTAAAAAATGTAGGAATGGCTATTAATAACCGTGATGGTGGCAACACATCTTAATGCATGATCTCGTGCTTTAGGATATGAAAATGGTGGTGGAAAATAATTATATGTCAAATTTGCATACATTATATCCTCTTTATGTATTATATATTTTTATGTCTTAAAAATCAATAAAATCTTGGGTGCTTCAATATTTTCATTAATTTTCATATATATATATATATATATATATATATATATATATATATATATATATATATATATATATATATATATATATATATATATATATATATATATATATATATATATATATATATATATAATCAAATACAAACCTGGGAACTTATATTTTTAGCTTTATAAGGAAGTGTGTCTATATAATATCTCAAATGTTATAAATGTTACTTTTGTCAATTGTTAATTTTTAATTAAATCTACTATATATTTATGTCATTTTGAACTTTAACACTAAAAACTATCACTTCTTCATTTAGATCAAATAAAACACTTCTTCAATTTAGTTCTAACACTTCTTCATTTCAAATCATCTCAAACTTTCCCACAACACAAACCCTAACACCACCTCCTTTAGGCTTATCATATTCTCACTGACTTACTCCGATCTACAAGTCATCATTTATAGCTTAGATGTTAACTTTATTATGGCAACACATAAACTGCGACGACTTCACCTTCTTTAAAGAAGGTTATGAATACCACCACAATTGACTCGTTCCTTTGATACCTCCCATTATAGAACCCTAGGTGGAAGCTTAGACCTACGATGGGGTGAAATGTTGTCACCAGATCTACAACTGTACCAGATCTACCATCAACACCATCTTTCTTTGCCAAGAACCATTGACCGTTACTGCTTTTTTATGACTGGGCTATCAGATATGAAGTTGCCCGGTCTAGATTTATGACCTTCGATGGTAGATCTACGATCTCCGGCGACAGATCTATAATTTCTATCTATAGATCTATGATTTACGCATCAAGATATAAGAGCTCTGATGAGATTGAGAACTAGAGGTCGCCGTCAACAGCCACCACCATTGTTACCCCATAGTAATGGTGAAACACCTCCAATTTGCTTCCATCTCTTTCTCATTGATCTATGGTGAAACACATCAAGCATGCCGATATTTATGTTGATTGTTTTTCTTTTTGTTAAACTATGTATTTAATATTTTAATCTCTTATTTGTTGTTTACTTTTGTTAATATTGGTTTTAACAATAGTTAAGTTGTTAATCCAATTTTGTTTTCTTTTTTGTTATTATGTTAGTGTTTTCACAAATAATGTTAATTTAGATTTGAAGTTGTGAATTATGATGTTTTAATGTTTCAATTATTGCTTAGTTATGTTAATGTTAGTTTTAACTGTTATTAATAGGAAAATATAAGTTTTAATTTGTTAATACATGAATTTTTATAAGTGTTAAGTTGTAAATGCATGACTTTTTAGAATTTAAGTTGTGAATGCATGATTTTGAATAAAAATATGAGTGTTTCAATGAAAGATAAAAGATTTAAGCTGTAAATGCAAGGATTTTTTTTTATAAGTTTTAAAGTTGTACATACATGATTACTTATACATATCTAATTTCTTCAATTAAAAACATAAGTTTTAAATCGTAAATGCATGATTTATCATAAATAATAAGTTGTGAATACATGATTTTTTTTTATAGATCCAATGAGGGAAAGATGGCGGCAATGGTCATACCGGTGGTTGGAGGCAGTGTGTGGTAGTTGGCGGCGGCGGTACAATTTGAGTTTGACTTATGTTAAGCTGCAAATTTGTATATAAAGGATTGTATTAGGTTGTGAATTAATATATAATTTTGTGTTAAATAGTAAATGACTGAATTAATATGTTTATTAAACCGTGAATATAATATTTAAACTATGAATATGTCTTTGTTGAAATGTCAAAATGACATTTTTTTTCCCTTTTCACCTAAAAAACAAAAAATGGAAATTTCATAATATATATATATATATATATATATATATATATATATATATATATATATATATATATATATATATATATATATATATATATATATATATATATATATATATATATATATATATATATATATATATATTCTCAATCGAGCTCAAACCATAAGCTTTTAAAAGGTGTTAAAAAGCCATAAATTTATTATATGTTTCCAAAATAATCATTACAAACAAGTTTTATTTATACACTTGAAACTAATAATGAATTATGAAATATTTTTCATCCAAGTATTTTGTTGTAACTTGATTTAGTTTAAACTAGGGAATATAGACTACACAAAGTAAATAAGACCCATAAACCAATACAATTCTTATGTGGTTGATGTATTATATCTTTGTACCACCTTTTTAACAAATACTTTGATGTAATCTATTTCATAAACCCTTTTTCACGATGCAAAAATTATATACAACAAATTAAACCATAATGTGATACAATGCCATCTAACCCGACAAAGCTTCCAGTAGAGTTTGAGAATGGAAGTCTCATCGAGCGACCGCTAATTATTTATGGATATTCAAGTGTCTTACATAAAGGCTTCCTAGCAACATGGGTGATGGAACAGTAGGGGTATTAATCTAGAGTATGTGACTTAGGAACGGTTCCATGAGTTTAAGACTACATATCCTCATTGCCACCTTGAGGACAAGGTAGCCAAAGTATGAAAATAACAATGAACTTTCATGTAGGGGAGAGAGAGAGAGAGAGAGAGAGAGAGAGAGAGAGAGAGAGAGATAACCTAGGAGGTAACCAAAATCCCAAGATACAATTGAGCTTAAGAGATTACTATGTAGAAACATTAAAGTATAAATAGCAATAAAATTTAGTGAATGAGAGAAGCAAGTCAGCCTTAAAGGTAGCCAAAGTCGATAAATAGAAACGAACTTCTGAAGATACCATGATGAGCATCCAGGAAGCAATTGAAGCACCAAATCGCCAAAAAACATATCCGTAACAATTTGTTCAAGGACCACTTGTATGGGTAGACAACCAAACTAAATATAGCTAGTCCAAAATCCAAAATAACCAATCAACTTATGTTTTAGTGATGAACACCAGATAACACCAAACAACAACAATGCATAAGGAGTCAAATGCAATGATGTAACGACACTTGATTTGAATTGGAATTGGGGCCAATATGGCATATCGCAAGCCACTCAAACCTTCATAACATCCAAAGATAAACATATCAAGTTAAAACCATGTGAATTATTAGCTAGTAATTTGATGTTTTTAGTAGATTTCATCTTGACCATATCACATAATGTGCTGAGTTTTAATCTACCATAAAAAACTATCCATAAGATAATCTAGATAAAATTTGACCAACACTCAAAATAAATG
This sequence comes from Lactuca sativa, assembly GCF_002870075.4. Classification (NCBI taxonomy): domain Eukaryota; kingdom Viridiplantae; phylum Streptophyta; class Magnoliopsida; order Asterales; family Asteraceae; genus Lactuca; species Lactuca sativa. Next base: position 357,585,372 of record NC_056627.2, on the reverse strand, counting down.
TAATGGTACTCATTTAGGATTTCACAAACTAAAAATTAGAACTCGAAGAACGTTGTATACCTATGTACTTTCTGTGTAATATTTTTCACACATTGTTTAGCAACATCAACTTTATGCTTAGTCGCATTTGAGGATGAGCTAACTTCCTTTTTATGTGAGGATTTAGGTTTTATATTTTGGTTGTCATTTCCTACACTAATGCTTTGCAAAATCCACTATTTCCTTTCCATTTTTTTATTAAGAACGTTTAGAAACCAATCATAACAAATTCCATCAATGTAGAATTTGCTTGAACAAAAGCACCATTAGAATTCTACAAAAAGATGATGAAATATGAGATTAATTCATGATTATTATTAAAGATAAACTAAAGATAGCTACTCATCTTGATGAGTCTAATAATACCCTACTAACTCCCTTACAAAATAAAACCCCCAAAAATTAAGAGAAGATTGAACCACGTTCTTCTGTTACAAAAAGTTCATCCAAATGGAGTACGGGTGGGGACATTATAATCTTTTCCAAGCCTTTCCCTTCACTTACCATAATAAGCTCTCATAACTTATATGTTTTGGTAAAAAAATTATTTTTCAAAAGATAAAATATGTTGTATATAGGTAGTCATAAATAAAAGTAATAAAATATAAAATTACCAACATAACTCTTCTTTTTGTCTATTTCTCAATTTAAATCATTTCATAAACTATCTATTTTTCTTTCACCAAATGAAGTTCATCCTCTAAAGGCATCCTTCTGAGATTCGAATGTTTTGAACTTTGACTTTATAGCCTCTTAATATTTGTGGAACCCATCGTGGTCATCACCAATAAGCTACAATAACATGGAAATTAAACTAATGGAGTTTAAAACTACCATTTGTAAATCTCATTAGATGAAAAACTCCAAAAGTAGCTACATATACTTACCTTGCCATAGTTTTGAACTTAACCTTTTTCACATAAAGATTTTTCAAATGCAAAAGTTCTTCAAAGCTGACATTGCATCTTTTATTGCAGCCAAGATAACATGAGTTGAAGCATTAGGTGGGTAATAATATTTCTGCATGAATAAATAACATAATAAATCAGTCAAAAACAATTTATAGAAAAAATTGATGGGTTAGAATAATGTATAGTTTCATACCTTAAGCCACTCTTACAATATCTTTAGCAAAACATGTCGAAACAAACTTATTATGTGTACCAATCACCAACAAAGACATTTCCCCTTTATAAATCTTACCAGCCAAGTATCACATTCATCCATAACTAATTTGTAATCACAATTTAATTCTACTCCTCACATACTCTTGTCCCAAAATGAACTCTACTCAACCCTTGGCCCAAAAAGATAAACACTCCTACAAGGCCCAATATATGGCCCAATTTCCAATTGGGCCCAATCAGTTCATATGGGCCTCAACCTAAGGCCCAATAATGTTTCTTTAGTCCAAAGGTTCAATTCCAGATGGCCCACTAAGGCCCAAAATAGCAAAGTCCAAGGAATGGCCCAAACCGAGGCCCAAATGACGCAAAGCTCAAATCCAGTGAGTATGTGGGGCGTACTCCTCTTTATGTTAAGCGTACATGCTGGATGGCTTGTACGTTGTGCGTACGGGCTTGTACGCTCAGCGTACTCCCTTATTAAGCCATAATCTCAAAAAGAGCTTAACCCCTTAAGACCTAAAGCTCCATACACAAATCCGAGTCTAATAAAGTATCTTAACCCATAAAGTCGATTACTTGGTGGCTTGCAAACCCCCAAATGGACCCAAACTTGACATATGACAACCTACTTCCGTAGAAAAGACTAATACTCATGCATGACCTCATCAAGACCTTCAAGGTGGTAACTTTTCTGTCTTTGGGGACTCAAATAGCACTAAGGGTGGTTACCCTAAGCCTAGAAACGGATTTGGAACCATAAAGCTCCATTACTGGGACCAAAAAGGTTCAAAAACTCAATATAATAGATCTAAGCATTTATGGAGCAAGTTCAAGACTTTATACCTGAAAAGGTCTAAAATGAAGCAACAATCCTAGATCTACACCTTCTCCTTTGAACCACCGCCTTGCTTTGCTCTTCACTTCCTTGGAGAATGGATCAAAACACTAAAAATATTCTCAAGAAGCCTTCCAAGAACAAGAACACACAAAATATGGATTAGGGTTTCGTGGGAGTAGCATAAGGGTGAGAGGGAGGCTGGGCTTTAGGGCATAATGTTCTTTATATAGGTATCAAACCCTTAAATGGGTTTTGGGGACCACACACGTACATTGTGCGTACTCTTCAGTACGTTGCGCGTACATGGATGGCATGTGAGATCAACTTTCATTAGTACACTAGGCGTACATAGGGTGGTATGCCCAGCGTACGACACCCCTTAAGCCCATTTTACAAGGATCCAATGGATCCAAGCCCAATCAATAGAAAATAATTAATCCAATACATAAATAATACCTTGGTGAATTACCGAGCGTTACAATTCTCCCCCATTTGAATCAGACTTTGTCCTTAAAGTCCATTGCCTCGAATAACTTGGGGTAATGCTCCCTCATTTCTTCCTCATACTCCCACGTCCATTCCGAACCCTCGCGGTGCATCCATTGCACCTTAACCAACTGTACAACCTTGTTCCTCAAGTTTTTCGACTTCCAATGGAGAATCGCTACCGGTCTCTCTATGTAATTCAGGCGGTCATCTACTTGGATATCCTCTAAGGGTACAACTGCGAAATCATCCACTAAAAACTTTTGCAGCTGGGAGAAATGAGAGGTGTTGTGAATCTGACTGAGCTCTGCTGGAAATTCTAAACGATAAGCAACCCGGCCCACCCGAGCCAAAACCCTGAATGGACCTATGTACATGGGGCACAACTTGCCTTGCTTCTTGAACCGGATGACACCTTTCCAAGGTGACACCTTCAGGAGAACCATGTCCCCTACCTGAAACTCTAGGTCTGATCGAAGCTTGTCGGCATAACTTTTCTGCTGACTCTGAATAGTTTGGAGCATGCTCCAGACTTGCTGGATCATCTCGGTAGTCTTGAGTACCACCTTGGTATCTATGATGGCGTGATAACTGTTGTTATATGAAAATTATACTAATGGAAGATACGTATCCCAACTCCCACCAAAATCTAATACACACGCACGCAGCATATCCTCTAGAGTCTGAATCTTCCTCTTGCTCTGCTCATTCGTATGAGGGTAAAAAGTTGTACTGAAATGAAGACGAGTACTCATCTCATCATGAAACCTCTTCCAAAATCTGGAAGTGAAGTGAACATCTCAGTCTGACATAACCGAAACCGGCACTCCATGACTTGTCGCCACCTCACGTACGTAGATCTCGGCTAGCTTCTCTACTCATATACTCTCCAGGATCGGGATGAAATGAGCACTCTTGTTCAACTGATCTACAATAACCCAAATCGAATCCACTCCACGTGCGGTCCTAGGAAGCTTTGTGATGAAATCCATACTGATGTCTTCCCATTTCCACACGGGAATCTCCAACGGCTGCATCTTGCCATGAGGTCGTTGGTGCTCGGCCTTGACTTTCCTACAAGCCAAGCATCGCTCCACATAAAAAGCTATGTCTCGCGTCATGAAGGGACACCAGTAATCAGGGCGAAGATCCTGATATATCTTCGTCGCCCCAGGATGAACGGAGAATCTCGACTTGTGAGCCTCCTCCATTAGAACCTGGCGTACACCGCCCCAATAAGGTACCCAAACCCTCCAATGCAGGGTCAACAACCTATGTGTGACACTCCAAATATGGTATTACCGTTGAAGCCCTTGAAAATTTAATTATAGCATAACAAGTCCCTTAAGTACGATGGGTGTACTTCATGAGTACGCTTAGCGTACCATGCATGGATGATCGCGGAGGGCCAACACGTATGCTGGGCATACCAAAAGTTACGCGGGGCATACATGACGGATGTTCAAACCCTAATTTCCGGACTTAAGACCTATATAAGCATCCTTATCTCATTTGAGCTTCACCCTAACCAGCCTCTTTCACCTTCAAACATCCCTGAAAACCCTAAAATCGTTAGAGAGTGTGTTTTTGAGCTTAAAGAGTGCATTTGTGGCCATTTTAGTGTCCATTCAAGAAGAAGGAGTTGCTAATCAAGATTGGATTGGCATTGGGCTTCAAGAATCTGCATCTAGTTCACCTTGAATAGCTTATGGAGGTATAAAGCTTTGGTCTTGTTAGTATGCGAGGTGTAGTCATTGAGTACGCGGGGGTAGTGGATGTATTGGTCGCAGGTGGCATTTGAGTACGGCGGGCGTACTCAGGGGTATGTGGGGCGTACTCCCTTCAGCTAGAAACCCTAAATTGTAGGGTCTTTACCCTATTTAAGCTTCTTTTATTCATTGAGCCTTGCCTCTTATCAACCTCCATACCTCCTAAACCCTAATTTTGACCCTTAGCCACAATCTTGGAGTTCTTAAGCCATGGTGATGAATCTTGGAGTGTTTTTGTGCATGAGAGATTGGAGCTTGTTGAAGAATTGTCACTTGGAGTGGAGCTCGGAGATCTAGAAGTTACTCATCTTTTGCAACCTATTGAAGGTAAAAAGCTTTAATCTTGTCATATCTTTGGGTAGATCTAGTTTGGGGTGGTTTGTGGCATATTTTTTTTGTATCTTAGGATTGCTTTTATAAGAATGAGTTTGCTCCAGGAGCATGGTCCCTAGATCTGGACGTTTTAGGTGCCCTAAATGCATAAAAATACAATCTTGATGAATGATATCAACACATGCATGTGTACTAGCTCCTTTGTTGAAGTTGTAAAGTTAGAACTTGGATTTGGGACCCTTTGAGCTATGCAAAAGCTCAAAGTTAGGTGTTTTTTTTAAACCTCTTCAAACCACTTATTGCAGGTCATGCTTTGGTTCTTTATGGAATTGAGGAGTTTGTATTGATAATATTGGTATTAGGGATCACAGAGTGTTGTTGAATCATTTATGTTTTCTGATGAATCGTTTTTCATGGCTTGAAGTTTTAGCTTAAGCATAAGGGTAGGTTTGATAACATGTATTGGAATATTTAGGGATTGAAATGGTTTTGGTGGCAAATCAATGGAGAAATTACAGACAAGGTCAAATTAAAGTAATGTTATGGGAGACTATGAAGTCGAATGGAATCTGCAATGCAAATTGACCTTCTTAGATGATTTTACCCTTGCTGATATCATCCCTGTGATGGAATTAATTGTGGAATGGGTATTGGCTTTTAATTTTACTTCAAAATGGTAATGCTTTTGAAAAATTTACCCTCAAGGAAGAAGCCATTGTTTGTGTGGTGGAAGATGTTCACTTATTGCACGATAATGAATGAATGGAGAAGATAAATGAACAATTTGTTGATGTTTTGACCTTATTATGTATTGGCGATTGTTTTTTTTTATATGTATTAATTAGTGAATAACTTGATGTTGGTTGTTTAGCTTTTGTCAAATTTTAAACTCAACTTTCATGTTTCTTGTGAAATTTTCCAAAAGTTGTTTAAAACCGCAAGATTATTGCAAAAAGGGCCAATTTGGTGAAAAATGAAATGTGAAGCCTTTTATTGAAAAAATAAAGTTAAGATTTAATCTGATTTTTTTAAAATAAAGTGTTTTTTTATGATATTTAATCGTATTTATAATTGTAGAAAAGTGTTTTTGTACTTAGCCAAAAGAAGTATTTGTAACAACCCAAAGTTTCTTCCGTTACATTACCCCGTTACCGTTAACGAAATATTCCATTTTATAAAAGTTCCGTTAATTAGAGGTCGCCAAATAAATAAATGTTTTATTTATTTATATTTTTATGTCGTTAAAGTCGTAATAAAATAAAAAAAACAATTACTTTACATTTCCATATTAATTTGGAAAAAGTTAAATTTTATTACGACCATTAAATCGGGTGCGACCAAAAGCCCCGTTTAACGACAATATTGGGTAGTTTCCCATTGAGCCTAAACTCCAGCCACTATATAAGGGGGAATGGACTTCATTCCACCCCTTTTCACCCTCTCTCTATACACTCTCTCATAAAAGTCCGATTTCGCCTAAAATCCGCAACCAAACGCCTCCAAATCGTAAGTTCTTGTACCCTAACTTGTTCAAAACATTATTAGCTGTGACTTTACCCCAAAAATCGACCTTAGAAGATGTTAGAATGGAGTTTACGGCCTAAGAGCCTCCTTAGGCCGTAAACCCCTTAAATGAGGCCAAAATGACCCAAATTTGTCCCTTTGAGCATGGGAACCAATTAAGGATTTAGCCTAGGAGTGTTTGAAGCATAAAACAACTTTTGGGACTTAAAAGAGGGTTTACGGCCCAAGCTCATGCTTAGGCCATAAACACCCTCTAAACTTGTAAAATCAAGTTCCAAACACTCCCAAACCACCCTTAGGCTTAATACATAAATTAGGGACTTGCTATTTCGGGTTTAGAACATTTAAACACATAGATTTGAGGGGTGAAATGGAGTTTACGGCCCAAGCACATGCTTGGGCCGTAAACACCTCCAAACCATGTCAAATGGTAGTTTTAATCCCCCAAATGGCCTTATACCTTCACTAGAAAATGCTAGGGTTGAAACAAGGGCTTAAACTTCAATAAAATCAAGGTATAGGAGTTCACGGCCGTGAACTCCCATAGGGGTGGTTTATGGGCCGTAAACTCCCATTTGGTCCCTTTAAATGGCTTAAACCCATTCATACATTTTAGATTTGGACCTAGCAAAATTCCACGATTAATATAAGGCCTTTAAACATCCTAGAACCCCTCACCATGAGTTTATGGCCGTAAACTCATGGGGAGTTGTCCCAGGGCTGTAAACACGATATGGAGAGTTTACTCTTGGAGAGTAAACCCCATTCCTAAGTCATTCACACCCTTAAATGTTACCCGGGACACCCCAAACACTTAACCAAAGTGTTTTCCGCTCCTTAGAGTGCGTATACTTGTTTAATTAGTATTAAATGTACTAATTGTATGTGAACATATGTTATCATATGTTAAATAGGCCACTAAGTGTGTCCAAGTCTTTACTTGACACCGAGCACCCAACCGGCACCTTCGTCGGATCCACTTACACCAGGTGAGTTCATACCCCTGAATGAACCTTTTAAATGTTTTTACATGTTTTATAGGGGGGGGGGATACAAGTTAAACATGCCAGTTATCATATCAATCACATGTGATTGATAACCCGCATGCACAAGGATTTACCACACTATAAACTGTTTTATCAGGTATGACACTATAAATGGTTTTTCTAAAATGCTTTCACTTGTACAAATCTTTTACTTATGTTGTTTTATCAATGTTTCATTTAAAACAGATTTATGAGAGTTTTCCAAAGGTTTTCAAACTTATTTTACAAAAGAATACCCTGTCGTGATTTTTCTTAAGTATAAAGTTTTTCTTCCATGTTTTGATACCCTACTCGTTATATACCACTGCCTTGTTATCCTTTTACTTAGTTGATACTTCTACTTAGTTAAACGCTTATACTTGTTTACACTCTTACTTAGCGATACACTTCTACTTCACTTATACTTGATATCGCTTCTACTTCACTTATACTCGATACGCTCCTACTTCACTTGTTGTCGTTTCTACCTCGTGATACACTTATACCTGTTAGACGTTCTTACTTCACCTGTTGTCGCTTCCACTTCGTGATACACATATATTTGGTATGCTTATACTTCATGATTCGGTTATTCGACACTGTACACTTATACTTCACGATTCGGTTATTCCACACTATACGCTTATACTTCACGATTCGGTCATTCCACACTGTACGCTTATACTTCACGATTCGGTTATCCCACACGATTCGGTTATACATCACAATTTGGTTATACTTTACGATATGTTTCCACTTGTTACACACTCAGACGTAGTTAGATGTATGTATGTGCTTGTATAGATGCATATAAATAATGATTGAAGGACTTAGGAAGGCTTGTCCGCCCTATTTCCTTTTCTTCGTTGAGATGTGGTCTGGTGGGATCGGATGGCCGTCCTAAGGTCGTTTGATTCATTAGTTATATATTATGTATACGAGCATAGCCATATAGGTTTACTCTAGTCAGTTCAGTTATGAGTCTCTACCTCTAGTTCAACACTTATATTGGGAACCCACTACCCACTATTTGGGATGCATCTTTGGGACACGACCTTCTCCGTCGTCTAGTTGGTAACCAGAGTCTCCTGTAGGGAGAGCGGACATTGTGTGTATAGATCTATACGAGATTGACATCCCCGCACCCTGACTGCTAGCTACAGTCCACGACCTACCAAGCCAAGGGGTGACAAATGTCACATTTTATAGACGCTTGTAGGGCGTCAGGTAATCTAGTGTCGGTTAGTATGGTTACGAGTATCCCATGTTACCTTATAATTCATGGCCTTAAGGTAATGATATTTCACCAACAATTTACACTGTATGCTGGAAACCCACTCTCAGAGTCACACTGTTTTTAGACCTTACTAGCTGTATCTTTCATTTGATACTGTCTGGGGTCTGTATTCTTTGTTTTAGACCTTGCTAGCTGTATCTTTCCTTTGATACTGTTTGGGGTATGTATTCTCTGTTTTTAGACCTTGCTAGCTGTACCTTTCATTTGGTACCGTCTGGGGTCTGTGTCTCCCTTTGTTAGACTGAGCCAGGCGTGTCGTTTGTTCGATACTCTCCTGGAGTCTATGATTCCTTTTGCCTTAGTCAGCAGTCTTTACTGCTGAGGCATATGTTATTTCCCTGATTTCTCTTGCTTTCTGTAATAATCAAATTCTGTATTTTGATAATGATAACGATTAAGGGAAAACTACTTTTTACCACAGAACTCCGTCCAGTCTTGGTAGAAGACTGCTTTGATTAAAGAAAATATAGGATTTTCTGGAAAGGACTCTAATTTATTGGATACTCTAAAAACTACCACTTTTATTAAAGTTATTTGAATAAAATGACACTAAATGCTTATGAACTCACCAGCATTTGTAAAAATCCTGATACTCGCTTTTCAAATAACTTGTATTCTCAGGTCAGCATTAGACAGGTACATCCCCGAAGCTTCTGACGAAGACAGTTTAGTACCAAGCTGTACCTATATTAATACTTGTATTACTTTGTTGTATTTTAATGTAAACCATGTAGAACTATTACTATTAATGCAATGGTTGTTGTACTTTGATTACTATAATGCATGGGTTGTGATACTTGACATGACGTCATCCACCCCAGAACGTTTCCGTCGTTCCGATTTTGGGGTGTGACAATATTAAAATTTCAGTTTATTGCAGCAGTCTGCAGAGGTTAAAAATCAAACAGACTTTTTATTACATATTGCATCCATTTTGTCCACCTCTTCTGTCGTAGAGGTTTGCAGATGTGGTTTGCAGACTTCAGAAGTTTTTGCTTCGAAAAAACAAACTGCACCTTAATGACTTTACGGATTAAGGCATGATTTGGAACAAGTTCTGAGTATTGGACGCTTTTGATTAAGGGATTAAGACCTTTTCTAAGTGGATTGTGAGCAGGGTGCATACGCCGCGCGTACTGAGTCAACCAGAAGTATGATGGGCATACCAACTGAGTACACGGGGTGTACTCAGTCTGTTTGGGCTTCCTAGATTTGTTGACCTTTTTACCCCTGGCCTTTGACCAGAAGTTTGACCAGGGTTGACCAATGGATATTTTAGGCCTTTGCCTTCTTGGATTAGGCCCATGATAGGCTTTGGGTGCAATTTGCAACTTTGTCCATATTGGGCTTTTGTTGCTTTTCGTTTGGACTTCGAATTTTTGGGCCAAGTGAGGAAAGGGTAAAATGGACTTTTACCTTGAGTATTGGATAGTCTAACTAGGTTTCTAGCTAAGGGTTGAGGACCAATTATTTATTTGGTATTATCTTTTGTTGTTAGCGCGAGGATTTTCCAGATCGGTTGTTTGAGCTCTTGTCTATGCGATTCAACAGCTTGAGGTGAGTCTCCTCACTGAGTTTAGTGGGTCGAAGGTGTTGGAATAGTGTCTAAGGCTGCAACTATATTAGGCAAGTATTTGACCCGGTTGTGCATGGTCCTTTTGGGTTGCCTTCACCATAGCAACTTGATAGGATGATTTATTAAGAGAGAATAAATATTATTAATATATTATGGGAATAATATAAAGAATAATAATATTATTATTTGATTAATATAAGTCATAGAATTAATTGGAATTAATTTGGTGACTTAAAGAGATTAATTAAATAAGAGGGTATAAACTGTCAATTGTTTGATAGTTAAACTTTAGACTGTAAATCCATATAGATATGTATTGGACGGATGCTAGAAGCTTGGGATAGCTTCAAATCGTCCAAGGGGTTATCTAAGGAATGGATTTGGATATCTTTAATAAAAGATTATCCAATTAGGGTTTAGGTTGTAACCCTTAAGGAGTCTACAAGTATAAATAGACCCTATGGCATAAGGAAATCGGGACTTCATCTAAAGTATAGAAACCTTGGCCGATTTCCTCCTCTCTCCTCTCTCTCAAATCATCCTCCTTGCTATTTGGTGTTTGTAAGCCATTAGAGGAGTGAAAATTGTGACTCTAGAAGCTCCAAGACAACAAGATCAACAAGGAATTCAAAGGTATGATTCTAGATATGTTTTAACATTGTTGTTATTCCTAAATAGTCATTAGAAGTCTTGGATTCAAAGCATGTTTAATTAGAAAGCCTAGATCCAAGAATTAGGGTTTTGCATGCGCACATAGGAAAGTTCTTATGGCTAAAACCCATCAGTGGTATCAGAGCCTAGCTTGGTTTTCATTAAATTGATGCTTATTTGTTTGAAACTAAACTGAAAAATTCGATTTCTGTGTTTCTGAGTCATGGACTCGGCGAGTTCCATAGTGGACTCGGCGAGTTGGCCTGACTCGGCAAGTCCCTTGGTGCACTCGGTGAGTCCAAGCGTCAGGAATGGCCAGATTCGGGATTTCTTCATGATTATCTTATGGAAACTTACCTTAATCATATTAGATCAACCCTAATCCGATTTTTTGATATATATGACTATTATCTTGATCTAATTAAAGATATTTATCAACTAATAAAAGATTTAATTTCCTTATATGATAATTAATTAATCATTTTGATTAATTTGGTAATTATTTTGTAAGAAATCTTGAATAAATCAAATATAGATAATTAGGAAATTAATTGTTAATTAAAATTATTTGTTATTTGATCCTCCATGTTTTAAATGTTTAAAACTTGTCCTCAAGTTTTGAAATTTATATTTTGTGATTAAAAGTTTTAATTTAGACAATTTAAATTTCAAACCCTAGATTTTAAAATGTTTAAAATACAACCCTATACAAATATAATATTACAAGATTAATATATATATATATATATATATATATATATATATATATATATATATATATATATATATATATATATATATATGTATAACTAAAATGCTAGTCTTACCGTTAGTAGGCCTCATTCACGAAGCCGATCTATAAGGTGGGTATAAGGTTGCGGCCTATAAAACACCCGCTTTGTGATCCTCGGTATCCCAGTCACAAACTAGAGGGGCATATCGAGATTTAAACATGCCATTGAATTGTTTTCAATGAATCTCATCCGAACCTAGGAATTCTCAATACATTTAGGACTAATAGTTAGGTTTTATGGTGGAGAATTAGTGAATCATCATTCACTTACCTTCAATTTATTTGCATGTTAGATTACGGCATCCATTTTCTAATATGTAAATGTTGTTGTTGGATCCTAGCCCTAATTTTTCTTATTGGGTGATAATTAGGGATTCATATTCTAATCTATCTTTGTCCTTTTTCTAATTGTAGATGTCGAACGCAAACAACGCTGCTGCTAGTTCTTTCACATTGATGAGCCTTTGCCAAAAGGTCACCTTCGATGGAACGAACTTTAGCGAATGGATAAGATACATTTGCACCATTGCTCGCTATGAGGATAAGGAGTATGTCCTCAATGAGAAGCTCGAGAAAATCAACCCTGAAATCGCTACTCCGGCTGAAATTACCGCTTTTGAAACTCATGAGCGAGATGCAACGAAGGTACATTGCATCATGATAGCCACCATGAACTCCGAATTCCAAAAGTCCTACGAGGACATGTACCCGTACGAGATGCATCAAGACTTATTCGAGAGATACCACCAAAACGCGAGACAAGAGCGTTATGAGATTTTCACTAACATGATTTCTGCTAAGATGGGTCATGGAGAGTCTCTTACCGTGCACCTGCAAAAGATGCAAAGATATGTCGACCGCCTTCGTAAGTTAAATGTTGACTTTGGGGAAGACTTGGCGATCGACATGGTGCTTCACTCTTTGCCTCCGATGTACAATCAATTTAGGATGACCTACCACATGAACAAAGAAGAGGTCACCCTAAGCAAACTCCAAGGTCTCTTGAGAGTCGCTGAGAGTAACTTCAAAGACAAGTCTGTTGCACCAACTCCCAATCCACCCGCTGCTCCTGTCTTGGCTATTGGTCAAGGAAAGGGAAAGAAGAGGAAGGCTTCGTCTAAGAACTATCGCAAGGTTAATGCCCGAGATGGTGCCTCTTCTAGTGGGACCAAAGTTGATCCCGCTAAGCCCTGCCCTAACCCTAAAGAGGCAGAGTGCCATCACTGCCACAAGATAGGACATTGGAAGAGAAGCTGCCCAGAGTACCTGCAAGCCATCAAGGAAGGAAAGATCAAGCCATCTTTCGCAGGTACATATACAATTAAATCTAACGATTCTAATCATGCTATTTCTTGGGTTCTTGATACCGGTTGTGGTTACCACATTTGTTCTAATGTGCAGGGACTAAGAAGAAGTAGGGATGTGGAGCAAGGAAGAATCAATCTAATCATGGGGAACAGAAGATCGTCGCCTATGACCAAGATTGGAGTGTATTCTTTAGTGCTTAGGAATAATTTATGTTTAGATTTGAACAATTGTTGCTATTCGCCAGAAATGGCTAGAAACATCATTTCATTTCATGGTTTATATAGACAAGGTTTTAGATTTTCCTTTTAATAATGAGAATGGTTCTATTTTGGCTTATCTAAATGGTGTCTTTTACTTTGAAGCTATACCATTTAATGGAATTTATGAAACTGTTATGATTGTTGATAACTTAGGATATGATGTTTTGAACATAGATTCTTCCACTAGTATGGATAAAGCATCCTTGTGGCATTGTCGTCTTGGACATGTCAACAAGAAACGCATAGCCCAACTCCAAAAGGATGGAGTGTTGGAGTCATTCGACCTTAGGGAAGATGACACGTGCGAGTCTTGTTTACTTGGAAAGATGACTAAATCACCCTTCACGAGTACGTGTGAAAGGGGTGAGGGTCTATTGGACCTAATACATACCGATGTATGTGGACCGTTTAGATCAACCACAAAGGATGGGAACCGCTTCTACGTGACTTTTACCGATGATTATAGTAGATATGGGTATATCTATTTAATCAAGCAAAAGTCAGAAACCTTTGAAAAGTTCAAAGAGTTCAAGAATGAAGTGGAGAATCAATTGGGCAGGAAAATCAAGATGCTTCGATCCGATCGAGGAGGAGAGTACCTAAGTCTTGAATTCCACGATTATCTTAAGGAGTGTGGAATAGTTTCACAATTGACGCCTCCTAGGACACCGCAGTTGAATGGTGTGGCAGAAAGGCGTAATCGAACCATATTGGATATGGTTCGCTCTATGATGAATCGTGCTTCACTACCTATCTCTTTTTGGGGGTATGCCTTAGAGACTGCCGCCCATATCCTTAACCGAGTCCCTACTAAGAAGGTTGCCAAAACACCTCACGAGATGTGGACAGGGAAAGCTCCCTCGTTAGCACATATCAAGGTTTGGGGTTGCGAGGCTTTCGTAAGACGAGATACTCACGACAAGCTCGAACCTCGAAGTGAGCGATGTATTTTCATCGGCTACCCTCAAAAATCCTTTGGATATCTCTTCTATAGACCGAAGGACAATGTAATCTTTGTTGCGAGGAGAGGAGTTTTCCGAGAGCGAGAACTCATAAGCCAAGGAGACAGTGGGAGGTAAATCGAGCTTGAAGAGATTCAAGAGTCGATAGATGAAGGAACCTCTACTGCTGGCACTCAACCCGAGGAGGAAACTCCGGTTGAACCGATTGACGAGTCCTTACCTCTTAGACGTTCCGATAGAGTTAGAGTTCTACCCCAGTTTTATGGTTTTCATATTACTACCGAAGGGGACACGTATATTAGTGACGGTACACTAATAAACCTTGATGAACCTAATAGCTATAAGGAAGCCATGGCAGGCCCGGAGTCTGTGAAATGGAAAGAGGCAATGGATAGCGAGATCCAATCCATGCATGATAACCAAGTTTGGAATTTGGTTGATAATGTGCCCGGACGTAAGACCGTTGGGTGCAAATGGATCTTCAAGAAAAAGACCGACGTGAATGGAAATGTACACACATATAAAGCGCGATTGGTCGTGAAGGGCTTTACTCAAACTCCCGGAGTTGACTATGATGAGACCTTCTCACCAGTTGCGAAGATAAAATCTATTAGAGTGATGCTAGCGATTTCCGCATTTCATGATTATGAGATTTGGCAAATGGATGTCAAGACCACTTTCCTTAACGGAAAGTTGGCTGAGGATGTTTACATGGCTCAGCCAGAGGGGTTTGTGGATCCGAAGCATCCGAATAGAGTGTGTAAGCTTGAGAAGTCCATTTATGGACTTAAGCAAGCGTCTCGCAGATGGAATCGTTGCTTCGATGAGAAAGTCAAAGAGTTTGGATTTGTACGAAGCGAAGATGAATCATGTGTATATGTCAAAGCCAGTGGGAGTATAGTAAGCTTCCTCGTTCTATATGTCGATGACATATTACTCATAGGAAACGACATCCCGACTCTGCAGGAGGTTAAGTCCTGGCTCGGGAAGTGCTTCGCTGTGAAGGACCTCGGAGAGGCTTCTTACATTTTGGGAATAAGGATAGTAAGAGAAAGAAGTAAGAGACTAATTGAACTTAGTCAGAACACTTACTTAGAGAAGGTACTAAAACGTTTTAGTATGGAAAACTCGAAGAAGGGAGAATTACCGATACAAAGTAATGCCAAATTGAGTAAGACTTAAAGTCCGAGTACCGAAGCTGAAATAGCAGAAATGAGCCGAGTACCATACGCTTCCGCAGTTGGCTCAATCATGTACGCTATGACTTGTACTCGCCCTGATGTAGCCTTTGCTTTGAGCATGGTTAGCAGATATCAAGGGAATCCTAGCAGAGCACATTGGATTGCGGTGAAGAATATCCTTAAGTACCTTCGGAGGACAAAGGAATGGTTCTTAGTCCTCGGAGGGAGTGATGACTTGAAGGTGCGAGGGTATAGTGACGCCAGCTTTCAGACCGACAGGGACAACTACCGTTCGCAGTCGGGCTGGGTCTTTACCCTAAATGGAGGAGCAGTGACATGGAAAAGTTCCAAGCAGGAAACTGTAGTTGATTCAACGTGCGAATCAGAGTACATTGCAGCGAGCGAAGCGTCGAAAGAGGCAATATGGCTAAAGAACTTCATCGGTGATCTTGGAGTTGTACCTGCCATAAAGGAGCCCATGGAGATTTTCTGTGATAACGAAGGAGCGGTTGCCTTGACTAAGGAACCGAGGGATCATGGTAGATCACGACATATCGACAGAAAATATCACTTCATTAGACATCGTGTAGAAGAAGGACAACTCGTAGTGAAGAGGATATCATCGGAAGATAACCCAGCAGATCCGCTTACAAAGGGACTGAGTAGGGTTAAACACTTGCAGCATGCTAGGAGTATTGGGCTGAAGGATGATATTAGTATAGATTAGATAGTATTAGAAACGTGTAATAGATAAATGTAATTAACATTTGATGATTAAATAAAGGAGTTTTATTTATGAGTAATGTTACTATCTTATGTTAATTGTTTAGCTATTGTTTCACTATGCATGTTTTGACTTCCAGAATAATTGAGTTTATTAGGAATAATCGAATTGTTCAAATTGTCCACAATCGTTCATATGTTGGAAGTAGATATGAATGAAGATTGTCGTGAATTGGTGTGTAGATTGTCTAAATGGTGTTTGACATAGCAAAGGGTTGCTGCAACATTCATGAGTGCTTATAAACTAGTTTTGACCATTGGAACAAACCCGCGCTTGCTGGAATCACCTTATGGAATATGATATAAAAGGGTGATCGCAAGACGATAATATCATATAGTCTTAAAACCTAGATATATTGTTTGTTATTTGTTAATTGATTGTACATTGATAATGCGAAAACGCATCAGTAACTCGGTGTTATAAAACGCATTGTTGTGTATAGTTGGTTAATGAATAAGTAAATGCATATAAGTCGAAGTTTATCTGTAACTTTTATCTAAGAAGGTAAAAGCGATATCTCGGCCGCTCGATGATTTGATTTGACTTATGTGCTGGGCCCGGTCAGAACTGAATTGATGTGTTCGATTAAGTTCTATGTCAAATAAATCAAAGATCGAGAAACCTAAATGCTTGACTAACCATTCCATAGGATTGTCAGCATGATATCTAACAGAGGACTATACGATCCCTTATCTAAAGGACAAGACTGATTAGATCAGAGTTTGACAACGTCTTTGAGAGCTATGATTGCAAACCAAATTGTACTAGTGCATATAGTTACTAGACTTATCCAAGTGGGAAACTGTTGGAATAGTGTCTAAGGCTACAACTATATTAGGCAAGTATTTGACCCGGTTGTGCATGGTCCTTTTGGGTTGCCTTCACCATAGCAACTTGATAGGATGATTTATTAAGAGAGAATAAATATTATTAATATATTATGGGAATAATATAAAGAATAATAATATTATTATTTGATTAATATAAGTCATAGAATTAATTGGAATTAATTTGGTGACTTAAAGAGATTAATTAAATAAGAGGGTATAAACTGTCAATTGTTTGATAGTTAAACTTTAGACTGTAAATCCATATAGATATGTATTGGATGGATTCTAGAAGCTTGGGATAGCTTCAAATCGTCCAAGGGGTTATCTAAGGAATGGATTTGGATATCTTTAAGAGAAGATTATCCAATTAGGGTTTAGGTTGTAACCCTTAAGGAGTCTACAAGTATAAATAGACCTTATGGCATAAGGAAATCGGGACTTCATCTAAAGTATAGAAACCCTGGCCGATTTCCTCCTCTCTCCTCTCTCTCAAATCATTCTCCTTGCTATTTGGTGTTTGTAAGCCATTAGAGAAGTGACAATTGTGACTCTAGAAGCTCCAAGACATCAAGATCAACAAGGAATTCAAAGGTATGATTCTAGATCTGTTTTAACATTGTTCTTATTCCTAAATAGTCATTAGAAGTCTTGGATTCAAAGCATGTTTAATTAGAAAGCCTAGATCCAAGCATTAGGGTTTTGCATGCGCACATAGGAAAGTTCTTATGGCTAAAACCCATCAGAAGGCACCAATGTCGGACCATGGTTTATATTTTAGGATGCTAGATGTCTGCATGACTCTTTCATGTGTTATGTGATGGTATGCTTACCGGGTAAGGCCTGATGTCGGGCGGGGCTTTATAATTGTACGGTATGTTATTGTCTTTGTGATTATTGCACATGTTCGTAGGATTATATGTTTATATGATTATATGTGTAGTGGGCGGGGCCTGATGACCGACATATATGTATTCCGAGTGGGGCTCGATGTCGGGCGAGGCCCGATGCTGGGCGGGACCTGATGCTGGGCGAGGCTCGATGAAGGGAGGGGGCCCAGTATGTGATTATTATGTATGGAATGTGGTACTTTGGGGAACTCGTTAAGCTTTGTGCTTATGGTTTTATGGTTATGGTTTCAGGTACTTCTGGTTCGGAAGGGAATGACCCGACTTGATCGTAGCGCAACCACTCATGTTTCCGCATTATGATGGTTCTGAGATTGTACTCTAATAATTGTTACCTTATAAAATACTTTTAAATATTTTGAAAAATGATGTTGAATGTTGAGTTAAAGATAATTAATGTTTTGATTGAATTAAAAATGAAATTTTTACCTCATAAATTCAAGATGTTATATATATATATATATATATATATATATATATATATATATATATATATATATATATATATATATATATACACACACACACACACACATGTGTGTGTGTGCGCATGCA